>NC_030385.2:40410941-45210941 GCF_001625215.2 Daucus carota subsp. sativus | reverse complement strand
TTTAGACAATCATAACATGAGTAGGTACTAACTACAGAGAGGCCGCGCCCTCGTTAACTTTGGTACGACCAGGATAACTTGGCAATTGGTATAATTATGAGGGGCGATTGTCATTCATAAATAAGAAAGCATGATATATTAGCAATTAAAACCGGAGGGCGCGCCCCCCGGCGCAGTTAAGTTTAAAAATCACAGACAAAAATATGTTTAGGTACAACTGGCGAGGCATTAAAAGAGGGCCCGCACCTCACATTCTGTTCAAATAGAGGGTAAATAAATCAAGAAGCTTGGTTGTTGGTCGCGTCCTCTGTGACGTTTTCTTGAGGGCGCGCCTGTTCTTCAGCGGTCTGATGAGTGGATGCCTCTGCAGCCAAAGCCTCCTCAATTTCAGCCTTTTTTGTAGCAATGAGGTTGGGCTGCTCAACCTTGAACTCCTCCACCCACTGCGCCATCCCGGAGCCAAAGTGCTTGGCCCAGTCGAAGGAGGGCGCGCCTGCCACGAATGTGGCCACGTAGCTGTTAACCCCATCATCGAAGGCCGCGCCCTCGATCTCCTTCCTCTCTGCGGCAGTAAGGGAAGTCTGATTCTCCTTCAGGGCCTGGTTGGCAGAGGTTAAGTCCTCGTTGGACTTCTTCAGGGCCTCCACTTCCCTCTGGAGAGGTTCAAGGCGCGCCCTCTCCTCCTTGAGCAATTTCTGGGAGCTTTTCCAGCCTTCTTGAGCTTTTCTCAGAAGCTCCCTTTGGGACTGAAGATCCTCTTTCAGCTTAGCCAGATTCTCCTCAGCCTTTTTCAGTGAGGACGCGTCCTCCAGCCTGCGCTCCTCTCGGTCATGAAGATGGACCAAAAATTCGGTCGCGCCATTAAGAAGGAAGGAGTCCTTCTCTTCTTGAGGCTTGGCCCTCCATTTTTCCAACTCCCCATCCTCGACATAGGTGTCACCCATGTCAGCAAAGTGGCGCGCCGACTTGCTCATAGAGGACGCGCCCTTAACCAAATGCCTTTTCCTCTTGGCAGGTTGTTGGTCGGAGGAAGGGATCTCGAGGACCTCGGGAACAGTGCGGGTTAGGGCCGAAGGCGCGCCCTTCTCCTGAGGCTGCTTGGGACCCGAGGCCGCGGCCTTGTCTGCCGGTTGGACAGCAGAACCCTTCTTGCCTAGAAAGCTAGGACGAGGCATATCTGCATAAGAGAAACCAATGCAAAGGGTTAGGACTGGATAAGACATGGGAAGACGCGCCCTTGTAAGAAAGGACGCGCCCTCCCTTGACTTGGGAAATGGAGCAAGTACTTGTAACAAATGCATTAGATGCGAAGCAATAAAGATAATGCAAGTACTAGACATAAAGGGAATGCAGAGTAAAAGACAACATGACTGCAGTATATATAAACACCACTTAAAGGAGGCCGCACCCGTCTTTGAGGGCGCGACCACGGCTTACCTTCTTCATCACCATTGTCTGAGTCACTAGACTCAGCCCTTTTCCTTTTAACGCCTTTGGTTTTGTCACCAACGGCGCGCCCATCGATGAATCTCTTCCATCCCACCTTCGTGCCTACTTCTTCAGGCAACAGTTTAACCTTTATTAGGTTCTCCTCTGTCACAACTGATGGGATGTTGCGTTCCAATGGCGGGAGCTCGAACACTTTGGCGACGCGGGCGGCCTCCGTTGCAGTAAGGGAGATCTTATCGTGATAAACTAGAGAAGGAAGAGGAGAAGTGTGAAGAAAAATACCTAAGTACAAAAAAGGAGCGAGGTCGCGCCCCCTACAAAGGAGGAGGGCGCGCCCTTACTGTGGTATGATTGAAGGTTGTACCTGGGTTAGGGTTGAATTGGGTGGTGACACGAGTCGTGTTGTAGGTGTAGAGGAAAGTGTCCTTCCACTTCTTCACATGAGTATTTCTCCCTTCAGAGAGGCCCTTCTTATTGTGCTCGTGTTGCACAACTAAGTAGAAATACCCGGGTTGGCTCTGAGCAAGTCTAAAGAAGTGGCTTAGTTCGCGCATGGAGGGCGCGCCCAGACCCACTTTATCAAAGCGAATGTATAATCCCGCAGCCAACATATAGGAGTTGGGCGACAGCTGGATGGGCGCGACCTTGAACCAGTCGCACATGTCGACATAGTACTGGGGCAAGGGCGCGGTCACACCTAAGGGGACATGTCTGAGGGTGGTGACCATCCTCGGAATCCTGATGTTTTCCTTGTCGAATCTGTGAGGACGCATCCCTTCCTTAGGAACCACAGACTTTCCCTGCATGTGGTAGTAGTCCTGTAGCCACTCAAGTTCATCCCAAGAGATGAGGGAATCTTGGTCCACACAAGACATTTTACCAGCCCTTCTTTTGATGGTTTCCACGGCCCGGGGGGATAATGTTTCATTGTCAGGCAAAGCCTTCCAATCTATATCCTCTTCCCACTCTTCAATCTTGGGATGCTCATACGGCTCGGGGGAACTGTCAGGGGAAGTAATGATAAAGTCACTAAGACCCTCCTTGGGCGCGCCCTCGGACTCAGATGAACTCTCTTGTGATTCTACTGGGGAGTAAGGGGAGTCTTCAATCGCTATGCTCTTCCCCTTGTCAACCTTTGAGGGCGCGGCTGTACGGTCCTTGAGTGGCGCGGCCTTGGCTGATTTGTCAGTCTTGGAGCGTGGGGGGACATCCTCAAACCAGGACTCAATCTCTGAGTCGTAATCATCAGGGCGCGCCCACCCTGCAGGTTGTTGGGCGCTCTGAGGTTGAGGAGAGGAGGATTCCATGTCCGAAATAAATGTGCCTTCTGAAATCTGTTTGTTGATTTTATCTATAAGTTCTTGGGGAACCCTTTGTGGACTCCTTGGAGGCGAAGGTGGAAAGATCTCAGGAGGGGAGACAGAAACTCCGAAGCGATCCAAGAACTCTCGAAAGGGGTGGAAAGGAGGAGACGCGCCCTCGTCTGCCAGCTGAAAAGAAACAAGTAAAGGAGAGATGAGGGCGCGCCTTTGGAAATTAACAAAGAAAGGAATGATGGAGGGCATGTGGGATATCGATGGACCGTTGTCTGTCAAGTTGGTAACCACGGCCGTGCCTCCCGTTCGGGGGGCGCGCCCTTGATTATGAATGAGAGGAGGAGGCCAGATTGGGGTTGTAAATAGAAAGAGTGTACGAGGGGGGCGCGCCCTGGTCTAAGGCCGCGCCCTCAGTGTTCCTAATGGATGTTAGACAAACACGTACCGTTTCTTCGTAATTAGATGATTACGGATCAAACTTGAAACTAATCTATATATACAGATATATATACATATATAACTGGAAGAACAGCAAGAGCAGTGGGGAGATGAAGGGACGTAATGCTAGATCTAGTGAAATACTTGATGGAATCTTGCAAATAAGTAACGAAAATGTACCTTAGGAGTGAGGGAGTTGATTTGCTGGAGGAAAATCGCCGGAAAATCACCGGAGAATCGAGTTCTCGCCGCTTGAAACTTGAAATCGCCGCTGGGATGCCGAGAAGAGAGAGAATATGTGAAAGTGGTGAAATGAGGGAGAAGAAGAGGTATTTATAGTGGATACG
Source organism: Daucus carota subsp. sativus (assembly GCF_001625215.2). NCBI lineage: Eukaryota > Viridiplantae > Streptophyta > Magnoliopsida > Apiales > Apiaceae > Daucus > Daucus carota. The sequence continues at coordinate 45,207,391 of NC_030385.2, read as the reverse complement.
GGATGAAGACAGATGTCCTCCTGTAACGGTCGTGGCTTTTCAGATTCATGTGGATGGAGGTGGTCGCGCCCTTCACGGAAGGCGCGCCTTTAGTTAAGGAGGGGAGTCGTGCTGTGAAGATTTCCTAGACATCTATGATATCTACAAAATCTGGGGAGTACTTGTTATAACCGATTTTGGCTATGAGAGAGAGAGGAGGGCGCGCCCTCCGTAGGGTAATCCCGGGAGGCGCGGCCCTTTGTTCAAGAACAGGTGTCACCTGTCTGAAATGTGAGAGAGGTAAAGATCAAGGGCGCGCCCTTCATGGTCGCGCCCACAGAAAGGTAATGTGTGTGTGAGGTTGAGTGAGTCTCGATGACGACCCTTCCGAGGGATACGAAGACTTACCCTTCCGAGGGATATGAAGACTAGTGCCGGGCTCATCTGGTAGTTATCAGGCTCATCTGGTAGTTCCCGGGTTACGTCCGGGCGTGATCTATAATCCCCAGTCCTGCTATCTGCCGGGTTGTCCTCGTGCGGGGGCCTGGGGTGATCATGGTTGTAGAAGGCCCTCAGGGGTGACACGAAGGCCGATCATATGTCCGGGTCCTGTATTCTGGTGAGTTAGCCCTCATTGGGGGACTGGGACGATCGTGTAACTTGGCTCCTCATTGGTCTTACCTCTTAGTGAGAACCTTCGCTAGGGGGTAAGGACGCGTCACTACACCTCAAGGAAGTGGTCACGGCTCTATCCGATGTCTCCTCCATGCTACGAAAGAGTAGCGGTTAGTGTCATCTCTCGTAGTGGGGGTGATGCCGTATCCGTGATGTACTTGGACTAGGAGTCTAAGGTAGTCGCCTCAAGGCATACTTCTAACTGGAGTAGAACTCTAAGTGATAAGTCACCGACCCACGGTTGGTCTTATCCCCAAGAGGCCTAGTCCTGATCAAACTAGGACTCCTGGTTCTATAGAACTACGTACGGCTTGATCCCCTATATAAAGGGGTACGTAGGCACATCAAGGGGATATATCGAGAGTTGTGAGAACGAGAGCAGAAATATATTCCCTTGATCTCAGCCACCCTCAAACACCTAAAACCACCGCCCACAGCGGATCTCCGTCATATAATCACCGTAAAAACACCTAAATCCGTCAACGAACCTCACGTTTGTTGATTCACCAAATTCCTCTATCAACAATGTATATAACTTGAATAGAAGCCACTGAGTTGGGGTTTTCTATGTTATGTTTAATTGGGGACAAGTATATTTATCATTTTACTTCAGGAAACGTCCCTAATTTAAATTGCTGTCCCCAACTTTTTGTGGACATCCCCAAGCCGTCCCGTCCCCGGGACGTCCCCAAACTACAGTACTCTACCTGGTAGGCGTCCCCCTGCAACATAGCTCTCTCCTTCCCCCGAGACTTTTTTTTTGGATGCCCATTTAATTCTATACCTCTGATATAAATCTCAGAATTTTTTTATTTAGATTTCAAGACAAACTAGTATAATTTACAAGATAACAACAAAATCTAAGAACCTTTTAATATTTTTTTTTTATAATTCAAAAATTAATTTCTTTTTGTAAAAGAATCTACTAAAGGATGTCATATTTTTATATATTTCTCAACTATATAATTATTATGGAAGAATTGAATAGTGATAAAAATAATATATATAATTTTAGATATTTATCAAAATATCCGTATTTCTATTATTATTTTTTCAAAAATACACTTAATGTTTAAAATTATACACGAGTTTGTACGATTGAATAAAATTTCAGATTGTTACGGTTGCAACAATAATATTAAACTTGTACATAAGATTGCACGACATATTTGAAAAGAAATTGCAATTTAAATATTTTTAAGAAAAACTCCAATAATTTATTCAAACGCCAAATATCTTCTGAACGAACTTCTTGTACGATGTCGTTTCTAGGAAAGACGCGTGAGGCCAGCGATGACACATGTTGAAAGAAACGTATACAACACCTCTAATATTCACCACAAGATGTCAAGACCAAGCCACGCAGCCCATTAGTCATCTTAATCACGTTTCTCATCTCAACCGTTGAAACCCTCCACGTCACCTCTATTCTCAGCCGTTCGATCATCTCCCCGCGTCAATATAATGCCCTAATCGTCTCTTCTTTTTTTCTGCCTTTCGTTTCTACACCTTATCTCCTCCTTTTCATTTCTCGTCTCCTCTCTGTTACATATACACACAACATATGCTTACATATTTGTGTATGTATAGGCCAGATCCGTGTAGATCGGAGACAGATCTACGTTTTGGCTATGGATTATCGCTGTTTGGCGCCGGAGGTTCATGTTTCACGGTCAGATTTCTTGACGGAGAGATTTTCCGGCGGAGATAGGTTAGATCGATATGTGTTTGTATAGATCTGTTGAGGTACGCGAAGTGATTCGATTCGTTGTACATGTAGCTTTTAGCTTCATTTCTGCCTATTTTATCGGTAGATATGTGGCTAATTGAGTCTTGTTTCAATCTATCCGATAGATCTAGATGTTATGGTTGTTTCGGATGGTCCGATCTGTGATTCTGGTGAATTTACACAATCGGAGGCGTTCCAGGTGAATTTTTCTTTCATACCTTTCCGATCTGAGTTTTTTGACGTGTTTGTGTGTATATGTATTGATATTTTGAACTTTTTGTTTCAGGTCTATTCGAAATGTACGCAGATGAAGCTTTCTGGACTTCTGGTGATGCGATATGTGACTCTCTCCGTTTGTTTGTGTTCATTTGGAGGCGTTTTCAGGAAGTTGCGCATACGACATGTTGTTTCTTGATTGAAGCTTCTCTCTGGCGGCGAAGATAATTGAATTGGTATTGAAAATGTTAATTTTATTGTTGCGACTGTGATAAGTATAATTATATGTAGCGAGAGAGATAAAAAGAGAGGTACAGAGAGGGAATGTTTTGATTATTGTTCGTGTGTGTTAAATGTGTGTGAGTCTGGCCTTTGCCATGTCAGGTGCGCTTGCTTGGCAGGTCAAAAAAATAACCTAATAAAAATTTTTGTTTTGTGTTTTTGAAGGGAGATGGCACGAGGTTTTTGCTCGGCTCTCCCTTCACTTTGTGTCGCCGTGTCATTTTTCTTTTCTCTTGCACTCGTCCCCGAATATCTATCAATTCAACAGTATAGCACGCACGAATACCACGGTAACAAGATCGATTTAGATGCATCTTATGTCGGTAATACAAATGTGCAAGCAATTCATGGATTGATCACCAGCAGCATGTTCAACGTCTCCCTAACTCGAGGTACCAACAATTTGCTCTTCGTATTTTTCTCAATTATCAGACTTAGTTTAACATATGTTGGTATTGCAAAAACATCTATTCACTTTAAAGCTGCTTTGGTTAACACGCACAGTAGCCATATTATGTATTAAAGCATTGCATAACCCAACTTCAAATAGCGTTAAACAATTTCATTGTCCATTGAGTATAATTTTAATTTTTTTGTTCCAGCCAGTCTGCAATTCAATACCTTGCATTTCTCTTGACAAATATAAATTGCATGAAAACCATAAAAACTAATTTTACCCTGAAAAATTGAAGTAAATATTTGTTCTCACACAAAGATAACACCAACACAAACAAGAATTGACAGTCTATTTTGATATCTCTCTCTTTTACATATTTGTACACTGCAAAGCAATTTCTATGCAGTACTTTCCGGCTAATATTCTTTGACTAGTTAATTATATTATCTGAGTTTCATGGACGCTGGAGGTATAAATTTTTTGTATTATGTAAAAGTTTGTTAGCATTATTGAACAATGGTAGCCAGTAGGGCTTTGTATATATAGTATGGTCATTTCAGGGTTTCTTGTAAGAACCATCAATGCTTATGTGTACTGGTATTGAAGTTGGTCATGGGAATGTGTTTGATTCCCGCTTCACTGGATTATGCTGCTGGGATGGATGATGCTTGTTCAGAGATATATGAGGTTAAGAAGCCTTTCAAGACTCAATTTGCAGTTAAATGGATACACTTCTCATGGTGGCTAAAGGTCTTTGTATTGCATCTGTATCTCTTCGACCGAAATTTTGCATATGCTTCACTCATCAGGTGGAATTATCTCAAGTATGTACCTGTTTTGCCGAGTTCTTCACAATCAGCAAGTTATCTGAGTTTCTAAGATATATATCGAGTCTGCGCTCATATCAATTGATATTTTAACAAGCTCTTGTTTTTAGCGGATATAATGATTGCTGTTTATTTGAAAGTATTGGTCTGTTTTTAATCTAATGTGATATTAGTCATCTGATTTTTTGGTGAAATGCTCTGTACTTTATGTTATTAAGTTATGTAGTTTTCAAAATTGAGCAATGTAGTTGAAGCTGTTAGCTAGTATCACTGGATGGAATCTTCAGGAGCCTTGCTAGTTTGGTCCAGGATTGCTAAATTTCTTGGATGGGAGTGGTAACTAATCCTAATTTTTACGCTACTGCCATATTAAATTTTCTGGTATTAACGTTTTATGCATCCATTTTATTGATCTTAACTTTTGGGTACTCCGGCGGACAGGAATGAAGGCATGAATGTGTATTGTTAATTATCCATGTGCTAGTTGTAAATATACTGTTATTCTTGATTTTAAGTGACAGAAATATCCACACTAATGATCAAGGAAAAGGGAGACTTCATATAAATTAAGCTGCATTTTCCAAAGCAGCTCCCGTTTTACAAATGATTTTCAATAATTATTGAGTGGTTAAACTGAGTTTTTATTCTTTTAAAAGTTGTTTTATAAACTTTTGAGAAGATATTTTTTGAAGTGGTTTTTCATTGATGATATGGTGATGATTATAATTGCAGTTTAAAATAATAATTTACGTTAATAGTTGAATATTGATAATTGCAGTTTAATGGACGAAAAGATAATCAATTACAGAGTTGTTGAAATCATTCCTGTGGTCAAATGGATATGAATATGATTTGTATATTTTTACGTTACTGGGTCAGATTGCCAAAGGAAAGATTTGCCTTGTTTTGGACTTGGCAAAAAATTGTTAAACTCTGTATGAATTTCAAGTGAGGTTTTAAAGGATGGTGAGGCATTAAAAGATAAATGTCCATTTAGAAACGTTGTTTGAAAGAAGTTACACATCTATACAGTTCTGTAGGGAAATGCGTTCGGATAAACTCTTTAGGTAAATGACGTGTGTTAAAACTGCGAGAAATTGCGAAAGCGAACCCATAAGCTCAAACTGGAAAGAGCGCTCAAATTTGATTATTTGAGAGGTTGGTGGTTCGATTCCACCTGGGTTCTTTATCTGCCTGTAGCATTGAAGGGGTGTTTGGATTTATATTTTGCGTCTTGTGTCCAATAATGTTTTGTTTGGCTTGTATTATTATTATTTTTTTTTTTGACAAATATGGCTTATAGCCTTACAAGTGAGTATCTGTTCTAAGATATTTTCGAGATGAGCCAGGGTCGAACCCAAGACCTGGGACGACAGAGGATAAGCCCTTAACCACTGGGCTATCCAACCGTGCTCGGCTTGTATTATTTTTTAGAAATGAGATATATAGCACTTGCTTTTGGAAATTTTTGTCCTTTATTTTCAAGCAATAAGCGTGTCCAATTATTCCTGTGCTAATGATGAAATTCAGATACATTATACACCGAAAATATTCAAAAGAGTAAAGCACGACCTCATGATTCTTGTGTGCATTGTTTACCAGCACAGCTGAATAGCTGATGCTAAAATATCAATGCAGAAGATGGAACCAACTGGAGCGGAAAGGAAATTACTAAACAAAAAAGACGGATTTACTATCAAAAGCAAGCAGGGCAAGGGCTATATATCGCCGAGAGAAATGCGAGACTTCTTTTGACACATACGTGAGGCGCTCTTATTTATAAGTTTAGTAGAAGTCAATTAATCATCTCAGATGAAATTGTGATTCTCTAGAAGAAAGTCAAATTAGTCATTTCAGATGAAAAAAGATGGAAAAAAATGATTGTAAGTTTTTAGATAGCTTAATTATTTAATTGAAATCATTTTTCACTTGGTAGACGAGCCAAAAATTTTGGTCAAGTTCGGTGATCAAATAGAGTATTAATCCAAATACGAACAGATCAAAAGTCTTACCCTTATTTCTCATCTTATGCATGATCTTGGACTCTTTACCATTTAAATACACTCTGAATCAACTACTACAAATCAATAAGATCCACCAGATTTTATATAGACTCTCTGCAATAAAATGGTGAGAATGTTTGAGTTCAACAAAAGCAGAAAAAACCTGAGATGTAATATATCTCAGTTGGTGATTTATATTTTCGCTCAGAAGCTCTTGTTGTCGTGCAATCCGCTGTATCTCCTACCTTGACAGATCAATATCGGCTGTTGTAGGTAAAGAAGAAAGCTTGTAATGGGAGAATTTGCACAGTAACAAATCTCCTCCCCAAACTCCTGGTAATTAAGGTCTCAGTTCAAAAAATACTGCACATAACAACTAAGGAGGCATTTGGTTCATGGTTAATAAGGTTAACGAGAATCGGAATCTCAAACCTATGTGTTGGTGTTTGTATTTGCAATTTTGTGATATAAGATTGGGAACCAATCCCATTCGAAGTGTAAATCATTTCTTACATTCCTTTGGGATACTCATCCCATATTTCTTCATTTCTATTCCCGATTTTCATTTCCACTCACGATCCAAACGCCCCCTAAAATACTATTTTTCTTGAATGATACCAAAAAACAGCACGAAAACGACATTAATAGGGTCTACAATGGTACATGCCTGGTAAACCATTTGCAACGACAAGTTGCTGTGTGAATTGAGTTTGCCCTCGCGGCACTTCCATTCATACCAGTACAAGTAGGAAACCGTAATTTCTAAACAGAAATCTGGTAACATAATTTCGAGACAGAGGTTTCTTGTGATCAAAGAACACTACAGATACTACATCATCATCCATGCACATAGCAAAATTAGTGTATTCTCAATGTACATAATACAGATACATTAGGCAATGTCCCTTCAAGTATAAGGAATACCCATCCAAAGAAAAGGCTTCCTACTTTTCACAGCTTCAATCTTTTAGGGGATTCAAGTAAGCTGAACTAAAGTAACTGCAACTTAAAGAGACACTAAACTTGCAATAGGGGCTGCCAATGTATTTGATCCAGTTTGTCAATGACCGCGAAAAAAGTCATAATGTCTGCAATTAAAAAAGAGATGGAGTACAAGGTATAGAGCTAGAATAAAAGTGTTTGATATAGTCATGCAAGTTAACTTCAAAAACAGAATGCTTAGGTTCTACATGTCAAATTGCAAACCAGAATTGTCAATCAACTCATTATATTCTACGTTAACTACATGATCAATCTCATGCATTAGTCTGAGCATCATTATTTACACAATCTTCCATTTGAGAAGAGGTGAGTCTGCGATGGCCTATCATCCTCCTCCGTCTCCTCCACCACCTCCTCTCCCGCTCCTTGGAATCATCGGTATCCTATTCGTGTATTTAGTAATATGTTACCTACTTCTAGATATCATCGACGAATCTGCTGAAGGGGAGGATTTGGAATCACGCGAAGGCAGAAGAAATTCGGGTTTATCTGAGGAGGAGCTGCAGGAAGCTCCCTGTTTTCAGCAGACTGAGATCATTATAGCAACGTCGCTTTGTGGCATATGTTTGGACAGTTTTGCGAGCAAAGAGGTGTGTCGAATGTTCCCAGATTGCAAGCATGTGTTCCATAAGCATTGCATTGATCTGTGGCTGGTAAGGAGACCAACTTGTCCGATTTGCAGAACATCCTTTGTAGGAAGATCATTATAGCACTATTTAGTATCTGAGTCGAATATGTGATGTAACACATTTTTATTTTTTATTTTTAAATTCGGTGTCCGGGTTGGTTTGCGCACACCTCGACTAATCCAGACGGACATTCTATTGTACTCATACCCAAGCATGGCAGCACCTCACTCCCGGAATGTGCAGAGAATGGTTTTACTTCAATATTAAAATGTAACAGTATTTTATTTCATTCCACATAACTATTTATTTGGTTTGATTAGAAATTTGCAACATATATTGAGTTTTAAGTTTTACTTAATCCTTGGTCCAAACAAACTTTGAGTAAAATTAGGTTTAATGATCTGAAAAAGACACATTTTTAGTTTTGACTCTGAAAAATTTGGGATCATATTTGATTGGGGCAAATGAATTTGTGAAAATTTGAGGTACATTATAATGAATTATTCAAAAATTCATCACATCTTTTATCAGCCATTCCATTTTTTACAGACCCCAACCCCAATTTAAAAATAAATATACAACTGTCTCAAAAAAAAAAAAAAAAATAGATATACCATGTTATCCTAAACCAATAGCAAAAACTCAAGCAATGTCCCTTGTTATCTTGTTATCCGTGGTTTTCATATATATAGGACGAAATAAACAAATAATTAACTTTTCACATAACGGATCCTTAAACTATTTTATTTTTAATTTAACCGAAGAACAGTAAAATATATAGTAAAATAATAGAAGTTACATATGTTATAATTGATATTTCTTTTAAATATCTCTTTCATAAATTAAGATCTTATTTTTAAGCCTGTGAAAATGTTTTCTAACATTTTTTAGTTATATATGACTTTTTTCAAAATAAATAAAAATTATTATAATTGTGGATATTTGTTTGTCAAAATATAGCTCATAATAAATAAATAAATAAAAGAAAAAGGAATGAAAATTGAAAGGAGAAGAGAGGTTATCCCTAGCTTGGCAAAAACCTATATTTTCTCGTCTCTACACTCACAGCAGTCCCCTCTTCCAATAACCAACACACAAACAGCAAGGGTTTCTCTCTAGCAACGCTAATCATCTCTTTCAATCCATGGCTTCCAACTCCCCTCTCCTCGATTCTCGCCACAATCACATCTCCCAAGGTCTCACTTCCCTTCCCATCTCTCTCTCTCCCTCTCCCTCCCTCCCTCTCTCTCTCACTCCCTCTCCCTCTCTCTCTCTCTCTCTCTCACTCCCTCTCCCTCTCTCCCTCTCCCTCTCTCTCTCCCCTTCCCTCTCTCCCTCTCTCTCTCTCTCTCTCTCTCCCTCCCTCTCTCTCTCCCCCTCTCTCTCTGCCTCTCGCTCGCTCCAACATTCTCTGTTAAACCCTCATTTCTCATACACGTTTCTGCGTGTATATATAAAGTAATTCATTATAAAAACTGAATGTAGTAACAACTACCTGGCCTTCTTTTATTTTCAGTGTTGATTTTAATTTATTTACTTGAGATTTTACATTGTTCCTGGCTTGCCGGCTTGAGATTTTAATTTTATTCACACAATAAATAAATAATATTAATAACTGCTAGAAAAATGAACCAGTCCATATTAGTTAACTCTAATTTGTTAAAAGAAAGAATGAATTAGATGTAGTTATATGCATGCTATCTTACAGAATGAGGAGTGGTCTGTGATCGTGGCTCAGCTGCATTTATGATGTGTTTGGTTGGGGAGAATAGACAGTAGAGTTAGGAGGAAAGATTTTGAATAAAAAAACGGGAGTGCAGATCTTGTATGATAAGATTTGGGAAGAAAATAGCCATAGGGGACTAGGGGAGACTGGACCATTTTTTTTGCAAATAGTCTAATTTTTGTGTTAATTATTTATGTAATAGTTAATATTCTACTTGTTAATATTAAAAATACTTAATCATCTACTAGCATGCTTGTCTCAATCCCTTGAGGTACCCTGAGCCCCTAAGACGACTAGCAATTTTAGGACACTGGTTCTTACTTGCTTGAAATATGGGCTGAATTCTTAAATTCCTTTTACTTTTTCAATTTCGTTGCTTTGCTTTCTGTTACTTTGAAAGTAGCTGCTTCAGCTTTCTTTTCTCCTTACCCCATCTGCTTTTTTTTCTTGCATTTGGTTGATTATAAGTATTTATTATAAGTTTCATATCCACAATTTCTTTAATATGCTGTGTGCATTATTCATGAATTTTAAATACCTCCCATAACATTTGTTGATAATTCATTTAATAGAAATGCTAATAGAATAAAATTGGACTAAAATTTTACATAGTAGAAACTATTCGAAGACATTTTGCAAATCATTTGTGTTCACCTCTTATCTGTTAAGTTGGTTCATTTCCTCCTTTTAATTTGACTGCGACGTTTGTCTTTTAGTTTGTAATATTTTTGATTCCGAGCTTTTGCTTTGACTGATTAGCAGTCAGCAGATAATTTACCAATTTTACAATATGAATATGCAGTTATAAGTACCAACCATAAACAAATACTATTTGGATTGGTACTCAAATAGTACTCAAGGTACTATTTGGATTGCGTCTATTTCTTTACATTAGAAGGTAGCTGAGATTTTCATTCAAAGGTGCGTGCGTCTCATGTCATTATAGAAGCTGAAAAATTGAAGTTTCTATTACCTTGTGTATCATTTCTGGTTAATATTAGGCACGATATCTTGAAGTTTTGGTATGCTTGTTTGCACGAGTTTTTGATGTTGCCAGTTTCCAGTGTTAGATTATCTACATATTTGTATTGTATGAGATATATGTAGTTTGTGATGTTCCTCTGGTTTCTGCACCTTGTAAATCTTTTTGGTGAATCATATATACTCATTTCCTTAATTTACCTGATGCGTTAACTTGACAGAGACCTATTTATAGTAAGTGAACCAGGTTTTGTGTTTGCTTCATGTAGATGGTCAAGGATTTAACAATCATATCCCCCTTTCACCACAGTGGCTTCAAACTAAGCCTGGGGAGAATAAGACTGGAATATCGACTGGGGTATGTTATTAATTTACTGTTTTATTAATGTTTCCTTTCAAGGTCACGTGGCATCTGATTCCTTTGTGATGGTCTTAGATCTCGATTGACTTATAATTGTGGCTTTGTTTATCCACTTTAATAAATGTGGTTGGTGCAGGAGAACCAGTTCAGTCCATATTCAGGTCACAGTGCTCGTGCAGATGTCACAAAATCACCAGGTAATGGTGATCAGGCGCATGATGTTCAGAAAAGAAAGGATGTGTTTAGGCCGTCTGTGCTTGATGCAGAATTAGGTCGCCGTGACCGCTGGCGTGATGAAGAAAGAGAGACCAATACCTCTGTTCGCAGGGATCGATGGAGGGAGGGGGATAAAGAACTTGGAGACCACCGGAAGGCAGATCGATGGACCGATAACTCATCTGGAAGGCAATTTGGAGAGGTGCGTCGTGCTCCTCCAGAGCGATGGACTGATTCAAGTAACAAGGACAATAATCATGAGCAACATCGTGATACCAAGTGGAGTACACGCTGGGGACCTGATCACAAGGAGAATGACAGTGTGCGTGAAAAGAGGGTGGACTATGGTAAAGATGCTACTGACGTATCACTTCATAAGGGGTTATCCCATCATACTTATCAAGGAAAGGATGACAAGGATGGAAATCACTATCGACCATGGAGATCTAACTCATCTGTCAGCAGAGGTAAAGCTGATTCTCCTAATCAACAAACTTTGGTGCCCAACAAACAGATATCTTCATTTGTCCAAAGTCAAGGTCGGGGACGCGGGGAAAATGTTTCTGCTACCTTCTCTCTCGGACGAGGCAAAGTTCCTTTCGGAAGTAACTCTTTTAATAACTTATCAAATTATCCGCGTTCTCCTGGTTCAGTTGCAGATAAGGGAGAGTATCATGATCAGTCTCCTTTGAGATATAGCCGGACAAAGCTGCTTGATCTATACAGGAATACTGATATGGGATCCTGCGGCAAGATATTAAATGGAATCACACAAGTGCCTTCGCTTACTCAGGATGAAGCTGTAGAGCCTTTAGCATTTTGTGTACCTTCTTCTGAGGAACTGGTATGTTTTCCATATTATGTTGGTGTTTTTTTGAAGAATTGTGCTGTAGTCGGTTAACTATGTGTTCAAATCCTTGATAGGTTGTTATCGAAGGAATTGACAGGGGAGAAGTATTAAGCAGCGGTGCGCCTCAAAGTGCTAAAGATGGATCTGTTGGAAGAGGTTCCATTGATAATACACCTTCAAGGCGAACAAGGCTAGGTACTGCATACTGTAATTATGTTTTTTGTGTAGTTTTTTTTTTTAAATAAGTAAAACTAAATATTACATCATTTTCTGTGAAAAAATGTTTTGTAATGCTATTTTCTTTTGGGTTTTCGTTCTTTGATCAGGAAGCAGAGAAGATTTACCTATTGGCTCTGATGGGAATGACATGTCTAAAGGTGGAAATTCTGGTATTTATATCCCTTTTGTTGTCTTGTTCCCCCTGAAAGCTGGAGAATTCCATGAATCAAATGCAATATTTGCATCAATTGAAGATCATCACACCATCTTATATTACAAGTCAAAATACAAAGTTATTTAAATTACATGTGGTATGTAAAACCTCTATTATGGTGCCAAAATATTATGTGCTGGACATCTTTGCAATGTACTTTTTAACACATTAGTTGCATGTTTACATGAAATAATGGTTTGTAGGATTCCCACCAATAATCTGTTTTTCAAATGCTCAGTTCTATTTGTGACTTTTTAAAGGGTATGTTCTTTACCCTTCTTTGCTGGATGCTCAATGCATGGAAGTGGATGTAGTATACGTGAGTGTCATAGTATTTACTTTGGTTAATGTTTTGATGATTAATGCCACCTATTTGTTGATCTAATATTCGCGCAGGAAAAGAAGGTGCTTCTTATAGGAGGAATGATCAGATTACTGCAAGTAATGAATCGAGTACGCAGGGTATTTCCTCTGTTCATCCTAGTGCATGGAGATCTTCAGCAATGGGAGAACACACAAATTCAGCCTTGCCTGACAGGAGAGGTGTTCCTTCTGATAGTTGGTCAAGAACTTCAGACTTTAGCTGGCCACAGTCGCAGAAGGATCTATCTAACAATGTGGGGAAGACACCAACTTGGGGAGATGATCCGGTCATTAGAAGGCAATTTTCTGCAGTGGTGGATAGGGAGCAGGAACAGCGTACTCTTTCTCAGCCCTCGCCCGAAGAATTAGTCCTTTTTTACAAAGATCCTCGAGGTGAAACTCAAGGTCCTTTTTCTGGTGTTGATATCATTGGATGGTTTGAAGGTGGATACTTTGGCTTAGATTTGCTAGTACGCTTGGCAAATGCACCAACCGACACGCCTTTTACACCACTTGGTGACGTTATGCCCCACCTGCGCTCTAAAGCCCGCCCTCCACCTGGATTTGCTGCACCCCAACAGAATGAAATGACAGATGCTGTAAATAGGCCTAATAACAGCAACCTCGGAAAACTTCACACTAGTTCAAGTGAGGTTGATATGACAAGAAATGATGCAAGGTATATGCAGGGTCCAACAGATGGGGCAAGTCGGTTTCTTGAATCGCTGATGTCTGGCAATATTAGCACCCCTGCCGAAAATTTTTCTCCTGGTAAAGTTTTTTGTCTGAATCTTTTGCTTCTTTTACTTATGTAGTTGCCTTTTGTTTTGTGGGTATCCTGACCATGTCTCTTATATTAAAGTTAAAATTTTGCATTGTTTGTGCAAACGGAATTGACAAGCACTGATTTCACTTCCAGGCATGCAGGGTTATCATGGATCTGGTGAAGTGCCTCCTTTGGGAATGGAAAGTGGGGATAATCTCTCTCTCCTGGTCAAAAGGATGACTCTCGAAAGACAAAGTTCTTTGCCTGATCCCAATCAATTCTGGCCTGGAAGAGAGGCACCTTCGGTTGGTCCAAAGTCAGACTATTTACATGGATCCTCACTACAGCAGTCAAATATTTCGTCATCAATCACTGACAACCCTTGTTCGCCGCTTCATTCTCAGAATGCAGACTTCATATCTGTCCTTCAAGGTTTATCTGACAAGTCTTCCCCTGTAGTCAATAATGTGGCGAGTGGTTGGTCAAATTTTCCAGTCATAGGAGGTCCAGACCCACATCAAGATAAATTAAACATGCTTCATGGCCAGAATATTCCTCCTCAAGTTGCATATCAACAGAGACTGCAATCCCCGAACCAACCCTCTTTAACTGCTTTATCAGGCCAAGGTGTTGATAATACATCTGGAATGTTAACTCGTGAAAATTTGCTTTCTGGCCTGTCTCAAGATCCTCAACTGTTAAGTTTGTTGCAACAGCAACATTTGAATCCTCAACTGTTAAGTTTGTTGCAACAGAAATATTTGATGCAGTTACAATCCCAGGGTCCAGCTCCCTCACAGCAGCTTTCTGTTTTTGATAAGCTCCTGCTACTTAAGCAGCAGCAACAAAAGCAGGAAGAACAGCAACAACTGTTGCGCCAAAATCAACTGCTATCGCAGGTTATATCTGAACAACAATCTCAACAGCATTTCAATGAGACATCTCATGGGCAGTTGCAGGACACCGGTTTGCTGGAGGAGAATGCTTCTGTTGCTCTTAATAGATTCCAGACCTCTCATGAGTCGTTACAGACTGGAGCACAAATTCAAGTCTCCAATATGCCAGATGAACCCAACTCCACAAACTTGCCACCCAATATGTCTCAAGGGAAAGGCATTGTTGTTGGCTCTGAAACCTCTTCTATCCATTTACCTCATGAAATGTTTGGAAATGCTATCCATCAAAGAGTTTGGGGTACTAATTTACCTGAACGACTTGATGACATTCAGTCACAGGCTGCTTTACTAGCATCACCACCACATATTTCAAAAGTGTTGGACAATTATCAACAAGAAAATATATTTTGTAACAATTTGAAAACTGATAAACCTAATATTCCTGAACTATCTGAAGCTGGTAGAAGATATTCGTCCTTGGAGCAAACGGTAGTACCTGCCACTAATCCAAATGTTCAGACTGAGGTTCTTCTGCCCGGAAAAGTTAATAAGTTAAATGTCACAGCAGCCACTGTTTCTGCTGGTACACAGATTGGAAGCGTACCAGGTGGCAGCTCGTCTATATTGAAGGAAGTAAAAAGCATTGATGAAAAGGACTTAAAGAAGGGTGCGGAGAAGAAATCAAGGAAGCATAAATCTTTGAAGGCACAAGCTTCTGATCAAGCAAAGGATGTACCTAAAGTGCAGCAACTAAAAGAATTAGAATATGAAGTCAAAAGTGGCTTTGATATTAATTTAGAGTCGCAGACGATCTTTCTTTCACATGATAGTAGTTATGAGGTGCCTCTTCAGGAGACACAAGAGAGCAAATCTAATGCAATTATGGGTGAGATTGTGGCCCAGCAGGGTAAAATTGATTCACCTGGTTTACCTGGACAGAGTTATGTAGAAGATGGTGAAATCATGGGGGCAAAGAGCATATCAGGGCAGTTGGGGCTTCTGCCTCAGCTAAATGCTCATAAACAAGGTGGACCCCGAGGTTGGAAGCCCTCTCCTGGTCTAAAACCAAAGTCATTATTGGAAATTCAACAAGAAGAACAAGAAAAAGCACATGCACAGATGTCAGCTCCTGACACCTCTCTTTCTCTTGGTTCCACCAGTGCCACAATCCCTACCGCCTGGGCCGGGGTTATTGCCAGTTCAGATCGTAGATCGATTAGGGAAAGGCAACATAATGGAGGTAGCTTAGAGTCACAGATGGGGAACACTGGAGGTTCTGTAACCCAGAAGAGCATGAAAAGTCAGTTGCACGACCTCTTGGTTGATGAAGTTGTGAAACCTAGTGTAGCTGTTGGGGTTCTTGATAGTAAATCTAATCTGCCTTTAGTATCGGCTCAAAACAGTGAATTTGACTCTATTGATAATGACAACTTCATAGAAGCCAAAGATAGTAAAAAGAATCGTAAAAAGTCTGCAAAAGCTAAGAGCTCTGGAGGTAAAGTATCAGCTGCTGCTGCTTCAGCTGATGCATCTTTTGCTTCAAGTCCTACCGAAAAAGCCAAAAGCTCTCGTTTTATACAACAGGATAAGGAGGTTTTGCCTGCAGTTCCATCTGGTCCCTCTCTGGGTGATTTTGTGCTGTGGAAGGGTGACAATGCAAACACTTTGGCTGCTCCGGCATGGTGTACTGACTCAGGGAAGCTTACAAAACCCACTTCCCTTAGGGACATTCTAAAGGAACAAGGTAAAAAGGTTTCTACTGGGCAGCATCAGAATGCAATCCAAATTCCAACCCATTCTGCTCATGGAAATGGTTCTTCTAAGACGGTTATTGGTTCATCTCCTGTGAAGGTTGCTTCAGCAGTTCAGAATACTCCTCAAGCTTCATCACAAACGAAGAAGAGAGTAGATGATGATTTCTTTTGGGGTCCATTAGATCAACCAAAAAAAGAAACAAAACAGTAAGATCCTTATCCTATTCTGACGAATTATTTTAAATGTGTTACATTCTTAAGTTATTTTTTTCCTTTATTGTTATATGTAAAATAATATGATGTCTCATTCTTGCCCTTGTGATTATAGTGATGTTACATAAGAAGAGGTTCGATTCGAAATGGGGGACAAAATCGGATACGCGTAACATTAGTTTCAGTGAATCCGGTACGATAAAATGTTTGGGTATTGAAGGAATGTATGGGTACGATGGGTTTTGTTAAAAAACTAATATATAACTATATATGTATTTTCAGTTAAATATACAGTTTTAATTAGTAAGTTAAATATTTATTTATATATTTGAAATAATTATATTTAATAAAATTGTTTTGACTTGTGTATTATAAATTTACTAATTATTTTTGTGATTTAAAAGATGATTGGGCCTGAAAATGAGCTAATTTATTAGACTTAATGTGTTTGGAACACAAAAAGTTAATTGATATGAATATAGAAAACGTGTTGGGCCTGTAGATTACTGGGCCGAAATACAGGTATGCTCTAGTAACCTCTATAATCAGCCACCGTTTGTATTACATATAGATACACATATATATACAACCAACCCCTGTTCTTTTTCTTCTTTTCATCATTCTGCAGACAATATCTGTCGAACAAAAAATTATTTTACTGTCATAAGGTATCATCTGAGTCATAGATCTATTTATTCCCAACAAGAACCATGTATGTTCTTATGGAACGCTGCTTCCAGCATTTTTGGTGGCCATCCCGTGTTCCTTGTTTTCATGGATTATAGCAAGCAAAAGGATTCCTTATGCGGCTCTCACTTCCAGATATACTTTAAACCAGTTAAATGAACATTGTCACTTGGGTGAGAACTAGTAGAATAGGCGGTGACTATAGTGCTTAGACATGTTCACATAGTATTGGTCAGGACACTAATCCAAGTGTTATTATTTATTTTGAGATTGAGGAGATACGACTGTGTCCTTGAACACAAATATGGTGAGAAGTAATTGAATTAACAAAACAAGTATAGTGGACAAGATATCATAGGGAAAACTAAACATAATGCTTTGTGTGAGACGTTTTGTGTAGAACTTTGATTAAACATATCTTTTCAACCTTTTCCTTCGACTGTTTTTTCTTTTCCTTTTTGCATTCTTAGGTGATCCCATATTTGGTCTTTCGGTCATAAAGTGTTCAATTATCAGTCCAAGGAGACAGGGAATAGTGTTGTGTCTTGGTGTCATCACGTGTATGGTGTTCAAAAGTTGAACAGAGGCAGTTGAACTGCAACTATTATGACAGCATATGCGTGTAGAAGTTTTAACATACACAGAATTGATTCCTTATCTTGAATGACCTTTGATATTGTAGAATAACTTCTTTGATGGTAATCCTAGAAGAAATGTATGCATAATTTCTTAAATTCTCCCTTTTACATGTTTGGATTGACCTGTGATTTGACTTTTCGCCTGATTTTATTTTAGATTAGATGAATTAATAGTTGGATTTTGCCGAGTGTCATAATATATTGTAGAATCATGTTGATGCCCAATTTCGACTTTTTCTTCTTCTAGTATCATTAAGTTTAATTCTGTTGCCTGTCATTAAATTTGTGATTATTGCAGGCCAGATTTTCCTCAACTGGCAAGTCAGGGTAGTTGGGGGAAAAATTCTCCAGTAAAAGGAGCTCTTGGCTCCTCAGTCAGCAGACAGAAGTCGACGGGTAATAGAACAGCTGAGTTTGCATCACCTGCTTCTGCTCACTCTTCTTCGAGGGGTAAAAAGGATGTAGTGTCTAAACAATCAGGTAAAACACTTGAGCTGGTTGTCCACTTTTTTCTTTTATGGCAATTGGATCTCACTTTTATGCTCTGTTGTAGAAGCTGTAGACTTCAGAAATTGGTGCGAAAGTGAATGTGTCAGACTCATAGGGACAAAAGGTACATTAAACTGGTGCAGTTTATCTTGTTTGTGATTATTGCTATATTTAGAAATATTCTGGAAGTCCGTTAGAAACTGGTGGAATATTAGCTGATACTAGGAAATGAATTATGCAAATTTATATTCAATATATTTGTCAGAATTAGCCTTTTATTATGTCATGAATCTAAGCTGCATTCCAACAGATAATAGGTAGTATAAATTCTACTTTTTTATTTTCTAGCTGAGTTGAAAATCAGATCCTTAGGCGCCACCCAATCTTCCCTGTATGGTATTCTTTCTTTCCCATGGGGTTCTGTATGACATCATTCTAAGTTTCTCTTGTTCTCATAACAGATACAAGCTTTTTAGAATTTTGCCTGAAGCAATCCAGATCAGAGGCAGAAATTCTTTTGACAGAGAACCTTGGCTCTTATGATCCTAAACACGAATTCATTGAGAAATTCCTTAATTACAAAGACTTCTTACCTGCAAATGTTCTTGAGATTGCCTTGGAAGGCCAGAATGATCAAAAGGTCACTGGACATGGACCTGGAGATGTGAGTTCAGCTGTCAGTGGTTTTGGGAACTCTGATCAGGGTATGGCCACAGTTCCAGATGGGACCACAAAAGGGGGAGGTAAGAAAAAAGGAAGGAAGGGGAAAAAGGTAAGTTCCACAGTTTTGGGATTTAATGTGGTTAGCAACAGGATCATGATGGGAGAGATTCAGTCTGTGGAGGATTAGTTAATTTATCATTAGGTGTAAATACATTTTTTCAAAGTACTTTTTAAATGTGCTTTAGATATCTGGAGCTCTCTATTCTTCTAAAGGTGGACAGCAGTGCATTTTTTATCTGCACATGCAATTTTGTGAAATAGTACTTCACTAACTTATTACTCATTTTGTTTTTTACAGAACTTATATCAAATCCATGTTCTCACCCTTGCATGTGTTCTATTCTATAATTTACTAAGCAGATCATCGGAAATTTGAAAGCACCTTGCTTATTATGTCTGAGCTTTAAGCTTTCTGATTATATTTGTGCCATGTGCCTGAAATTAAGCAGACCTAGAACAGTCTACATTCCCCCTGGTTTTCCTCTAAGGTATTCTATTCCATTCTTCGTGTTAAGAAATCTGAGGTTACAAAGTTTATAAGTTGTTTAGTGTACTGTTTATGTAGCTTAGAGCCTCTTGATGCTTCTGCCTTGTGTTATCGAGCTTATGTTATCGAGTCGAGTTCAAGCCAGCTTGATTCGAACAAAAGCCCTAACAGTGAGAGACGAGGTTGGAATGAACACTCGTCTCTTAAACTCAATTCTGTTAATATATTCAAAATTTTCAGCTCATTTACCGATCTGTCAAATATACAAGCAAGCAAAACGCTTGAACAGGTAATAGAACACCACAATCAACCTCCTATACCCATCGTTACTAGCCACGTCTTTTCTAGAGTGGAACCAGAGAGAGTCTAATCTAAATTCTAAGCCTGAATTCTGGCCGAATGTATCGGTAAAGTTCTCATCAAATATCATGTCAAAAAATTTCAACAGCGTTCGGTTTTTTTTTTTAGAATTCAACATCCTGCACTTGTTCTGCAGGAGGCAGGAAACTATCTTTCGTCAAGCCATGAACATTAAAGTCGACATCTTCAATTCTCCACGTTTCTTCGATCTTTCCCTTGTGATTATGCATGTGCCCGTATCTAAAGACTGTGCATTTAGTTTTCCCACTATGTGCTACACAAATTCCATCAACATATCTGTAGTCTTCAAGAACCGAATCCATGCTTGTTTCCCAGTAAACATGATCATCTGTCTTCGTCTTCATTTTCACCAATTTCGTGTCCTCGAATTTAGTAAGAAGTCCGGTTCTTTGGCTGAAGTATCCCCAAATGGTATGATGGACTGTTTCTGTGTTCTCTGTACTCTGTGACTTGAGGACTACTTTATCTGTTTCATGTTTTAGAATGAAGCATTCTTCGTCGTCGATTGTCTTCTCTCCTATGCACGTTGCCTTATTGAATAAGTTGATCGTGGACCTCGGATCAAGACCCTGTTGAAAAACAGATACTATGTCAAATTTAGAAACTCAGATGAACAGGCAGAATAGAGTGTGTACCTGAAAGAAGCGGCGAAGGGGTCTGGGAGGGCCTCTGGTAGCTATGGAGGAGTGCGAGGATTGGCTCCAGCCGATTTTGCCATCACTTCCAGCACTTATCTTGCAATTAGAAACAACCAGTTCGAGATACCACAAATCTGGATTCATCAGCCACAGCACAAAGCCACCAGAATCGCGATTGCTCGGCGTGTCCTCAGCATCCCCTAACTGCATCGGAGAAGACACCATATATACCTCTCCTACAGCACATATGTTGTGTATGGTATCTAGTGCAGCTTGTCCTCCTGTTGCTGCTATATATTGTTGCACAATGTATTTTGCTGTTGCAGCTTGCTGCATGTTCAACAACATAATTAATCCCGCGTTTATAAATAATCAGCTCATTTAAAACCTTAACAGACAGCAAACCGAATCAAATAGATAAACAAATAATTAAATAGGTCTTTCTAGTGTGTTCATGGTCACAGACTAACAACTATTTTATGCTTAGACAAAAAAATTTTATCGGTGGAGATTTTGTACATGCAGGAAATCATCATTATTAATGAGATCGGAGATGAATATGTGCTTACAAAAGAACCTTCTTTAACGGAGGGGAGGGCAATATGAGCCTGGAAGAACGGAGGTTGGTAGGGAATCACAGGCGAGCTAACAATTTTAAGCAACATAAGGAAGAGATCATCAGGGGCCTGCTTTTCTTCAAGCTGAGCTTTTATCCTGCTACGCATATTGTGCCACCGGAGGTAAGCATTTCCATCCGTGCTCGTGAACACCTCTTCTGGCAATGGCACCTCCAGCACCGTCTCTAGCCCATCTTCATTATCGAAATTCGGATACAATGTCCTCATGTCTACAACTCAACAATTTCTAGAATTCCGAAGGACGGATAGGAAACTAATGACGTCTTGGTCAGATGGTATCAACCTTGCTCCACTCAGCGGGGTCGAGGAATGAGGAATAGGAAGAAGGAAGGACCCTGTCTATGTTATGGAAGAGGGCAGCTTCCTCTTCCCTGGCTCCTCAAAAAGTCTGTCCTATATCTAAGTTAAAATTTTCACGTTTTTTTAGTTAGTAGGATAGAAGAATGAAGAGATATTGAAATGTGGATTAATATAGTTTTGTGTAGCCTATGGTAGAGCTTGGTTGTAGGTCTCTTGAGGAAACTAACTATATTCCTGGGGATTAAAATCCATGCTTTTCTTAGGGCAATAAGCCAATAACTAGTGTTTCAACAAAAGTTATTTGATTTTTTTTTTTCAAAAACCAATTATATCACAAAATATAATATAAAATATCATTCAATTTATATTATATTATTTTATTAAAATTAAATATGCAAAAATTCGATCTGATACAATTTATAATAACTGGATCATTTAAATCAAGTTGAGAAAACGTTAACTTGAATTTTCTATATTTTGTTAAGATGGCGTTAAAATTCAAATGTTCGAATTTCGCTAACAAAATTTATATAATTTTTTTGTTCAGAAAACAATTATAATCATTTTTTATAATATAAAATATCATTCAATAAACAAGCAAGATATAATCATATAACTATCCTCAAATTCCGTAGAAATAAGTTTAGTCAAAGTTTAGACGATGAGAACAGCTGGTACCAAATTAGTTGGCTATGGTCGACTTCTTTAGGAAACAACTTGGTTTAGTCCGTTAAAATTGAGATTCTTTACAGCCAGTTTGAATCGCAGACAAAATTATAAACTAAACCATTTTATACTTTTAATCCTAAGTTCAAAGATCTTTGTATCAATAATTTTAACAATAAATGCTATCAAAACGCAAAATACGCAGCCCCAACCATATAAAACTAATCGGCTATAATAAAATAATTTAAAAAATATTTAATTATTAACTTATTTTATATAATTTTTGAAAAAATATATAAAAACTACTCCGACTTTAAAAATTAAACTGATAGAATATTGTACACTAATTCATCACATAACTTACTCTCTGTCCATTTAATTCTATACAATTCTTTTTCACTTGCTCGACACGCACTTCAATACTCTTATAAAATATAATTCTATAACTTATTTTTGAAATTTTCTTTTGTTGAATAAAAATATAACATTCAAATTTTTATTCAGAAAAAAATAATATTAAAAAAAAAAGTTATAAAACTATATTTTACAGGAGCATTAAAATCTGTGCCGCGTCCCGTCCCGCAATGTATATAACTCTGGGGACGGAAGTATCAGTTAAAAATTAATTAGTCAGGAATTGTTTATTAAGAATTTATAAAAAAAATATTAGGCGATGTCGAAGGTAACAGAGTAGCCCTGTCCTACAAAACACAAAATTGCGGCGTGATTTCTTACATCCTCAACACTAAAAATGATGAAAGCTTCGCTCAAAGCCAAATATTCCACCGATAAAAACTCCGCCGGCGCCACCTTCTCCGTCAACGCCGGAAATGTCAAGCTCCGAGCTTCC
The DNA here is from genome assembly GCF_001625215.2 of Daucus carota subsp. sativus. Classification (NCBI taxonomy): domain Eukaryota; kingdom Viridiplantae; phylum Streptophyta; class Magnoliopsida; order Apiales; family Apiaceae; genus Daucus; species Daucus carota. The sequence continues at coordinate 45,184,596 of NC_030385.2, read as the reverse complement.
ATGACCGACGCCACCTTCATTAACGGCCCTTCCTTGAACGGCCTAGCTCTCTCCCTTGACAAACCTGGCTCCTTCATAGTCGACTACGATCTCCCGAAAAAGGTCTCGTTATAATCTCGATAAATTAATATTCGATAAATTAATAACTCCGTGTTTCATTATTTTTTTCTGATCCCAAAATAACACGTACATGCTTTGTTGTCACTTGTTATTAACATCTTTATTTGATAATTTATTTATTTGTTATCGAAAAATTAAAATCACATTACAGTAAATTAATAACTCCGTAATTTATTTATTCATTATAATTATGCTTAAGTGATTAGTGTTTTTGATAATAAGTTACGGAGTTATTATAATTTAGTTCGGTAAGTTATTAATTAATTGTGATTATGATTAACTGATTAGTGTTTTCAATTATGTTGTGTAGGATCTAAGATTTCAGTTTATGAACACGGTTAGGATTGCGGAGAAACCGATAAACTTGAGTTATGTACATTTTAAGAATGATAATCGGACGATACTTGATGGTACATTGGTGTTTGATTCGACTAATAAGGTTTCGGCCAATCATGTGGTTGGTTCGGGAAATGCCAAATTGAAGTACACTTATGTGCACGGTGGAGTGACTACGTTTGAACCGAGTTATGATATAGCTAAGGATTGTTGGGATTTTGCGGTCTCAAGAAAGGTTTTTGGAAATGATGTGTTTAAGGCTACGTATCAGACGTCGAGCAAGGCATTGGGGCTTGATTGGACTAGGACGTCGAAGCATAATGGATTGTTTAAGGTATATTTTGTTTTTTTTGGTATTTGTTGATTTAGTTGACATTAATGGTTTTAGTTCAGTTGGCAGTATATATTGTTTGTTAAAGAATGTAGATGCGGAAAATGCTAATTACTCATGATAGGTTAAGTTTAGGCGTATCTTTGGACAGCTTTCGACCTTTCGTAACTAGAGTTGATTCTTGATAATATATGTTAAGAATTGGTTCCATTGTGCATTTGAAAGTTGAGGACTTTATGCTGACTGCTGAGGCTCTAAATAGCAGCAAAGGCATTGGTTTTGTTGTCGTCTTTGAAATATCTCCTCCTTTTCTGTATAAGAACATTCTCTTTGTGACTATTGTCTAGTTTTGTGATTGGTATAGCCAGTCAGAACTAAAGATATAACTAGCGCTGGTTTTCAGTTCTGTTTTTGAGTTCTGTTTTCAGGGTGTAGTTGGGGAAATCCAAATTACGTGTGTGTGTTGTGGGGTGGGGGGGTGGGTTATGGATTAAATGTCTCTGAGTTTTTTTATATATTTGGTAGAATCTATTACAGAATATTTAAATATCCACGCACATATGCCTCTACTTTGGTGAACCCCCTTAACGTCTTCTTACCAAGAGAAGAGGGGTATCCACTAGACTACAATGTAAGGGATTAGTCTTCAGAGTCACACGTGCATAAGAATTTGGTCAAACCAAATAGGGGATCAAATCAGACGTGGACTGTCCGAGTCGAGCGTGTGAGGAATAAATATTTGAGTTCATAACTGAAGCAGTAAGCAAATTTGTGGAAGTGCACAAAAAAGATCTAAAGCAAACTGATACTTCAACTGGAACGACTGGTTCCTTCATGGCGTTCAACAACCTCAGACTTTGCTCTTACCCTCTCCTGAATCCTTGTCCCTTCCCTATCATTAAGGATACACAACAACACACTCAGTGTAAAAATCCATGCAGTGTGAGGATTTTCCCACACAAGTTACAGATTAAGTCACTATGCAAAGGTAGTAGAATGCTTGTGAAAATCCGAAGAATACTCGGAATCCTCTAAAGGTCTAGTACTGAGCTCTAGCGCACCCACCCCTTTATCTTTTTATCATTAACAAAGAGCATTTATTGAACTAAGTAAATATCTTCCTGAGGCAAACATGAGGCTGAATTTCTGATATGGTTACCCAAAAATATAAGACTCTGGATATTCTGATATTCTGCGTAAATTTGGTTTATTAAGAACTGCAGTTATACCCCTGGGAACTCTAATGAACATTTTAAGAATGTATTTTACAAACTTGCCGTTTGTTCCTATATCATGTCTTAGAATATGACTGTTAAAATGTGTATAGATAACCCCGTCTGTGGTTTAGTTGTTTATTTATACGACTCTAAATAATGTTTGCTTGGCTTTATGCTTTCTGTTTCCAGAATGAATCTATTGCTACTTGGTTTTTGCCTTTTTTTGTGTGGCTGATTTTAATTTCTTTAACTTGTGTTCTGTTTCCAGAATGTTTGTATTTCTATGTTATTGGGTACTTAATATGCAGCCTTATTTCAATGCATACCGTCCTTCTAACGACTCCTGCTCCACAAAAGAGTTGTAGTTTTAAATTTTCAAGTTTCAACCTTTGCTATTCTGGAAACAGGGAAATTCACCACAAGTTGGGGTTGCTATGAATTCACCAAATCTTTTATTTATAAGCTCATAAGCTGATATACCGGAATCAAGATGCTGAATGTGCACTCCTGTTCAAATTATTTCATGAATTTCATATTTGATGTGCAACTAGCAGTCACTAACCTTCCCTTTCACCGTTTTACCCTATTTATACTGTTAATTATAGTTCTTTAGATCATTTCATCTTCGAAATTAGCCAACTTTAACTCCTGTTTTTCGTGTTGCCAGATATCAGCATCCTTGGCGATGGGAGAGCAGATAAAAATGACAAATTTAAGCGCCGAGAGTTCATGGGATTTTGAAATGTTTTGACCGTATCAGTTCAGGGAAAATTGCTTAAAATTTGGATTCTTATATGGGGTATCTAGCGTTGATTCTGAACTCTCACAGAGCCTATTACTGTGTTATCATACACATTTATTCACTTCTTTTTGGCATACTTACCGTTATATGTCAGATTATTTCTGTTGCTCATTGAATTTTTGGTTTTTTATTTATTTATGGATCATAATTTTAGCACAAACAAATTAATAATAAAAAATAGAAACATAGGTCATTGGAGTCCTTTTATGCTTTTTTCTAAGTCTTTTGCCGTTAAAATCATTATTATTGTTTTTAATATTATAATTTAAAAAAAGTTAAAACTAATAATTTTAAATATATAATTAAAAATTTTAAATTATCTATACAATATTAAATAATTTATATTTCAAAACGGAACAAACAAAGCTCCTGTATAACATGAGCAGACATTTAGATAAACCGATAATGTATTTAATTTCACCTCCATATCAACTCAACTGTCTTAAAGTGGGGTGTCTCCTCAAGTCGTGACCACTAGATTGATAGTACTACTTTATTACACAACTAGAACCCAGATATGATCAAACCTCAAAATTAACACAATCTCATTTAATTCTTGATCTCTTCAGTTTCAAACCCCACTGTGGATCCATCCTCTATGGCTGTCCCTTTCAAAGGCAAGTCTTTTTATCTTCATTTCCTCTTAATCTTTCATTTTCTTGATTTTTCATTTGTTTATGCAAATTCAATTCTTGATAATGATAGTTTAGCTGATCATAATAATGAATTAGTATCTCAAATACCCAATGAAAAGATGAGTGATTTAGATGTATTGAATCAACAACAAGTGCATATTGAAAAGCTTGAAGAGGTGGTTAATAATCTGACTGAATTAGTGTACAAGTTGGAATCTTTTTTTAAAGAAAGTGTAAAGATTGAAACTTTTGAGGGTGAGGAGAAAAACCCTGTTGGGGAATTAGTTGAGACTGAGAGTGAGGAGGGGGGGAGTGGAAGTAGTGTGAGTGATGGAGAGATAGTTGGAGCTGTGTCGATTACGAAGCATAGTTTGTTTTGGTCTGAGAGGTTTCAGTTTGTGTCTGCTGTGAAGCTGGATTCGAGGGTTAGTTGTGTTGGTGTATTGCCTTTTAAGGATTCGGAAGGGTTGAGTAAGTATGTTGCGGTTGGGAATGATCAAGGCAAGGTTTATGTGTTTTCGAGGAATGGGGATGTGCTGATTGAGTTCAGTACGTTGGCACTTTCACCGGTGACCACCATGTTGTTGTATATGTCTTCATACAATCGGAGTATGTTGGTTACGGGGCATGAGAATGGAGCAATTTTGATGCATAGCATATCGGAGATGTCGGGTGGAGAGGAAGGATATTCGCTTGTGATGGAAACTGACACAAGATTTGTCATATCTGAGATGGAAGAAGGCGGGTCAGCAATTACTATCTTGGAAATACATCATGTTGGGAGGACGAGGTACATTATATCCACTGATGCTAGTGGAAAAATTAAGGTTTTCCGAGAGAATGGAGCGCTTCATGGGTTGGCAGTGCCAATGAGCAGACCCCTTGTGTTCTTGAAGCAAAAGCTCTTGTTTCTAACTGAGACAGGGGCGGGTTCTCTGGATTTAAGGACCATGAAAATTCTGGAGTCAGGTTGTGAAGGTCTAGATCAGTCTGTTGTTCGGAATTATGTGTTTGATGCTACAGAGCGATCAAAGGCGTATGGTTTCACATCAGAAGGTGAATTGATCCATGTATTACTGCTAGGTGATATGATGAACTTCAAATGCAGGGTTAGATCCATGAAAAATTTTGATGTGCACAAGCCTCTTGCAATTCAGACTATTAAAGGGTATCTGCTTCTTTCTAACAGGGATAAGGTATTTGTATATAATGTCTCATCTTCGCAAAGTTACAGGTCTGCTGGACCTCGGTTTTTATTCTCCGCGGGTCTTGAGGAGATTGTAGCCTCATTCCTCAAGTGTCAAGGTGAGTCAGACGACGAAAAGGAAGGGGTAATACCATTGATAGCAAGTGATCAGGAAAAGCTAGTCATTCTCAGTCTCGGAGCCGGATACGTGGGAGTGTATCGGTCGACTCTTCCGATTTCCAGAGTAGAATACAGTACCATGATCTGGGGAACTCCTCTAGTAATATTTATAGTTTTTCTATTCGGTGCATGGAAATTTTTTGGCAATAAAAAAGAAGCGTATTCCCTCTGGGGGCCTGAAGATCCTTTCACATCCACTTCAGTAACAAATGAAAATGAAGCTGCTTCGGTGTCTGATTCAGGGGATAGGTCTTTCCTGGATTCTTCTCCGAAAAGTGAAATAATGGATGTAAGAGGTAGCAGTTTAAGAGGTCCATCGAGAAGGTACGGTTCACCACCCCGGTATACCGGTGGAGTAGCGAGTTCGTTCAGGCCAAACCCTTCTGATACCAACTCCAGGCCTGCTCCTGTTGATTCAAATTACAGGACAGCTTCAGAGTTGAAGTTTAGGGGATCAAATCTTGAATCGACAACTTATTCACATACAAGAGAGAGCTTATATGGAAATAGACCGGTTGTGGATGATAGCAATTGACTTGTAAAATCAGTTTCATCCTTAGCAAGTCTGTGTAATCTGAGATGTTTGGTTAAATTATAGAATTTGTTATTGTAAAACATCTTTCTAGTAATCTTCTGAATGCAATCTTAGTGCAAACCGAAGAGATTTTTGGTTAATGATTAATGAGTCCAATTAGCGGGAATTACAAATTAACCTGAATTTCTTAGAATGGAAACCCTAATACTTCGTGGTTTAGTGAAAATAATCAATTAATTATTCAATTTTTGTAGTAGAGACTGGTTGTAGCTGATTCTATCTTCTTTTTTCTTTCTTTTTTGAGAAAAAAACCCAATTTAAATGACTTAATAAACGAAGATAACACTTTCGAAGTTAGAGAGAGTTTGTTGTTACAAGTAATCACACATTTCGACTGGGCAGCAAAATATCAAAAAGTGGTGCAAATTGGTCTCTCAAGAGAATTTGTATTCCATCCATGTCGCAGTATATAAGGGGTACCTATAGTGCAGGGGTAGGATTGACATATATTTAGAAGATGAGCATAGTAGACAGAGGCAAGGGAAGGCCAATGTGGCTGCTATAATTTAAAAATTGCAGATGGATACTAGAGCTATCGATATCTACAGCAGCAACCAAAAATAATATCAAAAAACTGTTCAGATGTATGTTTGCCAGTTCACAAAAACAAGTGAATCAGATACTAGACTTTAAACAGGAATAGGTAGGCCTTTCTTAGCCATGCTGTCCAAAACATCATTCAGTGCCTGGCAAAGACCGACAATCTGCCACAAACAAAAACGTCAAATGAGAACAAAGAACACGTATAGGAGAGGTGGGAAAATAAAGATCAGAGCTGGGAAAATAATCAAAAATTTACAGTTTCTGGTTTCTCCACAAAATAACTGCAATGTACAATTGGAAAATTTTCCTAAAACAAGCCAGATTTTAAAACATCTAAATTTGTGGGGAAATGTGCAACAACTTAAGCTCGAAATAAATAAAGCACCTGTTGATCCCACTGCTGCAGTTCCTCAGTGTCGTCCTCGAAATGAATGAAAGCTTCAACCTGACATTCCCAAATTTTATGCAATAAAATCACAAAAAAACATTTCGTGTTTGCATTTGCCAACAACAAATGGAAGGTGGCGGTATAGTTAGAAAATAATAAACCTGATCTATAGAACCCCTCATTCTATCCTCGTAGATCATCCTTGATGCTATTTTTTCAGCCTGCATGTAAAGAAACAGTTAAACCTTCCACAACATACAAAGTAACGATATGAAGGTAACTAATGACAACAAACACAAAAAATTATGAGCCTTAACAGCTGATTACCTTGTTAGGAGCGATGCCTAGTAAAGTGCCCAGCTCGTCAAAGCTAAAAAAGTTAAGAATAAGGATAAATGCATATATCAGTCAACCGAGAGACTATTCCAAGAGAAGTGCAATATGGAAAAATATGCAACTACTCCAACCTTATATTAGTATACAATTTGCTTGCACTTAAGAGGTTATGCTCAATCATAGCACGATCAAGCACAGTAAAATTGTCGGGCAGAAGTGCTTTCTGTTGATAGAGTAGACTGTTAGAAGCATCATCATCGATACCAGAAAAGAATTTCTGCCGGTTTAGAAAACAAAGACAACAAAATAAAAATTACAAAGGCACGTAGAGACCTGGTGAGCTTTTAACTCTTCTGCAAATGCCTCAATCTCAGGTTTTCTCAAGATTCTCTCCAAATACACCTGTGATCTCAACATAAAATTTAGCATTGTAATTAAATGATGAAATGTTATACTCAATTCTTAGCAAGCTAATAAAGTTTGAAAAAATAATCATGCAGGGAACATAGGTTACTGGCAAGAAGTTCCATAGCAGCTCAGGAATTACAGATAAGATCATAAGAGTGGGCTACCTTCTGCAGAATAGGATATATCTTCAATTTTGAGCAGCGTTCATCCTGAACATAACAAGTATCAGTTAAACAGCATAATAACTACTATGGGTTTAAACAGCATAACAACTATTATAGGTTACAATAAAATGCATTGTGAAAAAAATAATAAACATTAAAGAAAAAAGCATGTGAAAAAACCCTCGACACAGATGCTAGATACTTACTTTGTAAAGTGTTGCAAGAACACGGGAGCGTTGAGGACCTGCAGCAGCCAAAATTGTGCACGTGACAGCAGCTGATAAAGCTTGTTCTAGTGCCTCCTCATCGATCACTCTGAGTCCCAAAACGATATTGAAGAAATGAGGAACATTCCAACCAACTTCCATATGTAGCACAGAGCATATACTAAAACTGATCAAAACTTCCATAACAGGAGATCTGGTGACTTATATAGAGAACAAATAAAGCTTAAAACGATTGCATCTGAGTAGATGTATGCTTCCCGAATCCAGACTAATTAAAACATTAATAAAAATTGTTATTGTTATTCTGACCAATTTCATATATAGCACACCCTTTTTGATATAATGTAAGTTGTTTAACAGCAGCAATAGCCCATTACTGAGTTGAGCCCTGTTTAACCAACAGAGAGTTTTAGAACTGATCTAAGAGAATAATAAGATATTACATCATTGGTAAAATTAGTTTTTTACACTGGTGATGTTGTTTCTGAGGACTTCAAGAGAAACTTGTAGAGGTTATATTATACTTATAGTCTTACCAGATAATTTTTTAAGTAATTAACTTAAACTGAGCACGTTGTTGATCCATACGGATGCAGGTAAGAAATCTGAAACAACAGTGTTCAACTAGAATTGGGAGAGCTAGAGGGAAATTACTTTTGTCCTGAAAAGGGAATACCAATCATTTGAATAAATCTAAGCTCTAGATTTTGCTTGATATTAAAACAATTATTAAGATTGGTAATAAAAATTTAGCACGTTTTCACCGTTTTGAATTAATACACACTTCTTTCTGGACTTATTTCTTCCCCATCGCCGAAGACTTGTCAATTAGACCCGAGTTTATGTAGCAAGGTAAAGGTTCTTAAATTATAGGATTAAATGTAAATAATATATCATGACATTAAAGTGGCAATTAATTTCTTTATAAAATACATACTCATCTTCGATTTTCCGCTGCTCAATCTGAGAGATGTCGTAATATCGTAGAGCAGCTTCCAAGAATTTCCTCTTCAAATCCAAAATTCTTGCATAACAAACCTGAAAGATGAAAATCATGAAACTAGCTGTATAAATTTTTGAAACATTACAATACTATTACCACTACGAGTTAAAAATAGTCAACCTTGTATTGCAAATTCAATACTTGATGTTGACTATTGCTAACCAAAAATGATGCTTTATTAATAAAAGCTTCTGCATTCACAGCATCATCGTCCTACAAAACAAGCAATCAAATTCAAATCAACAAAAATGTAGCTATAAATCATAACCACATGTAACCAAATAGAGATGTTCTTGGCAAACACCCAAATTACATTAATAACTCAATATATGTATTACACGGACTATTGATACCTGACATCAGAAAATGTAATTATCATGAATTGAACATTAAATTCAATTATAGAGTCATAATAGTGAATTGACTTCTTTTATACAATAGCCCATTGTAATTGCCGTTCTGATTTCTGATAAACCTAAATTATTCTCTTATGTTGTGTTCAGGATTTTTTTTTTTATGATAGAAAAGAAAAGAGAAGACAGAAATATTTGGTTTCTTTAACGTGTTCCCATGTGATATTTTGAAAAGGAAATGAATAGAAACCTAAGGATTTGGAAAGAAATCTCTTGTATATTTGTCCAGAAAAATTTCTTCCCACTTTCGGAAAGATTTAAAACAGAAAAGAAAATAACCAATTTTTCATTATTTTCTCTTCTTTCTTGAACTCGGGAACAGAACATTAGGGAATATCCATGAATCTAATGACTAATGAGAGGATAGAACATTTATATATAATATCTGTACATTTAACAATCATAGTTTTAGACAGTCATAATTCACTGCAATTTACAGTTCATAGAATGTTAGGTCAATTCTTGTCTAAAAATAAAACACAGAACCATGTCATATAACAAAATTTGCAGAACTCTCGGACTCTCGGTTTAGTTTTTTTGGTTCGAAATATATGATCCAATTCAAGAATCTTCGAGAACAGCATTAACCCCTGGGTAACTTTTACCGTTCTATACAACGTAAGCATTTTATAATTATGCATGATTGTAACATGTGTTAATATGAATGCAGACTAAGACACTAAATATGGCATATTTCTGTAGATTTAAGGATATAGAACAGTCCAAAAACAGACGCCAGACTAAAGTGTGAAAAGTCGTGAATTAATGAGAACGGGAAGGTAATACCTCAAGGTACAAACGAGCAATTTGGACACATTTTGTCAACCTGAATGTATCATCAATCACTCTGTAGATGCAAAACAAAACACATGATGCCATTTCAAAACAATCATCAAAGAATTCCAAAAAAACTCTGGTGCAGCAACTTAATTACCTCATTCCAGAGTCAAGATCAATGCCACTGAGCATATGTGCTGCTTTTGACCATTCTTGTTCCGACTCGTACAATTCCGCCAATTTCTCTCTGATAATTAAAACCTGCAACTCGGATGGGTAACTAAAACAGGATGTATACACAGAGGATATCTCCCTAATAGGAATAGTTAAGTAACATTAAACTCAATTAGACATCAAAACAATATCAATCGAAGAGTCAAATATTTAACACTAAACCACAACCCAATGTACTAATAGTCGAGTAAAAAGCCCTAAAAACAATACAATAGCATGATAAAATACTATTTAAGCTTCTAGGTGTACACTATTGCCATTTATCTAAGAAACACCTATACATTACATTAGTAATAAACAAAGAAACTAAATAGTAAGAAACAGAAGAAAAAGAGTTCGCGCAAACATTGTATAAATAATAGGGAATAATAACAGGGGTATAAAGCTATTTATACTTCTAGATTTACATAAAACAACACCAATCCAAAAATCCAATTATCGAACCAAACCGCGACAAAATGCAGTAATCATCAACTAAAACCCTAAAACTAGCACAAACACGAAACACAAAACAACCACCACGCATTGTGTCACAACTGTTAAAACCAAAATTCCCAGGCACACGAAACCGAACCTGCTCCTCAAACGAAACCACACGCGGCTGAATCTGCGTGAGCGTATAATTCGCGATCTGCTTCTGATTCTCCGGCTCTAATTTATCCAAATCCGTCGCAAACGTCTGCAACAGCTGCCGCGACACCACCAGCGGCACATCATCCGACAAAACTGTTCAATTCAACCACAAAGCCACTTGAATCTACACAATCTATCTAAAACACGAGACAATAAGTGAAGAGAGTAGAGAAAACGAACTGTGCTGGATGAATTTCTGAGCCTGAACGACGTCGTTTGAGGAGATGACGGAGGAGAGAATGTGCTTGTACTGCTCGATCTTTTGGCGTTGGTCGCCGATGGCGGAAGCGGTGGCGAATGCGTTCTCCATGGATGATTAAACGAGGGTTTTTTGCAGAGCTTTCTAGTCTCAGCACTTTCAAACCCCTCTTTATAAAATTGGAGGAGATGGAAAATAAAAATAGTATTATGCAATTTATTTACTCCATGACTACTTTTTTGGAACTCTTAATAATCCATGTGTCTCATTTTAACTGTTTTTAATATTTTCATACGTATTTTAAATATAGTTGTTCTTCATAAAATTTATATCGAATGGGATTTTAGAATTTAAATTTTTATTTAATATAAGAATAAATTTTTTATTGAGTTTGGATATAGTTTTTTCTGCATCTGAACATGCGTGTCAAAAAATCAAACATGTTCGAATGGGACAGAGTGAATAGTTTTTTTTATCAAAATTTATAATAGTAGTAGATTTGTTCATTAATAATATTTTTAATAAAATTTATTATTTATAGTTTTTTTTAAATATTATTATCAATTTTAAATAATCGACCATATAATATCAAGAACGATATTATATTAGATGATATCTAGATTAGTCTCTTCTCGTATGACGAGACAGTTAGACAATATCTTAAAAATCATGTATATATAAATACAAATATCTGATTCATGTATTCTCGTTGAATTAATGTAAATTCTTTTATCACACACTCATGAATAGATTACAACTCTTATTTCACTAGAAAACGAAACTCTTTTATCACACACTCATGAATAGATTACAACTCTTATTTCACTGGAAAACGAAACTCATACGAGGAAAGAATATAGACCCTCTTTGAAAGTCAGAGGTTTGGAGCAAATTAAAAGTTTGTGGTGTTTTAGAGGTTTGACCATTAGAATAGGTTAAAACTAGTGTCTGGTAGTTAGCGGATTGAAATGGAGGTTTAGATTCAAAAAGCTATTTTTGAAAAAACTACTTTGATGAGCGTTTTAGGTCAGAGGCTTTGATTTGTGTTAGAAAAAACTAATCATTCAGCTATTTACCAAACAATTTTAGGAGAAACAACTAATTCAATCCGCTAGTTAAAACATCTACTTGAATCAGCTAGTCAAAACATCTGAACAACTAACCGCTAACCCCCAAACATGATCATAATCTAAAAATACAAGTCAGAAATTAAAATAAAAGCAAATCGAAAACAAATAAAAAAATTTTAGATCTAATAGTCGAAGTCACTGGATAGGCGATTAACTCTCACATCCGATAAATTGTGCTGGAATGGAATAAAAAATAAATGAAAAACTTCGATGATGTATATCTTGAAATATAAATCAAACCTAATCAAAAAGATTAAGTGGCTGTTTGGCGGGGCTTTTAAGCCCCGCTTCTGTACTTTTAAGTTAGAAGCACTTATTTCGTACCGTTTGTGTAAAAAGTCGAGAAGCACTTATAAAAAGCTACGATTCCTAACTTTTGTTTCATGACTTCTGCTTTTTTCCCAAACACTTTAATCACTTATAAGTCTTAACTAACTTCTAACTTCTACTTCACTTTTTTATTTTAAGCAAGAAGCACTTATTTTAAACTCACCCAAACGGCCCCTAAATAAACCTTTAACGATGAGTAAAAGAATGAAATAAAATAAATAACAGATTTCGGAATTTGATTATTTAAAGAAACAAATTAAATAATTAAATAACTAGCGTAAAAGCCCGTGCAAGGCACGGGCCTGTTGTATAACTTCATATACTTTTGAGTTTCGAATATCACATTTTACGATTTGATATGTTGTATAACTAACATATACTTTCGAGTTTCAAATATCAATATTTTACGATTTTGTATGTGCTTTTTAAAAAAGTTCAACAGTATCATGTCTTTGTTTTATAGTATGCCCCTTTATTTTATTTTATAGTATGTGTGTGTCAAAACGTGCCGCTAACCATCAAAATACGTCTCGATATAAAGACAAAAACTTTCTTAGATTTTTTCCAAATTAGAATCTGATATAAAAATGACACCAAAAATATAATTTTGAATGAGGCCACTCATTTTGTAGTTATCCGGATTGAGTTTAAATACAAACTCCGTCTATCCGGTATATGTTCGAGTATAGAATCAGAAAATAGACTCATCCTCTTTTGAGAATTTTTTTTTGACCGGTCCATTATGTAAAGATTCAATGTACGAGTTGAACACAAACAAGTTGAAGGAGCCACCCTTATCTTGCGTATTGAGATCCAAAACCCTGTGACAGAATATAGTTTAAAAATTAAATCTGAATGAGTTAAATGAGTAGAAGTAAAGATCATATATATGGTGAAAAAAAACAATCAAGGGATTCTTGCAGGTGTAACTATTCTAATTTGCTTCTTTCATTCGCTCAAAAATTAAGGTGACATGCTTGATGCATATATAACTATAATAATTATTGTATATTTTTATTCACAAAAAGGAGAGTAAAGTTAATTTCAAATAGATAGTCAATAAAGTGTTACCGGGACTCTTGCATTGGCAGCTTGTTTCTACTATTGTGTCTACAAGCGCAGATTCTTTGTTAAAAGATCATTTACTCACCCCATAAAGACTAAGCTTGTTAATTCTAAAATTTGATAATTGAAAGTGTCAAGTATGTGTACTCCTCTATATGCATGTTACTATTTACTTATTTTCTGATAGCCACATGGGATTACTATATATATGATTTGATGATGATATATACCACAATTGAAAGCAATACCCACAAAATAAACTTGTACCCAAAGCTTATTATGAGAACACCGCAGAATCTAGTTTTTTCAATGACATCCTTTCCTTAAAGCTCATGAGTATCAGAATTGACAAATCATTGGAATTCGCATATTCTATAATTGTTGAAGCCACTTGCAACTTTAGCCTGGCTAACAAGATTAGTAAAGGAGGTTTGGTTCTGTTTACTATACAGAACTAAAAGGATAGGTTAGTGCCTATGCAATTTAGTTTTAAGATATTGTGTCTGGAACTGGGAAAAAGAATGCATACTTAACAAAAACACAGATATATAATATAGCATGGCCTATGAGGACTGGCTAATGAAGTTAAAAAGGTCTTCTTTGCTGGAAACTAAATTTCATGTTAAAATATTAAACTTTTATATGATAAGCTAAACTAATATATGCTAACTAAAGTTTCAGGTTGGACTTTTGGATCATTTATCTAATGTTATATGTCCTTGCAAATACATGTTCTTATCTAATTGCAAAAGCTTTGATGTCAATGAACACTCGAATTCTCATGTTTCCCCTACCACACACTCTGAATATTTCATGCGTGATCCAAATAGAAAACCAGAACATACCTGCGTTGTCATGTGTTTGTATCATTCTGTCGAATTTAATATAAGATTCACAAATGATGGACTTCCAGTGGGAGCCAAATACAACAGGCAATTATCCAATGAATCTTGCTTCTCTGAGGCTCCTGAGGTTCTGAACTGCAACATATAGTGGCAATAATATTCAAGAAATGTATTATCATAATTAAAAGACATGAAACAATAAGTTATTATTATTTTGTATTCTCATTCACTTTCGCTCTACTTTCAACAATTATTATAATTAGATAGCACGTTATCTTTCACCACATTTAATTTAGTTTCATCTACTTATGCCTCTGTTGGAACTTAGAACTGAGTGATGCTTTTAATATAGGCTTGTCTCTAACTACGAATTAAGCTACATTTGACCTTTTGATGGTCGAATATCATCTGTTTGGATCACCCTACTATCAAGGACAGAAATTAAAGACCTGGACCATCTTGGAAGTAAAAGGAAGATGAAGAAAGGACAAGTCAAAAGTAAACGCATAATACAAATTTGCAATAGAGATAAATTTAAAAAGAACTATGAAGCTAACCATTTTTGCTTTAGATCAGTGAAAACAGAACATTAATGCATCGAAGATATGTTTAAGTGGGAGAACGTTGTTGGCCAAAAGAAGTGAAAGTCGATCTAACAATAACCCAAACCACAAATAAATAATTGCGCAAATGCACAAAATAAGCAATGACATAAATAGTATACATTTCTAAAATTATCAACCTTGCCTCAAATATATGTCGGCATCAGCTTTGACATAGAATTCAGAATCATAAAGTGCATAGGCGGCTTTAAAGAAGGACGACCTAATATAAATGCACAAGTTTGTATGAGTTTCAAATTATGAATCCAACTCACCGACATGAAATTAATGTAAGGACTAATTTATATGGGAGCTTACTATACTCATCTTTGATATCCAAGAGCATGAAGTCATCAAATTTTGCCACCTCCTTCACGAGTTCTGACACATTTGCTTTATCTCCTGTTCTACCGATGATAAATATGAGGACGAAGCCAGTGGCTTCTTCCAAGCTGCCAAATCCATTTATAGAAGATGATCATTAAACATACAATAGTGTAAAAAAGAGTGTGCAGAGGGAAAAAAAAGCTGATTCTTAGTTGTCTTGAGAGAGAGTGAACAGAAAACTAAGCGATAAAACTCAATATTCTCTGCTTTAATGATCAAATATTTGTGGGACTTATAATGCGCTCGTATTTAATAATCTGATATCACTTAATAATAGAACAAAACATAGTTCACTAACAAATTATCCATTATATAAAAAAAAAGATGCATATCGATACCAAAATGATATGTGAATTCTGAAAAACAAAAAACTATTAAATAAAAGTGAGAATTACGAAGTTTGACAAATATGCCTCTTGAATTTTACTAAGTATGATATAAACATAGGGAGCTTCTAGAAGTCAGGGAGATGGTTTATCCTGGAAGTAGAGATCAAAGAACCCAGAGAGTACAAGTTCATGTTCTGTTGGCTCTTTGCTACTTTGGCTATCATATGCAGTCCATTGTAAGTGTATCTAATGCAAGAATAAGTTGTTAGTTTTGTCCTTCAATTCTCAAGTCTAAACACTCTAGTCATTAAAACAGATATCATATACCACTTGATAATATGTTCTCGTTATACTTAATATAATTCTATTGACTTATATGTTATAGTTATCCAAAACCAGATTCCAATATATTGGAGATCGATAACCTATGAACATACCTCTTCCGTAGTGGGTTGCAGATTATTTTTAAACATAATTGGTTTACCAACCACCAGCACTGCTCCTCTTATTCTACGAAATCCATCACGAGTCTGCTCGGAACCACCAGTATCCTTCTGCCATTACTGAGTCAATAACAAACCAACAAAAATCGTGTCTTAATTACCAAGCTCTTGCAAGATCACATCTGGGGCAAGAAAAGAACCCTCTTTCATCTTGTTTGTATGGATTTGAATGATTTGCAGACGGCCATTCTCATCGGGAAGTCTAATCTCTATTTGTACTTCTAAACGCCCAGGGCTGTAACATATAAGTAGTCTGTGAGCACAAATTTATGCATACATGTATTGTATGTGCATATATAACTAATGTTAAGTAGTTAACAGAACCAAATTGTGCAGGGCATGCATCACTTTAAAAGAGCTTCGTCAAGCAAATCTTTCCTATTCGTCATTCCGATGAGTAAAACATTATTTAGAGCTTCCACACCATCTATCTAAATATAAATTTATTACCAGCCAGATAGTGTCATTAGTCAACTCATCTTAGAGCACAGAAATATCAGTTCTGACATGAACTAAAAGATCCTAAACCAACCTTTGTACGAAGCTGGTTGACAATGCTATCATAAACTCCAGTACCATCTTTAGTGGAACCTCTGGACTGCAAAAAGGAATAGAATATACATTGCATGTTAGCACAAACATTTTACAAAATAAATTAATGACACGTATGTATGATTGCAATTTATAACTGAAACAGAGCGGTAGTAAAGGTTTTTGTAGCCCTATGCCCTCAAGTAACAAATGCAGAAGCAAAATTATCTGAAGCAAAGTGAAGACCAGAGAACTATAAAATGTGTGTGTGTGTGTGGTGAGAGAGAGAAACTCTTGAGTCGTATAAACATAAATAGGAACTCCAGGTTCACTGAGAAAAGTTCCCTACCTTACAGATGGCATCGATTTCATCATAAATGATAACATGCAGGTCACTTTCATCCCCTACAAGTAAGATAAGAGGATTTTTACGATCACGAATACAAAGATGTGCTTATAGCCAGAATTCATCATTACCTCATGATCTTTGGTCTTCTTCAGCATCGGCAAATAATTCCCTTACATTCTTTTCTGTTTCTCCAACAAATTTACTCAAGACTTCTGGTCTATTGACAATCTATAATTAATCGCCAAAAGGTTGGACCTACCTTTAGTAGATGATTAGAAAAGTATTTTTTTTATTTGGAGTGGCAAATCGAGAAATTTGTTATTTCAGAAATACTATGCCTAATAATGGAACATAAACTAAACAAACAAGTAAAAATTTATTTTGGAAAATGATTATATCTGAAAGCTGCAACCAAGTTGTCTCAACATCTAAAAAATTGAGTAACATGAGGACAAGAAATTTTGCAGTTGAATTCGCACCAGCATCTTTGCTTGGTTATATGAATTAGATATTATGTAACAATTAACAAAGACAGAAGGATTATTCTATGCTAACCTGACAACTCTAATTCCATACCTTTGGGTCTTTTCCATTTAACATCTTCCCAATCTGACGAGCCTTTGGAGTTTAGAGTACTGCCAGTACCAGGAGGTCCATAGAGCAGCATTCCCTTGACATGCTTAATGCCAAGTCTGACTGTTCTTGCTCACGTATAGCAGCTTCATTCACGGTATAACATAATCATTTCCCTGATACTCTAGCATTACCTTTTGCCCTGTTGTCATAACCTGCAAGTCATGACACCTAAAGTCAAATTTTGAGATTTGTATATCTGTAGTGATGCTAAAAAAATTGATTTTCACTGTAAAAAAAAACTATGCCTATCCTGGAAAGAAATTCCACTTCAGCAGTTCATTAATCCTTGTTTAATTTTATACATACTTTTACATATCATATCTTTCACTCACACCTCACATCCTCCCTGGAGGGCTTATATAATTAACTGTTGTATATAAGCTACAGAGAAATATAGAGAATTAAAGAGTATTCAAGAGCCATATATTTTGCCTAGATTTCACACACTACCCACCATGGAGAAATTACCTGGTTAGCCAGTAAGAATCATGAATAGAGTTGGAACAGACCTAAAGATTGAATGATCATACGCTACATATAGACCATCTTGGGTAGTTTTGGTATAATAAGCAAGCACAATTTTAATTGCCCAAAATACAGATAAGCAAAGATTTCTAATAGATAATCATTTGATATGGAGATGAAAACTTGCATGCCCATGGAAGAAACAACATAAGCATTTGAAATTATAATTACACACAAAACACATATAAAACTCCAAAACACAAATTTAAATATAATAACTCAACAATTTCATAAATGCATCACTTTCACTAACAATGGTTGTTAAAATGATAAAACAAACCACACGAGAATTCCTTTTCATTATTCATTTCTAACTCTCCACTTCAAATATTTTTACATTTCATTCGATTTAACCAAACAAAGCCTAATAGTAATATCACTTGAATACCCTGAATATGAATTAAAATGAGCCCCTTCTTGAAATTTCATTCCTTGAAGCATATGAATTTAATTTTTTATCAAATATTAGGATTCTCAGAACAATATTAAATTAAGACATTAACAGAAGCGACTGAGACCAGAAAGCCGAAAGGCATTCCTAATAACATAGAGAAACACATAAAGATATGCACAACACTGGAATAAAACAAAGTTTAGCAAATGCATATATTAATGTGAGAAATGAAGTGGTGCAGAGAAGGTAAAGACCTTCGTCAATTGCGCTTAGCAGCTTCTCGGGTCTTGCGCTTCTTCTCCTTTCTCTAAGACCCAAACCAGAAAAAAACTCCAACTGAGGAGAGGGAGCCCAGCACCAAATAAATCGCAGCCAAGGAGAGACAACTGAGCTAAAGAAAGAGTTGGCAGAGAATATATACATGGAGAAACTGCTGCAGATCAAGAAGAAAACGAAGAGACGATGGCATTTCAGAAATTACGTGTAAATCAAGGGTATTTTTGTCATTTCACAGGTATTTGTTTTGCTCTTTTTGCCCCTAGTCCCCTTTTAATATATAGAAGTAGATTTTAAAATAAATAAAAAATTCTGAAACACCGGTTAAATATTACTTTGAATAAACTTTAAAATCGCCCACAAATCACAATATAGAGAGAACAGTAATAAAAACAATCATGAGCACAATAATAAACCTATTAAAACCCCTTTTATATACAGACCGGTACTGTAAAATCAATCCGATCAACACCTGTATAACCTTGTAGACTTGCACAAAACAAAAGCACAGGTGTATGCACAAATTATACACACAGCACAGCCCAATTATAATCACAAGCTTTGCAACACAAAATGGAGAGCTCTGGTTTGTTTCTTCTGATTAACCCTATTTTCTTTTAGTAGTTTACTCATTTTTTTGTGTTTTTCTTAGGGTTTTAAAGACTGTTTGTGCTAATGTTTTTTTTTTTGTCAGTTTGATTTTATTGATTTGTTGCAACTTTTTGATTGCTAGTAGAAAGTGAAGAGACCCCATTCAGTAAAAATCTTGAAAAGTTTGATTTTTGATGTAAAGTTTGTTCTTTATTTTGATTAGTTTTTTTTTTTATTTCCAATTTTTTGTTTAGATTACATTACGGTGTGATATGCTTGTTGGTGAAAAAGTAGTGATTTGGGTTCTTGGTATGGTTTTGTAGAGTCTGGGTTGAGTTTTTCTGAGGGTGGCAACCTGGCATGACTGTTTTACTTAAAGATTTGATGGAATGGGATGGTTTTTCGAAATACGGGGGTTTCTGATTGATTTCTGTTATGTTAAATATTAATTCATTGGTGCGCAAGATTGTATGATCAGAGTTTTGCTGGTGCGGTTTGCCTACTGAAGTCGGATATGGGTCTTTTTTTGTCTGTCATTGTGCAGCGAATCACGAGGATATGATGGTACCTCCAGTTGAAGGCGTTGCTGGAGGTGGGACAGCATATGGATGGGATGATGGCTTGCATGATCCAGGTTTACTTGGGGGTACTATTGATCCAACAAAAGTTCCTTCTGCAGAATTAATGCATGTATGGTGTATGCCGAGCACAGCAAATGTTGGACTGCAAGATATGCCTCGACAATATGAGCCTGTTAGTATGTTTTCGCTATATGTTATATTTACTTTAAAGGCATGATTCCCTGCCTCTTACGTTTTATTGTTGTACCATACTGTTGCATCACCAAGGTTTATAGAACATACTTGTTATCTGAGATTTAGCAACCAAAAGGTAACTCTTATCTGATTTATTACTTACCTTTTAGATATCTCTTCTAGCTGCACGAAATGAGAGGGAAAGTGTTCAAATTGCTATACGTCCAAAAGTTTCTTGGTCTGCATCTAGTGTGGCAGGAATTGTCCACATTCAGTGCAGTGATCTATGCTCCGCTTCTGGTGACAGGTTAGTGTTTCCAAAAGATCATACTCTAAACATTAGTAGGATATTTATATTATGCAGATGTTGGTAATTGCTAGGTTGCTAATTGACAAATCAATAACACTGCGGCGGGTGGTGCCAGTCTTGGGAGTTCCAGATGCACTAGTGCCTCTTGATCTGCCAGTCTCACAAATCAGCTTACTTGCAGGGTAATGAGTAGTGATTACATTGATGACTGTATAGTGCTATTCTTTCCAGAAATTTGTTGCTGAGTTATTCTGTTCTTCAGTGAGACAACAGCAATTTGGTTATCTGTAAATGTTCCAAGTGCACAACCCCCAGGTCTTTATGAAGGAGAGTTGATCATAACCGCCAAAGCTGATTCAGAGTGATTGCCTGTCCTCTCTCACTTGAATACAAAGTTTTTTTATATATGACATTTCATCCTTGTCTGTTAAAATTTTATTGTGGTCTCAAATTCACAATAGACCAAGGACATTATATATGCATTTAATCAATCTGACTTATTACAGATCTTTATCGCAAATCCTAGGCAAAGCTGAGAAGCAGCAGCTATACAGAGAACTTAAAAATTGTCTTGACATTTTGGAGCCAATTGATGGTGGAAAACCTTTGGCTGAAGCAGTGAGTTTCTATTACTATGAAAGTGAATTAGGACTTCATTGATCAGCCTTTTCACGGGTGCTCATAATAATGATATTTTTAGGTTGAGAGAGCGAAATCTGCAACAACATCCTTACGGAGGATTCTCGTGTCACCATCATTTTCTGATTTCTGTATAGACAATGGCCCTGTGGATATGGAGGAAGATGCTATTTCAAACTTTTCAATACGACTGAAGCTAAATTTGACCGTGTGGGATTTTGTTCTTCCAGAAACCCCTTCACTTCCTGCAGTGATTGGTGTATCCTGTCAAGTCTATGTTTCTATTAGTATATGACGTTTGAAGTGTATAATTGTCATCTTTCTGCTCTATATGTCATTGTTCTCTGTTAATTAGTCCAAGTTCACCCTTTTATCCTAAAATTTGGACATCACCCTGCTTAAGTTTATCCTTATGTTTTGTGTGATGTCGATAGTAGTATTATGCAAGTCATGCCACTAAATATCCTTTAATTCTTCATCTCAATTGTCTACAACTTCTCCACAGTCCATTCTGTAATTGGTAGTAATCATAATATGGCAAAATAAGCAATAGGAAAAGCATGACCTGGTAAAAAGAATACCGGACATCTTATAAACAGCAAAAGAGTCAATAGTTGTGTATACTTAATCATATACAGATATCTGACACTGTAATTGAAGATCGGTTTGGTGTTGAACATGGGAGTATTGAGTGGTACGAGGCATTGGACCGTCATTTTAAATGGCTACTGCAATTTAGAATCAGTCCTTATTTCTGCAGATGGGGGGAAAGTATGCGTGTTTTGACATATACATCTCCATGGCCAGGTAAGATGCTGCTGTAGGAACCCTTCTCTGTATCTGGTGTAATTTTAAAACATTGCTTACACCAATTAGTCCGCAATGTTTAGTCCGCAATGTTATACTATCGTACTTTATATATGCGATGACTTATTTCTCATGATTCATATTACTTGCTTTTGTATGACGGTGTAGCTGATCATCCAAAATCAGATGAATATTTTTCAGACCCGAGACTTGCAGCATATGCTGTACCATATAACCCAGTAGTTCCAAGGTAATGTCATCTGATGCTTGGATTAGTTCTATTTATTTGGCACATTATCACTGAGTATACAAATTTCCACAAACATTTCAATTGTAAGTAATGATTCCAACTAAAAGCTGTCCAAATTGAGCAAATTCATGTTCTCACAGCACCTTACTTTCTTACTTAACCGAACAGTATATAGAACTGAGTTTTTTTCTCTGGGTTCGTTTATCACATCTACACAATAATACTGATGCACTTTGATATCAACAGCGGTGATGCTGCTAAAAATTACCTGCAAAAAGAAGTCGAGATACTGAGAACAAAAAATCACTGGAAAAAGGCGTACTTCTACCTGTGGGATGAGGTATGAATGTATGATAGTCATTGCTCTAGAGTCGAGTGATATGATTTTGTAAATAATCAGTAACCTTTTTTAGAATTATACCTTCATTTACATTTGTTTCTGATAATCTCAATCACATATTCTTACTTGCATACCTCTTCTTCCCTGGTAGCCTCTTAATCTGGAACAGTACAATGCCATTCGTAACCAAGCCAGTGATATCCATGCATATGCACCTGATGCTCGTGTTCTGACAACTTACTACTGTGGTAAGAATAATTTTCACCTCTCCATAGGTTTAATGATTACTTTTCTTGTTATTTTTCAATCTAAACTAAAAATTATACGAACATTTTCATACCTCATACATGTAATATAACGACCCAGGTTTGCCTTTGTCTAATATTTAGCAGACAAGCATTGGACTTGATCTTATTTTGTAAAGTACAAGCCCATTCTAAATATGAATCTGGTTTATTAGAAGAATTATGTCATTGCGCTTGCTTTAAAACCGTGGTATTAGAGGATAACTCAAAACTTCCACTCGTTTTGCTCTATCTACAAGCCCATTTGAAGGAGCCGTCAAATTTTTTTTTTTCTGACTTGTTGGACGGTCGGTTGAACAAGGACAGCTGATCAGCTGGACTACGCCGAATACCCCCACTTTCTCTCTGATTTTGTACAATATAATGTCATAATATAGTGACATCATGGTTCTAAATTTGAGACGCACACACTCTCACACAGATATTAGTTAGACTATAAGGTTGCGTTCTTTTGGATGGATTGAAATGAGGAGAGAATGGAATGAAAAATTATATAGAAGTTTTATGAAGAAAGAAGAATCTTATGAGACAATAGTGGCTAAATATGAATGAGTCTAAATTTTTTATGATGAAGATTGTAGGGAAAATGACGAAGAAGTGGGATGGAGCATTCCTTCCAAAAGATGTGGGTTAAATATCCAATTTAAATGGTTTGGAATGGAACGATTGAAGGAATGAAATTTATATACATTTTCTCCGACCACTCCCAAATTAGAGTCGAAATTCATTCCATTTCCCCTCCATTCCATTCCACCCAAGTGAGTGCAGCCTAAGAACGTAGCAGATACTTATTACATACCACAATGTTTTTACTGTTAAATATTTTATTTGGCATTAGAAAAGATATGTGGAGATGTTTAATTATATATAGCTATCTTCCCATTGTTGTACTTAATTATGTGAGCGTCGTGCTTTTGTGTAGAAAATCTCATATTGATCTTAATTTGATTCCAGGCCCAAACGATGCACCTCTTGCTTCTACCTCATTTGAGGCTTTCTTGAAAGTGCCTGAATTTCTGCGCCCTCATACGCAAATATATTGTACCAGGTATTACCCTGAACTTATCTTTATATCTTCTTGATTTTGCATGTGAGCAGCAAGCCAGCAACTAGCAATTGATTTATTGTGATCTGAATATGCTCTCCGCGCTTGTGGCACCTTGTGTTCCTTTTCACCCTGGACAGAAGTTGATTCCTCTCAATCATAATGAAAATTGTTGATGTTGGACATAAATTTCGAAGTAGGATCTATAGAATAAAACAACCAAAAAGATAAAACTAGGGCAATTAATTCGCTTAAAATACAATCTGCCTCTAGGGTCCCACACTCCCACCCGCAAAAGGGAGAAAATTTGAACCCATACAAGTTGATATTAGATTTGGTAAATAATTTAGTCTCTTTGATGCAGGGATACCATTCCTTTGTAAAAAATGAAGTGTAGCCTAGCTCCGGAAGTAAAACAACCAAGTATGTCCTAGACTATTCCTAATAGATATATCATTACTTATTAATACTTATGAAACCGGGGAAACTTCACATGGCCATATTCAAACCTTTTTCTGCAAGTATTGGTCTTAAAATTTATGCATGTCCTAATTATATATTTTGTTTTTGTGCACAGCATTATGCATAAATTGGGTGTATTAATATCAACACAAACCTTTTATTCTCTGTGAATTGATAACTTGGAGATCAAAACAGTAAATAGCTGACGCTGTGGGATTTTGGGAGATTAATAAGTAAAATTTTGTAGTAGGAGGGAGGAAAACACGGGTGGAAAAGTTAAATTAGGTAGATTATGAACTGTCTGGGTAGCGTATGTTGAAATCTTGAACCGTCTTTAAAATTAATCTACCTCTTGGCAGTGAATGGGTGATTGGCAACCAAGAGGAATTGGCAAAAAGAATTGTTGCAGAGATTCAGCCAGAAAATGGTGAGGTAATATCACGGTTCTTGCTTGAGCTGGGTTGTGGAAGTACGCCTTCTTAGGGGGAGTGCTCTTTCTTTGGTTCTGTTGTACTCTAGTCTTTTCCTTTAACACTGATAAATATATCATGCTTTGAATGTCTTCTAGCACAATAAGGTCCTCCTTGCCACATAACGTCAATGACAGGCAACTTGGACCAATTTTTGTACTGCAGTAAGCACATAGCGCATAACTAGGCTTATTAGATAAATAATACTAGTCAATAATGCTGCTTTTACTGCCTTATGAGTTGTAGTGCATATAACCAGTTACTTTAAGGTAAGCATTCCATGAAGTTCATTATATTTTTAATGTATTAGATTCTTGACGGGGCTTATTTATGTTGTGTTTTGAACAAAGATTTTAGCATTATTCATAACAAAAACTTGCAAAAAAACTGAGTTTACTATATTACTAACTCAAAAAATATGCTAACCAAAGTCAAACTCGAAGTGGGCAAATTAATAATGACAAGATTATTTATTTTCTTTGTACCTACATGTACTGACCAAGCATGCACTATGTGACCCTGAGTAGCAAACTTCCTTCCCCTTATTATTTATCTTTTAAGTAATCATGTGCCTTAATTTGAGCAGCATAGGTAATAAGTAGATTATAATATGCCTTCTACTTTATGATACAAATGTGGCATCCTAGTTCCTACCTTGTCATGATATATTTTCCAAAGAATATAACTTGGAATTAATCAAAATTAGTTCATTATTCTTTCAACTATCTTATTATTCCTTTTTCTGAGCCAGTTTTTTTTAGTGAAATACACTGGTTGTTTCCTCAGAAGCTATGTTTATAAATTATATACCTGAAAAGAATTGGCCAAGATTTTACTTGGCCGTCACTTCTGCTGATTGGCATCAATGCCTAGATACAGTTTGAGACGGCAAATTGTTTGTCATGTATATGTATTTGTATTAGTTATAATGTACGAGGATAAGTGGTATTAGATACTTGATGATTGATTAATGTGCTTATCCTTAGATTATTAGAGTTATGCAGTTAGGGTTTATCTCGAATTAATGTGACTGCAGGAAGTGTTGCACGCTGTATGATACACCTTTCTAACAAAGAGGATTACAAATTTGGTCCTGAAGGATGCATGAAAGTACACAGATCTTTGTTTAACAAAGGTTGTCTTAAGTACACAAGTCAATATAAGATAAAATGCATATTTGTGCATACTTATGTGTGTTCCAGTGCTGGTAAATACTAGGAATTCACTTCATATACTCTCTCATTTGTTTTCCTCTTTCTTTTCCCTAAAAATACCCACACTCATGAGCACACAGAGAGACAACACTTTTCTTTTCCTAATTTTGTGAAGTTGTGAACCTTTACATTTTTCTTGGCTTTATCATTTGTAGATGACTAATGCTATTCATTTGCACTCCTTTAGAATAGCGTCTTGAGTATTACCTCCAAATCACTACAAATTATATAATTTTTTTAAATACTAATATTCAGCATGGATAATAGCCATAATTATACCGGGAATATATATAAACCTTGAATTTATATGGTTCAAGAAAGCTCTTCACAGATGTATGTCATTTATTTTGGAACGGTGGAAGCAGTTAACTTGAAAATAAATTAATAGCTGAGGGTAATAATATGTGTGTGTATTGTGTGGAGGGCGAGCAAAACTTTTTGGTTACTATTTACATATCAAAATTAAGTATATTTCTATTGCACAGGAATGGTGGACATATGTATGTTTAGGGCCATCTGATCCTCATCCGAATTGGCACTTAGGAATGCGAGGCACACAACATCGTGCAGTTATGTGGAGAGTGTGGAAAGAAGGCGGAACAGGTTTTCTATACTGGGGTGCCAACTGCTACGAGAAGGCAACAGCTGCCAGTGCAGAGGTCAATCGTGTGTCTTTAACTCTTTATGTTCCTTGCTATTTAAGCAGCATGTGTTTATTTAGGTACAAGCGTGCCGTTAAAAAGGAATTGAAGAATGTTGTTATATTTTATTTGGTGTCACAGATAAGATTCAGGCGGGGCCTTCCACCTGGTGACGGTGTCTTGTTTTACCCCGGTGAGGTGTTCTCACTTTCACATCAGCCAGTTGCTTCAGTTAGATTAGAGCGGCTGCTGAGTGGCTTACAAGTACTCTCTCAATTCCAGACTCAATTTTTTTTATTTTTTTTGAGTTTTTAGCTTCATGACTTCTCCTTGTTGTTCTGGATTGGATTATGGTGAAATGATTCTCATATAACCACCTTTAGTTTGTTGTTTGCGCTTTTAATTTGACTTGAAATTCTATGATCTGGGTACAATTGCTGATTTTTTTGTGGCTCGTCTCTAGTAGCGGTTTGTTACTTTGTTATGTTATCATTATTACTCTATATCTTATTAATATTTGACCAACTCTTTTTCTTTATTAATGTTCATAGGACATTGAATACCTGAAGCTGTATGCTTCAAAATTTGGTAGGGAGGAAGGAACTGCTATTTTGGAGAAGACAGGGATGTATATGGGCCCTGAGTGCTACACTCATGATCATACGCCAATTGATGCAATGCGAGGGGAGGTGTTCAGGACCTGTCGATCCTAATCTCATTTGTGACTGACTATTCTCATGTTTATAACTGTGTTTTGGTGTTAAAATAACTGTCAGCTTCGTCTCTGTGTATACTTATGTCACACGAAGGACAGAAAATAGTTTTTCTTTACTTCACCTTTGGGCCTGTAAATCGTTTCTGTGAGCATATGGCTCCATGCCCTTGTACCAGAGCTGTCCAATTTACTGGATTTGTTAATCATATCGTTTTTGTTAAGTACTTGCATTTTGCATTTGGACAACCTGTAGCTCTACTCTACCCTCCAATTTACTGGATTTGTTAATGATATCGTTTCTGTTAAGTACTTGCAATTTGCATTTGGATTTGTTAATGATATCGTTTCTGTTAAGTACTTGCAATTTGCATTCGGACAACCTGTAGCTCTACTCTACCCTCCAATTTACTGGATTTGTTAATGATATCGTTTCTGTTAAGTACTTGCATTTTGCATTCGGACTCCTATAGCTCCACTCTACCCTACTTTTGGGAATGAATGTTACCTTCTACCCCATGCTCATTTTCTTAGCAATTCTTCTCGTAACATGTTTGAACTTTTTCAATTTATTTTACACATTTTTTCGAAGATACATTACTTATCTCTAAATTGGAATGCGGCCCCTCTTTAAAGTTAAGTGTTGTACGGCTTGGCTTTATATATTTGGATTTTTGTACATATGAATAATTTTTTTTGTTATTATTAATATTTTCCCGAAAAATATGAAAAAACATTAATAATGAGACTCATACCAGCATTTCATACTCACCTCTCCACTTAGGTTCCAAAAAGTTATAATTAATAATATGGTTATGAAGATAAAAAAACCTAATAATATAATTATGAAGATAAAAAAATTTAACCAAAAACCATGTATGTGAGTTTGGCTAATTCCATACCTGATTCCTCGTACCAAGCAGTTCCTTTACTCCTATCTCCAAAAGTAGGTGGATAGAGTATGATAGAGTTCATTCCTCTTACGTCTCCTAAGAGAAGTCATGCTCATGCATGGAAAAATATTTACGTGCACAATCAGTATACTCGTATATGGGATTTGCCTACTTATCCCGCAACAATCATGAAATAGATTTCTGATAACCCATGATTTCTCCAACGTGCGACTACGTACAACAGTACGGCTGGTTATTGATGGGTGCGACGGTGGGGTCTTTGTCGTCTTGTCGGAGAAATTGAATAATTGATGCTTACCGAATACCAACAGTTTACAAGTCTAGTACTACCTCTGTTTTTTAATATTTGATGTTTTGACTGGATAGTAAAAATTATTATTTTTAATTAATTTTTTTTGTGAATTAAATTTTGATTATATATTTTTATTAAAAAAAATTTAAAAATAATTTTAACTACTCCACAAAGTTAAAGCGTCAAATATTAAAAAACAACAGTCTTTCCACCCAATATATATTACAATATAACTCATGAATTGTCTTAATGTTTGTAAAGTTCAAAATTATTAATAATTAATTGATAATTATGTTTAAAAGTACTTATAAATTATATATAAATTTGGATAATCAAAGATATTATTATGATTTAATTAAAAAATTATGATTGGTACTCCAATACAATGTTTTTATGTACTCCATAAAACTTGACCTTATATTCTAATTTTTTCTTTTCCTGAATAAATATATAGATGATATAATTTATTAAAAACAAAAATTTTGAATTTTTTTATAAACATATATTTTTCTACACCTCAAATACGTATAAATCAAAATGGTTATTATTTTGAAATGTACAGACATATTATACTTCTCAGTTCACAAATACTCGCCATCTTTCTTTTTTTTTTTTTTTTGAAACAAAGCACTTGCTTATATTAAATTGCTTCAGAAATAAGATTACAACTAATAATCTCAGGAGCTACACCGAACCACTCCCTTGGACCTGACATAGAAAACGCAGCTCGTGCTAACAAGTGAGCTACAGAATTCGCAGATCGATAGTCAAAACATACTAACACTTCTGTAAAGTGTTTTAACAAAATGACACATTCATCTGTAATAGCATGGAAAATTGAGTTTCCACGCTCCCCATGAATTGCGTCCACCACCAGTTTGGAATCCAGCTCAAAAATACATTTCTGGGTCCTCCAACTCTGAATCCATACCAGTGCTTCTTTCAAGCTTAAAGCCTCCGCCTCTCGTGCATGCGTCCGTCCTTTGAAACTATTGCTCCTGGCTCGCAAAAAATCTCCACGGTCATCGCGAACTACACAAGCCACTCCTATTTCTCCGGTCTGACTTCGACATGCGGCATCAATATTAACTTTTATCCAACCCTCAGGTGGTTTACACCACTTTTTGAGCTGTTTATATCGCTCGCGACCTCCTTTCTCTACATCTACTTGGCTCTGTTGCCATTCCTGCAGCATGCTTGTAACCATAGACCGAACCCCAAACACCGATGTGGCTCTTCTGTCCCAAACCCATGTATTACGTCTTGTCCACAGCCCCCAACAGAATAGACCGATCCTTGTACACTTTTCACGAGCACTAGTAGCAAACATCATTTTCAATACGTCCTTTACCTTCATGCCCTCATCGATATTAATCACCTCCTGAATCCCCACTTCATTCCATAAAGTACGCGCAAAACTGCACGTAAATAATGTATGTATAGCCTCTTCAACTTTCTCGTGGCACCAAGGACACATTACATTCACATCCACCTGCTTTCGAGCTAACTCATCTGCAGTTGGCAGCACGTTATGGCATGCTCGCCACAAGAAGTTCAATATCTTACCTGGTAAACGGAGGTTCCATAACTTCTTCCAAAACCCATCTTCTTGCCCACTACTTTCCCCTCTCAATTTTCTGTAGCAACTTTTCACTGTAAAGTCGCCTTTACTATCCAGGAGCCAATACCATGAATCCCTTCGACTGATACTAGGCAGAGGAATTTGTTGAATTAAGCCCCTATCTCGCTCATTACATAACTCACTAATAATATCCTCATCCCATGAATTAGAGTTCTCAGACATCAAGCCCCTTACTGAACCATCTTCAAGACCAATGTATCTCGGACTTGTCATATAACCATTTATTTCACAAGGCAACCACGGACTATCCCAGATGTTTGTATCGTTCCCGTCACCAATCTTTCGCCTACATCCAGAACGAATAACTTCCTGAGATGCTAATATACTCCGCCACATATAAGATGGATTCGTACCAAGCTTTGCATTCAAGAAGTCCGTGTGAGCATAATACTTAGCCTTCATAATTTCTGTGACCAGTGGGTTATTGTTATTTATTAATCTCCATGCCTGCTTAGCCAACATGGCTACATTAAAATCACTAAGCTTTCGAAAGCCCAGGCCCCCGGCTTCTTTAACTTCACAAATTCTTTCCCAAGACATCCATCTAATCCCACGCTTCTCCTTCCCACCTCTCCACCAATAAGCATTCATACTTTTCTCAATTTTATCACATATTTCTCCAGGAATCAAAAGCAAGCTCATCCAAAAATTTGGAATGGATTGAGCCGCAGTTTTCAGCAGTGTCACCTTCCCAGCTTTGGATATACTCTGTACACTCCATGTTTGCAACTTTTGGTCCACACGATCAACTAAAAAATTGAACGTAGAATGCTTATTTTTCCCAATTCTCATAGGCATACCTAAATACTTACCCGGCTCAACACTCTCTTGCACTCCCAACTTCTCACACACTACCGCTCGATTCTCCAATTTTGTGTTCGATGAAAATGTAATTGCAGATTTATTATAGTTTATAATTTGCCCTGAGACATTAGCATACCTCTGCAATATATTTTTCATTGTGCTTGCTTCCCCTTCACTTGCTTTGAAAAAAAGATAGCAATCGTCCGCGAATAATAAATGAGAAATAGCCGGCGCTCTCCTCGCGATCTTACAACCATGAATTAACCCACCTTCCTCACTGCATCTAATTATTGAACTTAGGCCCTCAGCACACATGATATAGATATAGGGTGAAATTGGATCGCCCTGACGAATTCCCCGTTTTGGAACGACACACCCAAATTCTTCCCCATTATGTAGGAAACTGTAAGATACTGTGCTAATAAACTTCATCAACCTTTCAATCCATACGTCACTAAAACCAAACTTGATCATCATATTCTTAATAAATACCCACTCCAAACGATCATATGCCTTTGAAATATCTATCTTAAGACCTGCTGTCCCCTCTTTTCCTTGTGTTTTTCTTTTCATGTAATGATTAATCTCAAATGCTATCAACGCGTTGTCGGTCAATAATCTTCCCTCAAGAAACGCACTTTGCTTATCTGATATGATAGACCCCAAGCATTTCTTCATCCGATTGGTCATAACCTTCGAGAGAATTCTCACAAGCACATTACATAATGAGATGGGGCGCAAATCCCCCATCGACTTTGGTTCTTTAACCTTAGGAATCAAACAAACCACTGTCTCATTCACCCCCTCTGGAAGTTCTCCTGTTTGCATAAAACCTCGACAAAACTGGACCACATCATTCTCAACAATACTCCAGAAAGTTTGAAAAAAGGCCGGATTTAATCCATCGGGACCACATGCCTTATCCGGATGCATAGCAAAAACAGCTTCTTTGACCTCATCATTTGTCACTGGCATTAATAGCTCCGTATTATCATTCTCTGTTACTCGCTTCACCTTCTCCTGTTCTGACAGCTGCCCCTCAACATTAGAAGCGGTAAACAAGTCCTCGAAGTACTTCTCGATAACCTTTTGAACTGCTTCCGGTGTTTCTTGCCAAATTCCGTTTGCATCCTTAATACGTTCAAGTCTATTATTCTTCTTTCTAGTTGATGCAAATCTATGAAAGAAACGTGTATTTCTGTCACCCTCCCGTAACCAGTGTTGCTTAGCTCGTTGTTTCCAATAAATCTCTTGTCGCTCCAACAACTTCAAATACTCACCTCTTACTTCATTATATTGGCTGATTCCAGCTGCATCCCTTCTCGAACGTAATTTCCGCATAGCTCTTCTGCACTCCTGCAAATGCAACTTATACTTTGCATTATCACCTCCCCCCCATTCTTGGAGCCTAACACCACACCTCCGTATTTTTTCCACAATATCACAACCCCCCGACAATTCCCAGCCATTCTTGACTATATTTCTACACTCCTGCTCCTTGATCCAAACATTCTCAAATTTGATCCAGCCATTCTTGACTATATTTCTACACTCGCCATCTTTCTTTATAATTATCATGTTGCCAACTCTTGCAAGCTTAAAATTTAGTATACTCAGTAGACAGTAATATATATGAGTTCCGAGACTCCAACATATTGGCCAGTCATAATATATTTACAACCGACCACATATTCCATGTAAATTTATTTAAGGTTACTTTTCATATTTAAATTACCCATTTAAAATAACGTATTCTTAACTAACTTACAATTATTATTTGTAATTTTGTATACAATTTATGTATATTATGCGCGCATAATCTTTAGAGTTAATTGCAATTGGCACCCCTTTGTTTTCAGCATAATGCACATTGCACCTAATAGTTTTGGAAAATACACTTTGCAGCCCCAGACTTTTAACCCGTAGACACTTTGTACCCTTTCCGTTAATTTCTGCCGTTACCGTTAACTTTTGCAGGGGCATTTTCAGAAATTTAATTATATTTAATTAAAATGAGACCTTTGTTTAAATTTCTGACCATCTAAACGATATTTTTCAGAAAAACTTAAAGAACGAAAGTTGTAGAGAATAAAAAAAATCTTTTTAGAACAATAAGGTTCAAAATTTAAATAAGGTTCAAAAATCTTTACGTCATTTTCTATAATTTGCTTATATGATTCAATATTTACATGAGTGTCTCCGTATTGGTGTGCATATTGAAAATTTATATATTATTCATATATATGTGTGTGTAAATAAATAGTAAATGTCTTGTGATTAAGTTGGATTCCCTTATGGTTTTACACGAAAACGAGCATTAATTTCAGTCAAAACTGATTGTTATTACAGTATTATTATTGTACTACTGTTGTAACGTGTCATGTATTGGGTTGCTGCATGTTTTTGTCAAAACCCTAGAGCACAAGGAGCATGAACCTAGAGTCCTAGACCCATACGCATAAATTGTGCACGAGCTTGGCTCGACTCATTTGTATCTTCATCCCCGTTTGCTATCAAGACTTGTTATACTTCTATCTATATATGTTAGCGCTCATGAGCTGTGGCTTGTTATAGTACTTGTTGATTAATTTGTTCCTCCTTTATATGGAAATGAACACAATGTGAATCACAACCTTGTGAGATTCTAACATGTTTTAGTTGCATCGAAATTCAAATCGACAAGTTATCAGCATGGCCGGTTCATCCTACAGGCGAGTTAGGCGACCGTCTAAGGTTCCAAATTTTTAAGACCCCAAAAATATAATATTATAGGTTTTCATGTGTGTGAAAAAAAATGAAAACTGAAAATTAATACTCCCTCCGTTTCAAATTAGATGTCTATTTTGAAAAAATCACACAGTTTAAGAAAATTGAATTTTCACAAATCAGTTGCATTAAGTGATGATAATATGTGGTATGAGGTTGATATAGGAAATATAAATAAGAAGTATGTGGAGTAGAATTGACTTTGGAATTATGAATTTGTATTGAAAATTGAAGTGGACAACTAATTTGAAACAAATTTTTTTTTTTTTTAAAAGTGGACATGTAATTTGAAACGGAGGGAGTATATATGATTCATGTAAAAAATGTTAATATAAATAATTATTTATATATGATTGTTGTGTTTTTATAAAAACAAATAAATATAATTAGTTTTATTTATTTTTGTGTGCTCACGTAACTATTTCTATACTTATATTTATAACCTAATACATGTCAATCATTGTTTTCTTCGAAATGTATTCTAATACAAATTTGTAGCTGTCAAAAAAGAGGTCACGGTGATGACAAAATAAGATATGAGCGGTTATATGTATTTTTATATCAATTCATTTTACTTGAATTCATTTGATTTTTAACTCTTATTTTATAATTATTTAATTTCTAACTTTTACTTTTAATAGTACAGTATTGTACATTAAATTTTAAAAATATTGATAAATTATTTAGTAATCAAGAATAGATTAAAATCATGTAAATTATAAATATTAAATTTAGAATTTCTATTATTGAAAGATATTTTATTTACATGAAAATAAGTATCTTTAGACTAAAGCATACATATACTTTATATTTTTATAATAGAAATACTAATATAAAGCAACACAATTCTTACATAATGATGTTATATAAAATCATACAATTAATATTTAAATATATAACATCTTACATGTGTATAAAAGTTATTTAATGCTATGTATATTGAAACAATATATATGTTGGCTTCTCATAGAAAAAAGTATTTTGAGATGAATTCTGTCTCCAAGAAAAAAATATTATGATGACGAGACCTAGTGTTTTATCATATATTAAATAATGATTTAATTTTAATTAATTTTACATAAACTTGAACTTGCATTTATTAGATAATTTTATTTTGTATTGTTTAAATGATGTAACAATATTTTTATTAATATAAATTTTATTTTTAAAAAATCAAGTCCTCACTTTAATTTTTGCCTTAAGCCCTAAAATTCCTTGAGCCGGCCATGGTTATCGGCTTCACATGCTGTCCTTGTAAATTGTAACCAGTGTTTGCGAAAGCTTATATATAGAGTACAATATCTAGCCTTGTTCAACCACTAAACTTCTCTTATTCCTACAATGGCTTTTGTTTTTCTTATTCTGTTGCTAACTCTCGCAAGCTCATATTTTTTCTACTCAGTAATGTGGGTGCCATGGAGAATTCAACAACATTTCAGAAAACAAGGTGTAGACGGCCCAGATTATCAACCATTTTATGGAAACACGGCAGAAATGATACGGATGACAAAGGAAGCTCAATCCCGAGCCATTTCTTTTAATCATGACATTGTGCACCGTGTGTTGCCAGATTATTATCAGTGGTCAGTCAAGTATGGCAAGATTTTTTTGTGTTGGTTCGGGACGAGGCCAAGGCTGGCTGTGGTAGATCCAGATATGATCAAAGATGTTATGCTCAAAACAAGTGATACTATTGAGAGGGATGACTTCAGTCCTTTGTCTAAGCTGCTCTTCGCACAGGGACTTCCGGGGTTGAGGGGTCACACGTGGGCTGTTCATCGAAAGATAGCAAATCCAGCATTCAACTTGGATAGAATCAAGGTTTGTAATTTGCTGTTTATATTTTGTTGCAATTGTTCAAAAGTTTTACATAATTCATAAGATATACTAGAGTGAATTATACTCCATACGTCCCAACTAATTCTTTACATTTGGTTTGGCAGAGAGGTTAAGAAATATGTATAAAGTAGTGGAAAATAGAAAAAAAAGTGGGTGAAGTGGCGAGACCTATTGATTTTTAATGCATAAAATGGAGATAGTGGAGTAAAAGTAGTGTAAAAAGGAATGAAAAGTGGGGAAGTGGTGGGATCATTGACTATTTTTGGTAAGTTTTGAAATGTAATGAATTGGATGAACGCCCAAAAATAAAACTGTAAAGAAATGGTAGAGACAGAGCCAATAGTAAACTTACTGGAACTATACACGTCTTCTTATTGCAGCTTTTGTTGTTTAACAGGTCTGGGTGCCGGGGATGGTAGCTAGTGTAACAAAGATGCTGGATAATTGGGAGGCAAAAGTAGGAGAAATGGGTGAAACTGAGATGGAGGTTCACAAAGAATTTCATGAATTATCAGCTGAAATTTTTTCTAGAACGGCTCTGGGAAATAATTATGAAACTGGGAAACGCATTTTTAAGTTGCAACAACAACAAGAGATCTCTACTTATCTGGCCATGCAGAATGTTTACATTCCTGGATTCAGGTGATCCTGAAATGCCAACCTTTATTTAGCTATTAATTTCTTATCATAAGTCCATCGTTTGGAATTAATATGTTTTGAACATCGGTGCTAATTACATAATTAGGATTGATTTAATATTTTTACCTCCAGGTTTTTGCCAACCAGAATGAACAGACTGAGATGGAGATCAGAGAAGGAAACCCGAGACACGATGAGGATGATTATTGAGGCAAGTAGAAATACAAGTGAAAATTCACTGAATTTCTTGAGCATGTTAATGTCTGCTAACATGAATAAACGTGGACCGCGGTTGGAGATTGAGGAAGTCATTGATGAGTGTAAGACGTTCTTCTACGCGGGGAAAGAAGCAACAGCTAATGCTCTGACTTGGGCACTTCTCCTTTTAGCTCAGCACCAAGAATGGCAAAACAAGGCCCGCGAGGAAGTTCTTCTAGTGTGCAAAGACAATGAGCATCCAACTGTTGAGAACTTGCAGGAGCTGAAGATTGTGAGTCAAATCTTTACTTGTTGTGCCCAGGGGCGGATCTAGGATTCAAATCTTGGAGATACCAAGCAAATTTTCAGAAAACACCTATATATTTTTAAATTTTGTTGGGACATTTCTATATTTTTGTAATTTAAAATGGTGAAAAAATGTCAAATTTTTTCTAAAAAGAACACATATACCCCATGCCTCTTACTAGATCTGCCCCTTGATGTACCTATGGCTCTTGACACATCTTTAATCTACAGGCTTTTGATGCATTATATTAACTAATTATTGTTGACAGGTTAGTATGATAATCAAGGAAGCACTCCGACTATATACCCCTGATAACAGTATCTGTAGACGGACCTTGAAGAGCGTAAAAATTGGCAGCTTAGATATCCCAGCTGGAACAGAATTGTGCGTGCCACAAGCTGCCGTGCATCATGACACAAAGATATGGGGAGCCGACGCGAATGAGTTCAATCCTGCAAGGTTTGAGAAACCTCCAAAGCATTTGGGCGCGTACTTTCCATTTGGGCTAGGCTCCAGAATTTGCATTGGCCGAAATATGGCCATGGTGGAAACTAAAATTGTCCTAGCTATGATTATCAAGAAGTTTTCCTTCGAGGTCTCGCAATCCTATGTCCATGCTCCGATGATGTTTTTCACTGTGCAGCCTCAGTATGGTGCTCAGATCCTTGTTAAGAGGATCAACAGTTGATATATGGTTGTGTTAGAATTGGAAAGTTTGAAGCATATTATTAATATATTTTAATGTACCTTCCTGAAATTAAAAGTTGAAGGTTGTTCCTTAGTACAAGGCCGACTTTAACTTTAATTTTTGGATAAAGACATTTTATTAAATGTAATCCATAAATAAATTGAGTTGAAATATCACACTGAAATTTGGTGGTTATTGACCCATACCAGAAACTTCAACATGGCGTTGCATCTCCATACTCCAACATTCGAGGTGTAGGGCGTCTGAAACGTCTGCGTCCCCTCCTATCATGGCTCCTAGACTGGTGAGGACGTCGGGGTGCGAGTTCTTCTAGGACGGACTCCAGGGTATTCAACCTTGTGTTGTACCTTGCTTGATTTTGCTCCATTCGGTGAAGGGCACTAAGAAGCTCCGTATTACTGACCACAACCGGAGGTGGGTTGTTAGGCAAGGTGCGGGGGTCTTCAATGTGCACCGGTGAGTACGGTTCTACTGGTTCGTCTTCAACGTAGTACTCTCCTTCATACAAATCATCGTCGTGGTTGGCCATCTCTTCCTCTTTGAGATTTCACCTGGTACCCCTCCTTCTAGCGCCAATTTGTTGATAGAGGAATTTGGTAATCAACAAAGATGAGGTTCGCTGACGGACTTAGGTGTTTAACTGTGATTATATGACGGAGATCCGTCGTGGACGGTGGTTTTAGGTGTTTGAGGGTGGCTGAGATCAAGGGAATATATTTCTGCTCTCGTTCTCACAACTCTCGATATATCCCCTTGATGTGCCTACGTACCCCTTTATATAGGGGATCAAGCCGTACGTAGTTCTATAGAACCAGGAGTCCTAGTTTGATCAGGACTAGGCCTCTTGGGGATAAGACCAACCATGGGTCGGTGACTTATCACTTAGAGTTCTACTCCAGTTAGAAGTATGCCTTGAGGCGACTACCTTAGACTCCTAGTCCAAGTACATCACGGATACGGCATCATCTCCACTACGAGAGATGACACTAACCGCTACTCTTTCGTAGCATGGAGGAGACATCGGATAGAGCCGTGACCACTTCCTTGAGGTGTAGTGACGCGTCCTTACCCCTTAGCGAAGGTTCTCACTAAGAGATAAGACCAATAAGGAGCCAAGTTACACGATCGTCTCAGTCCCCCAATGAGGGCTAACTCACCAGAATACAGGACCCAGACATACGATCGGCCTTCATGTCACCCCTGAGGGCCTTCTACAACCATGATCACCCCATGCCCCCGCACGAGGACAACCCGGCAGATAGCAGGACTGGGGATTATAGATCACGCCCGGACGTAACCCGGGAACTACCAGATGAGCCTGATAACTACCAGATGAGCTCTGGCACTAGTCTTCATATCCCTCGGAAGGGTAGGTCTTCGTATCCCTCGGAAGGGTCGTCGTCGAGACTCACTCAACCTCAAACATATTCATCACCTGTGGGCGCGACCACGGAGGGCGCGCCCTTCATCTTCATTCTTCAGACATGGTACGCATACTTCTGAGACCAAGGGCCGCGCCTCTCGGGATTACCCCGAGGAGGGCGCGCCCTCCTCTCTCTCTTATAGCCAAAATCGGTCATAACAAGTACTCCCCAGATTTTGTAGATATCATAGATGTCTAGGAAATCTTCACAGCACGACTCCCCTCCTTAACTAAGGGCGCGCCCTCCGTGGTGGGCGCGACCTCTTCCTTCCACATGGATTTGAAAAGTCACGACCGTTACAAGAGGACAGCTGTCAGAGAAACCCTATAAATACCCACTTACTTCGTCTCTTTCATCATTTCCACACTTTCTCTCTTACAGCGGCGACTTACCGGCGATTTCAACTTTCCAGCAGCGAAACAACATTTTCCGAGCTCTTTCCGGCGATTTCACTCCCACAAATCAATTCCCCAACTCCTAAGGTACATTTTCGTTACTCATTTGCAAGATTTCATCGCTTATTTAATTAGATCTACGCATATGACCTTTCATCTTCTCGCTGTTCTTCGTGTTCTTCCTGCTATATATATGTATATGTATATCTATATATTAGCTTGCTTTGTGTTTGATCTGAAATCACAATTAGTAATAGAATGCATCCTGTTTGTCGAATAAGGGCTTAAATACCCAGGGGCGCGGCCTCCTTCGTGGGCGCGCTCTCGAACCATAGTGACAGCCACACTGGACCACCCTTCTCCCATACGCTAGCCACATTGCTTTACAATATATAAAGGGCGCGCCCTCTCTTACCGGGTCGCGTCCTCTTATTCTTTCGAACCTCCCATCTTCACTCATCTCTTTTCTCTTTATCTTCTCACATTCATCTTCAAGGGCGCGCCCTCACTTCTTCTGTTCTTTTTTCTTTTCAGCTGGCAGACGAGGGCGCGTCTCCTCCTTTCCATCCTTTCAGAGAATTCCTAGGCCGCTTTGGAGTCTCTGTTTCTCCTCCTGAGGTCTTCCCTCCTTCTCCTCTAAGAGGCCCACAGAGAGTCCCTCAAGAGTTCATAAACAAGATTAACAAACAAATAGCAGACGGCACCTTCTGCTCCGATATGGATTCTTCCTCCCCTCAGCCGGAAGGTACTCAAAATACACAACACCCCACCGGATGGACGCGGCCAGACGATTACGACTCAGAGCTTGAGTCTTGGTTCGATGACATCCCTACAGGTCGCGAAGCTAACAAGACGACAGAGGCCGCGCCTTCAAGAACAGCCGAGGTCGCGCCCTCCAGGCCGGATAAGGGGAAAAGTATTGTGATCGAGGACTCTCCTTATTCCCCTTCCAATTCTTCAGCTCACGAGGAGAGCTCTTCCGAATCCGAGGGCGCGCCCGAGGAAGGTTTTAGTGAGTTTGTCATTACTTCTCCTGACAGCTCCCCTGAACCGTACGAGCATCCCAAGATTGAAGCGTGGGAGGAGGATGTTGATTGGGCTGCACTTTCTGACAACGAGACCCTATCTCCTAGGGCTGTAGAAACCATCAAGAGAAGAGCAGGTAAACTGGCCTGTGTAGACCAAGATTCCTTCATTTCCTGGGATGAACTGGAGTGGCTTCAAGATTATTACCACATGCAAGGGAAGTCCGTGGTTCCCAAAGCAGGAATGCGCCCACACCGATTTGATAGGGAAAACATCAGAATCCCAAGAATGGTCACCACATTGAGACACGTTCCTCTGGGCGTGACCGCGCCCTTGCCTCAATACTACGTCGATCTATGCGACTGGTTCAAGGTCGCGCCCATCCAGCTGTCGCCCAACTCCTATATGTTGGCTGCGGGATTATACATTCTCTTTGATAAGGTGGGTCTGGGCGCGCCCTCCATGCGCGAACTAAGCCACTTTTT
Source organism: Daucus carota subsp. sativus (assembly GCF_001625215.2). Lineage (NCBI taxonomy): Eukaryota > Viridiplantae > Streptophyta > Magnoliopsida > Apiales > Apiaceae > Daucus > Daucus carota. The sequence continues at coordinate 45,143,986 of NC_030385.2, read as the reverse complement.
CAGACTTGCTCAAAGCCAACCCGGGTATTTCTACTTAGTTGTGCAACACGAGCACAATAAGAAGGGTCTCTCTGAAGGGAGAAACACTCATGTCAAGAAGTGGAAGGACACTTTCCTCTACACTTACAACACGACTCGTGTCACCACACAATTCAATCCTAACCCAGGTACAACCTCCCATCATACCATTCAGAGGGCGCGACCTCGTCCTCCACGGAGGGCGCGACCTCTTCACCTTTTATACTTAGGTATTTACTCTGTCTTTTACACTTCTCCTTTTTCTTCTCTAGTTTGCCACGATAAGATCTCTCTTACCGCGAAGGAGGCTGCCCGCGTCGCCAAAGTATTCGAGCTCCCGCCCTTAGAACGAAACATCCCATCGGTGGTGACAGAAGAGAACCTAATAAAGGTCAAATTGCTGCCTAAAGAAGTGGGCACAAAAGTGGGATGGAAGAGGTTCATAGATGGGCGCCCTATTGGCGAGAAATCGAAAGGAACCAAGAGAAAAAGGGCTGAGTCTAGTGACTCAGAAAGCGATGGTGAGAATGGTAAGCCAGAGCCGCGCCCTTACCCAAGGGCGCGCCCTTATGCTTCTGTCATTTATTTTGCCATGTTTGCATCCCCACTCCCCTCGCATTTTGTACTTGTATTATTTTTCACGCATTTGCACGGCATACCCCTATTTATTCTCCTTTGTTAATACAGGAGGGCGCGTCCTCCGAAGCTATGTCAGGTTCTAACTCTTGCCTTGGTTCCATCTTATACAGATATGCCGCGTCCAAGCTTCCTGGGCAAGAAGGGCTCCGCTGCTCATCAGCCAGACAAAGCCGCGGCCTCTGGTTCCAAACAGCTTCCAGAGAAGGGCGCGGCCTCGGCCCTAACTCGAACAATTCCTGACATTCCAGAGGCTCCCTCCACTGACCACCAGCCTGCCAAGAGGAAGAGGCAGTTGACCAAGGGCGCGCCCGTGATGAGCAAATCGGCGCGCCATTTTGCTGACATGGGGGACACCTATGTCGAGGATGGAGAGCTTGAAACTTGGAGGGCCAAGCCTCAGGAAGAGAAGGATTCTTTCCTTTTGAAGGGCGCGGCTGAATTTCTGGTCCATCTTCATGACCGAGAAGAGCGCAGGCTGGAGGACGCGTCCTCACTGAAAAAAGCTGAGGAGAATCTGACTAAGCTGAAAGAGGATTTTCAGTCCCAAAGGGAGCTTCTGAAAAAAGCTCAAGAAGGCTGGAAAAACTCCCAGAAATTGCTCAAGGAGGAGAGGGCGCGCCTTGAACCCATCCAGAGGGAAGTGGAGGCTTTGAAGAAGTCTAACGAGGACTTAACCTCTGCCAACCAGGCCCTGAAGGAGAATCAGACTTCCCTTACCGCCGCAGAGAGAAAAGAGATCGAGGGCGCGGCCTTTGATGATGGGGTTAACAGCTATGTTGCCACATTCGTGGCAGGCGCGCCCTCCTTCGACTGGGCCAAGCACTTTGGCTCCGGAATGGCGCAGTGGGTGGAGGAGTTCAAGGTCGAGCAGCCCAACCTCATTGCTTCAAAGAAGGCTGAGGTCGAGGAGGCTTTGGCTGCAGAGGCATCCACTCATCAGACCGCTGAAGAACGGGCGCGCCCTCAAGACAATGTCGCAGAGGACGCGGCCAACAACCAAGCTTCTTGATTTCTTTCCCCTCTATTTAAACAGATTGTGAGGTGCGGGCCCTCTTTTAATGCCTCGCAGGTTGTATTTAACTAACTTGTATTTGTTTACGAGACCTTTAATTTATCCGGGGGTGCGCCCTCCGGTTAATGACATTAATTTTTCGAGCCCATTCTTGCTTGTATGGTTAATGTCCCCCGTCAATAGATGTTGTTGCTATTAACTTAGCTATGTGACCTCATTGCGTCATTTCATGTGGCGAAGACATTGTTTTCTGCTTAAAATCACAAGCTTATAGCTTTCTTCACGTCCAGCCTTAGGCTAGGGCGCGACCTTTCATGTATGATGCTTTTCATAACCCTTGAATGGAGGGCGCGGCCTCCGCTTGCCTCGGCATATATCCCAAGGTTTGTATCGTTATACCTATAGCGAAGGTGTTATCCCTTAGGGCTTTACCGTGGTTTTGTGAAACTGTTATTGCAAATGTGTCTTATCTTTATCGTTTGTCCACGGCTTTGGATTATGACTATCACTTTTGGATATGGGATTAAGCATGTCTTTTGTTAGAAGGGGCGCGGCCTCCGCTTTATTAGGGGCGCCTCCCTGTGATAGAATATTTCTATCGTTCTTATGGTACAGGTTCTTTTGCTAGCATACCAACGGCGCGCCCTTCTCCTGCCTTAGAATATTTTAGGGCTTGTACCCTTGTGTTATCAGCCAGGGCGCGGCTCAGAAGCCATTCCAACCATAGTTGTTCAGAAACAATCATTCGACACAAGATTTGTGTGGAAACAGAGTGGCTCTAGGCCTTTATTAAAATGGTTAAAACATGACATGGCCTCGGGCCCATACCTACATACGATAGAGATAAAACGCTCGAGTACGAAACCGCACCCGTCCCAGGGGGTTTTTGACCCCAAGGGGACATAAAAAGACTAGCAAAAAACCTAAGCTAAGAGAGAGCATATATGCACTGCTACTCCCCTAGACTAGGGGTGACATTAGTGTCATGGCTAGTCTATGCAGCCGTAAGCTACTGATAGTATTTCTTTAAGTGTTCCGCGTTCCAAGGGCGCGGAACAGGCTTTCCATCTAGGTCTTCCAACCTATAGGTTCCCTTCCATAGTATCACCTTTACTCTGTAGGGGCCTTCCCAGTTAGCCCCGAAGACTCCATGCAAGGGGTTCCTGTTATTGAGCACAACTTTTCTGAGAACGAGGTCCCCCACTTGGAATGGGTGAGCCTTTACTTTGCTGTTGTAATACCTCGCTGTTCTTTGCTGATACGCAGCTAGCCGTATCTGCGAGGTAGCTCTGATTTCTTCTATCATATCCAAGTAAAGTCTTTGGTTGACATCGTTGTCTCGCTTTTCAAAGTAATCTCGCCTGAACGATCCAGCTCCAACCTCTATGGGAACCATGGCTTCGCATCCGTAGGTCAACACAAATGGCGACTCCCCTGTCGTAGTCCTAGGAGTCGTGTTGTAAGACCATAGCACCATGGGGAGTTCCTCTGGCCAGTTTCCCTTGCTATCCTCCAGCTTTGTCTTCAAGGTGTGTTTAATGATTTTGTTTACTGCCTCCGTTTGCCCGTTGCTCTGAGGGTGGTACACCGCTGCAAAGTCCTTCTTTATTCCTAGGTCATCACAGAGGCCCCTCAGTTCCTTGCTGTCGAATTGCTTTCCGTTGTCCGAGATCAGCTTGTAAGGGATTCCAAACCTGCAAACAATAGAGTTAAAAACAAAATCCTTAATCTTTTTGGCTGTGATGGTGGCTAAGGGCGCGGCCTCCGCCCACTTGGTAAAGTAATCCACAGCTACCACTGCGTACTTCACACCTCCCTTGGCTTTAGGGAGTTCCCCAATCAAGTCTATTCCCCACATGGCAAAGGGCCAAGGACTGGTCATGCTGGTCAAGGATGTTGCTGGGTTATGGGTGAAGTTGGCAAACCGTTGGCACTTATCACATGCTCTGGCGAAATCGAAGGCGTCACTCCTTAGGGTAGGCCAGTAGTATCCTTGCCTTAGAACCTTCATAGCTAATGAGTTACCCCCCGAGTGGTTCCCACATATGCCTTCATGGACCTCCCTCAGTACATAGGTGCACTCATCACCGTCTATACACTTTAACAATGGTTGGTTGAAGCCTCTCTTATATAGTTTGCCATCATACTCGACATATCTGGCTGCCTTATACCTTAGCCTCCGTGCTTCGGCTTTATCTTCAGGTAACTTTCCTTCCTTAATGAAATCCCATATCGGTGTCATCCATGTTTGACGTTCAACGCCGTCTCCTATCTCCATGACATCTAGTTCTGGGATGCTAGGCACCTCTTGGACTTCCAATCGAATTACCCCCAATAAGGAAGCTTCTTTCTGAGATCCCAACTTTGCCAGGGCGTCGGCGTCTCCGTTGAACTCCCTAGGTACCTTGTTTACTTGCACCTCCTCGAATTGGCCTAGTAACCTCTGGACGCATCTGAGGTACATAGCTGTCTTAGGTCCCTTGGCTTGGTACCCCCCTTTTATGTGTTCTACTACCAGCATTGAGTCAAGCTTTACCACGAGCCTTCTGACTTTCATTTCGAGGGCTAGCTTTAAGCCTCCCACTAACGCTTCATATTCTGCGTCGTTATTAGATAGTTGGAAGGTGAAGTGGATGGCGTTTAAGAGCCTGTGTCCCTCGGGACTTATCAACACTATGCCGGCACCTGCCCCATCACTATTTACTGCTCCGTCGGTGTGCACCGTCCACCATAGTTCGGGAATGTCTTCTTTCGGGGCGTCCGGTTGTGGTGGTAGGTCTGGGTCATATTTGATGAGTAGGCCAGAGTTCTCCCCATCTTCTGGGAATTCTAAAATGAAATCCGCCAGGGCCTGACCTTTGATGGCGGTTCGCGGCCTGTAGTCAATGTCGAATTGTCCTAACTCAATCGCCCACTTCATCATCCTACCTGTTACCTCTGGTTTATGCATGATTTGACGAAGGGGGTACGCGGTCCTTACTTCCACCTTATGTGCTTGGAAGTAGGGTCGTAGCTTTCGGGATGCATGTACCAAAGCGTACACCAACTTTTCCATACTTGTGTAGCGAGTCTCCGCGTCCAACAACCTTTTACTTACATAATAGACTGGGGACTGACCCTCCGCGTCCTCCTTCACCAAAACGGCACTAATGGAGTAGTCTGAGACAGCTAGGTAGAGTACGAGTGTCTCACCTTCATCTGGTTTGGCTAAGAGGGGTGGCTCGCCCGAGTGTTTTTTGATTTTCACGAAAGCGCTTTCACATTCTACCGTCCATTCAAAATCTTTGGATGCACCCTTCACGGCCTTGAAGAACTCTTTGCATTTTTCGGAAGACTTTGACACAAACCTGTTCAAAGCGGCGATCCTCCCGGTTAGGCTTTGGACCTGTTTAATATTGGTTGGAGACTTCATTTCTAACAAAGCTTTGATTTTCGCGGGGTTGGCCTCGATACCTCTGTGATTTACCATGAAACCAAGAAACTTCCCTGACTCGACTCCGAAGACACACTTTTGAGGGTTGAGCTTCATCCTGTACCTCCTTAGGATTTCGAACATGTCAGACAAGTGGGACACATGATCATTGGCTTTCTTGGATTTGACCAACATGTCGTCGACGTACACCTCCATGGTCTTTCCGATTTGATCCTTGAACATCATATTTACGAGCCTTTGATAAGTCGCGCCCGCGTTGATGAGTCCAAACGGCATGCCAATATAACAGTATAGACCTCTGTCTGTAATGAACGAGGTGTGCTCCTGGTCAGGCTCGTACATGGGGATCTGGTTGTAGCCTGAGTAGGCATCCATGAAACTAAGGAGGGCGTGTCCGGCCGTTGAGTCCACCAGCTGATCAATCCTAGGTAGTGGGAAGCTATCTTTGGGGCACGCCTTGTTGAGGTCTGTGAAGTCTATGCAGGTACGCCACTTCCCGTTGGGTTTTTTCACCAGTACAGGGTTCGCTAGCCATGTTGGGTAGAACGACTCTTTTACTAGTCCTGCTTTCATGAGACGGTCTACCTCTTCCTGTAGGGCCTCAGCTCTTTCCCCACTTATTGGCCTACGCTTCTGTCTAATACCTTTTTTAGTGGGGTCAATGTTGAGATGGTGACACATAACAGCCGGGTCAATCCCGATCATGTCTTCATGACTCCAAGCAAACACATCAAGGTTGGCCTTTAGGAACTCTGTCAGCTTGGTCCTTACCTCAGAACTTAGTTTCGACCCTATTTTGAGGACCTTGTCGTCACTCCCCGGTGTAACCTGTATCTCGACTGTGTCCTCAGCTGGTCCTGTGTTCTGCACGAGCATAGGCAACCTAGGGTCTAGATCAAAATCAAATTGTTGGGGGGTTGCCTTGTGTTCTGGGGATGCATCCTCGGGTGTTCCTCCAACTGGTACGGGATCATCCAGTTCCATCACTACTTCTGCTTTGTCTATCTTCCGGATTTTGGTGGGGGGTGTGACCTCTACCTCCACGACTTGCACTCCACATTCTCCCGCCTTTGGCTCATGTGTGAGGGGTAGTTTATCCTCGAAGTGGATGTGTTCTTCTGATTTTCCGGGTATTGGATGAAGTAGATAGCGTGGACTGAATGGAGTTCCTCGTGGGGTCTCACTCCTCTCTTTTCTTGGAAATTTTTGAGCGATCGGCCATAGCAGTCGCGAGACTCGTACTGATCCCTTTACGCACCCAACCCCTCCAGGAGTGGGAAACTTCAGAGTGAGATGATAGATGGAGGTGATTATCCTCATGTCTTTCAAGAGAGGGCGCCCCATTAGTGCATTATGAGCTGACGGGTGGTCGATGATTACGAACTCAGATATCTGTGTGGCTGCCCGTGGGGCTTCTCCCAATGTCACCGGTAGGCGGATGGTTCCTTTAGCCTTGATGGCCTCTCCTCCGAAGCCATAGATGTAGAGGTTCTCTACTGTCATGTCTTTATCTGGTAGTCCCATCTTCTTGTAAGTGTCGTAGTAGAGGATGTTAACCGAACTTCCATTATCTACGAATACCCGGTGAACGTTCATATTGGCGATGCGCATGGCGACCACCAGGGCATCGTTGTGAGGATGGTGTACCCATCTAGCGTCGTCCTCTGTAAAAGTGATGTCCATAGTTTCTCCTTTGAAGACTCTCGGGGCCCTAGCCGACAAGTGGTTCACATTGGTAAGGGGGTAGTCCCTTGCCTCTTTGGCGTACCTCTCCATTGCCTTTCGACTACCTCCACCTATGTACGGGCCTCCGAATATGCTCCTAATGCTACCTTCCCTCACAAACTGGGTATTGTCCTGCTTCTCATCGTCTTTATTTTCGGGTGACCTCCCGCGGGTGCGCCTTTCCGGTGGGTGATCCATTCTATATTTCTTCACCCATTCAGTTAGGTAACCTGCCCTGAGTAACTCCTCGATCTCCTCTTTAAGGTGTCTGCAGTCCGCGGTGTTGTGTCCAGCTGACTCGTGGAAGTCACAGTACTTCTTCTTGTCTTTGGCAACATTATAGGGAATAGGCTGCGGCTTCCGAAAAGGGGCCTTATCTTTGCTTACCGCATAGATGTGTTCGGCTGACGCCACGAGAGGGGTGTACGTGCCTGGTTGTCTTGGGGGACTCCAATTCCTTCTATCACTAGCCATGTGCACCCTTGCTGGGGAACGTCCACGCCCTTTTGGTTCCGGGCTAGGTGTGTGTTCCTTTCTCTTACCCCGTGACTTAGCGATTTCTTTCTGATTTTCGGCGAGTGACTGCTCTACCTTTTTGAAGGACTCAGCTGCTGCGTATAGCTCTGACAGGTTAGACGGGTCCTTCCCCTGTAGGTGCTTCCAGAAATCAGTACCGACCTTTAAACCAGCGATGAGGAAATTTTTTAAGGTTTCGTCTGACGCTCCTGTAACCCCCATAGATTCCTGGTTGAACCTTTTGAAGTACGCGGTTAAGGATTCGTTATCGCGTTGCTTGACATTGGCTAATGTGGTGACCGGTGGGGCGTATTTGGTTGCGGCTTGGAATTGCATCATGAACATTCGCTGCATGTCTACCCAAGAAGAGATCACCCCTTCACCTAATTTCTGAAACCATTGCTGAGCGCTTTCCCTCAGACTCGCCGCGAGAAACCTACACCTGACGAGGTCTGGGATTTGATACAAGTCCATCTCGATGTTGAACCTGATTAAGAATTCCCGAGGGTCCGAACTGCCATGGTATCGAAGGTCTGCATTCACATGTCTGAATCCCGTTGGAAGTTGGGCGTCACGAACTGCAGCGGTAAATGGTGAAGGGATGTTTGGTACTGCGGTGGAGTGTCCAGCTTGCAGGAGGGCAAGCAGTTTCTTAAGGTCTTCCCCATTGATGGCTCCGAGTCCAGGGATAGTCTGCGTAGTCGTTTGGGTAGTAATGGGTGTAACCGTTGTGCCGGTATTATTAGCTAGGGTAGTGATAGGTGTGGTAACAGTATTGGTGTTGCCACCTGGGGTTTGAACGATGGTCGTAGCAAGGGTCGTCTGCGTACCTGTGGCCTGTTGGTTGGTCGTGATGGGAGTGGTTTGCTGAGTATTGGTGATGATAGGAACAGTTTGCTGAGTATTGGTGATGATAGGAACAGTTTGCTGAGTATTGCCTTGAGGGTTCGTGCCCGTATGACCGTGAGGGGTGGTTTGAGTGGTCACGCCCGTCTGGCCATTAGGTGTAGTTTGTTGAGGATTGGTTTGATGGGTTGCGCCCGTGTTACCATTGAGGGGGCGCGACCTTCTTCGACCTAGCTGGTTTGGCGTGTGTTGACTAGACTCGCTCTGCGAAGGGAGGTATTCAATTATGGGTGGTCCGCGACCTCTTCCTCCGACTGACGTATGGTCTCTGCCTCTACCTCTTACTCCCCGGTATGTTCTACCAACGCCAGTGTCGCGCCTTTGCTCTGAGGGCGCGCCTTGGGTTCCCTGGCGTTCTCGCTGTTCCTCTTCCGCCAGATGCACAATCATGGCTAAGCTGTCTGGTGTGATCCCAAGTCTTTCGGCCAAGGGTCGGGCGTTCGCGTTCTGGTTTCCTCTTCCTTGCCCGGACCCTCCTGGCTGAGTTGGTGGTATGGAGACGGTCAAGGGCGCGCCCTGGGTACCATGAGCCCCGTGGTTGACGGTTGTTCCTTGGGGATGATTAGCGCCGGGAGTTGCATCTCCATACTCCAACATTCGAGGTGTAGGGCGTCTGAAACGTCTGCGTCCCCTCCTATCATGGCTCCTAGACTGGTGAGGACGTCGGGGTGCGAGTTCTTCTAGGACGGACTCCAGGGTATTCAACCTTGTGTTGTACCTTGCTTGATTTTGCTCCATTCGGTGAAGGGCACTAAGAAGCTCCGTATTACTGACCACAACCGGAGGTGGGTTGTTAGGCAAGGTGCGGGGGTCTTCAATGTGCACCGGTGAGTACGGTTCTACTGGTTCGTCTTCAACGTAGTACTCTCCTTCATACAAATCATCGTCGTGGTTGGCCATCTCTTCCTCTTTGAGATTTCACCTGGTACCCCTCCTTCTAGCGCCAATTTGTTGATAGAGGAATTTGGTAATCAACAAAGATGAGGTTCGCTGACGGACTTAGGTGTTTAACTGTGATTATATGACGGAGATCCGTCGTGGACGGTGGTTTTAGGTGTTTGAGGGTGGCTGAGATCAAGGGAATATATTTCTGCTCTCGTTCTCACAACTCTCGATATATCCCCTTGATGTGCCTACGTACCCCTTTATATAGGGGATCAAGCCGTACGTAGTTCTATAGAACCAGGAGTCCTAGTTTGATCAGGACTAGGCCTCTTGGGGATAAGACCAACCATGGGTCGGTGACTTATCACTTAGAGTTCTACTCCAGTTAGAAGTATGCCTTGAGGCGACTACCTTAGACTCCTAGTCCAAGTACATCACGGATACGGCATCATCTCCACTACGAGAGATGACACTAACCGCTACTCTTTCGTAGCATGGAGGAGACATCGGATAGAGCCGTGACCACTTCCTTGAGGTGTAGTGACGCGTCCTTACCCCTTAGCGAAGGTTCTCACTAAGAGATAAGACCAATAAGGAGCCAAGTTACACGATCGTCTCAGTCCCCCAATGAGGGCTAACTCACCAGAATACAGGACCCAGACATACGATCGGCCTTCATGTCACCCCTGAGGGCCTTCTACAACCATGATCACCCCAGGCCCCCGCACGAGGACAACCCGGCAGATAGCAGGACTGGGGATTATAGATCACGCCCGGACGTAACCCGGGAACTACCAGATGAGCCTGATAACTACCAGATGAGCTCTGGCACTAGTCTTCATATCCCTCGGAAGGGTAGGTCTTCGTATCCCTCGGAAGGGTCGTCGTCGAGACTCACTCAACCTCAAACATATTCATCACCTGTGGGCGCGACCACGGAGGGCGCGCCCTTCATCTTCATTCTTCAGACATGGTACGCATACTTCTGAGACCAAGGGCCGCGCCTCTCGGGATTACCCCGAGGAGGGCGCGCCCTCCTCTCTCTCTTATAGCCAAAATCGGTCATAACACATATTATTAATATATTTTAATATAATTTCTAGAAAATAATAGTTGAAGGTTGTTCTTTATAAGTTTAAGGACTTTAACTTGGACTTCTGAATGAAAGACATTTTCTTAAATGTAATCCATATATATATATATATATATATATGTATAAATAAATTGAATTGAAATATTGTGTTACGTTGTTGTTTGAGTCCTACTAACAACTTGAAAACTTAAATTGATAATGAAAGATTGATGGCTTTACCAAGTATATGCATGTCATGATAATATCATGTGTTTTACGTCACCGTCTCGGAAACCCTAACAGACTCTCTTCTTGCTCTAGAGATATAAGGGCCGTTTGGGTTACCTTAAAAAAGTGAATTCTTCTTTATATTAAAGAAGTGGAGTAGAAATGAGAAGTAAATAAGTTAATAAAGTGTTTGATAAAGTGTTTGGAAAATAAGCAGAAGCTGTGAGTGAGAAGCTAGTATTCTCAGTTTCTTAAAAATGCTTCTACTTTTTTACACGAACGGGTTAAGAAAAGCAGAAGCCAGAAGTAGCTTCTGCTATTCTTTCCAAACAGGCCCATATATTCATTTTGAATCTTTTTACATGTTAATTTGAATTCTCTGACTACCCAGGATTTCTCTAAAGAGTAATAATATAATATCACACTGAAATTTGGTGGTTATTGACGCATACCACAAGCTTACAGCATGCCATATAGTGGCTTTCCTAGCTAATGGCACTGCTTCGTGAATGTTTGCTCTTTTAATTCTACTTGAAATTTTATAATCTGTGTACAATTGCTGATTCTTTTTGTGGTTCGTCTCTAGTAGCGGTTTGTTACTTTTGGGCCTGTAAAATCGTTTCTGTGAGCATATGGCTCCATGCCCTTTTACCAGAGCTGTCCAGTTTACTGGATTTGTTAATGATATCGTTTCTGTTAAGTACTTGCATTTTGCATTCGGACAACCTGTAGCTCTACTCTCCTCTCCAATTTAGTGGATTTGTTAATGATATCGTTTCTGTTAAGCACTTGCATTTTGCATTCGGACAACCTATAGCTCCACTCTACCCTACTTTTGGGAATGAATGTTACTCCCTCCGTCTCTAAAAACTTTTCTCATTTGAAATGTCGGGACTGTTCATAACATGAGACAAATTACTAATTTACATCTAATCTATAAGACCAAATATAATCATGATCTTGTTGGATTCGTATTTGTGAGTATTTTAATACAGTGAAGTTTTTATATTTGATACTAATACAAAATTGAAGATATTAATGATCAAAAGTGTGTGTTGGCAAGCGTGACAAAGAGAAACAGGAAAAGTATTAAGAGACGGAGGGAGTACCTTCTACCCCATGCTCATTTTCTTAGCAATTCTTCTTGTAACATGTTTGAACTTTTACAATTTTTTAATACATTTTTTCGAACATACGGAGGGAGTACCTTCTACCCCATGCTCATTTTCTTAGCAATTCTTCTTGTAACATGTTTGAACTTTTACAATTTTTTAATACATTTTTTTCGAACATACATTACTTATCTCTAAATTGGAATGCGGCCCCTCTTAAAGTTAAATGTCGTACGGTTTGGCTTTATTTATTTGGATTTTTCGTCGAGGCCTAATATGAGAAAGTGTGAAGGGTCCTTTACTCCTATATATACTCCTTCCGTCCCAATGAATTATATACATTGGGATCGGACATGAAGACTAAGAAAAAATATAAAAAATGAGTAAAGTTAGGTGGAAAGTGGTAGGATCCACATATTTTTTAATAATAGATTTGAGATAATGGAGTAAAGTAGTGGGTGCAATAGTGTTTTTATTACTTCCTCTGTTTTTTTTATATGACGTTTTGACTTTTGGCACACACTTTTAAGTGTTTTGATCGGGTAGTTAAAAATATTATTTTTTAAAATTTTTTTTTCTGAATAATAATATATAATCAAAATTTTTATTCAGAAAATGAAAATTCAAAAAATAATTTTTTTAACTACCCGGTCAAAGCACTTAAAAGTGTGTGCCAAAAGTCAAAACGTCATATAAAAAAAACAGAGGGAGTATTATATAATGGAGATAGTGGAATGATGTAGTGGGTGTAGTAGTGTTTTATATTATCAAAAGTTGCTATTTTAATGATGTGATATTCCAAAAAAAAAATTGTATAAAATTGATTGGGACGGAGGGAGTAGGAAGGAAGAATTGGCCTACTTATCCCGACACAAGCTTGAAATAGATTTCTGATCACCCAATGATTTCTCTAACGTGCGACTACAACAGTATGTCTGGTTATTGATGCGTGCCACGGTGGGGTCTTTGTCGTCTCGTCGGAGAAACGAGAAATTGATGCTGACCGACGTTCAGTTTACCTCTCTTCATTTCAAAATAATATTACCTTTGTCCCATTTAATTCTAGATTTTTTTTTCACAGTCCGACACACACTCTTATAAAATAAAATATAATTTTATAACTTATTTTTAAAATTTTCTTTTTCTGAATAAATATATAACATTCAAACTTTTATACAGAAAATAAAAATCTTAAAAATAAGTTATAGAATTATAGTTTACAGGAGTATTAGATTCCGTGCCCCGTCTCCGTCCCCCAATGTATATAACTCAGGGGACGGAGGAAGTAGTCTCTTTATTTCAAATTAATAATAAATTTGGCCTTGAAAAAATATATTTTTATATATTATTTCTATTTATTTCCTTAACAAAAATATAGATACTAAACTTTTATTTATAAAAAAAAAATAAAGAAGTGGATCAAAAATACCCTGACTTATAAATTAGATTTTTATGTTACAACAGGCTTGCAACCTAAAAAAAACTAGATTCCTACTTTTTTTTCCTTTAAACTTCTCAAATCTCAAGCAACATTATAAGCATTTCTAATAGTTAGCCAAACGGTGCTGAATAAGCAAAAACTCACTTCTATTCTAAAAAGGTACTGAATAAGCAAAAACTCACTTCTATTCTAAAAAAATGGCGAAGCTCCCTTCCAAACGAAGCCAATTTCCGATTTACACGTCAAAAATTGAAAATCTTGATTTTTTTTGTGAATTATATTTATTTTTGAAATTTAATTTTACAAACATATAAAAAACTACTTTAAAAGATAATTTATAATAATATATTATATTATAAATAGTCTCTATACCCAATAAGTTTGTAAAAACCATAAAATTAACCAAACACATAAAATATTAGTTAATTACTTAATTCACATTTATAATTGAATTTTTATTTATACAATAAACACTTTTTTTTTTAAATATTTTATATAATAGTTAACACCTATAGATGATCTTAATTTGGGAGAGGAAAATAATATCTATGATTTTGTCCTTAATGTGAAACCCTACCTTGTAATAATGAATGTTTACCTAAGCCGGTATATAGGTCATTTTTAGATTTTAAATTAAAAAAATATTGTTTGTGTAATAAATTAAAAGTCAATTTAGACACTCATTTAAAATTAAAAGTTGGTAGGATGTATTTTTTAAATTATTTTATTTTATTTTTAAACGCTAAAATTAATTAAGAATCTGTCAAATTTATTTTTATTATTATACTTTTAATCAAGTCAATGTACTATAAAATTATCTAAAAATATAATTTAAACTTATAGTTAAGTCACCAAAACCGGCTCCATAGTATATATATGCGTGTTTTAATTGCATCAAAATTTAAATACTATTCATTTTGGTGCACTACAAGAAAAGCGGTTTATTTTCGACAGGAGCATTACTTTCGACCAGTTTATATTCGACCATCTCTGTTCCGGTCGAAAATAGCTATTTTCGCCAGTTAACGGTCGAAAATAGCTATTTTTGACCGAATCTGACGGTCGAAAATAACCCTTTTTCTTGTAGTGGTGTCTGATGAGAGGACTATATTTCTCAGTGTCTGCAGCATCTGGAAACTAGTTTTCTTTAATCGTCTCCTTCTGATTTCGGTCCCTGGCATTCTTCTTAATTTGTCACTGTATTATCATGTTGCTAAAACTCAGCTTGCAAGCTTAAAATTTTGGTTTACTCGGTAATATGGGTTCCATGCATGGAGAGTCCAACGATTTTTCTTAGCATATTTTTTGTTAAGTATTGGTCAGTCATAATATATTTACGGCAGATGGTGTAAATTTAGATAATGTTACCTTTCACATAGTTTAAGAAAAGTGTATGTTGAGAAAAGAAAGTCGTATTAAGTCATCATAAATTGACATAATATGTGGCATAATGTTGATTTTGGAAATATAAATTAGAAATATGTGAAAGAGAGTTGATTTTGAAGATATAAATTTACATCAAAAGGTGAAATGGACAAATACTTTGAAACAAACTTTTTTTTCTAAACTGGACATATATTTTGAAAACGTAGGAAAATGCTTGGTGCACATAATTGTGTACAAAAACATGTACATAATGACATGTGGTTGATTTTAATTGGAATGGCCCCCCTGCATTTACACCAACAACCTCAATTAAAACCCATGACATCACATGCCACATCATGCTGTACAAATTTTATGTACACAATTATACGCACCTAGCACTACTTTTATATGTATATGTATAGATGTCTTTGAGATCAAAGTTGGAACTCTTTATGATTTTAGGACAAAAATGCGTATTAATTTCCTCCAAAACGGGCTGTTATATTATGTGCTAATAGCAAAGACATGTAGTAACATATTGAGCATGTTATAACACACTGAGCTGCATGTTTTTGTCACAAACCCTAGACCAGAAGGAGCACCTAGACCCATAGGTTACGTGAGGTCTTCGTCTGATGAAGAACGAGCATGGCCGCCATTAGCTAGATATGTAAAGTGAACGAGCTTGGCTCGACTCATTTGTACACCAGCTGTGTATATATCTTCATCCACGTTATATCAACACTTGTTCTATACTTGTATCCATGTCAGCTCATGTGCTGTGGTAACTTCTTAATTAATGCCATTTGAAACTTTATACACCATTAAGGAGCTAGTTAAAATTGAATTTCCGAATGTGAAAACAGTGCGAAATTGATGCATGCCCATGCATAGTACAGCATCAGTTGAACATACACATACATTGTATCATGCTTAACATATTTTGTAAGACCGAGGGGTCCGCTACAAGAAAACACAAATTTGGTCGGAGAAAAGTAAACCATATGAAATGTTGTTATCATCTGTTGGGATTTAATCTAAAACTTGTTTATTGTTTTAAAGTTTTATCTTACTTAGTTTTATTTTGTAATCAGTTAGGTAGTGCAGTTAGGTAGTGCACAAGTTAGTCGCTGCATTTTTATCTGGACGTGGGAGTAGGGAGTAATTTTAGGAGATGGATATTAGAAGTAGAGTTATAATAGGAGTTGTTTTTGTTTGTGGTCCTGGTTTTGTGGCCACTTTCTTATCTGTTCTTTCTATATATATTGTTCTGCAATGAATCAATAAAGTCGATAACTTCCGCGTAAACTCTTGTTTTCTCAGTTTATATATTCAAACACATATACGTAAGATTATCTATCTCTAACACTTGGTATCAGAGCCAGGTTGTTCTAGCTTCAGGTGAGGCCGTGCTCCAGCGATCGCAAGAGTGCTGCTGTCCTGGTGAACTTGGCCTCACATGGCAGGCTCTTCTGGTAACAGAAGGGTTGATATTGCAGCGGGCTATTAGGATTTGTAAAGCTGTGATCGGTAAAAATAGATTGTTGTAGGATTACACTGATGGGGAACCTGTTTCAGTGCCTAAAGGTCAATCTGCTAGTGGAGTTGTTGCCTAGAGAATCAAGGTTATTACTATGGTGCACAGAGGAGAAATAAGACATGCCAGACGGGCAAAAACAAAAGGCCAGACGGGCCAGCCAAACAAAAGGCCGGACGGGCCAGCCAGACGGGTTAAGTTGAAAGCCATACGGGCTGAAAAGATTAATTAGGGGACAGAAGGTTGGTTTTGATAGAGTGTGCCAACTGTTCCATGAAATGTAGGAGAGATCATCATGTGCAGTATGGGATGCATATGGAGTTCTTTCTTTAGTCTAAGTGTCAGATGGGCGTGCCATATGGGCAAATTAGAAATGCCAGATGGGCAAAGAAGAATAGCCATACGGGCTCAGAAATAATAGCCATACGGGCTCGGTTTAAAAGCCATACGGGCTTGTGAAGAATAGTCATACGGGCTCGGTTTAAAAGCCATGCGGGCGGATGAAGAAGTTGCCAAAAGGGCAAGGTAATGCTATTGATCGAGTGTGATAGTGATCACACAAGTTTCAGATTAAAGGGGAGATTGTTGGGATTTAATCTAAAACTTGTTTATTGTTTTAAAGTTTTATCTTACTTAGTTTTATTTTGTAATCAGTTAGGTAGTGCAGTTAGGTAGTGCACAAGTTAGTCGCTGCATTTTTATCTGGACGTGGGAGTAGGGAGTAATTTTAGGAGATGGATATTAGAAGTAGAGTTATAATAGGAGTTGTTTTTGTTTGTGGTCCTGGTTTTGTGGCCACTTTCTTATCTGTTCTTTCTATATATATTGTTCTGCAATGAATCAATAAAGTCGATAACTTCCGCGTAAACTCTTGTTTTCTCAGTTTATATATTCAAACACATATACGTAAGATTATCTATCTCTAACATCATCCAACTCGTCTAGACCTGTCCATTAAGTTTGAACAATTAAGAGTAAAGAGCAGTAGGATTTATAAGAATCTCCGATGGAATTGTCTTGGATAACCTTGAAGCTTTGTAATCTTACGCCCGGAGTCGAACTCCTGACCCCCTGCCAGGGGTACCAGAGGTCAACCACCGCACCGACACCTTGTTGGGTTCTAGATGCTCTCTTAGGTCACTTGTTTTAAGTTTGAACTATTATCTTTCAGAGCACTTAAGCGTTATTTTCTCGGGAGCATGATTAAGAAAGGGCTTCTTCTTCACTTAGATTCTAAACTCGGGAGCACAGTGTTAATTTTCTTAACAGATTACTTAAACTTATATTATGAAAAGTAATATTTATATTTCATCAACCTAAGTAGAAATTACTTATTATAGTCTATTGTTGATTTTTTCCTCCTTTATATGACAATGACAACAATGTCAATCTCAACCTTGTGAGATTCAAACATGTTTTAGTTGCATCAAAATTCAAATCGACAAGTTATCAGCTTCACATGCTGTACTTATCATCAGTGTTTGCGAAAGCTATATAAATGGAGTACAACATCTAGCCTTGTTCAACCACTAAACTTCTCTTATTCCTCCAATGGCTTTTGTTTTTCTTATTTTGTTGCCAACTCTTGCCATGAGCTTATATTTTTTCTACTCAGTAATGTGGGTGCCATGGAGAATTCAACAACATTTCAGAAAACAAGGTGTGGACGGCCCGAATTATCATCCATTTTATGGAAACACAGCAGAAATGATACGGATAACAAAGGAAGCTCAATCCCTGCCCATTCCTTTCAATCATGACATTGTGCACCGCGTGTTGCCAGATTATTGCCAGTGGTCAGTTAAGTATGGCAAGACTTTTTTGTGTTGGTTCGGGACGAGGCCAAGGCTGGCTGTGGCAGATCCAGATATGATCAAAGATGTAATGCTCAAAACAAGTGATACTATTGAGAGGGATGACTTCAATCCTTTGTCTAGGCTGCTCTTTGCACAGGGACTTCCGGGGTTGAGGGGTCACACATGGGCTGTTCATCGAAAGATAGCAGCTCCAGCATTCAACAAGGACAAAATAAAGGTTTGTCGTTTGCTGAGATTGCTAGCTAGGACTTCTACTTCTTCTCCAAACAGTTTAATCACTTATATACAGTGTAAATTTACTTCTCACTTCTAGTCCACTTCTTTACTTTAAGCAAGGAGCACTTTTTTTAAGTTTACCCAATAACGGCCCCTTTGCTGCAATTGTTCAAAATTTTACATAATTCATAAGCTACATATACCAGAGTGAATTATAGAGTTCTACTTGAGCCTGGACTACACTGGAATTATGCACTTCTTCATCTTAATTATTGCAGCTTTCGATGTTAAACAGGTCTGGGTGCCGGGGATGGTAGCTAGTGTAACAAAGATGCTGGATAATTGGGAGGCAAAAATAGGAGAAAGGGATGAGATTGAGATGGAACTTCACAAAGAATTTCATGAATTATCAGCTGAATTTTTTTCTAAAACGGCTCTGGGAAATAATTATGAATCTGGGAAACGCATTTTTAAATTGCAACAACAACAAGAGATCTCTACTAATCTGGCCATGCAGAATGTTTACATTCCTGGATTCAGGTGATCCTGCAATGCCACCTTTATATAACAAGCTACAAAATTCTTATCATAAGGCCATGTGGAGTTAGTTTGGGTTTCCTATCAAAGTATACACTGTTCCTGTCAAAAACTATCAAGTGACTATAGGATCTCCAAGGAAACTCATTTTAGCCACTAAAATCACTATACATAACACTATGTTAAATCTTGGAAAATAATTAACTGAAAACTTAATGAAATCCTAATCAATAGATGACATGTGAGCTATATGGATTATAAAAAAGAACTAGAACCGAATATTACAAAAAAAATATAAAGTGATAGTAGGAAACTCATCATCTGTTTGTTATCTTTTTCATTAATATATTTTAAGATTTAACAGAGTGATATATATATAGTGATTATAGTGGCTTAAATGAGTTCCCATGGAGATCGCGTAGTCACTTGATAGTTTTTGATGAGAATGGTGGGTATTTCGATATAATACCCGAATCAAATTTGTTTTGAACATCGGTACTGCTTACATAATTCGGATTGATTTTAATCACCTCCAGGTTTTTGCCAACCAAAATGAACAGACTGAGATGGAGATTAGAGAAGGAAACCCGAGACACGATGAGGATGATTATTGAGGCAAGTAGAAATACAAGTGAAAATTCGCTGAATTTCTTGAGCATGTTAATGTCTGCTAACATGAATAAACGTGGACCGCGGTTGGAGATTGAGGAAGTCATTGATGAGTGTAAGACGTTCTTCTACGCGGGTAAAGAAGCAACAGCTAATGCTCTGACTTGGGCACTTCTCCTTTTAGCACAGCACCAAGAATGGCAAAACAAGGCCCGCGAGGAAGTTCTTCTAGTGTGCAAAGACAATGAGCATCCAACTGTTGAGAACTTGCAGGAGCTGAAGATTGTGAGTCAAATCTTTACTTGTTGTGCCCAGGGGCGGATCTAGGATTCAAATCTTGGAGATACCAAGCAAATTTTCAGAAAACACCTATATATTTTTAAATTTTGTTGGGACATTTCTATATTTTTGTAATTTAAAATGGTGAAAAAATGTCAAATTTTTTCTAAAAAGAACACATATACCCCATGCCTCTTACTAGATCTGCCCCTTGATGTACCTATGGCTCTTGACACATCTTTAATCTACAGGCTTTTGATGCATTATATTAACTAATTATTGTTGACAGGTTAGTATGATAATCAAGGAAGCACTCCGACTATATACCCCTGATAACAGTATCTGTAGACGGACCTTGAAGAACGTAAAAATTGGCAGCTTAGACATCCCAGCTGGAACAGAATTGTGCGTGCCACAAGCTGCCGTGCATCATGACACAAAGATATGGGGAGCCGACGCGAATGAGTTCAATCCTGCAAGGTTTGAGAAACCTCCAAAGCATTTGGGCGCGTACTTTCCATTTGGGCTAGGCTCCAGAATTTGCATTGGCCGAAATATGGCCATGGTGGAAACTAAAATGGTCCTAGCTATGATTATCAAGCAGTTTCTCTTCGAGGTCTCGCCATCATATGTCCATGCTCCAATGATGTTTTTCACTGTGCAGCCTCAGTATGGTGCTCAGATCCTTGTTAAGAGGATCAACAGTTGATATATGGTTGTGTTAGAATTGGAAAGTTTGAAGCATATTATTAATATATTTTAATGTACCTTCCTGAAATTAAAAGTTGAAGGTTGTTCCTTAGTACAAGGCCGACTTTAACTTTAATTTTTGGATAAAGACATTTTATTAAATGTAATCCATAAATAAATTGAGTTGAAATATCTGATTTGCATGAGATGTTTTACGTAGTAAAAACTTTAAATACCACAATTCACATTACATCACATGCAAATATAATACACAACTATTAAATTGTGTGAGTGTCCATGATGTCATGATAATATCATGTGTTTTACCCCCACCCCCTCGGAAACCCTAATAGCCTCGGAGAATTTTCAATTTGAACCTTTTTTACAAGTTGATTTGAATTTTCTGATTACCCAGGCTTTCTCTATAGAGTGATAATGTAATATCACACTGAAATTTGGTGGTTATTGACCCATACCAGAAACTTACAGCATGCCATATAGTGGCTTTCCTAGCTAATATGGCACTGCTTTCGTTAATTTCATTCTGTTTTGGTGTTAAAATAAGAGTAAATCACACTGTGCACCTGTAACTTTGGGGCGTTTTGCGATTTGGTCTCATTGTTTAAAATTTTGCAAGTTGCACTCATAAGTTTTTAATCTGTAACACTTTGCACCCAGTTAACGTTTTCCATCCAATCCACCGTTAAGTCTAACAGAAGGGAGGGGTAGTTTGGGAAAAATCTGCATGGGGTTTAATTAAAAGCAGGTTTAAGAAAAAAAAATCTGTTTTAACGAAAAATAAAATAAATATAAAAACATATTTTATAAAATAACAAATAAATATTATAAATCACTGCAAAAGATTATAAGAATTTTATAAAATATATTTTAATATTTATTTTATTTCGAATATAGAGATATTTAAGAATAATAAGTGTTTTTTCCGTTAAAATAGACTATGAACATTTAATAAATTTGTTTGGTTTTATATATTTTTGGTATATATATATATATATTTAATATATTTTAAATATAGGGATATGTAAGAATAAAATAAATATTAAAATATATTGTATAAAATTCTTAAAATCCTTTGCAGTGATTTACAATATTTAAAATCTTTTTCGTTAAAATCTTTTGCTGGAGCACCTATTTCCTCCCCAGTTGCAGTAACTCACAACGAGTTTTTTTAGCTGCCAAACTCCTCTCTGCGACATCTGGTCCATCCAGCAAAAACCACAGCTCCGATTCAGCTCAGGCACATATTAACATACGGAAAAAATAACAAAAACACTTACCAGATCAAGTAGTCTAAAACTAATATAATCAAACAATACATAATAATAACAAAAACGACAATGATACTAAAACAAGCAATTAATTCGTGAACCATTTCATGAAAAAAACACAAAATATATTTTATAAAATTCTTATAATCCTTTGCAGTGATTTATAATATTTATTTATTATTTTATAAAATATTTTTTAATATTTATTTTATTTTTCGTTAAAACAATTTTTTTTTTCGTTAAACCTGCTTTTAATTAAACCCCATGCAGATTTTTCCCAAACTACCCCTTCCTTCTGTTAGACTTAACGGTGGTTTGGATGGAAAACGTTAAGTGGGTGCAAAGCGTTACAGATTAAAAATTTATGAGTGCAACCTGCAAAATTTTAAACAATAAGATCAAATCGCAAAACGCCCCAAAGTTACAGGTGCAAAGTGTGATTTACTCTTAAAATAACTCTCAAGTTCGTCTCGGTTTATATACTTATGTCACGCGAAGGACAGTAAATAGTTTTTTACTTTACTTTTGAGCCTGTAAATTGTTTCTGTGAGCATATATGGCTCCATGCCCTTGTACCTCTAATTTACTGGATTTGTTAGTGATATTCAAAAGGTAGAACCTGAATTCCAGGAATTCTCTACGCTTAATATCCAGACAATTTTTATTAACTGTCCATGTAAAAGAAGGGAAGGAACTTGCCGTCTCCCAAGTTGATAATTAGATATATTCCATGAAATGAGTTAAAACATACAGTAATGTTGAGTACTTGCATTTTGCATTGGACAACCTATAGCCATGCATGGCGTGGTAAAATTCGACTACAGAGTATGAATTAGGATTGACAATTTTATATTTTGCGGGGGTTAAATTGTTTACCCTAAAAATTCGGGTCAGATTGACCTAAGTGGATCCGATCCCAAATATTTATATATATAAATAATATTATGTTAAATAAATAAAATAAATATTATAAAATTACATACATTTATGTTATATCTATATATTGTTAAAAGTATATTTATTCACATATGATCTCATTAAATTATTATTTTTATATTTTTTAATATATTAGAAAATATAATTTTTATAATCAAAATAATTAATTTTTAATAAATTTCGAATCAAAGTAGTTATTTTCGGGTTAATGAATAGGTCCGATTGAATTAAAATTTTTGCCGAAACCTAATACTTTATTCAAAATGGATTTCCAGTGTGTGTCCGGTCATACACTAATACTCCCTCCGTCCACCACGTTCTTTACGTTACTTTTCGACACGTATTTTAAAACTCGTATAAAGTATACTTACATTATATATTTTATTTTAAAAAAATCCTGAAAAAAATTTAAAGTTTAAACTTTTATTCAAAAAAAGAAAAATTAAAAATACGTTATAAAACCATACTTTTTGAGAGTCTCAAAATGCTTGAAAACAGTGTACGTAAACTTCCTGGCCGGATGGAAGAAATAATAATTTTCTATTTGGTTCCAATCTTATTAATAATAATAATGAGATCTTTTATGCACGAAAATTCATAACAATCAAATTCCACCACTTAAATTAATTCTTTTTTTTTTTTGACAAAATGCAAATTCATTCCGTTAAATTAAAACAAGTCTGGTCGGGACAAATCCCCAACTGACAATGTAATCAGGTTGATAAACAATAAAATGAGCTAAACAAATAGTCGCATTATTTCCACACTGCTTAACACACTGAGTTCCACACTGCTTAACACACTGAGTCCAAAGATTTCTTGAAACTGAAAATGAATACAAAGACTTCTTGAGATCCACCTACATCAATGCCGAAAATTGTGTACAAAACACACATAAGAAAGACTCTATCCGAAATCGCCAAGCTAGTGGCTTCTAACCTACACTTTGGGAATGAATGATACCATCTTCTTGGTAATTCTTATTGTAACATATTTGAACTTTCTCAAAACATTTTATACTAATTCTTTTCGTACATACAGTACGTATCTCTAAATTTGAACGCGGCCCCTCTTAAAGTTAAGTGTTGTAGGGTTTGTCTTTATTTATTTGGAATTTTTCTCGAGGCCTAAGACAAAATGAAAAGGGTCCTACTTATCCAGACACAAATTTCTGATCACCCATGATTTCTCTAACGTACGACTCCAACAAGTCGAGACGAACTTTGTTCTTAAATTATGCTTATGTTTATCTTTACATTAGATCAATATTACTTCCATGTCCCTACCCGGTGAAACCTATTCCTTAAAAGATACGAGATTTTCAGACACAAAGAGAGGTGGATATGAAACATGAGTATTAAGATTCAATTTTTTTTCTTTTGTTTTTATCTCTATATATATCATTTAATGTAAATTATTAATATAAAATAAGATTAATAACTCAATAATATATAGTAAATATTAATTTAATAATATCTTAAATTAGTTATAACTAATAACTCATAAATATTTTAATTCAATCATATTCATATCCTACCCAACCAAACTCAAAATCTCAAACCCATACCACACTTTAATCCCTATTACTGATTCCAAACTCATACCTTTTTTCAACCCAAACAGCCCATAAAATTCTTAATGAAAGGCATGTTGAAATTAGTCATGCCATTTTCTTTGGTGTATCTTCCTCTGCATTTCAATCTTAGTTTTAGGTCAGGATTCTCCTCGGAGGACTTAGTATTGGAGTTGTCAAGGATAACTTGTAATTGCGTGAATGATAGGGGTCTCAAACCTACAAAGCAAAAGGGATAGCACATATTTCATAGACGTCTATTCATGATATGCGTTATCCCTTCACTTTTAAATTGTCCATTCAAAATAATACTACTCCCTCGTGTCTCATTTTAACTGATGTTTGACTTTTTGACACGTATATTAAGATGTAAGAAAATAGTATCTACACTCAATAAAAAAATTTAATTCTTATATCAAATAAAAGTTTAGATTCCAAACTTTAATTTGATATAAATTTTTTATAAAGATTAATTATATTTAGATATGATTTTTTTAACACCTTAAAATACGTGTAAAAAAGTCAAAAGCAGTTAAAATGGGACGGAGGGAGTATATTATAAACGCAAGTTATGTCTTTGAGTGAAACACCAGCCTCTTTTTACTAAAGTTCACTTGATCACTTTCACAATAAAACTCTTCTCCACATCATTTAACAATTATTACTTTTATAGAATATAAGCATATCACAAATCTTCGCTTCATCTTCTGTAATTTACTTATTTATCTTTTGATATGAATTATTTAATATTTATACCATTATCGGAGGGAGTAATGGGTCAGTGTAGGTGTGGGTCCTGTCTGAAATTGATTCATTTGGATCGACCAGCTTTTTCAAACCAAAAACTAAGATAAAATTATCAAATCTCGATTCATTTACTTAATAAATTGTCTATTCTTTTATCGATTGCAAGAAGGGACACTCTATGTTATAAATATTATCAAAACTCAGCTTCGTAAAAGGATCCAGTATATATGGTTACAGCCGGTAAATAATTTCTTGGTAGTATATATTCACCAAGACATTTTTTTAAGGGTGAAACCTAAAGATATGAAATATGAATAATATTCTTTGTGATATTTTTTTTTTGCACTTTTCTACTCATCTTGGTTGGAGAAAATATTATAATTTATTTTGGCTCTCCCACCTATTTATATTCGGTCACTAATTTACCTTGTATTTATTCGGTCACTAATTTATATGTGTCTCTTTGTGTTTATGTGCATTGAGATTAATATGCATATTATTCATGTGTTATGATTGGATCCCTACCATATAATTTCCTGTCATTATGATTTTAGGACGAAAAAAAAACATTAATTTCCGTCCGTCAAAATTTGCTGTTATTCTATAATAAAAACAAACACATGTTGCAACTTGCGACAGACCCGGTTACGGCACGTTGCAACACACGGAGTTGCATGTTTTCGTCAAAACCCTAACCAGGAGGGGCACCTAGACCCATAAGTATCAAAATGTAATACATGCAGGGCCATTAGCTAGACATGTAAATTGTAAACGAGTTTGGCTCGACTCATATGAGATGTTGTTATCATCCAACTCGTCTAGTCTAGACCTGTCCATTAAGTCTGATCAAGAGTAAAGAGCATGAAGTAGGATTTTTATTATAAGAAATTTTGATGGATTTATCATGGATAACCAGGTTATCATAACCTTGAAGCTTTGTAATCTTTTCTGGTGTTAGAACTAAATCTTTCAGCGTTATTTTCTACGGAGCATGATTAAGAAAGAAATTTTTTATTTTTCTCTTGGCTTTCTCTTTAGCTTAAATTCTAAACTCGGGAGCACAGTGTAATTAAATTTTCTTAACGGACTTAAACTTATTATGAAAAGTAATATTTAATTATATTTCAACCTAGAAATTACTCTCTTTGTCTCCGTCATTCGGCATATCTCATCCAATTCTGAACATTTCAAAAAACTTACTACTAAATTTAATAAAATTTTATAATATAAAAATCAACTATCCCAGCCCATTATACATTTATACTTACCTTATACCACTTACCTTATACCTTAAATATGTCAATCCCATCACTATCATCATTTTTCTTACCTTTTGCTTTTATTTTACATATTTTCTATGCCCAGCCCAAATGTAAACTACACAGGAGAGGGAGTAGTCGTCATAGTCTTGTTGATTTGTTCCTCCTTTACATGACAATGACAACTGGTGAAACTCAACCTTGTGAGATTCTAACATGTTTTAGTTGCATGGAAATTCAAATGGACAAGTTATCAGCTTAATTTACATGCTGTGTACTTATTATCAGTGTTTCCGAAAACCTATATATAAACATCTAGCCTTGTTCAACCACTAAATTTCTCTTATTCCTACAATGGCTTTTGTTTTTCTTATTCTGTTGCCAACTCTTGCCATGATCTTATATTTTTTCTACTCAGTAATGTGGGTGCCATGGAGAATTCAACAACATTTCAGAAAACAGGGTGTAGATGGCCCGAATTATCGTCCATTTTATGGAAACACAGCAGAGATGACACGCATGACAAAAGAAGCTCTATCAAAATCCATTTCTTGTTTGAATCATGATATTCTACACCGCGTGTCACCAGATTATTATCAGTGGTCAGCCAAGTACGGCAAGACGTTTTTGTGCTGGTTTAGAATGAGGCCGAGGCTGGTTTTGGTGGATCCAGATATGATCAAAGATGTAATGCTCAAAACAACTGATACGAATGATAGGGATGACTTCAATCCTTTGTCTAAGCTGCTCTTCGCACAGGGACTTCCGGGGTTGAGGGGTCACACATGGGCTGTTCATCGAAAGATAGCAACTCCAGCATTTAACAAGGAGAAAATAAAGGTTTGTTTGCGGCTTATATTTTGTTGCAATTGTTCAAGTTTTCATAAAATATACCAGAGTGAATTATAGAGTTCTACATATACTGGAACCATAGTTAATTATTGCAGCTTTCGATGTTTAACAGGTCTGGGTGCCGGGGATGGTAGCTAGTGTAACAAAGATGCTGGAGAATTGGGAGGCAAAAATAGGAGAAAGGGATGAAATTGAGATGGAAGTTCACAAAGAATTTCATGAATTATCAGCTGAAATTTTTTCTAGAACGGTTCTGGGAAATAATTATGAAAATGGGAAACGCATTTTTAAATTGCAACAACAACAAGAGATCTCTACTAATCTGGCCATGCAGAATGTTTACATTCCTGGATTTAGGTGATCCTGAAATGCCACGATTGCCACCTTTATCAAGCTATTATGTTGTGTTTGGTTGGGGTGAATGATTCCGGAAGGAAGGAATGGAATGAAAAATGAACTATGTTATGGACAATTGTTAAGAAATTTCATTCTTTCCTTCATTCCATTCTTCCATAAAGTGCTATATATCAAACCTTCAATTTGAGATGGAATGCTCCATTCTCTCCTACCCCCAATTTCTTCACAAATCTCTTCATAACAATTTTGCCTTCACTCATTTTTTTTCCAAAACTTCCCTCCTATCTCTCTATTAGTTCCAAGTAATTTTACTCATTTCATTCCATTCCATTCCATTCTCCCCAACCAAACACAACATTAATTTCTTATCATAAGGCCATCGTTTATTTTAATTTTTTATTTTATTTTTTTGTCAAAAATGCCATCGTTTATTCGTTTGGTATTAAATTTGTTTTGGACATCAGTGCTCACCTAACTTGGATTGATTTTAATTACCTCCAGGTTTTTGCCAACCAGAATGAACAGACTGAGATGGAGATTAGAGAAGGAAACCCGAGACACGATGAGAATGATTATTGAGGCAAGTAGAAAAACAAGTGTAAATTCGCTGAATTTCTTGAGCATGTTAATGTCTGGTGACATCAATAAGCATGGACCGCGGTTGGAGATTGAGGAAGTCATTGATGAGTGTAAGACGTTCTTCTACGCGGGGAAAGAAGCAACAGCTAATGCTCTGACTTGGGCACTTCTCCTTTTAGCACAGCACCAAGAATGGCAAAACAAGGCCCGAGAGGAAGTTCTTCTAGTGTGCAAAGACAATGAGCATCCAACTGTTGAGACCTTGCCAGAGCTGAAGATTGTGAGTCGTCTAACCTTTGCATGTTGTGTCCAGGGGCGGATCTAGGACTCAAATCTTGGGAGTACCAAACAAATTTTCAGAAAACACCTATATAATTTTTAAATTTTGTGGGGGTATTAATTTCATATTTTGTAAGATTTAAAATGGTAAAAAATTGGGACACATGTTCTTCGTGCCTCTTACTAGCTACCTCCCCTGGTTGTGCCTAGGGCTCTCGACATATCTTAGTCTACATGTTCTTGATGCGTTATCTTATTTAATTTTTGGTGACAGGTTAGTATGATAATCAAGGAAACACTCCGGCTCTATACCCCTGATAACAGCATATGTAGACGGACCTTCAAGAAAGTAAAAGTTGGGAGCTTAGACATCCCAGCTGGAACAGAATTGTGCGTGCCACAAGCTGCCGTGCATCATGACACAAAGATATGGGGAGCCGACGCGAATGTGTTCAATCCTGCAAGGTTTGAGAAACCTCCAAAGCATTTGGGCGCGTACTTTCCATTTGGGCTCGGCTCCAGAATTTGCATTGGCCGAAATCTGGCCATGGTTGAAACTAAAATTGTCCTAGCTATGATTATCAAGCAGTTTTCCTTCGAGGTCTCACCATCATATGTCCATGCTCCAATGATGTTCTTCACTGTGCAGCCTCAGTATGGTGCCCATATCCTTGTTAAGAGGATCAATAGTTGATGATTGTTTTAGAAAATGGAGACTTTGAGGCATAATATTAATATATGAATATATGTTTGGTGTAATTACTATGAAGATTTTAACTTTCATTTTTGGATGAAAGACGTATTCTTAAATGTAATCTATAAATAACTTGAGTGAAAATAACTAGTTTAAAATGTGTTATGTGATTGCTTGAATAGCCACAACTTGAATATCATAGTGAATTGCTAACGAAAGATCGGTGATTTTATAGTACATCACATACAAGTGTAGTACATACACAACTACCAAGTTGTGTGAATGTGCATGGTGTCATGATATTATCATCATGTGCTTTAAGCTACCGTCTCGTCATGTCACGACTCGAAGGATGAATGTCTCGGCGTACGCGAGACGACCCAGACGAGAAATATATACAAAAATGTGTCTATTATTTTGTATATGATTCTAGATATATTGAATTTAAATGTCTCCATAAGCCATCTATGTTCATTTGATGCTTTTTTACAAGTTCATATGAATTTGATGTTGATATATTATTGACGCATATCAGAGGCTTATACGGCATGGCATATAGTGGCTTTCGTAGCTAATGGCACTGATTCCGTTAATCTTCAAGTCCGTTTGCCCGATCGTAATCGTATTGTGAGCAGGTGTCTAGATTGGTTTATGAGTATTTGCTTACTTAAATATCTTTGTCCATATTCGGGAGTTTGCAACCCGAGTTGCTGTATGCATGGTTTGATCAACAATCTGCATGGGTAAACCCAGCTGGGCTGAGTCTAAAAGTTTTAACACATTTCACAAGTCCTATTTTATTCTTAAAAATAATATTTTTGAGTTCCGATTAACCATCAAATAAAAAATTATTAGTCTATATTTTGGAATTTTAATGGATGACTTTTAATCTTATAACTTTAATAGATTGTATATGATATTGATTTTGTGCGGATTCTTGATAAATATTATAGAGTTAAATATATATTTTTTGAGATTTAAACATAATATTTCAAAATCTCATAGGGTTTGGTGGAATTATAAAAAACTTTAAAGATAAATTTTAAGGAACACTTCTTTAAAAATCTCACAAATTTTAAGGAACACATGTTTGAAGGTGAAATCCTCAATTATAAAGCTTCACTTTATATCTATATTATACTATTGAAATCAAAATATTAAAAATTTGTTCGGTCGGTATATATTTGATTCTAAGACATTGTTAATGTATAGCATTTTAACGAATTTTTTTATTATAAATAAACATATATAAACATTCATGTTTAGATGTATCTCTTTGACTGATTTTTAATTAATCTTTTACGATCATAGCTATTAAATTTAAAAATTTGATCGGTCGTATTTGCGTCACGGACCTCCTCAATTATGTCTTTATGACATGTTCTGATGAATCTTTTTGTTATAATTAACACATATATAAATGTTGTCATTGAAAAATATATATCTACGATCCAATTTTTAATTAGATTTTTAACAAATTTAATTATTAAGAATTTATTTGACATGTTAAATAAAAAAACTTGTTTAACACAATAAATAGAAATATATGAACCTAAACCAATTTTTTATTAAAGAATTTATTTTAATTATAAAATATATTTATGGTCTAATGTAATATTATATAATAAAATAACAAATATTATAAGTTAAGCGTGCATGACACAAAGTATAAATTCGGTCAGTATTTGTACCTCTGAGCCTCTTTTGATATATAATTTTCTAATAAACCTTTTAATTATAATTAAAATATATTTAAAATTCTTTCTAAAAACTTATATTTTTAAGTCGGTTTTTAATTAGTTTTTTAATGGTTTTAACTATTAATAATTTATTAAATATGTGAATAAAAAGTTCACTTTAACACTCCAGAAAACTTTACCTCGCCACATCTAGGTATTATTTAGATCAATCTTAACTAAAACAAGCATATTGACATAATTTTATCTTTATAATAAAATTAAATATTAAATAAATATAATAAAATAACAAATATTATAAATCATGTGTATCAAATTATAAACTATTACTCATTTATTAAAATGTCAAACCATCAAAAGGGAAGGAATACTTTTTAGGTGAAACAATTTATTTCTTTGACGTTCCATCAACTTCACTATTTTTTAATTTGTCAATAAAATAATCTAAATAATAACTATTTTATCGTGGAAATGACACCAATATGACTTAATAATTTTGCAATACTAGATCCATTCAGTTTGTCACCTTATGAGACCTCCGGGAGCAGAACATTTTTGTCAACCAACTTAAGTTCATATTATGAAATCATTAGTTAACTCCAAGTTGATAAAAAATTGAAGTCCAGCTAGTACTCTAATTGACAATGGCGAAGTTAAATTTAAAAGATTCCTGATTGATTGATGTATATAAATGTGAGACAGGCCGCCGTTTCCATCTCTTCAATTTTTTTCCAAGTTTAAGTATTTTTTTTATAAACCTGGTAATATTATAATAATAAATTATGATTTAATATGAGTGGAGAATAAGAAAATCTCCAACAAAACGTAGAATTGATAGGTAATTGAATCGTAAACAAATATTTTTATATTCTATATATAATACAGTACAAACCCTTTAAATTAATTAATACTTTTCAAGTGATAATCTGATATACGAAAAATTTCGGTTTCATATATATTATCATTATTGATATAGGAGAAACATATAAATCTGTATAATTTTTTTTAAAAATAATAATAGTTTTATTATTAATTCAGCGAATTCTATTTTATCATATAAAATTATTAACTATGTGTTAAAAATATTATGACTGAGGGTATTGTATGTCTGACTTGTATAGATTTTGTATAAATGTTAGTTAGGGAAATAAATTATCTAATTTTCTAAACAGAGGATCGCAGAGGGGGAGAAATACGTCATAAGATGACGCATCAGTTTTCACTCATGACGCATCGGCTTTTAGTTAAGGCAATGGAGTTAAGGTACTGTTTGGGGTTGCTGTTGCAGACAGCAACAGCAGCTTTTTGCTGAAAAGCAGGTGAAAAACTGTTTGGTAAATCGAAAAGCAGCTTTTCTGAACAGCAGCTTTTAGCTGAAAAGCTGCTGTTAGAAAAAGCAGGTCCTCCCATGCTTTTGGAAAAAGCTGCTTTTCAGCTTTTGCAGAATGCTGTTATAGATTTCATTATAAAACCTCACCAAAAACATTATTTTTTTTAATATTATAACTCAAAATAAGTAATATCAAAAAATTACCAAACAGTTATCTGATTTCTACAACAGCACTTATTTTACCAGCACTTTTTCTGACAGCACAGCAATTTTTAACAGCACTCCCAAACAGACCCTAAGTATGGTTTGTTTTTAGTTATGATTAAAAAATCCGGGTTCTATGATGAGATAAAAGTAAATATTTTTAATATTATGTGCTCGACTAAGCGACGGTACTAACATATTTAATTTGAAAAATATATTTTATTTATAAATTTTAATCAATTTAATATATCATTTTAACTAATATATTTATATGTTTAAAATATGTTATTTTAATTGATATGTTTACATGTCTTTGTACAATCATTGTTGATTGTTGGTTCTGGTTGGCAGGGAGAAGTTAAGGATTTATATAATAAAAAAATCCCCTTTCTCCTCTCTTTGTGAGAATATGGAAGTTTGAAGAAGTTGGAATTATTTTTTTAAGAAAAAAGACTTGTGCTTTATTTCTATTTTCTATACCGATATCTACTCATCATTTGAGTCTCCAACAATCCAAACATTTATATGTTGGGTAGGGGATATATAAAGTATAATGAAAAAATAAGAAAAATGAAAGATAGTACGGA
Organism: Daucus carota subsp. sativus; assembly: GCF_001625215.2. Lineage (NCBI taxonomy): Eukaryota > Viridiplantae > Streptophyta > Magnoliopsida > Apiales > Apiaceae > Daucus > Daucus carota. The sequence goes on along the minus strand of NC_030385.2, from coordinate 45,111,563 downwards.
GATCTATTAATATTTAATATATACATAAATTTAGTATATTGAAAAAGGTAGGGAAGTTAGTTGATTTTTATATTATAAAATTTGAGTTAAGTTATATGGAGTAGACAAAAATATTAGAGTATTGAAGTAGAGACTTCAAAAAAATATAATTTAGTTATCTAAATTTTTTTTTCCCTATAATATTTATAAACATTCGACGACATGGAGATTATGTTCTACAATATCATATGCATTGTAATCAAATTAAAAGTAGAACAATTACTTTTATAAATCACATAATACTATGTTTTGCAATACAACTAATAAGTAGAACATGAATATTATTGATTGATTGAGAATTTTGTTTAAAACAACTTATAATTGATGAATTATAGAAAAATTTGGATAATGAAAAGGTATTATTTTTGATTAAACTAAAAAATTGTGACTTGTATTCTAATATTTCAATGTTTTTGTCTACTTCATAGAATTTAAGTCTATAAAATTTTATTATATTTGATAAGTTTTGAAATGAAAACAATCAGAAGGAACATTAAAAAAACAAATGGGCTGGGCAAAGGGAGTAAATTTTTTTTTTTTTTGACAATGGCAAAGGGAGTAATGATATACTTTTTAAGTTATCAAGTATGTTAAATAAATTATTATAAACACTTAAATAATAACTAATTACTCCCTCCGTCCCAGTCAATAGTATACATTGAGGGACGGGGGTAGGGTTAAAAATGGGGCGGGTTCGGGGCGGTGACTTCATTTCCCAGCCCCGCCCCACATAATTTTTTCATGCCCCATCCCCGCCCCATTCCCCGCGGGGATTTATTTTTAATCCCCATCCCCGCCCCACCGGGGACTTAATATAATTTCGCCCCACCCCGCCCCGCTTCTATAATATTACACTTTAAATAATTACTTTAAAAATTAAGTAATTTTTTCTTCAGAATTTAATAAAAATATACGAGACATGTATATTAAAAGCAAAAAACTAATTATAATAGAAATCAAAGAGACATGTTATACATTGTAAAATTATAGTTTTGTGTATTAAAAACAATAATATTAAATATAATAAATATATTATATTAAATATAATAAAAATATTATATTAAATATAATTATTTATTTATATTAAATATATGCGGGGCAGGGCGGGGAATCCCCGCGGGGATTCAACAAATACCATACTTGCCCCATATTTTGGCGGGGCAGAAAATCATTCCCCGTCACTGCCCCATTCCCCATATTAGCGGGGCGGATCTGCCCCATTCGGGGCGGGTTAGGGCGGGTTCCCCATTTTCCCCACCCCATTTTTAACCCTAGACGGGGGCGCGGCACAGACTTTAATGCTTCAATATAGTATAGTTCTGTAAATTATTTTTAAGATTTTCTTTTTTTATATAAAAGTATAACATTTATATTTTTATACAAAAAAAGAAAATCTTAAAAATAAGTTGTGAAACTATGTTTTATAAAAGCCTTAAAAAGCGTGTCGAGCAGTGAAAAAGAAACGTATACAATTGACTGAGACAGAGGGAGTAACAATCATCTTCTCTTTCTCACTTGTAATTCATTCTTTTTTACTTTTAAAGTGAACTTTTTAAACTTGGTGAAACCGCCCTTCACTTGCCTTCTGCATAGAGTGTCATTTCACAGTATTATCAATTTTAACTCACCAATGATATGCTTAAGCAATTAAATTATTAGTTAAGACAAATGCTATCAGCCGTTAATCTTTTAGGTAGAGAGAATACTCCATTTTATTTGATAAAAATATTTCAAACTTCAAAACATTTTAGCCCCCACTACCAAGCATCTTCTATATAAGTGTAGCTCACAGTGTTATATTGTGACAATTACGTACACTACTGCAACACCTAGTTTTGTGCAACATTTGATTTCTTTTCTTACATCCATGGCTTCATTGTTTGTTATTATCTTTCTAACTGTTGCATGCTTCAAAGTCTTGTACTCAGTGATATGGGTTCCATGGAGAATCCAACAATTATTCAGAAAACAAGGTGTAAACGGCCCGAATTATCGTCCATTTTACGGGAACACAGCAGAGATGACACACATGACAAAAGAAGCTCTGTCAAAATCCATTTCTAGCTTGAATCATGATATTTTACACCGAGTCTCACCGGATTATTATCAGTGGTCAGCTAAGTATGGCAAGACGTTTTTGTGCTGGTTCGGGATGAGGCCGAGGCTGGTTTTGGTGGATCCGGATATGATCAAAGATGTAATGCTGAAAACAACTGATACGAATGATCGGGATGACTATAATCCTTTGTCTAGGCTGCTGTTCGCACAGGGACTTCCGGGTTTGATGGGTCACAAATGGGCAGCTCATCGAAAGATAGAAGCTCCAGCATTCAACGTGGATAGAATCAAGGTTTGAGTTATACCACAATTTTATATTTTATTGGTGTTGCTCGAGAACGTAAATTTTAATTGGTTGCATGCATGGAATCACCGGGACCCTCTTGTATAAATTATAACATGGTACGGAGCTCGGGTTTGGCAAGATAGTTTTAGAGCGGATCAGAGCGCACTGCGCATATCTTGACTTCTGCCAAACCGGACTCTGATACCACGCTGAGAACCGTGATATTTTGACACACATATATGTTAGTACTTTTTTGACAGTATAGTCAGACACGTCCCTTTTAAGATGTTCTCGTGTTTTAGCAACAAAGTTTCAATCACTGTGAGTTCATTGTTGAACAGGCTTGGGTGCCGGGGATAGTAGCCACTGTAACAATAATGCTGAATAATTGGGAACAAAAAATAGGAGAAAAAATTGAATTTGAGGTGGATGTTCACCAAGAAATTCATAATCTGTCAGCTGAGGTTATATCTGAAATAGCCATTGGGAGTGATTTCGAAGAGGGGAGGCGCATCTTTGAAATACTACAGCAACAAGAGATCCTTGCTCATCAGGCTATGCACAATGTTTACATTCCTGGATTCAGGTGATCCAGAAATGCAAATTGTATTAACACTTTAGATTATTGAATAATTCCCCATTATTCTGAAATGATTTTACCTCCTGCAGGTTCTTGCCCACTAAAATGAACAAGCTGAGATGGAGATTAGAGAAGGAAAGCCGAGATATAATGAGGATGGTTGTTGAGAGACATGGAAAAACAAGTGAAAATTCGACGAATGTCTTGAGCAGGTTTCTTTTCTTTCTTTTTTTGCCGAAAGAAATAAATTTCATTAAGAGCCTGTATACCTGTCTTAAATCCTAAATCTTAAGGTATCTTTGACTTTAAGCTGAAAAATGTTTGTGTGTGTTTGTGTCAAAAGTCGGCAAATAAGTTAGAAACTGACTTTTAAAATCATAAATTAATTTGAGGTATTTTTCTAATTTTTTAAAACTTTTTTTGATAAAAATTACTTATCAGACATAAGTTACCTATAATTCACTTTTTTTTTATTTTATTATTATTATTATTATTATTATTATTATTATTTAATAATTCTTATATCATTAATAAGTCAAAATTAACCAAACATACGTTTTTAAGCTCCAAGCTTACATTAAGTCATCTTAAATCATAAATTATAAACGCAGTCAAACGGGCTCTATTTCTTGGTACATGATAAGAAACTCTTAATGAGCATTACTCATCCACCACCTGCAATCAGCAATAGAACTACTATATCTCGCTGAGTAATGAGCTACGTGGTCTTGAGCAGGTTAATGCCTGGTAGCAACATGAATAAACATGGACCGGGGTTGGAAATTGAGGAAATCATTGACGAGTGCAAGACTATTTTCTATGGGGGAAAAGAAGCAGTAGCCAATGCTTTGGCTTGGGCTCTTCTTCTTCTAGCACAGCACCAAGAATGGCAAAACAAAGCCCGTGAGGAAGTTCTTCGCGTGTGCAAAGGCAATGAGCATCTAGCTGCAGAGAACTTGCAAGAGTTGAAGATTGTAAGTTATATCTGAACCTGTTGTTTCTTGTTTTGAGTGATAAAATCTCATTTTTTTTCAATTTTTTGTTAACAGGTTGGTTTGATAATCAAAGAAACACTCCGACTCTATCCTGTTGATAATAGCATCTCCAGACGGACCTTGAAGAATGTAAAAGTTGGCAGCTTAAACATCCCAGCCGGAACAGAAGTCTACGTGCCACAATCTGCCGTCCATCATGACACAAAGATATGGGGAGCAGACGCGAATGAGTTCAATCCTGCAAGGTTTGAGAACCCTCCAAAGCATTTGGGCGCGTACTTTCCATTTGGGCTAGGCGCCAGAATTTGTATTGGCCGAAATCTGGCAATGGTGGAAGCTAAAATCATCCTAGCTATGATCATCAAGAAGTTTTCCTTCGAGGTCTCACCATCATATGTCCATGCTCCAATGATGGTGTTCACTTTGCGGCCTCAGTATGGTGCTCATATCCTTGTTAGGAGGATCAGTAATTGATGATTGTACATCCAGAATGTAAATTTATGCATAAGCTATCTTTTCTTTTCTTTTTTGACAATTAAGGCTTATATGTCATACAAATTAGTCTCTGTTCTAATACTTTACGGGGTGAGCCAGAGTCGAACCCGGGTGTCCCGGTACAAAGAGGATAAACCCATTATCTTTGTTCATTGTACATTTAAACTTTAAAGCCTACATTTTCAACCTTTGTTACTCGGACTCTTGTTCTTCGTGTTCTTAGTTTTGAGCCTAAATTCTCTTTAAAAGTCTTGAATTGGGGTTTTCAAGCATAGTTAGTTAAAGGTTAAGAATGAGGGTGGTAAGGTGTTCATGATGATCAACTTGTTGTATAATAAGTTAACAAGGTAGTCGGTGATCTATTGAAAAAAACACCAACAAAAAAACAACGTATATCTTGAACCTAATCACAAGGAAAAACATCAGCTAATTATGATTAAAGTTTGCCAGGTACGTGAAGAGAATAATGGAATGGAATACTAATCTCAGCAAATTAGATGTTGCTGCCGGAAAGTTTGTCTTAACTGATATAAAGGGGGGACATGAGGAATGAGGAAGCTGTTATTGAAGAACTCACCTACATTCTGAAATTGACTCTGTTAAATACAATGTACAATTAGTACTCATGCTTATGATATATCGTTTATTTCATCAAATAGCCAATGAGAATTAGAGCACAGCAAGACAAACACCAGTGACAAGAATTGCAAGAAATCAAAAAGTTTCTGCTAGCAAAGTTCAAAGAGAGTGAGAGCTTGCATCTGTATTTTGTTTATATCTAGAAATGCGTTGAGGGGAACAATGTGTTTGTCTAGGTATCTCTACTAACTTACTCTCAGAATATCCTAATCCGTCATCACTACACTATAAATTCGTCTTTGTGTCCTCCCTCTAGTCAAAACACCATGTCTATTCTGATTCTTATGATTACATTGATATTTCTAGGCGTGTTCCTGAAATTCTTGCATTTAGTCCTCTGGGTTCCATGGAGAATTCAACAGCACTTCAAGAAACAAGGCATAGAAGGCCCTGGCTACTGTCCCATCTTTGGGAACTCGAGAGAGATCATGAAGATGACAATTGAAGCTGAATCAAAGTCCATTCCTTTCAACCAGGATATACTTCATAGGATTGCGCCACACTATTATCAGTGGTCAGCCAAGTATGGCAAGACGTTCTTGTTCTGGTTCGGGATGAAGCCAAGGCTGGCTGTGGCGGATCCTGAGATGGTTAAAATGATTCTGCCAAATAGTTCAAGCGACACATTTGATAAGATTGGCTTCAATCCTCTGGCTGGAGTGCTCATTGGGCAGGGACTTAACGGCTTGGTGGGGGAGAAATGGACTCTACATCGGAAGATTGCAAGCCCGGCCTTTAACATGGAGAGAGTGAAGGTTCCTCCCAATTTTTTTAACTTTTTTGCTAAAAAAATTTCACTTTCCAGTAGTCGATTTCAGCAAGCAAAGTATGGCCCAATAGCATCCTAAATATCAGAAGCTTATTATTGTATAACATTAGACTTACTGCAGCTTTAACATGTTTCTGGTAGGGACTTTGGCCTCTAATGAAATTTATATTGTTCATTTTTTACAGGCCTGGGTACCCGAAATGGTAGCTAGTGTCGTAAAGATGATGGAAAAGTGGGAAGAACAAAGCAGAGGAAAGGATCACTGTGAGCTCGAAATGCAAAACGAGTTTCATGACTTGATTGCAGAGATCCTATCAAAAACAGCTTTCAGCAGTAGTTTTGAAGAAGGGAAACACATTTTTCAATTGCAAGAACAGCAAGTTGGCCTTGCATTGCTAGCTTTGCGAAGTGTTTACTTTCCTGGATTTAGGTGATCAAGATTATCTTTAATTTGATTTAATGTTATCAGCATTTATAATTTTCATGGCTGCACTGATAGTAAGCTTATTTTTGCAGATTTTTACCTACTAAGACGAATAGATTGAGATGGAGTCTAGAGAAGCAAACTCGGGACTCAATTAGGAAGATCATCAGGACAAATGAAAAAACAAGAGATAACTCAAAGAATCTACTGAACCAACTAATGTCAGCTAACATGAACGAGCTTGGTCAGGTATTGGAGGTGGAAGAGGTCATAGACGAATGCAAGACATTCTATTTTGCAGGAAAGGAAACAACTGCTAATGTTTTGACCTGGGCAGTTTTACTCCTTGCATTGCATCAAGATTGGCAAAGCAAGGCTCGCGAGGAAGTTCTTAGGGTATGCAAAGACAATGAGTTTCCATCTGCAGAAAATTTGGGCCACTTAAAAATTGTAAGCTCAGTATTCTTTGAATTCATGGTTCTGAACTTATGATATATTTTCTCTTGTTGCTTATTCCAGAACATGCTGGCAGCAAATGTCTTTGTTGAACTAGGATACACTGTAACTACTTCATTTTAGCCGCTTCTACAAATATTATAACTTAAAATTAGATAAGAATATCTACTCACTACTATAAACCAAACAAGACATAGGTAGTATATCACACTCGCAAGTAGGGTCCAGGTCCAACGACTGTTGTTGTACTAGAGAGGTTGTTTCCGTGAAAACTTCCAACTTATGTGAAAATTCTTGGAATTTTTTGGTCAATGTGATGTATACTATACCCCCCTGCAAGTAGGGTCCAGGTCTAGGGAGTTATTGTACCAGAGAGACTGTTTTCGTGAAAACTCTTAACTTTTGAGAAAATTATTGGATTTTTTGGTAAATGTGATGTAAATGTGCAGCATATTATTATTGCAGATACTTATCACCTGTTTCTGTGTGATAGGTTGGCTGGATACTAGACGAGACGCTGAGACTATACCCTCCAATAGCCAATATGACTCGAAAGACAACCAAGAAAGTTGTGGTTGGCGGCCTAAACATTCCAGCAGGAACAGAGTTTTATTTAGCAGTAGCTGCCATCCATCACGACGAAGAGATATGGGGAGCAGATGCCAAGGAGTTCAATCCGTCCAGGTTTAGCGGAACTTGCAGCAGACATTTGGCTTCCTACATGCCATTTGGCTTAGGTTCCAGGATCTGCATAGGCCAGAACTTGGCAGTGGTGGAAGCAAAAATAATCCTGGCTACAATCCTCAAGAAGTTTGCTTTCGTCGTCTCGCCTTCGTATGTTCATGCTCCAGTCATGTCTTTCACTGTGCAGCCTCAGTATGGTGCTCATGTTCTTGTTCAGAAGATCTTGAATGAAGATTAGTAAAACTTCTTTGAAAAGAAGCTGTAAATAAATAAGCTAGCATCTTTTTTTATACAATTAAACACACTTGCCGTTTGATAAGGTTCGAACCCTGGTTATTTATTCTCTCTGTTTGCAGCAACATTCAGTTGATCATGATTCATGAGATTGAACTAGTAATAAAACTTTTGTAATTTATCTTTAGTTAACTATACATGAAGGGAATAACAATAATAATTTTCACTTTTTCAAAGTTGCAGTTATTTTAACCTTTGGATCTCAGAGATTATATTTGCATTACCCAGATTTCCAAATTTATTAAGTTTTCATTGAAATTGAATATTTTGAAATTAAGAAAAAAAATAATGAGATTTTTTTTTTTTTTTTTTAACGTATGAACCCGCAGCCGCTACCATTTGGGTGCGCACGTGTGGAAAGAAACACCAAGGTGCTGGACCTAATACATAGCGATATATGTGATTTGAAATTCGCTCCAACAATAGGAGGAAACAAGTATTTTATTACATTCATAGATGATTGTACAAAATACTGTTATATATATTTGCTGAAAAGCCCTTCAAGAAAATATTATCGTGTTCCATCCTTTTTGGATCTACCAGTTTATGGGGCCGTTTGGCTGGGCTTAAAAGAAGTGACTTATTGCTTAAAATAAAGAAGTGGATTATAAGTGAGAAGTTGGTTTGAACTTATAAGCTCTTGCAAGTGTTTAGATACCGTGGCTTATAAGTTTTATAAGTTTTTTAAGTGTTTGGATAACTTAACTTATAAGTTAGTCTGAAAATTATTATTTTCAATTAATTTATAAATAAATGATTTGTACAGGAATAATCTAAATTTAAAAGATATTTGTTTTCTTCTGCATAATATGGGAGATATTCATAATTTTTATTTTTTGTCACAAGCGGTGTTATAAAAATCGGAAATCGGATCTAATCGGTTAAAATCCCGATTTAGGATTAATCGGATTAAAAATAAGATGTAGTTTAATATTTAGTTATTTATTAACAAATATATTTTTTTTTGACAAAACAAATATATATTTACTATATTATAAATTTTATAATTATTCACATCTGGTTAGAAAGTGATATTAGTATTTAATAGTAAATAAGAAAGAAAAGGTTTATACGCGGGAGATATATGGTTTTGTGTTAAAAAGAAGTTGATGGAAATAAGTTGAGGTGCAAAAGAAGCTACGTTTTGTAGCTTATTTTTCCGAGCTTTTCCTTCTTGAATCAAGCGCCGCAAGTGTCTGCCAAACGGCCATAAGAAAAGAGAAAGCCCACTTCTCAGCTTTTAAGTCCTGAATCACAGCTCCCAAACACTCGCTATATATCCTGCAAGACAAGGATTTATCATTATATATTAATCATTTAATATTTATTAATTTATTTCATATTTTTGATATATTTTTTATCCAACAACATTGTAATGTTATTTATTATATGTCTTTCTATTTTAAGTTTTGTTTTTTAATATATTTTTATAATCTTATTTTAAATAAATAAATATATATATGTCTATATATATATCATGACACTTTAAAATAATATATTATATATTTTCTCTTTAATTAGTTGTCTCATTATATCACTTATTATTAATTTCGTAGATTCGTAGATGCTCGTGATGGACGTTTGAGTTTGTGACCGACTAATCTGAGCTGCTTTACGCTACTTCCTCTGTTTTTTTTATATGACACTTTGACTTTTGGCACGCACTTTTAAGTGCTTTGACCGGGTAGTTAAAAATATTATTTTTTAAAATTTTTTTTTCTGAATAAAAGTTATTATATCAAAACAGAAATAAAAGATACCATAATTTAAAAAGTAACAAATATTTAGAATCCGTAACTTAAAACGTAATAAAGAATACTGTATAATTATTATTCGAACCGATCATAATTTGAGTTGGCCTCTGTGAATCCAAATTTGAGTCAAACTGTACTCTTCTCACTCCCTAGTCCCTCTCTCTACAAATATTTACACTTTGTATTTCTATTTTCTAGGGTTTGCTCTGACTCTTTGAGCTCTGCCCCCAAAATCCAAATCCACCTAATCAAGAGCCTCCCTTTTAATTCGCCTATATTTTCATTGCCCCATATCCAATTCTTGCTCATATACAAAACCCAGCAATTGGATTCTAGGGTTTGATCAGTTCAAGAACAGAGACCAAGATTCACTTCACGAATAAGGTGAGATTTTTAAGTGGCCCTTTTGTTTATAGAATCTGGGTGATCTCTTTTCTTGTAGATTATTGTTAATATCAATGTTGTTATCGATCTTTTTTGTGATTATAAATAGTTTTAAGCTCATGGTTTTGTAAGTAGTTGTATGGATTGAAAGAGATTAGCATATGGGTGATTGGATGTGCCAAAAGATTAGTGGTGATGTTAGTTAAAAAAATCTTGTTTTTTTTAATCCTAATGTGTAGCGTTGCTCTTTTTATTATTGTGTTGGTTGGATAGATAAGTACTAATTTTCAAGTGTTATATCCTTGGAAAATAGAATGTATTGATTTTGCAAATTGGTGGAAGGTTGTAAATTAATGTTTGATTGAGATTTGATGATGCAGATATACTTTAGAAAGCTTTATGTGACATTATCGCTACAACTACAAGCTAAGAAATACGTAGACGACACAGAAGTAGCAATAAATAAACGCGGAATATATCTGTTATATGGCCCAAAAGTGAAGCTCCTTACTGATAAACCAACTATTCAGTAACTAAAAGATAATAAGTAAAATAGGAAATTGAACTGTCCTAAACGGCAATGTTTTTATATGTTCGACCAATTACTAAATTAACCCTATTTAAGAGGACACTGTTTCAGCAACAATATAAAACGTAAGAGTAGCCCCCCCCCCCCCCCCCCCCACGCACACACACATACATCATCACACTTATTGTTATTGCCTTAGTTATGTGAATGTGTCATAGTTACGAGGAAACGGGTACGCTACCACGTACCGCGATCCAAATCGTTCGTACCCGAAACGCAAACGGAAACGTTCGGGGTCGCGACCTAGATCGCCGGAAGTGACGACCCGCAAGAACACACTTCATTCTTGTTCTGAACAATAGATCCATGTTTATGTCATATGATAAGTAGTTTATTTTATCAATAAATGTGTACTTTTATTTGTTATTCAACATCTTTTTCTCTAAAAAAATTTATAAATGTATAAATTATCAACTAAAATTGTATATTATAATGGAATTTATATATATGATTATAGAATTCTTTTTAAAAGGACCAGGTGTACCCATACGTTCCATCGTACTCATACGTTTCATCGTACCGGATTCACTAAAACTAATGTTCCGCGTACCCGATTTCGTTCCCCGTTTCGAATCGAACCAAGTCTTATGTAACTATGGAATGTGTTTTAGCTTCTTAATTACGATTTACTTATTTACAAATATTGCATGTAATGGTTTGAAGATATGTCACTTTTTGAAATACCCGATAACTTTGGGGGAACTTGAATCTGTGCATTTTTCTAGCTAGTTTACTAGTTATAGTAGAAGTGAGAACCTAAGAAACCCTAGGTCCAATGCATTAAAGGAACCATATAGAACAAATGTTTTGTTTACAGTTTTATGGTCTATATTTTTGCTAATAGTTTTTGGTAATAAAGTTGTTTTTTGTTTTATATCCTGCTTTACCTTTATGTGTTTACGGTTCAGGTCTTTAACTTCCTTTGTGAAGGCAAGTGGAGGTTCTTGCTTTCTGATTTATTCGTGGATGTGCTCTAAGTTATGATATTATTCATAGGAAATAAAGCAGTGCAAGTAACAATAAATCGTGTGAGGGGCTAAGATGCCATCTACTCATCTTTCTACACTGAGGAGTGCCATCAGGCAGGGAATAAAAAGTTCATCTACCGGAGCAAAAGTTAGCATCCAGGATTCTGTGGAAGTTGGTGTTAGCCTAGGCAAAATAATTGGCAACTCCAGGCTGTTGCATTCTCTATCAGACTCATGTTTTTCTAAACTGAATGTGCTTTTAGAACCTGGTACTACTGTTAATGCTCAATCAAATTTACATATAGTGAACCGAAGAAAAAATATTTCAGTTGTTGGAGCTGTCCCTCGTACATTTTCTACTCCATCAGTTTCTGGGCCATCCTTTGAAGTCTGTGGGTATCACTTAGATCACCTATTTATTGAGTCCGGTCATTCATCGTCCAACATTCACACTCAGAAAACACCTATGGCCATCAGTATTTCCAGAGCTTTGGTCGGTGACTGTTCAGTACCTAATGTAACATCTAAGCATGGGCATTCACTACGGCAAACAAGTAAAGGCAGTTCTGCTTACAGGAATCTAAGTTTTGACAATTGCAGAAAAGCCTGCATGAAATTGAGCAATAATGAGCAACCTAATAATAATAGTTCTCTATACGGATTCTTCTCATATCATGTGGTGAAGAGCAGTGGAAATTCCTATCCAGCATTGGGGTTTGGCCTGAGAAGTTTCCACATCTCGGCACCTGCTTCGTTCTCTGCAGGGACTGCTCCAGATGTGTCCTTTGAGAACCCTGTTAGAGAGGAACAGGTTGCTAATGCTGCTGATTCTTCAGAACAGTATGTTTTCTTTCCTTGTCCAATTATTTCATCATTTTTTTTTTAATAATCCTTGATATTAAGAGCTTTTTGGATTGTGAATTGTAATTATAAGTGAATGATTTGGACTCCAGTGACCCTATTGGTGTACTGTATTATAGCCTTATAGGGAATTAGGGCTGATTATGCGATTAATATGTACAGCAGTTAATAATAAATAATAACAGAAGTAAGTTTATCTTGTTATCTGTGTTTGACTGCAGGAAAATCATAGCAGACAGATCTTTGAAACTAAATTCAGGATCATGTTATCTCCCCCATCCCGATAAAGAAGAAACTGGTGGGGAGGATGCTCACTTTATCTGCTCAGATGAACAAGCCATTGGCGTGGCGGATGGCGTTGGTGGCTGGGCTGATCTTGGTGTTAATGCAGGGCTTTATGCACGAGAACTTATGTCAAATTCGGTAGCTGCAATTCAGGATGAACCTAAGGGTTCTATTGACCCATCTCGGGTGCTGGAGAAAGCATACTCAAGCACCAAAGCCAGAGGGTCTTCAACTGCTTGCATCATTGCTCTCACAGAACAGGTACTCGGATCCTGTCATCTTTAAGTTTTGGACTTTTGCCTAAGTTAAGATTTCGACCAATTGCAAATAATAGATTTGAATTCTACCGGTAAATTTGGATTCACTTTGCTCTATGTGCAGGGTATCCATGCTATTAACTTAGGTGATAGTGGGTTTATGGTGGTAAGAGATGGATGCACCATTTTTCGGTCCACTGCGCAACAGCATGATTTTAATTTCACATATCAGCTGGAGAATGGTAGTGATGGTGATTTGCCTAGCTCTGGTGAGGTTAGTTGTTGCGAGCTCATGGTTGTCATGTCGATAAGTCGAGTCGAGTCGATAGAGGTCTAGCTTGTGGACTAGTAGACTAGTCAACTAGTCGCTAATTAGTCGAAAAAGTTAATTAATAATTAATTAAATAATATATGTTAATAACTATTATATATGTGGTTTCCTATAACTAATCATATGTATATCAATCACAAAACAGATGTGTCAATTACAAAATATATCTTTTTTCCTCTTTCATGTACACACATCAACACACTGATTGTATCAATATATAAACAGATTATATTACATGTATATTCAGTTTTCATCAACTTGTGCATACATACACACACACACACACAAAGATCTATAAACTTAGATTAACATGTTGATTATTGCTGTTTTTGAGCAAGTTCATAGAATTTATTTATTTTTCATTATAAGTTTTGATTGAATTTTGCACTTGTCGACCGACTAGTCGACCGACTAGTTGAGCAAGTCGACCGACTAGTGGAGCAAGTCGATCCATTAGTCGACCGACTAGTCGACAATTCGCAAGTCGACCTCTCCAGTCAATTTTCTCAACCCGACTAGTCGATTAGTCGTGACTAGTCGAGCGCTGTGACAACAATGCTAGAACTTGTATATGACGGAAGAATGTCTCATAATTTTGCAGTACTGCACATACCACACTCTTACTGATTTTATATCCTTCATGTATAACTCAACCTAACAGGAGTTACATTTGGTGCAGGTGATTACAGTCCCTGTAGCTGCCGGGGATGTAATAATTGCTGGGACAGATGGGCTATTTGATAACTTGTACAACAATGATATTACTGCTGTGGTAGTTCATGCTGTCAGAGCTGGTTTTGGCCCTCAAGTAACAGCTCAGAAGATAGCTGCCTTGGCACGCCAAAGGGCACAGGATAAAAATCGACAGACACCATTTTCCTCTGCAGCCCAAGAAGCCGGATTTCGCTACTATGGCGGAAAGCTTGATGACATTACTGTCGTTGTTTCATACATAACCAATGCTGATGCCAAGTAACGCGTGTCTGCTCATTCTTTCCTGTGCTCACACATTCACATACATGCCTATCCGAAAATGAGATTTGTACGATTAGCTTGAATAAACTTGTCAGCTATCTGATTTGCCGAAAACGTTTTGCGAACAATGTCATCGGCTACACATCCTCCTACAATGGAGATTAGCTCATAAAAAAGAGTTTGTTAGCTTTCTGTACAGTTTCATGGTAATATAGGTTGGACTCAATTATTTGATGGATTATTCTTTAGTGTTCATGGTAACGAAGGTTGTGGATTATTCTTCGCAGCAATTCACCAAAGAATCAGTTTTCTTTTTAGGTGGCTTGATAGGTATTTTGATTTGAAATTTAAGGTGTATATAAAATATAATTTTATAAATAAAAAAAATTAAATATTGTTCATTTGTTCAAACAAAAAATACATATTAATTTAATATATAAAACTATATTTTATAAGATTTTTAAAATGTGTTTCAAATATAAAAAATTATTGGGACAAAAGGAGTATATATTAATTTTCGACAAATAACTATTTTAAAAGCCTTGATTAGTAATCGTTTTCTTTTTGTTATGTTTAGAAAGGCTTGTTTATAATGAGTGATTGATTCAAAATATAAATGCAAAATGCTAGAAAAATGGGTGACATAAAATTTGTTGAATTGTTAAGTTTATTTATTGGAACAAATATTTAATCAAACTAGTCATTAAGGGGGTGGTATTGTATCACGATTTTTAATGACTTTTATTGACTTTTAAAATCTAGGTGTATTGAATTGAGATTTTTAAATACTCTTTAAAAGTAAGGAGGTATTGTATTAGGATTTTTAAAAAGTCTTTTAAAGTTTGAGGTATTGAATTATAACTTTTAAAGAGTTATCAAAAGTCGGTTGTTATTCGATATATCAATGACTTCGGTGGAAAAATATAATTGACAGACTTTTAATGACATTCTATGAAAAAGTGCATATATTTTTTCAGAAAATTGTCAGGCCAATATTGAAAAGATTTGACATGACTTTGCTCGACTTTGCTCATAAACATGGGGTTCTCACCGGGAACGAAACTGTAACCCTGCATCTCATGTGCTCAACTAATCCACACCTCAGGAAAACACCATGCACTTCTCCTTCTAGAACCTCACCAGCAGGGCCTGACCAAGTCCAACTCTCCCCTCCAACGCATGCATTTGTAAAGGGATCCGGCGCACGCTCTCCAACGCATCACTCGGGCTCGCGTTGGAGATGGTCTAACAAACAATAATAGTAATTAAAATAATATACAAGTAAAAGCATTTGGCAAGTTGACAGGAGAACCTAGATAGTAATGCCAACTAGATCCTTCACCGGACATTATTATATCATTTAGTACCAGCATGGAGGATTTACTGTAGAACCACTGTACGCCATACTAAGGGGAATTTTGTAGCCATCATATGATCACATTTGTGTGTAAAAGAATACAAAAAAATGCCCAACACTATATGATAACTCTAGTGCTTGCTTCGGCTTAGCGCTTACAATATAGCTGATGTTAACAATCACGAGCACAATCGAAAAGTGTTTAAAGTATTTGAAAGTCATGAATTTATAATAAAAAGTCTGTTAAAGTTTTTAAAAGTCATTGTCTTAAGAGTCATGAATACTTTTTTGAAATCATAAGAAGTCAACAAGAGTCATCAAAAGTCTATAAAATCTATTAAAATCATCTTCTCAAAATTTGTCATTAAAAATCATGATACAATACCACCCCCTAAATTCTTGTTTATGACTTTACAAACTTGATTGAATTGTAAATTCTCTTCATCAAAATAAACATGTAATTATACTTTAACTTCATCAAAAAGACGGCAACGAGTGCTTGATATATTCTATTTAGTTAAGATACTCCCTCCGTCCCTCTGATTTCTATACACTTTCCTTTTCGGGATGTCCCATTCAATTCTATGCATTTCAAAACTTTCCTAAAATAGTAAATTTTTATAATATAAAAATCCCACTCATCCACTAACTTCATCTACTTTTCTAAATCTATCACTTAAATATTAATGGGTCCCACCACTTTACCTACTTTTCTTTCTCTTTCTTATTACTTTACATTACTTTATACACTTTTCTTAGTCTCCGTGCCCGATACAAATGTATACTTCTAAATGGGACGGAGGGAGTATTGTTTATGAAAATTATGTACAAATCAAACGGAATCTGTCGACCGGTAGTTGTTTACTAGTCTTTTTGAAATTTTTATATTTTTTTAACATTAAAAATCGGGAAGAAAGGCCAAAAAAGTATTCCTTTTTTAATGTTTAAAATTATCTGGAGCGGCTAATACGGTATTAATTATTACCTCATATCCCTATATTTTCGCCAAATATAATTCTACCGTTAAGCTTCCAATTACTTGTCCCAGGGGAAACGAAACGCCAAATACGACACCGTTCGCCTCCCTTTTCCCACGAGTAGGTATTTGCAATTAGTATTTTACAGCTCCTCTGCTTGATCACACTGCTAAAAATTTCAGTAATTTTCTCGATTCCCGTGTTTTCGATTTAATTTTCCCGTTCTCGTTGTCGTTAAATCTCTCCGAGATTTATTCATCGACATTGCATTGTTAACCTAATTGTTTCATCGAATTTGTTTGTGTTTTTAGGAAAATTTGACGATGGCGACGAAAACGCCTGAAGCACCAGCTTCTGGTTCATGTTACAAGAAGAAACACGAAGCATCAAATATGCTCGAGAATTTTGTGGATTGTTTCGATGATTTTGTCCAAGCTTCGGTGGATCAACACAAGGCTCGCTTTATAAACACCATCCGAAAGGTGAGCGATCTCATAATATAGTATTAGAATCGAGAAGACGAGTATCTGCTAGACTAATCGAATAAATTATCATAATTGTTTATTTGTGATCGGAGATGTAATTATAAACCAAACTGAACGGATCCTCTTGTATTATTCCTGCCTGTAAAATTTATGGAAGCTTATTGCACTTTCTTATCTTACTTGTCCTGTTAACTGTTTGCGACTTTGCGTAGACATTTGGCTGACTCTAGATTTCGATGTCTGTGTAGGTTACCGAGATTCCAAAAGCGATTAAAGATAGATTTCTTCATCCCAAGGAGCTGTCCTGCAACCAGTGCAGTCTCTTCGGAAAATCCTAATTGAATTTTAATTACTAGTTTAGTACTTGATTATGGATATGCTTGTTTTGTTACTACTGCAATTGCGGGATTATAAAGCTTTTGTTTAGCGAATGATGATTTCAATTGACAAAGGTCGTTTTTGAAAATTTAAGTATCGTATTGTTATGCTGATGCGATAGTATTGTGCATGCTGTCGTTACCTGATTATACAACTTTATTCTGATAATATGTTCTGCAATTTGAATTTAAAACTAGATAGCATACTGATGAATTTTGCTTATCTGTTCTTTCTGATAGACATCAAGAAATATTCAGCTACTGAGTTTTGTTAAATAATGCAATCGATTCCAGGTGAGCACCTTTAAGAATCGATGAATTTTTCTGACATGACCTGAGTAGTTTTTAGAAATGACATAGACTATTATCACTAGGAATCAAAATAACTGGAGCCAAGAGAAAATAGAAATTAGTTGTTAGGACATGCTAATCTCAGTGACTCTTCTTTTGTTTTCTACTGGGAATAATAGTACTCTTATCCTAACTTCAGATTCTCCTGGTCCCTCCTACCATTATGTGGCTTCAAATTTTCCTCTCTAGCCCTTAATTTCTTTAATGAATCCATAATCCGATTAGCAAAATCTGCGAATATTGAGACTTCTGACATATTTTTAGTTCGTACAGACCAAGATTTTACTATTGATCATGGCACTCTGATGTATTTTCATGATTTGCCTAGAACTGCAATAACTTCCCGCCATATTTGTTTTTTGAACTCCTGGTAAATATCTCGATGAAAAAGGAGAATAGCAGAGACAATATACTGCTGAGCTACTCAGCGCGAAGGACAGTGGAAGGTCGTAGCGCTTTACCAGTTGTAAGCTCAGATGATATTGACTTTGAAGATGTCTTTGGAGGTCCTCCAAGGAGGTTTTCATATCATGAGACAACAAGATACAGTTCAGATGGAACAATGGATGGTATAGAAACTGCGAGGTCTCGTAGTTTGAGTAGCGGAACACCAGTGTTTGGGGAAAGAAGTGGTGTGAACAGGAGGACTCAGCAGAGCAATAAGTTTTTTGATGACATATTCCAGGGTGTCAAATCTAGGTCCGGCTCTGGCTCAGCCATTATGGGGCTGTCTGAGCCGTTTGGGACTTCACTTCCTGCCCAATTCAGGTACCTTTGATGGTGTAGGCCAGACTATTTATTTGCGCTGCTATCTAAGTTTGTTATGGTTTTTGCGCTGCTATCTAAGTTTGTTATGGTTTTCTAGTACAAGTAGCAAAATATATGCAGCTTTCGAGTCCACTTCCTTATATTATCTATGATCATATCGTTAATAATCCTCTCTGCTCTTGTTATTTGATAAAATCTTCTTATTTGCAGCATCAATACTGTATTCTCTTCTATTTGATGATATGCAGCTTTTTGTTCATATATACCTTGAACTGTTTTTGGCCTTTCCAGCCTTCCTTCTGCAACATTGAACAAAGATGTTGACAACACGACATTAGCATCGACTGGGAATTTTAGAAAGAAAGAAGATACTTCAAATGGAATCAGTTCCTCCAAATATTCTCTATCCAGATTCTCAAGCCAAGCTGAGCCAGGACATGATTTAACACAATCTAATCGTCCAAGACCAACTTCAGATTCTGTATCTCCAAGAAATAAGGAATCATCATATGTGACCAAGTCTGATGATGTAGGCTTAAAGAGGAGTGCAAAAAGAGATTCAGATATCACGGAAGCTCCAAATGGTATTGAACATTCTCACTTCTCCATATACAATTGGGCAGGTGGAGAAGCACCTCTAGTGAGGCCTTCTGCTGTTGGAATCGGTTTAGAAGTCGATGAGAATCCTAGCTATCTGCCTGAGATAAACATATCCGAGAAAATCAAAAAGGAGGTCCCTGTGGTCACTGATAAAACCCCCAAACCAGTACCTAAGACTTTAGCACAAGGTAATGCATGTCTTCAGCAGGAATTTTCATACTACTGAAGTATGTATATCACTTTTCTTCCCATTTATTGTGCAGATGATGAAGAAATCACTACGAAGACAGGAGGAAAAGTATATGAGGCGAAAGCAACCAAAAAGTCCGGTTCAAATGTTGGCACCAGTAATAATGTAAAGAAATATGACGAGAAAAAAATTGATTTAAACAGTACTGAAGTGAACAAGGGAAGCACTCAGAGATCATCAAAAATTCCCGAAGGAAATGTCAAGAGAAGCGGAGTTAGGGGAAAGGTGAAAAACTTTGTTAAAAAGTTCAATCAAGAAACTAGTTCAAAGCCAAAGAGTAACCTTGGTTCTGGAAGTCAGAGTTTTAGATCCGAGAGAAAAGCTAATTACATAGAAGTTGATAGCTCAAATCTTGGTACATCCAATATCGATGCAGTGATGCAATTATCCAACTTAAACGCAATGCTAGATGCTCTCTTTGAGGTAACCAGGCTACAGTTTAAATCCATCAGCCTGTTCCCCTAAAAAATTCAACATAAACTTGTCTTAATAATTTAATAAAATACTCTACTAAATTAATAATTTTTGATGATTCGGCTTGATCCAACTCTTCTGTATTTTTAGCTGGATGAAAATGTTGAACAGCCAGAAAAACATCATTCTCCAATGAAGTCCACAGTGTTTACAACTATCAAAACTTCTCTTCTTCAAAATGATACTTCACCAAGTTCTGGTAAGTCAATAGAAGAATTAATTTAAATACGTCAGTTTACTCATGATGACAAGATTTAAATTTATCCAACATTCATTTCTTTTCCGGTTGTCTGAGTGTTCTAGTAATGCCTATATACTGATGAAAAAGGTTTTATTTGTTTATCTTGGTGCTTTCTTATTAGAGTCGATCCCTGATGATTCAGAAGTTAGAAGTGACAAATTAGACGACCACTTCCAAGCGAAAAACATGGTATAACATCCTTTTACATAGTAGTTGTGCAGTTTTTGGTATGAGCATGTCTACACTCTACACTGCTTATACATAGCAATATGTGATTTCTGTCTACATACAGTATCTCACAGAGTCACAGACAATACTTGTACTAATTGTTCTGCATTTTCTTATTATGAAACCGAAGTGCACTCTTCCTCTTCTGATGAGCTAATCTATATATGATAATCAGGTGCAAGATTTATCTGATAATCAGGTCGAGTTTCAGCCAATTAGCAAGGATCAGGAGGCTAATAAGGTATTCCCTTCATTTTTCGAGTGCGTTCATAGCCCAACAATACACTTACAAATGCAAAATATTTATAATGCAGACTTTAGATGCTGAAATTCTCAAGTGGTCAACGGGAAAGGAAGGAAACATTCGTTCTTTAATCTCAACTCTACAATATGTAAGATTGTGATCTTCGATTTCTATTATTCCCCGGTGAAAGGATTATGTTAAATGCTAAATGGACATAACTTTTCGTACTCAGATTCTTTGGGCAGAGAGTGGATGGAAGCCGGTGTCTCTGGTGGATATAATTGAGTTAAATGCAGTAAAGAAATCGTATCAGAAAGTTTTACTCTGCCTACACCCTGATAAACTACAGCAGAAGGGAGCTGATCCTCATCAAAGATACATTGCAGAAAAAGTTTTCGATATTTTACAGGTATTTCAATTACATACCACACTAGCAAGTAACACGAAATCATTGTGTACAGCTTTCACAAATTGCCTTCTGGAGAACCGTATCATGCACACAGATTTCTACTCAAAATTGTCTTTTAACCAGGAGCGAATCTAGTAAGAGGCATGGCAGGGACACGTGTCCCCCCTAAAAATTTTTTTGACATTTTTTCTCCATTCTAAATCTTACAAAATTATAGAAGTGCCTCCACAAAATTTAAAAATATATAGGTGTTTTATGTAAATTTGCTTAGTGCCTCTTCAAGATTTGGATCCCAAATCCACCCCTGCTTTTAACCTTCATTGTGTTATCGACGGATCAGTGAACAACTGATTATCAGAGCTTATCGAATGGTAGCTGCACCCTTCTTGCTGTCATGTTAGTAAAAGATATTACACTGTACATACCGAAAACTTTTACGAAAACTATCGGTACAAGTTACTTATAAGCTAAGCCAAACACGTCCTGAAAACCTCCGTCATTTCATAACAAGAGATTGTTCTACTTTTTACAGGAGGCATGGGATCACTTCAACTCACTTGATCCACTGTGACTCCTCCCAGACTGGACACACACACACAAAAAAAAAGTTTCATTCTTAAACATGCATTTCAGCATGCAGCACATTTTGTTTATACATCACTTTACTTATGTATACTCCATAATAGTAATTGTTGCTGGTCTTCTGGTTGAGAAACAGCTCACTACATCTTGCATTTCTTTTTGTTGGTTTTACTTAATAATTTGATGAGGCATTAAATTTAAAGCTAAACAGTTGAGGCCTCATTTATTAAAGGCAATGCCGCCAGGTACAGCAGCAAGCTGTATCTCTCCATGGCACCCTGTCAATTCAACCAATCTGCACCTTTTTTCATTAAGTTAATGATTGAGATAATGAAGCTGCTTAGTTTTTTTTTTTTTTTTTGATAAGCATGAAGCTGTTTAGTTGTCTTGCGACTTATTTCGAGAATTTTTTATGTTTATATATTATATTTTTAAAATTAAAAATTTTAAGAATGATTTAGTATTGTTTTATGTTTTATTCTCAAAAATAACAACTTATTTTATAAAAAATAGGTAAGTTTTTTTTTATGACAAACAAGATATGATCCAAATTGCGTCAATATTGTTACGTTTCATATTAATTGTCTCCTAAATTTTTGATTTTCGAGACAGTAAATTAAAGATATATTTTAAGATTTTTAGTTAAACCTTTTTATAACAAATCATATATATTTTTGCCAAGTAATAAATTATATATTTATTTTTTTGAAAATAAATTATATATTTATTACTCATTTTTCTTGTAAGTTTTTTTTTCAGAATTACCTGATTTGGAAATATAGAGTACTTTTACATTTTACATTATAATTGAGATAATTATATATTATTCTCCTTTTATTCTGTTTCATTTAGTAGATCATCAACTAATTATGCATTAAGCATTGAAATATCGTGGGCTGCTAGAAAAATATTAATTTTCTTATGAGAAAACAAAAAAAAGCGTTTTTTTAATTATTCAGTTATTTAATATACAGGTGTTAATGGATAAGTCAAAATCAAAACCCTAAAGATTCAAGTTTCAATAATTGATTTCTCTCGACATCCTTGAAGGCCGCCATTAGCCAATTACAAACTCAGATCAGCAAGAAATTCTTTAGATAATGATATTTTTGTTCTGCTAATAAAAATTATTAATTTTTTTTACATAAATATTTATGTAAAATAATATTCAAGTACTCGATCGAAATTCAAAATAATTTATTTTTGATAAAACTGTTTCATTATTAAACGATTTATAAGATATAAAACGAGTGCTCGACCGATTCGAATGATCATTCACAATAATTAAAACTTTATTTCCATCCTTCTCAATTAGTTTAAGTATTTGTTGAGACTTTGTTAGACTGGTGTCTAGGAATATTATATTTGTTTATTTTCCATAGCTTTTTCTTCAAGGACAAATAAATTATTCTCTTTGTTTGCTTGCTTAACGTTTACGCTCCGCTGTCTATGCAACTAACTGCCAAAGGAACCCCGACCGCATCCAGATTTTCTAAAGACTAAAGCAATAGTTAAATTAAATCTTCATATGTTTCAAAAAAAATTATAAAAAAAGTCAGCAACTCAGTATCTGATTAATTTAAATCTTATCTTCAGACATAAAAATGCATAGTGTACATCGGAAGATAAAAATTATAAAGACATGTTAGACTGTTAGAAACTCAGGCAAATTGGTTTCCGAACTTGTGGGGCACCGGAGTTCGACTCTAACTCATCCCAAAATTATTATAACAGATACTCATTTTTAAAGCATTTCGTCTAAATTGTTAAAAAAAAGATATCGTTAATTAAAACAAATTCTAGATATGAATCGAAATCTGGACTAAAAACATGCAAAGAATAAAATTTAAAATTAAAGGGACCAGAGTGTTTATATATAAAGAAACAGGACACAAGGACAGATAGAGAGCTTCGGGGTGGTAGGGAACTGATGTCACTTCACCTTAATATAACTTCTACAATTTGCAGGGCCAGAGCCCCCTCCTTTCTTTACTCTCTTTCAAGCTCCTGATTTTATTTTCTGTGTTTCAAGAAAATTTATATTGGCCCGTTATACCTACACTAAACACGCTTTAGATTGCATGGTTTTGCTGTACCAGGTGTTTCTTTTCTTGCTGAGGGATCTGGGATTTTCTTACAATGCATCAAACTATATCTGTAAGTGTCTTGTTCTGTTTGTCTTTAGATTTTCATTTGTCTTGAGGCCTAGTGTTCTACTAGCTATAGTTGTTTCTATTTTTGTTTTTTCGAAAGAAAAAAAAACGAATTGTATGTATTTCTATATTTGGTTCATTTTAATCTGAAGGGTGCAGATTACTCGTCATGGATTTGCAATGCTACTACATTTGGTCTTGAATTTTGATGCTCAGGCTGTGTTCTTGATTGTACTTATTGAATTTGTTAAAAAATTGTGAAATTGTAGCTGATGTGTTTTGGTAAATCTCATAGTAGGTTCTGGCAGACTTATCATCACTTTCTTGTGCAGAGTCTCAAAATTTTTTCTGTCTGGTATGAGTGTAATCTATGAAAGTGGCATGAAACTCGTAAAAGGGAAGGGGTGGATGATCGAACCTAAGTTCATTTCAGCACACATTTAGGGCTTGAAATTACCACCTGAGTCAGTCTTGATGTGAAGCTTTGTAATATGATGTCATAGTTGTCTTGTTTCTGGTTTGATGTTACATGGCTACTAAAAGCCTTTGAGTCTTGCTAGTTCCTTCTTAATCTATAACACTCGAGGCCCGGCTTGCTTTTCTTGGGAGTTAATGAATTTTGTTAATTTTCTTCTTCTGATCTTCTTTAATTGGTGTAGACTTGTAGTTAAGGTCTTAAGGAAGGAGATCGCATCCTGGCATAGTTCTGCTGTGAGCAGACTGCAATGATTACAGACTGAATTCTTCTTGTTCATCGCTGAAAGCACCATGAGAATAATGAAAGGATGGAAGGTAGTAGTACCAATGTGTTTGAAAGGGAAAGTAAAGTTAACCAGTCATTGTTCAAGAAGTACACCAGTTTATCTCAATGTATATGACTTGACGCCCATGAATGGCTATGCATATTGGGCTGGCTTCGGTATCTTTCATTCTGGTGTGGAAGGTAGGCCGGGAACTCTATAGCTCTCTGAATCAGAATATTCATTTCTATTTTCCCTTGCAGTGTTAATCTTACATGCCTCTGACAGTTCATGGTGTAGAGTATGCATTTGGCGCGCATGACTATCCTACCAGCGGTGTCTTTGAGGTTCAGCCCCGGGAATGCCCAGGTTTCAGTTTCAGGAAGACGATCTTCATTGGGACTACATGTTTGAGTCCTGATCAGGTCAGGGAATTCACAGAGCATCACTCAGCAAGCTATAATGGCGATACATATCACCTGATTGCCAAGAACTGCAATCATTTCTGCGAAGATATCTGTTACAAGTTGACAGGAAAACATATTCCTAAATGGGTCAATCGACTTGCAAAAATAGGTAACCTCGCAAATTTCTTGGCACAATAGTAGTATTTAAGCCCTACTCAGCGTTCTTTAGTACTAGTTGTAATTGTAATTTTTTTTCCCCAGGTTCAATCTTTAACTGCGTACTACCTGAAGCCCTCAGAATATCTCCAGTGCAACACGACCCCGATTACCAAGTATATGACAGTGACAAGAAGAGGCTTAGAAGTAACTTCAGTAATTGCCTCACTTCTGTCTCTACAAGGCAGAAACAGTTATCATCGTCGTCGTTGTTTATACTGTCCCCTTCAAAAGGCTGCTTACCACCATCGGATTTAAGTAGGTCTGTTGAGAACCAGTCCATCTAAAAGCATAAGGTGTTAGAGGAAGCCCCCAAATGGATCTTATGCTATATTTCAACACTTCCCCTCACTCGAAATCTTGAGCTCTGTTGAGAACCAATTCATCTAAAACCTTAAAGTGTTAGAGGAAGGCCCAAAATGGATCTTATGTTATATTTCAACAAGGTACGATAAGGTTTTGCTGAAATAAAGGTAGAATTCTGCTGAAACAAAGGTAAGATGGATAGATGTTTGATCAAAGTCGTGTTTGACAAATGTCGTGCTACTAGAAATACAGAAATACTGGAATAGACATCAGGCCTTTAACATCGGTTAGAGTTGCCACTGATCGGTCCAAATAGGGTAACTGATTCGTTAGCCTTCAACTAGGGATATATTTGTAACATTTGAATTCTGTATAATGTTAAGAGGTTGAATGCTCAATTTTGCTTTCTTTATATTACAAAGAAAAATATTAACTTACATTACTTATCTACAAAAAAAGACCTAGAATTCAGGGATTACAGATTCAAAAACTAAGAGAATTACAGTGATTCTACTTCTTTAAACAACATAATCATACAAGGAATATACAGATGGCGTATCCGAATTAGCTTTGAGAATACGAACCTGCAGGAACACGAAACAGATGCTTCAGATCTACAAATCATGGTTCCTTTCATTATTTCCCCAGGACTCAAAGGGCATTAATCGACTGAGAGACAGATGGGAAGAAAAACAGCTCTGGGACTTTCATTGTCAACTATAAAATTTTATTTCATAAAAATATTACAATTCTATAGTCGCGCACAATGCTTATTACTGGTTGATAAAAGCTTAAACAATGTTTCCAGAGTCGATCCTAACAAGAACTAGGTAACCCAAGCCATAAAATATCATTCGTCTTTCTGATGCAATTCATTAGGCAGACTATTACCATTGAGAGCAGCATGATATTCGCGTTTCTCTGCCAGGCCGATATCTACCATTTTCAAGTTACCCTGCAAGAACAGCAAGAGAAAGTAGAATTAGTTGATGAAAAATTCTAATAATATACAATGTAGGGCAGGTAGAGAAATAATATACCTCATGAGCCATCAGCTTGCGAACATTATTAGCATATAGCTTTGGATCGTCCTTTTCTTGTTGTGAAGGGCAGTATACTGGAAGTCTAATCACTTCTAAATGATTTACAAACTGACATAAGAGAAGAATCACATGGCGTACCTGCAAATGAACTCTCTCAGAATAAATATAACTTGCTCGCTTATGTTACCCTGACGCTTTATATCACTGGGAGTATCCGTGTCAATCACTTGACACTGGGACATTTTTAACACTCCACACATTCATTTGGGCCATAAACATGAATATTCTGGAATATTGTTGAGCCCGTCACTTGAATATGTGTCTGTGTTGGATACTTCCAGCATGGTCCGGATAACATAGCTTGTTTGTACTGTTAACCATGGAAGTTACCAAATTAAACTCACTCCTGATATGGAGTCCCAAGCAGGACTAAACCTCTGGTGTGGATACTTTAAGATTACTGGAAGAACTGGAGCTTTTGGTAAAAAGGCGCCAGACTTAAATGGAAGTAGGTAGTCTCCGTTTGTAGTCGTGCCTTCTGAAAATACAGATAAACATGTTTATCTGTAAAAGACTTAAGACCAGTGTGCAGTACTTATGATCACAAGGATGTTAGATTTTAGCAAAACGAACTCTAACCTGGAAAAAGCATTATAATGGGAGCAGACTTGTTCTGATGAGCTTCCTGGACTCTTTCAAGAATGACGCCTACAAGTAACCAGGGATAGCAAATATCAGGAAATGCATCACCAAATGTAACTGTGTAGTTACGCCTATGATGTTTTGACAACTCATCTCTAAATACCATGATCTATATTTTACTGATCTATATACCTGAAACACCCTTAAAGTCTGATGATTTTGATTCCCGCTGGACATAGATACAACCAAGGCATTTGCTGTAAAAACAATAAAACAACAATCCAGTAGCATGAATGCCTGTTTCCCAATTCTCCTAACTAGCAATAAAAGAACGCGAAATATAAAGGGAGGGATTGCCAGCAACCTGATAAGACCGAGCAGAGGAAGTTTACCCACTGATCTCTTCATCAATAACATTCCAAAATATTAGAAGTACAATTAGTACAGATGTATGATGCTTTATGACCAAAATTTCATATAGAAACCTGAAAGAAAAATGATTGAGAGAAGGTTGCCAAACCTTGGCAACAAAGCTCGGATAAGAAGCAGACATATGGTATAAGATATCTACATAAGAGACATGATTAGATACGATCACCCCAGGTCTTTCAGGCTCAGAAGATTGATCATTGTGCTCTGCCTGATAAAAGTAGAACACACATGAGACAGGAACAGAATCACCAGAAACTAAAGCTCAAAGTATCATTTTAAAGTACTAATCTTTGGAAAGAAGCCTTCATAATTCTAGATCCCAAAAAATCCTTACAGAAGTATAATATACCTTCCAAATTAGTATATGTTCCAGAAATCCGGGGTCATGATCTGGGACGACAGGGGATAAGACACACTTCATTATCAATAAGCATTCAACCAAATTCATTTTCCTTTCGAGGAAAAACTCAAATTTATAATGCAGACCCCTTTACTAACTGCATTTGCATTCTAAACTCCTATTCTAATTCAAGGCAGATCTCAACAGTACCTAATTAAAATTTCACATTACTTACATTCAAGTTAGATGAGAACTTAATTACCCAAATATGCAATCATGTACTAAATAATCACAAATTATTCTTAATTATCCAAGTTAAAGATCATTAACAAATCAACAATTACTACTACATTTCATAATTCAGACAAGTTACCTCATCAGATTTCTCATCTTTCTCCTCACCACCGCTCCTCACCTCGTTAAAAGTCTCCCGAATCCAATAAAACCCGAAAAGAAACAACAAAACCCTGGCCAAAAAGCACCCACTCCTCACCACCACCGCCTGCCTCCACCCTCCCATATGCGCAAAATCCTGCTGCTCACAATCCTTCCCATTCGGCCTAGAAAACAACGTGCAAACCCGACACACAACGTAATAAAAAACCAATATGACCATCGAAAGCACCACCCTAAAAGGCAAAATTGTGATCATGGCCAACCCTAGCATGACCTTCTCTCCGAAAGGCACATGCTCACGTCCCAATGTGCCATACACATCGTGTCGAACGTAGGCCGCACATTTCTTTTCGATGTCCTTGAGGTTGATGAGCTGGTGGTCCTGAGATGCAGGGGAGTCTTCGTGTTTGAGGAGAGGCAGGGTGGTGATGGAGGGATCAGAGTCGTGGGAGTTTAGGGATTTGAGCTCTGACTCCATGCTTATTGTGTTGCATGCTCTTGAGGTTCAGGCAGTTTCGGAGGATTGGTGAAGATGGATCATGGAAATGAATGTGCAGAGATGTGTAAGAAATTTGGAGATTGTGTAAGAAACAGGGGAGACAGGGGAGTTGGATCTGGAATGTAAGATCGGAAATCAAAAGTGATGGTCTGTCCTGGTGGAAACTATTTTTTTATTTTGCTGGCATACAATCATTTTCTTCGTTTTTGACTTTTGTAAATACATTCATTTTAATTCGAATGGAATTGCGAACTCATTTTTGGTTCGAACTTTAACAAATTGTTTTATGAAGAATTTGAATCTAGGTATGACTGTGTATAAAGTTGTGATATTATAGTTTAGATTCTAATTAAAGTTATTTGAAAATTGAAAATTATATTTTAAATTATGTCATACATACCATGAATAAAAATCGAGAATCGAAACTAATAGGTCGACCTACCGATTCATTAGAGATTTTAAACTAAATTAGGGATTTTTGGGCAAATCAGCGTCTAATTAATAAATCGGTGAATCTTTTTTAAAAAATTAATCAGAAATTTTACTCTACTCCAGAATTTTTAGAACTATTTAATAATGTATTTTTCTAATTTTAATTATAACTTTAGCCAAAAATTAAATAATTCAACCAAAAACTTTGAATATGAGTACACAAACTAACATTTTTCACTTAAATGGATGATTTTTATTAGTAAAACTTTTGCACATAGGATCCATCATTATTAATCAGATTTGAGCCAAAAAAAAAAAAAATCATCATCTAGCCAGAAAAATGGTCGTTAGTGTGTCATAAACACACACTAAAATATCCGTTCCAAAAAGTATATAACTGGAAAACAGTTTCAAGAATATAAAAAAGTTAACATAGAAAATATTATTTCCTGAAAACAGAAAACAGGACTCAAAATCAAACCAAACAGTACCTAATACACAGTAATCAAATAGAGTCCTATACTGTGTCTTAATACTCCTGCACTAGTTCCTTTCTTCTTTTCCAAATTAAATTTTGCATCATTTTTTATTTCAAGACCAATTCCTATTGCCAGCAATTAGTTAAAGGACTAAATCCAGTTGATCTAGTAACAGGGTGTTCCACATTTAGGTCCTGGCAGGTAAGAACATGCCCAACAATCAAATGACACAAATCTAGGGGTGGCAGTTTCGGGTAACGGGTCGTGTTCGTGTCAGCAATCGGGTCAATTTCGAGTCGATTTCGGGTCAAGCTAAAATCACTTAAAATTGAATAAAACTGAAAATTGAAGTTATTAGAAACGAAATTAGAATTTCGGGTCATGTCGGGTCCATTTCGTGTCAAAACGGGTGATTTTCGGGTCACTTTCGGGTTTTGTCTCAGTAAATCGGGTTACGGGTTTGGGTCGGGTTCGGGTCGGGTTCGGGTCGGGTCTGATATTGCCAGCCCTACACAAATCATTTACCCAACAAACCAATCACAGCAAACATTTAGGTAGAGGCTTATGTAGAGGCTGGCCGCTAGTAAGAACTAAGAACATGCCAAACAATCAAATGACAGCATTCTTACAAGAGCCATATAAATTGTATAAGAAACTTTAACGCCCAAAAGTGAAGAATATATCTTCTACACATCTATAAACATCATTCAAGCACATTTCTGCTTCTAAACAAGTTAAAATGTCCTAGAAAAGACGACATGAATGGGTCATGGTAAGAGCCTCAGATGCAAGCATACTGCGACATAATGCTATGCATAAGCATCAAAGTGCAACGGGAAGATGGGTTACCAATCCCAATCATTGTTCTTGTTATCCATCCTCTTTGTGCCTTGCTAAATTCAATATCAAACTTTAATAATTATTGTATATGAACCAAATAGGAACTTTAATTCTTAACTTTCACATTAAGTTAGCCATGTAGAATCCAAAAGCAAAATTAACAAGCCATATGCTTCGTATATATTTGTATAAGAATTCACAAAGTTATAACAACGATTTCTATACAAGTGTTCATTATTAGAGTATATACCTATTAGCAAGCCGATATATGTACTGCAGGCTCGGAGTACTTAATTACATTTTCAAAGAGGATTGAATAAGAAAAAGTCATAAGCCAAGTACACATACTCTACTAGTTCATAAACTACTACCTTTTTCATCTATTTATATTGTTGAGCTTCCTATACTACTCGACCAGGTTATGAATAAATTTAAGTACTGAACAGACTGTTCACTGTTCTACTTTGTTTATATCCCCACATGGCATAAAAGAAAAAATCGGTCCAGGGAATACTGCAGAAAATTATAAGAATGTGGATTAGGGATTTAGATGGGGGCGGATCATATTCTTTGTTCATGCCCTTGAGGATCCCCGGAAGGTCTCGAAGAGTACTTCCTACAATATGCTAATATAGTAACTACAATACATGAGGGTTCTATTAAGCTGGGCTCTCATGGCAGACAGAGATGTTTCTTTTCAACAAAGCAGAAAACAATGAACAATTTGAGCAGGACATGAGAATCTGCAAACAGTCTGAGGCAGTGCCTGTTAGAAAGCTGGAGTCGGTTACAATCCACTGATCCTAGACATGAAGAGTACAATCTGAAAATTATCTACAAGTATATGAGAGTTTATTACTCGAGATCCCTAGA
The DNA here is from genome assembly GCF_001625215.2 of Daucus carota subsp. sativus. Classification (NCBI taxonomy): domain Eukaryota; kingdom Viridiplantae; phylum Streptophyta; class Magnoliopsida; order Apiales; family Apiaceae; genus Daucus; species Daucus carota. The sequence goes on along the minus strand of NC_030385.2, from coordinate 45,080,299 downwards.
TTATCAGGTTTTCTGAAATCCTGTCAACTAAACACAGGGGAATAAAGGGAGTAAAAAGATGAACGAAAGTAATTGTGAAATGTAGTTCTTGACACCAGTTATTGACAAATATGCTTTACTTTCTTGTAGAAGTGTAGAACAAAACTGCAATGTAATACTGTCAACAGGCACACATATATCATTGAGTTATATATTCCTAAACGAGTTTTTCGATGATGTATCTTACCCAATAGGCCAACAATATAAGAACCAGAAATTTCTATGCAGACAACAAGATTTTCACTAAACAGATTTCAATTGTCAAGTAAAGATCACTAGGCATATATTAGTTCCAACAACTGGAACTCTAACAATAATTACCTATCTGAAGGTGCGTTAAAAATCAACCAACTGTAGTTTTTTCCTTCTTATTTCCAGAGAGGATTGCGGCAGTTGAATAACTCCAATCCTTTAGAAAAAATTACATCATCGACTTAAAAGTTATTAAGACTTAAAACTTATTAAACCATAATCGTAAAACTATAACACCCCAAAGTTTCATGGGTTCTCATCAAAGTTTTGGGAAAATCTCTCCTTCACATTTTATGGCACAAATCATATCAAACTAATTCTACATTTCAAAAACAACAATGTAGCTACAAACGGTATCTGACCTGACCAAACATTCGACCTCCATCAGCAAGACAACCAATTCTTATGAGTACTAATAACAGCAGACAATAGCCCAGCAGACGACAACACCAACGGACCCGTAAACCTCCCTTTCCCATCTCTTATATCAGCCAATGCCATTAATCCATCAGCCAAATCTTGCACAACAGAAAGCCTCTTCAACAACTTCTTCTCCCTCAATTTCCTCAATCTCTCCCGATCATCAGCAACACTAATCTCTCTCAAATCCGCAATCCGAATACTTGAAACCAAACAACTCTCCTCATCCCTAATCCTCCTCAACTCCCTAATTTTCAGCCCAACACTCCCGAAATACCCAAGAAACTCAGCCCAAGCACTAATCTTTTGCAAGAAGATCAAATTTTTTCCATCAATTAGCCCTGATTTCACCAACCAAACATACTGCTCGATGAAATAATACACCCCTTCACCTCCATAAGCAAGAAGAGTCAAAAACAAGTCTTGGTTTGACTCGGGGACTGAGTTGCGCAGAGAGTTGACATCTTGGATGAATTTGCCGAGTCGGAAGGCTTTTCGACTCAGACCCACGCTGGATTCGAAGGATTTGAGGTGGGTTTTCTGGGTTGAGCTTAATGGGAGGGAAGACGAGGAGAGGATCACTTTGGTGGCGTATCGTGAGATTTTGAGGAGCTTGTCAACGCCGTCTCGTTTGGCGAGATACGCTTCCAGATGGGTCAAGAAATCTCGTTGAGTTGGTTTTGATGATGGAGGTTTCTTAGGTTCCATGGTCTCTCTCTTACTTCCCTCTCTCCCTCTCCCTCTCCCTCTCTATCTCTCTGTATATCTCTATCTCTCCTCTCCCTTTCCCCTCTCTCTATCTCTCTTCCCTTCCTCTCTTTCTCTATATCTCTCTCTCTCCCCCCTCTCCTCTCCGTATGGAAGAAGATGAATTGAAGAGTGTATGTAAGTATAGTTTGAGCGTAACGAATGTTTACACAATCTCCTTTGTTATGTGTGCCGGCTATCGATTTTAGACTTTGAGGTTCATCATTCTGCTACAAATTATTTAAATATTAATGGTTTTTTGGTACCACATAAAAAAAAATCTCTAATAATTTTTTGTCACGACAAAAATTACTAATATTAATTTTTATATTTTTCCTGAGCATGAAATTTAAACACTCGGCTCACAAAATTGATGCAAGTTACCCCTAATTTTTCCTTTTCATCAATTGTGTCTTCTTCTACCAAAAAAAACACAATTGATGTTATATTTGGGGTGTTCGGTAGTCAGACCCACATTCTACAAAAAAATTAATTATTTATAAGATCAAAAATAAGGAAGTATTTGTTGACATATTTTTTAGAGTAAAATAGATACTTAAAAGCAAACTTATCTTATTTAAAAATATATACTCCCTCCGTCCCTATTTACTTGTCACTTTGACTTTTTGCACGTAACTTAAGATGATTAAAAAACATAGTTCCGCTCATTATTTTTAAAATTTTCTTTTTATGAATAAAAATATAAACTATAAATTTCTGAAAAGGTTGGGACGTTGGGTCAGAGTCTGCGTATAGTTTGGACCTAGTCACTTGACTTTTGGGCCTGATTAAGTTCTATCAAGTTGCATATACAGAGCAGACGCCACAAAAGCCCGACATAAGATAAAAAGAAAAGAATTAAAAAGAATACACAAGGGCCCAATACTAAAAGTCCTTTGACCATTTAGCCCGAGACCGAAGAATTTTTTTTTTTCTTTTTGACAGAAGCCCAAGACCGAAGATTTTTTTTTTTTCTTTTTGACAGAAGCCCAAGACCGAAGTTGTAACGTAAACAATATCAAATGAGTCAGATAGAGCCGTTGGTTAGCCGGTATTGTGTAGTGGGGGCTTTGGATTCCTTGGGGCAACGGTAAGGTAAAGTGTGGTAAGGTAACACGTTTTTGTAATCTAACCACAACTGACTGCGACTCCTCGCCTAAAACAAGTTTCAAAACTCCTCATCCAACCCCTTTCCCGACTTGGTTGAACTCGGCTCGATTATTTTCGTGATTAAAATAATTATACGAAGTAAATAGATAACTAATTTAAATATAGTTTAGTTGTTAAAATTTTTACCGAACTCAACTCGTTTAATTTTACGAGACGAGTTGAGTCAAGCCGGCTTGTTTAACTGAACGAGTCGGTCGAATCGTCTCGTTTAATTTTATATTAATCGAATCTAAATTTAAATTTCTACCCGAACTTTACTTGTTTCACGAGTCAAGTCGAGTCAACTTATTAATTAAATGAATATGAAATTTTATTGGAGCTCGCAAGCTCGAGCCAGATCAGATCGTATTAAACGAGTTCGAGCTCGAGTTACTCCGGATTCGAATTACAGGCCTACTCCGGATCTAATGACCAAGGACAAAATCGAGATTTCCCATTAAAGTAAATTATCGTAACTGACACCTGGACAGTATCGCCGGCAAGAACAAGTCAAACACTTCATCCAGTCCTCCTTAAAAATCTTGTACCATGACATTGTTCTTTCAACTTAAAACCAGAACATTCTACTTCCTGTTATAAACCCACACACTTAGCAAAAACTACCTAGGTAGCCAAGGGTGTATTTACGTTTACTCCCTCCGTTTCAAAATAATAGTAATTCGTCAAATGTCTGCAGCTCACGAGCTCGCGGCTCCAGAAACACGGACAATACTTGGTCCTGCAGGGAACAGGGTCAGTGTTTCTGAACATGAGACTAATAACAAGAAGGAGAAGACACCGGAGAAGCCGAAGAAGCTGAGTTCTGTTAAGCCAGAGCCTGTTAGAGATCATGCTATTCGGAGTAAAAGTACTGTCAAAATTTCAAGTGCTGCTGGTGTTACTGTCCTGTCATCAGCCTCTTGTGTCAAGAAAAATGGGAAGAAAGATAAGAAGAGTGATTGCCAGAGTACTCTGTCGAATGTCAAGGCGAGATCGAAAACTGAGAAGCTACCATCAGTGCCTTCTGTGCCGTTGAAGCAGTGTGATTGGATCACTCCATTCTCTGGTACGTCGAACTGAGCTCTGATATCATGTTAAAGAAAGCTCGGAATATTTATACCTTAGTTTCATGTTCTAACTTGTTGTTGTCATTCTCTTGATTGCATGCAGACCCCATTTATGTATCTTTTCATGATCAAGAATGGGGAGTTCCGGTCCGCGATGATCGGAAACTCTTTGAATTATTTGTTCTGTCAATAGCTTTGGCAGAAATGACTTGGCCTGCAATTCTTTATAAGAGAGATTCATTCAGGTCTGTTTACTTATTTGATTAGTCTTTGCAATCTTGGAAGGCCTGATACATATATCATACTCTTTTTTGATAATTAAACACACTCACACACCCGTCTTATTTTTGAGAAGATTCGAATCTAACACCTTGTAAAGGGAGCGAGAGAGATAGCATCATAGTGAATACGTGCTTTTTTACAGGAAGCATTTTGATAATTTCGATCCATCCTCCGTGGCCAAATTCACAGAGGAGAAGTTGCTGTCGATGAAAGCCAACTGCAGTACTTTGTTATCTGAACCAAAAATTCGAGCAGTTGTTGAGAATGCTAACCAACTACTTAAGCTTCAAGAGGAATTTGGTTCATTTAGCAACTATTGTTGGAAATTTGTAAACCACAAGCCGATTCAGAATGGAATCCGCTATGCACGTACAATACCAGTGAAAACCCCGAAATCAGAAGCTATAAGCAAGGATTTGATGCGAAGGGGGTTTCGTTGTGTTGGACCTACTGTAGTGTACTCATTTATGCAAGTTTCTGGGATGACTAATGATCATCTTATTACCTGCTTCAGATACCAAGAGTGCAAAGATATCGCAGAGCTAGGTTTAAAGCCCGAGATTACAGAGAACAAGGTATCAGCTGGCTAAGCTTTACATGAATGATGCAAGTAGCTGAAATTCGACTCGTCTTCATACACTAATTAGAGCTGTGCACAAGTGTAGTGACTTGTCAGGAGTTCTTGTTAGAGCTGGTAGTTGTGTTCCTGGTATGGTGTTGTATCGTGTACTAACCGCATACTGTACAAAAATGTCGATAATTTGGATGATAGTGTGACTTTGTAATATGATCTGTGTGATTCTGATTTTATAGTAAAATTAATGTACTATTATGATCGGCTCAACAAGATCTATGCAGAATGGATTGATCAAGTCCAAATATAAAATAGTTACGGTTTGGATGTGCCCTTGAACCAAGATTATCAGAAACAAAGTGTTGTTCCGATTTGTGATCCTGGATCAACAATGAAGTCTGCAAACAATCCGTGATAGAACGAAAAAAACTCTTTTAAACACTGAGCAACTTTAAAATATTTAAGGCATAAATGCCATTACACATTTGAAGACATCGAAAAAGCACATAGTTGCATATATAGCATCACTTAATCGGCCACATTTGAGCATTTGAGAAAATGTGTGCCTGACTAGTGAAAAGCAGAACTTACTAGCTACAAATCACACTTGTGATAAGAGTAAGACTTATGAAGAAAACCTGCACTCTTGTTGTTCCCGACTTGAGATTTTAATTGAGTCTAAATCTTTGTACTTCCCAATCCCAGTGTGAGCTCCAAATCATCTAATCCGACTTCGTGAATCCTCTCTCCTTCCCATGCCTTCACTGATATGCTCTCAAACTCGAAATCTTTTCCTTTCCGTTTCTCCAAGATTGTATTTTTGAAAGAGACGTTCGGAGCCACAGGTTTCACAAGATTAAAAGTTGGAGAGGTTGGACCGATAGTAGGTGCATAAGCTTGGAAGTTGATCCATTGGCCTGAATCGATAGTCGAGTCAGACTCATCACATTCAGGGATAGTGACAGGAGTGAAGCGCTGGCCACGAGTAGGACTTGCTGGGCAAGATGCAGCTAAGAAGGGGAACTTCAAGGAAGCGGACTGTTTGGCTATCGATTCCCAGTTGAAATTCTGCATAGAAATATTGGTGATTGGTGGTGAGAGTGGTGGGGTTACAGGTGCACTGTTTGAGATCCTCAGAGGACGGAGAGATGAATTGTAAGACTGATGCATGAACGAAAAGGGGTTTGAAGATGTGTTGGCATCGAGTCTTGATGGACTGGGGTAGGAAGAGGACGATGGAGTAGGTTGATAGGAGGGAACAGGGCTAGGAAAGGATGAAGATGGGGGACTTGGCCTGCGAGAAGAGCATGGAGTCGTGTTGGTTGAATTGGCCTCAAGGTCAATTGCTCCGATATCAATGTGAAGTGGTCTTGATCCCTGAATCACACAAGTCAGTTAACATACTAATCAGGCATAAGTTCAGATACATAAACGGAAACTATACAACTACCAAAGAGCTATTGCACTACCAGCATTGTGCTCACTCTCTTCTCAAGGGTTCTCGAGAGTAAGAATTGTCGAAGACAAAATGAGTGCGCGAGTATATTCAATTAGAACCAAAATAAAAGGACATGAAAACTAGCAGATGTAAAGACCTTGTTGATAGTTAGGTTACTAAAATTCCCGGTTAATACTCTATTTCATCACTGCTCGACCACAACAATCCATTATACTCCTCCTCATTCCCCATTATTTAATTAAAAAAAAATTTCACTCGGTAAGCTATGGTCGAGTACAGTGATGAAATAAAGCATTAACCCCTTAAATTCTCCCATTGAGGCCAAAGATCATAAATTAAGTCCGCAATATACTCAAATGCACCAAGAATTATGTAACAAAATCATCTTAATTCAACAGAACTGACATAAGAGAAAAGAGATTAGACCTTGCGATAGGTGGTGCCATCAGGTTCAACAACCCAACCAGCTTGAGCACACAGAGCTTTCAGCACCTCATTGTTGTCACAATGTTTAGGCAGATCAAAATTGGCCTGAGCTCGTAACCCCCCGTATATCTTAGCAGCAATCGCTCTCCTTCGCCTCTCTCTCCTCCTATTGTTCTCCCTCTCTCTCCATGACGGCTTCCTCCTCCCTCCTCCACACGATGTTCCCTCTTCCCAGTTCATCTCTCTCTCTCTCTTCCTCTCTCTCTCTCTCTCTCTCTCCCCCTCTCCCTCTCCTCTCTCTTGCTCTCTCTCCCTCTCCAGGGCCTATCTCTCCCTGGGCTAATGAAGAATCTCTCAGTTGTTATACACTCTAAAAAGCTACGTAAACAGACATGATGCTGCACCGTTAAGAGCTGCTGCTTTAACAACTTATCAGCACCACCTCTTTTTCTTTACTTGTTTTCAACGGCACAGATTTAGTTCCAACTGTGTACTAAGACTGATCACACCACTTTTAATAAAAATACATGCGAGTACTATTACTATATTTGGCAGTGCATGAAAATGAACTCACAGTGTGAGGAATATAATGCAATTTACAAGCAACATCTCTGTACTTACTAGTCTCTTAATCACTTCTCATCAGGCACATAAGGAGGTTGTGACGGAATTATGGCGGAACTATTAATATTATCAAGTATCGGAAAATATTTCTCAAACATATAATTTTATTATTTTAAAAATTTCTGATTAATTCTCAAATTTATTTTACAAATTTATTATATTTCAATTTGACTAAAATTCTCGGGTTTATAAAGAATCTTTGATCAAGCCTGAGTGTATATATCTATCGATTAATTTCAATTTCCAATTTTTACAATTACACAGTACATTTTATTTTGTAAAAAGCTGAAAAACGAGGCACATATTTTCTGACATGTATTATTGAAATAGGAGAGGGGCTAAACTGTAATGAGGTTGCGTGTATGTAATAGACCAACTTTGACAGAGCCTGACGTACTACCACATCTTTCTTTTCCTCCTGTCTTTAACTTTTTCGCTATTTTTTTCTATATTTTTTTCTTTTTAATTATTTTTTGGTCAAAAAATTTCACTCTTTCTTTTCTTCGCAGATCCATGACCACCTCAAAGTGCTAAAGCCTAAAAAGACGGAAAGGGCCTCTCATATTTCCTTTTCCCATTCTCCAAAAGATTCCCGAGCAAATAAAATCAAAAATAATATTGCTGTTTTGAACATATTCCGGCAGTACTCTGACTACCTGAAAGGGGTGATTCGAACTGAGCTGACTCAAGCTCGACTCACTTAAAATCTATTAGACTCGTGTCATTCTAAATTGGGTCCTGGTTCCCGAAATGTTTATCCCACCTTTAGTTTTATAGTCGTTGGATAATGTATTCACTGATCGGGATTATAACAAATTATTATCATATCCGGTGTTTTTTTCTGCTATACAAGTAAAATAGTCAATTCGATCATCTACTTACAAAAACCAATGAACAAACAAATAACCATATTAGTCGTCCAACGAAAAAAAAAACGAACTTAACATAAATTTGTTATAATCCCAGTCATCTGATGATGAGCGGTTATAAAATTGTAGGTTGGATAAGTTTTCCCCAGCACATACCAGTATCCTTATAATTTTGAACTCTAATTTACTAGAAGTAAATAACTAAGAAGTAAATTCTTTAGAATTTAACAAATGAACTAAAAAATCCAACCAACACAAACTGAATGCACTACCTCTAGATCCCTCATTCATAATCTTTTTGCTAAGTAAACTCGCAGAATGGTGTAAACAAAGATAATAGCAATATGCAGAAACAATAACTTTAAACACAGAGAGGAGAAAGCTTGATATATTCCATAAACTGCCACAAACAATGTGTGCACTCAGTCTGCCTCATAACGGCAATACTACAACCCTTTTAATGACTCCAGTAACAACCCAACAAAAGACTAACAAAAGACTGCAGTGCCCTTAACAGGTCCTTAACATTAGCAGTAGTACTAGGGGACCAGCAGGGATAAGACTGACTTAAACAAAAAGAGACATAGACAAACAACTACTGCAGGTAAGACAATGAACTGAAAAGGAAAGAGACAAGAACTACAACTGTAAATTTTTGTGACACTGATATTCATTCTCCATTACTCCCCCTCAAGTGGAGAGGAGTGCTTTGCTGAGGCTCCAAACTTGCTGTGTAGATGATGATGCTGCTTGACTGATAGTTGTTTAGTGAGAAGATCTGCAATTTGTGCATGTGAAGGAACATACTGAGTGACAATTTCACCTGAAGCAATCTTATCCCGGACATAGTGGCAGTCGATCTCAATGTGTTTTGTCCTTTCATGGAGAACCGGATTTGCAGCAATAGATAAGGCTGCCTGATTGTCACACTTGAGTAGAGTAGGTGGTAGATCAGTAATTCCCATGTCTTTGAGTAATGTAGCCAGCCAGGTAATCTCACAAGAAGTCAGGGCCATAGCCCTATATTCAGCTTCAGCTGATGATCTGGACACCACAGACTGCTTCTTTGTTTTCCAGGAAATAGGCGAATTACCAAGAAAAATGCAAAAACCAGTGGTAGATTTTCGTGTGGTTGGGCAGCTTGCCCAATCACTATCACAGTAGGCTGTTAATTGAGCAGCAGAGGATGAAGCGAACAGAATGCCTTGATCAGAATTGCCTTTCAGATACCTCAAGATTCTCTTGGCAGCCTGCATGTGTACTGTGGTGGGAGAGTGCATGAATTGCGCCAAATTTTGTACTGGAAAGGCAAGGTCTGGCCTTGTGATTGTCAAATAAATAAGTTTCCCCATGAGCCTTTGAAAGATGTGAGGATTAGGTAGAAGATCTCCCTTATCCGCTGTGAGTTTAATATGAGTATCCATGGGCAACTTTAATGGTGCAGCCTTTGTCATGCCATAGCTCTTAAGCAAATCCTGAATATATTTCCTCTGAGAAACAAATAGCCCATCTGCAGTTTTAGCAATTTCTAATCCCAAGAAATAACTTGCAGGACCAATATCTTTCATGTGAAATTGTTCACATAAGAGTGATTTCAGTTGACCAATCTGAACTTCACAGCTCCCAGTTATCAACAAGTCATCGACATAGACGAGAATTAATGTGATAGAGTCTTTCACAGTAAGAGTGAAGAGGCTGTAGTCTGCCTTCGACTGCTGATACCCTCCATTTTTCAGAGCCAACTTGAGCTTATCAAACCACAATCGAGGGGCCTGTTTTAGACCATACAAAGCCTTCTTAAGTTTACATACCAAATTATGGCCATGTTGTTTCAATTCCCCCTCAGAAGCACTGATTCTGCTGCCAAAACCATGATACCCTGCAGGCAATTTCATGTAGACTTCATCTTCTAATTCTCCATGTAAGAATGCATTAGTTACATCCATTTGATAAGCATTCCACCCTTGCATTGCTGTCACTGCCAGAAGAGACCTCACTGTTGACATTTTTGCTACAGGAGCAAATGTCTCCAAGTAATCTATACCATATACTTGTCTGCAACCTAAAATCACCAGCCTGGCTTTGTGTCTTTCAACACTTCCATCCGGGTTGTATTTGGTTTTAAGCACCCACTTACACCCTATGGCCTTCTTGTCAGGTGGAAGTGTGGTGATTTCTGATAAGTGGTATTTATACACACTTATAGGCCTTCATTTCCACTTAAATTGGTTGATTGTACTTAAGTGTTTAGTGTCTTTTGATATGTTTTTATTGTTTTTCTGTGCAGGTCACGAGTTGAGGTGATGAAGTGATTTTCTATCATTTTAGGTTGGTTTTGGTGCATTATTTGCAAGAATAGAGAATTGTGGATTCCTCACGACTTGGGATTTTGTGGGTACATCTTCTACAAACCCTCACGAGAACACACTCGTCCACTAGAGCTATCTAGGGGTTTAAAGGGCTTGTTGCATGTGCTAAATGCAACCGTGATCACCTACGGAAGTGGTACTAGAAGCGAGGAAGGACATACACGCGAGAACGAGCGAGAAACGAAGAAACGGAGCTGCCAGTGCAGTCACTAGCGCGCCCGCGCTAAGTGATAGCGCGCCCGCGCTACTAACTGCATCTCTAGCGCGCCCGCGCTAGAGTAGCGCGGTGGCGCCCCACTGAAGCTTCCCGGGCCGATTTTTACAGCTTCTCTGATGGATTTTCGCAGCGGCCGAGGCCCGGTTGACTTAGTCAATGCATTTTATTTCTCGTGTGTAAAAAAACCCTAGCATAATAGTAGTTAGAATATCGGAACAATATCATAGCTAGTTTTCTTTTGTAATCAAGCACATTATCAGTTGTATTGGATCGTTCTTTGCGAGGAAGTGACAGTTTCGAGCAAGATCGTGAACATCAAATCTGTAACGTGTGATCCTTATTATTATTAATACAAGCATTTTTATTCCAATTACTTATTGTTTTTATCTATCATGTTTTCATTAGAACCCATGATGTCGATTAGTTCGATTATGAACTAACCGCCTTCATGGGATTCTAATGGATTTATCGATGTAGTCTAGTAACGATTATAATTACGTGATTTTGTGACATATGTTGATTGCTTTGCATGAGCCGTGCTTATTCTTCTTAGGAGCGTAGCTAACTTCTAAGTTGTTTGTTAATTCTTTCTGAAGCGAGAGTGGATGATTGAATTTAGAACTATGCCATGTAAACATAGGATTATGTGAATGAAACATAATTTGTGGTAGACTTGAACTATTTTTATCACCCTGTGTAATCACGATAGACGACTTGTTATTAAACCTCTCTGCTTACACTACCGCTATAGAGATATAGGGTCTGAGCTTTGTTGGTGTCCATGAGATTTCTATCTTAACTGTGGATTTTGATTGGTATGATATGTGTGCAACGAGAGTTGGCATGTATTACTTTCGTGTTGTCTGATTAGGGTCAACAGTCGCATGTTAATCAGTAGTTTCAATTCTAGATGAATTCGATAATGAAGTTAGAATCCCATGTGTTTTCCTATTCTGAATTTGATTAGTAAATTTTAGTTATTAGTATAAAAGAAACCAATCCTTGTTAATTGTCTTAGCAGTGATAATTGATCATACATTGTTGCATAGGTGCGTATTCTTAATTCACCAGTCTCTGTGGGAACGAACAAATATATTACTTATGATCACGTGCGCTTGCGTGTAGATTCAATCGAACAAGTTTTTGGCGCCGCTGCCGGGGACTCGGTGTTAATTAATTAGTTTACGTACTTGTCATCAGTGTGCATTAAAATTCACTGACTAGGATTCTATTCTCTTCTCACTTTTCTTCTTTTCTTTATCTCAGGTGCTTGGATCGCGTTTATGCAAACACATTCTCAAACCAGTAAGGAAGCAATGGATTCATCTTCTTTCTCTGATTCTGAAACAATGAATTATGCAAGGACAGCAGTTGGTGAGGCGTCACGTGAATTTTCTCGTTTGAACATCAATGATAATAAGGCTGACACAATTGAACCAGCAATATCAGCCAGTGGCATTCGCATCAAACCATCAATCATTCTCAAGCTGCAAGATACCATTCAATTTGGGGGTTCTGTTCTTGAGGACCCAAACCTACATCTAAAGAATTTCGAGAAATTCATTACTGCATTGGATTTCAATATCGGACCTAAAGATCTAGTGAAGCTGAGACTCTTTCCATTCACGCTACGTGATGTAGCACGATCGTGGTTTATCTCTCTCTCGGCAAGCACTACTAATAGCTGGAACAAGTTGGAGAAAATATTTTGTACAAGGTTTTATCCTCTAATCAAGGTATCAGCTATCAGAAACACTGAAGGCAAATTCTCTCAATTCTCGGGAGAATATCTTTGCCTAGCGTGGGACCGATTCAAGAAGATTCTCGAAAATCTCAAGGAAGATGACATGCCTCCGGGAATGGCAATTAATTACTTCTACAGGGGTCTTAACAGTCAATGTAGAGCAGAGTTAGACGTGGCAGCTGGAGGAAGTTTGTGGAACAAAAGCTTCGATGATGCTTACGAACTGATAGAGAACCTAGCCGCTGCTGAGCACAAAGATCTAAAGTGGAAGATTCCAAAAGAGGAAGAATCGGAGGAGGATGAAGCGGTCGAAGTCACTCAGGAAAATCAGATGAATAATTGGCACAGAATCAGAGCTCACTCAGACTCAAACTTCAATGCATGTGGAGACACTTGTCCTCTATTCTCTGCCAGTGCGAGTAACCAATCTACAATTCGATCACCTACAGATTCAACATTGAATGAAGCACAGTATCGAAGGATAATCAGGCGTATTGACGCGTTGGAAGAACGAATTGGTTGCTTTGCTGATATACTAACGGATTCTCTTGCTGAAGCATTCTTGGCACTAGACGTCAATGTTACTTGGGATTCGTTTGGTTATGGAACGAGGTATCCTCCACAGGATACTTCGTCGGAATCAGATTAACTCTGGACTTCACGTCGAGCTAACGACGTTAAAAAAGCGCTTCGTGGGAGGCAACCCACGCATTGGAACCACATTGTACCATTGTAAACCTCAAAAACACAAAAATCGAAAAATTTCAGCCTCCGGTGTCAGACACTAGCGCGCCCGCGCTAGTGTCAGGCGCGACCGCGCTAAGTTGCACGGCGCGCCCGCGCTATACTTAGCGCGGCCGCGCTACTTACTGCCGGACCAGCGGATTTTTCCCCAAAAATAGTTTTTTTTCGTTTTTAAAGCCCACAATCCTAATTTTGCATGCCTAGCCCGAAATACATCCCATAAAACCCTAACTCAACTCTCCAATCCTTATATAAACACAAAACCCATATCCAAATCCCATTATAATTCTCTAAACCCTAACTATATATACACATCCATACACACAACCTCTACCAAATCTCTCAAACCCATTACACATAAACCTCTTGCAACTCTAAATCTCTATCAATGGCACCCAAAAGAGCCCGTAGATCACAAGGAACTAGCTCACAAGCCCCCGCATCTAGCGATTCTTCCTCGATGGGTGAGGTGGAGTTCACCTCTGATGGTGCGCGTACCGAGTTTCAACGGCTTATGAATAAGTCATTAGTTAAGGAGAGGGGATTCTTACCCACGGCGGAGGATGGTGAGCTTTTGAACATGGTTCAAGAGCGGGGTTGGGAGTCTTTTTGCGAGGCTCCAGAGGCGGTTCCCTTGGCTATTATTCGGGAGTTTTATGCTAATGCCAAAGAGAATCGAGACGGATTCACTGTGGTACGGGGGATCCGAGTTGATTATAGCGCGGATGCGATCCGCCGAGTTATTGGGGGGCGTGCCAGGCGCCGTAATGAAGAAGATTGGGTGGTTGAGAGGATTGGGCGTGCCAAACGCCGTTTTGATGACGATCCGGTGGATCTTGAGAGGTTGGTTTATGACATGTGTGTACCGGACACGCATTGGAAGATGACTGCACCTCCTCTGCCTGCACATGTATCTTTTCCTGCAGCCGCATTGAACCGGTATGCGAAGGCGTGGAACGCCTTCATCTGTGCTAATATCATGCCATCTTCACATGGGCATGAGGTGACAGTAGAGAGAGCTATTCTGCTCTTTGGGATTGTCTCGGGCAAGTACATTGATCTGGGACATGTCATTCATCAGGGGATGCTGAGGTTCTTGAAGGGAGGAACCACTGGTGCCATTCCATATGGCACAATTGTGACAAAGCTCTGTCGATCGAGCGGTGTTCGTTGGCCATCCAACGAGCAATTGCAGTTGCCAGGGACACCTATTGATCATTCGGCGATCAGTCGGATGACGGAGTGGGATGGAGGAGTTCCCCACCCTCGAGGCCTCGGGTACATATATGATGAGGTGCCAGGGGGACGTCCAGAGTTTGTTAGGAGGGAGCAGCCTAGAGCTTCTGGAGCTGGTACTTCACAGACGGAGAGGAGCTCCGAACCGATGGGAGATGCTCATTATCGCCGCCTGGCTAGACGGATGGATACCATGCACGACATCCACCAGAGGTTTGCTTTTGATTTGACACAGGCTCTAGGCAGTGCTTTCCAGGCACAGGGGGTCACAGTTCAGTGGCCAGTATTCGGAGCAGGGATGCAGTATCCTCCGCCTGATTCACCTCCAGCAGAGGAAGGCGAGGACTCGGACTCCGAGTAGGTATGTGGGCGCTCTAGCCTTTTTATCACTTTCAATGGGGACATTGAAAATTTTAAGTTTGGGGGTGGTAATCTAAGGAAGAGCATATTATTAGATAGTTTTTTTTTTTTTTATTTGCATGTGTAGTTAGTTCATGTAGTTCACGTTTTTTTTTTTTATTTATTTTGCTTTGATTATTTCTCACGTTTTCTTTTTAAATTTTCTTTATTTTACATGTTTCGTGGTAATTGTAGTAGTTAGTATCACGAGCATGTGCATGAATTATGAAGTTAAGCCAAGTTAATTGCCTATGATGAGTTATGTGCGTAGTTCTTGATTAGTAGTTTCAATTGCAATGCTAGGTTAGTACTTGGAAATTGCTTGTGTTGGAAATTGTAATTCACATATGTTCTTGAGATAGGATTTAGACGAAATTCCATGAATTCTAGGATTGAATTGAGCATCCTTCAGCTTAGGTCTGTAAATCTTAAGTTTGGGGGAACTGAGGAGTAGATATGCCTTTCTAAAAAAAAAAAAAAAAAGAAAAAGAAAAAAGAAAGAAAAAAATAGTAGTAAATAAATTCACTAAAAAAATAAGTGGTAGAATTAACTAGGTTGAGCTCATTAGTACTCGAGTAATTAAGTCTGAGGGGACTTTGTGCCTAACAACCTAAAGCCCTTCGTGGTTTGGGATTGTTGACCCAACGCTCGCTACATGGGTACTAGTGCATAAATCTTTAGGGATCTCAACCATTGCACGGTTAAATAAACCACTAGAATAAAGTGAATAATTGGTGTGTGAAGTCTTGTGGTGTTCGTAACGCATTTACACTGCGAAGCGCTCTGACCTTAGACCGAGCAATTAATCACCAATAAAAAGAAAAAAAAAAAAAATAGTGAATAAAATAGAAGGGTGTGGACATTCTTTGGGACCTTGGCTTTTAGTGGGACTTGAGTGACGGGGTGTTAGTTCTAAACTTTTACGATTCTTGATTGGGATTCTGTGGGAGTAGTAGTTTTTGTCTTGTCTCAATAAAAGAGCATGCTTGCACACACTGGCACTCCACACTTGTAAATAGAAGAGTAATTGACTTGGTAGCGAGAGAATGAAATTCGAGAACATTAGCACAATCTGAGGTATTATAATTGGCAAGGCAATTACTTCATAGTTCACTCATTCATCACGTAGTTGCATTCATGCATTGCATTGTATTATTGTTAGTGTCGTTGACGCTTGAGGACAAGCATCAGTTTAAGTTTGGGGGTGTGATAAGTGGTATTTATACACACTTATAGGCCTTCATTTCCACTTAAATTGGTTGATTGTACTTAAGTGTTTAGTGTCTTTTGATATGTTTTTATTGTTTTTCTGTGCAGGTCACGAGTTGAGGTGATGAAGTGATTTTCTATCATTTTAGGTTGGTTTTGGTGCATTATTTGCAAGAATAGAGAATTGTGGATTCCTCACGACTTGGGATTTTGTGGGTACATCTTCTACAAACCCTCACGAGAACACACTCGTCCACTAGAGCTATCTAGGGGTTTAAAGGGCTTGTTGCATGTGCTAAATGCAACCGTGATCACCTACGGAAGTGGTACTAGAAGCGAGGAAGGACATACACGCGAGAACGAGCGAGAAACGAAGAAACGGAGCTGCCAGTGCAGTCACTAGCGCGCCCGCGCTAAGTGATAGCGCGCCCGCGCTACTAACTGCATCTCTAGCGCGCCCGCGCTAGAGTAGCGCGGTGGCGCCCCACTGAAGCTTCCCGGGCCGATTTTTACAGCTTCTCTGATGGATTTTCGCAGCGGCCGAGGCCCGGTTGACTTAGTCAATGCATTTTATTTCTCGTGTGTAAAAAAACCCTAGCATAATAGTAGTTAGAATATCGGAACAATATCATAGCTAGTTTTCTTTTGTAATCAAGCACATTATCAGTTGTATTGGATCGTTCTTTGCGAGGAAGTGACAGTTTCGAGCAAGATCGTGAACATCAAATCTGTAACGTGTGATCCTTATTATTATTAATACAAGCATTTTTATTCCAATTACTTATTGTTTTTATCTATCATGTTTTCATTAGAACCCATGATGTCGATTAGTTCGATTATGAACTAACCGCCTTCATGGGATTCTAATGGATTTATCGATGTAGTCTAGTAACGATTATAATTACGTGATTTTGTGACATATGTTGATTGCTTTGCATGAGCCGTGCTTATTCTTCTTAGGAGCGTAGCTAACTTCTAAGTTGTTTGTTAATTCTTTCTGAAGCGAGAGTGGATGATTGAATTTAGAACTATGCCATGTAAACATAGGATTATGTGAATGAAACATAATTTGTGGTAGACTTGAACTATTTTTATCACCCTGTGTAATCACGATAGACGACTTGTTATTAAACCTCTCTGCTTACACTACCGCTATAGAGATATAGGGTCTGAGCTTTGTTGGTGTCCATGAGATTTCTATCTTAACTGTGGATTTTGATTGGTATGATATGTGTGCAACGAGAGTTGGCATGTATTACTTTCGTGTTGTCTGATTAGGGTCAACAGTCGCATGTTAATCAGTAGTTTCAATTCTAGATGAATTCGATAATGAAGTTAGAATCCCATGTGTTTTCCTATTCTGAATTTGATTAGTAAATTTTAGTTATTAGTATAAAAGAAACCAATCCTTGTTAATTGTCTTAGCAGTGATAATTGATCATACATTGTTGCATAGGTGCGTATTCTTAATTCACCAGTCTCTGTGGGAACGAACAAATATATTACTTATGATCACGTGCGCTTGCGTGTAGATTCAATCGAACAATTTCCCAAGTATCATTCATCTCTAAGGCTGCCAGCTCCTTGTTCATGGCTGCAATCCAGTGGTCATGTTTGACTGCTTCAGAAAATGTGAGAGGATCAGTAGTACCAGTGAGTGCTGCTTGAAAGCAAGTGAATTCCTCTCCAATGGGTTGACACACAGTAGAGACTATAACAGCAGCATTACTAGAGGACTGGTGAACAAAGTCTTGTAACCAGCCTGGGGGTTTTGACTGTCTTGAAGATTTTCTGAGAACAGGTGCTGCAGGAGGACTTTCATGTTCTTCTTCATCCAAGTGCACATCTGAGTCATCAACTCTGTGTCCTTGATCTTCAGCCAAATCAGGATTGTTTTCAACCACGAACTCTTCATCAGCAGTGCAAGGTGAATTAGAAGGCATGGTGACTGGCAAAGGTGTGAGATATTTAGGAGAAGCAGTTTTGTTGAAGGGAAAAATTGATTCTTCAAAGACAACATCCCTGGACACAAAGGTTGACATGTTTGTAAGATTGAGAAGCCTGAAACCCTTTTGACTCGGTGGATGGCCAAGAAAAACACATGGGACTCCCCTTGCTTCAAACTTATCTGTAGAATGTGTCGGATTCGAGGCAAATGCAAGACATCCAAAAGTTTTCATTTCATCATAATCTGGGCATTCTTCAAATAACAGCTCAAAGGGAGTTTTGTACTGTAAAGCTACAGTTGGCAGCCTATTAATGATGTAGACTGCCATTAGGACGCAATCTCCCCAAAAACTCAGTGACAAACCTGCCTGAAATCTTAAACATCGGGCCTGTGGCGCCCTCCAAACCCGGGTCAGAAGTTTGGGGTCCACAACATAACATAACCCTGTAATTAATATAATATATGCAGTGACCCTTAGCTGTCCATGGATCGCAACAGGTTAAAGTATAAAACAAGCCACAGCATAACTTTAATTATTACAAACCCAGTCCCAAAATATAAACTTAAATCTTACAAGCTTACACATCATTTGTGTCTCGTTATTCAAACTAGTACATATATATAAAAAGCCAGTTGCCGCTGATAGCTCTCTTCCTCTCCTAGCCTGGAATCCTGGCCTTACCACTAGCCTGAGGGTCATCGTTACCAACTTTCTCTGCCTTCACTGGAAAGAACATAAAATACCGCAAGAGTGAGCTAACCAGCTCAGCAAGTATAACAATATCAATTTAAAATATTAATCATAAGCTGAAGGAAACCAGTGTCTAAGGGAATCAATCTCAATACCAAGATTTGTTTTTAAAGTACGATTAGAATTGGATATTAAATTTATTTTTAAAAATCAAAGGTTAGGCTGCTGATCAGTCAGACACTAACCCCGAGCAGGTCCCACCATGCTCGTTTACTGGATCCAAGGCACACATTGGCCTAAAGTGACCACTCATCTGGTCTGACCATTCATTTGGTCCAAGTTTAGAAAACTATCCAATTCTATCACAATCAAGATGATCAACAATATTATTCAATAAAATAGAAACATCAACATCATAAATAAAGTTTGAAGCAGAAGCAGACTACTATTCAAAGTGTCTCAGATGGATCTCAAAGGAGGAATGAGAAATAGCTTCATGGTTTAGACAAGAATTAAACATTGTCTCATAAGATAGCAAAGCATATCAAAGTGTAGCGTTTATATGAAGAAGGGTTCTAGGTTCACAAAAAGAATCCAAATATAAATGAATGCTGTTAAGATCAAGAAACTGGAGTTTATGGAAAGAATCAATCAACTGTAAGGTATATGTCATAACAGATGTTATTTGGGGTTGATCAACTGGTTACGGTCTGAAAGAAGAGTGATTGATAACTGGTTGAGGTATCGAGGGTATATTTTTGAAATGAAATTAGGTTCTTATGGTAATCATTTAGAAGTTTTAAAGATAGAAGGTTTACAATTGAAATAAGTTTCGTAGCAGGTATCAAAGAATCGGTCAAAGGTTCAAGAATCAATAAGGTAAGTAATCCATAATATAGTTTCAAGAAATCTGGTTGAAGGTTCAAGAATCAATAGGATAAATAGTCCATGCTATAATTCAATAGGTCACAGGACTTCATCAGAAAGTTCACTAAATAATCACAACAGATACAACATATAATTGAAGGAAAGTCTGAGGGAACTTGCCTTATATAGCTGATCTCAAGTTTCAATTACGCTTGCTCGCTATACTATTCTATTACCACTTGCTTTCCCTTTTTACGTCTCGCTTCTCTGCTAATCACAACAATCATCTATCAATATATGATTTCATACTATTCTTATTAGCACACCTTCGCAACGAGTTCCTAACTACCCTTCGTTTCATTTAAATCCGACTTACGGATCAAAAGATATGTCAAAACAATCCTATAATGTTCATGTAGACACGTAACACATCAATTAGATAGCACACAACACATATCATATAAGATATTCAATGAAATTTATCTTTCAAAGAAGGTTTGAAGTAAAAAGGAGTTTTCTGGCATTTAATATGGGTTTTAAAACATTTTTCGGAATTAAAACGGGTCAAAGAATCATTTTATAAATAAATAATCAATTCTGGATACTCGAAATCAAGTCCGAAATCATTTGAAATCAATTAACGAGCTTCAAACATATTTTAGAATAATATTTCAAAGCTCGAAACTATTTTTCGGAATTTTAAAATCATTTAAAATAATTAAATCTAATTAATAAATCAATTAAAATTAATTAATAATTAATTAAAACAATTAATCAATTAATATTTAAATTAATTGACTAATTATAATAATTAATTATTAATTAAAAATAATTAATAAATTAAATCAGATTTATTTTGTTAAATAAATAATAAAAAAAACCAATTTTGAAATTAAATAAATGATTTTCGAAATAAAAATTAAATAAATAAAACTTTTTAAAGATTTTAAAACGTCAAGGTTTAAACTGTAAAGTTGGGAAACTTCAGGGGTCTGTTTGTGTCGTTTCCAGTAGTTCAGGGGTCAAATTGTAATTTGACCCCTCCGGTCACCGTCCCCGGCGATCTTCACCGGATTTCCGCCGGAAAATCACTACGGAGCTCCAAACTCAACACCAAGGTGCAGATTTGAAGCTCCCTACACGAGAAACACGTTGGTGGCTTCAGTTTTTATGGTGGATGCGTGTGGTGGCCGGAAAATCCTTCCGAAGTTCGCCGGTGGCGAATACTTTGATTCTCCGATTAGCTCGATTTCGAGCTCCAACACACGTTTTAAAGACATGACTAGCTTCCTCTTCACATGCTCTTCCTAATGGTACTATCCACATCAACCCAGATTTAATGGATCGAAAAATCCGGCCAAAAATTCAAACTTTTCCGGCAACAATCTCAAGAACACCAAGAACACAATTTCAATAATTAAACTGACTTTTCTACATGTTATTGAACTCCAAATCAAGCATATGATATACCAAAATGATCAGGAGAACATTATCTACAACATACAATCATCAAAACACCTAAACAACTTCAAAATCAAAAATCTCTAATTTAAATTAAATGGCTTCGAATTTAAAACCTTAAATCTCTCCTCACCTGCGAATTTCTTGATGTTTTTGATGACAAAATCAGATTCTACTCCTCAAAACCTTCGATTTGAGTACTTGAACGCCAAAATCCGAGTCCAATAACACTTCCAAATCCTTGTTTGAATCTCAAGAACACGAAGAACACTCTCTCGATAAACTCGTGTTTAACTGAGATTATGATTTCCCCGATGAATTAAAGTGCGGTTAAGGTTATTTATAGTTATGAAAAATTAATACCCCTTTGGATCATATATGACACGAAAATACAATGTTTAATAGCTTTATATAATAAAACAGGTCCAATCGGTACCGGTTTTCGAGATAACTATCAAAACGAGGCTTTTTAATCAGTCATTAGTATGCGGGTCCCACCGCAATTATTACAAGATAAGGATGAGTTAAAAATATCTAGTTTCACGTTTATCGAGACAAACAGATAATTATCGAATACCGAAAAACTCCGCCGGACCGGCTCCGGAACAAACCGTACTCCGGATCGAAAAAGTCAAAACATGAAAAGTGTCCGGAATACTCAAATTAGGCTAAAGGTGAATTTTGTTGAAATTTTCGGGAAGAAAAATCTCGGTACCGTTACAGGTTGACGGTTTTCGAAAAATTAAAATAATTAATAATTAAATATAATATACGTAATTAAATCCATAAATCAAATATAAAATCATACGACAACACATAAATCGATATGAAAATATCTAAATAAACTATATTTCGTACTGAACATATAAAAATTGATGTTCCTCAAATTTAACCAAAAATGCATAACTAAATTAATAAAACAGGAACCAATTAATTCACAGAAATTTATATAATATTCATATAATATTCATTAATCATTCAAATAATTACACGGATAATCCCAGATGTTACAGGGCCATTTCAAGAATGTTTCTGTGCTTCCTCTCTACTCGGCCGTTTTGTTGAGGTCGATAAGCACAAGAAGTTTCATGATGAATTCCTTTTTCAGCAAAATATCTTTTGCACTCCATATCTTGGAACTCTAAAGCATTGTCCGACCTTATCCTGTCTACAGTTTTCTTGAACTGTTTGTAAGCATACGCAACAAAAAGCTTCAGAGTACACAGATAGTCATTCTTTTTCTTAATCAGATAAACCCATGTCATCCTGGTATGATCATCTACTATTGTTAGAAAATACCTGAATTTGCCTCTGGTTTCCACCTTGTAAGGTCCCCAGATGTCTGTGTGAATCAGTTGGAAAGGCAAAGTTGCATAAGATTTACTCGCAGAGAAGGGCTGATTTGTGAGTTTTCCCATAGGACATGTGATACAAACACTGTCTTGTGCTTTTACCACAGTCTTCAGAAATGGAATGTGTGACATAGTTGAGTTTGAGGTATGCCCCAACCTTCTATGCCAGAGATTGTACAGGCTTGACTCCACTTGCCCTTGAGAGCTTTGTCCAACAGTGAAACACACTGGTGCTTTTTCTTTGCCTTTACCAAGCTCACCAGATGTCTTCCTGTTTTCAACAAGATAGTACAACCCTTGTTGTACCAGCCCAACACCCTTCACCATCTTTGTTACTGAATCGACAATCTCACATTTGTTTGGATAAAACATAACATCACAATGGTTATCTTTGGCTAACTTGTGAATTGATAATAGGTTATGAGCAAACTGAGGTACATACAGTACATTAAGCATTTTTAAACCACCTTCCAATTCTATATCTCCTATGTGTGTGATTTGTGTTTTTTGTCCAGTCGGCAATTTAATAGTGAAGTTTGGAGGAGCTACCTTCACATTAGATAGGAGATTGATAGAAGCTGTCATATGATCGGAAGCTCCGGAGTCCATAATCCAAGTTGAATCTTTGACAGCAGAGGTTTCGCCAAGATTGGCCATTCCTGAGAATGCTACGTCCAGTTCTTCATCTGTTTCCGAACCTTTTACAGCTTGCAGTGTGCTTTCTGGGACTAGTTTCAACAATTCTTCCAGCTGTTGTGGAGAGAGTCCAGCACTATTTTCATATCCACCCTGAACAGCATTAGCCATCTTAGGATATTTTGGTTTGCCCCCTGTCGCTGCTTTGTTCGAATTCCACCTGTTGGGATTTGGTTTGACAAATGGTTTCTTGCCATATTTGTAGTGCCATTTTGGGAAGCCTTTGACACTCCAACAGTGTTCTTGAGTGTGCCCCTTACTTCCACAAGCAGTGCATTGGAAATCTCTTTCTGCTTGACCACTGGCTCCTTTACTGAACATAGCAGACATTTCCATTTCTTGACCAACATTAAGGACATCTCTTTGGTTTTCTTCCTGTTGTATGACTGAGCATGCTCTTTCTACTGAGGGCAAAGGTGAAAACATCAAGATTTGACTTCTTTGAGGAGCATAACAATCATCTAATCCATTTAGAAATTGGAAAAGCTTTGATTCCTCCCTCATAGACTCAATGGCCTTCAAAAACTTTGTCATCTCCTCAGTCACATTAGAGATAGTAGGAAGAGTATGCATTGACTCAATCTCTTCCCACAGTGCACTCAGTGCAGTGAAATACTCAGTGACAGTGGAACCATTTTGTTTCAAAGAGAACAAGTCCTTTGTAAGCTTGTACTTTCTTGAACCATCAATCAAAGAAAACCTTTTCTCTAGCTGTCTCCATATCTCAGCAGCATTATTGATAAACAGAACAGATTTCTTGATAGTATCTGAGATGTTGTTGTGTAACCAAGAGATCACCATATTGTTGCAAGTGTCCCATTGAGAGGCTTCAACCGCATCTTCAGTACTTCTTTTTATGGTGCCATCTACAAATCCCAACTTTCTTTTGGCACAAAGCTGAATCTCAATAGACCTCTTCCAAGATCTGAAATCTCCTGCTCCCTGAAGTTTTGTGCTCTGATACCATGTAAACAAAGATAATAGCAATATGCAGAAACAATAACTTTAAACACAGAGAGGAGAAAGCTTGATATATTCCATAAACTGTCACAAACAATGTGTGCACTCAGTCTGCCTCATAACGGCAATACTACAACCCTTTTAATGACTCCAGTAACAACCCAACAAAAGACTAACAAAAGACTGCAGTGCCCTTAACAGGTCCTTAACATTAGCAGTAGTACTAGGGGACCAGCAGGGATAAGACTGACTTAAACAAAAAGAGACATAGACAAACAACTACTGCAGGTAAGACAATGAACTGAAAAGGAAAGAGACAAGAACTACAACTGTAAATTTTTGTGACACTGATATTCATTCTCCATTAAATGGTATATAATGTCTTCCAGCTACAACTTCCCCAAACTATCTTAGCTAAACCCTATGCAGCAAAATATTTCTACAAGCATTTGCTAAAGTGAGTATTTCCCACATAACCGCCAGTCATTGCCTTTCTTACATTGGTCTCGAATAACTTCGGGTTATCCCTCAGAACTGCAGCAGCATCAGCATTGAGGGGATCCTCGTGGTTTGGTTCCTACGTAAACACGAACTTGTTTAGCAATGTGCAAGGCAGACCAACAAAAATTCATATTTGGTGACTAAAACTTACGGTGAACAGATGATACAGGCCATAGATGATGGTGTTTATGTTGAGAACAGGTTTCCAGTCTTCCCGAAGAATGTTAAGGCATACGTTTCCTTCCAAGTCGATATTCGGGTGGTAAACCTTTAAACATACTGTTTTGTTAGCGATACCTCCAAATTTTGTACTCAAATTGAAGGCCACATTAAGGACCAAATTTTGATTTACCTTTGTCCTGCATTTGACCTTCGGTGCTTCATGAGGATATATTGCAGATATTTGGAAAGTAAATGTAAATTTCCCACTTCTGAGATGAGACATTATCATGTATAAAATTCGCACAAAGTTACAGAATGACAAAAGGAGAAAACACATATGTACATAAATACAAGGCAACTCATATTACTATTAAAATAGTACTACTATCATATATATGAGAAGGAATATATACTTGTAGTATCCTTCATCAGGCTTAACTGTGACTTCAAAATTCATCAGATCATCCTTCCCGTTAGGAAATGACATTTTGCATGCCTTTGGAAGGTTTAGTTCACTGATATCTGCAGAAAAACGATACATAACTGAAATTGTGGCAGGCACAGATGTACATGAGCTAATATAGGAAACCAAATATCGCTGTGAGATATAGCAGGATGGCAATTCGTGACTAAGTTATCAAGAAACACAATTCAAAGAACAACGATAGTGAATTAACTATGGAGCAACCATTACTCTCAGGCTCTCTCATCATGTATAGCAGTACAAGAGATAATATCAATACTTGCAACCGATACAACTTATATCGAATAACAAATAGCCTAGTGTAAACAACAATAGACACCCACAAATGAGTGTAAACAAAAATTTGGACACCCCGTGAGTTTATGACAATGCATAGTCACTAACACAAAAGCTAACTAAGACGAACAATAAGAAAGTTCATGAATATACAGCAACAGTAATGAAATCTATCTTTGTTATGCGGTTAACAAGCAAATCTCCAATCTATCTTTTGACACTGTAAGAGATCGGATTCATCAAGTCCTGGTTTTTACTATACTTCATTGAACAAACGCATATCAACAACACACCCTGATGCTACAAATTAGACAAGATATCTACGCAAAACTCATCTACTGAACTCTTTTCTTCTTCTGGATCAAACACATATACACATAGCCTAGAAAATTGTGTTAAAGAACTTGATTGTGGCGTACACCCAATGATAATTCAAAATCATACACTTTTCCAAATCTTGAATATTAAAAAAATATCATGACAGCTCACTCTTTACCAAAAAATAGTAAAAAATTAAAATTAAAATTTACTGTGAAGGAATCTGAGACACTAATCGCCCAAACGCTTATAAAGAATAAAAGACTAGCACTTCCGGGGACTTGAGATATAATGTATTATTAGGGCTAGGTTCCGAATACTGTCTGACCTATCAAAGCTACAAGTCCACAAGGCAAAGGTCAGAAAAATATATTGTGGAATATTATACAGTGGCTTTGCCTTAATATAATGTTTTTTGTACATTTGAACTTCATAGAACTCGAAAAAAAATATCAAAAAGAAAATATTGTCACAATTAATTACCTTTGTGGAGTCGTAATTCCCCAGCACTTTGCTTCTTCACTGAAGGCTTACCATCAGAACCGGCAGCTTCTTTTTGTTGCTCCTTCACCTTGAACAGTCTAATCATGTTTTTTCTCCTGAAATAATAGTAAACACTAGTGCCTTTTCAAGATTATATACAAAAAAATTCAAAAAGAACAGTAACATAATAAAGCTATTTAAGGACACAACTCAGCATCCAAATATAATTGTGCAATTAACTCAGAAAAATATTGTCAAAATTCTTTGAAGAAATTCACGAGTAGACTTTAAAGATGCAGATACTCAAAAAATAAATTCTAATAATGATCTGGAAATTGCATTCTTTCTCTTCCTGTAACAGACCCTTCGGTGCTGAGATTGGTTCTTAAAAATAATTTAACACTATGCACAAAATTCTAATCAATACATCTTATTTCCAATTACATATACTAAACCAGAGTACTGATAGCACAAAGAAGGTATCGTAACGACCTCTTAATTCCTATCACAGAAAGGTTCCAGACTTCAGTCGCCCAAATTTCCCAAATCTAACATCTACACAGAAAAATATCAATTTTTATGCAACAAAATTTTACATATATGCTAGATTAGTTGAGCATATTGAACTGAATGAAAAAATAATATGCATTTTGCGTACTATATTTTATTTTTGTAATTCCCATGTAGATCAAACCTCTACAAGAATCAGAGTTCTGTTAATTTATTAACAAGATCACATATCTAATTATCTGGCTGCTAATTCTACAATGCTCAGATTATTATGGATAACAAGTTACTAATAAACTCCCATCTCCATTAGTGCATATGGATTAATACATATTATCCATAATGGATAGTAATGTGCATTTAAAATTCATCGATATCATAGTAGTAACTGGCACTATTCTTCCCTACATGGTCAAGGCTGTGGTCTATTATTAACTCATATCCTCCCATTAACAAGTTCGAGACATGTATGCGTGATTATTTAAATTTCTGTTCGTTTGAACCAAAAATCCTGACAACAAATAACTAGCTAGGGATAAAAACTCTCTCTTCACAACCCTAAAGCCGCCTCTGCCATTCATCCGAGGGGCTTCCATCGGCTTTCATCGGTGGAAAGCCCCAATCTTGCCTTCTTATATTATTATTATTAATTAATCTCTTGTTTTCTTGAATAAGTTCCCAATTTATTTGGGTTTTGTTTGGTCTCTCCTGGTGAGAGTTAGGTTTTTATTTGGATTTTGTGTGTTCATCATGTCCGGGATTACAGATCTGCAGGATTTTCATGGTGCTGATTTAGTGATAAAAGTTTGTATGGTGATACATTTATGGTCGATTGCTCAAAACAACATTGGGAGTATTACAGCATGTACATATCTCTTCAAAAAATCGCTTGGTTGCCTACCGAAGAAGGAAGGATTCAACAGCGATATGATTATGCGTTTGTTCAATTTCGATTATATCTGTAGATGCCGTATGGCTTTTCATTATTGAATTATTTTCCTTTTTCAAAAAAAAAAAAAAATCCTGACAACAGCTGCTTCACAAACACAAATTCACACAAAAATCCAAGACTATCTGGACACACAAAATATAAAGTACGCAAAATTATTAGATTAATTCGAAAACAGAAACAAAATAAATCAAAAATTGATCTGATTAAATTAAAGCGGACCTGTTAGGATTTCAGAGCAGAGGGGCTGACGGAATAATTAATCTCTTGCGTGTATAAAACCTGCTGACGCGGATATTTATACCTATTTTTTACAGTTGGGCCTTCTGAGTACTTGAGTCCAATGATAATTGGGCTTCTTTTACACTATCACTTGGTTCTTCCTTTATAAGCTCAGCAACTGTAGGCCCAAATCTTTTTCTTTCTTTATTGGTTAAAACTTAAAACAGGGACTTTTTTAACCCTCCTTTTTCTACGTGGTACTTAGCGACCCAATAAACTAGATTGAATGTTATCAGTGACACATTAAATGAGATTGACTGCTGATGAATAACGTACTCCGTATATTTGGATAAAAACACGTACTCCTCTGTACTCCCTCCGTCCCCTTTTATTTGTCCCTTTTGAAAAAATAACGCATCTTAAGAAAATGTTAGTCCCTAATAAATGTGATGAATTAGATAGAGTTGTGTGTATATATATGCTAGTCAAACATTGGAAGTTGTTACATTTTGAAAAAACATACAAAAAGTTGCTTTGAAAAGAGAAGTGGACAAGTAATTTGGGACAAATTTTTTTTTCAAAAGGGACATGTAAAAAGGGACGGAGGGAGTATAATTTATTTTCATGATTGCCATCTCTGTATATAAGGAGCTATAAATGCTTATTTATATTATTTATTTTACTTTTCATCAATAATTAAAAGTATATATTTATACAATCAAATTATTGACATACACAAGTTCATTTTTTTAATAAGCTTCTCTATTTTATTTTTTTATTTAATTCTTGGTTGATAATAATAACTAATTTTGTTTTGAATTAGTTATTAATTGTATGTATATCTACAATAAAAATACGAATCACTACGTAATCTTTTCTATATCTTATCTGTTACGCGATAAATATCTCTTTTCATACGTAGGAGGATATACGAAATACAGAAAATCTGATTTAAAATTAATTGAATAATAAATTATCACATATTAATAATAGAAAAATATTTATAAATAGATACTAAATTGTAAAAACTAAATTTTCGTGCGAAAATATAATCATTTGGTTAATATAATTTAATTCAAATTTAATTCATTAACATTAAAATACTAATAAATAATATTAAAATTTTAATTATAATATACCCGCCCCGTGCTTCGTTGGTGAATTTAATCTTTGTAAAATATATTGATGAAAACAAGATAAGAGTAATTTTGAGCATGTACGAGTATAAATAGTTTCAGTTCAATTTGATCTATGACGTAGTTACTTGACATTTTACGTATATTTATGATTCAATATTCGTATTATTAATTTTTAAAATTGTTTTAATAAACAAATATATTATTCTTTTCCTGGAAAATTGAAAATATTTTGTGTAACAACTGAGTCAATTTTCTTTTTTGCGTTAATGGAAAAGGCTAAAAAGTGAACCTGACCCGACTATATTCGCTATTCTGATATTAAAATTCGATAGAGGGAAAATTGGAACAAGTTAACTTGTTTTTTTGTTTTTTTTCCGTTTTTTGGAGCTCCGCAAGAATTTGTATAATTTACAGCAAGCAAGAACCCATATATTTGTTTCTTTTTTACTTTTTTTGACATTATTTTATATTAAATTTTCATGTCTCATGTATAAATAAACAAAATTAAGTTTCTAAATAAAAGTTTAAAGAATAGATGAGAATATAATATATATTATATACATATATATTTATAATTTTGTTAAGGACGAGTAAAAGTAAAAATGTTATGAATTTTATAAAATATATACAAAATTTATAATAAATTAAATATACATATCTATAAATTATTAGTAGAAAAATATTTTATCAATTGATTGAGATCTATAACTTATCAAATTATAAATTTTATACTTTTATTATGTTTATTAAGAAAATATTTTTCTTCGTTCAAAAAAAAAAAATATTTCTCAAACATTAATTTATAACAAATATTATTTTATCGATTATCAATACATTAAGTGATTATAGGATTTATCAGGTGGTGTGCTGCTGTGATTGGTCTGATGCTGAAAATCATCCGCAAGAAGCATTAACTAACATTAAACAGGAAGAGGAAAGTTACTGAACACAAAATACAAAGCTAAGGATATTACAGTAATTTGTGGTTACTGCACAAAGTAAATCTTTACTGCATTTAGCAATTATGTAACTTTTTCATAGTCCCATTTAAAATTAATCTTAAACCTTTTTACACTAATATATTCTGTAAACTAATAAAAATATTCTATCGAGTTTATTATTTAAGCAGTTGTAAACATATAATGACTCAAATACATAAGGACCATGAAAAATATTATTTTTGATAAAATTATTATTTCATCAATTATTAATTATCAGAGATTCGAATTGAAAACGAGGCATAACTGACTGATTGTCCCATTTTAATTTCTTGCAAATAATATTATTTTATTTATCTGGTTTTAATATAACATATTAAAACAAGTTAAAAGCAGATTTTCGCTCCTTCCGTTCTGGTTTTCATTTCCCTATTTTTTTCCCCCAAAAATTTTTTTCATATCAAGAAAACTGAATGTTGAATCTTAAAAAAATTTCATAGAATAATTTCGACTTTGATAACATATAACGATGAACTGAAATTCTGATCACTTACCCAATCACAAGTTAACGCCTATTTTAAAAAGTTAAATAGTTTCAAAAAAAAAGAGTTAAATATTATATTTTTTTATTCAGAAAAAAAGTTGACATAAAATTTTTGACAGACGTTACACAAGAATAATCTGTATACCGTAAAATTAGTAACGGACGAGTGATGTCAGATAAAGACAAAACGAGGGTGTGATCTCTTGTAAACTTGTACAGCTGTTTTCTCATGCTCACGCAGAAACTAGAAAGAAGACGTTTCGGTTTTGAACTTGTCAACAGTGAACACGTCTTTGGCACTACCTTGTCTGGGTATATCGGTATATTTTTGCAGGGCAATAGGGTTTGTCTGGTGCATACTAAGTGCGGAATTTGAAATGTTTGGGAGATTTTGATGAGTGTGGTTGTTGTATTTGCAGGCAGTCCATCTATGAGAGCCAATTAAAATCTCCCAAACTTCTAAAATTCCGAGCTTAGCATGTGTCCGCGGGCACACACAAGAAAAATCGTATTTTTTAACTCTAATATTATAAAGTAGGATTAATATTAAATATTTATAGTTTCAAAAAAAAATATTAAATATTTATAAAAATTGGTTGATAATCAATAAATCAGCCAATTTGATTTAAATTACAATATGTACAATATGAAATTTAATCATTTCTAATTAATGATATAATTTATACTTGTAATTAAGTTTTAATTATTGACTGGTCCCTCGATCATATGTTCAACCATTAACTTCTCCTTTTTCTTACACAAACTTTACAAGTAATTGTTATACTCCAGGAGAAGTTAAAATCAATAATATTACTCGTTAAAGAATTATTTTCGGAAAAATTAAAATATAATTCAAAAAATAGATTTAAAAACAATAATCACAATTTTCAAAGACACATCACAAAATTAAGCGACGATTATCATACGAAAATAGGTATTATAATATTCGAAAATAAAAAATATATTTCTCATATATTTGTAATAAAAATCACACTCAAGCGAGTCAAAGGATCGTCAAATTACTTGCACCACCCCATGTAATTAAGCCACTACAGTAACATAGAAAAAACACACACATCACAAACATCATTAACCGTAAACCAAGCTTAAAACGCATGATTAACCTCCCACTAATCCTACGTGTCATCAACTCATTGGCCCATTCCCTCTCCTCGGGATTCGTACAAAACCAAACACAAACAGTACACACACTGTCACTTGAAGAATGTGTGTTTTTTCTCTTCACTTTCTTACACTGGCCCCACTCAACTCTCACTTTCCTGACTCTCCTTTGATCATTCTTTCTTTTCTTCTTTGATTTTCTTTCTGTAATTCTTGAATTTTGCTTAGCAAAAATGCATGAAGCAGTGGAAAATTACAGCAGTGAAGAAGAGCTTTCTGTGCTGCCTCCTCATACTAAAGTTGTGGTTACTGGGAATAATCGAACGAAATCTGTTCTTGTTGGGCTTCATGGTGTGGTGAAAAAGCCTCTTGGGCTTGGTGGCTGGCACTGGCTGGTAAATCATGCCTCTTTTGCTTGAAAAAGCCCATTTCTTGGGTGATTTATCATGGGGTTTTGATTTTTTTTGGTTTGTTTTGTTTATGTAATGCAGCAGATATTATTTTTGGAATTGGATTGTTTTAAGTGGTTTTGTTTTTTAATTTTGATGCCTGATGTTTTTTAATGGGGGGTTTTAGTTTGGTTCTTGATTTTGTGTTAATTTGTTGTAAGGTGCATTACTGCATTGCATATAAAATTATTATTGTTGTTGATTATGAAGTTGCAGCAATTTCTTTTGATTGTTGTAAAATGGAAGATCATGGTTTTCTTTGGCAAATAAATGAGGAATCTTGAGTATTGATCTTGATTGTTATGGAAATTGGTTGTTCTGCATCTTAGTTTGAGTTTATGGAACTAGGGTCTTAAACTTTGGGGGAATTTGATTGAGATTGTTTAGTGTGTTAGAGGAATTGAGATAATTTGAAGCTTTTTCTGGTTCTAAGTAACTCCGCTTCGTTGTTGTTGGCATGCAAGTATGCAATGCGAAATTCACAGTTGTGAAATTTATATGTAGCACTATATATATGTTTGTTCAAAAGTCATTGTTAACATTAGTGCTGAGCATATATGGGTCACTGAAGTCCTCGATTGAACACCTTTGGTTGTGAGAGAGGCGATAACTTGGAATGGTATAGTATAATATTTACGAAAAAAGTAATGTGGGTATTGAGGTTAGTATTGCTCCGAAGGGTAGGCTCTTTGTGGTAAACTCAACTCTTCAATTCCAAATTCACTGCCAAAACATCACTAGTAGAGTAAATTTGACTTATGGCATTCTAGAAATCTTTGGGTGAGTGGAGCCTTCTTGCTTTTCTTCATATTAACTCAAACCCCATGGGTTGAATTTATAGATCACAGTTCCGCGAAAGCTCCTCGTTTTCTTTTCTGTACTTGTCAAAACTGGGATTTTAGGCTTCTGGTGTTATGATTTTGATTTAACATTTCATACTTGTTGATAACTCATAAGTGGACACTTTTGTGTTGGTTCGTGCGTTATGTTTCTGATTTAATACTATATCTGTGAATGTCAAAGTACCTGGGTATAGAATGTTACAATTTACATATTTCAGTTCAGTATTTTATAATGAGTCCCACTAATCATGTTCAGAAATTCAGGTGCTTACCAATGGTATAGATGTAAAGTTGCAGAGGAATGCTCTTAGCGTGGTTGAACCACCTTCTGGCAACGAGGAGGATGATGACCTTGAATTTGAAAATGTGCAATGGAATGGCTCAGATTTGGGTGAACTTGGTTAGTGTTCTCTTTGCTGCAACTTCTATGTGCTATTATAGTTCCTAAGAATTCTTTACCTGAACACCATGTGTTATGAAATAAGTCTGCTATTGTTCAACATATATTTGCTTAAAGACCCTGACCTTCTATTCTACAGAAAATGGACTGGCAATGCTTTTTATACCTTAGGAGCCTAATCCTAATGATTACAGTTATGAGATTGCTGTAATGTATTTGCTATAATCATTGTGAGGTGTTAGTATAACTGAATCTGGAGAGTAATTAGAGAGTTGGTAGAGGTGGTTGCATAGGATTCAGTATGTCGCGCAAAACTCTTCATCTCATGTGTGCTGCATATCTGTTTACGGCTCACCGTTGAATCTGACATGATTTGTTTTCTATAATTTTACAGCATCTGATGATACACAGAAGTCACATAGATCAAATCATCGCATACGTACATCAACTGGATCATCCCACAAGAACGAACATAAGAATGTGCACAAGTCTCTCTCATGTGATGCGCAGTCTAAAAGACTAACTACATCTCCATCAGGTATGTTCCGCAATACTCTTTCTCATGTGACATGTCTTCTGCCTATTCTTTTAGCCGGTTGGTCTCACCATCCAATATTGACTTACATGCTTACTCCAATTTTACAGCACACAATGACACACAAAAGTCACACAGGTCAAGTCATCAAGCACATAAATCAACTAGATCATCCCACAAGAATGGCTGTAAGAGTGCCAGCAAACCTCTCTCCCGTGATGTGCAGTCCAAGGTACTAAAAACTACCCCACCGCTGTCCATGGTGAGTATGCTCTATACATTATCTAATTCTGTAATTTGATTATTCTCTTTCACTTGCTCTGTTTATTTCATGGTATGATTTGTGATTATTGTCACATCTTCACTGTTTTTTGATTTGATATGTCATGTGTATCAGGTTGACCTCAGTAAGCTAGATAGAGCTGCTTTGTGGAAATATTATCGACACTTCAACCTTGTGAGTTGTT
Organism: Daucus carota subsp. sativus; assembly: GCF_001625215.2. Taxonomy (NCBI): domain Eukaryota; kingdom Viridiplantae; phylum Streptophyta; class Magnoliopsida; order Apiales; family Apiaceae; genus Daucus; species Daucus carota. The sequence goes on along the minus strand of NC_030385.2, from coordinate 45,046,159 downwards.
TAATATTCGAAAGTTTAAAGTATTACTATAGTAATACATTTCTAACCTATTGGTGTTCCAGCTATTCATAAAACATACACTTTTCATTTCGTCCTTTTCAGATGGATGTCATGCCTAACCCCTCTCAAGAGCAGCTACTTGATATAGTTGAGACACATTTTATGTCGCAGGTACTTTTGCAGTTTTTTGAAACTCTTTTAAGATTATAAGAGTCTCAAGTCTTTATTACTATAATACTAATATGTTCAAAAATATGAATGCATCGACTAGAACTTTTCTCAGACAAATATAATACTGTTTCAACACACTAATCACACAAACACAAACCTTGACCACACTTCAAATTCTGATAATATAATGTCACGCCTGGGGATTGGGAAATGTTTCATACTGCATAATGTTTTAAAGTACAAGGGGAGAGGGAAAAGAACCAGGATTGCACAAGTCTTGTCATCACACTATCAATGTATACTTGATCATGTCATTTCTTTTTTTTTTTTGAAATATTGATCATGTCATTTTTATAGCTGGTACGATGCACATAGTATATTTTTAATAACTAACTTCGTTGTATGCTGTTGGTGAAGAAATTGGATGAGGTGCAAGTCATTACTGGGTTTGTCAAGTCTGCTAAAAGGTTGAAGACTCAAACCATCGGCAGACGATACTGATGGGATCAGCATATCATGCAGTTCGCAGCATTACACCCATATGGTAACTAAAATTCCTAGTAAACGCAGCTTGGCTCTGTTTCAGTCAGGAATTTTTCCAGTAACTTGTATAGCTGCCTTTGATTTAGTTGTAGTTATGGAGATATAGTCGTATATGTATATTGGCAAATAGTCCTCGAAGGATTTTATCGAGGAAAATAACATAGTCGCAGATGCATTTCTTCGAATGACCTATAACAGTTTGTGCCCCGGAGATGTATAGCCTTCGTATGCAAATTATTTTCATATTTGTGCTCCTGGTTTGCATTACATACCAGGTTTTGGTGCTCGTTGTCATTTAGGTTACTTGAAAGAGGGGAAGGTGGCCACTGGCCAGTTTCTTTGAAAGTTCTGGAAGTTTAAATTTTTAAAGTTAATTTCTTGTGAGATTTTTTTATAGCATCTATGAATACTTCCGATTTCGGTGTACAAAATGGCCGAATCATTGCTACTAGACTTAACCTATTCTTTAGAATTCTAGATATTTTGAATTGTTTATTCACAATTTCACATCGATAAAATGAGGAAAATTTTCTGAAATTTACTCAATCATGGATTAATCAACGAAAGAGAAGATTAACCGAATTCGTTCTTACCCAACTAAACTGTATTTCCACGTCACATCATCTATGTTGTTTAAATGAATCTGCAAGAACGACATATAATGAAATTTGAACTATGTTATATTAGGTTCTTTATGTTATTTTTGGTACGTATTTTGAGTCTCTTATTTTATTTTAAATCCTGAATAAAAGTTTATTGTTTAACTTTTATTTAAAAAAATAAATTATTGAAACTATACTTGAATCTCAAAATGCGTGTAAATGGTCAACACAAATTATTTAGTGAGACAGAGGGAGTAGCGACACTATTAATTTTTTCATATTCCATTTCCTTCAAAATCTTATTATAACAATTTTTCACTATCAAAAACAATTGTTGCCTCTCCAAGAATGATGGATTCAACAGCGATATTCTTCAGCGTTTGTCCAATTTCGATTATATTTGTAGATGCCGTATGGCTTTTAATTAATGAATTGATTTTTTTTTATCAAAAAAAAAACATGATCATACTCGTTTTTATGATTTTACATTTTTAAAAATATGAGAATGAATCGATTTTACAATTTCTCATATCCCAAGTGAATTAAAATATATATATAATAACGATTATATGATCGCATCAATTTTTTTAAACGGAAATAACTCAAATGTATGTAACCTAATCGTTATTAGAATCATATCTGTCAGAGTCGGATCATATTTCTGGTCCTCATCCCACCGATATGAGTTAAACGTAATGCGGACCCCGATTCTTCGCGTCAATGCGGCCCCAATTCTTCAATTCAGCTTATATTCCTTTTGCTATTCTTATAAAAAAGATGATAAATACTCTGATCTCACCATTTTGACCCCAGTCTTTACTTATACAGGGTAAGGGTACTCTTGTCCATAAAAAAATGCATGGTGTTCAATGGCCGTGTGGCTCGGTGTGCCTGTGGCATTTCTAGTTGCTCCACAACCACAAGCTAGGACTGATACTGTGAATAGACAATTGTGCCCCTCCTGCGGTTCTTGTTCTAGACTAAAAAAGAGCCATTAAGCTTGAGTGTGTGCATGCAGGGGAGTGGCACGGAGGTTAAGAAAACGTGTAATTTAGTGTGGAATAGTAAAAAAAGTTGGTGACGTGTTGGGACTTATTAATATATAATGTGTAAAATTGGTGTACTGTGGGTAAAGTGGTGGGACTTATTAATATTTAATGCATAAAATGAGTGTAATGAAAAAAAAATAAGGAGTGTAATTAAGTTTTTATCTTATAAAAATTTATTAATTTTTAGTATATATACAATCAATGGGACGAGTCAAAAGAAAAATGTATACAAATGAATAGGAGGCGCCGAGTACAAAATTAAGCTATGTTTTGCACGAATTCTATGCTGGCTGTATTCAAGGTTCAAACCCCTCCATGTCCAACGTAAATTCTGAGCTGTAAAATCTATGTTGCGGAGAATGTACCATCTAAAATATAAAATATCTTTTTTTTTTGCCGAGAAAATATAAAATATCTTAGTCGGCCGAGATTTTTCAAATTATATTATTTGAATTTCAAAACTTAAAATAAAATGATGGCCAAGCATTTCTCAAAGAAAAATCTCAAAGAAGCCACATGTTCGACATGCAAAAATACATCACGAAAAAGGAAAAAATAAAGAAAAGAAACAAAGATTCATGATGAATATTACCAAATGTAGCCTCTATATGTTACCTTCACCACAGCCACCCTCCCCAAAAGCACCGGACTAACTAAAATACATACAAAACCTCCTACAAAAGCACATTAACTCCCCCTCCCTCCTCACACACTCCACAATGGCGTTCCGAAGAATCATCTCCAAGCGTTTTTTGTTCACCAAAAAACGAGACCTCATAACTCCCCCCGAGCCCGTCACCGAAGAAGGCTTCGTGACACGCTTCCTCACTCGAAAGTCCATTAATCAGTACTCAGTGCCCAAACCTCCCGAGTTTCTCTACGCGCCTGTCGGGGACAGGCTGCGAGAGAAACTCTGGCCGCTCAATAAATCATCTTCGGATCATTTACGTTTTGATATGGGTAGCGAAACTCTTCGGGCTGACAATCTTGACGGGGTGTCATTGTCAGTGCCTGACGTGAAAAAGATGTGGAAGTGCTGGCAGATGGAGAAACTGAAAGCGAAGCTGGGAGAAATGAATGCGAGCTCGATTTCGTATTCGGAATTTACGAAAATTTGCTGCGAGGTGTGTGAAAATCATGAGCGGGGCTTGGAGTGTGCCAAAATGTTGGATGATGCGGGAAATGTTCTTGTTGCAGGCCATGTCGTGTTTCTCCGTCCCGATCAGGTATAAATTCGAGTTTTAACAAATTAATATCTGTCCGAATAATATTTCTTGAGTGAGTCAGAGTCGGAGATAAATACAAGGACTTAAAAGTTACAACTATCCAATTACTTTCGTTCGTATATTCTTTAATTTTATCTTATTGGGTTATCATTTTCAATCTATCATGGCAAATTGAGATATTAATTTGTCAGTCATTTACGAAATTAAGAAAAATGTAATTTAGATATTTTTTGGCGCGAATGTTAAAATATTTCAAAAAAAAATTAAAAATTCGATAACTGTTAATAGTTAAATTTGGCTTGAACTCGAGAACTCGAATATGATCCAGTATGGTACGATTTGGTCCGACTAATATGTTATCTTGATGATACAGATTGCGAGATCAATGGAGAAGCTACTCTATGAATCCACAGCTCTCCCAAATGATCCAAGAAAACAAGAGCTTGACAAGCTAGAGAAAGAGAAGGCTGAGCTGGACGCCAAAGCTGAGTCACTCGTCCGACGTGAGCTCTATTGTGGGCTGGGCTTTTTGCTGGCCCAGACCATGGGCTTCATGAGGCTCACCTTTTGGGAGCTAAGTTGGGACGTTATGGAGCCCATTTGCTTCTTTGTCACCTCGCTTCACTTTGCGCTTGCGTATGGGTTTTTCATCAGGACTTCTAAAGAGCCCACTTTCGAAGGCTATTTCCGACGTCGTTTCGTGGTCAAACAGGCCAAGCTGATGAGGGATCACAACTTTGACGTCGAGAAATATGAACAGCTTCGCAAGGTGTTTTATCCCGGTTACGGAAAAAGCGAGATTATTTGATTTTCGGTTTTATTATCGTGATCGGGAATAATATTAGTATGGTTTAATTGGGCCTAAAATTAGAAATGTAAATGTATGTTGCGGAATTGTCTTGAATCGTTTAGTTCTATTTAGATGTATCGATCAGCAAATCCACACAGAGAGAACCTGCTGCTTATCTTTAATGCAATTTCTGAATTGTTAGATCTTTTCGTGGCGGATAATTTTAAATTTTTAATGCAGCAATAGTTTTTATCCTTTTTGCTGGGTTTGACTGGCTTTTTTGGTAAAAATAAGGACTCGTTTATTGGAGAAAACTATATCTATGTAAGAGGTTTTATTGTTAATTCACGTGTCAATCTATTTTTAAAAATTATTAGTTTTTGTTAAATAATAAACTATATTAATTTATTGAAACGTAAATAGATTATTTTATCACAGATATAAATATATTTGACTCTTTTGAAATAATATAATATTAAAAAAATAGAATATAAGATTAATCATCTGAATTTTCATTCTCTTTTTGAATTAAACCAAACGGATTAAACAATTCAGCATCAATATTTTCCTTTCCTCTCATTTCCTTCTTTGAGCTTCATTCCGTTTCCCAAGTCTAAACCAAATGCCCCTCATGTATTTTCTTATAAAATTAATTTAGAATTCAAAACCAATTCTATCACACTTACATAATTTTATTTAAGTAAAATCAAATATACATTTTGATAGAATTATTGAGAAAAACTAACTACACGATGGTACTATAAGAATATCCCTATCATTTTCCGTCGTTATTATTTGATTGAAACCTTACGCTCGATAAGTTCGTTTTGACAACTGACAAGAGTATAGTAAATCGATATTACACAAGTACATATTGAAAGCATTTTGGCCACAAGTCTCGAATTTGTCCACTAACAAAGATCCATCAATTCCCGACCGGCCGAACATATTTGCGATGGCGTCTATTAGTTCCAAAGAATAGCCGTCTCGTATATACACTTAGATATTGTAAAATGCGAATTAAATTTATTAATTGGGATTTTTTATTTATCAAAAAGACTGGTAGAATATTAATAAAACAAAATTATTAAAATATTGTTAGCTTGAATTTCACTTTTTATTAACTAAAAAGCCCATAGACTATCTTACCCATATTTTGAACCTCTAATTCCATGGTTCCATCATCCATGCAAGGGCCACCACATGTGGCTCGACACATGATGATTCTGTCCCAGACCACCATGTGCCGTGGTCCGAACTTTTCTATAGTATGGGGTTTGGGTCGATTACGAGATTAAAGCCGAATGAAATCATAAATAATAATTTTATAAATTTGTAACTATAAACAGATTTGGGATAGTGATTAACTACATCACTTTCAAATACTAAATAGCAATATTCATCTTATAATATCATATAATCAATATTGTAAATAAATATTCGTGTGTATAATTTATTTAATTATCTAGTATAAAAATTAGAATTTAGAAATATAAATTATTATATATATATATATATATATTATATTTGCTATATATGGTTGCATTTTGGATTTTATGCTTTTTAAATATTTAACTCATGTTTCTATATTTCCGTAAATGCAGTTCGAATACGAGTAGCCGAGTAGGGCCCTACTCACACTACATAAAGTAGAACAGCTTCCATCAATAGAATTCGGTTGTTGGGCCGACCCAACATTATGGCTCTAACTGGCATGGCCCACTTTATCATTAGTATTGCATATAAATATCAATTAATTAATGTGGATAACATATATAAAAATTATCTCTGCTTCTAATATAATGATATTCTTCATAGACATAATTTTTCTGAAAATACTTAGGTTTGTTTATTTGTGGTATATTTATGTGTGTTTCTAATAAACAGGGTGTGCGACAAAAAATATTATGCGGTCACGTACCAAATATCATCGATATGTTATCTATAAGCATTTTTCTAATAATTAATAATCATCAATTGATTTTATTTTTATGATTCGTCAAATTTATTAAATTTTTAATTATTCAATTAATTAATTGTATAATCTCATATTAATTTCATTAATCCTTATCGAGTAAGTCCGATTGCATGCACGAATATAAAATATCAGAGTAGCTTCAATAATAATGACTATAGATGACTAGTTAGGTAAAATTTGTTGGATTTTGTCTTATATGATTATCGATAATAATGATTAATTTTATTATAAAATAATATTTATTATCATTTTAAATTGTTTTAAATTGAATATCTCATTTATGACTGTAATAGACGCTCTGAACTTCCGTTACAAGTCTAAAAATTCGATAAAAATATCCGATATCTTAGTTAATTATTTTGTTTGCATTATCCGAGAACTTTTTTATGATACCTCTCATTTGATTATAGTGCAAGATTTTAAAGGATGGGAATGGTTATTGAATACGTTACTGATATGGTTGTTAATTCAGTTCGAAAAACTACGATGCAATAAATCAAAAATTGTTCAAAAAATCACAATATAAAAATTAAAACCTCTTTTAAATATGTGGGTAAGCACTTGTTTGGTTTCGTCACATACACATAACGTTTGATTAGATGTCTACCTGCATGGCATTATAAAACAGAGAAGAGTTAAAATAATTATCTGTCATCGAGCATAACTCGCTAATGAAAATATTATAATGAAATTAGGTTATACCTAATATCTGGAGACAGTGATATATTTTATTTGTTTAATCATTACCAGTGGCGGATCTGACTATAAAGTTAAAGGGGTCAATTTTTTTGTAAAATAAAAATAAAAGGGGTCACAAAAAAATTAAGGGGGGTCAATTTCAATTTTACAACCTAAAAATATGTATAATATAAAAAAAATAAAAATTAAGGGGGGTCAGTTGCCCCATCTTACCCCTTCTAAGATCCGCCTCTGATCATTCCGCAGAATATGTGCTCTCATCCAACGGCTCGGTTCGTTCAAACACATTTGTAATCTCCGTTTTCAAAATAATTTATATCACTTTTGGTGATTCTTTTAATTTTTCCAGAATTTTCATGAAATTTGTAAAAAAAATATTTTAACATATTTAGAGAGACCGTGAAGGGTTAGTATTTTTGAAGGAATTTCTTTTCAAGCAAAATTTTATTTTTTCCAATCAATTTTTTTAATATTGGAAAAGTTCTTTCTAGAAAAACCTAAACAAATTTCAGAAAAATATTGTGACGGGAAAAGTCTTATAACGAACAATCAATTTATTTTTTCTATATTTTATGAATATGCGTCGTTTTTTAATTAAAAGCAACCAATCCTTCGGCTTGATATTCTTTATTGTCCGAAAGTCTCATTACATACCAGAAATAATTGTCCTTTCTGAATAATTTAGGAGGGATTCCAAGTGATTTAGGAAAAGATGAACGGGGAGATTCTAAATATATATTGGCTTATATATATAACTTTTAATTCCTTCCAATACCATACGGTTATATTGGGGTAGTTCAGATATTTTACAAAGTGGAGATCGCAGAGTAATAGCCTATTTGTCTGGGGTTTTATAATTTAAGGTATTTTTTAGTCGTAAACTGAATTTTTTATTATCTAACAAACTAAAAATTGAATTGAAATTATAAATGAATCAGAAAATGACATAAAATTAAAATAAACTTTTATGAAGATTTTAAAGTTAAAAAATATATATTTTTTATATGATGTCCGGTTACTTTCAAATGTAAATGAATTAGAATATAATCTGTATATATATACCATTGATGTAATCTATAATTCTGAATATTGGACTACAGATGTCGATGCTTATGTGAAGATCAAGTGCGATATTATTATGTTCGAAGTTGATGTATGTTGAATTGCTCGAGATTTGATCATAATATTTTTCGGATTAATATTTTATGTGTTAAGCGGTCTGAAAACAAAGCAGCTATATGTTTAGCTCGTTTTTTGTTTATTAATTAGGTTGTAATTCATCGTTCGAAATTTTGTCTCAGCTGAGTTTCAGTTATTTATTAAATTTTTCGCTTTTCGTCAAAAAAATAAATAATCTGTATATGAGTTCGAATCAAATATGAATGATGAATTGATATTGAAGTAGAACCATATCAAGAAAAATAAATAATACGAGATCTAATTAGAACCAGTTATGAATGTTCATATCTGAAATCATATTTTATTCGAATTTAGCTTTTATTTGTAACAAATACATATTTTGAAGGCGACTATAAATCATGGGATACTCGGAATCGATTTACGTACGGGTCTAGGCAGAACTTGTTTAAAATTAAACCCTCCGGACGATCATGTAGCAGATTATCCATAGCACTTTATATATAAGATGCTGACTAGACAAGTCAGAACAATGACCAGCGGAAATGCATAGTGGGCGTTTGGGTTAACTTAAAATAAGTGTTTTTTGCTTAAAATAAATAAGTGGAGCAGAAGTTAGAAGTAAATTAAGATTTATAAGTGGTTAGAGTGTTTGGCAAATAAGCAGAAGTCCTGAAACAAAAGCTAGCATTCCTAGCTTTTTATAAGTGCTTCTTGACTTCTTACACAAACGGTACGAATAAGTGCTTATAACTTATAATCCAGAAGCTGGGCTTTTAAGCCCTCCCCAAACACCCCCATAGTCATACATAAATAACTAGGGAAAATTAATTTAAAGATCATTGAACTATTGGTGTTTTATTGTCTGAGTCCCTGAAATAAAGATTCCAATATCCGGGTCACTTACGTTTTCAGTTTTCTTGTTTGAGTCCTTCCGTTAACTGAGATTCTAACGGACGTTAGAATCTCGATGATGTGGCAGAATTGTTGACACATGTATATTAATTTTATTTTAAAGGTCCCTAAACTATTAGTAATTTTCTTATGTGAGTCCTTCCATTGATTTAAACAAAACTAAGCACTTTTTTTCTTTATCATTCGAAATTTATTATGTATTAAGATACTAAGATTTAATCGGTTTAGAAGGTATTCAATTTTTAGTACAACTTAAGTTTTTTAATTCGTAATTATTTTAAACGTCTAATAGATAATATTATGTGCAACACCAATTGGAATTCTTGCAAAATTAATATCGATAGTTATTTGACAAATTAATATTGAATTGTAACATGGCTTTAAAGTTAAATAAATTCAAAATTGATTTGTTATATTAGAGTTTTTGACAATGGCCCTGTTCGGGGATTAGCTGTTAGCGGATTGAATCGGATGTTTTGACTAGAGCTGTTTAACGAACCGAGCTGTTCGCGAACAAGCTCGAGCTCGGCTCGTTAAGAGCTCGTTCGGCTCGGCTCGTTAAGTTAACGAGCTCGAGCTCGAACACAAAAAATTGTTCGTTAAGAAAACGAGCTCGAGCCGAGCTTTTAGTATGTTCGGCTCGAGCTCGGCTCGAGCTCGGCTCGAACTCGTTCGGCTCGAGCTCGGCTCGTTAAAACTCGAAAAAAAAGAATATTTTCATAATAATTTCGTAATATATATATGTTATTGAACGCCGAATTCAACATATAATATATCAAATCGATCATGAGAATATCAACTATAATATGGTACCATCAAAACATACTAAAAATTTTATTTGGCTTGCTATTTTAAGAGTAAAGTAGCGGTTTGGCCTTATTTTTCTCTAGCTCGGCTCGGCTCGACTCGGCTCGTATTTGTTCGTGAACAAGCTCGTGTTCGGCTCGTTAGTTATCGAGCTCGAGCTCGAACACACTTTTTTGTTCGATAAGAAAGCTCGGCTCGGCTCGGTTCGATAAGAAAAAATTTAAAGCTCGGCTCGACTCGGTCAAAACTCGGCTCGGCTCGGTTCGTGAACAGCCCTAGTTTTGACTAGCGGATTGAAATAGATTTTTTGACTAGCGGATTGAATTAGCTGTTTCTCGTAAAACTGTTTGATTAATAGCGGATTGATTAGCTTTTTCTGACACAAACCAAAACCTCTAACCCAAAAAACTTCTCAAAGTAGCTTTTTCAAAATTAGCTTTTTGGGTTCAAACTTCTATTTAAATCCGCTAACTACCAAACACTTATATTAGTGGATTTTAGTGGTCAAACCTCTAAACCACCCTAAACCTCTAATTTTGGCCCAAACCTCTATATTCCAAACATGACCAATATCTTATGAGGTTTTTTTTTTTTTTTTTTACAATAGGACTATAACTTTTGTGTTTGTTATGACAATGTTCTTGGCAAGTCTCTTTTACATGTCATTTATTATATGATAAAAAAACTAATAAACAATAAATTAAGATACATAGAAACACGAGTTAAAACATAATATAACACAGTAAAATAAATAATATTTATTAATTAATTAGTAAACATTAATTTAAATATTGTGTAAAATAAACATTAATATATTTATTGTGTTATATTAATAATATATTAATGTTTATTTTACTGTGTTATATTAATGTTTTATATTATCTATTATTAGACCTTTAAAATAATTACGAATTAAAAAGCTTAAGTTGTACTAAAAATTGAATACCTTCTAAGTCTATTAAATTTTAGTATCTTAATACATAATAAATTTTAAATTAATGAAAGGACTCAGATAAGAAAATTACTAATAGTTCAGGGACCTCTAAAATAAAATTCATATATACGTGTCAACAAGTCTGCCACGTCAGCGAGATTCTAACGTCCGTTAGAATCTTAGTTAACGGAAGGACTCAAATAAGAAAACTGAAAACATAAGTGATCCGGATATTGGAATCTTTATTTCAGGGACCTACACAATAAAACACCAATAGTTCAGAGACCTTTAAATTAATTTTCCCTAAATAACTATAATGGTGACCTGTTGCTTAACATATGCTCCGGAGTATAAGACTGGATAATGATGGATTGTTCAATTAAATAATTCACGCATAATATTTTAGATAAATAAGAGCATCTCCAAGAGCCTCTTTGTTGACTTCTAAATATAATATAAAAAATGTAGTTCTTAGTAATTTAGGACAAAGTTAAGAGTGTAAACTCCAACAATACTCTCTACATCTCTTCTCTATTTCATATTTTATTCATATATTGGGCTCCATTATAACAAAAGAGATGGAAAGATGGAGGTGAATTGGAGGGAAGGATTATTTTATTGTGAAAAAAATAAGTTAGGAGCAATGTAGTGGCTCTTAACTTTGAGGAGAGAGGAGAGAGAAACAAGAGGCTCTTATTGATTTAAGAACCACTTAAGAGTCTCTTGAACTAACATTTTTCTTCTCCCTTCTTAAATCTCAAGTTAGGAGCCTAAATAAAGAGGCTCTTGGATATACTCTAAAATTATTATATAATGTCTCTTGAAAATTGAAAATAATTCGGCGCAAGAGGTCAACTTGGCTGAAGGACAATAATGACAAATGATTTGAATTCCGTGTGAAACAATTGGTGGTGATTAGTAATTTAGCATTAGCGGTTCATGCTATAATAATAATTTTATTATTTAATTACTTATTTTAATTAAGTTAATCGAAAACAAACAAAACGTCGATTCAATATTCTTATCTTTGGCTTGTACCTAAACAAATAACATAATTAGTGAAGTTTCGTGTTGCCCCTTTGGATAAAAGAAGGATAGCATTAGTTCCTAACCAACACTTCAATTCACGTAATCTCTACCGTGTAATTCTGAGAATGTTGCCGAAGCACCAATTTATTTGATTTTTTTTTATAAATAATTTTAGTTTTTTATCCTAATAAACAATTTAAATGACCTATTTTTGAGATCGCTATCTCAGATTCTCAATTATGCCCTATGCCCTTATCTGGGCAAATTCTTTAGCCGAAATAATAAGTGTACGTATTTTAAGAATTAAAATTTAGAATGACATTGAAACCTCCAAATTTATGAAGATGAATTCAATTTTGAAGTATATTTTTTTGAATAAGTAATTTATTTTATAAAACAAGTGAAATAGGTACAAGTACAATATTAACTTATTAAGTTTCTGTCCTAAATTTATATATTATGAATTGAACACAACTTTATATAATAAAACAGTGGCTTTTATAATCCGCCGAATAGTTCGATATGACTGCTTTAAAATATTATAATACCACTGTAGTCAAGATTGTAACAACTATGGTGGTAAGTTTAGCATAATTTCATCATCTTTTTGTGAGGATTAGCGATTACATAAACACCAGTATATAATTTTGGAAAGTTTAGTCGGAAAGCATCAATATTTCTTTTATATTTAATAAATGATTAATTTAAACTTATCATTCAAAATTAGTTATGAGTTTTAACCCACACCTATCGTTCTCATCCACAAAACATGTTTAATTAGTTATTCGACTAAATCCTATTCATTCCTCCCCTCAGACAAGAGTTACATTATAAAAAAAATATATATTAAATCATTTTCTGAAATAAGAATATATACAAGTTCATTTCAGAGCATTTCAAACAATTCTCAATCCGAAATAAAATATGCTAAGTTTGCTCCTCAAAGTCTGAAACCATGCTACATCTGATACAGATTTTCCGCTGAGCCATGTTTATTTGAAAAATATTAACACCCCCCAATTATCATCTTCCGCTAAATAATAATTATTTTACTCACAAATTTCACCAAAACTCCACCCACTCTCTCACCATCTTCTTCTTCTTCTGCTACTTGCATTTTCTTCTCATCTATCCCCAACAAACAAACACACACACACACAGAAAAAACACACACAGACCATTTATATATTTTCTTCATTTCTTGACATTTTTCACAAAACCCATCATTTTTAGCTGCCACTTTGCATTTCCGCCACTCAAAATCTTGTAAAGTTTGCTCCTTTTTAGCATTTCTAGACTCTTTGGTGCAAAAAGATAAACCCCTTTTCATTTCTCTATCTATCTCCATCAAAAATTTACACACATATATAAATAGTTGTGTGTGTAATCATATATAATGTGGGGAAGACTGCATTTTTATTGTGTGATTGGGAATTTGGGCAGGATTTGATGGACCCCATGTTGTTAGTGTCTTCAATCTCTTGCATTTCATGGAGTTTTTAAGGATTTTGAGGGCTAAATGTGTTTATATGACAGCTTTTAAGACTAGAGTGAGATTTAATTTGTTTTTTGTTCAGGTATGTGGGCCCTTTTTTTGTTTTTTGTTTTGATTTGGAGTGTAGTTGTGTAATGTTCACTAGTTCTTGTGATTAGTTGTTGAATTGAGAGATTGGTTTGATGGTATTATTGAGCTGGATTATGGTTTTGGTTGGTGTGATGTTTCTGATAATGGGTGGGTTTTGGAACTGGCACTTGTGTTCTTCATATACTGAATTTCTGTTTTAGCCAATCTTCGAGATTTTGTGCTGATTGATTGTCAACATCCCTGGTTTGGTTTCTATTGTTGGTACATAAGCTAAAATACCCGAGAGAGAAATATTGTTTTGTTTTGATGTAGCTTATGTATATAGACTGGAAGGACAATTTTACTATTGTTGTTCTTTCGACATTTAGGTAGAACAGAATGTGTTTTCATGTTTGGAATTGGTCTGGAGTGGGATATACTCTTTGCTTACTTTGCTTAAGCATTGTAATTAGATTCGCTAATTTGTATTGAGGTCAATAGCATATGTCGTGCTTCTTGTTCGGGCTTGAAGTTTTTCTCTAACACGGGTCTAGTAGATTGTACTCAACTTTTAACAGTAATTTGTTGTATTGGCTTACTTACTGTTTTTGTGTCTTCCAGATTTTATTGATATTGGCGTGGTCTGAATCTAGTTATGTGATATCTCACGTACATGGACTGCAGCGGCAGAGCCCAGAAAAGGAAACAAAGAGCATTATATCCCATTCATGTATTCATGATCAGATTATTGAGCAAAGGAAAAGACCAGGATTCAAGGTTTATTCTGTGACCCCACAGGTTTACGAGAAGCCTGCTGTTTCTAAACCTATTCACAAACGAGGAAGGGAATTGCTTGAAGCTTCCCCCTTTTCAGGTCAGCAAGACGAGGCAAAGCAACCCATCAGAATTTATTTGAATTATGATGCTGTTGGTCATTCACCTGATCGGGACTGCCGTAATGTTGGTGAAGTAGTGAAGGTTTGTATTATCGTGTCATCATCTAGTATAAAATTCTAGTAGGGTCATGGATCATAACAAACATAAGTATGCATTTGTTTTTGAATTTTATCTAGCTTGGAGAACCTCTTGCAACTTCTCATACGGAAACACCTTCGTGCAATCCTCATGGCGATCCTCCTATCTCTGGTGACTGCTGGTATAATTGCACTCTTGCTGATCTAGCCGGGGAAGACAAAAAATATCGTCTTCGTAAGGTACTAAGGTGCATGTTGCTAGTTAATCTATACATCTTCCTTTAAAATCTTTGTGTGGTGCTGAAAAGTATCATACATTAACAACTACAACGTCATACACTGATACTATGAGGTGTTTTGTCATGCCAAAACAAAACGATCAGCGACACGATAGTACAATGTGTAGCTACTCGGCACATGCATAATGTAGTACGTCATTGTCAGCTGTTTAATCCTGGAAGCTTTTATGAATGCTTTGCATGTATGAATGCTATTACAAGTGTGACAGTGCTTTTTGATTACATACTCTAAGTTTTTGGTAAAATAAATGCTCAGGCTTTAGGGCAGACAGCAGAGTGGTTTAGTAAAGCCTTAGCAGTTGAACGTGTTAGAGGGAATTTGTTGCTGAGTGGATATTCTGCATGTGGACAAGATGGTGGTGTACAGCTTCCAAGGGAGTATGTAGAAGGTAATTAAATGCATCAATTTATATTTGTTACTTCCTAAGTTCCTATCACTTTTCCTCTTTTTCCCACCTATATTGTTTAGATCACACTCCCCATAAACACCCATTAATGTCTTTGTCATTATGTCCCAAATTGATCCTTCACTGTTTATTGTGTATGTATTCTCCAGAGGGTGTTGCTGATGCTGACTTAGTTCTTTTGGTAACCACTAGACCTACAACAGGCAACACCTTAGCCTGGGCAGTGGCATGTGAGCGTGATCAATGGGGTCGTGCCATTGCAGGTACCTCTTCATGAATAAAACTAATTTTTGGCATCTTCTCAAGTGCGAAAAAGCTAATTTCTTTAGTTCTGTATTCAGGTCATGTGAATGTTGCTCCTCGCCACTTGACTGCTGAGGCAGAAACCTTACTTTCGGCCACACTTATACATGAAGTGAGTTTGTCTTATGATTAGGGTATAAAATATCTTCTTATACTGACTTTTGCTGGTTAGATTAATAAATGTAGAGCTTACCCAGGTGATGCATGTTCTTGGATTCGATCCTCATGCCTTTGCACATTTTAGGGATGAAAGAAAAAGACGGCGTAGCCAAGTAAGTTCAATTGTGCTCATACATCATAACTCATAATTTGTTTAATCTTATGATTTACTTAGCATTAATCATGTACTGAAATCTAGATTTCTGTATGACATAATGTTTTGCGACAGTGATGGAATATCGAAATGATGTATGAATTTCCTGGATTGTTACCTAGATGAATTATAAAATATGTTTAATCACAAAATTTTTCCATTTAAATCAAACAATAAGGACTGTGTATTGTTTTGTAACACCTGGTATATGTTGATTGTTTCCTACTTGGTATAGACTTTTGTATGAATTAATAAATCCACCCTATAATGTACTCTGATTTGGCAATATTAGAAAATCAAATTAAAAACATCATCAATCTGTGAAATCCCGGCAATGGCTGTTAGTCTTATGTATTTATTTTTAAAATCGACCAGATTAAATCTATCTTTAATGTGCAAAAGAAATTTTACTACAATTCTTTTCCTTAACCATCATGGCTATTTAGGAGTATTCTCGCTCTTTTCTTGCTGTTCCTTCTATGGAAAAAAGAGAAGGCTTCTATCATTCATACTGATTAAAGTATAGAAAAGACGATTGTCCTTTGGTCTTATTATTATTATAACCTAATTGGTAAAAGCCTGTCTAATCAAGCCTGAAAAATGAATAAGGAAAGGGTTACTCTTTAAGAGACCATATGCTGTACAGATGGTCTTTGTTCATTATTTTACTATATTTAAGATTTATATTCTGCTTCATCCCCATCTCTGACTTCTCCAAATATCACATTATATTATGTTGATAAAGTTGCACATACTTCTTAGCATTTGGTTATACTTGTGAAACTGTTTTTTCTGGTATTAGTATTACAAGGCTTTATCTGATCATTATGACAGTCTAATTAGTTCTCTGGCATATCCTTTTGAGTTAAATATACCAAATAATTATGCTCCCTGTACAATTTTGCTAAATGTTAATCTTTGTTTGGTATTTTTGGTTCTTAGGTTACTGAATACGCGATGGATGAGAAACTTGGACGGATGGTAACACGTGTGGTGCTTCCTCGTGTTGTCATGCATTCACGCTATCATTTTGGGGTATATAATTCCTTTTCTCATCCTATTTTCTGTGTATCATGGCACTTTGGATCTCGACAAATACATGATATGTTGACCACTAAGTGCAAAACTTTACAGTTCACAAAAATCAGTGTTTGAGTTTCGCCCAACACCATAACTGAGGAACACGCTGGAGTCCTAGATAATAACATAAACATTACTCAGTAATAAAATATATGTAGCTCCATTAAAAACTTGAGGTCATTCCAGATATTTTTAAAGCTAAGAAAAAAAACACAACACTGAACGTTTTATATATTCTTTAAAGCAGAACCTCTCAGTTCTTCCAAAACTAGACATATTGAGGCTTATTAATTGCTCTGTTGAGGGCATAACATTGCTTCCACTATGTGCTCAATGCAGACCTTTTCTGCGAATTTTACTGGTCTAGAATTAGAAGACGGTGGAGGCCGTGGAACGTCAGGTTGGTTATACACATTGTTTTATTCTTCATATAATCTTTTAGTTACTTGTCAAGATGTTACCATCGTTTATATGAATTTCTGTTTTAGTTTTTATAGATTAATAGAGAATAATGACTTGATTGCAGGTTATTACAAAATATAACATAATCAACATGGTTATATTTGCAATTGCATCTACTAACTGGAAGTTCGTTATGTTCCACAGGATCCCATTGGGAAAAGAGGCTTCTGATGAACGAGATAATGACGGGCTCTGTGGATACAAGGTCGGTTGTTTCAAGAATGACACTGGCTCTGCTAGAGGATAGTGGGTGGTACCAAGCTAATTATAATATGGCTGACCGGCTTGATTGGGGACGCAATCAAGGGACTGACTTTGTTACCTCTCCTTGCAACCTGTGGAAGGGAGCATATCATTGCAACACAACACAATCATCTGGATGTACATATAACAGGGAGGCTGAAGGTTACTGCCCAATTGTATATTACAATGGAGAACTTCCTCACTGGGCTCGTTATTTTCCACAAGCTAACAAAGGTATGTTCTATATTTAAAGTTTTTCCTACAGTTGCTGATTTCCAAATAGGGCAAGGGCTTACATATTTGGTCAGATTCTATTGAACTTAAATACATTAATTGTGATGTTTCATGATTTTTAGTGCAGTATTCTGTTCTGAATCGACTTAAATGATGAATACACAGACATTAATAAATTTTTATGAAAAAAGAGTAAAAGAACACATAATTCACCAACCTACAATATATGACACACTTAATGACTTATCTTTGCCTTTTGGTAGTTTTCAATATGTTTTTAAACTCTTTCCTGTGAAGAAATTAGAAAGATTTTGCATTAAAATTTATTGTATTTTCAATTTGGTAAATTTATTCTTAGCTTTATAAGACAAGTCATATCTTCTGAAGTTACAAGCTTTTCACCCCCTTTATTGAAGACTTTTGAGAGAGAAAAACATCGGGGCAGGCGGATATGATATATCGTCTATTTCTTCTAGTTTAACAGACAATCTTATGCAAATTAATTTGGCAGGACTGAATAATTTGATTGTGGACCATTTTTTCTAGTTTCTAAGGAGTAAGGAGTAGAACTTTTAGACAAATTTTGTGATTACTTCTAGGATATATTTCAAGATCATTCAATATGCATCAGTTATATATTTTACCGAGGATCTTCATAAAAAAAGCCGCTTTATTCTGATTGGGATGAACAGGTTATGTTTGAGTTGCATGTTTCTGGAATGATCGTTATGATTATTTATATATTTTACAACTTGAAGCATGCAATATGTTTGACTAGCTGTTGACTTTAAGACTTTTCAAACTTGTATCATCACAGGTGGACAATCGTCTTTGGCCGATTATTGCACTTATTTTGTAGCATATTCAGATGGTTCATGTACAGATGTTAACAGTGCAAGGCCACCGGATAGGATGTTGGGTGAAGTAAGGGGAAGCAGCTCAAGGTAAGTTTTGCTCTAGGATCTTATATATGGATTAGATTTATATTTTTGTTTTGATAGTTATTATGTTTATGATCTCTGTAGGTGTATGGCCTCATCATTAGTCCGTGCCGGGTTTGTAAGGGGATCTAGTGCTCAAGGGAATGGATGTTATCAGCACAGGTGCAGAAACAACTCATTAGAGGTAATCTCTCTTAACTCCAGTGTGTGATTGTGCACCCGCATGCAGTTTTGTGTTTGTCAATTGTAATATCTAAGGCTCTTATATATTCCATGGCTACTTAGTGAAGGCTCACTAAACCCACAATTTGACAGGGCTCGAGCTTATATTTTAACTGTAGTACTCATCTATGCTGTGAATCGTAACAGTTCTTTAAAAGAAATATCATTCAACTTCATGGTATTGCGGGCTGGATTAAGATGCCATCTTAATTACTCTGCTTTCTCTGTATTTTTCATTAAGAAAATCAAAATAGTAAGAAAAGACGCCCACTTAGAAATACTCAATAGTAGGTAAGCGGGAATGTGGAAAAGGGGAACACACACTCTTTGCCTTGGAAAAGGAAGTTATATTTGTCAAGTATCAAATAAAAAGGGTAAAGGAGTTTCCCAGGTCTTGGAAAGTATATTACCTTACCTTTTGTGCAGTTCCTGCCCTCCATAATCTGAATTCTGATCATTGTCTTTTTAAGGTTTCTTTTGTGTTCCTTAATGACCAGACATCTCTTTTATAATGGTAACTAGTCAATGTGCATTACATCAGTACTTGTATAGTTGAATACATGTCAGTACAGATGATTGAACCCGCCCTAAGCGCCTAAGCCGTAAGATTACAATGTACAGCAACTGAATATGCATGCTGTTTGTTTGCACATGTTCATACAATAAAAGATGTTCTTTTATCCTCTACTCATTCATGTCTTGCTGTAAATGTGCTTGTTTTAGATTGCTGTTGATGGTTTGTGGAAAGTATGCCCAGAGGCAGGTGGACCAATTCAGTTTTCTGGATTCAATGGTAATTCACTAACCAATCATCTTCCCTCGATCCTAGTCAATGTCCCATTCTATGCATTCTCGAGACTTCTTTGTTATTGATCTGTTTCTTTTATGCTTTCCAGGCGATCTGGTCTGCCCAGCTTATCACGAACTGTGTAGCACAGATCCAGTTCCTGTGTCTGGTCAGTGTCCAAATTCTTGCCATTTCAACGGAGACTGTGTTCATGGGAGATGTCGTTGCTTTCTTGGCTTCAGGGGCCACGATTGTGGCAAACGTAAGTTCCTTAGCTTCAATTCGCCTCTCTACCTTGATCAATCTCATATTCTGAATTCCAGTATCCTGCTCTTCAGATTCTTATTAAAATCTTTTCTGCAGGTTCTTGCCCAGGCAATTGTAACGGGCATGGAAAGTGCCTTGTGGATGGCATCTGTGAGTGTGATAATGGTCACACTGGAATTGATTGCTCTACTGGTAACTTTTTTCTCTGCAAGTGTTGCTCTGTGAATTCGTATTTTTCATACAGCAATCAGCATGCCATAATTTGAGTTCTTCAATTGTTCAAACGATTACAAATTTAGATAGTTGTCGGTACTCAGTCAACAAGACAAGTTATAATGATGAAAGCCATATTTACTAATGTGTTACAACAAGTCATAACCATGGAAAAGTAAAGGAAAAAGAAAAGATGAAACTATATTCTCAAGTGGCCAGATGCAGATTAGCTAGTTAGGTGATTAATGGGCATGGGGGTTTCAGGGTTTCTGATATAGGAGCATATTTAGTATTTAAGCATCTAGGCACTTTTAATGTGGATGCTAATGAACATTTTTTAGATGATACATCATGGTATGATATTCGATACTCTCTTTTGGACTTTACATTGCGTGCGGTTCTCTTTAATCTTTATATGTGTATTAATGTTAATGCTACCTACCTTCTGTTAGTTTTTCTAAATTATAAAAATCAACATTTGCCTCACTTTTAAGTAATGTGCTGGATCTGACACAACATTCAAATAGGGAGGCTTTGAAATGCCCTCTTAATGCATCAAAGAGTTCTTTAGGCATGCAGACCTGTTACTCAATTTTCTTGATTATTCAACTTAATTTTGCTCAACATGTATTGGCATGCAGCTGTTTGTGATGAACAATGCAGCCTTCATGGAGGAGTCTGTGATAATGGAGTCTGCGAGTTCCGTTGTTCTGACTATGCTGGTTACACATGCCGGAATAGCTCCACTATTTCCTCCAGTCTGTTAATATGTAAAGATGTGCTAGGGAAAGATGCATCTGTTCAACATTGTGCGCCTGGTGAACTGAGTGTACTTCAGCAACTGGAAGAAGTCGTTGTCAAACCCAACTACCACCGTTTATTTCCCGGTGGTCCTCGGAAGATTTTCAATTACTTCAGAAGCGGGGACTGTGATGGAGCTGCAAGGCGGCTAGCTTGCTGGGTATGTTGCCTTAATTTTGTATACTCCTTGAAGGAAAGCCTGATCTTGATCATATTCCTTTTATGCTTATTTAACTATGCTTTACTTCTTTTTCCTGTGGGACAAAGCCCAACATACTACCCCCAACTCTTAACTGATTGGTGAATGCTATAATAATAGCATACCCAGAGGTTCTCCAACAAAATTGCTGCATAACTAATTATTTATTATCTATTTTGTTTTCTTACCGCCACTTCTTTAACATAACACTTCTGGCGAAAACATTGAACTTAAGGCCTCTTATTGGACATAAATTGTCTCAGTGGAGTACAAAAATCATAATTACTTGCCAAAGGTCAAGTCATACTAAGCCAGGACTTTTGTTCAGATGATGGATGTACTTTGCAACTGTCTTTACATAAATATGACAGCATTTGTTATGCAGATATGTTACTGAAGGTGTTCTGATAAAAAATGCTGCAATTGTTGGTTTGAAAACTCTATTTAGTTGCATAAAGTCTTAATTTTTCCTGGATAGCCAAGTTTAAGAAATAATTGACAATCATAGAGAGCCTGTACTCTTGGCTGAGGAAAGTAAGCTTGAAAAAGCTGCATCTCCACATTAAATTGTTTACGGATTGCATATCCATGACTAAAATGTTCCACAGGCTGCTTCATTTTTGTAGCTGGTGTTTCATTCATTGAAAAGCCATATTGGCTTTTACACATTTAGCCTTGAATTTAATCATATTTCATCGACTTCTTTACTACAGATTTCCATTCAGAAGTGTGACGGGGATGGGGATAATAGGCTGAGGGTGTGTCACTCGGTCTGCCAATCATATAACAAGGCGTGCGGAGCGACACTTGATTGTTCAGATCAAACTCTCTTCAGTAATGAAAATGAGGGTGGCGGTCTGTGCACCGGATATGGTCAAATAGATGATGGCTTTAGTGTCTTCTGAAGCAACATCAGGCTAGCAATAATTCTGAAGGGAATTGCTGTAAATTATAGCCAGAATCAGCCCTTGGCTTATCTATTCTTATTTTGCTCTCTTCGAAGGGGCGGGGGAGGAGGGCTGGGCCAGAAGACAGGTTTGCACAAGTACACGTGCAGGTTGAAATTGAGTAAAGTCCGGGAATCAACTCAAGATTCATATAGGTGGGAAAAATAACAACTAGCCTATCAAAGATAGAAAGTCAAATTGTAGAGAGTGGAATACTATGGAAATAGGGAAAATACAAAACAAGAGGATAGACTTAAGGAGGGGAGTGAAGATGAGGTTTAGGCCGAAGGCCTGAACCAAAAGCAGCAAGCTTCATGTATCGCTGAATGTTAATCTTCACTATGGTGAGCTTTTATATTTTTTGTGGGAGCTCCTTGGGTGATTTATTGCAAATCAAATTGTAGTTCTGGTATTTGTTGAGTTTACATGTGATATCATTTGGTCTGTTATTAACTAAAGAAGGAAATACAAGAAATGTTGGCATTTGATATTTGATAATTGTTTAGTCCAAACGTATACTCCCTCCGTCCTAAAATCTTATAAGTCACAGAGTTATGTTTCACGGAAGCATTAAAGTGTGTGCCGAACATTTAAAAAAAACATATAGAGATAAGTGGGGAGCATTAACATTGAAAAAAAAGCTTATAGAAATGAGTGGGACGGAGAGGATGATTTATTTACGGTCTAAGCACTGCTTGCAGTATTTGCAGTCTTAACTAGAATTGTGGCGAAAATTATTAAACACTGCTTGCAGTATTTGCAGTCTTAACTAGAATTGTGGCGAAAATTATTAAATTCGATGTCAAATTATTTGAAGTACATCGATTCCTCTATGCCTTGAAATGAAGCATGCCGCTAGATTGTTCCGAAAGAAAGAATGCTATAATGAACAAAAGGACAATCATTCATCTCTAAGAAGACATGAAAGTGTAATTACATAATAAGAAATCAAAGTGAAGTTGTGAAAACCAGCAAACTACAGAACAATTAAACACAGCGATATACTGAACAATGTTTTGGGATTTACAAGCAATAGTGGTCCTAGAAACTACAAAAGGCCAGTACCTTTTTTAGCACTTTGGCCATGAATTTTCCTATGCTATGCTATTTGTCTTTCCTTTGAAATACAGCTGCTTTGACATAATCTAGTATTGGTGTTGGTCGAATACTGAAATACGTGGCAGAAGCAAGGGATACGCAAGAGAGAACTATGTATATTTTGAACCAGAAAGATGAAAAAAGGGTCAGATATGTAAATACAACAGTCAGGGCGACAATTACAGTGAGATTTACCAAACTTTTTGATGTTGAAATTTCTTTTTCTGTTATCTGACTAGGGAAGTAACCTCGAGAATTGAAATCTTGGAGCAACTGGTCCTTAAGAACGAAAGCATCCATCAACCAATCAGCAACCTCACTTTCTGAAGAGGGGATCTCGGCAACAGGTATACGTCGAATATGAATGTGAACTTCTGCAGGATCCACACCAAAAACGTTGTCCAGAAAATGGGGGCACTGATATTTGTAGGCGATAGTCACATCGTAAACTGAGACACATTGAGAGCACTTGAGAATCCAAGAACAGGACTAAAAACATCAATTTACACGTGATGCTGCAACTAAACTAACTGGTCTTAGTCTCATTACACATGTGATGCTGTGCAACTTGAACCAAAAATAGGTAGAGAAAATGTTATAGATGCTGTTATTCTTGGAAGAATTATTTCCATCTAATTAAAGCAGCTGCATGTCTTATTTTCTTTGCTACTTATATATGGGAGATTGGGAAGTAAAAATCACTGCTAAGGAACTGTTCAGAATTAACAAAAAAAATTTATAACACACATAAAAAGATATGGAACCATGCAAGGGGTTTTGTCCTCAATGACCTAATCCACACCCAACTTTACCAACACAATCTTATCTCCAAACCCTCTTATACCACCTCTCAGCTCTCTATAAGAATTTTAAACTCTCAACTAGAACCTCGTCAACTAAACTCCTACACACAAGACCCTGTTTATAGAGTATCAACATGAGACTCTTACATGCAATAACTAGTACCATGACTATCCAATATCCATACATGCAAATTATCAACACAATATTCTTATTGAAACAGAGTTTATTGAAACATCAAACTTGGGCAGTTAAATGCCTCAATCTACGCATGGAATTTTTTCTTAGGTAAAGAGACAATATGTTGATCAACCAACAAACATGAACTCGACACTTTGAAAAAAAAATGGAAGGAACACCAAACTTTGGCAGCTAGAAGTCTCAGTTAAGGCATACAAATCCTTTCCTAAAGATGAAAAGATATAACAGTAATGTAGTGATATACAGGTCTGTCAGTATTAGAATACATCAGACACAAGTTCGCCGAGTAAACACCTAATTACAATACTTAATGGTCAATTTATACATCATAATATGCCGAGTAAAGAAATTATACCTGCATCCAAGGAGTTGGCTAAAGTTTCCAAGCAAGCATGAAAACCCTTTGTTTTAGGAAGAAGCACGTTCTTCAGTATAGGTAATCTATTTTCCGCGGAAAACTTTTGACTCTTTTCACACTTCTGTTGTCTGTATGCAGACATCAAATATGGGAGGAGCACATTCTTCAGTAGGTAATCCATTTTGACAAACGTAACATCAAATACTAAAAAGACAGTACAAGGGGTAGTGCCTTACGTAAAATCAGTCCCTTCCGGAAATACAGCAAGCCATAGTGGATCCCTTATATCAGTGAAAGTCGAAAGCCTCTGGTGCATGGTTGATTCATCAATTTCCCACTTCCTCTTGACTGAAATGAACTCAAGCACATGAAACCCCCAACCTAAGATAGGTAATTTCATCAGACTGCTCTTGAGGACATACTTAATGTATCCTAGGGACCCCTTTCGGAAAGCAAGATTCCATAGATACATCCAATCAACCTCAGTTCTATGGTTCGCTATAAGCAAAACACGTTCCCCAGGTGGAACAGTCTCTCCAGAAAAGACAACTTTAGTTTCGTTAATATTTTCAAACAAGAAGGGCCACAAAGCCAACCAATGACCAAAAATGAATGACACTACTTTTCTGCTGTAGTGAATGCTGAAAAGGCGCAACAACAGGAAAGACACAGGTCCAAAATAAACCATAAACATGAATGCCGTAGAAAGAAATATGACTAAACATATCAAACCCCTCAATATCCTGAATGGAGTCAATGGTCTATGCTTTAGTCCAGTTGTGCTGAGGGTCTTTGATGCTTCCATCTTCTTCCAAATGCAGTGGCCTTGACTCTCCCCCAATAAGTCACTGTAGCATCTGTGATTTTTAAAAAAGATCCTTAGAACCATCACAAGAGCATAACAATGTAACCTCTAGATCTCAATAGCAGGGAAGAGATGTACATGGCCAAGATGGGAGAGAATAGTAGAGCCTTATTAGTAGACTTAACCTGCCTCGTTTGAATCAGGAGAATCACAATCAAAAACTTATTTTATATGTTCATTATGACAATTGCTCTATAACTTAAGGTAAAAGTTTCCAGGAAGTTTAAAGGTGTACAACCTAATTAAAAACAATGCCAACGAAAAACTCTCATATTCAAGATGTAGTCCTATCAGATCAATTGAATTTCTCTTCAAAGTTTGTAAGCATACGCACACTAATTTTATCACAGAACCTGTATTATATCCCTATTGCGCAAACATAATCATAATCATAACCAATTCTTGTCTATAGTATCTGTTACATTCTAAATTCCAGTCACAAACAAAAATATATATATAAACACACATCCTCAATTTAGGTCAGATGCATTGTAACAGAATAAAATAAAATACAAAACAATTCTTCATGACACTACCTCCACAATTATTACACACAAAAGACTACAAATTTCACATCTAAATCACACAAAAAAGGATCAGGATCATTCAAAAATCAATGGAACAGTAAAAAAACAAAAACTAGGCACATCATGTTCTTGAAATAGCAAGAACCAAAAAGACACTACAGTTAAAATTGCATGAAGGGTATTTAGTATTGACATATATAAAAGGAAACAAATCCATCTATTCATACAAAGATGTAAGAAAAAAGACAAAGAAACATGGGTAAATCAAGAATTACGTACCAGTAGAGTTATGATAAACAACGGAGGGGTTATGTTTTGTTGTTCATTTATAGAAGTGGAGTTATGTTGTGATAACATAGTACAGAGACATGAGGGTTATGGGGAAGTGGGTTTCTTTTCTTGTGTTGTTTTAGATCTGATCCACTTCTCTCAGAACTCTCTTCTCATCCTATTTGTCTTGTGCTCTGTGTTTGGTCGCTCTATTTCTTTTTTCCACCACCTCTATATATAACCTTTTTTTTTCCAATTTTTCTTGAGTTTCTGATATATATATTTTGATGTCAGATAAGGTTTTTATCTAAACGGGTGATGTCAGATAAGTTTGATCTAGAGCTATCGGGTCTTTTTTAAAAAAAACTTATTAAATTTATCTGAGTTATTTCAAAGAATCGAAACGACTCTGTCAAAAAAAATAAAAATTTAAATATATATATCAATAATCACAATATTTTTAATTTACTTGAATTTTCGATAACATATTTTGAGATCAAATTATTTTGAGTCAGAATTAATAAAACTTATATACCATATCTCATATGTGTATACAATTTTTATTTTTGGTTTAATATTAATGTAATATATCACAAGAAAACATTATCGATAATATATACAGAAATTATGAAATGTACTTGGTAACAATTATTCATCACGGAATATTTATAAGTGATGTGGACTTTGTTTTCGAAAGTGTATGATCCTATTCAGAAGCTCGTTAAACTTTTTAGTAAAATTAAGAGATCTGGTTGAGCTAGATATTTGATCAAAGGAATCACGTGACTTTAATATTGATATCTGATAATTAATTAGATTAATTAGTGATTTAGAAGAAATTATTCATATGAATTATTTAGTTAAAACACCGACCTATATCTACTTAATATATAAAAGGCTAATTCAAATTGAGTCAATATATAAAAAGCTAATTTAATAGTAATTATTTATCAAATAATTTCAAATAAAACAACTAATTCAAACTGTTCGTTAGATGTGCTTAATCAGTTAATTAAAATAATTAATCTACTTTAATAATAATCAATTGCTATTTACTAACCATTAATTTTGTAAGGGGATCATTGTGTTAATTTAATAACACTTTTTATATATATTGATTATTATTATATATTAAGCTTCGACTCTTTCATAATAATACTGTTATATATTAAAATTTTAAAATTCAATATATTTAATATTTTATTTTACCTAAACATATGCCACCAACTTACAATATCACACTCGCACCCTATTGGCACTTATTTTCTAGTAATGCTCATATTTGGCCCACAGGCACCGGATATGCTCTTCTAAATACCTGACCACACAAGAAACGGAAGAAAAGAAATCTTGTTAATCACAAAAGCATAGTTCCGTAATTTATTTTTTAATTTTTTTTCTTTTGAATAAATATTTTATATTTGAATTTTTATACACAAAAAAAATTTTCAAAAATAAATTACAAAATTATGTTTTATAAGAGCCTTAACGTGTCGAGCAGTGAAAAAAACTGTAAATAAATGAGAGAGACAAAGTGAGTATATATTTGTTTACCATAACTTACTTCATTCCGACAAATTTATTGAAATAATACTTTTTAAATCATCAAAATTTCAAAATAATTTGGATGCGTATTTTTCTCATCATCCAATTGAACAAAATCAACCGTCTTTGACGAGTATTCGTGGTTAATACATAAAGAAAGAATAAAAAATAAAGATGGTGCATCATTCACTTAAAACTGTATCTTTATCTTATATTCGAGTTGCAAATATTTTAGATTTTACAATATCAAATTTTGCATTAGGAAGTGAACTTAAGTTACCTTCTGTGGTGCTGTTTGTGTTTGACTAAACGCGGTAGAGATATTGTTGACGAGCTGATTATTTATTTATATTTTTTTAAAACAAGAATAATTTTATTACGTAATCAGCAGTACACAAAAAGAATAAATTTACAAGGAATATATATGTATGTCTCTTCTCCTATCAACAGTATATTTTCTTTAGGCCATCTTAAAATCCTAAGATGAAACCAAATGATACACAACTATCAAAAGGCTGACCCAAAATTTCAATATGGAAAGGTCCCTGTGAACCGAATGTGGTCCAGGGTCCTTTGAAGACCATATTTAAGCACTGCCTGATTCCCGGCTCTAAAGCCATTTCCATAAACCGGTGACGTATCGGATTCAATCTGGTGTTTGAAAAACTCACCGAGCTTTTTATCAAATGGAGAACTAGTCCTCTGGTTTGATTGTTCAGCAGAAGCTCTCTGCGATTCTAACCACATGTGAGCTAGCACCTGACAGATACCTTCTTCAACATCCGGGCTCAGGGTCCGATAACCTTAATGTCAAAGATGCATAAATTCAAGTCATGTGGTTGTTCACCATAAACTTCAAATCATAGTAATTCGCAAACTAGTTGTAAGATTTAGGTGTTCTGATGTTATAATCGTAAAATATAGAGCACTATCATTAATGTTATAATCACTATACATTGAATATGTGTAAAGAAACACACCACTAAGTCGCATCCAAGCATGCATCATCTCATGAGCTAGAATAGATCCAGTCAGCAATCTGTATGAAAGATTATTTGTTGTTAAAGATTTTAAACGAACAGACTGTTCCAACTTAACCACACTGAAAGATAACATACTGTCCACATAAAGTTTTGTGCAAAGTGCAGACCATATATGCATAATGCATTACACTGTTCAGATAGTAAGTGAACCAGAGGAATAGCTCAGCCAGTAAAGTAAGGTGGAGGCGCGTTGCGTCCCATGTTTGAATCTCACAAGAGATGACTAACGCGTCTAATGTTAACTTACCTAGAATTTTTTTTTCAGGGTAAGGGGATTTACAAATTTCTAGGTTTACGCTGCACATGTGTGAGATATCGCGTATACACAAAAGTGCTTAAAAATTAAAGTATTCTTTCCTTGCAAAATTTCTTTTTAACTGCTGCCATTTTAAATACTTGAGAGATCATAATTCTCTTGGGTTTGCATTGCACTTGTGTGAGATATTTTATTTTTTTTTGACGACTGTGTGAGATATTTTTATACTACAAAAAAGTGCTTTCAGAATTTCAATATCCTTCTGCTTCAACCGAAAGATCACAATTAATTTGCAGGTTTGGAGTCACTGTCTTTGACTTTGCAGGTCATTAATTTGCACAGGAATAACAGGGCATCATACTCATTAGTACTTTGGTATTTGGTACTTCATACGTTCCATTTAAAAGAGTTTCGCTTATTAATAAAGAGTGTATATTATTATTATTATTTATCTTGTTTTTATCATTATTAATTGTTATCTTTTCTTCTTCCTTGTTTTTTTTTTTTTTTTTTGGGGGGGGGGGGGGGGGGGGGGGGGGTCCCTTTCAGTGTTCACAGATAAATCAACCACCTCCTGTATCTATATTATCAGACCTTCAGTCAGATTAGGAGCAAAGACCTTGCTTCGATCTATTCAGGGTTTTATAGATTATTCCTTATCCTACAATATTATTTCAGCGGATTCAGAATCAATTACAATAAAATAGAAAACTAGTTTCTTTTTAAATAACTATGTTATATATTATATCTGTTTTACCTTCCATTGGAGGGGTTACATAAAGATACAGGTGCTTGATTCAATACTACTATGTCGTAACAATATGGACTAAATTACTCAATACATATCTACTACATCTGTTGCAGAAAGTGTATAACAATACCTGGGAAGGCCATATAAGATCAGAATTGCTGTCACCTCACAGCGACGTGTCAGCTTATATGGCTCTGTTCTCATGTCCATGGCTCGATTTCCTGCTCCTATTCTAGGTCGCCTTAAAACCTGATGTTTGCGCAATTCGTGGTAATTAAAACTAATTAAGAGATGAGAAGGACAAAGAAAGAAGCAGGAATATTTATAAGTCCTTACAGTGCTGATGGTTTGTTCTTCAGAAAGGCAAAGTCCTCTGGTCTCGGGCATGTGATGATGACCCTGTTAAAGAAGATTTTCATTTTAGAAAAAACAAGCTCATTACCCTTAAATTGACAACCCGTCAAATAAAGGCTACAGAAATATATATTTATGGCAGTGTCAGCCTATTATAATGTCTTACACTCTTCTCCCCATCCATGGCTTCATTAAGAGCTTGTCTCTCAACCAAGAGTAGTGGCACTTGCTGTTCCACCTTCATATTTAAACTTTCATAAAATTCTCGTATATCAAGATATAAAGGTTGACACTGGTCAGTGTCCATAATTGCAGAATCCAGACACTCTAGGCAAAGGCTGCGGCCATCATCAAGGGCAACATATTTGGTGTCTTGTGGCTACATACAAAAGTTAAAAAGCAAAATCAGACTTAAATAAGATATATATATATATATATATATATATATATAGAGAGAGAGAGAGAGAGAGAGAGAGGCCGTCAAGAATGAAAGTTATGTAAGCTATCAAAATAACCTCCATTCGCTCACAGCTACAGCACCGCGAAGTTCTATCATGCTCGTGTTTAGGACAGTATTTTTGGGCCCAAAAAGGATGCGCTCTATATTCAATTAGACCAGCTGCGTTCGTTGGAATCTGCAGAAAAATTAAATGTGTTTAAACAGACGTTACACTATATTTTCAAACTAGTAAAAGAAGAAAAATATTACAGATATGTGAATATGATTACGTAAATGCAGAAAAGTTTAAGAAGGTTCAACAGCATGTAATTTGATGCATTTTTTTTTTTTAGCTTCCAAGGCAATTGTCCGCACAAAGAATAGATAGAGATCTTTGAGAATATCTAGTATTTCCAGTTATTTCTGCATAAGCATTGTGCAACTGTGGAATCCACTAATTTTGCACAGGTCTCTGGCATTGAAGAAGACATTTTAGCTTTTAAATTGTACTGCAAGAGTGGCATATACTTCCTCACAGTACACACAAGATTTTAAATTTTTTTGTGCCAGGTGTAATTCCACAAAAACATCATGTGCCCAAACCAGCTCTTATTCCAATTAATAACTTTTTGTAACAAGGTGGTGTCAAGGACATTACTGTTAACAGGAAGACTATTAGTTGAGACAGCATTTAAGAGACCTGAAACTAACTAATTTTTGCCAGCATTCTTTTAAGTCATACTCAAGACCTCACTTGGTTGAAAGTTGAAACTATTAGGGCACATGCACAGTACTTTAGAACTCATAATGACAGTTAATACTTTGATAACCATCATTGATGTGTAAAAAAACAGTCAGCGTTTACCACTACAAGTTGATACAAACTCAGCTAAGTTGATACGAACTCAGCTATCGCTGGTAGTCATCATGGTCATTTTATACACAGAAAGACACATATATCACTCATTTAGAAATGGGCGTTAGATAGGCCATCACATTAAAGTGAATGCCAAATATGCAGGATTAGCTTGGGAGAAAATATATGCAGAACAACTCTAAACATATATGCTTATATATTATACTAAGAGATACTTACAAAGTGATTGCAAACATCACATTTTGGGTGATAATGTTCTTTGTAGCAAAACTTGTGATAAGGATAATTCCCAGACATAGAAAACTGCAAAAGAAAAAAAAACTATAAAAAGATATAGTAATATACAGACTTGGAAGAAATTATCACAAGAGAAGGTAACATCTATTAATCTAACAAAATAACACCCCCTCTACAGCACTACAACTTGTTTTGCCATTACTCTACCACCACATGCCGGATATGTGTTACACTCAAAAATCATTATTGTACTACTAGGCATCCAACAGCCTGAATATCATTCCAAGAGCATCTTCAATTGGGATGCCAAGAGGGGTGCCAAAATCTGAGGAATGGCACACTTGGGTGCCTCCTTATTGGAGTTACAAGGGTGCCCAGAGAGTGACAAAATAAGTTCCCAACTTTTGGCACCCTCTAGGCACCCCCTCTAATTGGATAATGTACAAATACTTGTCTTGAAAGTATATATCATTTTACATATTTTCTTGTATCTAGTTTCTTTATCATCTGTTCGGGAACCATTTTGGCGCCTTATATTGGGTGCCAACTAATGGAGTTAGAGGTAGCCATATATGACTTGGATAGAGAAGAAATTCAAAAATTATTATTTATGATGAGTTGGGACAAGTCTTGCACCTCTAAAGGGTGACTGTGTTAGAGATGCTCTAAGGGTACAAATGAAGTGTAGATATCTCGAAAAATAAAAGGAGTTGCCAATACAATAATAAATTTATCAAAATCTAAATTGATTCCTTTTTAATCAGAGCCATTTTTTTTTTGGTTTTCATCTGCAAATGGGCTTGCAAAGATAGGATTTTGGTGCGACAGAAATAGTAAAAAAGTGCCGGTGCACAACAAAGTATCAGTTCGAGTGACTACCTCATAATCAGCTATTGGTTGGTGGCAAGCATGGCATCGGAAACATTCTGGGTGCCAAATTGAACCCATGCAACTTAAAAATCGCCCATGGCCAATCTCAACATTGCAACCAGCACATATCCTACCACAGGAGAAGTTGGGATCAACATACTATCTTTGAACTATCTTATGCATAATGATTTAAAAGACCCAAGGTATACACCAGTAACCAAAAATTTGTTAAATCTAATATTTAGAGGTGCAACTCGGACTCTAGAATCGACTAAAGGGTGAAAGAAACTTACCCAGACATCTCTCTAAGAAAAGATATAGTAGCAAATATACAAAGTTCTGAGCAAAAAAGGCCCATGTTTGCATTAAAGCAACATGCAAAGCAGGGGGGTAGGTGTAATTCTCTCCTATGTCCCATCTAGTGTTACAAAAATTGTAACGCATTATGCATGCAGCATGCAAATGGAAACATAAAACAATTTCTATTTAATGACGTACTGGGGTAGGTGTCTGAAAATTTAGTATTAAAAATGCTTGATCATAAGCTCGTTAGGGTAAAATTAAAATTATGACATACGACTTAAAGTGAAAAGTGCAAAGTTAAAGTTGTCAGGGTGATTTTGAATTTATGGAAAACTTATGAGTTATGGAAAATATAATAAGAAAAATAGATTTGATACTATATCCCGTTTGAATGATGATATTAACTCTTATCATATAAAATCACAAAAATATAATAAGTTGTTCAACAAAGTACTTCCTACCAACTCTTGGCATTAAGTGAGTTTCTTACAAGATTTAGTAAATCTGGTTGAAAAACTTTAAAGCATGTTTTTAGTTTCTCAATATCATACAGCTTACAAGATGTTTTGAAAACTTTTAAGCCCAGATTAAAAGTAACGCGAAATATATTACTACACAGTACCTTCAAATATTTGTAGGTGGGTCCTATCAAAAACAGCTCAATAACCAGCAATTTTCTTAGCAAAGTATGTTGACCATAAATGAAGGGACCAAAAACATAATCAAGATAGTGAGTTATGATACCTGAAGCCAGTAGAATAAGGAAAAGGTATAGGCTGATAAAAATTTCCACTGCCCAATCCCATTCCAGAACCATTTCCATATCCCATTGCATTTCCGCTTACATGTCCGTTTCCTATCCCATTCCCATATCCACTTGCATGTCCATTTCCTGTCCCGTTTCCGCTCACATATCCATTTCCTGTCCCGTTTCCGCTAACATGTTCCTTTCTTCTTCCTTTTCCGCCCACATTACCATTTCTGTTTCCATTCTCAGGTAGAGAATCAAAATTTAAGCTTTCTTGTAGAGCTCTAGCAAGTTGCTCATCTTCTTCCAGTTGGGATTCATCAGCTACTGGAAACATAGAGAACTACTTAGTTTGTCATAAACCAGGGTATATGTGATGCAAAAATTGAACTGATTTAATTTCTAACTGAAACCAAAACAAAGATAGCAACAAAGAACTCGCATATTTATAACAGAAAATCTATAATTTAATTCACAAATTTAATTATCTGCGGTTAGTTACTACTAATATCATTAGAAGTCAAGATATCCAGGTTTAGCAAGAAATTATCAACAATTTAGCATCAAGTGTGAACTAACTTCCTACTTAATTGTCACTGAGAAGAGTATTCATTTTGCAGACTAAATGGCTAAATTACACACCAATTACATGTTTTCCTTTCTTATTTTCTTCGGACAAGGATATAGCAATTGCACGATCGATATCTTCTGTGTCTGACCATGCATCCTGCATGTCCAGAATTACAATAAGAAGGTTAAGGCAATATTACTTATAGTGATTAAAGATACCAATGCAACAGCATAGCATAAGAAGGAAGCTAATTAAAAAAACTAAAAAACTGATAATGCAAAGACATCTCCATATATATCAACTGTAGTGACCTGTGATGTAGATGGGTAATTCTCATTAGAGTTTGCACTATATCTCCAATCATATTGGCCTTCTGAGACATTATGACTCGAGCCTTTAAAAATCTTGCTAAGCCAACCCATAATGAGAAATGTTAGTTCATCAAGTACCTCAAGTTCTACCTGCAAGAAAATAAATAAAATGATCACCGGAACTTCAATATGATTTATATGTTAATTTAAATTTTCACGTTTTTATGTCATCCAACTATAAGAGTAGAAGAGTTGTTAGCTCTATAGCCATTCACTATAATCATCAGAAGAGCATTTCCTACTTCATTAACATGCTTTTTTCTCCCTGTACTCGGTTGTGGCACAGTAATTATGGTCGAGAACTTTAATTGGTCGTTTCTCGGTTCTATAAATTGTTAAAATAATCGGCAAAACACGATGATCTAAATTTTAACAAATATTCTAAAGCTGCTTCTACAGTAAAATATTAATTGACGAATTATAAGCCAAGACAATATTTTATCATAATAATTCTAGTGTCAGGAACATTGTGGAAGTTTTATGAGAATTTCAAGAAAAAATAAACAAAAAGGTATTAGCGTAGCTCTAATTGAAGGAGCCGTTATATAGACATTCGAGACTATGCAGTAATTATATACAATCATAATATCATAAATATCTACAATGGTAGTGCAATTATCGGATCAATCCTAATAAGTAATACAAAAATCTTATTAACGATATAAACATTATGTTTCAAAGATGCATACCACACCAATAACATCAAGCCTCAACACCAACCTAATACGTTGGAAAAAATGACAAATAATGGCTCACCTTCAAGTAATTAGAAATCTCTTCGAATGAATTGTGTTGATTAGTGTCACTGAGAATGTTATGCACACAAAGTATATTTATCCAAAATGAATGTTGCTCAAGATAAGAAGCAATCAGCTCTGCCTTCAATATCTTTCAGCCCAGACAAAAATTAGCAACCAGAGCTGTTCAATAATAAGATAATGAGCTGAAACGTATCTACATTATACATGGGAATACTAGATCAAAGAAAATATCAATCAGAGCCATTGTTGTTAATTAGATAGAATATAGATTGCACTTCTTTCATTAACTAACTCATCTTCTTTAAAAAAAATAAAAAACTTTCTTCATTATAACCACAAATGTTGCAAATGCAAGAGCATCTCCAGAAAGCAAAAAAAATGGTCTATCATCAAGAAAACAGCATCAACAAAACAGTAATCTAGTAATCTACACATAAAACATGGCAATGGGTGTACAAATTCATCAACAAAAACAGTAATCTACAGAGCATAAAACTCGAAAAACATGGCAATGGGTGCACAAATTCATCAAGTTATCATCAACTAAACATCATAATGTATCCATAATCAATTGTACTAAACATAATCTATCATCAAGACAAACACATGCTTCCTCAACAATTTACAAGAACCACGATACTTCATACACCAACACGTATCGACAAATTCTAGCACAAACCCATTAATCCTAAGCTAAATTCCAACCATAAAAATCCAATCTTTACAACAAAATCAAGAAAAAAACTCGACCCAATTCGGCGTAAAGCTTAAGCAAATATAAATATACAACACAACAAGAAACATAATACAAGACCACGAATAAATAAATAGAATCAAATTTATTATAAATAAATACAAGCATACCCCTTTGGACTGAAAGAATGGATAAAGAGGGGAGAAGAAATCTGTGAGCAGAGAAGATGGAGAAGATTTGATTAGTTGTGAAAAGTGGGTTTTGAACCCTTTTGATAGCTTATAAATTTGTAATTTGTTGTTGTACAAATATTACAACTGGTCGTGTTATAAAAAGATTGATTATTATTATAATTTAATTTAATTTATTACATGAACAACAAATGTAAAAGTCAATGGTCAAAGAAGTGTAAGAAGTGACAACACGGTTGGCAATGCGGCATTGGTTATATCGGTTGGTCCACTCGGCTTGTTTTTACGATTTCTTTTGCTTGGTGTTGTGTGGAGTTGTTACGTGGTTTGATATGATGTTTCTTGGAAGTGAGATTTTGAATTTGATGGGGGCTTAACTTTGAATCTAGATTAGGTTCATCTCGGCATGGGATCGTGTCATTATCCCCACCATGAGCTAAGTATGTCTTTTATTTATTTAGCATGTTTTTTATTAATTTTTTATGTTATATTTATATTATAAATAATATAAATTTTATATAAATATTATATCTTATAGATATTAAGACTTTTAAATATAGTTCAGGATAGTTATATAATCTTCATCATAATTATAAGTTAATATAACCAACTATATCATCAAGCCCGATTCCTAATTCCAATTAAATTATTAGCCCAATATTCATAAGTACATTTTAGTAGCAATGCTATAATAATGCAACAGTTTTTAATATATATTTAACTGAAAATGACATGCCATTTGGGCATGCTTTTTCGTAAAATACACGTTTATAAGAGTATCTCCAACGATGAGAAACCTTTAACTAGAAGTCTGATTAACATACAAAATTAAAAATTATAGTCAATGCCCAGAAAAACAGCACTCCATCTGTAGTAAACCCTAATCTATAATTATAGTCAACCTCCCGTGGATGATTATATTTGTCGAAACAATGCAGATCTGTAATGAATTTCACGTCATCTCCTGTAGTTTATTTTCCTTCTTCCCGCTGATTACAAATTATTTATTAGCATATTAAACAGATGATATGTTCTATTTATAACAATCCAAACATTAATAACATATTATTCTTAACTTATAACCAACCAACATAGCCAATACTATCGAATGTGTTACAGGTTATAGCCAACCTCATTGGAAATGCTCTAAGCATGTCAATCGAAACTCCCGTGACATGTACCATAATCTAGATGCATCAATCCTACGTACCATAATTTTCCGAAATTTTCTTTTAAGCAGAAGTTCACTTATTCGTTATCCAAGTCAGAACAAATAAATTACTTATGTTTTATAAACTCGACCAAACACTCCATCAGATCATACCATGCTAAATAGGGAATTTTTACTTTGATTTATTTTTGGTGCCATCTCTTAATATATCTTTAATTGATCCATTTTAGACTTTTTATTATAATGAAATTTCATTGTCCAAAATTTCATGGATATCATGCATATTAATTGGTTAGATGATGAATTTTTCCTGGTTAAAGAAAATTCATCCGAGATTTTATTTTTGTGCTTGTATGTTTGTAAAAAAAAAGACGAAACCAATATAGTCTAACAATTTTTTTTAAATTCTTAATAGATATATATATATACACAATAATTTTAATTGTCCAATTTTGAATTTCAATAGTCAATTTGATCAAAATTTAAATGAACTTTAATTTTACAATATAATTGAAATTATTAAAAGAACTACTCCTTCCGTCCAACCGCGTTCTTTACGGGTTTTTTTTTTGACATCTCACTTGTTTCTTTATATTACAAAACTTTTCAAAAACAGCGAAGTTTTATGTTAATATAAAACCCAATCTCACCCATTATTTTTATCTATTTTATCAAATTTATCCATTAAATACATATGTGTCCGACCACTTTCTCCGTTTTCTTTCTCTTCCTTACTTATTTTTATACCCCTTCTGGTTCTCTTTACGTTTCTCCTTTCATATGTCGGAACTGTTCACGACATAGGAAAAATTACTAATTTACACATAATTTATAAGACCAAATATAGTCACGAGTGATCTTGTTAAATTCATATTCATGAGTATTTTAATAGGATGAAATTTCAATATTTAATACTAATACGAAATTAAAGATATTAATGATTAAAAGTATTTATTGACAAACGTGATAAAGGTAAATATGAAAAGTATTGAGACGGTGTCCAATCTTAATGTAAATACTGGGGACGGAGTGAGTATTTTATTACAAAGTACATATAATATATTTTAAGATATAATTTTTAATTTTTCAAAATAAGAAAAAACAATCCTTAATCTTTGAATAAAAAATGATGAATTTGATCATTAAAAACCAAAAGTGATTAATTAAATATTACTCTCTCTGTTTTCAAATATTTGACGTTTGACTTTTGTGCACACACTTTTAAGTGCATTGACTGCATAGCTAGAATTAATATTTTTAAAATTTTCTTTTTATGAATTATAGTATAAGATTAATATTTTTATTAAAAAAAAGAAAATTTTAAAAATAATAATTCTACGTATACAGTCAAAATTCTTAAAATTGTGTGCCAAAAAATCAAATGTCAAATATTTGAAAACATATAGAGTACATCAGAATTCAGAATGAATAGCGTGATAATATTAAATCCCGATAAACTAGCGAAAATTTCGCATATACCGGTTCAGAATATCCACCCGTGAGCCAAACCGGTTAAAAATCCTATTATTAGAGCATCTCCGACCATCGAAAACCCTTGGCTAAAAGATGAGTTGGCATATCTAAAATAGAAAAATTTAGCCAACAGTTCGAAAAACTCAACTCCAACCACGCTCAGCTGTTGTTTATAAATTTAGCCAACCTCCTATGGATGGCTAAATTTGTCGAACCTCTACAGGTCTGTAAGAAAATCTGTAGGAAGATTGCATATCATCTATTACCATATTGAACTGATATATTCTATTTTAACAATTTAAAATATTAATAACATACTATTTTTAAATTATAGCCAACCAATATAGCCAATACAATTGAAGCAAAATGTCTTCCGGGTTCAGCAAATTTTACATAATGTCTTACAGGTCCAATTTAGCCAACGATTATACCCAACGCCGTTGAAGATGCTCTTATCCCCCTCGGACTCGCCATCTGTCACCCAGTGTCTACATACATACAGGCCATCCACATTTCTAAACAGTAAACGCTTTCATCTTTACAATCTCTTTTCACAATTTTTTAATTAGGGTTTCACAATGAAAAGCTCCACAATATTCAATCTCCACCATCCACTGTACGTATCTCTGCTCATATACATACAATCTCAATTATCAATTTTGCCCCCTTATTATCATCTCTCGTAGTTTAATTTTTAATTGATCGTGTTATGTATTGTTGTGAACATCGTTAGTTTACGTTTTTTCTTTGGTACAGATCAATTGTGTATTTCGATTGTAATGTTTTTCAAGGTTTTGTGTTTGTGTTTCTATTGCTGTTATGTTTTGATTAGACTGATATAAGGAATGTAGAGATAAATTTGAATGTGTCGGAATATTGGGATTTGTCGGAAAACTTATTGCAATAGCGCAAAACAGCACTGTATGTGTCTGTTTGGTTTAGATTGTGGTTTACATTGCAAGGCGGAGATTGTTTAGTTAGATAGGGTGATCGGGAGTGTTAATTCTCGTGGCTTTTATACTAG
Source organism: Daucus carota subsp. sativus (assembly GCF_001625215.2). NCBI lineage: Eukaryota > Viridiplantae > Streptophyta > Magnoliopsida > Apiales > Apiaceae > Daucus > Daucus carota. The sequence continues at coordinate 45,006,225 of NC_030385.2, read as the reverse complement.
TTAAGTACTTGTGATGTTTTTAGGGTGCTGGGAGGAGTAATGTTTCTTCGTTTTGTTTGAATCAGATTTTGACGGCCGAACTTGTATGGTTTTCAACTTGTGAAGCATCAAGTGGGGGTTCTAATATCATCATCAAACTGTTTAAATATATTATGGTAAGTTTGTCTTTATCTTTTTTACGAAAGAGAAGGTGATAATGTGTATGTGAAAATAGTTTGCTGAAGAATAAACTCGTTGTACCTGATTAGAGTATAATTTATGTGTGAGTACTGTAAAACAAGTTCTTCACAAGTTTTACTCCTAAACAGTTAAGTGTGACCTTAGGCACTGCTTTTTATTTTACCTATGGATGGAATTATAGAACATGAATGATAGGATTTAGACCCATGTTCACACCATGGGGTTTGATACCATGGAGTATGATGGAATATTGAAGTGCCCAAGTGTTAAAAAGACAAACAGAGTTGATATAAAATACTCTAAACTAAACCATATTAACCAACAATACAACTTAACATTGATATTTTGGGTGTACATGACACTGAATGGCTGTTTTAACGAGAGAATGATTCAATATTGTACACACGACATTATGCTATTAAAGTACTCCTAGCCGAGTAAGAGACTTTTTTTAAACTTTATTGTTGTCTTACATGTATTAACAAGTAATGTTACGTCTTTTACTACGGACAAAGAGAAACTTAGTAAGACATGCCTCACTTTCTTTTTTGGCAGGTAGAATTTATATTAAGACAACAAAGCTCCATTAAGTACAAAAATCTATCGTCGGTACCTTCTTTTAACAGCTCATTGTCTTTAACATATAAGAAAAAGGCTAAAAAAACCATAAAGGAAACAAGAATTTCAAAGTTCATTATAAATCAAAACTAGGGGTGAGCATTCGGTTCGGTTAACCGAAAACCGAACCGAATAACCGAAATTTTTTCGGTTCGGTTAACCAAAATATATATTTCGGTTCGGTTTTCGGTAGCGAAAATTTTAAAATTCGGTTTTTCGGTTATTCGGTTTTTAATTTCGGTTAACCGAAAAACCGAACGGTTAACCGAATTTCCAATATTTAATAATATTTATTATTAATAATATATATATATTAATTAAGTACATGTAGTTTTTATATTGTTAATAGCTAGTATCTTTGTTATACTATGAAGCAGTCGGTCAGCGTAACAAAACACAGTTAATTATACGAGCATTTGTTTAGTTATTAGACAAATCAAGTAGCGCTGCATTTGAGAATGTCTAAGCAACCAGTGTTCATGATCTGAGTTGCAACAAAATAGGCGCGGTTGTAACTTGTCACTTCTCGGTGATTAGCTTTAGCTCCCAGATCAGCATCCAGGTAAAGGAGGATTAGACCGGACAGTGAGTTTTACAATCCAGCACCAACCATCATATGCATTAGATATTAGTTTAAAAAAAAATTCGGTTATTAATTTCGGTTTTCGGTAATAACCGAAATAATAATTTCGGTTTCGGTTATAAACCGAAAAAAGTTCGGTTCGGTTTTCGGTAGCTATTTTTTACTAATTTCGATTTCGGTTAACCGAAAAAAATTTCGATTTCGGTTTCGGTTAACCGAATGCTCACCCCTAATCAAAACCACCCTCTTCAGCATTTCTAATAAAATTATATACAGTTTCCTATAGTGTTGACTTCAACTTTAGAACTCAACTCTGAATTTTCATGCTCTAAAACATAAAAAGTATTTCCCATCTCTTGATATTTGACACCCCGAGTCATGTTTGATAGCCTGCACTGATAACAGATAATCAATGGAGTCTATATTAGTCTCTTTGAACTTTGGCATCTGCTCCAAATAACTGTTTAATCTGCAAATTTGGTACATGTATCCTTTGGTTGCTGAGAAATGATTCTTTCTAAATTTTTTTAGAAGCGAAGAGATCCGCCGAAGGTCCCCTGTAAAATGGAAATGGATATAGACTATATCAGCAATCTACCAGAGCATATTACAGACAAAATTTTGTCGTGTTTATCGCTGAGGGATGCCGTGAGGACAAGTATACTTTCAAGAAAATGGAGATACAAGTGGATTAGTCTTCCACAACTTGTATTTGATAACCAGTCTCTCTTGATTTCTTCTCAAGATCAAACACTCATTAGAAATAAACTTATTAACATTGTTGATCATGTCCTATTACTCCACTCTGGTCCCATACAAAAGTTCAAGCTTTCTCACCGAGATCTTCAAGGTGTAAATGACATCGATAGATGGATTCTTTTTCTGTCAAGAGGATCATTGAAGGAATTCATTTTAGAAATATGGAAGGGTCATCGGTACAAGCTACCAGCTTCTTTATACTCCTGCCAGAAGTTGATTCATCTGGAAATTTTCAACTGCATGATAAGACCTCCTACACCATTTAATGGGTTTAAGAACTTGAAGAGCCTTGATCTTCAACACATTACTATGGAACAAGATGTATTTGATAATCTGATATCTAGTTGTACACTACTTGAGCGGCTTACTTTGATGAATTTTGATGGGTTTTCACAACTTAACATACATGCTCCTTATCTCCTGTTCTTCGATATTGGAGGTGTTTTTGAAGACGTCAATTTTAATGCAACTAATAATCTTGCTATTGTTTCCATTGGCTTGTATGCAACTGCTGGATATGACCAAAATCCGGCTCTTGGCAGTACTGGAAATATGATCAAGTTTTTTGCTCCTCTGCCTCGTATTCAAAGGCTTGAGGTGCAGAGTTTCTTTTTAAAGGTAACATATCCGTGACTTTTAGGACAGGGTTTAGATACTTCATTTTGATTGATGTTATATGGTTGCAACTAATTATTAGGATAGCCAGATAGGGTGTATATAGTTCACTTTGAATTTTATATGGTTGCATATGAAAGTAATTCTTGTTTTCATCATAGTTAAGTATTTCCCTGTTACTAAAGGTTTTCTGTCCAAACATTCTACTAAATACAATACGGTTTCTCGGTGAAGATTCACATATTTAGTTTCTCTACATTATCAAATAAGCAAAGTTCCATGTCTTGTAACCGTTGCTGCAATATAGTTTTATATTTTCAGTATCAATACAAGTATTAAACTCTCTTTATATATGTTGCTAATGTCACACATCTTTTTTCTATATTCGTCTGCAGTATTTGGCTGCTGGTAAAGTTCCAGAAAGACTTCCAACTCCTTGCATTGAGCTTAATTACCTATCATTCCGCATCAATTTCTGCGACCGTGCAGAGAGTCTGGGAGCTCTTTGTATACTTCGAAGCTCACCTAACCTGCAAGAACTTGAGATTTTAGTGAGTTGTTGTAACAGTAAATGCATAAATAATAATCATCGAGTTCATATTTAATTTGATTGTAGGCAACAGTTGTCTCTGGAGTCTGGACAATTGTGCCTTGATTTATTCTCTCTTCTTCAATTTACTTGATGCAGGTGCGCCCAGATGACCAGGCTGTAGATGGAAGAGATGCACGCATTTCAGAAGAGTACTTCCATAATTGCCCATTCAATCAACTGCAACTTGTGAAATTGGTTGGCATATCTTATGCTAAGCAGGAACTAAATTTTGTCAACTTTCTGCTCGCAAATTCACCTGTGTTGGAGAAGATGACCATCAAACCTGCTGCAGCTATTGGTGGATGCGAGTTGCTAAAAGAATTGCTGCGTTTCAGAAGAGCTTCAGTGCGAGCCGAAATCATATACCTTGACCCATAAGATTGTTCAGTAACTTGGTATTTGTAATGGAAATGAAAATACATCTGGTGTCAGTACATTGCTTGTGTCTTTCATCATCTTTTGGGTGCTATGAAGACATAGCAACAGTTCTTTTGTTAACTGAACAACTGTCCTGGAACTTGTGATGTTTGATTTGCAAGTCAGCATTCAGCTAATCAATTTTGAATTCTCGTGGGTATTTTTTTTTTGCTGTGGTTGATATTAAACTTTTTTTTTTTTTTTTTGACGGATCAAGAGTTGGAAAACCAACTCAGGAACAAGAAACGGAATCACTCCTCAGCAGAGAGGACAACTGATCAGGGGGATCAAACACCCAGTTGGGAGGCAGATTCTTCAAACAAGCTTGATGAGCAACCCAGTGAGCAACACGATTGCAAGATCGAGGCACAAAAAGGATCCTAATATGAAAAGTAGCCACTATTGATCTGATATCTTCAATAAGAACAGTAGAATCCCATGGCGGTGTTGACTCAGTAGAACAGAAGCTAATCGCTGATTTGCAATCCGATTCAATGCAGGCATTAAAAAGATGATGATGCCTTATGATTAAACAAGCTTCACGAATAGCAATTAGCTCAGATTGTAAAGGTGATGTGGCTGAAACACAACAACCTCTGCCAACTACAAGCTTTCCATCAGACTTTCTGCCAATATTAAACTTGGTGGATGATAATATAGGGTACCTCATGTTTTACATACATATGTTAGAGCAAGTCCAATGCTAGATGCTATATATCTATTGCTATTGCTATAATATAGCACCAAAAAGTGTTTTTTGGTGCTAAAATAAAACTTGCACTCCAATGCTAAGTTCTATAACTTGTTTCAAATTTAACCAACTCATTAATTTTTACCTAACTTCTATATAGAACCAACTCTTTAACTTTTACCTAACTCATCAACTCATTAACTAGTTTCCAATTTCTATTTATTGATGATGTGGCAACATGGATGGATCCATCCTTGGTTTCAAATATAGAACCAAGGATGCATCTATGCATGGATGCATCCAAATATAGCACCCCTTTGGAGTTGAGTTTTTTTACTTTTGATGCTATAATATAGCAATAGAACCAAGTATAGCATTGCATTGGAGTTGCTCTTAGTAGTTAGCGTAAGTTTAGCGGAAAAAAAGAATTGTGCAGTTTAATTCTAATTTTTGATATATATACAGGGGAGGGTTTTCACTTTTTACATTCAAGACTTTTCTTCTCTGGAGGTACACTAATATCATTGGTATTCTGAACCAGCTACTGATAAAATATTGGTGATAAAGTATTATAGTAATGAGAACTCATATTTCTAAGTTTTTTTTGGTAGAAGTCACCTTTGGTTAAAATACAAACTCAAATTTGCATTGAAACCCCCAGTATCCTAATTTCAGATAAAAATGAATTTAGAATTTCATTGGAAAATGAAGACGAACGCTCAATAAAATATAGTACAAGTCAAAATCCAGTACACTGCAGTCCGCGAAGTGTGTTTAAATTAAATCGAAAATTTTATTAATAAATTTATCAAGATAAACAGCATTTCATAAAAGAGAATTGATATCGAATTTCTAAATCTTCTTTAGTTTTCACAAAATGACTTATAACCTTATAAATGAGTATCTGTTCTACAAACTCTCGGAGCGAGCCAAGATCGAAAAAACAAAAAAAATTTAACACTTGATATTCGAACTACGAAACTCTCGGAGCGAGCCAAGATCGAAAAAACAAAAAAGAATTTAACACTTGATATTCGAACTCTAAACTCTAGTAACACAGCCAAACAGTCACTGAACATTATCCACACTCCCTCATCTCATCTTCTTCAAAGCCCCAAAATTTCCACTCAAAATTAAAAAACAAATAGCTCTGCAACAATAATGGCGATTACAATGTCTTCATTAACATCCTCCTTCGCGTCTCTCTCCTTTACTTCTCAAATCTCGCAGAAACCTAACTCAATCTCCCTCGCTTTCGCCAAACCTAACTGCTCAACTCTCGTGAAGAGGCACTCGCCGCTCGTCGTCGCCGCGAACGCCGCTGCCGTCGCCGGAGAGACGGAGGACCTGAAGAAGTTTGTCAAGGCCACGCTTCCCGGCGGATTCGCCGCGCAGACGCTGTGGGGAACTGGCCGCCGGAAATCGGCAATTGCTCGTGTCGTTCTCAAGGAAGGGACCGGAAAAGTTATCATCAATTATCGCGATGCGAAGGTGTGGTGTTTTAGCTTCTTATTTTCTTTGAATTGATTTTGGTGATTTTGTTCGAATTCAGGCGATATATGTTGTGGAATTGATTTCGGTTTAACTGATACTAGTAGGATTGTGAAATGTGGTGTGTACAGGGATGTGATTTTAGTTTTCGTCTAATAGTGTGTATGTAAGTATTGACATTGAAAGGAAGAGAGTCCGTCACGGTGTACATGTTAGTAGTAGTGTTGCGGTATGTAATGTGTATAGAAACTTTGAAGGTTTTTTTGTATTGGTATTGTGTTCCACATAGACTTATGGTTATTCTCAAGGTGCGTGTGAGGTTAAAAGCTTAATGAAGCCTATATGATTATCTTAAGTACAAATTTGGAGAGATAGAAAATTATAGTGGTCCTTAGTCTTACAACCGAACTTTTATATGCTCATCTTTTGTGCTGCACTTTAAGTGATACAAAATTAATGTCTGACCCTTTAGAAAGGAATGACATAGATCAATAGCTGATATTCATTGACATGATTAGCTTGGAGGCTTATTAATTCAGATAAAAAGAAACTAATCGTATTGGATATAACTTTAAAACAGTTCTATAGATGTAATTGTAGAAATGTGCCTGCAATTCAACTGGTACAAGGTTGCACGTCTTCGTGTTCACAATAATGTTGTGTTTGGTTGGAATGAATGAATTTGGAAGGAATAAAATGAGGTTTAAACTGTATCAAGGGTAAATGTTCAAGAATTTGATTCCAATCTCCATTCCCACTTCCATTGTTTTTCTTTATTTTCACTCATTCCATTTTATTCTTCCCAGCCAAAAACGACATAAATATTTCGCCAATATCACTAGATATGCTCTCCTCTGGTATGTTGACACTCTGACAAGCTAATTTTAATACATGATTCACAAACAAGACGTTTCAACCTAAAGTCATAAATGGGTTTGCATTTATTTTCTAGCTGACATAGTCTCTCTTTACGTTGGTGGTAGAAAGTTCCTTCTAATGTGGTGTTATCATCTCTGGCATATAGATTGACACACATATGATCCTATTTTACTCTCTATAGGAAGTGGTTAAGTGTTTAATATGGTTAAATGTCAAATTGTCGTGCTTGGCAATTTTTTTTTTATTTGCTTTTTGCCCAAACCAAGTGTTGTATGTCTGTTATGAGCATTTGAGGTGAAAGAAAGAGCTGCAGTAACCTAGATACTATTTATTGCAAGTTTGGCATTTAGCTCCTGGAGCACCTGATATTTGATAAAGTGAAAGTACCCTAGACTAATTTTTTGTAGGATCATTATAAATGGTTTGCTAAAACATATGATTGTTGAATTGTCGAGTTATTACAACGAATCTAAGCTATTATATCTCCTTTAATGCGTCATGCAGGAATACCTTCAAGGAAATCCACTGTGGATTCAATATGTTAAAGTTCCTTTAGCGACGTTGGGATATGAAAGTAGTTATGATGTATTTGTTAAGGCACACGGTGGCGGTCTTTCTGGCCAGGCTCAAGCAATTTCTCTTGGTATTGCCCGTGCTTTACTTAAGGTCAGTGAGGACCACAGAGTACCCCTGAGGAAGGAGGGTCTTCTCACCAGGGATGCAAGAGTAGTTGAAAGGAAGAAAGTGGGACTCAAAAAAGCCAGAAAAGCCCCACAATTCTCCAAGCGTTAAGGTTAGAATTTTATACTTGATTGTTAGCCCCTGTTGAGCTGTCTGTCTTAGACTCTTAGCTCTAGAATATTTTTTTGTAAGTCAACTTTGTTGTGGATCAGTAGCTTGAAGAGCTACCTGAAGAAACTTGTATTTTGGTTTTCTGCCATTGTTCATAGATGAGTACCTCAATTTGGTCTTCAGAAGTTTGTGCTCTGGTTTGCAATGCTATGCATAGTCCCAGAGACAGTTGACGTGCTTTGTCTTAATTATCTGTTATACTTATACATGTAGTTCCCTTTTACCCTACCGAACTTGCAACATTTTGTTATGGTAATTTTGCAGTATTTGCCAACAAATTGTGAGATGAATCTCAAACAACAGACTTTGACAAATGAAAGTAACATTTATACATAATTGCAACAAGCAGCATCCAGTCAAGTTAGGAGGGGCTTATGTATAGAGTATTGTGGCAAGTTTGATATGGCATTTGGGTATTATATTCTTAAATCTGCAGAGCCTGTAATCTGTATAAAATCCACCAGAATCACGAGTTTTAGTCATATTTCCTTGGTTATATCATATATGCCTCTCTAAGGTCTAGGATTAGAAAAAGGTTTCTTGCCTTCATACTTCCTTGGTTAAATGCCTCTCTAAGGTCTAGAAGTAGAGCAAGGTTTCTTTCTTCATATACTTGTTCCCTGATCATGGACATTAAAACCTGAAAATCGCAATATCTGGGAACTGTTTTCTGTCAATTTGTACTGCTACAGGAAAGGTTATTTTCTTACTTTTGTTTACTTATCCTTTTCTTGGATGATGTTCAGGTTTGTTTTTGTACATCCACCGCAGAACTTTTGCTTGTAAAGGCAGTATTCAGGTAGCAAGATGTGTATCAGTGTATACTGGAAGAGCAGCTGAAAAAAGATGTTATTTGTACTGAGATTAGATATTTTTTGAAACTTGTATTATCATTATGGGTAATGTGTTTAAAAATGAAATCTCTAACATTGGTTGCTAATGCAATTATCATTCCCTAACAAAAACCCATTGTACATTAAAAAAATTGTTAGTGGATATATATTTTTTAAAGTATCACAAATACAGGTAATAAATATTAAAAATCTAATCCAAGGAGTATCATGTTTGGGAAATTAATAGTCAATACTCAATAATAACAATTTTTTTATTTTGCTAAATTACTAAAAAAATATATGTAATTATAGGATTAAGAGTTTTTTTTTAATTTTTGGTCGAATAATCAGACAAATGATGGGGAAAAAATAACCATTTTTTTTAAAAAAAATTAATCTAATAATATGTTCCTCTTAAATGCTGGAAAAAAGTAACCACTTGCTTTTTATATAGAATAACTTTGGATTTTTTTCATTAAATAGTAACAGGTGATGTTATTTTCTTAATAGAAAATCAAGCTTCTATTAAATAAAATTTAAAATCGAAAACTGCTTGTTGTGAATACTGAATCAGACCCGAGTTGAACGACAACTACTCGCCAATATTATCACATTCTCTCGGATCAATGTTCAATAACAGCAGCAGCATCGCAATCAACGTCTCCGACGAAGATTCCGACGACGTTTCCGGCAAACTAAAACTACGACTCCGAAAAAACCGGAAGAAATCTTGGCCCCGCGGAAAATCCGAATCAGCTCGCCGAATCTTCAGGCTGCTCCGTCGATGGTGGCCGGTGTTACTGTTCCTTCCGGCCGCCGGACTCTTATTTTTCGAGGCCTCGAGAATCGGTCGCAAACCGAGTCAATTGAGCAACTCGGAAGTCGCGACTCAGAAGACTCACGAGTTAGCTGTGGCGAAGAAGTCGGGCGGGAATTTGAACCCTTCTCTGTCTTAATGTTATGTTTTTAAAAAATTAGTAAAGTGCCTTTGACCTATGTAGTGAGAATCATCACATCATGAAACATCTCAAAGAATGGAGCATAGGAGGAGGAATTGCCGCCCCCTACTTAAGGATAGATATCAGTCTCACTAGCAAAAATCTTGATCTCGTGGTTCAAATATCATGCAATATTGTAGATGGTGTCTGTTAATTAATTAAATTAGCAAAATTTATTGACACATATTTAAACATGCATGATTGTAGTCTAGTCTCTCTATTTACATTCCCCATTATGATGTGTTTATGCAGCAAAGTCAAAAGGGCAGCGAGTTCAAGCTTTTCTTCGAGTCCTGAAGTATTCAACCGGTGGAGTTCTCGAGGTAATATCCTAGTTTACACCTTCATCGTTGTATGTTTGGTATGATGTCTTTGTGAAGCGAGGAAGCTTTTAGCTTGCTGTAGTGACATTGTTATTGATACATAGCCACATTAAGGGTCTGTTTGGGAGTGCTGTTAAAAATTGCTGTGCTGTCAGAAAAAGTGCTGGTAAAATAAGTGCTGTTGTAGAAATCAGATAACTGTTTGGTAATTTTTTGATATTTGCTTATTTTGAGTTATAATATTAAAAAAATAATGTTTTTGATGAGATTTGATAATGAAATCTGTAACAGCTTTCTGCAAAAGCTGAAAAGCAGCTTTTTCCAAAAGCATGGGAGGACCTGCTTTCTCCAACAGCAGCTTTTCAGCTAAAAGCTGCTATTCGGAAAAGCTGCTTTTAGATTTACCAAACAGTTTTTCACCTGCTTTTCAGCAAAAAGCTGCTGTTGCTGTCTGCAACAGCAACCCCAAACGGTACCTAAATACTTTGGAGCTAGTTTTGTAGAGGAAAAGTTTTGCATTTAGGGGCAGACCTAGGAATTTGGATGAGTGGGGGTTAGAATTTTCGATCTGATTAGATGGATAAATTTAATAAAGTAGATGAGAGTTATAATTAGTAATCAATTAATATTAAGATTAAATAGAAAACAAGCTGACATTTAGAAAAGCTTTTAAATTTTTAATCACAGAATTAAGAGAAAGATAAGAATTTATTTACATATTCGTGCGAGAAAACCTTTTTTATAACAACACCAGTTCAAATGTTTAAAGATTATACACATAAATTTGCACTAACTAAAAATTGAGTTAGGGACATAGCCCTACTTGTCCTTTACTATATCAGCCTCTGATTGTACTAGTTATTCGCATAATATAAGCAGCTTAACTCATGTTCTGCCTTTTTCAGCCTGCAAAAATATACAAGTTGAAACATCTCACAAAGGTGGAGGTTGTGGGTAATGACCCAAGTGGATGTACATTTACTCTGGTATTGCTTTTTCCTCACCTGTGCATTTGAGATGTTTATTATTCTAGTGATATGCAGTGTATAGAAATCTAAGTAGCTATATACTAAGAAAAGTGAGGAAACTGATCGACCAACTCCCTGTAGGGATTTGATAACCTTAGAAGCCAAAGTGTTGCTCCGCCTCATTGGACCATGCGTAATATTGATGACAGGTAATTTTATGTTAACTTCTACTGTTACATTAGATTGTTGATACATACTATTTTGCGTCTATATTTTCTTAATAATACATGGAGTATATTTGAATTTTTGTGGTGCAGAAACCGTCTTGTAATGTGCATCTTTAACATCTGCAAAGATGTATTAGGTCGTCTCCCTAAAGTTGTTGGCATAGACGTTGTGGAGATGGCTCTTTGGGCGAAGGTGAGGAAGTTTTTCTTGTTGTATATCATCTACCTTCTTTTGCGGTATCAATACATTTTATGATGTTTGTCCATGGTTTTACATCATAATATTCGATTTCAGTTATTATTAATACAGTCATTATGTATAATCTCTCATGTATATAATTTAGTGGTCCCACTGCACAGATATGAGCCTATCATACAAGTTATAATAAACATATCAACAGAATATTTTTGGACATATGTAAATGCAGAGACTATTTTTACCCTTTTTATTACAGCTGAATTATGGACTATCAGACTAATATGTTTTTTTCTTCTAAAAGTTACTCCCAATTTCATATTTGAGTCTTGTAGATATATATTAAAACTTTTACTTGATCGTGATTGCTGGTGATATGCTGACTAAACCTGAAATGCCTATTTAAATTTTATACAGGATAATACACCTGCCGTCTCCAATCAGCAGAATGCTCAAAATGGATCCCAGGTAGAGAAAGTTGTGGGGGTGGAAGAAAGCGACAGGAAAGTGACTGTTGAAAGAGAGCTCGTGTCTCAAGCGGAGGAAGATGACATGGAGGCTCTTTTAGGCACGTATGTATTTTCTTTCTCCATATGAAGCTTATGACATGTCACATGTACGTGGAGTATCATGAACTCAAATTAGACTATAATATAATAATGCTATACTTGATGCAGTTCGCAAGTGAGTTCCCAGGGAGAATTGCTGTGTGGGCTTTGATTTTTTCTCCCATCTTCAATTTATTGTCGGGTGTGGAGCAAGATAATAAAAGCTTAACTTTTTATGTATTTCATGAAATTCTAAAGGAATTATTTGTAATGCAATATATTATAAACTTTAATAATATGCGAAAAGTAGACTTTTTAGGAATTTCTAGATTATGGTGGTAGCGTAACAAAATGAGTTGGTGCCTTTACTCAGTTGTGGTGATGGATTAGTATTGGTAAGTTGATATAGATAAAATTTAATTTTCCTTTAATTCAAAATGTACTTCATTCTTAAGTCATAGAAATTCTAAATAGACTATTGTAAAATTGTAATACCTGTAAGTTATGGGATTTGGAATATGAATTGATTTAATAAACCGTGTTCTCTTTGTGAGGAATTGTCTCTTTTGAGAAATTATCCAGGAAGAGATCCCAAATTTTTAACCCCAGCACTCGTCCTACATGATTTCCCTTAAATTCTTAATTGCCTAGTTGCGAAGTGGTTTGCCTATGTTACATATTATTGCAATACTTCAAATAATGATGATGATCCTGTGCATGTCATTGCTTGCAGCTATGTCATGGGTATCGGTGAAGCCGAGGCTTTTTCAGAGCGTTTAAAGCGAGAGCTTCAAGCTTTAGAAGCTGCAAATGTGCATGCAATTTTGGAGAGTGAACCTTTGATAGGCGAGGTAATCACTTAGTCCTTCCTCATTATAAATATATGTATACATGATCTTACTGCCTATGTTTGATGAATGACACTTATTTAAAGGTAGGTAATATTACTGGTCCTTTGAATCTTCTCTATGCAGTTCTTTGGGTACGTGACTGATCAGGTGTTTACCAGTCCGCAGTCATCTCTTAGAAACCTATCTTGTCTATTAAGTTTGTTAGAGTTCAGTTTCTCATTTCAATTTGTGATTGATATGAAGTGGAAGACTAATTGTATTCTGTTGAGTCCTGATTAAGAGTTTATAATCAGTCCGTGAAATTCTGAAATCCAGGATAAATGGATATTCATTTGATTTGAGTGATATAACTGTGATTGACTACTAATCAAGAACATATATAATATTAGAAAATGCCATAAATAATGTCTGTTTCATATTTCAGATTTTAAGAAATCGACTTTAAAAGGCCAGTGTGAGACTTGTTTGTGGAATGAAGTGAATAAAGAATAAGACAGTAGCTTATTGTGTTAGCTTCAATCTGTAGTGCTTTGCGGTTTCTCATGCCTTACTATAAATATGTCGCTGATAAACTGGTGAATCCACACAATTTAAAATTAGTTAACTTAACCCGCTTGTGTCAGTTTAAGTACATGTAAAAAACAAAGTTACTGTCACCGGAATATAAGTGGGGCATGTAGCAGCAAATTATCTATGAAGGGTAGGAGTATGACACTCACACTATATCTCAACTTGCATGCGCGCATCATGATTAATGGAGTTGAAGTGATTGTGCATGGGCACACAATGTCGACTTTAGGCAGCACATTCTTTATATGTCTATAGATCAGCAAATACAACACTAACAAAAAATGCTTTAACCTTGTACTTCTTTCAGAATTTTTATTTTACTCTAGTGAATGATGTTTATTTTTAGACAGCTTATTATTGATTACTATCGTAATTTGTGTTATCCTTCAATATATGTTTATTATCCTGCAGGTACTACAGGGTCTCGAGGCTGCGTCAAACTGTGTGGAGGATATGGATGAATGGCTGGGCATATTCAATGTAAAACTTAGACACATGAGAGAAGACATTGAGCGAAACATTAAAAATTTGGTCGGTTTGAGCCGAATTGTTGGCCTTTTTATGTAATCAATTATCCTTTTTAACTAAAACTATTATCTTTTTTATATTTCCTAAATAAAAAAACTCAATTTTCTAAAAAGAACATCGGATAACATAGCAACTTTTAAATGCTTTGGTTTATTTGATAATAAAAAAGTTTATTTGAACACGTTATATATTAATTAGAATAATACCGATCGGTTGATAAAACTCGAATGACCAATAAAATTATTAATATTTCAATTTCAATAGAGTAATAATAATAATAATAATAATAATAATAATAATAATAATAATAATAATAATAATAATAATAATATATAATATAGTGTAAATAGACAGTATAGATCTATCATATTACTTTTAAAGTGATACCATGAAATAATTAAAAATAACATTAGTATTTAGTTGAAATATATCATCGATTGTATATTAATAATTATATATAATAATATTATCTTTTTTATATGTATGTTACATGTGTCATTTTTAGAAAATAGGTTATTTAGTTAAGAATTTGAAAAATATACTGTGTTTTAGTTAAAAAAATAGCTGCTATGTTGTAGTCCCTCCGTCTCGCCATATAGTTTACGTTCACTGTTTGCACGCATTTTGAGACTCTTGTAAAGTATAGTACCGTAAAGTTTTTAAATTTTTTTTGTTTTGAATAAAAATTTAAACGCCAATTTTTTGTTCAGAGAAAAATAAATTAAAAAAATATTATGAAACTATATTTTATAAGAGTCTCAAAGTGTCAAAAAGTAACGTAAACAACCTGATGGGACAGATGGAGTATAATGTTATTTTTAATGTTTCGGCTTTAATAATACTAGCCTTAAATGCGTGCAAAGATCGGGTGACTATATATATCAAAATTTATTATTTGTAATTTTTTTTAATATTATTTTATTATTGAGTTAATTATCAAGTTGGTCACTGAGGTAGGCTTAATGTATCAAGTTGGTCACTGAACTCAAAACGGTATCAAGATGGTCACTGAAGTGGCCATAAATATCAAACAGATACCTTGAAATAGGAGTTCAAGCAGTAAAAATATTATTTATAAAATTTTACACATTATTTGTAAACGTTACCACAACCAACTAAAAGGTTATGACTTCTAGTATTTAAAATAATATATTTATATTTTATTAAGTTTATTTATTATTTATTTTTAATTAAAACAAAGAAAATAACTATATAATAAAATATAAATAATAAATAAACTTGATAAAATATAAATATATTATTTTAAATACTAGAAGTCATAACCTTTTAGTTGGTTGTGGTAACTTTTAAAAATAATGTGTAAAACTTTATAAATAATATTTTTACTACTTGAACTCGTATTTCAAGGTACTTATTTGATATTTATGGTGACTTTAGTGACCATCTTGATACCGTTTTGAGTTCAGTGACCAACTTGATACATTAAACCTATTTCAATGACCAACTTGATAATTAACCCTTTTATTATTTATTTAATATTATTAGATGTCATAACTTTTTAAAATAGGCAATTCTATGATAATGAATTGAAATTGGGTGAAATCATATGAACCGTTTGATTATATTTGCACTTACAAATTTAGTTATTATAATATATATTTATATTCTAAATCGGCAGTGTAAATAATAAATATTTTAATTATTGTATCTATTTAGAAGATTCACATTTATTTACGTAAAATTTTTATTTGACTTCCAATTTGTCTTTTTAATTATTTTATTATATTAATATATCTTAATGATTATAGGTTACTTTCTTTATTTTTTAAGTAACTATAAATTATATTTTAAAAAATAACGGTGGAATTTTTATTTGTAGTACATCATAAGTGTTTGTAATTTAAACTGTATAATTTGATGATGTAAGAGTGAAAGAACTCTAGGTGTGACAAACTTGTAGGTATGATGGGACATGACTAAACCAAAAAACTAACCAAAATTTTGGATAACAAATTAACCGAGGTTGACTTACAGCCCGTGCCATGCACGAGATTTTTTAATTGTTTTATAAAATTTTATCCTTAATATATTTAAAAAAATTTATTTATCAATAATAAATCATAATTTTAATTAAATAAAAATAGAATATGAAATTATATTGTTTTTTAAGACAAAACTATTTGTGCAATACTATATCTTGTCTGGTCCTTTTGGTCACGTCTTAATTTTGACCTTTGTCTTCGTGTTTGTTTAGTAGCATTGTTATATTGTTCGCAACTTTATTTATTATGATCAGCTCTTTGTTATTCTTCTACGTATCTTTAAAGTTTTTTTCATGAAATCGTATGCTCGTCTTTAATTCCTATGATATATTCATATTTTGATATTAACAAAATTTTACAAAACAATTTTTTCAAAGATGAGAGGAGAAATTAGTGAGCATATGTAGAGTGATTTATGTTTAAGATCTTGGCCAGTTTTATATTTGAAAGATTTTGGTGTTGTCCCGGATGTTATGTATAATATTTTTAGTTAATTTGTATTTGTATGAGAGAATTTTGTATGTAATATCAACTTCTATTACGATAAATTCCCGTCTTTATTTTAATTTTTTAGTTGATATGTATTTGTGTAGCAATGTTCTATATATGTGATGTCAACTTCTATCAGATTATATTTATAAATGTATATTATATTAAAATTATGATACCTAATGTGATTTATTTATTTTTCAAAAAATTTATATGGTTCTAGAATTAAATTGGTAAACATAATTTGTTTTAAATTAAGAAAAGGAATTATAATGTAAGCAAAATGTAGAATTTGTTTTGGATTAAGAAAAGGTTTTTGTGTTCGTTCCTAACATAAACTCGACTTATTAATTTTAATATCGTGCATAATATTATCTTTGTTTAGTATGTTGTTTAAGAAAATATATTAAATAAAAATAATTTTTTGACGGTGTGATTTATATGTTTCTACAATTAAAACTAGTAGGAAATATTTATTTTGGATTAAAAAAAATCATAAACACGTGAAAGATAGAATTTGTTTTGGATTAAGAAAAGAAATTATAAATATGCAAGTAGATATCAGCTGCCTTATAGAATACAACATAATTTTGTTTAAATCTTATGGTATTTATTTGTTCAGGATACGATCGAAGGGATGATAAACTTAGGGTAGTAAGACAATCATGCGACCATGCAACCAAATTATCTCTCTTACGCTTATTATATATAAGTATATAATAGTATAGTTGTGGATTGCTAATCTGTTGTACGAGTTATTCGTACCGAGTTCCGTTTTTGTTGATTACTTTATACTAACCAAAATTTTGAATTACAAATTATACATATGTTGACATACGATTTTTCTAGTGTGTGTCTATACTATATACAATTTTTCTAGTGTGTGTCAATGGACACATGATAAACGCGGAATTTTATAAATTTGACTCAATTTTATTGACTCTCATATCTTAATAATGGTAGACTCCTCCCGCATATACAATCACCACACCAATCAAAATCTTCCAAATATAAAACTCTTATATATTATTATTATGAGTAAAGTTCTATGGAGACCACTTTTATTGGAGACCGTGGAGACCATTTATGTTCTGCAATCAAAACACTATAAAATACATTATTTTGTGAAGTATGTTCAACAAATATCATGTATTCATTAAAATTGTTGAAGATCATCTATGTTTCATAAGTATATAATGTATGTTCTGCAAGTTGAACAATGTCCTGCAAACTAAATATATTTCGTGGAATATAACATTTTGTAATGTTCTACATGCGAAACTTATATGATATTCAAGATTTTAAAGTGAAATAATGATTTTGTAAAACATGATGTGCAAAACTATACGTTTTGCAATGTTTTTATGCAATATTTCACTTGCTGAACATAAGTGGTCTCCACGGTCTCCAATAAAAATGGTCTCCATGGAACTTTACTCTTATTATTATTATTATTATTTTATTAAAACTGAAATATTAATAATTTTATTGGGCACGAGTACCGTAGTCTCTCCCTGACTCTCTCCCGGCTCCCCCGTCTCTCTCTTTCTCTGTATATATCTCCCTATCTATACAATCTCTATCAACGCATCTACACAATCTCTCTCTCTGGTCATTCTCTTTGTATATTTATTAAGTTATGGATGATAAATTAAAGTTAAAGTTGGTGGAAAATCGTCGCCGAGTACAAGAGCAATATTTGAAAAACCGTGTTCCTCGTCGGCCTGATATTTTAAGGCAGAAAGCAGGTCCTGATGGGGATAAATTTACATCTAAACCAGGCGGAAATAAGGTAAATTGTTTAATTTATCCTTTGTTTTTTTGTTATTATTTTGATTGTAATTTAGGGAATTGCTTCATTTTTTTTGTCCATTCAGAGAAAAGCTCATGCTGCTCCTGATTCGGCTCCGCGGAAAAAAGTTAATGTAGATGATGCAGGGACGACCTTTTGCAATAGGGTAAGTGTTTTTGATTTTTTTTCCTATTCAAAATCTTATTTTCAGATATACCAGTCAAACTGTGAATTGAAATTCTTGTGTTTTCCAATCATAGGATTTGGAATTAAAATTAAAATTGATGGAAAATCGTCGCCGTGTTGAAGAGGAATATTCGAAAAATCGTTTTTATAGTCGTCTTGATATTTTAAGGCAGAAATCAGGTCGTGCTGCAGTTGAAGATAAATTTACATCGAAACCGGGTAGTAAGGTAAATTATTTATTTTGTTCTCGTGTTATTGTTTTGTAATTGTAATTTTAGAGAATTGCTTCATTAGCTACTTTGTTCATTTAGAGTAAAGCTCCGGCCCCGGCCCCTGCTCCAGCAGGATTAAGAGTAGATGGTGATGCACCAGAGCCATCCATGTGCAATATGGTAAATTATGTTTTGTTTTTTTTGTTTATTATTCTCAAAGTAATTAGGGGTCGTTTATTTCAAAGAGTGATATAGATTTGTAATGGGACCATCTCTGACCCATAGAGCCGGGACTGAGCATGTGCGCACAGGTCCTTATAATGTATATTTTGAAATTAAAAAAATGTGTGCATAATTTAAATCTTAAGTTCAAAACAAAGGAAAACATATTGTTCTCAAATTTTCAAAAGTAAGTGTTTTGTTGGGATAAAGTAGGATAAATGGGACATGGAGGGATAATTTTTTTTTTTTTTTTTGTTTACAAACACTTGGGCATTGTAGGATTATGAAAGACATGCCAGATTTTGTATAAAATTACTCCAAATGTACTTTTGATACCAAATTTGGTGTCACTATTCTTTTGGTGTAATTTTTACAATATTAAAGTATTGGATTGGACCCATAAATAGGGACCATTTTGGAACTTCTTTCTTTTTCAAAAAAGTTTCACAAACACCCCATAAGCACCAATTAATATACTTACCACTTCTTGCAATGCAACTAACTTGTATTTCTTAATTTATGTAGACAGATCAGGAGGAATTCCAGCATTATGTTTTTCTTTTTGAACTGGCTTTGGGATATGCTCTTTTCGATGCTCGTGGAATGAATAAATATCCTGGAGCTTTGACCAATTTCAAAATAGCTGAGAAGTATCTCAATAACAACCCATTTACGCTTAGAGCTTTTTATCGCTTTCCATCTCCTAGTGACGCTCTCGTTCAAATGAAGGCTATATGCAACTGTAAGTGAATAAATGAAGTGGTTATTGATTTATTTATGTGTTCTTATATTCTATTCCATGTGTGTCTTTTATGTAATATCTCATATATTGTTTGCAGCAACCGTGACAAAGGAGCTGAAACGTTTCGTAGCGGATAATATTCCAGAACCAAGATCTGGTTATGTGCTTGCAGTTTCAAATCCAACGTTGGTACAAACTATAAGTTTTGCAACAAGGAAAAATGTCATAGCCGGTCAAATAATCGATCATGTCATGCGTGGTTTGCGGGTGAAAATTGACAAACTCATCGTCGGCTTGGAGGTTTGCGTTTACTTTCCTTCCAAAAAATATTCTGTAGTAGATTATATATGATCCCTGCTAACTAATTCGGTGATTTCTTTTCGCTAGATTGGGGACTTGAAAATGGCTCAATTTAATTTGGCACGCAGTTTTCGTAGACATAGTTTTGCATGCAAAGGAAGTTCCAAAGTTCAAAGAAGTTTTCACAATGTTGTTGCAGACAAAGTTGTGGTTGAGCCACATAAAATTGAAGGACTTTTCATCACCAAGGGTTTGGGTAAAAAGAATTTTATCTGTACTAAAAATTTAGTACCTGGTAAACTTCTTTACGATGACCAATTGATATCCATTCAGGTGAATTAATTTACCAATTTATGTATGGTTAGTATTTGTCTAAACATGTGTTGATTTGACATTGTGTTAATTTGCAAATAAAGATTGAGCAATTATAACATTTAGCCACTAAAGGGCTAAATTGTAAAATATTGAAGCATTTAGAAGTTTAGAAGTGTAGGTTATGGCCAAATGATCCTTTTTATAGTGTTATCAAATGTTAAACACTCAATAACACAACATTTTTTTGTTGCATTTTGACGAAATGTGTGACCTAGTTTTATTTTTTAGAGATACAATATATATATAAATTGTCTTATTTCAGAATGAGGATGATAGAACTGAAGTTGAGTACAGAGTGTGGAATCCACATGTGTCAAAGTTGGCTGCTGCAGTACTAGGGGGTCTTTCTAATATATGGGTTGTAAGTATTATCATATATCATAAATATACAATAGCAAATGAGTTATGCAATTGATTAATTTATATTTATTGTTTCATTTATTCTGTTTTATGTTTTTCAGAAACCCGGCTCTCACGTTTTATACCTAGGAGATGTTTGTGGAATTACAGTTTTACAATTGTCTGATCTTGTTGGCTTGGTAAGTCATTTGGTGCGTTCATTTATTCATAGCCTAGTTGTTTAAATATGCTTTAGTACTAGTTGTGAACATATGTTTCATTTGCAGGATGGTTTGGTCTATGTAATTGGGTTGTCAGATGCTGTTGCAAACACGGTGGAGGAGAGGTCAAATGTTGTAACACTTCCTGGAAATTATTTCTTTCGTAAGGATTATAGCGTGATTAATGATAGAGATTACCGCATGGATGTTGGTATGGATTACCGCATGGTTGTTGGTATGGTGGATGTGATCCTTGGTGATATCGTTTATCCCGATCCCTCCTGGCAGGTTCTTTCTCACCCATAATATGATGTCCACTATTTTTTTTTAATAAGCAAGCTAATTATAAGCATACGAATCGAATGAGTTTGTACAATGTTGAATTTCGATAAAGTGTTATCATTTGGAAAAGATTTAAATATTCAAAAAATTTGTATTGTTGATACAAATCATCAGTATCGAAGAAATTTTGGAGTGAAAACTGTGGTATCTATATTATACTAAAATAAGCAAAATATGGGATAATTTGCAATTTGGTTAACACTCCATTTTTGGTTTTTCTTTAAATCACAACTATTAGATTTTTAGCCAGATTGACGAGAACCCTTAGATTAAATAGTATAAGTTATGCTATAAAAAGGTCTCAAGTTCG
This sequence comes from Daucus carota subsp. sativus, assembly GCF_001625215.2. Classification (NCBI taxonomy): domain Eukaryota; kingdom Viridiplantae; phylum Streptophyta; class Magnoliopsida; order Apiales; family Apiaceae; genus Daucus; species Daucus carota. The sequence goes on along the minus strand of NC_030385.2, from coordinate 44,984,973 downwards.
AATCTCGCCAACATCATCTTATATTTAAACGTTTATAATATTAGCTTCTAAGATATAAATAAATAAAGTTAAAATCTAATCTTAAAAAAGTTATCAAAAGAATAAATAAATCAAATATAATTATATAATAATAATAATAATAATAATAATAATAAGATATAATTATATAATAATAATAAAATATATAAAAGTATCCCGTGCTTTGCACGGCTTATAAGTTAGTCTTTTAAAAATATGGATTAAATAGGTATTAGGGTAAATTTAAATTTAATTAATTTAAAATAAAATTAGCAACGTCCCAACTGAAAACTGGTACAAAGTTGAGTGATTAATTAGCCATCAAAATCTGTTTTAGTGTGTCAACATCCATGTCAGTTTTCCGTAACATGACTAATTGTGTAAATTGGTATGAAAGTTTTACACAATACAAGTGTTTATCTGGAAATGTTTTTAAGCTTGTGAGCCAATTGAAAATTAGCAAGTTGCACGGTAATGAACTTGCTCATTTACCTAGATCTTAATGCACAGTTTCGGTTTAAATGCTATGGTTATAAATTGATATTTTGAAATGCTCTATGATCTTCTCCTGTATTGTTCATTATTCCATTTTTGGTTTTGGTTATTTTATCATCCCCGCCAATTTTAGCTTATGGAGTACCGTTTAAGACTTGATGGGTGGTATAGTTTTGTGGTTTTCAAATTTTGGATTATTGGTGATTTTTGAATTTACAATGGGAACTGAAGATTTTATATTTGATGCTTGGTGACTTCTTCATGATTGCATTAGAGATAAAATCATGTACTTTGTTATATTTTTCTTAGATGTAATGTTTCTAAAATATTTGTGATTGTGGTTTTGTGTTGAGCAGGTGAATTATATAGCTAGGTATGCTCTTTTACATCTTAAAACTGGTGGTCATTACTTGATCTCCACACGGGTATATTTTCTTTTATGATATTTGTTGTATTAAGTCTGCAACGTAATAATGTCTTTAGGAGTTGAATCGTGTTGCTACTTGTGTGAATTACAGGCAAGAAACATCAATTTGACTAGCCAAGTTAAAGATCCATTTGCAGACCACGAAAAACTTCCCAACTTCATGAGGATGGAGTTCGAGACATACGAACATGTCATGTTGGAACCTATAGGGAAAGGGCATGCCATGGTTGTTGGCGGTTACCGCAGGGTGAAGTATTAGATGTATGTTCAGTCAGTACACTTAGGTATTTTGTCATCGCTTGAAATCTCTGTTTGTGCTGAACAAGAAATGAGATTCTGTTTACACCTTTTTATAACTTTCACTCTTAGCTTTGACCGCTTAAGAATGTTTATATTCCTTCTAGTTTATTAGGGGTTCACTTGTTATTTTTGTTTCTTGTTATTGTGATTCACAAACAAGGCAATTATTGGAAGTCTGAAATTTATCTGTTATAATTTGATTTTTACTTTTAGTTACGATTCAGCTTGCAATTGATATGCTGTTAAACTGTCGATGTTACCCAACGGTGTATGTACTTGATTTTGTGCAAAGCTGAAATTCTGTCTCCTGTGTTTTTCTTTGTTTGGGATTATGTGCTTTTAGCTTCCTTTTCATAGCTTGGGAAGCCATTGCTTCTTATAAGAGCCTTTACCCTGTCTTTCTGTAACAGGGCTAGATCCTCTTTGAATGCCAGGCTTAACACAAATCCAATACATTTGCGGACTTGGAAATGATGGATGTTTGCAGGGCCAGCATTATCTAATTTATTTATTGCGGACTTGGAAATCCTGGGGCCAACATTATCTAAGTTATTTCTGTTTTATCTTCTACTTCTGAACAATCTCAACTTTTGTCATTTTTATCTTGTACTTTTCAAAACAATCTTTCTACCATTGGTTTGTAATTGTTTCAGAGGGATCAGCCTTTTGTTTGTGGACTACTTTATTTATGGCCAAGTTGTCTAAAGGATGCATTGTTTGTCGTTCTGCATATCTGGATTTGAACCATTCCCAGATATTACTGAGATTGGATTTGTATGGACGTTAAAAAGTCCTTTAATACTGCTATCAGTGAATCTTTGGCATCAGATTAAGCTATATCCTTTACAATGTAAAGTTTATGCTCTTGGACTACCGTTTTTCTATAATCATTACTCACACAATAAAGAATTGATGATGATTATGAGGTGAAAAGATTTGATAGTTGTGTTGACAGTTGATGTCAATAGCAGGGCAATGGTCTGATTATGTCGACATCCTTTTAGTCCTGTAGCGAAACATACCTGTTTTGTTTACTGCAGTTTCTTTTTGGTGGTTGATTTATATTAAATATTTGTTGGGGGAGGGAATCAAATTCTAGAGCTTTACACTGTTTATTTGGGAATAAATTCAAGCTCTTCATAGGTTGCATGGCTTCTCCTCTCTCTCTCTCTCTCTGAACAATAGCAAGAAACAAAAGAGAACCAGGGTTTTTTCTCCCTCTGAAAAACTTCATATTTACACAGTTTTCTCAATCTAACCCCACCAAAATCCCATCTTTTCAACCCCCATCTCTTTAATCTTTCCATTTCTTCGAAGTTCTACACCTAATGATTCATTTTTTGCATAAATATTGATAATTTTTTGAAAAAGATATGTAATGGTTGAAGCAGTGGAGAGTTCTTTTGGATATTCACATCAATTAAAGAGTTGTGGGGACAGCAGTGAAGAAGAACTAACTGTCTTACCAAGACATACAAAGGTTGTTACTGGGAATAATAGGACCATGTCTGTGCTTGTTGGTCTTCATGGTGTTGTCAAGAAAGCTGTTGGTCTTGGTGGCTGGCATTGGCTGGTAAATTTCACGTTTTTATACTATACTAATGTTAAAATATGTTCTTGAAGTTGATATATGAATGTATTAATCTGTTATATGGTAAAATCGGTTGATTTTGATCTTGTGTGTGTATGTGTGTGTAATGCAGATTAATTTTTTGGGGGTTGATTGTTTTGATGTTTTCTTTACAAAGTGAGTTTTTTGGGGAGATGGGGTTTGAAATTCTGGGAGTTTAGTAATTGTATGCTAATTTTGATTGCTAATTGCCTGATATTATATAAATATGATATGATTGGTTGTTTTTTTGCTGCTTTATTGAGAGTATGCAATTTGAGCTGCTCAGCATGGAATATATCTGTGCTACTGCAGCATCTATCATTATGGCAGATTTAAAAATTGTTTCTATTGCATTTGGGTTTTGGTTTAGTGGATCTGGGGTGTGTGATGAATTTTCCAATTTAATTATCTAAATGATTGGTATGAATTCTGATTATATTAATTTCATGATTTATGGTGTGTTTTGGAATTTGCAGTTACTTAGTAGTTAGTAAAGAATCATAAATTTATTCTGTTCTTGTTTGATCGACTGTTTCATATCGATAGTTGTTATGATAATTATTTGTGCTGATTTTAGTATGGGTTCTAGCTTTTAATCTGTTTCCTTAAAATTCCATTATCATACCATTCAGCATTCTGGGCATGAGCTTGGTTTTGGAATGTGGGTTGAATTCACATGTTGTACATATACTACATATATTTTGCATAATTACAATAACTTAGGGGTCATTTGGCAAATTTGAACTGAATGATTAATACATCTGAATGAATCAAATCAATAAGCAGTCTGAATGTTGAATCAAAAATACTGTTTGTTAAGTATTTATGTTTAAATTATCTGAATGATTTTTTTCGACATACAATTTTATATATTTTACATAAAAATAATAAATGTGTAAATAAATTCTAAAATGAATATTTTGTGTTTTTTTAAGGATCTATACTATATCACCTAGTCACATGATATACTTATTTTATAATTTTTAAAGTTTTTTGACAATATTTATAATTATTGTTTTATTTTCAAAATATTTTGAGAAAATTCTGAAATTCATATTATACTTTAATAAATAATATACTCGGTTTAAAATTTAAATCAATTTTGCAAAAAATTATTATTAATTAAAAGAGGGTGAGAAGAACTAAACAAGATGACATGCAATTACATGATTCGCTCAGATAGGATTTTGAAGCTGCGCGAGTCAGTTAATTCTGATCCATTCTCTGTGATAAAAATTGGCCTCAAATGAGCTGAATCATATGACCGAGTCAGAGTCAGATCATTCATCTCCCATCAGCTCAAAACAAATGGGTATAAATTGATAAGTGTTTTTTAGGGAAGCAACAATCTCCTGGGTATGCAATAAATTAATTCCAGTCTTAGTGGTCTGCAGTGCCAACTTGGCATTTAGGTAATCGTAATTCAGTTGAATATCTTATAATATACTAGTATGTATTAATACCCAAACTGTATGCATGACCAGTAAACCTGACAAAGCATCAGCGAATGTTGTGCTGCTCTCTTGCTCTTGTGTTTTGCCTCCCTCTGACTATTGTTTATATCAATGTATAAGATGTTCAACAAATAATACATAACTAAAACCCTAAACCCTACATAAACCCTAAAACCCTTTTCTATCTACCAAATACACATCTTTGTTGCTACTGTTTTTTCATGTCCGTATAAAATACTTTTTTTTGCTTTCATAACTTCATCCTCTTCTATTTTTAAATATTTCTTCCTTTTATTGTTGCAGAAATAGACAAGCTTCCAAAAGGTTTTGGCCTTTGTGGTTCCAAGCAGAAAAAGCCCAAAACAAAGGACGCGCCTTTGAGGAAGGTTCCAGCCCCAGTACTCATTCCGCATCAAACCCAGAAGGATCCTAGAAAGAGGAAACTCCATAGACAAAGAGGGTAATGGTGGTGGGGGGCAGGTGATATATCTTGGAACTGCAGGGAAAGATGGGATCTTGGGAGGTGGGTTGGTTGTGAATGGTGGTGGGGCTGGAGAAAAGTTGGATCTTGGTAAGATGATTGAAGAGTTGGATTCAATTGAGACTCCACCTGTGTTTATTTTTCCTATTTCTTTGGAGCCAATGCAAGATCCTGTGACCCTTTGTACAGGTCAGACTTATGAAAGGTCTAATATTTTGAAATGGTTCTCTTTAGGCCATTTTACTTGTCCTACTATAATGCAGGTGCTTTGGGATGATTCTGTTACTCCTAGTAGTACTTTGTATCAGTTGAGTTATAGTTGGTTTTCGCAGAAGTATGAGGCTATCAAGAAGAGGTCAGAGGATGTGCAAGGGAGGGTTTAGAGATTTTGGAAACATTGAAGAAGGTTAAGGTGAAGCTAGGGTTCATTCTTTGAGGGAGCTGAAGCAAGTTGTAATCACGCATGATTTTGCAAAGAAGACAGTTGTGGAGAATGGTGGGGTAAGCTTTTTATCTGGTTTATTGGGTAATTTTACTACTCATGCTGTTGGGTCTGATGTAATTGGGATATTGGTAAATTTGGAACTCAATTCGGATGCAATTAGTAATTTGATTCAACCCACTAAGATATCTTTGATTGTGGATATATTGAATGAGGGGTCGATTGATACGAAGATGAATTGCACAAAATTGATTGAAATGTTGATTGAGGGTAAGGATTCTAAGGCAGAAGTTGTTTCAAGTCTGAGTATTTTGGTAGGGTTGTTGAGGCTAGTGAAGGATAAGAGATACCCGAATGGTGTATTATCTGGACTCCGGTTATTGAAGAAGATTTGTTCAGATGAAGGTTTGAGAAGCTCGGTGGTGAGTATTGGGGTTGTTCCTCAACCGGTTGAGATGTTGCCCACTTTGAATGCTGAATCTTTAGAGTTAGCATTGCACATCCTTGAAGTCTTGTTCATCCTTTCCAAAGGGTAGGCTGGCTTTGAAGGAATGTCCCAACACCATTCCAATAGTTGTCAAGTTGTTGATGAAGATTTCGAAGAATTGTACTCATCTAGCGTTATCAATTTTGTGGGCAATATTTGAGCACTGGCTGTTGATGCAGGCCTAGCGGCGAAGCTGCTTCTTGTTATTCAGAGCGGGTGCAATCCGTTACTAAAGCAACGGTCAGCAGAGTTGTTGAAACTGTGTAGTTTAAATTGCACAGATACAATATTCAATTCCAAGTGTAAGCTTACCATAGCAATAAGATGAATGACATTGAAGAATTGTTCGTATACCAAGTTACTCTATGCATTGGAGGAGAATGATACCATAAAGCTAATCGAATCAGCACCAGTAAAGGGTTTGGATAGGGATGCATTCCTCCACCAGCGGCATACTTTCTTCTGTCAGCATCTGAATCAAATTAGCACAAGTTAAGGGTTGGGATAGGTATACATTCCTCCACCATGTACATCCAATTTTATGATTTGCTCACATGAACAACAGCAGCATAATGTGAATATATATGCTAATGGTCACTGTTATGCACTGCCTGTGAGCTATAGTCAGTTCTACATTGCTGTTTCGATAAAATTTAGCAACGGTGAATTGATGTGGGGAAAAAGGATTCAAGTGGAAACTTGTTTTTTCAACCACAACTGTGAATTGTTTTAATTTTCTTAAGTTCTTTGCCCCATTGATCGCCATATGTTATCCCCCCATCCATTTGTAGCTCAATTTGTTCATTAAAATTTTGTTTTTGAAGCAAAAAATTTTGTTTTACTTGTTCAACTTTATTAATAATTTTGTAGATCTGCGGTGTAGTTCCTTCAATATACAATGGTTATCAATATTTTGGTCTTGCTATTGGTTGCATATGTGGTTCTCAGTATAAGCTGAAGTAGCTATGATATTTACCATGCTTATGGCAAGATCTGCTTCTAATAAGCATACAAGGCATATTAATATTGATAGTATTAAGCAGGGGTGAGCAAGAAACCGAATTGAAACCGAAACCGTAACCGAAACCGGTGAAAACAGTTAGCATCTCCAAATGATAATCAAGATCACTAGACAACATTTGCTGAACCTAGAACTGCATGAGGAGGCATATAAATGCAGCTGGACCTCTTTCTTTTGTGAATATTCCATGTCACCGGAGGCATATAAATGCAGCTGGACCTCTTTCTTTTGTGAATATTCCATGTCACCGGCTCCCAGCATCTCTTTCCACTGACATTGGCACTTTTATAATCCCCGGTGTTATTTAGGTCAGGCTGAGGATATGCCCATTCTGGTACCTCGTTTTCTTCCATGAGTCGAGGTCTGTTGTTCTCTTTTGGCCTTTCATTATCCATTTTCTTCCTACTCAACATGAATGGCCTTAAAACCTGACATTCAACAAATAATTATCATGTCAGATTTGTAACATGATATATAGAATGATACACTATTACGTAACACTCACATGTTGCAAACGACAAATGACCCTTAACTTCTCTTGATCTGTACGAGAAACATCACATCCCTCTGCAAAGGGATCATTAAACCACAGCTCGAAATTCTCAGCTGAATTGAAGATGTTTGGTAGGACAAAGTTAAGCAGTGGCCATAACTCCTGTGAACTATTTGGAACTGGGTTTCCACTCAGCAAAATTTTCCTTCGTATTTTAAAACTGCATATGACACGAATCTTAAACAAGTTAAATAGTTATATATCTATTTCTATCTATCTCTTTATACACTTTAACTAACAATAACTTGTTTCCACCTTCAGAAGCATATCCTTAATAAACAAACATATTTATGCACAAGCACCAGGTATGAAATAAATAAGAAGTAAATAAGAGACTAAGTTGTGATGCAGTCAGAATTACCCCGAGTTGACAGCCCTTGCAAAAGATTCGTAAGTGATTAGCCTATGTCCTTCGTCAACAAACATGTACTGCCACTGAACTTTTTTAAGATATGCTCTATCTCTCATAACCATGTCAAAGTCAGTGATCAATACATTAAATTTCTCCTTTCCTGAATATGCATCCCTCAGTACCTTTCTCTCCTCCACACGGCCATCATAATGAACAACAATAATGCTGGAACATGAAACTAAGTTATACAAAAAGCAATTTACATACAGTTTGACAAAAAAGCATAACATTATTTATCTATAAGCATACCTAGGAACCCAAGTACTGAATCCAATCATCCAATATGATAGTACAGCCTTTGAGACCACAATCAAGTGCGGTCCAGCCACATTCTTGTTCTCCATTAGATAAGCAATCAGGGAGATGGTCTGGATTGTCTTATCCAACCCCATCTCATTAGCCAATATTCCACTCAAATTCTTATTGAACAAATTAAGCATCCACTCAAGTCCTTCCAGGTGATATGCACTGAGTTCTCCACCCAGAAGCATAGAAGGCTGCTCAGTCACCTGTGCAAGTTTAAAAGCTGATAAGAATTTATATTCAGCAAACCACGAAGTTGTAAAACTATAAATTCTTTCTTTAGTTGGTTCGAGACTGATTAAGTATTTTGGTGTGCATTTTTTATTGTTGTATGTAGTCTTAAATATACATATGAACTATGCTATTTGTCAGTCCATGTGCCATACTCGTTAGATTCTCATATCAGCAATATAAATATGTGTGTGTGTATATATATGTATATATCTCATATACATATGTCCTTGCTGTGGTCATCATTCTTTCATCAAGCAACAGATTATATAAAGCAACAGTATCTGCCTTCCCACTATTTTCATAAATCTCAACTTGATAATATCTATTATAACTGTGGTCTTCAATCCCGAGCAGGCTTCTCCTCGCTGTTACTTTCTAGCACTTGTCTAGTACTTTTTGATTCAATTACTATTTACTAGTTAGTATTACCATTGCTGTAATATTTTACTGACCTTCCAGTTTTTGTTTTATTTTATATTTGATTATATAGGTTCGGCATTCATCTTTTACATCCTAAACAAGCTCTTTTAAAAGCAAAGCAGCTCTTTTTTCTGGAGAACTTACTACGAAAGAAAGGAAATTTGGGTATGTGTTCAGTTGTTGGGTTTGTTTCTGCAATTAGCCTGTCAGTTACAGGACATGTAACCTTCTCCTGACACAGTATTGCTCATGAAATTTTAATAAATATATTGGCAATATTGGGTATTGGTACTTATGCCAGTATCAGAATAATTTTTATAATGAAAAATAATGTGCAATATTCTATTTTAGGATTACTGATGCCAATATTGAGAACTGTGGTTAATGGTTGTGTTCTGTTGTAATGTGCTACATTAGGTTGGGAACAGCATATAATTACATTATCATCTCATTGTTAGATTGCAGGATAATCCCAAATCCCCAGAATATTGGACTTTATTTTTCTGAAGTTGATCCATGGTCTACAATTTATCACCACATGGTTCATTTAATTGGACTAATAATACTGATTGAGAGGGTGGTATCAAATAAATAAGTAATCCTCCTCAAATGAATGAAAAAGTAATAAAAGATAGCCGGTGGACTTCTAAGGTTTGAGTATGGTAAAGTGAGAGAAATTAGTAATTAGTCCCGTATTGGAAACAACTGCATCCCTTGATTTTAGATGAATCTGGAAGGCCATGGTGGGACTAGACTGCAACAGTTTATTGTGGTACATAAAAGTGTTAAAACGTATGAAAATTGAGAACATGATCAGTGGATTAAAAATGAACTAAATGGAATTTTGTGTTGCTGCCTTTTCATTTACAGTATATGATCAGTGGATTAAAAATGAATTAAATGCAATAAAAGTGTTAAAACGTATTAAAAACGTTGATGACCTTATTTAAATGAAAACTAATGATCAAATGGTGGAAGAGTTTAAGGAGGCTATGATGAAAGAAAACGAGATGACTGATCTTGGAATCATGAAATATTTTCTTGGCATACAAGTGAAACAATCGAAAGAGAGATTTTTATATCTCAAGAGAAGTATATTCTGGACTTGTTAAAAAGATTTCGCATGGAGAATTGCAAATCAGTTTCGACGCCTATGGCAGTTAATGAGAAATTGCAGCAGGACGATGGAGCACCAAAATTTGATCAAAAAATATATCGAAGTCTTGTTGAATCTCTGATTTATTTGACAAACACGAGACCAGATATTATACATTCTGTTAACCTGGTTTCAAGATACATGAATGAACCAAGCACACTTCATTTCGCTGCAGCAAAAAGAATTTTAAGGTATCTACAAGGTACTAAAATTTTTGGGATTAAGTACGTAAAGGAGGATAACTCTAAGCTCATTGGATACACAGACAGTGACTGGGCAGGAAGTCTCAATGATAGAAAAAGCACATCCGGCTATATATTTTGTTTAGGATCAAATCCAATTTCATGGAGTTCAAGAAAACAAAGAAGTGTGGCATTATCTTCATCAGAGGCAGAATATGTTGCATCAAGTGAAGCAACTTGTGAAGCTATATGGCTGAGACGTATTCTTTCAGACATGTTACAAGATATCTCAAAGCCAACTATGATTTTGTGCGATAACATGTCAGCTATTGCTATGACTAAAAATCCAGTGTTCCACGCAAGGTCTAAACACATAGAGATACGTCACCATTTCATTAGGGAAATGGTTAGCAGGGATTGAAATTCTTCTAGAGTACATTCATACTCAAGATCAGCCAGCTGATGTTCTTACAAAAGCAGTCACATCTGACAAGCTGAATCAGTTCAAAAGTTTTCTGAAAATTACAAATTAAGAGGGGGTGTTGAGAAGTGAATTTAATTTGTAATTTTAAAAGATTCAGTGTATTTGGGAGGAGTCCTGGAAACGAAGCAGATTAGCATTTATGATTACATATGTTCTAAGAGTCTCTAGAACTACAAGAGTTCCAGGAATATTGAAAGTCTTAGAATTATCAAGATCTCTAGAATAATCTTTTCAAGTGTAAATTCATGTTCTATGTAATCCTGAATGATTATCAGAAATATTAAAAGCATAAATAAAATATTTGCAAGAGCGGCAGCTTTGCATATTATATCAGTAAGTTAGTTTCAGTTCTTATATAAGTTTTAGTTCTTATATAAGTTTCAGTTCTTATAAAAGTCTTATAATTTAAATGTTAAAATTCGTTGTGTTTTATTTCTTTCATTGCTAAGTGTCATAGCAATGAAAAACACTTTAAATTTTCACTTTAATAAGCAAAAGCACGACTATAAAAATATACAAAGAAGAATTATTTTAACTATATACCTTTTCATGTTGTTGGTCTTCGAGTGAATCATCGAGCTCGGGTTCCACATCCGCATCAGGTTCATCATCAGCATGCCATTCAAGAGCTAATACTTCATCATGACCTTCAAAAACTGGGACTTGCTCTTCATGCCCTCCTAGCTCTCCAACATCGACCCCATTCCAGGGGAAACGAACAACTCTATACTCGTAACAATGAAAATCCTCTGGAGTCCAAAGCTGTATAACTCTAGTGACCCGAACAAGTCCCACGTAGTAGTACTGCTCATCTGGCAAAGGCACGTGCGCATATAACCGGACGGGAAGTCCACTAAAAATAGATCGATGGAGAGCAGTGTTGTAGACGGTCATCTCCTGATCTGACAGAAGGCGTTGTCCTCGTCTATTGGCCTCCTTGATACGTCCTCCAGATCCTCCAATACGAATCCGGCCAGCTCCATCACCAAAATTATGGTTTCGATACTTAGCAACCACGCAAGTAGCACACCCGGTGCGTCCGATGGATACCCCATTCTGAGAAGTCCTGTGATGGCCTTTAAACATGATCTCGTATCTCCAATGGGACATATCAGTAGGCACACGGAACTGATGTCCATGTCTAAGAGCTCTCTCCATAACGATCCTGAACTCCAAGGGATGAGTATCTCTAGCATATCTATATGACCGGTCTATATCATTTCCTGCTCTCCTGTGATCATGAAAAGCTCTCAACAAGACAATGGATGCATCAGGATGTGGGGCACCAACTATAATGTCTCCCATTTTCAACCTGTTAAACAACAAATATAGCATAACACATTAACAATTCTAACATGTACATGAAATATTTACAATTAACACGAAAATCAATTAATCGAGCTTTAGGTACACATTAAAAACAATCCTAAATACCAAAAGCAAGTTTAGTTGAATGTGTGGTGTCATGTATATTTGCTATAATTGTAATGATATGTTTTAGTAGGGAAATGGCTGGTATAAGAATAAAGTATCTACCTTAGTTTATTTTTGTAATGATGTATCAATCAATGAAAAAAATTAACAGAGAAATTACACCTAACTTAACTATTTTTATATCATTCCAAAATTTTGGCTCACACCACAACATTTCACGACTTACATATTAAATTGAAACAATTTCTAACTCACACATGACCTTTGGAATTATGATATCTAATTCAAACAATTCCCGCTAATGTCCCTATATTAAATAATAGTCATAACAGATCACAATAAATCATTTAAAAAATGCACGGATCCTACATGATTACAAAGTATTTTACTTAAGTATGCTAATATACGTGAGATACTAAAAGGTTGATCCTTAAAAGAATAGTTGACGAACATTTCATAAAATTATAATAACCGACAGGTTAAGACGTAACAAGAGTAAAAAAATACAACATAGATCTTAAATTGTAAACAAAAATTAAAAGTGTTATGTATTTGCCAAAGATTTGTTAATTATAAAAATAAAATTTAAAAGATTTACTTTGCCTTATCCATTTGGGTTTTTGTTTTTGTCGACAAATATTTATTTGCAAAGATTAGTTAATATTTATTTATTTATTTTTTCCTCCCGTTACCTTTTCCTCCCATTGCTTTGTATGTTACTGGTTTTACATTAAGATCATATATTCTCTTTAAATATAGAGCTTATTGCACTTTGTAACCCCACACTTTGGCTGATTAGCAAATCAGACCCCACACTTTGAAACGTGACAGTTTGTAACCCTAAGTTTCATTTTGTTTTCGGTTTGTAACCTTCCGTTAAAAACAGCCGTTAACTTTAACTGTTTGAGAGGTAACAGTGTGTATATTAGTTTCTAACAGGTACTTTACCCTCCGTGACCTCTCAAAATTTATGTATTATATTTTAAAATTATTTCTGAACACACACAACAATATATATTAAATTACAAATAATTTTTAAAATATGTATTTATTTTAAAATTTTAAAATAAGTTATGCTTGCATGACTTTCGGTTAGATGATAAACTTTCTTGAAAGAAAGAAATCCCTGATGCGGTTTATTGTATTTCGATACAATTCATCTACGTGTATGTAGACTTTACAAAAAAAAAAAATAAGTTACATCATTTAAGTAAAAATAAATAAATTTTCAGATTCTAAATCTAAATACTTATTTTAAAAATTATTTTAAATTGTTTTACATCGTCGTGTGTGTTCAGAATTAATTTCAAAATATAATACATAAATTTTGAGGGGTCACATGGGGTAAAATAGCCGTTAGGAACTAATATACACACTGTAACCTCTCAAACAGTTAAAGTTAACGGCTGTTTTTAACGGAAGGTTACAAACCGAAAGCAAAATGAAACTTAGGGTTACAAACTGTCACGTTTCAAAGTGTGAGGTCTGATTTGCTAATCAGCCAAAGTGTGGGGTTACAAAGTGCAATAAGCTCTTAAATATATACTAAAAAATAGTTTGCTTCCGTTATTTCTAGTTCCTATATAACCAGGCTTGACAATCAGAAGAATACACAAGCATCAATTCATACACACAGCAATTCTCTGCAACAGCAACACTCCCCCTCCTCTATATTTATACATCCAGTTACATACACATATCAATTGGCTATACAATTTTATAACTAGTATTTTGTGGGTGTTATTTGGAGCATCGGAAAAACTTTGTTGACATCTTGATCCTTCGTGCATGGAAAAGAAAATTAAATTGGGTGTTGTACAGCTAAGGAGTTGCCACAAAAACCTTGCACGAGAAGGAGTGTTTTCACACGCCTCATCAGACCACTGTCACCACTCTCTAAACCCTGTTAACTCAATTTATATTTCTTATTTTTTATCTCTGAATTGCTTGTTTACCTTGTTAATTTATTCTGCAAAATTATTGTGCTGGTGTTCTGTTCTTTCCATCTGTTTTCATTATATTAATTTGCTCCTCGAGATCATTGCATTACTGTTAAGAATTTAGGTTTAAGGCTTTGGCTAGATGAATATGCTGGCTAACCAATTCTGCAGGAACTTACAACAATCTAAGGAATAGAGGTTTTTGCCAATTGTTTACTCTGCTTAACATCTTGGTGCATGTGTTTAGTTAGTACATAATAAACTGGTCCGCTTTGTTTCCTGCCTGCTGTAGTGCAATATTTTATTTTATTTTTTTCTTCAACCTATGTGTTAATTATTTTTGATAACTGTCCACACATTATTTTTACTGATTTTCGTTTCTATTGTTCATTCAATCTACCACATTATTTGACGTGTATTAAATTATTAATTACAGTTAATATAAAACATGGCGGATACCAGAGACGACGTTCGTTCTGCTAAGCCCGAGAAGTTTAGCGGATCACAAGTATCAACTCTAAACTTATGTCTTTAGAAAATATAGCTACTAGTCTTGGTCAAAACTATATGAATGCTGGATGACGTAATGTAATTGAAAAGGACCATACCTGAAAAAGAAGAGACCGTTGCTTTGTCTCTAGATCAAACACATCCTAATTCGACCGGGGCGAAGAGAGCGAGTCACCTACTGAAAATCGCACTGAGTTGACTGATGTTAATCAAACCGAGTTCACCAATCCTAATTCACCAATCACCATCAATTCAACACACTAACATCACCAATTAAACTCAAATCTCGAAAAAAATGAACTTTAACAGCGAAATCGAGGAAGAAACAATCTCCATTACCAGCGTCAGCTTCGAGGAGAACACATCGTTTCACTTATTCGATCGGGGCGAAGAGAGCGAGTCACCTACTGAAAATCGCACTGAGTTGACTGATGTTAATCAAACCGAGTTAGGGCTTTTTAATAACGAGTTAGAGTTTCGTCGGAACTCAATTGATGCCAAGGACCGTGAAATGAGGAGGAGGATTGTGATGATGATGCTGTTATAGGACGTAATTATACAGCACAGTAACAATGATGGAGAGAATTCTAGAGAGAGATAGGGATGAGAAGAGCAATCGAAGACAGAGATGAGAAAATGAATCTGTTAATTTCTTGATCGAACATGGAAGTCTTTCCCGCGCGCTTTCTAAAAGTTTCATAAAATATTTGTGTGTTTTTTTTTAAAAAATTTAGAAATTTTAAGTGATGAACAAATATTATTTATAATTAAAATTAAATTAATATTCTTCATATTTATAAATAAAAAATAAAAGTGTATTTTATTATTGTCATGCCATCTACTTTGTTCAGAGTCTCGGCAATTCTAGATGGTTTGAAAGGAATGATGAATTTTTTCCTAAAAATTTATTAATTCAAAAGAAAAATTGGTTAATGCAAATAAAATAACATAAATATTTGAATAAATTATTTTTATAAGCAAAAAATAAGAATGTTGATTAGGACATGTTCAATATTTTATACATACATGAATATATTTCTAAATATTCATATCAAAACTCGTAAACACATCTATTTTGTATGTTTTGACTAAATAATGGATAGACAACTTTTTTTCACTTAATATTTTTAAATATTAACTAATATGAAATAAATTTTTACTTTTATTAACTATAAATAACAATGTTTAAAAAAAATATTTACTATTTTTATTGAAAACATTCCTCTAATGAATTCTCTGGGGACTTCTATAGTTAATGGAATATATAGCATTGTGATCAATCAAATATATACACACGTCTAAAATTTGATGAGAAAATAGATTTGTAGAGGGCTAAGAAGGTTTTTTGCACACCATTAATTGACAAGAGGTCAACATTACGTGAATTGCTTAAACAATCCCTCCAAAATGTAATTATCCTTATTAATGCTAATCAATGTCATAATGTGATTACTTGTAACTTACCCACATTAAAACACATTATTGATATCATCAAATATATTAATTTAATTCTATTATATTATATTTGATAAATAAATTCAAATTCAACACTCTTGGCATATGAAACAAATGGAAGTCTGAAGAAATAATTTACAAAATCGAACAACAATATCATTCGAAGTCATGGATGTCGTCCATAAAACAAAAGAAACTAGGACTTGCATAAAACATACGAGAAAGAAAACTTATTTCTGAACTTTCTCAGACTTATTCAAATGCTAAGAAACAAGAACAATTTTATCAAATTACAACTAACATTGACTTGGTAAACAACTTATACAGAAAATAAAATCCATGACAAAATAAATAAAAATGAATTGCATTAGTTATTTCTAAACCTTTCACTAGTACACACTTATGATCAACAACTCCAAGTGAACTTATGTGAAACTCGAACTTAGGCTTTTCCAGAGTCTTTGTGAAGATATCTGTCCCCTGTTTATTCGTCTGACACATTTTCTAATTCAATATCATGACTAAGCACTGTTCGGAGAATGTAATGATAGCGAATTTCGATGTGTTTTGTTCGTCCATGAAACACTTCGTCCATGAAACACTGGATTTGCAGTAAGTTTGATAGCACTTTCAATATGACATTTAAAGCACAATATAATTAAACTCATCAAACATGCTTCTTATCGGTCTTTTAGCCAAACACACTCATACACAAAAAAATGAGAAATGTAATAAATTATAAGCAAAAACATTTTTTTAATAGAAATCTACAATAACAACGAATTTAAATTTGAGAATTTCATAAATAATAAGATTTTTTGTATAAATTATAAATGAATAATTGTTAAGAAAGGATACATATTCATATGGTTAATAATCAAGTGAGTCATCAAAGTAGGCTCGATATATCAAGTTGGTCACCGAACTCAAAATGGTCAAATCGGCCACTTAAGTTAATTACAGGTACCTCTAGACATGAGATCAAGGAGTAAAAATATTATTTATAAAGGTTTACATATTATTCTTAAATGTTCTCACTGTTAAGTATAAGTTTATGATGTTTAGTATTTTATGATAATATATTTAGATTTTATCAAATTTATTTATCATATATTTTCATTAAAACAAAGAAAATAACTATATAATAAAAAAATGAGAAATAATAAATTATAAGAAATTTTGTTTTTTAAATGAAAATCTACAGTAACAACGAAACTAATATTGAAAAGTTTATAAATAGTAAGTTTTTTTGATAAATTATGAATGAATAATTGTTAAAAAAGGATATATATTCATATGTATAAACGAATTCCCCTTTTCTAGTACCGGGGGACGAGTATGTTAGAGTATCTCCAACCGGATACATCAGTTGGCTATAATATCTAACTGATATGTTTAATTTTAAACTATACCTAATAGCTCCAAAAAACAAATTACTTTAAAAACACGCACACTACATATGTTGAGTTGAAGTCCATCATGTATCTATGTCATCTTTTTCTGAAACTTATACTCTCCGGCTACATTTGTACATATATTCGCCAAATTTAATAATTATATTATATATATTACTAGTTTAGTTTAATATTTAAATTTTTATTATTGAATTTAGAAAAAAAATTATGAATTTTATTTACAATTGATAACTGCCGTTAAAATTTGAAAATAGTAAAATGACAAATTTTTCAATAATTAAATTATTTTTATTAATTAGAATAACATATATATATATATATATATATATATATTTGTATAAAAAATTAGGGTAAAATTTATTCTCATTTTTATACACTTGTTGATTCCTAATTTTTAGATTCATTAAATAGTGTTTTTATCTTATTTTTAAAACATTTAAATAAATTCGGGAATGAAATTAATTTTAAAAAACTATATCATTTGCATTATAAAATAAAATTTAACTTATATGTAATGTGTAAAGAAGTTTTAAAGGTTTTACTTGTACTGGTATTGTGTTCCAGATAGACTTATGGTTATTCTCAAGTTGTGTGTGAGATTAATAGCTTAATGTTTTTTGAATTGAACCACTTAAATAGAACTTGAAAGCCTATATGATTATCTTAAGTACGAATTTGGGGGGAGAGAAAATTATAGAGGTCCTTATAGTCCTTACAACCGAACTTTTATATGCTCATCTTTTGTCTGCACAATAATTGATTCAAAATTAATGTCTGACCCTTTAGAAAGGAATGACAGAGATCAATAGTTGATATTCATTGACATGATCAGCTTGGCGATTTGGAAATTCAAATAAAAGAAACTAATCGTATTGGATATAACTTTAATACAGTTCTATAAAAGTAATTGGAGAAATGTGCCTGCAATTCTACTGGTACAAGGTTGCACTTTCAGTTTTCATGTCTAACGTGTGCACAATAATGTTGTGTTTGGTTGGAATGAGTGAATTTGGAAGGAATGAAATGAGATTTGAACTGTTAAGGGTAAGTGTTCAAGAACTTCCTGCCAATCTCCTCTCCCAGTGCTCCCACTTCCATTGTTTTTCTTTCTTTTCACTCATTCCATTTCATTCTTCCCAACCAAACACGACATAAATGTTCAGCCAATATCACTAGGCATGCTCTCCTCTGGTATGTTGATACTCTAACAAGCTAGTTCCAATACATGATTCATAAATAAGACGGTACAACTGAAAGTCATAAATGGGTTTGCATTTGTTTGCTGACATAGTCTCTCTTTATTATTGGTGGTAGAAAGTTCCTTTTAATGTGGCGTCATCATCTCTGGCATATAGATCGACACACATATGATCCTATTTTACTCTCAACAGGAAGTGTTTAATATGGTTAAATTTCAAATTGTCGGACTCGGCATTTTTTTTTAAATTGTCTTTTGCCCAAACCAAGTGTCAAATGTCTGTTATGAGTATTTGAGTTGAAAGAAAGAGCTGCAGTAACCTAGATACTATTTATAGGAAGTTTGGCATTCAGCTCCCGGAGCACTTGATATTTGATAATGTGAAAGTACCCTAGACTACTCTTTTGGAGGATCATTATAAATGGTTTGCTAAAATATATGAGTGTTAACTTGTCAAGTTATTACAACGAATCTAAGCATCATTTCTCCTTTAATGCGTCATGCAGGAATACCTTCAAGGAAATCCACTGTGGATTCAATATGTTAAAGTTCCTTTAGCGACGTTGGGATATGAAAGTAGTTATGATGTATTTGTTAAGGCACATGGTGGCGGTCTCTCTGGCCAGGCTCAAGCAATTTCTCTTGGTATTGCCCGTGCTTTACTTAAGGTCAGTGAGGACCACAGAGTACCCCTGAGGAAGGAGGGTCTTCTCACCAGGGATGCAAGAGTAGTTGAAAGGAAGAAAGTGGGTCTCAAGAAAGCCAGAAAAGCCCCACAATTCTCCAAGCGTTAAGGTTAGAATTTTGTACTTGATTGTCAGCCCCTATTGAGCTGTCCGTCTTAGCTCTATAATATGCTTTTTTAAGTCAGCTTTGTTGGTTGTTGCCGACGAGTAGCTTGCAGAGCTACCTAAAGAAATTTATATGTTGGTTTTCTGCTATAGTTCAAAGATGAGTACCTCAATTTGGTCTTCAGAAGTTTGTGCTCTGGTTTGTAATGCTATACATCGTCCCAGACAGTTGACGTGCTTTATTTTAAATTTTAATTATCTGTTATACATGTAGTTCCGTTTTACCCTACCAAACTTGCAAAATTTTGTTATGGTAATTTTGCAGTGCCAACAAATTGTGAGACGAATCTTAAACAACAGACTTTAGAAAATGAAAGTAAAATTTATTATTTATATTATAATATGCAAGAAGCATCTTCCAGTCAGGTTAGCAGGGGCTTATGCATAGAGTATTTTGGCAAGTTTAATATGGCATTTGGGTATTATATTCTTAAATCTGCAGAGCCTGTATAAAAACCACCAGAATCATGAGTTTTAGTCATATTTCCTTGCTCATATGCCTGTCCAAAGTCTAGGAGTAGAGAAAGGTTTCTTTCTTTATATACTTGTTCTCATGGACATTAAGACCTGAAACTCGCCGATATCTGGGAACTGTTTTCTGTCAACTTGTCCTTACTGCTACAGGAGAGGTTATTATTTTTAATTTTGTTTTTTTTTACTTTCGTTTACTTATATATCCTTATCTTGGATGATGTTCGGGTTTGTTTTTGTACATCCACCGGCAGAACTTTTGCTTGTAAAGGCAGTTTTCAGGTAGCAAGATGTGTATCAGTGTATGCAGTGGCGGATGTATAGTTGCTAATGGGAGGTCATGTGACCTACCATTTTTTTAATTTTTTTTTTTCAAAATTTTCTTTTTATTCATATGTCACTTGGTTCAGCCTACAGGGCACTTACACAATAATCTTGGCATCTTTTATTTACACAAACACAGTGACACACGCAGCCTTTTTTCCACCCTGCTTCAAATACCATGCTTCTCGTCGACTGATTTCTGAATTTTATCTACATATGTTAAATTTGTGACACACCATTGTTTATATCCTGTATCCGCCACTGAGTGTATGTAATACTGAAAGAGCAGCTGAAACAAGATTGATTGTGTTATTTGTACTGGCATTAGATAATTTTTAAAACTTGTATTATCATTATCGGTAACGTGTTCAAAAGTGAAATCTCTAACATTGGTAGCTAATGCAATTATCATTGCAGAGCATCTCCAACCATGAGAAACCCTTAGCTAAAAGTCTAGGTGGCTTTCCCAAATTAAAAAATTTAGCCAACGCTCACAAAAAACACCACTCCAACCATAGCAAGCCATTGGTTATAATTATAGCCATCCCCTGTGGATGGCTATATTTGTCGAACCACTACAGATCTGCAGTGAATTCCATGTCATCTCCCGCAATTTATTTTCCTCCTTTCCGCTGATTACATATAAATTATTACCATATTAAACTGATATATTCTAATTATAGTGATCTAAATATTAATAACATACTATTTTTAAATTATAGCCAACCAATATAGCCAAGGGAAATCTACAAAACTACCTACCTTTTCTTTTATTGTTTTCAAAAATACTACCTTCCAGAATTATTTTTAAAAATACCTTTTCATAAAATTTTTTTTTCAAAAATACTGTTTGCAACTTTTGCAACCTCATTTGCAACTACAGGCGGCGCCAGCCGTGTTGCAACCTGATTTCAAGTTCCAGTTTTCAAATGTCATTTTCGACCTCATTTTCGGAATCGATATATATATATATATATCGATTCCGAAAATGAGGTCGAAAATGACATTTGAAAACTGGAACTTGAAATCAGGATTTGTAATTGCATATATGGTTGCATATGGTTGTATTCAGTTGCATATGGTTGCATTCAGTTGATTCTATTGTAATCTAATGGCCCCGCCAGGGGCACACCATACATCTGTTGTTACTTACAGTTTTCAGTTGCATTTAGTTGCAACTGAGGTTGCAAAAGTTGCAACTGCAGTTGCAAAAGTTGCAACTGCAGTTGCAACTTCATTTGCAACTTTTGCAACCTCATTTGCAACTTACAGTTTTCAGTTGAACTAGTTGCAATTGCAGTTGCAACAGTTGCAACTTTCCATTTTTATTTGCAACTTTTGCAACCTCATTTGCAACTTTTACGGCTGCGCCAGGTTGCAACAGTTGCAACAGTTGCAACTTTCCATTTTTATTTGCAACTTTTGCAACCTCATTTGCAACTTTTGCAACCTCATTTGCAACTTTTACGGCTGCGCCGCCCAAGGTTGCAAATGAGGTTGCAAAAGTTGCAAATCGTATTTTTGAAAAAAAAATTTTATGAAAAGGTATTTTTAAAAACAATGAAAAAGATGGTAGTATTTTTAAAAAACTAATTTTACAGATGGGTATTTTTAAAAATATCCCTATAGCCAATACTCTTACAGGTTCAGCAAATTTTACATAATGTTTTACAGGTCCAATTTAGCCAACGATTATAGCCAACGTCGTTGGAGATGCTCTAACAAAAACCCATTGTACGTTAAAAAATAATTGCAAGTGGATTTTTTTTTATCAAAATTATCTCAAATACAGGTGATAAATATTTAAAATCTAAATCGAAGGAGTAACACGTCCAGGAAATTAAAAGTCAATATTAACAAAATGTGTTCAAAAAAAACAAAATGTGTTCCTATAGGATTTGGAGTTTTTATTTTTGATTTAATTAACGGACAAATGATATGTCCCTGAGATAGAAAAAATAAATTAACCATTTACTTTTTGTGTAGAATAATTTGGATTCTTTTTATTAAATAGTAACAGTTGATATTAATATTTTGTAATGTAAATTTAGAAAATTAAGTTTCTATTAAAATATTTAAATAAAATTTGAAATCGAAAACTGCTGGCTGTGAATCAGACACGAGTTATACGACAACCACGTCTACTACTAGCCAATATTATTCAAACCGTGTGAATCACTGAATTTATTACACTCTCTCCGATCGATGTTCAATAACAGCAGCAGCATCGCAATCAACGTCTCCGACGAAGATTCCGACGACATTTCCGGCAAATTAAAACTACGACTCCGGAAAAAACGGAAGAAATCTGGGCCCCGCGGGAAATCCGAATCAGCTCGCCGAATCTTTAGACTGCTCCGTCGATGGTGGCCGGTGTTGCTGTTCCTTCCGGCCGCCGGACTCTTATTTTTCGAGGCCTCGAGAATAGGGCGCAAACCGAGTCAATTGATAAACTCGGAGGTCGTGACTCAGAAGACTCGCGAGTTAGCTGGGGAGAAGAAGTCGAGCGGGAATTTGAACCGGTTAGATCCGACTCGTAAGTGTAATTTTGTACTACTACTATTTTGATTAAAACCCAATTTGATCGAGAAATATGTGTAAAAAGTCAAATCGAAACGAAAAATAAAGTTAAGTATGATGAGTTAAAAAATAAATTATCTACTGTTTGTGAATTGTGACATTGTGAATATTGCTAAAATACGTTTAAAAAGTGAAACCAAAATAAGTAGATGCAGGAGTAGGACTATGTTTATAATAGATACGTTATACGTAGTATTATTTACTTCCTTGGGAAAAATAATAATATTGTGATTTTTAGTTTACTTGTGAAAATCATGAGGATGAATGCTAAGGTTGGGATATTGAACTCTAATTGATGATATCAGGTTGTTTGAAGCTACTTCCTCCTGAAGAACTTCAGCATTTGGATATACCAATTAGAAAGGAGCCTGTTGGTCCTATTAAAGAATTGGTTTACGTGTCAGAGACTGACGGAGTTCAATCCCGTCCGCAGATGGATATCACACGATCTAATCTTTTTACCGGAAACCAATCTTTAGAGCAGAGGGAGCAATCTTTTAACAGTGTATGTCTTTAATGAAGTTAGAATTCCTCTAATATTTGATATTGAAAACAAATATTTTGCTGGACTTGCTCGGTTTGATCATCATTTATGTTATCATCTATTAGTGCCATCACAAGTTTGTCTACAACTTTTCAGTATGTACTACTTATCTCTGTATTCGTTGCGAAGTGGTTTTATACTATTGTTTCTTATTATGTAACTACCACAGGTGAATGAAATTTCAAGGGCGCATTGTGGTTTCTATAGTAAGGATGGCGGGTTCATTGTCTCTGATGATGACAAAAGTTTCATGCAAACATGCAAAGTTGTGGTATCTACTTGTACTTTTGGTGGTGGAGATGATCTTTATCAACCTATCGGGATGTCAGAGACATCACTTCAGAAGGTATTAATATTGTAATGGCGCTTTCTCTTTCTAATGCTTGTTGTACTTGTTAGTTTGCTGAACTAGAGATAATACAGGTCTGCTATGTGGCGTTTTGGGATGAAATCACTCTTGCTGCACAGGCTGCTGCAGGGCACAAAGTTGGCGAGGACCAGTATATTGGAGTGTGGCGCATCGTGTTAGTTACAAATCTTCCTTTTAATGATCAGAGGTTGAATGGTAAAATTCCAAAGGTGTGTAGAAATCTGTTTAGGAATTCTGGTTTGTTCATTTTCAAAGCTCTTCTGTTAGTATATGATTTCTAAAATGTAAATTTTCTATCAAACATACAAAAAACTGACATTTATCGTTCGGTTACCTAGAAAATATATGTATGCGGATCTTGATAGTGAGATATTTGGATAAGAAAAGTAGTCTTACAGCACAATGTTTATGACCAAAATGCTTGTAGTACTGCTTCATTCTCTATCTAAGTTGAGCAATACCTCATGTTTGTTTGACCAGATGTTAGCCCATCGTCTCTTTCCACACGCAAGCTATTCGATCTGGGTAGACTCAAAATCTCAATTCAGGAGAGACCCTCTTGGTGTGCTGGAAGCCCTTCTTTGGCAGTCAGATTCTGTACTTGCAATATCTGAACACGGAGCTAGAAGTAGCGTTTATGATGAGGCAAATGCTGTTGTCAAGAAACACAAAGCCAGCCCAGAAGAAGTGGAAATACAATTATCTCAATACCGCCAAGACGGCCTCCCAGAAGATAAGAGGTTTAATGGGAAAAAAGGTATCCTTCTTGCTGCAATTCTCTCCAAAGGAACATGTTAACAGTCATGATCTTATGGCATATATTTATACGTTTATCTGTGCAGCTCTCTCTGAGGCCTCTGTAATTGTAAGAGAACACACACCAACGACTAATCTGTTCATGTGCCTTTGGTTCAATGAAGTGGTTCGTTTCACTTCTCGTGATCAACTGAGTTTTCCATATGTTCTCTGGCGTTTGAAAGTGTTGAAGAATATCAACATGTTCCCTGTTTGCACTCGAAAGGATCTTGTTAATAGCATGGGCCATATCCGGAAGGCCAAGCCTCTTGTAATATAGTTAGCTGCTGTTTGGTCATGCGCAATTGCAAATTCATATCGTCAGGAGATTTGGATTATACACGGTGTTGATACAATGATATGTGACAACAGTCATTTTCCGGGAGGGGAGATTAAAAGCGACAGCGAACAACCCCTATTCCACTAACAACTGATAAAGAAAACAGAATAGATGTTATTACAAGGTAAGTGCTTTACTTAATAGTATCTTTCACAGTATATAGTGCACTCTTTCTCATCTAGCACGCCAAAAATTTATCACAAATGTCATTCATGAGCTGCACTGTGACCAATACAGACAATGGAGATCTAAATGTCTTATGTAAAAGCTATTGCTTGTGCATTAAAAGGAGATGCGCGTTTATGATGATTTGACCCAAAGCTCCGTACTTGATGTCCAAAATGTAAAAGAGCGAACCATGTATCCATTCCACGGCTGCGATGTAAAAACTCCATATAAGCTATTCACTATTCAGTATGGATGTTTGTAACAGATATATAAGATGTGATTCATTTTTAGTTTCCTTTGATCCAGTTATATTTTTTAAAAATTCCCAATTGGCTATACTTTAGTGCTAAATGTTCATAAGAATCTTTATGGATCATCACTCAATCTATTGATGTTCTCGCTTTCTTCTTTTTTCCCTTTGATTCCGTTTTCAGGTATTTTGTGCAATGCAGTTTCAAAGTTCCAACTCTCATCATGTTATCACCATGAGAAAGGCAGTTCACAGTTGCCTTGGTAGATGCAACACAGAGTACTCTTTTCTAGTGAAAGATCAATTATGCAGAGTTAAATATAGCTCTTGCAGTATATGCACCGGAAAATACATACGAAGCAGTACGATTCATGTGTGCTTAGGTAAAGGAACAAGGGAGAATGAATGGAATGGAACAACTGAGAATGTAATAAAATTTGTGTCTTTCTGTAGATAAATTTTATTCTTTCAATAATTTCATTCCAAATTATTTGAACTAAAAATTTAATCCCTATAAACATATTTGAAAGAATATTCATTATGCTTCTTCTTCGTTATACTTACAATCTTCGTAATAAAAATTTTGGACTCACTCTGTAGACTGTAATCATTATTTTCTTGTAATAATTTTTTTAAATATTTTTTCATCTCATTCCTTTCATCCTGTTCAGATCTTAGTATTTAGGAATCATAATTCGGGAAGTAACAATTAAAAATGATTAAGAAATGTTTTAATTTGTAATTGATTAGAAAAATGTAAAATATTAATAAGATCTTGAACTTTGTAAATTAAAATCAAAACTTTACTCAGCAAAAAATGTCTTTTGAATTTTCAAAGATAGACGTTGAAAACTAAATAGTCTAAATTACTGAAAAAATCCTTTACTCAACGCGTGATATCTTCTGTAAAAAAAAACGCGTAATATCAGTTTTTTCCCGTTACATATTCCCACAATCAAAAATTACTTATATTTATTTGTTAATTTGACACACCAGAAAACGGGTGAGAAAAGTGTTTGAAGGTACTTGAAAAAGTTACAGCAGTCAAAAGACTCAAAACGGAGGGGTAAAAACAAATGACAGCTGGTAATAAAACACTGCTCTGGTGGTAATAATACGTACAGAGTGATTACAGTTGGACCAGATAGAGAAAACAATAGTGGAGAAGATGGCGAAATCAAGCGCCGATGACGGAGAGCTCCGGCGAGCCTGCGAGGCTGCAATTGAAGGCACTAAACAGAAGATCGTTATGTCGATCCGTGTCTCTAAGAGCCAAGGCGTTTGGGGCAAATCTGCTGCCAAGTTAGGTCGCGGTGGCGCTATGGCCAAACCTAGAGTTCTCGCTATCTCCAGTACTCTCTCCTCTCTCTCTCTCTCTTTCTCTCTCTCTCTCTCTCTCTCTCTCTCCCTCACGCTCTCTCTCTCTCTCTCTCCCTCTCTCTCTCTCTCTCTCCCCCTCTCTCTCCCTCCCTCTCTCTAATATGTATTAATGTGTTCACATTTAAAATTGCCTTGGTTATATCCATGTATATGAAATAAGTGTAATTTGAAAAGTTGATCTGACTGAATTTTGATGTGATCCAACAAGATAGCTCGAGTAATTACCGAATTTTGTAATCTTGTTGAATCAGGATTTGATGGACCTTCTTAAAATTTTCTAATAGTTGAATCTACTAGTATGCTACAGGCCTACGATATGATCAAATAAATGTGACTTGCAACAATTTGTTTTTTCAAATGGCCGATTGTGGAATTGAAGTCGCACACTTACTTGCGTTGATCTGGAACTCTCTATCTCTTGTTAAAATGTCCAACTAGGCTTTGATATAAGTTACCTTATTTGTGGTGTTGATGCTAATTGTGCATCTTTATTGTGCACCTGTGTTGAGTGATAACATGTGTTTGCCTTGGATTAGGTATGAGGCTAGAATAACTGTCATTCTAATATGGGTGGTTTGAGATTTAGCTACCAGAGAATTGTGGAGTTATGGTTTGGTAAGGATAAAGAACAAAATGAAACAATGCTGAATGTTTTGGGAGTTGGGATTGTTTTGATTATTAGTAGAACGAGTGAAGTGTTGTGTTGATTTGTTTAACGGAATAAAGGTGTTCGAAGCAAGAGTAGAATTTATATTTATGACTTGATCATGCTAGTGAGATGCATATTTAATATTTTTACCAATTTGCAAGCCAAATTATAGTATTAAAAATTAGTAAGAAATTAGAAACATCTCAAAGAATGGAGCATAGGAGGAATTGCCACCCCCTGCATAAGGATAGATATCAATCTCACTAGCAAAAATCTTGATCTCGTGGTTCAAATATTATGCAATATTGTAGATGGTGTCTGTTAGTTAATTAAATTGGCAAAATTTATTGACACATATTTCAACATGCATGATTGTAGTCTAGTCGCTCTATTTACATTCCCCATTATGATGTGTTTATGCAGCAAAGTCAAAAGGGCAGCGAGTTCAAGCTTTTCTTCGAGTCCTTAAGTATTCTACCGGTGGAGTTCTTGAGGTAATATCCCAGTTTACACCTTCATCGTTGTATGTTTGTATGATGTCTTTGTGAACTGAGGAAGCTTTTAGCTTGCTATAGTGACATTGTTGTTGATACATGGCTCATTCAGTGGTTAGGGATCATGTATGTTTTCAGTGTCGGGTTAAGTATCAAATTGGTCTCTGAAGTGGAAACCAGATATCACAACTGGGTATCATTTTATCACTTAGGTGGATATATATGTCACTTGATCAGTTTCAAATTAGAAAAATAAGTAGAAGTACACCTAAAAATTATTAGAATCTGAAAAAATTATGAACAATCAAATTCTAGATAAGTTTTGTTCCGAGGTGTTATCGTGGAAAAAAAAGAAGAGCTTTGCTAGTTTTGTTATTTCTTAAAATTAAATCAAGAAAAATAATTATAAAATTAAAAATTAAACAGTATATATTTTTTTAATACACATTATCTGAGATACTGGAATTTACAACTTTTCATTTGGTTGTGATAGCATGTAAAAAAATATGGATTATTCAATAAAAGACTATTTTTACTTCCCAAAAACATATTTGAATCTACGCGTTTGATATTTTTTGTGACTCTAATGTTTAAATAATATGCTGTTGAGATCGGTGAACAAATTGATATCTCGTCACCACTTCAGCGACCAATTTGATATTACCCTTTTAGTGTCATATGTACAGAAGAAACAGTTGAGTTCACCTGAAAAGTTTTACTGGTAAGCAGTTTTGTAGAGGAAAAGTTTTGTATTCAGGGGCAGACCTAGGAATTTGGGTGATTGGGGGTTAGAATTTCCGATCTGATTAGATGGATAAATTTAATAAAGTAGATGAGAGTTATAATTAGCAATTAATTAATATTAAAATTAAATAGAAAACAAGCTGACATATGTAGAAAAACTTTAAAATTTAAATTACAGAATTGAGAGAAAGATAAGAAATTATTTATATATTTGTGCGAGAAAACCTTTTTTGAAACTTATATATCATAACACTAGTTCAAATGTTTAAAGATTATACACATAAATTCGTACTAACTAAAAATTGAGTTAGGGACCTAGCTCTACTTGTCCTTTACTATATCAGCCTCTGATTGTATTAGTTATTCAAATAATATAAGCAGCTTGACTCATGTTCTGCCTTTTTCAGCCTGCAAAAATATACAAGTTGAAACATCTCACAAAGGTGGAGGTTGTGGGTAATGACCCAAGTGGATGTACATTTACGCTGGTATTGATTTTTCCTCACCCGTGCATTTGAGATGTTTATTATTCTAGTGTTATGCAGTGTATAGAAATCTAAGTAGCTATATACTAAGAAAAGTGAGGAAACTGATCGACCAAGTCCCTGTAGGGATTTGATAACCTTAGAAGCCAAAGTGTTGCTCCGCCTCATTGGACCATGCGTAATATCGATGACAGGTAATTTTACGTTAACTTCTACTGTTATATGTTAGAGTGTTGATACATATTATTTTGCATCTATGTTTTCTTAATAATACATGGTGTATATTTGAATTTTTGTGGTGCAGAAACCGTCTTGTAATGTGCATCTTTAACATCTGCAAAGATGTATTAGGTCGTCTCCCTAAAGTTGTTGGCATAGACGTTGTGGAGATGGCTCTTTGGGCGAAGGTGACGAAGTTTTTCTTGTTGTATATTGTCTACCTTCTTTTGCGGTATCAATACATTCTATGATGTTTGTCCATGGTTTTACATCATAATATTCTATTTCAGTAATTATCATTATTATTATTATCATCCTTATGTATAATCTCTCATGTAAATAATTTAATGGTCCCACTGTACAGATATGAGCCTATCATACAAGTTACAATAAACACGTCAACAGAATATTTTTGGACATGTGTAAATATAGAGACTATATTTACCCTTTTTATTACAGCTGAATTATGGACTATCGGACTAATATGTTTTTACTTTTAAAATCTTGTAGATATATATTAAAACTTTTACTTGATCATAATTGCTGGTGATATGCTGACTAATCCTGAAATTACCTATTTAAAATTTATACAGGATAATACACCTTCCGTTTCCAATCAGCAGAATGCTCAAAATGGATCCCAGGTAGAGAAAGTTGTGGGGGTGGAAGAAAGCGACATGAAAGTGACTGTTGAAAGAGAGCTCGTGTCTCAAGCAGAGGAAGATGACATGGAGGCTCTTTTAGGCACGTATGTATTTTTTTTCTCCGTATGAAGCTTATGACTTATCACATGTATGTGGACTGTGGAGTATCGTGAACTCAAATTAGACTACAATATTAATATGTTATACTCGATGCAGTTCGCAAGTATTTCCCAGGGAGAAACATTGATTTCTTCTCTCATCTTTAATTTATTGTCGGGTGTGGAGCAAGATGATAAAAGCTCAACTTTTCATTTATTTCATGAAATTTTAAAGGAATTATGTGTAATGCAATTTATTATAAACTTTAATAATATGCGATCAGTAGGCTTTTTAGGAATTTCTAGATTATGGTGGCAGATTAACAAAATGAGTTGGTGCCTTTACTCAGTTGTGGTGGTGGATTAGTATTGGTAAGTTGATATAGATAAAAGTAAATTTTCCCTTAATTCGAAATGTACTTCATTCTTTAAGCATAGAAATTCTAAATAGACCATTGTAAAATTGTAATACCTGTAAGTGATCGGATTTGGAATATGAATTAATTTAATAAATCGTGTTCTCTTTGTGAGATATTTTCTCTTTTGAGAAATTTGTCCAGTGAGAGATCCCAAATTTCTAACCCCAGCACTCGTCCTACATTTTCCCCTTAAATTCTTAATTGCCTAGTTGCGAAGTGGTTTGCCTACGTTAACTTACATTTATTGCAACACTTTAGATAATGATGATGATCCTGTGCATGTCATTGCTTGCAGCTATGTCATGGGTATCGGTGAAGCCGAGGCTTTCTCAGAGCGTTTAAAGCGAGAGCTTCAAGCTTTAGAAGCTGCAAATGTGCATGCCCTTTTGGAGAGTGAACCTTTGATAGGCGAGGTAATCACTTAGTCCTTCCTCATTATAAATATATGTATACATGATTTTACCGCCTATGTTTGTTGAATGACACTTATTTAAAGGTAGGTAATATTACTGGTCCTTTGAATCTTCTCTATGCGGGTCTTTGGGTATGTGACTGATCAGGTGTTTACCAGTCCGCAGTCATCTCTTAGAATCCTATCTTGTCTATTAAGTTTGTTAGAGTTCAGTTTCTCATTTCAGTTTGTGATTGATACAAAGTGGAAGACTAATTGTATTCTGTTGAGTCTTGATTAAGAGTTTATAATCAGTCCGTGAAATTCTGTAATCCAGGATAAATGGGGATTCATTTGATTTGAGTGATATAACTGTGATTGACTACTAATCAGGAACATATATAATATTAGAAAATGCCCTAAATAATGTCTGTTTCATATTTCATTTTTTAAGAAATTGACTTTAAAAGGTCAGAGTGAGACTTGTTTGTGGAATGAAGTGAATAAAGAATAAGACAGTTGCTTATTGTGTCAGCTTCAGACTGTAGTGCATTTACGGTTTCTCATGCTTTACTATAGATGTGTCGCTGATAAATTGGTGAATCCACACAAAATGGAGTTAGTTAACTAAACCCACTTGTGTCAGTTCAAGGACATGAAAAAAACAAAGTTACTGTCACTGGAATACAAGTTGTGCATGTATCAGCAAATAATCTATGAAGGGTAAGAGTATGACACTCACGCTATATCCCAATTTGTGTGTGCGTATCATGATTAATGGAGTTGAAGTGATTGTGCCTGGGCACACAATGTTGACTAGGCAGCACATTCTTTATATGTCTGTAGACCTGCAAATATAACACTAATAAAAAATGCTTCAACCTTGTACTTCTTTCAGAATTTTTATTTTACTCCAGTGAATTATGTTTATTTTTAGACAGCTTATTGTTGATTACTATCATAATTTGTGTTATCCTTCAATATATGTTTATTATCCTGCAGGTACTACAGGGTCTCGAGGCTGCGTCAAACTGTGTGGAGGATATGGATGAATGGCTAGGTATATTCAATGTAAAACTTAGACACATGAGAGAAGACATTGAGTCGGTAAGTTCTTTACTCACAGTATTGTGTGTTCAGAAGTCATAATTGTTTTTTGATTTCATGTTCAACGCTGGACTAAGTTGGGCCTGACTATATACCTTGGAAAAAAAATTATACTGGTGCACCTTTCATGGGTTATTATAGTTGTAATCTGTTGTTTCGTTCCTTGGATGTTATTAGTTGGTTTCTTCCGCTGCTTTTCGTTGCTCACCTGTTGCGGCAGGGTTTTGTTTAGATGATTGTTGATGTTCTATTCATTAGCAGATCTTCTGAGTGTTTGGTGTTCAGAACTAAAAATTATTTCAATATCAAGTGCGTAATAAAGAGAGAATAAAAATATTTGATGATTATGTAGATTTTTTTGCAGTAGTGAACTTTGTTGAGTATTAATCTATCCTTCCAAAGGTAGATCAGGATCGCATCTACCTACTTGCAGCTCTTTTAGTTCTTCTTTGTCACTCTTAAGCTACTTCTTCTGATATACAATATATACTTTGATATTGCAGATAGAAACCCGCAATAACAAGTTGGAAATGCAGTCTGTAAATAACAAATCTTTGATTGATGAACTTGACAAGCTTCTTGAGAGATTACGCATTCCTCCCGAGGTCTTGCTTCTTATAGTCACCTTTCAAAAATAATAATGAGATCTTATTTTTTCTCGAGCCAACTAATGCTTTCTTTTCTTCTATTTTAATGTTGCAGTATGCAGCCTGTCTTACAGGAGGTTCATTTGACGAGGCACGGATGCTCCAAAATATTGAGGCATGTGAGTGGTTAACTAGTGCCATACGTGGTCTTGAAGCACCTAACTTGGATCCCTGCTACCAAAATACTCTAGCTGTACGTTCGCTGCTCATTTTGTTGCTTTCATAAGCATACGTGACATGATTTTCAATGTCTGATATGTATATTTATCAATGTCAGTGTGAAAGTTGACTATAAATGTGGTAGGGCTTCACATGGCCAAGGCGATAAGTCTATGCTATAATTTGAAACTTTTATGTTTATATATTTTGTATGTTCTTGTTCATTCCATCCACGTGCTTAATATAGGTTTTTAATACAGAAATATATATACTTATATCTAGAAAATACTTCATTGAAAATATATTAATGGCAGGATAGATGGCGTAGGGCCTGAGGAATTAGATCTTGGTCCGTGGTTCAGAATTTTAATACTAATACTTGAGGAATTCTATGTGGTTCAGAATTTTAATACTAATACTTGAGGAATTCTATGTATTGTAATTATTTGATTAATTTTAATAGCCTATGACATGTTTGCTTATTAAGATTATCATTTAATGACTGTATTATTTCCAATCATATTTCCATACTTAATCAACTAAGTAAAATATAATTTTAATACTCATACTTGAGACAAATCTATTTACTGTTGTTATTTTTTAAAATAATAGCCTATGGTATATTTGCTTTATTAGGATTATCATTTGATGAATATATTAATTGCATTCATTTTTCAATTCTTAATTAACCGAAATAATCATGTTGATTCTTGCCCTACATATTTTGATTCCTTTGGGGGGGGGGGGGGGGACTACTTAATCACACCAGCTACCTAGGCATGATTATTCCTATAGAAAAGAAAGAAATGGTGATCAATTTAGTCCAGGAAAACTTCAGATCAGAATAAGAACAATATACATGGACTATAATCTTTGTAAACAAACTCAACCTATAAGCATGTAAATGTTGCATATGTTACATTCCTTTTATTCTATTTTCCCCCTAAACATGTGTTTCACCATGGATTTAAATAGGTCTATGACAATGGAATTATATAATTTTAATACAAATCCTGTTGTTTAACAGGTAAAAGAGAAGCGCGCAGAACTCGAAAAATTGAAAAGTACTTTTGTTCGGAGAGCATCTGAATTTTTGAGAAACTACTTTGCTAGCTTGGTTGATTTCATGATAAGTGACAAAAGTTATTTCTCTCAGGTATTTATGGGTTTTTTTTTCTTTTTAAATGATTTTTGATTTAAATTGACAATCTGAGCTCTAGTTTCACTTAGATCTCTTGGTTTTATAGCGGGGACAACTAAAGAGACCGGATCATGCTGATCTAAGATATAAATGCAGAACCTATGCTCGCCTTCTGCAGCACCTAAAGGTCAGGTTTGATAAACTTCTATGATATTGACAATGATTTTACATATACTACTTTTTTAACTATCATTATATCTTTTAACTGCAGAGCCTTGATAAGAACTGCCTGGGCCCTTTAAGAAAGGCTTACTGTAGCTCCCTTAATTTGCTTCTACGTCGCGAGGTCAGGGCACATTATTCTTTTGAGCAAATGCTTCCTATTATTATCTTTCTTTTGAGCAAATGCTTCCTATAATTATCTTTGATTTCTTATGTGTCATTCTCAGTACCTTTTTGTGGAGTCAAAGTTATGTGAATCATTTGTGCACCTTCCTACTTCCTAGTCTAATACAAAAGCTTTTTGATAGAAAGGTATGTTAGAAGTCTAGTTGCATAGGTTTCTCATGTATATGACAGGCAGGTGAAGCTACAATGCAAGACATTATTAGATGGCAATTTGTCTGGAGGCCGCCACTGAATAAATCTGGTGCTTGATGTGTATTCAAGCAAATTGCACAATCATTTTATCTCTTATATACTTGGTATTTTTTAAATAGTCATTACAGTCTTTTAGAATTTTAATATTAGCTTTTTTAGGCCATTTAATTCTGATTTCTGACCTTTATGCATTGTTGGTAGATATATCTAGTCATTAGTATTGCCAAATGCTGATGTGTTTATAGCGAAGCGGAAACCCAAATTATTAAGCTGAATCTATTTTTCCCCAACAGTTTCATAATTGAGTATGGAAGCCGAAAGCCTTATTAATGATATATGGTTAGGACTATGATGGTTCCTTCATAATACTATGTTACATATAATTTTAGTTTTACAATTTGTAGCTATCAGTTACCTGCTAATATCTTGACTTGCTTACTTAAAGTTTTTTCAGCTACTTCTTACTTTGCATGGCAATATGTAGTGTTTTAGGGTGTTCTTATATTAAGCTGTAGGCAATATTCTTGATTCTTACAGGCCCGTGAATTTGCGAATGAACTTCGTGCTAGTACTAAAGCATCAAGAAATCCAACTGTCTGGCTTGAAGGTTCCACTGGTTCCGGTCAAAGTGTGAATAATGCCGATACTTCTAATGTTTCAGAAGCTTATGCTAAAATGCTCACGATATTTATCCCGCTCTTGGTGGATGAGGTTATAACCAATCCACTTCTGTACCTCGAGTTCAAACTTTCAGTTATAGTCTTTTCCTAGTCATATTAACTTTTCAACTGTAAAATCTGCAGAGTTCTTTTTTTGCACACTTTATGTGTTTTGAAGTTCCTGCACTTGCACCACCAGGGGGTCCTAATCTCAAAAATGGATCTAATGACGATGATGCGAATGATGATGATTTAGGAATATTGGACATTGATGACAATGACAGCAAAAATGGTATTCTCCTGTTATGCTTTACCTCTTCTTTAACATGGTGATAATTTCTGCCCTATTTCTGTAATTTGTAGGTAAAAGAACTTCGGAGCTGGCAGCACTTAATGAGTCACTTCGTGATTTGCTTGACGGAATACAAGTACTAAAATGATTCTACCTATTATTACTATTTTGATTCAAAATATCTATCTAGATAGACCTCAATATGTGTATTGAGGTCATGTAACTTAATTAGGCCCCGTTATGTAACCATCTGCATGTTACAAGTTTTATTCTACATGAGACTTTCATACAGAATTTCTAATCTTTTTTCTTATAAAACTTGCTTTCGCCCCTCTATTGATCTCCTTTCCTTTTTAAAGTTTGAAATTAGTTACACCTATTTCGGAACCCTATTGTACCAGCATTTTGAAATAGAGATCTTCTTGAAAGTAACTTGTGTACCAGTTAAGACCTATATTGTTTAATTGACAGCTAGCCTTAAACTTAGCACCATATTATTGCCTATTAGATCAATTAAACAGCTGATGAATATAGTATGTGTTATTGGAGTTATTTCAGTTTTATTTTTACATGCATACCACTTCAATCTTCTTGCATTCAAATTGCTAACATTTCTGAAGTTATGAAATTGCTGCATGCGGTTGCCTGGTTACAAGCTATTTCTTATATAGAACTAAAAGGATTTTTTTTAAAATTAAATAGGGAACATCCTCTCTTTGTTGTCTTTCTGACCACCCCCTCCCCCCCAATATCCCCCTGGATCTTTTAGGAAGACTTCCATGCTGTGGTAGATTGGGCATATAAGATTGATCCTCTGCGCTGCATATCTATGCATGGAATTACAGAACGGTATATATCTGGTCAGAAAGCCGATGCTGCAGGATTTGTGCGACTCTTGCTTGATGCCCTTGAAGATAGAATTTCTACACAGTTTGCTCGTGTAAGTCATATTTCTCTGTTAAGAATTTGTTACAAATATCTTTCGCATCTGGTGAATGCTCAATGTGATTTTTTATTTTGCCTCGCAGTTTGTAGATGAAGCTTGTCACCAGATAGAAAGAAATGAGAGAAATGTCCGCCAGCTGGGTGTCTTGTCATACATACCAAGGTGATTTCATCTATTTAGAGTGTGTTTTTGTAGACATAAAAGTGAATTCAAAGAATATAAGAATATAAGAATATGGGAACTATACTTTTCACGACTAAGCAACTGTTAAGATAAGTCTGGTTAGCTGTATGAAGGGGCGTAGCCAGGTTCTAAACATTTCTAGGAGGTCAAGGTACCCTCTAGCGATTAGTCTAATGTATGTTAGTCTTATTTATGTTATTTGTATTATTGTATATAATTTATTTATTAATTATCAGTCATAATTATAATCTTCCTTTTGCTTTCTTTTGAAAGTTTCTAATCCCCCTCCCCCCTCGTGATGTTCTGCCGTATTTGCTAATATACCTGTTTTGTTTTCTTCCTGATCTCCCTATAAAACGCCTGGTGGATTCTAGGACACGTGTGTAAAGTCACGACTTGGCCTTGTATTTCTAAATCGCACCTCTTCATGCATGGGGTCCTAATTAAAAAGAACAATATATAAGCCTCATTATAGTTTAGCACTTCTTATTCATAGGTGTACTAGTAAGTAATGATGTCGCATGGCTTTGTGCAGTGTGCTCGGAGAACACCAGTGACTCTTAAGTTGATTTTGAAAATTTACACTCAACTCATCCTGTATAATCACTTGACAGTGTCTTGTTCCCCAAACTTAATGGTCTATGATCAGCTCTCCCCGTCTACTTCTCATATAGTAGTGTGTTATTAACATTAATATCTTACAATTAATATTGAATTGTGGATTTCAATGGTCACGTCTCCCTTCTGCATAGGTTTGCAACTCTTGCAACCCGGATGGAGCAGTACATCCAGGGACAATCCAGGGATCTGGTTGATCAGGCTTATACTAAATTTGTAAGTGCCATGTTTTATGAACATACTTCCTCGGTTATGAATTCATAAGCATGTACAGGGTGTCGAACATTTTTTAGGTATATTATGTACTCCCTCCGTCCCACCCATTTCTTTACACTTTCCTTTTTGGGGTGTCCCACCCAATTCTTTACATTTCAAAACTTACCAAAAATAGTCAATGGGTCCCACCACTTCTCCACTTTTCTTTCCATTTCACACTACTTTTACTCCACTATCTTCTTTTTATACATTAAAAATCAATGGGTCCCACCACTTTACCCACTTTTCTTCCTCTTTTCCACTTCTTTATACATATTTCTTAACCTCCGTGCCCAACCCATTCGATAAGAAATGGATGGGACGGAGGGAGTATTATATTTTAAAGCTTCATTTAATGAATTCAGAGTAAAGCTTGTTGAAGTGTGGTGTCCATGGACATCCTTCTTGTTGTATAACTAGGAAATTTGAATTGTTGCGCTACGCCAACATGTCCACGTAAACAGTCATACTATTGTGCATGTTACCTTCCTAGTGTTTTCGCTGATTCTATTATATATATAACAGCTTTTCCTCTGCTTGTAGAATATATGATATATATGATAGAGCTTAACTGTCACAAAATCTGTTTGACAGGTTAGCATAATGTTTGCGACTTTGGACAAAATTGCTCAGGCAGATCCCAAGTATGCTGATATATTGCTTCTAGAAAATTATGCTGCATTTCAGAATAGGTGACCCGATCTGCTTCAACTCTCCATATATAATTTTTTTAATTTGGATAGTTTTTTGGACAGTTGCCATAATATAACCGTCGTTATAGGATTTGATTTTTTATTCAATTCAACATGCTGATCAGAAATTGTTGCATGCAGTTTGTATGACCTGGCTAATGTTGTACCGACTTTAGCCAAATTCTATCACCAAGCAAGTGAATCTTATGAACAAGCTTGCACTCGTCATATAAGTGTGATCATATATTATGTAAGGATCCCAGTTCCATGTCATTCTCACAATAAAAACGTACTTAAGTTGCATATGATATAATTAGTAGTTTTTATGTTGTTTTTTTTGTAGAATTTTGAACGCCTGTTCCAATTTGCCCGGAAGATTGAGGATTTAATGTACACGATAACACCAGAAGAGGTTAGTGTGTGGACTTCCTTTTGAGCACAGAACTAATAGTCAGAATTTGGTATAGTTCT
Organism: Daucus carota subsp. sativus; assembly: GCF_001625215.2. Taxonomy (NCBI): domain Eukaryota; kingdom Viridiplantae; phylum Streptophyta; class Magnoliopsida; order Apiales; family Apiaceae; genus Daucus; species Daucus carota. The sequence continues at coordinate 44,946,554 of NC_030385.2, read as the reverse complement.
CATTTTACCTGTACAAATCATTGTATCTCCAATTGTAAAATGCATTTCATCTGAGTCACCTCTGCTTTCAGAAGTGCAAACACTTGCAAGTTTTTAAATATACCCAAAGTACAGTTCCTGCTTTTCTAGATTTTGTTTCACTGTTGTTTTGAAGTATAAATATTAGTGTATCCATTCCCTGTCCTTTGCTTAACCACATACCAATTATGAGTAGAACACTTTCTGGACTTAAAGTCTTAAAGTGCCGATGGGAAACATGGGGAAAGCAGTAGATAACCTACAGTTATTGAACTGTTTTAATTTCTTAGGCCTAGACCATGAAGGCTTTACTTTTGCTTTTCAATTTTTTTTATATGTGTTATGTACAAGCTTGTTGGGTGCTAACTATAGAATTTCAGATTCCATTCCAACTTGGATTGTCTAAAATGGATCTGCGGAAAGTTGTGAAGTCCAGTTTAACTGGGGTGAGTAATTTAATATCTTCTAATTTCCACTCATGTTCTTTGACTTTATAATCTTAAAAGTGACTTGAAGAATTTACAGTCAATGAAAATGGTTTGCCAATACCGATATACATCTTTTAATCTCTAGCCACCCATATATTTTTTGCTAAAATATTATATGTTTGTACAGGTTGATAAGTCCATCATGGCAATGTATAAAAAGTTACAGAAGAACTTGACCTCGGAGGAACTGCTTCCTTCTTTATGGGACAAGTGCAAGGTACTGTGTTAACATGATATCTTCTTTTTATTTCATATGATAATCTTGTTGTTTTAGTACTGGAGCTTCTCTTTCACTGACGACATCCCTCTTTTACTCACTTCATTTAGTACATACTAAATTAGCGGCCAGGCAGATGCACGTTATAATATATATATATATATTTATTTATGTATAATAATATAGTTTAAAATTTATATTAATGAAGTGTGTTATGTATATTATATAATATATTTGTTTTAATATGTATATTATTATAATATATCAAATTTATAACTTGCCTTTTTTTTTAAAAAAAAAAGAGTCAAATTTATAACTTCAATTACTATTACTTGAATAACATAATTTAGTTTTACATAATTAATTAATTTGATTTATATATTTCATACTAATTTTGATTATGTTAAATAAATATATAGAACATACAAATCAACATAAGATATAAATACAATAGTATACCATAAAATTTAAATAATATAAATAAAAAGGTATTACTTTTATAAATTTTGAATAAATTAATGAGTACTTGTATGTAAATTTATTGATAAATGATAACAAAATGAAAAATGAATTCAAGAGAGTTAGTGGAGCTTAAAAAAAAGAGAGGGGATTAGAGGAGTTTATATAAAAGAAAGAGAGATTTAGTTGAATATATAATACAGTATGGATGTGGGAGAATTATTAGAAAGAGAGAACAAATGAATTAATTAAGTACTCATAAACAATGGCCCTGTTTGGGAATTAGCGGTTAGCTGTTAGCGGATCGAATTAGATGTTTTGACTAGCTGATTGAAAATGATGTTTTTACTAGCGGATTGAATTAGCGGTTTGTTGTAAAACTGTTTGGTAAATAGCTGTTTGATGAGCTTTTTGTGACACATACCCAAACCGCACCAAAAAGCTCCTCAAAGTAGCTTTTTCAAAATTAGCTTTTTGGATCCAAACCTCTGTTTCAATCCGCCAACTACCAAACACCAATTTTAGCGGATTCTATTGGTCAAAAATCTAAACCACCTCAAACCTCTAATTTTGCCCCAAACCTCTAACTTCCAAACATGGCCGATAACTTTACAGGAGGAGATGACACGTGTATATTAAACATTGAGAGGATGACATGTGTCAAATTAAATGTGACAGTGAGAGTGACACATGTAAAGTTTGTTCTTTGTTTTAGTTATAGGTAAGATTTAGAGTGGTTGAGGTAGGTCAAAACAAGCACGGATAGAAGAGGCTGTCTGTACGATAGTACTTAATAGTGTCAGTGTGCAAGTAGCTCAATTAGTTTGAGTGATATTTTAGAATTTGAGTGATATTTTAGAATCTAATTTAGGGTAGGCAGGGTAAAAGTTTAACACACCTATGTATGGAATTCATACATACATGTATAATATAGTGTGTACTGGATAACATGGACTGGTTGAAGCTACTTAGCTGTGGTATTGACCATTCATCACATGGAAATGTCTTTCTCTTGATACTATCATGGATCCTTTGTAGCTAAACATGTTTTAATTTGTCGTAGAGAGTTCACTTGTGTCCTGTCATGTTACCTCATGAATCTTTGGATAGCACAATCTGATATTAGGAAATCATAGGGAACTTCGTATAGAATATTCTCAAGAACCACAAAAAAATGCATAGAAAGAGGGTCAGACGCACACACACAGAGAGATGGAAGCATGTGAATAAAAGTAATTCTTATTTGGTTTCTCACTACAGAGTTGTATTCCAGATGTTTGCTTAGTTATCTGGCTGTTTTTGTTGCAACTGGGCTAAAACTTGCATCTTAGTAATAAAAATCGAGGGCCAGAGTACAATATACCTGTTAATTCCAGTTTTCCTGTAGAACTGCTGAGTTGACAAGTACACAGATTGTTTCAAATTTAGTATTGATAGGGAGTTGCATACTATTTAATTGTACATTATCTAACTAAAGTTTAATTTTTTACAGAAGGAATTTCTGGACAAGTATGATAGCTTTGCTCAGCTTGTTGCCAAGATTTACCCCAGCGAGAACATACCATCTGTATCAGAAATGAGAGACCTCTTGGCATCCATGTAGAGAGAAACTACCCTGTACATTAGATGAGTGTAAAGTTGATAAGCAATCAGTTTATCTAGTTTTGTTGTTTGATCTATTTTCATCTACCTAATAACAGGTTGACTGTCTGCATGTTTGTCAATTTATTGGTATTTGTATGATAATTTATCTCATATTTCTGTCAAACAAACCCGCCCAGTCGACGGAGCTGCAAAGTTGATTAACTTTCCTCACTTTCCAACATAGCATAGATGACTTGAGAAGCTAGACTTGTTACAATGGCATGGATTTGGCCTTTGTTTGGACCATAAAATAGTATATATTCTCTATAATATTTACCAGATTTTTCCTTTTAATCATTAGGTTAAATTGATTTGTCTTTTGTCGCTTATAATTTTTTTTATATAGGCACTTTATCGGTTTTGGTTAGACGGAATGGTTGTGATATGATTTATGAATGTGAAACTTAAATTTATTTATTGTCTTTTTGTATCATATTCTAATTTCTAGAGTATAAACTTTGCCTGAATACCGGACGAAATTAGTTTACATTCGTTAAATTGAATACATAAATTTTAATTCCATGTATATAATTCACTTTATTGGCTTCTCTTCTAGATAATAAAACATATCAACAGTAATGTGCACTAAATGCAAATAGGAAATAAAATGATTAACACAACAAGATTCATCATATACTTTAACTACATTTTACCGATGAGGGGCTCAAGTCCTTTACAAAACTCTTCTCTAATGCTATATACATGCTGATACTGTGGCAAAGAATATATTGAAAGAATGTGGTAACAATAAATTAACTATACATTTGTTTTTAGTAACTATATTGTGGTGATTAATCCATCTTTTCCTATAGTTTAAATAGATTCCTGGGCTACTTGTTGATTTGATGCAGCAGCAGAAGCAATAGCCGAAGAAGTCAGTCTTGCAAGAAGAAAGATGGAAGCAGAGGAAATGAAAAGAGCTCCTGCGAAACAGGCTAGATCCAGTCCAGTTGCCAGAGGTATGCTCTCGAACTTCTCCATCACTCCGACTTGTAGTATCATCATCAGTGCATGTCCTATTTTTGTCTTCGCTTGCCCTATCGAGTTCATGCCAGCCCACGAAGGTAGTTTCTGATGAAAATTAACAATGTTGTGTTAGTTTAGTTAGAACTGTGCTCTGTTCGTAGTAGAACCCCTCAGAAGTGCTATCTTTGGGACCAGAAAAAATTATTACTTTAAAGAGCTTATCACATAAAGAGGTTTTACTGTATTTGCATGTTTAGCAAAGTAATGTTATATGTACCTGGAGTTCGAAAAGGCCAAAGAAGTTTGATCTTGGAAGAACAGAGGCTCCTTTTGCTTTTAAATTTGGTGTTCCTGCAAACATTACATGCAATCCTGTCCCGAATATTAGCACTGCTGTTCCCACTAGATACATATCTGCAGCATCCACACAATATATGCAATGTTAATTATTTTGATGTATAAAAATATTGTTCGACTAGGCTTGAGAAAATTGATATACTTACCCATGGCTTCAATTAGTAGATGCATTATATGATGACCATGTTCTGATGCTGACCCGTGTGACAGAGCTTGAAGATACTGTAAATACGACTCTATGATAATGAATGAACCCTGCAATGAATCGAGGAAATTAGTATAAGGTTCCTGCAGAGTTGTTTAAGTGAATGAGAGTACTCGTAGATAATTAGTAATTTACCTCCAAAAAACATAATACTGAACCAAGCAAACTCCCTGCTACAGCTAACATTGCAAAGAATCGGGTGTCGATGACAACCTGCATAGTTGCAGATCAGAGACTATGCATGAGTGTGCTAATTCTAACATACGTTACATCCCTTTAGAGCGGATCTAGGAATCCATAGGAGAACATCTTATGATGAGTCACCAGCAGCGATTGAAAGAGTACAAGAACTATAAAGATTAACGTACCCTTTCAATTAACATCTGAATATGCGATCTCCAAGGCCTTGGTTCAGTAACCATCTTCAGACCATGTAAAACCAAAGCACTAACGTTGGCCAATATAAAAGATAAATGTACAACATCACTCGTCTGCGTTTTGGAGGTGGCAATTCTCTCCACTAGCCCAACACACGCCTTCACTGCCATTATCGGCTTCTTTTCTCCACCTCCAGCCACCGCAACCTTCTCCCCTTGAAACCCCATCTTGCTTACCAAGCTAAAAGTAGCAGATTCTGTTCCTCTATTCTTGGAACTCAACGCATAAGATGTACCGAGACCAAGAGGTCTATTGTTCCCCAACAATCTAGTAATACTCGTAGCCATCTTTAGAAAATGCTGGAATTAGCCTTCTGAAGGAAGAATAGTTTAGCTTGGTTTGGTGGAGAGGAGAATGGGGATGTGATGGTATTTATATGTGCATGACACTTGCATGATTAGAGGAAGATTCGCAGCATATTTTATAAGCTGGCAATGACCCACACATAAAATCAAGACGGTCTCCCCTCCCGACTATAGACAGACAAGAGTTTCGTTTTTTGGACGGTTTACGTATATTTATACGAAACACACAAATATACATAATATTACGGTTCTTAAAACTGATTTTGACTAGAATCTCGTAAATTTGCATGTACCAAACACACTGTCTTGTAGTGAGGAGGGCTTTGAAATTCAGTATACATTCTTGTGGTTTTGCTTGGAGAGGTTGGTAAGGCTAGGTGAGTAAAATGGACACATGGGCTGTTGAGTAATGGTCAAGGAGTAATGTGAGCCAAACGTTTGTACTCGTTACATTTTAGCGGCCCAGGATTGGTTAGCTAGGAACCGTTTGTGAAAAGTGTATTTCATTTTGTATACCCCGTTTTTGTTGTGTAGAAATGTACAACGTGTTTCTTTGAATTGTGGAGAAGCTGAAAAAAAGCGTAGAGTTTCAAGGAACGAGAGTTGATGATAGAAAGTCAATAACGGTTGTTTATTGGTGCTACACATCAAGCCAAAGCATGAGATGGGTTCTACACCGCGTAGTTTTCTTGTCAAAGGCACCGTTTCTAGGAGCTCACTGCGTTACAAAGTAGCTGAGCTCGGCGCTTCTCTCTTCTTTTTTGGAGTTATTACATTTCTCATCCGTAACAATTTAGCGGTGTTTTAATTTTTTTTTGATTTATTAGAAAAAATTGATTAATTTTAAAATATATATTATTAAAATCGATTGCACTGATTTAAGTAAAATTTCTCGACATAACAAAAAAGAAGTTTCATAAATTTGAACGGGTTTTAAACGATTACTTCCAATTCTCGATAGTCTAAATTGTACACAATTTCTATTGTTCTAAAAATATCATCCAACTTTCGTACACAAAATAGATATCATTTTAGTCGCCTTGCCTAAATCATGATTTTTGAAATATATTGATAAGAACTTTTTTTTGTGGAGGTAATTATTGGTTACGAGAGAGTTATGAATTTTCATATTTTTAGGGATATTCAAAATTTGTTATTCATTAAAATAAATTATTTATGTCTAAAGATTCCACCAAAATCTTTTGTTCGTCTTCATCATGGTTAATATTTCGGATTCATATCTGAATTATTCGTTTGACAGCCCTAATTAGCAAAATGTCAAGTACCATCTGAATTCCAGAGACATTGAAAAATCAAAAATTCAGGTAAATTACAAAATGTAACTGAAAAAACAACCGAAATCAAAGAAGCCCATTTTTCTAGTGAAGAAAAGATAAAACTTAAATATAAGAAACACACAAATATTAGTACCGAAAACAATCAATTACTACTATGGGGAGATTATTTTTTTTCTCTCACACAAATGCGGAATGCCTCGACTGTCAGTCACGATTGAATGTAATGGATTAGATCGGACTCGTCATCATCATTTATCATCATCGAAAAAATTAAAAAAGATAATCGAATTTTCTAGTATACAAATATATTTAGACGAAGAAAACGAGAAAAACAAAAACAAAATAAAAGAATGAGCCGCTCATCTCTCGCAGCTATAAGGTGTATTTACAGGCTGCAATTTCCCTTCAGGGTTTAGGGTATTTCTTTGTTCATAATTACATATTTACCCCTCTAGGTTTTTGTAAAGACGTCATTTTCTCATTTGCCAAACACACCCTTCTACCATTTTGTCAATTCTTTGCTCTTCAATTGATCAAGAATCTCGAGTTCTTTGCTCTAAAGTCCAAATCTTTTACCATATATTTACCCAAAAGTTTCGAACTTTGATCACTCCCCTTGCTCTGCCCTGTTAAGAATTGAATCTTATTCAATTTCAAGATTCAATCAGTTTGTTTTTTTTTTTTTTGGTCAGGCAATCAGTTTGCTTTTTGATTGTAAAGATATAGGAGCTATGAAGCATGAGTGCGGGTGCGGGTGCGGGGATACGTGGTGCGGGGATACGGGAATTCGGCAAAAAAAAATAAATGGGGATTCGGGTGCGGGGGGATACGGCAAAAAAAAAAATTAAAAAATATATTTTATATATTTAGATATATAGCTAATTAACAAAACAGTGGAATAACATTCAAATCCAACCAAATAGTCATTAAATAAGTAATATATTACATAACTAAATCATAACACAAATCACAGCATAGTGCCTACTGCTTACCCATTATATAAGCCAGCAACATCTCAGAAGCCACACAAAAACCCATCTTTATACATATATACAATAGATACAAGCTGAGGCCACAAAAACTTAAACAAATTCGCAGCAACTAAACACAACAACGAAATCACATATATACATACAAATATCATGTATGTATTTATATCACGGAAGATGATAGAAAGAGGATGAGATAGAGGAAGATGATAGATAGAAATAGGAGTGAAAAATTACTGAATCTGCCCTTCCCGCACCCCCGTGTATCCCCAGAGCAAGTGCAGCGGGATACGCCACGCGGCGCACCCAGTGCGCACCCAGGCGCACCGCCGCACCCGCACCGCACCCGGTGCGCAGTGCAGCACCTGGGTGCCGCACCCATGCTTCATAGTATAGGAGTAATATACAGTATTATACACTATGATCACTGTAACAATCCCCAATTTTGGGCTAACCCCATTTCAATTAACTTCAGTTTCTTTAAAAAGATCAAGCCCATGTAATCAAGTTTCAATTTTTAGGTGCCCACTAGCACTCTTGATGACAGATGATCAAAAAAGAAGGTACATTATATTTTTAAAAAAATAATCAGACTTATTTGGCTTGAGAATTAGTATGCTTCGTAGATTCAGGGGCGAGTGAGAATCGAATTTAGGACGTGGGAATGGATAAGCCCTTGCAACTACATTTTTATTTATTTCACAAAAGTTGTCATTTCATTTTTATGTGTGTTTAGTTTGATTGAATTGTTGTAGGTGTGATGTATTTGATATGCACAATGAGCTAGTTCCGTATGCTGACGCATGGTCTTGGCAGAAATCAATTGTGGAAGAAAGAAAGAAGTTGATTGATAGTGATGAAGATTTATGTGATAGTCTTGTTATTTTGCAACATCCTCCTGTTTATACATTGGGCGCCGGTAGTTCTGAGGATCACTTGAAAGGGATCAAGAATTATTATCGAACCGAACGCGGTGGGGAAGTTACTTATCATGGTCCTGGACAGGTAATCTTCTAAACTTGCTATGTTTGACTGATATTACTGCCATTTGTTATTTATTTGTGTCTAAAGCTTCTCAATTTCTGTTTGGAAAGCAAGCATTTTGACAAGAGTCCTTATAGTGATACTCACACACATAGATCGAACCCTGAACCTCTTGTTATGATAAGAAGATGGATATCTGTAGGCCAAGAAGTTATGGTTTTATATTTTTGTTTTTGCTAGCATTTCCCGTTTTAATAATCCTACATTGTGTAGCTATTAGAGTTCCTTGGATAGAATTTTCTGTTGTTTATTTGTTACCCAATATTCTGATCTTAGTTTATTTTTGTAGCTAGTTATGTACCCGATTCTAAATCTCCGGTATCACACCATGGATCTGCATTGGTACCTCAGAGCTCTAGAAGAGGTGGTTATGCGAGTACTGTCCTCAACCTTTTGCATCAAGGCTTCTAGGCACAAGGGTTTGACTGGTGTTTGGGTTGGTATGTGGAGTATCTAGTTAAAATTTATCATGCTTTTAGATATCTACATTTCTAAGGAGCTTGAATGGTTCATGCATGAGTTTTACATCACTTAAGCATTGTTGGCCTCAGAAAATTATCAATGCAGTGCCTTTACTTCTAACTTTTGATAGATCTTGTCTGAATTCAAGCAGTTGAATCATGGCAGACAGTCACCAAAGAAATTAGGCACTTGTGTCGTCCCAAAAAATTGAACTTGCATTCAATAGAAATGACTAAAGTATAAGACCGGATTTGCCTAACATACCTCTACTTTGATTTTTAGTTATGGATATATGATACTTAAGTTGAATAGGTCAATTTTTGATTATTGAGTAGGAACCTGAATTTTTGTTTCTCATGTGATCATTCTTGAAATGGCTCTTGATTGGCTGATTGCCCACCCAACCCCGACATTAATTATAATTTTGGAACATAATTTTTCACATGGATGAGATATAAAGAATCTGGATCATATAGTCTCATATTGTATGCATATTAAGGTGAAATGGTTTCTTATAGTTAATGTTTTTAAAAAAAAAATTCTTAGTTGGATGGTAAATCTGATTGGTCACCTAGTAGCACATTAAATATTACTGATAATAATATTGTATGATTTATTACAATTTTACAATTATCACTTGAACACTGCAGGAGATCAGAAAGTTGCAGCCATTGGCGTCCGTGCATCAAAATGGATAACTTTTCATGGAATAGCTGTAAATGTCACAGCTGATCTTACACCCTTTAAACAAATCGTGCCATGTGGGATACAAGGTGGTCAAGTTGGTAGCATAAAGGAGTTGCTACGTGAATCTCTGTCATCTGAAGAATGTGGAGAAATACATTACACTGATTATGAACTAGTTAATACCACTTACGAATCACTGATCAAGGAGTTTTCTAAAGTCTTCCAGGTTGAACTCTGCATTAAACCTATTTCCTTGGCAAATTTTCTAGAGAAGAAAACATCACCAGTGACTGTGTAGAACTAAGTTTTGCTGTGAGATCATTTTAAAGTATCTAGTTTCTTGGTACTCTGCTGTTGTCTTTTGATCTACAGCTCTCAATACAAAGGCTGTACATGAGATTAATGATCTCATGTGGTGGTTCCAGAGTAAACATACATGGAGCATACCTAACGTGAGATTATAAGAATGCTGAAGTGCTAACTTCTGGAGTTTTGAACTGTTAGCTCCTTAGGTTCTGGATGAAATTCAGGTAGACTTGAACCTTGATCAACGACTTCGAGTCTTGGTCTTGGACAGAGCACGTATTTTGACTTAACTGAGTCGAGCTCCGTGACAATCACACTGCAGAACTCCTTACAGTTCTGGCAAATCCCTTCATTGCAGACATCGGCTTTTCAAGGAGTTGAGCAGCATTGATCCATGGACCATGATCCAATGTAAAAATGCCCCATGCAGACTATGCAGTCATGGAAACATTCAATGTTGAATACTCTGTATTTTCTACAGGAAAATGTTAGGTATCCTAAATTATTTTTTTCCCACGTCCAAGTGGTAATGTATGATTGGTGCCTTTCATACTAACAATAATGGGATTCTCTGTATGCACATCAATCATTCAATTGAAAAATAGTCATAATAGCCATCTGTTACACGTTATTTGGTACTCCTCCTGTCTATCTCATTTCTTTACGGTTACTATTTTGGGATGTCCCTCTCATTTCTTTACGTTACTATAAATCGTAAGTTTTTTCCATCATTACACCCACTATCTTCCTCTACTATCTCATATTTAACAATAAAAATTACTATTACACCCACTACTTTCCTCCACTATCTTAAATCTGTTATCAAATATTGATAGGTCCCACCACTTTACCCACTTTTCATCTAACTTTACTCATTTTTCATACATTGTCTTGGTCTCCGTATCCCCCTCCAATATAAACAATTGAGGGAGACGGAGGGAGTAAAATGTTTTAGGAACAAATTTTGAGGTACTTTTTACGGGACCGAAAATAATGGGAGTGACCAATTAGTAATTGCTAGCTTTGACTCTTCTATTTACCGTCCATACTTGCGTAATAAAGACACGATATTATTGGTAGACGGCGTTAGCGGCGCACGTTTGCATTCGATATAAAGATGCAGTAACCAAAAAAGAGGTCAAGGGTGAGTGCTTTTGACTGGTTTTGCCTTTCATACCTCAGAGTATTCAATCTTTCTCTATTTGACAAAGACCTGATCATCAACTTCACTTTAATAAATTTGGATTTTTGGTTACATTTGTAGTATGTATAAATAAATTTAGTAAATATTAATCCGTGTCGTCATCCACGATAAGCCAGCAACTTAATTAAAAATCGGGAAATAGAGTAATCTATCATAAAGTAAATGCGGTCGGTTAGAAACCCACGTGCTTCCATTTTTAATATACACGGAGAAGTGAGGATTGAAAACATCCAAAAACGTCTATATTAAAATAAAAATATCTCAATAATCAATTTGTTTATCAATAATCAATAATTTATTTATAATTTATAATCAATTTGTTTATCAATAATTTATTTATGTCCGAGAGATACTTCAAATTATTCTCAAGTGAGCATGAATTATTAGGATCACGTGTCATTTTTTTTATTATCAATAATTGAATAATCATTACAAATTATTGATTAGATATAAACAAATTGATTATTGAGATATTTTTGTTTTTTTATCATGGATTTTAATAATTGTATGTGATTTTAATTTTGTGTGGATTCTTGATAAAATATCGTAGAGTTGATATAGATTATTTAGGATTTATGCACGATACTTCAGAATCACATTGATTTTGATGAGATTTCAAAAAAATTTAAAATACACTCTCAAGGAATTCATCGTTTTATGAAATCTAAAAAATAATAATCATTTAAATATTATTGAATTTTAATTAATTTTATACAATCTATATTGAATAACATCCGATTTTAAAATCTGATTGAATACCATCACATTTTATAGAATAATTTAAAATTCCAATTAAATATTTCAGATTTTAATAAATTTTTAAGATTTTCCAATCGAATACCTTCCATGTATTACTAAGAGCAACATTTTTAGCTGTATGCAGTCTCAGAAATCAAATAAAAAACGTGGTCGGAGGAACAAAATAGCTCGTGTTTTTAATTTTCCGACGGGAAGCCCACTACAGCAAAGTGGACTATATTCTCTTGCTTTTCTCCTCTGCTAAAAGTCTTCGCAACCTCATTTCATTAATTATATATATATCTCATTCAATCCTCCCCCATTAACACAAACTCAAACACCTCCAATTGGTGTCCAAATCTCGTACCAAGATGGCATCAATCTCTTACACTACCTCATTCACTTCTCCCCAACTCCCATACCACACACCTTCCAAACCACACACTTTTCGTACTCTCCGTGTCTCCGCATCCGTATCTGAATCCGAAAAACCTCCGCTCTATGCAGCAGCCAAACCCGAGTCCGTGACCCTCCCGGTCAAAAAAGTCCCGGGAGGGTACGGGCTCCCGATAATCGGCCCAATTACCGACCGACTGGATTATTTTTACAACCAAGGCAAGGAGGAGTATTTTAAGTCCCGAGTCCAAAAATACCAGTCAACTGTTTTTAGAACCAACATGCCACCCGGACCTTTCATTGCGAAGAATCCTAACGTCGTCGTCTTGCTCGACGGCAAGAGCTTCCCGGTGCTTTTCGACGTCTCGAAAGTCGAAAAGAAAAATCTCTTCACCGGGACGTTCATGCCGTCCACTGAGCTAACAGGCGGATATCGAATACTTTCGTATCTGGATCCGTCAGAACCGAGCCACGAGAAGCTCAAGAACCTTCTGTTCTTTCAGCTGCGATCACGAGCTAGTAAAGTGATCCCTGAATTTCAATCCAGTTATGGAGAATTATTCGAGAAACTCGAAGCTGAGATAGAAAAAACGGGGAAATCTAGCTTCTCTGAGGCCAATGATCAGGCCGCGTTTAATTTTTTAGCGAGATCATTGCACGGTGTTGACCCGACTTCCGCCAAACTAGGCTCTGATGGTCCGAAACTCGTAAGCAAATGGGTTTTGTTCAATCTTCACCCGTTGTTAGTACTCGGGCTCCCGAAATTATTGGAAGAATTATTGATTCACACATTTTCGCTTCCACCTGCGCTGGTGAAAAAGGATTATGCTAGGCTCTACGAGTTTTTTTACGAGTCTTCGGGTTTTTTACTCGACGAGGCGGAAAAAAATGGGATTTCGAGGGAGGAGGCGTGTCATAATTTTGTGTTTTCGACGTGTTTTAATTCTTTCGGGGGAATGAAGTTTTTGTTTCCTAATATGATGAAGTCAATTGGCCGTGCGGGTGCGAAGATCCACACGAAGCTGGCCACCGAGATCCGATCTGTGATCAGATCTAACGGTGGGAAAATAATGATGGGAGCAATGGAACAGATGCCGTTGATGAAGTCGGTTGTGTATGAATGTCTTAGGATTGACCCGCCCGTGGCCTCGCAGTACGGGCGGGCCAAGCGTGATCTGATCATCGAGTCTCATGACGCGGCCTTTGAGGTGAAAGAAGGGGAAATGATCTTCGGGTACCAGCCTTTCGCGACTAGGGACCCGAAGATCTTTGACAGGCCTGATGAATTTGTGCCTGATCGGTTTGTTGGGGAAGGGGAACAACTGCTCAAACATGTTTTATGGTCTAATGGACCGGAGAATGAGAGTCCTACAGTTGCGAATAAGCAATGTGCTGGTAAAGATTTCGTGGTCTTGGCCGCGAGGTTATTGGTTGTGGAGCTGTTTATGAGGTACGATTCGTTCGAGATCGATGTGGCTAAAGTTCCCATTGGAGTTTCTGTTACTGTGACTTCTCTGAAGAGGGCTAGTTTCTGAATGCAGAACACTGGTGATCTTGATTTCCCGGTGAGCCGGAAAGGTTAGCGGGTCGGGTCGGATTGGGTGGGTTATAGTGCAAATGTGCATTATTTTTAGTGGGATGTGATATTTTGGCAAATGTGCATTATTCTTTAGCTTTTTCAGTCACTGATATAACTTGGAAAGAGATATTATTGTCATGTTGATTTTGGATCTTTATGATAAAAAATGTGCTAGTGAAAGTACCAATCTCTCTTTTCTTCTTTTTATCACATGCTTGTCGATGATGTCTGCACTTGTAAAACAAAACGTGACCATAATTCAGGAAATTAGTGAAATAATGAGATTCAATTATTAATCATGCATATACAGTTGTATATTCCCGATTGCACGGTTTAGGCTGCTCCCATTTGCTGTTGTTACAGAAATTATCTTTGCCGGGTTGTCTCTTGCCTTCCCATAGATTCCGAAGCAGTTCTAGATGTTCGCCTGTTCCGGAATCTCCAGATTTATGTTTATTTTCAACTCTCCTGAGCATTTCGGTGTTTACATAGACTGCATAACAATGGTTTCAGTTGATCTGTTCTGTTACCTGATCAAATGAATCTGTCATGTTCACCTTTCTGATGAAAACGTGTTAATTATGGAAGTTGTTTTAATCTTTTTTCTCCGCTTTATTCAAATGGCTGTGAAACTAGAAAAGCCATAAGCAAGCTCTAAGTTCCACAGATGCAGTGTCAGGGTAAAACATTAGCTGGGATACATTTCAGTTTAATTCTTACATTGTCAGAAGTGTATGTTACAGGTTTGTCTCCAGTATGATCGAAAACATACTTATCATCAATAGTATTCCAGTTTGCCCGTCTCTCTGAATAAACACTGGTGAGTAGTGACAGTAGTGACTGAGATTCTTGAAACATTTATTTTACATTTTGAAGATGATTTTGCTATGATAATTTTACACATCTAAATCCTTTTGGCAAGATAGCAGACTATTTATACACAATAAATACTTGGAGTAACACCAAAAATTCTTTAAGATCTCACAAAAAAAGCCATCCACCTGAGAAAGATAATACTTATTGATCACCAAGTTGTATGAGATAGAGAACTATTTGAGGATGAGGAGCTCCCATTAGTATTCCACGAGTCCTGCACAGAACTGGGGGAAAATCCTCGCTGTACTGAATTGAACTCTCAGACAAACCTTTGTTATCGAATGCAGGTCACTTGGTAGCCATGCATACAGATGATAGATTATTGATCACTGAGTTGTATGAGATAGCAGACCATTTGATGAAGGGGAGCTTCTGTCAGTTGTCCATGAGTCCTGCACAGAATTAGGCGAAAAGTTTTTTTCACTGTCTACTGAATTCAAACTTGCAGACAGAACTTTGTTGTTCAATACCGATATCTTGGTGACAACTCTCAGAGGACTCTGGCCTCCTGATGAAGACATGTTTATCTCTTCTGTGGTTACACGTTGATTTAGCCTGATTTGCTCTAGTTCAGCCGCTACTTCTGTCATCGAAGGCCTTGTTTCACTATGAAATGCTATGCATCTAAATGCCAGTTCTGCCACTTTGTGCATTGATGAGAAGGTCGCTTCGTCTAGAGTTGACACAATAAAGGGATCAACAATTTCATTCAGTAGACCCTTCCCAATCCTATCTATAGCAAAAGAAGCTAAATTTACTTCATTCTTCTGGCGCGTGAAGTCTATCACTTTTAATGCGGTTATAATCTCAAGAAGCACCACCCCGAAGCTATAGACATCACTTTTATCCGAGAGATGATAGTTTTGGTGATACTGAGGGTCCAGATACCCTGGTGTACCCTGAGGGGCAGTGGAAATATGCGACGATTCAGTCATTCCAATTCTAGAAAGTCCAAAATCTGCAAGCTTTGTCTTGTAATTGTAATCCAATAAAATGTTGCTGGACTTGATATCTCTGTGGTATATCGGAGGGTTTATGCTAGAGTGGAGATGGGCGATGGCTTGTGCAGTTTCAGCTGCAATAGTGAGACGAACCGACCATGCAAGCCCATTGCCTCTCTCTCTATGCAAATGCTGGCAGAGAGTTCCATTAGGCATAAACTCATACACAAGAATCTGTTCATTTCTTTCAATTGAACAGCCCAATAGGCGGACAAGATTCGGATGATTGACAGAAGAGAGGAGCTTGATCTCATTCATGACATTCTCAATGCTTTCTCTATCTGCCCCCCGTTTGATTCTCTTAATCGCAACCCACTGATCATCACTACGGAGTTTTCCACAGTACACAGTTCCGTAGGCTCCAGTCCCCAGTCGACGTTTATCAGAGAAGTTATGAGTGGCCTTTTCTATTTCTTTGTAGGGAAATACAGGTATGCTAAGGCCTTTAGTATCATAAAGTCTGCCAATTCTTCTTTTTTCAGTCTTGGAGGTGAATCGACGACGAAGAACCAGTCCGATACAGCCCATCAACAGAACACCAGCAGCAGTACCTCCGATTAACATGACTATTTTATCGCTTCCCCCGCAATGGCCTCTAAAGAACCTCCCTATGTTGCACCCCAAATCTATTAACAAGTCAGCGGTAAAATGTTATTAAGGTATCTAACAGCAACTTCAATACCAAAATATTTCTGGTGCAATGTATGTTGTACAAGTAGATGCAGGAACATATTATCTTTAATATGAGATCAATTTTTGTAGTTGTTAAGAAACCGTTCATTTAAAATTTTAAAATGTTAGATGGAAATTGTGAAGATATCGGAGGTGAGAGAAAGTCAAACTTCAGAGCTCTGTCGAATGAGTTGTGATACGAGAATCACTTCATCTTAAAATTTAAATTATTGAAAGAAAACCTAATTATATTTTAAACTCTAATCAAATTTACTATTATCATCAATACCATGCATTACAAACACTTATTATATATCACAATATAAATCTAACATAAACCTATAATCGATGATGACTGTATATCAAATCCAATAATCCACCAGAAACCACTTATTATATATCACAACATAAATCTAACATAAACATATAATCGATGAGTGTATATCAAACCCAACAATCCACCCGAAACCAGAGTCATGCGCTATGCACAAGTGAGTAGGTTTCATTTTTCATACCTCTACTGATTACTCCCTCCGTCCCAAAAAGAGTGAGCTGGTTTGACTTTCACGGAGATTAAGAAAAATGTAGTAAGTTTAGTTGAAAAGTGGGTAAAGTGGTGGGACCTACCAATATTTAATAGTAATAGATTTGAGATAGTGGAGGAAGATAGTGGGTGTAATAGTGTTTATATTATTATAGAAAAGAGATAGTGGAAGAAAGTAGTGGGTGTAATAGTGAAAAGTAGTGTTCAAAAATAGTAAGTATTGTAGGTTCATTCTTTTTGGGACGTCCCAAAAAGGAATAAGGGTCACATGAAATGGGACGGAGGGAGTACATTATTGACTAAAGTCAATTTTGCCAGCTAAGGTATAACCAAACGGCCATAAATTGAGACCGTTGCATATAACATTTGTTAATTTAGCTTACGTGGTTTACCAAAATCCTAAACCGTCGAAAACTTGTACACACATGCATCACATATTCTCAACTGAGACGCAAGTATCCAAGTTCAGATCCGTTGCATTGAAATACAAACAAATATGCATCTGTACATATATAGTTTTTCCTATTTTCATACTTTAATCGATTGCAAATATTTAAATATGCATTTCAGCGTTTACTATATGCTCCTTGGTGATGAATGGGCTCGCTAAAGTCAATTTTGTTGAACTTTGTTTTGTTGCGTGTGTGAAAAGATTATGATTTCTGTATCGACTTGATAATCATGTTTAGCATTTTCTGATAATTTTGATTAGTGGACCTTATAAGTCATTATCAGGGGACAGCAGCCCTAATCAAAATATTATAAACGAACCAACAATTTGTTCCTGCGTCAAGTGTTATTAAAGTAATGACACACTAACAAACTTTAGTATAATCACAACGACATGTTTTTGTCACGGATACTGTATTATCTGCTATGTTCTTCTCCTAACATCACGCTTCAAGAGATGGGTAACCAGGGCCGGCTCAATCAAATTTGGGGCCCTAAGCAAAATCTGAAAATGAGGCCCATACATATTTATATATAATTTTTTTGGTGTAATATAAATTTATTATTATAAAATCCTTACCTCAATGTTGGATGTTGAATGATGAAGATGAGAAAGGTACCAAAAAGGATTACAACTGTTTAGTATCTTACATATGAACTGATGCACACAGTGAAAGCTAAAAAGACAAATTGAAAGAGTAATTTTTTATTCTTAATATTTTATCATTTATATAAACAAAGAAAAAAAAACTAAGTAATTTTAATATTGATAATTAACATTTACTTTAATAAACTTGATATTACATTTAACTAGCAAAATTATTTATGACACATACTTGTCTTTAGACTTCTTTTACATCTGTTACTATTATTTTTTGTATTTGATTCTATACATTTTGTACATGAAATATATTGATAAATGGTATAATATTTTCATCACAATTATCCGTGATATATATTTTAATTTTTTTGAACAAATATTTATATAAATATGATAAATTTTATTTATAGAAACATGATAAAATAATTTATATTTCAAAAATATTTCAATTAAATGATAAATAATTTAATTATTCTAATTTTTAAATAATAAGTCATTTTATATTATTAATTAAATGTATTAAAGAAATTAGAATTGTTTGATAAAATTTTGTTTTCAATAAATTTTTTATTAAAACAAATATTAATATTTGTGTATACATATATATAAAGGGATTTTAAATTTTTCGGGCCCTTTTTGGTTTGGGGGCCCTAAGCAACTGCTTAGTTTGCTTTAAGGTAGAGCCGGCCCTGTGGGTAACTATTCTCCTCGTCTCAAAATAAAAGCTGCTTTGATTTTTGCACGTAATTTGAGATGTAAAAAAAATATATTTATATATATTATTTTTCAAATTCCTTTTCTAATAAAATATAGTTATTAAATTTTTATTTGAAAAAAAAATGAAAAATAATATGTAGAAAATATTTTTTTTATATAACAAATTACGTGTAAAAAATTAAAACGACTCTTATTATGGATCAAAGCGAGTAATATTAACAGAAATTAATATCTCGTATTTGATTTTCAACCACTCTCAGTATTCTCATAATTTGTGACGGATAGAACTCAGAGAATATGCTATTAAGCTAGGAGATTGTTTTGAGACTTGCAGGGATAAGAAGAATTCCTAATTTTTGCTAATCATAAAAATTTGAAAACTTAATAGTGAAAACATTTTGGTGCAAGTTAAATAATTTTTTTATCAAATTCTATTTTGCAAGTAATTTAATGATTAATCTAGCATAAATATTCCTCGCTAAATTTATATGATTTGGAATTTAGTACTAGGAATTTTCTCAGGGACAGAGAAATACCTTTCCGGCAGCCGATGCCAGCACTGAACCCGTCGCCGTGAAATCCATCACGGCAGCTACACCGGTGCCCCGGCTGGCCGTTAATCGGAGACGTAACATTAGTGCATGTGGCATCACTAGAACACGAACAAGGCCCTTGTAGCCACCACCCTAGCTGCACAACCTGAACTTCCAAAGACACTGCAGAGCTATTACTAAAAGTCTGTGTAGACACCGCGGAGATCAGGTAGTCACACTTAGTGTTCGTAACATTTGCATAATCGATGAATAAAGTCTCGTTATTTTGTACCGAATAACAACTTATTTTATCTTTATTTTTCGACGATCCACAATCCAGGAATTCCAGGTTTGTTTGGACCAGAGTACTAGGAATCAGACATCCTGTCACGGGAGTTGTGCAGTTCTGTAACAGAATCCCGTTGTCTCGTGTTGGCGCGTAATTCAGGTTGAAGAATTGCTGCAGGGTTTTCATAGGCCGGCCACATTTGGCAGGAATATTCACTAGTATTTTGTCAGAAGTGATTTTCTGAACGGGGAAGTCTCCGATTAGAACGGTGTCGTTGACGCAGCTGAGCTGGATTTCGCAGCCTGAGGAGAATCCGAACGGGAAGGGAACGTGTTTGGCTGATCCGCATGATTGCTGACACTTTGTTGAGACATGTGCTTGCGCTAAAACTGACACAAGGAGTACAAGTACTGCAATGATATTGAGCAATTTGATCGCGTTTATATTCATGGCATACTATAAAGTTGTTGATCAGAAATTGATCCGAAATCTTCTCTGTTTCGTAGTAGTTGGAAAATGGTGGAGGCAGATTATATAAGAGTTAGTTAGAGTGGTAACAAGTCAGGGGTAGAGATGAGAGGATGACTATGTTAGAATTTAGATGATAAAAAGGATTCTTTAATATTATCTTGTGTTAAATTTCTCGAAACAGGTCAGTCACAAAAACTTTAAATAATTACATCCCCATTTACCTCTATAGTGACTCGGATTCTGTTAGAAACTGATATCCGCTAAATTAAGCCTGATAGAAATATTGGAAGAAAATTAATAAAAATGGTTTGGAACCAGAATCTCGTCGAGATTTGGACCTTTATAGGAATGCAACTACTGGGAGTTCGATTTTTCGTAAGATACTTGTATGTTTCAACAAATCAACATCAATCTGGTTCTATATTCATACCTACATACGTACAGTGTACTATATAATTTTAATTTCGGTGTGAATGCTAATTTCTTCAATTGCAGCTACCTGCCAGATATGCATTGGCCCAACTGGGCATCCAGCGATAAATTGATTGAAATCTTAATCCGTCTTACATCTATAATTAAGGAAGAATCGAGTTCTGGACTTAGAGTTTACACTTACGTACTATCTGCTGATGGCTGATCGCTATAGCAGGGCGAAAATGACTAAACACGGGTATTTATACATCTGATCTGAGTATGAAATAAACGGATCACAAATCAGAGACTTTTATACCAGCGAAACTACGAAACTACATTTACAAATGAAAATTAATGATGATATAAAAGCGATCTTTAAAATGGCCACTTATGCTGAAATGACAAATGAAGTTAAAATTGAGTACATAAAAGTATTATGTTAAGGTCACTATTGAAACTGCTCTGATGCTGAAATATGAACTGAAATTGAAGACAGAGTGAAAAGTTAGATATATTAAACCAAAGGTTCCAAGAGGCTGGTATTCAGCGGTCCCAGCAGGAATATTAAGTTATCATTATTGCTCTTTGGTAATCCTTTATGTTATCCCATTTTTGATTTTGCTTTGAGTACTCACACAGGCGGATGTAGAAGGTGGGTTCAGGGGCTTCAACCCACCCTGAGTCCATAACATCTGTATTTATAAAAAAAAAATTTGTCTATTCATAATATGAGCCCATCGTACTAGAAAGCGCAGTCCATTAACTAAACTAATCTATATTATACATAAAAGACTTGGATTTGGAGTGAAAAGATTTAAAAAATTACTCTGCTCTTCGACTTTCGACTACTCCTGACCTCATTGTTTCCCCTTCAACAAGATAACTTCCCCAATATTAATGAAGTCCCTTCCTTGATAAAATTTTGGATCCACGGCCGAGTATCCATGTCGGACATACATGAGTACTCTGACACTAATTATAGACCAATAACTAGTTAAATTTTAAAAATATTATAAAATCCGACACTTAAACACGTAACATAGGCAATATTCAATCAAAGAGACCATTAATCGCTAATTGTTTACTTAAAGAAATCTATAGCTTAGTGAATTACAAGTCTTCTGCCGATGGTTGATACAAGTCTTTTGAACCACTTCCCCACTACATATAAGTTATGATACTGTCTCATCGTAGTGGAGGGTTATGATCAAACATGAGGATTTTCTATCAGCACTCAGCAGAGTACCTGTGTATCAGAACATCAGAATGTTTTTGGCGGACTTACTTGTCTATGGAGACACAGTAGATTTTAATGCAATCGAACTCAAGATGACGAAAGATGACCACTATATTATGTCATCGTGCTCTTGCACTAAATATTAATACCTGCTATTATTATCTTACCAAAATATATTGCTTTCGTACTCCGATCAGTACTCTCTCTATCTTATATTGTATGTTTCTAGGTAGTCAATTTATCAAAATTTGACCTTTAGTTAAAGAAAAATTTATAAATTATTTTAAAAATCTAAAAACTAGATTTTGAAGGGAATTAGATCTATTTTATAATAAAATAAATTTTTTTAATTTTTTTAAGTTGGATAATATGTGTAAATTTGTGGTCAGAATTCATAAGTTGACTCTTCAATAACTAAAACAAGACATATAATATGTGATGGATGGAATATTAATCACGGATTAAGATTAACTTAACTTTTGCATGTTAACATTTCCATTCATGAACACTGTAATTCATATTCATATTAAAAATAATATTTACAAATATAATTATGATATGAATAGTTTTAAAAAAACACACGATATTTGATGGTGCCACACTCTCTATTTAGCACAAGTTTTTATCATTTTAGTGGGAGATATACTGTTGGGCCGAAGTTGCTTTGGATTAAGATTTTCACAATTACATGAGTTTCTCTTCTGAGCAAATGAAAAGGTAGCTTTTGATTACACATGTCACTTTTGATTTAGGCACAGTGTGGGTTGACCAGTTAGTAAAAAATGTTATTTTCAATTAATTTTTTTTTTATGAATTAAAATTTTGATTACATATTTTATTCAGGAAAAAAAATTAAAAATAATATTTTTAACTATTCAATCAAAGCACTTAAAATGTGTGCCAAAAAATCAAACACCATATATTAAAAAACAGAGAGATGAACAATTATAACGCGAATACGGGTTGAACAACAGTGCCAGATCCCACCATCATCATCGTTTTGGATTATTATTCGGAATAAATTTGCGATTTTTCGAGAAAAGAAAAACATATCTGAATACAGATATATCGCACTCAGGCAGACGATTACATTGAGTTCAACCAGTCCCGATGCTAAATTTTACTGTATCTTGCAAATATATCCCAATAAAAATAAAAATATATTTATGTAAATCTGGAGTTGCACTGAAATATTATTTATGAACTTACAAAATGTCACAGTACAAGCAAACTCAAACCGAGACTGTACATTACATTACTAAGCGACAATAAATAGAAACTACTAGTGGTTCTTGATCGTGTGGGTAACAAGACGGGTGCGTGAGCGTGTGTAATTATCAAACGAAGAAAACTAAGGATCTGTGAAAGGATTGTCAGCAAATTTGGCAGTGCTCTGGCTGAGCACCTGCACTGGACTCCCAACGCCGCTTTCAGTCTCATCTTTCTCATGCTCTTGCTCGCCACCTGCACCAGGACTCTTGGCCGAAGGGAAGAAAGATCCGACGAAAGATCTCAATTTATTGACCCTCTTACGCTGTCGAATCCTCCTAAGAACAACTTCCTTGTCCAGCGTACCTGTTTTATTATTCGGATCGCACTTGAGCTGCAAATGACTGGTAACAACCACATTTTCCTCCGGCTTTTTCGAGATTAGCCAAGACATTGTAGCTTAATGCTGAATAGAGATGTAATTTGTGGAGAGTTTAGCAAGTGATGTGAAGCAGAGTGGAGTGGTTTAGTATTATAGAGGAGAAGAGAGTGTGCATGAAGCTAGAGATCTGGTATTTTGCTTTAAGTGGATTCACGTATGATATTCAAGGCTGGTCGGTTGAAAGATTCTTTAAGTCGGGCATATGTGTAACATTTTCTTGGATTTAGTAACCTTGGATTGCGTGATATGTCTCTTTTATTTCACTCAGGCCCCATTTGTTACCTAGCTTACTTTCGGTCTGTTTAACGAGGGTGGACAGATTGCAGTCTGCGCATATGACATTAAATACCCTCCCGTTTCATCTAAGTAGAGTGAGCGAATGAGATATCATTGAACCAAAAAATGGTCGGATAGTTCTTACACTGTATTTGGGGGTAAACAATCTACAATTGTATCAGGGGTAAGAGTTATAATTATTTGTCAGAAAATTGAAATTTTGGTGTCTTTGAGTAGTATACTAAAGGAGCCGGTTACAATTATTTGTCAAAAAAATCGAAGTTTTGATGTCTTTGCCAATTACAATTATTTGTCAGAAAATTAAAATTGTAATGTCTTTTGAGTAGTATACCAAATTAGTATGCAGTTCCACCTGTATATAACACTGTGTTCAACTTTTTGATGGTAAATCTATGGGCTATGGTAGTAGTATATTCACCCATGCATGTGATATTATTCTCTTTTGAATACATGTCAAGAAATTACGTGACTCAGCTACGTGGCGACATCCCGACACTGGTCCTCCCGTATCGGTTACCTGTGTGCACAGAGTAGAAGAAGATAACAAAGACCAGGAACCAGTAAGTTACAGATAGTGGACAATTTCAATCTAATAAGTGGTGACCTGACAGGGCATCTCGACGCTTGTGTCACTTTGCTCGTCGATACGTGATGATTTCTTGAGGCATATTTATAATTTTGTAAAATTTAGAACGATGAAAAAAAATAATTTTATCAAGTTAAGACACGTGTTTCTCGTGTCTATTACCCAATCCACACCCATTAGGGTACAGGAAAATTCGATGGATTCCAGCTCTTTGTGGTGGTTGAGATCAGATATAATCCAAACTGGTCACACTTGTAATTAAACTGCAAACCTTGAGGCAACGGTGAGCGACCTAGCCAACGGGGCACTGGTTTTGCGACATTTGAGGCCCCAAATTTATTTTCGACATTTCAATTCGGTTCCAATGTGGATCCAGTCAACGTATGCATTTATCCATATATTTTGCGTACTCATGCTACACAGATGCGCGATTGCCCTGCGATCTCAGCAATCTGATGATAAAAGTTTTGTAACAATTACTCTCTCAGTTCAATTCAATTGTATACGTTATTTTTTAACACGTTTTTTAATACTCCCTCCATCCCAAATTAAATGAGCTAGTTGACTTTGGGCACGTAACTTAAGGTGCATTGACCATATAGTTTTGAAATTTATTTTTAAAATTTTCCTTTTGTAAATGAAAATTTTATATTTAAATATTTATTTGCAAAAATAAAATTTTAAAAATAAGTAATATAACTATGCGGTCAATGGACTTTAAATACGTGCCCGAAGTCAACGAGCTCATCTAATTTGGGATGGAGGGAGTATTTCTTTAAAATATAATTTCATAATAGTTTTTAAAATTCGTATAAACAGTATACGTATACTATTCACGGGGACGGAAGGAGTAACATTATTATCATTTTATAGCTGATAATCTTGTTTTAACAACAACCATTACTCTGCAAAAACCAATTTTAATGGAGAAATAAACCAATGAATGCCGTGAAAATCCAATTCCATTAGAGGAACATTGGCATACGCATTTGACACATAAGTTTCTATATAGTCGAGACATCAACCATATCAGGATAAATCTCTCAAGGTTGTAAACACTCTGCCTTTGGAAAAATAATAATTTGATCGTGACAATTACGTCAACCTACAGATGCATAAAATTACAAACACCTATTGATTCCCATATTCTATAAGTAGAATCTTCTTAGGCCAGTGATTTAACAAAAAAATTCCCAAAATCAGATGAAAACTGGTGTTCTAACTCGATCAAAATTTTCTGTTTGAGAATTGATATTGAATTATGACATTCGATATGTTACGATTTCCAAAAAAATCGTATATTGTTAAATGTAATTTTCAGCAATAGAAAATTAATGTCGATTTTAAATTTCGAATTGATCTCGGGGTCTTGTCCCAGTCCGGACATATCTCTCAACCATCTATTTAACAGAAAAAACTGCCACACACACTTGTCGTAGCCATAATCTTGAACCCGATAATCCCTCTGCACCAGGCCATTACTTCTTCTCCTTCAACTCCATCTTCATTTCTGCATTTTCGCAATTTACATCCCAGCATTACATATATTTCTCAACAAAATCTCGGAGATTTACTCTCTCTGCACTTCTCTCTTGAGACATACTTAAAATTTCTTAAAGCCCATTTTTGTTGCGCCAAAAAATATATTGTTGTGGAGAAGAACATAGACAATTTTGATTGTATAAGATGAGAGAAGAGGAAGCCAGGCCAGCAAGTGCTTCGTTGCGAGACATAACTCGCAAGCATCCGAAAAAAGGCCACATGATGCATTCTGATCCAGAGCTTTCTATGGCCTCCTCAATGAGGGATGATCTTAGCATTGAAGTCTCCCACCGAAAGAGCTGCTTCTCTGCGTATGACACGACTCGTTTAAGCGGAGAAGGCTCCCCCATGACGATGTCCCCTTGGTGTCAAAACAGCTATTTCAATCAGTCGTATCCGTGGGAAAATTATGAAACTGAGAATTCAAACGTCTCTGTTAAAAGGCTTCCTCAAAATGCCCTCGTCGGGTGTATAGTACGCGAAGAGGGCCATATTTACTCTCTTGCTGCCTGTCGTGATCTCTTGTACACGGGCTCGGAGAGCAAGAACATAAGGGTTTGGAAGAATTTGCATGAATTTTCGGCTTTTAAGTCCAACAGTGGACTTGTTAAGGCCATTATAATTTGCGGTGACAAGATCTTCACGGGGCATCAAGATGGCAAAGTGCGAATTTGGAAAGCTCAGGCCAAGAATCCAGATATCCACAAGCGTTCTGGTACATTACCAACATTTATTGACATCTTTAAATGCTCTATCAAGCCCAAGAACTACGTGGAAGTGAAGCGTAACAAGACCTCTGTCTGGATCAAACACGGTGATGCCATTTCTTCGTTAAGCATGAACCAGGAGAAAGGCCTTCTTTACTCTGCTTCGTGGGACAAAACATTTAAGGTCTGGAAAGTGGAGAATTCCAAGTGTCTCGAATCCGTTATAGCCCACGAAGATGCTGTGAATTCAATTGTTGCTGGAGCCAATGACATGATCTTTACAGGCTCCGCGGATGGGAGTGTTAAGGTATGGAGAAGGGAAGTGCATAATAAAGGTACCAAACACAGTCTTGAACAGACGCTTTTAAGTCAGGAGTGCGCTGTAACGTCTCTAGTTATAGACGGATCACACTCGATACTGTATTGTGGATCCTCGGATGGGCTGGTTAACTTTTGGGAATGTGAGAAGGAATTGAAGCATGGGGGAGTCCTTAAGGGACATAAGCTAGCAATTTTGTGTCTAGCTGCTTCGGGGAATTTATTGTTTAGTGGATCAGCGGATAGGAATATTTGTGTGTGGAAGAGGGTGGAGGGTTCAGCTCACTCGTGCCTCTCTGTCTTGACAGGTCACACTGGACCTGTTAAGTGCTTGGCAGTGGAGAAGGATCTACAAACATCAAATGCTGATGATCAGCGGTGGCTTTTGTACAGTGGGAGTCTAGATAAGTCTGTCAAAGTATGGAGTGTATCGGAACAATCTCCTGATTTTAGTGAATTTCAGCAAGGAGATGACAACGGGGACTTCATCCTACCTGCAAGATAATAAATCCGCGGTCTGAGCTCCACTTGGCAAGCTCACATTTAATAAAAGTTTGTCATTGAGTAATTTATTATGAAAAATTGATCACATAAGAGAAGAAGTGAGATTTCAAGATACGAGTCCTGTAAGAACGTAGAGCTGAGACACATCACTGATCTTTTAACTGAATCGCTTAGTAAACCACTTTTACAATATTGGCCATACAGAGAATTGATAGCAAAAGCAAACTTCGTGTTTTTTTTGTTCCCTATTACATATAGCTATGAATATGTTTGTTTTACATCCTGGTGCCAAATAGTACTTTGCCAATGTGGTCATTGATAATGTTAGGATCACAATAAGCAGTGTAGTAGAAAGTCCTTGCAACCATGAAAAATATCTGCTTGAACTCTGGATCCAGACTGTCAGGTGAGTTGCAGAACACTGACTGAACTAGTTCTTGCATGTCGGATTCTATTTCCGCGGTGGTGATGGCTCCTGTGTTTCCATTGCAATTGTTTTGATTTTGTACCTGTTCAAAAATGCGGTGACCAGCAGACATTTGAGGTTGAGGTTCGGTATGCTTTATATGTACTTTTATAAAATTAGGAGAATATCGCACATCTTTACTTGTAGTTACCTTCTGGAAAACCCTAAGCTGATGGCAAATACGATTGGTGATGGTAGAAAGAGTTTTATATTGCGGATGTGATAATATCTCCTCTGATATTAAACGGCCTGCACAGATATTAATTATCTCTTCCAATAACTGTGCTCTAGCTTTGTCCACATTACCATCTTCTTGCCATACCAGCAACCACGCAAGCCACTGTAACAAAAGAACATTTCATTAACGATCATATACCATGTTAAGTAACCAAGTCTCCAAACGTCTTAAGGTTTAGAGACTCACTGCCTGATGGAGTTGGGGGTAGATGTCAATTCCATGTGCACTCTTTGCATTCAGAGTAAGCTGCTTTATGGTTCCTACTAATGTCCCTACAAGCTTCTGCCCTGCCGGATTAGCATAGTAAAAAATTTCAGAAGTGTTCTTGAATTCCTGGACAAAGGCTTTCCTCTGCTCGACCGAGTTCTCCATGTTTTCAAAGAATGATCCAATTGTCTCAACCAGAGCTTCTGTTTTAGCCCAAGCAAATCTCTGGTGTGACAGTTCCGGCTCAAATAAACTCGATGCTGCCAGATAATACGACAGCAGAAGGCTGTTTTCATTCATTCCAAACTGCTCCAATTTGCTATGTGCAAACCACCTATCGAAAATAATCTCACTTTATTATAAATACAAATAGATCAAAATAGTGTAAAATCAAAAGGACAAAGAAAGAAGCATTACTCTTTCATATGGTACCATTCTTGCTGATGAATTGTCTGGCATTTAGCATAATCCAGTTTCGCAAGCTCCAGATAGATGTTATTATTTACATGAGGCATCCTGAAAGAAACAGATAATAGTTGATGGCATTAGTTTAATCAGAATGGTATCTCTCTGTTTACCGCAGGTTGAGAGTTCGAATCTTGTCAAAAACGAGAAGAGTACCTGTATAAAGTCTTTCCGATCCAAACATCATCTTCACCACCGTAATGATCCAAGTAGAAGCATGTTTCTAACCGAGGTAAACTGGCATACCATGGTATATCTAGCCCATATTCAACCTATTCATTTGATGTGAAATATCCGAAAAATAAATAAGCAAATAAATTATAACGAACCCTGAATTCGAATTCAAGAATCACATACCTCGCCCTGTAAATCCTTGGTTATTATCCATTTATCTAGGAGCTGCCCGTCAGCTCGTTTGCTTCTTAAAAAATCAGTCGAAAATTTTTTGGCAGCCGAAAGTAAAGATTCTTCTGGGAACGAAACCTGAGAAACTCTCAGCAGATTCAGCATCCCCGTGACAGCCTGGTTCGACTCTCCAGCCAAGGCGAAAAATTTGCCATTGCTCTCGAAGTTCCTAAACACATCTGACCGACAAAAAAAGTGCATGTACATAAAAAAAAAAATATTAAGTTCTAAGATCGAAATTAAATTTTTGAGAGAGTGCTCAGCTCACCTGGAGAAACACTATAACCATGCAGTCTTAGAAGGCGAAAAGCCATAGCAGTGTCGTCGATATCAGTAATATTTAATGTTCTTCCCCAGCAGATTCCTTTCTTTGTCCAATATCTGTTTTTTATTTACATTTCTTTTTCTTCAGAACTCACATTCGCGTGCATAAATTATACAGAAATACAATATCCATAAAACGGAGTTCATTCGTTCAAGAAAGTTTACCATCTATTCTGTAAAATTACAAATACCTGTAAACATAATCCATGCACTCTTTAATCTCAGGCTTAAAGTGGCGCGAAATTCCCAGGCGCTCCAGTCGGTCCACAACCCAATTATGCTCGAACATATCAACAGGGTACGTATTCGGAACTGAATTAGTATAGAATAGAAATAATTTAGTAAAATTTTCGAGAAACAGTAGAATTTACAGTCCTATAGGTGTTTGTAGTTACCTCCACCATTGAATTTCTGGATGGCTTTGCTAAGATAATCGAAGCATTTCGCATCTTTGGTCTGCATGAGTGCGTAAGCTGTGGAGGAAGGTGAAGATAGAAAAGAGCCATCTTCACATCGTAATTTTAGTAATTTTTCCCACTTCAAATCGACCATTCCTTCTAAGCTATAGAGCAGTGTCGTGGGCACCTCATGCATTTTGTCCTTGGGTATTCTGGTACACAGAGGAAACTCCAATTATAAGTACCTTAAAAAGGATGAACAAATGTATACGAGAATAAGGAAAATAGAAGAAGTCATTAATAATCATCGAAAAATATGAGTACTTGAAAGTCGAAGGTAGTAGAATGTACTTTTTTTTGATTAACTTATTATATTTTTATATTTTTTAGCAAAATATCAATTTCATCATTCGAATGAATAAGTTGACAAATATGTTTTTGTTTTATAGTTTTGATAATTATAAGAGTAAATGACAAAGTGGTGGCTGTAGTTTCCCGATTTTTAGAAGATAGTGGCTGGACTTTAAAAATTACATAATGGTGGCCGGAGTTTACTTCCGTCTTTTAATATGGTGGCGGCCGTGAACTTCTGTTAATTTTCTTCCGTTAACTCCAAAAAATAAAAGAATAAATGACAAAATGTTGGAAATCCAGCCAACATTTTGTAAAATTTGGAAAATTACAACCACTATTTTGTCATTTACTCTTTTATTTTTTGGAGTTAACGGAGAAAAATTAACGGAGGTTCACGGCGGCCACTTTTTTAAAAGGCGGAAGTAAACTCCGGCCACCATTATGTAGTTTTTAAAGTTCAACCACCATCTTGTAAAATTTGGAAAACTACGGCCACCATTTTGTCATTTACTCTAATTATAATGAAATCATCTATAATATAAAATTAATTCAAATAAACAATTTAAGCTGTATATTTAAGACATAAGTGACTTAAGAGCTTATCCTCTGTCATCCCAGGTCCTGGCTCACCTCAAAAAATTATTAGAACAGATACTCAATTGTAAATTCTTGTAAGGTTATAAGCCAAGAATACCTTGAGCGCTTCAAATCTCTTTGCGCATAAATCTCTTTCATTATTGGCAAGTTCTTTGGAATTTCAATATTTAAAGACTCCGCAACCTCGACAAGTGAAGGGAATACTATTTCAAACCCCATTGTCGTATGCTCAATCTTAACATCCGCAAGCTTATTTATGTTTTCTCTGATAAACAATAACCCTGCAAACAAAACAATAAGCCAACTAAATAACTACTTAAAAAAATATATATATCTATGCAGATGAAGAAACTGCACTTATAAATCCTGGTACCTCTTTCCATCTTCTGCGGATGAACAGTCCATGTTTTTAGTGCAACAACACATGCCAGTGTATTGAGAATTCGATCATGAGCCAAGAACAATTTGTCGTCGCCCCACGAACCATCAGACAGCTGATTGTCTGCAATCCACTCAAGGCTTGAAGGGAACATAGGTAGTCCAGTTTTGTCCGAGTCCTCCACAAGAGCAACCCATGCGGTGTCATAAGCAGAAATAGTTGTTACTAGCTCCGTCGTCCATGGACTGAAACATCTCTTGGATTGATTTGATACATTCTGAGACCTTAGATGATGATGAAGAAATTTTGAATTAAGTACGCGGATAACAATTATAGAACCAAGAATCATCAAGAGTACGCACAACTTCATACGATTTAATGTTAATTGACCAATTATTCTAAAACCCCGAGGTGTTGGGTCCTGGGAGGAGGGTTTACCAGGTTCATATTATATATTAACAAATTTGCTTTCGTGGAGTACCTTATCGGTTTTTCTTATCTTATGAGGTTCCAGAATCTTTTGCCAGTTTACCAGTGCAGGTAACTTGTTTTGAACAGCCAAGTCTGCAAATTCACATTCAAAATCTCAAATATATACATAACCATTAATGAAAACTTCGTTATCAGACACGTATTTTAATGTTCTCATGTAGGAAATAAACTAGATATATAAAAGCTTTTACCTGTAGTATTAAATCTTGAATCTGCACTGCATTGAACACTGAATCTAATAAGCTTCACACCTTTGTCTCTAACTTTAAAAGCATCGAATCCTGCAGACAAAAGTAAAACTTATCTACGACAGACAACGAAAACTACTAAATTTATTCTAGCTACATAGAAAACGACTGTTGAGAAACGATGATGTAAATTTTCTTGTAATACCTGTGTAATTATTGTCGACAGAAATGATCTTGGCCGGAACAAATAAGACGGATGGCATTTTGGAATTACAAATACTCATGATTTAATTTTTTTTGTTTCTGTTCGTATGCCAAGTAAGTGTGAAGAATTGTCAAGGGAGTGGGCTTTAAATAAGCATGCATGGTAGGAAAAAAATAGGAAGACGGCAATAATTTTATTACTAGATTCCTCTGCCAGAATTCCGGCTAGAGAAAATGCAGACCGGGTACTTCAATCAGAATTTGGGATTTTTTAGTTTACTAGTAAAATAATAAAATAATATACTTGTTATTTATATATTTTAAATTTATTAGGTTAAAATTTTATTTGTGAATTTTTAGTTATTTCATTAGCAATAGATGTAGTTAATAGTTAATAAAAATAAATTTTGTAATAAAACTTACAATGATCATAAATTTTGTTGTAATTGAATAAATTAATTAATTGTGTTTTGTCCAAAATAATTAAAATATGGTTTAAAACATATTGTTTTGAGATTTTTTATCTTCATTTTCATTTACGCGATTTTGAGGTGTTGGTCTCTGATATTTTGAGTCATTGATAGAAAGAATATCTTTGTGATTTACTAAGTATTTAATTTATGTCTTTGATTTAAGTATTCAATTAATCTATTGAATATATCAAACATCATATTTAAGATTACATAATTTAATATAATATTATACAAAGAGTATGATATAAAAATATTAATCTAGAGCAAAATTTAAATTGTTGTGCGGATTAAAAATTTATCTAAAGCAAATTTTAATTCTTGGATCACATTTATCCAATTTTCTCTTATACTTAAATTTTTTTAGTGTTCTAAAGTTGAGTCTATTTTTAGAAATCTTTTACTGCAAATATGGGCACACAAAATTTTTCGAGACATATAACAAAATTATATTTTTTCACACCTGAAATACTTATAAAAACTATATATATAAATAGTGTCACCACATCCTTTATTTTAAAATTAAACATTAATTTTACATATATTTATAAAAATAGCATAGATATATTTCATATAAATTTTTAGACATACACTCATTTTTATTAAATATATATAAAAATGTATTTGTTTTAAACTAAGATTTAAAATAAGATAAGTCAAAATACTTAAATTTTATTTTTTAACATGAGACATCATTAGAGTGCACGAGAATACACTTCTCACATACATATCAAAATATTATGAAAATAATAATATTAAGATAATGATATACTAGATTTTAGCAAAATAAATTGTTTCAGAAAATGAATCTTACAGACTTCTTGCTCTTGCTTTAACTTTAACGGTCTTTCTAATGTGTGCCCAAGGGCACACAATAATCACTAAATTCTATAAAAATGGCCTATTTTGATTGGTGGAGTTGATGTGAATGCAGAGGGCCATTCTCATTTATTATTCATCCACCAAAAAGAGCTATTTTTATTGGAGTTAGGGACTATTGTGTGCCCTTGGGCACACCATAGAAAATCCCTAACACGTAAAATTGTTTTTTCACTTTAAAATCTTGAGAAAAACAGCCATATTGTATTAGTGTGTTGGCTAAGTCAAAATTTTGAGAATGAAAATCTTGTTTCTAGAAATTACGGTCCCTCTCAGCCTCTCTAGTTAAAGTTCCACGCATGCCGAGACACAGATTACAATACAAACGATTACAATACAAACGTGCGGGGTTGAGCAGGGAAATGTGGATGGAGATGAGTAGGCCAGTTTGGACTATATTTTATTTGTTTTTATTCTTTTTCTTGTCTCATTAGTTTTTGATCTAGTTTAATAATATGAAAAAAAAAATC
The DNA here is from genome assembly GCF_001625215.2 of Daucus carota subsp. sativus. NCBI lineage: Eukaryota > Viridiplantae > Streptophyta > Magnoliopsida > Apiales > Apiaceae > Daucus > Daucus carota. The sequence continues at coordinate 44,912,808 of NC_030385.2, read as the reverse complement.
ATTACTATTCATGTTCTTCAGATTTGGTTTTTTTTAGCATGTCTAGTCATGTTTTTCCTATACCTCTCTGTTTTATTTGTATCAAAAATTATTATTTATAATTTAATCAGTGTTATATTTGATAAATTTAAATGTAAATAATAGTTAAACATAACACAATATTGAATTCAACCTCAGATTAGAGATTTCTAATATCAAATATTACAATCCTGTACAGTAATGAGTAACCAGAATAGATTATTACTATCGTGCGGCGTCGTCGTCGTTCTTGTTCTTCTTCTTCTTATTATTATTATTATTATTATTATTATTATTATTATTATTATTATTATTATTATTATATATTCATGTATTTATCATAATTTTTATGAAAATTTTGTATTCGCTCAATGCTTTTGCCATATGGGTACACGAAGACGTAAAGTGTCGACCAACAATTTTGTAGCAACGGCCAACGAGCATAAAATATTCAAAAAATTAAAATATACAGTGCGAAAATGCATCAGGAATGAGGAAAACCAACAATATAATCGAACCATAAATATTTGCAAATCTGTATTAATGAATTTTCTTATTACATTAAATATAATAGCAACTCTTTGAACAAGAAAACATGGTCTAGTTAAGCTCTGATTCACAAGGGTAGACACAGTTGCATATATACGATTGACCACCGGATTTAGCGATGCACATTCCGTGCCCGTTGTATTTTGTCAAGCACATTTGCCTACATTTTGCGAGATCGCAACCATTAGGATCCATCGTAATTAGGCACGTACCCGCATCAACATTCGACATCGTCCCTTCATTTTTTAAGAAAATAATAACATTAGCTCATTAGCAAAATAATAAAAAATTTGAATTATATTATAAAAATTAATAGAATTACCTGAGAAAGTGAGAAGAGCGAGAATTAGATAAAAATACAAAAATTTATCCATGGGAGCGATGCGAAGGAAGCAAGAGTTTGTGATGATGAAATTGGATATCAACGTAAACTCAAGTTTTAGCTTTTAACCACTTCGTAAAATAACTTGCTTTGCGGTAAATATTTATAGGTGAGAGTGAGTACCAACAGTGATATTATTACGATTGCTGTAATTAGTAACTATCATGTTTTTTTTGGGTGAATATCTAAACAATTAATAGCCTTATAGTTTTTTTGTTCGAAAATCTATTAAAATTAATCAGTATTTGATTGTAAATTAAATGCAAGAAAATTTTGATAAGAGAGACTTAAAATTATCTAAATAAGATAATAATGATGCGATTCCCCGACATAGTTGTTCATTCATTTTACTCTTTTTATTTTGGAATATTAAATCTTTCATACTTGCATTACATGTTGGTTTTGGTTGAGGTCTGGTGCAGAAGGCTGAAATATTTGATTTTTTTGTTATTAAACTTTCTTTGACCGGGGTGTATTTAATTGAATTTTTATAATTCATGAAATCCAAATATATTCGGTTTCGATTTTAGAGAATATCAAAATTTTGATATTTTTATAAAAAATATAAAAAAATCTAATATTTTTGTAAAAATTATTTTAGACTTAGATATTTATGCAAAAAACCTTTTTTTTAAAAGATTGTGTTTCTCTACCTCACTATAAGGAAAAAAAAACTCTGTTTCTGTATGTTTTGTTTTTCAATAAATTGATGCATGTAAAAGTGAATTATGACAAAAAATCACGTTTTGACATCAAAAGACATATCTGTCTGTCTTAATGTTCTGTCGGATTCTTAAACGGTTCATTTCTCCAACTAATCTGTGCCGTGCCGCCGTGCCGGCACCGTTGCACCCTGGTCAACTCGATCCTTTTTCTATTCCCATGTCTGTATATTACAGTCCATTTAAATACACGTGGTGTTTAAAATTTAAATGCATGCCTTAGTTAGTCTCTAAATTGATTTCTGGAACATACAAGTGGTTAAGCAGGTGATCATATCAGATGGACTTGGTTGTGAACATGCAATCAACACCTATGGTTAATGCACTTGCGATAGGTGGTCCTGCTGTTGCTGTTGGTGGTCTTTCACTTTTGTTGATCAAAAAATTTGTCGATCATCACTGGAAATCCGCTCCGGATCTCCCTCGTTTACCAGGTGAGTACTCTGATACCATGTTAAGTAACCAATTCTCCCAAAACCTCAAGATATTGGGACTTGGGAGGAGGGCTTACCAAGATCATGTTATATTTTAATGAGTAATTATATTGTTAACGTATGATTTTGGGAGAACTGGTCACTCGACGTATATGATAGTGACCTCATGTGTCTGTCTGTATTGATGCAGAGGTACCAGGGTTGCCAATAATCGGAAATCTGCTGCAGTTGAAAGAGAAGAAACCGCACAAGACATTTGCGAAGTGGGCTGTCACATATGGCCCTGTTTACTCTATTAGAACTGGATCCACCACTTTAGTTGTACTCAATTCTGCTGAAGTGGCCAAAGAGGTAGCCTCTTCTCTTTTCTAATAGTAATGAAATACTATGCTAATTAGAATTTTTGTACTAAATCTGTATGGTTTCATTATAGGCCATGGTGACAAGATTTCCTGCCATCTCTACTAGAAAGCTTTCAAAGGCAGTAGATATCCTTGCTTGTGATAAATCACTGGTTGCTATAAGTGATTACGACGAGTTCCACAAGACTACAAAGAGGCATTTACTAACACATATTTTGGGGCCAAGTGCTCAGGTTTGTGTTGTGCAGCGAAATAAGTATTCAATTTTTTGTTTTACCCCCAGTCTTTAATTGATACTGATCAATTATCATCTGCTGATTATTGGACTTATGCAGAAGGGGCAACGTTTCCACAGAGATAGTTTGATTGAGAACGTATCGAACCAGTTGCATGCCTTGTCAAAGAATTGTCCTCTTGAGAGTATAAACTTCAGAGAACTGTTTGAACTTGGACTCTTTGGATTAGCATTGAAACAAGTGAGTTTAATTAATTATGGTCAATGTACTTTAAGTTGTAATTTCACTAATGGAAGCCACTTGGGATTTGCAGACTTTGGGAGAGGATGTGGAGTCCATTTATGTGGATGAACTTGGAACAACAATGTCAAGGCATGAGATGTTAAAGTGTCTAGTTCATGATCCAATGGTGGGTGGAATTGATGTAGATTGGCGAGACTTCTTCCCATATCTAAAATGGATTCCAAATAGAGGGTTTGAAAACAGAATCAGACAGATGGATATCCGAAGGATGGCAGTTATGAAATCCCTTGTTCAGAGAGCTAGAAAACAAATTGCTTCAAGAGAGGTTGTTTTACACCTTTGAGTTATTATTTGATCTTTTAAATTTTTAATAATTTTACACCACACTAAATCGACTCGGATTAAAATAGGGCGTGCAGTGTTATCTTAATTACTTGGATTCTGAGGGGAAAACGCTATCAGAAAAACAGATTCTTGTCTTACTTTGGGAGGTGATCATTGAAACATCAGATACTACCGTGGTTGCAACTGAATGGGCTTTATATGAACTTGCTAAAGACTTAAAGCGGCAGGTTTGAACATTTCACCACACCCCCTTAAGTAAATATGATGCATGGAACTGATCTTTTTTTATACCTTAGGAGAGGCTTTATGAGGAGATCAGTAGGGTCTGCGGGTCTGACAGAATCACAGAGGAGAAGTTACCGCAGCTTCCTTATCTTTATGCTATCTTCCAAGAGACTCTGAGAGTTCACAGTCCTGTTCCAATAATTCCTCTGCGTTATGTGCATGAAGATACTCAAATTGGAGGTTACTTTGTTCCTTCTGGAAGCGAGGTTACTATAATACTTATCAAACCTCATGAAGATACTCAAATAGGAGGTTCCTTTGTCATAATCTTATTTATAGCATTATCATTGTTTTGCAGATTGCCATAAATATTTACGGATGTAACATGGACAAGAATGTGTGGGAGAATCCTGAACAGTGGAACCCTGAGAGATTCTTGGATGAAACATCTGACACCATGGAATTGCAAAGGACAATGGCCTTTGGAGGGGGTAAGAGAGTGTGTGCAGGAGCTCTCGAGGCAATGACAATCTCCCGTATGGCAATTGGCAGACTAATACAAGAGTTTCAGTGGAGTTTGACGGATGATCAGGCAGATGATGTTGATATTGTAGGCCTTACAGCTCGCAAACTCCAACCACTGCTCGCGATCTTGAAGCCAAGGGGCAGATTGTTTGAATAAACAATTTCCTTTTGCACCTGAATCGTGTGCATTATGTCCATTTATTTCAATCTTAATTTTCCTAATGCATGTTATATCTACAAAATTCAGTAATTGTAATTTAGTACAGATTCTACTGCACTGCACAATGTTAAAGACTTTATTATTGAAATTTCATATTTATTACATTACACAAAATAATTTTCATAACATAATTTACAATGGTGAAAGCTCTTCTCCGCAGTTATAGACACAATCACATCTGTACGATTGGCCACCTGATTTGGCAATGCAGACTCCATTTCCTTTATATTGTGTGAAACAAGTTTGTTTACAGCTCGAGAGCACACAATTATTAGGATCCAACGTTTTTATGCATCTTTTCTGGGCATTAACATCAGACATTGTACCTGATAAAACCAGATATAAGAAATGAGAAATGTGCTGACAATAAATAATTAATAGTATATTTTTTTTTGAAAATTAGAATTACCTGAAAAATAAAGGAGAGCAACAATTAGATAAAAGTACAGTGATTTTGCCATTAGAGCAGAACAAAGTAAGCACAAGCTCAGAGATCGTAATATCTTGCAGAATGATGATGTTTAACACTATGTAGATTTACTTGCAATGTAGTCTGATACATATTTTGATTCATATTTATAGGTGCAGAAGGTTGGGGAGTGATAACATAATTGTATTTAATGGGTTTTAAAGTTTGAATTTATTGTAAGAAAAAAGTAACAGATGTATAGTTCAAATTTATCGTAAAATTATTTGATATCCTAATTGATCTCACAGTAAAAGATGTTATCAAATTTATTCTTGCAATACATGTATTGATGAAATTCTAATAAAAAACTGGAAATTTGAATTGCTAGTAGGATTTTGAGAAATGAATAATTTTGGTTAACTTAGTTAGGATTATAGTATTAATCATCAGATTGAAATTCAGAAATATAGAGATACTGATCATCCGGTAGTTTCATATTCGTCGGATTTTTCTTTTACTAAGTAGGGATCCCTGTCGACAGGGAAGAATTGAATTTTCTTTTAGGGATCCCTGTGTCTACGGGGAAGAATAGAATTTCGCAAATCAAGCATTGCAAACACAATATAATCACAATTTAGTATGGCACCAAAAAGTTTAGTATGAAGATCCAGATGTCCATTGGAAGCCTTATAAAATTGCTCTGAATATTTAGTATGGCACTTCTTCATTTACAGTCTTGCTGCATTTATATATTTACTGAGAGCCTTGACTTGTAACTCTGCATGTAGCGCTAATTCATTCATCGCCCTGAAATGATATCAAAACCAGCAGCTTTGGGCCCTTGGAGACTCAAAGTGGCTTTGCAGTTTCAATTTCAAGCCCTCCATTTTCGCAGGCCTCTCCTTTCATTCATCCTTTTGTTTTCTCCTATTTCTCCTCTTCTTGCACTCTATCTAACGCTTAAGACTAGACTATGAGCCTGTTTGTCCCGGCTTAAAGCCGGGACTTTAGGCTGGAAAACGTCTATTTGTGTAATAAGTCAGAAGACGACTTAAAGTCAGAAATAAACAAGAAACTGACTTAAAGTCAGAAGTTAGTTTGAGGTATTTTTTTTCAGTGAATTAATTTTTTAAAACTTTTTTTGATAAAAATTACCTATAAATCATTTTTATTTTTATTATTATATTTTAATAACTCATAAGTCATTAATAACTCAAAATTATCCAAACATATATTTTTAACTCCCGGATTATCACATAAGTCATGTCAAGTCATAAGTCAATTTAAGTCATAAGTCATAAGTTCGGCCAAACGGGCTTTGTATGTTGCCGCCTTTTATCACTTGACTAGATTAATGACTTTATATTGGTTGCAGTTAGATTTAATTGTCTTCTTGCTTATCTGTTTATATTGCAGCTATCTATCAGGATAGCATTTTACGGAGTTTGTAGGCTTGGAAACAGTCACCTTCTTACAGATGGTCTGCAGCAGCTGGCAACTTTTCTCTGCTCTCCAGAGACAGTCCCCTTCAAACTCGAGATCATGTTAATCTAAATATGAATCTTAATTTTCTTAATTAATGTTATTTGTTCGCATAATTGTGATTTAGTAAAGATTCTACATTCTTCTGCACTGCACATTGTTATTAGTCTTGCCTACTATATATTGCAAAACATCAACGCAACATACTGTAGAACTCCATTTAAGGGTACTGCACTGAACTTTTGCCGTCATTTGAATAAATGAACAGGAACACTTTATTATTGAAATTTCATCCTTATTACATTACACAAATAATTTTCAGAACATAATTTACAATGGTGAAAGCTCTTCTCCGCAGTTGTAGACACAATCGCATCTGTATGATTGGCCACCTGATTTGGCAATGCAGACTCCATTTCCTTTATATTGTGTGAAACAAGTTTGTTTACAGCTTGAGAGCACACAATTATTAGGATCCAACGTTTTTATGCATCTTTTCTGGGCATCAACTTCAGACATGGTACCTGCTTATACAAGTAATAGTTCATAAAACCGGAGATCAGAATTGTGCTGACAACAAATAATTAATAGTATATATTTTTCCGAAAATTACGATCACCTGAAAAATAAAGGAGAGCAACAATCAGATAAAAGTACAATGACTTGGCCATTAGAGCAAACAAAGGAAGCACAGAATTCAAAGATTGTAATATGTTGCAGGATGATGTTTACTATGTAGATTAACTTGCATTGTAGTGTTCATATTTTGATACATATTTATAGGTGTAAAAGTTTGCAGTGGTAACAGAATTGTATTTAGTAGGTGTTAAGTTTAAATTAATTGCCAGAAAAACGTAATAGATGTTATCAAATTTCTTTCTGGGATAATATTGATCAGATTTTTAAAACTGTGCGGATATTGGAATCAATTAAGTAGAAATTTGATAAATTAATAAATTTGATTTAATTAGTCTGGATTATATATCTGAAGATTTTATTAATTTGAAGACATAAAATTTATAATCTCAAGATTATTAATTTATTCCTCTGTATCTGTCCCGTGGTCATTGTCTTTAGGCCTGACATTATCAGACACGGTCTGACGATCCAATCCGTAACCCGATTTATAAAGACAAAACCGAAAGTGACCCGAAAATCACCCGATTGACCCGAAATGGACCCGAAATTAGAATTTCATTTCTAAAAACTTCAGTTTTCAGTTTTATTAATCGACCCGATTGCTGACACAAACACGACTTGTTACCCGAAATTGCCACCCCTAATTTTCCTTTTATTAATTCCTGGGTGCATATTATACTGACAGATCCATTGGCATGGATGAAACATCTGACATCATGGATTTGCAGAAGACAAATGGCCATTGGAGGGGGTAAGAGAGTGTGTGCAGGAGCTCTCCAGGCAATGACAATCTCCCTTATGGCAATCGTAGACTAATACAAGAATTTGAGTGGAGTCTACATGCTGAGGAAGCTTTTGTAGAAGAACAAACTTGCATTTGTATTCTTTTCCTTGAGCTAGACTAAATAGTACACCCTTTGTTATATGTTTTGATTACTTGTATATTTGGTTTAGCATGTCCAGTAACTAGATCATATCGAAATTCAGAAGTATAAAAGATACCAATCATACCATAGTTTAAAATTCGTTGGATTTTCCTTTCCTAAATAAAGATCTGATATCTACAGGGAAGAATTAAATTTCACAAATAAGCATTATAATACACTATCAAACACGATACAATCACAATCTAATATGACTTTGTAGTACTGTTACTATGAATATTTAGATGTTCATACAAAGTCTTGAAATTTTTGTCTAAATAGCTCTTCTTCATTTATAGTCCTGGATTGATATATTAACTCAGACACTCAAAATTGAACACTGAATGTAGCGCTTATCATTCATAAGCCTGCAATGGTATCTAAACCAGCAGCTTTAAGCCAATGGGGAACTCAAAAGTGGCTTCTCTGCTTGCCGGAGACTGTCGGCTTGAAACACAAGATAATGTTGATTAAAATTTCAATCCTAATTTTCTTCATTCATGTTATTTGTAGATGATTCAGCAAATTCTACTGCATTGTACAATGTTAAAAGCATTCATGTAAAGAAAAAAAATATTAGCTAGTCATTTTAAGGGTTCAGCGCTCTTAAATGGAGTATTATACGTTCTGCCTACTAAAGTCGCAAAATATAGACAGAACATATTGCAGAATATTAGTCTCGGATTAATACTCGGGTACAACTTTTGCCGTCATAAATAAATGAATTGCAACACTTTATTATTGAAATTCCGTCCGTAATATATTACACAAAAAATTTATCAGAACATAATTTACAATGGTGAAAGCTCTTCTCCGCAGTTATAGACACAATCGCATCTGTAAGACTGGCCACCTGATTTGGCAATGCAGACCCCATTTCCTTTATATTGCGTAAAACACGTTTGTTTACAGCTTGAGAGCACACAGTTATTAGGATCCAACGTTTTTATGCATCTTTTCTGGGCATCAACATCAGACATGCTACCTGCTTACACAAACAATAAATCATAAATCAGAGATCGAAAATGTGTGACAACAGATTAATAATTTTGCAAATATTTTTTCGGAAATTACAAGTACCTGAAAAATAAAGGAGAGCAACAATAAGATAAAAGTAGAATGATTTAGCCATTAGAGCAAAACAAAGTAAGCAGGAGCTCAGAGATTGTAATGTGTTGCAGGATGATGTTTAACACTATGTAGATTAACTTGTATTGTTGTCTGATACATATTTTGATACATATTTATAGGTGCAGAAGTTTACAGAGTGATAACATAAATGTATTTAATAGATGTAAGGTTAAATCAAATTAATTGCGAGAAGAACGTAACAAGAGATCGAGAGTTTAAGTCATAACTGATCTCATGATGATGTTATCGAATTTATTTCTGGAATTATGTATTACATATTGAAATTGAGTCACTGTAATAGAATTTTGAATAATAAATTTGGATAAATTGGTTTGGGTTATATACAGTAAAGATTTTTTTAATTTGAACTATGTTTTAAAAATACATTTATTTAAAAAAAATCGATTATCTTGTATTATATTTTAAGATGTATCGATTTGATTCTGATTTTACTAACTATTTCTGATTTATCGGGAAAAGCATCTTACAAATCGTTAATCGGTAGCTGAATTCATTAGTTCCGATTTTCGATTTATGATTCGAAGACAATGATCTGGAGACTATTTATTTATAGAAGTTTAACCAGTTACTACAAGACAAATCTATCTGCCTTGAACTTCTGTTCGAATCTTAAAGGTATCATTTCTACACACTAATCCGTGTCTGTCCCCTAGTCAACTTCCTTTTATTACTCCTTGCCTGTATATTATACTCTCCTTTAAATACATGTTTGTCTGTCTAATCTTAAAGTATTTTGTTCAATGCACAATTGGTGAGGAACTGATCATATCAAATGGATGTAGTTGTGAAAATGCAATCGACGCCTATGGTTAATGCACTTGCAGTTGGCGGCCCTGCTGTTGCTGTTGGTGGTCTTTCACTTCTGTTGCTTAAAACATTTGTGGATCATAGCTTGAAATTACCCCCAGGTCTCCCGCCTTTACCAGGTACGACAAATTTTACATAATGGTAATATCCGCAAAAGTATATAAATGCCCGTATGAGTTCTGGGATTCCAACCTGGTTAACGGGAATGTGAATGAGATATTTGAACAAAAATGTGTTATGTCTCGTTCCTATGAGCGGAGTGGAAATCCCATGATCCAGACGGCCCCAAGTTCATCCGAGTGCTAAGTAATTAAATGTTACCTTGTGCATGTGGATCAACTGGATGCAGAGGTACCAGGGTTGCCAATAATCGGGAATCTGCTGCAGTTGAAGGAGAAGAAACCACACAAGACGTTTACCAAGTGGGCTGCCACGTATGGCCCTGTTTACTCTATTAAAACTGGCTCTACCAGTTTGGTTGTACTCAATTCTAATGATGTGGCCAGAGAGGTAGCCTCTTTTCTCTTCCTGATTAGTGAACTAGTTATATAAACTCATATTCATTCGTATCAACTGGTAAACCGTACTTATCACTCTGCAGAATGTGATTGTAATTGTCGCTTAAGACTTTCATGTTTTAGAAATCAAATTCAGCCTAATAAAGCATATACAAGGCCAAACCGTTGTGCCTGTTAGTTTATTGTTCGCCAAGTACTAAAATTACTCGCCATCATAGTCGATTGTATGGACCCTGAGGTCCTGACAGTTTTCTGTAATTGTTACTAGAAATCAAATATACTAGAAATTACTAACACTTTTCTGTAAATACAATGTTAGGATCATCTGAAGTTTGACAACATGTGTGGAACAACCTTATTATATTCTTTTTTTTTTCTTGGGCAATTGAATTGTTAACGTTTTAAAGAAATGTAGCAAAAAAAAAAGTGAAGCTATCGTTTTTATCCATCTTCATCTGTTTGCTTAAGGTTGATAACGACATAATCAAGCCTATTTTTACAGAAAGCACAAACTATCTCCTTTTTGCTTAAGAATGAACTCCTATAGCAATAGAGTTTTTGTATTAAATCTGTATGGCTTCATTTTAGGCCATGGTGACAAGATTCCCTGCCATCTCTACTAGAAAGCTTTCGAAAGCATTGGATATCCTTGCTTCTGATAAATCACTGGTTGCGATGAGTGATTATGATGAGTTTCACAAGACAGCAAAGAAACATTTGCTAACACATATTTTGGGGCCAAATGCTCAGGTTAGTGTTGTGCAGCGAATTAAATTTCAATCTTTGTTTGTATTCATCTGTTTCTCATTGATACTAGATTTAATTGTCATCTCTTGATTATTGCACTTTAGCAGAAGGGGCAGCGTTTCCACAGAGATAGTTTGATTGAGAACGTATCTGACCAGTTGCATGCCTTGTCAAAAAATTGTCCTCTTGAGAGTATAAACTTCAGAGAACTGTTCGAGCTTGGACTTTTTGGATTAGCATTAAAACAAGTGAGTTTAATTATGAAAGGATTATGTAATTCTAGAATTTTGTTGTAATCTTACTAGGAAGCAAGGTGAAATGAATTTTGAAAATCATATCTACTTGGGATATGCAGACTTTAGGAGACGACGTGGAGTCCATTTACGTGGATGAACTTGGAACAACAATGTCCAGGCATGAGATGTTCAATTGTCTAGTTCATGATCCAATGGTGGGTGGAATTGATGTAGATTGGCGAGACTTCTTCCCATATCTAAAATGGATTCCGAATAGAGGGTTTGAAAACAGGATCGGGCAAATGGATATGCGCAGGTCTGCAGTTATGAAATCCCTTATTCAGGGAGCTAGAAAACAAAATGGTTTACCAGAGGTTTTTTTTACATTGCCTTTAAGTTATTTCTTGATTTTCTAATAACTCTTAAACACATTTACCTGACTATCAAAACACGGTGTGCAGTGTTATCTTGGTTACTTGGAATCTGTGGGGAAAATGCTATCCGAGAAGCAAATTCAGATGTTACTTTGGGAGGTGATTATTGAAACAGCTGATACTACCGTGGTTGCAACTGAATGGGCTCTATATGAACTTGCTAAAGATCCAAAGCGGCAGGTTGGATCATTTATTCATGCTTCTTAAGTAAATTTTTATGCAGGAACTTATTTGCTTCTATATTTTAGGAGAGGCTCTACGAGGAGATCAGTAGGGTGTGCGGGTCTGACAGAATCACAGAGCAGGACTTACCACAGCTTCCTTATCTATATGCTATTTTCCAAGAGACACTGAGAGTGCACAGTCCTGTTCCAATAATCCCTTTGCGTTACGTGCATGAAGATACTCAATTAGGAGGCTACTTTGTTCCTTCAGGAAGCGAGGTTACTTCATTCCTTCTAAAGCCTCATAATATTTCCCTCCCACATTGCCTTAATCATAAATATAACATTATCATTGTTTTTGTAGGTTGCCATAAATATTTACGGATGTAACATGGACAAGGATGTGTGGGAGAATCCTGATCAGTGGAATCCGGAGAGATTCATGGATGATGATTCTGACACCATGGAATTGCAGAAGACGATGGCCTTTGGAGGGGGGAAGAGAGTGTGTGCAGGAGCTCTGGAGGCAATGACAATCTCTCGTATGGCAATTGGCAGACTAGTACAAGAGTTTGAGTGGAGTTTGACGGATGGTCAGGCAGAAGATGTTGATATTGTTGGCCTTACAGCCCGTAAACTCCAACCAATGCTCGCCATCTTAAAGCCAAGGAGCAGATTGGTTGAATAAGGAATTCCCTTACCCTTAAGTCGCGTCTGTCAGTTATTTTGCCACTTTATGCTTTAGTATGTAAGTGTGCATCCCGGCACATTAGTTCTACATCTTTATCTTACAACGAAGTTTTATACATAGTTTCTCTATTCTAAGCCCTGTTGTGATAATGTGTGACTAGTTTCCACAACTAGAGATGTAAAAAAACAGATTTCGGAGATATAAAACTGTATGTCCTGAGGAGGCTGTTGGAGAAGAACAAACTAGCATCTGTATTCGTTATATACTTTGGGGGTTTAGTTTGTGCACTATCTTAATCAGGTTAAAGTTAAAAAAAAAATCAAAGATTACCAGTCATGCAGTAGTTTTTACTTGGTTAGATTTCTTATCGCGAGGGAGAGAGTATCATTTGGGGGATGCATTCAATTATAATTCTTTTTTAAAAAAAATTATTTGAGGATATTCACTTGGAATTTCAAAAAATATTAGAATTAAATTATACCACAAAATCTGGTATAATTCAACGAGGATTTTATATTATCCTTAAAAACTTAATGATAGTAATTGAGATTATTTAAAATCCATTATAATCTGATGGTATTCAAATACTTAGGGTTTTTTTATTTTCATAAAATAATAAATTTTAGGGATTGTTCAATTATCTTATAAAATATTTCAAATCTCATCAAAATCCACGAGATTTTGAGACATTATCTTTAACTCCTAAAATTCAACGTCAATTCTGCAATATTTTATAAATTTGTATAAAATCAAAATCAAATATGATTCCTTAAAATTCATAAGCCATATAAAATTTTCAATTTTGAATCCCTTTCTAATGGTTACTATCAGCAGCAAAAGCAAAAGTAGCTGTTGTACAGAATTTTCCAGTTAGGCACGATCTTCACAATAATTGCACCCAAAAAGAGGGTGAGTATCTTTTTCTTACAGATAACGATACCGTCATATATGTGATTATTAACGACAAAACCGGAATGTTGAAAACAGCAAACTTCTTCAACTCATGTCCGAATCTTATTTCTTCGTATCTTGTTCATCCTATATTTGACAATACAAGACAAAATTCATCTGCCCTTCTGTTCTGTCCAATTCTTGAAGGTATCATTTCTCCATACTTGCTTTGGATCTTTCCTTAGTCACCCTCATTTTCTGTGTCACCCTTCGATAAATAAATATTCTCGACCTGGAATATTTTATTCCTCGAGAATATTTATCTGATTAATAATACACTGTTTTTATCATGTGACGTGGGATTATAAATCCAATAATTCGGCTGCGTTGAGTTTGTGTTCTTGAATTTACACATCTTGTTGTTGCAGTTGAGAGAAAATGGATGCAGTTGTGAATTTGCAGTCAACTCCTGTGGGTACTGCACTTGCCCCGGCTGTAATTATTGGTGGTATTTCTTTGTTTCTGATCAAGAAATTTGTGGTGGATCATAAAGTGAAATCACCCTCGAATCTCCCTTGTTTACCAGGTATGTTTGTGAATTTGTTTGATCAGACGAATCGTTGATTTTTGGGAGGAGTCCGAGAACAAATCCGTGCTGATAAGTATATAGTGTAGTTTTGGGGTGAGGTTTATTATTGTGTTTATGTATTGGATGCAGAGGTACCTGGGCTACCGTTGATCGGGAATCTGCTGCAACTGAAAGAGAAGAAACCCCACAAGACGTTTACCAAGTGGGCGGAGACGTATGGCCCTGTTTACTCCATTAAGACCGGCTCCAGCACTATGGTGGTTCTCAATTCGAATGATGTGGTCAAGGAGGTAGTCTCTTTGCTCTTCCTGACTATTTGGGAATGAATTTGCAATTTCGTGTTAAAATTCGCAAAGGGGTGTTTTTGTAGTATAAGTACCATGAATTGTATGTAATTTCGTGATTCTAATTTTTTAGCCTCATATACGTTAATACAGACATGTGTAGAAACCATTTCAAACTAATAATACTTTCTATATCAGCTTAAACTGTTGGGTGCTTTTGTTTGAGGGTGTTATCAGTTTATTTTATGATTTAGTTTACTACTCAAATCACTCCTGCAAACCACCATAATCAACTTAATGAACACTTTTGCAATAGTTACTTAAACCCCTCTCGAGAATACTACTAATACTGTTTGACAGATAGTGAGGACAACCTCATATATCTTCCCTTACATTGCCCAAGTTATTAAGAAATAGAGCAAACTAGAAGTGCTGATGCTATCTATCTGATCCATCTTCTACCATTTAATTGATCATTTCTTATGAGTATTTCAAGTATAAAGTACACGGGTTGAATGAGCTATCTATTTATCCATCTGTTGCCATTTGATTGACTGATTCTTATGACTAATTTATGTATCAAGTATCTGATGTAAACTTTTCATTTATGACCTCAGTTTATGTTATTGATGTTCTACGTGCCAAAACTTTTCGTTTTACAAGACTCTGTATCAGAGTTGTGCCTTTGAGTCCTCTTTATTGAAACATTACTGTTTGGCATATTAAGACTAGCATGTGGTTTAAATCATAGCATAATTGTGCATTATGCTTTTTTGTAAACTTATGAAGCATTGTTGAGGTTCATATATATGATGCACAAACTATCTCCGTTCTAATTGGGAATAGACTGTGATAGCAATAGTGTTTGTCTGGTTTTCATTTTAGGCCATGGTGACAAGATTCCCCGCCATCTCTACTAGAAAGCTTTCAAAAGCACTAAAGATCCTTACTGCTGATAAAACAATGGTCGCAACAAGTGATTATGATGAGTTTCACAAGACAGTAAAGAGACATTTATTAACACATATTTTGGGACCAAATGCTCAGGTTTGTGATCCAGCAAAAAACTTCAAATTTAATTTTGTTTTACAATTAAATCATAGAGTATTTGATATTATTAACTTTTGATCGATACCTTGAGCAGAAGCGACATCGTAATAACAGAGATACTTTGATTGAAAACACATCAAACCAGTTGCATACCCTGTTAAAGAATCATCCTCTAGAGTCTATAAATTTCAGAGATTTGTTTGAGTTTGGACTTTTTGGATTCGCAATGAAACAGGTGAGTTAATTTATTAGTACTCTGGTTTATGTACTTGTAGCTTTAATTTTACATAAAAGGATTCCTGAATATCTACTTGGAATTTGCAGACTTTGGGAGAGGATGTGGAGTCCATTTATGTGGATGAACTTGGAACAAAAATGTCAAGACATGACATATTTAATTGTCTTGTTCATGATCCCATGGTAGGTGCAATTGATGTAGATTGGCGAGACTTCTTCCCATATCTGAAATGGATTCCCAATAAAAGTTTCGAAAACAAAATAGAGCGGATGGATATCCGCAGGATGGCAGTTATGAAATCCCTTGTTCGGAGAGCTAGAGAACTAAGTGCTTCAAGAGAGGTTTTTTTTTAACACTTTTGAGTTATCATTTGATCTTTCAATATTTGTACACCACAATGAACTGACTGGGATTATAATAGGGTGTCCAGTGTTATCTTGATTACTTGGAATCTGAGGGGAAAACTCTATCAGAAAGTCAAATTCTTATGTTACTTTGGGAGGTGATCATTGAAACATCAGATACTACCGTGGTTGCAACTGAATGGGCCATATATGAACTTGCTAAAGATTCAAAGCGACAGGTTGGTTATATATTCAACCCTCTAATGTAAGAATTTATGAATCAAACTAATTTCTTTTCAAACTTCAGGAAAGGCTTTACGAGGAGATCAATAGGGTGTGTGGGTCTGAGAAAATCACGGAAGAGAAGTTGCCTCAGCTTCCTTATCTTTATGCTATTTTCCAAGAGACCCTAAGAATGCACAGTCCTGTTCCAATCATTCCGTTGCGTTATGTGCATGAAGATACTCAGTTGGGAGGCTACTTTGTTCCTTCCGGTAGCGAGGTTCTTTTCTTCCCTAGTTCTCTATATGCCTTCATGTTTTTTCTCTCCAACATTCAAATAATCTTAATTATAACAATTATCATAATAATGTTCTTTAGATTGCCATAAATATCTATGGATGTAACATGGACAAGGATGTGTGGGAGAATCCTGAACAGTGGAATCCCGAGAGATTCATGGATGAAAAATCCGACTCCATGGATTTGCACAAGTCAATGGCATTTGGAGGGGGTAAGAGAGTGTGTGCAGGAGCCCTCGAGGCAATGACAATCTCTCGTATGGCAATCGGTAGACTAATACAAGAGTTCGAATGGAGAGTGACGGATGGTCAGATAGAAGACGTTGATACCGTGGGACTTACATCCCGCAAACTCCATCCAATGATGGCAATCATAAAACCAAGGAGCTGACTGGTTGAAAAATATGAATAAAAGCACCATGTGGCTCTGGATGTCTATCAGTTCCTTGTTACTTTTACGCTTTGGTATGTACGGGAGCCTCCCTGCACTCTTAGTTCTCTATCAACGTTTTCTCTGCAGTTCTTATATTGCTCATCTGTGCCAGTTTATATGTGTGATGTTATATCTCTAGTTTGCCTGTTATGCATTAACGTATGGGAAACAAATGGCTTCCTTTTGTGATCCATAACTTGCAAATTGTGAGGTTCACGGTGTACCTCCTCTGTGCTCTTTTGTTAACTCTTGAGGATCTCTTTGTTCTACACATTCCCTATTTCGAGTATTACAAAGTTTTATGCTGATTGGCCAACGTAGTGAAACGAGTCTGTCTCGAGTAACTCCCAGGTTTCATATGAATGAAATGGTCAAGGTAACAAGAAGAGAACTATATAAATGGTAACCCCTGTAAATTTCATCTCTCTCCGTGGTTTCAGATATATATGGGGAATGCCTTCGCAGAGATCTTACTTTGGTAGACCTGAATTCGTAGGAAACACTATATACATGATAGCAGTAAATTTCAATGTAAAACATGCATTAGATATGAGCGTGTTTATTATAAGCCCAGACTTTAAGTTATTTTCGACTTTAAGCTTAAAATTTTGTCTAACAAGTCACAAGTTGACTTAAATCTAGAAATAAATTAGAAACTCACAGTCGTAAATTAGTAGAATTAATTTTATGTGCAAATGCAACCTTGGAGATGAGTGCAAATGTTTCCCCAGGGAAGAAAGAACCTTGTGCAACAGCTGATGTTCAGCACCATTCGGAGAGGGGACCTGGGGAATTAATTGGTAGGGTAAATTGTAATGGAATAGAAAAAGTGGTGAAGTTCAGGATATTGGAAATTAAAGTGAGTTCTCTGTTTTTTCGTATTTATACCCATGCTTCTTTAAAGTATAGTTTTATAATTCTTTTTAAAGATTTTAATTTTCTGAATAAAAACTTAAATATAAATTTTTTTTATTTAAAAAAATCTTGAAAATTAATTATATAACTCTATTTAGTATTTTGTAGTAAAAAAATGTTAAAATACTACTCCCTCCGTCCCAGCCATTTGTATACAAATAGTTGGGACACGAAGACAAAAAATTATGTAAGAAATGAGTAAAGTTAGATGAAAAGTAGGTATAGTGGTGAGAAGGTGTAATAGTGTTTATATTGGAGATAGTGGAAGAAAATAGTTTGTGTAATGATGTTTTATATTATAAAAATTTACTCTCTCCGTCCCTTCCATTTCTTTACACTTTCCTTTTTGGGGTGTCCCGTCCAATTCTTTACATTTAAAACTTACCACATATGGTCAATGGATCCCACCACTTCTCCACTTTTCTTTCCTTTTCACACTACTTTTACTCCACTATCTCCATTTTAAACATTAAAAATGAGTGGGTCCCACCATTTCACCCACTTTTTTTTCTCTTTTCAACTACTTTATTCATATTTTTTAACCTCCGTGAATGGGAGGGACGGAGGGAGTACTATTTTTGAAATGTATACAATTGGTGGGACGTTCTAAAAAAAAAACTGTATATAATTGATTGGACGGAGAGAGTAGTGAACGTATTGAATTAAATGAACCAAAAAATGGGAAAAGGATTCCAGAAGGACCAAAACGTACGCACGGCTCTGGTAGTGATATGCCGATATGTCGGTACGGTGGCAGGGTTACAGAAATGCTCATGTTTGAGTTGGGCATGTGAACTGAACGGTGACCTGAAAACGGACGGAGCCTGTGGAGTGTTCTGGCAACATGTTGATGTTGGGAAGTGTGAACTCCTTGCTCAACAAGCGACATGAGCGATAAATTGAGAGAGAATTTAACAATTAACGCAACCTGTAAACACTCCGAACCAAGCGAGAATGATACTCTCTTCATCCCAATCAATTTTATACATTTTTTTTTTTATATCTCATCATTTTTATACATTCCCAAAATAGCAATTTTTTATACTATAAAACATTACTATACACACTACATTCTCCCACTATCTCAATTTTATAATAATAAAAATATTATTACACCCGCTATTTTACTCCACTATCTCATACTCCCTCCGTCCCACCAGGTTCTTTACAGTTTCCTTTTTGGGATGTCCCATCCAATTCTTTACATTCCAAAACTTACCAAAAATAGTCAATGGGTCCCACCACTTCCCAACTTTTCCTCCCTTTTCACACTACTTTTACTCCCTTTTCACACTACTTTTACTCCACTATCTCTCTTTTATTCATTAAAAATTGACGGGTCCCACCACTTCACCCACTTTTCTTTCTCTTTTCTACTACTTTATACATATTTCTTAACCTCCGTGCCCAAACCAAACGTAAAGAATTGGCTGGGACGGAGGGAGTATCTATTATTAAAAAATATATGGATTCCACCACTTTACCCACTTTTCATCTAACTTTACTCATTTCTTACACTTTTTCTTGTTCTCCATATCCAATCTCTGTGTCCGATATATATATTTCATTAGGACGGAGAGAGTATTTCTATGTTTTTAACTTATAAATCCAGTCGGGCTTTTAAGCCCGCCCAAACATCCCCTAAACGTGTGTAATTAAACAGAAACGGGAACATGCATAATCTACAATCTAGTGAGAGAGGGTAGACCGGTAGAGAGAAAAAATCGAATGTAGCACACTGCTCTCTTATGGCACTCTGAACAAGCTAGCATGAACAGGACTGAGCTCGCGTGTCTTATTCCACGTGTTCTACATTATGATAGTCTTGACCTGAGAGCATATCGGCCAGAGTTTCTTTAAATATAAATAAATAATTTAATTTTTAAAGAAAAAATTTTCTATTACCCGTAAATAACAATTTCAATTATAATTATTCCAATTTTAACCGACAACGAGTAATTATTTTTAAATGATTTCTAAAAATCAGAAATAGCATCTTTTTTTTTTTGAAATCATCAGAAATAACATCTTAAAATAGAATAAATGTGAATTTTAGTAATATATTTCTCTATATATATAATAGAATAGATGTTTATTTAAAATATATATACACACACACACATGTTTTTAAGAAATAAATAACTTAATTCTAAAAATTAAGATAAGTCAAACAGACTTACTTGTCATATACTCCCTTCGTCCCAACTGGTTGTATACAAATGGTTGGGACACGGAGACCAAGAAGAAGTGTAAAAAATAAGTAAAGTTAGATGAAATGGTGAGGGAAGGAAAACAGTGAGTATAATAGTGTTTTTATTATTATAAAATATAGATAGTGGAAAAAAGTAGTTGATGTAATAGTGTTTTATATTATAAAAAGTTACTATTTTAAGAATGTATACAAATGATGGAACATCCAAAAAAGAAACGGTATACAATTGATCGGGAAGGAGGGAGTATATCTGTCGGTGTATAAAATTAATTACACCATATTTCATGAACTGAGAAAAGTGTTCATATATATTCTTAAATATTTAATTAATTAATAAATACCGCTTGACAGAAAAACAGTACTCGTAGGAAACTTGCAAACCAGTGACAGTGTGAAGATAAGAGAGAATCGCATAGGAAACAAGCAAGAGGGAAGCAAAGAGTATTATGATATCCTTTTACCTAACCAGTTGCCTGCATAGGGTGCAAGACTAGACTATGACATGGATGCTTATTTCTTATACCACGCTTCCCGACATTCATCATTTTTTCCACCGACTTTTCAAATATAAGTGGTCATTTCATTTCTACAGTCAACTGGTCAAATTCAAGATGTGATAAAATACAAAGAGTGACACTATTAGTATGTTCTGTTCATTGCTTTACCTTATTCTTTAGTTGAACTCATAACATTGAGTTATTTGTATTTTGTAACTTGTGTAAGCTCTGTCTTGCATCTTTAGACTAACCATTTGGCTCCTTGCTTTTCTAACCACCCAAAACAATCTGTTTACCAATCGGACCACCCATTTTTTTCAGTTTGCATGTAAGGATGACAATTTCGGATAACGGGTCGTATTCGTGTTAGCAATCAGGTCGATTTTGGATCAAATTAAAATCAGTTAAAATTGAATATAACTGAAAATTGAAGTTATTAGAAAATTGATTTCTGATTTATTACAAAAATAAATCTTTTGCTTACTAAATACATATGCTTATTTACATTACTTAACTTTAAGATTATATATCATAATAGCTGAAAATCTATAGCCTCGGTGACAAAAATATTTTCCAAAGTATTCTTGTATTTCATTATCTCTCCTATACTTCCACGTTCCACCTTATTGTCACGAAAATATTTCAAGATTTTCCATTGTTTCATTAAATTACATTAAATTACACTTGCACTTATCTCAGTTATTTTTTCACTTTGAAACTTAACGTCTAAGCGTATTCGAGAGGCCCAAATGCTTTGGTTGAGCAGATTGCAACTTTGCGGTGTGAAAGATTTGACCAGTATATTATGATTGATTCTATAGCCTTTGCCCCTCTGCACATAGTACCAACAGTCCCTCCACGTCTCTGACATACAGCAGCATCTAAGAATACATTTATATACCCAATATAATTTTTTTGTAAATTTTTTTGCAACGATGCCCGATATATAATATTTAAGGATACAGGTTCATAGAAAAACAATTTAATTACATACTCCTTCCATCCCAAATTAGATGGCCCCGTTGATTTTGGGCACACAATTTAAGGCTCATTGACCGCATAGATACGGGACTTATTTTTAAAATTTTATTTTTGCAAATAAAAATTAAAATATGAAATTTTCATTTATAAAAGAAAAAATAAAAAAATAAATTTCGGAAGTAGACGGTCAATGCACCTAAAGTTACGTGCCCAAAGTCAACGGGGACATCTAATTTGGGATGGAGGTAGTATAATTATATATTATATAATTTAAATATGTTTAATTTCGAGTTCGTATATCACGGATTCAGATACTGATAATATCCGTTTTTTTAAGATATGAATGCGAATTTTTCGGACAAATATAATATTTTTCGAAATTTTTTGATAACCTATTTGATCAAAAAATAAATCAATTTAATATAAAAAAAATTAACAGAAAATCGTCATTTATTTCTTATATTCAACACCATTCTTTCAATTTCTAGTTCCACTGCGCCTGTGTTATATATTAGTCCTGATATTTATACTACTACCACATGATACACTGCCCACTTCGAAACATCTCCCACTCTGTCTTCCTCTCCACACTTGATTTCCAACTTTCCAGAGCAACACAAACCAGTCCCAGAAAACCAGAAACACCACAAACTATGTCCTCTGATTCTGCCGAAAAAACCGCAGCATCAAAGAGATTCTCTTTTCAGACAGGAGCAAAGCCACAAGACACCGAGGCTTTACCATGCCCCCGTTGCGACTCCATTAACACAAAGTTCTGTTACTACAACAACTACAACCTCGCTCAGCCGCGTCACTTCTGCAAGGCCTGCCGTCGTTACTGGACTCGCGGCGGCACTCTCCGCAACGTCCCCGTCGGCGGCGGCACCCGCAAGTCCTCTTCTGTTAAACGATCGCGCAATGGCTCAACTCCCGTCGTGTCAGCCCCTCAGGAGGTGGTGCAAGAGATGGCTGTGATGAATCCTTGTGAGCTGAACTTGAATCAGGCTGTTTGTGTGGATGATCCGATGGGTGGGCTTAACTGTGAGTTTGGGCTTGGTGGTGGTGGGCTCGGGTTCGATGTGGCTCCCTGGGAGTGGTCCATTGGAGGGGAAGTCGGTGGAGAAATTGATCAAAGTGTGTGCGCTAGTACTACTAGTGGTGGTGAATTGGTGGGTCCGGGTGGTGGGTGCAACACGTGGCAAGTTGAGGGGGGGTTGGGTGAGGGGGAGTACTATTGCTGGTCTGATCTTGCTATGTCTACTCCTGGAAATGGTGTCAAATAGTTGTTGATTTTCATGGTTCTTAGTTCTTATGTTTAACATTAATTAGTAGCTCTTGTATGAATATATGAAAGATACTAATATCTATGAGGAATGTGTGTTGTGAACTTGCTTGTATGTTCATAAATTTTACAAAATGTTACTATGATTTTAGCGTTGATCGTGAAAATCGAGAATCAAAACTAAAAACTAATCAATTGATGTACTGTTTCACGATTTATAGCGGATTTATTGAATTTTTTTTGGATGAATATGAGATTTTCAGTTAAATCAAGTGTAATTGATAATCAAAGATTTTTTTTTAAAACTTAATCAGAAAATTTTCATTTTTAAAATAAAACGCTAATTTCAATAAACTATATTATTAGGACTTGAATAGAGGTCGGAGAAACAAGTGTCGAATGTCGAATTGGAACCTGAGTAAGAGGACATGCTCTTAATATATGACAAGTCTCCTTAAACGGACGTAAGTAAAGAAAGAGGACATGCTCTTAATATATGGCAAGTCTCCTTAAACGGACGTAAAGATTACAAGTTCAAGTAGCTTGGTTGCATGGGCTCCGTTTATTCACATAAAAAACCAGTGTTACTCTTCAACGTTGATGGCAGGCACAATAAGAGATCAAATTTTGTGTGTCCGCATAATGGGAATGATGATTGATAGCTATCCATGGTTGAATGCTTCAACTTTTCTGAATCTGGCCACACTGAGCACAAAATCAAGAAAATTTAGGGTGGGACTGTTTCATGGTTTTGGTATTTGGTATGGAATGCGAGTGGCGTGAATGAGCATGGTTGTTAAGAGTGGGGTACCCAAACATCACATACCCCTATGAGCTATGAGCTATGGCCTTCTTACTGTTTACTAGTAGGAGAGTGTCACTGACATTAGCTAAGTTTGAAATTTTTGGTTCAATGGAACACTAGCAAGCATAAGATCCTGCTACTGTTCTTGTTACTGTATGTTTCATATCAGTGTGAAATATCAATAATGAAGGATGATGGTCGCAGAAATCGAGAATTAGAAATAATTGGTCGAGATTTGTCGAAATTAGTTGGAGAATTTTTTAATAAATCGAGGAATTTTTAGTAAATGAGAATATAATCAGTAAATTGGTATAATATTTTTTTGAGAATTAATCAAAAATAATTTTAAAAAAAACGAATCACCGATGATGATGCATAAAATAAAATGGAACATGTCCCGTCCAAATGCTCTGAAGCGAAAACTAAGATGTACGCAGATTTTACGTTTGTGTGAGTAAGAAAGGAGAGAGTAATTTAGCAAAAAAAAAAGAAGAAGAAGAAGAAGAAAGGAGAGAGTATGGGGCCGTTTGGCCAAGCTTAAAAAAAGTGACTTCTTGCTTAAAGTGAAGAAGTGGAGTAGAAGTGAGAAGTAAATAAGTTAATAAAGTGTTTGGAAAAGAAGCAGAAGCTGTGAGAGAGAAGCTAGCATTCTCAGCTTCTTAAAAGTGCTTCTACTTCTTTACACAAACAGGTCAAAAAAAGCAGAAGCCAGAAGCAGAAGATACTTCCTGCTCCCAAACAGGCCCTATATGTTTTCTTAAAAAACCATGCTAAATGGCTATACAAGGATGAGCCCAGAGTACTGAAGAGATATTAGTGCATCAACACAAGCAAATACACCAGGAGACTATGTAATTTTGATGAAAATTATAGGCACAAGAGTACAGTTTTCATACTTATGCTAATAAACTTAAGACTAAAACCACGGTAAAAGAAATTACATACACATATTCTATGCGTTTTAGTTGGGGGGCTTGAAAAACTTGAGCTTAAGACCGCTATTAACCATGCTCCAAATCCCCCCCATGGAAAAGGCCAGGCTGAATGCAATGCCTAACCAACCAAGGATCCAGTTAAAATACCAGTTGAAACTGTATTTGGTTGGCTTTTTAATAAGAACCCACATGAAACAAGGGTAAGCGAATGTGACGGGTAATGTGAGTCCTCCCAGCAGGCCTGCAAGACTGGAGAGGAAAGGCAATGCAACCCCGATGAAGAATGAGATGAATCCGTAGAAGACTCTGAAGCCGGACCTGACCCAAATTGAGCAGGGGCGATTTGTTCGACTAGTGTAGCCAGCTTCAAAACTGTCAAAAACAGGCATTGAGTAAATCTGGAAACTACTTAAGCAGTTGAACACAACTAGAAGAAATGTCACTGCAAGGAGTGCTCTTGAGATGTCGTGACTGTGAAATGCAAATATTGCGTTGAGCATCCCGCCAGAAGGCATCTACAAAAAAACACATTTACAAACACAACCATAAGAAATAGTGATTAAACCAACAGGAATGATATTATAACTTATTTGATTGATCCAGTTGCTGAAACGTGAGGTTAAGGGGTGGATGAAGTGGCTTATGACCGAATGCAAGCCACTGCTGTCAATTTCGTAGTAATTTCTGGCATGATAACAATCTAATAACTTAGAACCTTTGTTCACATTTTGATTTGGATCAGCAACATTTTTAAGCATCTGTCATGTCAATTGTGCTCTAAAGAGATTTTAACTGGAGTGGAGTTCAGCCAAGTTCTTAGTGGCGAGTTTCTACTATTACTGCCTATTAATGTAGTAGAAAGCATGTAAAAGGACTTGTAGTTTGAGTTTAATCCTAAGTCAGAATACTCACAAGGTTTCCGTACGCCCAGAAACCTCCAATAGCAACGGGAAACAAGCACGCGGCAATAAAGAAATATGCAACTTTGGCTCCTCTCCACATTGGCACATGAGCAGGGTGCTTGAAGGTTGACGGCATTGTTGACTGAAGGATTCACAGATAAATATATAAGCGACGATTAGATGTTACTTATTCTGAAAAAATGTATTTAAGATAGAATTGGATTGAAAAGATACATGGACAATCATTCCTAGGTACAAAAACTCACCTGAATCTCCAGGGCTAAATTATGGCCTCTGAAAGCAAATGCCACTATACCTAGAGCATTTAAAACAGAAAAGAGAGAAGCAGAGACCGTAGGAAATGAAAGCGGTTCATAAGAAATTGATGGTGGCCTTGGTTGGCTGACAGAGAGAACCCACACCATAGTCGAGTAAGTGATGGCTGTAATAGCCCCAATGAGAGAAAGTCCTGCAATCGAGTTGAGATTTGGAAGCTGGGATAAAACAATGCACAGTGAAGTAAACACCAGATACCATTCAACTGTTGTTAATGGATTAGATGAACAAAGAGGCCCGCAAACAATCTGGAAGAATAACTTCATGGTCTCCCCGCCTATAAGAATCAAAGCTGTTGCAGTCCCTGCTGATAAGTACACAGTTGGAAAGAGGGCAAGCCAAACACCTAATCTTTCTCCTGAAAAAGAAGAGTTAACCTATGAATATACCATATACAAATTGACAGATCGCCGGTAAAGAATTTCACTCAACAAGATTGGTATCCATGCTATTCTCTATCTTTCTATATTTCTGATCATTTCATGTTAGGTAGGTTGAGATGTATGAATGAGCAGGAGACTGCATTAAGTAACTATAGATCACCATTAAACTGTTTTTTAAACGAGATTTTATCTACTTATTACTCTCACCAAATGCTGCTTGTGCAAGCTCGACATATCTGTTGTATCTTTTCCCAGGAACTGCTTCATGTAGCTGAACAAGAATCCAAAGTGTGTACAGTTGCCATATGTAGGCTATGGTTAATGAAATTATTCCCCAGCTCCTGAGCACATAGAATTACAACCAAACTATAAGTTTATTGGATGAGATAGGAAGCTAGAATGACTAAATGTATAATCGTGTTCTCTGAAGCTCTTGCAATAATGGAAATTGCTTTCGTTCTTAGAAAGCTAGCTAGATAGTAGATACAAGATTCAGGTAATACTATTAGTCATGATGCCATTTTCTATCTCTGAAACAAGTCCACACCATTCAACTATATCAGGAACTGAAAATATCTACTTCAGAATTCATCTGTGTGCAAATTTGGCTCCTGGTAGTTCCTCATCACTTCTGTCAGATGGCAAGTGCCACAATGAAAGAGTACACAATCAATCGATCCCTATAAGAAATAGTTTTAACATACCGTAACCAGTGACAATATAGATAGAAGCAGCATTATCATTGCTACAATTAGAAGAAACTACTACAATTAGCAGAAACATATAATTGAAGCCTCATTTACTATAATTTTTATTTTCAATACTCCAGCTCACTGGGTAGAGATATCAGAGCTACTTTTAAAAATTCCATTTTTTCTTCACACATAAAACATTATTGTCTACGAAAGTCATTCTTCTCTCTTCCCTCTCGACCATTCTCATGATACTACTATTTTTGAAGAACACAACCAAGTTCAGAATTGATTTAGGTTGTTTTTTTAACACTGATATACAAAAAAAGAAAGACAAGTTCTGCATGATAATTTATACTCCTATAACCAAAATTTCCTATTTAAGCATTGGATTCTTACTCTGCCACATAAAATGATAAATCTGACTTCCTGTCCCAATACCAGTTATAATTGATCAAAACAATCAATCATAAAGCAATTACCAACTATCCTATTTTCCGAAATTATTCATTAATGAACATCAGGCCCCAATCTGAAACAAAACCTGATGCATTTCACCCAGCATAATTTAAATAGTCTGTAAAAGCAAAAGCTAAATAAAGAAACTAGAACAATATTCTAAAGTAAAATCCAGTGATATTCTTCAAGATCTGTTCTTTTCCCCATTCAGTCAAAAGCATGATAAATTCCCAAAAGCAAACAGCCCAGTATTACAGTATTCCACATTGATTGGCAGACCCACATTACTTATCTCTTCCATCAAAATGAAAAGAGACGCACCAATATTAATTTAATTAAAAAGATATCATGGCCATGATTATATTAATACACAAAGGTGACTTAATTAGTTTAAGCTAAAATTTTCAGTTTGGCAGCAGCATTTTTCAATGCTCACATCTCTCAACGTTCAGTTGATTAACACAAAAACCAGCTGTATCTACACTACTCCAAAATCCAAACACTAGTCTAATTCAGGTTCATTGAATATAAAATATCGTAATAATTAAACCTCAAAAGTATAGCTCGAACTCAAAACCCTCTTGCGTAATTTCAGATACCATGTTAAGTAACAAACTAAGACATTAAGCCGAGCACTTATCAACATACTTACCGAATTATGCATTGATATGTTTTTATACTTCCACTCTGAACTCTGAACTTAATACGTACTGTATCACTCTGAACTCGTTAGAATAACGATATAATCCTGTTAAACCCTCTTTTCAACGATTTTAAGAAAATTGGTCATTAACATGATATCAGAGTTTAGACTTATTGGAGACTCAGGTTCGACTCCCTATCTCAAAATTTTGACATGAAGATAAAATTGTGCCCCAAAGAATGACGACGGTTGTCATTTAACATACTGTCGAGCTAAGTTTCTTATTTAACACTAGAAGGGAAAACGAAAGTGCATGGATAGGAGTAAGTATTTACCAGCCAAGAAAAGAGAAAGCAACAGGAATGACCAGAGCCTGAAACCCCACACCAGCATTAAGATTATGAAACGCAGCATAATGCGCATTCCCATTCCGCGACTCCGTGATGGGAAGCCAAGCATCCTGAGGATTCAGCTTCGTGAGATGCCCCATTTCCTCCAAATACCCTTTCATATTCACAAGCACTCGTTTCATTGGAGTCCCAATGGGACTCAAAAACCGAGGGGAAATAAACGACGTCGGCGTCCACGCCGACGACGATTTCCCCTCCTTCGAAGTCCCCATCCTAGGAGACCGCTGGCCCGACGGCGTCAGTATCTCCGGCGTGGACGCGCGCGGCGTTGCCGGGATGGAAATGAGCTCGGTCTCGGGCCGCTCTTCCATGCTCGTGTTCATGTTCATGGTACAAATAGTTGTGTAATAAAATAAGTGAGTACTAGTGTACTACTCCCTCCGTTTCAAATTAGATGTCCACTTTAAAAAAATCACACAGTTTAAGAAAAACGGATGTTCATAAATTAATTGCATTAAATGATCAAAATATGTGGAGTGAGATTGATCTAGGAAATATAAACAAGAGATATGTGGAGTAAAATTGACTTTGGAAATATGATTTTGCATTGAAAGTTGAAGTGGACAAGTAATATGAAACAATTTTTTTTTTTAAATGTGGACATGTAAATTGAAACGGAGGGAGTACGTAGGAGTGTTATTTTTGGTGGTTTGTTATGTGTTTTTTAGTTGGTGGGGGATTTGAAACGCATCTCGAGGGGGCGTTTTAACGGTGGTGATAGAGATTGAAGTTTGAGAGAGTTTGTGAAGGGCTACTCGAGTCTCGAAGTGCGACAAGTGACTGACTGAATTTAAGAGAGTGTGAATTTGATATAGGGTTGGGTTGGGGTGGAGTGGGGTGGGGGACATGGGAGCTTATGGTGCGGAGTGTGGGATGCTTTTATGATTGGTTTAAGGAGCGGTATGATTTGATCATTTTGATGGCTCTCCTTTGTGTGGCCCTGGAGATCCTGTATTCCTGTTGATTAAAAGACCGGAAAGCTTTTCATCAGGTATCTTTAAAAAATACGAATTTTCTAATTCGTTCGTATTAATAATAATAAGTTTTTACCGATTTTAATTTCAATTCTATTGATAATAATAATAATCCTTGCATGCACATAAATTTTTATTAATCAGTATCTTTCACTTAAATAAGAAGTATAATTGTTACATAAATACAGTTGAAATATCTTTAATAAATATAAGAGTGTGTTGGTGTATGTTCTAATAAATGTAAATTCGGGAATTAAAATGATCTAATAATGAAATTATGATATATTAATTATTTAAAATCAACCCGGATTTAAATAAAAAGTTTATTAGATTTTTGGAAAAACATTTTATAAATATATGGAAATTATTAATTTTACGACTCAACCGAGATGGAATGAATAACCTCCATGATTCTAGTATTCATCCCGCTGACAGGGGTTTTGGTAGTCTGGTGGTGTGAGAAGGAGAAGTAGGTGATTGCTTGCGCGTGTGAGGTTTTAAGGTGAATTAACATGGGGAGCAGAAACCTTGCAGTGTTGACTGAATAGTGATTAGGACTCCCTGGCCCATTCATTGCTCTCATGCTGTGGCAAAAAACTCTGCATCCTGTCGCACTAATTAATAATTATGTGTTCCAATATTCTTACACTCGAGACTCGAGAGGAATTGAGTTTGAGCTGCTGTTTAAAGTTTCGGAATCGACAAAATATTTGAAAAGAATGTGAACATTTTTATATCGAGTATCGAATTCAATGTTTGTTTATTGACATATATCGTATATTTTTCAAAATTTGAATATAATTCGGTTGAATTTATGAGTGTGGGAGAGACTGAAGAGCAATGATTAATAGAGTGAAGGAGAGTTTGAAGGAAACAATCTTACCCGCGTGCAAAGTTAAGGTGGCGTCTACAATGCTGCTCATGGGAAGCACAATGAACATATATGTAATAATCGCACATGATCATTTATCATTACACTACCATTCCCGGTCACGCCAATAGTCTTGTTTTCTCCTGGTTTTATTACTCACTCAGTCTCATGAATGACTTATCATTCAAATTCGTATTAACTGAGCAGTAAAGTCATGTCAAACTTTAGGTGTATATTTAATTTAAAATTTAATATATACTTTTAGTAAATAATTTACATATTTTAACCAGTGATATTAAGTGTGTGTTTGTTTAGGACTTTTAAGTCCAGCTTCTGTATTATAAGTTAGCAGTACTTATTCGTACCGTTTGTGTAATAAGTCAAGAAGCACTTATGAAAAGTTAGGAATGCTAACTTTTGTTTCAGGGCTTCTACTTATTTCCCAAACACTTTAATCACTTATAAGTCTCATCTTGGTTCTAACTTCTACTCCACTTATTTATTTTAAGCAAGAAGCACTCATTTTAAGTTCACCCAAACGGCGCCTAAAATTTGATTCTGCACAGAATTAAAATAAAATCTCATAAAAATTCATTAAAGTATTATTTTATGAGAGAATTTTTTTAAATATGATATGAAATGAATGAATTATTTAGGTATTTGTTTTTCATAAAGGTGACTTAGCTCACTAAAATATTTCAGAAAAGAAAGGGAATAATGATCTGAGTGGGCGAGTGATTTCGAATTAAACCCGTTTATTGTTCACATTGATGCATCCCTATTTATTCATTCATAGTTCCTCTAACATGGTTCATAACTAGAATTGTCTGACAGTCTGAGTCTGAGCCCAGTCCAATGATTCAACATGCGATAAAAAGCCCAAAACTCAAATTTTGGGTTGTAATCTGCTAGTGCAACAAGATCGAAAGCCCATTGGGGATCATCACACCAGCCCAAATTCCATGTTTTAGATTTTCATCAGGGTTTGTTTTACGATATTATGGTACCGAGACTAGAGATGGGCATTAATCCCGACCCGCCCGATCCCGACCCGATCCCCGCACCATTCAACCGAGACTAGAGATGGGCATTAATCCCGACCCGCCCGATCCCGACCCGATCCCCGCACCGAATGGTGCGGGGATTCGGGTATTTTTTCGGGTACGGGCCGGGGAACGGGGACGATTTTAAAAAAATATCGGGGATCGGGTCGGGTATGGTTTTTCACATTTCCCCGGCCCGATCCCCAATCCCCGACCCGATTTCCCCGATTGTCGGCCCGATCCCCGACCCGATTATTATATTATATTATATTATATACATATATATATATATATATATATTATAATTATTTATTAATATGTTTATATACCTTTTTAGGTGCAACTTTAGTCATCACTTGTTTATATATTATATATACTAGCTTATAGCCCGTGCAAGGCACGGGAGCTTTTTAATTATTTATAAACTTTTTAAATATATTTTAAATGGTGTGAAAAAATTTAATTATAAATAATAAATTAAAACATTCAAAAAAAATAATAATAAATTAAAATTTTATGTATCATGCCAATGTATTAAATTCTTTCTATCAAATTTTAAATTATTTTAAGTAGAATATTTGACTCCAACTCCTATTAGATTATATTTATAAATTTATTTTATATTAGAATTATTATAATGTGATTTAAATATTTTTCTAAAATTTTTTATGGATCGAGATTAAAATTGATAAACACAATTTGTTTTGAATTAAGAAGATGAATCATAAACATGCAATAAGATGGTAGAATTTGCTTTGGATTAAGAAAAAGTTTTTGTATTCGTTCCTCACATAAATCGGGCTTATTAATTTTGAAATATATTAGATAAATATAATTTTGTGACGGTGCGATTTATATGATTTTACAAATAAAATTGGTAGAAAATATTTATTTTGGATTAAAAAAATCATAAACACGTGAAATACAGAATTTGTTTTGGATTTAGAAAAGGAATTATAAACATGTAAGTAGATATCAGTTGTCTTATGGAACACAAGTTAATTTTGTTATAATCTAACGGTGCTTATTTGTTCAATATAGGATCCGATGGATAAAAATAATTTTTTGACGGTGTGATTTATACGATTCTATAATTAAAATTTGTAGGAAATATTTATTTTGGATTAAAAAAACCAAAAACACATGAAAGACAGAATTTGTTTTGGATTCGGAAAAAGAATTATAAACATGCAAGTAGATGTCAGTTTCCTTATAGAACAGAATTTAATTTTGTTCTAATCTAACGGTGCTTATTTGTTCAATATACGATCCAACGGATGATAAGCTTTTGGACCATAGGACCATGCGACCAAATTATCTCCCTTACGCTTATTATATATAAGTATATAATTATAATTATCTATTTAATATAATCAAATTTATTGAAATAAATGTTAATATTTAATTTTATTAAAATAAGTCTTAAAATTAAAAAGGTCATAATTAAATCATTGAAGATAAATTAAAATAATGAGGTAAGACATATTAAAAACTAATCATAATTATGAATTTAAGTATTTAATTAGAAATTTTGGTTTAAATTAAAAATCCCCGAATCCCGATCGGGCCCGGGATGGGGATCGAAAAATAATCCCCGATGAGGATCGGGCCGGGGATGGGGATTGGGTTAGGATTCGGGGATCGGGGCCGGTTATAGCGATCCCCAACCCGAAGTGACCCTATGACCGACTGAATCACAAAAATAATTTTTTAATATTTCATACACATTTTTATTAATTGAAATTAGAGTTGCCCATTCAGAGTTTCAGACAGGATCGAACAACCTCGTACACCCCAAACAGATTTCAACTCCAAACCTGAGACTAGTTAGTAGTACACGCTCGTTTCAAAAGAGCCGCAGTTCAGTGCTGCTGATTGCTAACTGCTGAGTATTGTCATGGTCGATGATCTGGGGTGCTCAAATTTTCAGTATTTATCGTAGTATGCGCGTGTGTCTATATATTTATTTTGAAGTATTTCCCGGTGGTTTAGATTTTAAATATTTATTATGGTATACTGGTGTTTATAATTTTGAAATATTTTTATTTTTACTCTTAAATATAAATTATATTTGAAAGTAAGAAGACATATTCATTTTTTGAGATAATCTTTTTATTGATAAATGTTAAAGTATCTATATTTATTTATTCTAATAATTATATTTTATGATTTAAATATATACATATATATTATATGTAAAAAATGTACCTGAAAATTTTACAGTTCTAAATTTTTATTTCATAAAGATTAAAGATGAGTTTTTTTTTCCGGACATTATAATTACTTCGATCATAAATTGAAAAGCTTAAGAGGAGAAAAAATTATTGACCGAATGAGTTTAATAATTTATTAAACAAATATATTATTTTAAATTTTATGTAGAATATATGTTATTTTAGAGTATTTTAAATTTTATGTAGAATATATATAATTTTGAGTTAAAAGTAGAATTTAAAATTTTATAATTTTCTGGAGTTTTATCATGAGCACATTTTTTATAAATGTAATCTTTAATTTTTTATATGTGTATGGTAAAAATATCGTTTTTAAGTTTTTGTTTTCAAATTTTAGTTTGCTACTTCTAAAAATTAAAATATAATTCTAGATTATATAAAGATGAAATTCAATTTTATTTTTGTTTGATATTAAATTTGTGTTATTTAAAAGTAAAACAAGAAATATAACTGTTTTGCAATATGAAATCAAATTTAGAAGAAATCTTAAAGAAAACTGAAATTAATAAATTTTGGATGCTAAATGTTAACAATTGAATTTTCAAAAAAGAATTCATTAAAGAAGTTTTTATTTGGAATTTTAGCAAATCATATCTTTGAAAATTATTAAAAAAATATGCTGTAAAATAACTTTTAATCTCAGACATACCCATCTCTAACATATGAATATCCAAGGGCTGGTAAGTTGCCAACGAGGATAATCTGAACCCTTAATTCAGCTCAACACTGCATTGATTTTTGGCACTCACTACTGAGTGCTGTCCAGTACTATCTACAAATCCCCCGGTCGAGTTAGGGTTCCACATTTCTCATCGACTTTCAAAAATGGAGCAGTCTTTTTGGAAGAGGCAAAGAAAATCAACTAATCCAATAAAATTCACACCAATTTACGATGTAGAGAAGATCATCACGAACCAAACAGATGTTGCACTGGTCCTCGCAAAGCACATCCTGCGAAAGGGCAGCCATTCTAACGTTGTATTTTCTCCCATTTCGGTGCAACTTGTTCTTGCTTTAATTGCGGCTGGTTCGGAAGGGCACGCATTAAATTACCAGCTTTTGTCCTTCCTCAAAGTTGACAGCACGCAGGAGCTTAATGCACTTGCATCTCACGTTGTTCAGAATGTTTTTGAGGGGCCGGCTAGCTTGTCATTAGCAAATGGGGTCTGGACTGATAGATCTGTATCGTTTAAGCCTTTTTTCCGAGAGGTGGCGGATTCGGTGTACAAGGTTGTGTCTCATGTTGTTGATTTTCGGAACCAGGTCAGTGTTTGATTGTTTTTATTGGTTCTAGATCTGCTATTTCATATCATAAATTCCGCAATTGTGAAGTTGATTTGGTCATTTCCAGATGTTTTTGTAAATAGAACTTATGACTAATATGTACCAGGCTTGCTAGATCTAAGGATGGCGGCCATTAGATTTATTTGCTTGAATTGGGTCTTTGATGTTTAGTATAGAGACAATAATGAGGGATTATCGTAGTTGCTATCATATCTATGCCAATTCTGTGATCTAATAGCTTATATTGTAGTGCAAATTCAGGCTAAATACATGTGGTCTTACCTGATGAATTTCAATTGGATTGAAAATGTAACAGTTCAACATGAATTGTTCATTCCACGTCCGCCAACTTAGGTTGCAAGATGTATCGTCATACCTTATCAAGGATGACAAAATTTTCCGAACTGACGGATATCCGACCGAATTGATTCATATGATTTTTACCAAACCCGATTTTTATGGTACGGTTATGGGTTTGGCTTTTATTTTTAAAAATAGATTGATCAGTTTTGGTTCGGGTTTGATTTTTAGGCCAGCCGAACCAAAACCCGACCCGATTTGAATCCGAACCAAACCGAAACCCAACCGAACATGATATTATAAATATATAGTATGCCTATATAATATTCATATAACATTATACAAAAATGGTCATCATCTTTGAGATTATAAGATATGTAACGAAAGAATAATTGTATTGCAATCTTTTTTCATCACACATTATTTTAAATCAGTCATATAGAACAAATTAATTAATTGCTAGGATTTTCAGTATTATAATTTTCTGTTTTTAAAAAAAATGAAATTTCTATATTTTGACTTTCAAAATATTGTTTTATTCAATTTTATAATTTACATGTAATTTTTAAGTGAATCAGAGAAGAGATATATACAAATGTTTAAGGATATAGTTTTTATTTTTTTATATAATTTTCGGTTTTCGGTTTAAACCGAACCCAACCGAAAACCGGTGGTTCGGATATGGATTTTGAACTTCGGATTTTAATTCGGTTTGGTTCGGGTTTGGTTTTGAATAATACTATTCGGTTTTCGTCACAACCGAACCGCACCGATCGACCGATTGCCATCCCTACTTATCATGTTACTGATCTTATTTATTTTTATCTTTTTTTGCTAAATGTTACTGATCTTATTTAATTTGAAAGAAAAGATTAGAAAGAGAAAGGTGTTGTTTCTTGAACCGGTTCAGAGTTAATTCTTAGAAGGAAAGAAAAAGAAAACTAATTTCAAAGAGAATAACTACTTTTCCACTTTTTTCTTTTCTGAACTCGGGAGCACATAGTCTATATGTATTGGGGAAAATATATAGTGAAATTTTCTTTACTTCCAACGAGTATTTAAAGTTCTAACAAAGAATAATTTTTTGGGAAACAAATGATATTCTTTAGCCTCCAACTTTTTTTTATCAAACTAGAGCTCTTGCAAACAGATATTTCATTGTGCAGGATCTGTTTCTAGGATCCTGTCCCTGTTCTTAAGCAGCTTGCTCTTCCTAGAATCCATGATCTAGATCGAGTTTAAAACCTCTCCAGTTCAATGCTATGGTGTTAGGATTGCTGATCTAGCTAGGTATTTCTGATCTAGAGTTCAAAACCTGTCCAGTTCAATGCTAGGGTGTCAGGTTTGCTGATTTGGCTAGGTATTTCTTTCATCCTATCTCCTCTATCCTCAGCTGACAACAATTTTCAGATCGAAAATTAGGGTTTTAGAAAATCCGGGCAAGTCAGCACAAATTACTAGGTCATATAAAAAAGATTGCGCGAGGAGTCCTGTGACAACTGTGAGTTTTGTTCACATTAAAAAGATGGGTTTGAGTCTGGATTCAGGAGAAAATTAGATTTGGAAAGTCAGGTTTTGGAGAGTTCACAAAAGTGACTGAGTATGGGGATGGTTTTGAATGGATTGCCATGTTAATCCTCATGAATGGTAATTATCTTTGGGAATTTATCTTTGGTAAAATTTATTGTCCGTC
The DNA here is from genome assembly GCF_001625215.2 of Daucus carota subsp. sativus. Taxonomy (NCBI): domain Eukaryota; kingdom Viridiplantae; phylum Streptophyta; class Magnoliopsida; order Apiales; family Apiaceae; genus Daucus; species Daucus carota. The sequence continues at coordinate 44,876,144 of NC_030385.2, read as the reverse complement.
CATTCTACTGTCATTGAAATGCTATCAGCTCTTATATTAAGGTATAAAATATTCATGAAATCAGGCTGGATTTCTCTTTGTCTTTGCCCACTATATCGCAAGTTACTCCTTAATTAGGTTGTATTTTTTTTTGTTCTTTTAATGTGTATACATCTATATCTTGTTCAGGTAAATGTGTTACCATCTTTGCTTAAAATCATAGTACGTAATTGCGTTACCTGTTCTTTGTGCACAGGCAAGCGACGTGACCAGTAATGTGAACTCCTGGATCCAGAACAAAACGAATGGCCTTGTTAAGGACACTGTTCCTCCTGATCAATTCGACGAGCAAAGTAAGATTGTGTTTGCCAATGCAATCTATTTCAAAGGATCATGGGCTGTTCCTTTCAGTGACTGGATGACAGACACTTTGGACTTCCACCTGCTGAATGATGAGAAGGTTCAAGTTTCCTTCATGTCCTACTACATGAAGCAAGCATTCATTAATGTCTGTGACGGGTTTAAGGTTTTGAAACTTCCCTACGATACATGCCAGCTGATATCCATGTACATCCTTCTTCCAGATGCTAAAGACGGGCTGCCATCATTGGTCGATAAACTTGCCACGGGGACAGGATTCCTTGAGCACCTGGACATTCCAGACCTCTCTGAGGTACGTGGCAAGTACCGGGTTCCCAAATTTAAAGTGTCATTTGGATTCGATGCAACTGAGGCTTTAAAGGAATTTGGATTGAGGGAACCTTTTATTCCGGGAGGACTTAATACGTATACGATGATGGACTCTAAGAGGAATGAGCTGCTATATGTTTCAAACATACTTCAGAAATCATCCATTCAGATTGATGAAGAAGGCACAGAAGCTTCCCCTTGTACCAGTGTTGCAATGCCTCCAGCCAATGTTCCTCCTCTTTCAATTGACTTTGTTGCGGACCACCCTTTTCTCTTTATCATCCGAGAAGACAGTACTGGAGTTGTGCTGTTTGTTGGACAAGTTCTTAATCCTCTAGCCATCTGACCTGCTGTGCACACAGCATTATGATAATTCTCTAGCTAGTTTGTTGTTTCTAAAATATATGTAGTGAAATAGATGCTATGTGTATCTTGTATTGTTGTACTTTAAAGATTGCATATTGTATTGCTCCTTGGAAACTCAATCCCTTTTGATAATCCATTTGCTGTGTCTTGCATATGGTTATTCTTGTGACTGATTGGTTATTTTCGAAGCTATTATTTATCTTGTTTATATAATTTTGAGTTGAAAGTGGAATTTTCAATTTTATGTAGAGTGTATATATTTAAATAATTATTTTATTTGAAATGAAATATGTCTATTAAAAGTGGAATTTATAATTTATATCATTTTCAGTTATGTGAAATCCATATTACTTTGAGTTAAAGGTGGAATTCAAAATTTTATAATTTTGTGGAGTTCTATCACGAACACATTTTTCAAAAATATAATTTTCATGCATGTATGGTAAAAATTCTGTTTTTAAGTTTTTGTTTTCAAATTTTAGTTTCCTACTTCTAAACATTAAAAAAAATTCCAGATTATATATGGTGAAATTCATTTTTATATTTTTTAATATTAATTTTGTGTTAACTAAAAAGTACAACAAGAAATACAACGGTCCCAATATGAAATCAAATTTAGAAGAAATCTTAAGGAAAACTGAAATTAATAAAATTTTGGGTGGTAAACGTTAACAATTGAATTTTTCAAAAATAATTCGTTAAAGAATTTTTTATTTGAAATTTAAATTAATCATATCTTTGAAAATAATTAAGAAATATATTATAAAATATCTTTTATTATTCTTCTAAGTCAACAATCTAGATCTATTTCGTCAGACATACCGTTTACAACAATCTCTAGCAAATGAAAATATCCAAGGGCTCATAAGTTGCCAACTAGGATAATCTGAACCCTTAATTCAGCTCAACACTGCATTAATGTTTGGCACTCACTACTGAGTGCTGTCCAGTACTATCTACAAATCCCGATCGAGTTAGGGTTCCACATTTCTCATCGATAATTACAATGGAGCAGTCTTTTAGGAAGAGGCAAAGAAAATCAAGTAATCCAACAAAATTCACACCAATTTACGATGTAGAGAAGATCATCAGGAACCAAACAGATGTTGCACTGGTCCTCGCAAAGCACATCCTGCGAAAGGGCAGCCATTCTAACGTTGTATTTTCTCCCATTTCGGTGCAACTTGTTCTTGCTTTAATTGCGGCTGGTTCAGAAGGGCACGCATTAAATTACCAGCTTTTGTCCTTCCTCAAAGTTGACAGCACGCAGGAGCTTAATGCACTTGCATCTCACGTTGTTCAGAATGTTTTTGAGGGGCCGGCTAGCTTGTCATTAGCCAATGGGGTCTGGACTGATAGATCTGTGTCGTTTAAGCCTTTTTTTCGAGAGGTGGCGGATTCGGTGTACAAGGCTGTGTCTCATGTTGTTGATTTTCAGAACCAGGTGAGTTTAATTTGTTTGTTTTATTGCTTCTTGATCTGCTATTTATATCATAAATTTCGCAATTGTGAAGTTGATTTGTTCATTTCCAAATGTTTTTGTAAATAGAACTTATGAATAATATGTATCAGACTTGCTAGATCTAAGGATGACGGCCATTAGATTTATTTGCTTGAATTGGGTCTTTGATGTTTAGTATAGACACAATAATGAGGGATTATCGTAATTGCTATCATATCTATGCCAATTCTGTGATCTAATAGCTTATATTGTAGTGAAAATTCAGGCTAAATACATGTGGTCTTACCTGATGAACTTCAATTGGATTGAAAATGTAACAGTTCAACATGAATTGTTCATTCCACGTCCGCCAACTTAGATTGCAAGATGTATCATACCTTATCAAGGATGATGGCAAAATTTTCCGAACCGACGGATATCCAACCGAATTGATTCATATGATTTTTACAAAACCCGATTTTTATGGTACGGTTATGGGTTTGATTTTTATTTTTATAAACAGATTGATTTTGATTCAGGTTTGATTTTTAGAACAGCCGAACCAAAACCCCCGACCCGATTAACCAAACCCGATTCGAATCCGAATCAAACCGAAACCCGACCGAACATGATATAATAAATATATCGTATGCCTATATAATATTCATATAATATTATACAAAAATGGTCATTATCTTTGAGATTATAAGATATGTAATGAAAGAATAATTGTATTGCAATCTTTTTTCATCACACCTTATTTTAAATCAGTCATATAGAAGAAATTAATTAAATGCTAGTGTTTTCAGTATTATAATTTTCTGTCCTTTTTTTTTATAAAATGAAATTTTTATATTTTGACTTTCAAAATATTATTTTATTCAATTTTATAATTTACATGTAATTTTTAAGTGAATCGGAGAAGAGATAGATACAAATATTTAAGGATATAGTTTTTATTTTTTTATATAATTTTCGATTTTCAGTTTAAACGGGTTAATAGGCAAAAAGATCACTAAACTCATGGCCAACTTGCAGTTGGGTCGTCACTGAACTCAAAAAGTTTGCAAACGGATCACAGAACTCGATTTAACTTGCAGTCAACTGAACTAATAAAAACTTGCATTTAGATCACTGCGCCGTTTAGTGATCTTTTTGCCTATTAACCCGGTTTAAACCGAACCCAACCGAAAACCGGTGGTTCGAATTTGGTTTTTGAACTTTGGGTTTCAATTCGGTTCGATTCGGGTTTGGTTTTAAAAAAATACTATTCGGTTTTCGTCAAAACCGAACCGTACCGATCGACCGATTGTTGTCCCTACTTATCATGTTCCTGATCTTATTTAATTTGAAATTAAAGATTAGAAAGAGAAAGGTGTTGTTTCTTGAACGGGTTCTTGAGTTAATTCTTAGAAGGAAAGAAAAAGAAAACTAATTTTAAAGAGAATAACTACTTTTCCACTCTTTTCTTTTCTAAACTCGGGAGCACATAGTCTATATGTATTGGGGAAAATATATAGTGAAATTTTCTTTACTTCCAACGAGTATTCAAAGTTCTGACAAAGAATAATTTTTTGGGAAACAAATGATATTCTTTAGCCTCCAACTTTTTTTTTATCAAACTAGAGCTCTTGCAAACAAATATTTCATTGTGCAGGATCTGTTTCTAGGATCCTGTCCCTGTCCGTAAGCAGCTTGCTCTTCCTAGAATCCATGATCTAGAGTTTAAAACCTCTGTCCAGTTCAATGCTATGGTGTTAGGATTGCTGATCTAGCTAGGTATTTCTGATCTAGAGTTCAAAACCTGTCCAGTTCAATGCTAGGGTGTTAGGGTTGATCATTTGGCTAGGTATTTCTTTCATCCTATCTCCTCTATCCTCAGCTGACAACAATTTTCAGATCAAAAATTAGGGTTTTAGAAAATCCGGGCAAGTCAGCACAAATTACTAGGTCATCCAAAAAAGATTGCGCGACGAGCCCTGTGACAACTGTGAGTTTTGTTCACATTAAAAAGATGGGTTTGAGTCTGGATTCAGGAGAAAATTAGATTTGGAAAGTTAGGTTTTGGAGAGTTCACAGAAGTGACTGAGTATGGGGATGGTTTTGAATGGATTGCCATGTTAATCCTCATGAATGGTAAAATTTATTGTCCGTTCATTCTACTGTCATTGAAATCAGCTCTTATATTAAGGGAAAAAATATTCATGAAATCAGGCTGGAATTCTCTTTGTCTTTGCCAACTATATCGCAAGTTACTCCTTAATTAGGTTGTATTTTTTTTTGTTCTTTTAATGTGTATACATCTATATATATATCTTGTTTAGGTAAATGTGTTACCATCTTTGATTAAAATCATAATAATTGTGTTACCTGTTCTTTGTGCACAGGCAAGCGACGCGACCAATAATGTGAACTCCTGGATCCAGAACGAAACGAATGGCCTTGTTAAGGACACTGTTCCTCCTGATCAATTCGACGAGCAAAGTAAGATTGTGTTTGCCAACGCAATCTATTTCAAAGCATCATGGGCTGTTCCTTTCAGTGACTGGATGACAGACACTTTTGACTTCCACCTGCTGAATGATGAGAAGGTTCAAGTTTCCTTCATGTCCTACTACATGAACCAAGCATTCATTAATGTCTGTGACGGGTTTAAGGTTTTGAAACCTCCCTACGATACATGCCAGCTGATATCCATGTACATCCTTCTTCCAGATGCTAAAGATGGGCTGCCATCATTGGTCGATAAACTTGCCACGGGGACAGGATTCCTTGAGCACCTGGACATTCCAGACCTCTCTGAGGTACTTGGCAAGTACCGGGTTCCCAAATTTAAAGTGTCATTTGGATTCGATGCAACTGAGGCTTTAAAAGAATTTGGATTGAGGGAACCTTTTATTCCCGGAGGACTTAATACCATGATGGACTCTAAGAGGAATGAGCTGCTAAATGTTTCAAACATACTTCAGAAATCATCCATTCAGATTGATGAAGAAGGCACAGAAGCTTCCCCTTGTACCAGTGTTGCAATGCCTCCAGCCAAAGTTCCTCCTCTTTCAATTGACTTTGTTGCGGACCACCCTTTTCTGTTTATTATCCGAGAAGACAGTATACTGGAGTTGTGCTGTTTGTTGGACAAGTTCTTAATCCTCTAGCCATCTGACCTGCTGTGCGCAGTGGCGGACCTACAGTCAATGTAGTGGGGGCATGGGCCCCCAGTGAACTTCTGGCCCAAACTTATATTTGAGATAACTTAGCTACTGCCCTTGCAAGTTTATGCTAATGGATAACTGTATAAGCATGAATGAAAGAAAAGTAGCCAAGCTCTCTCGACTTTATAACTTGTTTTATGTCTACAACGTATATGCACATCTTTTACTCAAATTATTTCAAGCCATTTAATATATCTTTTATTTTATTATATCTTGTTTTAAAAAAAATTGTTGTGCCCCCAATGACATTTATTCCTGGGTCCGCCACTGGCTGTGCACACAGCATTATGATAATTCTCTAGCTAGTTTGTTGATTTTTCTAAAGAAAGATCAGCTTGTTGTTTCTAGATATATATATATAATATATGTATATCTTGTATTGCTGTACCTTAAAGATTGCATCCTGTATTGTTGTACTGTATCTTGCATATGGTTATTCTTGTGACTGATTGGTTATTTTCGAAGCTATTATATATCTATTTTCAACACTCTTATTTAACTATTTTCTACAATTTGGTTAACTTCGACTGATCAATTAATTTTGATGCCCTTTTAAAAAATAGCTAAATTCGACATTATGTTGAAATTAGCTAATAAATTTATTATTACAGATAATAATATTCGTTTTAATTTTTGAAAATCAATTAATTTAATTTATAAAACAACTCTAATTCGTTTATCTTCATATAATTTTTTATTTAATAAAAATTATTATACTATTTATGACAAGACTATTATGACAAGACTTTTTCATGATCACGAGTCACGACGTCCCGGTTCCCCACCAACATAATTACATTTTTAACAAAATTATTTCTTTTAAATTTCATAACACATATAATTTAATTTTAAAACAGCTCTATAAATTTTCTATTATATTTCAGAATTGCAGTAAATAAGTAGTCCACATTGATACCAAAATACCAAAATTTGGTTATCAAACATATAATTTTTTTTATAATTATTACTATATTACTAAGAAAAGACTTTCATGTAGATCAGGATTTGTTAATGTAAATTATTATCACACAAACATTACTATTACATTGCCAATAAAACTATTCGGTTTAATATTTAAAATTCAAACAATCTAATACAAGAAACGAATTTAATTTGGTTATCATTACATATCTTTTTGTTAATAATAACTATTACACTACTATGAAAAGACATTCTTATTGATTAGGAATTTGTGATGTAACGGTTATCCCACCAATAAAATTATATTGCCAATAAAATTACTCATTTTAACTTTTAAATCTCAGATAATTTAATTTACGAAGCAAAATATTTTAATTTATGAAGCAATTCTATAAGATACCTACCATGTTTCAGGATTCAAATAAATAAAAAGTTTATATTAATATTATTAGTCAAATTCATATTAATATTTAATTCAACATCTACCTTCACAAGAGTGCGAAATTTAACCGATAAAGGTTAGTAATCTATAGTCCAATCACATTGTATCGTTCACCCCTAAAATTTTCAAACTGCCCGCATCCCAAAATTTATTATTACAAACTTATTTGTTAAAAAAAGTAATAAATAAATATAGCTAAAATGAAAAAGAGGTAAAGAAATCCAACTTATTTTGTATGCGTTTTTTAGATTAGCTCATTTTTCATTGATTTTCCTATGAAATAGTGGGATTATGTATTTATCTTTGTATGCTTCCTTCCATCCATATCATTTTCTATCTTTTCATGGGAGATAATGGGTCCAACTTAGTACTTATCCGTTTTCAAAAATCGTGGGATCCAGCACATTCTCGGTATTTTCCTGAAAGGTGGTGGGATCCATATCATTCTCTATCGGTTTTAGAGGTTGTGAAATCCAACTCATATTATAACCATATTCTAATCATTTTGTATTCTTATGTGGATCCCGCACATATTGATATTATTGGCCAAATTCATATTAATATTTAATTCAACATCTACCTCACAAGATTGCGAAATCTAACTAATAAGAGTTAATACTCTATTGTCTAATGACATTGCTTGAATATAGTTCACCTCTAAATTTCTAAATTAATTTTTAACTCTCGCTCATCCCAAATTTGTTATTATAGACTTATTTGTTATAGGAATAATAAGTAGATATGAAAAAAGGTAAAGAAATCCAACTGTATCCATCGATCGGTTTTTCTATGGAATGAAATAGTGGGATTTGGTATTGTATACTTCACTCAATCCAGCTCATTTTCTATCTTTTTTTAGGATGTAACGCATCCAGATCAATCTTTATCCGTTTTTGGAGGTAGTGGAATCTAGCACACTCTGAGAGGTAGTGGGATCCAACTCAGTCTCTATCTATTTTAGAGGAGCACGTTCTTTGTATTTTTCTGAGAGGTAGTGGGATCTAACTCAGTCTTTATCTATTTTAGAGGAGCACGTTCTTTGTATGTTTTTGAGAGATAGTGGGATCCAACCCAGTCTCTATCCGTTAGTGGAATCAGCCCATTCTCTGTACTTTTGCGGGAGGTAGTGGGATCCAGCTCAGTCTCTATCCATTTAGAGGCAGTGAAATCCAGCTCATCTTATATCGGTTTAGAGGCAGTGAAATCCAGCACATTCTATATATCTTTCTAGATGGTAGTGGGATCCAGTTCGATCTCTATCCTTTTAGAGGTAGTAAAATCTAGCTTATCTTATAACCGTTTTTGTATTCTTATATGGATCTGGCTCATTTTATTCTAAATAAATAGGGATAGAAGGGAGATGATCATTTCTATTATTCTATGACCTGTCAATGGCTCAACAAAAACAAGTTGATGTTTCACTGACCCTGTCAAAGCACATTCTTTTAAACTATGGCAAAGATTCAAACCTCGTCTTCTCTCCAATTTCCATACAAGTTATTCTTGGCTTGGTTGCAGCTGGTTCGAGTGGCCAAACCCTTGATCAACTTCTCTCGTTTCTTAAAGCCAGAACTATAGATGAGCTTAACTATCTCTATTCAAGTATCGTTGATCGGGTTTCCGCCAAAGATTCCTCCTCCAGTGGTCCTTGTTTGTCCTTAGCCAATGGTGTTTGGCTTCAGAAGTCACTCACTCTCAAGCCTTCTTTCAAAGAGGTTGTTGAAACTGTGTACAAAGCGGCATGTGGTCAGGTTGATTTTAAAAGCAAGGTCAGGCACTTCGTAAAGATAGATTAACTTTAGTCCTGGAATGATAGTATTGTTTCTCTGCAGTATATATGCTGCATTTCAGAATTATACTTGGTTTGGAATTGTATTAAGCTACACAATCATTACGAAATTCTGCATACCTCTGTTTCCTGTCTTTGCTTTTTTGCTAATAACATACTCTTTTTTCAATTTATGATAAATACATACTATATTTCAAGGTCATATATGGTTTAATTGTTCCGCTCTTTTTCCAGGAGGAAGAGGCGAGAAATGTAGTGAATTCCTGGGCTGAAAAGGAGACCAAGGGCCTTATCAAAGAGCTATTTCCTGCTGGATCATTTGATAGCTTAACTAGGCTTGTTTTTGCCAACACCCTCTACTTCAAAGGAGCATGGAGTTGCGAGTTTGATGCATCCAAAACAAAACACTTTGATTTTCACCTCCTTAACGGTGACAGGGTTCAGGTTCCTTTTATGTCCAGGAATGAGGAGCGATATATCAGTGAATTCGATGGATTCAAAGTGTTGAAGCTTCCTTATCGTAATGGTGGGATCCAAAGTTCGGACAAGCATTCCTTTTCGATGTACATATATCTCCCAGATGCGAATGATGGGCTGCCAGCACTGATAGAGAAAGTTGGGTCAGAATCTGGATTCCTTGACAAATATATTCCATGGATGGCAGCCAATGGTGGAAACTTCTGGATTCCAAAATTTAAATTTGAATATGCAATTGAAGCATCAGATGCTTTACAGAGTCTTGGGCTGGTCTTGCCCTTTAAGCCACAAGATGGTTGCACCGAGATGGTGTATGATCCTAGGCCTCTCCATGTCTCAAAGATATTCCAGAAATCTTTCATTGAAATTGATGAAAGAGGCACCGAAGCTGCTGTTGCAACTGGTTCTGTTATTCAGTTATATTGTTTATTTGAGGTTGACTTCGTTGCAGATCACCCATTCTTGTTCGTCATCAGAGAGAATAATTCTGGAATTGTGCAGTTTATTGGACAAGTGCTAAATCCCTCAATTACTTGAACTGCTTGCTAGTCTCTTCTTGCTCGTGAACCTCCTTTCAGCGATCTAGATTAACTGGTGCATGCATGGTTAGCTGCTGCAGGAGTCTATAGTAGTACTCTCAGTTAGCCTGCTTTCCTATAAGTATTATAATGTTTGTGTAAGCTTTTGTTGTCCTGGTTTAGTCTCTTTGTATAGCCTGGAGTTAACCTCTTTTCAAGGGCTTAGTTTTCTCCTGGCTCCCTTCTGCTGTATCCGAATGTTAGAACTATTTCTTTTAAATTTTAAACTTAAATAATTTAATTCTTGAAACAACTCTATAAATTTTCAATAATTTTCAAAATTCAAATAAATAAGGAGTTATTGATACCAAAATACCAAAATTTGGTTATCAACATATGATTTTCTTATAATTATTATTATTATACTACAAAGAAAAAGACTTTCATATTAATCAAGATTTTGTAATACATAATCATTATCCCACCTACGCTTTAATTTTTAGAACTCAAACAATTTAGTCTAAGAAGCAACTCTAATTTGGTTATTATATAATTTTTTTTGCTTAATAATTATTATACTACTATAATAAGACATTCATACTGATTAAAATTTTGTGATATATAAATATTATCCCACCAAATGTTGCCAACAAAACTATTTATTTTAACTTTTAAAACTCAAACAATTTAATTTACGAAACAAAACAATTTAATTTACAAAATGATTTTATAAAATTCATACCATGTCTCAGGATTCAAATAAATAAAAAGTTCATGATGATATTTTTAGCCAAATTTATATTAATATTTAATTCGATATATACCTATACAAGATTGCGAAATCTAACTATGGTTAATACTCTATCGTCCATTGACATTGCTTAAATATTGTTCACTCCTAAAATTTTCAAACTGATGTTTTAACTCTCGGTCATCCCAAAATTTATTATTATAAACTTATTTGTTAGAAAAATAATAAGTAGATATAGCTAACGAAAAAAGGAGGTAAAAAATCAAACTCATTTTATATCGGTTTTTTAGATTAGATCATTCTTCATTGATTATTGTATGACATAGTGTGATTTGGTATTTATTTTTGTATGCTTCCCTCAATTCAGCTCATTTTTGTATATTATTCTAGGAGGTAATGGATCCAGCTCGGTCTCCATACATTGTTATAGTGGGACTAAGTCTCTATCCATCTTAGAGGTAGTGAAGTCCAACTCATATTAAAACCGTTATTGTATCTTTTTGTGAATTTAGCTCATATTGATATTATTAGCAAAATCCATATTAATATTTAATTCAACATCTACCTTCACAAGATCGGGGAATCTACCTGATAAGGGTTAAACTCTATTGTCCAATGACATTACTTGAATATCGATCACCCCTAAAATTTCAAACTGATGTTTTAGATCACCCCTAAAATTTCAAACTGATGTTTTAACTCTCGCTTATCCCAAAATTTGTTATTAGACTTATCCGTTAAAAGAAAATAAGTTGATATAGCTATAAAAAAAAGAGGTAAAGGAATCCAACTCATTTTGTATCCATTTTTGAGGTTTGCACATTCTTCATCGGTTTTCCTATGAAAATAGTGGGATTTGGTATTTGTTTTTGTATGCTTCCCCTTAGGGGTGAGCATCGGACGGTTTGGAGGGTCTAAACCAAACCAAATCGAAATAATCGGTTTTTCAAAATCTCAATCCAAAACCAAACCATTATGTTTAAAATCCAAACCAAACCAATCCGTTTTAGCTCGGTTTGGTTTCGGTTTAAACTGTTTTTTAATGTAAAACAAAGTTAGCAACAAAATTAAATTTTAACTTGAAAAATAAAGAATGAAAAATTCAATTTATATTTTCTATTTAATCATATTTAAAGAGGATACAACAATATATTAGCTTGATAAATAAAAAGAGATGAAAGAAAATAAAAAAAAATGTTATTCGTATACTTTTATAAAAATATATATAAAAAGAATAGAAACATAATACATACATCAAAATTAATATCATAAAATAGAATAAATAATATTTTTAAAGAAATTCTTTACTAGGATACCTTTTATATGTTTAAGATTTTACATTTCTTTGTAGATTATAATTTTATTTTTAGTATTACATTATTAGCACATGTATATTAATATTTAAATCTACACATTCGGTTCGGTTCGGATCGGATTTATCGGTCGGTTTGGAGGTAAAAACCGAAACCAAACCGAAATAAGTCGGTTTTTAAAATTTGAAACCATAACCAAACCAAACCATTATTTAACCGTTAAATTCGGTTTGGATGGATTGGATCGGCCGGTTTTGGTCGGTTTGGAGAATTTTTGCTCACCCCTGCTTCCCTCAATCAAACTCATTTTTTTTATCTCTTTCTTGAAAGTAATGCATCAAGATCATTGCCTATCCGTTTTTTGAAATAGTGGAATCCAACACATTCTATGTACTCTAGGTGGTAGTGGGATCCAACTCGTCTCTATTTGTTTTTGAGGTAATGGAATCCAACACATTTTTTATATTTTTCTAGGAGGTAGTGGGATCCAGCTTAGTCTCTATCAGCCCGTCTCTATCTATTTCTAAAGATAGTGGAATCCAGCACATTCTATGTATCTTTTTAGACGGTATTGTGATCCAGCTCAGTCTCTATCCTTTCAGAAGTAGTGAAATCCAGCTCATTTTATAACCGTTTTTGTATTTTTATATGGATTTGGCTCATTTTATTCTAAATAAATAGGGATAGAAGGGAGATGATCATTTCTATTATTCTATAACTTGTCAATGGCTCAACAAGAACAAGTTGATGTTTCACTAAACCTGTCAAAGCACATTCTTTTAAACTATGGCAAAGATTCAAACCTTGTCTTCTCTCCAATTTCCATACAAGTTATTCTTGGCTTGGTTGCAGCTGGTTCGAGTGGCCAAACCCTTGATCAACTTCTCTCTTTTCTTAAAGCCAGAACTATAGATGAGCTTAACTATCTTTATTCAAGTATCGTCGATCGGGTTTTCGCCAAAGATTCCTCCTCCAGTGGTCCTTGTTTGTCCTTAGCCAATGGTGTTTGGCTTCAGAAGTCACTCACTCTCAAGCCTTCTTTCAAAGAGGTTGTTGAAACTGTGTACAAAGCGGCATGTCGTCAGGTTGATTTTGAAAGCAAGGTGAGGGCCACTTCATACAGTATTTTTTATATTTTTTTTTTTTGACAATGCATGTTTATATACCTTACAAATTAGTATCTGTTCTAATACTTTTCGGATGAGTCAGAGTCGAACCCGGGTCTCCCGGGACAACCATTGTAAAGTGTTATTTATACGCGGCACTGGTGATGAATTTCAGGCATTTTGAATCAGGGAAATCAATATTTGGGTATTATGTGCTAAAATTCAATTGAAGAGAATAATGTGTTGAACTGAGAATTTCAGAGAACTATAAAATTAGTTTTTACCATTTTGGACAAATTCTTCTTTGGTAAGATAGATTTACTTCAGTATATATGCAGCATTTCAGAATTCTACTTGGTTTGGAATTGTATTAAGCTACACAATCTATACGAAATTCTGCATACCTCTGTTTCCTGTCTTTGTTTTTTTGCTAATAACATACTCTTGTTTCAATTTATGATAAATACAGAGTACTATTTTTCAAGGTCATATGTGGTTCGTCATTATATTTGTCATATGAATGTAGGTGATGTGATTTAATTTTTCCGCTCTTTTTCCAGGAGGAAGACGCAAGAAATGTAGTGAATTCCTGGGCCGAAAAGGAGACTAAGGGCCTTATCAAAGAGATTCTTCCTTCAGGATCAGTTGACAGCTCAACTAAGCTTGTTTTTGCCAACGCCCTCTATTTCAAAGGAGCATGGAGTTGCGAGTTTGATGCATCCAGGACAAAAGACAATGAGTTCCACCTCCTCGATGGCAGCTCAATTCAGGTCCCCTTCATGACCAGCAACAAGAAAAAGCAATTGATCAGGGTTTTCGACGGTTTCAAAGTGTTGGGGCTTCCTTATAAACAAGGTGACAAACGCCAATTTTCAATGTACATCTTTCTTCCGGATGCAAAAAATGGGTTGCCGAGATTAGTAGAGAAATTTGGTTCCGTACCTGGATTCCTGGAGCGCCATATTCCATACAAGGAAGTAGAAGTTGGCGCCTTCCGCGTTCCAAAATTTAAATTCTCATTTGAGTTTGAAGCATCTGATGTTTTAAAGGAACTAGGCCTGGTCTTGCCCTTCACCAGGAATGATGATCTTACCGAGATGGCGGATTCTCCTGTGGGTCCAAAGCTCTGTGTTTCTCGCATATTTCACAAATCCTTCATTGAAGTTAATGAACAAGGCACTGAAGCTGCTGCTGTTGCATCTGTTTCTATAGTTCTATTATGTAGAAAGTTTTATATTGACTTTGTCGCAGACCACCCATTCTTGTTCGTCATCAGAGAAAACAATACTGGAAGTGTGCAATTTATTGGACAGGTGCTTAATCCTTCAAGTACTTGAACATATGATTTTCGCAGATTCTTGAGCCTTTAGTTGTGAGTATGCAACTTTTTTCATCAGAAGCATTGTTATTGTTTTAAGTTTATCATATATTTATCATCTGAATTTTGAGATTTGAATTATGTTCTATTTATCAAAGTGTCATGATTTGGGTTGATTGTGCCTGGTTATATATATGTTTCTAAATTTTATGATATCTCTTTCAGGTTAACTATAATATGCCTGAAATATTATAATTAATGATATTGATGTGAATATGACGGGATTTGATATTTTTTGTTAAATCAAAATAAATATAAAAAATAAGTTTGTAGTTGTCAAATTCTAAAATTTTAGTTTTTGAAGAGCCTATAATCAATTTATAATTCTTAAAAATAATTATAATGGATCAAAACATAATTAAATTAATTAATAATTTATAAACAAAATTTAACTAAACGTAGTTAATTCGATTTTCAATAATCCAATTCTTTAATCTAATTGAAATCGATATCAGTCTAGATCGAAATCAAAATAAAATTTTGTTGAACCGGAAACTAAGATATTCGGTTCGATTGTTAATAATCCGACGACGATCCCATGCTCATAGATATAAAATACATTCAATTGATTCAAAGAATGATCTTTTGGAGCAAATTTTGACCCCTTTTTTTTCACAATTTAAACTATGTGGTCCACATAGATAAGCTCTTGCCTCGCAAACATTCCTCCTTTATCAGTAGCATTGTTTTCTCACTGATACTCAATTGTAAGGTTACAAGTCATATTTATCAAAAAAAAAAAAATCAAAATACTGTCATGTACGAGTGGGGAACCACAGGGGCCTCGATACCCGATTTCGAAAAATAATATATATTTTTTATTTAATCCCCATTGAATTATAAATATCACAGAAAAGAACTTATTTTGTAAAAATAATAATAAAACATATAAAAACATATTTAATAAAAATAAAATAAAAAATAATGATTTTACAAATGAAAACAAAAATTATAAAATTAAATTTAAATTTAAATAATTTAACAAAAAAAGAAAAAGAAAGAGAGAAGGACATTTAATTTAAAGAAAGTCTGATTAATAAATACATCCAGAGACACGTGCACTTACAAGTCATAATCGTAGTTCTTTTTATCTCAATATACAATCATGTACTCCCTCCGTCCCACTCAATTCTATACGGTTTTTTTTCTATACTAGCTTGCTTATAGCCCGTGCAAGGCACGGGAGCTTTTTAATTATTTATGAATTTTTTAAATATATTTTAAATGGTGTGAAAAAAATTAATTTATAAATAATAAATTAAAATTATATGTATCATGCTAAAGTATTAAATTATTTCTATCAAATTTTAAATTATTTTAAGTAGAATATGTGACGCCAACTCCTATTAGATTATATTTATAAATGTATTTTATATTAGAATTATTATAATGTGATTTAAATATTTTTCTAAAAATTTTTATGGTTCGAGATTAAAATTGATAAACACAATTTGTTTTGAATTAAGGAGATGAATCATAAACATGCAATAAGATGGTAGAATTTGTTTTGGATTAAGAAATTTTTTTTGTATTCGTTACTCACATAAATCGGATTTATTAATTTTAAAATATATTATATAAAAATAATTTTGTGACAGTGCGATTTATATGATTCTACAAATAAAATTGGTAGAACATATTTTTTTTTGAATTAAAAAAATCATAAACACGTGAAATACAGAATTTGTTTTGGATTCAGAAAAGGAATTATAAACATGCAAGTAGATATCAGTTGTCTTATGGAACAGAAGTTAATTTTGTTCTAATCTAACAGTGCTTATTTGTTCAATATACGATTCGATGGATAAAAATAATTTTGTGACGGTGCGATTTATATGGATTAAAAAAACCAAAAACACATGAAAGACATAATTTGTTTTGGATTCAGAAAAAGAATTATAAACATGCAAGTAGATGTCAGTTTCCTTATAGGACAGAATTTAATTTTGTTCTAATCTAACCGTACTTATTTGTTCAATATACGATCCAACGGATGATAAGCTTTTGGATCACAAGACCATGCGACCAAATTATCCCCTTACGCTTATTATATATAAGTATATAATGTCCCATCATTTCAATACATTCCCAAACTAGTAATTTTTTATAATATAAAACACTGCACCACTACATTCTCCCACTATCTCCATTTTATAATAATAAAAACATTATTTTCACTACTTTCCTCTATTATTTCAAATTTATTATTAAAATATATATGAGTCTCACCACTTTACCTACTTCCTATCTAACTTTACTAGTTTCTTACTTTTTTATTGGTTTCCGTGCCCGATATATAATTTATCGGTTTTTCTATGGTGTGCCCATGGGCACATGCTAAGCGCGGAAAATTTTGTGCTTGGATCATTTTGATTGGTTCCTATCTCATGATAATGGTGGATCCTCCTGCAAATACACCAACCACACCAATCAAAATCTCCCAAATACAAAAATTTCCGCGTTTAGCATGTGCCCATGGGCACACACACTAGCGAAACCGATAATTTATTGGGACAGAGGGACTAGAAAATTAAAATGAGAGGCGGAATCCTCTGTAAAAGGTTAATTTTCACGGTCAACCACAAATCTAGAAGTCAGATTTATCAAATCAGACGTGCCAAGCCGAATCTAATATCTTAGCAACCAAGTCTAGCACAACTCAACCGTGTCTCCAAACGCGTGGCGCTGTCTTATTTTATGTTAACTGCAACACACACACACACAAACTTCTCACACATTTTCTTGAAACCCCAGTTGCCAATCTCCCCTGAACTCCCTAAAAAATGGACTTAAGACAATCAATCAAGAACCAAACTGATGTCTCCCTCACACTTGCAAAACACATACTACTCAACAACAATAACAGCCACTCAAACACTGTCTTCTCCCCACTTTCTGTTCATGTAGTTCTTGGTCTGATCACAGCTGGATCATCTGCACAGACCCAAAAGCAGCTTCTGTCTTTTCTTAAAGCTGAGTCCAGTGATGATCTTAATTCTTTGTCTGGGCAGTTGGTTGATCTTGTGTTTGCTGATGGGTCTGGTTCTGGTGGGCCTTGTGTGAGTTTTGCTAATGGGGTCTGGATTGATGAGTCTCTTGCTCTTAAGCCCTTGTTTAAACAGGTGGTGAAGGGGTGTATAAGGCTGCTTCTCTTCATGTTGATTTTCAGACCAAGGTTGGTTTGGTTTTTTTCTTATACTAATTTTTCGATTTTATTTGTGTTTGCAATCATGTTTATTTATGTTGCTTGTTTGTGTTGGTTTTGATGGTGTTAGATATTTAGATTTGTATGAATTGGATGATGCTGATATTACTAATTTTTGGTAGTTGCTGTATCTTGTTTCGAGTATAAGTATAGATGGGAGGGGGACTTGGGGAGATCTGATTCTTGAACTCTTATAGCACTAGGATGCTTTTGCCCACATGGCGGATACTTCTTAATTTTCGATTAGTACATTTGAGAAATGTGTGAAAAAATTATAATTGAAGAGAGGTTGCTTTGTGGAATTAGAAATTACATGATTGGCTGATTATTCTGACTCCTATGAAGGATAAACAGACTTCAGATATGCTAACAATTGATCGGGATAAAATATTAAGCATCAGCCTATCACGACTAATGATCATGTTTTGTTTTACAGTTTTTCGATATTCAATTTAGAGATATAATATAACTAGTCAGAATGATGGAGTAAACCCAAGGTTTAATTTATTACGAGGTAGGAATGATACTGCTATATGCGTGAAGAAGTGATAATGCTGTTTACCTGATGAGATTAATGGCAACCCCTTGAAAAATATTTATTATGATATGCTGACTTGTAATAGAATTGGTTTTTATATCAAAAGTTAACTGTTGAGTGGTTGTGTGATGTGGGAGACTCTCCAGAACTGCGTCCGCCTTAGGCCTTATTGCTTCTGAATATGAGATGTTGCATCACTGAATACAGATTTCTGTACAAAGGAATTAAATGTTCTTAAATTTTACTCTTTTACTGAAAAATTGAACAATATCTACATTCATGTACCAATGTTTGTTTTTGTATTGTTTGCATCTTAACATTAATCGTCTCCCTTATGTAAAAAGAAGTTAATAATACTGTATGTAACTAACCAATATGATCCTTTGTGTGTTTGTCCCTGCTTCTTTGTAGTTTGTGTCTGTCGTTCTTTTCTTCTTTTGCAATTATAGTACTACTTAGTTTACGATGCGAAAGCTACTTGATTATTCTTTAATGACATTATTTTCCAGGGCTCTTATGGAAAATGTTATGGAGTCTGTTCTTGATTGTTATCTTTGTAGGGTAATGTTGTATGCTAGCCATTTATGTTATCCTTTAGTTGTTACTTGTTACTTTTTAATTTGTCTTATAATAAAATTATTGTTATATGACACCACAAATGGACCCCAAATTACTTTCCGTTATTCATAGATTAATGTGGAGGGCCTATTCTTTTACATGATGGTGCTGTGCTGTAGCTACTTTCTCTACGTATGCACTCTATGTGCAATCTCTTGTCTGCTTTTAATATTTATTAATAACATAGTAATAACCGTCTATAATCAGGAATCTATAATAATGGACATAAAATGACTTGTTCGATGTACAAGTTATGCTTATGTGAATCTTTCTTTGTCAAATACAATTATGCTGAAAGAGTTCCTTAAGGTCATTATTTGAATAATTTGCATTTGGTTCTAGTTGATTCTCCCCAAGATCCTCTGTTTTTGGTCCTCTATGTTTGTATCATTGTATTCATGTTCCTGTGGTGTATAGGTCGTACTGTTTATTTTAACTATGTGTATATATCTGCATACAGGCTACTGAAGTGACCAATTCAGTGAACTCGTGGGCTGAAAAGAAGACCAATGGCCTTATCAAAGAGATTCTTCCTTCTGGATCAGTTGACAGCTCAACTAGGCTTGTTTTTGCCAACGCCCTCTATTTTAAAGGAGCATGGACTGACAAGTTTGATGCATCCACTACTAAAGAGGATGAGTTTCACCTCCTCGATGGTAGCTCAATTCAAGTTCCCTTCATGACCAGCAAGAAAAAGCAATTGATCAGCGCATTTGATGGTTTCAAAGTGTTGGGGCTTCCTTATAAACAAGGAGGTGACAAACGCCAATTTTCCATGTACTTCTTTCTTCCAGATGCAAAAGATGGGTTGCCGAAATTAGTGGAGGAAGTTGGTTCAGTAGCTGGATTCCTCGAGCGCCATATTCCATACCAGAAAGTAGAAGTTGGCGACTTCCGCATTCCCAAATTCAAAATCTCATTTGGCTTCGAAGCATCGGAAGTCTTAAAGGAACTAGGGCTGGTTTTGCCCTTCTCCGGTGACGGTCTTACCAAGATGGTGGATTCTCCTATGGGTCAAAAGCTGTATGTTTCAAGCATATTCCACAAATCCTTCATCGAAGTCAACGAAGAAGGCACAGAAGCTGCTGCTGCATCAGCTGGTGTCATAAAACTGAGGTCTTTACAAATGTTCGATAAGATCGACTTTGTTGCAGACCGCCCGTTTCTCTTCCTTATCAGAGAAGACATGACCGGAGTTGTGCAGTTCATCGGACAAGTCCATAATCCTCTCACTACCTAGACATGCGTTGTAAACCTTTCTTCGAGTCATAATAATACTTGATCAACTGCTGACATTACATTTAGCCCTCTTGATGAACTTTACAGTCTTCCCAGTTATGTTTTTCTGCACCTGTCAATTCTCAACACTCTTGAGTTAGTTCAAAAGCAGCAGTTAGGATCCAGCAATAAGTCTGTTTGATACTGTATGTTTAACTACCTACCATTTGGAGTCCACATGTATTGCTTTATGTTATTCTTGTTTTTTTTTTTAAGGGAAAATAGATTTTTTTGCCACCCAACTTATTATTTGTTTAGAAACCTACCACTGAATTATAATTTTTTTCTTTTTTGCCACTAATGTTAGGTTCGGATTTTTTTTTGTCACTAATATTAGGTTCGGATTTGATTATTAACACTATGTTATTCTTTTTAGAGTTAATTGCATTTGGCACCCCTTTGATTTAAGCATGTTGCACATTGCACCTAATAGTTTTGGAATAAACACTATGCAGCCTCTTACTTTTAACCCGTAGACACTTTGCACCCTTTCCGTTATCTTCTGCCGTTACCGTTAACTTTTGCAGGGGCATTTTGGGAAATTTTATTATATTTAATTAAAATCAGACCTTTATTTAAATTTTCCAACCATCTAAACGATATTTTTCGTAAATCTATTTTTCGGTAGTCTGCAATATAATGGTGATCCGTGTCTAAATCTTTATATGTAGTACTCCATATGTGTCTTAGGTAGTTTATCTTGGAGGACGAGAGTACGGATTTTTTTACTCAGAAAAGAAATCTCAAAATTAACTTATGGAACTATATTTATAAAAAGTGGGAACCTTAAAATACGTGACAAGAGTGGTAAAGAACTATAAAGTCAAGTGATACTATATTTTTGTGGAGTCTTAAAATAATTTATAAAACTAAAATTTTTTAGGTTCTTAAAATGCCTGTTAAACTCTCGTACTTCAAGGTAAACTAGTTAGGGGACATATAGACGACTGTATATAATGTTATAGACACATATCATATCACCATAATATTGCAGACTACAATTATGTTTTTATAATGCTAAAAAAAAATTACATATTGTTAATAATCAAATCAAAACATAACGTTAGCGACAAAAAAAAAATCCAACGTTTTTTTAAGGGGAAAAAAAACCAACAATAAATTTTATTCAGAAAAAATAAAATAAAATAATTTTTGAAATTTTTTGGAGTCTCAAAATGCGTGTCCAACTCTCGTCCTCCAAGGTAAACTATCTAGGACACTACATATAAAGTTATAGACACATATCAGATCGCCATTATATTGCAGACTAACACTATATTTTAATAATGCTAAAAAAATAGTATAGTGTTAATAATCAAATCCGAACCTAACGTTAGTGTCAAAAAAAAGTCCGAACCTAACATTAGTGATAAAAAAGAAAAAATTTATAGTTCAGTGGTAGGTTTCTAAACAAATAATAAGTTGGGTGGCAAAAAAATCTATTTTCCCTTTTTTTAATATAAAGTTTATCTTACAGGTTCTATTATCTATGATCTATAGTAAATTAGGAGTATTATATACAGTGACTACTAATTTTAGGTGATTAGTCTATTTTTGTGATCAGAGTATTGACTTATTTAGGAGGGTAATAATTTAATTAAGAAACAGTTATTTGTTTAAGGCTTTAAGCCACCTACTCAGTTTTAAATCTCAACACCTGTCCTTTGTCTTCAATATTAGCGTCACTCCTCAGTCCTCACTCCTTCCGGAAAATAAAAATAATGCCTCGTGGTTCATTCGTATCTTTAACAATAGCTTTTGGAATTTGGATGATTTCCTGATTTCCTTATATAATAAAATTCCGTGTACCAAATTTAATACACAAATTTCTGTGTACCAAATTTTAAAAATTTGACTAATGATTTTATTCAAAATAATTATAAATTTTATTTTCAAAAATATGGTAAAAAATATTGCATAAATTATTTATGTAATCTCAATTGCAACTAGATTTCAACCAACGTTGAAGCCTTATATGCAGTTCTGACGGTATTTTTGAAAATATAAACATTTTTATAAATTTCTCTATTTTAACCGAGTCAAGTTGAAACAAAATTAAGATTTGACTAGTGTGTGTCCATGAGTACAGGCTAAGCGCTAAATTTGATCTATTTAACTTGTTTTAATTGATGGAAATTTTATATTTGTAGAGATCCATCATTATTAATAAATATTTTCTCTGTCCCAACCAATTCTTTACATTTCAAAACTTACCAAAAATAGTCAACGGGTCGCACCAGTTTTCCACTTTTCTTCCATTTTCACACTAATTTTACTCCATTATCTCCCTTTTATACATTAAAAATTAATGGGTCCCACCACTTCACCCAGTTTTCTTTCTCGTTTCCACTACTTTATCCATATTTTTTAACCTTCGTGCCCAAACCAAACGTAAGGAATCGGCCGGGATGGAGGGACTAGTAGACAAATTAACAGAGAGAGGGGAGACAGGAGAGAGCCGGAGAGGGAGAGAGAGATAGAGATAGAAAGATATTTATAAGATCCAGAAGGAAGAAAATAGCTTGTGAGACTCTATATTATAGAAACATTAAAATACGTCCGTCTAAATTTTTGCTCCAAACGTTATTTTATGTGTATTTAGACTACATATTGAGTCGAACTCACTTAGATGGTTCATGTAAATTACGTTTTTCAATCTGAACCTTTCAAGAGGGCTGCAGTTTAGTGCCGTTGATTGCTGAGTATTGTCGTAGTCCACGACCAGGGGTGAGGGTGCTCAAATTTTCAGTATCTATGGCAGTATGCGCGACTGCGCGTGTGTATTAATTTTGAAGCATTTTCCGGTGGTTAAGATTTCAATATTTATTATAGTGAGTTGGGCTCTTTAGAGTCTTTGTTATTTGGAGTACTGTACTTGGAGACCCTCCTTAGAACCATCAAATCTAAACAAAATTGTACGGCAGAGATGGGTGACAGATTGATTTTTTTTTTTAAAATTTAAAACTACCGTATACAGTAGTAAGCATACGGTCCCGTATACAAGCGTGTGTGTATCAAAGTGTAGTCCCGCATAAATAGCAATTCAAGTGACAGTTACATGTACTCTGTTCCCTTAAATAATCGCCTCTAAATCAAAACCGAAGATTACAAAAGAAAAGTATTGAAGAGAAGAACGATTCTCTCCAATACTTATCATGTTTGTTTAGTTTGAAATTCATGCCAAGTTCAACATGATTATTTTAAACTGTGATATTGGTCAATTGTTGTTGTGCCTTGGTATTTAAATTACAATGGCAGATGAAATAAATTATGCATAGCTGTAATTGTTGTTTGGCAGTTGCTTGGAAAAAAATTTTGGTGGCCAAATCTGGTATTGTTGATGTTTGATATGATTTTTTGTTAAAAGGGTACTGTGTAGTTTGGCATGGTAGATACCATCACAAAATTCCCTTGCTGAATTAGGTATAACTTTGATCAGGCTGCAAAATTTTGATGGTTTAAAAGAAGGAGCAGGGGATACCTCACCTACATACGAATCCATTAGATTAGCTACTTTTTGCACTTGAATCAGGTGGACATGACGAAATCCAGTCCCTAAAAATGATCTTGTAAACCTCAATATAAAATTAACATCATATATATGATCCATCGCTACTGGAGATGAAAAGCAGATTGTCTAGTATTGCTTGATCCAATTGCAAAACAATCATATTTTCCAGGATAGCCCTGCAACATTTCTTAATGTTTAAAGCAGAGTTCAGTATAGAAACAATTAGCCAAATATGTACCCAACATAAAAAATAAAAACTCAACAGCTTATCTTCTATATGCAGAGTATTGAACACCATAAAAAAGAATAATCTACTTCTAACTGGAAAATTCAGAGTATAATCGAAATAAACAAAATCTTTTCACTTGTAATTAGAGATTATGAGAACAATGGACTAAAAGGGAAACAAAATTTGGAAGAAACTAAACAAAAACTAACATCTTCGAATTGAAGAACAAGACATAAACTCATATGCCTGAATTCTTTTCTCGAACAACATTTGAACATCAGAGGAAAGATGAAAATCAGAGGGAAGATGAAAGCCTGGAAGTGAATTAACGGTACTCTAAATCGAAAGTATGTAAAATCACAACTACAGGAAACAACAGAATAAGGGGACATTAGTTCGATAAACATATAGCTGGATTTGATTAACCGGAGAAATCGCTCCCTGAATTGACGCTACAGTTAAAGATTACCAGTTACACAAGAGGTTACACATCGTACACACATACTGCTGTATAATTTTTTTTAATTATAAATGTTAATTATGATAGCCACTAGATTATAACAAAACCGAAGATCAGGATTAGGGTCTCCAATACTCCAAAGAATGTGTGTCTCCACAGAACCCATGCCTACTATTGCTTGTGTATATAATTTTGATCTTTGTTTTACTCTTAAATATAAAATTATATTGGAAAGTAAGAAGATATATACATTTTTCGAGATAATCCTTTTATTGATAAATGTGTATATATTAATGTTTTTATATTTATTTATTCTAATAATATATTTTATGACTTATATAAATATATATTGAATGTGTATATAAATTGTACATATAATTTTTAAGAAAAATTTAAAGTTCTACGATTTATTTTATAATGCTTGAAGGTGAGTTTATTTTCTTTCCAGATAATGACTTCCATCATAAGTTGAAAAAGTTAAGGGAAGAAAAGTTTATTGATTAAATGAGTATAATCATTTATTAAACAAATTTTTATGAAGATTTTATTAGAAGGCCTTTCTTTTTATATTTGTGAAAAAACCTCTAAAATAAATTATTCAAATCTATATACTATTTTGAGTTAAAAGTGGAATTTTCAATTTTATGTAGTGTGTATATGTTTAAATAATTATTTTATTTGACATGAAATAAGTCTAAATTTTGTTTAAAAGTGGAATTTAATTTTGAGTTAAAAGCAAACTTTAAATTTAATGTATAATTCTCTAGAGTTTTATCACGAATACAATTTTCAAAAATATATTTTCATGCATGTACGGTAAAAAGTACTGGTTTAAGTTTTTGTTTTCAAATTTTAGTTTCCTACTTCTAGAAATTAAAATATAGTTCTAAGATTATATAGAGGTGAAATTCATTCTTATATTTTGTTTAATTATAATTTTGTGTTAATTAAAAGTACAACAAGAAATACAACGGTTGCAATATGAAATCAAATTTAGAAGAAATCTTAAAGAAAACTGAAATTAATAAATTTTGGATGGTAAATGTTAACAATTGAATTTTCAAAAAAGAATTCTTTAAAGAAGTTTTTATCGGAATTTTAGCAAATCATATCTTTGAAAATAAATAAAAAATATACTGTAAAATAACTTTTAATCTCAGACCCCGTTAGAACAATCTCTAACATATGAATATCCAAGGGCTGTTAAGTTGCCAACTAGGATAATCTGAACCCTTAATTCAGCTCAACACTGCATTGATTTTTGGCACTCACTACCGAGTGCTGTCCAGTACTATCGACAAATCCCCCGATCGAGTTACGGTTCCACATTTCTCATCGACTTTCAAAAATGGAGCAGTCTTTTAGGAAGAGGCAAAGAAAATCAAGTAATCCAACAAAATTCACACCAATTTACGATGTAGAGAAGATCATCAGGAACCAAACAGATGTTGCACTGGTCCTCGCAAAGCACATCCTGCGAAAGGGCAGCCATTCTAACGTTGTATTTTCTCCCATTTCGGTGCAACTTGTACTTGCTTTAATTGCGGCTGGTTCGGAAGGGCACACATTAAATTACCAGCTTTTGTCCTTCCTCAAAGTTGACAGCACGCAGGAGCTTAATGCACTTGCATCTCACGTTGTTCAGAATGTTTTTGAGGGGCCGGCTAGCTTGTCATTAGCCAATGGGGTCTGGACTGATAGATCTGTGTCATTTAAGCCTTTTTTTCGAGAGGTGGCGGATTCGGTGTACAAGGCTGTGTCTCATGTTGTTGATTTTCGGAACCGGGTCAGTTTTTGATTGTTTTTGTTGCTTCTTGATCTGCTATATTATATCATGAATTCTGCAATTGTAAAGTTGATTTGGTCATTTCCAAATGTTTTTGTAAATAGAACTTATGAATAATATGTATCAGACTTGCTAGATCTGAGGATGGCGGCCATTAGATTTATTTGCTTGAATTGGGTCTTTGATGTTTAGTATAGAGACAATAATGAGGGATTATCGTAATTGCTATTGTATCTATGCCAATTCTGTGATCTAATAGCTTATATTGTAGTGCAAATTCAGGCTAAATACATGTGGTCTTACCTGATGAACTTCAATTGGATTGAAAATGTAACAGTTCAACATGAATTGTTCATTCCAATCGATGGATATTCGACCGAACCGACGGATATTCAACATGAATTGGATTGAAAATGTAACAGTCCGCCAACTTAGGTTGCAAGATGTATCATAACTTATCGATGACAAAATTTTCCGAACCGACGGATATTCGACCGAACCGTACCAATCGACCGATTGTCGTCCCTACTTATTATCATGTTACTGATCTTATTTAATTTGAAAGAAAAGATTAGAAAGAGAAAGGTGTTGTTTCTTGAACTGGTTCCTGAGTTTATTTTTAGGAGGAAAGAAAAAGAAAACTAATTTCAAAGAGAATAACTATTTTTCCACTCTTTTCTTTTCTGAACTGGGGAGCACATAGTCTATATGTATTGGGGAAAATATATAGTGAAATTTTCTTTACTTCCAACGAGTATTTAAAGTTCTAACAAAGAATAATTTTTTGGGAAACAAATGATATTATTCTTTAGCCTCCAACTTTTTTTTATCAAACTAGAGCTCTTGCTAACAAATATTTCATTGTGCAGGATCTGTTTCTAGGATCCTGTCCCTGTTCTTAAGCAGCTTGCTCTTCCTAGAATCCATGATCTAGAGTTTAAAACCTCTGTCCAGTTCAATGCTATGGTGTTAGGATTGCTGATCTAGCTAGGTATTTCTGATCTAGAGTTCAAAACCTGTCCAGTTCAATGCTAGGGTGTGTCAGGTTTGCTGATTTGGCTAGGTATTTCTTTCATATTATCTCCTCTATCCTCAGCTGACAACAATTTTCAGATCGAAAATTAGGGTTTTAGAAAATCCGGGCAAGTCAGCACAAATTACTAGGTCATATAAGAAAGATTGCGCGACGAGTCCTGTGACAACTGTGAGTTTTGTTCACATTAAAGAGATGGGTTTGAGTCTGGATTCAGGAGAAAATTAGATTTGGAAAGTTAGGTTTTGGAGAGTTCACAGAAGTGACTGAGTATGGGGATGGTTTTGAATGGATTGCCATGTTAATCCTCATGAATGGTAATTATCTTTGGGAATTTATCTTTGGTAAAATTTATTGTCCGTCCATTCTACTGTCATTGAAATGCTATCCGCTCTTATATTAAGGGAAAAAACATTCATGAAATCAGGCTGGATTTCTCTTTGTCTTTGCCCACTATATCGCAAGTTACTCCTTAATTAGGTTGTATTTTTTTTTGTTCTTTTAATGTGTATACATCTATATCTTGTTTAGGTAAATGTGTTACCATCTTTAATTAAAATGAAAGTAATTGCTTTACCTTTCTTTGTGCACAGGCAAGCGAGGCGACCAGTAATGTGAACTCGTGGATCGAGAGGGAAACGAATGGCCTTGTTAAGGGCACGGTTCCTCCTCATAAATTCGATGAGAAAAGTAAGATTGTGTTTGCTAACGCAATCTATTTCAAAGCATCATGGGCTGTTCCTTTCAGTGACTGGATGACAGACACTTTCGACTTCCACCTGCTGAATGACGAGAAGGTTCAAGTTTCCTTCATGTCCTACTACATGAAGCAAGCATTCATTAATGTCTGTGATGGGTTCAAGGTTTTAAAACTTCCCTACCATACATGCCAGCTGATATCCATGTACATCCTTCTTCCAGATGCTAAAGACGGCCTGCCATCGTTGGTCGATAAACTTGCCACTGGGACAGGATTCCTTGAGCACCTGGACATTCCAGACCTCTCTGAGGTACGTGGCAAATACCGGGTTCCCAAATTTAAAGTGTCATTTGGATTCGATGCAACTGAGGCTTTGAAGGAATTTGGATTGAGGGAACCTTTTATTCCGGGTGGACTTAATACTATGATGGACTCTGAGAGGAATGAGCTGCTATATGTTTCAAACATACTTCAGAAATCATCCATTCAGATTGATGAAGAAGGCACAGAAGCTTCCCCTTGTACCAGTATTGCAATGCCTCCACCCGAAGTTCCTCCTCTTTCCATTGACTTTGTTGCGGACCACCCTTTTCTCTTTATCATCCGAGAAGACAGTACTGGAGTTGTGCTGTTTGTTGGACAAGTTCTTAATCCTCTAGCCATCTGACCTGCTGTGCACACAGCATTATGATAATTCTCTAGCTAGTTTGTTGTTTTTTCTAAAGAAAAAGATCAGCTTGTTGTTTCTAGATATATATGTATATCTTGTACTGCTGTACTTTAAAGATTGCATCCTGTATTGTTGTACTGTTGCCCTAGAAACTCAACTCCTTTTCGATATTCCATTTACTGTGTCTTGCATATGGTTATTCTTGTGACTAATTGGTTATTTTCGAAGCTATTATATATCTATTTTCAACACTCTTATTTAACTATTTTCTACAATTTGGTTAACTTCGATTAATTAATTAATTTTGATGCCCTTATTTTCGATGGCGCTGAATTATATCAAAAATAGCTAAATTCGACATTATGTTGAAATTAGCTAATAAATTTATTATTACAGATAATAATATTCGTTTTAATTTTTGAAAATCAATTAATTTAATTTATAAAACAACTCTAATTCGTTTATCTTCATATAATTTTTTATTTAATAAAAATTATAATACTATTATGACAAGACTTTTTCATGATCACGAGTCACGACGTCCCGGCTCTCCACCAACATAATTAATACATTTTTAACAAAATTATTTCTTTTAAATTTCAAAACACATATAATTTAATTTTAAAACAGCTCTATAAATTTTCTATTAAATTTCAGAATTGCAATAAATAAGTAGTCCACATTGATACCAAAATTTGGTTATCAACATATAATTTTTTTTATAATTATTATTATATTACTAAGAAAAGACTCTCATGTAGATCAGGATTTGTTAATGTAAATGATTATCTCACCAACAGTACTATTACATTGCTAATAAAACTATTCGGTTTAATTTTTAAAATTCAAACAATCTAATACAAGAAACGACTTTAATTATATTATCATTCTATATATTTTTTGTTAATAATAACTATTACACTACTATGAAAAGACATTCTTATCCCACCAACAAAATTATATTGCCAATAAAATTACTCATTTTAACTTTTAAATCTCAGATAATTTAATTTACGAAGCAAAATATTTTAATTTATGAAGCAATTCTATAAGATACCTACCATGTTTCAGGATTCAAATAAATAAAAAATTCATATTAATATTATTAGTCAAATTTCTATTAATATTTAATTCAACATCTACCTTCACAAGATTGCGAAATTTAACCGATAAAGGTTAGTAATCTATAGTCCAATCACATTGTATCGTTCACCCCTAAAATTTTCAAACTGCCCGCATCCCAAAATTTATTTTACAAACTTATTTGTTAAAAAAAGTAATAAGTAAATATAGCTAAAATGAAAAAGAGGTAAAGAAATCCAACTTATTTTGTATGCGTTTTTTAGATTAGCTCATTTTTTATTGATTTTCCTATGAAATAGTGGGATTATGTATTTGTCTTTGTATGCTTCCTTCCATCCATATCATTTTTTATCTTTTCATGGGAGGTAATGGGTCCAACTTAGTTTTTATCCGTTTTCAAAAATCGTGAGATCCAGCACATTCTCCGTATTTTCCTGAAAGGTGGTGGGATCCATCTCATTCTTTATCGGTTTTAGAGGTTGTGAAATTCAACTCATATTATAATCGTATTCTAATCATTTTGTATTCTTATGTGGATCCCGCACATATTGATATTATTGGCCAATTTCATATTAATATTTAATTCAACATCTACCTCATAAGATTGCGAAATCTAACTAATAAGAGTTAATGCGAAATCTAACTAATAAGAGTTAATACTCTATTGTCTAATGACATTGCTTGAATATCGTTCACCTCTAAAATTTTCAAACTAATTTTTAACTCTCGCTCATCCCAAATTTGTTATTATAGACTTATTTGTTATAGAAATAATAAGTAGATATGAAAAAAGTAAAGAAATCCAATTGTATCCATCGATCGGTTTTTCTATGAAATGAAATAGTGGGATTTGGTATTGTATACTTCACCCAATCGAGCTCATTTTCTATCTTTTTCTAGGATGTAACAAATCCAGATCAATCTCTATCTGTTTTTGGAGATAGTGGAATCTAGCACATTCTGAAGTGGGATCCAACTCAGTCTCTATCTATTTTAGAGGAGCACGTTCTTTGTATTTTTCTGAGAGGTAGTGGGATCCAACTCAGTCTCTATCTGTTTTAGAGGAGCACATTCTTTGTATGTTTTTTAGAGGTAGTGGGATCCAACTCAATCTCTATCGTTAGTGGAATCAGCCCATTCTCTGTATTTTTGCGGGAGGTAGTGAGATCCAGCTCAGTCTCTATCCGTTTAGAGGCAGTGAAATCCAGCTGATCATCTTATATCCGTTTAGAAGCAGTGAAATCCAGCACATTCTATGTATCTTTCTAGACCGTAGTGGGATCCAGCTCGGTCTCTATCTTTTTAGAAGTAGTGAAATCTAGCTCATCTTATAACCGTTTTTGTATTCTTATATGGATCTGGCTCATTTTATTCTAAATAAATAGGGATAGAAAGGAGATGATCATTTCTATTATTCTATGACATGTCAATGGCTCAACAAGAACAAGTTGATGTTTCACTGACCCTGTCAAAGCACATTCTTTTAAACTATGGCAAAGATTCAAACCTCGTCTTCTCTCCAATTTCCATACAAGTTATTCTTGGCTTGGTTGCAGCTGGTTCGAGCGGCCAAACCCTTGATCAACTTCTCTCTTTTCTTAAAGCCAGAACTATAGATGAGCTTAACTATCTTTATTCAAGTATCGTCGATCGGGTTTTCGCCAAAGATTCCTCCTCCAGTGGTCCTTGTTTGTCCTTAGCCAATGGTGTTTGGCTTCAGAAGTCACTCACTCTCAAGCCTTCTTTCAAAGAGGTTGTTGAAACTGTGTACAAAGCGGCATGTGGTCAGGTTGATTTTCAAAGCAAGGTCAGGGCACTTAGTAAAGATAGATTAACTTTATCTCTGCAGTATATATGCTGCATTTCAGAATTATACTTGGTTTGGAATTGTATTAAGCTACACAATCATTACGAAATTCTGCATACCTCTGTTTCCTGTTTTTGTTTTTTTGCTAATAACATACTCTTTTTTCAATTTATGATAAATACATAGTACTATTTTTCAAGGTCATATATGGTTTAATTGTTCCGCTCTTTTTCCAGGAGGAAGAGGCGAGAAATGTAGTGAATTCCTGGGCTGAAAAGGAGACCAAGGGCCTTATCAAAGAGCTATTTCCTGCTGGATCATTTGATAGCTTAACTAGGCTTGTTTTTGCCAACACCCTCTACTTCAAAGGAGCATGGAGTTGCGAGTTTGATGCATCCAAAACAAAACACTTTGATTTTCACCTCCTTAACGGTGACAGGGTTCAGGTTCCTTTTATGTCCAGGAATGAGGAGCGATATATCAGTAAATTCGATGGATTCAAAGTGTTGAAGCTTCCTTATGGTAATGGTGGGATCCAAAGTTCGGACAAGCATTCCTTTTCCATGTACATATATCTCCCAGATGCGAATGATGGGCTGCCAGCACTGATAGAGAAAGTTGGGTCAGAATCTGGATTCCTCGACAAATATATTCCATGGATGGCAGCCAATGGTGGGAACTTCTGGATTCCAAAATTTAAATTTGAATATGCAATTGAAGCGTCAGCGGCTTTACAGAGTCTTGGGCTGGTCTTGCCCTTTAAACCACGAGTTGGTTGCACCGAGATGGTGTATGATCCTAGGCCTCTCCATGTCTCAAAGATATTCCAGAAATCCTTCATTGAAGTTGATGAAAGAGGCACCGAAGCTGCGGTTGCAACTGGTTCTGGTTTCAGGAGGTTATGTTATTATGTTGTTGACTTTGTTGCAGACCACCCATTCTTGTTCGTCATCAGAGAGAATAATACTGGAATTGTGCAGTTTATTGGACAAGTGCTAAATCCCTCAATTAGTACTTGAACTGCTTGCTAGTCTCTTCTTGCTCGTGAACCTCCTTTCAGCGATCTAGATTAACTGGTGCATGCATGGTTAGCTGCTGCAGGAGTCTATAGTAGTACTCTCAGTTGGCCTGCTTTCCTATAAGTATTATTATAATGTTTGTGTCTAGCTTTTGTTGTCCTGGTTTAGTCTCTTTGTATAGCCTGGAGTTAACCTCTTTTCAAGGGCTTAGTTTTCTCCTGGCTCCCTTCTGCTGTATCCTAATGTTAGAACTATTTCTTTTAAATTTTAAACTTAACTAATTTAATTTTTGAATCAACTCTATAAATTTTCAATAATTTTCAAAATTCAAATAAATAAGGAGTTCATATTGATACCAAAATATCAAAATTTGGTTGTCAACATATAATTTTCTTATAATTATTATTATTATACTATAAAGAAAAGACTTTTATATTGATCAGGATTAATTTGTAATACATAACAATTATCCCACCTACAGAATTATATTGTCAACAAAACTATTCGCTTTAATTTTTAATTATTTATAAACTTTTTAAATATATTTAAATGATGTGAAAAAATTTAATTTATAAATAATAATTTTTAACTTTCAATAAAATAAAATTTGAAATTATGATTCGTTTGTAAGTTAGAACTATTGTAAGTACACCATCACAGCCATTAATGGCTTCAAATAAACTGTTGTAATCAAGCCATTCCGTTTCCCATATGTATCATGCCATCCAAAGTATTAAATTTTTTCTATCAAATTTTAATATATTTTGAGTATAATATGTGATGCCAACTTCCATTAGATTATATTTATAAATGTATTTTATATTAAAATTATTATAATGTGATTTAAATATTTTTTAAAAAAATTTATATAGTTCTAGATTAAAATTGATAAACATAATTTGTTTTGGATTAAGAAAAAGAATCATAAACATGCAAAAAGAAGGTAGAATCTGTTTTGGATTAAGAAATTTTTTTTGTATTCGGATCTTACATAAATTTGGCTTATTAATTTTAAAATATATTATATAAAAATTGTGACGGTGCGATTTATATGATTCTATAGATAAAACTGGTAGGAAATATTTATTTTAGATTAAAAAAAATCATATACACGTGAAGACACAATTTATTTTGGATTCAGAAAAGAAATTATAAACATGTAAATAGATATTAGTTGTTTTATTGAACAGAAGTTAATTTTGTTCTGATCTAAAAGGTGCTTATTTGTTCACTATACGATCCAACTTTGGACCATACAACGACCAAATTATCTTCCTTACCCTTATTATATATAAGTATATAATAACTCAAACAATTTAGTCTAAGAAGCAACTCTAATTTGGTTATTATATAATTTTTTTACTAATAATAATTATTATACTACTGTAATAAGTCATTCATACTGATTAAGATTTTGTGATATATAAATATTATCCTACCAAATGTTGCCAACAAAACTATTTATTTTAACTTTTAAAACTCAAACAATTTAATTTACGAAACAAAACAATTTAATTTACAAAATTATTTTATAAAATTCATACCATGTCTCTAGGCCTGTAAACGGATCGGATTTGGATCGGATCTAGCTAAATTCATATCCTAATCCATTTAAATTTATCGGATTCGGATCGGATCGGATCAGGAGTCGGATATTTTACAAGTCAATCCATATCCGGTCCACTCGGATCATGGATAATCGGATCGGAGCCCCGATCTACTAAAAATTATGAAATATATTTTTT
Organism: Daucus carota subsp. sativus; assembly: GCF_001625215.2. NCBI lineage: Eukaryota > Viridiplantae > Streptophyta > Magnoliopsida > Apiales > Apiaceae > Daucus > Daucus carota. The sequence continues at coordinate 44,842,079 of NC_030385.2, read as the reverse complement.
CACCGTGAACAATGTTTTAACTTCCATACAAAAAAAAATGATATTTATAGCTATATTAATTCATAAATTTTAGCGTAATAGGTAAAAAAAACTAATAAAACAGTATTTAATAAAAAATTTGTTGGTTGTTCCTATAAAAACTTCACACAGAATTTATCAAGTAAATAGAAAAATAATAAATAAGTTGCTTAATACTTTTGGAGGAAGCAAATTATGATTTGCTCCTCTGTTAATAAAGATAAAATCGATAAATATGTCTTAAATACGGAACCAGGTGATTGAGGAGGTTTTAAGTGAAAGAGTTAGCTCCAGTATTTATACTCACTCTACATAAAAAAGAGTGATTATTAAATTAACCGGATAACAAGAGTGAGAGCCATGTCAAGAATTAAGAGCGGCTGACCGATTATAAGAAAATATGATTTAGGGTTTTGTCTTGTATCTTTAGAAATTATTATTTTGTCTTGTATCTTTAGAAATTATTATTTTGTATGTAATATATTAATAATAATATATTATATTATAATACAATATAATATAAAATATATAATATAGTTAAGCATGAATCGGATCGGATCGTTAACAGATCGGATTTGACCATATTCATATCCATTCTTTATCGGACCGGATTATTATCGGATCGGATTATTAGCAGATCGGATTTTTTAATAAGGATCCATATCCATTTATTTAACCACGGATCGGGTCGGGTCGGATCGGATATCCGATCCATTTACATGCCTACATGTCTCAGGATTCAAATAAATAAAAAATCCATAATGATATTTTTAGCCAATTTCATATAAATATTTAATTCGACATATACCTATACAAGATAGCGGAATCTAACTAACATGGTTAATACTCTATCAACCAATGACATTGCTTAAATATTGTTCACTCTTAAAATTTTCAAACTGATGTTTTAACTCTCGGCCATCCCAAAATTTATTATTATAGACTTATTTGTTAGAAAAATAATAAGTAGATATAGCAAACAAAAAAAGAGATAAATAATCCAACTCATTTTATATCCGTTTTTGAGATTAGATCATTCTTCATCGATTATTCTATGAAATAGTGTGATTTAAATAACTTTTAAATTTTTGTAGGTCAGCAGTCTAGATCCATTTCGTCAGACATACCCGTTACAACAATCTTTAGCATATGATTATCCAAGGGCTCTTAAGTTGCCAACTAGCTAGCTAGGATAATCTGAACCCTTAATTCAGCTCAACACTGCATTGATTTTTGGCACTAACTGCTGAGTGCTGTCCACTACTATCTACAAATATCCCGATCGAGTTAGGGTGTCACATTTCTCATCGATAATAACAATGGAGCAGTCTTTAAGGAAGAGGCAAAGAAAATCAAGTAATCCAATGAAATTCACACCAATTTACGATGTAGAGAAGATCATCAGGAACCAAACAGATGTTGTACTGGCCCTCGCAAAACACATCCTGCCAAAGGGCAGCAATTCTAACGTTGTATTTTCTCCCATTTCGGTGCAACTCGTACTTGGTTTAATTGCGGCTGGTTCTGAAGGGCACGCATTAAACCAGCTTTTGTCCTTCCTCAAAGTTGACAGCACGCAGGAGCTTAATGCACTTGCATCTCACGTTGTTCAGAATGTTTTTGAGGGGCCGGCTAGCTTGTCATTAGCCAATGGGGTCTGGACTGATAGATCTGTGTCGTTTAAGCCTTTTTTCGAGAGGTGGCGGATTCGGTGTATAAGGCTGTGCCTCATGTTGTTGATTTTCGGAACCAGGTGAGTTTTTGATTGTTTTTATTGCTTCTCGATCTGCTATATTATATTATAAATTTCGCAATTGTGAAGTTGATTTGGTCATTTCCTGATGCTTTTGTAAATAGAACTTATGACTAATATGTACCAGGCTTGCTAGATCTAAGGATGGCGGCCATTAGATTTATTTGCTTGAATTGGGTCTTGGATTCAGGAGAAAATTAGATTTGGAAAGTTAGGTTTTGGAGAGTTCACAGAAGTGACTGAGTATGGGGATGGTTTTGGATGGATTGCCATGTCAATCCTCATGAATGGTAATTATCTTTGGGAGTTTATCTTTGGTAAAATTTATTGTCCGTCCATTCTACTGTCATTGAAATGCTATCAGCTCTTATATTAAAGGAAAAAATATTCATGAAATCAGGCTGGATTTCTCTTTGTCTTTGCCAACTATATCGCAAGTTACTCCTTAATTAGGTTGTGTTTTCTTTTGCTCTTTTAATGTGTATACATCTATATCTTGTTTAGGTAAATGTGTTACCATCTTTGATTAAAATCATAGTAATTGCGTACCTGTTCTTTGTGCACAGGCAAGCGAGGCGACCAATAATGTGAACTCCTGGATCCAGAACAAAACGAATGGCCTTGTTAAGAACACTGTTCCTCCTGATCAATTCGACGAGCAAAGTAAGATTGTGTTTGCCAATGCAATCTATTTCAAAGGATCATGGGCTGTTCCTTTCAGTGACTGGATGACAGACACTTTTGACTTCCACCTGCTGAATGATGAGAAGGTTCAAGTTTCCTTCATGTCCTACTACATGCAGCAGGCATTCATTAACGTCTGTGACAGGTTTAAGGTTTTAAAACTTCCCTACGCTACATGCCAGATATCCATGTACATCCTTCTTCCAGATGCTAAAGATGCGCTAGCACCATTGGTCGATAAACTTGCCACTGGGACAGGATTCCTTGAGCACCTGGACATTCCAGACCTCTCTGAGGTACGTGGCAAGTACCGGGTTCCCAAATTTAAAGTGTCATTTGGATTCGATGCAACTGAGGCTTTAAAGGAATTTGGATTGAGGGAACCTTTTATTCCGGGTGGACTCAATACTATGATGGACTCTGAGAGGAATGAGCTGCTATATGTTTCAAACATACTTCAGAAATCATCCATTCAGATTGATGAAGAAGGCACAGAAGCTTCCCCTTGTACCAGTATTGCAATGCCTCCACCCGAAGTTCCTCCTCTTTCCATTGACTTTGTTGCGGACCACCCTTTTCTCTTTATCATCCGAGAAGACAGTACTGGAGTTGTGCTGTTTGTTGGACAAGTTCTTAATCCTCTAGCCATCTGACCTGCTGTGCACACAGCATTATGATAATTCTCTAGCTAGTTTGTTGTTTTTTCTAAAGAAAAAGATCAGCTTGTTGTTTCTAGATATATATGTATATCTTGTACTGCTGTACTTTAAAGATTGCATCCTGTATTGTTGTACATGTACTGTTGCCCTAGAAACTCAACTCCTTTTCGATATTCCATTTACTGTGTCTTGCATATGGTTATTCTTGTGACTAATTGGTTATTTTCGAAGCTATTATATATCTATTTTCAACACTATTATTTAACTATTTTCTACAATTTGGTTAACTTCGATTAATTAATTAATTTTGATGCCCTTATTTTCGATGGCGCTGAATTATATCAAAAATAGCTAAATTCGACATTATGTTGAAATTAGCTAATAAATTTATTATTACAGATAATAATATTCGTTTTAATTTTTGAAAATCAATTAATTTAATTTATAAAAAAACTCTAATTCGTTTATCTTCATATAATTTTTTATTTAATAAAAATTATAATACTATTATGACAAGACTTTTTCATGATCACGAGTCACGACGTCCCGGCTCTCCACCAACATAATTAATACATTTTTAACAAAATTATTTCTTTTAAATTTCAAAACACATATAATTTAATTTTAAAACAGCTCTATAAATTTTCTATTATATTTCAGAATTGCAATAAATAAGTAGTCCACATTGATACCAAAATTTGTTTATCAACATATAATTTTTTTTATAATTATTATTATATTACTAAGAAAAGACTCTCATGTAGATCAGGATTTGTTAATGTAAATGATTATCTTACCAACAGTACTATTACATTGCCAATAAAACTATTCGGTTTAATTTTTAAAATTCAAACAGTCTAATACAAGAAACGACTTTAATTATATTATCATTATATATCTTTTTTGTTAATAATAACTATTACACTGCTATGAAAAGACATTCTTATCCCACCAACAAAATTATATTGCCAATAAAATTACTCATTTTAACTTTTAAATCTCAAATAATTTAATTTACGAAGCAAAATATTTTAATTTATGAAGCAATTCTATAAGATACCTACCATGTTTCAGGATTCAAATAAATAAAAAATTCATATTAATATTATTAGTCAAATTTCTATTAATATTTAATTCAACATCTACCTTCACAAGATTGCGAAATTTAACCGATAAAGGTTAGTAATCTATAGTCCAATCACATTGTATCGTTCACCCCTAAAATTTTCAAACTGCCCGCATCCCAAAATTTATTTTACAAACTTATTTGTTAAAAAAAGTAATAAGTAAATATAGCTAAAATGAAAAAGAGGTAAAAAAATCCAACTTATTTTGTATGCGTTTTTTAGATTAGCTCATTTTTTATTGATTTTCCTATGAAATAGTGGGATTATGTATTTGTCTTTGTATGCTTCCTTCCATCCATATCATTTTTTATCTTTTCATGGGAGGTAATGGGTCCAACTTAGTCTTTATCCGTTTTCAAAAATCGTGAGATCCAGCACATTCTCCGTATTTTCCTGAAAAGTGGTGGGATCCATCTCATTCTTTATCGGTTTTAGAGGTTGTGAAATTCAACTCATATTATAACCATATTCTAATCATTTTGTATTCTTATGTGGATCCCGCACATATTGATATTATTGGCCAATTTCATATTAATATTTAATTCAACATCTACCTCATAAGATTGCGAAATCTAACTAATAAGAGTTAATGCGAAATCTAACTAATAAGAGTTAATACTCTATTGTCTAATGACATTGCTTGAATATCGTTCACCTCTAAAATTTTCAAACTAATTTTTAACTCTCGCTCATCCCAAATTTGTTATTATAGACTTATTTGTTATAGGAATAATAAGTAGATATGAAAAAAGTAAAGAAATCCAATTGTATCCATCGATCGGTTTTTCTATGAAATGAAATAGTGGGATTTGGTATTGTATACTTCACCCAATCGAGCTCATTTTCTATCTTTTTCTAGGATGTAACAAATCTAGATCAATCTCTATCTGTTTTTGGAGATAGTGGAATCTAGCACATTCTGAAGTGGGATCCAACTCAGTCTCTATCTATTTTAGAGGAGCACGTTCTTTGTATTTTTCTGAGAGGTAGTGGGATCCAACTCAGTCTCTATCTGTTTTAGAGGAGCACATTCTTTGTATGTTTTTTAGAGGTAGTGGGATCCAACTCAATCTCTATCGTTAGTGGAATCAGCCCATTCTCTGTATTTTTGCGGGAGGTAGTGAGATCCAGCTCAGTCTCTATCCGTTTAGAGGCAGTGAAATCCAGCTGATCATCTTATATCCGTTTAGAAGCAGTGAAATCCAGCACATTCTATGTATCTTTCTAGACCGTAGTGGGATCCAGCTCGGTCTCTATCTTTTTAGAAGTAGTGAAATCTAGCTCATCTTATAACCGTTTTTGTATTCTTATATGGATCTGGCTCATTTTATTCTAAATAAATAAGGATAGAAAGGAGATGATCATTTCTATTATTCTATGACATGTCAATGGCTCAACAAGAACAAGTTGATGTTTCACTGACCCTGTCAAAGCACATTCTTTTAAACTATGGCAAAGATTCAAACCTCGTCTTCTCTCCAATTTCCATACAAGTTATTCTTGGCTTGGTTGCAGCTGGTTCGAGCGGCCAAACCCTTGATCAACTTCTCTCTTTTCTTAAAGCCAGAACTATAGATGAGCTTAACTATCTTTATTCAAGTATCGTCGATCGGGTTTTCGCCAAAGATTCCTCCTCCAGTGGTCCTTGTTTGTCCTTAGCCAATGGTGTTTGGCTTCAGAAGTCACTCACTCTCAAGCCTTCTTTCAAAGAGGTTGTTGAAACTGTGTACAAAGCGGCATGTGGTCAGGTTGATTTTCAAAGCAAGGTCAGGGCACTTAGTAAAGATAGATTAACTTTATCTCTGCAGTATATATGCTGCATTTCAGAATTATACTTGGTTTGGAATTGTATTAAGCTACACAATCATTACGAAATTCTGCATACCTCTGTTTCCTGTTTTTGTTTTTTTGCTAATAACATACTCTTTTTTCAATTTATGATAAATACATAGTACTATTTTTCAAGGTCATATATGGTTTAATTGTTCCGCTCTTTTTCCAGGAGGAAGAGGCGAGAAATGTAGTGAATTCCTGGGCTGAAAAGGAGACCAAGGGCCTTATCAAAGAGCTATTTCCTGCTGGATCATTTGATAGCTTAACTAGGCTTGTTTTTGCCAACACCCTCTACTTCAAAGGAGCATGGAGTTGCGAGTTTGATGCATCCAAAACAAAACACTTTGATTTTCACCTCCTTAACGGTGACAGGGTTCAGGTTCCTTTTATGTCCAGGAATGAGGAGCGATATATCAGTAGATTTGATGGATTCAAAGTGTTGAAGCTTCCTTATGGTAATGGTGGGATCCAAAGCTCGGACAAGCATTCCTTTTCCATGTACATATATCTCCCAGATGCGAATGATGGGCTGCCAGCACTGATAGAGAAAGTTGGGTCAGAATCTGGATTCCTCGACAAATATATTCCATGGATGGCAGCCAATGGTGGGAACTTCTGGATTCCAAAATTTAAATTTGAATATGCAATTGAAGCATCAGATGCTTTACAGAGTCTTGGGCTGGTCTTGCCCTTTAAGCCACAAGATGGTTGCACCGAGATGGTGTATGATCCTAGGCCTCTCCATGTCTCAAAGATATTCCAGAAATCCTTCATTGAAGTTGATGAAAGAGGCACCGAAGCTGCTGTTGCAACTGGTCCTGTTTTTCAGTTATGTTGTTTATTTAAGGTTGACTTCGTTGCAGATCACCCATTCTTGTTCGTCATCAGAGAGAATAATTCTGGAATTGTGCAGTTTATTGGACAAGTGCTAAATCCCTCAATTACTTGAACTGCTTGCTAGTCTCTTCTTGCTCGTGAACCTCCTTTCAGCGATCTAGATTAACTGGTGCATGCATGGTTAGCTGCTGCAGGAGTCTATAGTAGTACTCTCAGTTGGCCTGCTTTCCTATAAGTATTATAATGTTTGTGTCAAGCTTTTGTTGTCCTGGTTTAGTCTCTTTGTATAGCCTGGAGTTAACCCCTTTTCAAGGGCTTAGTTTTCTCCTGGCTCCCTAGTCCCTTCTGCTGTATCCGCATGTTAGAACTATTTCTTTTAAATTTTAAACTTAAATAATTTAATTTTTGAAACAACTCTATAAATTTTCAATAATTTTCAAAATTCAAATATATAAGGAGTACATATTGATACCAAAATACCAAAATTTGGTTATCAAAATATGATTTTCTTATTATTATTATTATTACACTACAAAGAAAAGACTTTCATATTGATCAGGATTTAGTAATACATAACCATTATCCCACCTACGCTTTAATTTTTAGAACTCAAACAATTTAGTCTAAGAAGCAACTCTAATTTCACTACAACAAAAACACCATTAGACAACACTGATCAGACAACGCACGGTGAAAAAAGCGTTGTTTGGAAAAAAGACACAACACTTTCTTTTCGTCTTCGAAAAACTATTGTCTAACACCTACGACCTACAACGGTTAAAAAAACTGTTGTCTCTTAAATTCAAGCAGACAACGGTTTCTTAACTGTAGTATTGTGTAATGATGCATGTTAGACAACTGTTTTGAGAGCCGATGTGGGAAGAAACTTGAGACAATAGTTCAAGAAACCGTTGTTGTAATTAGACAAGTGTTTTATTTGTTGTGTTGTTTACGAGCAGTTCAAACAAAGGTTTCAAATAGTGTTGTGTGACTGGGAAGCTAACATACAAGTGTTTTTGTTAGCATTGTATGATGGCCTTATAGACAAGCCTTTACTAACTAATAAAACCATTGTTTGTTAGACACTATAGGACAAAAAATACCTTTTTATAATAAGACAAAATTTACATTTGACCAGGATTGTTAAAAAAACATACAAAATAAAATTAAAAAAATTGATTTTTTTTATACATGACTACTATTGTTAGTTCTCGACATCGGTAAGGTTAGATGATGGAAAAAAATGTTTATAAATTAATATAGAGCTAATCTTATACATAATAATGATTCCATCCAGTACTTTCTGAATTGTAGACATAAAACACATACTAATACTCACATCCGAACTACAAGATTGTCTTGGTATTACAAATCAACAATACATATTTTTCATATATGCATAATATAAATATATTTCATAAGAAAAATAGTATAGAAACAAGAATTGATCAAGGAAATGCGAATTTTTAACTCATAAAAATGAAAAGTTATTATACAACGGTTTTCTTCTCATAAACCGTTGTCTACATTACTTTTATACAACGGAATTTCCCTGAAGCGTTGTTTGAGCCTAATTTAGGCAATGGATTATCTTACAACGGTATACCTTTCGTAACGGTTGTGTCATTTTCAATGATACAACATAAGTGCGTATAAAAACCGTTGTCTATTAGACATTACAGGACAAAATTTACCTTTATATAATAAGACAAAATTTACGTTTAACTAGTCTTGTTAAAAAAACATACAAAATAAACATAAAAAATTTTTATTTTTTTTATACATGACTAATATTGTTAGTTCTCGACATCCGTACGGTTAGATGATCGAAAAAAATATTTATAAATTAATATATAGCTAATCTTATACATAACGAAGATTCTATCCAGTACTTTCTAAATTGTAGACATAAAACACATACTAATACTCACATCCGAACTACAAAATTGTCTTCGTATTACAAATCAACAATACATATTTGCATATATGCATAATATAAATATATTTATTAAGAAAAATAGTACAAAAATAAGGATTGATCAAGGAAATGCGAATTTTTAATTCATAAAATGAAAAGTTATTATACAACGGTTTTCTTCTCATAAACCGTTGTCTACATTACTTTTATACAACGGATTTTGCCTGAAGCGTTGTTTGAGCCTAATTTAGACAATAGATTATCTTACAACGGTATACATTTCGTAATGGTTGTGTCATTTTCAATGATACAACATAAGTGCGTATGAAAACCGTTGTCTGTAGATACTAAAGGACAAAATTTACCTTTATATAATAAGACAAAATTTACGTTTAACTAGTATTGTTAAACAAACATACAAAATAAACATTAAAAAAATTGATTTTTTTATACATGACTAATATTGTTAGTTCTCGACATCCGTACGGTTAGATGATCGAAAAAAATATTTATAAATATATATAGAGCTAATCTTATACATAACAATGATTCTATCTAGTATTTTCTAAATTGTAAACATAAAACACATACTAATACTCATATCTGAACTACAAAATTGTCTTGGTATTACAAATCAACAATACATATTTGCATATATGCATAATATAAATATATTTATTAAGACAAAAAGTACAAAAATATATTATATATGCATAATATAAATATACAACGGTCCCTTCCCCACCATAAATGTTAGCTAATATGTTAGCTTAGTTAGTTTAGTTATGCTACTTCTTTTTTTCCCCGAAGCTTAGTTATGCTACTTATGACCTAGTTGTAAAAGCGTTAGCTTAGAATATTAAAATATTAATATAATTTTTTTTAAATAAAATATTAATTTAAATTAGTTTTACAAGAATTGAAAGTGATATACAAATGAAATAAATAAGATAATGATGATATACAGAGTTTGTCCATAATAAATTTTATAAAAAGTAAAATATGAATTTTTAGAGTAATAAAAATTTTAAAATAAAAACAATTTTTTTATTAAGTGAAAAACAAAAAAATATTATTTCCCTTTGTTTTGATATGAAAAACCAATATATAATAGGTAATAAAATAAAAAAAGAAAATTTAAAAATGTCAATATACGAACTTATAAATATTATAAAATACATATAAGTAATTAAATTTTTATATAATAAATATTTAAATTTTATTCATTAAGATATAAATATATGCGAATATTTGGACTCTATCAAATGGGCAAATATTGGACTCAAGCGGGTAAATTTCAGACATACAGTCCGCCCAAATTTTCAAACAACTTTGAAATTTTTACTCAAACTCACAGCCTCAATCTCTCTCTCAATACCCCCGCTCACTCTCTCTCGAAATACCCTCTCTCGCTAATCTAGGGCTAATCTCTCTCATTAATGTCTCTCTGGCCACTATTTTCTCAGTTACGCCACCACTTTCCATGGATTTATATTTCTAATTGGGGACAATCGAACTGAGGGTCGAGGCTTCGATTCTTCAATTAGGGCGTGGCTGCTTCAATCATGCTTTGATTCTTCATTAAACTTCAATTAAAGTTCAAGTACTTACATATAATCCCTTAAACTTCATCTAACCTCCCTATCTCTCTTTGATTTCAGGTGTTCTTCATCTAGGTTAGCACTTCGAGACTTGTTTTAAGGTATTTATGAATTTAGGATTTCTGTGTTTTTGGGTTTATTACATTTGTATTATGTATTATTTGTTTTTATGTTTATGTGGTTTGATTTGCTTTGGTTTGTTTTTTTATTTCTGTGTGAAAATGCAATACTCTATTTTTGTGTGTAATGTGTAATTTGAACCCATGCCATGTTTTAGTTTTTTTATATGTGCAGGATGCAGGACAAGTCTGAAATGGTAAAAGATGAATTAGTAATGTTTGGGGATATGGTTTTCTGCTAATTTTTTTTGTCGAAATAACTATGACTTGTTAAGTCTTCTTCTCTTTGGCAATTTATAACCTTGACAATTTTACGTCTGGAATCAAAGTTGAGAAGTGTGTTATAGTTTGACCAATAAAATGTGGTATTTGAAGTGTTTGCTCATTTGGGTTTATGTTTACTGTGGTTTTGAAAGGCTGAGTTGAAGCAGAATTTTGCTGAGTTTAGTTCCTGCCAGTTCACTCCTTCCACACTTATACTATTAACCTGTTGTTAAAGTTTTAATGTCTCTTTCTTGTAGGCCTTGTTGTTAGTAAGAGACGTACCTATATGTTCTTTGCGGGTGATGACAAATAAGTTAAATGCTGGGATCTTGAATAAAATAAGGTTTTATAAAAACCTTTTTTATGGACTATGGCTATGCTAGTGTTTCTAATAAACTTAATTATTGATATTTCTCCACCTTCTAAAGGTTATCAGGTCTTACCATGATCACCTAAGTGGAGTTTATTGCTTGACTATGCATCCCAATATTGACATTCTACTTACAGGGGTCGTGATTTGTGTCGGGTATGATTGTATTAATCTAAAATATTATGCTACCTGTGATTTGACATTCTTTTGTCACATGTTTCAATCTCAGGGAAACTTCAGATTCTGTCACTATAAAGCCAAGGTCGTGGTTTTGTATATAAGGGAACTGCCTTGCCCAAGTTGCAGGGGAACAGGTTACACTCTTATGTACAGAATGCGGAATAGAAAAATCTAAAAAAGATTGTTCCCAGTGTGATGGCAAGGTAAATATTGAATCGTTTACTAGTTATGAATTGCTTTAATATACATGTTGACCAGTACTAAACTTGGTAGAGAGACCAAGAGATATGTGCATTCTTCAATTTTATTTTCTAGCTTCTATTTCTACATGTATTTTTGCCCTGTTCTTATTTATGTATCTTATTTGATATGAAAATGGAATACACGGTCTTGACTATAGACAGTATTGTTTTTCTGCATATAAATAGTGCAAAATATAAAATGCAAAGATATTATAGTACTTCAAATATTTTTTAGTGACCTAATGCTACATAAATGCCTTTAGCCTATTTCTGTTGGAGAATCCGTGTTACAAGTTCTGTATTTCTGTTAGGTATAAAGTTCATAGTCCATATTGATTGTCGATATAAATATATAGAAAGCTATCTATTTTCCGTTATGTATCTTATTAAGAGCTTTAATTGTAAGTGTTTATCAATTACAGGGAATGAATACTTGCGAACAGTGCAAGGGAGATCGTGTAATATGGGAAGAGTCAATCAATGAACGACCATGGGAAAAGGCACGATCAATGTATAAAGATGAGTTAGAAGCAGGGTATAAATCCGTATGTTTGTTGGATGGAATTGTTGGTTGAAAGGTGAATATTAGTTGGTAAATATAATTAGTTGGTGGATATTTAGTTGGTGGATATTGGTAATTGATATTTTGTTTGTACTTGGTTGGTTGTTATGATGGTAATGAAAACTTTTGTTTACCAATTTTTGGCATTGTTAATTATATTGTCTAGTCTAGTTTATTTGATTCATGGTTTTACTTTTAGCTAATGGGACAATGAAATGGCCATTGTTACAAGTTACATAATACAATGGTCACTGTGGTAAAACCATTGTCTATGATATTTTTAACTAATGAGACATGTAAATGACAATTGTTATAAACAACATTATACAATGGTTACTGTGATAAAAAGTATTGTCTCAGGCCCCACAAACAACACAATTTTAAGAATAAAATCGTTGTCTAAGACATATACAAATAAGTATATAGTAGTAACAAACCATTGTCTAAATCAATATTATTCGAGCATTCGGGACAAAAACCGTTGTAGAAGAGCTTTCACACAATTGTTTCATTATATAAACTATTGTTATAAGGAGCTTTACACAAGTGACCAGTACTCTAAACCAGTTGTGCAAGGTACTAAAACACAAGCCTCTATAACGCAAACAATCTTGTCTGATACTCTTATTAACAAGTAAATATATCCAAAAACTGTTGTGGATATCCTCTCTAACAACATCATTTTTGAAAACAACTATTGTAATGAAGAGTTTCTAACAACACCACGTTTAAGAGAAAAGGTTGTTGGTTCTGGGTGTTGCACAATAATTTTTTTAACGTAAACCATCGTGTTCAGCACTATCACACAACGGTGCGCACCGTTGTCTGATACGCATATCGGACGGCGTCTCGATAGACCACGGTTTTCCGTGGTCTCAGACAACGGGCAAAAACCGTTGTGTGATGCTGAATCTGTTGTAGTGTTTGGTTATTATATAATTTTTTTGCTGATAATAATTATTATACTACTATAATAAGACATTCATACTGATTAAAATTTTGTGATATATAAATATTATCCCACCAAATGTTGCCAACAAAACTATTTATTTTAACTTTTAAAACTCAAACAATTTAATTTACGAAACAAAACAATTTAATATACAAAATGATTTTATAAAATTCATACCATGTCTCAGGATTCAAATAAATAAAAAGTTCTTAATGATATTTTTAGCCAAATTCATATTAATATTTAATTCGACATATACCTATATAAGATTGTGAAATCTAATTATGGTTAATACTCTATCGTCCAATGACATTGCTTAAATATTGTTCACTCCTAAAATTTTCAAACTGATGTTTTAACTCTCGGTCATCCCAAAATTTATTATTATAGACTTATTTGTTAGAAAAATAATAAGTATAGATATAGCTAACGAAAAAAGGAGGTAAAAAAATCAAACTCATTTTATATCCGTTTTTTAGATTAGATCATTCTTCATTGATTATTCTATGACATAGTGTGATTTGGTATTTATTTTTGTATGCTTCCCTCAGCTCATTTTTGTATATTATTCTAGGAGGTAATGGTTCCAGCTCGGTCTCCATACATTGTTAGAGGTAGTGGAATCCAACACATTCTCACTATTTTTCGGAGAGATAGTGGGACTAAGTCTCTATCCATCTTAGAGGTAGTGAAGTCCAACTCATATTATAACCGTTATTGTATCTTTTTGTGAATCTGGCTCATATTGATATTATTAGCAAAATCCATATTAATATTTAATTCAACATCTACCTTCACAAGATCGGGGAATCTACCTGATAAGGGTTAAACTCTATTGTCCAATGACATTACTTGAATATCGATCACCCCTAAAATTTCAAACTGATGTTTTAACTTTCAAAATTTGTTATTAGACTTATCCGTTGAAAGAAAATAAGTTGATATAGCTATAAAAAAAAAGAGATAAAGGAATCCAACTCATTTTGTATCCATTTTTGAGGTTTGCACATTCTTCATCGGTTTTCCTATGAAAATAGTGGGATTTGGTATTTGTTTTTGTATGCTTCCCTCTAGGAGTGAGCATCGGCAGGTTTGGACGGTTTGGAGGGTCTAAACCAAACCAAACCGAAATAATCGGTTTTTCAAAATCTCAATCCAAAACCAAACCATTATGTTTAAAATCCAAACCAAACCAATCCGTTTTAGCTCGGTTTGGTTTCGGTTTAAACCGTTTTTTAAATGTAAAACAAAGTTAGCAACAAAATTAAATTTTAACTTGAAAAATAAGGAATGAAAAATTCAATTTATATTTTCTATTTAATCATATTTAAAGAGGATACAACAATATATTAGCTTGATAAATAAAAAGAGACGGAAGAAAATAAAAAAAATGTTATTCGTATAATTTTATAAAAATATATATAAAAAGAATAAAATCATAATACATACATCAAAATTAATATCATAAAATAGAATAAATAATATTTTTAAAGAAAATCTTTACTAGGATACCTTTTATATGTTTAAGATTTTACATTTTTTTGTAGATTATAAATTTATTTTTAGTATTACATTATTAGCACATGTATATTAATGTTTAAATCTACACATTCGGTTCGGTTCGGATTTATCGATCGGTTTGGAGGTAAAAACCGAAACCAAACCGAAATAATTCGGTATTTAAAATTTGAAACCATAACCAAACCAAACCATTATTAAACCGTTAAATTCGGTTTGGACGGATTGGATCGGCCGGTTTCGGTCGGTTCGGAGAATTTTTGCTCACCCCTGCTTCCCTCAATCAAACTCATTTTTTTTTATCTCTTTCTTGAAAGTAATGCATCAAGATCATTGCCTATCCGTTTTTTGAAATAGTGGAATCCAACACATTCTATGTACTCTAGGTGGTAGTGGGATCCAACTCGTCTCTATTTGTTTTTGAGGTAGTGGAATCCAACACATTTTTTATATTTTTCTAGGAGGTAGTGGGATCCAACTTAGTCTCTATCCGCCCGTCTCTATCTATTTCTAAAGATAGTGGAATCCAGTACATTCTATGTATCTTTTTAGACGGTATTGGGATCCAGCTCAGTCTCTATCCTTTTAGAAGTAGTGAAATCCAGCTCATTTTGTAACCGTTTTTGTATTTTTATATGGATTTGGCTCATTTTATTCTAAATAAATAGGGATAGAAGGGAGATGATCATTTCTATTATTCTATAACTTGTCAATGGCTCAACAAGAACAAGTTGATGTTTCACTAAACCTGTCAAAGCACATTCTTTTAAACTATGGCAAAGATTCAAACCTTGTCTTCTCTCCAATTTCCATACAAGTTATTCTTGGCTTGGTTGCAGCTGGTTCGAGTGGCCAAACCCTTGATCAACTTCTCTCTTTTCTTAATGCCAGAACTATAGATGAGCTTAACTATCTTTATTCAAGTATCGTCGATCGGGTTTTCGCCAAAGATTCCTCCTCCAGTGGTCCTTGTTTGTCCTTAGCCAATGGTGTTTGGCTTCAGAAGTCACTCACTCTCAAGCCTTCTTTCAAAGAGGTTGTTGAAACTGTGTACAAAGCCGCATGTCGTCAGGTTGATTTTGAAAGCAAGGTGAGGGCCACTTCATACAGTATTTTTTATATACTCCCTCCGTCCCTTTTTACTTGTCCCTTTTGAAAAAATAACGCATCTTAAGAAAATGTTAGGTGGATATCTTGTTTTCATACATATCCCTAATAAATGTAATGAATTAGATAGAGTTGTGTATATATATATGCTAGTCAAACATTGGAAGTTGTTACATTTTGAAAAAACATACAAAAAGTTGCTTTGAAAAGAGAAGTGGACAAGTAATTTGGGACAAAAAAAAATTTCAAAAGGGACATGTAAAAAGGGACGGAGGGAGTATTTTTTTTTTTGACAATGCAGGCTTATATGCGTTACAAATGTTCTAATACTTTTCGGATGAGTCGAACCCGGGCCCGGGACAACCTTTGTAAAGTGTTATTTATACGCGGCAGTGGTGATGAATTTCAGGCATTTTGAATCAGGGAAATCAATATTTGGGTATTATGCGCTAAAATTCAATTGAAGAGAACAATGTGTTGAACTGAGAATTTCAGAGAACTATAAAATTAGTTTTTCCCATTTTGGACAAATTTTTCTGCAGTAAGATAGATTTACTTTAGTACTATATATGCAGCATTTCAGAATTCTACTTGGTTTGGAATTGTATTAAGCTACACAATCTATACGAAATTCTGCATACCTCTGTTTCCTGTCTTTGTTTTTTTTGCTAATAACATACTCTTGTTTCAATTTATGATAAATACATACTATTTTTTAAGGTCATATGTGGTTCGTCATTATATTTGTCATATGAATGTAGGTGATGTGATTTAATTTTTCCGCTCTTTTCAGGAGGAAGACGCAAGAAATGTAGTGAATTCCTGGGCCGAAAAGGAGACTAAGGGCCTTATCAAAGAGATTCTTCCTTCAGGATCAGTTGACAGCTCAACTAAGCTTGTTTTTGCCAACGCCCTCTATTTTAAAGGAGCATGGAGTTGCGAGTTTGATGCATCCAGGACAAAAGACAATGAGTTCCACCTCCTCGATGGCAGCTCAATTCAGGTCCCCTTCATGACCAGCAACAAGAAAAAGCAATTGATCAGGGTTTTCAACGGTTTCAAAGTGTTGGGGCTTCCTTATAAACAAGGTGACAAACGCCAATTTTCAATGTACATCTTTCTTCCGGATGCAAAAGATGGGTTGCCCAGATTAGTAGAGAAATTTGGTTCCGTACCTGGATTCCTGGAGCGCCATATTCCATATCAGGAAGTAGAAGTTGGCGCCTTCCACGTTCCAAAATTTAAGTTCTCATTTGAGTTTGAAGCATCTGATGTTTTAAAGGAACTAGGCCTGGTCTTGCCCTTTACCAGGAATGATGGCCTTACCGAGATGGCGGATTCTCCTGTGGGTCCAAAGCTCTGTGTTTCTCGCATATTTCATAAATCCTTCATTGAAGTTGATGAACAAGGCACTGAAGCTGCTGCTGCATCTGTTTCTAAAGTTCGATTATGTCTAATAGCTTATATTGACTTTGTCGCAGACCACCCATTCTTGTTCGTCATCAGAGAAAACAATACCGGAAGTGTGCAATTTATTGGACAGGTGCTTAATCCTACTTGAACACATGATTTTCGCAGATTCTTGAGCCTTTAGTGTGAGTATGCAACTTTTTTCATCAGAAGCATTGTTATTGTTTTAAGTTTATCATATATTTATCATCTGAATTTTGAGATTTGAATTATGTTCTATTTATCAAAGTGTCTATGTCATGATTTGGGTTGATTGTCCCTGGATTTAAATCTAAATACATGTTTTTTTTTCATATTTTTTCATTGTTGTGTGTATTCAAAAATAATTTAAATATAATATATAGATATTGACATTTTTTTGCATGTGAAGTTCTGCTGCAGAACCCTAGCTAAGGGTTATTTAGGTAGGGTTCTATGGTTATCACTCTGATGGTTCTCTTCTGAACATAACCCATATATATATATTTTTCTAAATTTTATGATATCTCTTTCAGGTTAATTATAATATGCATGAAATATTATAATTAATGATATTGATGTGAATATGATGGGATTCGATTTTTTTTGTTAAATCAAAATAAATATAAAAAATAAGTTTGTAATTGTCAAATTCTAAAATTTTAGTTTTTGAAGAGCCTATAATCAATTTATAATTCTTAAAAATAATTATAATGGATCAAAACATAATTAAATTAATTAATAATTTATAAACAAAATTTAACTAAACGTAGCTAATTCGAGTTTCGATAATCCAATTCTTTAATCTAATTGAAATGGATATCGGACTAGATCGAAATCAAAATGAAATTTTGTTGATCTGGAAAATAAGATATTCGGTTTGATTGTTACTAATCTGACGATCCCATGCTCATAGATAGGAGTGTACACGGGTTGTCCAAACCGTTTAACCTGACCCAAACCGATCTTATTTTCAGTCGAATCAAACCGAAAATTTTAAACCGTTACTTAATTGGGTTGAATCGGCTCCAACCCGACTTTAATGTGTTGGGTATGGTTTTAGATTTTACTGGGCCGACCCAACCCAACCCGAGGGTATTTCAATAAAAATATATAATATATACTTTATATAATAAGGTTAGTTTTTGTTGTGTTTTTTGCATGCTCATACTTATCAATTTAGTAGTTGAGTGAGTGACTAGTACCTGATGATATACATGTTCTGATAATATATAACCATTTGTTTTTCTACTTTTATTCTAATGTAACATGAACAAAGATTAAGTTGGAAGTTAGTGTTCTCATCAACCATAATAAACATTTTGGTCACATCAGTACAGAAAAATACAAGTAATATCAGAATTTCCTATGCTGTAAAAATAAGAATTACAAAGAGGGACCACAATCCCTCCACATGCACAGCTATTAATCTGTATTGTTTTACCTCCACCAAATTCTAAACATTTTTTTGACTCTGTTTGTTTCTTTTTTTTATATCGTAGAGTTTTTATTTTCAGAATTTAATAGTTAGTAACCCGTACAAACCAGTCCAACCCAACCCAACCCGTTATACGACAAATTGGGTTGGGTTAAAAAATTATTTTAATGGGTTGGGTTCGAAAATTGGCAAACCAAATTTAATGGGTTGGATCGATAAAAAGTTTAAACCGGCCCAACCCGACCCGCGTACACCCCAACTCATAGACAGAGGCGTAGCTATGGCCATGATATAGGGGTCACTTGAACCCATAAAAATTTTAATTTTATGTATATAATTATTATTATAATAAATTTTGAACCCTTATTAAAAATTGGGTTGACCCCTCTGTATAAACAAAAAATAAAGCAGTAAAGACTAAAGTAACAAAACCCACTCCCCTCTACTTTTCACCTACCACTTTACAATATTCACCCACCCACTAAAGCACAAAACAAGAATGGATAAGTTTGTAACAAGAAGCAGAGCTCCCGTTGAAGAACAAGAAGTTGAATTGGGCAACCTTCCTGCAGATCCCGGGTTGCGAATTCCAATTTCAGATTATCATCCCAATCTCAAAGATAAGGTAAGAAGAGCTTATTTACAGAAAGGAGCATGTCAACCATCTCATAATTTTAAGAAACGTAAAATTGAGAATTTGTTACGACGTTTCAATCTTAATTGGTTCAATGAATATAAATTGTGGTTGGAGTATAGTGTAGAAAAAGAAGCTGCGTTTTGCCTGTATTGTTATCTTTTTAAGTCTGATAATAAACAAAGTGGGGATGCTTTTGTTAAAGAGGGTTTTGATGCTTGGAACAAAAAAGAGAGATTAGATTTGCACGTAGGAGGTCCTAACAGTGGACATAATCAAGCCCGGAGAAAATGTGAAGATTTGATGAAACAAAATCAGCATATAGATGTGACATTAAATAGGCATTCAGAGCAGATTAAAAATGAATATCGAATTCGTTTGGGTGCTTCAGTTGATTGTCTCCGTTTTCTTTTAAGACAAGGTATTGCTTTACGTGGTCATGATGAATCTGATGGATCAATAAATCAAGGAAATTTTCTTGAAATATTAAAATTTCTGGCTGCACATAATAAGGAAATTGATGGAGTTGTTGGGAAAAATGCTCCTGGCAATCTTAAGATATCGTCTCCAGACATTCAACATGACATTGTCAATGCTTCTGCGGTAGAAACTCTTAATTATATTATTCATGATTTAGGAGATGATTTGTTTGCTATTTTGATTGATGAATCACGTGATATATCAGTGAAAGAACAAATGATTGTTATCTTGAGGTATGTTGATAAAAGAGGTCATGTAATTGAGAGATTTATTGGTATTGCACATGTTCCCAATACAAATGCTGCGTCACTTAAAGTATGCATTGATTCATTGTTTGCCAAGCATGGATTGAGTATATCCAGGATAAGGGGACAAGGCTACGATGGGGCGAGTAACATGAGGGGGGAGTTTAATGGCTTAAAAAGTTTAATTATGAGAGAAAATGAATCAGCTCATTACATCCATTGTTTTGCTCACCAACTCCAACTCACATTAGTTGCTATTGCTAAAAATAATGTTCATGTTGGGAGCCTCTTTAACATGATTGCAAATTTAGTGAATGTTGTTGGAGCTTCTTGTAAGCGTCGAGATATACTTCGAGATCGTCAAGCTATTCATATATATGAAGCATTAGCAATTGGAGAACTTGCAAGTGGACATGGATTAAATCAGGAAACAACTCTGAAAAGAGCCGGAGATACACGATGGGGCTCACATTATGGTACACTTCTATCTCTTATTAATATGTTTGAATCTGTTATTGATGTTCTTGATACTATTGTTGATGATGGCCCGAGTTCTGAACAAAGAGCTGAAGCCTCTGCTTTGTTGGAGTTTGTACAATCTTTTGATTTTGTTTATAGTTTGCACTTAATGAAGAATGTTTTGGGCATTACAAATGAATTATCGATTTCGTTGCAAAGAAAAGACCAGGATATTGTGAATGCAATGAAATTAGTGAAATTATCAAAGTTAAGGATACAAATGCTAAGGGATGATGGCTGGGATGATTTATTAGCAGAAGTTTCTATGTTCTGTGAGAAATTTAATATCATTTGCCCAAACATGGAAGATAATTTTCAAATGAAAGGACGTTCTCGACGTAAAGTGCACCAGGTTACAAATATACATTATTATAAGGTGGAATTCTTTTATGGTGTTTTGGATATGCAACTTCAAGAGCTCAACACTCGTTTTAATGAATCTAACATGGAACTACTGCTTTGTATGTCCTGTTTGAGTCCAAATGATGCATTTGCTGCTTTTGACAAGAAAAAATTAATTCGGCTGGCTCAATTTTATCCAAACGACTTCTCCTCAGTAGAGCTTATGATGTTGGGAAACCAGTTGGGTACTTATATTTTTGATATGCGGTCTGACAATGAATTTTTAATTTTAAATGGGATCGCTGTTCTTGCAGAAAAGTTAGTTCAAACAAAGAAGGACATGGTATATCCTTTGATCTACTTACTTATAAAATTGGCACTGATATTACCAGTTTCTACTGCAAGTGTTGAAAGAGCATTCTCTGCAATGAAGATTGTGAAAAGTAGGCTAAGGAATCGGATGGGAGATCAGCTGCTGAATGATAGTCTCGTTACATATATTGAAAAAGCAGTGTTCGATGGTGTGCTAAATGAATCAATTATCCAGCGGTTTCAGCATATGAAAAATCGTCGAGGACAACTATGAAACTGTAAGTACATATGATTAGTTACTTCTTTGTAAAAATATGTTAAAACATTCAATTGATTCAAAGAATGATCTTGTGGAGCAAATTTTGACCCCTTCTTTTTCGCAATTTAAACTATATGGCCCACATAAATAAGCTCTTGGGCCTTGCAAAGTGCAAACATTCCTCCTCTATCAGTAGCATTGTTTTCTCTTGTCTCTGTCTCTGTCGTTGATGTTCTCCGGCCGGGTAACGCTTTTCTCCGTAAAATTGGCAGATTAATAAATATGAAAATACTATCATGTACGAGTAAGGGAACCACAGGTAGGGCTGTAAAATGATCCGGGTGATCCCGGGTACCCCTCTGCTCAAGTACCGGATCATATTATTTTTAGCTTGTCCAGATTTGGGTCCGGGATCGTTTTATTCGGATCTAAACCGATCCCGGGTATTTGAGATTCGGATCTGAACCGGATATGATCCAGTATCGTATTTTCTATTTTTTAACCGGGTAGTTTATGATCCATCGAATATGAGCCGGATATGATCCACTAACACTAAGTATCATTATTATTTCATTTGTTCAAATAACTATCATTAGTCTAAGTAAACATAATATTATAAAGTATAATAATTTTAAATTAAAACTTATAGTTATATATTGATATATATCATTTATTAAATATATATGAAGATAATAAGTATGATCACATTAAATAAATCATATTTTATGAAGATATAAACTTAAATAAGATATTAAAATTTTATAAAATGATAACTATTTACTTGCAAATATGATGGTGTTAAAATATAATATGTATATGAGTTTGAATCGAATATGAACCGCGGATCATATTCGGTTATTCGGGTAGGATCATATTATGAAAAGTTATATGAGCCCGAATCTGAGCGGGTATAGGTGTGCTCGTATCCGGGATCATATATTATACGGGCTTAATTTTTCCGCCAGATTTGGATCGTTTTCAAAACGAATATGAGACATGTATCATATTTTCGAGCCGGATATGAGCCGAGACACCGGATAGTCCGTATCGATTTACAGCCCTAACCACAGGGGTCTGGATATTAGAGCCCTAACCTCGAAAAAATAATATATATTTTATTTAGTTCTCCTCTGAATTATAAATATCACAGAAAAGAATTTATTTTGTAAAAAAATAGTAAAACATATTTAACAAAAATAAAATAAAAAATAATGATTTTACAAATAAAAACAAATATTATAAAATTAAATCTAAACTTAAATAATTTAACCACAAAAAAGAAGAACACTTAATTTAGAGAGAGTCTGATTGATAAATACACGTACACTTTGATAAATCATAAGCACAATCATAGTTTTTTTTAGAGCTTATTGCACTTTGTAGCCCCACACTTTGGCTGATTAGCAAATCAGACCCCACACTTTGAAACATGACAGTTTGTAACCCTAAGTTTCATTTAGCTTTCAGTTTGTAACTCTGGCTCACACATCCGTTAAAAACAGTTACCTCTCAAACAGTTAAAGTTAACGGCTGTTTTTAACGGATGCGTGGGCTAGGGTTATAAACCGAAAGCTAAATAAAACTTAGAGTTACAAAATGTCACATTTCAAAATGTAGGATCTGATTTGCTAATCAGCCAAAATATGGGGTTACAAAGTACAATAAACTTTTTTTTATCTCAATATACAATCATGTAGAAAATTAAAATGAGAGGTGGAATCCTCTGTAAATTAAGTTAATTTTCACGGTCAACCACAATCTGGAAGTCAGATTTATCAAATCAGACGTGCAAAGCCGAATCTAATATCTTAGCAACCAAGTCTAGCACAACTCAACCGTGTCTCCAAACGCGTGGCGCTGTCTTATTTTATGTTTAACTGCAACACACACAACACATACAAACTTGTGACCCATTTTCTTGAAACCCCAGTTGCCAATCTTCCCTAAACTCCCCCAAAAAATGGACTTAAGACAATCAATCAAGAACCAAACTGATGTCTCCCTCACACTTGCAAAACACATACTACTAAACAACAATAACAGCCACTCAAACACTGTCTTCTCCCCTCTTTCTGTTCATGTAGTTCTTGGTCTGATCACAGCTGGATCATCTGCACAGACCCAAAAGCAGCTTCTGTCTTTTCTTAAAGCTGGGTCAAGTGATGATCTTAATTCTTTGTCTGGGCAGTTGGTTGATCTTGTGTTTGCTGATGGGTCTGGGTCTGGTGGGCCTTGTGTGAGTTTTGCTAATGGGGTCTGGATTGATGAGTCTCTTGCTCTTAAGCCCTTGTTTAAACAGGTGGTGGAAGGGGTGTATAAGGCTGCTTCTCTTCATGTTGATTTTCAGACCAAGGTTGGTTGGGTTTTTTTTTTAATACTAATTTTTCGATTTTATTTGTGTTTGCAATCATGTTTATTTATGTTGCTTGTTTGTGTTGGTTTTGATGGTGTTAGATATTTAGATTTGTATGAATTGGATGATGCTGATATTTCTAATTTTTGGTAGTTGCTGTATCTTGTTTCGAGTATAGATGGGAGGGGGACTGGGGGAGATCTGATTCTTGAACTCTTATAGCACTAGGATGCTTTTGCCCACATCTCGGATACTTCTTAATTTTCAATTAGTACATTTGAGAAATGCGTGAAAAAGTTGTAATTGAAGAGAGGTTGCTTTGTGGAAATAGAAATTACATGATTGGCTGATTATTCTGACTCCTATGAGGGATAAACAGACTTCAGTCTTCAGATATGCTAACAATTGCTCGGGAAAAATTATTAAACATCAGCCTATCACGCCTAATGATCATGTTTTGTTTTCCAGTTTTTCGATATTCAATTTAGGGATATAATATAACTAGTCAGAATGATGGAGTAAACCCAAGGTTTAATTAGATGCATTATGAGGTAGGAATGATACTGCTATATGCGTGAAGAAGTGATAATGCTGTTTACCTGATGAGATTAATGGCAACCCCTCGAAAAATATTTATTATGATATGCTGACTTGTAATAGAATTGGTTTTTATATCAAAAGTTAACTGTTGAGTGGTTGTCGACCAAGTCACACGTCGTAAGCAGTCAAACAATTCCATTAGTATGGGCTCTTTTGGGAAGAGCCCAAAAACAAATCCGTGCATTGCGGGCTGCAGTTGTGTGATGTGGGAGACCCTCCAGAACTGCGTCCGCCTTAGGCCTTATTGCTTCTGAATATGAGATGTTGCATCACTGAATACAGATTTCTGTACAAAGGAATTAGATGTTCTTAAATTTTACTCTTTTACTGAAAAATTGAACAATTTCTACATTCATGTACCAATGTTTGTTTTTGTATTGTTTGCACCTTAACATTAATCGTCTCCCTTAAGTAAACAGAAGTTAATCAATTGACCCCGTGAATAAGGATTATTTAACTTATACTGTATGTAACTAACCAATATGATCCTTTGTGTGTTTGTCCCTGCTTCTTTGTAGTTTGTGTCTGTGGTTCTTTTCTTCTTTTGCAATTATAGTACTACTTAGTTTACGACGCGAAAGCTACTTGATTATTCTTTTATGAAATTATTTTCTAGGGCTCTTATGGAAAATGTTATGGAGTCTGTTCTTGATTGTTATCTTTGTAGGGTAATGTTGTATGCTAGCCATTTATGTTATCCTTTAGTTGTTACTTGTTACTTTTTAATTTGTCTTATAATAAAATTATTGTTATATGACACCACAAATGGACCCCAAATTACTTTCCGTTATTCATAGATAAATGTGGAGGGCCTATTCTTTACATGATGGTGCTGTGATGTAGCTACTTTCTCTACATATGCACTCTATTTGCAATCTCTTGTCTGCTTTTAATATTTATTAATAACATAGTAATAACCGTCTATAATCAGGAATCAATAATAATGGACATAAAATGACTAGTTCGATGTACAAGTTATGCTTATGTGAATCTTTCTTTGTCAAATACAATTATGCTTAAAGAGTTCCTTAAGGTCATTATTTGAATAATTTGCATTTGGTTCTAGTTGATTCTCCCCAAGATCCTCTGTTTTTGGTCCTCTATGTTTGTATCATTGTATTAATGTTCCTATGGTGTATAGGTCGTACTGTTTATTTTAACTATGTGTATATATCTGCATACAGGCTACTGAAGTGACCAATTCAGTGAACTCGTGGGCTGAAAAGAAGACCAATGGCCTTATCAAAGAGATTCTTCCTTCTGGATCAGTTGACAGCTCAACTAGGCTTGTTTTTGCCAACGCCCTCTATTTTAAAGGAGCATGGACTGACAAGTTTGATGCATCCACTACTAAAGAGGATGAGTTTCACCTCCTCGATGGTAGCTCAATTCAAGTTCCCTTCATGACCAGCAAGAAAAAGCAATTGATCAGCGCATTTGATGGTTTCAAAGTGTTGGGGCTTCCTTATAAACAAGGAGGTGACAAACGCCAATTTTCCATGTACTTCTTTCTTCCAGATGCAAAAGATGGGTTGCCGAAATTAGTGGAGGAAGTTGGTTCAGTAGCTGGATTCCTCGAGCGCCATATTCCATACCAGAAAGTAGAAGTTGGCGACTTCCGCATTCCCAAATTCAAAATCTCATTTGGCTTCGAAGCATCGGAAGTCTTAAAGGAACTAGGGCTGGTTTTGCCCTTCTCCGGTGACGGTCTTACCGAGATGGTGGATTCTCCTATGGGTCAAAAGCTGTATGTTTCAAGCATATTCCACAAATCCTTCATCGAAGTCAACGAAGAAGGCACAGAAGCTGCTGCTGCATCAGCTGGTGTCATAAAACTGAGGTCTTTACAAATGTTCGATAAGATCGACTTTGTTGCAGACCGCCCATTTCTCTTCCTTATCAGAGAAGACATGACCGGAGTTGTGCAGTTCATCGGACAAGTCCATAATCCTCTCGCTACCTAGACATGCCGCGTTGTAAACCTTTCTCGGAGTCTCATAATAATACCTGATCAACTGCTGACATTACATTTAGCCCTCTTGATGAACTTTACAGCCTTGCCAGTTATGTTTTCCTGTACCTGTCAATTCTCAACACTCTTGAGTTAGTTCAAAAGCAGCAGCTAGGATCCAGCAATAAGTCTGTTTGATACTGTATGTTTAACTACCTACCATTTGGAGTCCACATGTATTGCTTTATCTTATTCTTGTTTTTTTTAATATAAAGTTTATCTTACAGGTTCTATTATCTATGATCTATAGTAAATTAGGAGTATTATATACTGTGACTACTAATTCTAGGTGATTAGTCTATTTTTGTGATCAGAGTATTGACTTATTTAGGAGGGTAATAATTTAATTAAGAAAAAGTTATTTGTTTAAGGCTTTAAGCCACCTACTCTGTACCAAGTTTAAAATCTCAACATCTGTCCTTTGTCTTCAATATTTAGCGTCACTTCTCAGTCCTCACTCCTTCCGGAAAATAAAAATAATGCCTCGTGGCTCATTCGTATTTTTAAGAATAGCTTTTGGAATTTGGATGATTTCCTCATATAATGAAATTCTGTTTACCAAATTTCATACACAAATTTCTGTGTACCAAATTTTAAAAATTTGACTCATGATTTTATTTGAAATAATTATAAATTTTATTTTCAAAAATACGGTAGAATTATTTATGCAATCTCTGCAACTCTTATGATCTAAATTTCAATTATTTATGCAATCTCTGCAACTCTTATGATCTAAATTTCAACTGATTTCAACCAACGTTGAAGCCTCATATGCAGTTTTGACGATATTTTTGAGAATATAAACATTTTTATAAATTTCTCTATTTTAACCGAGTCAAGTTAAAACAATATTAGGATTTAACTAGTGTGGGTCCATGGGTACAGGCTAAGCGTTAAATTTGATCTATTTAACTTGTTTTGATTGATGGAGATTTTGTATATGCAGGGATTCAGGGATTCATCATTATTAATAAATATTTCCTCTGTCCCGACCAATTTTTCACATTTCAAAAATTACCGAAAATAGTCAATGAGTCTCACCACTTTTCCATTTTTCCTCCATTTTCACACTAATTTTACTCCAGTATTTCCCTTTTATACATTAAAAATTAATGAGTTCCACCACTTTTCTTTCTCGTTTCCACTACTGTATCCATATTCCTTAACTTTCGTGCCCGAACCAAACGTAAGGAATTGGCTGGGATGGAGGGACTAGTAGTCTACTAATATAAGTTAAATGAATGAAATTTGACACTTAGCATGTGCCCATGGGCACACAAAAGAAAAACTGTCGGCAATTTAGTGGAAAAAAAGTAGTCCAAGTGGGCGAAGTGACGAGACTAACTAATATTTAATGTATAAAGTGGATGTACAGTGTGTAAAATGATGAGACAAATTAATATTTAATATATGAAGTAGGCGTAATGAAAGAAAGTAATGAATATAATTAAATTTTTATATTATAAAATCTTACTTCTTTTGAAATATATAAAATTGATGGGACGTTTAACAAAAAAAAGTATACAAAATGAGTGGGGCGGAGACCTGCACCCATAAAATTAAATTCATGACAATAAAAATAGGGAATCGATAAATAAACTCCCAACTTTACTATTTAAGCTCCAATTTAATTTTTTTATTTATCAAAATCTCATTATTACCACTAATATGAATGAAAAATGTGAAGAATGCATGGGTAAATATAATATTTGGAATTGACAGTTTTATGTGATATCGTCGATTTCTTCATACATTCGGTTACACATAAATCTAAATATTCATTCCTGAACAGATACGTTAAATCTTGAAACTTTCGCCTCTTGAAAAATATTTAACACCAATATCATGATATAGTACAAAGATATGCAAAGATGAAAATGTAGGACCCAGCTAGCCAGCCCAGAGTATTAAAGATGCAAATACGAACAACCAACTTAACGTAATCAATAACATATCTTTGAATTATTTCTCTTCTCCATCTCGGAGTTCTGCTTGCTCCACCACTACAAATCTTATATTTACAAATACTCATGTATGATTAAGATTAAATTATGATACATGGTACTTGTCATTAATTATTTTATAATATCTAAATATCTTAATACCTCAGTGGTCCCACTAGATTTTTTTCATCTTTCCTTCCCAAATCGACTATATCTTGGTGGATTATAGATAGATTTCATAAATTTAAAATCTCTTCTCATGGTAATTAATTTATAATTTTTATTGATTGTAACGGGAATAAAAATGAAGTTATGGACGAAAACAGTTACTAGAAGACCCGAATTTGACAGCCGCAAGACACAATAGGCGAGAGAGAGATTGCGAGAGAGATTGAGAGAGAAAGAGAGAACGCGTACGACTCTTTAAATACTCATACTAGTTGTGCTTGTTCCAGTAACTGAGTTGAGAGTACACAACCCAAAAAAGAGATTAAGATAATATTATTAAACGCGAAAAACACAAGCTTGTAAGAAATTAAAAACATGGACAACAAGGCGAATCACCACCCTCATGAGCATGAGCATCAGCATCAACACCCTCACCCTCCGGCCAATCATCAGCCTCCTCCGGTGATTATTCCGCCCCTTGGTGCTGCCAGAGGACCCTCTTTTCCTCCCAATGAACAACTCATCCAGCTCAACTACTGCATCCACTCTAACCCCTCCTGGCGTCAGTCTCTCCCTCTCTCTCTCTCTCTCTCCCTCTCTCTCCCTCCCTCCCTCTCTCCCTCTCTCTCTCTCTCCCTCCCTTTCTCCCTCTATCTCTCTCCCCCTCTCTCTCTTTAATCTCTCTCTCTTGCACATACATATATAATTCACCAAGAAAGGTCTATTTCTTGTAAAGTTTCTTTTAAAAATTGCAACTTTATTCTCACCTGACTAAAGTTTTGTTCTTTTTGTGGAAGCCTTCATTTTTTTACATGTGTGTATATATATGTTTAAGAATAATTCGTTGATTCTCCGAAGATCTTTAATCTTTCGCCAAAGAAAAAGATCAATTTTTTTGTATTGATTGATCAATTTTTTGTGTTCTATGTGCTTTATAAGGAATCAAGGGTTTTTCCATTGATTTGTATTGGGTGTTGTAAATTTTGGTCTTGGATTGAATATCTTGTTGATTTGCCTTTGCCCCGCATTACATGATTCAGTGTTGTTTAGTGTTTATATCATCTGAATTGTGCATTTCAATGTTTTGCAGCTCAAACTGTTTTACTAGGATTCCAGCACTACATTGTAATGCTCGGAAGTGCTGTCATGATTGCCACCATTCTTGTCCCTCGAATGGGTGGAAGTCCAGTTAGTATTACTAATACTGATCGTATCTTTATTTGATAGTCGGTGCATGATTTAATTCCATTTCTGCTTCATTTGTACATTCATTAGGGTGATAAGGCCAGAGTGATCCAGTCATTGCTGTTTATGTCTGGTATCAATACACTTCTCCAGACCTTGATTGGGACAAGACTTCCTACAGTGATGGGGCCGTCATTTGCTTATGTGATTTCAGCATTGGGCATCATCAACGATTTTTCTGATAGTAACTTCTCAAGCGAGCACCAGGTGCGCAAAACTTTTTATTGAACTGAAATATAGATGAAGTTTAGAATTACGTGGGAAATTATTTTATTATATACTTGATGATAGCGCAGGTATGCTTAACCTACTTTCCAATAATATGTGAAGTCTTTTGGGCTGTTGGATTACTGGATTACACATTTCTTGATTATTTTCTCAAGAAACCGTCAATAATTGGTCTGATTCGTGCTACATCCAGGGCCCTCTGCATTAAAGATATTTAAATAGATTTGGAATATTCAAATAATACTAAATTAGACATTTCGTGATTATTTTCTCAAGAAATCGTCAATGATATATTCGACCAGTGCTACATCCCGAGGCTTCTGCATTAAAGATATTCAAATCGATTTAGGATGACCCGGAAAGCCTCTTAATAAAAAAGAGAAGGGCATGGCTGCGCATACCGAGACCTTTTCGAGACTCTGCTGATGCAGGAGCCTTTTGTTCCGAAAACTTGGGATGATAAACCAAACAAACGACTTTCTAGAAAGTGCAACTTTATAAATAAAGGGGATACACCCTTAATTGGAAAACCCCTAATTCTATAGAGTATATTTTTATCAGATAGTATGGCCGACTCTCATGAATGCAGCCCTTTTTCATAGTCTTGCTAAAATGCTCATAATCAACATTGAATGCCTGGTGATCCAACTAGCTGCTAATGGTGACAAGATCAATGCATTGACTCCCAGCTCTAGTTGTGTCTCCTGCATATCCCTTTGTCAACATCTACGTACTGTTGTCTACTCCTCTAGGTGGTGCGCTATAGATTTTAAATGTCTGTTTTATGCACTGCAGTATATTGTTGTCTGTCAATGTTCTTTGTAGATTTCAACTTATCTCATTAGCTCCTGCTCAGAATCAGATTCTCACTGCTCGTTCATTATCTATCTTGACCTTCAGATGTCCTTTACATTTCGCATCTTTATAGTCTATAACTTTTAAATTTCTATATTATGCAATGCAGTATATGGTTGACTGTCAATGTAATTTGTAGATCCCAACTTATATCTTGTTAGATCCTGCCCAGATTCTCATCAGTAGCTTATTATCTATCATAACCCTTTAAGATTTTCTCTACATTTGGAATCTCTTTATGGTTTTCCCCTTTACAGAATCTTTGGATATGCCATTTAAATGTACTACAGCAATCTCACAAGGGACTTTTTCTTTGTTTAACTTTTTAAGATCTTTTATGTTTTATTTACATATCTTGGAGAACCAAGCAATATTTCTTAAAGCATCTTTGTTAAATTTTGTCCTAATGACCTTCATATGGGTGCATGTAGAGATTTATTCATTGCATGAGATCAATTCAAGGAGCTCTCATTGTGTCATCCTTCATCAACATTATACTTGGATATGGTCAGGTCTGGGCCAAACTTACAAGGTACTGTAACTGCTTTGTGCATCAGCATATATTTGTGTAATCATTTATTTAGGAGTTTTGTTGCCATTTGCATAATTATTTTAACTTTCCGTGCAGGCTCTTCAGTCCTGTTGTAATTGTGCCAGTCGTTTGTGTGGTTGGTCTTGGCTTATTTGGAAGAGGATTCCCACAGGTATGCTTTCCTTGTAGAGCATTAAAAGTCCAACGCCCACATCAGCATACATAATTTTGATTCTCCTTGTATTTCTCTTGCAGCTTGCAAATTGTGTTGAGATTGGCCTCCCCATGCTAATTTTATTGGTGGTGTGCCAACAAGTAATATTTTCTTCAAATGTTCCTGTTTTATAAATTTCTTAAACTATTTAATATGACTTTAAAAGAATATATAATCAAAACATGTTCCTTTTTTGCAGTATTTGAAGGGTATTCACCCGAAGGCACATTCTGTACTAGAGAGGTTTGCTCTGCTTTTATGCATTGCCTTCGTCTGGGTTTTTGCTGTTATCCTAACTGTGTCTGGAGCTTACAATACTGTGGGGCAGCAAACAAAGCTGAGTTGCCGTACTGATCGCTCGGGCCTTTTGTCATCTGCTCCTTGGTAACCTTCATATGGTCACATATTTATCTATAAGGCTCCTTTGGAAGAGTTATTTTTTCAGGCATTCTAAAATTCTTGCTATTATGTTAGGATCCGGATTCCACATCCATTCCAGTGGGGTGTACCCATATTTAGAGCCGGTCATGTCTTTGGAATGATGGGAGCTGCCCTTGTTGCTTCAGCAGAGGTTGGTTGCTGTCACAATTTGATTCTGTGTGATGTGATTTTTTTTATAGGCAAAGTTTATTATTTTTGCATTAATCTTGTATGGTGGAGGCTTAAAGAGGTCTTCTTTTTTCTTTTTAAGTACAAGAAACTAAATGAGTAGATCACTATCAATTTGACTCGAAACATTCCATATTTAATGTTAAAGTTTCATTATAATAACCTGTACAATCTGAACATGATGAATTCTAACCAACTATTCTGTTCTGTGGGAGGAAAGATGTGAATGTGGCTGGCTGAAATCTAAACCTTGAATTTTTTTCAGTGTTTTTTTTTTTTTTTGGCTTTTCTAATTATTTTAAGCTGCTTCAGTGGATATTGGATTGCCCTCCTTTGAGATTTTTCATTAACTTAGATCTTTCTAAGATGCGTCCAGCATATTTTTCTTGTTGAGATGCATGCAATCATAGCAATAATTCTTTTCATAAAGTTAGTATTTAACATTTCTTGCAGTCAACTGGGACAATTTATGCAGCAGCGCGGCTTGCTGGTGCCACAGCTCCTCCTACATATGTGCTTACTCGAAGCATTGGTCTTCAGGTATACTCAGGCCAGCAGAACCTTTGTTTTTCCTTTTATCTGCTGCCTGCTTATTAATGGTGTGTTTCTGATCATGTTTGCTTTGCGAATATAGGGCATTGGACAGCTGCTCGAAGGGTTATTTGGTTCTGTTGTTGGCACTACTGCATCTGTGTAAGGAATTGATGTTAATATATTTGTTATATTTATCCTAGTTGTTAAACTTTACCCTCTTTACTGCATAGTGCATTCGTTCACTGATTTGTAGCTTTAGGTTTTTATAATTGCAATCCAGTGTAGATTTTACCGGTGAAACTTGATGCATACATGATACAGCTTTACTTTTGTGTTCAAGTCATTAGTTACTATATGTGTCTTGCTAGTTTATCTGATCAGCAATATTCAAAGGGCGCGTGAGATTCTGTGCCTTGTTTCCGTTAAAGGTCAATGAGATTCGACGGCATTGTTTGAATCAAATCATATTAATTGATATGATAGTCATTGACGTTTAGGTAATTTACATTTAGCATTTTTTGCATAATTACTGAAGTGGTAGTTTTTGGCTAGTTTGGAGACCAAAAGTTTGTTTTACCCTACGAGCATGAATGGTTTTATTGCATGAACCAAAATCTGCATAGATACCATATCAGCTTCATTTTAACAGATATCTCTTACTTACATATTTTAACAACCCTGCAGTGAGAATGTTGGGCTTCTTGGATTAACTCATGTTGGAAGCAGAAGAGTAGTGCAGATATCCACCGTTTTCATGATCTTCTTCTCTATATTTGGTGTGTTTTCTGTCTTATATTTGTCTTGAACTCTTTCCTTTCATTTCGACAAATGTTGATTAGAAAGTCCAAATTTGCAGGAAAGTTTGGGGCTTTCTTTGCATCGATACCATTACCGATATTTGCGGCTATATACTGTGTCTTATATGGTATCGTTGGTGAGTGTTTCTGCCATCACTGCTATTTTACTCCAATAACGTACTTAATTGGGAATTAATATGCATTATCTTGTTTATACAGCTGCTATTGGGGTTTCATTCATACAATTCGCAAACAATAATTCAATGCGAAACATCTATATACTGGGTCTCTCTCTGTTCCTTGGAATATCTATTCCACAGTATTTTATGTCGAACACCGATCCAGCTGGCCATGGACCTATTAAAACTGATGGTGGATGGGTAAGATAAAAATATTCGTACTTCCTGTTATTTAGCTTCGAATTCTCCTAGGACTTCCCATAGGATTCTGTGAAAGGAAATATCTAAATTAGCTGCTACTTGAAGATTGACCATTAGTTTAACTTATGCGAGTTTCTTTACTCCATCTTAACCTGATTCTTGTTCACAACATATGACAAACAAGAGAGTTTCCCTAGCGATTAGCAACATGATTGCATATTAAGATCAATCGTCATCGCATATTAAGATCAATTGCCATTGCATATTAATCAATTTTCTGAAGGGGATGATACTATGACTATTAAATAATGTTAGATTACATGATAGGGGAATAGGGGTTATCGTAGTTAGTTACCCAGCCCTGGTGTTGTGAGTTGTGACTAATTCTAATTCTATTATCTATATTAAATGCTTGATGTGACATTGATCTTTAGAAGCCGCTTCATTTTGTATCTACTGATCATCAAGTAGTTGTATATGGTATTGCTAAAGCATGCTAACGCCGTTTTTGCTTCTTTTTTTTTTTATTAATTTTGATTTCAGTTCAACAATATATTCAATGCAATCTTCTCTTCACCTCCTACGGTGGCTATGATAGTTGCTACCCTTCTCGACAATACACTTGAGGCGTGGAATACACACGAAGACAGAGGTATTCCGTGGTGGGTTCCATTCCAGCACAAGAGGGGAGATAGCAGAAACGAGGAGTTCTACAGCTACCCAATGGCTATCAGGTTCAAAGATTACATTCCTTCCAGATTCCGGTGAAGTATAGTACTCAGCACAAACTGTACATCAGAAGATACAAAATCAGAACTGTTCTCTTTTTCCTTCTTAATTTTCAAGCGAGGAGCAGTCTTCGCTTATTTTACTTAGGGTTCATCTGCTTAGCTAATGGCTGGCGCATAATGTAACATTCTTGGATTCAAATCTGGGGTTTTTTCGTGGAATGCCATCTTTTTCCTTATATATTTTATTGATTTGTTACATTCTTGTTTCCCTTTTGGTGCTTGTTTCAGTTGAATCATCCATAGAGTTGTCAACACACTCAAGAGCATGTAGTCATTGTAATTGCATTTTATGGTTGTCTGGTTGAACCAGAAGTAAATACCATATACTTTTCATTTCCATCACTTGGAATATGAAGAGAATCAAAGCACAATTGAGGTAGGTTTCATACATTAAAATCATTGATATTCGGTCTAAGTATTTAAATTTCTGTAACCTCAAAAGATGCCGAGTTGGAATTTCCTTCTAACTAAGGATTCAAAAGATACTTGGTTGGAATCCTGTTTTAACTAAAGATTCTTGTGATTTCGGAGAATTTATTGAATTGAGTCATGTTCTATCTAAGGATTTTTTGTGATTTAGGAGAATCTAGTTATAAAAAAACCAGAAGCTAAATGTTCAAATTTCTCCAATCGTTACTTTCCGAACCTTTTCAGAATCTCCCAAATTATGTGACCCAGTTGAAGAAAATATAAACACATGTACAAGAAGATCACAATCTTTGCCTAACCATAAAGTTGCAGAAGGTTTTGCAGCCCAAAAGAGAAACATCATGTCCGATCACCATTTGACTAGTTGCTTAATTTGCAGCCTGATAAAACAAAATAGCCACTTTTCTATTATTCTTTTCACTTCTCCAAATTGATCATTACACCCCCAACTGTAATCCATCTTTTAATTATCACTAAATTAATGTACTAAATAAAGTTGTGGAATTGTCTAACTTGCCACTGCAGAGAAATTGATAGGAAAGAACAGGGAATCATTTAGCACACTACTATTCATGTGTGTCGGTCGATCTTTAGTACTGTTAAAGTATCTCTGGAATACCCTGCACACAAATTTTAAATTTAAAATTTAATGAAATTTAGTTAAGATCTCTTAAAGTTGATGCAGAATTTTTGGAATTTAAATACAAACAGAATTTTCTACATATATAAAATATTCTATCAAATTTACCAGATCCATAACTTTTATAAAATTAAAAAAAAAAAATCATCAAACGTTGAAGACTATAGATTTTAATAAATTTTTAAATAATATGCCACCAAATTTTTAATGAGTAATCTAAAATAATAATTGAATCCATCATATTTTTAAGGTTAGTTAAATTTCTTATTGAATATTCTAAAATTTAATTAAAATTAAATATACTTAAATCACATTAATCAAAAGATCATCAAAAATCCGAAATAAATACACTCATCCCCATACAACTATATATCATTTTCTATATAGTATCCATATTTCAGTTACTCGACTTACTAGTGAATGGAATGGAGGGAGAATGGAATGAATTTTGTATTATAAAATGGTGTTATCAAAGAAAATGTAAATAATTTTCATTCCTTCCATCATTCCAATCTTACTATTTTAACTATAACTTGAACCCACATGTTTTGTAAGGAATGCTCATTCTTTTTCTTTTTGGGTGTTGGAAGGAATTTTTTTTTCTACATCATGTTTCTTCACAATCTTCCTCACTAGAAATTTAACTACATTCATAGTTTGTCACTATTATTTCATACTTTCTTCTTTCTTCTTAAAATTTCTGTATAATTTTTTCATTCCATTCTCCCCTCATTCCATTCCATGAAGTGAACACAGCCTAAGTTTATGATCATGATCAAGCTTTTGTTGATATGATTTTCAAATATATTAAATATTATTTGTATGTATATAATTCAACCTTTTTTAATATATAGTTGAATTGATTCTGATCTTTTAACTGGATTCAAATATATTAAACTAATTTTAAGTTTAAAAGTGAAAGTTCAGTCGATAGTTAGGACTTGTAGCTTTAAAAATATAAAATTTAGATAATATTTATTTAATTAAATATAAATATTCTTGTACAGGACGTAGTCCATTAATCCTCCGTTGATCGGATGACTGGGCAGAGTTAGGAATTAAATATCGGGTGTTTGGAGTGTGGTCGTGGACAAATATTTTTTTTTAGTTTGATGGAATATTATATCTAGCCAATATTATGATTGACATATAAAATTTAAAAAGATAATCATCAAACGTTGAAGACTATAGACTAAAATTGAGACAATAAAAATATGTCAATCTAACCAATATTTATTAACATGTGTCTGAAAAATCCCTTTAACAATCTCTACTCTAAATTACTATCATCCAACTGTTTGATACATGCGTGGGTACTGTACATTTCAGGTGGAATGAACTGTAAACGTGATGCCTTGTCTGTAAGTTTTTGAAAGCACATCTTCTATCAAAGAACCTAACATTATGCTCCGTTAATTATAATTTGCGACATCGACATATATGCATGGCTTCCTTATAATAACAAACTAACCACCTTGCTGTTAGGCACAAGACCTAACGTTAGGTTTGACCGAAACTTCTTTTTAAGGACTTGTAATTACATGCCTTTTCCTGTTATCTTCTCATAATTCCCCTTAATTAACTAATTATCAGCGTTGCAAATTTAAATAATGGTGACATAAACATGAAAACGAGTGGTCAAAGTCGTGTAGACCTTGTTATTCTCTTTTATAGTCCATGATCATGCCACATTCAGGTTCCATGTTAAGAGAAGCTAATTCTTACTGAAACTCATGTTTAGCATAAAGATTAATATAAAATAATTTTTAGCTTTTATCTTTAAAATTTAGTATATATATAATAAAAATTTATTATGTATAGCCTCTTTATCATTATCTAATAGAATAGTCTGATATTTCCCGGATGTGATCTTAAACAAAATGTATCGAGTATGTTGATTTAATTTGATATATTTCAGCTCTTTGTTTTATTTTCTGTTTTCAGGCGTTGTAAGGATAATATTTTCCCCACCCTCTTAACTATTTTATATTGGGGGCGGTTACATGTACACAATTGTACAGGAAAGGTAGGTGTACACCATCAGTGACTTGAATTTACTAATGGTGTGCATTAAATGAAGTACATCAGTGACATGATCTTCCGAACGCATGAAAAAAATATTAAATAGCTACGATAGTGACTTCAAGTCACTAATCAGTGACTGGAAGTCACCGATGTTGAGCGAAAAACCTAAAATGTCGGTATTATCCCTCTCACCTTCAGTGACATGAAATCACTGATGTTGCATTTAATTTACATCAGCCAACAATGTACCAACACCCCAACTACCTAGTAAAAATTCATAAATAAGGTCACTGATGAAATGAAATCGTTATATTAGCTCCCAAGACTAGAGCGGTGGAAAAAATTTTAAGTAAAAAACATCAGTGATTTCAAGTCACTGTTATAGTTCTGGGGATATCCCTGACCTTAAGTCACTGATAAAAATGTTACAGTAGCTCCCCAAAACTAGAGGGCTGGAAAAAATTCTAAGTCAAAAACATCAGTGACTTGAAGTCACTAATATAATTCTGGGGATATTCATAACCTTAAGTCACTGATGAAATCGTTAAAGAAGCTTCCCAAAACTAGAGGGCTGGAAATTTTAAGTAAAGAACATTAGTGAGCTGAAGTCACTAATGCGTAATTTTGGAAAAAATATTCTAAGTAAAGAAAATCAGTAACTTCAAGTCACTGTTGTAATTTTGGAGATTAATTTAGAGGTTTGGAAAGAATCTCAAATAACAAATAAGCGACACGGGAAAAAAAAATTCCAAGTAAATACTAGTGACTTCAAGTTACTGACATGATTTTAAGTAAAACTTAAAAAAAAATGTTGATTCTTGTTTAGCATTTGATTAACATAAGGTATAGGAGCTTCGTTATATCTATAATTAACGAAAAAAATTAAGTCCGTAATTTTTTAAGAACAATAATAAAATGAAAAGGATGGAATTTTGCACAAGTTCAACACAACACATATTATCTTTTCAAATTAAATGATTATTTTGCTTGACATAAAAACTCATCACTTATAACTAATAATATAATTTATATTTTTTATTATCATCCAGACATATTTTTGAAAAATAATTTTACCTACGAATAACCAAAATACAAGTCAAACCACTAGTTGACTATTTAAATATCAAACAAAAAAAATTATTTTTTTCTAAAACTTTTTAATTACCATCAAAATATATAAATTTTGACATCCGTACGGTTGGATCATCGAGATATATTTTTAAAAAATTGAAACGACAATACATGATAAAATACTACTTACATATACAAGTCAAACCACTAGTGACTGTTAAGATTTCAAACGTAAAATAGTTATTTTATTCTGAAACTTTTTTAATATCATCAAAATATATAGACTTTGACATCCGTACGGTTGGATCGTCGAGAAATATTTTCAAAAAAAATAGAAACACAAATACATGATAAATGTCACGTTACAAGTACAAGTCAAACCACAAGTTGACTGCTAAACTCTCCATTCAAATAAAATTATTTTTTTTGAAACTTTTTAAATATCATCAAAATATATAAATTTTCACATCCGTACGGTTGGATCATACAGAAATATTTTTTTTAAAAATTTAAGCTGTAATACATGACAAAACACTAGATCCTAGTACAAGTCAAACCACTAGTTGACTGCTAAACTCTCCATCCAAACAAAATTATTTTTTTATGAAATTTTTTAATATCATCAAAATATATAAATCTTCACATCCGTACGGTTGGATCATCCAAAAATATTTTTAAAAAAATGTAAGCAGTAATACATGATAAAACACTAGATGCTAGTATAAGTCAAACCACTAGTTGACTGCTAAACTCTCCATCCAAATAAAATTATTTTTTTATGAATTTTTTTTATATCAACAAAATATATAAATCTTAAAATCCGTACGGTTGGATCATTCAGATATATTTTTTAAAAAATGTGAATAGTAATATATGATAAAACGCTAAATGCTAGTACAAGTCAAACCACTAGTTGACTGCTAAACTCTCCATCCAAATAAAATTATTTTTTTCTAAAACTTTTTTAATATCATCAAAATATATAAATCTTCACATCCGTACGGTTGGATCATCCAGAAATATTTTTAAAAAAATATAAGCTGTAATACATGATAAAACACTCGATGCTAGTACAAGTCAAACCACTAGTTGACTGCTAAACTCTCCATCCAAATAAAATTATTTTTTTATGAATTTTTTTTTATATCATCAAAATATATAAATCTCCACATCCGTACGGTTGGATCATCCAGAAATATTTTTTAAAAAATGTAAGCTGTAATGCATGATAAAACACTAGATGCTAGTACAAGTCAAACCACTGGTTGACTGCTAAACTCTCCATCCAAATAAAATTATTTTTTTTCTGAAACTTTTTTAATATCATCAAAATATATAAATCTTCACATCCGTACGGTTGGATCATCCAAAAATATTTTTAAAAAAATGTAAGCAGTAACACATGATAAAACACTAGATGCTGGTACAAGTCAAACCACTATTGACTGCTAAACTCTCCATCCAACTAAAATTATTTTTTTATGAAAGTTTTTTTATATCATCAAAATATATAAATCTCCACATTCGTACGGTTGGATCATCCAAAAATATTTTTTTTTAAATGTAAGTAATAATACATGATAAAACGCTAAATGCTAGTACAAGTCAAACCAATAGTTGACTGCTAAACTCTCCATCCAAATAAAATTATTTTTTTCTAAAACTCTTTTAATATCATCAAAATATAAAAATCTTCACATCTGTACGGTTGGATCATCCAGATATATTTTTAAAAAATGTGAGCAGTAATACATGATAAAACACTGGATGCTAGTGCAAATTAAACCACTAGTAGTCAGTAGACTAATAAACTCTCCATTCAAATAAAATTATTTGTTTTTTGAAACTTTTTTAATATCATCAAAAAATATAAATCTTCACATCCGTACGGTTGGATCGTCCATAAATATTTTTTTTAAAAAAATATAAGCTGTAATACATGATAAAACACTAGATGCTAGTACAAGTCAAACCACTAGTTGACTGCTAAACTCTCCATCCAAATAAAATTATTTTTATTTGAAATTTTTTTAATATCATCAAAATATATAAATATTGATATCCGTACGGTTGGATCATCCAAAAATATTTTCAAAAAAATGTAAGCAGTATTATATGATATAACACTAGATGCTTCTACAAGTCAAATCACTAGTTGACTGCTAAACTCTCAATCCAAATAAAATTATTTTTTTCCGAAACTTTTTTAATATCATCAAAATATATAAATCTTCACATCCGTACGGTTGGATCATCCAGAAATATTTTTTTAATAATATAAGCTGTAATACATGATAAAACACTAGATGCTAGTACAAGTCAAACCACTAGTTGACTGCTAATCTCTCCATCCAAATAAAATTATTTTTTTCTGAAATTTTTTTAATATCATCAAAATATATAAATCTTCACATCCGTACGGTTGGATCATCCAAAAATATTTTTAAAAAAATGTAAGCAGTAATACATGATAAAACACTAGATGCTTCTAAAAGTCAAACCACTAGTTGACTGCTAAACTCTCCAACCAAATAAAATTATTTTTTTCAGAAACTTTTTTAATATTATCAAAATATATAAATCTTCACATCCGTACGGTTGGATCATCCAGAAATATTTTTTTAAAAATGTAAGCTGTAATACATGATAAAACACAAGATGCAAGTACAAGTCAAACCACTAGTTGACTGCTAAACTCTCCATCCAAATAAAATTATTTTTTTCTGAAATTTTTTTAATATCATCAAAATATATAAATCTTTATATCCGTACAGTTAGATCATCCAAAAATATTTTTAAAAAAATGTAAGGAGTAATACATGATAAAACACTGGATGCTAGTACAAGTCAAACCACTAATTGACTGCTAAACTCTCCATCCAAATATAATTATATTTTTCTAAAACTTTAATAATATCATCAAAATATATAAATCTTCACATCCGTACGGATGGATCATCCAGAAATATTTTTTAAAAAAATATAAGCAGTAATACATGATAAAACACTAGATACTGGTACAACTCAAATCACTAGTTGACTGCTGAAATCTCAATCCAAATATAATTATTTTTTCCTGGAACTTCTTCTTAATTAGCATCAAAATATATACATCTTCACATCCGTACGGTTAGATCATTGATCAATATTTTTTAAAAAATTTAAAGAGCAATACATGATAAAGTACACGATAATAGTACAAGTCAAACAAACCACTACTTTTTTTTTTTTTTTGAAACCATAACAAACCACTACTTGATTGATAAAATCTCAATACAAATAGAGTTATTTTTTTTCTTCTGAAATTCATATAATATCACTGATACATTTAGACATTAAGACCCGTAAGTATGGATCATTTATTAAAAATGTAAATAACATTGTACACATCAGGGACTTGAACTCACTGTTGTTATTAATGTATACACCATCAGGGACTTGAACTCACTGTTGTTATTAATGCGGTAAGGGTATGATAGGAAAAGAAATT
This sequence comes from Daucus carota subsp. sativus, assembly GCF_001625215.2. NCBI lineage: Eukaryota > Viridiplantae > Streptophyta > Magnoliopsida > Apiales > Apiaceae > Daucus > Daucus carota. The sequence continues at coordinate 44,799,763 of NC_030385.2, read as the reverse complement.
ATGGAGGGGACATCAGTGATATAAAGTCACTGATCAGTGACTTTAAGTCACTGATGCACGCAACCAGCGCCGTAGATCTCACCCAACCAACGATCACGATTTGTTGGTTGTAAAAATGGGTTGTACAATTGTGTACATTTAATTTCCCCCTTTTATATTAGGACAAAGAGTTCGACGGACTTTAATATTTCTATAAAATATAATTTTTTAAATTACATTAATTTTTTTTTATAAGAAAATAAAAATAAATTATGAAACTATAATTTATATACATCTCTACTAAATCAAGCAGCACTAGAAATGAAAATAACTGAAAAGCAAAAATAATCAATTGTCACGGAGGCCACGGACTGAATAAGTACACGTGCTTGAAAACGAAATAATTGAAAAATAGAAATGCTCGTACATATGTGGCATGAAATCATGGCAATTCTATGTATCGGTCCAGAAGATGTTTATATCAGTTACTGCTTGGGGACAGAATGTGTAGGAGTACAACAGTACCCATTCAGCCATTCAGATAGGGATTCATATCGCTCAGAATTTAAAACGTTCTAAATATGTTTATACATGTTGAGGTCAAAGTAGGGTCGAAACTGTTTTGAATTTTAGGTTTGTATGAGGTCGACGGTTGATTAACGTTACTTGCACAAAACATGCGATGTTTAGCCGTATGTATTAAGTCCAAATTCTATAGTAGCAGTTAAGAATAATCAAAAAAAAAATAAAAATGAGCACTAACAGAGTTAATTGATTACTCACACAGTATCATTATTATTAATGTGATTAAAATCAATCAAATATCATTAACTAATATTTGAAAAAATGAAATGTTTTTTTTTAGCTCTAGCATTTTTATTTCCAATATACGATGTATTATATATAATTAATATTTGAGAAAAAAACAGAATTATTTGATCATAGCACTGGCGGAACGGTGCTAGTTGATTTCGAATATCTTGAATCATCCTAACTCCTAAGCCATTTAGCCGGGGGTGGGTTTTATGGTTAAAATAGTCAATTTTCGACCGAAAATAAAAATCCTACAAAAATCCATCCCGTTGTAATTTGTATTGTATGTTCAACAGCCGTGATTTCTTTTCCGTTACAGAGTGTACTAAAGCTCGTCAGATATGCTCTTCCTTTCCGTCAAGAACGGAGATGTTTTAGTTGTTAATATAATTTATAATTTGATATTTTATTCAAGAATTTATATTTAAACCTTAAAATTATGTTTTCTAAACTATCAAAGATATTCTTTTTATATTTTGTCCTTTAATATTCTTTTTAAAGACTTTCTTTTATTTATATTCTTCTAAAATATAATTTTTTGTTTTCAAAATAATAAACATTTATTAGATTTATTTTACTAAAAAGTATCATATAAACAGTGATCCAAACATGAACGCAACAGACAGGGATGGAGCCAGAATTAACATAACACGCCTCAACCATGAAAGCAAATAAACAATTTCTATTGGGAAGATCAGTGCCTACCTCTAAATACGTCCCTGGCAACAGACAACACTTCTATTTGTCAGGTCCGAATGTAATAAAAAGAAGAGAACCGTCCAAACAAAAATCTAACCGAAACTATTAAAAAAAATAGTACAGAACAGAAATTAATCTTATCATCTCATCTCATCACGCTTATGAGTTCTGAATTTCGGATACATGTGAACACTGCACAACCATAATAATCAATATACTACTGGACAACACAACAGTGTTCAGCACATTTGCACATTGTTTTTGATGAGAAAAAGGAGGGATAATATAATTTATATTTATCCACGTGAAGAATGTGATTAAACCGCTCCACAAAGTCTTCACTTTAAACCGGCCCTTTGGCCGTTTATGTACTTTTACATCGTACTTCACTTTAATATAATTAACCCACCAGAAATAATTTTGCTTAATTTCATTTAATTAAATAAAATCCTACCTATAACCAGAACCTTCCTGAAACGACGTCGTTACGTAATCCCTAACCTCCCTCGCAATCACATTTCTCATGACATCCCAAAACACTTCCGGCCCGTTTTCCCCTCCCCGGTCCGACCCGCTCCCCATACCCGGTGGCGCTAACGTCAGCGTGGTCATGGGATCAATCTCGTCCGGGCCCACATTCATGTCCAATGATCCTGATACCCCACATTTCGAATCTCCCCGGTTTATTTGTACATCATTTGTCTCGTTTTCGTTAAATCGAGTTTGAACCGAGTCGAGTTGACGTCTTTTAAGCGTCGAATTCCAATGATTTTTAACCGCATTGTCGGTGCGCCCCGGAAGCAACCGCGCAATAGTGGCCCACCTATTCCCGTACTTCTGATGTGCCGCTAAAATAGTCTCGTCCTCGTCTTGCGAAAACGGACGATGTTGAACATCGGGACTTAATTGATTGCACCACCTTAAACGACACGATTTTCCTGAGCGGCCCTTGATGTATTTACTTATGAGTGACCAGTTCCTAGCTCCGAATCGCTCAACGAGTCGGGTCAGGATCCGGTCCTCCTCCGCGCTCCACGGGCCTTTAATCTTCTCGGGCTTGTTCACATCTCTCGGAGCCTTGGCTCCATTTAACGAAGAGTCGGATGATGATGAATCGGATGAAGTGTTTGTAGATAAACATAAGCTAAACGGTTCCATCAGAGAGAGAGAGACGAGAGAGAGAGAGAGAGGGAGAGAGAGATTTGTTGAGAGAGGGAGAGATTTGTTGGGAGAGAGAGGAGTTAAGTGAAGAGGAGTGTTGGTTTAGTTTGAGAGTTGTGAATATATAGATAACGAGTAGTGAAGTGTGGTGCATGAACTTGGGGCGTTAAAGTAGAATTGCAATAAAATGAGAAATGTACATTAGTTTGTTTCTTGGAAACTACCTTTTGTAAAGTTGGTAGGGGTTTTGTGTACAAAACTCAAAATATTGTTTAGATGCGCACCACATCCCATGTAACTATTTTAATAGTTTTGTGACCAAATCTCTCTTTCTCACGGATTTCTTTGCTTATAGTAATATTCTTGTTCCGTTTGAGATTTTTCGAATAAGTTAAAATAGCTGAATTTTTCGCGAGCGTTTCACATTTACAAAATCAGAGTTAACTAGGGTAGGGGTATGTATCGAATGCATGGTTAATTGCCAATTATCACGCGTTTAAATCAGTAACGGTTTAAATCAGTAACGGATGTCTTGTCAAAAATATTGGGTAACGGGAGTTTTAAAGGGTGTAACTGAAATGAACCAAAAACATTGAATACAGTTGATTCAAATCAAATTTGTAACATCTCAACAACTTAGTTAACACCTAGAATTAATTGGGGACTGAAAAAATCTCGTAACGGGTCGATGACCGAGCGGTTGATGACCGTGTGGTTAATTGGGATGGACTGTAATTTCGTTACAAATCAAATTGATTATTACATGTCGGAGATTCGATACTATTATAGCGGGTATGAATTTAACAGTTTAGCTGCGTGTATGAACTTTAAGTAGCGAATTCGTTTTAGAATTATTTTGTATTGGCTTTTTAAAATAAATTATATGCATTAGTTTTAAGTTTTTTTATTTTTTTGATCACACGATTTTAAAATATTTGATTATAAAAAATTGTACATAACATAATAAATTTGTGCGAGGAATATAGTGACATATATTTAACACATCCTAACATTATAAATATTTAATAGTAATGATATTGCTCATATTTGAATCTGCATCTCTAATAACAAGTCAACTATCGAAATATATTAATTTATTATTAAATAATTTTTAAAAAAGCAAACAATTAAAAATAATGTATAATAATATAATATAATATAAATATTAAATTTTTATTCACATAGAAGAGCACATTTAAAAAGATACCTTCCGGGATAATCCATTCTTATCTAGATTATTGTAGGATTTTTTTTGGTTTTATGACTCGGTCACTCATAGGCATATATAATTATTATTTACCCGTACTTTTGTACACTTATTTCAGTCTATTTTATTTGACGAACATGTATATTCAGCAATATTCTTTTCGCACTTATTTCGCTGTTTATCCATTTCAAGAACAATAGTATCATTTTATATTTTTTTTAATGCTTCTATTTCAAACTTCGTATCTGGCTGTCAGAAGATTGTATGTAGCGGCTGGTTGTTAGTTTATTCCAGTAATATAGCAAAACGACAGAGCCTGTAAATTGTTAAGGAGCAAAATATCTGAGACAGATAACGTAACAATAATTAATCGTTTCGAGTTCATTGAACCAGGGTTTTTCAGGTGGCCTGAAAGGAGTTATTTCAGATACTTCTCCGTACTTCTATTATAATTCTGTCTTCGTACAAAGAATCTCTAACGCCTTTACCAAATAGGCAAGGACGAGTACGACTTTAACTAATTTAATTTTTAGATTTCTTTTTAATCTTGTGATTAAGATTTACATGGCTAGTGTTACGGCATTTATCGCGAGAAATTTCGTCTTACTTTCTTGTAGACACGTTATGATATTTTTTGGATTATATACCAAGTTAAAAGCATTTAACTTAAATAAAAACAGATATATTTTCTTTTGGCAGTTCTATTTTGCTGGTTAAAATTTTTTCAATAACATCTTGTTAAAAATGTTAGTACGATCTTATTAAGGACGAATTCAAGTTGACGTGATCTCAATATTTTTATTCGATACTAGGCGACGAACTTTATTTGACCGGAAATAGATTTTTTTTTTTTGCCAAGACCGGAAATAGATTTTTAAATAAGAGATTTTGAGAGAAGTTTTAGTTGTGAGAGTCTTTCTCGCCAATATCATAAAAAGTCAAGGACAATTTAAGAACCTATTTTATAATTCAAAAAATGCATATTTGAGTGAGGATGTTTAAAAAATATGATAGAATTTTAATAAACACATAATCAACAACCAATAATTAGTCATTTAATATTAAGTAACCATTTTAGATATTTAAATATTCAATCGGATTAATCAAAAAATCAAAACTATCAATCTAATTATCAGGGTTTTGAACCCTCTTCCTCCCGGTAAACTAGCAGACGGAGATGTTAGCAATTCGATATAGGTTAGTTACTCCCACCGTCCCACCAGCATGTTTACGTTCACTACACGCATTTTGAAGCTTTTATATAGTATAATTTTTTTTTAAAAAAAATTTGTTATGAAATTATATTTTATAGGATTCTCAAAATGCGTGTTAAAAAGTAGCGTAAAGAACATAGGGATGGGGATGGAGGGAGTATTTGACTGTGCTCATAAAAGTTTCACATTCCCTTTATGTAGTCGATGTGAGCTCTGGACATATAAATCTAGTCTGGCTGACGGAATACTCCTTTTCCCATAATCGGGATTATATTCGTAATTATTTAATTTTTTAGAAACAAATTTTAAAAACTCTTCAAACTTACATAAATTTTAAAAAATATGATAAAAAAATATAAAAAGAACCGTAAAAATAAGAAGCCCGGAAAGAATAAAATGCAAAATACCCATCACGGATAACTTGTTCCACGACGTCCTAGGCCCCCGTGCGTGTCCTTGGTCGGAATTTGGTAAGCTAAACTGGAGTTTTTGTTGTTCAACTGCTTCCGAATGGGTCGGGCCCAGACACAGCCTGGATAAATTGATTCACGTGTTTCGAGTTTGAATCACTTTTGACTTTAAGCGGTTTTATCAACCTACATCTTCGTTACACGTGTTCATCGCCCCTCCTTTTTTACCATAAAGGACCTTAATAATTTACTCTTAGATTGTTTGCTGTTACTTTATTCTGATCAAAAGTTTATAAATCCATTTTTTTAACTGTCGAATTCAACATGGTCGAAACCAAGAATACTTTATATACTGCATATAAATATTCATACTTTAACAGGTTGGCACGACGAACTCATCTGTTAGAGCCAAAGTTCTGCCGGATACCAAAGCCGAAGTATGACCTGAAACAGAGAAGAATGCGAGGGTTTGTCCCCCCGATTCACCTCCGGTGTGAGAATAAATTAGTGGCTCTAGGAAGGGTTTAGAGAACTGCAAGCGAGTATGTAAGAATGTATAAAGTTGTGAATGAATTTTACCACTGATTTACCCACTTTTTATAGGAGGAGGAGGAGCCCTGCTATGTAACGTTCCCGCCCGATGCGGGAGGGAAGTTATGATGAGTAAAGGAGGCGGGATTCTCTCGCCTCGACCGTTGCCATAGTAACGTTTAAGTTCAAACGGTGGGCTGGACCTGCTTTGGGCCGTAATGGATTGGGCCGAAAGGCTTATAACCCAACATGTCCCCAGGCTTCGGTCGGGTTTCAAACGCGGCCGAAGCCTAAGTTGTCTTTGACCGACCGACAGGGTGAGGCTGTAGTGGGAGCTGAGCAGTTGTTTCGGTCTGATTTCAAAATGCTTGGTCCGATGGACGCGTGGTGTCGTTTGGGCGCCGGATGGCGTGGCCTCGAGATACGCGCTGAATCTGGGCCGTGCATTCCAAAGGGTGCCATTAATAGGGCGCGCCTTTTCACAATTCGTTTATAAATACAAATCATTACCACCCGTTTCTTTTCATATTTCCAATATCCTCTTGTTTTCCTCTCAACTCTCCATTCTCTCAAGCTTCTTGCTCCCAGGCGATAGTTGTTAACCGGCGGTGGTTCTTTTTCCGGCTTCTTTCACCCGTTTTCTCCACATCTCTTCTACGACAAGTAAGTTGTTCTCCCCTCTTTGTCAGTTATCATCCTTTATGTTTAGGATGCTGCTAGATGTTAGTGCACTGTATTTTGTTGCTTTGCGTATTTTCTTTCCTGGTAGGAGTTGTCCCGCCGGCTTACCGATTTTTGGGGGGTTTTTTGTTCTTGTTATGTGCTTGCATTGTACTGGTAGTCGTAGATCAGGATCGCAGTAGGGGTTTTCCGGCGGTCTCTGAGTTTATAACCGGTGACTTGTCGCCGTCGCTTCCTCCACTTATTGTGTTATTTGTGCTTTAATTCTTGTTTGAGTTTTGAATGTTTGTTGCCTGAGTCGGCTTTCTAGGGTTAGGTTAGTCGAGTCCTGCTGGCCCGACCCGATTCGGCCCTCTGTACTCGGGCTTGCTTCTTTTTCTTCTTTTTCTTTCTTTCCGAGTACATGGCTCATGTTTGCCTTCTCTCGTTTGCAGGCAAATGGATCGGTCGGGTGACATAGTCGGGACGTCTTATTCGGCCGCGGATCACTTTAGCGATGTGCTGAAGTTTCCTATGGCCAACTTTCCTTCCTTACTGACCGAAGCGGATCTGAAGTCGTTTCGGATAAAGTACCAGATACATCGGTCGTGGGATATTTATCCAGCCATAGAGAGCGATTGTATCTACCAAACACCTGAGTCGGAAGAAGGGCACAAGTGTGTGGGCATCTCCGAAAACGCCTTTAAGTGCGGCTTTCGGCTCCCGATGCTCCCCCTGCTGAAGAAACTTCTGAAGCAGACGGGGATCGCCTTAGGCCAGTTGGACCCGAACGGATTTACGTACATAAACGTATTCCAGCATCGGTGTCTGATGGCCGGCGTGTCTCCTCGGCCAGCTCTCTTCTGGAATCATCATGATTTCAAGAAAAACGCCAAGAGCAATGGCTTTTATACCATCGGCCGCAAGACCGGCCGACCGAATTGGTGTGAAACCAACTCGAGCAACAAGGGTACCCACGAACGGTGGTTCTACCTGGGGGGTCACTCGATCCACAAGTTCTCTCTGTGGAGGGAGGTAGACCCCTCCATCATCACCACTCCCCCTCTGGTCGGTAAGGACCTGGAGGACTTTGAGAAATTGAACAAAGTCCAGGAGCCGAACCGGATTCTGCTGTCGACCAGTCGGGAGAAGGAGTGGCTCTTCACTCTTTGGGGTAGTGACGGTAGTCTTTCTATTTCTTCTTTGCTTTTCCCTCGATAGTTGATCACTTGATTTGTACCTGTTTATTGTTTTAACGCTGTCTTCTTTGTGCAGTGTCTTCCCGAACCGAAGCCCTGAAGAGGAAGACGGCGAAGGCCATGGCGGCAAAGAAGGAGGCCGAAGCAAAGGCCCGCGGCGAAACAACAGTTGGTGCCATAGTCCAGGCGGATGTGGCGAAGGAGAAGACCCCGGAGGTTGGTCGTGCGGAGGGGACGGTTGAGAAAGCCTCCGAGGTGGTGGAGATTCCGGCCGCCGAAGCCTCTAGGAAGAGGAACAGGCCGGACGGTTCATCGGAGGTCCGGCCTTACATTCCGGAGTGGTCGGTTTTGGCGACCGATTCGATTGCGATCCAGGCTCCTGATCGGATCAAGGAAGTTGCGGGCGATCTCTGCCGATCGCAAATGTTGCCGGCCGACCGGGGGACCTATGAGTCGGCGACTGCTCTGCAAGCGTGCGAGCAGCTGATGTGCTTCCTATCTCTGGTAAGTGTTCTCATCCTTTAGTCCCTTCCACTTTATGGGCCCGGTATATCTTTTTTAACTTGTCCATTTATGTGCAGGCTTCTCCTTGGGCGGCGGCGGTGACTGATAAGGTCCAGGACATGCAGAAGCAGATGGCTGGGGTGAACGCCCTTACTATTCGAGCCAATCTAGCTGAAGATACCCTGGCGGCCCTGAAGACGGAGCTGGATGCTGCCCACCAGGACCTGAAGGACCTTCGGGAGTCGGAAGGCCGTCTGAAGGGGCAAGTCGATACTCTGACCAGGAGGGTTCAGCGCCGCAACCTGGCGTTGAAGGCTGCCCGAAAGAAGGAGAAGAAGACGAGGAAGCTTCTTGAGAAGACCGAGGATCGGTTCCTCGACATTGGATATGACGAGGCGGTCCGTCGGGCTCACAAGGAAGGCTTGGATCACAAGTTACTTTTGGACGAAGGAGCTTCTGATCCGGTCGGCCGTGAGGATCCGGACGAACCCCTTGTTGTTTCATCCGATCCCGAGACTGACTACTCGGAGTAATTCTAATTTTGTACTTTCATTGGCCTTCGGGCCATTATTTGTAAAAACGATCTGCCTTCGGGCTTTGTATAAATATTTCGCCTTCGGGCTTCTAATTAATTTTGCCTTCGGGCTTGCTTTTCATACTTGGTTTTATCTCCATACATGTTTTTGTTTCTGATGTATGTCTTAGATAGTGTATGTCTTCGACCGGTCGGTCTCCATACTTTTGTTGTCGCAACCTTTAGGCCGACCAGTAAGCTTTTTTGCGACTGTATGTATGTCTTAAACCGAAGGGTTTCAATACATGTTCGATATATATATATTTTTTTTTATATGTACGTCTTTGACCGTTCGGTCTCAGTTTTACGTCTGACCGACAAATCTCGATACACACTAATTGAATTCGGAAATGTGCGTCTTTAGCCTTAAAAATTGGCTTCAGCACAATGCCTCGATCCCCCAATATTTGGGGATTGTTATTATCTTTAAGTTATGTATTCGATCGGCCCCATTGTAGATAAAAACAATCGTGCAAATATTAAGTTAAATCAAGGATAACTCCTTTGGTCCCGTAATTTTGATCAGGTTGCCCCTAGTTACGGGATCGGTCGGAGTGTTAAACAAGTTGAAATTACTCAAAAAATTTGAAGTAGGAGTTTTTATTCATTGGAAAGGAAACAATTACATAATTGTAATGTATTACTGAAAGTAAAATATTCGGGCGGGAAGCCTTACTGATAATATTTCCGGAGCTGGGAAGCATGCCAGGTGTTCTTAATGGGGCTTCCATCTGGAGTGGCAAGTTTGTACGTTCCCGGCCGAACTATCTCAACAACAGTGTAGGGGCCTTCCCAGTTTGGCATAAGCTTTCCTTGCTTCGTCGGCATGGAAGTAGCCAAGTCTCGGAGAACCATGTCCCCAACTCTGAAAGAACGTTTTCGGATACCCGAATCATAATATTGAGATGCTTGCTGTTGGTATCGGACGTTCCTCTGATGGGCGGCTTCTCTTTCTTCTTCTAAGAGATCCAGGTTGCCTCGGAGGCCATATTCATTGGTATCAGGATTGAAGACCTGGGTTCGGTAAGATTCCAGGCCAACCTCAACCGGGACAAGCGAGTCGGTCCCGTAAGCTAACCGAAATGGGGTTTCTCCTGTCGAAGAGCGAGGAGTGGTTCGGTATGCCCACAGGACCCAAGGGAGCTCTTCGGCCCATAGTCCCTTAGCTTCTCCAAGGCGCTTCTTGATTCCGTGGAAGATGATCTTGTTTGCTGCCTCGATCGCCCCGTTTCCTTGGGGGTGACCGACCGAGCTGAACCTCTGTTGAATGCCGAAGCTGGCCAAGAATTCCTTGAACTTTTTCCCAACAAACTGGGTGCCGTTATCGGACACACACACCATCGGTATGCCAAACCTCACAATTATCTGCTCCAGGAAGAATTTCTTGGCAGCCTGTTCGGTGATAGCTGAGAGCGGTCGGGCTTCGACCCACTTTGTCATGTAGTCAATGGCCACTATGCAATATTTGGCTTGCCGGGTGCTGGTTGGTAGGATTCCGACTATGTCGATGGCCCACATGGAGAAAGGGATTGGGCTGAGGACCGAAGTCATTTCTTCCGGGGGTTGCTTCGGAACATTGCTGTGGATTTGACACTGTCGGCATTTCTTTGAATAGTTGGCTGCATCTTCTCTGATGGTCGGCCAAAAGAATCCCTGTCGGAGTATCTTTAGGGCTAGGGATCGGCCGGCCAGGTGCTCGCCGCAGATGCCTTCATGAACTGTCTCCAGGGCTAGAAGTTGTTCTTCTGGATCTAAGCATCGGAGCAGCGGCTGAGAGACTGATCGCCTAAAGAGTCGGCCCCCGATCAGTGTGTAGCTAGCTGCTCGGTACTTTATCTTTTGGGCTTCCTTCTTCTCTAAGGGCAAGAACCCTTTTTCCAAGTATGCTCTGATGGGGGTCATCCAATTTATGCCTTGATGAATTTCCAGGCAAGCTTTCTTGTCGACCGAAGGCATTTTTACCTCCGTCAAGTAGATGGACCCCGTCAAATTCTGTGTTTCGGCCGAGGCTAATCGAGAGAGAGCATCGGCGCGGCCATTGTCTTCCCGACCGATGGCGCTCAATTCAAATGTTTCGAAAAACTGAGTTTGTTCGCGTACTTTAGCGGCGTAAGCCTTCGTTCGGGGCTCTTTCTGTTCATACTCCCCAGAAAAGTGCTTGACAACCAGCATGGAGTCGCTGAAAGCCCTCAAGTGCCTTACCTCCAGATTTTTGGCTAGACCCACTCCTGCCAAGAGGGCTTCGTACTCGGCCTCATTGTTGGTCAAAGGGAAAGTGAACCGGATGGCTTGACAAATCTCAAATCCATCGGGACTAGAAAGGATCAATCCGGCCCCACATTTTGACCCGGCCACCGACCCATCCACAAACAACTTCCACCTACCAGGAGTCCGAATGAGCTGTTCCTTCGGTTCCAAGTCCGTCGGCCCGGAAAAACGGCACTCTACCATGAAGTCAACCAAGGCTTGGGCTTTAATGGCTGTTCGGGGAACATACTCTAAGTCGTATTCCCCCAATTCTACAGACCAGGCGACGACTCTGCCCGAAGCCTCCGGTCGGCTGAGAATCTTCTTCAGAGGTTGGTCGGTGACCACTTGTATCGTTCGCCCTTGAAAATAGTGTCGCAATTTTCGGGAGGCCATGACCAGCCCATATGCGAACTTCTCGGCATTCGGGTATCGGGTTTCGGCATCCCTCAGCATATGAGACACATAGAAGACCGGATGTTGGTTTTTCTCGTGCTCCTTTACCAAGACCGCACCAAGGGTTCGGTCACTTACTGCCAAGTACAACTGGAGGGTCTCCTTCGGATCGGGCCTCAGCAGCAGAGGGGCTTTAACCAGATATTCCTTTATTTCTTCGAAGGCCTTTATGCAGTTCGGCCCCCACTCAAAATTCTTGGCTCCCTTCAAAACTTCAAAGAAGGGGAGCGCCTTTTCTGCCGACCGAGAGATGAACCTTCGGAGGGCTGCCAGTCGCCCCGTTAGCTTCTGAATGTCCCGAATGGTCTTCGGGGCTTCCATTTCTATCACTGCCTTTATCTTCTCGGGATTCGCCTCGATCCCCCTTGCGCTGACCATGTACCCTAGGAACTTGCCACTACAAACCCCGAAGGTGCACTTGGCGGGGTTGATCTTCATGTTGTTCCGTCTTAGGGTCTCGAAGCATTCCTTGAGGTCATCGGCGTGATCTTGAAATAAGGACTTCACTATCATATCATCTACGTAACATTCCATGTTTCGGCCTATCTGATCGGCGAAGACTTTGTTCACCATCCTTTGAAAAGTGGCCCCCGCATTTTTCAGGCCGAAGGGCATCTTGATGTAAGCATAGGTTCCCTTCGGGGTGATGAATGCTGTCTTCGGAATATCCTCGGCATCCATGGCGATCTGATGATACCCTGAGAATGCATCCAAAAAGCTGAGTATTTGATAGCCAGAGGTGGCATCTATCAGCTGATCGATGTTCGGCAAAGGATAGTGATCCTTCGGGCAATTCTTGTTGAGGTCGGTATAATCGACACACATTCTCCACTTGTTGTTTGACTTTTTGACCACCACCACATTTGCCAACCACTCTGGATACTCGATTTCTTCGATGAACTTGGCCTCCAGTAACTTCTCCACTTCGGCCTCAATCACTTTTTGCCTCTCCACCGCGAAGTTCCTCTTCTTCTGCTTCACGGGCACAGCCTGAGGATGAACATTTAGCCTGTGCCGAGCGATCGACTCATCCAACCCTGGCATATCCTCGGGTCCCCAGGCAAAGACATCATGGTAGCGACGGACCACATCAATCACTTTTTCCTTCAACCCTGGCTCCATATCTTTACCGATCCGAACCATTTTTCCCGAGCACCCTGCATATAATTCCACCTCTTCGGTTTCGGTGCCCGGTTCGGCTATCGGGTTTGAGAGATCATTTCCAAACTTCTCCAACTCAATATGGAGGGCATGGCCGCTGCCCCCAGGACCATCTTCGGTTCGGCGCCGTTTGTTTCCTTCGGCGCCACCTAGATCCTTTTCTTTCTCCAAGTCTTCCAGCATAATGATCCTAGCTGCCTTCTGATCACCTCTCATCTCTCCCACCCCCTTTTCGGTCGGGAACTTCAACTTAAGATGGGGAATAGAGGCAATGGCTTCGAAAGCAGTGAGAACAGGTCTCCCCAAGATGGCATTGAAGGGACTCTCAACTCGGACCACATAAAACTTGACCTGTTTTTCCACAGTATAAGGGGATTTACCGAGCAATAGGGGCAAGTGGATCGTACCTTCGATCGGGACCGGCTGATTGCCGAAGCCATAGAGGGGTGCCTCATAGCAGGTATCGATCTGCTTGCCTTCCAGGTTCATCTTCTGGTAGGTGTTGTAGTAGAGGACGTTAACAGAACTTCCCCCGTCAACCAGAACCTTCCAGATCTTGTTTTGGCCGATCACGGGATTAATGACCAACGGATCCTCGTGCGGCAGCATAACATCCTCATAATCTTCTTGTGAAAACATTATAGGATACGACTGTTTGGTGGAGTTGATGCTATAGAGGTTGTAGACCTGTCGGGCGTACTTCTTCTTAGCCGTTTTGCTACTTCGGTCCAGAATTGTTCCCCCGAAAATCGTTCGGACCTCACCTCTGTACCTCTCACCTTCTTCGGGCGCCTTCCCTTTATCTTCTTTGGGACCCAACCGATCCCTCAGATCCTTAACATACTGGTTCAAATCTCCAGCCTTGACCATCCTCTCTATTAACTTCTTCAGGTGGTAGCATTCATCGGTATTGTGCCCGTTGTCACGATGATAGTCGCAATACTTATCAGAGTTTTTCTTGTAATCTGGGATCTTCATCTTCGGCGGCCGAACGAATCCTGGTTTTCCTTTAATTTCGTTAAGAATCTTGGAGACAGATGTATTCAGAGGAGTGAACACAGTGCTGTCTCTATCTCTCCTTCGTTCGGCCCCCCGATCCAGCTTTTCATCCCTTTCATCTCTCCTGCCTCGGTGGCTATCATTCCTTTTTCCCCTGCCGTCCGAACGGGAACTGTACCGATCATCTTTCCGATCGCTCTTGTGTCCCCCGATGGATTCCATCTTCCTTCTGATGCTTTCTCCCCGCAAATAGATGTCATTCAGCGATTTAGGGGGTATATCATACAAAGATGATCGGAGCTTCTTACCCTTCACCGGATCCAGACCGGCCGTCAGGAACCCTGCAGCCTTCACCTTATCCAGATTAGTGACCATCCCAGCTTCTTCCTTGAACCTGGCCAAGTAGTCGCCCAACTCCTCATTGGGTCTCTGTCGGCAATGAATTAGGGCTTCTGTATCCTTCTCTCTTCGGCACAAGTGAGAGTAGTGCCTCAAAAACTTGCGTTTCAATTGATCATAAGAACTGACCGACCTTGGTCGTAGGGATCGGTACCACATCGTAGCGGATCCCTTCAGGTAGGTCTTAAACATCTTGCATAGCATGATGTCACAATGTCCCATTCCAGTCATCAGGGACTCGTATTTGTCGCAGTGATCGATCGGGTCGCCCTTCCCGTTAAATTCATTCATCTTCGGGAACTGTCTACCCGGGGGCGGCCGATATTGCTCGATCTCCTCGACTATCACTGGCTCATGGGTCAACGTCTTGTCCCCAAACATGGCCTTCTCCATTCGGCGAAGTCGGTCCCTAACGTGGGGACCTTCCTCTCCTTCGGTATCCGAAGGTGTGACATGCCTGTGACGAGGCCCTCGGGAATGCGACTCGGAGTCCGAAGACCCGTCTTGGTCTTCCCGATTCCTCTTCTTATTTCCTTCGCCTTCCGGCACTCGATCTCCTTCGGCCTCCAAGGCCTCTCGGAGGGCTCTCTCTTGGAGCTCAATCTCTTCCCTTTGTAGCTGGAGGGCCTTCAGCCGGAGTTCGTCGGCTTCCCTCTTCTTGGCTAGTCGGGCAGCTTCTTGCTCCTTGGTCTTGGAAGATTGGGCTTTAGCAGCCTGCTCTTCTCGCCATTTCAACAGCATCTGCTGTTGTTCTTCGGGGGTGGGCAACAGCCCTTCGGGACTATTGCCAAAGTCGAAACCTGGGTTTGGGTTGGAGGTATTTCCAGTGGTTTGTTCGGTGGTGTTTGTCATGGTGTTGATTTATGAGAAATTCTACTTGCAGTGTCCCACAGACGGCGCCAATGTTAGAGCCAAAGTTCTGCCGGATACCAAAGCCGAAGTATGACCTGAAACAGAGAAGAATGCGAGGGTTTGTCCCCCCGATTCACCTCCGGTGTGAGAATAAATTAGTGGCTCTAGGAAGGGTTTAGAGAACTGCAAGCGAGTATGTAAGAATGTATAAAGTTGTGAATGAATTTTACCACTGATTTACCCACTTTTTATAGGAGGAGGAGGAGCCCTGCTATGTAACGTTCCCGCCCGATGCGGGAGGGAAGTTATGATGAGTAAAGGAGGCGGGATTCTCTCGCCTCGACCGTTGCCATAGTAACGTTTAAGTTCAAACGGTGGGCTGGACCTGCTTTGGGCCGTAATGGATTGGGCCGAAAGGCTTATAACCCAACATCATCTTTAAAGTGAAATTGCAAAATGTACAAACTACAAAGTATTGAGAAATTAATTATTATAAGGTAATACTATTAGTAATAACAGTTGTGTTATACATAACACAACTTTTAAAATATTGGTAACAAGAGTTGTGTAAACTGTAAACTTATCTTAAAATATAAACAAATATAAATTCAAAAGCTGCAATAGTTGTGAAGATAATATAAATAATTTCAATTCAAAAGTTTTAATATTAAATTTGCGCAAAACACTTGACTAGAAAGACAACATTACAAGCTTGCTGGTCAAAAAAGGTATGTTAGAACTTTAATGAAAAATTAAAGAATACTTCACTTATATAGAATATGTTCTCCTGATAGAAATATCCTCTCCATTCTAAAACAGTGATTTTAATTTTTTACACAATACTTTTGTTCAAAAGCAAAATCAAAAAATAATATATATATATATATATATATATATATATATATATATATTTTCATTACACCTCAAATAACGATCAAATAATTTTTTTTAAATAATATATTTTTTTTAATAGAGGAAATATATAATTTTTAATATATAATGTTACATGCAACTTTTCTCCGAGAAAGTACTGATACTTGCAATTTTATCCTTCAAAAATATTTCCAATCGACTTAATTCCTATGATTATAACATATTTTATTTCCAACTCTTTCAAGACTACATATACGAGTTTTGCACATCGTCGTATATATCCATTTAGCTCCTTATTAAAAAAAAAAATTTAAGGTTATTTGTTAAGGTAGAAATATATATTGTGAATAAAATATTTTTAAGATTTGGACTTAAAAACTGATCGTATAAAAAAGAATATCTCTTCACCTTTTGCAGAAATAATTAAATCAAATCTCATTAAAAATAAAATTTTAAAATACGAAGAACATTCATATAAAAATAACATCAATCGCTTTCATTTCAATAAAGAACAGAAATACTTGTTAATTTAAGTCAACAATCACTTGACTATAAAGTCACTTATTTTTCTACTCAACAAGCTGGCAAATTCACCGACTAGTGAAAATAAGGAACCGTCGAGGCTGCTTCATTCCCCACGAGCCGGATTAAGGACGGTGGTTATTGCTTGCTGTCGGTTGCACTGTGTTTGTGGGCCAATGCATTAGATTCAGTCTGTTTTGTGGATATGCAAGAAATCAAATGATTCTCTTGGCTACTCATGGAGCTGCTGAAATAATTAACTGAATATTTATTTGTATTTCTGAGGGACCACACTGTTCCTCGCCTACCTTTTTGCCGGTCCTCGACGTGTGCCGTATTCTTTCATGCAAATGGAAGGGAAAGAAAGGAATAAGCCACGATGGAATCGGCTGCAATAAGATTATATAAATTCAGTTAAACTAATAATATATTGAGCGTGTGACTAAAAATAAAATAAAATAATATATTGAGCGCAATTAGTTGAGTTTATCCTTCTACGTTCGATTCTGACTCATTCCGAAAAAATATTGAAATATATAATATTTTTTTTAAAATATAATATTTTAAAATTCCTTGTTTGAGCCCGGCTTTTAAAATTTATAAAAGAAAAAAAATATTGTGAGAGAATTATTTTAGAAAAAAATTTAAACTAAATTATTTTAGAGGTAGAATTATTTAAATGGAATTCCATGTTATCTTTATTAAAGTTTTCTCTCTATGTTTTAGTTTTGAAATTCCTATATTATCTTTAAAAAAGTTTTATCTCTATATTTTAGTTAAAATTTTTGCTTTTATCTTTGAAAAATAGGAATGTTTCAAAAATATATTGTTCAATATTTCTCTTATTCTTTTTAATTCTATTTTCTTCTCTTACGAGAAAATCTTGAAAACACGTACTAGTATGTATCGCATCGTTAACTTGTATGTATAGTTTTTTTAGTCATATTTCTCATATTCATTATATCTCTTTATTTCTCTGAACTGTTCGTCATCTCATCTTCCTGCAGTGTAACTGCTTTTTTTACGGTAAATGCCATAAAAGATTTCTACAGCTGAAAAAGGTTTAGTTTGTGGTGCTGCAAGAACATGTCGTTATCGTACTACACGTGATACTCACAATTAAACAACGTCGTCAACGATTGCGGCAAATGCGCTGGAACGATAAAAAAATCTAAAGTTTTAACCATGTGCATTTTCTAATTTCTCTTGAAAGCTCTAAATTCTCTACTCCTATAATGTAATTATATTCTTTGCGATTAACAAAAAAACGTACTCCATTTGCATATTTTTAAGAAGCGCTTTATTTGTAAAACTCACTATTCTTAAAATCTCCCATTTAGATAAACTTTGGATCAATCTCGTGTAAGGTGACTTTCCGATTCAATTTCTAAAACCTGATTAATTTATATAAATTTTTCTAAATGATATGTGAGTAGTAGATTAAACTACATATCAAATATTATTATGATATTATAAAATATCTATCTTTATCTGATTAAATCTTGATTATCTGATTAATCAACATCTATACTGATTAATTTTAATTTTCGATTTTTCCAATCATGATAAAATATGATAAAATTATTTATATCATCTGTTGGATTTCATTTTCTAAGAATATTATTCTTAGCTGTCAACAAAACACGATAAAATAAAGGAGCCCCATGCGGGTTTGAGGTCTTACCTTGGGCTTTCTTGTTGCGCGAATACAATTGAGAGGCTCTTCAAGTCCTTGTATTTCTAACAGGCCCATTGTTTTTTTTTGCCAGAGGCCCATTGTTTTTTTGTTGTGCAGAATCAGGCAAATTAATCGGGCTTGATTCAATCTATCCTCAACGTTTTAGTTATATTTTTTGGTTTGGTACTCTCTTTTTGGTACCACAAGTCTACAAATGTGCAGTCTATTAGTATTGTATTGTTAATCAGTCTCAAATACTAAAAACACTCATAACAAACCATTATCTTATAATATTTCATTAAAAAAATTATAATGATGTTATAAATAAAATTATAAATATACAAATTTGAATATCTTCTTTTTTCTTTTTAACTTTAACTAGTGAATAAAGCCGCGCTTCACGGCGGCGTTATAAATTTTGATACGAAATAATATTATAATAACATAAAATTTCGAGTCATCTTTTCGTTAAACATATCACTAATAAAAAAATATTATAATTAGTAAAGAAATTTGTTTAAGTGGCCATCTTGTCAAACATAATACTAATAATAAAATTAGTTTGAACCGGCCTCTCGACAATATTAATCCATAATTATTATTTTAATGATAAAATTATATATTATAATTTAGATCAAAATTAGTTTGAACCGCTCTCTTGTCAAACACAATACTAATAACAAAATATTATAATGTAGATATTAGTTTGAGTCACCATACGGTCAAACACGATATTAATAAAAATTATTCTAATTATGATAAAATTAAAGATTATAATTGGATAAAAATTATTTTGAACCGTCGTTTTAACAAAAAAAATATTATAACATAGATAAAAATTATATTAGCCACTTTCCCGTCAAACATGATACTAATAGAAAAATTATTATTATTTAGATAAAAATTGATACTCTTAGTGTTTTGATGATCACACTGCCAGCAAGCTAATAGCATAAAACTGGTGCTTGTTAGCGAGCTATCAAAGTAATATATGCATGTGCTAACAGCTTGATAAGTTTCAGTGTCATGTTCAACTGTCAGCAAGCTTACAGGTTGTCATTCAGGCTTATCAGCTAGCTTACAGCGAGAACAGAATAACAACTGGATAAGGATTGAAGTCGGAAAGCAAGGAGATTTATTAGGAATCGATTTGTAAGGACTTTAATATTTATATATGACTTATATAAATATTAGAGCTCAGTTTTAAATCAGAATTTCAAACAAAAACGATTTCCTAACTTATAGGAGTTTTTATCTCTTACTTGATCTTATCTAAAACTACTCCTATTTGATTTCAAATTATGGTTTTATAAATAAACGTTTACTGAGTTGTTTCAAACGTCTTTCAGCTCTTACTCAGTAAAGATAACATTATTCAAACGTTCATTATTCAAGCAAATTAAACGTGAGGTTGTTGAACCGAGAACGTTGGATAGTTTGTTGAGTTATGACCGTTTGGGATAATGATATATAAACTTGAGTGTGGTTTCTATTTTGAGTAGAGAAGGAGAACACACATCAAGCTTCTGAAATACAACACACTTACATTGCAAAATCTTTACTTGAGCTCTAGTACTTATATTCGTTTATATATCTATATTGAGTTCATAGTTTCGGTTGTATTACATTTACATTGTATTGTTCAAAGTGTAAAGGTTTGTTGCTGTGTATCGAGCTTGTGAAACAAGGGAACAAGGGGACTAGTTAGCTAGAAGAGTATACTTGGGAAGTATAGGTCTTGGAGAGCTTTTGGTTCGTGGTTCAGGGGTTTCAGCAAGCTGATAACAGGAACAAGGGATAAAGGGAGTTATATTATTGAATCATTGTAATCGTTGACACTATTTGATTAATAATATAATCTCTTACCAGTTGGTAGGGGACCAGGACGTAGACCATTAGGGTTAGGGGTCGAACCTGGCTAAAATTCTCTGTGTTGCTAGCTTACTGATTATATCTGTTTTGCATTGCATCTGCATTGTTAGCTAGCTGACTGTTTACTCTGAAATTAACAGCAAGCTGTCTGTGACAGTATAACTATTCGGTAACATTAAAAATCGGTCATATTAGCCATAACACCTATTCACCCCCCCTCTAGGTGTGTAATTTCAATTGGTATCAGAGCTGTGTTTGTACTAATACTTCTGTAACAGGAATAGTATCGATCGATATGGCTGATAACTTTCAGGGAAAGTCCGATTTTAGAGCTCCTCTCCTCACGGGTTCTGACAACTACAATTGGTGGAAAGGCCAAATGGAGGCTCATCTATCCAGAGATCCCCTAATGCAAAGAGTGGTGCAAAGAGGTCCTTATGAATATCTTGATAAAGATGGCAAAGTCAAGGACGTTGATGTTCTCACAGCGGACGAGCTATCAAAGGTTGCTGCCAATGGAAAAGCAAGGAGTACATTGATCAATGGGCTGAATCAAGCTGAATATGACAAGGTCTCATCTCTCAAAACAGCAAAGGAAATTTGGGATGCATTGGAGACATATCATGAAGGCTCACAAGGTCTAAAGAAGGTCAAGCTCGGAAAGCTCATGAAAGAATTTGGAAGCTTCGCTATCAAGAAGGGAGAATCCATTCGTGAAAGCCAAGCTAGATTCCAAGTCACTCTTAACAGCCTTGAAAGACTTGGCAAAAAGATTCCTCAATCGGAAATCAACATGAATATTCTTAATGCAGCTCCATTCGAATATGGTGCCAAGGTCACAGCGTTGGAGTCAGCTCTCAACATTGATACTATGGATCACCTGGCTATATTTGCTGAGTTGGAACAATTTGAAGCTAAGATTGAAGCTAACAGCTCAGAAAGCAGCAAGCTGCCAACAGAGAAAATGAAGAATCTTGCACTGCACTCCTCTGTCAGCAAGCTGGAAACAGATGAGGAAACAGAATCAGATGAGGATCTAGCTCTTATGTCCAGAAAAATCAAGAGAATGATTGAAAAGAAAAATAAAATGAAGCGAGAAAAGGGCAAAGCTTTTGGTGCAAAGAAAGATCCAAAGGATGATGCATGTTTTGAATGTGGCAAGAAAGGACATTTCAAAAGGGATTGCTACAAGCTGAAAAACAAGTCAAAGCCGCCTAGACAGCAAGCTGATTACAAGAATAAAAAGAAATCCAAGGCACTTCTAACTTGGAGTGATGATGAAGATGAGTCAGCTTCTGATGATTCTAGTGATGAGATGGTGAATTTGGCTCTTGTTGGTCTCGATGGCTCAATTGATACAACGGATTCAGATACGGACACTAACAGTGAGGTAAATTCTATTAATTCTGAATTACATACTATTGATACAACTACTTGTGAACTAACCATGCAGGATAAGAGTTGTTTATCAATAATGGAACTCATTGATCTAAAGAATGAGAATTATGAGCTCGAGAAAGAAAATGTTCATTTGAAGAAAGTCATAGGTGATTTCTTGAATGAAAAGAGTGCCAAAGCTAGTAGTGGAATCATTGCTACCCTCAAGGAACAGATCTCACAACTTGAAGGGAACAACTTGCAAATCCAAAGAAGGAATGATACACTCATGAAGGAACTCAGCTCGCTGAGAGCAGATCTTAAAGCTAAGGATGCAAGCTTGGAGGCGTTCGAGTTAAGCAAATCCCAAAGCTTAGCCGAAATTTCTATTCAAGCTGAAAAGATCAAGTCATTGGAGCAAGAAGTCAAAGATCTTCAGAAAGCCATGGGAAAGTTTGTTCAAGGAGAAGAAAGTCTCAAATCTATAATGAAACAAGCTAAAGGTTCTCATGACAAAGGAGGCATTGGTGCAGCTTCTACATCCACTTCTTCAATGAGATATGAAGGGAAAAATGGCATTCCATACAATTATGCCATGCCTTGGGTGACTTGTCACAAGTGTGGAAAGAAGGGCCATCTTGCTAATAATTGTCCAATGAAGAACTCTCAATCAGCAAGCTGGGAAAGGAAGTCAGCTCACAGGCAGTATGCTGACAACAGAAACAGACAGAAGACAGCTCCAAGACAGAATGCTGATAAGACCAGCAGAACATGGAAGAAGAGTTCTAAAGTGGTCCAAATGTGGATCAAGAAATCTGATCTTAATGTTCTATATGTTTTATCAACTAACACTGTTGGACCCAACAAAATATGGGTACCAAAACGTTGAGTTGTTTGTGTTTGTTTTGTAGGTTTGTCTCGTGTCTAAAGTAAAGCCAAATCAATGGATATTGGATAGTGGATGCACTAGGCACATGAGTGGAGACAAATCTCAGTTTCTAAGCTTGAAGATGAAGAAGGGTGGTCGTGTCACAATTGGTGATAGCAAAACTCTTCCTATTCTTGGCAAAGGAACTATAGGTAATAGTATCATTTCTATTAACAAGGTACAATATGTCAAAGGTCTTACTTATAACTTGCTTAGTATAAGTCAGTTATTTGATGATGGTCATATTGTTAACTTTGGTAAGGATGAATGTACTATACTTGTTGGTGCTAACAAAACTCCTCTAGTTGCAAAACGAGAAGGAAATATATATGTTTTGAACTTTGAAGAACAGGAGGCAGGTGTTTGTTTAGCAGCTGTGGATAACAATCCAGAAATTTGGCATAGAAGGCTTGGACATGCTCATATGGATCATCTCAGCAAGCTGTCAGCAAAGAAGCTTGTTCGAGGACTACCAAAGCTTAAGTATGTCAAGATGGAGACATGTTCTGCTTGTCAATTGGGAAAGCAAACAAGGACTCCACATAAGGCAAAGAAAATGGTATCTACTTCTAAACCTTTAGAGCTTCTTCACTTGGATCTCTTTGGTCCCGAAGCTTATAAGAGTATTGGAGGTAAACAATATGCCTTTGTTATTGTTGATGATTATTCTAGATTCACTTGGGTATTATTCTTGCGTACTAAAGACTGTGCTTTTAGTGAATTTGAGAAACTAATCAAGTTGCTTGAGAACAAACTAGATACAAGACTTGTAGGTATTCGAAGTGATCATGGTGGGGAATTCCAAAAAGACTTCATTACTTATTGTGAAGAAAGAGGAATCTCACATGAGTTCTCAGCACCTCGTACACCTCAGCAAAATGGAGTTGTAGAGCGTAAGAACAGGTCCTTACAAGAAACAGCTAGGACATTGCTGCAGGAGAGCAAGCTGCCAAGAAGCTTTTGGGCAGAAGCTGTCAACACAGCAAGCTATGTTCTTAACAGAGTGCTTATCAGGCCAATTCTCAACAAGACTCCTTATGAATTGCTAAGGAAAAAGAAGCCTAATATCAGCTATTTCAAGGTGTTTGGATCTAAGTGCTTCGTACTCAAAACCATTGATAGGGATGGTAAATTCGATTCTAAATCTTATGAAGCTATATTTTTAGGCTATTCTTTAACAAGTCGTGCTTATAGAGTGTATAATCTTGCTAAACATACTGTTGAAGAATCTATTGATGTTTCATTTCAAGAGTCTACTGATGATCTTGCAAGGGATGAGGAAGAATGTGCAGGTACAGGTACTGGCAGCAAGCTGACAGTGCAGGAAACTGGAAATCAGCAAGCTGACAAGTCAACTGCCAAAACTTCAGAAGGCAATAAAGCTACTGAATCCACTCCATCTCTTGAAGAAACTTTGGATAAGATGTCTAAGCTCACATTGGATGAATCCAGAGGTCAAACTTCATCAGCAAGCCAAAATGTTGTTGATCAGACTCCTCCTAGGCAGACTGCAAGGAATGAAGAGGTCATAGCTCAACATAATCTACCAAAGTCAACTAGAACAGTGAAGAATCATCCACCTCAGTTGATCATTGGAGATAAATCAGCTGGAATCAAGACAAGGAAAGCTCAAGCCAACATTTGTGCTTATGCTGCCTTCATAGCTCAAGAGGAACCAAAGAATGTTCAAGAAGCTTTACAAGATGAAAATTGGATCATGGCAATGCAAGAAGAACTCAACCAATTCGAAAGATGTGATGTTTGGGAACTTGTAGATCCACCAGAGGATGCTTCAATTGTTGGAACCAAATGGGTATTCAAGAATAAAGTTGATGAATTTGGTACTATCACTCGAAACAAAGCTAGACTTGTTGCACAAGGATACAATCAGCAAGAAGGAATTGATTTTGATCAAACATATGCTCCGGTTGCAAGATTGGAATCTATTAGGATGCTCTTATCATTTGCATGCTACAAGAAGTTCAAGCTACATCAAATGGACGTCAAAAGTGCATTCTTAAATGGATATCTAAAGGAAGAAGTCTATGTCAAGCAACCACCAGGATTCGAGGATGAAAAATATCCCAACCGTGTCTACAAGCTCAAGAAGGCACTTTATGGATTAAGGCAAGCACCTCGGTCATGGTATGAAAGGTTAAGTGAATTTTTGATCAAAAATGGTTTTATTAGAGGTAAAATTGATCCTACTTTGTTTACCATTATTAAAGGTCAAGATATATTAGTTGTTCAAATATATGTAGATGATATTATATTTGGATCTACTAATGATTCCTTGTGTAAGTGGTTTTCAAAGTGCATGCATAGTGAGTTTGACATGAGCATGATGGGAGAGCTCAATTATTTCTTGGGGCTCCAAATTAAGCAAACTCCAGAAGGAATTTATGTGCATCAATCCAAGTATATCAAGAATCTACTCAAAAGATTTGGATATGAGAATATCAAGGCGAAATCAACACCGATGAGCGTTGTCAGCAAGCTGACAGCAGATGAAAATGGTAAAGATGTTGATATTCGTATGTATAGAGGTATGATTGGTAGTTTACTTTATCTTACAGCCTCTAGACCTGATATTATGTATAGTGTTTGTGTTTGTGCTAGATTTCAAGCAAAACCAAAGGATTCTCACTTACAAGCTGTTAAAAGAATATTTAAATATTTAAGTGGAACCATTACTTTGGGTTTATTCTATCCTATCACAAATGCTTTTGATCTTGTTGGGTATAGTGATGCAGATTATGCAGGTAGTCAAACTGATAGAAAAAGTACAAGTGGTGTTTGTGCATTTTTGGGTCAAAGCTTAGTTTCTTGGTTAAGCAAGAAGCAAACTTCAGTTGCTCTATCTACGGCTGAGGGGGAGTATTTAGCAGCTGGTAGCTGTTGCTCTCAAATGCTATGGATGAGACAACAATTGAAGGACTTTGGAATCAAATGCAAGCAAACTCCTATCTTTTGTGACAACACAAGTACAATCAACATTTCAGAAAATCCAGTAAATCATTCAAGGACAAAGCATATTGATGTTCGACATCATTTTCTGAGAGACAATGTTGCAAAAGGTGCTGTCAAGCTGATTTTTGTGGCTACAGCAGATCAGCTAGCTGACATCTTCACAAAACCTCTTCCTGAAGAACGATATGTTGTGCTGAGAAGGGAATTGGGTATGTGTGATGTGCAGTCAGCAAGCTAATAAGCTTGATCCGGGTACTATCAGCTTACTCTTTGTACTTTACATATTATTAAATATTTTTGCATGCTGGTCATTTCAAGTGTTTCTTGTTAATTTCACTTCATAAATTCACTATCCGTTATGTGAAGATTAACATGATTTTATGTGCTGAATATTGTTACGTGATTTTGTGCTAATCTATGTGATTTATGGTTGGTGTTTTAGAATTCAAAATTTTATCCGTTGCTATATAAGTGGCACTGAGATTAGATTTGTTATTAGATTTGATCTTAATTATTTCACGATGCAATATTTAAATAAAGTCGGTTTCGTTAATAAAATTCCTAAAATAAATCCCCCGATAATGATTCAAAAGGTTTTAAAGTCTATCCTTTCTCCGAGTCTTTATCACTTCTTCTTTAAAAGCGCCCCCGAACCTAGGGTTTCATCATTCTTCTTCAACCGATACACATTCTTCGCCATTGCTACGATTGGAGCTCGAGTTGCCATGAGGATGAAGACGCGAGCAAATATCAAGAGTCACACTCCTATTTCCAAGAAAAGGGCTTTGATTGATGAAGATGATCTTGAGGAGATTGTGGCGCCGGTCGATGTCGAAAGCGGCGATGAACAATCAGGGGTTTTGCGGTCTGGTCTCGACAAATCTGGGAAGAAGCGAGTGAAGTCTGAAGAGAAGGGTGAGGGTTCTGATTTTGCTAGTCGAAAGGTC
This sequence comes from Daucus carota subsp. sativus, assembly GCF_001625215.2. NCBI lineage: Eukaryota > Viridiplantae > Streptophyta > Magnoliopsida > Apiales > Apiaceae > Daucus > Daucus carota. The sequence goes on along the minus strand of NC_030385.2, from coordinate 44,773,531 downwards.
ATCTTGGGGAAACCCTTGTCTGGTAAGGCCTTTCATTCTTGCGGTGTGGTTAAGTTATTTTCTGCACTCGGTTTTGAATCCTTTCTTGTGGATTTACCAAGAGTCTGTTTTCCATCTCTTGTTCGGGAATTTTATGGGAATTTAATTGAAATGGAATCGGGTCAAGTAGTGTCTTTCGTCAATGATACTAAGATTACATTATCACCTCTGTTTTTGAATGCTATCTTGAAAACTCCTCCCTCCCCTGTGTCTATTTTTACTAAACGAGGTTTTAAGGATGTTGAGGGTTTATCTGGAAAGGAGCAGTTTACTTTGATTACGGGCTTAGAGTGTGCTGCTGATATCACTTATCCGTCTACTACCACTATTATTCCACTTGCTCATGCACTGTTTAAAGTTTCTATTGAGAATGTGAGTCCTAGGATGGGTACTCGTTCTAATCTGTCTGCACAAGATATGGTAATTGTTTCTATGTTGCTGTCTGGGAAGCAATTTGATATGGCTGATTTGGTTTTGAAAACTATGATGAGTGTTGTGGATGGGAAGTCATCAGCTGGACTTCCATATGGGTTGCTACTTACTAGGGTGTTTGAGTGGTTTGGAGTTAACTGCGATGGGGCTGAGAGTGTCCAGGCAAAGGAGTTTTTGGATCTTAAGTGTTTAACTCAATCAAATTTGAAGCTTGAAAAGGATGGTACTTTGTTAGCTGTTGAGGTTCCTGTGTTACCTACACCTCCAGTTCAATCTAATACTGCTGGTGTTGATTTGGGCATTTCTGCAAAGGAGATTTTGGATTATATGGAGGAACTGCGAGCAAATCACAAGCAGTTGGTAGATGGTCAAAAACAACTCTCTGAACAAATGCAAGAGTTGTCAAACCAGTTTGATTTTTGGAAGGATATAGTCTTTGGAGGAAAGACAGGGAACTCACCCGAGAAGTGCAGCTCTGGGAGTCTTCAGTATGAGTTACGCAAGAGGATGTTTGGGTCTTGCGGATCTTCAGATGTCAAATTCACATTTACTTCTACTGAGGATGGTACTGACAGTCCTAGGCCACGTACTGCCATGGATGTTCTTAAGGAGGCTGCAGGTACTGATTCTATTTATGCTGATGCTGGAAACTTGATGATGGAGCAGAATCGTATTGCTGCGGAGCTCGAGAAGAAGTTTCCACAGGAGAAGTCTGACAAGGATGATGGGGAGACCTAAATTTCTAACCTTTTTAATGATTAAGGGGGAGATAATTTAGGAATTAATAATAAAACTTGTGTGCTTAAATGTTTAAGTACTCTATTGGCCCTATGTTTGGTTGTTTTGTTTTAAAGACTAAGTTGTTAAGTTGGTTTGAATTTTGTTGGTTACCAGGTGGTTTATCCTGGTTAGGATTTGTTTTGGATATTTATCTGTATCCAGGTGGTTTATCCTGGTCAGATTATTAGATTATCTATCTATTTATGCAAGTACTTGGTTTGGTTGATATCTGTTTGCATAATATATGTGCTTTGCATAGTAGAATGACATATGTTCTATATCTGTTTAAGTGTTGAACTGTTATATATGTTAAGTTTAATGATATTAGATTGCTGTATTCAGGGGGAGTTTTAATACTTTTCCTAAATATGGTGTAATCATCAAAAAGGGGGAGATTGATACTCTTAGTGTTTTGATGATCACACTGCCAGCAAGCTAATAGCATAAAACTGGTGCTTGTTAGCGAGCTATCAAAGTAATATATGCATGTGCTAACAGCTTGATAAGTTTCAGTGTCATGTTCAACTGTCAGCAAGCTTACAGGTTGTCATTCAGGCTTATCAGCTAGCTTACAGCGAGAACAGAATAACAACTGGATAAGGATTGAAGTCGGAAAGCAAGGAGATTTATTAGGAATCGATTTGTAAGGACTTTAATATTTATATATGACTTATATAAATATTAGAGCTCAGTTTTAAATCAGAATTTCAAACAAAAACGATTTCCTAACTTATAGGAGTTTTTATCTCTTACTTGATCTTATCTAAAACTACTCCTATTTGATTTCAAATTATGGTTTTATAAATAAACGTTTACTGAGTTGTTTCAAACGTCTTTCAGCTCTTACTCAGTAAAGATAACATTATTCAAACGTTCATTATTCAAGCAAATTAAACGTGAGGTTGTTGAACCGAGAACGTTGGATAGTTTGTTGAGTTATGACCGTTTGGGATAATGATATATAAACTTGAGTGTGGTTTCTATTTTGAGTAGAGAAGGAGAACACACATCAAGCTTCTGAAATACAACACACTTACATTGCAAAATCTTTACTTGAGCTCTAGTACTTATATTCGTTTATATATCTATATTGAGTTCATAGTTTCGGTTGTATTACATTTACATTGTATTGTTCAAAGTGTAAAGGTTTGTTGCTGTGTATCGAGCTTGTGAAACAAGGGAACAAGGGGACTAGTTAGCTAGAAGAGTATACTTGGGAAGTATAGGTCTTGGAGAGCTTTTGGTTCGTGGTTCAGGGGTTTCAGCAAGCTGATAACAGGAACAAGGGATAAAGGGAGTTATATTATTGAATCATTGTAATCGTTGACACTATTTGATTAATAATATAATCTCTTACCAGTTGGTAGGGGACCAGGACGTAGACCATTAGGGTTAGGGGTCGAACCTAGCTAAAATTCTCTGTGTTGCTAGCTTACTGATTATATCTGTTTTGCATTGCATCTGCATTGTTAGCTAGCTGACTGTTTACTCTGAAATTAACAGCAAGCTGTCTGTGACAGTATAACTATTCGGTAACATTAAAAATCGGTCATATTAGCCATAACACCTATTCACCCCCCCTCTAGGTGTGTAATTTCAAAAATTAGTTTGGGCCGCCTCCGGTATCAAACACAATACTAATCAAGAATCATTTACATTATTATAAAATCAATATATGATTTCTATTTTATATATCCAATTTTTTTTGTAATTATTTTGAACCGCGGTTTTAACAAAAAAATATTATAACATAGATAAAACTTATATTAGCCAATTTCCCGTCAAACATAATACTGATAGAAAAATTATTATTATTTAAATAAAAATTAGTTTGGGCCGCCTCCCGTGCCCGTCAAACACAATACTAATCATGAATCATTTACATTATTATAAAATCAATATATGATTCTTATTTTATATATCCTGTTTTTTTTGTTAATTATTTTTATTTTACGATTCCTATTTATTAGTTAAAAATTATTATTCTTTTATGTACCTAATTTTTTTGCTATTAGTTTTTTTAATGATTAATATCTTTACAATCCTTTATTTTCTATACGAAATTTAAAATAAAATTTTAAGACTAAATCGAAAATAAAAATCGTACGTATTACCCTACAAATCCTAACTATAAATTGTATTTTATCTATGATTGTTAGTTTAAATAAATATAATCCTACTCATTTTAGGATTCTTAAGTAAGAACAAAATTGTATTACCTTTTGAATCCAAAGAGAAAAGAATTGTATTAACCTTTGGAATCCTTGAACCTGATTTTTAAATATAATCCTATTTTTTTTAGGATTACTAAATAAGAAAAGAATTGTATCATCTTTAGAATTTAATATGAAATACTAAATAAAAAGAAAAAGAATTGTATCATCTTTAGAATTCAATAAGAAAAGAGTTGTATTACTTTTAGAATTCTTGAACCTTATTTTTTGAATTATAATTATATTTTCTCTCCGAAATTTAAGAAAAATTAGAAGACTAAATCGAACAATTCTAGAGACACTCGCATCCTCCTTTATATATATATATATTGATGTGTTCTATTTCAATATAAACACGAACCATTACATAACTCTTTCTAACTCTAATCTTAAAAGTTATTGTTGTCAAAAAAACTAAAATTACAAAATTACGTTGGAATTCGATTGATTAGATTACTGAATTTTTCAAAGGTATTACACGATCGACTATGTTTGGAAAAGATTTGAATTTTTTGATTTATTTTTATTTTTAAATCTACATGTACTAAATTCGGATTAAATGTACTAAAATCCATACATACATACATACATACATACATACATATACATATATATATATATATATATATATATATATATATATAAATATATATATATATGGATTTGTCCATTTTCAAGTAATCGGGAGAAAATATAGTTAGTTGAATAATATAATTTAATTAAAATTCAATCCATTAATACTAAAATACTAATAAAATGATTTTAAAATTTAAATTATAAATAATAAATTACGAACAATATATCCGCCCGTGCAAAGCACGGGTTAAAGGCTAGTGTATTTAATAACTCATGCTTTATCCAACTCAGTTATACCCTACTAAACGTGTAGATTTTATAATCAAAATTTTAGAATGCAAATAAAAATGTAGGTTTTAGGTGTTACGTCCAAAAATTAATTTCAGATGAAAAAATAATATTGAAGGGGATCGGTCATCAGGTATGCCTACCTAATTATGAACATAATGCGGTGGTTGGCAGGGGTGTTCATCTAACCGTGCACTGCGCACACCACATAAACCGTCCGCACCACACTGCAAAATGCGGTTTTTTTTCCGTGGTACGGTCGCGGGTTGAAATTTTAACAAACCGCGCGGTGCGGTGCGAGTTGCGGTTTGAAATTATACATGCGCGGTTCAAACCGCACCACACCGCTATTTTCTAATATTAAAATTATATAATATATAATTATAAATATTTATATTATATAGATAAATTTTTTGTTACGGTGTTATTTCCTATGTGTGTTATATATGTTCAAGTTACTTAACTTAATTTTAATAAATTTATAATATAAATTAAGGTTAGTTCTAAGACGACAAATTAAATATTATAATTATATTTGTTTTTAATAAAATAATTTGTTAGTGTTGAAAATTTTTCATCATTGTCATGTATCTTAGTTTATATTTATTTCGATGAGTATCGTAAGCTAAATTCGTGTGTGTATATATATTATGAACATTATTTTTAAATACATATAGATTAAAATTATATTTATATTTTCATTCAAAAGTATAATTTGTTTGAATGTATAAATCACACAAAGCGCATGAATCGCACAGCAATTTTATGGTGTGGTTTACGTGATTTTTATATTACGTGGTGCGGTTCCGGTTTACGAATTTTCACAAACTGCATGCGCGGGTTGGTTCGCGGTTTTAAGAGAAAATTGCACCGCCCGCACCGCGAACACTGGTTGGCCTGTTATTGTCATTTTTTACTGGGCCTCGATTATCCACCGTACTTTCAAAGTACTGGATCGACCGTGGGCCGGTGGAATATAAATCTACATGACTCTACCTATACACAGATTCGGCCATTCGGGTTATTACCCAACAAATGCAAATCATTTTATAACTTCAGATTTTCGTCATGCAAGGTCTGATTCACTCGAATCAAACATTTAAAACTAGAGAAACAACACAGAATTTATCTTCTTTTAATTCTTAAATAAAAATGTTATTACCGTGTCCATTTCCTTACCAATATGATAGTTTGTAATTTTTAGCTTCGCCAAATTTCTTATAATTATTTCTTCATGATTCCGATCAAATGTATGTTGTCCTGAGAGAGACGGTGACGATTCAAGAACCAAAAAGACCATTTACGATCCCGGGCTTTGGGACACATCGCACTTGGTTTTTGGTCTGAGCCCGCGTCTCGACCTTAATATTGTGTTTGGTTGGGATAATTGACACCCTACGGCCTACTGCCTGAGGGGGAGGAAACTTCTATATGGTTTTTAAAATTCGTAATCAGCATATTTACACCCATACGGCATAGTCCAAGAAAATCAGGAACTAACCAATTACATTATTATCGTATTAATGTATCCAACATTGCACAAGCTCTTCCGTATAACCTAGCTCTATGATCATGATCATGCAAATACACCTTACATAAAACCTCCAAACCCCAAAAAAAAAAACAACCAAATCTAACGCGTCCGTACAAAGAAAATACTCAACTCTTGACCCGTACTCGCACCATCAGGATTAATCATATACCAAGCCTCCGAATCCTTAGACCCAACTCTCCGATCAAACCTCGCTCTAATGTACGTCAACTCCCCATCCGCCGTGCTCTCCTTCTGATCCGCCGGCCCGGGAAGAACTCCAGCTCCCATCGACACTCCTCTAAGCAGCTGCATCACATGAATCTCATCCTCATTCATCTGTTTCCTCCGTATCGAATACCCGTATTTTCTCCCGTTACAATAAACCGCCCACACGAATTCTTCCAAAACTTTTTTATTTTTAGTCTTGGTTTCGCTTTCGAGGGAGAGCCTGACGACGTCCGAGGCCATTTCCTTGTGGAACACGCTAGTGAGCATGGGGAGCTCGATGACGAAGAGGGGGAGGCGGTGAGGGTCCTCTTGGATGGCTAGGGTGACGCGGCCTTTTCGGTATCCGAAGAGGGTTCCGGTGGATGCATGGTCTGTTAGGAGGGCTTTTCGGGGGCGGCCTAGTAAGGCCACCATTTTGCAGCCTGTGGTGAGCATCGGAAGGAGCTTGAACATGCGGAAGATACCTCCTGAGGTTTTTGAGGATGATCTCTTTTCGCGGGTGGTGTGCTGGAGAAGTGAGATTAGGGCAGGGTTTTCCATCTGGTGGAAGGGAGTCGAATGCACCGGTGGCATTTTGTGACGTAAAATAAAATAAAATGTCGAAGAATCTCTTTTGAAATAGGGAGATGGATTGTGTGATTAAGGATTATGTGTATTTATAGACAATGTGTAGAAAGAGTCTTTTAGTTGAGTTGCTTTTGGAATCTTTAACGTGGTGTTCCTGACTATAAACGGACAAATTTGGTGAATAGTATCCTAAAGTATATGAATTAGGGTTAAAAAGCGATTTTGACTAGGGCACGTGAACCGTGCTGGCCCTGGTAGTGACCTCTCTAGCTAGGCTGTTAGTTAGAAGAGGAGTATAAGCTAGAGATGAAAAAGAGAAAAGAATTGAGGGGGGATTACTAAAGTTAGGTGCGATGTGACCAAGTTTAGTGACGAGAGTGGGCGTATAAGTGAAAGGATAAGAATGGTCGGACCACTAGTTATGTTGTGTGGAGTTTATCATCAAGCAAAAGGTAAAAAGGGTGCTACAGTATTGCGAAATAATGGTGGATCTCCATGTGCTTCCCTGCTCATTTCTATTCATGGGGTATCAGTTCTCACTGCTTTATGTTCTTCTTCCTGATTCTTGCCCCGCCACTTCCATACCATATATTATACCGTCTACGTCAGTTTTTACGAAAAACACCTCTCTTCGAAAACCTGAAATACATATGTAATTTGTTCTTAAATAATAATTTGTACAGTAAGTAGCTTCGTCTTAGAACTGGTAATACACTTTTAAGAGCAAAGACCTCCGAATTTTTTTCGAATTTTGTTTTATTTTTTTTGCCTTTGCATGTATTCATAGATGCATCTCATCTTCCCCCGAACACTTCTCCCCATTTGTCATGTCGAAAGATCTCACTTTAACCTAACAAAAGTGATTCCCCTTTTCCATCGCTCTCAAAACCCCCATTTTTCTTCTCCATACCCTACAAACTCAAATTCCATCAAAGCATTTCTCGAATGACATTTTCATTGATTAAACTACCAATAATCTTTATTAGTCATAGAATTATAGTTCTATCGAGGATAACAAATAAATAAACTGTTTGCTTGGGTAATTAATGGTTAGCGATTGCTTAAACTAAAGCGCTGATTAGATGATTCACAAGATCCCATCCATACTTAATTACGTACCAAATGATCTGTCACAATAAAAATCAGTCTAAATGCTCATTGTATTTAGCTGGAAACGAAGTTGATGGATTAAGAGCGCTTAGACTTTAAGCAATTATAGGATGGAATAATAGACCCCCCTGAAGTATCCGCATCGGCTGCTGTACATATACAGGGAGCTGCACTGTATGTTCACTCATCACTCGTTTGGTTCAAATATATCAAATTAGTCACTGATTTCAAAATTGACTCGATCCCGACTCTTACTTAAAATTTTGTATCAAGTAAATCATCTGTCAATGACTAAATTCGTGGCGCCATACTCTATCTCATTTTCATTATACATGTTTCACCATATTGTGTGGTGGATCTGTTTATAGCGTATCAGTACATAATCGACCACATGTTCCTGACAAATTAATGAAAGCTAGCTATTGCACGTAGCGCCAAACGTGCTTGGTGTTGGAATCGCAAACAAGCAGCAGCTGGTTCCCATACTTGATCATGTTAGGTTCCTTTCGAATTGATGCCACAAATTACATAAAGCACAATCCGAATGACCAAACTCGCTTTAAACAACCTCTAATCATTAAACTGTTCCCCAGTACTAAAAATCGTCAATGTAAGGCTAATTATACGAAAGGTTTGGACGACATTACAAGTTACAACCAACTAGCTAATCAGACGCGAGGCCCCCGGGCTATGATCGACATTGGGACCTAGACATCGATCCACCTATGGAAACACTTTGCATCTTAGGACCACAACCACATGTGGTATAATTGCTTGCATACATTTACACTGTGTGATCATATGATTGCTCCATTGCAGCTATGGATTGAGTGTTTGCTTTAATTATTGTGACTATGATGTGTTGGTTTGATTAGGAGCTGCCATTACTTGGACTCTGTTCAATAATTTGATTCAGTAAACAACAAAAGAGTTGGATATTAAGGAGCACCTCATTACTATCAAGCCCAAATCTTTTTCGAATTTTGTGGTTTACAGGTCAGAATAAGGCCCAGATGTCAGATATCTGGATAATAAGACAGTTAGCCCATATATTTTTCGTATTCTGGAAATCTTATATATAGGGTCTCCGAATCTCTAACTTAATGTCGGTCTCCATTGAACTCAACTCGTATTCATAATCTAAGCGCTATAAAGCCACACATAAGTGTTACAGACCTGTGGATTTCTAATAAGCACCAATATTGTTGAGAAAACAAGTCGTCTATTTAACTTTTCTAATTATGTATGAGCTCTACTAAAGTTCTGATAACCACTGGTGCATGGTAGAATATTGTGTGTTCTTGTTAAATCCTTGTGCCTTTTAGAGGCCGTTTGGTTGAGCTTAAAATTGTGAATTACTATGACTTAACGTGACTTGAGTTGTATGCTCATCAGTTACTATGCTACTGATCTTGCAATAGTATTACTGATCTATGATCATTTACCTCTGAAGGAATTTACAAGAACAGGCAGCATAGTTGACCAAAGGAATTGTATGAAAGATCCAGAACTCTTTATTTATTTGTAGATTCGACATGTCCGCCGGAGTATAGTAAATTACAAACGAGCTCAACATGGAATTTAAAAAGATTTAGAATTTGTCCAGCATGGCCGCTTAGTATATTGGTACTGCATATGACAGCTTATTCGAGACAAAACTAAGACAATAATACATTCTCAATTATATGTTCATTTGATTCCCATCTGCAACAAATTCCACATCTCTCGTTTCTATACAGAACTAACTAAATGGATAAGGCATTTCCAACGGAGGTTTCTAGCGAATCAGAGGTTGTTCATGACCTTCCACCATGGCTTCGAGTGTACAAAGACGGAAAGATTGAGAGGCTTTCAGGATGTGGAGTATGTGCTCCAGGACTCGATTCTCAAACTGACGTTTTGTCCAAAGATGTTGTAATTGTCCAGGAAACAGGCGTCTCTGCGAGGTTACACAGGCCTAATGTCATTCCCAAAGGTCAAAAACTGCCTTTAGTTCTCTATTTTCATGGCGGGGCTTATTTGATTTCATCGCCTTGGGATCCAACCTACCACAATTGTGTAAATAAGCTAGTTGCTGAAGCAAAAGTTGTGCTTGTGTCAGTGGATTACAGAAAAGCTCCTGAACATCCACTTCCTGTGGCGTTTGATGACTCGTGGGACGTTCTCAAATGGGCTGCTTTGCACACTTCCTCTGGTGCTGGATCAGAGCCCTGGCTTCTTGACAATGTTGACTTCAACAGAGTTTTCTTGGCTGGAGACAGTGCTGGAGCAAGTATTGCGTACCAGCTGGTGATTCGGAACAAGACTGAGAAGCTGATGATGAAGCTTGCTGGGATAATTCTGATCAACCCCTACTTCTGGGGCAATGAGCCCATTGGAGCAGAAGTGACTAACCCTTTTCTGAAGGCTCTGGTGGACAAGTGGTGGGCATTTGTTTGCCCCTCGGATAAAGGCAATGATGATCCCTTGGTGAACCCTCTGGCAGCTGGAGCACCGCCCTTGGAACAGTTGGAATGTGCTAAGATTCTTGTTTCTGTTTCGGAGAAGGATATCTTGAGGGACAGAGGGGTGCTGTTCTACGAGTCATTAAAGAAGAGCGAGTGGAAAGGGAAGGCGGAGCTGATTGATGTAAAAGGGGAGGATCATGTCTTTCACATATTCAATCCTGATTGCGAAAATGCTATATACCTGTTCAAGGGCTTGGCTGCTTTCATAAATGCTTAAATATGATGTTCTTTTCTTTTCTTGTTGTTTGTTAAATCAATGTTAGCTTTGGAACTTGATTTCAAATGGCCCTGTGGATCTGCTATGAATAAATGATTAGGCCGAGAGGCCGGACCAAGTCCAATGTCAGACATATTGTCAGCTATATATTTTTAAGCCCACTAATCAAAACTGAAACATGTTGAATGGCACTGCAAGTGTTAAAAAAACAACCAGTAAATTTTTTTAAAACATGGATCCAAATTCATTGAAGCTTTGCGTTTCAATTAGAAAGACCTAGAACTGATGACATTTGCTCGCTCTTTTTTTCCCCACTGTTTTGGAAGTTATAAGTTTGTTGCTGCAGAAGTGCCAATGCAGATTTATGATGAAAGATCGAGCATTTAAAAATGGAATAGTCCTCAACTGCTGTAGCACCATCTTAGGACTACTTATACAGGCACATCATTCGTGATGTACTTAAAAGAATATGATCGACGAAGTAGAAAACTGGCTGGACTCTGGAGCCTGGAGATGTATAATGTCAGTATGACCACCTAAGTAGCTGCAATTCGTAGAAATGGACCATTAGCTTGATATATACCACCTAAATCATTACCTGGACCCTGTCCTTATCGCTTTTTTCATTCATCTGTCTCAACTCTCATACGTAAATTCTGTAATTTGGTTCTGTCATCAGGTTACAGTTATATTTTCAGCCACTTCCATACTATAATATATTGCTACTACTTCTCATTCATGATTCATTCTACAAAAAATTAGTCCTGTCTATGGAAGCATTCTGCCCTTCTCTTCTTAATTTTTGCACTACTTATGAGTTAACCAGCAATATGCTGTACTGATCTGGACCAACATGGAAGCATTCTGCCCTTCTCTTCTTAATTTTTGCACTACTTATGAGTTAACCAGCAATATGCCTTACTGATCTGGACCAACACCTCTAGCCATTCTGTTTCCCTGCTCGCTAATAGACTTGAATCCATGCATATCTGCTACGTAAATAATTGTAATTTCGATTAAGTACTGCACTGACTGTTACCGTTAAGTAACCAGCTACTAAAACCGTAAGGTATTAGAGGAAGGCTAACAAAATCTTGTATCGTTCAACAGTATATCCTGTATGCTTATCCAGCTAATGTCAGATAATCATAGTTGAATCTAGTAAGCTGAGTTTTTTCCCCAGTTCTCTGTTTGATACGTAGGAGTATTAAAATTAGCAAGTACGGCTTAGGATCTAGACAAATTGTACCAGAGACACCCTTGTGATCAATCACTTTATGAATAAACCTAGCTCATGCACTTGTCTCTTGGAAGATCTAATACTTAATGTTTCGAAGAATTTACATCTTCAATTCTCACCTACCCAAAGCTCCTAATGTTAAAGGAACAGATCGTTGGTAATAATAAAAACATCTGCAGAGACTCTGCAACATTTAAGTGGCTAACCACCACCAATACCTCAAAAGATTGGCATGTTCCCAGATCACGACTGATCACCAATATTAATGGTAAAATTTGTGGACATTGAATCTAAGGCCAAAATCAATCCGGACCATCCGGTATCTCTTGCTGACTCGAAAATATGAAAAATGTTTCGTGTTCATTTTGAAATAATTTAGATTTGACGGAAAAATTGAAGATGATAAAATATGATCCGGATATGAATATTTATGTACCCGCTCAGAATAAATCTCATATTATTTTATAAAATAATTTTACTCGAATACCCAACATGATTCGTATTCAATTTGAACTCATACGTAGATTATCTCTTTCTATCATTACGATTATAAGTGAATTAATTGTCATTCCTTTTATAAAATTTTAATATTTTATTTAATTCTAAATTTTCAAAAAATATGATTTGTTCATTATGATCATACATTAATCATCATCGTGTATATTGAATAAATTATATATATATATATATATATATATATATATATATATATAAAAGTTTTTAATTCATAATCATATAATTTTTATATGATTATTTAAATAGTTAAAATAAAAATTATAGTGTTAATGGATAATAAACTACTAGCTAGGATCTCTCTCCCCCTCCCTATCACCTAAAGAGAAATATGATATTAACACATATCAGATTAGACTCGGATCCCAAATATCAAAAATTAATTTATATGCGAATAAAATGATTTCAGATTTAGAACTAAATTTCTTTAGTTTTGAACTTTTGATAATAAATATTCCCCAACGGACATGTGAGGCGGCGAGCCTGTATTTGCTTCCAATAAAAAAGTTATAAAAATCGAGTTGATATGGCCGGTAAGTGGAAGCCCCAAACTTCCCAAGTTGCCTGAGAATTAATTTTTTATTGGTTTTTCTGTTTTATTCAACCTAATTTAACTTTAAACGATTTGTCAAGATTAGTTTGCTCGGCACTAGAAATCTAGATGCTGACATCGACTTAAACTATTGACAAACAACTAGAAATTAAAATAAGAATTAAACCACTTGCATTCATACGTATCTGCGTGCATGTATTCGTAAGAATGTAAATAAATTCAACTCATGTACTAGCTGGGCTTGTATGCGACAAATGTCAGTGTTGCACAGTTATCCGACTTCACACATAACTGACGTGGCGTGCCCATTAGTCAACAATGGACTACGCGAGGTTGATTTTCTTGTGCTCAAATTAAATCCTAACTTGGATCTAATGCTGCCTGCATGTGTTGCTTAGAATCTCCGGAAGTGATCGTGGCGGAATCGGGAGAGACTAATATATGAAATCCCGATTTAATAAAAAAAACAAGTAATTTTTTTTATTATATATTATCTTTTAAAATCTAAATTTTTTGAGAAGAACATGCTGATTTTAGATAATAATAAATAAAAAATTATTATTTTCAATTCAGGTTCCGTCACCGCTTAGAAACTCGATCAAACACTAATGGATTTGTTTGTAGATGAATGGTTCCAACTTCCAACAGAAAAATCTGAGTACTACATGAAATATACCATATGATTCTGCCATAGATCTTGAACCAGCTGCTTTAGCTACATATGCAGATTGCATCAAAATGAAACCTGTGATTTTAATGTAAGACTAAGAGTACAGATGATCAGCTTGAACTTATGCTGTTTCTGAGCACTCAACAAAAAAACCGAACATAATATACATAAGAAAAATGACATTTATTGGAGACAATGAACAAGTCATTTACGCGAAAATCCGAAGCCATTGGCAATAGCATGGACAGCAGGATTGAAAGACAGACGGCCAAGAATGCCTTGTTTGTATGGCAAGAAGGTTTTCTTCTTCAAATCCTCTGATACCGCGCGGTTTATTGTGTAATGCAGCTCATGAGCCGAGACCGGACCCTTTCCTTTTCTTTTCGAGCTGATAGAATTTCCCTGATCATGATGTATCGACCTGAAGCTCGAGCTCCTGACATCTTCTTGTTTTCTGAATAAAGAAGCGTATTTCTTTAATGGATCGGCCTTGTCTGTTGCTCTCCCTTCTGATGCACTTCGGAACAAGAAAAAGTCCTTTAATTTCCACTTCTTGTGGCCTTTCGAAGAAGTGGAAGACAGAGCCGAAACAGAAGATGTCAGGTTTGGTTTCGAAGATGGTTGTTTTGAATTTAGCTGGTTAAAATTCTTCCGTTGCTGCTGTTGTTGCTGGTGCTTAAATTCTTCTTCCCACGGATACTCAGAAACACGCATAGGAGAAAGTGATCTGGTAACTCTATGGCGTGACTGCGACGAGGACAAAGAAGAAACGGATCTCTCCCTTCCCCTGATCATCTCCTCGTCTCGTAAAATATCCGAATTTTTGTTGACCTCCTGCGGCTTAATTTTACCTCCATCGAAAAGCACATCAGCTGTCAGCGAGGCCGCGTCCATTTCCAGGCTGACATCGAACGCAAAATCATCTTCAAACACATCGCTCTTCGTAAATCCTGATTTAGCCACTCCTGGCATGGCTGAGGAAACACTGTTTCTTCTTATAACATCATTATCAACGCTATTATTCATCAAGAACTCATCGAGCTCCGAATAAAACTGCGATAAATGCCTCGGACTCGTTGGAGCACTAAAATAATAGTCCCCTATGCGCGCAGGTGACGAAGGAGCCGTAAACCCTGGGGAATTAGATACGTTAGTGAACTCGAAATCGATCATGCTTTGGCTAGGCAGAATCACCTCAGTTTCTCCCATAATGAAAAAAACCAGAGCAAAGACACGACGAAAAGTTGGGGAACTAAGACAAGGTATAATATAGGAATGAATGGACAGAAGCAACAGAAGAGAGCCAAAGTTATTGACTGTGGAAAGAGTTGAATTAGCCGCCTTTTATTACTTTTCTGAACATGTAGTTGTGGCTCATTGTTTGGAGGTAACAAAGGTTACAAACATATGTTTATAAATTTACTTCGGTTAGAATTGGACAGAGGTAGTTATGAGCCCGTTTGACTAAGATAATGACTTATGACATAACGTAATTTATTTGATAAGTTGGGAGTTTAAAATATTTGTTTGGATAATTTTGACTTAATAATGGCTTATGGTTTATTAAAAATATAATAATAAAAAAAAGTGTTTTATAAGTAACTTATAACTTATAGATAATTTTTATAAAAAAAGGTTAAAAAACACTAAGTCACTGAAAAAAATATCTCAAACTAATTTCTGACTTTAAGTCGGCTTCTAGTTTTTTTCTGAATTTAAGCTGACTTCTGACTTATCACACAATCAGACATTTTTCATCTTAAAATTGGAAACAGCGTAAACAAGTTCAGGTCTAAAGGTGATGACAAATCACAAACATGAGTAAAATTTTGATCAGTTATTAAAGATGTTGCATGCGTAATAAGCTTTGTCAGCTCTCTATTAACATTCATGCTTTTATCTTGTATTATACCTTAGATTATTACGCGTGGTTCATGCTTTTTCCATACTTTGCTTCTGGATCAAACCAAAACTATATACCAAAATTTTATTTTTATTAAATAAATTTTAGTTCATTATAAATTGAGCTTCTTTGTTAATTAACGAGAAAAATAGCCATTTTCCCAGGGAGGTTGGTCAAAAATTAGTTAATTTTTTTTAAAAGCAAAAGCGAGAGCAGAGAGGGAGCTTAAATTCAATAAAGTGGCTGCTGCTGTGCACTTTTCATGTGCGACAATTTACCCGGGCAGATGTGTATATTTCAACTAAAAGGACCTTAGTTATAAGTAATAAGTCTATGATAGAAGATCCAATAATCATAATCTTTGAAATAAAAGTTGTTAGATCAAGATATTGAGGTGTTCCCATTCTGATCGAGGTTCGTTCGTGATAATCCGGGATCAAAGTTAAGCCCTGAGTTTCGGTTCTAAGACCCTCTTTGTCTTTGATCTTGCTTAGGGCAGGCAATATCACACATGACCCGAACCCGACCTGAACCCGACTCGAACTCGCAACCCGATTTACTGAGACAAACCCGAAAGTCATCCGAAAATCACCCGTTTGACACGAAATGGACCCGACATGACCTTAAAATTTCGTTTCTAATAACTTTAATTTTCAGTTTTATTCAATTTTAAGTTATTTTAACTTGACCCGAAATCGACTCGAAATCGACCCGATTACTGACACGAACACGACCCGTTACCCGAAACTGCTACCCCTAATCTTGCTCCATATCTCAATTAATTATTTTTTTAAGAAAAAAAATCACATTTTACAAAAAAAAATTTGATCAATAAAAATATTTCTTTCTTAGATTATATCTCATAATATTGACACCGAATTATTAATTTTATTTGTTAAAAAATATATATTAATTTTATCAATAATTTAACAAAACTAAACAGAGCCACCTAATTACATTAAAATAGCTCTAACATATGCAATTTATTAAAAAAACCTTATTAATATCTGAAAAGTATTTTATCAATATATACCGATTACACTCGTTAGATTAAAAGTTCGTGATTTATTAAAAAAATCTCCAACAAATTTTGAATTACCGAGTAGCTGATTTCTGACTTTTAACCTTCACAACGCCAAATTATATAGTATATATAATATAAATTATTATACAAGAAAACCCTTAAATTGTATTTTTTTTCCCCAGAAAAATTGTATGCATATCAACTTATATTAATTGTGATATGTTTATCTAGAAGGGGCGACTTCAGTATATTAGATTTATAAGCACATTGGTATTTCCAGACAAAGGGTAAAATCTAAATTACAAGTAATCGATTTTGCAGATTTAAAGCCGCCCATCCATTAGTCATTTCTAATGTTGTTTTGCGACTTTGGAGACCAATTTATTTGGAACAAAAGACACTAGATGCATGCATTATATGCTCTTTGGAGTTTATTTAATTATCTTGTAATAGTTATATCTTTCACAAAACCAAATAATGTCACGTCTGTCCCGTCTTAGTCAACTTGTTATATGTTTGTCTAAATTTATTAGTCACAAAGATATTTTTATGGAAAACCACGGTTCATGATTAATTGTCATGTGTATAATATAGCAAACAACAATTCACTGCGGCTCCATGGTCTCGATCAAGTTGTAAATTGAGTGTGACAAGATAAAAACTTAGTTGTGGTTAGTGTCGTAATAAAAATATCGGTTTTTCTATGACGTGTTCATGGCACAAATCAAGGATAAAATTTGATAAATTCATCTGTTTTGATTGGATTAATGATGGACCTCGCATTTACGACAACCACATCATCAAAAGCATACAAATTCATTGATTTTAGTGCTTATCATGTGACCAGAGTACCACTAGATAGACCCTAAAAATATTATTATTTTATATGTATATTAATATTTTTAATGTAATTTTTAATCTCTTCCTAAAAGTAAATTTCAAAAATATAGGAATAATAATAAAATTGAAGAAATTAATTTTAATCATATTAATATGTTAAAACGAAATAAATTAATTAGAAATGGTATCTTATCATTTTATGACTAATTTTTAGAAAATGAAGACAACTTTAAACTCAGGTTAAAAGCTAGCCACACAAGCTGCTGGTGTCGACCTTTCAAAATGAAAACGGAGTTGTAATTACGGTTTCATCATTACATGTTCCTAACATATGAATTCATTGAGGACCAATATTAATTTCGGTTTGGTTAGCGTGTGCCCATGGGCACATGCTAAGCACTAATATTAATAAAAATGGAGGGTTTTGATTGGTGTGGTTGTTGTAACTGCAGAGGGTCCACCATTATTAAAGATGGTAAGCCAATAGAAACCCTCCAATTTCATAAATTTTGGTGCTTAATGTGTGCTCATGGGCAAACCATAGAAAAATCGTATTAATTTTGTCATTTTTGGGCACAACAAAAGCCTGCAAGACAAAGCGGTCACTCTCTTCAAGTGTAATGATTCTGGGGGAGTAAGAGCATCTCTAACGGCCTTGGTTATAATTGTTAGCTAAATTGAACTGGTAAGACATTATGTAAAATTTGCTGAACCGGTAAGACATTGTACTTCAATGGTATTTACTATATTGGTTGGTTATAATTTAAAAATAAAATATTATTAATATTTTAGTTTGTTAAAATGGAATATATCAGTTTAATATGGTAATAAATGATGTGCAATCATCCTACAGATTTCTTACAGACCTGTAGATGTTCGACAAATATAGTCATCCATATGAGGTTGGCTAAAATTATAAACAACAGGCTCACGTGATTGGAGTATGAATTTTTAAATAAATTGATTAAATTTTTTATATTTAGAATGCCAACTCACTTTTTAGCTAAGAGGTTTGTATGGTTGGAGATGCTCTGATATGTCAAAATTCTTTCTGATATATTCTTTCTATTTTGTATATTCCTTCTCTGAGTAATGGTGTTTGATTGTTTTTACAATCGGATGAACTTTTGGAGAAGATCTAAACTATTGGATTGTTTGATTTAATAATGAGATTATTTGTTATTTATAAATGAAAATTTGATATCACTTTGGTTTTATGCACTTAAATTTTAACAACTATATAAATAAGTGAAACTTCAACTTCTGTTTAAAAAAAAAAAAAGTGAACTTCAACTTCTAAAATTAAATTTATTTTAGAACATATCTTTGCTTATAATTCATAAGCTAGGTCTTCATTATAAATATTTATATTTGAACATGCGGGAAATTTTCTATTTAAACTCCGAGCAACAATCCGTGACCAAATACGGAAAGAAGAGAAGAATCGGAAAAAATACTCTCTCCGTTTCAAAATACATGTCCACTTTAGAAAAAAAAAATTGTTTCAAAATACTTGTCCACTTCAACTTTCAATGTAAATTTATATTTCCAAAATCAACTCTCCTTCACATATTTCAAATTTATATTTCCAAGATCAACTATACACCACATATTAGGTTCAATTAATGACTTAACACATCTTTTTTTTCACAAAATCCACTTTTTTTAAACTATGTAATTTTTTGAAAGTGGACATGTAATTTGAAACGGAGGGAGTAGTTTTAACATCCCTCCTTCAAACTGTTTTTTCAAGTTTGTCGGAAGCATTTAATATAGAGATCCGAATTTTCAATATTCAATTTAAAAAATTCAGAAAATTTATATATTTTATCTTAAAATTCGTATAGGATATCCAATCAGAATTTTTCCCCATATATGCATATAAATTTAGATTTGTATTCGAAACCGGATTATTATTTATAAATTAAGTTGAAGAATAGTTTATAAATTAAATTTAATTATATGTAACTAATTTGAATCCGGATAATCCGGTTATTTGATCCGGTTAGAATGAATATCGAATTTCGGATTCCGATTAAACCGGAAACGAAACCTGAGTTAATTTTTGATGATCGGAAAAATCTGAAATCCAGTTTTATTATTAATAAACTAATCGGATGTCCGATTTTGTTAATAAAATAAATTCTATTCAAAACAGTGCTTTCTAGAATGAAATTTTATTTACAATCTAGGTTTCTAAAATTGTTTTAAAATATAAAACTGTTACTCTATACACGTGGTCCAAAATTATTATTACTAAATAAATCAATCTTCTAGATGGCGGTATAGGTTCATGACGTTCGTCCTCTAAACAAACTAAAACGAGCAGAAGATAAATATCTCAATCTGTCACGTTGCAGGCCATACTTAACTGCTGACGTCGTAACTTTTGGCTCCGCTTGGTTTAATTTAATGGGTTTGTCTAGTGTGTGCCCACTAAAATTGATGGTTTTTGATTGGTGGATTTGATGTAAATGCAGGGGGGTCATCTTTATTTATGATTAGGTGACCAATAAAAATGCACCAAACTCATAAGAGTTAGTGCTTATTGTGTGCCCATGGGCACACCATAAAAAAACCGTAATTTAATTTAGAGGTCACTTGTAAACGAGAAGTTCTTATGTATTTGAATAATTTCCTGATTCTCTCTCCGTTCCCCTCAATTCTCTTTACATTAGAGAGGGACACAGAGACCAAGACAATGTATAAAAAATGAGCAAAATTAGATGAAAAGTAGGTAAAGTGGTGGGACTTATTAATATTTAATAATAGATTTAAGATAATGGAGGAAAGTAGTGGGTGTAATAGTAGTTTTTATTGTTAAATACTGTATGAGATAGTAGTATGGGAAGATAGTGGGTGTAATAATGAGATAAACTTACTATTTATAGTAACGTAAAGAAATGAGAGGGACATTCCAAAATAGGTTCAGTAAAAAAATGAGAGGGACAGAGGGAGTATGTATAAATTTTTGGTTATAAAATATTATATAATAATAAATTATTATAAATTTGTAACAAATTTAATATTAATATAATAATAAAAGATCAAAAATTAGTAATTTTTACATTTCCATAGAATAAATTTTCGAAAACAAAATAAGCTTGCGCTCCTCGGTCCCACAAAATACCGAGTCGGGATCCTCTGTCCCCTCTTTGTGTCTCCCTATGTGTCCCCTCCTTTTTATTGGTTAGTTCTTTTACTTCTCACGTGATCTCTCTTGTTATTGCAGAATACAAATAAATTACAAGTATTCAATTGAGTTATTTTCTGTGAACTCTGAGATAAAATCTTTTGTAACTGCAGGCTTAATTTATTTCTTCTCAATGTAGACTTCAATTTTATATATTCTCAATCATCTTTTTTTGTTGCATTAAATATTAACTCCATGATGTATAGTTTGGTTTATCAAAAAAAAATGTACCAGTGAATTTCCTTCATATACCAATTTAATTTTATTAGATTAAATATTATATAAATAACATCTCAATTTTTTAATATAATTTAAGTCATAAAGAAAGTTTTCTGCTTTCAAATTTAATAATATTAAAGTTTACAAAATTTTAATTAATTATTTAATATAGAAAAAACTTAACATAAAATTACTGCATAGTATTATATTTATATCATGTAAAAAATATTTTTAGTTGATTATGTACTATATGGAAAAGATAATGTAAATAAAGTATATTTTTGCTTTTAAATTTAGTAATATTAAAATTTTCAAAATTTTAATTAATTATTTCATGTAGAAAACATAAAAATAAAGTTACTATATAATATTATATTTATATCATGTAAAAAATATTTTTAGTTGATTATGTACTATATGAAAAAGATATTTAAATAATTGAGATATATTTCTATAGATTTGAAAAAGTTTATATAATAAGCTCCGTGAGAAAATAATTAAGAATCATAGAATTATAGATCACGTGATAAGTAAAAGAACTGAGAAAATAATTAAGAATCATAGAATTATAGATCACGTGATAAGTAAAAGAACTGACCAATAAAAAAGAGGGGACACGTAGGGAGACACAAAGAGGGGATAGAGGATCCGGACTCCTAAATACCACCTTTATATTATCGCCATACGTCACTTGATCTCCCCGTGCGATCTATATCCAGAAACCAACGATACGGTATTTGGTTGATTAAAAAGAACATGGTATTTGAAACTAGGAGCCCCTGTGGCGAAATTTTATATAACAGATAGTGATTAGATTAATTATTCTTTAAAATGATTTTATTTTATAATAATTTATAAATTATTAAAAATATAAAAAATATAATAATATAAATAAAATTAATCGAATGATGATATTAATTTTTATCATATAAAATCATCAAAATTTCTTTTTTTTTTTGAGGAAATCATCAAAATTTCTTAAAACTAGCTCATACTAATATCTTTTTAACAATAAACCCGATTCTTATTGTTTGTCTAAACATATATCTTTAAAACTTGCCTCTTATTAATACATATATTTTCACTAATAAATCAGATTCTTATTTTTTATCTTAAAAAAAATATTTTTTTTCAATTTAAAATCAAAAACACTTCCTATGCTACTTTTAAGAGCTGTTTTGGAATTGAGTAAAGTGCATTTATGGTACTCGCATTTTACTCAAGACACCACTTGTAATACTGTAATTCAAAATCGAGCATTTGCAATATCAATTTTTGTATTTCATTACATTTTGTTGCATTCCATTAATTTTGGTTAACTCCGTTAATAATCTAGAGAGTAAAGTGCACTTTGTGTACTCGTACTTTACTTAAAGTGCATTTTGTGTACTCGCATTTTACTATAAATTTTCAACTAGAGTATTGCAAATGAAGTTTTTGAGTAAAATGCGAGTACACAAAATGCACTTTACTCCTTAAATTACTAACGGAGTTAATCCAAATTAACAAAATACAACAAAGTGTAATCAAGTACAAAGTTTGATATTCCAAATGCTTGATTTTGAACTATAGTATTGCAAATGGTGTGTTAAGTAAAGTAGTATTACACACGGTGCACTTTACTCTTTGGAATTAAGATTTTTCGTTTTGGTTCCCACCTTTTTCCAGAGCGATCTTATTAAACATCTTACAGGCCGAGGTCTGATAGCAAAGAGGACTGGCCCAATCCAGTTGGGCCTAGTGTCCAAAGTAGGCCAAGACGTTGGGCTGGATTTGTTATTTTGTATCTTTCGTTACATCCAAAATCAAATCCAACAAACATGAGAAAAAACACATAAAATTAAATTTATTGATATCTTTGACCAAGTTATATATAACTCGTAAGAAGAATCCAAAGGGGCAAGGATCTGAACATGACAGTGTGGCACTTTCTTCATCCAGTTCAGACTCAAGGTCCACCAGTCACTGAGGACCACGATTGTTACTTAAATTTACACATTTAAACAAAGTTACAATTATCAAAAAAGGACAAGCACCATTTCACAACTCTGATCGGTGGCCCAAAAAAAAAAAAATTCCGGTTCAAGAAACAACTCTCCAAGATCTATAGCTAATTCTAGATTCTTTTATCAAAGTTTCTAAAAAAATAATGTCTGAAATATTATATAATTTTAATTAAAAAATAAAAATACTATGAGGCCGTTTGAGTGAGTTTAAAATAAGTGCTTTTTGCTTAAAATAAAAAAGTGGAGTAGATTTTAGAAGCAAGTTAAGACTTATAAGTGATTAAAGTGTTTGGGAAAGAAGTAGAAACCCTGAAACAAAAGTAGCATTCCTAGTTTTCTATAAGTGCTTTTTGACTTATTACACAAACAATATGAAATAAGTGCTTCTAACTTATAACCGAGAAACTGGCTTAAAAGGAGTAAACAAACGCCCCCTATATCGTATATTATTTATCATTTCTTTAACAAATCTATAATAAAACACCTGTAAGGCTACACCCTTGAAATCCCAACATTAGCTATAGTATAGTGTTTTATTGTTATAAACCCTCAAGCTACATGATATAGAGTTTTCATGTGGTGTACATGATCGTAGTTTTCGGATGTGATATTTAAGACATTTCTAACTCCAAATTATTGGATTTAGACCATTTTCTCTTATCTATTTTTTCCCATGGAATTTTAACTAAAAATCAGGATGAAAACCTTCCTCAAATTTCTTCCCGGTAGTCCGAGTACACAAGAATTTTGAACTAAGTACTCGTTTAACCTAAGGGTAAGCTTGTGACAAGTTTTTGGCATGATCCTACTCGAGAAAAAACAGAAACAGCTAGTAAGTTATGCAAATTCATGATTGAGCACCTTTAAGGAAATGCACAAGCTTTCTTCCATATGGGCTTAGCAGTATGCACTAAAGGGCTAGGGGTCCTCCATTTCAAGAAAAGACACTTTGTTCTTTTCGTGAATTTGTAACAACTAAATAATCAAGTGCACAGATTATGGGACCATTCTGGTTCTACTTTATATATTTATAATATTTAATCTCCTTGTATTTGCTTGAGCATGAGACAAGCTTAGATTCTGGTTGGCAAGCTGCATGGCTGGCTCCAAATACCAACCACCTCTATCACATGTTCTGGGCTCCATAGCTGTTGTTTCTTCATAATCTATTCTCAGGACAGGACCAACTTTTTTATTTCTTATTAAAAATATTATATGTCTCTTGTTGTTGTAACTACATTGTTTTTAGTTATCCTCGTCCGGGACGAAACTATGATTTTAGCCTAGCGGGGTGAAAAAACCTCTTGACAAAACAATTTTATTGTCACAAGTTGAATTCGAACTTATATTTTCACTCGAAAGTCCAGCTCCACAACCATGAAAGCAAAACAAATTTTTTTTTATCAAAAATGCATAATATATATGCATATATTATTAAGGTCGGTGGGGACAAGTTATTATACGATATAGTATTAACAATTGGACTATAACCGGGCAGTAAACAATTATTCCCTAACTTAGATATATTATTCTCATTTTTGTCAGTAAGCTTGCTTCCACACTAATCAAGTAATCATAGCTTAATTAAGTGTAATATTATATGGGAGGTGATTAGAAAGCAAATGATTATTAGTCAAAGATGATGCTAATGTTCCAAATGCAGAGATCTTAGGATTCCTAATGAGAACACTAAGGTATCTTTGGTGACAGCATTATCTCAAGAATCTCACAATTCATCACTTCAACACATTACCTACTCCTCTTTACAGTTCAGTATTTGATGGTATCTTCATGTCATTATATCCTTGCCAATTTTAACCAAGTCAATAGAGAAAGCATTTTATCTCACATGTAACAGCTCAAAGCCAGCTACTGATGGCAGACGTCGAACCCTTACCCTGATACTCGCACAAACATGTGTCTGTTGAGCCTCGAACTCTCAATTTTATGTTATCGGGAGAAGAGAGATATCCACTAGACTACGGTATTAGTAATACGAGTAATGGTACTGATATGGAGAGACTAACTAATTAAAAGACTATAGCAACCCTTTCTTTTTCGAGATGTTAAGATCATTACTAGGCTGAACATCCTCAACTACATACCCAGAATTATGGAATGTCATTGTTTACACCTATAATTCATTAATAGCACATTTGTGATCAATTCCCATTAATTATTCATTCTAGTTGGCTATCAATACAGGGAAGAAAAGAAATATCCTGAATAATACTGATATGGATATCTTTCTACTCATATCTCCTAGGTTAGGTAAACATCACCCCTCTCCAGATCTTTAAGAGAGCCCGATATAACAGATTGGCTTTCGATAGTAGTAAAGCATGATAATAAAGGAACACATCTGGTAAAATAAATGCTACTTTCGCAGAGAAAGGAATGCAAGACAGGTAGATTGATTATGAGGCAACATTGTTCTAGTATTGCTCTCAGTAATTTTCAAAGTAGTTGATCTCTACTCGCTGAGTCGGAGTGAAGGGATCATTACATATTTTCTATTTCATGTATTATCCTACCATAAGAGCAAATACAAAGAATACTAATTACAACTGCTAAGAATTACAAAGAAATCTTGCTCCCTTACATTCTGACTACTGGTAAGGAGTAATGAGTATATATTTACCTTGGTGATTATATATCATATTCGTGTACGGATTTGACTGAAACTATGCAGACAAGAGACTATATGGTGTAAACCTTATGTGTGCAAAAGATACCTGAAACTGAAATCATACGGAACAACCTGGACAGACTTCGATAGTGAGTCAGGTTTTGCTCTCTCAAGGCACTGAAGCGCTTCTTTTCCAAGTTCACTCGGTAGCTGAAGGCATATCCAATCTAGCAATGACTCGAGATCCTTTGCAAAATCTAGCAAATACCAGTCCAACAGTTTTGGGATTGCAAATATATTGTTTGTCGTACAAATGCCAATTGAAGCCTGCAAATACTCCCTTTTTGCCACATCCAATTCGTTTTCAACCTCAAGCGCAGTATAAACTCGCACCTTCAATTAAAAAAATTAAATTGAAATGAATTTTTTCAGTTACTGAGGATGTAATCGGTAACCCCTGAATACTGACAAATTATTTAGAATTATTAGTACTGACTGTTTATAAATGTTTATGTATCCAACCTCTTGTAAGTACACAAATTGAAAGCCCCTATGTTTTTGTGCATTAATAACTTACAGCAGGGGAGGACCAACTTCCACAGGATAGTGCAAATGTTACTAATGGTTCAGATAACTCCAATCCGTAGGTACTTCGTGCTGTCATCTCATCATTTTTGGAACCCTTTGCAAAAGTCTGTCCGCAATTCATTAATATAGCATGTGGTCAGATAATATAATTTTCGACGCCTAATGAAGACAGAGGTTTGGTTTCTGAAAATGAACTCACATATTTCGAGTGATAAGGTAGTCTGAGTATGAAATGTTCAATGGTTATTGCATTTAGCAAGTGTCCCCCAACATTTATTGTTGCCTGCAGCAGAAGAAACATATATTGTCAATTAATGGTCTCATGTATGCTAAGTACATTATGATTGAACTATGACCCTTAATCCTTCAGAGCTGTGTTGTAAGACGGTCCCTAAACATTTGAACCATAAGGGTAAATGCAACAATTTAACTGAGCTATTACAGCATATGGTTGTTTTACCTTTTGCATCAGTGCAACAACCATCTCAGGGCTTGCCGGTATCCCATGTTCTAGAAATGCCTAAACCAAAAAGCATTTCAGAATTAGTAAATGGATCATCACATATATGATATTCACATATATTTACTTCAGGTGAACTCTTCATACATTCATCATGCATGAATTGTAAGTGTTAATCCAAAAGGCAAGCTTCTCTTGATGAGTCAAACCCTTAAGATCAACTGCAGATAACTTTCCTAGTAAAAGTCTGAAAGAATGAAGAAGTAAATTAGCATAACATCTAGCAGCCAAAATTGGAAAGGAGGATAAATCTTTTATCGCGGCAGTAACTTACTTTAGCCTGCGAACTAGAAACACCGAAATTGCTGTTCTGCTAGAATTGATCGAGGCAGTATCAAATGCAAAAAAATTTGCGTATGCGCCAATATCTCTATCCCCAAATTCAAAACAGATGTCATAAGGATCCTTAAACTCTGATTTTTCGTAGTTCTGCGAATTTAGTGCTGATAAAGATGGCAAGGTCTCTGTTGTACCCCTATTCTTGACTGAGCTCATTCTTACAAAAATATTCATCAAGCATTTTAGAATACTCTCAGATATCTTGTTCGGATTCTGATCTCCTGATGACCTATCATTCTGTATTGCAGGGATCTCTCCGTATGTAGAAACATTGTTAATTACTTTGCCTTGCTGGAAATCAAAACGAAAGTCACAATCAAAATCATGAAAAAATAAATCTGTGACTAGGAAAAATCGAATTAGATCATTTTGCACCTGTAGTTTGGGAGGATCTAAATGCTTCACTTCTAACCTATTATCAATTGGACCTTTCTTGACTGGAACCCGACTTGTTTGGTCTCTTAATCTTGTTAACGGCTGCTTGTCCTTGAAGGAAGTTGTGCATGATATATTCTCTTTCCCTTGCCCATTCTCTTTTAGGTAGAATCAACAATAAAAACAATTCACGCTTTATTTAGATAAGTGTCACATAAAAGTACGAGTAGATAAGGGATTGCTGACAATTTTAGCACATTACCGGGGAGTGAGGGCATGTTCATTGGTGTGGATGTCGATGCACATGGTTCATTTTGAAGAGAGGAGTTGGACCGCTTATGTCTGCGGTCTTGAACATGGCGCGGGTCATATAAATCACCAGAATTTTCCATGTTCCTTTTGGAAGATGAGGTATATATAGCTTCCTGATACAGTCCTTGCCTAAATTGCACAACCTGTTCTTCCAGCCGAACAACTTCCTCTTCCAAAACAGCCACTTCAGCTAGAAGCTCCAGCGTCTAAGAATATCAAATTTAGATGATTATCAAATTGGCACAATGACTTCACACCAAAAACAGCACATATTGCAGAAAAAAAAACTAAATTAAGTCCTAGACTTTATCACCAAATTCGACATTGCTTCTCAGTTAATTCATCCAATTACTCCCCTTCCAGCATACCGATCATTTTGGACATTAATTTCCCCATGCAAACAATAATGTATTAAAAAATTTACAAGACAGGAAACAGAACTAACAGGCTGAGGCAGAAAAGGAGGAAGGCGAGGAAGTGCTCCCAGAGGCCTACTAAAAGCCCTCTCTAAAGCTCGATGAACACTCTCTTCATGTCTAAGCCTTTTCTTCAGCTTATCCACCTAAAATCAGGCAAAATTCTCACAATAAACACAATTGAGCAGACAATCAAAAATCAATTAAAGATAAAAAGATAACAACTTTACATCTTGTTGCAGAGCCATTTTCCTCTGTCGAATTACGCTTCTTCTATTACTAGTACTTGCCTTCTCAGCATCCATTATCTTGCTCTTCTGCATATCAGTGGCTTCCTTCAAACATATAAAAGCAGATTACACAAATAAACACAATGAATAAAGTTATTGAATCTAGCTAGGAAAGAAACAGATCATTTACATATTTATAGACAGACATACCAAAAGAATAAAATTAGTTTGATACCCTTTCTTGGATAAGAATGTGATACACTAACCAACTTTACAAGGCATAGAAAATTATAATTCACAAGGAACAAGACAAATAAAAGTTTCGAAATTGATCAGCTTAAAATCGAAAAATCGAATATTAGAATGATTATCAATAAGGGCACACAAAATTTCATCAAAGATTCCTACTTTGTCAATGCTTCTGAAAATCTTTAGCTTCTCAAATTTTCCCAAAAAAGTTGCAGGCATAACATAAACAAAATAATGAGCATGTAGTGTAAATGCAATTATGTAAACAAGTTGAGGTCGTGAGAATAATAATTAAAGAAAAGTGTAGAAGAAGAGAGGGTGGTTATTTAACACGTTGATAAGGTTGTAAAGGTGGTTAAAAATTAAGGAAGTGTGTGTGTATGATTAGCTATCTTACTTTTTCACGTTTCAATGGAGAAGCTTTGTGCAGACTAGTCTTCATGTTGGTGTTCATTTGGTGAGGTAGTTATGGTTTGTTTAGCTGCAAGAACAGAGTAGAAGATTAAAATGTGTAGTGGGAATAAAGATAGATATGCAGGCAATGAAGGGTGGGGGAGAGATGAGACCTTGGTTGAGTTGGATGGAGTAAGAAGAACAGGGTCCTCATTTTAGTGGATTTTATGTATGTGTATGATGAAGAAAGCGGGAGAGAGAGAGAGAGAGAACAAGAGAGATAAAGATATATGTATGTCTAGGAGAGAGAGAGAGGGAGAGAGAGGGAGAGAGAGAGAGATTAGGGAGAGAGATTGGGGAGAGAGAGAGACTAGGGAGAGAGATTGGGGGAGAGGGAGAGAGACAGAAAAACAGAGGTGGAGCAGGAGCTTAAAATGAAAGCAAGGGAGCCTCGAATGTAGTGAACAAGTAAATGAATATGAGGAGGAGTATGTGAGTTAGTATATGAGCTCCACCAGCATCCCCACCACCCCCGACTTTAGCAGAACTAAAGTGGATGTGTGTGCTAAGTTGTGTGCAGATGTGCGGAATCACAAACTCGATTCATGCGGGCCTTTGCTGCTTGTAGATTTCATCTTTAGTACACGCAATTTATTAAACCCAGATCTGTGCCAAGTATTGAGATGATTTCTAGTTCAATCAGATAAGCAAGAAGTATCTAAACGAATTTATATTTTAGTCAGATAAAAATACTCATATTCTACACGAACATAAACACAACTCATATAACTTTTCCAAAACCAATTTGTGTTTAAGTCAAATAAGAAAAATACGTAAACATGTCTCTTCTTACTCGTGTTATATTCGAAAACAAACACTAATTAACTCTTTTTCAGTGTTTTACTTTAACATAAACACGAATTAACTCTTTTTCAGTGTTTTACTTTAACATAAACACGAATTAA
Organism: Daucus carota subsp. sativus; assembly: GCF_001625215.2. Taxonomy (NCBI): domain Eukaryota; kingdom Viridiplantae; phylum Streptophyta; class Magnoliopsida; order Apiales; family Apiaceae; genus Daucus; species Daucus carota. The sequence continues at coordinate 44,743,863 of NC_030385.2, read as the reverse complement.
CTCTTTTTCAACGTTTTACTTTAACATAAACACGAAACATCGTATGATCTCTAAGACAAATAAAAAATATTTTCGTTGTAAATAAAAAATATGATTTAAAAATCACAAAACATAGTAACACGTATAAATATGAAGAAAAAATCTACAAATAGATAACAAAAAATGAATTATTAATACTAGTTATTGTAGAAGCTAAATTTCTAAAAAATAGTATTATCATTATGAGCATCTAACAATAATAAACCACTAATAAAATAAATGATATTAAATTCTAAATTATAAATTATATACTCGCTTGTACGCGCTAATATATTTAGCAAGGAATATCTAATTTGGAATGGGGCATCATTTTCAAAAATAAATAATATTCTCATATTTTTAATTTGTAAATTTGATTAATATTTCTAGAAATAGGGTTGAAACCCGTATTTGTTTTTCAAATTTAGCCTTTGACTTTCAAAATAAAAAAAATGGTTTTTTCAGTATGAAACCAAACATCTGTTTAGCACAATAAATTTTATGGATACGTGACATGATGTTTGAGACATAAGACTCAGACATATAGTTTAAAATTCTTATAAATATAGTTTTTAATTTTATTTTAAAATTTATATTTAAAATTTAAAATTTTATTTAGGACAGAATTTTTAAAAATAAATTATAAAATTTTAATATAATTAATGATAATTTATGATACCTTTCAAATAAAAGTTTGATAATTTAATAATTTATAATTTTATATTAGTGTAAAATCGTGCATATGGGCGTGTGCATGTGGATGAAAAGGCGGTGGATGGATTATTGTTTGATTAGTTGAATCTGGAGTTTCCTACCCATTCAGCTAACATCCAACCTTCTTCGGCAATTTTATATTCCTTTGTGTGCCTATTATTTGTTTCTCCTTGACTTTCTTTTGCTTGATTGTCTTGTAATTTTTAGTTATAATACTAAAATAGATGAAGAGAGGATATTATGAAAATAATTGGGATAACAAATTATGATTTTAAGTTTTTCAATTATTCATTTTAAATGATTTGAATTCCAAATCTAACTCATATCTTGTAAAAAAATATTGTTCACTATGTTTATGATATTTATCATAAAAGTTTTAAACTCTCATATACGGTAATTGTTATCTCATATTCTTTCTTTCTTCAGAAAATATTTTTATAATTTGTATTACATTTTCCTCTCATCTCATTGCATACGAGTGAACACAACTCAAGAAATTTATAAAAATATAAAAAATATTGTTGGAGTTCAACCCACCTTAATAATTAAAAGTGGGTTAAGATACTATGCTCTGATATCGATATTATAAAGAACATGAACCAAATGATCAATCAAAAATATGATAAAACCTATCTAATTCGAAACATATGTAATACTTAATCATTTCAAAATCAAATCAGCAAAACATCTCTCTCACAGATCAACTAAATCGATAATTTTTAGAATTATCGACCAGATCTTTTTTCGGAGAGAATCATGGACCAGATTTGGAAGAGTTAAAGCTTACAGGAGTTGGGTCCCTACATGCAAATGCATACAAGTGAGTAGACACCATCCATAACCATAATAGACATCCCTTACCGTTCCATGATGAATTAACGTGTACCACCGCTCCACCAGCACCGAGTCCTATAATTTTCCCCACTCACTTTTATCTTTCACCTGTCTGTTTGATAATTTTTTATGTTCGATAACTCCTGATGAATTGCAGAAGCTGATAAATTCTCGTTATGCTACAAATACCTGCTTCGATTTAGACACCGATATTATTTTGCATTTAAATTGTTTGGTTTATTTGTCAATAATTTATGTGAAAATATGATATTTTTAATATTTTAAAATATGTATTGAAATAAAATAGGACTGGAGAGTATGTGGTAGTATAAAAAGTTAATATCATAATGGGTAAAAATGAAAAAATATATAATTATTTAGAATTCTTTAATATGTGTAAAATCTGTAAAAATGTCATTTAAATTTGGACAGTAAAGTAATCTGTAATGTATATCCCAGCCTGCTCTTTGCGTCCGCTGTTTGCATATAGTTTCATAACGTTTTTTTAAATTTTTATTTTTTTGAATAAAAATTTAAATATCATTTTTTATTCTGAAATTAAAATTTAAAAAAATTATTATGAATTATATTTTATAGAAGTCTCATCAGAAGACCTAACGCATTGCAAGTTTGCAACTCCATTCCAGGTCAATATCACATGCATCAACTCGAAAAAAAATACGGTCAAAGACAGACTCGAACGGGAATTTTTACTAGCTGCTGTTTAAAATGGCTAATCGAAGATCGGAAATGCCTTTCCACCTAAAAGCTTTTAAAATTAATATTGTTACGTGATAATCCTTCTTTTTACAAAAGTTTATTATGCTAATACTTGATTATCACATAATTACAATTTACACATGTAATCAAGTTTGTTATGTTAGCATGATCATTGAGGCCACAAGGGACAAGAGGCGCTGGTCCCTTTTATATCTTCCTGGGTGCCTACACAGCCTACAGAGAGAGCATGCGAAGTCTCCACTTATTTAGCTTCTTCCATTATTCTGTTGACTTGACAGAGATTGTCAACCACAACGAATCGCGTACGGAATGTTTAAACTAATATTAACGAGAGATTATTATCTTAATGTACAATTGACTCGTAATTAGTCTAGTGTGAGATACTAACTAGGGTGGGATTGGTTAGTGAAAGCTAATTCAGGTTGAATTATAAAACTTAATATTTTTTTTTTATATTTTCAAACATGTACAATTTTCTTTTAAAATTTAGTAAATTTCTTTGTACGAAACCTAGCTAAATTCAAATAATCAATAATGATAATAATCTTTTGAGTTTTATTCTCAAATTATTTTAATTTCTGATTACCTCACCAAAATCTATTCTCATTTTGATCTCTTTATATATTATTTGCTTGATAAAAATATAGTTAATGTTTTCACATATAAGAAGTAAAAAGTTCAATAATATTCTTTGATTATATACTCTTTTCCTTTTAGATACGTGTAAGAAATCAAGTGACATACACAAAGCTTCTTATTCATGTTGAAAAACCCATTTAAAACATTTTAAAAGGGGTTAATTATGCAAGTCAAAATCTGCACTCTATACATTAGTTTTGTCCATAAAAACACTTATATTTTGAAAATTGAAATACATTATCTCACGTTGCTTTCATTTTTATTGCGGACATGTCAATTTCATCGTAATTATTTACTTCCGTGAACGTGGAAGTACGCTGTATGCGAATTTAATTAAGTACTGTTAAAACATAGTTGTCATATCCCCAATTTTCCCCGCCTTGTCTTAATTAACTTATCTTTATAAAAGCCTACAGTGCTCAAGTTGAATTATATAGCATTTCAGTACTGGTGGGGACCAGTTTATGATCAAGTGGGACACATCGTCGTGCCACTCAAAATCATTGTGCTGTCGTGTCTAAGCTTAATAAAGCTGCTTAAGCGCAATCTTCTGCTTCTTATTCTTCCGCTTATCATTACGGATTATGTCTTCTAATGACTCTCTAACTCTCTTGTCCAAAATTCCAAATCATGTCCAACATCTGTTTACTTTTCTTAAACATCGAAAATAAAAAAAAATTGTGATTTTTTTCATATTAACATAAAAAAATATAGTATTAAATATTTGACAAGTGTCTAACATCTTTATATGTACAAATAAGTCACTGAAAAAAAATATAATTCTACATATATTTTTATTTCTGAAAAATAAGATAAACCAATCGACTCCCTAACTTTGACATTTAACATTACGAGATCAGGTCTCATGGGCTTATATGGTCATAATTTTATGCAAGTATCAAAGCCATCAGTAAGCATCACGAAATGTGGCAAGACGAAGAAAAGGCAGCACGGGCCTTCATTAGTGGTCCTTGGTTCTATCTTATAAACGTACAGGCTCCATAGACTTGTCGAAAGAAATTCCAGTGGTAGGCCTCTCTCTTGTTTTCATCACATCTAATGTTGCCTTCATCATGCAAAGGTCAAAAGCACCACATGATATAGATCTTCACTTTCCAGTTTTTACATTTTTCCAGTCTCATCTCATCTGTGATTACTTCTGCCTTTAATTGTTTTATAATCAGATAGGGTAGTGGTCTCTTCAACACCATTTGCTTTTGTAAAAAAGAAAATCACAATTTTCTGTCATTCTTTTTCATGTACAATGACATTGTACCTTACTTTCTTTACTGCCGACAACAAGCTTAAGGAAATTATGGAAAGCAATAATTACAAAAGTGTAGAAACTCAAATACTCCCTCCATTCCAAAATAATAGTCGCTTTGACTTTGTGCACGTATTTTGAGGTGTAAAAAAAACATACTTGTACACATTATTTTTGAAATTTTCTTTTTCTGAATAAAAGTTTAACATCTTTATTTTTATTTAGTTAAAGAAAATTTCAAAAATAACATGTAGAAATATATTTTTTTTGCACCTCAAAATACGTGCATAGAGTCAAAGCGACTATTATTTTGGAATAGAGGGAGTAATAAGTATAGCATTACAGTATCTTTATTATTAACATTAGCACAACAATAAGGATAGTAAACGCATTCCCCGGAGACATACCGACTAAAAAATAAAGTTCAGTCCTCTTGGAATCTCTTTATATCTATATCCAGCACAAGATTGCACCTTACAGATATCATGAAAGTACCAAGAAAAGAAAACAAATCTGCATATTTTGTACCATTAATGTTCCGATATCCCACCTAAACCATAAAATCACCCTGGAAGTAGAATAAATGCGAGGAGAACACCACAATAAAGTCCATGATGCAAATCAATATGCAAGTTCAACACGATAATATATCTATTAATGATCTGGGTATATATATGTGTGTGATAGCATGGAATGTTAAAGGAGAATGGAGCGGATCCGGATTGAAAAGGATACAGGCAAGCAATGAGACAAGAAACAGAAAAAAACAATAACGTACAGATAAGTCAAGTTCTCACTGTACATCGGATCTTAGCATTGCCAGCTATCTCAACTGTTATTTGTATTATCATACCACATCCTACTTGACGGAGTATACATCAACTAGAGGTATTTATATGACAATTTATCTGGGTACTATTTCTGTAATTATATGTACCCTTTCCATACTCGGCAAGTCGGTGCAAGTAAAGATGATAACAATTTTTGTAAGAAGTTGGTCATAAATTCACTGCAGGAATTATTACACTTCAATTGCATTGCACCTAACATATACTGCAGCATACTTTTAGCAAAATCTTGTGTTATCAAGAGTTCATGCCTCCCAAGACGTGTGATGGTAGCAGCGATGGGTGTGCTGGGCATCAACCCATCAGCTATCCCCCCTTGCCTACAGCAGGAAAAATTAGAAAAAATTGAAGTTACTAGAGCACCATGTTAAAGCTTAGGGCCGCACAAACTGAAGATTGGAACCATAGGTTGAATTTATTGTAGACTGGACTAATAACTTTGTGCAGCCCATATACCATCTTTTACCTCCACTAGTAAATGCATGGAAGCCAAGGAGAAGGATGCCATGTTTCCTTGCCCTGCAGCTGAGGTAAAAAGGTTGCTACTTATTTCACCCGCGCCCCGGTAGAAATTATAGAATTAATTAGTTTGTAGTTCACTAGTTTAATTAATTATGACAGTTACAGGCTGGATGCAGAGTGCAGAGAGGTGATGCATATTATGCACCAGTGAGCTAATATAGAAAACGCATCTTCTTAATTACGCGTAATTTGTGCAGAAGCCGGTGCTTTATGAATATAGGCAACAAGTAGGCAAGGAACAGAAATGGTAGATTAGACAATTATGGAAATTTACAAGGCTTCAAAACTGCAAATCTTATATACAATCAGATAGATCAAGTTTCCAACACATCGACTGACCTCCTTCAGAGCTCCTCCGCCTTCTGTACATGACATGCCTACTTCGATACAACAACTAGCTCCACAAATCACTTTTTCTGTTTGAACTCCTTAAATGTCTACAAATTTACACAGCTACCTGTACAATTTATTTGGCACATATCAGTTCTTTGTCCAGCTTTCAATTTTAAAATGATAAATCTAAGAAGACGACATATGAAATTAATGGTATATCAGAGGGAGAAGGCAGGAAACATTCTACCTAGGAGAAACTAAAAGGATGTCATTATGCAAAGTCTTAAACCTTTTGGAATCTATCATGGACTCTTAAAGCTTCAAGGATGCTATCGACCCATCTGTAACGCAAAAATGCAAAACATCAGTCATCACACCATAATATAAACAAGGGCTACTTTGTACTAATGTTAAACAATAAACATACAAGATACTTTTTGAATACATAAGCTCTTCATAAACTTAATGTGATGATACACATAAACGACTGGAGCTTTAGGTCATATTAAAGCCTCTTAGAATATAAGATCCTGGAAAGGGCCATTCTCTAACACCTTGAGGTTTTAGAGTAACTGGTTCCTTGACATGGTATCAGAGCGAGGTTAGGCAGAGGACTCGGGTTCGATCCCTGCCACCCCCAATATTCTCACAATTTATAGTGGCACGAATGGCAAATCAATGCTCCAAAGATGAGCGCCCGTGATCCACTCTTCGACCCATAAATGGGCTCTCGAGTGAGGGGGAATCTTAGAATATAAGATCCTGGAAAGGGCCATTCTCTAACACCTTGAGGTTTTAGAGTAACTGGTTCCTTGACAAAGCCAAACAAATATTGCTGGTTTGATGTGTTATCAGATGGGCAGTGCATTGCATTAATCCCACCCCAATGCTCGCAATTTTTTTAAGGATAACAAATGAAAAGTATTAGTGGTGTTTGAGATGATTCTTTATTTGTATTCTTATAAAAGGAACAGCTAAAGCATTATTTACCATTAATGTTGTCACTCAGTGTGCTTTGAAGAAAGGATACATATATACTTACGCAAATGGAGAGAGAAGGGACATTGAAATAGCAACATATCGAATTTAGCCACCCCATAAAGTACAGACTAGAGATTTGAGATTTAGTCAAGAACTGTGTATGGGAAAGCACATCAAATATGCAGAGACAATCACAGGACCAATAAATGCAGATACTTTTTTTAATCTCTTTTCTGTACCAAAAACAATATACTATTAGAGATTTGTCTCCAACCAATATATCCCTTTAGTTACCACTTTTCACTTGCCCCATACAATATACTCTACGATAATGTACTCTACCAACATTAGATGATTTATGGGTTAATAGGGTGAACAAATAAAGATTAAACTTGAAACAGAAAAAGGGGACTCTGTTGACAACTGGTACTATTGATAAATGCAGGTTACCTTTTCATAATACCATGTTACAAGGTATTTGATGGGAAAAAAATGTGTCCTGCTAAATTTTCTGTGTAACTGCAGATGCTTGATTACTTGTGAAACACAAAAGTCTGTCCTATTTAATCAATTGATTACCCTCATCATTGGTTAACTCCAACCGTCTCCAAACTCATGTCCAAAAAGATTTTAAAAGAATTTCTGCTTCCCATTGAACTTGAGATGATGCAGAAATATTAATTATTACGTATTAGCAGACACTAGCATGTGCATGCAAGACTTATTAGTAAAATTAGTAGATATGAGCTGTGCTTAACTGAAGCAGCACCTTGAGACCATCTACAAAGCCTATAAGGAAGAAGTTAATAACAAGACTGCAGGCCATGAAAAAAAAGTGTCTCTGCAGAAAGCATCGCCCCTGCTGTTAAATAGCAAGTTTATTCACTTATTATAGCAATTATGTATGTGTTTTACTGATAGAACTAAGAAGGCACTAACTTTAAAAATGTAAAATAATTCAAAAAATAGGTATAATTTCATTTATGTTAAGATTATAAGCTGAATAACAGCACTAGTGTCCAATTTCGGATCCATATCCACGAATCCCCATTTATCTGAACTACAAGTCTGACACTTGGATCCGCATCCCTGTACACCGTACCGAGTCCAAGTAACATAGAGAATTATACACTGCCGGTCTATAACAAGTCTTGGTAACAAATGATATACAAAATCAGATAGCCTTGTCAAGGGCGGGTTTCAAACATCATCAGGGATATTTAGAGTACAAACGAAATGCGCCATATACTTTCACCATTCTTCTCAGACTGAACTGTAACCCCAAGGTATGTTGTAATATTATATATAAAAAAAATGGTATTCTAACTAAGATAAACATCCTAAGCTTTAGTACTATTTTGATTCAGTCTCTTATTAAAGTATCTAGGAAACTAGGCATGCATGGTATTCAGATCAGAACCTTCGCCACTTCGTGCTTAATGCATGAAACTAACTAGTGTGAGACCCTGTCTAATGAGATATGGAAATGATGCGACTGGGGATCATTGCCCTGCATGTTTATTTACTTAGGGTCCCATATTGGTTTGCTGGAAAGTATTTGTCTGGAATATAATTTTTCTCTATGTTATTCGGACTCAGCTAGAAGTGTCCGACACGTATCTATGTGTCGGACTTGGTACTTCGAAGCAAAATAAAGAGTCGAGTAACATAGGTTTCTCTCGGGAAATATTATTCTGAAAATTAGTACCTTCATTGTGTTCATAATTATAGTAGTAAGAAAATCAACATAGAATTTGAGAATTATTCACAATGGGAAAGGAGAAGTCATTAATCATTATCCATAAAATCACAACATTTGCAAAAGCACTTATCTCCCTTGATATATTATTTATCTCTACACTAAACAAGCATTGCAAAATCCAGAATATATTCTCTAAGAAAACACTTTACCTAAACTAAGAAAGCACAGAATGTAATTCACTCCACATATCTGCAGTTTATCATCTTTGTTATTCTAGCTCTATCTATAGGCACTCTTTTTGTTAGTCTTGCCTCGTGCACTCAAAGTTCTATAATTGTTGAAGTCTTCAATTGTGATTATCAAATATATTGCTTCTCTTGGTCCGACTTCTTCTGTCTTCTTTATCATTACTTCTTTGAGTAAGGCAGGCTACATTACTTTTAAAATGCCGGACATTAAATGTTAAATGATTTCAAATAATCATGATTTATCATCATTCAAACCGAAAACACTTATCTTTTATTCGTCTCGATCAATTATACATTTATCACTCTCATGAACCCATTATCTGTTATATTTGTCATACATTCTGCTGGACACATAACATTTATTTGATCTTCTGGGCAAAGAAATGTTTTGTGAAGTTGGGGTATACTGATGCATTCAAAAAGAATTCCTACATCTTGTGACATAAAAAAATAAAAAATAAAAAAGAATTCCTACATAAAGCACATAGAACTTAATGTAAATCTCCAAGTAAATGCAACCAATAAACATGACAGTCATACCAAATATATAGGAGGCAACACAGCTCAGTGCTACCACTCAAAGCATGCAAATTATGAAACCCGTAAAAACCTAGTTCAAGATGACGTAAATTTCACTAAAATATGAAAATGTAGGTATGTAGGTTACCCCTCAAGGCCAGGATTAGTCGGATGGTAAACATTTTGCAGACCCATTTTTTCCGCAGCCAAAGCAGTTGTCTCTCCAATGCAGGCAACAGAGTAAGTCCACCTTTCTAGATCTGGGACAAGATTAACCCAAGCACTGTAGAAACAGATTGAACTCAGAGAACAGGAGTACTAGTAGTAGTAGTAGTAGTAGCAGTAGTAGTAGTAGCAGTAGTAGTAGTAGTAGTAGTAGTAGTAGTAGTAGTAGTAGTAGTTCATAATAATGATGATGATGATGATGACGATGATGATAATTAATAATAATAATAAATAATAATAATAGTAATACTAATACTAATAGTAATAACAACCACACAACAAGAATTATCAAAACAAAAATGATGACCAAATATCTAACAAAAAAGTTGGTATGTATGTCTAAACATCACAAGAGTTTCAATATAATCATTAGCAAGTTCTTGAAAGTTGAAATTGTCTCTTAACTTAAAATAAGGTAATACTGTTTGTTACAAAATAAAACTTTCATTTCACATGATTTCATTAGGGAGGCAGTGTACTTTATTAACATTATTATACAACATATATAAATACAGGTAGATAAACAAGGAAAAGAGATAATGACCCTAACAAAGAACACATCAGATGCATGACGGTCAAAGAAAATAATCCTAAACAACCAATTATCGAGAGAAGAAAGTTCCACACAGCTAGCATTAGCTATAAACAGCAGGACATGGAAGAAACTCTCCATCCAAGAAGAGTAAAATATAAGATTTCAGAAAGGTCTAATAGTTTACCGAATTGAAGAAGGTGATGCCACAGCAATAACAGGAGAACAAAGTGCCTGCTGAAAAGTAGTTGGATCAACATGATCAACAGGTACCTGGAAATATGGAGTAATCAGGAGCTGCCAGATGCGTCATAATAGGAGAACACCACATGGTATTATAATATATATAATCTGATCTAAGAAAGATGTGCGATCAACTTCAGGTTACAAAGATTCTAGAGAAAATATAGTACCATCCAATGCCAAATAAAACTAAAGTCTGCCAATTACAAGAATTGCTGCTGGTTTTTTTTTGCTACTGATTCTAATCAAGTTGGTTTCTCCACAAAGTTTTGTAGATAGTTGTCAGATGGGCGTTTAAGTCAAACACTAAAATCAGATATAGCAGGATATTTGAAATTTAATTGAATGGAAAAATCATATAAACACTTAACTCAAATGATAGGACACGCATTAAGTTTGATAACAGAATACTAAATAATAGAAACTCAGCAACATTTATAAGCAAAGAACTCATTTCTACCTCATATGAGAAAAGAAAGATATTTGTTGCATTTACTAACTAAAATTTTAATATGACCAGAAGAAGATATTAACATTTGAATCAAATTCTAAAAATGATTAAAGCTTCTGGTCAATATATTTTAAAAATGACCTTTGCAGATGCTTCTTACATGGAACGTATGTAGGTGTGGCATGACAAGGTCAATAAAAGTGCACAGAACATACTGAAAACTTTATGCCCCCTATATGAGCACCTGATATACTTACTGTTGTGTATGTATTCAGCCTCATGACCTCAAATCCACGGTTAGAAAGGCCTTCCTCTGAAATGATGATGCTATATATCATATCAATATCGAAATTTCTAATGATGCATCAGCAATATAGAGAAATAGATGTCCTTATTGCACACAACTGCAAGAATGACATGCAGCACTCCTTTCTAACAGGATTTTTTAAGCTGTGGGATATCATCAGTGATGAACAGAAATGCAAGGTTTACTTGGATATAAAAATCTTTAGGTCCCCTGCTACAATTATACATATTATACAGGTAAATACTCTTGCTAATTATTATTTATTAGTATACTGTAAGCTTAAACACTTTAAACAATCGATGTAAGTTGAAATTATTCTGCCGTCCTTTTTTGTTGTGTTCGAAAGAAAAGCATGACATCTAACAGGGTTCTTTCCTTCAATTCATCGACCAATACAATTTTCTCCAATTTGCTGGCTTTATATATTAGCCAGCACATTCAGAACACTGTCATAATCAATTCATAGGCATGCCAAAGGTAACCTATACACTAGGGCCATGGTACATAAGTTCCTGCACTTGACGCAAGGATGTCTCTTGTAAAGGACTTCTGTGTTACTCTTTTCACCAGTGAAAGAATACTGACATCCTTCTACATTTCCATATTAAAAGCGATAGCAACATGTAATTAATATGTTTACATTGTTATGATGCTTAAGCTTAAGTTATACAGTGCTTCAGTAAGACATATATAATGTCAAGCAATGAGATTATTTCCCTAGGTAACATATCAGAGTAGGTTGCTTTTCCAATTAAAACCCTCTGCATCTTATTGAATAATGCAAATGTACCACTAGAAAAAGAACTTGAATCTATCAGGATCTTTCACAAAACTACCCAGTATATGGCCATTTAAAACTCCAATAAACATATAAATTAACTCATGTGAACATAAACAGTTCTATCAAAGCAAGACAACAAACTAGATGATAAAAACACACATACCAATATCACTGCTAGCTTTTGCAGATGCAGGATACAAGACGGTGCACTTTTTGTTTCCAGTATGTGGAAGCTCTGAAGCTAAAACTTTACCAGTTGCTGTGAAGAATAGTACAGTGGAACTAAATTACCTTCGAGCTTCTGGAAGCTATCAGATTCCTAGAAATGTATGGGTTTCCCCGAGAAAATACCTTTTGAAGGAGCAAATGCTATGTCAAGCATCTGCTTTGACGAGCGTGTCACATTATTAAATATGCTTGCTGTACCATTTCCAACAACACATATCTTCACATTCGGGTTACCAGCAGCACTAGAGATCAACAACCGAAAAATGTCAATATAGATAATTCTTCCATAACTTCAGCTGTTTTATTAGTACGCAGAAACACAATTTTTTGGACCAAAAAGGTCCCACTTTTATGGACCAAACCATCATAGAACTGAGTGAAACTTTTAAGACAGCTGGTAACAGGATTAAGTTTAGTACAAACAGTTTTATAATACAACTCACTTACAAGTCTGAGCCTCAACCCGCTATGACAAACTCTTTACTCTAATTTTTAAGAGTGTTTAAGAAATCTTACTTCCAAGCTTCAAGGAAGACTAGACCGGCTTCAGGAGAAGTAATAACAATCCAATCAAAAGTCGTATCTGTCATCGAAAGACATGCAAAACACCATTTCAATTATGCAGTTTATTGGGTCTTGTCTGCTGCTACCACAGTACACTGAACACGGTCTAATTAACTGAAATTACAAACTTACTAACATCTAAAACTGAAAACTACTTGCACTGTTCAAGGAGTGCTCACAAATTTATGAGATCCCAAGTTCAAGTAGAAGTTAAAGTGAAAATGGTCAGCAACATTCAGTAGTGAACTTGTAAGTGCAGAATGAATTATCTCAAAGTCACATATAGACAAGATACAAATGAATAGAAGATGTTCAATATCAGAAAGGCAGTATATCAATATGCAAATCTTATATATCACACATATGGCAACCGTTAAGTGCAAGATAATTAAAAGAACCAAACAGAGTCATATCCCCTTTTACTTACAACAAAATGTCCCGACATACTTCTAAATATCAAGTGCTGCACTGAAGTGAAACCAACAACCTTGAGAACATACCTCTCAATACAAAAGATAGCCTTTCCAAATCAGGCAAGTGCTTATGTTGAATGAGGGGAAGCTCTAGACAGTTGACACCATGTTTTGCCTGTTTTCAAAATAAAAGTCATCTTTACTAGGATAAAAATTAATATGCATCCTATAAGAGACCAAGTGTCAGAATTTTCTTGTATGCAAGCTTCGTTTAGGTGACCACTTGATTCCCTTATATATAGATAATCTAATATTTGCACAATCCAGTACATATCACCAATCAGAATATGAGGAATACGAACACAATGTATAAAATTTGTTCCTGATGCAGACTACATAATACATGCCAAATGCCAATAGTAAAGTAAATTGGTCGATAAGATACATACCTAGACTGCGGCCCCACATTACACTAGAGGATCTACTTAATAGAAACTTCTTGACAAAAGTAAACGATTGGAAGGAATGAATAATCAGACCTATAAGGCTACAACTAATATTAGCCAATATTGATAATGAATGAACATCTTCATCTTACTATAAAATACCAAAGGCTTCCTCCTAACCCTGAAGTTGAAGTAATAAAAGTTTAAATTCCAACCATTCTTTACTTTTTAATGCAAACAAGGTCATGCAATGAGGTTGCATAATAACAAAATGATATTTAACTTGTACTTGGTTACCAAGTTGTTACTTCTTTATTGCAACAACAGTTCTGATGTAACAAAGGTACATCAAATCCTATATAATATTTAATTAATATCAAGTGGTATAATTTCTTAATGCCAACATGGTTATGCAACAGACATTTGTAATATCTGTTTTCCTCATTATCTTGCTATAAGAAAGCCACAAGAATGTTTGACTATCATGTCGACTGTGGACTATACCTTCCACAAACAAAATTTACCTGATTTTTAACTCAATATATGAGACCTGAGATTTCAGAATCAGACAACACCACATAAAGGTGTGCAGGTGGCTCTTGAATTCCACTATGCACAAGATTGTTCTGCAGTAATGCTAAATTAAAAATTCTCGATATTTATAACTAAGGTAATTGCATTTTCTGCAAGCTAGAATCTAGAATTTAAAGGTTCGTCTTGGAAAAACTTGTGCCTGATTCACCACAACAAATACTCTCAGACGAAAACAACGATTTGATGTTCTCTTTAACTGTAAGAATCAGGCAAAGTGTGATTTATACAAATACGGGGAAACAGAGATACTTTGATTTTACACCTAAGCTACTCTCAACAAATTGTACCTAGGCTAATACATTTATGAAACAATTTAGTATAATTGACTAGAAATCTCTTTATTTGTAGCTAGTGATTAATCGAACAATATATCTTCAATACTGAAGTGCACAGAAGTCTAAATCGAGTTGCTTATTTAATCAGATGAATCTTACACTACTACTGGTACTACAGGTCAAATACTAACAATTCAATCACAAAGTTTTTCGCCACAATACAAATATATGTCCTCTTTCTCGCTACAAGTCAATCGCGGAGTTCTCCACAAACATATACTCAAGTACATACACATACATATAGCGTAATTTTGAGGTATTTTACGAGATTTGAATCGTTACATTGACAAATAATCAAACAGATTACATCAAGACTCATATACTGCGCAAATATCAGCCGCTAAAATTCAAAAAACATCAACAAATTCATATAAAACAACATCATAATCTAATAAGAAGAAAAGAGTTAATCACAATTCGGTAATTCACCACACATATATCAACATTATAATTAGTAAACATCTTCGATAAAATATAAAATGGAGATTAAAATACCAGAGCGTTGATGAGCTTGGCGTTCTTTCCGCGCTCTCGTGTAACCACAACGTCCGCTTTCGAACAAGATACTACACAAGTAGACGGAGGTGACGACGGCGAGCGGAATTTTAGAGAGAGAAAGTTCCGGTGCCGGAGAAGTTGCAGAGAAGGAGATGATGAAGTAGAGAGAGAAAGAGGAACAGGAGATAAATTCATTTCTTT
Organism: Daucus carota subsp. sativus; assembly: GCF_001625215.2. Classification (NCBI taxonomy): domain Eukaryota; kingdom Viridiplantae; phylum Streptophyta; class Magnoliopsida; order Apiales; family Apiaceae; genus Daucus; species Daucus carota. Next base: position 44,728,682 of record NC_030385.2, on the reverse strand, counting down.
TCTGTTTCAGGACTGTAACGTGTTGGCTTGGAGTAGATTTGTAACAGCTGTTAGCATCTATCATTATTTATGTTCTTATTCTATTTTATTATTATAATATAATTTCCTTTTGCGGACGGTAGTCACGGTACCGGTACAATAAAACGAGTATTTTTTTTAATTTTTTCAGGTTTGGCCTAAATTTAATTTTCACTTATCTCCGATATGTAAAGTACATGATCTAAATAATATTTAATATCGATTCTGGACTTTCCTCTTTTTTTATAAATTATTTAATTTAATAATAAAAAACCACGTCTACGTAAACAACTACATCGAACAAACAAAACACAGTCACCGATTAATCTCACGTGATTTGTTAAAGATGATTAATACACATGTTTAGTATGTTTTAGTTTATGCTCTTAGAAATTTATTATATACAGCTTGAAAAGCATTGTAATATATAAAATATTTGAAGTATATAAATAATATTCTTCCTCCATCTCCTTGTATTATTTCTCTATTATTTCTTTACACTTTTTTCGTTCATCTCATCTTTGTATAGTTTTCTTTTAGTTGCTTAATACGTATTTTAAGATTTATATATCATATAAATATAATTTATTTTTAAATTTTAGAAATTTTAATTAAAAAATTAAAATAATTTATTAAATTATATGTTGTAGTAGTTTTAAATTATTTTTATCCCCAATATACAGAATTGAGGAGACGAGAACATATGTTAAAATTTGAATAAATAACAAAAAAAAAAAAAAAGATTTGATACTGTGTATAATAAACAGGAAACTAGTAATAATGCCATATGTAAATAATAATATTCTGTTTTAATTAAGTGCTTGTTTTTTAAAAAAATTCATTATTATTATCTGTAAAGTGTATTTTCCTTTTATGTTTCAACATTAGTGACAGTAATAAGAAGCGGAGGTGGTCCAGTACACCAAATAAGAGTAACTTACGTGGTCCAATAGTATTGCACAATCGAGTGCCCTTCTACTTTGAATAATCCCTGATTTTGCTTTACACAAAATCATGCTCTATTTTATTCGGTGATTTGTAGCCGTTGGATCATGGCTCTTGGACGATCCGAGGGCGGTGGTTGTGGTATTGATAAATGTTATGGTGCGCCCCGACACAAGGACTCGGGGTTAGGATACTTGTGCGCCCCTCGTTGGAACAAACCTAACCTCCTGGCTAATCACTTGCACCAAAAGGTTTCTACTACGTAAGTGCATACGTACGTGCCCCAAAACACATGATATAGGACTTGTAAAGTTGTGATTAGAGCATCTCCAACCATCTAAAACCCTCGGCTAAAAGTTGAGTTGGCTTACTTAAAATAAAAAAATTTAGCCAACAGCTCCAAAAACTCAACTCCAACCATGTTCACCTGTTGTCTATAAATTTAGCCAACCTCCTATGGATGGCTAAATTTGTCGAACCTCTGCAGGTCTGTAAGAAAATCTGTAGAAAGATTGTACATCATTTATTACCATATTGAACTGATATATTCTATTTTAACAATTTAAAATATTAATAACATACTATTTTTAAATTATAGCCAACCAATATAGCCAGTACCATTGAAGTAAAATGTCTTGCAAGGTTCAGCAAATTTTACATATTGTCTTACAGGTTCAATTTAGCCAACGATTATAGCCAACGCCGTCGGAGATGCTCTTACCCTTTTCGCCAGACCAGCATGTCTCGCTAATTGAGATCTTCTTTAAATTTTCGTGATTGAGAATCAGACCTATCAGTTAAGCTATCAATTAGTCTATCAATTTAAGATTTTTAGAAATTTATGAAAGTTTTTTTTTGATAAATGTGGAACTTTTATTGAAGCTAGGATATAATCAAAAAATCAATGAAAACTTATTTAAAAGTTAATCAATAAATCGAAGATTTTTAAAATACTTTTATTCGTAAACTCAATTTTAAATCATGCAAGGGTTACATAAAATGCTAGAAGCAAGATATCACAACTGTTCTTTTTAGATTTTTAAACATTAAAAGATTGGTTATGCATAATCCACAATATATCATTTAATAAAAATCCATTCTAACTTGGCCGAAGCAAAACCACTGCCATCTAGCTTTCCGAGCATAGTACCTGGTGCAAGAACATTTATTCTAATCAGGAAGTCTTACGTTAAATCCCCACACTTCTAAAAAAATGTTATCAAATCCTACAGCTAGCTGAATCAGTCAAAATTCAGTCCCACTCTGCATTTGGAGGGAATTATAGAATTTCTACACACAAGAAGACTACATAAATCGGAACAATTCTGCCCATTTCCGCGTGTGATCCTCGTATAACCGGTTCATTAGGCAGCCGGCTAGCTTACTTGTTGTTGATGAGTACCGTAAATGGGGTACGCGCCATATGTTGCAGCGGCATACATGCTTGGATCATGAGCTGGCATTCCATATCCATATGCATCATATATTTGCCCTCCGTAGTATGCACCAGTCCACTGGTTGCCATACTCACCTCGAAACTGCAAAATTTTCAGACCAATGAGCAGAAATTCAAAACCATATGTACAAACCAAGACGCTTCATGGTTGGTAGTTGGAGCCAAATTCTCAGATCAACAAAGAAAAGTAATAAAGATAACGAGAACAGAAACGATTGCAGTGTTGTTACAGGGGAGAAAGGCACAAGAAGACACAACACTCTACTAATTGCAGCATTACTATACTAACAGAATACCTGCTTATTTGCTGGGTTGCGGCCCCAAGAAAGACGAACTGTCTGCTTCCCAATTGCGGTGCCATTCAACTTCTGCAGTGCCTCATCAGCATCATTTCTGCAGTATGGATTTGTTGGATTAAAAAACAGTTTAGAAGCATCACTTCTGTTTAAGGTGTATCATTGAACGTATGATATTGCACAATTTGATAAGCTATTCTGTACCTGTTAGCAAATTGCACAAACCCACATCCTTTCCCAACTGGTATCTTTACTGAGACGATCTCTCCATACTGGGAGAACGGTTGCTTGAGGTCTTCATCGCTAACACTTGGGTCAAGCCCCCCAACAAATATCTACATATACTTGCTTGTTAGAAAAGAAAAAAAAGCGGGGACATGTTTTGATAATATACTTATTTATCTGCATGGAATCCAGAAAACTAACTGTTGTGTTGGTAGAATCTCCATCGGATTCACCGTTGGAAACATATCCACCTAAAAGAGCCATATTCAGATGATTAAAAATTTAACAAACCATTCAGCTGGACTTTCTTAAAACAATACTCCCTCCGTCCCTTTTTACATGTCCACTTTGACTTTTGACCAGTCAAATTGACTTTATTTTGACTGAACTTTACATGTATCAGATAATTGAGAAAAATAATAAAAATTATATCAATAGAAAGTACATTTAGTGTATTTTAATACGCAACTTTCAGATTTTAAAAATAATGAGTAGATAATTTGTAATATTTAGTCAAAAATTGGTCAATTTGACTCCTCGAAATGCATAATGGACATGTAAAAGGGGACGGAGGGAGTATATACATAGCAAACCATTCAGCGGAACTTTCTAAAAGAATACATTACATAAACAGCAATAAATTATGTAAAACTGGGTCTAAGCAAACTGTACAACTTCATACACTATGCAGTTACAAACTAATGATCTGGGACATATAATACAACAGTCTCAGTGTTAATCTGTTTTTGGAACCAGAAAAAAAGGGGGGCTGGGGTGGTAAATGACAATCATGAAACACATAGCATGCTCGTTTATTTTATTACACATGAGTTTTATATGCACTGAGAAGCTACAAACTTATAAATTATTGTCACAAGCATAATGACAGTTCATGTTCTCACATATAGGTTATAGAATTTTCAATATACTTCTAAACATTATAAGAGCCTAATAAAAAGGCTATAAATCTTTAAGGCATCTGTTACCTATATTCAGATATTGTCTGAATTAGCATTAGAATTTAAAAAATAATTACATGTACGACTCCACTCTCATGGAAGATTCAGGCTACAGTTGATTTGTGCTCCATAATAGATGTACCAGATTAGTCTTGTAGCCAAGTAAAAGGGGATGGACAGGGTAGAAGCCAGAGAGTATAAAAGATCACTGATAGCCTTTTTTAAGCAAAATAACCACGACCATTCAAGTGAATATATAACACACTCTTACTAGGCAATGTAATTGTTTATGAAATCAATAGCAAACTTGACAGATTATCCTGCTCAACTCTGGTTCCTTATTACAAGTAAGTTTGTAACAGAGCTTATTATGAAGCAATAATAACAAATGCTTGTATTACTTGATAAAACTTTACAATTTTCTGAAAAACAAACATCACAACTTTGGGTAAACTAATACGTGTCCTATATATGATCCCCTATACTTGTTCTTTGTCATGCTAAACCAAACCAAAACTTACTTGTCCTGGTGCCACATGACTGACTTTTATGGAACATAAGTGTGATCTGAAATGGAAACTAGATGTTGTCTACATATCATATTTAACCACATGTCAAATGATTTCAGAAGGGGACTAATATATGTAGGGTTTTTTTTTAATCTGGTCAGGAAAGTACCGGTGAAGGGAGAACATATATCTTACAATAAATGACATGGTAATGTCTAGCCTAATTTTTTTTTTTTCAACTTTCAGAACACACAAGAGTTAACTTTATCCTTCCTTCTGATAATCGTGATACCTTACAAAATTTCATCTAGTTTATAGTGAAAAGGTAAGACAGAATAAAGTATGATTCATGAAAGGTTACAACTTGCCTTGTGAAGAATATTGTTGTTGGTAAGCAACGGACTTTCTCGGGGTTGCAGCACCAATGCGCATAGCTCTACTAGAACAGTATGCACCATTCATCTCAGTCATGGCCTGAGACCTCTCATTATCATCTCCAAACCTTACAAAACCATAACCTTTTGAGCGACCCGTATTGGCGTCAATGACAACCTTAGCAGCTTTAACAGATGGGTATTTACTAGCAAAAGTTTCATGCAACAAGGTATCAGTGACATCTGAAGCTAAATCTCCAACAAATATAGAAAGATCAGAACCATTATTTGAGCGCTTGTCGCCCATGCTAAATGTAGCCCAGTTTAAACGGAAAGGTTGATCGGTGTTAGGCATAGGAATACAAGTATAACTTTGCAAAACCTTTTCAGCAGCAGCATGAGAAAGGAACTCCACAAATCCATAGCCTTCTGAGAAGCCAGTTTGCTTATTGCGAATGACCTTAATGGAGGCAACCTGTGCAAGAGACGACACTATATGTCAAGAAAAATATGTCAAAGATATCAAAGGCACAACCACACATTAATCTTGATGTTAGTATTCAAATTTTCCTAATCCTATACTATAAACATTAAAAAAGACATTACAAAAAATCATACTATAGTAATTTAGTAGTCCCGTATCTCAAATCAATTCATTCATTTTAAGAATCAATTTATGCTACTTATTTTTTCTTTGAAATAATAAACTGGAAAGCTGCTAAATATATCACGAGAAAGTACATGTGTTGGCTTAAATTGGATAAATATATATCATATTTTGATTTAGACATGAGCCAACTTGAATTTAGTATGGGAAAAATGGTGACATGGGGGTACCGGGTCCAGAAGAGGAATATTATACTACTAAACCACGACTGTCTTGTTGAGGAACATATATTTAGCCAGATGATAAATAAAGTGCCTTCTGAGTTTTGACAACAACCTAATGAAGCTGAAAAGGGTGAGGCTTAACCAATTAAGTCCTTAATGTATGTTTATTTAAAATTATGATATGTTCGAAGAATCTGAATATAACTGAGAGATAATTTAAGAAATAAACTTCAACATGAACAAAACTGCATGAGTTAGGCAAAAATGTTGTGTCAAGCTGCACCTTATATTCAATACATTCGGCTTGACTAAGATTTCATTGATTTCCTCTATGTTTTATAGACATCTAACATTCATCTTAAGAAACAGACTTGTGTAAACTGTAAAGGCTCACACTTGATATAGTATAACATATTCGGTGGTTATTTTTAATGAAAGAACAATATATGATATTTGATTAAATGGTCTTTAAAAATGTAGTACTTAAACAATTTACGAGCTTGAAGTACAACAGTGTGAATGTAATTCCAGCCTATAAGAGTGATATGAATCAGATGCACTAGTGTTGTAAATAGCAATGATTTGAAGGGAAAAAAAAAAGCAGGGAAGGAGAATATTCGTCTTCAAACACATTTTTATTCAACATTTGAGCAATGACACATGGGAACCATAAAGAAGGAGAGGAGAAGGGACATTCAAAACAAAATTTCACTCAACTGAAAATCAATTAGTGATTATCCCACTTGGAAAGTAAATAAATAATGATATATGACAATTCTTCGTTACTTTCTAAAGAATTGGAATTTTTGGTAAAGTTTTCCAACTACTGGTTTTATTGCAGTTGTATCTTAATGTAAGTTTTGCGCTTCAACATTTTGATATTTTTACTAGGCCTGACAATTAATTTGTGACAAATAGAGATAAATAGGTCAATTCATCCTATCCCAAACAGAGCAAAAATTACTATAGAGATATACATGATTAAGCTAGTTGTGCAAGGAGTCCAGTGTGGCATAAATTTCATTTTTTCCTCCATTCCATTTCTTACACCCTTTACTAGAGATCACACCCCCAATTTGAGAAGGAAAGCTCCATTCCTTCTTTTACTCAATTTCTTCTCAAATCTCATCATATATAACAATTTTGCACTCACTAAAATTTTTCCGGAACTTCCCTCCTACTTCTATTATTTTCATTTATTTTTAGTCATTCCATACCATTCTCCCCAACCAAACTCAAAATAAAGGATTACAAGATTGCAACAAAAGAGTGTATCATAGTTTTGGATTAAACTCCATACTCATATTATCTTCATGTACATACATCACCAAATTTTTGTCCACAATCATAAATTGAATGAGTGACAAGGTTAAGTACAATAAACAAAAACAGAAAACTGTTAATCAAATTTGCATCCTGCTATAGAAAGTCTACCGCTAATCCCTGAAGAAAGTCTGTAGCTAATCTATAGCTACTCTGCATAGAAATTCAGTACAAGAAAAACAAAGAAGATGCAATTTATAATTATATATAACTCCAACCTTGACAATTCGAAATCCACATTACTCACATATTTGTATCACATTTCTCAATTTTTAAGTAGAAAAGGAGTGATAAAACAACCAATGTTTGGTTCGCCATATCTTAAACAACATATAGAACCAAATAATCATACAAATTTTTTTTTTCTGAATATTTTAAAACGACTATTATTTTAGAACAGAGGGAGTATAATTATAACTCCATCCTTTAACAATTCGATTCGTATCATATTCCTCAAATTTTAAGTAGAAAAAGGAGTGATAACACAACCAATGTCCTAAGGTTATATAGAACCAAATAATCAAATATTTCGCAAATATTCACCATAAACATCAGCGTACCTCCCCGGTTGAAGCAAAGCAGTTGCGGAGATAATCCTCGTCCATCCAGTTATGAAGGTCCCCCACCCAAATAGTCTGGTTCTCACTGGTCCCCCCGGATCCTTGTTGATGACTAGGAGCCATGTGATGCTGCTGCAGAGGATGATAAGGCAAATAATGAGGTGGGTAATGCGGCGGCGGCATCATGTGATGCTGCATTACCATTGCCGGATACTGCATAGGCAGCCACTGAGGCGACGGCGCCGCCTTGGCCGCTACAGCCGGCTGGGGAGTCACCGGATCAGAAGCTATGGTCTGCATTTCACAATTATTGTGCTCTCACACTAAATCAATAAATAATAAATAATTGTTTTTTTAATTATTTTTAGTTTTGAATGAAGAAAAGAATTTGTTAAATTGTGGTGGATAAATCTGGGAAGAAGAAAGGAGGTGGAGGGAGGCTGGAAGAGAAGATTTATGTAAGAGGCTAACTGAAGCCCTTCTCATGTAGATACATTCTCGGCCGTTGGATTAAGGTGAGTTTATGAGAACCGTTGGATGGGCATATTATAGATATAGTTTGTAATTTTTTATTTGTTTCTTTCGGCAAAATATATTTTAGAGTAGAGTTGGTTTTCACTTTTAATATTCGATGAAGATAATCTGATTTTTTTTTTTTTGACGATAAAAATAGACAGACAGATTGTTCCTTTCTAGTACTTGGAAACTGGTTCTGCCATTTGAAGAGATGTGACTGAAGTGGCAGTTAAACATAGCTGCCAAAATTGGGGATTAACTTGTACTGCTAGTCTACTAGGTTACTTTTGTGGCATATTATTGATTTTAAGCGATATCATGAATATTTCCGCAATTTACTAACACCAGAGTGAAAAGTCACTGTGTTTGGGCTCCACAGCCCAAATCTTCCACTTCTATTGGGCCCTTCGGGAGTTGTTTGCTTGTTTTGAATTTTGATCCAACAGGCCTGAGTTGTATTCCCACCGTCCCAAAATAGTCAGTTTTGTGCTGGTCAAATTAACTAAAATTTGACTGAAATTTAATAATATTTTATCAATTACTCCTTCCGTCTCTTTTTATCTGTCTATTTTGAAAAAAAAAATACATACCAAAGAATAATTGATTGTATAAACTTTTTCATTAAATACCTCTAATTAATATCTTGAAAATGGTAGAATACCCCTACTTTATGTCTTCAAAACATGAATTCAACCAAGTTTTAAATAAGTCAAGCCTTGAAAATTGAAATTATGGAGATATATTTGAAAAACTATCATTAAATTAGTTTTGAAAGTATAAATGGACAGATAAATAGAGACAGATTTTTACTTCCAAAGTGGACAGATAAATAGGGACGGAGGGAGTAACAAAATAAAAAAAATATGCCACTGGAAATAATTTTTAATCTACTTTAAAATGTAATTTTCAGTTTTTTAAAATAATGAGAATCGAATTATAATCTTTGGTCAAAACTTAATCAATTCAACCAACAAAAATAGAAATGTGACAACTATTTTGGGATGGAGGAAGTAATTAATTTTGAAGTTGGGAGAGAAAGCGGAGAACGTGAAGTTATTTCTGTTTCTGTGACGATCTTAAATTTTAATACTCTCTCCATCTCATATCATATTTTATTATTTTAATTAAATAAAATTGATTAAATTTTAATCATAAATTATATATATTATTCAACTAAAAAAGATATTAAAAATTACTTATTATAAAATATATTTAATTTTTTTCAAAATCTCTTTTTCAAAATTTGAAATTATTAACAAATTTTTTTAATTAATTATCAATTAAATTGATCGCTGAATAATTAAAAAGGACACATTGAGATCTAGGGAGTAGATATGCGTATGTTCAAAGATAGATAAATTGGATCAACGATTTTGACCAGAACTAACTACCAGTTAGTTCGATTCGCAAATCACTTGAATTAAATACTCAGTAAGACATTATTTTGATAATGAATTAAATAAGATATAATTTTGATAAATAGTTGTTTGATTATTTTTTATATTCCAAACACGTGTAGAAGCTCCTTTAACTGAAAAATTTTAAAATTAATTTTTTACCCCAAATTCCTTTTTTTTTCTTTTTTTATTTGCCTCCACCTCTCCAAAGTGCAAAAACAACCATGAAGCATTAACCTGAAAGTTTGTTTTTACAAAATGCTGATATGTTAGATTTCCTTCGTGCAGGAGTTTCATAAAATGTTAGACGAGATATTACAGCCTTCTCCAATAGATTTTGATATTTTAAACATAAAGGGAGTAATTATGCGTATTCCAAACATAACCCAAAATTTCTTTTAAAAAATATAGAGCTGTAATTCGAGTCCGGCGGCTCGCAAGCTCGCCCGGCTCGAACTCGTTTAAGTGGGTCCGGCTCGGCCCGACTCGATTCGTTAAATGAGTCGAGTTCGGGTTAAGGTTTTGGTTCGTTTAATTACATGATCCGGCTCGATTTGACTCGTGAAATTAAACAAGCCGAGTTCGGGTAGAGGTTTGGGCTCGATTAAGTGTAAAATTATACGAGTTGGCTCGCTCAACTCGTTAAAACCGGCTCGTTTAGCTAAACGAGCCGGCTCAACTCGACTCGTGAAATTAACCGAGTCGAGTTCGGCAAAGATTTAGGCTCGATTAGTTAACTGAGCCGGCTCGGCTCGACTCGATTAAACTTGGCTCGAATTAGGCTCATCTTAAAACTCGTCCGGCTCGGCTCGAATTAAAACCCTAAAAAAATATCAACTCACCACAAGCAAAACCAGGTTACCTGGAGTATCTGAATATTAGCTTTGTGAGCATAGTACTTCGTGTGAAAGAACATTTATTCTAATCAGGAAGTCTTACGTTAAATCCCCACACTCCTGGATAAATGTTATCATCAAATTCCTAGAACTAGCCAATCAGTCAAAATTCAGTTCCACTCCACATTTAGAGGGAATTATAGAATTTCTACACACACAAAACTACAGAAATTGGAACAATTCTGCCCATTTCAACGTGTGATCTTCGTGTGATCGGTTCACTAGGCAGCCAATTAGCTGACTTGTTGTTGATGAGTTCCATACACAGGGTACGCGCCATATGCTGCAGCCGCGTACATGCTTGGATCATGAGCTGGCATTGCGTATCCATATCCATCAAACATTTGCCCTCCGTAGTATGCACCAGTCCACTGGTTGCCATACTCACCTCGAAACTGCAACATTCAAGTATACCAAGACAGACCAATGAGCAGAAATTCAAAACCATACAGATAATCAGAACAGAGAAAACAGCATTGTAACAAGTTCAAAACACTACTAATTGCAGCATTACTGTACTAACAAAAGACCTGCTTATTGGCTGGGTTGCGCCCCCAAGAAAGACGAACTGTCTGCTTGCCAATTGCGGTGCCATTTAACTTCTGCAATGCCTCATCCGCGTCATTTCTGCCAGAATGAATGTGTGTCACAACACGGTTCAGAAGCATCACTTCTGTTTAGAATGTATCATTGAACGTATGATATGGTACAAACTACTAAGCTATTTTGTACCTGTTGGCAAATTGTACAAACCCACATCCTTTCCCAACTGGTATCTTTACTGAGACGATCTCTCCATACTGGGAGAACGGCTGCTTGAGGTCCTCATCGCTAACACTTGGATCAAGCCCTCCAACAAATATCTACATATACTTGCTTGTTAGAAAATTAACAAAAAGGGGGAAGCCCGTGATTTAATAATATACTTATTTATCTGCTAGAAGCCAGAAAACTAACTGTTGTGTTGGTAGAATCTCCATCAGATTCACCATTGGAAACATGTCCACCTAGAAGAGCCATATTCAAATGATTAAAAATCAAGCAAACCATTCAGCAAGACTTACTAAAGAAAATATATACACAACAAACCATTAAGCAAGTGTTTCTGAAAGGAATAAATATATAAACAACAAAACTGTTTGGAGAACTGGAACTGAGCAAACTGTATAAGTTAAACTTAAAAGTTACAGAGCCGATTTTCATACTATTTCTAAATGTATATGAGCCTGATAGAAGAAAGAATAGATCTTCAAGGCATCTGTTACCTATGTCAGATATTATCTAAATACAAACGCATACAGAAATTACGAGTATGCCTCCCCTTTCACAGAATATTCAGGCCAAGTTGAGTTTTGCGCCATATAAATGTACCAGATTACTTTTGTAGCAACATAAAAGAGAATGAACAGAGTAGAAACCAGAGAGTACAAAAGACCTATGCTACTCTTTTTAATCCAAATCACTGATATTTATAAAATAGAAGCAACATTGATAGATTTTCCTGCTCATCACTGGTTCCACTATACATGTAAGTTCTTAACACATCTAATTATAAAGCCACAAGAACAAATATTTATATTGCCTGTTAAAACTCAATGATTATCTTACAAAAGAAACATGATCACAACATTGGCTGTTCTCTCAACCTCACCTCCCACTTCTTCTAAATATAATCCACTTTACTTTTCAGTATATCATGCTAAAACAAAACTTGACCTGGTGTTACATGACTGACTTTCTATGGAACATGAGTGGGGTCAGAAAAGGAAAGTAGATGTGTACATAGTACATTTAACCACATGTCAAATGAATTCAGAAGGCGGAAGGGGACTAGACTTATGCAGGGCTTTTTTAATCTGGTTGGGAAAGAAGCAGTAAGGGAGAACGTAAATCCTACTATCAATTACATGTTAACTATTAGCCTAAGTTATTTCAACTGAGAAATAGAGAAGAGGAAAATTATTCTCCCCCTCATCTTCCCGATAATCCTGATGTCCTACATAATTTCACGTAGCCTATATTAACAAGGCAAGACTAAATAAACAAACTTTAAGTAATAGGTACTTTACAATAATGAGTTTCAAACTAAGCTGCTAAAAGTAAAAAAGGTTACAACTTACCTTGTGAAGTATATTGTTGTTGGTAACCAACAGACTTTCTGGGGGTTGCCGCACCGATGCGCATAGCCCTACTTGAACAGTATGCACCATTCATTTCGGTCATGGCTTGGGACCTCTCATTATCATCTCCAAACCTTACAAAACCATAACCTTTTGAGCGGCCAGTGTTGGCGTCAATGACTACCTTAGCAGCTTTAACAGATGGGTATTTACTAGCAAAAGTTTCATGCAACAAGGTATCAGTGACATCTGAAGCTAAATCTCCTACAAATATAGAAAGATCAGAACCATTATTTGAGCGCTTGTCGCCCATGCTAAATGTAGCCCAGTTTAAACGGAAAGGTTGATCGGTGTTAGGCATAGGAATGCAAGTATAACTTTGCAAAACCTTTTCAGCAGCAGCATGAGAATGGAACTCAACAAATCCATAGCCTTCTGAGAAGCCAGTCTGCTTATTTCGAATAACCTTAATGGAGGCAACCTGTGAAAAACAAAGCACTATATGTCAAGGAAACTAATTTAAAGTCATGTAGGCGAAAATATCAAATGCACAAACACAACCGCAACATTATTCTGAATGTCAGTATTCAAAAATCCTTAATGCTATTCTACTTCCAAAGGCGTAAAAATTGCATAATCACAAATTAGACTATTATAATTCAGTAGTCCCAGTGACTCAAATCAATTGATTCATTTTTAGACGCAATTCTATGCATTTTATTTGTTCTTCTAATGTAATAACTTGATAGTTGCCAAAAATATTACAAGAAACGTGTGTGGGCTTAAATTAGTTGAACACATTTCATTTTTCTAATTTGGAGATGAGGCAACCTGAATTTAGTATGGAAAGAAAGTATCTTGACATAGGGGGTACCGAGTACAGAGGAGGGACATTAAACTACATATTTAACAGCTGCCTCTTCGAGGAACATATAGTAGAACACCTCAGATGATAAATATAGTGCCTTTTGACAACAAACTAATGAAGCTGAAAAGGGTGAGGCTTAACCAGTAAACCAATAATGTTTGGTTTTTAGAATTATAATATATTTGATAAAACTGAATTAAATATATAACTGAGAACAATTTAAGGGAAAAACTCTGACATAAATTTGAGAACAATTAAAGATAGCAGGCTTCCAAAATATATGTAACTAACACTACTTAATCTGATGATTGATATTGTGTGAAATGTATTCCAACTGCTCTGTTTATTTATAAATTGAAATAAACTAATTCTCATCCATAAAAAAAGTCGAAACACATGAAACTTGATACAAAGAAAATTTCAATGATAATATTATCGAAATGTCATTAAAATGAAACAATTACAAATAAATGCATCAACTAAAGCATGTGAGCTCACTAAAATACTTGTCTCTTTGCATCCCTAACTACATCTCTGTGGTCACTAGTGTTTTAAAAAAAATTATCCCCTCTGTCTCTAGGACTTTGATAGGATTACAAGATCAATAACTGTATCATAGTGTTGAAGTAAATTTCAAACGCATATTATTTTCATGTACATATATCACCAAATTTCTATCCACACTTATAGATTGAATTGAATAAGTAACAAAGTCGAGCAGAATAACATAGCAAGGGATTGTTAACTTCACATCCTACTAGAGAAAGTCTGGCTACCATATACTTGAATATTAATAAAAAGATGCAATCTTTAACAATAACTCCGCCTATTCTGACTTCTGAGTATTCAAAACCAGCATATGGTAGCTAACACTTGACACTAGGCTATCAACAAGCACACTCATATATCATAAGAACCAACATTATAAACATCTTAAACAACATACATAACCACTTTAATTTCAAGAACCAAGCAACAAACATAATACTCCCTCCCTTTTGAAATACAGGTCACCTCACTTTTTGACACACATTTTCAAGTCTTTTAACCGCATAGCTAAAATCATTATTTTAAACTTTTTTTAATTATAATAATAATCATATATGCCAGGACTTAACCGTATGTATCAAATAGTCAAACGACCTATATTTTAAAACGGAGGGAGTATCCTGACGAACAAAAAGGGCAGGGTACCTCTCCGGTGGAAGCAAAGCAGTTGCGGAGATAATCCTCGTCCATCCAATTATGAAGGTCCCCCACCCAAATGGTCTGGTTCTCACTACTCCCCCCGGATCCTTGCTGATGACTAGGCGCCGGGTGATGCTGCTGCTGCTGCTGCAACGGAAAATACGGCACATAATGCGGCGGCGCCATCATGTGATGCTGCATGACCATGGCCGGATACTGCATAGGCATCCACTGAGGTGCAGGCGCCACTTTCGCCGCCACAACCGCCTGTGGAGTCGCCGGATCAGAACTCATCGTTTGCATTTCACGCACGAGCAGCCGCGAGTGTGTTGTTGATAATCTGGTGTAAATATGGAGATAAATCTGGGGAGAAACAGGGGAGGGGGAGGGAGGCTGGGAGAGAAGATTTATGTGAGAGGATGACGGTATTCATGAAGCCCTTGTAGTGAACATGCGTTTTCGGCCGTTGGATGAAGGTCAAATTTTCTTGGCCGTTGGATCGGAATAATATGCATTTTCTTTGTGAATTTTTGTTTGCCTCTTTTGGTAGAATATATTTTTGAGTAAAAGTCGATTTTTCTTTGTATTGTAATGAAATTTATTCCAAATATATATCATTTTATATAAGTTAGTTTATTTTTAAAAATAAATATTTGTAACTATAGTTTTTAATTCATTGAAATATTTGAAATCCAAAATTTTAAATAAAAAAAAATTTAAGAAAAAATGTTACATATTACAATCATGGTTGTAGAAATCAAAAATCAAAACTAATCGATTAAACTACTGATCAAAATTTATTAAAAATTTATCGGAGATTTTTTAGATAAATCAGAAAATTTTAATTAAATCGAAAAGTAATTAATAAATCGGTAAAATGTTTTTAAAAAATGTTTTTTAAAAATTTATCTGAAATTTTTAAAACACTGGCTACAGGTTTAAAAATATATGTAAAAAGGGTTTATCAGAAATGGGAAGGAATATTGTTGAATATCATGGATACACCAGAATGTGTAGACAGATTGATTTACCTTGTACTTTGGAAACCAGTTCTGCCATTTGGAGAAATGTGACTCAAGTGGCAGTTAAACAGAGCTGCTAGTACAAATATAGGATTAAACTGGCCTGCGAGTCTGCTACTAGGGCAAGTACATTTAGAACATGTTATAGATTTTGGTAATTACAATGATCATTTCCACCCCAACCTATTTGGTACTCCCTCAATCCCAGTCATTTGTATACAAATGGCTGGGGCACGGAGACCAAGAAACTGAGTAAGAAAAGAGTAAAGTTGGATGAAAAGTGGGTATAGTGGTGGGACCCATTTATATTTAATAATAAATTTAATAATAAATTTGAGATGGTGGAGGAAAGTAGTGGGTGTAATAGTGTTTATATTATTATAGAATGGAGATAGTGGAAGAAAGTAGTTGGAGTAATGATGTTTTATATTATAAAAGTTTACTATTTTTGGAATGTATACAATTGATGGGACGTCCCAAAAAGGAAACTGTATACAATTCACTGGGACGGAGGGAGTAACATTTGAATGAGAAGTGGCACTATATTTGGGCCAACTTTCCCAATTTTCCATCCTGGCCTTATTGGGCCTATTGGGCCGGTTGGGAGTTGTTTGCTTAATTTGATCCAAACAGGCTGTGGTACTGAAATGCAGAATTTATTTTGAACAGCTGTATAAAATATGAATACATTTAAGTATGTTCTTTTTGCCACTCAAATTTGAACTCTGAAGAATTGAATACAGAAGATCTCAGATATACATAAATAAATGAAATCTTCTATCAAAAAAAAAAATTATAAAATCACTATAAGAATCAATACATCATGTTCACTATGAGTACATAACAAACAGGTGCACTCTTTTGGCAAGATCTTTCATGTTGGTATGTATAATTGGGCTCTGAATTCTGATGTTTTACTCTAACTCACAGAACACTAGTATAGACTATAGACTACAGATTGACAACTAACTAATAATGACAGTGTGATGCTTTATATTGAGGGGAGCATTTTACATGAATGACTACTATTGCATTACAAGATAAAAAAGTATAATTGAATTCCGACAGAAATTCAAAAGGTATAAGCTTCCGTTTGATTTTGATGGAATTTCGATGGAAAATCCAAAAGTGGCATAATGCAGCTCCAGCATCCTTTCCCTGTTATTAGTATTCATTTTCCTTGCTGATGTTCTCCAGGTCAAAATTATGTTCTACGACAAGAGTATTTACATTCCCAGACTACTATTTGTAGTCTTCTTTGAGAAAGCTCTCAAAAGATGTGCCATTGAGCGTTTTTTTAACATCTTCCCAGTTATCAATATATTGCGACAAGGGGCCACTGTGTATCTTAACCTGACGACTAGTTAGGTCTCTGTATGGAACCCTTAGAAACTCTAGAACGTCTACAAGTTTCTGCAGGTAAGCGAGATTTTAGAAGAAGTCGTGAGTTGTAGAGAAGAATGATTTTCATAGTGTACTTACAGTGCGGTTGTTGACAACATCTTCATAGTATAAAACAATATGCCTGGTACTCTTGAACATCTCTAGAGCATGTCTAGCTGTCCCCTCTACTTGCATTAGGCTGGGTACAAGCTCTGTTGTGTTAATTTTTGGTTTATACTGTGCCAATATTTGAGCCTGCAAATAATTAAAATAGCTAAAAATTTGTGTATTGGATTACTATGAGAAAGGAAGTAAAAGAGCACTAAGATAGAGAGGAGAAAGGACCTCTTTTGGTGAATGTACGTGAGACTTGTGAGTTCCATTTATTAACTTAACACTTTTGTCATGTGCATTTGCACGCATAGATATCATTCTGCGAAGTAAATTCCTTCGCAAGAGAAATATTGCAGAAACACCTCTTCTGTTAAAGTATTCTACAACCTCCTTATGATTCGTCATTGCTCCCTGTAAGTTGGTTTCAAATTTCAGGTACTAGACAGAAAACAAAGCTAAGTACGCTGTCAACATTTGCAGTTATCATTCAGTTGCTTCTACGAAAGCATCCCAACTTCTGTTTTAATGCTATGTTGGTTGATCAATAATTGCACATTTGCACATTTAAGACATATACACACTTTTGAATTCATTTCATGTTTCGACAAGTAAGAATTCTTTTAAGTCCTTCTAATTTAATCTTCTGCTGTCATATACCTTCTTTGTAGACAAAAGTTTGTTTTTACTAGTTCTACTACTGATGGAGTAACTCTTCCAGAAAACCAACACAGTCACATTATGATAAGTTGATAAGCGGAATTGTTCTCCATCTCTTTCATTTTATACCATTAATATCTTTAACTGAAACATAAAACTGTAACATGATTCCTAGTGCTAAAAGAGCTAACCACGGACTAGTTTCTGTACATTTACTTATATTGTTACTCTGGATAAATATAAAGAAGAGGAACACAGCTAGGAAAGTACAAGAACGACAGCTATTACGAATTATATCCATGTAAACTAATTAAGCTGGGCACTATTTTTAAATATACTTACTTGATTAAGCATCCATTTGAAGCCAACAGCTGCAGAGCATTCGTTCTTGGATGCACTAGAAAACCAATCAAGATTATATACTTGATCCAAAACCTCTACAACTCTCGAAGCATTACTCCTCCTATCTTTAGCCCCAAAAATTTCCCCATTAGAGCTTATATTGATATGACTGTTTAGCAATGTCTCAAACCATCCACTCCCCGATCTCTGCATCGACAGGATGGCAAAAAACCGTACAGGATTACAAGCACATTCCTTCCTGTAAATTCATCAATTCAAACCATCCTCTCAAAACCCCAAACAAATTACAAAAAACTGGCCTAAACCTAAAGACTTACATATCACTATTACCTTCTAAATGTTCCGGGTTTCGGGAAATGCAAATAAGCAAGTTCCGACTCCTGATAACCGGATTTGTCACAAGGCGGATCTTGAATCAATTGAATTTTGAATAACTTCGAATCAGAAGCAAACCGTGTCTGCTTAATACAAATCGTGAACATATATAATCCACAAAACACCGCAAACACTACCACCGTGGTTCTCAATAGCAATGGAGTTTTCTTAGGTGCCTTTACAGCCAATACATCCTGTAATTATTTCAATTTCAAATATTATTAATCATAACACATACTCAATACTAAAAGCCCATCACAAATATTAGCAAAAACCTGTGAATTTGATCTTGAATCCTCCATCAAAAGACACAAAAGCAACCAAAAAAAGGATTTTTTAGGTGTTATTTTGCTAATATAGTTCGAGAAAAACATGGCTATAGACTTGGTCAAGTTACTACTTAACATGAAGTTTTCAACCCTGCATGGACTTTTATCAAATTCTTGATACAAAGCAATCATCTGTGCTAAAAATTATAATAAAAAAATTTTCGAATTATCAAATATGAGAGAGAAAGAGTGAGAAGAGCTGTAAGTACCTTGTTGCAATCCTCAGTCATGATGATCAGAGAGTATATATGATACCGTTATAACTTATAAGTAACTTATAAGTAGGAAAATGTTATACGGAACGACATGGTTAGATTGAGGGAGGGTACGAGGGAGAATCTAGGAAGATGTAATAAATAAACAGAAAAGTATAAGTGAAGCTGAGTTAGAGAAGATATGGATGGAGACGCTGGTGGTTGTTTTGAGTTTTTGTTTCTCGTCAAAAACGCCATGTTTTCGCCCCTGGTTTCTCTC
The DNA here is from genome assembly GCF_001625215.2 of Daucus carota subsp. sativus. Taxonomy (NCBI): domain Eukaryota; kingdom Viridiplantae; phylum Streptophyta; class Magnoliopsida; order Apiales; family Apiaceae; genus Daucus; species Daucus carota. The sequence continues at coordinate 44,709,484 of NC_030385.2, read as the reverse complement.
TCTTCTTATCTCTTTCCTTCATTTATTTTTTATTTTTATTTTATTTATCAATTCGATCAATAAGGTTTGTTATTCAGAGAAATTAAAATGTCTGTTATTTTTAACAAAATTTAATGCCACAACATTTTCGTAAAAAAACCGAGTTCTAGAATTTGATTTATTCAGAAATTATTGATTAATCTCTGAAATTATTTTATTAATTATAAGTGATCTGATTAAAAATCTCTGATTTATTAAAAATAATCTATTTTTTGAACAGAATTATTAAAAATAATCTAAATAAATTCAACTTATTAATATCATTTATCAATTTCTGCAATTATGAAAAAGAAAGGAATACGTTTATTTTCCGGTCATATACTACGTGGAGGTTGTAAAATACAATTGTTTTATGTATATATATCAGAAATTCATATGGCTTGTCTATTTTCTCCTCTCTCTCTCCTCGTTTTTCCCGCTCTGGATCGCAATATGACATGAAAAACAATGTGAGCTGACAGGGATGACAGGCTCAATGCATTAAAGTCAAGCCATTTTTAAATTTCTCCACCGACTTGATTAATTAAAGTTGTTAATATATCCCTTTTCTAAATTTAATACCAGTAGTTACAAACTTGCGATCTACTATGAAAAATGTTGATTTCGGGTGTTATGATTAGGCATATATCTGTATAATTAATTATAGATGATACGTTGATAACTCAAGTGGCTAAAAACTTATCATATCATCTCAATTCTCATTTGTAAGGTTATAAATCATATTTGTGAAAAAATAATTATAGGTGACTTACGTTTTAGAAAGCATATAGTCTCTCCGTCTTCTTTTACATGTCTATTTTGCTTTTCGATGAGTCAAATTGACCAATTTTTGACTAAACATTACAAATAGATTATTTTTAAAATCCGAAAGTTGCATATTAAACTAGACAAAATATACTTTCCAATAATATAATTTTTATTATTTATTTCAATTATATAATACATGTAACTTTCGATCAAAGTATAGTCAATTTAACTTGTCAAAAGTCAAAATGGACATGTAAAAGGGATGGAGAAAGTACACAACTTGTCAATTATATTTTTTATTGACATCAAGTGAGAATGCTAAGGTTAATCTCATTTACTTGCATCACAAATATTGTTAGATTCCATCAGGAGTAGCTATGTATAAACTATACGTGCGCCCCTCTTTCAACGGAGCATCTCAAACAATAATAATTACAGGATTTATAATCCAGATTCTTTAACAAAAGTTAGGTCTTAACAAATCATTTGATTTTTTAAGTATCGAACTCTCTCAAACTAAGTGGCTCCGCAATGTGTTGTTGGGTGTCTAGGGGAGCCAAGTGCGGAGGTCCCTCCGCTCCAGATTAATCTTAAATTATTAAACTTAACCACTTTATTTGTTAGTGCAAATCATGTTTTGTTACAAACATATTCGTATCCTAGACATGACATCCACGGTTCCTGCGTGTCCTCCCCAAATGCTATTTTCGAATTAATAAGTTGTCGTCTAAAAATACATAAGCGTAATAGTCGGATTATAAATAAAATAATATATTTATCATATTAAGTCATTATTTTAAGTTACGTTCGAATATTTTTTTTCAAAAATTATCTGATATTGATGGAGGGAATCTTTACAAACTCTGCAATCTGGGCTCCCCGGCCAGATGTAGGGACTCATTTTTAATGAAGGCCTTTTATGTCAAAGAATAAAGTTGACATCATGCTTCCCCAAGACAGACTTCCAGCAAAAAAGAGAAGATAAAATCAACAACCTTTCTCCCATGCTCTCATTCTTATTCTCTTTTTTTTGAACAGTAAAAGTACATATTAAACTATAATACTTTATTAAAGCGAATTAATTATGTCTATAGTGCGAGAAAATAAATAAACAAATTTGAAAAATAATTTTAAGATGTAGTACTATATCCACACGGTTTCTAGAAAGGCAAGGGGTTGGTACCAGTACTCCAGGTAGACCAAGACAAAGGTGGTTTGTGGTCTGCAGAAGTGGAGTCAATTGACATGAGTTGCATCTCCATTGATGTGCATTTCTCAACGATCATTTAAAGCACAGTAAAGAAAAAAATTACGGTTCTGCAATATGGTTTACTCGAGTACTGGCATTTATCAGTTTGACAGTAACATAATGAAGAAAGTAGGAAGGGTAACTACGAGGAATTGTGGATATAAATTTTCAAACATGGGAATTTAGATGCAGGGTTAAAAGCTCCATCCAGATGAAGCTCTATGTGCCTAATATATATGATAGTCAAAATGAGGGGATTTTAGTAACCATATTATCTGAACAAGGATAAATAAATGTGGATCTTCACTGGTGATACTTTATAGCATGCTGTACATATTAGCTAATCTATTCCTAATCTCTTAGAATTATATAGTTAATCGGTGAGCACTCACCCGAGATCTTGATGACAACAAAGATAACTTACTACCTTCAATCCAAGTAGACAATTCAGAGACGGAGGTGTTTTAATTGAACGATGGTTGCTCTGAGTGATCTACTTCTGGATACCACTATTTGTATTTAAGACACTGGTCAGGGTCTTCTGAAAAAGTTGATGATCACATGGCACTGATCAATTACCAGGAACTGCTCAGTGGCTAATTTCCACCTCCATTAATGCCAAAGGGCTGAGTATGTGCTGAGTAGAATTTCATTACCTGATCAAAGGAAGAAGACTAAAAAGATAAATAATCCATATTAGCCATCTCTAATCAGTAACTAAAGTGTTTACAGCAAATATCTGTAAAAGAGAAACATATGGAATCCTATAAAGAAGTCAACAAAGTATAGAGTGATTGGACATCTATCAGTATCACCATAAAAAAATAATCTAGCTATTGCTCAAAAAGATCGAATATATATCCAAATTCTCCTGGGATCTCACTGCAGAGCACAAGGTGCATGATGGTGCAGCACCTGTATCACTTAATGATGCAACCTAAACTGGCTACTTTCAGAAGTGTTTTGATTCACAATCATACTCTTCTTAATAAATTGCACTATATTGCACCCATTAGTGTTGACTGGCAGATGATGACAAAGCCAGAGTTGCATATACTTGAATATATAAAAGCAAAAAAGATCAAAAATCAAATTTTTTAATTAATCTGGAAATCAAGAAAAATACAAGTTCATTCCAGACATTTTATGTGCTAAAATAGGAATATCTCAACATAGACAAAGAGACCACTGATCTTCATTATTCGCCTGAGCCGAAAACATTAAATCCATAAAAATGAAAAGACATTCTTATAGCCTCGGGAGAGAAAACAAGAAACAGCTATTGAGGTCTACAACTATTTAGTAGTCTACTCACCTTTGTAAACAGGAGGCGTTTCCCATGTTGAGATCTTATTCTATAATATGATCAGTCTAATAATCTGTCCCAAGTAACGGAAGGCCTTCGTTGCTTCTCTTAAGCATTTGTTTTTCTCATCCCGAGACCAGTGCTGCAACAAACACAGTGTACTTAAATGCAAAGTAAACATCATAAATCTTAAATATAAAGTCTAGTTGTCAGAAATCTCAGGCCAACCTCTCCTAGCATGTTGAGTTTCTCCCGTACACCTCTCAGCAACTCTTCCGACTCCCCCTCCCAGTTATAGAACTCCAGCTGCTTTGATTCTAATATCTTTTCAGACACCTGAAAAAAATATACCCATAAAGCTAAGGATATCTCTAAAGAGTGCAGTCACATTATCATATAATCATATGTAATTCAAAGAGTACAGTCACGCTATCATATAATCTTATGTACATTTAAGATTGCTGTCAGTATCGTCGCAAGGAGACATAATGCTGATCTATTTAATCAATGAATTGGTACAACTAATCTATGTATCTACAATTAAATTGCTCATGGCAGTAAAGTTTTTTTTGTTATTTACAATTGGCCTATTAAATGATATATGTCAAGGGAGAAACAATTTTTAAAGCTCACCTAAATATCTATACAAGGGCACCTATAACTCTACTCAAATAGAGATTTGATAGTATAAATTAAAAAAATGAAGTTTTCCATATTTTATTTGTTAAAATTCTCGCAATTCAAATTGCTATGAAAACTGGCAATTTATTTTGTAGTCGTCTATACGAATCTTAAAATTCTATTATCTATAATAGTCAAAAATTTCTGCCTCAGCCACACTTGAGGCTCCTCGTATTTCAGCTCACTGAGCTAACCTTTGTATAGTGGTGGGTGGGTTGGAGCGCTTGCTGAAATTGTACTGAGCTATAGCATAATCAAAATTCATGCTTATCTAGCATAATTACAAAGAAACTTCAACATCAAATGGTAAGACACAACTTGCATGCAAGGACAGGGGTCAATGACGATATTTATAAGTTATAAAGCAAGAAGGCTAATACTTGTACAACCAACTTCATGTACAAACATTTGCAAGTCTACGAGCCATTTCACATCAAACCAACCTAAATGTAACAGTTTATAGTTTAATTCCTAACCAGAGTCATGCATTGAAGTATATCAAAAATTAAAAGGTAAGCCATAAAACCTGCTTTCCTATAACTTGACCACCAGCTATATGTGAGAAGTATATGTTGTAAAAATGGCAAAGAAACAATGGGGGACTCGTCTCTGCAAGTTCCTCCAAGTACTTCACATATGCAACTCCAGGATTGCTTGCTTCAGGGATCACAATATCCTGTTGACTAAACCATTCTAGATCTTTTGAAAGAGCAACTGATCGTTCCAATCCGGTCTTTCTGAAGTAGGCATCTGGATTGAGTAATAGCCATAATTAGAATGAAAAGTAACAAAATCATACAGCCAGATGAACAAAAATTAATAAATAACATACAAAATCCTACTATAATTTTTACTCTGTTACTAACATTAAAGACCCAAAAGTCTAAATTACAAGACTAAATTGCCAGGGCAGGATCAGAATACCGCAAAGTAGATTCAACCTCCTCATTCTACTTGATATAAATAACACATACACGCAAAACAAAAGGAATGTACAGAGCATTCTCAAATGATTGAATAACAAACGACATGATTCTTGTAGTTGTCGCACATTTTTACCAATTTGAGATTATTATTTGCTGAGCATCAATTTTTGCACAGCTACTTTATTCAGCAATTCCCAACAGATATTCAATAATGTACCAACAAATAAATTGTACAGGCGAACATACTTACAAGCACAAGAAAACCAAATGACACACAAAAAAATAATTCAATTAATCCAAATAAGACTGCGCTGCTAAAATTATAATCCTAATTCATCCAGTTTCACCAAATTCCCGTAAATTCTAGCACAGCACAAAATCAACAAACACAACCATAAAACCCGAAAAGCAAACATCACAAAGAATCAAGAACTCACAAGAAACATGACTAGATTCATCCACAATCCTTTCGACAAAATCGAAAACAAGCTTACTATCAACCAAATACTTAACAAACCCCTCCACAGTGGGCTGCCACGTCTCCTCCCCCTCTCCACCACTCCCTTCACTCTCACTCTCACTCTTATCCTCAACTTCACTAATACCAGGATAAGTCCTAACCCTAGGCTTAGCCTTAGCACTTTCTCGAAGCTTCATAGCCACAAATCTCATTTCTTCAGTGATGCCTTCTTTTTCACCTGGGTATAGTTTCCTGTATCTTCTCCTCTTCTTGAGAACAGGTGGGGGCAGGGTGGGCCCCGGTGGGTCCGTGAAGGATGGTGGTGAAGTGGTGAGGTCTGAACAGCATGAGATGAAGTGGGGTTTGGGGAGTCTTGGGTTTGAGTACGAGGTTTGGTTGAGTTTGGGTAAGAATGTGAGGGTTGGTAATAAGTTGGAGGTTGAAGATGAAAAGCTCCACATGTTCACTCTGTTTCTGCAACAAAAACCGGGGATAATTTGGCTTTTAATTGGGTGGTTTTGATCCGACCCGGAACTATTTCAATTAGGTCATCTTTTCTATTTATCGGTGGGCATTTTTGTAATATTTGTTTATTAAAAAATAATTTAAGAGGCTACCTGATAAATGACATGTCACAAGAGTTGAAAAATACATATTAAAATTGAGAAAATGTACTTTTCATTCAGACAAATTTATTACATATCTATTTTTATTTATGTGCAATATTTAATCAAAATTTGATAAATTTGAGAAAAAAAATCAAATAAGATAAAAGATTTGAAATAGAGAGAGTATAATAATACTGAACACTAATTTTTATTTCTAGAACTTGTTACCAAATTTAAAATTTAGAAATTATGCGTTTATGCGTTTGACATAGAGAACTGCATCTTGCAGCCCTCATCATCTTTGTGATCAGTATTTATTACATTCAACCAATGTTGTAAAAAACTAGAATCGGATTTAATCGATGAAGTCACGCAACAATGATTAATCAAGGATCAATCGGATTGATCAATTCAGAACATGGATTAAATGGCGATTTAGAACAGAACATTCGACAAAGTTGCAGGAGCATTAAGAGGAACACAGGCCCCTGAGAACAAGAAAGTGAGTGTTCTGAGTCTTCTGACTAGTCGATCGTTCAATAGAAATTAAAGAAACATCTGTTAAATCAGATTACAACAATTCACATTCAGAACTAATTGAACTAAACAAAGAATCCCCTTGTGTTGGAGCTCCTAATAGCTTGATTAACCACAAGATCCTGTTGGTTTGCATAGTAGCTGCACCAGCTCCAGGATACTTCAACCAACTCGGTGGTCTGCCTACCTCATTTTTCCACCATCCACGCAAAAGGATCTTCAGCTTCAAAGACAGGCAGCGACATTGATCAAAGTTGTGTTCCTCCCTGGTTTAGGTCCTACACTCAGCACCATTCCAGGCGTGGTAGCCCCAAATCCAGGGGTCAGGATCGGGTGCTATGGGAAAATTTACAGGCTGTTTAGCTTTTCCCGTGGCACCTGATCCTGGCCCCTGGATTTGGGGCTGCCACAAGAGGAATCAAAACTCCAGTGTGGACATATAGTCCTTTGCAAATGGTTCAACAGAAGACAGCAATCTGCAGCACTTAATAAGGACCTAAATTCATTCAAAACCTCGTAATCCAATTATACTCCCCTAGTCCCAACTGTACTCCAAAAACCAACAACTTTGTGCAGATGAACACGAGAGCATCATTATGTCCAAATAAACACCACAGAAAGGTTAGTAGGGACTCAAGGGAGAGACTTGAACATGTTTCACCACTAACTTTGTAATTTGTTGGGATAAATCTTGTGACTACACGCCACACCACATGCACAAAATTGTTAACTGCACAAAATTCCATATAAGATTCAAACGAACTTACTCAGCAGTTACACATGCACTTACTATCAGAGACAGTATGCAGTAATCATATGCCTCTCTGAATCAACATAAATGCACAATGTTCTCAATTTTCACCACTAATGATGCTTTTACTTGGCTTAGTGTGAAGAATCCAGATGCATTCCACAGTCCTTTACACATCATCAAGTAGAGTGTCATCCATTACATATAATACTTCTCCACTGCAGACAACAATATATATGGAGTTACACGAAGCCCAAACTCGAGAGGCAATCATAGCAAACTTGTTCATCTAAACCGCAATAATCATTAAAACGGCCATGTACATCCTAAAAATCAGAACTTTAGAACAATCACAATATCATTCTAATGTTTACCCAATCATACCATAATGTACTTTTTCTAATGAGGCAATGACTGCATCGTAAAAATCCAACTTTACAACAATTCCATTATTATTCAAATGTGCACAGAATCATAACATAATATACTTTTTTTTTCATGACTCAATATTCTATGGGGCATAGTAAAATTCTCCCAATAGACTTAAACCATACTGGCATAATTTCAAAATACTCAAGGGCCAAGGCATAACAAGATTACAAGAAAATGTAAGCAAATACAATTCAACATCATCAAAACATTCATTCAATAAACACACATAATTCACCAGTTCCGGAAAAAAGTTCCCAACTTCAAATAAATACCCATCAAGATTCAAGAATTAAGGGAAGAAACAAGAAATACCCATCAAGAATAAAGTCATCTAGGCGGAGGGAAGCTGCTGTGAGGTAATATCAATAAGAGACCTAAGCTTCGCAACAGCAGAAGTTCTATCAGGAGGGCAATTCAAAAGAGAAGTATTCAAAGACTCAACAGCCTCATCTAGCTTCCCTGAAGCCAAACAAGCCATCCCAGCTTTGTAAGACTCATCAGCTAACTTAGCATCATAACTATCATTAGTATTATTATTGTTACTATTAATACTATTATTATTTTGGGTCTTTGGTTTTGTAACAGGGGCTTGAGGGTTCTTGTTTTTTGGGTCAAGAAGTGTGATTGAACGGCTGGATTCTAGTGCAGAGATTGCAGAGTTAATGTCAGCCATTAGATTATCTGGCGTGGTGGGCCTGCTTGTGACTGTGTCATAGACACTCCAGGGTTTGTTTTGGTTCTGCTTCATCTCTCTGTGTTTTTTGAGTTTGGGTTTGAGTTTTGTTGTGTGAGAGATGATTTGGTTTGGTTGATAATGATGTTGCCGAGGAGGATGTGTGATTGTGTTAATGATTGTGTAATGATTCATGATTGGGTCAAACAAATAAATAAATATTGAAATCATTATTGTTTTAGTTATTTTGTACTCTATTTTCTAACACGTATCTCATGTAGATTATTATATCAGATTTTATTTTTCAAAAATGAAAATATGTGATTAAAATTTTAATTTATAAAAAAATTAATTAAAATAATAATTTTATTAATACAAAAATTAAAAAATAGGAAAATATAACGAAAGTCAAGAAGTTAAATAATATAGAGAAAACAGGATATGTGAGAAAAAATAAATAATTATTATTTATGTGAGAAAATATTTCCTTTTTTTATTCTTTCCGCACAAAACTTGTGTCATGAAAAATTATAAAATATTTTAATAAGATAATTTATATTATTAATAAACTTTAATATTAGTTACTCATTTAAGTTTTATATATTAAATTCGGGATGTATTAAAATATTCCCGATAAATTTTAATAAAAAAACATCAATTCATTGATTACACTTGATTTGACTAAAAATCTTCTATTTATCTAAAAAATTCAGGTAATACCTGAATCAATAACTCTAGTAATTCCTATTCTCATTTCATTTCTACAACGACTGTTGATATATACTGTAAGACTTAAGAGTATACATGATCCAAAAGAACAGGTGGTATTAAATTAGAGTAAAGTACCTCTTAACAATACTGCTGTGACTGGAAGCTGAACAGTGCTAACATGATATATAATGGAAGCTCTCTAAGTTTGAATATTCCTATACAGAAAGGGAAATGTACTATCATCAAAAACAATAATAACTCTATACTTTAATAATACTCGCATGCTTGTTATCCCATCGTTAAAATTTATAAGATTACATTCATAACCAAAAAGATCATCTCATCCCCGAGTTCTCCAACTTGAGGAAAACCAATGGTAAGCCCCCCCTACTTGTATCGCAAAAAACAGGGGGGAAAGAAACAAGAAAAGTAAGAGCATGCGTTCTTCACAAACCACACCCGTTGTTGCCTAGAGACAAGAACTCTCGTGCCTCCTGCTTTCAATGGGTTTTTGTCAGCTTTCATCCTAAGGTAGGCCAAATTATACACTTACAATCCCAGCTACCCACGGAACAACCAGCGGAGCATTTGGATGTGAGTTTCTGTAAGATTCGGAATACTTGTCCTTGAAGCTTACTTGGGGTTTCTCGTCCTGCCGATTCACAGAGTATAATGATTTCATTAGTACGATGAAGCAATGTGCATGTTCAAATGAGAATTACTTCATTTGAAAGATATTAATCAACATACATATTTTAGCCAGCATTCTTGCTGTTTGTGTTCATATATATCCGGAGAGTAACATCCCCCCTCTGAAGGGCAGTATACCCATATATTGCATCGCTTTTCGCCTTCTCTTGCATTTTTTGCTTGATCCAGACATGCTTGACAACAGTCGTAAGCGCTCTCTTTATGGTGGGTCAGGCCCCAGCGAACAGCTGCCCCACCATAATCTGTATGACGTTCGGTATTGCACTCGGGAGGAAGCTGCCTGCCAGCTAATATTTCGCTGTCTGGATAGAAAAGGTTCGTTGTTAATTCATACATCACAAAACTTTTGAACTATACATATATATAAGGATATATATATATGTATTACCAAACTCTTCTTCACCCTCAGGCTTGTCATCATGTTCCTTGTTAGGAATGGCGACAGGTATCCAGAGACCGATTTCATCTCTGAAGTCATCCCAGCGAGACTTTAATGCTTTAACAAGAATTTCTACAAGCATACATCCACAAACATTGAGAACCTCTATATAGCATTCGAACAAGACTCCATAGAATTTTTTATTTATTTATCTCTTTTCTTTTATACTTTGCAAGAGGCAATAATCTCGATGTATAGTAAGGGCCCCTCATTGAGATACATAGAAGTTTTCTATTTTGCAGGAGGCAACAGATATAATGTAAAGTAAGCACACACCTGTGACAAAACAAAATTTTTAAAAGAGAAAAAAAATTTACTTGCTTCCTTGGGCAGAATGGTTGGACTTATGCTATTTCCCCGAGCCAACTCTCTAGCTTCTTTTAGTTTTTGCTTGCGCCATCTTTCAATCGCTTCTGTTTATCGAGAAACAAAAGAAATTGTTATAACACACAACAAATGCACAGACATGAATACTTTACGTGGTAAGGGACGCATAGTCGCATAATATACGAGGACCAAAGCTGAGCCACAACTGAAATTTTGTACTATTGCTATAACTGCTAACCCCAAAGCAACTCTAATTTCTAAACAAACCAATGAGAAAGTAAATAGCATTTATAAACTAAAAGACTAAGAAAAACTGTTTGTTCAACACTGTGTACAGTAAAGCAATATCCTGCCAAACCATAAAAATAAACAAACAGTAAATCCTAGACACCGCATGTTACTGTCAGGCGGAGTGGGAACTTAATATGTTATGGCTCATTTATAGTTGCAATTCATATTAATATCCACATATGAAACAACTACCAATTATTCCAATCCCTGTAAGTTGAGATCACTCTCAAAAGAATAAAAATATAACACTCACTAGTATAAGTAAGTCTGCTTTGATAAGCGGATTTGAAAAGAATAATCTTCCTAGTAAAATGCAGGTGTTCTAAATAGGCCCAAGCTATACTACTATACTAGTTAAAGGAGTAAGTCTAATTTCTTGCAGGACTTAAAAAGAATACAAACAATTATCAACATGCATCAATTCAAAGATAATCTTAAAAAAATTAAGAATACCATTTTTGTAACATGGCTCGGCATTACATTTCCACAGCATCTAATTCCATGTATTTGTAGATTTTCAATTCCTTCCAACGGTCTCAAAAGAAAAAAAAAAAATTTAACTTCAAATGATTCTCTGACATGAAGACGCCTTCAGTAATAGGTTCCCAAAGAGATATCTATTCATACTTGAATACACCTGAGTGACTAGCACATCTTTATCCACCTACTAGAAACCTACTAAACATAACCCAAAATCTTTCCCTAACCACACAGTCTTTCATAATCATATCTTTCACACTTTCCAGCTATAATAGGAAGTTAAACTTCTTGCGGAAGCAACAAGATTCTCCGTTCTACTAAAACTACAAAGTAGAAGAAATCATATATAACCCATGGTGGTCTAATCCTCCTCACAGAGTCACAGTAGAAGCAATAATATTCAATCCATAGTGGCCTGCCTTAATCCACCTACTAGAAACCTAATAAACATGCCCAAAAATCTCCTTACCCCAACCACACAATCTTCCATAATGACAACTTCAACACATTTCCAGCTACGAAAAAAAGTCAAGACTTCTCAGGGAAGCAAGCAACATCAATCCAACACACTAAGTACTAGATATTCAACCCATGGCGGTCTAACAATCCTTAGTCCTCACAGTAGAAACAATAATATTTTATCCAGAGTGGTCCGCTCAATCCTCCTCGCAAGTCATTCTTTCACAAACACTCCGACACAACACCATAGTTACTGAAGTCTTTCAGTTCAACCTTCCAAGTAAACTAGCTCAAAAGCCACAAACTTGCCTAAATAATACCTTCTTCATTTGATATCAATTTCTAAAAGTAATTTAGCACCTTGTACAGTCTTAAATGTTGACGAACTTATAAGTTATATACGCTTCATTGATTATTTTCATTCTGTTGATTTAAAAACTGAAATTTTCCTACAACATGCTGTTTTATAGGGCAAATGCTTTTCGCTGACTTCAGTGTCCGTTTTGTTGAACTGTGAGAGACGCTTCATTGATTATTTTCATTCTGTTCATTTAAAAACTGAAATTTTCTACAACATGCTGTTTTATAGGGCTAAATCATAATATATAAAAGTGCCAAAGTGGCAAAAGCTTTTCGCTGGCTTCAGTGTCTTGATCCATATTTGGTAATGCAGATACCACAAACTTCATGATACATAGTGGAATTATAAAATTTAATATATTTAACTTGCCGGCTAGCAGATAATTAGTCAACAACTATTCGCTAGTGGCTAGCCGGGCCCTCGTTCACTCGAGTTACCATCACAACAACCATGATAGAAGCTTATATGCATATAAAGTTCTAACAGAGAGACAAAATTTTGCAACATCAAATGATAAAACACCCTCCACAACAAGGTATTCAGTACAAAAATATTCTATCATCTTATAAATCAACTTTTTCCCAATTTTCCCACAGAGGCCCGTGTATAGTTTAAGATGCTATCTGCTATGTTCTGTATTATAACTTATAAGACGTAATCTCAATAGTCAAGGTCAATAGTCAGACAAAAGGATCAAGTTTGACATGCATATATTATTATACTCCTATCTAATAAGAAGCCCTTTATTTCTTTCCAAGATAAGAAAATTTCAAACTCTATATCAACACCATGGTTAATCTAATTAATATCATCCATGGAATCTTAATTTAATATATAAATATTCCAGGAAGCTTAGATACTTCAGCTGCCATGGATTTCAATCACATAATTCAATTTCTGTAATCTTGCTCTAATCTGTATTATCAGCAGAACATTGCAAAACAGATAAATAGAAAAAGAAACAAAAGGAACACACACTCATGAATTGCTGCATACACCTAGGACACAAGTAGCAAATAGAAAGTCATCTATGATGCACTAAAACTAATTAACAGAACAACGATATTGACTATAAACTGAGCACACAAAACAGTTAATATATGATACTGTTATAGCATGTCAAAGAGAGAAATTAAATAGAAGTAGCACCCACCATTTTGAACAGTTGCATTGGAGGACTTCAAGCTCCTCAATAATTGCACGATCTCATCAATTACCTGATGTTTCAAGTGTGATGGCAAATCAAGCTTCTTCTCTTCTCGTGAAAAATCCTTCTTTAACTCATCCACCTAAGCCACAACAATTTGCACACCAAATCATTAGCATAATATGCATTCAAATTTCACTCTGATAATTACCAAACAGAATTTTAGCTAGATTGGGGTAACAACAATGCTCACCAATTTAATAAGCTCAGTGGGTTGTGCTTCTTTTCTAATATGATTTGATTCTTCCATTTTCCTAACCTGATCAGGGGTATACCTAGCAGCTACATATACACCAAGAACATGGAAAAACAAGCATTAAACACAAAATCAACAAAACTAGCAAATCAATCGGTTCAAGAAACCAACCTAAAGCAAGAAAAATTAAACCTTTTTCAAAATTTAAGACAAGAGCATACATAAACAAGCACTAAACATAAGAAATTAACAAAATCAGCAATTGGGTCAGTGCAAAAACCAACCTAAAGCAAGAAAAATTCAAACCTTTTTCAAAATTCAACACAAGAACATAAACAAATAAGCACTAAACATAATAAATTAACAAAATAAGTAAATGGGTCAGTGCAAAACCCAACCTAAAGCAACAAAATTTGAACCTTTCTCCAAATACAACACAAGAACATGAATAAACAAGCATCAAACATCAAAAACCGACAAAACTAACAAAAGGGCCAAAGCTAAAACCAACCAAAAGCCATAAAAATCACACCTTTTTGAGGATCATTAAAAGGGTAGGTGTAAAGGGAGTTATAAAGAGTGTGAAGAACATAGAGAGCAACCCCAATGTTAATTGAACAAATAACCAAAGTGGTTCTCCTATAAGAACACCATTTTGTTCTCCCATTGTAGTACCCCCACTCTCCCCTTGCCATCTAATCTTCTTCTTCTTCTTCTTCTTCTGCTTCAACTTGGACTAATTCATCATCTCCTTGTGTGTGTAAAATTTAATAAGATACATACAATCCACACACAAAAGATGAAACACAGCCGAGCCTTTTCTTGACCCAAGTGATGTATAAAGAAAAGGGTGTGTTAGGGAGATTCTTGGTGTGGATCGAGTAGAATATAAATCAAAACAAGTGGGGAATGTGTAGAAACAAGGGATAGAAGGAACAGTGTAATCATTAATTGAACGAGTTTAAGACAGAATGGGCTGTAATGATGATTTCTACCTTGTGATTAACCCTTCTAACCACTCTTTAACATTTTCCTATTTTACAAAAATAAAAATAAAAAAATATTATAATCTTGATTTCTTTTGCTGAGGATTTAAAGAAGTGATTTTGGAAGATTTTTGTATGTTCTAAAAGATTCTGAAATGACAAAAGTCACAAAATGGTGATCCCTAAATTCAGTTCTAATTTCATACTTTTTATGATATGTTTAAATTTTATTGGTGTGTCGCTGACTTTTTTAACGGCATTATGTTAGATTATACGTGAATTTTTGAATTTTGTATACGTAAGTAAGCTAAATCGAGAAACTCATAGTTTATAACTAAAATATCATAAATTCTGGTTTCAAAAAAAAAATATATCATAAAATCAAAATCCAAAAAAAAAAATCTTGACAGCGACCTTCCTGTTTCAAAAGGATCGTCAATCTTATATACTCGTTTATTTATGTTCTTTTTTGTTATAATTTTATTAATTTTTCTAAATATTGTTGTCTGATAAGGGCGACGCCAATAACATTCATAGAAATTATAGTATGACTAAAAAAAGTAAATTTATATAGTTAATTAAGAATTTTTTTATTACAATTTATAATCCTAAAAGAATATACTTCTGAAAATATTTTTCAAAAAGAGATATAGTTAGATCTTAATAAATGGGTGGCTCTTTTTGAAATGAAGAATCTTAAACATATTTAGCAAAAATATTTGTTCATCATTTAGAATAGGGGTGTCAAACGGATACGGATTTGCCCATATCCGTATCCGTATCCGCCTACTCAAAATCGGATCCGGATCCGGATACAGATATGCAAATTTTAGAATAAAAAGATCTGTATCCGTATCCGGCCGGATATTATCCGGATACGGATAATATCCGTATCCGCTTTTTTAAACATCACCAAAAATCAAATATACATTCTGAGATTAATTAAAAAAACATATTTTGAACCGTTCAACATCAAATGTATACCGAGTTAGAAATTAATAACATACTTTAACAGAAGTTTGGGCATTCAGACCAAATATTTCGAAACAAAATATTAATTTTAACAACTTAAAATCACAAAACAACACTATTCGCAACAATTTTAAAAAGAAAAAGCTTGATGAAGATAGTTCCATTTTCTCCATTTGCAAGATACTTAATGTTTCTTTTCTATTTTAAATATTAATTCTTTTTCAAAATTTATATGATAAAATAAAAAATATAAGTAAATAATAAATTTATTTAAGTATTAATATATACATATAATAATAATTTCGGATACGGATACACATATATCCATATCCGTATCCGCAAACCCCGGATTCGAATACGGATAATATCCGTTTTATTCCGGATACGGATTATATTCGCTTTTTCCCGAATACGGTAACGGATTTTTCGGACGGATATCGGATCTTTCGAATTTAGAATAGGCAATACTACTATTAGTAATTCCATACTCATTTTCTAACAAAAAAAATACCCATACTCAATTTTAGGCTTTAGAATGACTTTCAAATTAATAACCATTTATTAACCAACACCTCTTCTAAACAACTGATTACCAGCTCACAGACATGTTGCATCTATCTCTGAAGATTAAGTGCTCGAAAAACTAAATCTGATCGAATTATTTCATCTATTAAATCCCAACCTTAATGATCTATACTGAACTTTCATAAAATTTAACAATGAATCAGGTAGCCAAGCCAAGCCTAAGATGCAAGTCCATGTCATGCTAGGAACAAGCCAAGCCCAGAGACAATGCAAGATCAGTGCTAGCAATCTAGTTCTTCAAATGCAGAACCAGTTTGTCCAAATTATGAGAAGATGAGCCATCTGGACCACACGCCTTTTTCGCCTTTCTCTTCCATTCCAAAGTCCTGTTTCTCATTCTCTTACCCTCCATTCCGTCCATCAACAGTCTAACCAGCTTCTCCATATCATCTCTATTCACATCATTAGGTATCTCCATTCCGCACTCCCATTGGTCACATAAGTACTTGCAGTTTATAGTTTGATCTCCCAAGAAAGGCCAACAGAGCATTGGTACTCCAGCTGATATGCTCTCTATGGTTGAGTTCCATCCTCCATGTGTTAAAAACCCGCCCACTGACACGTGGTTGAGGACATCCTCTTGTGCACACCAGCTTGAAATTAGGCCTCTATTCTTGATGGCATCCATAAATTCAACACCTAGAGTAACTTCGGATTCACCCATTATCAAGTCTGGCCTAATGATCCATATGAAGAAGCAATTGCTATTAGCAAGACCCCAGCCAAACTCCATAAGCTGCTCTGCAGACATGACTGTTATGCTTCCAAAGTTCACATAAACTACAGAATCAGCTGTTTTAGAGTCAAGCCATTGAAGACATGTGCTATCCTCTTTCCAAAGACTATATCCGATGCTCTTCAGACGCTGTTCCTGATCAGGTGGCATTTGGTCAAGCAGCATCTGTTGAGGGCCTATTGTGTATACACTGGTAAACATAGATGAGATGACATTTGCAAGTTCTTGTTCCAAATCGTCGTAGGTATGAAGTACATGTGATGTTCCATTTATTGCTCTCTGAGTACATTCCATGACGAAGTTAAATATGAAATTATTTGGATCTGTTGTCCTGATAGCGGTTGGGAGATCTCTTAAACGGATATCTGGCATTCCTGGGATCCAGTCTATTGTGGTGTCCAAATATCCGTTTGTTAGATAGCTTTCATCTGCATCATGACGAACAATTTCTAGATAGTATGAAATGTGAATACTAATATAGCTTTTGCATGCACATGTTATTGCAATGTTTTCAGGGAGGTATCACCTATATATTTTTTAAATTTTGTGGAGGCACTTATATAATTTTATAAACTTTAGAATGATGAAAAGATGTTAAAAAAATTTAGGGGGACACGTGTTCCCCAATGCCTTTTAATAGATCCGCCCATGATAGTTTCGAGTGTTGACCCTAGATTGGAAAACCTTACCTTTTAATGGGATAAGACCCCTTTCAAGCAAATTTCTGAACTGATAAAATCCCATAAATCCGCAAGCAGAAATTGTCCAAAGCAGAACAACAGGAATTCCAAGTGAATGTGCAGCATCAGCCGCGAATGGCATGAAGCCGTCAGAGAGGATGGAAGTGACCTTATGTGTTCCTGCATTGAGCTTCGAAAGAAGGCTCTGAAATGCAGGCAGCATGTTGTTCTCTATGACAGCGCGAGAAAGTTCAAGTAAGTCTTGGGTGGCCTCAGCCTCAGATGCAGGAAGGCCATCAGGTAATGTCTCGAATCTGAAACTCTTAAGGCTGTCAAGAGATTGAAGAGCTCCTGAATTGAGGAAACGTTTGTGATTGAACTCTGTATTTACAAATGTAACTAGAAGGCCTTTGCTGTGAAGGAGTTTCGCCATTTTTAACATTGCCTTTATGTGGCTTTGAACCGGGTAAGGTACGCAAACTACATGAGCCTGTTTCTCTGCTGCGCTTGAATCCATACCTCAATCAATTAAACAAAAGTATATAGCAAATTAAAGGCAATCTGCGACTATAAGACATAGCAAAACTGATGAATGTCTGAGTAAATATACATGATTCTGAATTTTCGGGATCCTGGACGCAAGACTTGCCCGTCTATAGTCAGAGTCGTTCCAGGTAAAAGATGCATTATATTTTTACTGTAGTATATGTAAGTTGTGAGCTAAAAATACGAAGGTGGTGAGATCGATGTTAAGCAAGTGGAGTTTTAAACAAGAGGAGAAGAACGTTGTAATCTACGTACCTCGTTCGGTTGAAGTAAGAGTTGATCAGAGCTTTGAGTGAAGAGTTGTATGTCGTGTTTTTATAATTTCCAAGCCACTGCTCACGAATTTAGGATTGAAGCAACTAAATTTTTTGAAAATATTTGTCCTACTTCCAAATTTTCCGAAAAATATTTTTATAATTTTTATAAAATTTAAAATGATAAAAAATATTAAAAAATATTTACGAATTACACGTGTCCCGTACTTCTGACTAGATCCGTCTTGAGAAGTATATTTGGCCGGAGATGCGTATAAAATTCTGAAACAGAAAATAAGTAGAGATTGATTAATATTTTGTTTGTTTTTATCAGAACGAGCATTGGTATAGTTTACAAATGATTAACGAGGTTAGAGCAACTCCAATGCACCCATTCCTTACCTATATTTGATCCACATGGACAAGATTTGAGGATTGAGAACAAAAAGATCTCCTCCAACGCAACTCCCTATCCCCTGTTAATTTTAGGTGAGAGAAAGTTCAACCCCTTATTTGAGGGATGAAAAAGCAACTCCCTATATGCTCCATGTCATCACCAACTCATATCTCCTCTTATTTTTGTGTTATTTATCAGTGCAATCTTTCTCTCTCCTTGAGTAGTATGTATAGATTTAAAATATAGGGAATCAAATAGGGAACACCGTTGGAGCAAAATAGTTTTTTGATCCCCAATTTTTTAAGTAACCATTAAAATATAATATTTTAGGGGTTGAAAATAGGGAATTGCATTGGACTTGCTCTTACAGGATCGTTTGTGAGTATACTTTGTAGTAAACAGGAGTAAATATATTTTTTTTTTTTTTTGCCAAGTAAAAATAATTATTTTTGATCCATTAAATAGTCAAATGCCCAACTAGGATTTTTTTAAGAGAAAAAACACTGTGTGCCTTTGTAATTGTCCCAGGGATGCGTACTTTTCATGCCCTTCATGTTTATATTGTGTAAAATTCACCCACTTATTCTAGTTGAAGGACAATAAAACATAAAAAAGAGCCCGCAAGGTTGGTTCAGCTGGTTAAAGAGGGGACTTGTATCCTCTTGGTCACAGGTTCGGCTCCCTTCTTCAGCTGGTTAAAGAGGGGACTTGTATCCTCTTGGTCACAGGTTCGACTCCCGAAGGGAGCGATATTTGTTATTATGCCTCCTGGGCTTAAGTGCGGTTTACCTTGGTTCACGTGATTTGCAGGCTATTACGTGAGTTCGTGGTTTACCCGCATCCAAACGTGATATTTGTTATTATGCCTCCTGGGCTTAAGTGCGGTTTATCAAACGTGGTATTTGTTATTATGCCTCCTGGGCTTAAGTGCGGTTTACTTTGGTTCACGTTTACCCGCACCCAAACGTGATATTTGTTATTATGCCCTCCTGGGCTTAAGTGCGGTTTACCAAACGTGATATTTGTTATTATGCCTCCTGAGTTTAAGTGCGGTTTACCTTGGTTCACGTGATTTGCAGGCTATTACGTGAGTTCGTGGTTTACCCGCACCCAAAGGGTAGCGGCTGCGGGTTCTACGTTAAAAAAAAAAACATAAAAAAGAATAATTCCTACGTTAAAAAAAAACATAAAAAAGAATAATGAAATATTCATGATCCGGTGAGGAAAAACGGAAAGAATGTGAAATAAATATAGAATGCATAAGAAACTTATACTCGAATAAAAATGTTAAATGATAATCAGATAAAAGTTTACAGAGGATTATGAAGTCTGGGTCGGAGTGAATTGAAGGAGCTTTTGGTAACTAATTATGAAGAACAAGAATATTTTAAGACTTATTTTTGTAACTTGAAAGTAGCCTTCGTTACCCCATGCACATTCCTTCTTTTTTTGAAAAAAATGAGAGAATTCAATAAATAATAGCCATACGGCATCTACAAGAATGATCGAGTCGAACAAACATAGAAAAAATTAACATGCCTGTCTTCATACCCAAGATGAGACAAATAAGCGATGTTGAAATTGACGATGGTTCATGTATAGATCCTTGCTCTGTGTTCACCATCTTTTTCAAAAACTCCGTTTGAGCTATCGACCACAAATGCAATTCCCAAAAGGCTTTTATCGATGAATCCAAACCACTCTCACAAAAGAAGGAGAGAAAAGCACACACTCTCACTAGGGAGAGAAATCAAACTATAACCAAAACAAATTAAAACAATTAGATCTGCACACGACGCTTAAGAGATAATCGATCCACTCACAAATCCAAAAAGGCCTCTGGAAACGAATAAGAACGAAAATCGAAAGTTTCGGTGATGTAGATCTAAAAACCTTTCCCGAAAAGGGAGATTTATTGAGGAAATCAATGAAAAAGTAAGAACAATAAAAAACTAGCAATCAAACGGAAAGATTTGGGGCTTTCCACCGGAAAACTGATGGAAGCCCCGCCGGAGATGAAAATAGAGAGGCTAGAGAGAAAAGAGAAAAGAGAAAAAGAAAAACTAGGGTTTTTCCTATCGGTTATTATGCACATTCCTTCTTGTTTACAAGAAACAAACGTTAATTTCCGAGACAAGCAGACGTCATGGTAAAGAAAAATTCAAAAATTGGGCCAAAATTCGAAAGAGAGGCTGAAAGTCTATGTAAAGCCCATCTAAATGTCCACTACAGTGCAGGGATAAATGTTGGGTCTCAGTCCAGAAATGTAGAAAAACCCAAGAAACTTAAAATTAAAAATAAATCAGAAACTTATCTAAAGTCAAGGCGGGATATATTTTTTCCAATAACTTATTTTTCTATATAATTTTTTTTAATAAAACTTCATCAACTAATCTATCAAAAAAAATTCACTATAATATTTTTATTAAGTCATAGGTCAACTAAAATATATTATCCAACATATAAGTCATAATTTATACCGACTCAAACGGGCTTATATGCGTATCCCGGAGTTTCTGCAATAAAAAAATATTACAGATATGATTATAAAATCTTTGACATAAAACTGACCGTTATAATGGACTACAATAGCTTTACTTGAGCACTCCTGTTCCCATAAATTACTAAGCACCCCCGGAATTTGTAATTGCATAATGCTTAATGCAGAAACGATCTTCCAGTCTAGCAGGGGGGTTTATTCTGTCCATAACCCTGGCCTTGACATAATCTTTGTAATAGAATCCTCTGTATTGTGGTGGCTCACCAATCTGTGTTGTGAATTGTGGTAATGGCTCCACCCACTTGTCTCCGTCCAAATTGTAAAAGAATGCATAAGAATTTCTTGTTGTTTCTTTCGGTCTCACCACCCTATGTGTCGCACTCTTGAATTTGTTGTTGCTCAATACCTTTTCCCATCCAATAGCAGTCGAACATAACAATTAGAGAAGAAAATGTGAGACGTGGATTATATACAGATCAGGGACGGAACCAGAAATTTAGATTGGGGTGGGCTTGATAAGTCAATAAAGAATAAAAATATATCTACTTGTATGTTTATGAGGTCGAAAGACCTGATGTGCTGAGATCTAATAGAGATATACTCGCTGCACTATACTTGGTATTGATAAAAATAGAACTCCACCTAGTTACTCAGTATTTTCTATTCTCTTATCTGTATCTAGTTGATTATATTGATGGGCTGGGCTTAATTAATAGTGAGCTTGGATTCACATAACACATAAATTGCATAGCATATATAACTACTATATTATTTTTTCAAGAACTACCCTGGGCTTAAGCCCAGGTAAGCCCCTTAACAGCTCCGTCTCTGATACAGATAGATACGCAAATTTGAGAAATTAGGGCTTATTTCAAAAAAAAGTACAATTATATGTACTTTTCTGCAGAAATAAATCCTTATTTCTGAAAAATAAGGTTAGCCAAACGGCCACTATGATTTGCCAGGTTCAAGATATGTTGAAAATTCATGTACCTGGATCACATCACCTACATTGACTACTAATGTGCCTGGGGCTGGAGGTATCGGAATCCATTCACCATTATGGAGTACTTCTAGACCTCCGATATCATCCTGTAACACAAAGGTCACTACATTTCCATCCTCGTGTTCTGATTTCCCAGAGTTTCCGATATCAGAAGCTGGTAAGTAGTACAGTGACACCAAAAAATCAGAGGTCCTAATGTTGTTATAATCTTTGAGGAAGTCTGGGGGCAATTCCAAACAGTCATTTATAATATTCTGTACAAGGAAAGCTAGGTTGCTGTATCGAGCAAATATATCCTCTAACACTCCCCTGTCAAAAACATTCAATTTCAGAGATATGTAGACACAAAATTACCAAAGTGTTCTGTTCTAAATTTTGTCTTGAACAGAAGAAACATATGTGTATGATAATCTCGGCCTGGTAGAATGATATGCTACCTCAGTGTAGATTAGGATATATACAAAAAATCAGGGTTAAAACCACAATTATTTAAGAAACAATAGATACCTACGTCGTGTTTGGTTGGGTATTATAGAATGAAATGACTAAATGATAAATGAAATAATAGAGATAGGAAGGAAGTTTTAAAAAAAAGTCGAGTGACTGCAAAATTGTTAAGATGGAATTTGAAAAGAATTTGATTATACAAGGAAATTTATCATTTTTTTCTCAAATGGGATGTGATCTCTAATGTAAGGAAAGGAACGAAGAAAAGAATGAAATCCAACACAATTTATAACATAGTTCAAATTCTATTCTATCTCTTCCAAATTTATTCACCCAAATCAAACACAACATACTTTGATTAATCATATAAACTTATAACGAGCACCATTTAAATAATCAACAAAGATAAAATGAGTTCAATGTCATATTATCTGTTGATTGAAAATTGGCTTGTTAGCTATCTGTTGATCACATCTTGAGACATGATAGTCAATTTAAGTTTTAACACTAATGTATCTAGAAAATTTATAAGTTTTGAGAGCATCTCCATGAGAAAAGTCCGTCCCCCGATTGTTCCTTAAAAACAATGCTAACTTGTTTTCCTCAGTAATCATCAGTATTCCTGTGTAGTTGAGATTTTCTTTTTTGATGTAAGTCCATAACTAATAGAGTAACTACTTTTAAGTAATTAAATATTGGATTTTTTAATATGTTCATGATTAACAACCGTTTTTTTAATCAGGTAATGAATTTCTATTGGATCCAATCTCATTAACAATGATCACTCGTGTATATACATAAGAATTGTCGTCAATAAAAATCTTTCATCCAAATAAAAAATAGTTAGGCACATGCTAGAAAAATCCGAAATAGACCCGATTCACGAGAGATGAAAGTGAGTTGGGCTTACTTGAATTGAGGTGGATTTTGAGGGAGCACGTTATGAGGAGAACCAGCTTCAAAAATGGACAAATACTCGTTCTTATCAGGCGAGTGCTCAGGTTGCTTACTAAACCCGGCCGGCTTGGGGACTCCTGGACCAGCTACGCACTTGATCTTCTCTTCTTCCGGGTACTCGAAAAACGTCTTGGCAAGTTCAAGTGAGGTGTTCATGAGCTCCACCGGTATACCATGGTTTACTATCTGAAAAAAACCATATTCGCTACATGCTTTGCTTATTTCTTCTTTCACCACCTTTCTGCTCATGCTCCTACTCTTGGTACTAACATGTCCATTGCTCTGTCCTCCTAATTCAGGGGGAGTGATGAATGGGGAGAGATCTATTGTGGGAATACTAGCACCACTTGCCATTGCTTAATTTCCTTAATTTTTTTTAGCCTTTTATGTGATAGTAAGGTTTGAGGTCGTTTGGTGAATGGTGAGGTATGATATTATGGAATGGTTTGGCTTATGTGGGAAAAAAAGTATATACACTTTCTATTTGTTTTTAAAATAAGATTTTACTTTTTAAAAAAAGTGGAGGAACAAAAGTCGAACCACAATTTTATTATTTTAAAATTTTGTTCAAGATTTGTAACATTTTGAAACTTTTAGTTGAATTTATTCTCTTCTTTTTAATCTTTTCTGTAATTAGTATAATAATAATAAAATTCGGAAAAGAACATAAGTGAAATTTCTTTTTCTTTACAACTACCACATTGCGTGTAAGATACAGTGTCTATGATAAGTCATTTGAATTATTTAGTTTCTTACTGCTAAATTCCAAATCTTTCATCGCCACAAACTACATTTTCATTGGGATGGAAAGACAGACCCGTAACAAGTGACAACTGAGGATACCTTGCCCCTTAAATCAACTTGATCAAAGTGGAAAGTCTACTTGCGGACGTAAACACATGTAATTTTTGAAGCCATTCCAATAAACTTAAAAAAATATTTTGAAAAATAAATTAAAATTTATAAGTGATTAATTAAATAAAAACTAGTATTTTTACAAGTGCTTGGTTTTTTAATTAAAAAGCTTGTTGGGCAACCCTAAGCAAACCGAAGCACGGTTTTGTTTGATTTGAAGTCTGTTTTGGTTTTTCTTGATTCTCGTTTATTTAAAGAAACAGAATCACATTTAAGAAATATTTATTTTAGTTTTAACTTCTTTTTTATATTCTCTTCTAATGGTTTTTTACTTTTTAAATCACCAAACATTTTAGATAATATAGTTCAAATATTTAGATAATTTATAATTCACACTATTTAAATACATTAATAACATATAACTTATTAATAGCTTATAATTCATTTTTTATTTAAATAATAAATAACTTATTTTAAATTTAACTAAAGGTTCCTAAATAATTGCAGTTATGTTTTTTTGGCCGGCTTTTCAACACTCATTTAAAATATCATTTCATAATATATTTTAAAAAGATTTTCTCTGAATAAAAATTTAATGTATAAACTTTTATTTTAAAAAGTTTAGAAAAAAATTATGAACCTATAAATTATAAGAGATTCAGAATATGTGCAAATAGCGTGCATGTTAATGCGTTTTAAGTACAGTAGTACACAACCGAAATGACGCAATAATGTGAAGTTAATTATGGATCTCACTTTCCCAATTTTACACATCTTTCTCACATGCCTTGGAATAAGGAAAGATTATCCTGAAAGTCGATTAATAATAATAAATTACTTTTTTTGAATTATTAAAAGGAAAAAATATTACATCACAAAGATTAGTCAACAACCGGATTATTCCTTTTTCTTTTGACAAAATATAACTTTTAACTTTACAAATGAGTATCTTTTCACTTATTTGGGTTATTAAAAAATAGAGAATTCGCTTTGTTGTTTACGATTCTTTTGGTATGCTTTCATAATTATTCAAAATTCGTGCTCTAAAATTCCGGAGTAGGGTGTAAAGTATCCATCCAATCAATTTTCAATTTTTTAAATATTTTTATATAACTTAAAATTATATTCAAAGAATATTTTTTGAAAGTATTGAAAAAAATATTTTAAAAAGGAACAATTTTTTTCAAAAAGACGGTGGGCCGTTTGGCCAGGTTTAATTTATTGCTTAAAGTAAAATAATGAAGTAAAAATAAGAAATTAATAAGTTAATAAGTGTTTGGAGAGAAACAAGCTGTGAGAGAAGCTAGCATAAATCTCCAAGAGCCTTGTTGCTCCTAAATATAATATAAAAAATATGGCTCTTAGCAATTTAAAACAAAGTTAAGAGTCTAAACTCCAACAATACTCTCTACATCTCTTTTCTATTTCATATTTTATTCATATATTGGGCTCCACTACAACAAAAGAGAGAGTGAAAGATGGAAGTGAATTGGATGGAAAGATTTTTTTATTGTAAAAAAATAAGTTAGGAGCCATGTGGTGGCTCTTAATTTTGAGGAGAGAGGAGAGAGAAACAAGAGGCTCTTAAGATTTAAGAGCCACTTAAGAGTCTCTTGGAGCAACATTTTTCTTCTCCCTCCTCAAATCTCAAGTTAGGAGCCTCAATGAAGAGTCTCTTGGAGATGCTCTAAGTTAGGAAAAAGTTGATTCGAGTTCCCAAACAGACGCAGTATAAAACAGGTAGATATGTTCATGTGTTTCTTCGATCAAGTTGTTTATTTGACAAAGGAACGCCGTAGAAATTGGAAATAGAAATTTATCTGTTGAATTAATAGTTCTAGAAAATTTGTGAGAGATTTTTTTTTTAAATAAAACACAAATTTTCAATTTAAACGGATTGTAATTAATAAACTGATGGTTTTTTTAAAAAATTAATCAATTCTTTTGGCAAATAGGAAAATTGTTACAACATTGCAAATGAGTAATTACAATCGGAATACATCACGAAAATGAGAAGTCTTTTTTTTCTTTTTTGAAAAGAAGAACTAATCCAATAATGAATAATTATATGATATTTACAACAAAACAATCAAGTTGAAAAAAATATAAAAGAGATCATACCTGATTACTCCCTCCGTCCCAGTCACTTGTATACAAATGGCAGAGACACGGAGACCAATGAAAAAGTGCAAAAAATGAGTAAAGTTAAGTGAAAAGTGAGTATAGTGGTGGGATCCATTTATATTTAATAATAGATTTGAGATAGTGGAGAAAATGAGTGGGTGTAATAGTGTTTATATTATTATAGAATGGAGATAATGGAAGGAAGTAGTTGATGTAATATTATTTTATATTGTAAAAGTTTACTACGTATGTATACAATTGGTGAGACGTTCAAAAAAAACTGTATAGACGGAGGGAGTATTAATCTAGTCTTACGAAGTCAGATCAAATCATTGGTTGAAGTTAAAAGTCTTGAAAATGCGGCAGAGCTAATGTCGTAGATATTGAACGAGTTCCCACTCACCCAAAAAAATTTCATCAAACAAATACTACAATTTAGAAGGATAAAAATCTTTATTCAGGAATATTATTGAAAAAACAAAAATGAAAAAAAATTGGGACTTCTTATCGAAAAAATTGATAGAAACCCAAACAACAGCCCGAAGATTTTGTTTTTATGATTTCAATAAATGAGTTGGTACTTTTTTTCATGAATTCACAAAAACGAGAAGTTAAACGTGGATCTCAATTTCCCCATTTTACACATCGTCCCACTTTTTTGTAATTCTACTTCCATCCCAAATTAGATGGCCCCGTTGACTTTGGGCACACAATTTAAGGTTCATTGACCGCATAGATACGTGATTTATTTTTAAAATTTTATTTTTGCAAATAAAAATTAAAATATGAAATTTTCATTTATAAAAGAAAAAATAAAAAAAAATTTCGGAAGTAGACGGTCAATGCACCTAAAGTTACGTGCCCAAAATCAACGGATACATCTAATTTGGGATGGAGGGAGTAACACTTAAATAGTCAATCTCCATTCCCGGATCCCCCTAGCACTTTAAACCTCGATGGGTGCTATTTGACTCTACTGGACTCACAACAAAATGAACAACAAAGTGCTCGTAACGGGCGCTTCAGGCTACTTAGGCGGAAGGCTCTGTCACGCATTACTCACTCGCGGATACGCCGTTCGTGCCTTTGTCCGCACAACTAGCGATATATCCGCGCTTTCTGACCATCAAAATGTCGAATTCTCGTACGGTGATGTCACGGATTATGATTCTTTGGCACGAGCTGCTTCGGGATGTCAGATTGTGTTCCATTCTGCTGCTCTTGTCGAGCCCTGGCTTCCCGATCCTTCGGCTTTCCTGACAGTAAGATTTATTTTACGTAATCGCTAAGTGATCAGTTCTCTCAAAATCTCGGTCTCGAGACCGGACTTTTAAATTTTGTATTTAGGTGATTAAAAAGTTGGCCTTTTACTAAATGGAAGTGATAATTAATTTGCCACCAAAGTATAAATTATAAAGCGGCGCTGCGAGAGTGTTATGTTGGTTGATATATTAGCTCATTTGTACTTGAGTGTATTGAGTGGTTATTGTGAAATGCAAGTAACTTAAATGTTGTAATTGTAATGATAGATAAATGTTGGAGGATTGAAGAATGTGTTGAAGGTGTGTAAAGAGACCGCGATGATAGAGAGGATTATATACACTTCTTCCTTTTTCGCTTTAGGCTCAACCGATGGTTATGTTGCTGATGAGAGTCAGGTAGCAATTTATGACTGTGTATTTGTATTTTCATATGATTTGCTTATTAATTGTGTTGGTATGATTATTTTGTGAAATGATTCATTCTGGCAAGCATTGTTTGTTTCTGTGTGTGAGTGAGTGTTTGATTATGATTAGCTTATCGAATTATTAATGGTGTGAAGATGGGATTTTGTGATTAGATTCATGATGCCAAGTACTTTTGTACGGAGTACGAGAAATCAAAAGCCATCGCTGATAAAATTGCTATGGATGCTGCTCTTGAAGGTGTGCCTATTATAGCTGTTTATCCTGGAGTAATTTATGGTCCCGGAAAAGTCACTGCTGGAAATCTTGTTGCTCGAGTGGTATTTACCTACTTCCGTTTTTTGCTGTTAATGATATAAGAAAATGCTGTTTGCCCTATGCGTCCGTATGTGTACATTGCACAGACAGCCTTTACTATAGTTCTTTGATTATTTGTTGAAGCTTAGCCAAATTATCTTACCTAGATTTTCAGTTTTTAGCCGAGCATATCAGGACCATCATATTGAGGATTTTCTTGTGTATAAGTTAAGTGATGATATACAGCATTGGTATGTGATAGCTTATGGCTGGTGATGTACATATTACCTAGGATTTACTGGACAGAGGTCTCCTTGGTTGAAAACTGAGTACATTATAAGCTGAAATTATAGATGGAGGGAGAATTTAAGGGGCTCTAAGGGCGAGTAACTTATTTGTTCATTACTACAGGGGGTACTTGTTCTTCATCTTACAAACAATTAATTCTGATAATTACATGTCTACAAATTGGTAAGGGTACCTTATAAACTAATTGTACTTTAGAGGTTGTGTGTTTGACATGTGATTACTGTCCAAATCATACCATTCTTGTTTCAAAACGTAGAATAATTCATTGTTTTAGCAACGTATAACTCCGAGAGCTCATCTCTTTGGAGCCTTTAACTAATGATGCACATGCATAGAAATGTATCTGTATGCTCTCTGCATGTCAAACTGTAACCTATGGTCTTAAATTTTTTTTCCGTCAGCTGATTGAACGGTTTAATGGACGCTTGCCTGGTTATATAGGCCAAGGAAAAGATAAGGTTTCTTTTAGCCATGTCGATGATGTGGTAGAGGGACATATAGCAGCTCTAAATAAAGGCCGGCTCGGTGAAAGATATCTTCTCACTGGAGAAAATGCGTCATTCATGCAAGTATTTGATATCTCTGCTACTATCACTGGGACCAGAAAACCTTGGTTTAACATCCCTTTATTATTGATTGAGGCTTATGGATGGATATCAGTTTTTGTATCTAGATTAACAGGAAGACTCCCCCTTATCAGCCCTCCGGTATGGTCTCATTTTTTTAAAATATTTGATTCAGAATTGTTTTTTTGTTCACACTACTACTTTTTTGCTCCATCTGTGTAATCAACTGATTATGAAATCTAAAAAAAAAGGCTTAACTGAATGTACAATTTTTGCTTGTTGCAAGTTCAAATCCTGTACTACATAGTTATATATCACATAGTTGGAAATAAAGAAGCTTTCACGAGTTTTTGGGTGATGTTAAGTGTAACATCCCATATCGGTGAATATAGAATTTTCAGGGCCACTATAAGTAAGTCAATAACTAATGTATAACAAAGTTGCTAGCTTTTTTGGACTAATCTGTGGTGAGTTATTGGGTCTGATATGCATGAAGTTGTGGGCTTGGGTCGTTATATTAAGTTTCTCATCTCAGACCTCATAGAAGCAATTTGACTAAGTTTGATGATTCTCTTTTCACCAATAATAAAAATGTTTTCCTTTTGTACTTTATAACTAACGAGGAACCCACAGCTTAACTATACAATACTTTGGATAGTACTTGTACCTTTTCAGCCTCCACAATACTGATCAATGCCATCTGCATTACTAACTTTCACCAGAGCAGCCTTCAGCTTCTGCTACCATCATCACTTCTTTGCTTGTTTAACCCTATCAATTAATAGCAATTTGTAACAATTTGTATGGTTGACATATAGTTTATAAGAATATATGGGTTGTTTTCTGGAATCCGACAAATGTATATCCTGTACAGTTCACAACTCAAACTGTATTATTTTCTTCTTCCTCTCGCTTAAGACTTACCTTCACATGTTCCCCTCTTTCATGCAGACTGTGGATGTTCTTAGACATCAGTGGGCTTACTCTTGCGACAAGGCAAAAAAGGAACTGGATTATAACCCTCGAAGTTTGGAACAAGGTCTGATAGAGGTACCGTCGTGGTTGAAGAGCTTGGGCCTGATAAAATACTAGAAGTTTACTGATGAAAGTTGGTGCTTCTACTTTCACATCTCTTAAATCTAAATAACATACTTTCTATGGCACAAAGTACCTGCGGTTCATTGGTTTACCTTGACCAGAAAATAGCGCTTCATCTGCGACCTTTCTATCAGTTGTCACAGACCAACAAAAGAGGGTGGTGAATTAATAAGATTAGAAAACCATTGACCATCTTAAAAACAGTTCAGAATCTAATAAACTCTACTCTCCAACTACTGCCACCGGCCTCTCTAAGCGACACGTCTCTGTAATGTCAAGTGTAATATAGACAGAACATAGTTCCTTGCAGTGTCTTTGTAGTTCTACCGTTACCCTCATTTTTATTGTACTAGAGATTGAGAATTCAAAACTTAGCCTGAGGCAATGTCTGTGTACTTGGTACAAACTTTGATGTCCCGAGATTTATCTTTTCTGTTATTTTGCCCCAGGGCCACAGTTTTGATGTTGTATGATGCTTCTTCCCAACCTATATGAATCCGCCTGCATTTCGAGTGAGTTTTTTTAAAAAGATTCTTCAACATAATATCACTTTTGTCTATATTACACTTGACATTACAGAGACATATGAAGAAACAATTACTGTTTATTAACAAAATCACTTACACGCAAAAAAGACATATGAAGTTTTTACAGGTAATTGGTAGTTTATATAGTAATGGAGCACTATTACTGAAATATTAAACGTTTAACAACTCTTTCATGCTCAATGAAAAACTTGCAGAAACAATACAGTGTTCAGTAATTACATTGTAGCATTCTTGTTGGGGATAAGATTTAGTGTGATTTGGGTTTCATAATACCACCAAAAGAAGGGTAAATAAAATTAAGATAATATACAATATTCACAATTTGACCTTCTTGTATTTGTGCACACCCAAGTCAAGTTAAATAATGTTCAAGAAAATGGACTTGCACGTAGGACTGACGGCTGCATGAATATAAAAACATCACTCAGTGACAAATTGCAGGATAAAAGGAGCTGGGTAGGTTTCCTGAAAGACTCAACTGTGAGAAATGAAGAAGATGAAGGTGTTGGTGACAGGAGCTTCAGGGTACTTAGGCGGAAGGCTCTGCCACGCCTTACTCGCTCAAGGCCATTCTGTCCGTGCTTTTGTCCGTCCAACTAGTGATGTCTCCTCTCTGCCTTTAGATGAAAATATTGAGTTCTCCTATGGAGATGTTACAGACTATAGTTCTCTACTTGTCGCCGCCTCTGGCTGTCAGATCATTTTCCATTCAGCTGCCATCGTCGAGCCTTGGCATCCGGATCCTTCCATTTTCATAGCTGTAAGATATTATATTTACTTTGTGTAGCGTGTTTATGATTGGACTCTTAAATCCGTGTTTGATGACACTCTTTTAGAAAAAGTGGCGCAGGAAGCTGCTTTTGAATTTTGTTCTACCAGAGATGTTCCTATGTTAATGAAGCTCCTTTGTGTTTTAATATAATGAATGATTACTATGAGATCCAAGTAATTTAAGTCTTGAAATGACAGGTTAATGTTGGAGGTTTGAAAAATGTGCTGAAAGCATTCAAAGAGACGGGGACGATAGAGAAGATAATATACACTTCCTCCTTTTTTGCTTTAGGCTCAACTGATGGCTATGTTGCAGACGAGAGTCAGGTAGTAAATCTATCAGTTTTGTGTCTGTGAATATTTCATTAATCATTTTAATTAATTGGCTATGTTACTGATCGTGTGAGTATCAACGTCTGTGTTCAGATTCATTCAGGCAACTACTTTTGTACTGAGTATGAGAAATCAAAAGTTATTGCTGATAAGATGGCTCTGGATGCTGCATCTGAAGGAGTGCCTATTATACCTCTGTATCCTGGACTTATTTATGGTCCCGGCAAAGTCACTACTGGAAATATTGTTGCTCGCTTGGTAAATTTTCTAGCTGCTTTGATGAGATATCCACATTTTGCTGCCTGTGATATTTGCAAATACTACTACAATATTCAATGCATTATATTTGCACAATTTTTACTCTGATTACTAAATATTAATTGAATAATGAATCTGCATTCACTCTGTATGCCAAAAATTGAATAATGAATCTGTTCATGTCAGATCATTGAACGGTTTAATTGGCGCTTACCTGGGTATATAGGCCAGGGAGCAGATAAGGTTTCTTTCAGCCATGTCGACGATGTGGTACAAGGACATCTAGCAGCTCTTAATAAAGGCCGGCCTGGTGAAAGATATCTTCTTACCGGAGAAAATGCATCATTCATGCAAGTTTTTGATATCTGTGCTACTATTTCTGGGACTGGAAAACCTCGGTTTAGCATTCCTTTATTGGTGATCGAGGCTTATGGATGGCTATCAGTTTTTGCATCGAAAATAATGGGAACACTCCCCATTATCAGCCCTCCGGTATGTACTAAGTGGTTTTATATAGCCGTGTCAATTATTTTTTGCTCACACTACAACTTGGTTAAGGCATCTGATCAGAAAAATTAGTTATATTTCCTTCTGCAAACTAATGAGGAACCCTACTGAGTACTGCATAAAATAATTTTCCGTCTTCTGCTTTTAGTTCCCCTTTCTCATTTGTGTATCGGTTAAAACTTACCATTCACGCGTTTTCTTAATGCAGACTGTGAATGTTGTTAGACATCAATGGGCTTACTCTTGCGACAAGGCAGAGAAAGAACTGGATTATAAGCCTCGGAGTTTGAAAGAAGGTCTGGGAGAGGTACTTCCCTGGTTGAAGAGCTTGGGAATGATAAAATATTAGAAGCTGGCAAATGGAACTGCATTATCTTCACTGCTTCACCAATACACCACTATGCACATTCTTCTGCCATCAGTTGTCACAGACCAACAGAAGGGTGGCCTCTCTAGCCAAGTGACTCTTCCGGTCACTGTAACCTTTATCGTCAAAGTTGTACTGTTATTTCTCTCATTTCTTTGACACGATAATATTTACCCCCGCATTCACATAAAAATTGTAACGGATTTCGGTTTTAACAATTTTTCAAGTAGCATTGCGAGCAATTTATATTTGATTAGTTAGACAGATGAATTTAATTTAATTATTAAATATAGTTAATGGAAAATAACAGACTTATTAATTTTCTTTTAAATAAGCCACTCTCAAATTATATGAGTTGATCAATTGAGGTTAACGCCGGTCTCAATCATATTAACGTTTTAATTAAAAAATCTCATAATAATATGTTTGATAACTAGGGTAATTAACAATTCGAAAAACCATTCGAAAAACAATTCAAAAAACAATTCGAAAAACCATAAATTTCATATTCGAGTTACCAAATAATTATTTCAATTAGCTATTTTACAGACGAAACAGTAACATCCGCCCACTAAAACAATAAACAATTATTTAATTTCGAATCGACACACTAATCGAGATAAACCCAGACTCCTAAACTAACTGCTGGTTAACTTCACCCTGCACACTGTAAAAACCCAAATTAACAGTGCAAATCCAACGGTCGACTCGCAGTAAAAGCGTCGTACGGAACTAAAATATATCAAATCTTTATCTCATATTCTCATTCTATTTATTCTCTTCATTATTTATTACCCTGCTTTTTACCTCACCTCTCTCTCATTTTATTTCCCCCCTTATTTGAATTGCTTCTTGTTGCTCAGCCTCATCTGCGGTGAAAATGGTGATGCCTAAAGCGAAGAATGAATCGAAATCAGCAGCTTCAGGGTCTGCTTATGAGGAGCTACGTCGAAAAAGAATGGAAGAGAATAGAAAGAAACTGGAAGAGTTGAAGCTTCCTCGCCTCTCTTTGGCTCTTAAACCCTCTCCTAAACCCCCTAAGTCCTCTCCGGTATCTTTATTTCTCTTTTGGTTTTGTTTGTTTTTATTTACGTGTTCTGTTAAATCTCGATGGCTAAATATCCTCGTGTTGGAGTATTTTATTTTATTTAGGTGTCGGTGTTATGTTGGGACCGGAAATTAATCTGATTATTTATCGAGATTTTTATGAGTAAACCAACTCCGGTACCTGAATTTTTTTGGGTTTTTTTTCTTGTTTACGTGTTCTGTTAAATCTCGATATTTATCTACGTATCTGTGTTATGTTGGGACCAGAAAAATAATTCAATTATTCATCGAGGTTTTTATGAGTAAATCAACTCCGGTACCTGAATTTGAGTTTGTTTGTTTTTGTTCACGTCTTCTGTTAAATCTTGATGATAAGTGGATGCCCCTAGGCTGAAGTTCTGCTATGTTGGGATCGGAAAAATAATTTAATTATTTATTGAGGTTCTTATGTGTAATGTGCAGATGAAGAGGGTTAAGAAAACAGAAGTTGTAGAGGTGAGAAGATCGGGCCGTTTTGTTAACAAGCCTGCCCCTGTGTACCGAGAAGTCGTATGTACAATTTATTTTTTCCCGATTAACTGATTAGTTTTGTTTTTTTTAAAAATCTGTTTTTCAAGTTTCTCATAATCTGTTATTTTATCTGATATCAGGTTACTTATGAACGTCCTGATTTGCCGAGAAGGTACTTTTGATTTTTCATTAGTACTGTCATTTTTTGGTATCTGTTTTGTGCTCTCTTTTTTTCCTTCAGATTTTTGTTGATGGACTGGGGGTTTATGTGTAGGTACTTCAAATATTCGCGTAAGGATTTGGCAAATCGGGTTTATGCATCGGATGAAGCTAGGGCAGCTGCAACATACAAGGCGGAGGAATTGGAAGTTAGTCTTGGCAATGATTATCCTACTTTTGTTAAGCCTATGCTCCAGTCTCATACCACTGGTGGATTTTGGCTGGTATGCTCATATCCGATATGTTTTACTCGTGATCGGAGTAGGGGAGGATGAGTTTTACGCTAATTTACATTTCATGCTATCATTTCAATGAATGTTCGGCAATGTACTTGCATATTTAGAGATTTTTTTTTGTGAATGTTGTTTTTGAGAATCCGCCAGTACTTCTTGCGTCAATTGTTGAATTCAGACCTTTTTTTTCCCCTGTTTTGGGTTACATGCTTGAAAATCTTTGTCCTCTCCCACTAATTTATTTATAAATTTTATTGATAAGGGTAGCACAAATTGCATTTCAATGAGATTAATTACGTGTATAGATCATTGTTATAGCTTACGAAGAACAATTAGCAGACTAGCTAGTAAAGACAATATTAGTGCTTCTTTAGAGGATCATTGTTGCTGGAGAACACTAGATGACTAGTTGGCATTATTATATTGTTCCGCTCTCACTGGGGCGCTTATACTGAATTGATGAATTTGGATGCATATAGGGTCTTCCAAATTCCTGGTGTAGGACTCACCTCCCCAAGAATGATGCTACCATCACATTGATAGACGAGGAGGGGGAAGAGTGTTTAACTGTTTACTTAGCGCGCAAAGCAGGACTCAGTGGCGGATGGAGAGGATTTTCTATCGATCATGGATTGGTAGATGGTGATGCATTAGTGTTTCAGTTGATTCGACCTCTTACATTTAAGGTCAGAACTGCAACTCTCAAATTACCAAATTGTCGTCGTTTTTCTATTCTGACTCCCACAGAGACCTTAACCATCTACATTATTATCCGCAGGTGTACATTATAAGGGTGAATGCTTATGAAAAGGGTGACAATATGGAGGCCTTGGATGCCGCAGACATCTGAGAACTAGTATTAGAGTAATTCTCCAGGTACATTTTCATTTCTGTATCAATTCTTGCTCTGTTTCTTGTCATTATTTGCAGAATAATAGGGTCAAACATTTATGCACATTTGTTATTCCACTAGTCATATGAATCTGGCAACTATATACGGGGACGGATCTAGTAAGAGGCATGGACAGATCTAGTAAGAGGCAGGAAGGACACATATCCTCCTAAATTATTATTTTTTGACATTTTTTTACTATTTTAAAATTTACAAAATCATAAAAGTGTCCCCACAAAATTTAAAAATATACAGGTATTTTCCGAAAATATGTTTGATGCCCCAAGATTTGAATCCTAGATCCGCCCCTGATTGTATATGTGTTTCAAATTCTGATAAGTCCTGCATTATTTTCCATGGCAGGATGATAAGCTGTAGCTGGGCTGGAAGAAATTATCAGAATATTTGAACATGATATTATTATTATATAATTGTATCTAATTGACCTGATATTTTGTAATCTTATAATGAGCCCTCTTGTTCAGGAAGCTTATTTAAGATTAATCCTGGTTTATTATTAGTCTAGACAATATTATGAAAGGCAAAGTTCTGCAGTATAAGCTATGCTTGTACTTTGCATTACTTTATTATAATTTGTCAAAAGAATTATAATGATAGATTTGACAATATTTAACATGTTAATTATGTTATTTGTGCATAAGTTTAGTGGTAATGTGATCGTAGAACTTTTCAATGCGACTTTTTGAACTTAGCCCATTTGAAGAAATGCTAGCTAGCTGTCTTCAAATTGGGTCCTCCGTAATTGCCGCGTTCCAGTCCGAACATAGAAGCCCACAGCCACTAATACTGTCATTTGCTTAATCAATTCTTCTAATTGGCCGCCTTAAGTCGGCTTTGGGGTGTTTGTTTCCGGCTTAAAAGCCGGGTTTCTGGTTTATAAGTTAAAAACACTTATTTGTATCGTTTGTTTAAAAAGTCAAGAAGCATTTATAAAAAGTTAGGAATGCTAACTTTTGCTTCGGAGTTTCTGCTTATTTCTCAAACACTTTAATCACTTATAAGTTTTAATTTGCTTCTAACTTCTACTTCAATTTTTTTATTTTAATCAAGAAACACTTATTTTAAACTCACCCAAACGATCTTTTTGTTAACTTTAATCCACGCTTATTTCAATTCACCGTCTTCCCGGACGTAATTTCTAAGTACATGTCCGAGAAAAATCAAATCAGCACTCCATATATTTTTGACATAAACAAAATTAAACATATTCGATATATTTCCTATATCACTGTATAGGTCTGAATTTTGAATATAGTTTATTTTTCGAAATAAACAGTTTTTTCTTTCGAAATAAACGAGTAATGATCCACAACAATCGATTATAACCAGCGGAAAAATTCACTGGATGGTAAAAATCTCATAATGAGTGAATTTTTCGCTGAAAAAAACATTAGTTTCCTAATTTTCAGTAAAAGCCAGTGTTAATGGAATTCAGCGGAAAAGATCACCGATAATATACTACATCGTACGTATGACAAGAACCCGACCAAGACCGAAAACAAATTCAGAATAGAAAAATGGGAAAAAACATACATAACGCGGCTGACCGAAAAAATAATGATAAAAAAGGAAAACGGTGCATTATGGACATCTCATCAGCAACAGAAAAGAAAAGAAAACTAACATGTTACTACAGACAGCTATCAAGTTCCCACTTACATATATCTTTCTCCTTTCTTGCTCTTATCTCTTTTGTACAAGAATCCAAGTTCTGATCAGCCAAAAGTCATCTACAGAGTAAAACATCATCAGGATCTGCATCACTTCAGTTCTCAAACTCTTCTGAATAAGGTACATGTTTTCTGCTGCTGCTGCTGCTGCTGCATTTTTATATTCATTCTTGTTTTTGAGTCTAATGTTTCAAGAATATATGTTTAGTTAGTTTTGCATCTGTGTGCAAGTACATTATTTGATGACACACACACATGTGCTACATGCTTTGATCATTGTTTGTCGGTTCACTTGAATTTTATGTTCTGTCTGGACGGAATGAAATGAAAAATTGGGAACAAAATTTAAGTCTGGAGATGAGTATGTCAGAGGGAAGACCGAAAAAATGAAAGGGAAACAAGCTTTGTATACGAGGAAAAATGTACATATATTCGCAAAATGATGCATTTAATTGGAGTTTAAATTGGTATGCATGGAATGGAGGAAGAATGGAAATTGTACAAAGTGATTAATGTGTTTCTGTACATAACATGTGTGAATTATTGTTTTGTTTAGGACTTCACTGGATTTGCTTGAGTTGATCACGGAGAAAGGACTAGTTGGATTTGCTTTTGAGATTTTAATTTCTGCCTGCGGAAGAACATTTTGATTTTATATATACAGTAGGGTGGATTGGAGGGAGGAATATGTCGTTGGTAAAGGGTGAACATCAAACTATCCCACTCTCTTTGCTCCTTAAGCGGGAAGTGGCTAGTGAAAAAATTGAAAAGCCGGAAGTCTTGTATGGCCAGGCTAACCACAGCAAGAAAGGCGAGGACTTTACACTAATCAAGACAGAATGTCAACGTATATTAGGAGATGATGTTACCACATATCATGTCTTTGGGGTATGTTTTGATTCCCAAATCTGTTTTCAGTCTCTGCGTTTTGGTTTGATGGCAACTGCTTATATGTCTGCTGACTGACTAGTGCACAAAGAATTTCCCGTTAAATCTAATTTGAGGCTGATCAATAATGATGCCTCCGTAAACATCACACAGTTATTAGTTGCTTTTAGGAAAGACTTCCATGAAGCCTCCTTTTATAAGTTATATAAAACACGAAGAGCTATAATCATTTGTAAACAACTAATTATAAACGTAAACACTGTTATTTATGAATTAAATGGAAGTGCCCAATTTTCTAAATTTAATTCAGTAAACTGAGAATGCGTGAGAGTCAATATTTAGTTTATCTCTCGTCTCTGTTTCTTATTATTTCTGGACACTTTCATGCCATTCACATGCGCATATCAAATCACTGATATTTTCCTTTTCCTTGTCAATTTTGTGTTGGGTTTGTTTATATACATAAAACTGGTACTGGATTATTTCAGCAGTGCTATAGTGCCTTGCAGATGAACCAATCTTAAGCTTGTTTTGTTTCTTATATTTTTTTCTTTGCAGCTGTTTGATGGTCACAATGGATCTGCAGCTGCTATATACACCAAGGAAAATCTCTTAAATAACGTTTTGGGTGCTATACCACCAAATCTAAATAGGGACGAATGGATTTCAGCATTACCACGGGCATTGGTTGCAGGTTTTGTGAAAACGGACAAGGACTTCCAAGGGAAAGGTATGTACTTTCTCCCTGCTTAATTCTGTTTGATCCTCAGAAAAGTGAATTAGCTTCATGTCTAAGCTTTCATCTGAATATTTGATGCAGTTAGATACTTTGTATGCTTCATTCATTTCTAAGCTTTACTTTCATCTGAATATTTGATGCAGTTAGATACTTTGTATACTTCGTTCATGTATGCTTTACTTTCATCTGAATATATGATACAGTTAGATACTTTGTATACTTTGTTTGATGCTGAAATGATATCAGCCGATTCAAATACAGTCTTATGCTCAAAAGTTGCTACACAGAACATTTTAAGACAGCAGGCATGGTAAAATCATTGACATGAACAGAAAACGTGCTAGATCTGATGGATTTATTTTAATTTCAACATGCTTCTGCCTGTTGTATCATCAATCAAACTTTTAAGCTTAGGGAACTTGTTTAAACTTGTTAGCTATCTAGCAATAGAGGTATAATTGGTCCACTTCAACATAAAGATAACTGAGAACTGAGAAGTACTTGGAAACATAGATACCTATTATATTTTCTCATTTCCTGTTGGATGTGTTTGTTTTATCTCTTGATATTTATAGACGCCGCTAACTTTTCTTTTATTATTTACCTATCAGCACAAACTTCAGGAACAACTGTAACCTTTGTAATAATTGAAGGATGGATAGTAACAGTAGCATCAGTTGGTGATTCTCGTTGCGTCCTTGAATCTGCAGACGGGAAAATTTACCATCTGTCAGCTGATCATAGACTCGAATGCAATGAAGAAGAGTAAGTTAACATATATTTCCTTTATTGCTATACTTGATATTATCATCTTTAGAGGCTTTATGAATAGGTTTCTTATAATTTCACCATTATCAGGAGGGCGCGTATTACTGCATGTGGTGCCGAGGTTGGTCGCCTTAATACCGGTGGTGGTACACAAGTAAGTTTTCCGAAATTGTGCTAATGACATACTGTAAAACGAATAATCTATATGTTTTAAGCAAAGTTAAAAGGCAACACAAGTATACTTTGTCTCATAGAAATGATCCTCCTTTGCATTGCCTTTTTCTAAATTTCGATATACACTATTAAGTTAAGATAGATTTGGTTCGTGAATACATTATACATGTAGTTACTAAAATTGTTTTATTGTAGATTGGTCCTCTGAGATGTTGGCCTGGCGGGTTGTGCCTTTCACGGTCTATTGGAGATATGGATGTTGGCGAGTTCATTGTTCCTGTGCCTTATGTAAAACAAGTGAAGGTTTGTTACCTATCTGTCTCTGTTCATGTACATTATCTTTCATGCAATCTTTATATGTTTCCATCTATTAACTTCACACTGTCAGTTTGACAAAAGCTACTTAATTTTATATTGAGGAGTACCTCACTATATGTTTGGAAATAAGTTGTCATTCTAACCTCATTCCATGCCATGATCAATTAATCATTTCTCTCCCAGATTGAATATGTTTCTTGCATTTATTAATGGGTAAAATACGAAAAATGGTGTTACTTATTCCAAACTGTTTCCTGAAGTTACCTTTCAGATATATCTCCTGAACATTTCTCATATTGGATGTTTCTCAGTTTCTTTAATATGAAAATCCCATTATGACATTGCTGAAGCTTTCCTGTTGCTGGGCAATTATTGTATACCTGAGTTTACCAAGATTTCTGATATTCTGCACCACTTAAGAAAAATTCAATTCTCAGTATGTTTATCTAAAGCACAAATTCTTTAAAAGCCCGTGCTTGCGTACAGTGTTGGTAATACCTGGAATTGGACTCCACGGATTTGTGTAGAATTGTCCTCTTACTGTGTGCTAGTTTTCTAGGATAACATGAAAACATAGATAACAATTGTTAATCATGTCAGCATTTTTGAAAATCCTTTTGCTATCTCTGCAGCTGTCCTCTTGTGGTGGTAGGCTCATCATATCAAGTGATGGGGTTTGGGATGCTTTAACTGCTGAATCGACTCTTCAGTGTAGTCGAGGAATGCAACCAGATGCTGCAGCTTCTCAGATAGTGAAGGTATATTTTTAGTTTATTTACAACTTGATTGCTTTCCTCTACTCGCATAAATTTTACACCGATAACCTCATCTGAATTAGTCAGAAACCCACTTCTGACATTTTGTCCTATCTACAGGAAGCTGTAGGAGTGAGAGGACTTAAAGATGATACGACCTGCATTGTGGTAGACTTGCAAGCTCCAGAAAAGAGTCCTTTGCCGCCACCAAGAAAACAGGGTATTTCGGCTTTTAAATCCATGTTTCGAAGAAAGAGTTCCGAGTCACCTTTAGTCCTGGAGAAAGATTACAATGAACCATATGAGGTTGAGGAATTAGTAGAGGAAGGATCTGCAATGCTTTCAGAAAGGTCTGTAGTTGCAATGCTTTATCCCGCCATAATCACATTCTCTTCTTGACAAGTCAACATTACAAATTTGATCTTGGCTAATACAAGTTTTTTGTGGCTTGCAGGTTTGATACAAAATACCCAATCTGCAACATGTTCAAGTTGTTCATGTGTGTAGTCTGTCAAGTAGAGATGAAACCGGGAGACGGTATTTCCATACATGTAGATCAATTAAATGCAAGAAACTTGCGGTCCTGGGATGGTCCTTTTCTCTGCTCAAGTTGTCAAGTAAAGAAGGAAGCCATGGAAGGGAGAAGACCTTCAGGACCTTTAAGATCTAGATCTGGATACAGTAACCGTGAATATTAATTGCCAACTTGATTTATATGCATGAAAAACGAATTAAAATTGGAAAGAGTTCAATATGATAAGCGGAGAATTTTGGAGCTAATTATGAAAGAGAAGGCGACAGACTCTGTTCTGTTTGGTTCAGAGGTTCACTTTTCAATGAAGTTTTTAGGGTTACACGAGTCATGACGATCATTGCCTTCTGCTCCAGTCACTAATCTGCCCTTGTGCAGTTCAAAAGTTGATCCTTACTTATTTTACAATGATTCATATCAGAAGTTCAGCAACAATGTGTGATAGTGAACTTAACTGGTCCGAGTTTTGGTAGATGAACCAAGTAAGCTTGAACTGCAAAACGCTTCATATTGATAAAGTAGCAAGCAAGTTACAAGAACTTAAAGGTAAAATTCTATCTTCTACAGATCTGACAGTTCATGCAGCAGTAGCGGCATTTCATGTGACATTATTGTGGGGAACATGTTTAGGACTCGCAAGGATTCTCCCATGAGGAACTTTTGTAGTTCTTTATTTTTGTTCCTGATTCATTGTCTCTCTTCTTTATGATGTAAGGAATTTAATCTTTAGAGTAGAGAATGCGTTTATTTCATTTTTCTTGGTTCAAATTGTACAAAAGAGTGTCTGTCTTCAATGGCCACAGCATCTTTATTATTAGAAACATCCCCTCCCCCACAAGAGCTTTTGTTAATAAATAGGACTCGGCCCCAACAGATCTATCTCCGATTCATATGTTATATTATTACTTTCTTTATATTTCTAATAGTCTTTGCCAGAATTCAGATTAATAAAAGATTTTATGATTACCGATTAGTAATTTTTCTGGCTATTGTAGCTTGATCATCGACGAATGATACTTATGGTTAAAAGGGTTAGCAGATATGATAATGACAGAGCTAGTACTACTGAAGAACATCCTCTGCTCCTGGCTAAATTTGCCGAAACTTAAGTTCTGGTATATGTCTCAGTGACTTGGTGATTCATATATGGGCTTTTCTGTTTGTTTCTTCTAGTAAAGGAAGCATAGCATGGCTGTAGATTCATATCCTCATGGGCTCTGAGCAAGAAGACACTGGTTAGGTATTACCCTCAGCTCTGCCAATCTGGTCGGCTTTCGGTATGTTCTGTGTTCATCTTCAGGATTCGACACTGAATTTTATGTGACTTCCCGCTATGTATTTCGTCTTCTGATCATAATTCATAAAATCTGAAATTTGTGAAGTCTCATTCAAACCCGAAGAGTACAAAACCAGCAAAGAAGCTGTTAAGCTACCCCTATTCAATTTTTAGGCCAAAGGGTGGATCACAAACGCTAATTACTGGGGTATAATTTTGCTTTCGTGTACATAATGAATTATGAGAATTTCGAAGTAGCCAAGAAAATCAAATTCGAGTCATTTTGCTTAACTGAGCTCCGATACCATGTTAACTTATCAATTCTATCAATTCTCCTTAAATTTCAAGATTTCAGGTTCTTTTACTCGTCAGAGCTCTGATATCATATTAACTTATCGATTCTCCTTAAATTTCAAGATGTTAGGAGGGAGATTACGAGGATCATTCGTAAATTGACATGATTCGGAAGTCCTATGATAAGATTAGTATTAAAGCTAGCAATAAGTCGGTGTGATTAGCGTGTTGGAGCCAGAGTTGGCAAATGC
Organism: Daucus carota subsp. sativus; assembly: GCF_001625215.2. Taxonomy (NCBI): domain Eukaryota; kingdom Viridiplantae; phylum Streptophyta; class Magnoliopsida; order Apiales; family Apiaceae; genus Daucus; species Daucus carota. Next base: position 44,665,522 of record NC_030385.2, on the reverse strand, counting down.
GGAACAAAACAAAGACTTCACAGTCATCCTCGAAAGATCTTTTTGTTGGCAAGGCCTTGTTGCTTTTGCCTTTTGGCAAGTAGGCAGTACGAGCCACTCGAAATCTCATTCATTCTCTGCCCCTGTAGACAAGGAGTGATCGGCAGAAAGAAAGGTAGCAAGCAACGTGAAATGGGACAAAAAACTTGACCAGTTTTCTTATCTTTTGATGGTAAAGAAGAGGATTTTTGAGTGGCCAAGTATAGAAGATGAGCCTCTCTGTCCACCCGAATAATGCTTCTATGATTGAGATTTTGACCTTAACCAAGCGAGCTAACTTCTTCCTTGTATCTTCCTTCTTGTTCCATCATGGACCACTTTTTTATACCACACGTCTGTATTCATCTCCACTCGTCTCGCTTTTTAGATGCTTACAAATTTTTAATAATTTTCTTCAATAATTTTTCATCTAATTTCTTGTTACTCATTTTCGCCATGAAAGTGTTTTCGGAAATTTTTTCCATACTCTTTATTTTATAAGCATTGACATATGTGTACCATTTGATACCACACACGTTATTCCTTAACTGAAAAGATAGACTGACTGTACAAATTTCGACAAATAAATGTATGTCGATATTTAAATTTCTCATCATCATTGACATATGTGTTATGATATTTGATGTCAGGAGATGATATTTATAATGATGACAAGAGATTGAGTTTTCGAGTTTCGTGAGACGAGTTTTATACATGAGCACGTAGAGCACGTAGACATATGTGATATTTGATGTCACGAGATTATCTTTCAACTGATAACAAAAAATCGAATTTTCTTCTTCTTGAATTATATACGAGATTACTTTTTAGCTGATAACAAGAGATTGAATATTTGAGTTTCGTATAAACACAGTCTCCTTAGATTGCATATGGACAATTCTATCTAGGTAGAATGTAGTATCCCCTCACGGGGACACTTTGAAAGATTTACACCTGCACTACAAAATGGAATAAAGTGCAAATCTCAAGGTTGCTGCGTGCAGAAAGATAACATAGAAACCATGACCCGATATAATCTTTAATGCATAATATAATCTGTTTTTTTCATCTTCTTTTATATTCAAAGATTCCCTCGAACTGGGCGTGCGGTTTGTATAATATGCATGACAAAGCTCTTCTATTCTCGCCCTTTTTTATGTTAATGCGCTTAGGCACGGTGTATATTCTAATCACCACGAAACTAGCTTTAGGAAGCAGCAGTTTTGTGTGTTAATCAATCATCTCGCTGGTACCACTCGTTTCACTTTTCGATTTATGTGGATGTTGCTTTGACAAGGACCCCCTCTTGCTAAGTAGAATTATTGTTCTTTGTATTGCAAGCGAAATCGTTAGCCTTGATCACGACTAGTTACAAGATTTCGTGACATTATTAGAGCTTACTAGTAGCAACTAATCTCGTTGATAATCGGTTAATCTTTCTTAAAAAGATTTTTTCATACGAGTAGACATCCCGTCCGTTCTGATACCAAAATCTTCAAACTTACGAGTTTGTTATGAGAATATGAAATGAGAACAAATATATATCAATTGAGAGCATGTTTGAAAGTTTTTTGTTAACATCTTAAAGTATTAGAAGAAATACCAAGATTATTTTCGGTAACGATATACATGCAAAACATATATAATTAACAACTTGCATTTGCATGTGCATGTGCAGATGAGTTAAAAAAGGTTCAACCTACTGATTGGCAAAGAGTCCCCCCACCTCTCCTCACTCTCCCCTTCTCTCTCCACTGCTTCCTTATCCGTCTCCTCCCTTAGATTTCTTCAGAGTATCTAGCCAGCCAACTCATGGAACTCCAGAACTTTCAAAGTACAAAATCATCAAGAGCAGACAAGATGGATGCCAAAGCAGCCTCTGCTTCACCACCATCTTCCTCTTCATCTCCTACTCATGAATTCTCCTTCACAATCTCCCTCCACCAAAATTCCTCCATTCATGACAGAGTACTTAACCAGTCTCCCCCTCAATTTACCAGCTCTGCCATTGATCTTTCTCCTGCAGATAACATATTTTTTCATGGCCACTTGCTTCCTCTGCACCTCCTCTCCCAATTCCCCATCATTTCGCCTCAGAATTCCTCCACAAACTCCCTAGACATCTTCACTCTCCCTATCCGAGACCTCCTCATAGAAGAAGAAGAGGAGACCACCTTGAACGAGACCATCTCCTCAGACGACACAGAGAACAACTCCAAGTTGCATGAAAATCTCCACGACAATACCATCGAAGCACAAAGCCGGGTAAAACCCAAGTCATTCTCCCTATTCAGCCTCTCAAAATGGCGAAAAGGGCGTCAGGCTGACAGAGAAAAAGATGACCAAGAATCAAGACATGACAAGAAAAAGCTCAAATTCGACCTAGTCAACCAAGTCCTCAAAAAATACATCAAAATGGTAAAACCCTTATTGTCATTCAAATCACCAGCTGAATCAAGAAGATCCTCCTCACCAATCATCAGCAAGAGATTTCAGAACCAGCCACATTCATTTTCAGGGAGCACCAGCTCAAGAAAGGAGGATCAGTTTCGCGTAAGGCGGCGCAGAAGAGACTTCTCTGCACCAGCCTCCATGAGGACCTCTCCAGCCAACAGTGGACCTCTTACACCCAATGGAGCATTCTCTCCCACAAGTGACAGCACCATGGAAGAATTGCAGGCTGCTATTCAAGCTGCAATCACTCATTGCAAAAACTCCATAGCCATGGAAGAGAAGGTCAAGTGGCAAAATTAAGACCATTCTTTCCTCAACTCTATTCCTACATTATTGTAGTTCTTGTTATCCTAGATATCGAATAATTCAAACATGTTGTATAAAATTATACCAGTGTAAATTTTGGTCAGTTACTGAGAAATGAGATAGTAAAGAATTACAATCAAAATCAAATTCAAGAATTCGTATATGAAAATAAAATTTCTTATTTTTGGTCATTAATGAACTTCGATTATTCATGAACACTGGAATTTAGATAAATAAAGAGGGGTGGAACTCAACAAATCACTACTGTAAAATACATAAAATTTAACAGTCTACTTGTGAGAAATAATAATGATCCACAGTGTGTATTTTGCATTATTAGATTTGGCTTCTTTAAAATTTAGAATTATGTGAACCGGTCAATTTCTTAATCATCTATTACTAAATTCCATCTGCCAGCTAACGTAGACCACAAGGAAAAAAAAATTATGATTCTTATTTTTTAATAATTAGCGAACAATTTTTTGAGGCAATGTCTAAGATGAAATAAATATGTGTTAGCGTGTAGTTAAATTTATGATTTGATATGACAATTTTTTGAACTGGCAAATTAATTATGACAATTCAAAAGATAATGGGGTTGTTTGATGCTAAATCATTGTTAACTGTTACTGTGAAAATGTCTTCATAATAATTTTGGATTAAAGTTAAATATAAAAAACTTAATAGTATGTACTCTTTTAATTAAGTTATTTTTATTTTTATAATATTTAATAAAATTTATTTTTAACACTAATATAAATAATTTATTAAATACATTATTGTTATTTTTATATTTAAAATAACTCATAAATCATTTATAGATTTTATGTTGACCATTTATCGTATTAAACCATTATACAACATCAATTATTATTTTAAGCATGTCAAACAAGCTCGTTGTATATAAGATAATTATAAACATTATAACTGCGCGTATTTATTTATATTTGGATTCGTTTATTTCCCCTATCACAACGATGAAAAGTGGGGTTGATCCCCTTTTTGCAAGAGGAACAGCACGATTAATTTTTTTTATAAATTCTAGTATACAAATATTATATTTTTAATTTTAAAATTTGTGTTTATTATTTATTTTTATAAACAAATAATACGTAATAGATATTTTTTAAATTTTAAATGTACTATCTAAACTATTAGTTAACTTGATTATGATAATATTTAAGAAATTTATATAAAATATAATAAATATTATAAATATTCCCTGAGTATAATTTTAAATATAATATTATTATGATCTGACTAATTTAAATGAGACATGGTACATAGCTTCTTCCCTAGACCACGATTTAACCCAGTACTTGTGAGAATTAATAATGATCCACAGTGTATTTTGCATTATTAGATTTGGCTTGTTTAAATTATATGGACCGGTCACTTTCTTAATCCTATTAAAACTGCATCTACCAACCAAGGTAGACCATAAGGGAAAAAGATTATTATTCTTATTTTCAATTTTCAGTGATTAACAAATACCCCCTGTTTCATATTACATTACATGTCCACTTTTGATAACTAAAAATTATTTTAAATTAATTGTTTCATTTTAATTTTCAATGCAAATAGTCAATAGTTGTATTTCCTAAATGAAGTTTATACCACATCCTACTATATTATATTTTCTAGATCAAATATATCCCACATATTATACTTGATCAATGCAATAAATACAATAATAAATGAAGATTTTTCACAAAAGTTAGTTTTTCTTAATATGTATGATCTTGTTCAAAAGTGGACAGAGGGAGTAATTCTTTTAAGACAATGCCTAATAAATATAAAAAATAGGGTTGGGTTACATTATAATTTATAATAAGTTTAATTTACTTTATGGTATGGGATTTTTGACTTGACAAATTAATTAAAATAATTCATATATTTCTTTACTAATAATTCAGATTCACATTATAATAAGTTAGTATAATTTTTAGCAAAATTTAATTTAAATATTAATAAATAATCTATTAAATTTATTGTTATTACATTTTAATAATTCAAAATCAACGCTAACAAAAATTTATCCACATATAAATTTAAATTGAATAAATCATTGTATAAAATAATTATTTTTTAGCCATGGGAAGTGGGGTTAAGCCCATTGGGCCATTTCTGCAGGAGGCACAGCACATGTATGATTACAGTTCACACGTACTAGAAAACTATCGCACAACCTGGCTGTGAGTCCAGCCACAGAAGCAACAACATGTAAGTGCAGAGCCCAAAAGGGCCCAAACACTCGTCTCCTCTCTTCTTTTTCGGCCTGTACTATTATCCACTTTACCCTACCTTAATCAGCAAAATAGGGATTGGTTTTTGTAACTAAAATAAATGTAACTATTTTTTTAAAATAAGTATTTATTTTTATATAAATTTGAACACATTTGAATTTTTTTTGTAAGGAAGACATACCCGATATTAGGGCAAGTTGTACAATATCCTAGAAATGAATATATGTCTTAGTTTAAAAAAAATGAATATATGTCTCATAAATATAATAAAAAATAAATATAATAAAAGATACTCCTTCTGTCCAATTGAATAGCATACATTATTTTTTTGGCAAACCTTTTAAGACGTGTTCCATCATATTTTTTAAATTTCTTTTTTTTTCTAAATAAAAGTTTGATATATAAATTTTTATTAAAAAAAAAAAATTTTAAAAGAACATCATGGAACTATATATATAGAAGTTTCGAAATGCATCCAAATAGTGGACATATACATCCCAATAGGATGGGTTGAGTAGTATTTTATTGTTTCTACTTATTTTGACAAATATTTGGAATTTGATTTGTTCTGCCATATATGGTGTTCAGATCCAGTTTTCTAAATTTATGGGTGATCCAATTTCACATGAATGAAATGTATTAAAATTTTAGTTCAGTTTATAGTCACAAATATGATGGCCAAATTCACGGATAAATTATAATCTTTTGATACTAGCAGTACGCATATCCGGTTTTTCTTTTTTTCTCTCCGCGTCTATGTTTTTAGTTTGAATATGAACATAATACGTATTTTGTTCGCATCAATTACCAGGCCTGGTAAACACTAAACAAGCATTTGAACCAGCTGTTTAAATTTGCCCGTGAAGTAAAAACGTCGTATCTAATGTTGTGGATAAGATTTGGGCCACAAATTTGCTATATACCATAAATTTGATATTTTAATGTTATAGTCTCAATCGACTTCATCTTCGTGTTGTGTGGGAGAAACATATACGATTAAAATATTTTTTATTCGAACAAGTTTCAAAGAAAAAGTTTGGCAATTTCTTTGTTTTTATCTTGGCTAGACTTTGAAGAAGCTAATGAAAGCTCATTCGATCTCCCAACTAACTAAAATTTAAAATTGTTCGACTATTATTCACAAACTTTAATCACACAAACGGAGATTTAAAGAGCAGCATCCCGGCTATCTACATGCCAGATATCAGCTATAAATAATATCGAAAGTGTAACAACGGGTGCATAATCTATGCTTGTGAAATGTCAGCCCTTGGCATTGTTTGAAAAAAATTAAACAGAATTAAACAAAAAACAAAAAGACGGGGACCTTCCATCGGAGAAAAATTAGTAAAAGCCTCCAAAATAGTTTGAGGATGGACGAAGACAAAGATGAAATGCAGCTCTTTAAACCTTAGTTTTTAACATTATTTAGAGTTGGATTTCATTTCCAATTTCCAATTTAAATTAGTTTAATGTATCCAAATCCGTTTAAAAGATAAATATCAATTCAACCATGCATTAAAAAAGGTTGAATGTTTATAATTTGGCTCGAATTTCACTCAATTATAAATATTGACATATAATATATTCAAATAGCAATTAATATATTTGAAATTAATTTAACAAAAGTTTGATCATAATCACAAATTTAAAAAGGTAAGCGTAACTGAAATATAATGACCTGAGATGAAGGCAACTTGCGTGTTTGTAATGGCAGCTTTCCTATATGTCGAAAGAAATTATCCATTAACACCTGTATACTACACACACGCAGAAAGAAAAAATTACACACAGATGCTCTAAGATAAATACCTTTTTATTTTATAACCACAACCTACTTCTCTTGCCTAAAAGCAGTTTGAAACCAGCCAGCGGAAACTCGGATAATACTTGGCCCTGAGGGTCAGTGTTTTTAAACATGAAACTAATATTAAAGAGAAGTTCTCTGTACAAGTCATTATATTTTAAGACACCACCACAGAAGCCGGAAGGTACTTAGATAATCTCCAACCCATGACACCATTTTGGTGTGAAAACTACACCATTTCAAAATTTCACTCCAACTCATCAACACCATTTCCTACACCAAAAAGAATCTTTTCCACATTAAATGGAATATTCTCTCTTTCTTAAGTTATTTATATCGATATTGAAGTGTTAATTTAATCATGTTTATGATCTTTGCGTTTAATTACCTGTTTGTTTTAGTTGCGTATGGGTTGTACATTTTCTTTTTTCTTTATGTTTTAATTTAAACAATCTTCTTTTAACTTACCAATATAATCCATTTCCCCTTTGTTTGCATGCACAGCCAGTAAAACTTCAATCATTATTACAACTTATTTAAAAATAAAAAATGGGCTCTTGGTAACCTAATCGGGCACAAAATGGGCTCTTGATAACCTAATCGTGTATTTTATTTTTGAATCAAATTTATTTAAAAAAAACATATTTTCTATATAAAAATATAAATTTATTGATATTTTGAAATAAATAAAAAATGTGAATTTAACAGGAAAGAAAGAAAATTTAAAACGATCTAATTGAGAAATAAAAAATATAAGATAAAACAACTTTAAATGGGACATAGAAGGAATAAATTTGTTTTCCTTAACAAGTGTGAGAGCATAGTGAATATTTTAAAAAACTTCAAATTTGGTATAAGAATGACACCAAATCAATACTTGAAACCGTCGGTATCAACCAATTTATCTGGTGTCATTTTTACACCAATTTGGTGTTGGATTGGAGTAAATTTTACACCAAATGCAACACCAATTTGGTGTTTTGCTGTTGCATTCGAGATGCTCTTATGCAACTAGTTGCAATATTTTTTAAACTCCTCGAATCCAGCTCTAGGAGTTGGACATGCACAATTTTTGCAGTATTTTATCTTTTCCTCGGCATAGGACAGGAAGTCTGCCACCCTCAGCTCGGCTTGACAACGGAGCTTCGCTTCATCATACTTCTTGTCATTCACAGCTTTCACCCCTACAGTCGGAGGTGAAAGTCCGCCTAACCTTGTCACAGGATACAGAAAATCCTTTCTTCGTACTATTGCACAAAATTAAAAACGATGATGTGAACACAATATAGTTATTATAAACACATGCAAATACTAATTAGCTGACTAATAGTAACAGGAAAAAAATGTCAAAAACCTTATTCTCTAATAATGCATTACGTTATATTTCCTATTTGATTGTATATCGTTTGTTGATCAATAATTCAAACTACTTAAAAAAATAACAAAGATAGATAATCTACAAATCAGAAAACTATTACTTATCAATCAATCTTGTGCAACGGTAAACAATGTCTTGGGTAAATATAATAAAAAAGGAAAATAAATTTTTTTGTCACTCAACTTATTGTGTTTTTAAAAACGTGCCACCCAATTAATTTTTTTTTACTCATTAATGTTAGGTTTGATTTTATTTTCAGCCACCAACTTAGGTTTGGATTCGATTACTAGCATTACGATAATTTTTTGTAGCATCATTTATACATAGTGATAATATGTAATATTTTGATGATGTGTCGTATGTTTATATCTTTATATATAGCAATAATAACATAAAATGAGCCGATGAAAAATTAAAATCAGGAAAAAACGTAATTAGAATTCTAAAATTTTTAATAAATCATGAATATGAAATCAATGATTTCAAACAATTCACCCTCTCTCATAAGATAAAATGTATTTGGGTGATATGACACATCATCTTTCGTTATTATTAGTAAAGTTTCAATCGACTAGCTCAGTCTAAGATCTCTCCTAAATTTATTTTCAAAAATTTTAATAACTTTATCTTATTACAATTTTCAAGATATAAATAGAGAAAAAAACTTAATGTTCGATGATTGTTCTCTATAATGCATCATTTTATGTTATTATTGCTCCCTCCTCTCTCATTACTTTACAGTTTTTTCTACTACTTACGCACTTATTTAAGACTCTTATGAAATATAGTTTCAGAACTTATTTTTGTGTGTAAAAATTTAAACGCTGAATTTTCATTTGGAAGAAAAAAAAAATTATTTATGAAACTACATCTTTTAAAAGCCATAAAATGCGTGTAAAATTCTTATCACCCAAGGTAAACGACCTTGGAGACATAAAAAGTACTATATATAAAGATACAAACATATCAAATCATTAAAACATTACAGACTACCACTATATATATATATATATATATATATATATATATATATATATATATATATATATTTGACAAATGCAACTACCACTATATTTTAATAATGCTACACAGAAAAAGTAGGGCTAATAATCAAATCCGAACCTAACTTCATTGACCAAAAAAAAAAGAAGTTAAACCTGACATTAGTGAGTTAAATAAAAAAAATTATAATTGAGTGGTTAGTTTCTAAAGATGCAATAAGTTTAGTGACAAAAAAAATTATCATAATGCTAGTAATCAAATCCGAACCTAAGTTGGTGGCTAAAAAAAAATCCAAACCTAAATTAGTGATTAAAAGGAAAAAAAATTTAGTTGGGTGGTAAGTTTCTAAAGCACAATAAGTTGAGTGGCAAAAAAATCTATTTTCCCTAATAAAAATGGTTAGCTATAACTATCAGGACACATTAAATTTCTAGCCGTGGGATTAATATCGTCACGACACATTAAATTTGTAGCCGTTGGATGAATATCGAGCGATCACAATTATAACAATTTTTTAATATGTCCGGTGCCTTTTAACTGCCGGATCAGGACTCATCCGACGCTTTTTAAGCAATGGGGTCATTTTACTCCGTCCAGCTGTTAAAAAGTGCTGGACATGTTAAAAAATATTATAATCTTAACCGTAAGATATTAATCCAACAGTCATGTGCTATCTAACCATTCCCGTGGACCAATACTCATGAAAATAATGTTATAATGATTTTGACTTATTTATAAATTCGGATTTGACATGTTTGTCATACCTTGTATCGGGTATTGAAAGCCAACTCTCCCGATCCATGCTATTCTTTTTGACCTGACAAGAGGTTAAGAAATTTAAGTAGAGGAGATTGTAAGATCTCGCTCTTATATTTTATTATTATTAGATAAGAACATCTACATTTTGATTAGTTGGTTTGTAATTTGACATGATAGGTATATTTCACATATTACATATGATATAATCATTAGTTCTAATATATTATAATATTTTAATATTTAAAATATTTTTATGACAGATAAAGTATTCTAATAGTTTGAAAAAACTGGAGATCATATGAATAATATATCGGAAGTAGTTACCAATTTAAACATATACAAAATATAATTAACTATTACAATATCACATGAGTTATAATTTCATAGGCTAATATAATCAATTAATTTGAGATAAAATAGGATGTCGTTTGCTTTTAACACTCAATTTAGAATGGACGGGTTTAGGGAATCCCCGTTTTCCGTTAGATGTGGAGACGGGGAGAAAAAGAATCTCAGTTTAGAGCGGGCGGGTTTAAGGATTGATTTAAAGTTCGAGAATTGATACGGATATTCTGATATCGAAATAACCCGACACCAATCCCTGACTAATGCCTTTATCAAATATTAGTTTTTATGACAATCAAGAACACTAAACATTTGGGTATATGTTCATATGTATGTTATCATGTTTATCGGTTGATAATAACAATTTTCTATATATTATTCATTTTGATATGAACTATTAACGTGAATATAATGTCAATTTTGAGAAAATATATTTATTTCGATATAATCCGTTGACATGAATATCAAATACTAATTTTAGAAAGACATATCTAAATGTATAGCCGTTTTGAGAGTCGATCTCCAAAACTAAGGTTGTAACCGTCACTTTTTCGCTGTTCAACTTTCATCCTCTTTACTAATTATTCATCTTCGCTCTTCCATCTTCTCTCATATTTATCAGTTTTATTAACAAAATCAAAATCTAACCCTTTTCGTGTGAGTTCTTATTGGGTACCTTGTCATCAAGGTTGTGCCCATCTTTTTGGAATGTTTGTATTTGTTTTGATGTGTTTCTGTGTTTTGTTTTGGGTTTTGATAATGTTTCCAAGAGGGGCTTACATGGTATTTTGGCTGATCTGTAAGGCTTGGACCAAATATGGCACGATGGTGAATATCGCAAAAACTCACCTTTCACGACATAAAATTGTTCATGTTTTGAGGTCATTTGTTGATCCAATATCAGTTGATGTAACTGATAATTCTGAACATTGGGCTACATATGCTGCTTATTTGATGGCCAATTGCGATGCTACTATGATCAGAACTGTTGTATGTTGGATTGCTCGAGATTTGATTGTAATTCTTTTTACATTTAAGAATTTAAATATTTTATGTGCAAAGCGATTATATGTTTAACTCGTTTAATCATGTTGTAATTGACAGTTCGAGGTTTTGTCTCGGCTAGACTCCAGTTATTTTTTAAATTCTCCACTTTTCATCAATTTTTTTAAAAAAGGATGAAAATATTACTTAATTAATTACATAATTAATATGCTCTCATTATTTAATCACAAAATTACAGCACTTATTATCAACGAATGCTTCTTACCGAAATTGGAAGATTTCAACTCTTCTTTCAATAAGATTGGAAGATTTGAATCTCGAATGTTATCTTATTTGTATACTCTATTAGTTAGTGTTACTTACGAAAAAAATACAAAATTAAAACACTAATTGCTCTAACACGTTACACGGCACAGTCATTGAGTTTCTACGAGTCTCGTCGGCGACTTTACAGACAATATTTTATTCAAAAGAATTGTAAAGACAAAAGCCACCCAACTCACCTCAACTCAAACTCAACCTCAAGAGATGAGATTAGTTTCATAATAAAAACAACAAACTGCCAAGCTGCACTTGCTCTCATTCACAAATATTTCATGAATTATTCTTAGCCTAACAAACCCAGGAAGCTGCTCACATATGCTTACATGTTTTGTATAAGCAGTTAGGAGTTGGGACAGCTTGTGTTTTGTTACAGACAGGTCTCGTAGGTTCGAGGGTTTGACTTTGTTTTAGTTTCTGGTGAATTAGGGATTCAGGGTATGTTTCCTTGAGCTTGTTCTTTTTTACTTTTTATTTCCATTTTTTTAAGAATTGTGTGTTTAGATTGTTTTTAATGTTTTTCGATATCGAATTTGTGTGGTCCATGTTGTTGATTCTCGATATTGTATTTATTGTTGATTTGGTACCTGTGTGATTTTTGTGTACGGATGTGTGATGGTGCTGTTCATGCTGTGTGTGTGTGTTTGGGGATTGTTTTAGAGAGGATTAATTAAAATTGGACCACTATAATTTGCGGAAAATTGTTGATCGTGATTAAACTGATCGGTTATTTGAAGTTAAAAGTGAAAGGGTTGACTGCAATTACGTTAATTCATTATAATTCGAGCAGATCAGAAGTGACGCATATGCATGATATACATATTAGGCCTTGGTAACTGAACGGAAATTAACTTCGGAGAATCAATCACTTATAAGTGGATTCAGGCATAGTTTGCTTATATAAACAATGTTAAAAGAAGATGGTTTAGAAGAAAAAGAGGTAAGTACCAACTAATATTACTTGATCAACACGTTCTAATGAATTACATAACAGTGTCAGAATTCAGATATCTAAACTATACAGCAAAGATTAACAATTCAATTTAGGTCTACAAACCTTAAAACATGAATCCATATTCCCAGCTAAATAGTAGTTTGTTATTTCCCTGCCTTGGAATATATGTCCATAGCTAACTCATGAACGTGCAAAAGGGGCATCGGGCAGTGATCGTTTCAAGTTTTACATGTGTTCTGTTTCTTATGCTGACATAAGATATGGAGAGGAGGATGATTGTTGTAGTCTGTAGTATATCTTAGTTGTTAATCTAAAAAAGTAATTAAGTGTCTTTATCAAAAGAATGATAGGAGCAGTCTTCATACAATTTTGGGCATTGACAGCAATATTAAATAAGTCGGCCTTATATTCTACTCAAATAAGTTTGCTGTTTAGGCTGGTAGTATGATCATTTTAGTGGTTAAAGCACACTTATGTTAAATATTTCATTCAAAATATTAGTTCTCATTTAGGACAATAAGTTTATCGGGGAACACATGTTACCTATGCAATTGCACAGAACTGCTTTAGGAAATTAATTTTTATATTGGTTGCTAATCTATAATAATGTCTTGGATTCAGGAACCTAGTTGACTCTCCTCAGCAGTGAGTTTTCTGTTTGATGGAGAGTGTGGAAACTGTCGAAGATAATTTTCCTCTAAAAACCTTCCCTAACCCAGAACTTGCCTCCGGAAGTAAGGATCAATCATATATTGAAGTCCCTAAACGCAATGATCCTAGTGAAGAGTTGGAACCTGAATTACATGTATCAATGATGGGTGGTTCGAAATTGGTCAATGTGCAAGATCCTTCTAATAGCATGACTCCTCAACAGGGTCAAAGTCTTCCGGTAGAGAACACAGTTATTGAAACATCACAAAATCATGAGAACTTTGTGGATGCATATCCTCAACTAAAAGTCAGGAATGATATTACTGATGTACTTTCATCTGAGCAGGAAGTTGCAGAAAGTGAACTTCAGGGGTCTGTAGCTGTATATCCCCAGCTCAAAGTTTTACAAGATATTTCTGATGAACCTCTACTTGAACAGGATCCTCAAGATGAAGAAAATGTACCATGTTATGTACCAAGTTCTTCAGAAATTAACAGTATGCCACGCCAATCACCAGAGGAAGGAACTCTAGTTAGCAGCAATGATGTTCAACAGCAAAATATTTCTGACAGACCTATTACAGTTGAGCAGGATGTATCATCTACATCAGCTAGGAATGTAGACATTGTAAAATTTGAAGGAGAACTCATGGAATCCAGTTCATTAATTACATCAGAAGCAAAACCGAACAGCGCTTTTCAACATAGACAGACTTCTGATGAGATTTCACAGGCATTGGTCAGTTCTGACGTGGGTGATATTGATACGACAGCACCATTTGAATCTGTTAAGGAAGCTGTCTCCAAGTTTGGGGGAATTGTTGACTGGAAGGCCCACAGAGTTCATACAGTGGAGGTAATTTGTCTTTGGATCTCATACAGTAGCTCAATAGAAAGGTTGGGTTTTGAGTCTTGACTAATTTTTACTGAATTGCTAAATGCTTTGAATTTTCTTGGACTTTTACTTGCAATTCTTAGACAGTGAATATCTTAGTCGAGCTGCAAGTTGCAATTTTTTGCCCTTTCTCCAGTTCCCTGAAAACTAGCATAAGATTCTCATCATCTGTTCTAATGTCACTTTTCCTTGATCCATGCAGAAGCGAAAAGTTATAGAAGAACAACTTGAGAGTGTAAATCAGGAGATACCATGGTTGAGGAAACAGTCTGAGGCGGCGGAAGATTCCAAAACGAAAGTTTTAAAGGAGCTGGATAGCACTAAGAGACTTATAGAAGAATTGAAGCTCAACCTAGAGAGAGCACAAATTGAAGAGCATCAAGCAAAACAGGACTCTGAACTCGCTAGCCTTAGAGTGGCAGAGATGGAACAAGGCATTGCTAATGAGGTTAGTGTTGCAGCCAAGGCACAGGTTGAGGTTGCCAGAGCAAGGCATGTAGCAGCACTATCAGAGCTGGCGACTGTGAAAGAAGAGTTGATCGCAGTACGCAAAGATTATGATGCACTGGTGATTGAAAAAAATTTAGCTGTAAAAAAAGCTGAGGAGACCCTTTCTGCATCAAAGGAAATTGAAAAGACAGTTGAGGAATTGACTATTGAGCTGATTGCAACAAAGGATTCCTTGGAGTCTGCACATGCTGCTCACTTAGAGGCCGAGGAGCACAAACTTGGGGCAGCTTTGGCATTAGAGCAGGATACTCTGAATTGGGAAAAGGAATTGAAACAGGCAGAAGCGGAGCTCGAGAAACTAGACCAGCAAATTGTGTCAGCAAAGGATCTCAAGTCAAAACTAGATGCCTCCTCAGCTTTGCTACGGGATGTGAAAGCTGAATTAGCTGCATATATGGACTCAAAACTGAATCAGGAAACTGAAGTACATTTAAATGGCGACGTTATTGGTGAGGAGAAAAAGACTCATAGTGAAATACACGCAGCTGTCTCTTTAGCCAAAAAGAATCTTGAAGAAGTGAAACTTAACATTACGAAAGCAAATGATGAAATTAAATTGTTGGAAGTTGCTGCCACATCATTGAAAATACAATTAGAGAGTGAAAAATCAGCATTGGCTACCCTAAGGCAGAGAGAAGGAATGGCATCAGTTGCAGTTGCATCGATTGAAGCTGAGCTTAACAGGACTAAAAATGAGATTGCTATGGTTCAAGTAAAGGAGAGAGAAGCAAGAGAGAAGATGGTGGAGCTGCCCAAGCAATTGCAAAAGGCAGCTGAAGAAGCAGATCAGGCAAAGTCTCTTGCTCAAGCTGCTGACGAAGAGCTCCGGAAGGCACAGGAGGAAGTGGAGCGTGCAAAGGCTGGAGCAAGTACTATGCAGAGTAGATTACTTGCAGCTCAAAAGGAAATAGAGGCTGCAAAGGCATCAGAAAATCTAGCTGTAGCAGCTATCAATGCACTGCAAGAAAGCGAAGCAGCTCAAACTCTCAACAATAATGACACACCTTCTGGAGTTACACTTACACTGGAGGAGTACTATGAGCTCAGTAAGCAGGCCCATGAAGCAGAGGAGCAGGCTAATAAGAGAGTTGTTGATGCCCTATCTCTTATAGCTACTGCAAAGGAATCTGAGTTGACAAACTTGAGCAAATTGGAGAAAATTACTTCTGAGTTGGCTGCCGAAAAGGACTTGTTAGAAATTGCGAGGCAGAAGGCTGAGAAGGCCAGGGAAGGGAAAATGGGTATAGAACAGGAACTAAGGAAATGGAGGGCTGAACATGAGCAAAGGCGAAAAGCTGGTGAGTCTATTCCAGGAGCGGTTTACCCAAGTAAGAGTCCGAGAGCAAGCTTTGAGGTGAGAAAGGAAACAAACTACTTTGACCAGGCACCAAATACTGCAGCTACGCATTACATGCAAAGCCCAAAACCATATGAGCATAGCAACACTGAAACTGATACATCCCCTGAAGTGAAAACATCAAAGAAAAAAAAGAAGTCTGTCTTACCGAGGTTTTTAATGTTCTTGATTAAAAGGAAGAAACATCCTCATTCCCGCTAATATTCTGCCAAGACTTGAAGGTGATTATGGTGTGCTACTCCTCGTATTTTCAGTGTCCAATATGTTGCATTGACCAGAATCATGCATCTCGATATGGTATCAGTTCTTCTTTGCACATATACAATTTTGTTTTGTGTATTATATATAGGATGGGTTTGCATTTTTTTCCTTTTCTCCGGAAATAGGTTTGTAATTTTGTGTTTGGATGGGGGGTTTGGTATAGGATGTAATAATTGAGTTGGTGATCAATTGGAAAAGATAAATTTGTGTTATGCTGTAAAACATGACTTGGTGGTTTGAAATTTAAACTCCTGATATATTTGTTTTACTCCTGATTCTTTGGAACATTACATCTTACAAATAATCTTTTTGAAATAGATTTGTTGCTCCTGATACTTTTGATCAACAAAGATCATTCCCTCTACCTTTTCTTTACTAGTTACACAGAGTATAGGCAGGAAAAAAAAAGTTTTTTACACGCATCATCTCCAGTCACCCTGATGTGCAGTTGAGGCGAGAGTTAAGAAATAGTAGCTTTGCGATTTACAGTCAGGGGCCAGATTCTGCAAGCGTTTGAATGATGGTTCTGTGCCAGGGATTCGAAAGATGTTCCATGAGGTTGTTAACAGGGCCTACATGAGTCACTGATGCTTGGACAATAAACCCCAGCATAGCTACCATAGCGAGACGACCTACATTATGCAAAACCTGTTAGATATGGCCAGGACGATAACTGAGATCACAAAGAGTAGCTGTATTTGAATGGCTTACCATTTTTGATCTCTTTCAGCTTCCATTCCTTGGCATCTTTTGCGCTTTTAGCAAGACCAAGAGGATTGAAGAGAGGGCCACCAGGGTACCTGTTTACGAAACGTAGAGGTGAGTTCAATTTTTATTTTTATTTTTTTTATGCATGAAGTGTTCTTCTCATTTGGAAACTTGAAATGGCGACTGAGATGTAGAGGCAGTCCGGCACCTGCTTTTAAGTAGGACGTAACTAAAAATGTTTCTGACTTAAAAGTCAAAATAAGCTCGAAACTGATTTAAAGCTATAAGTTAGTTTGAAGTATTTTTTCTGATTTTTAATTATTATTTTTTGATAAAAATTATTTATAAATCATAATTTACCCATAAATCACTTTTATTTTTATTATTACATTTTTATAATTCATAAGTCATTAATAAATAAAAATTACCCAAACATACATTTTAAACCTTTAACTTTAAATCATAATTTACACTTTTAATCTAAGACAAAACGGCTCATAGTAATTCGTAGAAGATGCAGAAACTAGTGAATCATACCCTGGTTCTAAACCTTCAAGAGATGCTTCCAACCCGAAAAACGATCCCTCTTTCGCTTGAGATCCAGGTGAATTGAAATCCATTAAACGTTTGGTCTCCACAAATCTGCAGATGTTAAGTTCTGTCAGTATGATCTTCGATTAGCAAAAGTAAATTATAATAATTATTTTACAAAAAATAATAATAATAAAAAAAAATCTCACCCCATCAAGAATAACTGGACTATGAACAAGGTTGTGGTGCTGGCAAAACTAAATTTGGTGGTTCCGGCTTCATACCACACAGGCAAGTCGCTTACCCCGGTAACACGAAGCAACTGCGACGAGATCGCGACAAATCATATATAATTTGCAATCAATTCAGACGTTGGCATTGATTCATGTGAGAACAGTTTATATGCCAGGACAGTGAGAACGATTACTCTGCTTTAAGAAAGTGCATAACAATTGTTTTGCACATTTTTTCACATTTTTTCACATTTTCAATGTAGTATTGTTCTGTAGTAGAACAATACTATTCTCACGCTAAAATGAGTTCTCGGGTGAAGAAAAGATGTAGCGGGTGATTATCTGTAGTTCCCATTCCTGGAGTATTAGAATGAACTACATAATGTCTCAATGCAGGCAACCCAGAGTGTGTGGTGGAAAATGAAAACATAAGAGTGAAGGATAGGGGTTCTGAAAAAATGCTGTGGGTATAATTTACATAAATTTCATAATGAGCAGGAAAAAGAAAAGAGTTCTGATAATGGAAGTTACATCTGTGAGAAGAATTCCAGCTACTCCAGCCATCGCGAAGCGAGCATGAACCAGTTCAGCCTGCACATACCACCTCAAGCTTTCGGGGTCCTCCCCGAGCCCCAGCGGATCAAATCCATAATCTCCAGGCAGACTAAAATTGACACAATAAACATATCAGGAATATAATGCTGCAAGAGCAACTTGATAATGTGCTTTTTTTCAGGTTGCAGAATCATGGGAACGAGGATGAGGAACTTACGTTCCATCAAGATAAGGCGGAGAGTCGAGGCCTGGAAGCCATGTGGGGCGTTCCTGAGCACGAATGCAGGTTATGAGGTGGCGTGGAGCGTGCCCCCTTCGAGCAGGCAAATAAGTGGCACAGAATGATGTCTTATGTATCTTCTTTCTGGTGAAGGAAGAGGTACCAGAGCATGCTAGGACTTGGAATCCTCTACTGGTTGCAGTATCCATCTTTATTAAACCTCTATACTTTGCAAATGAACCACATATACTGAGGCAGCCAGTTGGCTACTAAACTAAATGGACCCCACTTATCCCAATCTCTTTTGAGCCTTTAAATTTCATTTGCAGATACTGTATCATTAAAGGATGGCTTTCTCAACTTTGGTTTCTCAGACTGCAGAATACAAATCAGGTAACTCAGATCTTGCTTAGCAAATCAGGTTACTTATAGCTGCACGGCCATAAATGAGATGGTGATGCCTGTAAGCACAATTTTCTTTTGATGGTTAAGTAGGCATGCAAAAGTTGTTGCATTATTGCTCATAAATCATATGCAATTGTGCAGCAGCTCAGTTAAAAAAAAAAAGCCGATTAACCCGAGAGACATAAAGAAAGAAAAGAATAAGACATTACAAGACATAATACTTTGCAATTCATGATTCAATACAAAGATAAATAATTGGGTTCATTGGAACTTAGAACCAACGACAACAGTGTCATAAGAGCTTAATAATACAGAAAGTACAGCCTGCTATTACATAAGTTCAAATAATAATATATAGAAACAATCTAGTATGCAAGTCTACGGCGTACACTAACAAAGAGCTTTCTGTTATGTTGTATCATCGCCTGTTAGATATGCTAAAGGAACTAACTTTCAATGGGGTCGCCACCACAAGTGGAGCCTCTGGTGAATCGCTAACAGCATATTTCTCATGCATGAAGCGACTATCAACAATGGAGTCATGTTTTAGAACTATTTTGTAGCAATAGCAACTCTTCAACCCCACCTGGTTTCTGTAGCACTCATGAGAACCATCCTTTACCTGCTGAAAGTTCCATATCACACTGAACTTGCCAACTGTTGCAACCAGATGGCGCTCCTGCCTCCCATCCTCTGTGACCTGAACAATTTTGGAAAGAACAAATATTTTTTAAACTGGAATGTCTTAAGAAATAAGATAGTTTCTATTTCTTCTTTCTCGAGGATACCATAAAAGATAAAAAAAAAATTGATGGACATATTAAAAAAGTTGAAGGAAGAGTTTCGAGTTAAAAGAAAACAGGGAGACGGATAATTTGAAAAACTATAGCCAGGACTTCAATTATGATTTGATTATTTGACATTAGGGCTGGCAATTTCGGGTTTCGGGTCGGGTTCGGGTCGGGTTGACAGTCGCGGGTCAAAAAATTTACCCAACCCGAACCCGACCCGAAAATTTAATGGGTCAAAATACCCAACCCGAACCCGACCCGCACTACCCGCGGGTAACCCGAACCCGACCCGAAAATTAATATTTATTAATAAAAATATTTTTTAAATAATAAATAAATATTATTTTAATCCAAATAAATTAATTTTTATTAAATTAAATAATTTTATATTAAATTTAACTAATAAATTTTATAAAAATAATAAAAATAATATAAATATATATAATATTTATATTATATATTAATTTTCGGGTAATTTCGGGTCAATTTCGGGTAACCCGAATTCAACCCGAAAATGACCCGATTTTTCTGGGTTGATTTTGGGTCAACCCGAATTCGACCCGAACCCGAAAACCCCCAACCCGAATTCGTATTTTGCGGGTCGAATTCGTGTCGGGTTGTCGGGTCGGGTCCAATATTGCCACCCCTATTTGACATACCAATCATTACAGCTTCGTTTTACCATCAGTTTATTATCAACTGTAATCCACTCTATTAAACTAGAAACAACAGGGTTCCAAGTTAACTGCCAATCTCCAACAAGCAGAAATAATTAACCCCACCATCACTACATGAGTATATGAATAAAATTGTAAAATGAATAATTAAAGCGATTGTTGTTCGTAGTTAAGTTCTGATAGGTGCTGCATCCAACAAGATAGAGCAGTCATACAAGCATACTGCGTACAGATGATAGATATCAGGTTGTAGGTATGATTTGGGAGCAGCACCTAAGAGATGCATAAAACAGAATCAATACAATATAATTAAATTACCTGCACTGTAAGCTAGGCTAATACACTAATCCAATCTATCTTTAGTCATCACTCATTCAGAAGGTCAGGGAAGCAACATTGTAAGAGCCACTTGCTCTAATGTTCAATACTTATTTTGTGCCACGATTTCTACTAATGGACAAGTGCTGGAAAATGTTCTTTTGCGAAATAATACTACAAGATATGAAGGGAATGCACAAATAATAGACCATAAACCCTAGACTTTTACAAAGATATACAGCTATGAATTCTAAATATGTATTTGTACCCATAATGATCGAAAATTAAACAGCTAGTAGATAACTCGACACACACATGAAACCAAATAATTCAAAACACTGATTACCATGGAAATGTACATAACACGTCAAGGATATATATTTAACCTAAAACAGAACAAACATGAAGTGGGTATATTTAAAAATAGATAAAATTTCAAAAGCATGGCATACCCATGAGAATTGGGCACCCCTGAACTTATTGTTCAGTCCCGCCATATGGGAGTCCAAAGGAGTCAGCTTCAGCAATCTCGGTGCAGAGATTCGGTTTCCCATTCGCCCAGCAAATCCAGTCTTTGACCTCCCATCCTTGTCAGTGAACATAGTGCAAATAAGGATCAAATACGTATCAGTTGTTCCTAGTATCCACTTCCCATCATAGGTAACATCAACATGAGTGATTGGCAAACCAAGCCCAGGAAAAGCAGTTTTTGCCTGCCTCATAGAATTGCCTGAGTAAAGCCTAATCTTCCCATCGAGAGAGCCCACAACAATAGACCCATCCCCAGTAGTTGCAAAACACTGAAAGTTAGTGCCTCTAGAAAACTGATGCCCTTGTGCCCAATTCAACACTGGCGTATTAGCCTCAGTAAGATCCTGAACCATGCCATGCCTATCACGCATATCCCATCGACACAACCTATTATCATCCAACCCCAAGAAAGTAGACCCTTGATCTATCTGAGCTCCTTTACTATCATTCGTAACATCCCTCATTGTAATATCAGTCCCATCTTTCTCAAATTTCCATTCAGTGACAACCCTCCCCGTTTCAATATCAAACTGATGCAACCCCCTAGTATGTGGCTTCCCTTCAGCCACGGGACTCATAAGCAGCATATTAGTCTCAGCCTTCATCAAAATAGCCTTTCTAGGCGTTGAACGAGCCACACTACCCCTCCCGTTTTCATAATTGACACAAACCCCTTTCCCCGAAATCCCGTGATTATAATTCCTAACAACCTGAATCCCAACATCCCCAACCAAAAAACTATTATCCAAAGCACCTAAAGCCAGACTTTGAATACTCCCCCCATCCGCAACATCCTCAAATTCCTCATTTAAATCATGACCTCTCCTCACAGGAGTCACAGTCTTCGGACTCTTCTCGAAACTCTCCTCAGCATCCTCCCACACAGAATCATCCGCCTTCTCGGGATTAGCCCACCCAAGAAAATCCTTCCCATAAACCTTAACCTTATTCCCATCATTAAACTCAACCCCATACGTATTCTCAAACAAACACTCCTCATACTTACTCAAAAACAACTCATAATCCTCCTTCCTAAAAAACTTCATTGCCCAAACCCCTTTCGATACCAAATCAACCCTCAATTGATCACCCAAAGTCTTCAATTGCATCTCAGCACTCACCTTCACTCGAATTTTCGACCCGACTCTCAAAACCCACCAAGAATCTTTCCCTTCTAACTCCTCATCATCCTCCTCCTCCTCACCCTCCTCATCAATTCTTGAACTTTTATCAAACACATAAGACGCTATCTTATCAGAAACAACCCACTTCGAATTAGGCGTATTCCCACCCACATGAAGATAAAGCTTAAGTGCATTCTGCAAATTAGCACCACCAGACTGATACTTGAGTTTCAGGGCCTTGAGTTTTGCGTCTATATCATCCACAGACGCCGGCGTTTCCGGGTCTTTTCGATCCGAAAAGGCCTGTGAGTCTGGGGATGATTGGGACTCGGTTTCGGATTCAGATTCGGAGTCGGAAAGTTCGAGATCCTCGCGACTGTGAGTGCCACCCATTTCGAATCTTGGAAAATCTTGGTGAATGGAACAAGAAAGATGAGATTTTGAGAAATGTTGAGGAGCGGGATTTGGTGGGTGTTTGAAAATTTGAATGTTGGAGGCTAGAAAATTAGGTTCTGCCGTTGTGGTGTGCTGGATATAGTAATGGACTTAAGTCCTTGCTTGGAATTTTGAGTGGTCCTGATACATGGTATTCTGAAATATTTCATCCGTTCCAAAATAATGTTTATTATTTAATTTTTTTACATATAATTTAAGATGTTCAAAAAATATATTTTTATATATTATTTTTGAATTATTTTAAATAAAAATACAGATGTTAAATTTTTATTCAGAAATTAAAATTTAAAGATAATATGTAGAATTTTTTTCATCACAGATTATGTGAAATAATATAAATGCGACACTATTTTTGAGACAGAGGTGATAGAAATAATTAAATATTGCCTCCGTTCAGGAAGTTTCCTTTTGCAAAATTAAGGGGTTTTTTTTTCCAAAATATCTTTTTAATAAATTTTTTTAATATAAATATTAATAATAAAGTTTTACGTAGTTTTCTTTAAATTAAATTCTTACTTCTGGAATATAGGTTTAGATAAATGAGATTGATGAGAAAACTTGCACGTTATACTTCTTCGGAATTATTTGCCGGGTATTCTTGGAAAATAAAAAATTTCAATTTTTTTCATTAATCTATTAGACTTCAGTGCATTGCAAACAGTTAAAAGAAAATATGAAATATAAATTTTATTTATTCATAAACTAAGAAAACTAGAAAAGAGTGAAAACAGGGCCGGTCACTCTACAGGCCATTTAATTAGGAATGTGATTCGGTGCTTGTGAACATAAGTTTTAATTATCAAAAATAAAATATGATTATTAAAATTTTAATTATAATATTTCAATTTGTTCTAAGTTATTTGTATCATGCATACATCATATTACATATCATAGTTGAATATTAATCTATAAAGTTAATGTAATTTTTCATCTCCCGATTATCTAAGGTTTAAGCATTTTAAATATTTATTTAAACACTATTTCTACTATATAGTTTTCGCCGATTGCAAAAAAAAAGAAAAAAGAAATTGATTTAAAATTTATCTTGTAAATTTGAATATTAAAAAAAAATATTTATATTATTAATATAATATTTATTTTTTAAAAATTAGGCCTCATTTTTAAGATTTGTCTAAAGCCCCCAAAAAAATTTTAACCGTCAGCAAAAAAAATATTCGGCTCTTCCCACAATGTCGATAATATAAAATTTTAATATTCAATAATTATTTTATATATTAAATAAAAATCAAAAATATAAAAGATAAACTATCATTTTAAGTAGTCTAGCAAGCTTATATTGCAAAATAAAATATCATAAATGACATGCATGTTAAAAGAAATACTTTAATAAAATAATATTATATAAGTGTAAATGATATACATATTAAGAAATTAATATTAATAAATTTTTTAAGGATGTTTAGTGTATCCCGTGATGTGTTTGACACATATGAAGAGTTATGATGGGTCAGGTCTACAAGATTCTGAAAGCATATGAAGAGTTGTGGGTGAGTCTGCTAAAAATTCTGTCAACATCAAGAGAATTTCGTGTGGTTTATTTGGTCACAAGTGTGTAGAGAATTCTGTAAGTATCTGGAAAATTCCACAGCTAGTGTGGTGAGTGGTGTATCACGTGAATCAGTTACATTTATTGCTGTTTTTCTAAATAAAATCAGTCACTGATTTTATTTAGAAGGCTAATTTTAATTATAAAACTAGACTGATTTTATTTAGAAGGCTAATTTTAATTATAAAACTGGTGTGCATGCAGGGGCCTCGTTATTATTTTTGGGATGAATTTCTAATTTATATTTTTTATACACATATTTTATATTTTAATAATAAAAATGTAAGTTATATAAATTTGAAAAAGTTTAATGGTGAAAAACTATGAGAGAAAAAATAAAGAGAAACTATAATTCACGTGCAAAGTAAGGAACTGACCAATAGAAAAGAGTGGACATAGAATCGGACACAAAAAAGAGACAGAGGATCGGACTCTTTTACGCGTATGTGATGTCACTCCTACATTTATCTATTTGGTGTACAAGTGTGTAGAGAATTCTAGTGGGTGTGGTGTATCACGTGAATCAGTTACATCTGTCCAATTATCCAGCTGTTTCACGCATATTTGAATTATCCAGCTGTTTCACGCATATTTGAGGTGAATCAGTTACATCTGTCCAATTATACAGCTGTTTCACGTGTATTTGAGGTCACTTATACATCTATCCAGCTGTATCTGTCTTCCTCTTTCACAGGTCTTTGATATCACTTCCAAATTCATATCTATAATACCTTTCTCCACGAAGTGCACGAACTAAATCTTTCAACAAGAACCATCTTCTTAATACTTTCTCATACTCATAACTTTCATACTGATTCTCTCCTGCAACTACTTTATAATTCTTTTTACCAGAATGATATTAGTTTATATGTCATAGTGAAGTTTTTGATGAAGACCAATTCTATACTTATGACTGTATTAGCTGAAATGAAGACAACATCCACCACTCAGTATGGAATTAATTTTAACATCATTTTGTGCACACACATAATTGATTTATTTCTTGTAGTATATCAACGTGTTGTATATTAATCTAACACTATCCATCTTGAAATCAGATGATTGAGTAACTGAGAGTACAGAAGAAAATGCATCTAAACACCCTTCGTGGCCTCTGACGAAACGTAGAGTTCATGGCCACCAGGAACAAAGGTACAACGAATTCTCGAGATCCAGAGCCACCAAGACCATCTACCAAATGAAGATGAGCCGCTCCTCCTCATCACCACCCTAAAAATGAACACCTCCACCATGGGCACCACCACCATAAAGAGACTACTGTGATAGCAAATCAGAGTCAGTGTCCTCCAGACCCACCGGTGCGTCCAGCTAGCACAAATCAGAATCATCATCTTCTACAAAGTCATAATAAGAGGAGCGCATCATGTTGAAGAACTTCCAGTAAAATGACGAGCCCGATGTACTACGAGAACCACACTTCTATTTTTCTACATATTTGTCATCTTGTAAAAGTGAAATATTGTGAATTTAGTTCTGCATAATTTGAATATTTATCATGTAATACTTTTGAAACACTTGAAAATATATATCTAATCAATATCACAACATTATTATCAATATTTATGACTTTAAGAAATCGTGCACGGTTGCAAAATAAGAGAAGATGTAGAAAAGAATTTCTTTGACTATCAAAATTTTAATCTAATTATTTTTTATTTAGAATATATGAATTCTGGTAATTAAAAATTATAGAAAATATATTAAATTGTGGCTTGAGGAATGGAATATATGAGTTGAAAAAAGGATCAAATAGTGAGAGAAAAATATATAAAAGAAATTCTGACTTTGACTATCAAAATTTTAATATGTATAATATATTTGTTATTTAGAATATGAATTCCAGTTTTTTAAAAAATATAGAAAATGTAATAAATTGTGGCTTGAGGAATGGAATATGAGTTGAAAGAAAGGATTAAATAGTGAATGAAAAAAAACATATTTAAATAAATTTAAATAACACAATTCTATAAAAAAATATTTAAATAAATTTGAATATTCGCACATAAAATAATATTATATACTCTTTCCGTTTCAAATTACATGTCCACTTTAAAAAAATCACATAGTTTAAGAAAAGTGGATTGTGAGAAAAAATAGGTGTATTAAGTCATTAATTGAACATAATATGTGGTGTATGGTTCATCTTGGAAATATAAATTAGTGATATGTGGAGGGAAGTTGATTTTGGAAATATAAATTTACATTAAAAGTTGAAGTGGACAAATATTTTGAAATAAATTTTTTTTTTCAAAGTGGACAAGTATTTTGAAACGGAGGGAGTAAGTGTAAATGATATACATATTAAGAAATTAATATTATAATAAATATTTTAAGGATGTTTAGTGTATTCAGCGATGTGTTTGACAAAATCAAAATTTTAATAAGCATATGATGAGCTAGGATGGGCCAGGTGTACAAAATTTTGGAAGCATACGAAGAGTTTTAGGTGAATCTGGTATACAGCTGTGCGGAGAATTCTATCAACATTAAGAGATTTCCGTCTGGTTTATATGATCACAAGTGTGTAGAGAATTCTGTGAGTATCTAGAGAATTCCTCAGCGAGTGTGGTGTATCACGTGAATCAGTTACATCTATCCATTTATCGAGCCGTTTTACATGGCACTCTTACATTTATCTATTTGATCTACAAGTGTGTAGAGAATTCATTGAGTGTCTAGAGAATTCCAGTGACTGTGGTGTATCACGTGAATCAGTTACATATATTCAATTATCCAACTGTTTCATGCGTATTTGAGATCACTCATACATGAATCAGTTACATCTATCACGCGTATTTGAGGTCACTCATGCATCTATCCAGCTGTATCTAACTTCCTGTTTCACACGTCTTTGATATCACTCCCAAATTCATATCTATAAATACCTTTCTCCATATCTTTCAACAAGAACCATCTTCTTAATACTTTCTCATACTCATAACTTTCATATTGATTCTCTCATGTAACTACTTTATAATTCTTTTTACCAGAATGATATTGATTCCTTAGTTCGTACTCCCTCCATTCCAAAATAATAGTCTTTGACTTTGTGCACGTATTTTGAGATGTAAAAAAAACATATTTCTACACATTATTTTTGATGAAGACCAATTCTATACATATGACTGTATTAGCTGAAATGAAAACAACATCCACCACTCAATGTATGGAATTGATTTTAACACCATTTTGTGCACACACATAATAAATTTATTTTTTATAATAAATCAGCGTGTTGTATATTAATCTAACACTATCCATCTTGATATCAGATGATTGAGTAAAAGTACAGAAGAAAATGCATCTAAACACCCTTTGTAGCCTCTGAGGAAACATAGAGTTCATGGCCACCAGGAACAAAGGTACAACGAACTCTCAAGATCCAGAGCCACCAAGGCCATCTACCAAATGAAGATGAGCCGCTCCTCCTCATCACCACCCTAAAAATGAACACCTCCACCAAGGGCACCACCACCATAAATGAGACTACTATGATAGCAAATCAGAGTCACTGTCCTCCAAACCACCGGTGTGCGTCCAGCGGAGTCATTGTGGACAAAGACAAGAGGAGTGTGTTTACCATGAGCAGGAGCAGCATCTCCTCCTCATCTTCATCAGCCATATCAGATGATCACCAAAAAGGTCATCATAAGAGCAGCGCATCATGTGGAAGAACTGCCAGTAAAATGACGAGCCCATGTACCACGAGAACCACACTTCTATTTTTCTACATATTTGTCATCTTGTAAAAGTGAAATATTGTGTATTTAGGTTCTGCATAATTTGAATATTAATCATGTAATACTTTTGAAACACTTAATTTGAAAATATATATCTAATCAATATCACAACATTATTATCAATATTTATGACTTTAAGAAGTTGCAAAATGAGAGAAGATATAGAAAAGAATTTCTTTGACTATCAAAACTTTAATATAATTATTTTTTACTTAGAATATATGAATTTCGGTAATTAAAAATTATAAAAAAAATCTTTTAAATTGTGGCTTGAGAAATGGAATATATGAGTTGAAAGAAGGATCAAATAGTACGAAAAGTAATATAGAATATGAATTCCAGTAATTAAAATATATAGAAAACGTAATAAATTGTAGCTCGAGAAATGGAATATGAGTTGAAAGAAAGGATCAAATAGTGAATTAAAAAAAATATTTAAATAAATTTGAATAACCCACCTCTACAAAAAAAATATTTAAATAACTTTGAATATTCCAAATGAAAAAATAAGAAAAATATGTCACTACTAAAATTTTGAAAAAACTAGGTTAATTAGGAATATTCCACAAAAGTAATTAAATAATTTAACTAATTTCATTATTATTTGAAAATTTGGCCTCATTTTTAAGATTTGTCTAAGGCCCAATAATTTCTTTAACCGGCAGTAAAAAAAATATTTGGCTCTCCCCACAAGGTTGATAATAATATAAGCGATTTAAAATATAAAAATTTTAATATTTGAAAATTATTTTATAAATTAAATAAAAATCCAAAATATTATAGATAAACTATCATTTTAAATAGTCTAGCAAGCTTATATTACAAAATAAAATATCACAAGTGACATGCATGGTAAAAGAAACAATTTAATAAAATAATATTATATAAGTGTAAATGATATATATTAAGAAATTAATATAATAATAAATATTTTAAGGATGTTTAGTGTATTTCATGATGTGTTTGATAAAATCAAATTTTTAATAAGCATATGAAGAGAGTTAGGATGGGTCAAGTGTACAAAATCCTGGAAGCATATGAAGAGTTCTGCAGCCGTGCGGAGAATTCCGTCTGGTTTATTTGGTCACAAGTGTGGAGAGAATTCTGTGAGTATCTGGAGAATTCCACAGCGAGTGTGGTGTATCATGTGAATCAGTCACATCTATCCAATTATCGAGCTGTTTTACATTCAATTATCCAGCTGTTTCACGCGTATTTGAGGTCACTCACACATCTATCCAGCTGTATATATAGTCACTCACACATCTATCCAGCTGTATCTATCTTCCTGTTTCACAACGTCTTTGATATCACTCCCAAATTCATATCTATAAATACCTTTCTCCATGAACCAAATCTTTAAACAAGAACCATCTTCTTAATACTTTCTCATACTCATAACTTTCATACTGATTCTCTCATGTAACTACTTTATAATTCTTTTACCAGAATGATATTATTTCATTAGTTAGAATGTCATAGTGAGGTTTTTGATGAAGACCAATTCTATCCTTATGACTGTATCAGCTGAAATGAAGACAACATCCACCACTCAATGTA
Organism: Daucus carota subsp. sativus; assembly: GCF_001625215.2. Lineage (NCBI taxonomy): Eukaryota > Viridiplantae > Streptophyta > Magnoliopsida > Apiales > Apiaceae > Daucus > Daucus carota. The sequence continues at coordinate 44,635,815 of NC_030385.2, read as the reverse complement.
TGGAATTGATTTTAACATCATTTTTCATCATTTTTTGCACACACATAATTGATTTATTTCTTATAATATATCGGGAAAATTAATTCTAAAGTCCCTGAACTATATACACTTTTTTTTCTAGGTCCCTGAACTATAAATGTCAATTCATAAGTAATTCAACTCTTGATTTTTTCCTATCTGGGTCCTTCCGTTAGATTTGGTTTGACGTCGTTAGTTCTTCTTAAGTTCATGAGAATCAAAGATAACTTTGAAGGTGATTCTGGTATCCAAATTTGAAGCTTGAGTAATCAAATTGCTCGTTTTTCAATCCTCTATCCATCTATACCATCAAAATTTAGTTTGGTAATTTTCGAATTTTGAATTGAATATTAGTTTTCATTTTAATAGCTTTTTTTCGAATTATAATGATGTAGATTGATAGATCGTTTGATTATGAGCATGTTCATATAATTTTCGTGATTTTTAGTGTTCAAATTAGCCTCGTCGGAAAATTCGAGCTCACCGGATTTGAGCTTTTCCGACCAAGTTCACCGGAAAAACTAACGGCGTCAAATCAGATCTAACAGAAGGATCTAGGTAAGAAAAAATCAAGAGTTGAATTACTTATGAATTAACATTTATAGTTCAGGGACCTAGGAAAAAAAAGTGCCTATAGTTCAGGGACTTTAGAATTAATTTTCCCTAATATATCAGCGTGCTGTATATTAATCTAACACTATCCATCTTGAAATCAGATGATTGAGTAACTGAGAGTACAGAAGAAAATGCATCTAAACACCCTTAGTGACCTCTGAGGAAACGTAGAGTTCATGGCCACCAGGAACAAAGGTACAACGAACTCTCGAGATCCAGAGCCACCAAGGCCATCTACCAAATGAAGATGAGCCGCTCCTCCTCATCACCACCCTAAAAATGAACACCTCCACCATGGGCACCACCACCATAAAGGAGACTACTATGATAACAAATCAGAGTCACTGTCCTCCAAACCACCGGTGTGCATCCAGCGGAGTCATTGTGGACAAAGACAAGAGGAGTGTGTTTACCCGCATTATAAGTTACCCTGAGCAGGAGCAGCATCGAGGAGGATAAAAATTATCTCATCTTCCTCCTCATCTTCATCAGCCATATCAGATGATCACCAAAAAGGTCATAATAAGAGGAGCGCATCATGTTGAAGAACTGTCACTAAAACCCGATGTACTACGAGAACCACACTTCTTTTTTCTACATATTTGTCATCTTGTAAAAGAGAAATATTGTGTATTTAGTTCTGCATAATTTGAATATTTATCGTGTAATACTTTTGAAACACTTGAAAATGTATATCTAATCAATATCACAACATTATTATCAATATTTATGACTTTAAGAAATTTTGCACGGTTGCAAAATGAGAGAAGATATAGAAAAGAATTTCTTTGACTATCAAAATTTTAATATAATTATTTTTTATTTAGAATATATGAATTCCGGTAATTAAAAATTATCAAAAATGTATTAAATTGTGGCTTGAGGAATGGAATATGAGTTGAAAAAAAGGATCAAATAGTGAATGACAAAAATATTTAAATAAATTTAAATAACACAATTCTATAAAAAAATATTTAAAAAATAATTTGAATATTCCTATTGAAAAAATAAGAAAAATATGTCACTATTAAAATTTTGAAAAAATTAGGTTAATTAGAATATAATCCACAAAAGTACTTAAATAATTTAACTAATTTCAGTATCATCTTTTTAGAGAAAATGCCCAAAATCTCATATATTAATAATTAAAGCGCCCAAATTATCAATTGACGGGATTACCGTCCTTTTCACCCACTCAAGCGCGCATCGTCCTGATGCGTGTATGAGAATTCATATACATCCTTATTCAAACAATATATCCTGTTTTTCAAAATTCTATTCAGCTACTAGTAACCTCTCTCTATATTTCTCATTCTTCCTTTTAAAGACTTTTCATGTCTTACTTTCTTATTTAAAGCAACGACTTTTGATCCATCTTCTCCCATCAATTGCATGTGAAAGACATGTGCCTCTTTCAAGTCTAACAATATTTCTCCTTGAAGCTTAAAGACTATGACACGTGAAAAGTTTAAATTCCTGGATACATCATATACGCATCCCGCATATGCGTATGTCTGTGGTGTGTAATAACATACAATACAATCCACGCATGAGTCGAATGCGTGTACTGTGCACTTTCGCATCTAAAGTATCGGTAACCTAGGTGTGTAGCTCATACGCATCCTTATGATGCTTGCTTACCGTATACGCATTCCTGACCTGCGCATTTGATTGGGTATTTAAGGCACATTTTCAAGAAATCGTTATTCTGGGCAAGGTTACTTGAAAAGTTGTTAGATAAGGCTTTCACCCTCATTTTTATTATATATTAATTTGTGTTTCATTTAGTTGATGTGAATAAATTTTTCAAATTCAGTCATTAATTAAAAAATCAGGCTTAATTCACTTGTTGTGTTAACTGTGCATTCCAGTCCAGAACAACTACATTTTTTATTTTCTTGGACATATTTAGTTATTTTATATTTTATTTATTTATTTATTTATTCTTTGCAAAAAAAGAATTTAAAATTTTATCTTGTAAATTTGAATATTAAAAAAATATTTATATTATTAATATAATATCGGATTTTTTTAATATTAGGCCTCATTTTTAGATTTGCCTAAGGCCCCAAAATTTTTTGAGCCGGCGCCGAGTAAAAATAATATTTGCCTCCCCCCACAATGTTGATAATAATATAAGCGATTTAAAATATTAAAAAAAAATTGTAAAAATTATATTTTTAATTAAATAAAAAAATCAAAATATTTTAGATAAACTATCATTTTAAGTAGTCTAGCGAGCTTATATTACAAAATAAAATATTATGAATGACATATATGTTAAAAGAAATCATCTTAATAAAATAATATTATATAAGTGTAAATGATATACATATTAAAAAAATAAATATTTTAAGGATGTTTAGTGTATTGGGTGATGTTTTTGACAAAATCAAAGTTTTAATAAGCATATGAAGAGTTAGGATGAGTCAGGTGCACCCAAGCTATGAGTTCTTGTGAGTCTGGGTGTGTGGAGAATTCTGTGCATCAACAGAATTCTGGTGCATTTGGTCTACAATTGTGTAGAGAATTCGGTGAGTATCTAGAGAATACGAATCAGTTACATTTATCCATTTATCAAGCTGTTTCACGCGTATTTGATGTCACTGATCATACATTTATCTATTTGTCTATTTGTCTACAAGTGTGTAGAGAATTCTATAACTAGAGAATTCAAGTGAATGTGGTGATTAATGTGGTGTATCATGTGAATCAGTTACATCTATCCAATATCCGGCTGTTTCACGCATATTTGATATCATCTATTTATCCAGTTGTTTCACGCGTATTTGACATTATCCATTAATCATGTTGTTTCATACGTATTTGATATCACTCCTAATTTCATATCTATAAATACCTTTCTCCATAAACCAAGTCTTTCAACAAGAAGCATTTTCTTAAAAGTCTCTTTCATACTCATAAGTTTCATACTAATTCTCTTCTGTAACTATTTTCTAGTTTTTTTTTTTATCAGAATGATATTATTTCATTAGTTCTTATGTCGCGGTGAGGTTTTATGAAGATTAATTATATACTTATGACTGTATCAGCTAAAATGAAGACAACATCCACTACTCAAGGTATGGAATTGATCTTAACATCATTTTGTGCACACACGTAATTGATTTATTTTCTTATATATCAGAGTGTTGTATATTAATCTAACACTGTCCATCTTGAAATTAGATGATTGAGTAACTGAGAGTACAGAAGAAAATGCATCTAAACACCCTTCGTGGCCTCTGAGGAAAAGTAGAGTTCATCGCTACCAGGAACAAAGGTAAGAGGAACTTTCAAGATCCAGAGCCAGCAAGGCCATCTACCAAATGAAGATGGGCTGCTCCCTCCTCATCACCTCCATAAAATGGAACACCTCCGCCATAGGCACCACCACCATAAATGAAAGTACCATGACTGCGAATCAGAGTCACTGTCCACCAAACCACCGGTGTGCGTCCAGAGGAGTCATTGTGGACAAAGACAAGAGGATTGTGTTCATCCACATCAGTTGTTATGAGCAGCTGCAGCATCCAGGAAAGCAAAAAATTATTCCATCATCATCCTCGTCTTCAGCCATCTCAGATGATCACCAAGAAGGTCATCTCAAGAGCAGCGCATCATGTGGAAGAACTTCCAGTACAATGACAAGGCCGATGTGCTACGAGAACTACAATTCTATATTTCTATATATTTGTCATCTTGTAAAAGTGAGATCTTGTGTACTTAATTTTGCATAATTTAAATATTTATCAGGTAATATTTCTTGATTTATCGTAACTTCCATCTCACCTTCCTGAATTGCTTTTGTTTCTGGAGCATCCACCTCATAGTCATTCGCTGCAGCAGTTTCTTTATTCTCCACAACAACAGCTTCTAAAGTACTTTTCCCAGTGTCATTAACATTTTCTGACACTACACCACCTTCATTCTTCATCGCAGCTTCCACCTCATCCACCTGACCAGCTTCTTCTGTTTTCTGTGAAGCATCCACCTCATTCGATGCAGCAGTTTCAGCATCTGAACATTGAGCAGCAACCAGATCAATATCACTAGGCTTGGTTGTCAGAGAAATCACTGGATTGTTTATAACTGAAAATGCAGCATCATCGGATATAAAATGTTCAGTTGCATCAGTTTCATCAAGCAGATTGAATTTTCTTTAATAATTTCAATGAAACATTGCAGGGATATGATTTCATATTAGTAATTTGGATGAAATTGGAGTTTCATACATGCATTATTAATGAATATTAAAATTAAAATTAATTTATAAATGAATATTATCCACGAAAGGACAGAAATTATATTATATTTTAAAAATTAATTTATGCAATTTAGCTAAATCTAATAGTAATTTTAAGTAGTCTAGCGAGCTTATATTGCAAAATAAAATATCATAAATGACATGCATGTTAAAAGAAATACTTTAATAAAATAATATTATATAAGTGTAAATGATATATATATATTAAGAAATTAATTTCATAATAAATATTTTAAGGATGTTTAGTGTATTCGTTTGACAAAATCAAAATTTTAATAAGCATATGAAGAATTAAGATGGGTCAGGTGTACAAAATTCTAAAGCATATGAAGAGTTCTGGGTGAGTCTGGTATACAACTGTGCGGAGAATTCTATCAACATCAAGAGAATTCCGTCTGGTTTATTTGGTCACAAGTGTGTAGAGAATTATGTGAGTATCTGGAGAATTCCGCAGTGAATGTGGTGTATCACGTGAATCAGTTACATCTATAGCTGTTTTACGCGTATGTGATGTCACTCCTACATTTATCTATTTGGTCTACAAGTGTGTAGAGAATTCTCTAAGTGTCTAGAGAATTCCAGCGGGTGTGGTGTATCAAGTGAATCAGTTACATCTGTCCAATATCAATTACATCTGTCTAATTATCCAGCTGTTTCAGGCGTATTTGAGGTCACTCATACATCTATCCAGCTTATCTATCTTCCTCTTTCACATGTCTTTGATATCACTTCCAAATTCATATCTATAAATACCTTTCTCCACGAACCAAATCTTTCAACAAGAACCATCTTCTTAATACTTTCTCATACTCATAACTTTCATACTGATTCTCTCCTGTAACTAAACATCCACCACCCAATGTATGGAATTGATTTTAACATCATTTTGTGCACAAACATAATTGATTTTATTTCTTATAATATATCAGCGTGTTGTATATTAATCTAACACTATCCATCTTGAAATCAGATGATTGAGTAACTGAGAGTACAGAAGAAAATGCATCTAAACACCCTTCGTGGCCTCTGAGGAAACGTTGAGTTCATGGCTACCAGAAACAAAGGTACAACGAACTCTCGAGATCAAGAGCCACCAAGGCCATCTACCAAATGAAGATGAGCCGCTCCTCCTCATCACCACCCTAAAAATGAACACCTCCATCATGGGCACCACCATCATAAAGGAGACTATGATGACCGCAAATGAGAGTCACTGTCATCCAAACCACCAGTGTGTGTGTCCAGCAGAATCATTATGGACAAAGACAAGAGGAGTGTGTTTACCCACCCTGAGAAGCAGCAGCATCGAGGAAGATAAAAATTATTTCATCTAATTCCTCCTCATCTTCATCAGCCATATCAGATGATCACCAAAAAGGTCATAATAAGAGGAGCGCATCATGTTGAAGAACACTTCATGTTTACCCACCCGGCGAGATGATTACATGTGCTGCAGGCTCGATCAGAAGGCTCTCTCCATTTTTCTATATACTTGTCATCTTGTAAGAGTGAAATATTGTGTATTTAGTTTTCCATAATTTAAAATATTTATAATGTAATATTTTTGAAACACTTGAAAATATATATCTAATTAATATCACAACATTATTATCAATTTTTTTTATTAATCTATTAGACTTCAGTGCATTGCAAACGGTCAAAAGAAAATATGAAATATAAATTTTATTTATTCATAAACTAAGAAAACTAGAAAAGAGTGAAAACTAGGGCTGTTTAACGAACCGAGCTGTTCGCGAACAAGCTCGAGCTCGGCTCGTTAAGAGCTCGTTCGGCTCGGCTCGTTAAGTTAACGAGCTCGAGCTCGAACACAAAAAATTGTTCGTTAAGTAAACGAGCTCGAGCCGAGCTTTTAGTATGTTCGGCTCGAGCTCGGCTCGAGCTTGGCTCGAGCTCGGCTCGTTAAAACTCGAAAAAATGTAATATTTTTGGGGTTTTTTTTATAATTTATATATGTTATTGAACTCAGAATTCAACATATAATTTATATATATATATATTTTAGTGATGTAACCAAAATTTCAGAAAATAATAATTTTATATGGTTTGCTATTTTAATAGTCAAGTAGAAGGTTAACTAGTACCGCTAACTAGTGTTTAATCCTAAATTAGTGTTTCAATTTTTTAAAAAATATTTCTTACCGATCCAACCGTATGGATGTTAACATATATACATTTTAGTGATATAAACAAAGTTTCAAAAAAATTAAAATTATTTGGTTAGCTATTTTAAGAGTCAACTAGCGGTTTGTCTTTATTTTTTTTCTGGCTCGGCTCGACTCGACTCGACTCGGCTCGGCTTGTATTTGTTCGCGAACAAGCTCGTGTTCGGCTCGTTAGTTAACGAGCCGAGCTTGAACACAATTTTTGTTCGATAAAAAAGCTCGGCTCGGCTCGACTCGTCAGAAAAAAAAATTAAAGCTCGGCTCGGTTCGGTCAAAACTCGGCTCGGCTCGGTTCGTGAACAGCCCTAGTGAAAACAGCAGCAGGTCACTGTTTAGGAACGTAATCCGGTGCTTGTGAACATAAGTTTTAGTCATCAAAAATAAAATAAAATAATTTTAATTTAAATTATAATTTTCAATTTTTTCCAAGTTATTTGTATCATGCACACATCAAAGTTGAATATTAATCTATAAAATTAACGTAATTTTTTCATCTCCCGGTCATCTAAGGTGTAAGCACTTTAAGTATTTATTTAAACACCATTTCGACTATATATATTTTTCGCCGATTGCAAAAAAAAGAAATTGATTTAAAATTTTATCTTGTAAATTTTGAATATTAAAAAAAAAATTATATTATTAATATAATATTTATTTTTTTAGAATTAGGTCTCATTTTTAAGATTTGTCTACGGCCCCAAATCTTCTTTAACCGGCAGCAAAAAAGTATTTGGCTCTTCCCACAATGTTAATAATAATATAAGCGATTTAAAATATAAAAATTTTAATATTTGAAAATTAGTTTATAAATTAAATAAAAATAAAAAATATTATAGGTAAACTATCATTTTAAGTAGTCTAGCGAGCTTATATTGCAAAATAAAATATCATAAATGACATGCATGTTAAAAGAAACATTTTAATAAAATAATATTATATAAGTGTAAATGATATACATATTAAGAAATTAATATTATAATAAATATTTTAAGGATGTTTAGTGTATTTCATGATGTGTTTGACAAAATCAAAATTTTAATAAGCATATGAAAAGTCAGGATGGGTCAAGTGTACAAGTGTACAAAATTCTAGAAGTATATGAAGAGTGCTGGGTGAGTTTGGTATAGAGCTGTGCGGAAAATTTCCGTCTGGTTTATTTGGTCACATAGAATTCTTTAAGGGGCCGTTTGGTTCGCTTCGAGGAAACGGAATGAAATTCAGAAAGGGAAACGCGGAGAAAAGAAAGGAATGATCCTGAATTGTTTTACTGGTTTGGTTTTGTGGTAGAAACTGAATGAAAATTTTTGTGATTAATTTTATATTCGATTTTTTTAATATTATATAATTTCAAAAGAGTTAAATGTATTTATATCTATAACAAGATAATTTATTTACATTCTAATAAATTAATATAATTTATTTAACCATACTATTAATTTTTTAAAATAAATTAACATGTGAATTATGTCACAATTATATTTAATTAAAAAAACTAAATTAAAAATTATTTTTAATTCTTAAAAATACTTTATATGATAATCTTTTATTCTAATTGTTTAAAATATGAATTATAACTCAAAATAGAAAAAAGATGAGAAAAGGGAATCCAAATACCTAGTTGGGGGTGGGGAATGAGTTATGAGCAATATTGGTAAACCCACGGGGAAAGAGAATGATGATTTTTACAAAACAAACACGTACAAAGGGAATCAATCAGGTTGATTACCTTTTCCTTTCCCGAATACCCCTAACCAAACCGCCGCTAAGAGTCTAGAGAAATCAATCAGGTTGATTACCTTTCCCTTTCCTGAATACCCCTAACCAAACGGCCCCTATGAGTCTAGAGAATTCCAGTGATTGTGGTGTATCACGTGAGCTGTTTCACGCGTATTTGAGGTCACTCCAGTTGTATCTTTCTTCCTGTTTCACACGTATATGATATCACTCCCAAATTCATATCTATAAATACCTTTCTCCAAGAACCAAATCTTTCAACAAGAACCATCTTCTTAATACTTTCTCATACTCGTAACTTTCATACTGATTCTCTCATGTAACTACTTTATAATTCTTTTTACCAGAATGATATTGATTCATTAGTTTGTATGTCATATTGAAGTTTTTGGTGAAGACTAATTCTATCCTTATGACTGTATCAGCTGAAATGAAGACAACATCCACCACTCAATGTATGGAATTGATTTTAACTTCATTTTGTGCACACACATGATTGATTTATTTCTTGTAATATATCAGTGTGTTGTATATTAATCTAACACTATCCATCTTGAAATCAAATGATTGAGTAATTGAGAGTACAGAAGAAAATGCATCTAAACACCTTTAGTGGCCTCTGAAAAAACGTAGAGTTCATGGCCACCAGGAAAGGTACAACGAACTCTCGAGATCAAGAGCCACCAAGGCCATCTACCAAATGAAGATGAGCCGCTCCTCCTCATCACTACCCTAAAAATGAACACCTTCACCATGGGCACCACCACCATAGAGGAGACTACTATGACAGCAAATCAGAGTCACTGTCCTCCAGACCCACCGGTGCGTCCAGCTAGCACAAATCAGAATCATCTTCTACAAAGACAAGAAGAGTGTGTTTACCGCATTATACCCTGAGCAGCAGCAGCATCGAGGAAGATAAAAATTATCTCATCTTCCTCCTCATCTTCATCAGCCATATCAGATGATCACCAAAAAGGTCATAATAAGATGAGCGCATCATGTTGAAGAACTGCCACTAAAATGACGAGCCCGATGTACTACGAGAACTACACTTTTATTTTTCCATGTATTTGTAATCTTGTAAAAGTGAAATATTGTGTATTTAATTTTTCATAATTTAAATATTTATCATGTAATATTTTTGAAACACTTGAAAATATATATCTAATTAATATCACAACATTATTATCAATATTTATGACTTTAAGAAATTGTGAACGGTTGCAAAATGAGTAAAGATATAGAACAGAATTTCTTTGACTGTCAAAATTTTAATATAATTATATTTTATTTAGAAGATGAATTCCGGTAATTAAAAATTATAGAAAATGAATAAATTGTGGCTTGAGGAATGGAATATATGAGTTGAAAGAAGGATCAAATAGTAAGAGAAAAATATTAAAAAAAATTCAGACTTTGACTATCAAAATTTTAGTATAATATATTTGTTATTTAGAATATGAATTCCAGTATTTAAAAAAATGTAATAAATTGTGGTTTGAGGAATGGAATATGAGTTGAAAGAAAGGATCAAATAGTGAATGAAAAAAATATTTAAATAAATTTAAATAACACAATTCTATAAAAAAAAATTTAATAAATTTGAATATTCCTAATGAAAAAATAAGGAAAATATGTCACTATTAAAATTTTGAAAAACTATGTTAATTAGGATATACTCCACAAAAGTACTTAAATAATTTATCTAATTTCAGTATTATTTTTATTATATATCAATTTGTGTTTCATTTAGTTGATGTGAATAGATTTTTCAATTTCAGTCATGAATTAAAAAATCACGCTTAATTCACTTGTTGTGTTAATTCACTTGTTGTGTTAACTGTGTGCATTCCAGTCCAGAACCACTATATTTTGTATTTTTTGGACATATTTAGTTATTTTATATTTTATTTATTTATTTATTTATTCCTTGCAAAGAAAAAGAAATTGCTTTAAAATTTTATCTTGTAAATTTGAATATTAAAAAAATATTTATATTATTAATATAATATCAGATTTTTTAAATATTAGGCCTCATTTTTAAATTATTCTAAGGCCCCAAAATTTTTTGAGGCGGCGCCGAGTAAAAATAATATTTGCCTTCTCCCACAATGTTGATAATAATATAAGCAATTTTATATTATCAAGTTAGTTATCAATAATATTATCAATTTTATATTATCAATGTTGATAATTTTTTTAAAATATAAAAAAATTAATATTTGTAAAAAATATTTTTTTTAATTAAATAAAAATCAAAATATTTTATATAAATTATCATTTTAAGTAGTCTAGCGAACTTATATTACAAAATAAAATATTATAAATGACATGTGTGTTAAAAGAAATCATCTTAATAAAATAATATTATATAAGTGTAAATAATATACATATTAAAAAATAAATATTTTAAGGATGTTTAGAGTATTGGGTGATGTATTTGACAAAATCAAAATTTTAATAAGCATATGAAGAGTCAGGATAAGTCAGGTGTACTGGAAGCTACCATTTCTTGTGAGTCTGGTATACAGGTGTGCGGAGAATTCTGGTGCATTTGGTCTACATTTGTGTAGAAAATTCAGTGAGTATCTAGAGAATACTAGTGGGTGTGATGTATCACATGAATCAGTTGCATTTATCCATTTATCAAGCTGTTTCACGCGTATTTGATGTCAGTGATGTCTGATCATACATTTATCTATTTGTCTATTGGTTTACAAGTGTGTAGAGAATTCCGTAAGTATCTAGAGAATTCAAGTGAATGTGGTGTATCATGTGAATCAGTTACATCTATCCAATATCCTTTTCACGCGTATTTGATGTCACTCATACATTTATCCATCTATTTGTTTCACGCGTATTTGATGTCACTCATACATTTACACGCTGTTTCACATGTATTTGATATCATCTATTTATCCAGCTGTTTCACACGTATTTGACATTATCCATTAATCATGTTGTTTCATACATATTTGATATCACTCCTAAGTTCATATCTATAAATACCTTTCTCCATAAACCAAGTCTTTCAACAAGAACAATCTTCTTAAAAGTCTCTTTCATACTCATAAGTTTCATACTGATTCTCTCCTGTAACTATTTTCTAATTTTTTTGATCAGAATGATATTATTTCATTAGTTCTTATGTCGCGGTGAGGTTTTTAATGAAGATCAATTATATACTTATGATTGTATCAGCTAAAATGAAGACAACATTCACGACTCAAGGTATGAAATTGATCTTAAATCATTTTGTGCACACGCGTAATTGATTTATTTTCTTATATGTCAGCGTGTTGTATATCAATCTAACACTAGAGTTCATCCATCTTGAAATTAGATGATTGAGTAACTGAGAGTACAGAAGAAAATGCATCTAAATACCCTTCGTGGCCTCTGAGAAAAGTAGAGTTCATCGCTACCAGGAACAAAGGTACGAGGAACTTTCAAGATCCAGAGCCAGCAAGGCCATCTACCAAATGAAGATGGGCTGCTCCCTCCTCATCACCTCCATAAAATGGAACACCTCCGCCATAGGCACCACCACCATAAATGAAAGTACCATGACTGCGAATCAGAGTCACTGTCCACCAAACCACCGGTGTGCGTCCAGACGAGTCATTGTGGACAAAGACAAGAGGATTGTGTTCATCCACATCAGTTGTTATGAGCAGCTGCAGCATCCAGGAAAGCAAAAAATTATTCCATCATCATCCTCGTCTTCAGCCATCTCAGATGATCACCAAGAAGGTCATCTCAAGAGCAGCGCATCATGTGGAAGAACTGCCAGTACAATGACAAGGCCGATGTGCTACGAGAACTACAATTCTACATTTCTATATATTTGTCATCTTGTAAAAGTGAGATCTTGTCTACTTAATTTTGCATAATTTAAATATTTATCATGTAATATTTCTTGGTTTATTGTAACTTCCATCTCACCTTCCTGAATTGCTTTTGTTTGTGGCGCATCCACCTCATTCGATGCAGCAGTTTCCAGGGGCGGATCTAGCACACAAATATTAGGGGGGCATGAAGCAAATTTTCGAAAAACACCTATATATTTTTAAATTTTTTGAGGGCACTTTTATAGTTTTGCAAAATTTAGAATGGTGAAAAAATGTAAAAAAAATATTTAGGGGGGGCACGTGTCCCCCCGCGCCTCTTCCTAGATCCGCCCCTGGCAGTTTCAGCATCTGAACATTGAGCAGCAACCAGATCAATATCACTAGGCTTGGTTGTCAGAGAAATCACTGCATTGTTATTAACTGAAAATGCAGCATCATCGGATATAAGATGTTCAGTTGCATCAGGCAGATTGATATTTCTTCAATAATTTCAGTGAAACATTGCAAGGAACATGATTTCATATTAATAATTTGGATGAACTTGATTTTCATACATGCATTATTAATGAATATTAAAATTAAAATTAATTTATAAATGAATATTACCGACGAAAGGATAGAAATTAAATTAAATTTATGAATTAATTTATGCAATTTAGCTAAATCTGATAGTAATTTTAATTATATATTAATTTGTGGTTCAATTGTTTGACGTGAATAATTTTTTCCAATTTTTATTCATTGATCTAATAGAATTTTGTGATGAAATACAAATTTTGTATATTCATAACTTGAGATAACTTGAGAAAATAATAAACAAATATTTTTTACTCTCCCCCATTATGAGGATAAATAATATAACAGATTTAATACACAAAATATATTCAATATTTAATGAAATATATTTTTAAATTAATTTAGTCAAAAAAATATTATTATAAGTGGTATAGCTAGATCACATCAGAAAATAAAATATCATAAATAATATACCTATCCGAAGAAATCACCCAAACAAATATAATAATATAAATATAAGTAACATATATATATATATATATATATATATATATATATATATATATTGAAAAATGAATATTATAACTTATAAAGATGTCTCAAGTTCCAATCTAATGCTAGTGTGTTTTAGAAAAATAAAAATATATAATTTTGTGAAAATATATCATTATTGTATAAGTATATAAAAAAATTATAAATAGGTGATAATATGTTTGAATAAAGTTGTAAAGTTGTAATATTTATCCAATTGGTGTGTTTTTAGAGTATTCCAGTCATTTACAATTATAACCTAGGAGTTCTGGAGGGTTCTATAAGTAACTATGAGTTTCTGGAGTGTTCTGGTCATACATAAATGAAAATTCCAGAGAGTTCGAGAGAGTTCTATCGATATCTAGAAAATTATAGTGTACACGAGATTAGTGATATCTAGAAAATTATAGTGTACACGAGATTAGTCACAATCAGTGAGTTTCTCTAGAGTTCGGGAGAGTTCTGTCGATATCTAGAAAATTATATTAGTCACAATCATTGAGTTTCTCTAGAGTTCGGGAGAGTTCTATCGATATCTAGAAAATTATAGTGTATATTACATCATCTATCTAGCTGGTTCACTCTTCTATAAATGCCTTTCATCAAGAATCATTTCTTAAACTTCTTTCTCATACTCATAACTTCACAACTACACCATGATTCTCTCAGTAAATGCTTTATAATAAATTTCATCTTAGAATGATATGATTTCATTAGTTCTCCAGTCATAGTGATATTTGTGGTGAAGATCAATTCCACAACTATGATTGTCTCAACTGAAATGAAGACTAAACCACCACTCAAGGTCTGAAACTAATTTTATCTGTTATATAACATCATTTTGTACACAGATGCGATTGATTTATTTTCTTATATATGAGCGCTGCATATCTAACATTGTCGATCTTGAAATTAGATGATTGAGTATCTGAGAGTATAGAAGAAAATGCATATAGAACGGCGTTCGTGGCCTGTGAGGATACGTAGAGTTGTTCACTATGAGGAACAAAGGTACAAAGGAACTCTCAATCAAGATCTCCACCCGAACGCCCTTGAGATTCAGAGACGGCATCTTCCAAAAGAAGATGAAGAAGACCTCCATGATAAGCGGAGTGTGTTTTCAACCACCAGTTTCCCTGAGAAGTAGAAGCAGCTTCCATAAAAAGAAAACTGTGTGCTCGTCTTCTGCAAGCGTCTCAGATGATCACCAGGAAGATCATCATCAGAGCAGCTGGCGCATCATGGAACTGATGATGATGATTTGCTCTATGTACTAGGAGAACTACCATTCCAATATTTAAAATTAAAAAAAATAGATTAATTGTGTATAGGTGTAAATTTTACAAAATTAGAAAATATGTATCTATTAATATAGTTTTTATTGATATAAAATTATCACATAATTATTATTGATAGTTGTTTCTTTACAATATATAAATTATAATCGATAAAGAATTATAAAAGTATTTATTTATTTAATCTGGGAAATTGAGAATAAAATGATGATAAAATAAAGTGATTAAATAAATAATAATACGTCGAGTTTCTAATTTAAATGATAAAATAAAGTGATTAAATAAATAATAATACGTGGAGTTTCTAATTTAAATGACGATAAAATTTTAATTAAAATCTTATTGTTAATTATTTTAATTCAAAATATTTTAGCTTATTAACATGTTTAACTTTTAAAAATCAGATATATTGATTTTATAAAAAAAAATATCAAAATGTTAAAATCGTAATAATAATATAGGCCATGTACTGTGCTGTTACTGCCCTTCCAAGAAAAAGAAGTATTGCTAAATAAATCTCATACTTTCATATCCCTGTCACAATTTTCACTAGATAACATAGTAGCCAATCATATTATTTCTTGTCTGAAACCTCATCTCCTCCACTTGTCAAGCTGTTCCCATGCCAGTGAAGAAAGGTAAGCATCTTCTAATATATTCACACTTATCTCTGTTTCAAGTTCAGCAGACTAGTTTTACTCGAATTCTCGAAAAAAGGCTAAGACCATTTTGATCTTCTGTAAAATTTATCCAAGTTTCTAACTCTTCTATACTGCACTATTTTATATTGTACTTGAATCCAAAGCAGCATATGATTATGTGAATATGTGATCATCTAAGACATAGTTGTCTGTCTGTGTTTGTAAGAACTTTCTGGTTTTCCACTTATAGTTTGCATACTTGTGAGTAGTTTTGATGAATTCTGAGTGATAATTTTCAGATTGTTAGTAATTATGACTCTGTTTATATCCTTAAGCAATATATGACAACATGATTTCAACTTCTGGATTGAAATTGGCTATCGAATATTAATTGAGCTTCATCCGTTCATTTTAAACTGTGTTTCATACACTTTCAACAATTGTGGAGTACCATTGCTGCAATCTTACTATGTAGTTAAATGTGATTATTGGGATTAGGGATACATTTTTTTTTAGGTCTGGATCAGTCTAGTACATTAGCTAATCTATTCGGAAAATGAAATATTCATACACTTCTAACCATTGGGGAAGACCATTGCAACAATCTTACAATGTAGTTAAATGTAATTATTGGGTTGGGGGGTACATTCTTCCGGTCCTTTGTCATAGATGCTTACTTGCTGTCATTACTATTACAATGAACAGCCGGACTCTGGACTTCCATATCTTTCTTGTGACATCAAGGGAGAATATTTACATTTGTAGCTTAACAACGATACATATTTGAAAATGTGCTTAACTGTAGATTCCTAATGCTTTTGTATTTATCGCTTGTTACAATAATGGTAAGACTGCTGTAAATTTATACTATCTTGTGTAGATGAAATTAAACTGAGAATCGACATATGCTGAGCATATTACAGACTGCAATTGCTGAAGTCGAAAAATACTGTCATGTACAAGCTGGGCATTCTGTCTCACAAGGTCACCATTAGTTTGTGGAAAGATGTGGGAAGAAATTTTCATTCTGGACTATCATCTACAACCTGGAAACCAGTTTTAGATCAAAATATTGCAGGGTCTACCAATACAAAGGCCAGAAATCCATCTATTCTGGGGACTGATAGCCTGCATTTGATAAGGATAAACCGCATTTGCAGACCTACAATCCAATGCATGATTGGCGGAAGTTCAGAAGAGTTATCTGATGAAGATGATGAGCTATGCCCTGTTAATTGTGTCAGAGAATTCAAGAATGACAATGAATTCCTTAGAATACTAGAGAAGGCCAAGGAAACCAAATCTTTGGTGGTAGTAGATTTTTACCGCACTGCCTGTGGTAGCTGCAAATATATTGAACAGGGGTTTACAAAGCTATGCAAGGGATCTGGGGTCGAGGAAAATGGAGTAATATTCTTGAAACACAATGTGAGTACTGCTTTAGTCGATGATGAATATCTGTCTTGAGGTTTTATGGTTTTTGAATGTGTCCTGGTTCTTACAGAATTGAGGTTACAATTTCTACAGGTAATTGATGAATATGATGAACAATCTGAGGTTGCTGAACGTCTTCGAATCAAGGTGAATGCTTGATACCGTAGCATTTCAGTTTTTATCGAGCTCCCTCTCACCAGAATGTGTTCCGTTAAAGTCAGTTTAAATTGCCTAATTTCTTGAACTGATCACGTGTTAATGACTCGTTTATTTGAATGCAGGCTGTGCCCCTCTTCCATTTTTACAAAGATGGAGTTCTATTAGAAGCTTTTCCAACTAGAGACAAAGAAAGAATCATTGCAGCCATAGATAAATACACTGCTCCTGCCACTCAAGATTTATAAACCAGTTTAGTTATTTCTATATACTTGGCTTTTATGTATAGTAATCGTCAGATACTTAAGATTATTGCAAGATGTATGTGAATCCTCATGTCATATCTGTAGTAATACCAGAATTTTTTGAAGCATATCATCTCAGAATTTGAGAGCTGAGTTGCTTGATGTATTCGATGGCAATTCTTGAATAATAGATGAATGTCCCTTCTGAAAACCTCAGGATTCATTAGTAGAGTTGATCAACTGTTTGTTTCTGGGTAACCAAGTAACACAGGTTGCCTGCTAGCTATATTATGTCATATCATATATAGTTCCAGTTGAGCATTATGCAAACTTGTAATGTTGGAAACATATTCTTTCATCAGTCTGATATCAAAACATCAAAGCGTGTGCACAAGAGAATAACTAGACTATACTCCCTCTGTTTTTTTTTATATGACGCTTTGACTTTTGGCACACACTTTTAAGTGCTTTGACCGGGTAGTTAAAAATATTATTTTTTAAATTTTCTTTTTTTGAATAAAAATTTTGATTATATATTATTATTCAGAAAAAGAAAATTTAAAAAATAATATTTTTAACTACCCGGTCAAAGCACTTAAAAGTGTGTGCCAAAATTCAAAGCGTCATATAAAAAAAACAGAGGGAGTATAATATTGGAGAACATACAAGTGAAAGTGTCTTGAAGAATTTGAGGCTGAAAGCATAGCTTTAGAACTTGATAATTTTTTGGTTTAGGTATTTGCCTAACCAAGAATAATGACCAAAAACATCAGTTGCTACATTGTGTTGATCTACTAAGTACCTTGCTAATGGCACTTCGTAACGAGCTTTTACCATTCTTGTTTACAGACAATGTGTTCATAAGCATTGTGAAAAACTAATTCTCTCAAGTGCACTGAATATAGGAATTGTAGCAAGGTACTTTTGAGGACCGTGCACAAATGAGTTAGAAGCAATGAGCGCGCACAAAATTTCTAATGACCCGGATGAAAGTCTTGCATCATGAAATGTAATTTCTGCTTCTGCCCCAGCAGTAGGACACGAATCAACTTTACAAGGCATCTTATAAAGATTCTGATTTCAACCTCCTTTGCTCGTCATGTGGTATTCATGGACTGGAACCCCTGGCCCGTAAATCGTACAGCAGCGGTCATTGAATGAACCAACCAGTCGAGATACAACTTCCTTGAAAAACATTGTTGCCATCTGTGAATGATAGATACAAATTAGCTCAGACACCTGAAAGTACTTTGCACCAGTAACATATAAGAATTATAATTCTCCACACAATGGGTAATATATCTTGTGGCAATTCAAAATATTATGGTGTTGCCAATAAGATAACATTATTTGAGTGTTGAAAATCAAGAAAGACAACTAGAAAAATTATAGGAGCATACCTGACGATAGAATGGTGATTGAAATTTAAAATCTACCATGAAATATAGGCTGCAAGTTCCTGGTACTGGACCCTCATTGAATTCCCACACGTTAATTAAGTGATCAAAAAGGCCACTTTCTGATACAGTAGTCTGCAAACAGAATACAAGTGATGAGTTATACAAAAACAACTTTCATCAGCAAATACAATGACATTGTTAGGTTAACATTTAGGAACTCATTGCTAATTTTATTCATGCAAGGAACACAATTCTAACCATCAAAATTGTGGAAATAAAAAAAATGTGTGTGTGTGTGTGTGCGCGAAATATATTGTCAACTGTAATATTTTAGGGGTGTCTATTTTGTATTATAACAACAAATGTGTATAGTTGTTCATAATTCTTTGTCGTGGCAAGACCTATAAAATTAAAATTGAACTGAGGAAACTGATAAATCCCCAAGTAACTTCTTTCGATATATTCTCTCTGGAACAAGTAATAAGCGACCATCACAACAATGTGAAAGGAACTCAGGACTCAGGAGCACAAACTTACATTTCGGGATGCATAAAAAGTGACTCTACAAATGATTCTTTCATAATGTTGTCGAAATAACTTTCATGCTAACTTCTCGTCTTCTAACTTATGACAGGAGATAAATGGACACCAGAAAGTACAAACTTTGCTTGTTTTGACTCTTAAAAAGTAACCAGCAGGCTATATCAGAAGCCATAACCACTTATCATTTCTACCTAACTAGGTTCTTTTCATATTGAAGAAGGATTGTTAAATACGTTAATCCGACTCGAGTACGACGTGTCAGACACGACAATATCCGAGTGTCGGACTCAAAAAATCTAAAAATTAGACACAGGGACACTGTCTTTTTTTTTGGACACGGGTATAGGCCACAGGGACACAGCGAATAGGACACCGGTATAGGGACACAGCATAATACTTAATAAACAAGCATGGTAAGAAGATACCTTAACAAAAAGTAACAATCAAGACTGATGAAACACAATTTTGTAAGGAATTTTGCAAATGAGGGATCTTCCATACTTGTTTTTTTTTTCTTTTAATTTTTCGGTTTGCTTTGTATATTCAACTTATATGAGGTTCTTTAGTTGGTCAAATGTCCACATTTCAGTCAAAGTGTCCAACACGAAATAAGTGTCATGTCTGAGTTTCCAAGTGTCGGACACGGTCTCACGGGTACGGCTACCTAAACTGAAGAGTCGGAGAACATAATGTGAGTAAAAATAACATAACGGTAGTTATGTGAACCTCCAGACATCAAAAAGAACAAATGTGACATGGTTCAATGATCACTACAGCAGATTCTGCAACATATGATTTTACACCAGCCACCAACCTAGATAAAGTCTAGAACATAACCTTCCCTTTGTTTTACTCAATGCTTTCCACTTGCCTATACTCTATAGGGGTGGCAAATTTGACACGACCCGAAACCCAACACGAACCCGACTCAAGAAAGTACGAATTACCCGAAATTACCACCCCTACTTGCCTAGATGTGATTTTATAGTTAATTGCCCTCAGCTCTTAATAGCCGACGAGCAGGACCTCAGTTTGATTCATATATACTGACCAGCACTATCTGATGGAATTTTATAAACTCACAACACAAATAATAAAACGGAAGATTTTCCCACCTTCACATATTTTGGTTTACTTAGTTCGACATGCGACATGTATCGTTCAACAAGAAATTTAAAACCAATCTCCAGTTCAGCATCAAATGATCCATCAGGAAAGGATCTAACTATATCTGATTTCTGACACCAAGGAACAAAATCTGAATACAAGTCAACTGCAGCAACAACCGAATATAGCTGCTCCTGAGAGTACCTGACAATCAAAGCAAAAACAAAGAGAAATGAGAAGCATGTGAATGCAAATTGTCAATTTTAAATGTATCACATAGCCAAGCTACCATGTTATCGCTTCCATCTGATAGTTGTTTGCATCAGCTGGCTCATACACATTTCATTATTCATAAAGAAGATTATTTTCTATTCTGCAAGATATTTGGGCATGCATCTACTTTTAATATAAGATATAACAGGTTTTAGGTTGATAACTGTGTAATTGTGATTTCTTTCTCCAGTAAATCTATATGAACTTCATATTTTAAATTTTTCGACAACTGAATATTTGCACATTCAGATTCAGATTGGTATGCTCATATTTGTAAGATACTTGATAGATTTCAATGCAGGGGGTATGAATTTATTCGTCAATAAAGCAGATAGTATGCTTGAACCAAACAGACCTGGAATATTATTAGCCCGACTTGATTAAATAAAGTATGCTTTTTGATTATGTCCTGCAGTCCTGCTAGGCTGCTAATAATAGTTATCTCTAAACTAAATACATATACGAATACATAAAATCCAACATTAGAATATACAGATTCCTGCAAAATCCCTCTTTTGATTCGGGCAAGTGCTACTAACTAATCCAAACAGACCTAAGCATACCACTCATATAGCATGTCAAGGGAGAGTAAGATGTACAGGATGCATGTACATTTTCTCTTTACTTTGTATATAGAAGCTAGAGCATTATATACGTGATGACAGATTAGAGGTATCACCAAAGCACATAAATGTAGTACAAAAACACAATAAACTAACTAGCAACAACTATTACTTTAACTAATACATTCAAATGCCACTTCATAAAAATGCTAAACAAAATGCCACTTCATGAAAATGCTAAACAAATTAATATCAACCAAAACAACAAAGATTTATTCCCTACAAACATAATTGCACACAAAGGAAAAACTGACCCTAACACGCGTTTCTCCTCATAAACCTTAGCAAGAACATTAGCCTCCGCCCCATCGCCACACCCGAGCAAACCCCTCTTCCGTATCCCCCCATAATCACACTCACTAACAAAAAAATGCCTCTTCTTTGCAGCAAGACTACTCCCATTACCTAATAGAAATTGGTTTACACAAGCAATGCTACTTAGCCCTTCAACTTGAACAAGATTTGCCAAGCCCCATTTGTTTCTATTACATAATACTGAGGGTTTAAGGCCATTTTTGCGCTGAAGTAGGGTTCTTGCAGCCCTTGATGCCGACATGAAGGGCGGCATCGTATGGTATTACAGGGAAATTGTGTGTGTTTCTTGACCTAATTGGAATTGAAAAGTTGGAAACTTAAAAGTCTACAAGCAGAGAGAGAGAGAGGGAGAGGGAGGGAGAGAGAGAGGGAGGTGGGTGTGCCGTGTGCGTTATGATCCTGAGAATCGAATTGCATATAACGGCTCCGGTCAAAAGTGTTTGGAACCTCAGTTCTGAGTTGTTTTTCCTCGGGTATTTCTTATCGGCCCCTTTGAAAAACACGGTTCAGTAAATTATTTGTTTATTTATCTCTAGTAATTTATTTCCTTAATCTTAATCATTAAAAAAATAGTAAATTTTAAATAAGTGTAATTTATGAATTTTTGAATTTCTGATATATTATAATTAATTATATATCAAAAATAATTACAAATTATTTAATGATATAACACCTATCTGGGAACAATTTTTTATAAAAAAGATATAAACCTGCTCCAACATGTAATAATTGATTATTTTACATAATATACATTATTTAATAAATATTTCTTTAAAAATTTCAGTTTAAAAATTTGTCATTAAATATTCGTTTCTCTTAAAAAATAATTTCTGAGTAATCTTACAATCTGATTTTACTTGCTTATTTCTAAAAAGAACAACAATTGTCAACACCCATCAACTGTCCAAGGATCTTGTAGTAATTTGCGGTCAGTTTCGCAACTCAAACATGTTTGATGCACATTGTGCAAGTCTTGGTGAACATGAAGGGTCTATTGCTAATTTGCTACCCACTGCAGCACCATCGAACATGTCTTCCCACACTCCTCTCAGAATACATAAGAGACATATTAGCACCTATTACATATTTCATTAAACATATAGGTCTAGCTTCAACCTACAGCTCACTCTCGAAATGGCCTAGAATCGCTGGTCTGGAGTCGGAGGTACTTCTCAAGGATCTTTCAATACTTTGCACTAGATGGATACAATTTGTCAGGTCTATGGACTTCCTTGGTTACTGGTTGCTAATCAATGCAGGATACTGAACACTTTAATCTTTCACTGAAGAGCTATTAATATTCCCTGCATCTTCTGTCGCTGGGAACTCTCTGCAAGGCACAACCTACAGGAACACAGAACCAAGTGAGCATTTTATATACTGATGTATACATAAAAAAAACTGCTAATGTGTGTGAAATCATATACTAGCATACTACTAATATTACTTGGTCGCTGCTTGTACTAGCAAGCACTGCAGCTTTGATCTCAGTTTGGCTTGCCACCTCTTTATCAAGATCTTCATCAACAAAATTCTGGTCTGTCACCTCTGCAATAAAAAAAAAAAAGGGCCAAGTTTGTTAAGACTGTATAATTTGAACCTGGATTATGCCTGAAACTATGTGAAAACCAATTGGAATCTTTTATGGGCAGTATCGATGATCTCAAAAAACCAATATGCAACGATACAGCACTTGGTATACTACAAACTTTCAAAGATACAAGGAAAAAACAGGACATGTGACAATGATTTCTTTGTCTACAAACTACTCAACTTCACTAAAGGAACTGGGTAACACATAAAAACCTATATGCATAGAGCCTAGAGGTGAAGACAATAGCTTTCTCATTTAAATAGACTTTCTTTTAGCACAATAGATCACTTCTAATACTTCCACTCTTCTCCCTACCATTTCACCATAGATCAAAATGGTAAAATAAAACAAAAATGGAAAAGAGAACTGTGTAAAACGTTGTTCATTTTATAGAAATGCTATGTCCTACATTTGGTTTAACTATACCAATATCAGAAGCAGCTTTGTTTCACCTCTGTACTTTTTGTGTCCCAAATTTGACTTGTTTTTCCGTTTAGAACTATATACTAGACTTAATTTTAAATTCCTTACATATAAGGATTCAACCCTCATGACATTGTCATGCTCTTTACACTTAAAATAGTTTCCCTATACATGGTTGAAGCATTTAATAAATCTAGCTATGAAAGAGAGGCTGCAAACTGCAGAGAAGAACTTGAGTAGCACATGAACAAAAGTAGCCTACACCACCGCAAAACTATGAAGCAAGGATACGGGTATGTAGATGTGTAGCATGGGAATACACAGATTCAACAAACATCATAATATGGGAATCCGGGTGTGGGGGTAACTCATCTATAGAAATGACATGAATATATATTTCATTTTATGTATAACAAAATCTCTTGACAAAAAAAATCTATGCAAATTAAATTAAATGCATAACTCAATCATCTTTCAGCCAGTTACTTAGCTTTTACGTACATAGTAACTTAACTCAGAATTAATTACAAGTTGTGAAACAAATAATACTATTTGGTATTGTACGAGTGTCCCCATGCCGGACACAGGGATTCAAGTGTCCGAGGATCCGACATGGGGATATGTTCAGTAACCCAAGTATCATTCTTTCCTAGCCACAAAAAAACCCATCAACAACCATGTGGAGGCAAAAAAGGCTTCAAGCAAATCATTTGAGTAGAGGTGGGAGCTACCTGTATTGCTGTCTGCAGTATCGTGGTGGCACAAATTAGGCTGCAACATATGAAACGGATTTTTTGAATCCAATATAGTTTTTCCTTGTATACTAGGACTTGCTACAGTTTGGTGAGTTTGGTGTCTATGTCCCGACCTGTAATGTCGAACCCATGGATTCACTGAAATATCACGTGGATCATTGGCAATCCTCGATGGTGCTTCACCTCTTCTAAAATTAACCTTCGTCCAACAACCATCCCGAAGGACCTTAAACTGAATCACAGATACATAGTCAGAAACACAGGGGGAAAGTACACAAATAAGGTTATGCATTAAGACTAGCTCCCCTAAAAAATCAAAATTAGCTCCAAAGAACACAAGTGTATAAGATACTATACCTGTCCAGAAGGAATACGAGTGCTGACATGCATTTGCCTGGAGGATTTAGGATCTGATAAGTGCTCCTTGTGTGACTGTGAACCATGCAAATCCAAGGAATTATATAATTGGTCCACAAAAGATGCCTCCATAGATTGTAGATACTCGTTATGTTTCTCATCTGTCCATTCTGTGCCCACTGAATCACTCTTTTGAGAATCCTGAGACAAATTGCAATGATAAAATCTATGAACTCCATGGGCAAATATAATATCTCGATGTGAAATCTCTACAACTAATTAGTGTATTAGATCAAGGTGCAAAAGTCCACAGGTTACTAACGCCAGTTCCCATAAACAAACATTTCTAGCGAACCCTTGTTCCGGTGAACAGTAAGACACAAAGTGCTCCTTCAAGCTCATATGGGCCCAAACCAAGTAAGCTTTAAATTAACAAATATTTAGAGGTTAAGTGTATAGTAAAAGAAAAGGATCCAAAAGATCTTCATATAAGCCACTAAACAAGCAATATAATTCATCAAAAAGGCTGGCACTACCAGAAACAAAATCCATGACCTAAACTAAGATCTAAAATGTGGAGAATAATATCCAGCATGTTCTTTAAGCCAGATTTAAATTCTCCAAACATGTGACCTTCACAACATAAATTATTGAATTACAATATCCATGACCTTCACAAATTAAGCTTAAACAACAAGTGTTCTTCCTTCGAAGCAAACTTAAATTCAATTTCTTATCGCATCAAAAGGTAGTAATAAACAAATAATACTGAGCAAGTAGCCTTTCTTTACTATCCTTAAACTGTAGAAATAACAGATTCAAGTTAATAGCTACGTAACAAAAGTACTAATTATATCAAGTTTATTACATCCACTTGTTAGTTGTTTCTTCAAAGCACATAAACATGATAACAAAGCATATTAAAACTCACCAAAACAAAAGTTTAAAATAAATATATTTATAACAACATATTAATATCTTGACATCTTGATTCAATCATTCAGTTGAGACAAAAAATCATACAAAAGACAGTGTAAGATCTTAATATCTTGATTTACAAAAGGAGTTTATATAAATAGTTACCGGATCGGAATTCCGGCGACGGAGGAGATCGGAGCCGGCGGCGGAACTCGGCGGAGGAAAAGAACCTTCCATGTCTGAAAATATGTGTATACAGATGTATATGTATCTGTGTAATAATACGATGATGCTTGATTATTTGTTAAGGAGAAGGAAATAATGCAAGGAGGTGTTTGAGTTTATGTATGAGAAAAACATTATGGAAAAAAAAGTTTGAGTTGAGTTGTGTCTCGCTTTTCAGACGTGTCTGGGTGCCACGTCAGCGGAGAGCTTGCCAGCGGAACAGAGAGTCTAGATGAGAGCTAGCTGAGAAGATATTTTGTGGTGTCTGCTTTGTTTCACAAAATATCCTACAAAACTTATTGTATTGTACTACTAGTACAATAAATATCTGCTTTACACAGTTGGCCACTTGTGTTATCTATCTCATTTTTCAGTGCACCTTTTGCCAGAGACAAGTCCATTCTTTTTTACCTCCCGGGTCAAATCGGTTTAAAAATAATACTCCCTCTGTTCCATTTTAACTGATGTTTGACTTTTTAA
Source organism: Daucus carota subsp. sativus (assembly GCF_001625215.2). Taxonomy (NCBI): domain Eukaryota; kingdom Viridiplantae; phylum Streptophyta; class Magnoliopsida; order Apiales; family Apiaceae; genus Daucus; species Daucus carota. The sequence goes on along the minus strand of NC_030385.2, from coordinate 44,609,313 downwards.
CACGTATATTGAGGTGTAAAAAAACAATATCTACACTCAATAAAAAATTTCAATACTTATATCAAATAAAAATTTAGACTCTAAACTTTTATTTGATATAAATTTTATAAAAAATAATCATGTTTAGATGTAATTTTTTTAACATCTTAAAATACGTGTAAAAAAGTCAAAAGCAGTTAAAATGGGACGGAGGGAGTATATACAAGTCGATTGTCATCAAAATTTAAGAAAATCAAAAATTTTATTAATTTAAGTATTTTGTTTTATTTTATTTTTAGAATTTGAATTATAAAAATATATATAACACTTCAAAGGATATATCTATAGTATATTATTATTATATTATTAAATTTAACACCACATAAATCGTAAATATCAATAAAATATTGATTACACGCATAAATTAAAAAATATTTTTAACTTATAAATAATAAACACTCTTTCGTTTAAATGTCTCTATTTTAACAAAATATTTTAGAATACGATCTTTTTTTTTCAACAACTTTTTAAATAGTTTACAAAAAATATGAAATACGAAATTCCCAATACTTATTATACATATATAAACAATTCAATATAATTCAAATTATAAAAATCATAAAAAATTTATCAATAAATATTTAAAGATATGTAAAAAGAGTAAAAGAAAAAAGTGGGCCATATATTAAATATAATGTGACATGACATTTGTCGTTTATAATCGGTTATCCATCCAAGACATTTCACCGTTTATCATGTGAAATTTGGAGTATTATTGACGTGCATTTTGTAACAAATTTAGCAATTTCCGATGCCAGGATCGTTGTTTTCAAATATCATCACCTTCATCTTGACAGTGATATTGTTCTGATTCATCCTTATCCTGATCGCCTTTTGTTAATTTTCTTGTTTTTAGTTGTTTAATTTCATTTTAGATTAATAAATAAATAATTTAGGAATATAATCAAATCTATAAATGTTATTTTGACATGAAAGTTTAATATTCTTCTCTTACCTAAATATAGTATATATAATACAAATCAATATTTAGAAAAATAATTATAATAATTTTTATTAAAATAATAAAACTTTTCATATATAAATATATTGAAGTATGTGTACTATATCTTTGGACAAGTATATATATTATATTATATGTGTGTGTATAATATAAAAGAATGTCTTTGGTGTATCGTTTTTAAATATATTGTTGTAAATTGAAAATTCAAAATAAATATTAGTATTTCTCCTTCCCACCTCCCTCCAAGTTATTAACGCTTTTTACCTAGAGTTGAGCATGTATCCAAATTTTCATAAAATATAATTTTATGATTTATTTAAGTTGAATAAAAATTTAATATAAAAACTAATTTTTTAAAAATTAATAATTAAATTATAATATAAATTTGAAAAAAAATAGATAGACCGCACTTCCAAGAATTTACAGTATTTATTATTCCATAAAGACTAAAGAGTTATACACACAATTGGAAGTATAATTGTTGGGCTAAAACCAATTTCCTAGCCTGCCCAACTTCCAAAAGTTCGTCATGCTAGCCGAACCTGCGATCAAATTACTTTTGAGTTCCATACCAAGTACCAACTTATGCAAAGAAAGGAGTTTTGACATGATCCAAATAGTTTGCCACACAGGCCCAACAGCTGAGTGACAGGAGTTAAAAGTTAAAACTAACCTCCTTGGGGAAGGCCATGAACGAGTTGTGAGATCAATCCATTTACAACTCAAAACAGTTCTTTCTGATCAGCAAAACTGAGATAAGTAAGTATTTTCCGGCATATGAGCATATACATTGGTTCTAGAAAATATACTTCCTTTACTCAAAATATATATATATATATATATATATATATATATATATATATATATATATATATATATATACTCCCTCATGAGTACTGTCCCTTTGATTGTTAATACCTTCTTGCACATACATAAAAAAATAAATTTTAATTTTATAAATTTAATTTTGAAAACTTTTTCCTAACCAAAAATTTGGATATTACCACAATAAATACTACTTATTTATTCACAAATGAGTGATTAAAAACATGTTTAAAATATTATTTAGTCTACTAATATTTAATAATAAATAATAAATAATAAAATGACGACTCATATATTTTATGATAATAATAGTAAATATATGATATAAAATTTTGTAGTGTTGGTTAATTAATTAATTAATAATTATATAATTTAATATCCATGAAAACCATTTATATTAAAATAATTATACACAACTTAATAATTAATTAATAAAAATACATGGAGGATGACGAAAATACACAATCAACTACTCCAAAACTAACAATCAACTGTGATACCATTCTCCTAGAAAGCTATATTAAAAAAACATCTAAAATATTTATTTAATTGAAAATTCTATTAATATAATCCACAAAATATTCAATTAACTCCAATTTCGAAGACTTCTCCAAGACTGTGACCGTTAAGCCCTTGCAAAATCACCAAAGCACAGAGCATGGTGATAACTCTGGGAACAACACATTCATCGCAATAATATCTACAAATAACCCCTCAAAAACCCCCCATTTTGCACTTAAATCCAATGGCATACTATTCAATCTCGCTAGCAAAATCACTTCAAACCCATCTTCACAAAAACCCCATCACTCCAAACCAATCTTTTTCTTGTTCTACAGCTGTTTCTTGGCCTTTCAAGAAAGCCCCTTTTGGTGCCCTGAAGGCTAGGGGAGGTAATCAAGAAGCTTATGGGTCTGAAATGTTGAGAAAGCCTGTGACTTCACAGGGGAAAGAGGGGGAGTCAAGAAGGGAGCTTGATGATGATGAGGAGGAGGAGGAGGAGGAGGAGAAAGAGGAGGATTTTGTGGATTGGGAAGATCAGATTTTGGAGGATACGGTTCCGCTTGTCGGGTTTGTTAGGATGATTCTTCACTCCGGCAAGTATGTTGGCTTCACTCAATTTTGAATTATTTGTGATTGGAAAACTTTATTAATTTATGCAGGTTGAAGATAGAGTGATTTTGTTAGGACTGAAAAAACTACTAATTTATCGAGCCTGACTAGTAGGAATTATCCAATTTAAGTGAAAGTCGATATTTGGTTTTGAGGGGGATAAGAGTGTAAGTCGGTCAGTGTTAATCCACGAACTGCTAGCCTGCTGTTTTAATTTTATACATAACCTTGTGTTTGTGTTATCTCATTGACTTGTATTAAGTTACGTTTAGCCAATTTTATGGGATTCAAGATACCTTGGGGCTAGGTTGCGATTAATAGTGCGGGGAGAGGGTGGTCATTTTGTAGTTCTTAGTTAACTTTATGGGTTAGCAATACCTTGGAAGAAAGTATGATTATTAGTCCTCCCAATGTCAATTAGAACATCAACAAATATAGTTTGTTGGATTATCCGTTGCATTGCAACCGGCTTGGTTTGTGAGTTGATCATTTCAAGAAAGAATAATGACATGATGAGCGCAAATTCTAGATAGTCTGAGGATTATTTTTCTTTGCAATAAAACATAGCCTATGTGAACTAAAACGATCGAACACATACTGCCAATTATTATCTTTGATAACTCTATAGCTCATTTTCGCTTAAAATTTCAAGCTGAAATTTGGTTGGGGTTTTACAGTGCACAACTAGCAAATTTGAGAGACTGTGAAGCTGGTTTTTTCATTTGGTACTAGCTCTGTGAAGTACCCGGTATATGCTTCCATTCATACTATTCTAGTCTAGTAGTCTACTTTTTGTTTGCATTGGGGATCACAGTCAATTGTAATTCACCCAATACATTATAAAAAAACCAAAAATGATAATGCTCATGGTTGAGTGAAGGGTAGAAGTGGTATGGTCTTAAGAGTTGTATGGTTGTGGCATCATCTGAGCCAAGTATTTAAATTTGAAATTATATAAAATGGTGTGCAAATGCTATATGTAGTCAATAGTTGGGTATCCAACAAATAGCGTGATGAGAGTGTTAATATAGTCGCGTGGCACTAAATATAATACTAAATTACGGATGCAACAGTTCTTGAATTTTGATCAAACTAATGGGAAAGAGGATAATCTATTTGCCATGCTTGTTTATCCCATCTAGTCTTTTACTATATGTCCCACTTTTTCCTTTTATCATCTGTCATTTATGTTGTGTTTGGTTGGGGAGAATGGAATAGATGAGATTAAAAGGAAACAATAGAGTTTGGAGGGAAGATTTGAAAAAAATAAAATGGGAGAGTGCAAATTTGTTATGATAAGAATCGTGAAGTATGTATCATCCTTCTCAATTTTTATTATTATTATTTATTTTCTTTAATTTGGTTTGTGTGTGTGTGTTTGGGGGGGGGGGGGGGGGGGGGGGGGGGGTAGGGCTATAATTTAGGTTGTTAGGAATGGATGAATGGATGGAAGTTTTTAACATTTATCCATTTTATAGTTCAAATTTCTTTCCAATCACTCCAATTTTGTTCATCCCAGCCAAACAAACATCAGTCTTTTATGTGAGTATGTTTTTCTTAATCTATCAATTTCAATTTTTAATGATATGGCTATATGTAGTGCTATTTCAGTGAACGTTTTCAATCTACTGGATTCATATCGAATCTGAGTGAAAAGATACATGCAGTATAAACTCTGATGTAGATAGTGTAAGAATGAGAGACTTAGACACTATGACATTCTTGGAACAATTGGTATCCAGAAAAGTATACACTAGATACTTGGGCTCCCTTTGGTTGGAAGGTATGTAGTGAAAGATGTGAATATAATTAGAGATTGAAAGGAAATTAAAGAAGTTGGGAGTGTAAATAGTTCTGATATAAATTTTGTTAAGGATATGAGCTGGAAGAAGCATGAGAATTATTTCTGAACTGATGGGATTAAGCTCTAGTTTAAATATGTGGAATTGGAATGGATAAAGTAATGAAAATCATGTTATATGTGGCATATTGTTGTCTTTAATTATTCTTTTTTCCTTATGCTTCACTCTTACACTTGTTTTGGATTTAGCATACTTAACAATTAACATATACTAGTTTGGGAACCACAATGACAAAGTACAGTAACGTGATCGTCATGCATCTGAATCTTATATTGACTTTGATAGTTTTTCTTCCATAGTTGTGGTATGGTTTTAGGTTTTAATATTTGCACATCGGTTTTGCTTTGTGACAGATATGAAAGTGGTGATCGGTTAAGTCCAGAGCATGAGGAAACTATCCTGGAAAGGTTGCTTCCATACCATCCAGAGTGTGATAAGAAGATTGGAAGTGGTGTTGATTACATAACAGTAAATCCCTCCCACTCTTACACACACACACGTACACGTACTTTCCAAGTCTCGAGCATTGATAAGGGTAGTGTATTTTTTTAACTAAGCTTGAGATACTGGATCAGTTCCTCAGTGCGGCTTGAGAATTTAAACTGACAGTCCTACCTATTACTTGTAGCTTATAAATTTTTGTGCACAGAGCTTCTCAGTGGAGATTATATATAACATATATATCAAGCTACACATTGTCCCCTGTAGTTGTTATTTTGAGACGCAACAAATCTCAGTCTATGGCTATATCTATGCCTGCTATATGCACACTTGGGCAGGGAACAAACCTATGAACATTTAATACATGCAACGGTCTAAATCATGTTAATATATTTGAAAAAGTTGACCAAAGAACAAAAGCGTTGCATAGTTGATTTCGTAGTCAAATAGCTAGTCGTAATTTGTGAAGACACTGGTCGATTTGATCCACAATCAACTTGAACTAAAGAGTTGAAAGAATTTTTTTCTTGGCCTTTTGTGTTATGCAGACAGTTTTGAGGAAATGCATATATATGTTTCCATTACCTACATTCTTAAAACCCCTTCCATATTTAATCTTTATTATTTCTTGTGCAACTTAAATGAGGCTCTTTCTCAATTCAGAGGCCATATTAGTTGAAGAAAAAAAAAAAATCATGGCAGAGCCTGAGTTTCTCATATTGGTATCATAGAAATTTTATAGGACAGGTAGTTGATAGATTTCATTCATTTAAATTATCCTTTTTTTATGATTATTCGTTTTAATTTTTCATCACAAAATTTTATATAACAGATATTGCAACAGCACACTAATAGCTGTAAGATCAATGTGTAACACATTTCTATTGACCTGATAACCAAATAAGTTTTGCATTATGTTTGAGGAGTAATTAGCATATTGTTATTGTCAGTCTATATGAGTCATTAGGTTTGGGACGGGAAATCCAACTACTTTTCCATTCATCTTCTTTGTATTGTACAATGGTAGAATTGCTGAATGCTCTATTTTAGTAACCTAATTTTTGGCTGACAGGTTGGGTATCATCCTGATTTCGAAAGCTCTCGCTGTCTGTTCATAGTCCAGAAGGATGGCAAACTGGTAGACTTCTCTTACTGGAAATGCTTGAAAGGGTTAATACGGAAAAAATATCCACTGTATGCCGACAGCTTTATTCTTAGGCATTTTAGGCAGCGCAGGCGTAGTTAACTGGCCCGCCTTAAGTTCTTAGAAGTCTGCTATTGTATTCCCAGTCCATTCTTGCCATATATTTTGTGTACAACTATTTTGTGCTTAAAGCATCCCATCTAGATGTAGTCTGGAAAGTCTATACACAAGGAAATTTGGAAAAGGAGATAATGGAATCTGTATTTATGTGAATTGCAATTACAGCTCTAGCCTCCATTTCTCATATCTATCAGCTCTGGCTTTAATGCTTTTCCTGGTAGTTGGCCCCGTGAGCAAGCGCAATCAATAATCAATAGTAATATCTGAATAAGTCATTGTTAGAGTCTGAAAGATGATCGTGATAATAAATTGCACGGACATGTCATTATTTTCTGACACAGAAATATTATCCGTGTAATTAAATATTACCTGAATAACCTGTAATTAAATACATGTATACAGGGCACTGATTTTAGAGTAATTTTTTTTGGTGGATGGCAAGGTTTAGAGAGTAATGCTACCGAACTTTGTCCCAAAATTTTTTAAATGAATTTAATGAAATGATTTATGTGTATATAGTTATATGATCTCATTATTATTAACATGAATTGGACTAATTAAAAATTGTCAGTTAAAATTTGCAGAAAAAATTGAGAATAATTTTTTTAAAAATACTTAGCATTTTCTTATAAAAATGATTTAACCGGTTGTGTACTTGGTGGATTAACCATGTAAATAGCTGTTATAAAATATTCTAATTATTTAAATTTTTAAACTAAATATAAGTCATAGTAAAAGAAGATAATGTGAATAGAGGAAAAGAGGTGACCGCGATGTTGCGTGAAGAATATGTAAGCAAGAGACATGTGTTATTCCCCTGTGATCTGTGGATCTAATGTTAAAACAGTGCCTCTAAACTATTAATCGAAAGCGTTATCTTTCCTGTTCTATCTAATAATCATGTTTGATTTACGGACAAGTTTCCAAATGTAGGCTTCTAGCATTTACAAATGTAGGCTTCTTACGACTTGATTATTTCAAAACTTTACTTGAGATGCATGATTGATAAGCTTCAACTGTCATTTTTCCTCTCAATCAGTTTGTAACTTTTGTTTGACTTGGTTTGAGCGTGCTGCACTCCTCTCTACCACCTCCCTTTTTCATTTTTCATTTTTTAAATTTTTACGGGCTTTTTTTAAGAGTGATGGTTTAGGAAAATAAAAGGATTATACAATAAATTATTACAAAATTTGTTATCTGAATTTAAAAAATTAATATTTTATTGAGTTTGATGATGAAACCCAGCTTCTCAAGAATTAGAAATTAGTCTTTTTCTAAAAATGCGAAATACCTTTATATTCTCCAAACTCGTCTTGGAAAAGTTGTTATCAAGTTCATCAAATAATATGCATGTTTACGTATCTTTCGAAATATATTTGTTGTTATCTTTAACAACCAATATCGAATTGCGTCTACACGTCTGATGACTAATGACCATTCTTGAGACATGAAGTTTTTACAAATAAAAATTTAATATATAAGTTTTTATTAAAAATAAATTATAAAATTATATTTTGTAAAAGTATTAAAATTCGTATAGTCGTAATCAGCAAATACAAACAATATAGTAACATACCATATTATACTTGCTGGCACGTGCGTTAAACTTGGATCAATTATGTTGTCGCTAATTATCAGAAATTCCGAATGATGATACGTTGTCTTTACATTAGTTACATATCACAACGAAAATGAATAAATGTACGCAACCAGCTTGTATATATTGAACTATAATACTCCACATGTAGATTTACGTGTTATGGTTTTTCTATGGTGTATCCATGGGCATATGCTAAACACGGAAAATTTTGTATTTAGATCATTTTGATCGACTGCTATCTCTTGATAATGATAGACCCTTTGCAAATACAACAACTACACTGTAAATACATCAACCACACCAATCAAAACCTCCCAAATACAAAAATTACCACGCTTAGCATGTGCTCATGGGCACACGACAAAACGTACGCGTAATTATCGACGCGTCGACACATGTTGCCACTCGGATCTCACATATTAGTAATCATGCATGTTTACACTCGAGTTAAATCACAAACATTCCCTATTATGGACAACCTAGTCATGACTGACCCTCTACTCCATAAATGACCAAACGAAATCATGAAAATGATAAGGTGGCGTTTCTACACAGGCAGGCTTAGATTTTCTAAAGTAATCCTCAAGCTAGCTGATGTTAAAGATAATCATGTCAAAACCTAAAGTTTGATCCATTCAACGCTGGAAAATTTTAATAATTTAAACGAACAAACAAATCGAAGACTGTAGAACAAATTACTGTCTGTAGTATAATATATATTAAATCGTTAGGTTCTTGCGTGGTTGCGTGTTATGTACTTGGGGTGTGCGATAAAGATTCCTGATGGGAGTTATCATGTTAATCGTGTATTAGATTGCTTTCGTTTTCAGTTTGGATTTTAAAATGTCCAAATACATGACATGAGATAATCAGAGACTTGATGAGATAATTAGAGTTTAATTCTTTTGCTTGTGAGAAGAAGATTAAGAAAAATATAAAATGAAGTGAATGTGGTGGATATATCTAAAATTTTATATTATGATATTTTATTATTTTTAAAATGTATACAATTGACAGGAAAGTCTCTAAAAGAAAATTATATATAAGAGAAAAAGGGAATATTATTTATTTCTCAGATGAATTGATCGAAAGACTCGTCCCTGAATTAAATTTCAGTCAATAATCATAATTACAAGCTCAACTAGAATGAATTAGATTTTTAGGCAAATTAATAATTGAAAAAGAATGTCTGACAAATTAAAATCAAAAGAAATAAAATTACATAAATCATAACTTAAAATTGAAATCCTTTGATTTCAGAAAATTAACTAAAAATTAATCTTTATTGAACGTAACTTTCTTGTAATGTCGTCAATTCTGATGTTAGAAAACCTTCATGTTCCGCAACATCCACCAATTTTCAGGAGAGAAGCACCATAACATTAAGGGGTCATTTGACAAATCTGAATGAATTATATCTGACTGAATAATATACCTGAATAATCTGAATCAATAAAATATCTGAATGCTGAATAGTAAATATCATTTGACAAATAAATTGTAATTATATCTGAATGATTTTATTTCCTAGTTTTCTCATTAATTAATTAATTAATTAATTAATTTGAGCTTAAGTAATTGTCATATAATAATAATTATTATTATTACGTCACTGAATGTAATTATATTTATTTGAATTGAGAAAATTATAAAAAAATCTTTATTAATAAATAAACAATGAAAGAATCGTTTAATGGCTTCATGCAAATAAAAATAAGTAATAACTAACTCATAAATTGTAAAAATATTTTTTTGCACACCACAAAGCTACAAAATCAGTATTAATTTATTTTTTCCTCAAACTACTTTGTATTAATATACACTGCTGAACTGATGAGATAGAAATCCAAGCAGTAATGGGTCAGCAGTTTATATGTTTCGCTCAGCAGGCTAAGTTCTATGAAAAAGGAGGCTAAGTTCTATGAAAAAGGTTGCCAAATGAGATGAATCAGCTTAAGCGGACACTTAACTTCATTAAGCTATCATTATTAAGCAGTAAACAAATGGGGCCTAAGTGGGAATATACTACTATCTACTAATATATATATATCCATATAAAAAATAAGTGGAAGTGTGGAGTAGCTGGCTAGATATAAATAAATAATGGAGAATTCGTAGATAAGAAAAATAATGTCATCTCAAAGCTTCTTTCACATTTCAACGCGGAAAAAGAATTGATTAATTTACATGATCTCCACGAATAGTGCGGGGACATGTACATAATAATATAGTGGTCCATCCGAATAAAAAAGTTTTATCCTGTGTATATACTCCCTCCGTCCCCTCAATTGTTTACATTGGAGGGGGACACGGAGACCAAGATAATGTATGAAAAATGAGTAAAGTTAGGTGAAAAGTGAGTAAAGTGGTGGGACCCATCAATATTTAATTATAGATTTGAGATAGTGGAGGAAAGTAGTGGGTGTAATAGTACTCCCTCCGTCCCACAATACATGTCTCTTTTGGAAGAAATTTTTGTCCCACAATACATGTCTACTTTTAGTTTCCAATGCAAATATATTGCAAATATTCCAAAATTACCCTTCTTGAAAGTTGTAAAACAATTAATGGAGGTTGAATAAGAGTCTACATTCATGCATTTATTAGGGGTAGAGGTGGGAAAATTTTATCTAATCAATGCTTTCTTAATATGCGTAATTTTTCCAAAAGAGACATGTATTGTGGGACGGAGGGAGTAGTTTTTATTGTTAAATATGAGATAGTGGGAGAAGATAGTGGGTGTAATGATGAAAAAACTTACTATTTATAGTAACGTAAAGAAATGAGAGGGACATCCCAAAATAGTAACTCTAAAGAAATGAGAGGGACGGAGGGAGTAGTTGGAAAGTTGGTATCTTCATTGACTATAGCGCCGTTTCGTCGATTGGCCTGCCGGCGACTTTCCAAAAATATCGTGCCGCTTTTGTATATGTTCGATGGAGTAATATATACTCTAGTATATCATGTTTAAGCCGTTGAACTCCGCAGAATTAAAGGGTGAATCTGGGTTATTAAGGGTTAATTTAGATTACAGTTTTGATAATAAAAAATTATTAATGAAATGATTCTTAAATTCTAGCTAAATGCTGAAAATATTATTTTTAATTTTCCTAGAAAAATAAGTGAAAATTTTTAAAAGTGTTAGAGCAAGTCCAACGATGATGTTATAATAGATGTAGCTATTGTTATAATTTAAAATCAAAAAGTGGTTTTTAATGCTAAAATAGAACTTATGGTGTAATGATATATGTAAAATAACACCAAAAATATTCAAATAAACCTATATTCTAATTACATAATCTTAAAGTACATAAATATATTTGTCACTTTTACTTTGTTAATGCATTTTATCGCTTGCATGCTTATATGACAATTACAGCATCATCTATACTTGATTCTAAATATATAACCAAGTATAGCATTTTTTTATTTTAAAACCAAATATAGCATTACATTGGAAATGTGAGTTTTAAAATTGATGTTATATTATAAAAATAGCATCACTTTTAGCATTGCATTGGACAATCAAAGTTGAATCTTAAATAATAAGATAATTCTTTCTTTCACTCGTAATTAAGTCATTTATATATACTTTTAATGTACTATCTCCGGCCGATCTTTTTCTTTTTAAATTTATTGACCTAATTTTACATATATGATATAATTAAAAAATTATAAAATTATATCGAACAAAAATATATGTGATCTCTTTGTCAAATGTATTCATAGTTTTTTTAATACATCAATTTAATTAAAAATGAACAACAAATAAATATGAACTGGAGGAATTAAACATACGTGTCCCTCGACTCTTATTCAATTTTTTGATAACGACGCAAGTTTATACACTCATCTTATCTTTATAATATCCACACCTAATCCTGTAAATGCAAACTCTTAATCGGGTAAAGAAATAAGAGAAATATTATACTCTCTCCGTTTCAAATTAGATGTCCATTTTAAAAAATCACACAGTTTAAAAAAAAGAATGTTCACAAATTAATTGCATTAAATGATTCAAATTAGATGTCCATTTTAAAAAATCACACAGTTTAAAAAAAAGAATGTTCACAAATTAATTGCATTAAATGATTAAAATATGTGGAGTGAGATTGATCTAGGAAATATAAATAAGAGATATGTGGAGTAAAATTGACTTTGAAAATATGATTTTGTATTGAAAGTTGAAGTGGATAAGTAATTTGAAACAAAGTTTTTTTTCTAAATTGGACATGTAAATTGAAACAGAGGAGTATAAACAATCATTACTTTAACTTAACATCTGAAAATTACTGGATCGTTATCTCTACCTAAATTTTACAACAACAATGTTTTACAATTAAATTTTCTTTCTGTTTCTTCTAATTTATTTACATAATCGAGTTAACATTATTCAGACTCGTCGATTACGGCTGCTGAAAATGGGGTTGGTCCTGTCTGGTATACGTATTGTCTCTTAAAATGAAGAGGAGACTTTATTTCATCAAAAACGGAAAGAAAATCTTAACGGCCATATCGCAAACATGACACTGATCGTCTAATGCACGCATTATTGGCCAAGTTTGCTACATTATCAGGTCACGGTCGATCCAACACCCCCATTCATTTCCTCTTTTAGTGTTTCTAGTAGTTTTTCTCAATATGATAGGAAGACCTTAAGGATATTTTCGAAATCTGTTAAATTGATTATATTTTAATTAAAATTTAAATATTTTACGTAAATGGGAAAAAATAAAAGAAGTGATAACATTAGAAAGTACATCTACTCTATTGTAAAATGTAATTTTTTATTTTCTAAAATAATAAATAAATAATTTTTAATATTTAATCAAAATTAATCAATTTGACTTCTATATAATGAAAGAGACATGTAATTCTGAAATTATTATATTATCTGGAAGAAAAAAAATATGAAGTTAAGAAATTGAAAATAGATATCAACTTGATTGTGTTCTTAAACTTCGTGTACTTGGTGAATATTGATTATTCACTTTCAACTTCGTTTATATCATAATTTTTATTGTTCAGATCTATAATCGAATGTATATCAGACTCCACAACTTATCTATACTATACTATTAAAGCCGAAACATTAAAAGTTTGGTCGGTCGGTACTCGGGTCAAAATACGGGCTATTTATATAACTAATTATTCTGGGCCTATTTATATAAACAATTAACCAATTATTATGGCCCAATCTATATAACCAATTATTCTTTTTAATTTGGGCCAAAGTATGGGCCTATCAATATAATCAATTAATAATCCTTTTAAAGCCGGAACATTAAAAGTTTGGTAGGGCAATACTTGGGCCAAAATACGGGCTTATCTATATAACCAATTATTCTGGGCCTATCTATATAACCAATTATTCTGGGCCTCCTTAAATTATAACATGTAAAAGAAAATATTTTAACATTCTCATTAAAATATATATGTTCGACCTAATTTTTAATTAGTCATTTGACGAACTTAACTGTGAAGAATTTATCCCACTGTTAAATAAAACATTTATTAAACCACATTATTTTATCAAAATTTTATTTTTACAATAAAATTAGGTAAATTTAAAATATATACAATAAAATAACAAATATGTTAACCGCCCGTGCATTGCACGGGTTATAAGCTAGTATTACATTAAATGTTAGGGGTCATTTGTTAACCTCTTAACCACACATAATGGTCTGGTTCAGCTGTTAAGATCGTTTGTATTTATTTTTCAGGAGCTGAATGAGTAAAAATTTTCTGGACGAGTGTCATAATTCTTCTGGACGACTGCGGCATCAAAAAGTAGGATGACCGGTCCAGCTCGAGTCAAAAAGTAGGATGACCGGTCCAGCTGGGAATTGCTGTTAAAAATTGCTGTTGCTGTGAGTAAAAGTGCTGTTCAAAAAAGTGTTGTTTGTAAAAGCTGAGACTGTTTGGTAAACTTGATTTCAAATGTGCTGTTTGAGTAAAAGCTGAAAACAAACTGTTTGGTAAATTTTTTGTTAAAGTGCTGTTTAGAATTATAATTAGAAATAAAATAATCTTTTATTCATTATTTCATAGACAAATATTAACAACAAATATAATTGTTTAAACTGTGATAAATATAATTGCAAACTCTAATAAATTGAGTAGTATAATTATATACTAAGCCAAAATATATAATTTACAAGTTTACATCATTAAACTATGAGCTATTTGATTGCGGATAATGTTCATCTCACTTGCCCTATCACTTTTTTGACTTTGCTCTAAAATTTGTGGTCGACGATCCGGAAATATATCTCTTGGCACAAATTCTGGATGCATATCAACTTCATGAAAAATAGTATCTTTAATGGAGCTCAACCTGATGTAATTATGCAATGCCATGGATGCCACAACTATATCAATATATTAAGAGCATGTAATCAATATAGATTTTTCAGAGTCTAATAAAAGACAATAGCATAAAATAATTAGAAGGTGCCCATATGATAGAACGGCCAGAACATTCACCAAAACATGGATAAATATACATAGTTATTGAGAGGATACTAACCAAAGTCAAAGCTGCTCGGCTCTGTTTCTTGCCCTCCCTCGAAAACAAGCTGAATTATAAAGACAAGTCATTGATTTTTAGTATAATACGTATTATAATTATAAGTGTTTTATACGTCTGTGCTATGCATGTTTTGGTGTTATCATATAAGACTATTAACTGATTATTTTGTATGATTTATGAGGTTTTTCAAGAAAAATATTTTATTAATATATATAGTTTGTACTAATATATTTATATAATTTTATTTATAAGTTATTTTCAACGCATACCATTTACTAAAATATTTTTATTTATTATACAATATTTTTTCAATATCATTTATTTCTATTCGATTTAGAAAATCTAATTTTTATATTTATTTAAAAATTATATATAAATACATATGATTTACCAAAATATGCTTTTTAACTTATTATTTATATAAAGATATAATTTTCTTCTTCGTTTAATGTATATTTTTACCACAATATTATAATTAGATTTTTTTACAACAAATTTAATGAAACAAAAAAATATAACTTTAAATAAACAACAACCAAATATATTTTAATAATTTATTTTGAGTTTTTCCTTTTAAATTAATTCCCAAAAATTTCACCTACCAATAGTCTAAGTTATAATAAAAAAATGTTTTATAAATATAGTTTTGTTTTGTTATTTGTTTAAAGTGTTGCAGCTAGGGTATAGTTATATATAAAAAAATTGTATCCGTGGGGGTTCGATGCTCAGGACTGTAACAACTGCGCGCAACAGTAGCTTTTGTAAAAAGCAGGGGTACACCAGCTTTCTGTAAAAGCAGCTTTTGGACAAAAAGCACAGTTGCAAAAAGCTGTTTTAAATTTTACCAAACATGTTTATACCAGCTTTTTATCAAAAAGCTGCTGTTGTGGTTGGCAACCGCAACGCCAAACAGGCACTAAATCATTCACCCACTCTTTCACAGAATTAACTTATACAGTATATGTTAATAAAATCATATTAATTTATGTTTATTAAAACTTACAATTATATCTAACAAAAAATGAACTTGTACAAAATGTATTTTTTTATGTGTTATCTGTAAAAAAATCTAAATAAAAATTTGATAAATTTAACTTTAACTCAAAAAAGGAATTTGAAACTAAAATCTAGAACTATATTTATTTGCTAACTCAAAATATGTTTAAAAAATCAATATAACTATTTTTTTTGAAATAATCAAAATAACTATTATGTTAGAATGTAGGAAATAACACAGCAAAATATTATTATGTAAATCTACATGTAAAATAAATAGAAATTCTCATTCAGAATTTGAAAAGTTTATTCATCAAATGATATCATTCATCCAGCATCCAGATTATCTATCATTCAGAATATCAACAGTTCAAAAATTATGGTTCAGATTTAACAAATGACCCTTTAGTCAAAACCAATAATTTCATACATATCAGTTGTTCAATTATATTTATAAAAATGCCAACTCTTCTTGATCTGATTAATATTTTAATATGTAAACACTCGTTCGATTTTCGATTCATGAATATCTATTATGGACTCTAAATATTCATGCTAATACTCTAGTGAATGAAAACATGAACTTATAAGATTATATCATATTTCATATATTCGTTCAAACAAAAGGTGAATGTTTATAGTAAACATCTAAAGTCAGAATTTGCTATAAATAGATAACCGTCTAAAATTCTTCATCTCTGAGACTCTGAACCTACAAGACCAAAAAGTTAGTCCCAAATTAGTCAAGTTTATCTAAACCAACTGTTTGATTAAAGGGCACAATCACTATAACAAGATAACATGCTGCCCTTAGGCTTGTCCCAATACAAACATCCAACGATCATTTGCCAAACACACCCCAACACAATACAAAACAAACGAGGGGGTTAAGTGGGAACTACACTTTATGCCGCATCACTAGCCATTTTCATTACACGACAAACCAACGCCCACCACCCATCCTCACCCACTACGTGGACGGCTCAGATTTGCCCACCTTTCGTTCTCTTACTGGTTCAAAACCCATAATGAAATGGTCCCCACTCTACTTACCCATTATTTTATTAATTAATATAATATACTTATTCTCAAAATAGATCTAGAATAACACGTAATTAAATTAATATATTATCAAATATTATCGAGCTATGAAGTTATACTAACATAACCAACTAAAATAATCAATAAAATTCTTGATCCAATTACATCTTCCCCTCCTTTATAACATATCGAGAGTCCGAATCTTATCAGATATGCGTTTGTTTGTTCATATATAAATAATTATTATTTGAAGAAGATTGTTTAGATATATTTTTTCTCAAATCTAGAATTATTGTTGATCTTAGTATAATTTAAATTTTAAAATAATTAATTTGCCTAGATTTTAATATAATAATAAATGAAATTCCGATAAATTTTGATACCCAATTTGATTCCCAGCACGTTAAGAGTGGCTCATTAGAATTTCCTTATATAATAAACTTGCCTTCTATGGGAGATTAAAATAGAAATTAAGGCACAGAAACAAAGAAGTGAGACACAGGGACACTTGTCGCCCAACAGAAGCAACGCAGCCGTGAAACGTCTCCTCTAATTTTATTACAGAACATAAACATATTCAGGTAATACTCCCAACTCCTAGACCATGTACATTTAGACACACACATACACATTTATTTTGTGTCTTGAGTATATTTTTGTGTGTTTTTGATTGATTGGTCTGAAGATTTACTCCTTTTACTTGCCTAATTCAGCTGTTTGATTTCTTTCACATGTTCATACAATACTTGTGTTTGTGTTTTTGGGTAGTTTGAATCCTGAAGGTGTGTCTGAATCTTACTATTTAAGTTAAGTTTTAACTTTAGTTAGAGTTGTTGGTGAGAATTTGTGGTTGAAATGCACTAAGACTAGGGTTTCCTTTTTGGAATTGATAGGTTTACTTAGTATATCCCTTAAATGTGTGGCTCTTGTTTTCTTGCTTTTGGTTCTAAAATGTGTGTGTTTTTTTGTTCTTGATTTTGGATTATTTTGGGTGGATTTTGTCTGTCTGTTGTTGAAATTAGTCAATTTTGAGGGGGTTTTTGCTGCTTGAAGTGTATAGTTTGGTTGTTGTTTGATTTTGGGTGTGTAGAATTGAGGTTTTGATTGTGATCTGGTTGATTTTGTGGTTTTGGGGGAATATAGGGAAGAAAGCGAGGCCGGGTTTGGTTGGTTTTGAGGGGGAGGATGAATATGAATTATAACAAGAACTTTGAGAATGAGCCGCCAGGGGATGGTGGGGGGAGACTACAGGGGAGTCTGTCGCTTGCGCGTCAGACTTCGATATATTCATTGACATTTGATGAGCTACAAAGTACTATAGGTGGTAGTGCTAAAGATTTTGGTTCTATGAATATGGATGAGTTGCTTAAGAGTATTTGGAGTGCTGAGGAAACGCAGACTCATAACGTGGGGACTAGTAGCGGCGTGCAAGAAGGTGTTCCTGCTCCTGGTGGGTATCTGCAGAGACAGGGTTCGTTAACTTTGCCTAGGACGTTAAGCCAGAAGACGGTGGATGAGGTATGGAGAGGTTTTTCGAAGGATTATGGTGGGGGATTGAGGGATGGTACTAGTGTTCCTGGAGGGTCAAATATGCCTCAGGCTCAGAGACAACCAACTTTGGGAGAGATCACACTTGAGGAGTTCTTGGTAAAAGCTGGGGTCGTAAGGGAAGATGTTCAACCGATGGAAAAACCTAGTACCAACAATATGTTTGGTAATTTTTTGCAATCGGGGAACAATTCTAGTTTTGGAATTGGATTTCAGCAAAATGGTCAGAATTTGGGGATGATGGGAAATAGGACACCTGGTACTACCAATCAGATAGCCTTTCAATCTCCGAATTTACCACTGAATGTTAACGGGGGTAGATCTGGTCAGCAGCAGTTGCCTACATTGCAGCCACAACTACAACAGAGACCGCAGCCGCAGCAGCAGCAGCAGCAACAACAACAACAGCAGCAGCAGCAGCAACAACAACAGCAGCAGTTATTTCCAAAGCAAAATACTCTAGCTTATGCCACTCCCATCATGCCTATACAAAGCAATGGTCAGTTGGGTAGCCCAAGAATTAGGGGTGGAATTATGGGGATATCTGATAATGGGACAAATGGTAATCTGGTTCAAACTTCTGGGCTACAAGGTGGCGGCGGACTTGGGATGGTTGGTTTAGGTGCTGGAGCAGTTACTGTTGCAATGGGATCCCCGGCAGTTTCTTCTGATGGGATTGGGAAGAGTAACGGGGATACATCTTCTGTGTCACCAATTCCATACCTCTTTAATGGCGGTTTAAGAGGAAGAAAAAGTAGTGCTGTAGAAAAGGTTGTTGAGAGGAGGCAGAGGAGAATGATAAAAAACAGAGAATCTGCTGCAAGATCAAGAGCTCGTAAGCAGGTAGTTTCTTGATTTATGTGCTATATGCCAGTCTATGACTACTGACTCAAAAACTATGTACCTCCTATATTTACAATTCTTGAATCGTATACTATTACTATTCCAACTTCAAGGTATGTCTTTTTAACTTCCAAAATACAAATTTTACATCTCAACTGAGACATGGTTACAACTAAGTGCTCATTCAAGTGTTGCACACAAATGAAGACCTCCTTTTTCTTTTGGTCTGTATAATCACTCAAGCCCATCTTCAAGAATCCCCTCTAAACTTGGGGGTTCACCTACTAAAAGCTTCGTCTAGCATTGGTTCCTGTCTTTTAGTTATGAACAATATTGATCAAAGGGTAACCTCTACAGTGTGTTTAGTATGGCTGTGTTGTGATCATCTTTACCGCTACCTCAATAGCTCCCATAATTGAAGACCCATGTGGGCTAATGTTAACATCTTTGCTGTCCAGAAAAATTACTTTGTAGCTTTAAACCTATTTGTCCTTTAATGTAAAATGTGTATTTTGAACTTGGTACGTGTGATAATTCTAAAATTTACCAGAACACGTGAATTCTGATAGGGAGTGTAAGATATCCAGAATCTTTAATTTTCCGTTCACCTACTTGGTTGATACTGCTGAAAAACAGAGAATTTTACATTGAACACCCAAGAAATAGTAAATGTTCCTCATTGTGTGGCCATAGCAATTGAGGTAGCCAATAATCCTGCTTAGATATCAAAAGATGGAAAATTACGAGAATTTGAAATTATGAGAGAATAATATGATCCTGTGCCCAGCAAAGTGACAGAGTGTACACTAATTTAAAAATTTTAACCTTCCCGGCTGAATATCACAATAGACATTTTTAGTTAGCTTCCACTTGATAAAATCTTTGCATGTATGGGAAGTAGACGCAACCATGTTTAAATTATAGAATTATGCAGCCCTGATGTTTGTCACTCTTACCAGAATTTCTCTCTCTTTGTTTTCACAGGCCTATACAATGGAACTGGAAGCTGAAATTGCAAAGCTAAAAGAGGAAAACGAAGAATTGCGGCAGAAACAGGTAACTATAATTTGCCTGTTATTCAAGGAATGCCTGCTTGTTGAACTTATTATGTACGATGATAGCTTGTCTACTGTTTTTCACTAATATATACTTGAATTGCTGCAGGAAAAGTTGGAAAAGCAGAAGAATCAGGTAATCTGAACTTTCAATTTTGTTACGTGGTGAACTAATCTCTTCATGTTGTAACCAATTTTAAAATGGGTGCTTCACAAGTACATTAGTCACATATCATATGGTTTTTAACAAAATCAACTCCTTAGAAGCTAGAACATAGTTACAGATTTCAAGTATGAAGGGAAAAAAGATAAATAGAAGGTTTCGACTTAGAGGTCATTGATTTACCCAGAGCTGTTCTATAAAGGTCAAGGCATGCCCTTTTTGTTGCATGCCAGAATGATTTTAGTTTCTGTATATCAGGATAGTTGGGTATTTATAAAGATTCTAAAGTTCTAGATGTCTTAGTTTGACAATTATTATATTTAAACAATAGAAGATTGAAAGTGATGAAGAGCGCCCTCTTTTGATCTCTTGGTCCATGTAGAGCTGGTGCGCTAAGTTCACACATCACCCAGATAACAAAGACAAAGGCCTAGCTGTTTACGTAATATTGGTTGTTAATTGTGCATTGAAATTTTAATATATTACTAGCATCTAGAACTGATACTGCCCAGCTGTTCTGAAGTGAACTGGTCTAGTGTCTTGAGAAGAAACTTGTTCCGTCTACACTACACTCCATGGTTTCTTCTTCATTTTCTCTATCTTTGTTTTCACCTTTCTTTCTGAAGTTCTCTGGTTTACTTTTCCAAAAGTCTATATCTTCTGGTTTAGCAGATACTGGATACTTATGATAGATGGAGTTCCTACTGCCTCCATCTTAGGATAATATGGTTTTCTGAAAGTGGTAGATACAAAATGCTAAAGCACACTAGATATGGGCTGCACATTTAATAGTTCTTTTAATCATATTGGTAGATATATATTAGATCATTTAATTTCGTAATGACAGAATATATGGTGGTTTTACTAAAACAAGAAGAAGAAAGAAGTAATTTAGAGTTAAGTTGAAATGAATTACAAAGCTGAAGGTTCACATCCCCTCAAATTTTTTTTTTTAAAATTTTTTGCAAAGCTCTTGGTTTCCATCCAAATCAATGATGTCGTCGTGCAAATGTTTCTCCACAAATTAAGTCTTCAGCTTCTCATTTCTCATTTTGTTCATCCATTTTTACAAAATGAAAACTCGTTTAATGGGGCAATGTGAAACTGAAGTTTTTTCTGCTGATGTCTGTATAATCATGCAATCGTATAAATGTTTAGTTAGTATTGCTTCCTTTCATGAAATGTGATGACTTTGTGGTAAAAGTAGAAAACTGTTTTAACGGTTGGGTTTTCTTTACAGCAACAGGATCTGGAGGTGGACCACCAGCAAGGACCTAAAAGACGCTGTTTGAGAAGGACACAGACTGGCCCATGGTGAAGAACTATGATCATACTTTGGCTTGTAGAATCTAATTGTTGTTTTAGATGTTTGTACATATTTAAAAGAGTCTCCATTCTTCAGGGGCTTAGGAAACGAGAGTTTATGTAGACTTTCAGTTACGAATTATAAAGTGCTTCTATAACTTATTACTAGGTAGCGAGTGAAAAGTTAAAGTTACATGGTAGATCAGGTATCTATCTTACATGTCAGTAGAGATAACATTACATCCCTGTACCATGAGTGAATCTGTTCATGTTCTTAAGTTCTTCTGTGGACTTTGATGACATAATAATGTTGAGTTTTCTTCCTGCATGTCATCTACATATCAAATTTTCTTCTGCATCAGATTTTTCTTTTCATCGTTGTTTTCTGGAAAATGAATTTAGTTTGCGTATAGGAAACAAATGTCCGGGGACATAATTGCTCCAAAATATAGCGCAGTGATCATATGACTTAAGTTCATTACTTGAAGTTTGTTGCTACCCTGTGGTTTATATATTTTGTTGCGTTCATTTTATTGCTCCCGGTATGAATGGCATAACTCAGTGAACGTTTGATTATTGTAAACTTTATAGGATATATGATTAATGCCATAGGTTAACAGCCTATTATATAGGAAGCTCAGCCAATTTCTAACCGCTAAATACATGTAGTTCAAGGTTCTCTATTATAATATATACGGGTTTCCTAATGAGTTCCGATCTCATTTAATGGTCCTCTTGTATTCGCAATTTTTTTTATAAATAAAAATCTTTCATATAAAAATCTTTCTGGCAAAAAAATCTTTCATATAAAAGTAAAAATAATTGTTAATGTGCTCATAAATACACATTAAAAATCCATATAATGTAATAGTATTACATTTTGTACAAATCCATATAATATTAAAGTGTTGCATTGTGTACAATTGTCTTTGCCGGATAGTTAAATCTCATTATAACTTTTGGATAGCTCAATGATTAAAAATTCGACATAAAATTACAAATATTTTGAAGTTTTTCTCCTACAAAAAAGCAAGACATTCTCAAGTTATTTTCAGAAATAAATTTGTTTTTTTCTCATGTTAAAGTAGAACAATTTTGAGGTTTTTTCTGAAATAAAATTGTAAAAATAAGAATATTTCAAAGAAAAAAAAATCCTCCTATATACGAAGACGATGTTGATCAGTTAAAACCTGAATTACCTGAATTGGTAATAGTGTGCTTTTTAACACCAAAACACAGTATTGTGAAGACAGCCCAAGGGAATACTATTTGGTAAACAAATATAAAATGATACGAGTGTTGATCATTGGATTGATTCTTGAACGGACGTACAACTCGATACCTAATACTTCAAGTGTTCTTAAGTTTGGAAACAATGTTTCGAGTAAAATCAGGTTGAGCCTAATCCATAAAGAAAGAAAAAATCTCAGCACTTTCAAATACCTGATTGAATGAGACACTCTCGTTTCAAGAACATAAAGCAAACAAACTAAACATGGGACGGAGGTTATGCAGGGTTTTCAGGTAATTTTGATGACTCATAGGTTGTCGACTTGTCGATTTTGCAGCTCAAACAAAAAATGCCCAGTCGCACATACTCTGCAAAGGCATTGCACAGGTACAGAACTCTGCACACTCAAACTTTGTGTTATATGATATGTTACACAGATCCAATTATCCAATAAGCAAGTACTGTCACACTTATATCATGGAGTATTTCATGTTTAAAAAAAACATACTCTAGCAAGGATAACCACTAGTGCAACCGTTGCTCTTCCAGGATATCATTTTCCTATGATCTCTTCCTCTATAAGTTCTGGAAACCAAACCCCCATTGACAGGTCTGGACAACCCAATGTCGACAACAGAGGTTCGTTTCTTCTTATCACATCCAGCTTCCTCTTCCATGTAAAAGTCAAAAAGCATAGCAAGGAAACATATTTGATGACCTAAGATGTAGTTTTCTTCGGTAGATGGTATCATCTTCATTATGTGAGCATTGACCTACAAACCACGGAATTAGACAGACAAGTCAGGTGAATCACATTCAAGATTCTAATTTGAGATAATAAATAAAAAGACACTAAATAATAAAATTAAGGAAAAATAATTCCTAAAAGGCATGATGTTGTGCTAGCACGTATTAGTGCCCAATTACATCAACAATTTTAAAGGACAAGTACAAGACTAGCACTGCAATTGGAGCTAAATATCGTACAATGAAGAAATAGCAAATGAGCAGAAACATGACAGTGAATATGTTGAATTGCAATAGCATTAACGACATACATATATGGAACTTTATAACAACATTAGAGTTTGGAGTGTCCATTCCACATCCGAAGTAATGAGCGTTGACATTTGAATCTCGTATTGTTTCTGACTACTTGATAAAATAATACTTGCAACAATATTTTTATTGTTCCCCCTTTTGTTTTGACAAATTGATGCAGAACATATTTTCTCATTACTTTGCAATTTTATGGTTATACCTAAGACCATGAAAATTGAACTGCCTACCTCTGCTTCCATAGCACGAAGTTCATTGTACCAATCGGAATTACCAGTATCATTATGACTTGCTCCTCCAATTGATGTGACAGATAGAGTCAGGGTAAAAAGTGGAGGCCTGAGAGGATATTCCATGAAGATCTTGACCTGCCAAAACCGATTTAAGTAAACCATTACAATGTATAGAGGTTAGAAGATATTAAAAGCAGAAATAAGAAAGAACAAAGTACAAACCTACCTTGGCTTCCAATTTCATGTTCTTATCACCAACATCAGCTTTTCTATTCAATACAAAGCAGTATTCCTGTACTCCACGTTCTACCCATGAATAATCAACAATCTCATCCCCTCCAGCTGTGGGTACACTTTCAGTCTCTGGCTCAATTGCCTGCTCGTCAAGATCACTACCTGAATCTAACATCAGGAGATCAACATCTTCATCATTCTTCTTAAAACTTAAAGATTTTCCTTTACTGATCGGAGATGCTACACTTTTTGAAATCAATGCCAATTGTTTGGAATGGTCATAATCAGATCCTTTAGTTGACGTGCGCTTAACATCAATATCAGAGATTGGAGGAGCAACCAAAGATGGAAGTTCTCCATCTTCTCTTGCATTTTCTACCTCTTCCTTTGAAGTATCAGGTTTTTGTGCAATCTCAGTCTCTGGAGGAATCTTAACTTGTTCTGTTTCACCAACAGTCAAAGGTGCAACTGAACTAGGCAAGGATCCTACGTGTACCCAACTACACAAAGTGCATAGTGGAGCATGCACAGCCCATGGAACACTGTTACAGGTAACAGTTGGCCATTTAAGCTCCATTAGTAAGTGAAGCTGTTCCCTGTAAACCAAGAAAAGATGTCCAAGTTCTCGTTATCAATTTTCACCTTGGTTACTTGGAAGTACAACCACATGGATTTCAAACATAACACTGTGAGTGACCTTGTTAGGATATTAAAAAAAGGATATGCAGAAAATGAGAATTTAGATAAAATTGAAAATAGCATTGTGAAAGGATAATTTATAAGATTCTAGCGGATGCAAGTACGAGGCATCTATATAATAAATCTCGATCAAGGTTCCAGCCAACTTAGACAAAAATATGAAAGAACATCTATAGATCAAGCAACATTCTTATATCTGACTTGATATAGCATTTCAACACAAAGATCTATGATCAGTGTAGTGACTCACGCAAGAGCCAGCTGAGCCTTTTTCCTATCACGAATCCTCTGCAGAACTGTCTCAACTCGATTTTGCTGGCGATACACTGATAGACCAGATGTAGTGGCAGAATGCTTAGCTGCTTCACTGACTGGGGCATAGCTGCCTGAAGATAATGGTGACACCTCCGGCAAGAAGTCGATTCCTCCCAAATGTTGTGCCCATTTATATGGGCGGGAGATTCTCTTTTCATCGAAAACAACAGTTTTGCCAACACGGAGTTTGGCCGACTGCAATAACCGAATATATTTATCAAAACACTGAGAGCAGGGATGAGGTATTTCGGTAATTTGATTGATTTGTACAAAAAATCAACCATAAGATACATAATTTAGAAATTACCTCATGAGGAAGCTCAAATCCAGGGTCATCTGGGAATAAATTGCACAAAATGTTATGTTCAGGGCCATCATTAGATCCTTCAATCCCAACACAGATAACGTTAAGCTTCAGCAAGTATTCAAACTTCAATGTGATAAGTTTTGATTTAGAATCAGAAACTTCATCATCGTATATATGGAGGACTGTCTTAAGTGGATGAGCTTGATATATTCCGGCCGGATCTAGACTTTCCTTGGCTGGAACTTTCTTCGGTCGCTTCCTCCTCCTCTGGCCATCATCTTCGTCATCAGGAGCATCATCCTCCACTTTGGAATTATCTTGAGAGGTGGATATGCCTGTACCAGTTAACCATCTTTAATTAAAGAAAACAATCATTCTACAGTTATCAAATCTAATGTAGTGAATGCACTATCACACAATGAACAACCCGCTTTAGAGTAATTGGTTATTGACTTGGCAAAAAGGCATCCAACACATAAATCTATTTAGCGCACTTTTAAACAATGGAATCATAAAAGCAATGTCTACAAGTAAAAGAATAACATTTTTTTATCTTTTCTTTATGTCCTTACAAGTATCAAAGATGTAGTCTTTAACATTATAATTACAAATGTTGCGCTTTGAGTCAGATATCATGCTAATTCTCTCAAATTCAGAGGAGGTTATCAGGATATTACCTGGTTTAAAGATCACATACACCTTATAAATATTACTGGATTGATAGGAAATAGTAAGGTTTGCTTACCGGTGTCTTTATTTGCTTGCTGGCGGGCAAAAGTCTGAGCATCCTTCACGCTTCCAACAATCTCAAGGTCGATATTTTCCCCAAAAGCATCCTTTTGTGCCACTAACTGCGAATACAGTACATATAGCGGGGGTGGAAGCAACTCTGCCAACTGCTTCTGCTTGGTTTTCTTTGTATGAAGAACTCCAAGTTGGTGCTGCACTGGCAATGATGCTTTTTTAAGCGACTTGAGATGTGACGGAAGGCTTGACAAAAATTTCTTTCGATTGGCGATAGTTTCAAGAAGATTCTTCTTTTGCTGCTCCAGTTTCTCGGTAAGTTTGCACAATTCCTTGCGCTAAAAAAGAGGAATAATTAAAGTTTCCGTTACAATTGACTTGATTTATTTTATAAGATATATGCATTTCAGCATCATAACATCAAACAAAATTAACTTTCTAGACACCACAATAATCTTCTGCCTCCAAGTTCCTATGACCCAGTCACCAAAATTTAAAAAGCCTGTTAAGTGCATCAAGGAGACGAGTACTGTATTCAATTTAATAAAACATTGTATCACCTCATGTTTGAAACTCAGAAGAGTGCATAACATATATAAGCTTAATATCATATATTTAATGTGCCCTTGTCAGAATTTCCGAAGTGATAGACAACTCTGCAATGCAATGACTTTGTAATGTCATAATATTTTAGAAACTGATGTTTACAGTTTGTAATAGAAGTTACTGCAGAACGTAGAGAATTAATGTAATCTATCAAAAACTATGATCCAGTTTCTGGACTTCCTTCATCGTTTGTCAAGAAAAAGACATGTAATGTGCCAGGCTGCCAGCTATTATGGATTTATGAGTACAAATACAGTTTGGTTCAGATTATTCACATAATGCAGAATGTGTACCTGAAGTAGCTCAAAGTTGAGTCTCTTCATCATCAGATTTTGGGCACTGTCTTTTGATATTACAGAGTTCTTAATATCTTCAGGAGCATCTCTGAAAAATTCTTCCTCTGGCACAAGTTCGATATCAGGATATTTAGACTTAAAGTCTTTGCAAGCCTTAATAGCCTTGACATAATGATTCTTCTCATACATCAAATTCTGTAGTTGCAGGGTCGTGAAGTCAACAGGTGCCTTTGCATGCTCTGTCTCTTGTTTTACATGATCTTCTTGAATCAAAATGGAACGATTTGCCTGCAAAACAATTACTGGCATTTAATTGGGAGCATATAAACTAGTCATCATCCGGACCCAAATACAAAAAAATGTTTTAAAAAAAAGTCTGATCTATTTGAGATTAGCTGAATGAGTTGCTTTGGAGTACTAGTTGATATTGTCATTCTACTTCTATTTTTGCTAAACTGTCATTCTCTTATGTTAAATACAAGTGGTAAGGACTAAGTATCATACCAAATCCCACAAGTCGAATCACTTTTTCGAGAAATACGAGACATCTAAGTCATACAAGTAAAAAGATCTATTCATTGATAAGAAAAAGAAAAAATGTGAACGGGGATTGGATTGATGATAAAATCGAATCTTGGGTTGCAAACAATGATTCGATTGATGATGAAGAAAGAGAATTCTTGGTTCAGTTCTCCACCACAACGACAGAAAAAAGGATTGATCAAATTCTATTGAGTCTGACTCATAGTGATCATTTATCAAAGAATGACTCTGGCTATCAAATGATTGAACAACAGGGAGCAATTTACTTACGATACTTAGTTGACATTCATAAAAAGTATCTAATTAATTATGAATTCAATACATCCTGTTTAGCAGAAAGACGGATATTCCTTGCTCATTATCAGACAATCACTTATTCACAGACCTCGTGTGGGGCTAATAGTTTTTATTTGTCATCTCATGGAAAACCCTTTTGGCTCCGCTTAGCCTTATCCCCCTCTAGGGGTATTTTAGTACATCCTTTTTTTATGAAGAGAATGAATCTTTTTATCGACAGATCATTAAAAAAATGGGTCCGGATCTCCTGCGGAAATGATTTGGAAGATCCAAAACCAAAAAAATGGTATTTGCTAGCAACAACCTAAATGCGTTGAATCAATTCTTTTTAATGAATAGATCCGATCGCAACTTCTAATATGGAATTCAAAGGGATTAAATAGGAAAGGATACTCTGAATCATAGAACTAAAATCTTCTAAACCCTGATCTAACTTTCCCACAATCCTTTCTTCAATTAAACGTCAATGGATCAGATACATTATTCATATAATCCCCATTCTTCTAAACCCTGATCTAACTTTCCCACGTTCCTTTCTTCAATTAAACGTCAATGGATCAGATACATTATTCATATAATCCCCATTCTTATAAACCCTAATCTAACTTTCCCACCTTCCTTTCTTCAATTAAACGTCAATCCATCATCCACAGGAACTTCTGCTTCAAGTTATGATCAATTTCAATTGGTATTACAACACCTTTTCTCAGTGGCTCTATTTGCAAGTTCTTGCATTGGTTTTACAATTACTTAATATTGGGGGCCTTTCAACGCCTTACTGTTGAAGTTTTGCTTCAATTTTCCCAAAGAACCATGCTATAATCAAGTCCACTTCACACTTTCTTACCTAACAAACTGTATTGCTTACAAATCTGTAAATTAATATCATATTCAGCTCCTCAACTTCATATATAACCTAATTACACTAACTAACGAAGTCTAATATTTCAAACCTAACAAACTTTATCGCTTACAAATCTGTAAATTAAAATCATATTCATCACCTCAACCAGTTGTATAACCTAATTGGCTAACTACACTACCGAAGTCAAATATACAAAATAAGTCATATATTCCCCAATTTTTTGAGAGAGAGGGAGAGATGATAGAGAGTGGGGGAGAGAGAGACCTGGCGGAGAGAGACAAAATGGAGTGACATCTGAGTGACAAGTTGACATCTGAGTAACCTAATTGGCTAGATACACTAACTAACGAAGTCGAATATACAAAATAAGTCATAAATTCCCCAATTTTTCGAGAGAGAGGGAGATATGAGAGAGAGAGGGTGGGAGAGAGAGACCTGGCGGAGAGAGACAAAATGGAGTGACATCTGAGTGACAAGTTCACCGAGTTGAGATTTGGAGAGGCCGTCTTTTTTAATTGAGAGCATTTTAGCGATGATTGATTCGATTGATGACTTGCTGGTTTGTAGATGATCGTAGACTGAGTAGTCTATCTTGCGCTCCGGTAATATCTCGCCTGGCTCCGCCATTGTCACGTCCATCTTTGGGAGCTGCAGGTACGCCTAGGGCTGGAGGTACCAGTATTTTTAAAACGCCAAATATTGTGCAAATGTTTATTACTCCCTCCGTCCCACCAGGTTCTTTACGTTACTTTTTGGCACGCATTTTAATGCTCCTGTAAAGTATACTTACATTATATATTTATTTTTAAAAAAAATCCTTAAAAAAAGTTTGACGTTTAAACTTTAATTCAAAAAAAGAAAAAATTAAAAATATGTAATAGAACTATACTTTACGAGAGCCTCAAAATGCGTGCAAACAGTGCACGTAAGCATCCTGATGGGACGAAGAGAGTATCAATTTGAGTTAAAATCTATTGATTTCAATTAAAAATGATAATTACAAATATTCTATTATTCTATTTAAATATAGATATTATGTTAAATAATTAATAATATTACATAAAATAATTTTAACTTGCTGTTAATAAATTAAATTTTTTGTCATCCATCTGCTTATGTCTGGTGAATTTCGTTTATTTTAAATTTTAATATTTTTAAGAACATGGTATATGTGTTAAATATTTAATTTTAAATATAAATATTAATTTTTTTAATCAGACGTGAAAGAGTGGAGATAACAATAAAAAACCCTAGTTTTCTTTTTCTCTCTTCTCTCTAGCCGCCTCCTCTTTTCATCTCCGACGGGGCTTCCATCGGTTTCCGATGGAAAGCCCCAAATCTTTTCGTTTGATTGCTAGTTTTTGATTGTTCTTGCTTTTTCATTGAGTTTCTTAATAAATCTCCATATTCGGGGGAAGTTTTCTTAGATCTATATCACCGAAATTTTCGATTTTCATTCTTATTCGCTTCCAGAGGTCTTTTTGGATTTGTGAGTGGATCGATTATCTCCTAAGCGTCGTGGTGCAGATCTAATTGTTTTAGTTTGTTTTGATTATAGTTTGATTTCTCTCCCTGGTGAGAGTGTGTGATTTTTCTCTCCTTCTTTTGTGAGAGTGGTTTGGATTCATAGATAAAGCCTTTCGGAAATTGCATTTGTGGTCGATAGCTCAAATGGAGTTTTTGGAAAAGATGGTGAACACAGAGCAAGGATCTATACATGTACCATCATCAATTTCAACATCGCTTATTTGTCTCATCTTGGGTATGAAGACAGACATGTTAATTTTTCCTATGTTTGTTCGACTCGATCATTCTTGTAGATGCCGTATGGCCATTATTTATTGAATTATCTCCTTTTTTTTTAAAAAAAAAAACAAACAATCCAGAAATATAAATCATATCATCCACTTGTATCTTTAAACGATGCAGCCCAAATAATCAAATAGTTTTACTTGAATAAAGCCCACATTTTACTAATCGCTCCTAACCCTTTTTGACAATGCATGCTTATATGCCTTACAACTTAGTATCTGTTCTAATAATTCTCGGGGTGAGCCAGAGTCGAACCCGGATGCCCCGGGTCAACAGAGGATAAACCCACCACTGGGCTATCCAACACAGTCCAAACGGGCCAATTATATGTTTGGGCTTATCATCGGCCTTTGCGCGGGTTACCCCTGCCCACTCTCATATCTCTCCGCGTATAGTGTTGATTATTGAGTTCACTCTCTAAAGCACCGTGTAACCCTCTGAGCAAAGCTCAAATTAACAACTACTTACAGACGCTATGGAATTCGAACTCCAACAATCACCTGCTATCAAAGCTCTGGGTTCCCTCTTCAAATTCACTCAGAGTCGTCTCTGGTAACCCTCATCTCTCTCTCTCTCTCTCTCTCTCTCTCTCTCTCTCTCTCTCTCTCTCTCTCTCTCTCTCTCTCTCTCTCCCTCTCCCTCTCCCCCTTCCCTCATTCTCTCCCTCTCTCTTTCTCCTCGCTCTCTTTCTCTCGCTCTCCCTTTCCTCTACCCCTCTCTCTCTCTCTCACACACACACGCACGCACACACACACTTATACTATTATATATGCTTGTTAACTAAGATTTTAGGGCTAGTAAGTATGATTAACAACACAGATCCTCGCTACTCTTTACTCAATCTAATTGCGTATGTTGTTTGATCTTACAGGGATGAAACTTCAGCATGGAGTCGAGGTGAATCCGAGTCTCGCGAGGATGATCTTGTAAGGCAGATTGTGTGTTTTGTTTATTCTGCTATTTTTTTTTCTATTGCATATACTATCATAGGAACTAGCAGACTTGAACATACTGATAATATTGAAAGAATGTCAGTATTGCCAGATTATCTTTATTGATCAAGTAAGCTGGTGTTTTCAACACAAGATTCGTATACATATCGGCTTTAATAGTTCACTTTACCAATTTTAGCATAAGCTATCAGAATGGCTAGTTGTATCATTATTTTTTGTCATGTATTTAAATTACGGAAAAACTTCTACACATGCGTAGAAGATTAACAGGGGCAGATAAAGCATTATTATGTTTACATTTGGAAACTGAGCCCTTGTTTTGATTTACATGGACTAATGCAAGTATAAAACTTTGAATGAGGAATAGGTAAGCTAATCTAGTACTGAATTTCCCCCAAATTTTATTAAATTATGGTATTTTATCTTATATATTTGATTTTAATTTCTGAAATTATTTAGATGCGGAGACCTTTGCAGACGGTTGATGCTGGTTTAAGTACGACAACAATGAGCAGTGGCAAGTTTTTCACACTTTCTTCTTGTATAAATACTTGTTTATTAGATTTGACAAAATAAATACTTGTTTAATAGGATTATCTGATAATTTGAGTAGTGCTGATACGCTTGTCGTATTGAGTTTTTTATTTGATGTTGGTTTTAGACACTAATTGAGTAATTGAGTTGGTTTTGTCCCTTGTTTTATTATAGAGGATGTCGAACTTGCTGCACAGATGGATGCACTTGGTCTTCCTTTATCCTTTTCCACGAATAAGGTGTGTTCTATCTCACCTTTGGTAATTTTAGGTTTGCAAAATTTGAAAATATGTTGACACTTGTGAGTTAATTTTGTAGAGGAATAATATGATCCGTGGGAAGAGAAAGGACACCAATAAGAATTATCTTCACATTGACGTAGAAATTAAAGATGCGGTTCGCAGTTCCATTACAGTGCGTGAGCATGAAATCAGTTCTCCCAAAATCATTCATGATAAAATTAGTGGTTTATTGTGTTGCATGTCCAAAAACGAATCATCAATGGATGTTAAATTCCTCTCAAGTGAAATGGAAGATCTAGCTACTTTGACCAAAAGAGTTGTCAGTGCTGCAGTTATAGAAGATAGGGGTAGCAAAAAGACCTCTGAGGAATTAAGGTACTGCCAGTCTTGTGGCTCTATTAGCAACCAAAATCTGTCAAAGAATGACTTTGTAATGGAATCCAGTTCAATTAGTTTGGCTAATGGAAATTTTAGTAGCAGTTTTTTGATAAAAAATGATGGCAGTGGTCAATCTGAGAAAAATCAAGAATCAGGGTTAACGGAGCCTCCGTACTTTGAAGTCTCCGAAGGTAATTGTACAGGTTTTGGGAAGTCGATATCAAATATCTGGACCGAGCTATCAGAAGATCTGAAGTCTCGTGATGCTGGGGATCCTCAATTTTCTCAAGCACTTGGTAATGACACTATTCATAGTGATTGCATTTCAGAGGATAACCAATCTAAAGAATGTGAGAAGTTGTTGAATGAAATCTGTGATAGGATTTCACTGGGTCCTGACTCTGCCTGTTCACTGTTTACAGAAGCGCTCAACTGTGATAGTGTAGACGCTGTTAACCCTTCAGTACAAAACCACTGTGCAGATTATGGAAAAGTATCATATGATGAGTCTGAGAGTCCCGAATCCACTGTCTTTAGTCATTTCTCAGAACTAAATCCTGATATCATAGACCCTAAAGGTATTAATGATTTTGGAGATTGGAAAGCATATTGGGATTCTTTCTATTCTAGAAATTACTTTTTTAATGTAAGAACCCAAGAAAGTACATGGGAACCACCTGAAGGGATGGAACACTTGGTATATCTTGACTACAGTAATGAGTCGAAAGTGATGGGTATTGATGCAAATCAAATGGATGGTATTTGTGCTGTTTCTTCTCAGAACAGCAAGACACTAGATTCAGTTGATCTACAATACATTTTTGATTCCATAACAGATGATCCACTTTTGGGACAGTCACTTAATGAGAACTTAGAGGTACAAGAGCTTACTGCGGACAATTTCAATAATTCCTTGATTACATCCGATGTGAGATGCATTGCTGAATCTCCGCATGAACCCTATGAATTGAATCAAATTAGTGGCAAAACACCCAACACACAACAGATGGAAATGTATGTTATTCAGCTCTACTTTTCAGTTATTTTATTGGAAGTGGTAGTTGTTATGTATGCAACTGCTAGTTCAGTATATCCTAAAATGTCTTTATGAAGTCCCGTCTTAAACATATAAGTATCTTTTTATTGTATAAAAAGTTTAAGGTGTTAATTGAGCTTGTGACTCAAACTTATTTGGTTTCAGAGTGGCAAGTGCACTTACCGAGAATGCACATAGTTTTGATCCATGTCTTACACATATAAATTCTCCAGAGGATAGGATGGATGCTCAGTGCTGTACTACCCATCATACTAGGAAAAAGAAAGCAAGGAGAGAACGATCGCGGAGAAATATTTTGGCTGATAATGAAGGTTTGCTGCTGTCCGCGTATACTAGTGTGTTTTGTAATTGCATAGATTTAAATTAGACCTGACATGCACAGGCTGACAATATACACAAAAATACAGCACAAAAAGTTGTGTTTGTTGTCGGGATCTGTGTGTCTTAGCAACACTCTAATAGTAGTATATTGGGATATATCATATAAGTAGAGTTGAAAGGGTATAAAAGTCTTTTCAGGAGGATTAGTCACATATCTGTGCTAGTAGTATAAATACAAGTAGCATTGTACAATTTAGATCAGGATTGAAATATATGATAATGGGACTTAGTTACAATAAAGCACTCACTATCTCTTTCTATGGTTCTCTCTCTAAATCTGTCTCTCTACAAGTTTCTAAATGAATTTTGTTCTCTTTCTACACTTATGATCTATTCTACTTTTTCTCAATCCGAACACCTGAATCTATCTCTAAATTCTTCTGTTTCTTACTCCCTATTGTTTCTCTCTCTAAAACTATGTCTCTCTACATGTTTCTAACTGAATTCTGCTCTCTTTCTACATTTATAATCTATTCTACTTTGTTTCTGAATCCAAACACCGGAATCTATCTCCAAATTCTACTGTTTCCGCCTCGTTTCTTACTCAAAAACTGTGGGAAACCACAAAAACTGATAGCCTCTACAAAATTGGATGAGCTGAGTTTGCAGCCCCCACCTTGCTCTGTTTCAATATGTCAAGGTGTAACTTCCTCAAAAGTCTCTGACAAGGAAGCTGAAATTGTTCAGCAACATTTATCGAATGGAATTCAAGTAAAGATAACTAGTGATGAGGGAAGCTTGAACTTTTCTGTGTGAATCACCTGGTCAAGTATTCACTCAAGACTAAGCTTTTGTTCAACACCAAATTCGGACGGAGAATTGTTTTAGCTGAAGATTGAGATGTATTGAATAATTTTCTCGATGTCCTGACGGAACAAGGGGCATCGAAGCAGTATTTTTAGTGATTCCTACTAGTGAGATTGTTAAGAGCCTCGAGGATTTCCCTATTAAAATAGTTGTCAAAGATTTTCCCACTGCTGAAATTCCTTATAATTTGGGTATGAAAATCAGTGTTTTTGGCAAGGATCAAAAGGTGTTAATATCAAGTTCAGAGATATGATCAGGATTGAGGTGAAACTCGAGGAAGTTGTAATGATAATCTCAAACGTTGATCAACTTAAGAATTTGAAGGATAGTAATTTGAGGAATATTGCAATGGATAAGGAGAATCCTCAACTAAGGAGGAAGATAATATCTGTTCAACTTGCAACTTCACCAAGAATACAAGGATAGAATATTAAAGAAGTTAACGAGGAGACTAACCAAGTTGTCTGTGAGATTGATGAACAATATCTTAATTCAGTGAGGGCCTGAGGGGTGGAATGATTGTAATATCCACATGCACTCTATGTTGACACCAGATAGCCCTGTAAAGGTAATGGGAACTGAAGCTCATGTATCCTCAAGTCAAAAGTATAAATTAATTATCTTTGATCCAAGTTGATTTTAGTGTTTCCAGGATTCTCAGCAAGCTCAACTTGCTGGTGATGGAATTCTTTATATCAACAAATGATGCGAAATGTTTCAATTGAAAAGAAGTGTACATGAACAGAAAAGCAAATATAGTGGATATGTAACTGATTCGTGTGGAAGGCAGCTGGGAAGTGCAAGACCAACTATGAGGATACGGTTGTTTCAGGGGGGAAGGATTGTCAGGATCTGGCTGTTTTAGCCACACTATAGTTGTAGTATGGGGATGTTAGTAGAGTTGAAAGGGTATAAATGTCATTTCAGGAGGATTAGTAACATATCTGTGCTAGTAGGATAAATACAAGTAGCATTGTACATGTCAGATCAGGATTGAAATATTTGAAAATGGGACTTATTTCAATCAACATAAACTCTCTCTAAAAATATGTCTTTCCCTTCAAGTTCCTCACTGAATTCTGTTCTCTTTCTACATTTCTGATCTATTCTACTCTGTTTTTGCATCTAAACACCTGAATCTATCTTTAAATTCTACTGTTTCTGCCTCGTTTCTTATTCTAAACAATAGAAAAGCACAAAAATACACCAAAACTATGTCAGGAACCATCGATTCCTGACATTTGTGTTCTCAGAATTCTGTGTCGTGTTTTGGTACACTTAAATTTTTGTGTTTGCGTAAATGATTTATGTAACCTGAACATGTATTTATTCATATATGTGTATATATATTAGAGTTAAGTTCTATGGAGACCACTTTTTTTGGAGACCGTGGAGACCGTTTATGTTCTGCAAGTAAAATATGCATAAAAACATTGCAAAACTCATAAATTTGCAAATAATGTTGTACAAAGATCATTATATCATTTAAAATCTTGATTATCATGTATGTTTTGCATGTAGAATATTATAAAATATTTTATCCTGCGCAATATGTTTAGTTTGCAGAACATTTGTTCAATTTGCAGAACATACACATTCTACTTATTAAACATAGATGTTCTTCAATAATTTTGATGAATTCGTGATATTTGTAGTACATACTTCACAAAATAATGTGTTTTGATTTGCAAAATTATGAGTTTTGCAATGTTTTTATGCAATATTTTACTTGCAGAACATAATGGTCTCCACGGTCTCCAAAAAAAGTGGTCTCCATATAACTTTTCTCATATATATTATATATATACTAAACATAATTGAATTTTGTGCCCATATTGTGTCGTGTGTACACTTGGACTGACATACACGTTCAGTTGGTTGTATTTGGCTCTGGAGTTTGGGATACAGCAACACTGCGAAAGTACATGGGGAAATTGCATTGTCTAATTGCTGATGGCTGACCGACTTTTAGGCGCCTTTTATACAAGTTTCTTTGCTCTAGATTTAATGGTTTAACTTTTTTATAGGTTAAATATAACAATATTGTTTATATAATCAATCATTTTTTTGTGTCACTTGGTGTTTACATTTTTCTTCGATTCTTGGAGTTCTTTGGCACCCATATCTCATCATCCTACATGATATGCAGAATGTTTAGGTTGAAGTACGTGTTCTGAATGTTGTGCCATAACATGATTTTAGGATTTGTATAATTGTATTTAATTATATACCTCCACTGTGACCATTTAGATCTAAACAAATTACATACATCTTCGTGCAAGAGGATGATAAGAGTTGCAATCTAGACATTCATGTTTAATAATACAAAATTGAATGCAACTGGATAAGTATATTTTAAGAGTGTATTTCATATCTAATTTATTTAAATGAGTGGGCAAATTACATTTTATTTGAGATTTACAAAATTATACCTCTTATAGTAATTACTTGATATATGTATGTTCTTAGAGCTGCAGTATCAAGAGTTAGGTGAGGAATTTTCACCAATCATTGGTAAATACTGGCATCAGAGATACCAATTGTTCTCAAAATTCGATTGTGGGATAAGAATGGATGAGGAGGGATGGTTCTCTGTCACCCCAGAGCTTATAGCAAAGCATCATGCATCACGTTGTGGTAGTGGCACTGTTGTTGACTGTTTCACTGGAGTTGGTGGGAATGCTATCCAGTTTGCACTGAGGTGAGTAACAATGGCAATTCCATTTAGTTATGTAGTTTAGTTATATCAAAAATCACCATCACAAAATCATGGTGCAGAGTATCCCTTTCCCCTTATATCACGCATAAGCTTTTCCTTAACCCACAAAAATCAAATTTGGTTGATGGCGGGGGTGGGAATTACAAAATTTATTTTGGTGATGCTCGTAATAATATGTTTAGTACTCTCTCTTGTTCATTGTGCAAGTCACTTCACCCTTTTCATGTATTTCTAAGAGGTTTGACTATAGGGTTGGAATTAATATTTTTATATTTCTCTTTTATTTTTTTACATAAGAGATGATATATATATGTATGTATATATATGTGTGTGTATATATATATTAAAAGAAATAAAAATTGAAAAATATTAATCTTAACCAATAGTCGAAGATCTTGGAAATATGTGAAAAAAGTGAAGCAACATGCAAAATGGACCAGAGAGTATAATCATCTTTGATTTTTTTTTCCCCCCCAACTCCTAGGGCAATATATACTTATATTATTATTTAGAAGTATGATTCTATGCAAAATGTACAGCTTTAAAAGTTATTTTAAAAGTTATTTTATCCTAGGGCAATATGTACAACTTTAAAAGTCAAAAGCTTTGTGACTCTACTTTTCAATTTTTTTTTTCCATTTCCATCTCAGTCATGTTAACATATTGTCTCTTACTCCGAGTATTAGTTGAACATGGCAATCATGTCGAAGTGTCGTATTCTCGTGCTCATCTGTGTACTGTCCAAACACGACACTAAATGGATTCTTGTCGTATTCCATGCTAATTCGTGTCATGTCATGCATAATATAAAAATAAACATTATCATATCATAATTTCACAATAATTTCATTTTCATTAATGTGTATATCGTTTTTAAAGGTTTTTAAAACCCTTTCACTATAACTATCTTACTTTTAAAGTTTTAGTGCATATTATTATTTTATTTATTATAATATTATTGTTTATTATATAAAAAATATATCTTATATTTATGTTGTGTACCTGAGATAAAAACCCAAACACGACATTAAATTTGTTGTGTAGTTATCTGTACTTGCACTTTTCCAGACGGAAACACTAAACCATAATATCGTGTTTGTGTTATTTGTGTCGTGTCAGATATTTCCAGGTCTGGTATCATTTGTCCTCTAGGGTAGCGGAATAGTTTTTGTACTAAATTATTTTCTTGATTTTAGGCCTTCTTTTGATAAATACTATACAGTTGCTTTAAAATATTAATTGTATACAGCTGAAGATGATATGTCAAGAGCAACTCTCAGTTAGCCTCATTTCTTTTTCCTGTGGGAAAAACCTAAATATCATGATATTTTGGAAACATACCCGTGCACATCCTACTCTTTGAATAGGATGTCATTCTAGTATCATTCGGGTATTTTGTTATGGGAGCTTTGGAAAGGCTTTAGTAATGAAAGTTTGCCGCATAGATTGACAACTTGCCTGTTATCTCTTCCTTAGATTTCACAATAGTATTTCGTTTCAGGACTCTTTGTCCTCCATTTGTACGTTCTTAAAACTCGCGTTACAAAAATATGGTAATTATTTCATTTTTCAGGTGTAAACATGTTATTGCGATTGATATTGATCCAAAGAAGATTGAATATGCACAGCATAATGCTGCCATCTATGGGGTTCAAGAGTGTGTTGACTTCATTAGAGGGGATTCTTTTCTTTTAGCATCTACTCTAAAGGTGTGAAGTTGCTCAATCTAATCCCTCTCACTCATTTCTTGAACTTTGTGATGGTACATAATTTATCTATTTCCTATATTTACCTTTTACATGCAGTCATTAATTTAACTTTTCCATGTCAAATTTGTAATGTGCTTAGGCAGATACTGTTTTCTTGTCCCCCCCATGGGGAGGGCCTGCTTATTCCAAAGTGAAGTCTTTTGATCTAAAGACCATGCTCAAGCCATATGATGGGTATAGAATTCAACTCTTGAATCTGTAACCATTAAATTATATATATTTTTTATAATTAGGAGCTTTAGTTCTAACTTTATGATTGTATGTACTAATGTCAGGGATAAACTATTTACCATTGCAAAACAAATTGCTCCAAGGATAGTCATGTTCCTACCCAGGAATGTCAATCTTAACCAGCTGGCTGAGTTGTCACTGTCTGCAAACCCTCCTTGGTCACTGGAGGTATGCAGACAAACTTTTATGTTATACTTGCGTATTGTTACTCTTGGCAGTAATGACTTACTTAAATGTTTCATTTTATATGATTGTACTTTGAGGCTGCAACGACTTACAATTTCTTAATTCTTTGTCAACTTTAGTTCATTAATATACCGGAGATCAAATTGGACCTTGAATAAAAGCTTTTACAGTTCCTTTTTAATCGTCCTTTTGGTCATGTTGACCAGAATTTAACTTCAATTTTAATATTATTGATTTGTGGTTTACCATTTTTAAAACTTGTAGATGATAGTACAAGAAATGTAGTTTCATATTTATGTAATGTTTTAATCTTATACTTGCAACTCTACTAAAATTTTGAGATAAACTGGGATCAATAGGAGCGGTGGTAGTATAAAAGCACGAATATGGCCCATTTGACATGTAAATTACTAAATTACAGTAGTAACCATAGTATGGATGTAGATATTACATTAAAAGCTCTCTCTCTCTCTGTTTTTTTCTTTTTTGGGGGGGGGGGGGGGGGGGTTATTGAAAAGAAAGACAGTTGGAGCTTAAATAGTTAAGTGCAGAGTTTATTTAATTATTCCTACTATTTTTATTGATATTAATAAAATAACACGTGTTTGGGGCAGTATACTCTTCGATTTCGGTTGCTAAAAATTATTTTTTTGGATAATTGTGTTCAGTTATGTAGCATCTCTGATTATCTGCTCTTGGTTCATAGTTAGTACAGCTTATTATTCTTGTGAAATGAAGTCTTGAGTAGACTCCTATAAAGCTTATAGGGAAATGTTTTCACCTTTAGGGTCTCTGATCTGTGTTCCTGTATGGCATAGATATTGTTCCTTGAGAAATCTGCAAGCTTTAACAAAGTTCTAATTATATCTATGTTTTCAGGTTGAGCAGAACTTTTTGAATGGCAGATTGAAGGCTATTACTGCATACTTCAGTGATCCTTCAGTGTACGATTCTTCTAGCCCATGACCGCAACTTGGTGAAAATATGAAAACATTTCTGGATATTAATCAACTATTATCTTATGGGGTTTCCTGCTACTTGCGTATATTTTTCAACAGTTTTAGGTTTCTTAAAAGTTTTTATATTTAAGGTAGGAATTTTAATATAAGCATGCATTAGTGATATTGTATCTTACTGAAGATATCAAATAGGAAATGGTGACATTGTTTTGTTTTATACTATGACGTTAATGTTTGGATCATGTAATTTTAGGACAGTTCTAAAATTTGAAAACTCATTTCAGCCATTTAGACGTGTTCATGTCGGCCATTTCGATGACGGTTCATTTTTTTATGTTTCTCTGGGTGTTGGTCTCTCTGCCACATGATATAAACAATATTGTACGACGCATAAAATAAATATTAAACTTATGACATGCTTCTCTCATGTCCGTAGTTTGGGCTTTTACTATATATAATACCAGGAAAATTTTTCTTGATGTTGTGCTTTTGTCCAGGTGTAATTTATTGATTTTTCCTCCCTCAGTAGGAAAGTGAGTAAACTTGAGAACTTGCTGCGTTGATGCAAATAACAATTAAAAAGGAAGGTTTATCAAAAGTTGTACTTATCGGGAAAAGGATTATGAGAATTTTTTTTGAAAGAGATTATTGTTATAAAATAAATTGAGATATTGTGTTGTTGAGAGTTTTTTGTGCAATAAGAACAGCAAAAAATCAAGGGTTGTATGATCTGTTAAACGTAGTAATATAATCGGTGAGACGTAGTGATGTAGTTAACCCGGCCGGTTTCGCCTGACTTGGGGAGGAATTTTTTTCTCTCTAGATTATACTGTAAATTTTCTTACTAATAATGCGGAGCAAAAATAGGAACTTATTTAAATATGGGAACATAGGTCAGAAATGGATAAGTAAATTGGAAACCAGAGGAGCTGCTACTAGATGGGAAAAAATAGGAACTTATTTAAATATGGGAACATAGGTCAGAAATGGATATGTAAATTGGAAACCAGAGGAGCTGTAACTTGATGGAAACACACAATATACTACAGGATAGTAGCATGATGTTCAATTATTTATATATTTAATCGAATTGATACATGAAAGAAATGCTTCACTTGGCATGTATTAAATTTGTGCAATAATTTAATCTTTGAGCTTTCATAAACAAAATATGTGTGTGTATTTTGTATAAAACTCGTGTGTGGATTATTATTGTCATAATGTTAGTGATCGACAGGGTTTTAAGATCAAAATGGCCAGTCAAATGACAATTGGACTTTGAGGAACTCGAGATATGAGTTCTGACTCGATCATTTTCAGTGGTTGCTCAGCCTGCTGGCCTTGTTTCATCAGCTTCCTTTTGTTTTAAATGACGCACTTCCTCACTTCCGACGTCCACTATCTCGTTTCCGTCACCTCTCTAATATCTGTAGTCAGGTATCTCTAATCTATCAGAAGCAGTTCGAATTTAGTTATTTGTATTATTTCATAGATATGACTTGGTTTGAACTCTATGTTTCTATCATATTTTGTTTTGATGAGTACTTAATGCAAAATTGTCATATTTGACAATGTACATAATATATATGTATAAGATATCACATGTCAACAGAATCTTGCAGTGATATCACACATAATACATTGAAGAAGATAAATATTGAATAAATGATGTAGAAAGTAATTTCCTTGTCAAATAAATCCAGCTCGTAATTTCACAAAAAATTAAATTGACTTCATATGTTTCTCATTTATTATTGTTTTTCTAGAGCATCAATGCTTGTCCTTTCCATCTGATAAATACATACTATCAAGATTCAAGTGGTAAGACCTTGAAAATCTTGGACTTAAATAACATTCGGTAGTTTATGGAAGTCGCACGACCTCTTTTAGTGGTGTAGATCCAAAATATCGACATTGCATAAAAA
The DNA here is from genome assembly GCF_001625215.2 of Daucus carota subsp. sativus. Lineage (NCBI taxonomy): Eukaryota > Viridiplantae > Streptophyta > Magnoliopsida > Apiales > Apiaceae > Daucus > Daucus carota. Next base: position 44,566,340 of record NC_030385.2, on the reverse strand, counting down.
AATTCTCCTGTCCGCAAGTAAAAATTCACTTTGCACCCTAGGTCACTTCTTTGTCCCCTCATTGTGTCTGATTTATATGCATGCACTGCTCAAAAAGAATGTGTGGGTTAGGAATGGTGAGTGTAAGATCAAATAGTGGAGGTAAGATAAGGTAGAAACAGAGTATGAAGTCAAGTAGTAGATTCACGAAGAAGCTCCTTTCTCAAGCACCTAATGGTGTAACATATTAAAAAGTATATGAATCCGTAGGCATATTGTACTGCTAGGTGTTTATTTTAGTATTGAAAGACCAAATCGAAGTTGTTTTATTAGTATAAGATTGTCAAGTAAAGAGGAGTTTAGAGACATTTGGTTCTCTGGTAAGGAAATGTGAGGTTCAGAGGGCGATCACTAGATGTGAACAACATGCTGGTTTATATGATAACCCCTTCCCCGGGTATGGTGTTGTCAAGAAAAACATTTTCTTGACACATCAAACTGGTTTGACGTATTTTTAGACACCAAGTTATTGTCAATAAGGGTTTGTGTTCATGAAGGATGCATTTTGGAGTGTGCAGAGGCTTTTATTTCCCAATGTGCCAAGGCGACCCAAATTAATGTAAAGTTCAATGTATCTCCTATTATTGTCAATGCGGGGATTGGTGATTGTCGGTTTAATGTGGGGAAGATTATCGAGGGAAACTGAAAATGTTCGTATGGAAGGAAAGTTTGATATCATGCATTTATGGAACTCGTACATCAGACATGGTTGTTGTGAAATGCTATGACGATCGCTCACAAGGTTCAGTTTCATTAATAGTGCAATTGTTATGGATTTAACTTGTTTTTTTTGGGGAAAAACAAGATGACACTAATTAATTTGTATTTTGCACTAATAACAGGTGATTCTTGTCCACAAAAGCATAAACACTTGTTTCAAGAAGGTCATGGCTACCTACTGAATTAGATAAAGCCAGGTAGACTTTCTCTCTTTTCACCATAGAAAAAGCTGTAGATTTGGGGTTGTGTTGTTGTGGTGGTACAACAAATAGTCTTTTAGTTCTTGTACCTATGATAATAATACTAAATCGATAATCTTAGTTTGTCATTTTTCTTGTACCTATAATAATAATCTTAGTTTGTCATTCCTGGTGTTTCAGAAACTACTGAAGTCTAAGCGGATTAGCTTTGATGCTCAAAGATGCAGATTTTATTTAATTGATAATAAATCGAAAGGAATAGGATTTGTATTCCCTTACTCCACTCTGTTAGATTAGTAACTCTGTCAGATTACGAGTTTGAATAATGACCTTCTACGGTACAGAAGAGAAAAGTAATAGTCTCCCCAGATTTTATCTGTATACGATCTTGTAACTCTGATTGAATCATAAAGTAAATTTTACAGGATTATATCAGAGGCCGATCTAGTTAAAGTATCTCTAAGTTTCTAGTAGCTTGCCCCCCCTTTCTATCTGAATCCTTGTTTTTAGTTGGGATAAACTAAACACATTCTGATGTTTAGAGTGTTGTGTTTCTTCCTTAATTCATATAATCCCCGTTGTATTCTTATAATTTTTTACTATAATTCACTGGAAGCTACAATTTAAAATGATGGGGCCTGTCCTTCACCGCCTTATCCTCTCTCTACGCAAAACAATACAAAAAATTTCCTTTTTATGATGATATAATGTTTCTTGATTATATTAACTTTCCCTTCAATTGAAACACAACCCACTTTACTTTTTCACGCACAAATATAACTTTATAAATATAATTATTCTTAATTTATATGTTAGTATTTGGCTCTGGGTGTTAAAAGAGTGATTCATTGGATAATTGAATATTAAATATGGCAGGAAAGGGTTACACCGAGACCACTTTTTTATTGGAGACTCTGCAAGTAGAACATAATCTCCAAGGTCTGTTAATAGAAAAATGGTCTCCATAGAACTCAATCTGCATATGATATGTAATATAGTAAATTGATCAATAATATGAAAGCATTACTTGTACAAACAAACATAACCTTGTTATATTTATTTCTATATTTAGTTACTGTTGTATTTTGTACTTAATAGGAAGTTTCCGGCTTTTAGAAGTGGCAACTTATCTAAGCATCGTTCTTCACAAGGTTAAAAATATTCATTCAAAAACTTAATAAAGATATATAGAGAAGGGAAGGAGAAAAGGAGAGTACACAGATTCATGTTAAAGATTCATCCAAAAACTTTTTTTTTTTTTGTTTTGATACAATGTACTTGGACCATGAAAGGATAAATACAGTGTACTGTGTATATGCCTTATATCTACACGACAAGCTGTTGGCACCCTAGTGCAACTCTAACATGGGGCTTTTCATAAACGGTTTGACCGCTATATAGAATACATATATATATGAATATGATTGAGATAGCTAGATTTTGATGAGTTTTGTTGTGTGTCTCCTGTCATAGATTGGATTTGTATTGATTGGAAATTGGGATCGGGGAGGGGATGGGGGAAGAATAAATGGCTTTTAGTGAAGCATGATCCTTGAGACACAAGCACTACTGTCATTGGAACCTGCCTCAGGAGGCAACCTACCCTTACAATTTTTCCCTATTTTAGTATCTCTTCTTTTCTTTTTCCCTATCGGATTGGATTTTATAATGCATCATTTGTTTTGGTAATCACAAGTAATCATCATACACCTGTTATTGTTCTTTATCTTGCTTTTTTATGTCCACACGGACGGTGCTTTAATCTTTATCAATGGTTGCAGGTTTAAGCTTTGTTTATCATGTGAGTTGATATTCTAGAAATTTTGGTTTAGTAGCCTGCCGCATTTTTTGTAGATTGTACTATTGAACAGTGATCTACTTATCATTTGTTGTATATGCGGGATCATTGACTGTTAAAAATTATTGTTAATCGGTGATTTGCCTGTTATTTTTGTGCAACTTTTGTTTAATGAATATTAACGAGATTTTTTATTTGGAATTTTAGGATTGTGGTATATCAATACTGCCTTCTTCCCATATATTTCACGATAAGTTTTATATGGGAAAACGGTCCCTTGACCTCAGGGATATATTATATATAGGTTTTTACTAAATTCTTAATGGCATATTTTTAAATATTAAGTTCATCCTCTGTATTTTATTGAGAAAACTTGTGACATCAGGTACTACTCAACCTCAGACCCATCATCTCTTCTTTATATTATATATAGTATATGATAAACCAAACTTCACATATTTTTTGCAGGTGGAATTATGGTATAAGAAGCAATAGGTTAGAACAGAAAGAGTGCACGTCTGCAGTTTTTGCACTACTACTTGCATTCCATATCCATAGTGACAAAAACGGAAAACCTCATGCCACAAATGATGAAAAAAGGAAATCTCAAACGATACGACCATAGTGAAAATATAAAAAAATTGCCTGTCCAAGGCGGCTAACTAAACCCAATGTTAATTAGCAAAAAAAAAAAAAAAAAAAACTAAACCCAATGTTGACTGAATTTCATGATCAACAATTATTGGGCAACCTAATATAACATTAATGGGAGATATTGGGATAAAGAAATTAAATACAGAAGAATTTCTACTATATACTATCTCGGTCTTAATTTACATGTCCTTTTTACTTTTTGATAAGTCAAATTGGTTAATTTTTGGCCAATGATATTTTTTTCCAATTATATGATATATATAAATTTTTTTTAACTAGTCAAAAGTCAAAATAGATATGTATATTGAGACGGAAGAAATAATAATACTCATAATCTTTTTGTAATCATAAGAATGTGTGATATCAATTATCTTTATTTAAAATAAACAACTTGTAATAATATTTTTCGGGATCCAATGATATTTCAATAATTTACTGTACTTATTAGTGATAAATCTTACTCCCTCCCTCCGTCCCCCTCAATTGTTTACATTGGAGGGGGACACGGAGACCAAGACAATGTATGAAAAATGAGTAAAGTTAGATGAAAAGTGGGTAAAATGGCGGGACCTACTAATATTTAATAATAAATTTGAGATAGTGGAGGAAAGTAGTGGGTGTAATAGTAGTTTTTATTGTTAAATATGAGATAGTTAGAGAAGATAGTGGGTGTAATGATGCGAAAAACTTACTATTTATAATAACGTAAAGAAATGAGAGGAACATCCCAAAATAGTAACGGTAAAGAAATGAGAGGGACAGAGGGAGTAATAATTTACTGTATTTATTACTGATTTTCTATCATAATAAATTAAACGATGATTATCGTCTTAAATCTTAGTACGTTTCTCTGATAATATTTGTAACCGATTTTCATAGTGAGAAACAAAACTGACAGGTTATTAGTCAGGGCCGTTTGGGACTTTTTTGAGGCCCTGTGCTGACTTTAAGAATGAGGCCCTTCCAAATGACAAAACAAAATTTTAAATTATTAAATATAACATGATATCATAAACAAAATTAGACTACTACAATTGAAAATTTGTTTTTTTAAGTAGTTAGACTTAAATATGACTTAAATAATGATAAAAATAATGGTAAAAATTAAAGAGATATTAATATTATATTATATTTAAATAATGGTAAAAATAATGGTAAAAATTAAAGAGACTTAAATTAGTGTTTAAATAAAATAATAGTAAAAATTAAAGAGATATTAATATTATATTATATTTGTCATGAGTATACCAAAAGATAGAAAGAAGTAGTAATAGATTGGGGGCCCTAAATTTTCATGGGCCCTGTGCTGTTGCACTTGTTGCACTCCCTCAAATCCGGCCCTGTTATTAGTTCTCAGCTTGCAAGATTTTTATATCTAACCTCTGAGTTTGAATTTATCAACATTGTAGGTGAATTTAAATGGCACTATAGGACACATATTTGATTTGATTTTCAAAATTTTCTCAACACCACCATGCAGCCTACAATTTGATTTCATATATACTATTACTAGAAAGATTAAAGATTACATAGATGACACAATAATATTTGGAGAAAATCTGAGATTACTTTTTACAAACCTGGTTACTTTTTACAAAATTCGGTAACTAAATGAATAAATTAAAACAAGGAGATGAAGTGACGTGGATGGCCACGTAGGAAAGGAACAAAATCGGGGGTCACGTGGCAACCAATGGCGGGTGACAGCGTCATTACTCATTATTGTATCCTAATTATAAACAACCACCGCATCTTGTCAGTCATTCACGTGGATTTCTCATGCAAAGGCATCGATCCTCGATAGCCCCTTCTCTTTCATAATCATATGTGCTCGCTTGCATAATTAATCTCAGAGATGCTTTCTATAACACTCACCACTCCGAACACAATATATAAATTATACTTTCTTCGTCCCAATCAATTCTATACAGTTTCCTTTTTGGATGTCCCATCATTTCTATACATTCCCAAAATAGCAATTTTTTATAATATAAAACACTACTACACCCACTACATTCTCCCACTATCTCAATTTTATAATAATAAAAACACTATTATACCCACTACCTTCCTCCACTATCTCAAATCTATTATTAAAAAATATATGGGTCCCACCACTTTACTCATTTTCCATTTAACTTTATTTATTTCTTACACTTTTTCTTGGTCTCCGCTTCCAATCCCAATGTATATAACTTACTGGGACGGAGGGAAATGGTATCTTTGATGCCAGGGCTGGACTCTACAAATAAGTTTTTAATTTTAAAATTAAAAAATATGTAAAAGTTTAAGGTTTTAATGAGTTTTTAATAATTTTTTAAAATTTAGAAGTCTCGTCTCCCTTTTTTTTTAAAAAAAATATTTAAAATTATCTAGGTTCTCTTAATTTATTATTATTGAATATAGTATTTAGTTCACTCCAATTCTATTCACTTCTCCCTTCAACTTTTATTTCAAATAATAATAAAATATAAATAGAGAATAAGTATAAGAATTAGGGTTAGATTTCCAACTCAGATTAAAAAGAATGTATACGAACGTATAAAATTCTGACTTCAACCAACAACATTTTAACTTTAATAGTACTTATATTTAGACTTAAATAAATTTAAAATTTAACAATTATATTCATATTTTTTTAAAACTAGAAAAATTAAAAATTGCTGAAAAAAATATAATATTGAATTAACCCACGCCTGGGCAAGTATAATATAATGGAAATAAGATCCTCTTAAATTTCCAACACAACAATCCGCAATCAATGTTTTTATATTCGGTACTTAATTACCTACAAGAAGAACACATCATGTGCATATACCAGAAAGGACAATGGAATAGGTAACCAGGAAAGCAGATTGTTACTTGAAAAGGACTTTCTTTAATGATCTTGTTTACCTTCCAATTTCAACATATAATTTCTTCTCTCTTCTCATTTCTGATTTCTTGGTTTCATATTATATAGTGTATACCACAATGTAGTACAAGTAGAACCACAAAAAAACAATAGTAATAACACACAAAGCATGTGTTGTAATTGACCTTTGGCTTTGGAGGGGATCTAGCTAGCTAGCTCACAGCAGACAGTACATATATGGTCCCATCTCCCAAGGCTGATCTTTTGATCCTTAAAGGGTCAACCCATCAACGTCGTCCTCTCCTCTGTGCCTCTGATTTCTCTTCTCTTCTTGTTGGGAAGATAGTGTTTTGTAGTTGTTCATACTCTACCAACCCACTGGTGCAATTATGTGGGCTTGCTGCCCTATATTCTATCCTTCTTGTCACTAAAATCTTGTGACTATTGCCAAGTTCATTGTATTCTTGATCATGGTCTCCTATACTCCTTAATCGAAACGAATGCCACTATAACAAACAGGTTTATTTACGACAGATAACTTATGACAGATTTACTTCGTGTATGTTCATGTAAATTAGTCTTTATTAGATCATACATTGAAATGCCGTAGCTTATATAGCATTGCACCATGAAAGTTATGATAAATACATATTGATGCTAAACATGGAGTGCAGTGATTAAGGCTCTGTATTTAGTACTTGTAGTTATTTTACAGAAATACAACTTGAACAAAAACACAAATTAACTTGAAAATTTTGCAGAGTTAAAAGACTAATAATAATTAACAGGTTGGTGAATGGTGATGCAGAGGCGCTCTCTGCAGGCTGGGCAGCCTCTTTGTCCTAGAACTCGGCCCACAAGCTAGCTTGAGTAGAGACATGCATTTATACTTATATCAAGTGGCCCTCTCTTTATTTTGTCTAATTACTAAGCATCTAAAAAGTGCTGAACATTTTGTGCTGCTACTGATGATTGGAACCCTTTTGTTGCCTGCTGCATAGGAATGAAACTCCCACTCGACATCGGCACAGGGAACCCTAGTCCCGGAGCAGCTGGCCTATTCACGGCGACTCTTTCGAGCGTCTGAACCTGATTCTTCAAGAACTTGACATAGTGAATGGCCTCATCCAGCATTGAGGCCGTGTCCATTTTAGTCCCTCCCGGAACAAGTCTCTGCAGTATCCTAATCCGCTCGCTAATCCTTTCTCTCCGGTGCCTTGCAGCCACGCTCTGAGGGTCTTTCGATATCTTCACGTTCCTCCTCTTGGGCGGCTTCACTGATTCCGGGTCAATGTGAATCGGCTGCATCGCGGCTATCCTGAAGATCATCTCCCTCATTGCAGCCATCGAGTTCCGCTTCTGTGCCTGGCTGGGAACCTCCCCTCCATTCCTCCACCTCCCCATCGAGTTCGACAAGAACGGATGCTCATTAGGCTCTTGAACCGGAGAGCCTGTGAAAGATATATTATTCGAAGGCAGGTTCATAAATGTAGGTGAATTTTCTATATATTGCGGCAGGCCACTTATTTTGTTCCCACTGCTAATATTGTTTCCTTGAGGAAACTCCATAGGAGCCATCCCGGAGACCACCTCATTGTAAGAACCTCCACAGAATTCGGAAAGTTTGTCCATCTGCATCATCATCAACATATCTATCTGGTCCTCAGGAGCAGACTTCAACATATCAATATCCATACTAATAAAACTACACCCTTATATATACTCTGCAGCCTTAGAAAAAGAAAGTGTTTACCCTTTAATTTTTATCAAGTATTGGGAAATGGGAGGAGGTAAAGAAAGTATTTAAAAGCTGAGAAGTGAGGAAAACTGGTGGACAGAGGGATGGGTAAGGGTAAAGAAAGATATACAAGACTGGGAGTTGTATCAGAAGATGCAGTGAAAGAAAGGAGAAAACATTAGGGTTAAGACAGTGAGGGAAATGAATAGGGGATAATAATAGTGATCTCGGGAACAGTCTATCAATTGCAGAGGTAGATAAGACTTTATATAGCAAGTGGTTGAATATTTTAATTTCTGCATATTGAAAATGCTATTCTTTGATAATAATTTAGCTTGTCTTTTATAATTTCTCCCTCTTTCACAGGCAACTGTACTGTATACTTCTTCTCTATACCTAAAAAAGAAATCGTTTTTCTCATGAATACCTAATTTTATGCATAGTTAAATACTCCCTCCATCCCATTTTAAGTGTCCACTTTGCAAATTTCACACATCTTAAGAAACAAATAATGTAATGCTTTTATTATTATCTTCACACACCTATTCACCTTGGTTTTTATAAATATTAATTACGTATAGCACCACTCCTAGTATGTATTTGACCTTTCTTCATATTGGAATTAGTTGGTTGTATTTAATACTATATTGGAACTAGTGAAAAATTGCATGGGTTAAAGAGTATGACACATATTTTGAGATTTTTTTTTTGGCAAAGTGGACACTTAAAATGGGATGGAGGGAGTAATTTATTTTGTGATGGTTTGGTAGCTACCCGGCTGAACACCCTCATGGGGGCACGCTTTGCAGCTGTTGTTGATCAGAATTATCTAGACTTGGGACATTGTTGAACATACGACTCTCCGTAATTTTGTATACATGGCCCGGTATGCTGTAATTGTTTTTTGATTAGTTTAATTTTCCGCTTGATATAAACAATTAATAAGCAATTGTTATCAAAACTAATGTCCGATCTAAGATATTATACACTTACATATATAGCTATCTTGCCAAGTTATATGATCCTCAAACTGGAGATGAATTTTATAACTTACATAATCAAATGAAATTATATGAGCGGCATGGATTTAATAAAGTATACGTTCAACATTTCTAGTGTATATTTAAAAAATATATTTAATTATAATAAAAACAGTGCATTACTTCAACTATATAGTGCCTAACAATCCCTAAACTTCTTTGGTATGCAGCTGGGAAAAAACTTACGACACTAAGTTTCGAATGTGGGATTAAAAGGTTAGGGCAAGAAGCGAAATAATGAGGGGAACATGGCCCCCTACGATTTCAACGGTGTAGATAACAGATCTACCCACTGCTCCAGAAGATGCCATAAGTGCTTTAGCTACTGGCAATAACAAATAATTTATCCACAGTTTCAACTCTTCGACTCTTGAGTGGAACCTGTCCAAGTCTAACTTTGCCTTAAAATTTAAAATATCCAGCCAAAAAACCCTAGGCCCACTTCACATGAAAGGCGTCAGAAATCTCACCCCAGCCACTTTTAATGAGGTGGCTTCACCGCCGGTGAGAAATTCTGTTGCCGATGCGCATTCATTTCGGCAACCTAATAGTTTGGACTATACTGTATATTCCGATATAATATTTTATTATATCTAGCTAGCTATCAGATTTGTAATGAAAACGAAATGCTATCTGCAGCAACATGCTAAATTTCATATATTACTCTCTTGGAACGCTTCTCGAGGTGGATCAGGTTGCTGTTGCACCACTGTTTCATGTACTGTTTTTATTAAACGAACTTACTCTACCAACTAGTTTACTTCATCGCTTGCCAGCTTTTTCACTGCACCATGCTTTTAGGCAGCCCAGGAGTAATATGTACACACACACTGACAGACACTTCACACACACACAGTAGAATCCAATTCATTATGCCAAGTTGGAGGAGATGATGATGCAAATAGGAAGTTTCATATGCATAATATAAATTATAATGCTAACGTTAAATTTTAACAAAAACCAAGGGAACGAATGTCTGCATGTAATTATTGATCTATTCTTTCTTGTGTATATTATATGACATGATCCAAAAATATATGATCCAAAAACATATGAATGATATTAGCATACGTTTAGCGAAAAAAAGTGTTTGAACGTGAAAAATCTTACAGACGGTAAATATTCTAGAATTAAGTTGTCGGACCCGACTCATATAATACATGTAACTTCACACTAGCTACAAGAACAATGCAGGTAAACTTCGGGGAGTGTAACTTAGTTGATCAGATCAGCATTGGTTATTGATCGACTTCTAATTAAGAGTAAGCTTCAATTGCTGGGGTTTTGAAATTTTTGTAGTGGCTCTCCAAGTTGAATGCCACTGGCCACCAATGTGATCTTTGGGTGTCCTGAAAATACACATTTAATTTAACTCCGCATGTACGTTTTATCATTGAAATATCGAACAGTACCGGCTTATATATGAGGTCGAAACTAATTTAGGAACAACCACCGATCAAAATTTAATTAGTCAAGTTTATATTAATCAATGTTGGATTCATGCAATACCAACGATTTACAGTTATTCTTCATCAAAACCAGATTGACAACGGTTCATTAATTTCTTATTATTTATTGGATATACCAATTAATATATTAATCCATGGTCCATGGACCTTAATATGCATGCAGCTGCAGAAGATAAAGAGGTCGAAAGAGACATCTAAGAGCAAGTCTAAGAGTGTCTTAGTTGATGCCTTAAATATAATATAAAATATCATGTCCTAGTATTTTAGGACATACTTTGCCAACTTGAACTCCAACAATGTGCCTTATTCTTACAAGATGTTTAATATTTTATTATTAAAGACTCTCTTCCATCATTAAAGCATAATATAAAAATAGAGAGAGAAAGTGAGTGTTGATGTGATTTTATAATAAAATATGTTATAGGGCAAGGAGAGAGGTGCCTCAAAAATAGGGCTTGAGAATGTTGTCCTAGTGATATAAGGCATCACTGGGACATTGTTGGAGCAACTTTTTCCATTAAATGCCCTAAATAATAACTTAGGACATGAGATAGGGCATCTCTTGGACTTGCTCTAAGGAGTACATATATAGTTTGTAAACTTAAACTACGAAGATATGATCAATAATGTCACTATTAGATTATTCAAGTCTGGCCACCATGAAGCGACAAAGTTGCTTCTGGTAATTGAAGTTTTTGAAGTTTCTCCGAGTTTCAATCTACAGTGTTCATAATTTCCATTAAGATGCACGTAGCTAGACATCAATATTCATAATTGAATATTAGAATATAGGAGGTCATAGAGAGTCGAAACTCAATCTCACTAGACTGAGAGGGCTTACCACGATTATATCATATTTTCACTAATTAAGCCGTTTCGTCAACTCTTATCTAAGAGGCTAAAAGCAATTGCATAACACCTATTCTATATGTTCACGTACAAATTAAGGGGATGCAAGTGAGTCGAGAGTCACCGACTGATTTACATCGGTCGGCCGCTGGTCGGTTGTATGTATGTAGTTCTTTTTTTGTATGCATATTTATCTCTGTGTTTTCGGATCAATAATGATGCGTGCATGATCAAGTATAATGTATCACAGTCCTTAGTTAACTGGTATATATAATAAATCACTTTCTGAGACACACGTATATAGCTAAATTATGAATAATTATGCAGAAGTTGGTGTAGTGATTCTGTGTAATATGTGCTAATTAAGGAAACCAGCTGGTGATTCTTACAACAGCTTGCATGGAATGCCATGATAATGTTGGTGACCATATAAATTTATGTATATTATAAGCACTAGTTGATGTTTTGGTAATCAACAACACCACTCATGTACTCTGCAGATCACATACAGAGATAAAAGTATATTAGCTGGGAGAATAAAGGGATACCAATAGAAAAAGAGAAAAATAAATTAAAAAAAAAAAAAGGAATTAAGCATGTGTTTGTTTGTATGCTTCGAGGTGTTTTCTCCACTGCCAGCCCTATTTTTCTTCATTTCTCTCACCCACTATTACATCGAAACAACTGGAAACAAAGTCGCCGAATTCACCGTGATATTCATGATTTTAACTTATAAACAAAAATAATGGTTGTACAGTTGATTAAGGAAGTTTAAATTCATCCAACCATTACAAGAAAAGCGGCCATGAAACCTGATCGGAAAAGATCATTTTCGATTGAAAATAATTATTTTTGATCATTTATGTTTTCGATTATATCTGGTTAAATATATATAGCTGCCGATCGAAATTCACAGTCCGAAAATAATCATTTTTCTTGTAATAAATCTTTAATGTAAACTCATATTCTCTGTGTTTCATAGAGATAGAGCGAGAGATATCATTTAGACGAAAGGCTCTCGATAGTATAATTCTTATGTTTGTGATTCGAGATTTCAAATATCAGCTGCCTACAGATCTGAATCAAAGGCCGCGTTTTCATCACGAAGTAACTAAAGAAACAAATCTACGATTTCTCTACATGTATTCTAACCATGAGAATAGAAACAATAATACATTAAAATAAGGGAGCGCAATTGACCCAACAAGACATGAATAAAAGGATATGTTCTCTGCAAGAAAGAGGTTCGATTGGATAAAAAGAATCCAGAAGAGATAGATTTTGTTGTTGGGTGGGTTTTCAATTTTTTACTTGACATTATCACGGTTGCATTGGCACCACCTTATCTCCTCTCCCCCACATCCTCCATTTATTATTTTTATATCCTATCTCTTCTTATCCCCATTTACTAGCTACCCTTTGCATTCTAACAGTTGCATCTATCTCTTTCTACTTCATTATTATTTTTATCATTTATTTATTATTCACTATTTTATATGCATGCACTCGATTCTTCTACAACCGGAAAAACCAAGCATTCAAAGAATCGGCCAAATTTTGGTTTCAACCATTTTTTGTCGCGTCTCATACATTCTGTCCATATTTGTTTTTTTATTAAACGATCCCCTTTTCAGTGAAAATTTTAGAACCAAAAGATATCAAAGTACCCAATTTTGATTATTATAATTTTTTTATTTAATAATAATAATTATTATTATTATATTATTATGAACAGACTTGACTTAATATAAGGATCGACTATTCCATCAATATATATAGTTATTCATTTTAGTTTTTAATACTCAAACAATCTAGTTATAAAACATCTTAAAATATCCATCATATATTAGAATTCAAATAAACAAGGCATTAATAAGAATCAAAATTTAATTCAAATCTTATTCTTTATAATATTATGATAAAAATGAAAAATTGATTCACTGTCATTACTTTTTATACAATTATCCATATTTTGACATTCTGTATTTTATTTAGCAAAAAGAAAACATTCAGAACTCTAATTAGTGTTACACATAACAATTACCCAGATTTTTAAAACAACTACAAATAACAATTTTAAGTTTTTAGAAATTAAACACCCAACAAACCAATTTTAATTGTTTTTTTCATTTCCTTAGAGAACATAAAGAACATAATGATTTTACTATAAACATATCATTTTGAAATATATTTGTATTATAATATCTATTTGAGGATAACTTTTCTAGGAAAAATCAAAATTTCAAATAAGATCAAAACTTTTATATGCAGACAAAATTATGATATGCAGGTAAACTAATAAGATGATAATATAATCAAATAAAGAAATGATAATTATAATTATAATAAATAATAAAATTAAAAAAAATAAACCCGTATCTCGTACATAGGTCAAAGTTAGTACTCCCTCTCCGTCCCACTCATTTTTTATAGTTTTTTTTCACTGCTCAACACGCATTTTAATGCGCATATAAAACATAGGTCTCTAACTTATTTTTAAAATTTTTCTTTTTTATATAAAAATATAAACATCAAATTTTTATTCAGAACAAAAAAGATTTTAAAATAATTTATCAAACTACGTTTTATGAGAACATGCGTGCCGAGCCCCGTCCCCAACGTAAATAAATGAGGGGGACTGAGGGAGTATAATTTAATAAAACAATAGACTGCATACTCAGTTTTTTTTTTTTTTTATGATAATCGTACTTGCATTAAATTGAATCATATGAAAGTACATCCAATAAAAAGTCAGGAGCGATATTTTCCCGCTCCTGCGGACCTGACGTAGAATGAGACACTCGAGTTAACATGTGAGCGATTTCATTCGCAAATCTATGCACAAATTGCACTAGCACATTTTCAAAGTGCTTAATTAAATCAACACATTCCCTAACAATGATATGGAAATAAGAACACCCTGCACTCCTATTACATGCATCTGCCTACAGCTTTGAATCTGTCTCAAACACACATCGAGTAAATCCGCATACCTTTGTCCATGATAATACTTCCTCGAGACTCAACGCCTCAGCCTCTCTTGGTGAGACTGCATACTTAGTTACTCATAATTGACATGACTATCAATAAATGATTGGGCTGTTTACTTTTTCTGGTGAGCGCAGTTTGGCCCATACAGATTTAATTTCTAGGCAGACCAAAACCTACATTTGACATTTTTCAGAGAAACCGAGCAGCACAATATTTTTCATAACTTTTTTAGACAGACAAAAGTCATCTATTGACAGCAGCTGATTTGATAGTACTCTTGTAAAAAAAAAATACTGGTATATTATTATTATAATACGATAAATTCTGCCCTGTTACATAATATGAATTATAAACAAATTATTCTAGTTTTCTAATAAAATTCAAATACGAAACATAATGTATCAAAAAAAAAGTTGAGAATGATTTCAACAAAATATTACTAGAGGTTATTGCAATGATTTTCCAGCATTGCAGTATGCCAGTATGGGGCTAAAAATGTTGTTACAGGTACCAGCGGGAGCAGGTATAAGGCCCAAATTTGGCATGGCCATGGACAATACTGAAACCTTTTTAGGTTTGTTTTTTCTTTTTTTGCTAAATAACTTTTTTAGGGCTTTAAGACAATAAATTTGACTAATTGACTTGATGCAATAGATAATTTAATGTTAAAATCTAACACAATGCGCATCGGCTAGATTTTATCAAAGCTAAGCTACTATAAATGGATCAGTGTTGTAAAAAATGAGAACCGGAATAAAACTGTAAAAATATGAAATAATGACTAATTGAATCGATCAAATATTAATTAAATAATTAGTTGGATAATAAAAATTTAACTAGTTTGACGATTTACAAAATAAGAATTAATAGTTGATTAATCGCAACTTTTAAAACAATGGGGATGAAATTATTCAACCAGTGCCTAAATTCTATGATTTAGATAAAGTACCTTTAATTAAACATGTATATCTTTTTTTTTTTACTCAATTTTTTAGTTGAATTTCGTAAGAGCATAACATTTCTTCCTGGAGTGCTGCTATATAAATGAATGCTCTGTGATTTTGGTCCAGCCCATTCAGCTGGAGAACCTTCTATTGATCCCAGTCCAACACGCCATTTAGAGATCGAATGTCAACATTGTAATATCAAGCCTGACTAGAAAGTAATTAGACAATGATACCAAAATAATATTATAAAGGGAAAATTAATTCTAAAGTCCCTGAATTATAGGCACTTTTTTTTCTAGGTCCCTGAACTATAAATGTTAATTCATAAGTAATTCAACTCTTGATTTTTTCCTACCTGGATCCTTCCGTTAGATCTGATTTGACGCCGTTAGTTTTTCCGGTGAACTTGGTCGGAAAAGCTCAAATCCGGTGAGCTCGAATTTTCCGACGAGGCTAATTTGAACACTAAAAATCACGAAAATTATATGAACATGCTCATAATCAAACGATCTATCAATCTACATCATTATAATTCGAAAAAAGCTATTAAAATGAAAACTAATATTCAACTCAAAATTCGAAAATTACCAAACTAAATTTTGATGGTATAGATGGATAGAGGATTGAAAAACGAGCAATTTGATTACTCAAGTTTCAAATTTGGATACCAGAATCACCTTCAAAGTTATCTTTGATTCTCATGAACTTAAGAAGAACTAACGGCGTCAAACCAAATCTAACGGAAGGACCCAGATAGGAAAAAATCAAGAGTTGAATTACTTATGAATTGACATTTATAGTTCAGGGACCTAGAAAAAAAAGTGTATATAATTCAGGGACTTTAGAATTAATTTTCCCTATTATAAAATAAAATTTCTCTTCAAAGAAACCGTCTGTAGCGTTTTCGTCAAGAGAAAGAATTCCAAAATTCTAGCACCAAGTCAAGCGCGCCAGCTTCTTCTCAGTCCATTATTCTGTGTGTGAGCCGACTGCTGAGCTTTTAACAATTTCTCATTATAACAGGGTTTAAAATTAATCTGTTACAGTTTTTTTATTTTTTTGGTGAAAATAAAATGGTTCATAGAGTCGATTTTAAGTGACTTATCTGAATTCATAGACATGTATGATTGGATGACGTTTTTGTAATAAAAAAATTCACTTCCAAACTTGCAAAAATAGTCACGTTGCCCGTTTATGAATTTTATTTGTCTAAGTTTCAGTCCCTTAAAATATTCAAAATGGGCCTGTTTGTTTACCAGAAGCAGCTTCTGCTTCTGGCTTCTGCTTTTCTTGATCCGTTTGTGTAAAGAAGCAGAAGCACTTTTAAAAAGCTGAGAATCCTAGCTTCTCTCTCACAGCTTCTGCTTCTTTTCCAAACACTTTATTCACTTATTTACTTCTCACTTCTGCTCCACTTCTATAATTTAAGCAAGAAGTCGCTTCTTTTAAGCTTGCCCAAACGGCCCCTATATTTCTTTTTAGCAGTCGATATATTTTGATTATAAAATAGGTGAATGTGAGAACGATAAACGTTCCGATCAATATATAGGTGGCTTAGTTTCGAGATGGACAGCAATACAAAATTGACCAATGTACCGCATTGTTTGCAGGGTAATGCATATTTTAATTCTTTTTTCAATTACGAAATTAATTAAAAAATTGATCCATTAAAGCAATTTAATTTTAAATTGATGGCTATGAGTTATGACAATCATTTTGAACATAGATGACGTGAAGTTCAATGTACGAAGAAAACGGACAGTGATGGCCGGGTGCTGGATGGGCACCTGATATCACGTGCAAATTTAGCAATTTAATTACGTATTCAACTTTTTCGGTTTATCTTTTACAGTTTTTTAATTTTAATACACGCAATCTCATGTGTTTTTGCTATAACACGCCCAGTTTTGTTTTTATTTTATTATGTAGAAATTACCAGAAACTTGCATGGAAGATCTGTAGTACCTAAACTAGTAAACTAAACGAGACATGTGATTCATGTAACAAATCTGTTAATTACATATTTTTACCTTTTATATTTGAAATTCTTAAAGTAATAAATTTTGATAATATAAAATTATTCTTACTCACTGCCTAAAGGAAAAGATTAGTTTAAAACAGTTTCGGGGATAACCTGTCATTTGTTTGTGATATAATAATTTAAAAAATTTAAAATTTAACCCAACTAAGAAGAACCGAACGACAGACTATCAGAAAGAATATTGATCCGAAAATTATTTTGAAGAAAAAGTTTGTAAAAATATATTTTGCAAAATAATTTTTCATCATTTAAATATCACTAAATAATGATGATGAAAATTTATCTGGAAATGTTAAATTCGATATTAATATATTATTTTGAGAATGGAAGATTATTTTTCATAAATTAATAATATGCATCTCATCTAGCTTTTCTCTCCCAAAAAATCTTATTTTTCACGACTAAGACGAGCAAATAACTTCAATATTCAAGCTTATGGTAAGCGAGAACTGTACAAACAGTGATAGCAGTAGGTCTAACAAAGTAAAAAAGTAAATTCAAAACTAGAAATCAAGAATATATTCTTTTTACATCTTTGAATAATGAGGTAACAAGGTCAAGGTGTAGTGGTAAGCCAAGCCTACCAATGCATGCACCTTGGAAACAAATTGTCATCTCCAAAAAGACAATTATTTAGAAAAAAGAGAAGTGGTACCATGTTTCAAAAATCTTGATGCAATCTAATCAGTCAAGGCCACATATTCCCGGTATTTGTTGGGTTCAAGTGATGTCCAGTCATTTAGTCATGCTTAGACATGTCTACTTTACCTTTTGATATATTATTGTCTTTTGCAATCACGTTTTATTGACTAGCGTGATTGTTATTATCGCCGATTCTGAAATTTGAGCTTTTACAATATATCTTTTGTACCTTGACGTCTATAAATAGTTTATAAGCATGTAAATGTGTACTTATCGTCATCTTGGCTTTCAGTTGTGGATTTTGATCAGCTTTCCATAATATCTATCTTGACGTCTATGACAATTTTTTTTAAAATCTTTTTATTTTATCATCTTTGCTTTTAAAGAGAAGCTTCTTCTTTGTCTGCTCTTTTATTATCATCATGCGGCGTCGGACAACTTGTGCTCGCTTACTCTTCGTCCTACTAAGCTGAGTGCGTGAGTCAAGATAAGACACATTGGATTTTTGCTAGGTTGAACAATCATGCACTGCACTTTGTTAAAAATTCTCAGATTCATAAGTATGTTCTTATAGAACGTGTTGCGTACGTAGATCATAAGTTTTGCCATTCTGAAACTAAGTCCTATTACTCGGATGACATTATGTGATTCAATTAAATCATTTTAGGAAAAAAAAAAAGTTAAGATGGTAGCAACTAGGCACTAGCATACAACAAATTCAAAATTGGTTCACTAACCCCCCTTGAATGAGATTAATTTGCATCTCGACTCCTAACCCAAACAGGAAACGGAAATGGAGATTCTTTAGGTATTTAAGATATTTCTCATCTTTCATTAAATTATTATATATTTTTAATTAAATAAGTGTATATATTATATATATATTTATTTATTTATTTAATCAAAATAATTAATAAATATATATTTAATACAATATTTTGAATTGATGAAATCAAATGAAATTTAAGTATATATTATGATAAATATAAGGGCTTTTTTTATTCATAACCACGATTTCAATCTTATTTTTAAAAATACTACCTTATCCAATCTTATTTTCAAAAATACTACCTTCTCTAAAATATTTTCAAAAATACTATGGTTGCATATGCAACCATATATGCAACTGAATATATATATATATATATATAGGGGATGGTTCAACGAGGAACTAAACTACCCTAGTAACTTGGTAACTAAATCATGATGGTTGAATTAAAAAAAATTTAACGGTTGAATGATAGGGTATAGCATAGATAGGGTGTAGTATAGACACAGGATGGTCAACTTTGACGAGCTGTAACTGTTATCTAATGTTAACTGCCGCATTATCAGATGTTGTTTAGTGTGTTTATTTATTTTCCTTTAAAAAATTACAGAACATTAATATTATAGAACATAAAAAATAGAACACAGAACAATGATAAAAAAATATTAGTATTACATAACATAAATGAAATTTCCGACTATATAACACATCAAATAATTAAATGATTATATTACAAAACTAGTATAAAAAATAATTTTTCTAAGAAAGAAATATGAAAAGTATATATTATATTTAAAATATTACAAGCAAGAAAGATTAAAAAATTAGAAAATATTACCAAATAAGAAAAAATACGAAACATGTTAGAATTTAAAGAAACACACAATAAAATTAAATATTTGACAATATAAACTACAAAACAATTACAAAACATAATAAATACAAAGAATAAAAGAAATTGAATGTGTTATGTATTTTAGCAATACCTAATTTTAAAACCATTTACCAAATATAAATGTGTCATGTAGTAATTTTATATTTATTTATAGAATATGAACGTGTTATGAATATTAACAATACCTAATTTTAAATTTTTATAGTACACCAATTTTTATTTTTAATAAATATTTATAAATATTTTATATTTATTACTACATAACAGAGTAAGTTTTAGAATATATAAGTGTTTTTATTCAAACTTCTTTATTATACAGGACTACAGAACATAGATTTATTATACAGGACTACAGAACATAGATTTATTATAGAGAACTACAGAACATAATAGGTTAGGATAGGATATTATACAGGACTACAGAACATAATAGGTTTTAGGATATTATACAGTACTACAGAACATAGTAGGTTTTAGGAAAGGAACACAAACAAAAGTCGATAAAAAATTTAAAAACTTTACATATTTAAACAAATTATGTTCAATATTTAAATAATAAAAAATCATAACATAACATCATTTAAAATCTACGATAGAATTATAAATTACGAAATTCTTACAGAACATAAATATTTATAATAAATTTTGCCAAATTGAAAATTTACAAGATACTTAAAAAATTGCAGAACAAGATAAGTTACATATTATTAAATAAAGAAATAAAATTATTAAATACAAAATTTAAAGAAAGAAAATATATACAAAAGTGCATATACGTCTCTAAAATTTTAAAATAAAAAATATTACATGTTATTTTTCATTAAATAAAAATTATATGAAAATATAAGTTTTTTTTATATATATAAAAAAATTCATAAGAAAATAATTCTTCTTATATTCCATATTTTATGGTATTTTCTATTAAGCTACGTTCTATATTTTTCATAAAAATTTAAATGTATATATGAGATTTACAAAATAATTATGTTTAAAATTTACGAAACTGAATTAAAATTGTAATACAAAATATATTTAAAAGAATATATATAATAGAATAGATTTACAAAATACAGAACAATATTTTGAATTATGCACGTAATAAGCAGAAAAGAGTCATGATAACTGTTTAACGGTTTATGGTGTGGCTAGTGGATAGGATTGGATAAGATGAGCCCTAGGATAAGATACAGTAGTATATATCTGTATGATCACATCCGCTCATTTGGTTAAGTAATGTACGGTTAAGATATTAGTTCCTAGTTACCCATCTATATTGGTTACTCAAGGAGAAGCCCCCTATATATATATATATATATATATATATATATATATATATATATCGATTCCAACGATGAGATCGAAAATGACATTTGAAAACTGGAACTTGAAATCAGGATTTGTAGTTGCATATATGGTTGCATATGACGTTGTATTCAGTTGATTCTATTGTAATCTAATGGCCCCGCAGGGGCACCCATACATCAGTTGCAACTTACAGTTTCGGTTGCATATGAGGTTGCATGCAACCTCATATGCAACCAAATGCAACTGAAAACTGTAAGTTCTAAATGATGTATGGGTGCCCCTGGCGGGGCCAGATTGCAATAAAATAACTGAATGCAACCTCATATGCAACTAAATGCAACCTCATATGCAACTAAATGCAACTGAAAACTGTAAGCTCCAACTGAAGTATGGGTGCCCCTGGCGGGGCCATTAGATTGCAATAGAATCAACTGAATGCAACCTCATAGGCAACTAAATGCAACCTCATATGCAACTAAATGCAACTGAAAACTGTAAGTTGCAACGATGTATGGTGTGCCCCTGGCGGGGCCATTAGATTGCAATAAAATCAACTGAATGCAACCATATGCAACTGAATACAACCATATGCAACTATATATGCAACTGAATTCCTGATTTCAAGTTTCAGTTTTCAAATGTCATTTTCGACCTTATCTTTGGAATCCATATATATATATATATATATATATATATATATATATATATATATATATATATATATGGATTCCAAAGATGAGGTCGAAAATGACATTTGAAAACTGGAACTCGAAATCAGGATTTGTAGTTGCATATATGGTTGCATATGCAACCACCGTATTTTTGGACAATATTTTCAAAAAGGTAGTATTTTTGAAAATATTTTAGAGATTTGAAAATAAGATTGGATAAGGTAGTATTTTTGAAAATAAGATTGAAAAAACAATATACAAGATAATTCCCCTAAATATAAAGATTTTAGTACGGCGGGGAAATCTCATACTTATTAATAACACTTTTGGCTGATGTCTGGCTAATTGGGGTGCAGCCGAATTCTTTAATCATCGCACTATTCATGAAATAAATAATTAGTTATTTTATAATATAATATAATATATAAAATCACATATTATATACTTATATATAATAAGCGTAAGGGAGATAATTTGGTCGCATGGTCCTATGATCCAAAAAGTTATCATCCGTTGGATCGTATGTTGAACAAATAAGCACCGTTAGATTAGAACAAAATTAAATCATGTTCTATAAGTAAACTGATATCTACTCAGCATGTTTATAATTCCTTCCGAATCCAAAACAAATTCTGTCTTTCATGTGTTTTTGGTTTTTTTAATCCAAAATAAATATTTCCTACAAATTTTAATTATAGAATCGTATAAATCACACTGTCAAAAAATTATTTTAGGAAAAAAATAAAAGTTAAGATGGTAGCAACTAGGCACTAGCATACAACAAATTCAAAATTGGTTCACTAACCCCCCTTGAATGAGATTAATTTGCATCTCGACTCCTAACCCAAACTGGAAACGGAAATGGAGATTCTTTAGGTATTTAAGATATTTCTCATCTTTCATTAAATTATTATATATTTTTAATTTAATAAGTGTATATATTATATATATATATTTATTTATTTAATCAAAATAATTAATAAATATATATATATTTAATACAATATTATGAATATATGAAATCAAATGAAATTTAAGTATATATAAAGATTTTAGTACGGCGGGGAAATCTCATATTAATAACATTGGGCTGATGTCTGGCTAATTGTGGTGCAGCCGAATTCTTTAATCATCGCACTATTCATGAAATAAATAATTATTATTTTATAATATAATATATAAAATCACATATAAAGAGGAAAGACGCTATTACACAATTTATAACCTATAAAACGATCAAATTGCATTGTGCCAGAAGTGTTTTCGAGTTTTTTTTAAGGAGAGATGTAACAAAAAAGATAAATTTTAGTGAATTTTCAAAAATAGTCATCTTTTTAAAAGTGAAAAGATCTAAAGAGAGAAGGAAAAAAAGAAGAAAGAGAAATTTTCTTCCATCTTCCCTCATAATTCTGTGACACAAATGATATTCATTTTTAACATATATTTTTTTTAAACATCTTATTTTCTCTTCCCTCTCGAAATTTCGGAAATATAATGTAAACAGTTAGGTTATTTTACTATGTATGTCTGCTGCTTATTCTTTCGATTAGCATACAGCCAAACACTGACTAATTCAAATTTTGACATATTGCTTCCGGTAATTATTTTTGACATATTCATAATATATATTTTTATCATTGACCGTCTGAGCCCGGTGTTTGATCATTTGGACAACCTTTATTTTAAGGTCTAATAGCAGAAAACTTAAACCATATTTTGACGATTGCATTTATTTAAATTGTTTCATCACAACATACTAATATCTCAACTTAATTATTAAATCGTTGACATTTGACCTGTTCCCCTACTTCAGTCAAGAAGACTCGTAATAATTGCTGCTACTGTGTGGCATCTTGGCCAGACCGCAGTACGTGTAGTGTAAACCAAGTCCTGAGTTCTGTACCCAATCGTTTAATTATTCAAAGTTCATTAAAAAGTTATTATTGACTTTCGTGTAATGGGCCTATTGGAAAACTGCAAGTTGCTGTTCAACGTTACGAGTAGAAATATCGGACCATGCATGTTCTTCACGGAGCCTAGTCAACTTTGTTGTTCACTCTGGATGTTGTTGTTAATTCATTGATTATCGTGCTGTGGATCGATCAACTTGTTATCTTCAGTTCGTAACTTCAGTAGAGCAGTCTCCAACAGTCCAACTTGCTCTAATTGTTGGCAAATTATGCTCTGTGCTGTCTCAGATATATAATTAAAATATTTGAATCATTTTTTTAAAAATATTTTGAGCGGAAAATGCTAGGAAAGATTCAAAAAAATGAAACCATAGATCCCTACCTTTTAAATGGCCTACCAATTTGACGTAGACAGTATAGGTTCTCTCTCGTCCACAGATTGGGCATTATCGACTACGTGGATGAAATTATATCACAAACTTATAAACAATGTATTACTTCTCTCCCTTTCATTTCTTACAATTATTATTTTGGTATGTTTATTTTATTTATTTACGTTATTATAAATAGTAAGTTTTTTCCATTATTACACCCACTATCTTCCCCTATTATCTCATATTTAACAATAAAAACTACTATTACACTCACTATATTTCTCCACTATCTCAAATTTATTATTAAATATTGATAGGTCCCACCACTTTACCCACTTTTCATCTAACTTTACTCATTTTTTATATATTATTTTGGTCTCTGTGTCCCCCTCCAATGTAAAGAATTGAGAGGGACGGAGGGACCCTAGAAAAACAAAGAAAGTTCTGAGTTTTGTATCCACTCTTTTTCGTGTGAAACAGACAGTTTAGAGATAATTGGCGTATACTTTTTGAGTTCTTAAGCAAATTATAATGACATAAAATTTGTCCAAGATTATACCAATTAAAGGTTAGTTTCTTATGCAAGTTAATCCAATTCAATTAGTATTTTAGCTGCATAAATTAATAAAAAAAAATGCATGAACAGTAAACTAACAAGAATGGGAAAAAGGAATGGCTTTATTTTCTTGTCATAGTTTCATTTGTCTTAGTAACCAAGCACACTCAGCTTTAGAAAAGGAATATCGTCTGATCAAAGAGCAGTAACTTTATTCATGTTATGCATTGCGGGTCGGAAATCAAGTTGAATTGTTTGTTTTACCCCATTAATCTAGTAGTCTACTGGTCATAAGATCATCAGTCAGTTAATCATTTCAAATCTTTGTCAAAAATAATTATAAAAATTTAATTATATTGGGTATATACTTCTAGAAAACGATCGAATTATGTATTAATCCGCTCTTCAGAATTCCGTTGATTTTAAAATACTTGCGTTTCACGACGAGTGACGAGGCTGGATGATAGGTACGCGAGGCTTTTTAAACACAGTTCCTAGTTTCTTGCTTATGAGTTGTTATTGGTAATACTTGTGTAATTTTTTTTAAGTCAAACTTCCGATTTATACTTCAGAATTGACAAGTTGAAAATATTAATTTTTTTAGTGACTAATTCTTATTTTAAAATTTGATTTAATAAAATATTGAAAAATATCTTAAAAGATAATTTACAATATTTAATTATTATATTAATAATTTTTATATCAAATAAATTATAAATACAAAAAAATTGTCCAAGTATATAAATAAAAGATTTATTTTCACTTATAATAATTTTTCACTAACACTACGCCATAAGTGCTCATATGCAACGCCCAATAGTGTTGCCTTATACCCCAAATGGTATTGCCTTAGGCCCGAAATCGAGATATGCAACACTTTCTGAGCGTTGCATATGCGAGCCTTGCCTTTGACCTATAAGGCAACGCTTATTGCTATGTAATGCAACACCGAAAATGTATTGCCTTATACCTATAATGCAACACCACTGTTTTGTAAAGGCAACATCTACTGGTGTTGCCCCTAAAGGTGGACACATTGCAGAGGTGGGTCCCACTTCATCTGCCACGTCAGCTGGGTCCCACTTGCCACATCAGCTGGGTCCACTTGCCACGTCATTGATGAGTCACTTTCCACTTCATGGATGGGTCCCACATGATCCAAATTTTTATAAAATAATTAGTGGGTCCCACATATCTTTTGCAACACCATATATTTCAATATGCAACACTAGGTTATTTATATTTGCAACATTGACAAAAGTAAAATGCAACACTTTCCATAAAATTTTGACAATATCTGCCTTGTACATTCATAAATCCATTCCTAATGAAGCAAGTAAACAACAAAATAACCTAGTCTCAAATCTACATAAATCACTTCTCAATGTCGTATGCTCATTGTAGATACTATATCACTACTGAGCAGCATTGCCTTGGAAAAGACCGTCCCTGATTTGTGAGGCTATGTCTTTCATTACACCAGGTCCATGTGGGACAAAAAAGACAGATGACTTTGAGGATGCACCGATTTCCTTCATGGTATCAAAGAAGTAGCCAAAGAAGCCATTCCACTTCTGAAGCAAAGTACCCTTTCTGCCTTGTCAAGCTTTGCCAGGATACTGAAAATAAGAAAGAGTTCAAATGCACATCAATCCATCAATCACAAATGCCAAGTTCAGACAATGTTAGTAACTCATCTTGATTGTAATTTGTAATCAAGAATCATTATCAAAAGAAACCCACCTTCTTCAAAAGAACAATTCTCAGCTGAAAGCTTTGGTTCTTAGCAGAAATATTTGGAAAAAAAACAAGATGTAAATGTCTGGCTACGAAAGATGGACCAAACAAAGAGTATCAGATTTCTACTTTTTAATTGAAATTTGATATGTGACATGGCCTTTGCAGTATTATCAATAAACTAGAATAAACATATAGGCAGTGCCCAGTATATATTAGGAAGGCAAAAACATCTTGTTTTTTTAGTTTTCAAATTAAATAAAGTTTAAGAATATAGATTATAATGAGAAATTTCAACAGAGATCTTCCCAAATCAGCAGTAGGATTTAAGATCCGAAATTTTAATTCAACAAGAAACGTAATAACAGATTTTTACACACTGCACCTTTTTATAATACAATTTGTCTAATAATAAATAATTATGATAATTAGCATTTGAAACTATAACCAGCTGCAGCCAGAGAGCTCAGAAAGAAATGGGCTTCATAATACAGGCATCTAAAGCTCTTCATATGTACCAGGTGATATTAAGGATTATAATTTAACCAGCATCCCACCAAGTGTATCTCAATTTAGACAAG
This sequence comes from Daucus carota subsp. sativus, assembly GCF_001625215.2. Lineage (NCBI taxonomy): Eukaryota > Viridiplantae > Streptophyta > Magnoliopsida > Apiales > Apiaceae > Daucus > Daucus carota. Next base: position 44,539,560 of record NC_030385.2, on the reverse strand, counting down.
ATTAAATTAAAAAATATTTCAGAGTACTAAAATAACTGGCCGTAAGATCTATCTTCAGAGTTGTCAGACTTACTTGATATATTTCTTGTTATTTTTGGTTTTGTGTTAGTCTTCTGGGGATGATGCATGGTAGATGAGGCAGTGATATATGCATAATTGTCTAATTACAAAAGCCCCTGAAATCAGAAAACTTAGACCGAGTATAGTAAACAGAATTGAACCCATGATCTGCATAATAACAAAATGCCTAAGCAAGAACACTTTTGGCAGAACACTTGACGTGTTATAACAATCCGCCAAGTAATGAGAAGAATAACTTCTTTCTCATAAATATAGTATGTCTCTCACCTAATGCAGGTCTGGTGATGGTCAGACTTCATACAATGCATCGTTATATTAAACGACATACAATGCAGGTCTGGTGATGGTCAGACTTCATACAATGCATGAGTATAAATATAATTGGCAATCTGGCACTAGCTACTCAATGAATATCATATTTGACCTAGAAAACACATACCTTCTTCCTGCCAGTATGGATACATATCTTGTGCAGCATCAAATTCTACCTTATTTATCTTGGCAACATGATTATATATATATCAGAACTAAAGTTTGAAAATGAAAATCCACTATTGAATACTTTCAATAGGATATGAGCCAGTTGACAGAAGGAAAATGTTTCCTCTGTGCCAACTTTTTGTCTAAACCCCAAAAGGCCTTCAAATAAAATTTGAAATCAATATAAACCAAGATAAAAAATATAAGACCACGCGACATAGAATATTTCAAAAACTCTCATTATTCGGTATAATTAAAACAACTAAGATCCTCTCTAGTAGAGTTGCCAACCATTGACAAATCATCATATATATTATATATATATTAGCAACTTAATTCATACCTGAAGGATGCAGAGTGTGGCCGATGTAACAGGGTCAGAAAAATCTCCTCCTGGAGGTACAACAGCACCAACGTTGCTGAGTGTGGCAGATGTTTCAGAAACTTTACACAAGACCACTTTTCAAGCCACTCCCCATACTAAAACTAGTGACTTAAGTACACTATACTGGCTCCATTTTACAAGAATCAGTCGCTGACTTCCTCCAACTTATCCAAAATCGACCACATCAAAAAAGAACAAACAAACAACATAGATGAGGATGTGAAAGCAAGAAACACAGTCCTAAACAACCATAATAAAGACTCTGTTAGATAAATAATAACAAACTTAACAAATCTTAATTCATAACAAAAAAACACACAGATAGAAGAGGGAAAGAATGATGACCACCTAAGCAGTTGTGCACAGATTGGAGATATTAGCAGCAAAATGAAATCCACGCTTAGAGTTTTTAACACACATCAGCAATCCCTCTCTCAAACCCCTGAAAAAAAAAGTAACAATACTAAATAAAGTAATTGAACTCTCTCACTGATTCAAACCCAAAAATCTTAATTCGCAGTGGTCAATTGAGAAAACACTAATTACATAGTCACTAGGCAAATTACATGTAACACCCAACCTAGCTAATATCAACTAAAAAAATACAAATCTGTATCTTAATTAAAAAACAGGAATTACCAGCCTGAAGAACGGATTGAACTCAGAACCAAAACCCCAACCGAAAAGTGATGTTGAAAACCAAAATCCCTAAATCGAGAACACTAAAAACTTAATTGTAGATGCCCAACTCCCCAAATCGAGAACTGAGATGTTGTGATGGAGATGTGATGTTGAGAACTGAGCAAAAATCTCCAAATCGAGAACACCAAAACCCTAATTTGACATGTGAGGTCAAGACTGTGAGGTGAGATGTTGAAATGGAGGTCGCGATTGTGAGGTGAGAGAGGTGAGAGTGTTTGTGAGGTCGGGACTGGATGGTGAGTTCAGGAAATGGAGGTCGCGACTAAGGTGAGTGGTGAGAGCGGCCAGAGTGTTTGTCTGAGAGGTGTAGGTGTTTGTTTGAAATGTATGTGTGTTTGAAATTTCGCTGGGCGGAGTTTTACCCGCTTAACATTTCACCAGCTGATATGAATTATAAATTATAATTTATATATATATATATATATATATATATATATATTTAATTTTAGATTTTTAATTTAAATTATAAATGATATATACGTGAGAAATACTTACTTCTACTTAAATTAAATATTAATATAATAAGTCAAATATTATACTTTTCTTTGTTAAGTTTTTATGTAAAAAATATCAGAATATAAATTTCTATGTACGATACTTGATTATATATATAATTTTTCTAATTATAAAAAAAAAATAACTTTAATGCAACACTAGTGTTGCATGATATTGCACCTCGCAACACTAATGTGGCCGCGCAACACAACATACATGTCTAATGCAATACTGTCTGAGGGAGTATTGCATAAGATCACCAGGACAGAGCTAACGAAACACTAGGAGTGCAACACTTTACAAAACGCGTTGCATATGAGCACTTATGGTGTAGTGTAATAAATAATAATTATATTTTTTAAGTTAGACCGATCAGCAGTTGCATAAACTTACACTACTGCACTAAAAATGTTGACCGGCTCCTGCACAAATCAATAATGAGATAACAAACCACTTTGTTGGAAAAATTCAAGCTCGTCTCCTGTCGCGATCGGTACCAGACTGTCTTCAAACCGTTCATACATAAATATCCAAGATCAAATAAGTGGAAGATGATGAAGTAAAATTTGTTAGTACATACAAAATTTACCGTAAACTTCAACTGCACGCCAAAAAAGAAGTCCAATATATTCTAACAAGCTTACTTGAATAATGGAGGGGCCACAATTAAATAATTTAGAAATTCATGCATCTGTCAGTTAGTCAGCAGCTCATTAGCCGACGATACACAATCGATAATGACGGATCGATAATATAATCACTTTCATTACAGCCTTCATAGGAAGGGCAGTTGGTGCCTTTGATGCGCCTATATATACCAGCCGATTCCTTGTACATTTGCAACTTACTTGTACCACTGCAACTAATACTTTTGAACAAGTGTATACAACTCAAATCAATCATGGTAGCAAGGTACTTACAATCTTCAATAGTTCTAAATCTTACGTTGATTTCTTCAATTTAGCCTTATATGCCTTGCAAATAAATATCTGAGTCAGAATCGAACATGTGTGTATCAAGACAACGGTTGATAAACCCACCACTTGGGCTATCCGATCGTGCTCCTGTTGATTTCTGTTTTAATTCCAGTTAATTGACTGTGTTTTTGCTATATTTATTGCAGAGACATGGAACAAAAGGTGGATACTACGGTTAAAAGAGCTTCGAGATCTCCCTACGTGAAACCTCCGTTCACTTTAAGTGATGTTAAGAAAGCAGTTCCGCCTCACTGTTTTGAGCGTTCGGCAATTCGGTCTTTGTCGTACCTTGTCTTCGATGTCATCATCTTATTCTCTCTTTACCACATCGCCGCAAACTATATCTTGAAATCCGAATTAGTACAGTCTTCTAAATTGTATCTTGTTACTTCTGGGATTGTTTATGCGCTGCTTCAGGGCTGTATCTTGGCCCGATTTTGGGTCATAGGTCATGAATGCGGACACAATGCTTTCAGCAAATACCAGTGGCTCGACGACACAGTTGGATTTATAACACACTCGGTAGTCTTGTTTCCTTACTTTTCGTTTAAGTACAGCCACCATCGGCACCACTCGAGAACTGGATCGCTCGAGGAAGAAGAATTTGATATCCCACTGCTCAAGTCCCAAGTTCCCTTTCTTTTCCGACACCTCAAAAATCCAGTAGCGAGAGTCTTGGTTGTTGGTGCTGTTCTAGCTGTTGCAGTGCCTCTATACCTTCTTGTCAACTTCCGTGGTCGAGTTTATGATCGATTCGCCTCCCATTTTGATCCGTATAGCCCAATGTTTTCGCGTAAGCAACGCGCTCTAGTCCTGCTCTCTGATGCTGGATGTTTGGCCGTGATCTTTGCACTATACAAACTTGCTTTGCTAAAAGGATTCGCATGGGTCGCTTTCATCTACGGAGGACCATACCTATTCACAAATGCCATGCTTATTATAGTGGCCGTACTTCAACACACGAACCCTCTCGTACCTTACTATGATCACTCCGAGTGGGAATGGCTAAAGGGCTCTATGGCTACCATTGACAGAGATTTCGGATTCCTCAACACGGTGTTTCATCAGCAGCCGAATACTCACGTAGCTCACCATCTCTTCCCGAAGATGCCGCATTACCATGCAGTGGAAGCCACCAAAGCATTTAAGCCAATATTGGGCGAGTACTATCAGTATGATTTCACCCCATTCTACAAGTCACTGTGGAATACCATAAACGATTGTGTCTACGTTGAGGAAGATACGCAGAACAAAGGAATATACTGGTATAACAACAAGTTTTAAGTTGAATTATCAAGTGTATGGTGTTTGAGCTTCTTGACTAGCAAAAAATAAAAACCAGAGAGTAAAGTCGGCCTGGAAGCTTGTCCCATAAATAGCTGCTTCTTTTTTGAAGCTTTTACTTGCACTGTATTGTGATTTGTTTTACAGTTATATTCATTGATGCTATTTTTAGACACTAAAGTAGCTAGCTTTAATTTGTATATTAGTATAATAAATTATTGCAATAATCAAAGAATTTGGAGATGTGTTAAAGTTCAATTGCATTCTACATCTACTTCTGTGCTAATCTTTGGTATACTTGATATTTTAGATATATACACTTAAATACAGTAGAACTATACTCTGAGTTTATATATACAAGTATGATTAAAATGAATTGGGATGCTTGTGGATGATGAACTCCGTGGAGCGTGGACTGGTTTTTGGAATAATTTTATCCCATAATTTATTTTAAACAGCTGCAACTGGGGTGTATGCTTTTTAGAATATGCATGCAAGTTTTTCGAAAGTAAATAGATGTAGTGATTGATATATGTTTCGATAATATTTATATTTATAAATGTAAGAACGAGTTTAAAAAATATATATATAAATTATAAAGGTCAGGTGCAGATCAACATTAAGTATACTCTTAATATTCATGCTTCAAATTTTTGAATAAATTAGTCTCACATCACTATATTAAAGTAATTTATGTATATTACAAAATACAGAGTAATTTATCTAAGAGTCAACCTTGAAAAACTGATTGATAACATAGTGGGCGCATGCCAAAAGTTCAAGATATAGAAGTAAAGATTTATTTTGAAATCTTTTTTATGAATATGGTATATTTAAAATTAAATATTTATGAGATTTTTAATATTTAATATTTACAAAAAAAAAGTTTATATATATATATATATATATATATATATATATAAGAATAAAATATAAGTTAATAGGGCATTAACAATAATAGACGTTGCATATAGACAATTTTGAAATTCTAAAGAAGATAATGATAAATCACAACCACACCCCAGATGATAATGATAACCAAATTATGAGATGATGATCAAACAAAATGTGAAAATAATGATTGAGATGAAATGCATTGAAAATGAAATACAATAATTTAGGCCGGATTTGAATTTGATTTATTAAATATAGTTTATACTTTTGTTAATTAAGTGAAATCTAAATTTCATTTATAATTTAAATAAATATATACTAAATATCAAGAGGTAAATTTGTTTAAGGTCCATGTTCATGTAACAGTTCTCTCGTCTGTATACTATTAGAGTAGTGCTAGGTGCACATAATTGTGTACATAAAACTTGTACATAATGATGTGGCAATTGAGGGGGAGGGTTTTAACTGGGGTGGTTGATGTGAATACAGGAGGCCCATTTCAATTAAAACCTCCCACATGTCATTATGTATATAATTCTGTATACAATTATTGGTCGAAGTTCACAATTGCCTGAGCTATAATTAGGCCAACGTTCAAGTAACTGCACCATTGTAATACTCGCTACGTTCCATCATCTTTTTTACACACTTTCGTTTTTGAATGTCTATTTAAATTATTTATATTTCAAAAATTTTAAAAACAAAAAGTTTATATAATACAAACACTATACGAATTAAAAAATTTACTTACAATTGTTTATTAAAAATAATTAAAAAATAAAATTTTTAACTGCCGCCGGATTAAAGCACTTAAAGTCCTGAGAGTAATAGTTTTCCCTCGTTTTATTAGTCGAAGCTCACAATTGCATGAGGTTAGAGAATTAGGCCAACGTTCCAGTAACTGCACTACTATTAGTCTATCTCATTCCTCTTATTCAACTACAAACCAAAGAGTAGGTCCCATATATTAGAGCAATCATATTTGAATAACAGCGGAGCCTAAATGCAGCATATCTCTTAGTCCACAGCAATAGACATAAACTACCAGTAAATGTTAGATTAATGACGGCTTAAACATATTTAAATTTATCTTGCTTTCTCGGAAATTACTTTCTCCACATTCAGCTAATTAGATAGAGGAGTTGGTGCCTTAACATGCCTATATATAGCAGCCACATCGCCTCTCCAATTATCACAACAATAATCCACATCCTTTAAGAAGCGCATTCTATTGAAGACTGAACAAGAGATGAGTTCTACTGTGAAAAGAGCCTCAAGATCTCCCCACGTAAAACCTCCATTCACTTTAAGCGATGTTAAGAAAGCAGTTCCGCCTCATTGCTTTGAGCGTTCGGCCATTCGCTCTTTGTCATACCTTGTCTTCGATGTCATCATCTTATTCTCTCTTTACCACATCGCCGCAAACTATATCTTAACCTCCGAATTAGTACAATCATCGAAATTGTACCTTTTTATGTCCGGGATTATTTATTCGGTGCTACAAGGCTGTATCCTGGCCCGATTTTGGGTCATAGGTCACGAATGCGGACACAACGCTTTTAGTGACTACAAATGGCTCGACGACACAGTGGGATTCGTCACCCACTCTGTCGTTCTGTTCCCTTACTTTTCATTCAAGTACAGCCACCATCGACACCACTCGAGAACCGGATCCCTCGAAGAAGAAGAATTTGACATCCCGCTGCTCAAGTCCCAAGTTCCATTGCTCTTCAGACACCTCAAAAATCCTGTAGCGCGATTCTTCGTTGTTGCTGCAGTTCTAGCTGTTGCGGTGCCTCTGTACCTTCTTGTCAACTTCCGCGGTCGAGTTTACGATCGATTCGCCTCCCATTTTGATCCGTATAGCCCAATGTTCTCACGCAAGCAACGCGCTCTCGTCTTGCTTTCGGATGCTGGATGTTTGGCCGTGATCTTTACACTATACAAACTCGCTTTGCTAAAAGGATTCGCATGGGTGGCTTTCATTTACGGAGGACCATACCTATTCACAAATGCCATGCTTATCATAGTGGCCGTACTTCAACACACGAACCCTCTCGTACCTTACTATGATCACTCCGAGTGGGAATGGCTGAAGGGATCCATGGCTACCATCGATAGAGATTTCGGATTTCTCAACACGGTGTTTCATCAGCAGCCGAATACTCACGTAGCGCACCATCTCTTCCCGAAGATGCCACATTACCATGCGGTGGAAGCCACCAAGGCATTTAAACCTGTGCTTGGGGAGTACTATCAGTATGATTTCACTCCATTCTATAAGTCAATTTGGAACACCATAAATGACTGTGTCTACGTTGAGGAAGATGAAGACAACAAAGGGATATATTGGTACAACAACAAGTTTTGAGCATTGAGAGTTCGGCACCTTTGACAAACAAAATAATAATTAAAAATTAGTGAGGGAGCTTGTATGGTGATAATTATATTTATTTCTTTGGAAAAATTTTAGTTACCTGTATTGTATCATGATGATTGTTATAAACACTGTTCTTTGATCAAATACACAGAAACGGAGCTAGCTAATTAGGCATTGTCAGAAGCTGCTTATCTTTTTGTTAATGGTCCCGGGCCTTTTGTGAATGGGCTTTGTTTGTCGTGGGCTCAAATATATATTAGGCTCAAATATTGGGCCGAGTCTGAATATACTAATGAAAGACCCTCTATTTGGGCTATATCCGAGAAATTTACATGAACATTGCGTCCATATGACTACCCTAAGCATCGCACAATATATGAAGTGGGATCTCAGGCATGAAAGCCATTTCATGCGCACTCTATGTTACAATGTTTCGTATAATATTAAGTACGTATTGCTTGCCTCTGGGTCAGGATCGCGGTTCTAATATTACTCTTTCTCGTTAATGATGTACATAGATTTATTATTTGGGTTTTGAACTTTATGTATTAACTTATACTGCAGTCACATTTTTTTTGCCGGGATATTGTAGTCACTTTTAATCTATACGTAAAGGATTGAACTAGTGTCATTATATTATGGCTTAATAACCTTTTAACACTTGAAGTTTGGATGAAAATTTCGATGCGGCCACGAAATTTAAAAACGTATCTTTCGATCCTCAAAGTATATTTGTCGTACCTTTTAGCCTTTACGGCGTATACCAGTATATAACGGGGTGGACAAAGTTGACATTTCACACGTGAGGGTTAAAAGGGGCATTAAACATTAAGGGTTAAAAGGAACATCTAATGTATTTTATATATTCTTTAGGGGTTAAAAGGAATGAGATGTATACTTTAAGGGTTAAAAGGTACGCCCAAACTTTACCCCGAATATAAATTGTCAAGTTTATCCTCCGATTTATACCGGTATCTTTAAAAGGGGCTAAAAGGTACGACAAAGATACTTTGAGGGTCGAAAGGTACGTTTTTAAACTTCGAGACCGCATCGGAACTTCCACCCATACTTCGAGGGCCAAAAGATCATTAAGCTTTATATTATTTAAGTAAAATATGCAGTATCAATTTAAGTAAATCTTTGAAATCAATACGAGAGTTTATTTTTGAAATAAAATATATAATATATATAAATGTTTATAAATAATCAGATTATCAGAAGAAACCTGATAGATTTGAATAATAAATATTTTTAGTTGACACTGTACTTCCATGTCATCTTAATTCTGGCCTCATATCACCTTGTTTAATTTATTGACGCATCAGTACGGGCATGTTTGGGCATCCGGCGTGCTTTTTTTTTCCCCAAGAGAAGTCGGTTTTTTATAATTTGTTTGCGCAAAAAAGTAGATTCATTTTTCTTTTATTTGAGTTCATTTTCGTTTTTCTTGACGCATTTGTATAAAATAAAAAATAAAAACACTTACAAAAATTATGTGGGAAGAATTAGAAAACAGAAAAAACTAGTTTTTTTATGTTTCGATCTAGCGTTTAAATTAACAAAAATTATTTAAATACTTAAATAACTTATAGGTTATTTTTTAATAACTTCTAAATCATGACCATCATATTATTTATAATTTATTTCATTATTTTAAATGATAAATAACTTTTTCTGAATTCCCATACTAATATTAATATTTTAAATTTGATGAAGCTCTCTTTTTTTTTGAAAAAATTTGATGAAGCTCTTGTTAACACCTTTTTGAGCCAGAAAAGCGTGCAAGTTACTCTACACATATTCAATGCTTAAATTCTTTTCTTTATAGCTATAAATCAAAACAGAAGTCTAATACGATGGCAAGCTAATTTTTCTAAAAATATATAGATATTCAACAAAGTCATTCATGATTGTCATTTTCTTCTACTATCTAACGCATATAGATTTCAACAAAACCACTTATGATTGTCATTTTCTTCTGTTGTCAACAGAAATGCACACTTGCGAGTTAGACGACAGTTTAATTAGCCATCAATATCGGATGGATGATGACTATTATTAAAGCATTCAGTGATGTGTGAATTATTATTCTCTGGTTTTTTGCATTAAAATACTGATCAAAGTATGCCTAGACAAAAGAATGTAGCTATAGGAACAGGTAAGGACCGTAAGGTGCCTTTGACATTTGACAATTGATACCACGGCATCCAGCAAGGGCGGATAAAAAGTTTGATAAAAAAAAATTTAGATAAAATATTTTTCAAATATTGATAATTTTTAATATCAAATATAAGATTATACGTGTTAAAACCCATCTGTAAACATTAACTAATTCTTTCTGACGCGTATAATTTTTATATTTATTATAAAAAATTTATAATTTTTGGATCGGAGGCGCTTAAGCTGCCTAGTCCTACACCCAGCTTTATGTTTCATCAATAAATAAATATATACATATACACACACATTATATTCCGAATTCTCTATATGATATATACTGTGTAATTGTCACTTGACATAATAAACTATAAACTAGTTTTTAGCATGAAAAATATAAATAACAATTTGTGAAAAACATAAAGATTCAATCCTTAAAATCAAAAAATACACATTATTTTAACTTTTATATAGGAATATATATTATATCTTACTGTTCATTGGGAAATAATGGGAAGAGATTATTAAAAAGGACAAAGTCAGTGGTATGATGTATACTTTGGTTTCTAAGAGATTGCAATTACAGATAATACTACTCACCGTCACAATGCGAGCTAGTGAACCAAGTGGGGAACTAAAATATTATGAAAAACAGGCTGATCAAATTATGAAACTAGGTTAACAAAACAATATTCAACTTGCATGACATTCAAGAAATATAAAAAAGGTTACGGTACTTATTTGTATCAGATGTTCTTGTATGCAGCTTTGCTTTTTAATGGCGGCGTCCAGAAGATGCATGTAACATTGACATCCTTAGACCTTAGCCATAATATATGCAGCCTATCAGGAAAGTGGTAGGTAATTTTAATGTGCCTATATATACAAGCCGATTTCAAATATATTAACCACAACAATTCCGAGTCAAGACACTGCAGCAAGGTACATTTCTTAGTGATAGCTAATTATTTATGCTTTCAAAATGTTTATTTATCTGATTATCGGAATGTGATTACTTAATTACAGCTAATTCAATTTTTGCAGATAAATATGGAACAAAAATCGAATTCTCCCGTGAAAAGAGCATCAAGATCTCCTCACGTCAAACCTCCCTTCACTCTAAGCGATGTTAAGAAAGCAGTTCCGCCTCATTGCTTTGAGCGTTCGGCTATTCGCTCTTTGTCATACCTTGTCTTCGATGTCATCATCTTATTCTCTCTTTACCACATCGCCGCAAACTATATCTTAACCTCTGAATTGGTTCAGTCTTCTAAATTATATCTTGTTACAGCCGGGATTATATATTCGGTGCTTCAAGGTCTGATTCTAGCCCGATTTTGGGTCATAGGTCATGAATGCGGACACAACGCTTTCAGTGAGTACCAATGGCTCGACGACACAGTGGGATTCATCACCCACTCTGTCGTCCTGTTTCCTTACTTTTCATTCAAGTACAGCCACCATCGCCACCACTCGAGAACCGGATCCCTAGAAGAAGAGGAATTTGATGTCCCGCTGCTTAAGTCTCAAGTTTCATTCATCTTTAAATACCTCAAAAATCCAGTAGCAAGAGTATTGGTTATTGCCTTGGTTTTAGTTGTTGCGGTGCCTCTATACTTGCTTGTCAACTTCCGTGGTCGCACTTACGATCGATTTGCCTCACATTTTGATCCATACAGTCCAATGTTTTCACGAAAACAACGCGCGCAAGTCTTGCTTTCCGATGCTGGATGTTTTGCCGTGATCTATGCAGTTTACAAACTTGCTATGTTAAAAGGGTTCGCATCGGCCGCTTTCATCTACGGAGGACCATACCTTTTCACAAACGCCATGCTTATCATAGTGGCCGTACTTCAACACACGAACCCTCTGGTACCTTACTATGATCACTCCGAGTGGGAATGGCTAAAGGGATCCATGGCTACCATTGATAGAGATTTCGGAATTCTCAACACGGTGTTTCATCAGCAACCGAATACTCACGTAGCGCACCATCTCTTCCCCAAAATGCCACATTACCATGCAGTGGAAGCCACCAAAGCATTTAAGCCAATATTGGGGGACTACTATCAGTATGATTTTACCCCATTCTATAAGTCACTGTGGACTACTCTTAATGATTGCGTCTACGTCGAGGAAGATGAGAAGAACAAAGGAGTATACTGGTATAACAATAAGTTTTGAGCGTCAGGCACTGTGTGAGCTATTTGACTAAACAAAATAGCGGTTAAAATTTTACTTCCCGGGAGTTTGTAATGCTTTTACTTGGTTTCGATCATGTTTTTAATTTACTCGCGTTGTACTATGACTGCAGTTATAAAATTTGGTGATGTGAATTCTTCCAAACCAAACAAACCGCCTTACTTATTGATGATGTGTTAGTATTTAATCGACCCAACCGAATATAGCGGACCTTTTCCGTCAAATAAAATTCTCCCGACCCTGGTGTTGGCCAGAATTTGGCATATACAAAATTGGTAAAGATATTTATAAATAAAAATAATTTAATTACTTCTTTCTTGTTTCTACGACGACAAGCTTATATAAAAGATAAATGTGTGCTTGATAAAATAAATAATTTTTGTACATATCAATAAATTTCAAAAAACAAATGTAAACTATAAATTACGTATACTAGTGTTAAACCATAAATAAATTTCTCATTTAATATTTATAATCATATTTAGATAATTTTTTTGATAAAAATAAAAAACTACATTATCTAAGTACGAAAACGTCTTTGAACTAACATCTCTATCTAACTTTAATAAAAAAAATTAACGGAAGAGTTACAAACTGCAACACAATATGAATTTTGGATTGTCAAAAATTACGTTTTAAAATATTGGTACTCATTTGTCAATGAACCAAACTTAAGAGTTACAAATTAAAGTTAATTACAGTTTGTAACCCTTAGGTTTGCTCCAAACGCAGTTTAGTACCTGAACTTTAGAACGTGCCAATATGCATCTTACACTTAACATTCTGGTGCAAGTTGTAACCCCTAGTCACTATTCCGTCCAAATCTGCCGTTAACTTTAACTGTTTGATAGATAACAGTGTGTATATTAGTTTTTAATAGCTACTTTACCCCCTGTGACCCCTCAAAAATCATGTATTATATTTTGAAATTATTTCTGAACACACACAACGATGTAAAAAATTTAAAATAATTTTTAAAACATATATCTAGATTTAGAATCTAAAAATTTATTTATTTTTTACATAAACGATGTAACTTATTTTAAAATTTTAAAATAAATACATATTTTAAAAATTATTTTAATTTTTTTTACATCATTGTGTGTGTTCAGTAATAATTTCAAAATATAATACATAAAGTTTGAGGGGTCACAAGGTGTAAAGTAGCTGTTAGAAACTAATATACACACTGCTATCTCTCAAACAGTTAAAGTTAACGGCAGAGTTGGACAAAATAGTGACTAGGGGTTACAACTTGCACGAGATGACGAGAATGTTAAATTTACGGTGCATATTGTCACGTTTTAAAGTTCATGTACTAACTGCGTTTGGAGCAAACTTAGAGGTTACAAACTATAATTAACTCTACAAATTATAATAATCTATTTAAAAATTTAACCTATGCTTTTGATGCAGATTATAATAGGGGCGGAAGTCGCAGAAGTTTGAATTACCGCCTCTGTTTACTAAATAAAATTTAGTTTCTGCGGATCTGTTCAAGCTGGTTTCAACTGCCCAGCTGGGAAAACGTGAGTGTAGTATTGTACTCGTATTCAATTCTGAGAATAATGTTTATTCCCCTTGGACACATGCAAACAAAAACAAAGGTCCAAGATGAGGGCGACTGATAATTTATTCGAAGCATGCATATCGATTAGAACAAAACAATTCATAATTGCAATTTTTTATTATTCTGCTGTTGACAGAAATGCATAATTCTAAGTTAGTCGACAGTTTAATAATTAACCATGCATCGAAATCGCATGATATATAATTACTATTAAAGCATCTTTTTTTGTTTATTAATTAATTTGTATTAAAATGCAAAAGATATTCTTATATAAACAAATGCGTTAGTTGAATAATTATAGGAAAACCGCCGGTCAAGGTCATGGACTCATGTGCCTCAAACCATTCCGACAAGCTTTATATATGTCCACTATATAATTTTGCTTAAATCTTCGTAATTTGCATTTTATTTAAATGAGATTTTTACTGTAATATATATTTATTAATTTATAAAATATATTTTTACACCATGTGCATACAGATTTGGTCGATCTGTTAAATATTTATATACTATACTACTTTAGAAATGATCTTAACATGTAACGAGGTATTTAGAGAAGGGGTCATGAGAAAGGACAATCTAAGTGGTTAACTAAACTTATATTTATAAGATATATCCGGGTCCATTCTAAATAAATAAATAAATTGCCTATATAAGTGCACGGAAGCTACTGGAGCTAGTAACAAGTGGGGGACTAAACTATGAAATTAGGGTAACAAGATGATAACATGCAATTTAATTGCCTATTTTTAACAAACACGTGGAATTAAAAAATTATGGAAGATGATTACAGATATTAAGTCTTTACATTAGTTTTGTTCTAAATATTAATAATAACCTTTTTTTATATGTATATTTGTCACAAATTTTTTTTATCAATTATTATAATATTATATTCTATTTTAGGTGGTTCTGATTATACCGGACTTGATAATGTGAACATTTATATTTAAATACAAGTTTAATTATATATAAAATACATTGATATTGGGTCTAGTAGGATATTCCATACCCGGAATTCAGTTTTAAAAATTTTTCCAAAAAAAATATATATGTGTAAGATAGTGTTATCAATTTTGTGTTCTCGTGATATTATCAATTCTCCTTGCATTGTTAATCTGTGAAGGAAAGAAAGTTGGACAAAGTACTCTTTGCATTTGAAATAAAGCGGTTAACTCTTTCAAAGTAATCTAAGAATACCTAAATCTTTCCAACTAGTTTCATCGCAGAATCTTGTACCATCTAGTTTCTTTAATATTACAGTGAGTTTATCAAAGTCTCAATTATACTCCATCCGTCCCATATTGAGTGAGCCGGTTTGACTCTTACAGAGATTAAAAAAAAATAGTAAGTTTAGTTGAAGAGTAGGTAAAATGATGGGACCTATCAATATTTAATAATAATTTGAGATAGTGGAGGAAGGTAGTGGATATAATAGTGTTTATATTATTATAGAATTGAAATAGTGGAAGAAAGTAGTGGATGTAATAGTGAAAAGTAGTGTTCAAAAATAGTAAATATGATGGATTATTTTTTTTGAGACGTCCCAAAAAAAATAAGGGTCATATAAATTGAGACGGAGGGAGTAGTTAATGAACAAAGTTAATCGTTAAAATATTCTTGATTGTATTCTTTCAACAATATATAGAGTTTGTATATTCTGACAGTTTCATGATTTTGTAGTGCTTGAACGGGGCAAAATGATGTTTGCTAGTCGTGGTCAGATGCATTTAAGTTCAAACTTCAAGAAAAGTTAGTTTTCGTTTTACTATTTTTAATAATATTTTGAAGAAAAGCCTGTTGGATCATTTTGCATCGGCCTTTAAATTCTTCAGATTGGCCTCGTCTTCTTTTACCTGTTGGTTTTTGTCAACTTTTTTAACTAGTTGAGAAGCCGCGCGTTGCGGCGGCCTATAAAAATTATATTAACGATCTAATATTAATATTTGTAGAATGCAATAATTTTGTGGCTGTATATAAAAAATATATTAATATATTTTGTGGCCTATAATTCATGTTGAAAATATGAAAATAAATTTCTACACGTAATTAACAATTTAAAGCACGACAAATCTTAATTTTATTTGTGTTTTTTTTAAAAGTAATCATGTTCTTACATTATCACCTTCCTCCAATTTTTTTGGATTGATTGTGCACAAAAACATCTAACTTAAATCCGTGCGATAGCGGTCTATAACTACCCTTACTTGCAACAACCTTTATTTTTTAATACTGTATGAACAGTCTTCACTTAAAAGTTGTTTGAACTGAGCAAACAGATAATGCATGAATAATATTTTCTTGTATGCAAAGTAAATCATATAAAAAATTAACAACAACAAACATGTCCGATGAACAAAACAAATTTTATAAAAGAATAACAAACAAACATACATCACTAATAGTTAATTTATTGATATCATCCATCAATATCATGTCAAGACTATATTCTTCTCCCGTGTTTGGATTTGTCGACTCCCACGTAGATAACTACCTTTGCTTACAACAACCTTTATTTTTTTTAATACTGTATAAACAGCCTTCACCAGAAGAACGGCAACACCGAGTTAGAAATCGAGCAATAGAACTATCACCAGAGAGAGTTAGGGTTGTGATACCGAGAGAGAAGGTTGTGTTAAGATGATCCAAAGCCCTACAACCTACAGGGGTATTTATAGGTGCAGAGAGAGACTTGTGTGCTACTCTTTCTCATAATTAAATAATCTGAAACAAAATCAGATTAAAACTTTCAAGCAGCTATATTCCATAAATAATTTGAAACAAAATCAGATTCTGAAACTTGCTTCTAATATATCCGAAACTAAAAAAAGCAGTTCTAATTTTTGATATTTTTCATCTGAAAATTTCAGAAAATTAGAAAAATAAAACGGAGCGATGTGAGAGGCGACACCTACACACCCCTCGCTCCTCCTTTATATAGAAACAAAATCAAATTAAAACTTTCAAGCTACTATATTCCATAAATAATCTGAAACAAAATCAGATTATATAGAAATAAAATCAAATTAAAACTTTCAAACTACTATATTCCATAAATAATCTGAAAATCTGAAACAAAATCAGATTCTAAAACTTGCTTCTAATAAATCCGAAACTAAAAAAAGTAGTTCTAATTTTTGGTATTTTTCATCTAAAAATTGCAGAAAATTAGAAAAATAGAACGGAGCGATATGAGATGTGCCACCTACACACGCCTCGCTTCTCCTTTATATAAGTATATTGATGATTGATACGATTTTTAGGAAAATGAATATCTAACTTAACCTTAATCATGTAAAAGAGTTAGCGATCGAGGTAATTTATGAACGTGTGATTATAACGAATATCTTAAATAAATATTATATAAAAGATAGTTTTTTTTAGGACATCGAAAAAGATTTTTTTATTATATATGTAATGAGATAAAATAAGACGAAGGGAGCACATATTTTGAAAAGGATTATTAAACTAGGAAAGAGAAGAATGAAAAGAGAATGTAACATCGTGAGGGGGCGTCCAGAACACATATGACAACCTAGCTAGACACCTGACCTCTATTTTAATCAGCCAATCAGGACTGGAGTTGGTAATTTTGATCTGCCTATATGTACCTACTGCTTCCTATGCAATTGTCACAACAAAATTCTCAGAGGTGCATCCAAGCCAAGGTACTCTTCTGCGATTCTCATAAATTTACTGTTTTTTAAGTTGTTATCAAATCAAGTAAACGTTTTAACTAATTACTATCTTCTTCAATCTTCGCAGAGAAACATGGTACAAAAATCGAATCCTCCCGTGAAAAGAGCTTCGAGATCTCCTTACGTGAAACCTCCCTTCACTCTAAGCGATGTTAAGAAAGCAGTTCCGCCTCATTGCTTTGAGCGTTCGGCGATTCGCTCTTTGTCATACCTTGTCTTCGATGTCATCATCTTATTTTCTCTTTACCACATCGCCGCAAACTATATCTTAGCTTCTGAATTCTTTCAGTCTTCTAAATTATATCTTGTTACAGCCGGGATTATATATTCGGTGCTTCAAGGTCTGATTCTAGCTCGATTTTGGGTCATAGGTCACGAATGCGGACACAACGCTTTCAGTGAGTACCAATGGCTCGACGACACAGTCGGATTCATCACCCACTCTGTCGTCCTCTTTCCTTACTTCTCTTTCAAATTCAGTCACCATCGCCACCACTCGCGAACTGGATCCCTAGAAGAAGAAGAGTTTGATATCCCTCTTCTAAAGTCTCAAGTTTCATTCGTGTTTAAATACCTCAGTAATCCTGTCGCAAGACTTTTCGTTATTGCCTTAGTTTTGGTTGTAGCGGTGCCTCTATACTTGCTTGTCAACTTCCGTGGTCGAACTTATGACCGATTTGCCTCCCATTTTGACCCATACAGTCCCATGTTTTCATCAAGACAACGGGCTCTCGTCTTACTTTCGGATGCTGGATGTTTTGCAGTCATCTATGCAGTATACAAAGCTGCTATGTTGAAAGGGTTCGCATGGGCTGCTTTCATCTACGGAGGACCTTACCTTTTCACAAACGCTATGCTTATCATAGTTGCAGTACTTCAACACACGAACCCTCTCGTACCTTACTATGATCACTCCGAGTGGGAATGGCTAAAGGGATCCATGGCCACCATTGACAGAGATTTCGGAATTCTCAACACGGTGTTTCATCAGCAACCGAATACTCACGTAGCGCACCATCTCTTCCCGAAGATGCCACACTACCATGCAGTGGAAGCCACCAAAGCATTTAAACCAGTGTTGGGAGACTACTATCAGTATGATTTTACCCCATTCTATAAGTCACTGTGGACTACTCTGAAAGATTGTGTCTACGTTGAGGAAGATGAGAAGAACAAAGGAATATATTGGTATAACAATAAGTTTTGAGTAAAAATGCTCAAATCTGAGTGTCGTCTGGTACTGTGTAATGCTTTAAGTTGGTTTCTGTTCATGTTTCAGTTCTCTTACGTTGTACTGTGATTGCTGTTATAAATTAAATCCGGTCTCTTTACCGTTTTTTCACACCGATCGACATGCATTTTAAGGCGCAGGTAAAATATAGTTTTGTAACTTATTTTTAAAATTTTTCTTTTTTTTATAAAAATTTAGACATCAAATTTTTATTGAGAAGGGAAAAAAGTTCAAAATAATTTATCTAACTACGTTTTAAGAGAGTATTAAAATGCGTACCGAGCTCCCGTCCCTCAATGTAAACAAATGAGGGGTGGAGGGAATAATATATACTTAAATCAAGAAAAATGTAATTCATCCGGAGATCGGAGCAGATGAATGTGAGGATGATGTGATTTTGTTTGCTACATGTATATCTTTCATGGATGTCAGTCATAGAGCAGGTTTGGCTAAAGCCTAAAGTTAAAATAACCAAATATGTCTTATAATTGTTTAATATGATAATTGTATAATTTATATTATTAGTTTGAATGTTTTTATTATATAAATGATTTTTAAATTATCAGAATAATAATAATAATAATAATAAATAAATAAATAAATATTTGATGAGCTAATCATTTGAATGTCAAATCTGACGATTGTCGAATAAATCATAAAAATAAAATAAATTCCAGGCTCAACTTCTTAACCTTGCCCGCATACCACTTGTTGGGTCGCGCAGCACCTGTTAACTCCGCATTAATATGATATTGCACCTGTTAACTCCGCATTAATATGATATTGTGCCTCTGAGCCGTTGCCAAACCCGCACAGATTTGCTTTCGAGCTCCTTTAAAAAGGCCTCTCAATAGAGCTCTTTAACTGATTATATTAAAGAAAAATCTTCTTTATCTTTCCGACGTGAGACTTGGGTTGAAACCACTCAAACATTTTCTTTATCTATGAATATTATCAATCTCTTTATAATTGGTTATATTTGTCCAATCTCTACAGAACTATGAGAAATTTTTTACAAAAATCCATTTTATAACGAAATTGAAGTGATATATTTTATTTATAACAATCTAAAATATTATTAATATACTATTTTCAAAATATAACTAATCAATACAGCCATTATCATTGAAGTATAATGTTTTATGGGTTCAACAAATTTTAATTTTACACAATATCTTATATATCTCATTTAGCCAACCAATTTTAACTAACCCAATTGAAAATGCTCTAATTGTCAAACAAATCAGTTATGTGTGAAAAAAGTTCTTTTTTCCTTGTTTAAGTGCTTTTGGAAGTAGTATCATATTTTTTCCAAAATGCTTTACTTTCCTTGTGTGCTCAATAGCCCAACAATGTTCGTAATTTGGTTGAAATATCACATCGCAAAAAGAAAGACAACAATTTCTAAGAAGAGAGAAAGGAGCTTACCTCGTGGTTATTTGTAAATAATAGCATCATTACGCATATGATCAATATAGAATCCCCTTGTGTGTCGGTGTTAATTTAAACAACTCTCTACTAAGCAATTCTCGTACATGATCTGCTCTTAATGCATAAAAGAATGTATATTTACATGTTCTATAGTATATCAGTGTGCTTATATACGTGAACTTGGTAATTAACAACTGCTACCGGAAAAAATATAATCATCTGAGCAACTGAGACTTTTGGATCATTTTACCCTTATCAAGGGCGAATACATCTAAATTTAACAAAGAGAAACAAGAGCGATGGCAGAAGGAAGCACAAATGGACACCGTGAAGGACTCTCTCTACCTGTAAAAGATGGTGACACGAATCGCCATGCTTCTTCCTCTATTTTAACCATACAATTTATGCAGAAGGTTAGTTCTTTAATTTCTTCATTCATTCTCTGCTTTTCATTTCTCCTTCTGCTTCTCTATTTTTATCCATATCAATATTCATATAGCCGATTTTGAGTGGAATTACGAAAGGTGTTGATTTTAATCTTATTT
The DNA here is from genome assembly GCF_001625215.2 of Daucus carota subsp. sativus. Taxonomy (NCBI): domain Eukaryota; kingdom Viridiplantae; phylum Streptophyta; class Magnoliopsida; order Apiales; family Apiaceae; genus Daucus; species Daucus carota. The sequence goes on along the minus strand of NC_030385.2, from coordinate 44,519,048 downwards.
GTTTGTGTGTATTTGTTTGTTTGTTTAATCCCTGTGTTTCGTTTGGTTTTTGGTGTTTTTGGCGATTTTTCATGTTACATGTGATACGCTTCGTTGTTCGCTTCGCATACGACGAGGCACCTTGATTGATAGCATAGTGGTGGTGGCCGATGGTGGCGGTGACGGCGGTTTCAGAACGGGATCCGGATCCGGTTTCAGAAAGGAAAGTGCGTTGATTGTGTCTTAATTGAGGGCGGTAATTGTGCCTCGTTAATTATGCCTCTTTATTGAGGGCGTAAATTGTGCCTCAATTATTGAGGGCGTAAATTGTGCCTATTTATTGAGGGCGTTAATTGGGCCTTATTTGAGGGCGTTAATTGTGTCTTAATTAAGGATATTAATATTTTATTATGATGCCTTAATTAAGAGCTTAATTGTCTCAATCATGAGTTATCATGATTGTGGGAATATTTTGATGTAATCTGTTAAATATATCGACTTATATTCTTTTGTTTCTCCTTTATTTTCAGGATTCTTGGAAGAAGGCCGGTTTTCTTTTCGGACATTAAAGTTTTATTGTCTAAATTTCCCCGGTCATCTTGCATGTCCGACGGTTAGATAATAAGCTTTCTTGAATGAAAGAATTATTACGGTGAATTGCCGATTCTCGTTGAGATTTATTCTCATTTTCAAAAAAAAAAAAAAAAAAAAAAAAAAAAAAAATCAGTTATGTGTGTGTGTAGGAATACCGCACAACCACTTAAGAACATCTTGAATCACGTAGAATCCTTCATTAAAAATCACTAATACATGGTATAAATAAAAAATATAGAGATTATGTATAAAAAAATTCAGCTCCAATGTACATTCTTCTTGTCGATAAATATAATCAACTTTCGAATATTGGTTATATTTGTCGAATATCTACATATTTGTAAGAAATGAGTATGAAAGTTTCATGTCGATTATTACCATATTGAAATGAAATATTTTATTTATAATAATTTAAAATATTAATAATATATTAATTTTAAAATATACTCAATCAATATATCATTAAAACGGAATGTCTTAATTCTATGAATCAAATTTAGCTGAATATAGAGATGCTCTAAGTTGTCCTGCAATTCTATAGACATGTTGGGTAAGATATTGTTTCAAATCATATTGACAGGATTAATTAATTAATTTTCAAAATATATATTTTGTCACAAATTTTCTAATTATTTGATTCGATTATAAACACGATTTTTAAAATCATATATTTCATGTGTGCTTCTCGAATCAGGACAATTTTACCGGATCTGGGAATGTCTCAGCTGAGTGTTTGTAAATAGTGAGGACGATTACTTACGTTACTTGGTTGTGAAATTAACTTTGAATGGCTGACCGATAAATTTTGAGCAGATAATATTTTATTATTTAAATTGTGAAGTTTTGTTACTTAACGGATAAAAAAGTGTATGCACTATGCAGACTTTCAATGGATGCGTTATAGGGGCCGTTTGGCTAAACTTAAAAGAAGTGACTTATTGCTTAAAGTAAAGAAGTGTATTATAAGTGAAAAGTTGGTTTGAACTTTTAAGTTATTAAAAGTGTTTGGATACTCGTGACTTATTTTGCTATAATAAGCTTCAAACCCAAAAAAAGCTAGGTTTCCTAGCTTTTTTTTCGGGGCTTTTAAGCCCCATTTTAAGTACTTCGACGTGTTTGCCAAACACTACATAAATAAGTTGAAACAACTTCTCTTCCAAATAAGCAATAAGTTGAGTTTGCCAAACACCCACATAATCTTTTGGATTTATTATTTAATGATAGAAATAACCCTTCAATTGTTGACTTGACAAAAAAGTCGTTCAATTTTGGAAGTCCTGCATTTTATACAGTTGTTCATGTCATTCGATAGTAACATGTTGTTTAAATCATGTTATAAAAAACAAAATTCGTAGAGTATATAATTATTTATATACTCCCTCCGTCCCCTTCAATTGTTTACATTGGAGGAAAACACGGAGACCAAGACAATGTATAAAAAATGAGTAAAGTTAGATGAAAAGTGGGTAAAGTGGTGGGACCTATCAATATTTAATAATAGATTTGAGATAATGGAGGAAAGTAGTGGGTGTAATAGTAGTTTTTATTGTTAAATATGAGATAGTAGAGGAAGATAGTGGGTGTAATGATGAGAAAAACTTATTATTTATAATAACGTAAAGAAATGAGAGGGACATCCCAAAATAACCGTAAAGAAATGAGAGGGACAGAGGGAGTATATCAAGAATATCTCTTGAATCTTATAGTTAATTTGAACGGTCCAAGTCAAGTTTATGGGCCTCTGTCGTCTAAAAGAATACTGCAATAATTCAGTCATAAACAAAGAAAAACGGATTTATTTAAAATATATATTCAGTTCTCGTCAAGCAACTGAACGTGGCGGACATCTTATAATATTGGTCATATCGTCAAGTCCTTGCGCTCTCGATTGTTGTTCGTGACATTCGATAGTACTAGACTGTCACGTTACCTTACATTCGACATTCTAGAAAGCAAAGCAAGCATGATAAAAAATAATGATTATAATGTTGAAAAAATGTGCAAGTATTTAGAACGGTTTAGGAAAAGCAATACTATATACTGACTATTATTTATTTCTGAATCACATATATTTGAGATCACCAGTTGAAATGAAAAACGACAATGAAGTAAAAGGATACGAGATTGAAAATTAATGCGAAAGAGAATTATTGTTGAGTGGGTTCAACCCAAGTGCCACATCGGAAAGATATAGAAGATTTATCTTGAATATAAGCAGCCAAAGAACTCCATTAGTATGAGGCTTTTTGGGAGGAGCCCGAAAGCAAATCCGTGCGGGTTTGGCCACAGCCCAAAGCGGACAATATCATACTAATGCGGAGTTAATGGGTGTTGCGCGGCCCAACAAGTGGTATCAGAGCGAGGTTCATAAGTTGATCCCGGGGTTGCGGGCTGTAGTTGTGTCATGTGGGGGAGGCTCTCCAGAACTGCGATTGGAGGTCTTGGACGGCTTGTGTCGAAAGTCTTTCCGACAAAGGTGGTCGGACGGCGTGTCCCGCAAGATGAGGAACCGATGAGGAGCGGCGGTATAAGGGTCACAAGATTGGTGGTTCTTGGATTGAGGGGAGATTGTTGAGTGGGTTCAACCCAAGTCCCACATCGGAAAGATATAGAAGATTTATCTTGAATATAAGCAGCCAAAGAACTCCATTAGTATGAGACCTTTTGGGAGGAGCCCGAAAGCAAATCCGTGCGGGCTTGGCCACGGCCCAGAGCGGACAATATCATACTAATGCGGAGTTGACGGGTGTTGCGCGGCCCAACAAGTATATAATATTTCAGCTAATTCATGAGTGCTATATCATTTTTAAAAGAATGAACTGTTCATTTCAAAAGACTAAGCTAAACCAAATACTAATAATAGAGCGAAAATTATAATTCTTAAGTAAGTGGACTTCTAATATTATATATATATATATATATATATATATATATATATATATATATATATATATATATATATATATATATATGGGTGAGGTTCAAATTAGAACCAATATTAAAATTAGAACTTAGGACCACACACATCCATTAGATCAATATGAATTCAATGGTCATGATGTGCCTAGCTATATTATATTAATTACAACTTAATACTATTTAATATACCTTATCTTATATGTAAATCATTATTACAAATCATAATAATCATTAAATGCTACCTACTCATTATAATAATCAGTTAATATATATGCACTTTGTTATAAATGCAAATCAAATCTACAACTTGTGATTCTCAATCAATTTTAATAATATAATATTGTAAAACACGAGATTCTGTTGCAATACATGTAATATTACAAAAATGAGATGTTGTTGCAGTACATATCTAACTAAAATATATTACAAAACACAAGATTCTGCTGCAGTACATGTAATATTACAAAAAACAAGATTATGTTGTAGTACATATCTAACTAAAATATATTACAAAACACAAGATTCTGCTGCAGTACATATCTAGCTTATATAATATTATACAACACGATATTCTGGTACAGTACATATCTAGCTCATATAATATTACAAAATACAAAATTCTGTAGCAGTACATATAAATAATAATAAGATATCAAAACATACACATTCGAACTCTTTGTATTTTACTGAGATATGTGAATTAAATATTGAATGTATTTTTATTGCAAAATGATCAAATATAAATTAAGAATGTGCATTAATTGAAGGCATGTATATTTAAATATGTACCATATTAAAACAATTCATATGTTTAATTTCATACATTAAAATTACTTTCATTTAATGACTATTAATGTGGTTCTAAGGTTCTAAGTTTAAGCGGTTCTGTCTGGAACCTGACCCATATATATATATATATATATATATATATATATATATATATATATATATATATATATATATATATATATATATATATATATATATATATATATATATATATATATATATATATATATATATATATATATATATATATGAGTGAGGTTCCAGAGAAAACTCTCTTATCAAGAAAACCGAGGAACCCTCTTAGATACCGTTGATTATTTTTCTCATATATAACTATTTCTAAAATTAAAATCAATCAAATATATCTATAATCTAACACACACGGGGCAAAATTGTAAAGAATCTGTCATTGATTAATTAAAAATCTTCTATTTTTGGCATCTAATAAAATCCAATCAAAGCACACAAATAATCTAGAATCATTACATACATATATTATCCTCTAATAAGAATCTCTGCAATTGTAAGAAAGAGACCGCCGTGGTTGAAAATACCATGATTCATCGTTTGAAGGTTTGTACCACGTATCCTCCTCATGGATCTTAAAACTTTTTCATAAAATTTATCTGTTATGACTTTTGTATAATCTCTAGAACCATATAATCCTTTTCAGAGATATAATGGCGGAGAAGAATCTCCATAAGAACACCGGTCATTTGTTGGTACGAGTAAAACCTATTTTCTTAAAAGAGAATCGTGGGGAATCTTTCCGATGCACAAAAGACAATGGGTTGTGGAAATCGGATTCGAAAAGCTTCTACTTTTCAACATCATGGAATACCCTCAACTTCTGAGTTTTTCGATTCCAAAGTCGTACAAACCAATCGATTCAACAATTTCAATTGGTGAGAATATTATAAACTTTTAAGAAGATGATGTCTAGAATGTACTTGGTTTGCCGAACGGGGAGTTAATGTTTGAGAATTCTTACAATAGAGAGTATACGGATGTTGGCTTGAAATTTAGATTGAACTTTCTTATTGTCCTCACCAATATTCTAATCAGGGATCCAGAACACCTTATCTCAATTTGAAGATTATGTCATATTCTTAAGTTTGAAGATTCTCCTTGTTTGGTTAGTGTTCTATAAGAGATTCATTATAGTATAGTTGATTGTTGAAGTTGATATTGTGTGTATAGTTGTATTTCGCACATGCTTCAGTTGGTGTTCATTACTAATGCATTCAGTTTAGATCTTTGTAAGAATTCTAATCAATATTATGTTCAGTATTCTAATCAGAGTTGTTTTACAGAACAACACAAGGTTCCAGTACATATTCTAAGAATTCCTTTATTTGTTGGTAAGTTTTGTTTGGTAGAGGCGGGGGTCTGATTTGATTTATTTGTCTAGTTTTGTTTAGATTTTTTTTATTTTCTCCAATAATGGAGAATTTATATTTGTATTCTTTGTTAGTTTGTAGTAGATGTTCCTTATTTGAGTGTGTTCTTTGTGATTTTTTGAAAGAAGTTCTCTCTTTGCACATTCTTTTTTTCTGATAAAATTCATATATACAAGGTGCCGCTATACCATTAACGTTATGTTTTTTTTTTTAAATTCATTCTACTTGATTATAAAAAATATGTTTCTAATAATACATTTCTTACGATTATGTTAGGTGTTTAAAATTAAATTTTTTGAAATTTAGTTGATTGAATAGTTTAAAAAGAACACATAATAAAATCATATATGATCGACAAACGAACACCTAATAACTTCAAGTGTAGTTATAATTTTACTTAAATCAATCTCATTATAGTATGTTGAATTGAATATTGAGATTCTAGTAGATGTTCATCTATACATCACTCTAAAATATTTCATTATCAAATTTTTTGCTCAACGATTAAATTAACATTTAATTACTAATTAGTTTTATGATATATTAGAAAGTATAATTAGATTATGATTTTATTAAAGATACCATTTTTTGATATGGAGATTCTTTAAAATGTTCGCTTGTATAACAAAATAACAAATATTAAAATACACTTGAACACTTAATTGAATTAACATATTATAATATCATGAGAGTCCAATAAACATTCACTCAAATTTGTAGAATAATATATAGTAGAATCTTTAAACTGATATTATAATAAATTTATATTACTTTAAAATATTCGCTCAAATATAATAGAATAATATAAGGTAGAATTTTTAAAAAATTTATTTACAAAGTTGAATTAAAACAACTATTATAATATATAGTAAATGAAGAGATTTCTTATAATACCCGTTCAAATATTTTTCAAATGAAGGTTCTTCAAAATGTTTTTTCAATATTTAAATTTTATATTAAAAGTAAAAAATAATTAAAGAACTTAAATCATTGTATACAATTTTTTTATAAATTTTTAATATTAATTATTAGAATCTTAATACTTATCACTTAATTAAATAAAATGTGTTAATTTAAATTATGATTTATTTAAAAAGTGCACATAATAAATCATATATCATCAACAAACCGAACACATAACAACTTCCAATTTAGTTATAATTTTACTTACATCATCAATCTCATAACAGTATGTTGAGATTCTAGTAGATGTTCACTTATACACCTACTAGATTCTTTACGATATCCGTTCAAATATTTTTCAAATGAGGGTTCTCTAAAGTATTGTTTCAATATTTAAATTTTATATTTAAAGAAAAAGATAATTAAAGAACTTAAGTCATTGTATGCAATTTTTAATTAATATGTAATATTAATATTATAACATTTCAAGATTCCAATTAGAACACTTAAAAGAATCTTAGAAAATCTTAGAAAAAAATTTATTTTAAATTATTAGAGCACTTAAGAGAATCATAGAAAATCTTAAATAATTTTAAATCAATAAAACACTTAAGAGAATCTTGAAAAATCTTAAATATTTTTAAATTAGTAAAAAACTTATGAAAATCTTAAAAAAATATTCAATTTAAATTAGTAAAACACTTAAAAGAATCTCAGAAAAATCTTAAATAGATTTAAATGAGTAAAACACTTGAAAGAATCTTAGAAAAAAATTATTTTAAATATTCAATTTAAATTAGTAAAACACTTAAAAGAATCTTAAAAAATCGTAAATATATTTAACTGAGTAAAACACTTGAAAGAATCCTGAGAAAAAAATTATTTTAAATTAATAGAGCACTTAAGAGAATCTTAGGAAAATATTATATTTATTAGTAAAACACTTAAAAGACCGTAATAAAAAAAATTATTAGATGGTCCGTTATAACAATGGTAAGAGATTTATTATCATACACAAGATAACGCAAAATATATAAACAAGATTCTCTAAGATATTCGATCAGTTTTTAGCAGGGTGAATCTTTTGAAATTTGAAATTCAAATTTAATACTGATTGATTGATTGAGATATGAATAATATAAAAAAGGAAATCAATTAATTGCAAATCTTTATTGAATGTACTGATTAAATGCATTAAATATATTACTGATTGAATGCATTAAATATATGTAGAATATTACCATAATATCCCTTATGAATTAGATTTGATTGATCTTTTGATAAATTAAAATATATATTATGATTATAAAATCAACGGTGATTAAGTGGGTTTCTCGGTTTTCTTGATAAGCTAGGTTTTCTTAGGATCTTCCTCCTATATATATATATATATATATATATATATATATTATTTTTCTATCTAATCTGTATTCCAATATCATTAAATTACCGTTGCCAGTTATGACTATCATAGGATTACGTGAGACCAGTCGAAAGATAGGGTCTATTAGCTAGGCTTAAAATAGATGACAAGTATTTTACATTTAGTGTAGTTCGTATACCGTGATCCTTGTGATTTGTTGTTCTTTTAAGTCTAAAACAACACATGCTACACTTAATTTAAGATAATTTATATGCGTGCAGATAATTTAACCATATAAAACGTGATGCACATCTGTCTCGGTCCGTTGTTCCACACATATGCTGTGGGTATTCGGCATATAAGTGATGGCTTGAATATTTAATTCTATCTTGCCTTCGAGGAAACGAGTCCCTCAAATATTCCGTTAATCATAGAGGCGTCTGTTGTTTTTAAATAAAATAAATCTTAACCTTGTTTCTTATAGGATATAATTGAGCCTATTTTATATCAATCACATGTAAATGATACTACATGTATGTTTTACATGTATACTTGGGTATTGATTATTTCTCGAGTTTCTGTATTAAGCTCATTCGTACGTAGTATTTGTGCAATAAAAAAATTATAAATTATATTTTGATTTATAAGTCAGAATCTTAAAAATTACAAATTTTAATTTTTTTCCGTTTCTTTTTCATTTTTGAAAATTAAACTTTACAATTACGTACACAATCAATTTATTATTATATTATTAAAATATTTATACAATATAAATTATTACTTTTCGAAAAATATATAAACACATAAATTAAAATTACGTTTCGCTTGTATAGTTGTAAGTAGGTTCTCCTACTCTCTTACGTGAGTGAAAAGCCGCCTGTGTATGTATACTTTCAAGTTTCAACAGTAGAAAACCAAGGACTAAAATATGATTGGCCACCTCATAATAGGACACATTTTACTTGCATAAAGAAATGCCATTTGGAAGTTAAATATTAGAGAAAATAATTTTATGTATTGATTATTGTTTTTTATTCTTACGAGGACATCTAGAACATGGCACTCCTAATATTTCAACTAGGATAAAGGGGGCTTTGACCGGCTGGGGATTTGAAAGTGCGAAGTGCCTATATATACCAGCCATTTTGTACACAATTGCCACAACAATTAAGATTCGCAAGTCAAGGCACTGGAGCAAGGTAAACTATTCTTGTATCTCTAAATTGTATGTTAACTGTATTTAATTTTCAAGTGTTTAGAAGCTAATTAATTCTGAATCCTTGCAGAAACATGGAGCAAAAGTTGAACACTGCCATCAAAAGAACATCAAGATCTCCTTACGTTAAACCTCCATTCACTTTAAGTGATGTTAAGAAAGCAGTTCCGCCTCACTGTTTTGAGCGTTCGGCGATTCGCTCTTTGTCATACCTTGTCTTAGATGTCGTCATCTTATTCTCTCTTTACCACATCGCCGCAAACTATATCTTAACCTCTGAATTGATTCAGTCTTCTAAACTCTATCTTGTTACTTCTGGGATCATATATTCATTGCTTCAAGGCTGTATACTAGCCCGATTTTGGGTCATAGGTCACGAATGCGGACACAACGCTTTCAGTGAGTACCAATGGCTCGACGACACAGTCGGATTCATCACCCACTCTGTCGTTCTGTTTCCTTACTTTTCATTTAAGTACAGCCACCATCGCCATCACTCGAGAACTGGATCCCTAGAAGAAGAGGAATTTGATATCCCACTGCTCAAGTCCCAAGTTCCCTTGATGTTCAGATACCTCAAAAACCCTGTGGCGAAATTCTTTGTTGTTGGTGCTGTTCTAGTTGTTGCCGTGCCTCTATACCTTCTTGTCAACTTCCGTGGTCGAATTTACGATCGATTCGCCTCCCATTTTGATCCGTATAGTCCAATGTTTTCATACAAGCAACGCGCTCATGTCCTGCTTTCCGATGCTGGGTGTTTGGCCGTCATCTTTGCACTGTACAAACTTGCTTTGCTAAAAGGGTTCGCATGGGTCGCTTTCATCTACGGAGGTCCATACCTATTCACAAATGCTATGCTTATCATAGTGGCCGTACTTCAACACACGAACCCTCTCGTACCTTACTATGATCACTCCGAGTGGGAATGGCTAAAGGGATCCATGGCTACCATCGATAGAGATTTCGGATTTCTCAACACGGTGTTTCATCAGCAGCCGAATACTCATGTAGCGCACCATCTCTTCCCGAAAATGCCACATTACCATGCGGTAGAAGCCACCAAAGCATTTAAGCCAATATTGGGCGAGTACTATCAGTATGATTTCACCCCATTCTATAAGTCAATTTGGAACACCATAAGTGATTGTGTCTACGTTGAGGAAGATCAACAGAACAAAGGGATATATTGGTATAACAATAAGTTTTGAGCTAAAGACTTAAAGGGTTGCGGGTCTTTCCGCAATCAAGTGGCTGTGGTTAACTCCGATAGCTTGTAAGGTTACATTTATTTGATTTCTGTGGAAGTTTTAATGTAATATTATTGCAGTACAATGATATTAGTCGCTCAAGTCGTGTAGATCAGATCTGTCAACAAACTAGCTAGGGTTTATGTATAATTTGATTATTTCAGTTTGGCTAATTGGTGTGCCGCAAATAATAAAAGAACTGTAAGTTATATATTGCGTTACATGTACGAAGTTATAAATGAGCTTAAAATAAGACAAATGTAATCTCAAGTCCAACTTCATTTGCTGAGTACGGGGTATCGATCTACAGACCTACTGTCTTTCTGCTTGAAATACCTGCATACTCCTCGTAAGAATAAAATTTTCTGGAAAACGTGTTCTACTCTTGGTTTATTGCAAATATTTTTTAAATTATATCTTTATAATTATCATTTTTATATGATCCCAAGTAAATTTTATGCTAGGAAATTTGAGGTATATAATGAATTTATGGAAGCACGAGATTTTATACTAAATTTTTACCCTCTACTTGAAATAAATAAAAAGCATGTTTTTCTGAATAATGTTCAGATTAACTTAACTGTATAATCAAAAACAAAATAACTATTTAATATTTACTTAATATATGTGAATTTGATAAAAACAATTAATATTCTAAAACGGATAGAGTATTTATTTTAAAGTCACGCGTGATTTTTGATAATGAAAACTAAAACTCATAAATTATATGCATCTATATTTATACAATTTTATTTAAGCATTTAATATAAAATTGTTAATGACTGAAAAATATATAGTTTAAATTTGCCATTAAACTAACTAAATTTAATAAGTTAAATAATTTAAATCAACATATTCATTATACCCGTCAATCAAAATACGTGATACGAATTCGACACCTAATTCCTATATATAGTTATTTTGGGATTAAATTTCAATTGATAACTCAATTTTATCCATTGAATTATTTTAGTGGTCGTGATCTGAGTTGAATACATGATAGTTTCTTCGGTAAAATATTTCAGAACAAAATAGTCATTGACTTTGAATCGGTAACTAGCCGGGACGAGACAATCAAACGGGGAAGCCATGAGTTCAAAATGTTTATATTTTTTTATTCCAATCAAGTTTTTTTAAAACCGTTACTTCATCAAAGACTTTTCAGAGTAGGTATGTTCATCAAGAAAAATATATTATTTTATATATCATCATAAATATATTTATTTGATCAATACAAAATTCAAAATTATCAATATCCTGTAAGTAAAATATTGAAGATCATATATAATTAGCAAAATAACTTACAAAATGCTTTTGCTCGAAAAATATATCCGACTTAACACAGACAAGAAGATTGATCTTGTATATTAACTAATTTAATTAACTTAAATATGCTTCCATGAAGATTCATAATGATGTTACAAGACTGATAACAAACTTAATCTAAAGCCTATAACTTAGTATTCCGCTAGAATATGAGCAAATATCTCAGAGTTCCTTCAAATTAAACCTAAATCTTTCTGTAATATATTGTAATACTAGTCGATTATAAATTGATTCCATGACTGGCACAGGCTCAAGAGAGATTTCAATCATTAGTTTTTGGTATATTTTATATTTTATATTAAAAAGAAATACAAATTCTCCGATCAGTTGTCAAAGAATTGACCAGTGAAAATGAAAGACATTTAGGGGCCGTTTGGCTGAGCTTAAAATAAGTGCTTCTTGCTTAAAATAAATAAGTGGAGTAGAAGTTTGAAGTCAGACAAGACTTATAAGTGATTAAAGTGTTTGGCAAATAAGCAGAAGTCCTGAAACAAAAGCTAGCATTCCTAGCTTTTTATATGTGCTTCTTGACTTATTACACAAACAGTACGAAATAAGTGCTTCCAACTTATAAGCCCAGAAGTCGGCTTAAAAGCTGTAGCCAAACACCACCTTAATTAAGTGTGTTCAGACTTTGAAAAGGTGAATATCTGTACAAAAATGTAAGTATATCTTAGAAACATATTACTCAATCGTGTTATTGTTGATGCCGACATGCTCACTAAATAAATAATTTAGATATTAAACAAATAATATTGTTTAGTGAATTATTGTCTTGTACGATATATTATATATAAATGTTCCCTCCATTGATAAGAAGAGGTGTTTGTTTAACAATTAAAATTTTCAGTCACCGAGAATAAAATTTCTAGAATATTTAACTCGCTGCAAAAGTCCAAAAAAAATTATCGGCATGATGTCAAAGCACAAAACAACCCCCGACCTATACCTTTGGTGCTTTCTTTTAGGCCGCCAGAGGATTATAAAGCTTCGGTATACTTAATTGGGAGGGGAAAAAGTGTAACATTATATAATAATAATCTTTTTAAGGTCAAATGAATTAACGCTCAAATAAAATTAACTATTTGTTATATACAATATTATAATATGTGATTAGTAATTTGTTATATAAACCCCGTTACTTATGGTATGAAGAAAAATGTAAAATTTGTTTCAGAGTGTTTGGTTCATGGTTAATGAGCCCGGTTAATGGGAATCGGAACCTTAATCTCATAACAAGTGTTTGGATTAGTTATTTGGTGCTATGGAATGGCAACTCCAATCCTTTTAGGTGGTTAAATCATACTCTTCCTGTCTCTTGGGTTACCATATCATTCCCATTGTTATTCCCAATTTCCATTCTCAACCTCAATTCAAACGCCTTAGATTTGAGGCATTTGAATTTCTTATTTGAAACCAAGAATGCTATATTAAAAATTGTTTCCAAATTGTTCTCAAATTTTAGTAGATAATGTTTGATTAATTACATTTACATTAATAATAATCAACCCCTGTAATTACTTAAATTATTTAATTAAAATCAAATATTTATTTATCACATCATTCATGAAAAGAAATTAAAACAAAATATAGATGTTTAAATGAGAATGTATCAGATGTACTCCATCATTCTGTACTTCAATATAGAACACACCAAATTATTCTTTTCAAGAACAGGCCGAATGTTTTTAACTATGCCCGAATTGTACATCTTGGCCCGTTGGACTGGTCTTAAAACTACACCAAGTTTTTGTTATGCAAAAAGATACTCCCTCCGTCCCCCTCATTTGTTTACATTGGGGGACGGGGGCTCGGCACGCATTTTAATGCTCTCGTAAAACGTAGTTCGGTAAATTATTTTGAACTTTTTTTTCTTCTGTATAAAAATTTGATGTTTAAATTTTTATACAAAAAAGAAAAAATTTAAAAATAAGCTATAGAACTATGTTTTATATGCGCATTAAAATGCGTGTCGAGCAGTGTGAAAAAACTGTAAACAAATGAGGGGGACAGAGGGAGTAGTATTCACACTAAAGAATGTAAGTACAGAGAGAGTTGGGGAACAAACAGAATTACAGTAAAGAGAATTGTTCACAAATCAGATAGATTTCCTATTACAGAGTAGTGGACTGCTTATAACTGTTTTTCCCTCCACATTGAACTAACTCCTAACAACTAACTTCCTTGACAAACGCCTCTCCTTAACAAAAAGCTTGTCCTCAAGCTTTGAATTGAGAAAACTGACTTGTAATGCAATCCTCCCATGAAGCTTCAGTTACGTCCAGGTCCAATTTTATTGGGCCCAATTTTTGATTTTTTTGAATAAGTCATGTTCAGTTATGGCCATCTTATTGGCCCAATTTTTGATTTTTTTGAGAGGTATTGGGGCCGATTCTTATATTTGGTGTACCTCGTTTTCTTCTGATCAGTGCGTTGGATTTGATATTTGCAAAATATCCGTTTTACTGAAATATTTGTATTACTTCAACACTCTTGTTATATGCGGTAGGATGTACTGGTAATTTTTTATATCTATTTTGCGAAATTATTAATTTATTCAGATTAATATATTTTAAATATATAGGTTATAACAGAATTTTATATAAATTGGGTTTGTAAAAATGGATTTAAATATAATTTTTTTATGTATATTAATTATATTGGAGTATTAAATATGTTTTAAACCACAAAATTATAACAATTATTGAACAAATTTTATAATGATTTGACTTCAATTTTTTTCCAGAATTATTTGATTTTCATAGAAAATATAATATACCGCAAAAGTAAAACAAATTGGTTCTTATTCTATTAACAAAATATGCTTTGTTATTGCCGAATATGGTTTATGACACGTGAAATTTAGTTGATAAAGGTTTGGACATTTGATTTTATGCCAACTTTTTTTTTTCGCCAAATGATTTTATGCAAACTTTTATGTATGATTTTATCTATTTTTCGAACTCTGGGAAGAATTTTATGAATGAATATGTATTTATCTAACTTACGAATTCAGGAAGTTTTGAATGTTTGGGATAGGACAAACTAATTTTTTATAAAGACGAGAGTTCTAGAGATGATCTTATAAAACTTATATTATTTATACGAGATAAGTATGTTTATTTTGAGTACATTTATAAGTATGTGTTAAATGAACTTGAAGACTGTTAGCGACATGGTACCACATTTCTGCTGGGTTTAGAGAATATTACAAGTATCTGTTGTATCTATTAAATGAACATCAAAATGTTATGACAAAAAAAATAAAAAAAACATCAAAACTGTTGCACCAGCTCACGATCCTCATGCATACAAAATATAGGTGTTTCTATTTTTTATATTACTTTTTGAAACTGATTTTTATAAATTTCACATTTTACTATAAACGATTGTAAACAAAAACATATTATTTTAATTGAAGTAATATAGTAATATGTTTAAATATGATAGTAAATAGTATATATTTTTTTTTATACACTAAGAGGTTATATTAAGATACTCCCTCTGTTTTTTTTTATATGACGCTTTGACTTTTGGCACACACTTTTAAGTGCTTTGACCGGGTAGTTAAAAATATTATTTTTCAAAATTTCTTTTTCTGAATAATAATATATAATCAAAATTTTTATTCAAAAAAAGAAAATTCAAAAAATAATATTTTTCACTAACCGGTCAAAGCACTTAAAAATGTGTGCCAAAAGTCAAAGCGTCATATAAAAAAAACAGAGGGAGTAGTTATTATTGAATTATAGGTGTAAAAACTAGCCGAACATAACACAAAGCAAGTAAATATATACACAAAAGTGTGAATTTCGAATCCCAACTAAAAAGAATACTTGAAATCTGGAAAAATTAGATTACTAGAAAAAGCTCCGCACCTTCTACTAAAGCAGAGGTTGGTTCCAATAACTTTTACTTAGGTATTTATTTTTAGTTTTTACCATGCATCCAGATGCACGCTAATTTATGATAAAGTTAAAAATTGTCAATAAAGTTTTCTTCTACGATTTATATAAATGTCAATAAAGTGAGCTTGGGAAGACATAAACTAAGCAAATCAAGCCTTATTCAAAGTATATATGTTTATACCTTTCCGTATAATATTTCAAAAATAAGCGAACACAGACACTCAGTATCTTTTATCATTTTCTTCTCCTGAACAATATATCTATCCTTCTGCTGCACTGCACATGCTTCCTCCACGTGACTCGTCTCAACTTCAAATACTCCCTCCTTCCCATTTTAATTGTTCACTTTGCACAAATCACACAAATTAAGAAGTATTAAATGTGATATGTTGTTATCATTGTCATGCATTGGTTATACAAATATACTACCAAGTTTTCATTCATTTTGGTTAAAAGTCAACATAGTTTGCATTGTAAATAATGAAAATTGTGTGAACTAGTA
Organism: Daucus carota subsp. sativus; assembly: GCF_001625215.2. Taxonomy (NCBI): domain Eukaryota; kingdom Viridiplantae; phylum Streptophyta; class Magnoliopsida; order Apiales; family Apiaceae; genus Daucus; species Daucus carota. Next base: position 44,502,902 of record NC_030385.2, on the reverse strand, counting down.
AATGTTAACATTGAAACTTGTTATAATTTGTATTGGACAAAGAAAATGGACAAATAATATGGGAAATTTTTTCTTGACAAAGTGGACTATTAATATGGGAAGGAGGGAGTAAAATTTATGAACAATTACCGATCTTCTGATAATTCCAAAAAAACTATTAATTCGAAACTCTGATAGAGCGAATTACGAAAGGCAAATTATATACGGGTGCTAATTTCAGTAACGAGTTGGTTTTGTATGAATCAACTCCGGATGTTAAAATCATTTTAAATCGTATTAAAACTAAAATTTACTTATAAAATAAAATTTATTTTCAAGAATTATAGTTAAATAACTGAGGTTTGCAAATATTTTAGAAATATATGGTCAATGTACAGTCAAAACAATAAGAAATGTACAGTCAAAACAATAAGAAACATTAAACCAGCCAAAATGGACACTCTCTTTCCTACAGTAAGAAATGTCACTATTTGAGGAGAGGGGAAAGGAGGAGGGGATTGAAGAGAGATAGATATGAGATACTTAAAGTAGGAAAGGCAGAGGTTTTCTGAGAAGCAACAAGTGCATAGAAGGTAAGGTTTGATAGGAACGTTTCTATAACACCGAACCCACATATTTTTACTCAGTCTATTATTATTACATATACATGCATATCATGGAGTATTATTTACCTATCTTTTTGTTTTGCATCTGTGTGTGTTTCTTTCTTGACTTTGGGTGACCACTCATTAGTACTATTTGTTCATTTTCACGAGAAAATTGAGATTCTAACCTTAATCACAACCTATGATGATGCCCTTCCTTTCCTTGGTGAAAATAATGCTTATTATACCACAATTATGAGCTTCTTATTTATCTATCTCTGAAAAGAATTGTATATCAGTGGATGTCAGCTGCTCTCTCTCCCTCTCTCATCTCTCTCTCTCTCTCTCTCCCCCTCTCCCTCTCCCTCTCCCTCTCTCTCTCCGTCTCTCATCTCATCTCTCTCTCTCTCTCACTCCCTTCCTCCCTCCATCTCTCTCCACAGGGAAAGAGTCTCTCTCCCCTCAGAGAGAGAGTCAATGGTAGTAGTACTAGCTAGCTAGCATATATTAATTTGAGGAATCGTCTGAAATTAAAAGACGAACAAGTACTTACTGGAGTACCACTAAATTTCTTGGCATATATAGGGAGCATATTCAAAATGTATATGTAATGGTGCACACAGAGTCATTAATGCGTTGCCTTAAAAGGACCCAGAGAAACTTTGGCATGGAACAAGCAGGTGTGTGATGAAACAAAACCCTTGTGAGTTTCATCCACTGTGAAACTGAAAAAGGACAATATTTGGATCTCTTCATTAATGAATGCAACCGAAACATCACTGGGACCATATAATATCCTCCACAAATAAAGAAAATAAGAAGGAACAGATGACCAGGAGCGCCAAGATATTCAACTCTTTTTTACTCATCCAACTCTAACTCATAATTATAATTGATCAATAATACAATATAATTAAATATAGTCTAGGTTAAGCTTCATATATTCATCCTCAAGTTCCCCAAAACTTCAATATATACATTACTAGATAAATTACAATGCAGAAGCACACACCAACATGGCAACATCCCATCAAAGATACGCAGAAGGAACACAATAAAAATATTGAAGATTAATTATTCAACAAGCGACAGCTAAATTAAAAGCTCATGAGATTTCTTAAATGGGTGTAACTAAGAACAAAAAGAAAGCAAGCTTAAGTAATTAACATGGTGAAGGGGGCATAAGATTCAACCCTAAATCATCTTTCTCCAACACCAATCTTGGCTTGTTTGTGCTCATTCCCATGCTCCCCAAGAACTCCGGGTGTAACGATCTTTTCTTCGAGCACTGAAGTGGCACGCCGAATAGCTTGGCTCCTTCATTACCACCTTGTTTCGTCATATTATTCGTCTGATGATTATATTGTTGATTATGATACCCGATATTAAAGTGCTGGTTCATACTCTTTTGTTGCACCCCCGATCCGTTACCGCTCATCGCAACGCCTGAGGGGGCTAAGCCATTTGGTAAAATGAGAGAAGGAGGGTAAGAATTGCTAGGCGCCACAGGCTTAACATGGTTCTGAACGAAATAGATAATGTCATTGTAGAGCTTTCGCATATGAGCTAGCTCGGACATTAGCATGTTATTGTTCCTTCGGAGCCTCTCGTTGTCTTCGGATAAGGCCATGACGGAGGTGTTGTATATGTTCGGTGCTGCGGCTCCGTTAGGGGACGAGAGAGGCTGCGGAGACTCGCATGACCAGTTGTTGGCCTGCTCGTCGGAGTCGGTGGGAGAAATGCTGAGACGGTTCGGGTAGGAGAAGAAGCCGGGGTGGTGAATCCCCATTGGGGACTGGTGGTGGTGGTTTAGAGACATTTGTTGCGGCTGAGATGTTTTTCTGCGGTGGATCTCGCAGAGTAAATGCTTCTCTCCTTTCTTGAAGAATTCATTCGCAAACTCCCATCTGTCCGGTACAATCTTTCTAAAACCCTGCCCAACAAATCATCCCGAAATGTATTAGAACATATATTAATTTGTAAGGCACATAACTTTAATTATCAAAAAATAAAAAACACAACATCAGTATGATTAAAGTGTCCGAACCAATAAATACTAATTCGGGCCAAAGTCCGACTCAGTTAAAAAAATTATTTAAAGTTTTACTCAAGGACTCGGCCAAAAGTATCCGACTTACATAGGTGTTGAGCTGACGAACGAAGCTCGAGAAGTTGTTATGCTTGAAGTAATTCGGGAGGAGGTCTCGGGCGAACTCGGGGGGCCGCCACACAACGAAGGTACTATCATCTTCACCCCACGAGACGATATGGTCCGTGGCCGGGTCATCAACGAGCTGATAAGTCTTCGTAAGAAACGGAGCCGGGACAGACTTATGCGAGTCCAAAGAGAGCAAAATGCTCTCACACTCATCAAGCATCAGCGCCATTACTCAAAAACCACCAAGAATGAAAAACAAAACAACCTTATGTTTGTAGATGAGTGTTAGTAGGCTAAGTAGCCCTAAGAGTGGAGAGAGTAAGATAATAAAAATTGACGAGAACAAGGGAATCTGAGGGGTAATATGTAGAGAGAGGAGAATATGTGTCTGTCTGTCTAGGACTGTGAAATAAGGGCCTTTCAAGACAATCCCGTGACAAATTTATTTAATTTTTTGGGTTTCACTTGGCTCCGCACACGCACAAGAGCACGAGAGTGGTGGTTTATTTAAGACCGGGGAGTGAAATTGACACTGCAACCCTTTCTTGCCTTTTTGTCTCTTTTTGAGAAAACGCTTGTTTGCCTATTTCCCCGCTCTCCTTTTTGTTTATCAAAAGGATCAATTTTTCATTCGTATTTTAAATCGCATCTGCTTTTATCAAACCCCCTGCACTATACTTATCGTTTTGCCCCTCTCGTTTTCAGTCTTCCTGTGTGTGAATATACGTATATCAAAGGACGTTCAACAGCGTTTTTTGCATGAATAAAGTGTTTCGTTTTGTTCCTTTCTTTCGCGCAAATTTTTTTCTAAATCTTTTAAGTTATGACGATTGTTAATATCCTTTAAATTTGCGCACAATGCCTCGAATTCAATTACATGCCCAAAAAAATTTACAAAAACACTAGAAAAACTAAATTATACATGCGATAAGAACCATAAAATCTAAACGACATAATACCCGTCTCCGCTCATTAGAAAGTTCTAATATTGTATTTGTATCAAAAATCAGGCTTGAAGCTCTTGTCTTACCAACGAGCCGATAGCTGAAGATACTATAAGAAATCAACCCATCTAAAATTTTGGTAAAGTCGAATTTTAGACCTCCCCAGAATTCATACAAAATTTTAAGATGTTCGAGGATGGACTCAATCGGATCTTAGGTTATATTTCAACAAACACTTTAGCTATATTATAATGAATACTCACAATATATAACGTAACTGAAATTTTTTATCTCGATTAAAATCAATTATCTAAAATGACCAAATATACAAATTTCAGGTATACAGAATGCACAGAACTTAGAAATGAAGCCATTATTTGCACAGTGACTAAAGATCAAACACGTTAATACTGTGCAGCTCACACAGTACAAATCAAGGGCAATATCGGCAGATATTTCCACCTTAATAATTTACTGTGCACTACACGAAAACCAACTGATAGAAATGACCGGAATAGAATAATTAAGAAAAAGAAGAAAGAAGAGGTGCAGAAGGTGATTTTAATTTTGCTTCGCCCTCATCGTCAAACGGGCGTCATCTTTTCAATTTGTAACCTTCCTCTTGTATTCTAACGGAACCGTACCTTCTTGTCAAAATCTCGAATCCACTACACAATTATTTAATTTCGTCCCACAGTTACTGCTAATAAAAAAATAATAAAAATAAAAAGAGCCATCGAACAGCGTGACGAGATTTTAAAGGCTGTGCTCTAGGTGACGACTCTTGTTGTTCTTCTTCTTCCATCTCTCACCTTTCTTCTTCTTTTTCACTTTTTTCTCTTTCATCTGTAGCTAATATTCCAAACTACAATAACATCGAGCATATACGTATATGCGTCTTTGGGCAGGTGTTAGGGACATATATGCTCTCTGCTCACCACTTTAACTGACTGCCATTCTGCGTTGGGGAGCTTTTTTCTTTTTTATTTTCTTTTTGCTGGAGAAATTAACAGTTATAAAAGTGTGTTGGTAGGGTTGGAGAATCATTCGAGTTGAACGGTTTTTTAGTTTCGAATTCGAGAAAATATTTGAGACATAGTTGTGTTTAAATTGCAAGGAAATGAATCGAGCTTGAATATTAAGATAATTTTATTCCAGCTGAAATTAGTTACGATAATTGAACTCCAATAATTTTATTTTAGTGAAATCCAAGGGCAGTAGAACGACTTGGATTTCAAAATAATATATAAAACATTTCTTACGAACTAAGAAGAGGAAGGGTGAAATTGTTTGGATGATGGTTAAACCGTCATTTCAGAAATTTAAAATATTTAACGGGTGCTTAACCTGAAATATTTATTCGTATCATTTATACACAAATTCAAGGAATACCTATAAGAAGTTGAGAATACTACCATGTTTGTTTAGTGGAAGTCAGAAGTTATATTGCGCTTCTATTTTTTTTCACCCGTTTGTTTAAATAAGTAGAAACATTTTTAAAAAGCTAAAAATGTTAAATTCTCTCTCAGAGATTCTGTTTTTTTTTTCAAATACTTTATTAACTATTTAATTCTCACTTCTAGTCCATTGTTTTATTTTAAGTAAGAACTAATTTTTTTTTAAATTTATCCAAACGCTCTCACTATCTTTTGTCTCCCGAGTCACGACTTCTACTTTTTTCAAATACTTAAATTTAAAAGTATTGCAATGACTTCCCGAAAAATCAACATATGCCGTTCCTAAAATCAGTATCATCACAGTTAAACTTTACATAATAAAATTTAATAATCCATATTAAAAACTTTCAGTTGAGCCAACTATAATTAGAAGGACAAATGTGATTGTCATCATCATTCCGATCTTAATCGGACTCAAGATACTCTGAAATAAGCTAAAAGCTTGTTTGACACCTGGCGGATAAACCAGCTGCAAGCACATAATCAGAAGCAGGACTCTTAACTGAAAGTCTGAACCACTTGACAGCAATTAATCACATCAGTTAAGTCATTGATGATACTACATTAAAGGCCGAAGTTAATTACATATGACGTCAAACGGATGCCGAATGACATAAAATAAATAAATTAACAAGCCATGCTAAAAATATTTCATACTTCCACTCCCAATTCTTTCTCATTTAGTTTTATATATTCACTATTTGACACTCACTTTAATGTTTTTATAAAATATAATTTAAAACTTAATTTAAAATTATGTATTTTATGAATAAATATTTAAATATAAAATTTTTGTTCAGAAAAGTAAAAATTATAAAACTATATTACAGAGAAAGATTAAAGTACGTGCCGCAACATTAGAACTCAAAGAGGACGGAGGGAGTACTAATTTACCGTAGAGGAAGAGGTTGATTGGGAAGGAAGCTAAGTTTATACTGTCGTCGGGCTAATATGGGTAAGCAGCCCAGAAATTCCGGCAAGGAACCCAACGAAGCTTATTAAACAATGGACAATAACACTATCCCTTCCCTGGATAGTAAGAGTAGCTAGTAGCAGGGAAAAAATGGCGAAAAGATCATTGAGAATCGAGCAAAGATGACGAGTATGGGTGCAGAGCTTAATTGTTCAAATAGTACAATCTGTATCGGCATAGCTAAGCCGCCTATCTGCATTCAATGCACATCCAGGTGCAGACGTTAGCTAGCTAGTCATGTTTCGACTTGAGCCTTGTCAACTTAGGTTCTAACCTGGCATATCAGTTATCACTCATCAGGCGTGTTCAATTATTTTTACGTTACGATTATGTCATCCATCACTGTTTTTTTTACAATCCAGCGATATGACGAACTTGTTGATTCACTCTCAGTATCGAAATTTATTAAAATTTATTTAATTTAAGTTTTAAAAATCGAAAATTAAATCTATTGATCAACCTAGCGATTTCGGATTTACAAAAAAAAAAATCTAAGAATTTTTAATAAATAGCATATCTTTAGTCAAAGAGTAATAGGTGGAATTTCTTTAAGGATTAATCAGAATTTTTTAATTAATCATAGATTTTTAGTGCACTATTTCGAAATAGTAAATCAAGTTTAGTGCAGGAGAAAACATACATTATTTTATTTATTTTACTTTTTCAAAATAGTCACTTCTATTTTTTTTTTAAAAAATATGTAGTTATGTATATATTTCTGGAATGAATACATACTTCTGTGATTAAGAAATATTGAATATTTTGTAAATATTAAATATAAAAAATAATATTTAAATATGAAATATATTTTTCGAAAACAATCCATATTCTGATGAATATGCTTACGCGAACGCAACCTAAAACAAGACACTCAGGAGATGAACGCAATCCATATTCTAACACACACGATCAGTTGCCTTTTTCCTTGCAATCCTCCCAGGAGGTGAATCATATCGGCCTAAAACAAGGCACTCCTCTAGCTTATGATATACTACTACTCGGTAACAGGAGAGGATGTAGGGACGTAATATGGCCCTGAATCAACAATAAAGAAAAAAATGATGAGTAGTAAGATTTATTCTTAGCTATCCCAGCTGATCATTTGATCATGCATATGCTACTCATTACTTGTTGGAACTCAGTTTATGCTCAAGCTGGTTTTACTAATTCCCCACATCCAACTATATCCAAGCTAGCTAGCTTCCTACACGTACGTTCACCAATATGCTACTGAATACTGTTTTAACTCGTAGAACAAAGGTATCTGTTTACTCTTTCCTATTTTTTTTTTTTGAAAAATTTGTTCTTGAATAAATTTTAGATAAGAAAATCCTAAAAATAAATTATACAGGAACATTAAGGTATTTTCCGTTTCCCCATCACATAATATATCCAATTCAAGTTGACCGACCAAGTGCATACAGAGGCGGATCTTAGTAGGGGGAAGGGGACAACTGACTCCCTTAATTTGTAGTCAGATCCGCCACTGAGTGCATATAAGTGATATATGTGTACTAGCACATGCCGGTACATATGGAATATATAAGCATAAAGTTTGAATTATAAATGAAATATACAGTAGAAACTATTGATGCTAATCTATCCTCTTTGTTTCTATTCTGGATTGATGATTTTGAAGAACTATTTTCTTATCTTCTAATTTACTGTAACACTTGCTGTCATTGTTCCTTCTTTCGTTGGTTTGCGACTGAACACCATTGCAGCGGCTGACATGGACACAGGCCCGCCTTGTACTATTTATTTTCGAAATCTATAACTATTTACGCGTCTATATTTATATCAGCCATATGCAATTCTCGTGATTCTTGCGTTGGATTTTTGTGGGTTTCAATTAGTTTATGTACATCCTCTGCTTCATTCCCCATTTTCCATATTCATATATCATAATGTAATAATTAGCAACTTAGACACATGCATCTTCTTACACTTGCATCAATCTAGATGCAAACTAGCTCAACTTTGTTATTAAAAAAGTGGCCTTATATGTGAACATCGAACAAGTTGGAGCTATGTACACCTTTTTCACTCGTCAATCTGCGACAAAAATCTAACTATTATTTACGATGAATCACAGAAACTTAAATTTATCCTCGATAGAAGCGCAGAGCCGCAGACTACGCATCCTATTTTTTTAAATAATTTTATAAAATTCACATTTACAGAAAAAAATATCGACATGACATCGAGATCTCATTTAATTTATCGGAAGTCGAAGGTTTGCAGAAAAATGTCGAATTTTGCAGTGATACATAGAGATATATAGGCGCGTGAAATGTGAGAAAAAAGGGCTTCCAGTTGTTACGATTAATAGATGAAAATACATACGTAAAATATTTGTTTGGAACACAGTAGAGGGTATGTAGCGTAGTAAATGAATTAAGAAACAGTAGCATGAAAGAGAGAGGAAGAAGATTCTATTCTATAATATCCAAAATGCAGAACCCCACTTCCTCTCACATGACCGCACTGCCGATACCTTTGAAAATATTGATGCTACTACGTAAGTTGGAATTTCAAGGAGAGACAACTTAAAACACAGAGCGCATATGGATAAATTTTTTACAAACCCAATAATTTATATAATCCAATCTAGATTATTCTATAAAATCATGTTGAGCTGTTTTTTCTATAATTTTAAATTTCAAATTAATTAATTACTTAATATATTATCAGAGTACAGTATAGATTTAACTTATTTATCATTTCGCTTGTTTAAGATTCTGCGTTTTATTTTTATTTTTTTCAAAAATGAATAATTTATAATTATGCTAGAGAACATTTCTTATTAAAACGCTAGTCACTAAACATATTATCGGTAGTTTAAGTAATTTAGTAATTTCGAAATCCGGGCCAAGAGAGAGGAAAATGGAATCAAAATGTGAAACCTAAACGACAAGGCTACAAGGTTCTTTCATCCGTCTCTTCTCGCACACTCCTTTGTCCGTTTCCAAACAATTGCATTTTCTACAAAGCTCTACTGAATCAGATTAAATTAAGATAGAGCATTCTGATTAATTAACATTTAATCTCTGATCACGCTTAGTGTAGATCAGAAACAGTTTTGTTTGGAGCAATTATTAATGGAAAGATACTGAGGGGATGTACACGCATACACATACGAATCTCTGTCTCTAGAGTAGTTGGGTGTCTTTTTCTAATGGATGAATATTTGTATGGAAGAAAATAAAGGAGATGGTCAAAGTAAGTAGAAGAAGGTCTGTGCAAACAGAGACAGCACCATGCATGGCACGTTCGTATTTTTGTCGGAGAGAAAAATAAAAGCAAGGGAAGGAGATCATCAAGGGTCACGAGAGATACCAGTACTGTATGGATTTATATGTGATATATATATTTTTGATATATTATCGATTGGATGCTTAAAAATATGTATAATACATGATCAAACTCTTTCGGGCAGTCTGGAATAAAAAATTTGAGATCTAGTACGTTAATATTTTCTTCTAGTTGGTGAGAAAAACAGGAGGAGAAAGACGTGAAAGTTGGCCTGGGCGACGACTTACCTTGATACGAAAAACCAAGTTCAAATTTGTATCAGAAATACAAATTTCTAAAATTGAATGTTTGTGTATATTGAAAATTCTATATGAAAATATTGAAAATCGTAGCAATGTACTAATTCAGCTTGACCTGATTATTTATTATATGAAATATTTCACATCAACTTTTGAGCTTGGTTTTAAATATTAAATAGTGCCATAGTGATGTATTAAAAATTCAGAGGAAAAATAAGTGCTAATTTATGATAATACAAAAGCATCATTTATGATAATATGAAAATCGAAAACAATAACTTAGATACTGCATATCTAAGTATGAGAAAAGAATTTCAACTGCATATCTCCATAATCAACTGCATGCAGGAACATATGGGTTATGTATACATATGGTCTACTAGCTCGTAGCCTCGTACCAGTCTGTAGTAATTCGAGCCTAATTTAATTTTACAGAAAACGATTTAATCACAAGAGTTCATTTCCATGCAAAAGTACCTTAGAGAAAAGAACTCACACTAACTTCTTCTTTCTCAAAGACAAAAATGGCTCTTTAGCCTCTCTAGGCCCATATAAAAAGCCATATTATATCCCTACCAAAGACTCACATATAAAGAGACCACATTTTAACTTACTTTATATCAAATTTACCCTTTGAAAGGAAAATTTAGCCACTAGAATTTTCTCTCTTTCCTACACTTTCGTGTCTTTATATCCTTTCCCTCTTTCGTTTTTCTTCTTTTTCTTCCCTCCTTTGTTGAAGAACATTTTTTTGCAGTAACATGTTGACATAGAGTTTCAATCATGCACAAAAAGCACCAAATTAATTTATCCCGAAAAGCTTGTATTTACAAATCTTCTTTGACATACGTACTTGTATATACTCACACCCATACACTATTACATGCAAGTCATTAATCTCTTGCAACAATATATTAATCCTTATATATAATATAAACCATCAAGTAACCGATTCATCTAAAATTTTAATGTCATCGAGAACTGAAGTCTTGATACGATCCTATATTATTCGAAATATTTACCACTCTCACTTCTTTTCTCTCTGGCGGCAGAGCATCTAGTACAGTCCGAAGCTTTTGCACATTTATCGTAATCATGTTCTTCTGTATATCTGTACGTGAAGAGGAATTGATAACAGTTGTTATAATCAACTGTTATCGTTTTGGTTGATTGGGCACGTTAATCACAGTGCAGTATATATATGTACTAAAGTAATTGACTCAACACCAAATTAGGGTTACGAACGTCCATGCAATATATATGTGTTTTTGTGCACGACAAAAATAGTGTTTCTAATGTGAGGACATTAGCTGAAGTTAGAGAGAAGATTTTAGGTTAATTAAGAGCAACTGAGCGCAAGTGTTAACCGGATGATACTCCTTAATTTAGGGGAATAAAATTGTTTGACTTGACATTTGACACAATATCTCTTCGATCTTTTCTTTTCTTTTTTGTTATAATACATGTTATTAGTAACTAGTGTAATTAGGCAATGTTTTCTCAGTTAAAATTTAGGGTTAATTCCGGATGTAAAATGCCCGGCAGTTGCGCCCTAGCATCAGGCCAATATATAACTTGATGTATGCTGATCATTGGGAGCATTTTGATATACTCCGTAACTTGTAGCATTTTGATATGTATATAAATGAAGAAATTGAATTTCGCTTATCTGTCATATACATCTTGCATATATATATATCTTTCACGAGATCTTGTTCTGTGTTCGTTGTGGTTGTTGGTCCGCCAAAATTTTCATAAAAAAGACTCCAAATATCATTATTGTCAGATAAAATAGATCTACCTTATAATTTTGCAATTCAAGATCATGAATTTTTTTATTTACTTTTTCTCTTTAACGGTACACGATCTAAATTCTAAGACTCTAAACACTCTTTCATTTAATATTATACTTTTAAAATGCAGATTATGTTATGTTTGATAATGATTTTCTGATCTATATACAACAAGATCTAACATTTTCTTCTAAAAGTTAAAATACTAAAATTATCATGCATTTGTAAATTATATTTTGAATCATTTAATCTAATTTTATTGTTTGGACATCACTTAAAAAATTGTGATATATGAGACCATTTCTCAACATGAATCCGGTCCTTCTTACAACTCAAGAATTAAGAAAATTTTAACATAAATCTTTCAAAAAACTTCGTATACACGAATCGTACGTACTATATATGCAAATTTTAAATTGTATTTATCACTCTTCTTATACACGAATGATGCAGTAATTATTTGCACTACTGCATGTCTGCTCCATAACCATACATGATACATGTAGCAACGACACGAGCTCGTTAAACACGATGAAAGCAAGAAAAGCTCGGGAATAAAGCATAGAAGAGCAAGGGAATGTCGAAAAGGACACAGAGAATTGAACGGTAGCTTTGCTAGGGTTTTGTATATCTAGCGATAATAGAGGGGAACATAAAGGCTGTTGCCTCACATGCATATCACCTTCTTTTTCTTCTACTCTTCCCTTCTTTTCATAATGTAGCTGAGAGATACTCGTAAATTATTTTACAAAAGTTGTGATGAAAACTCAAACAGGGTCCCACTCATCAAAGCTGTTGTTATTACAGCATTACTGCTACTAGACCCTCAATCCAAGGGATTCTCGATCATTTCAAGTTGTGTATATGATCCATCATCAAACTTCACTGGGTCCCTCCATCATCTTGTGTGTTGATATCTATTTACACACCCTCGCCAAGACAACCCTCAAGTCACGTCCATTTTACTTGTAAAGACATGCTTAAAGTAGGGCATTATCCTTTCTTTTTCAATAATGGGTCATCATTTGAATCTTGCCTTTAATTTGATTGGGATAATGAATATCTCATCATACTCAAAATTTCATAAACCAAGCTTACCATTGTTGAATAATGTGTATATCATTTACCAACATAAATTTTATATTTTAGTGAAACACATTTTATGCGACTCCGAGAGCGTGATTTGTTAGTCTAATCAGTAAACTTTAAGATTAAGTATCAAATATATCCTTCATTATATTGAAATATATCAAAAAAAAATTATTTATTTTAAAAGTGACTCGATTTAATCACCACTTTGAAAATTTGAATCAAGAATTAAACTGATACAAAATTTTAATTTTGTAATATATAAATTTTCACCGACTATGTTGATTCACATTTATAACGAGTGACTCACCTGATAGGCTTAAGCTTACCTAAACCCAATGAATGATGCATGCGATATTTAACCCGTAAAATTTATCAAGCTGTTTCTACTTCGACTCTCATTCACATCAAGATCTTTAATGAGAAATGTGTTTTTTATAATGTAGTTGCCGAAACTTATAAGCCAGCTTGAAAATTTGCAAAGAAATTGAATCGTCTATATAATCAATTATTATAAGGTCTTGCTCTGATTATCTTTTTTGTTAATTAGTTATTGTAGATCTTGAGTATATATCATAAACATGAAACTGTAGTTGAAAAGCTGCGTATTCTAGCTGGTAGTTAACCTATATCCTTTGATCATGCTATGGATGAATCCTTAAAAAAACATTCTACCTTTTTCGTGTGTTTAATCGAGTAGTATATCTTAAGTTTGAGCACTAACCAAAAAATTGCAGATTACATAATTCATGTATTGAATCTCCACCTAAAATTCCACTGAGGATGAAACTTTTCACTAGTCAGTTAAATAATAATCACCATCAAATACCTTGATTAAAGGGAGGGATTTCGACAATTTGAGGAATCATTTTGCATACAAACTATTGTAAGTGTACCTACGTAATGCAGGGGGTTGGTAGATAAGTTCTAAAAATATAACAATTAAACATGGTTGTCGAGTACAAAACTAGTCTTCAACCACCATTATTAAGAAGTCTTAAAATTTTTGAACTTATTATATGAAAAAATGAAATGTGTAAAGTACATATAGATTAAGTCCCAAAAATATTTTTCATTTCTAACCTTGCAAATTTCAGGGCGGTACTGTGGATCATTAAAACATAATTAGCTAAATATAATAAAGGGTTTTTCTAATGTATCCATAGATGTAAACTACTTTTTACATAGATGAAAAATCCTGATCTATTTTTATGCATGCACAAGGACCATCAGTATTAATGGAATTGAAGATGATAAAAATTTGTCACCTAATTAAAAAATAGCACGAACACACAAAAAAATCAGCATGATAAAATATCATAATGGTGGCTGAAAAATTCAAATATCTGGATTAAATTCGAAGAATAAAATCAGCATGATAAAATATCATAATGGTGGCTGAAAAATTCAAATATCTGGATTAAATTCGAAGAATGCATGACATATATATACAGAGATACATATCCATGTTTGTGGCAAGGACCTACAAATTGATTATACTATATAAAGGGAAGCTTTGCTTTTGACAGCTCTGTAACTGTGGGTATAAAAATTGAATGTTTGGATTCCAGAACAAAATCTAGCAGAGGCATCATCATTGAACTTCCATTTTGAAAAGCAAGCTATACAAAGTGGAAGTTAGCCTTATGTAGCCAAAGCCAGAGACCCCACTTCACAAAAAAGAGATGTTATTATTTCTCGGTCTTCTTTTAACAAACAGTATATTAATGTGATTTGCAGAGATTTAATCATTTATGTCTTTTATACACAAATTTTTGCTAAGGTGAGAAATTAAAAGAGTTTAGCCGAGAAGCATTTTAGAGAAACAACTTTTTAGGAAGCGACATGTGAAGAACAAGTAAAAAAAGGTATGAGTCGAGGATGGTAGTAGATATTAAGAATCGGAACTAATCGGTTGACCTGTCGATTCAGAATCGGAGATTTTTTTTAATAAATTGAGAAATTTTAATCACATGAGAGAGTAATTGATAAATCGATAAAATAATTTTCTGAAGATTAATCGGAATTTTACGATAAACCTGAAATTCTTAAATACCGATTATGAGTAGTAAATTAATTTCTACAGGGTAATAATGAAATACCGGGAAAACGAATACAAACGTTTAAAAAACTCAACTAGAACCAGTGTTGTAAAAAGCGGGAATCGGACTTAATCGGCGAAATCACGGAACAAGGATTAATCGGAGATTAATTGAAATATTCGGGGATTATTCGGATTGATCGGTGATTAATCGGATATTTAATCAGTTCGGTGAGTTACGGAAGAGGGATTAATCGGTGATTAATCATGATTAATCACCGACTTTTAGAACAGAGACTAGAACCACTCATCTAAGAATCATGAAAAACTGTGACGTAAAGTATAAATTTTACTTAGTGGAAGATGGTATTGAATGGAGCTAGATGAAATAATAATGAGATGGAGATTTTCGTATGTGCCAATACAAGCTCTCCTCTTTGTCATTACTTTCTAAGGGCATTGATTAGATAAAAGGTGATCAATCTTTGGTCCCTTAACCGAAAAGCACCGTCTTCCTCTTCCTTTTGTCGAAATCAACTACTACTATATATAAATCTGTACGTGCCTAATAATAGCTATAGCTACGTCCCAAGATCCCTGCAAATTTAACAAATGATTTTGTACTTAATGAAGTGAACATGAGTTGATTCTGTTACTCCCTCCGTCCCATTTTAGTTGTTACATTTCCTTTTTTGTTGGTCAAATTGACTAATTTTTGACCAAAGATTACAAGTCACTCTTTTATCATTTTAAAAAACTGAAAATTACATCTTAAAGTAGATTACAAGTTATTTTCGGTGACATGTTTTTTTTATTTTTTCAATTGATAAAATATTAATAAATTTCAGTCAAACTTTGGTCAATTTGACCGGCACAAAACCAAATGTGACAACTAAAATGGGACGGAGGGAGTAGTTCCTAAGCTTACTTTCAATGCACCAATGCAGGTTCTTAGGTAAGTCGATCTCCTGTATAATTTCCATTTGCACTTTCTCTTGTTTGGGCTTCCGGAACGTTGTTTAGATCGTTTGTGTTTGTGTTAGAACATAATCCGATTCTCTTACCCTTTCCTCTTAATAATTTTATGAGAATTGGTCATCTAATAGGCTCGCCCAAAATTAGAGCTCGACTTCCTACGATCTCCACTATTATTATAATTTACTATGGGCACAAAGACACAATTATGCCTCGAATATGGGCGTCGTGATACACTTTTAATTTAAAAATAAACTTTCAAATGGGGGAGAATATTAAAATATAATACTAAAATAAGCTTTCCTCCTAATACATTCAGGTTTTAAGAATTGACCCCTCAAGAGAGCAACATCGTTAAAGAACTAGAAATCGTCTAAAATTTTAAATTTTAAAGAAAAATCACAAAATTGTATATGGAATTATGGACATAAGTCTACATTGGGACAGGTTTAATGTCTTGCATTGCATAAAATATAAATACCGGTTCTCATTGAATATTTATCTTAAGAGCATACTACGATTTAACGAGGTAAAATAGAGGCGCTGAAAATTTGTGGAGAGTCCCTTTAAAAGACACGGGTATATATCTCTTTTCAGTAAGCACATGCATATGACAAACTCATCAGCATTTGACTTAACAATCTGCACTATGTGCATTTTGCTTTTCCTTTATTATCATTCTAATGTCTCAGAAGTTTTAAGAAAAGTTGAAACTATGTGAAATTATGAGAAAAAGAGAGAGATCGGCTTTTATAGCATCACAGATATGTCATATATGGCAGCTTGGTCGGCTCATCCACCAGGAAATGAGGGAAAATGTAACAGATTGATCCCGAATCACATTTACATAAAAGGAAAGGAAATTTATAAAATTTTCAGATCTAATACTCCCTCAATAACGTCCCGTTTAGTATTCGGCATCAACAATATTTGAAAAATAGGTTAAAAATCATTTGATAAATTCTAAAAAAACTTTCCTGATCAAAACTCAAGACAACACTAATATTTTCTCATTACCCGTCATTTTTTAAACCACACTTCCAAACAGACTCTAAATTATTCTTTGCAACTCCGTATTTGTATTTTTTTTTGCCAGGCTAAAATAGTAAAATAACCAATTATTAATATTTTATAATTTAGAAACATATATAAAAACATATTTAATAATTATATGTATTAAAAATCATATATGACTAAAATCAAAATAGATGACTTCAACCTTTCATATTCACGTAAAATTTTACTTACACGAGGGTATAATTTAGAAGTGACTCGCTTGGCAAAAAGAAAATGAAACCTTAGAAGTGACTCCGAGCTATACTGGCCCATAATAGTTTACCAATGCGATATGACATTTATAAATGTATCCGTTCATTCAAAAATTGTAAGCTCATAAGTCATATGTGTCTGTGTCAGGCCCATAATAATTTACCAATAGGATATCAATTTACAAATTTATCCATTCATTGAAAAGTTGTAAGCCCATATGTGTCAGACTCTATGACCTTGTTGGGCCTCTGTACCTGTATGCTGTGTCCTTGGAGTTATAATGATTTTATGCTGTTTAGGAAAAAGAATATGAATATTTAATTTTCCATTTCAGTTGAACACCCGATGAAATATAGAGCCCGAGTTTTCTTAAAATAGTGACATCGTTATTTTTATAATGTCAGAGCAGAGTGACAATAATTATACAAGATTATCTAGTAGTTCTGAAACTCGTTATCTAATTTTAGCCCTAAACTAAATAAAGATTAAACTTTATGTGTTAACCTTTTGCACATATTTTTAAAAATATTGACCACATACTTAAAGGTATCATTCACAAAAAAATTTTAAAAATAATATTTGTAAAACTGCAGTCAAATTTCTTTAAAATACATCAAAAAAAAAAAAAAAGTTACATTGAAAAAAAACCAACATGTCTAGATAGAGGGACTATTTTGTTTTCTTTTTCTAGCACAAAATTAATTGTGAAATGTTGCAACATGATTTTCAAAGTACAGAATTCAAGCTCATTCTTGCCACCCGGACAAACACTTGCCACTGAACATGTCGAGGACCTTCACATTACCAAGAATAATTATAAGAATTCACAACAATTAGATTAATTATAAGAAATCACAACAATTCACAAACAGATAATCCTGTATCATTACATATATATTTCCATGCCAATGTACTTGGAAGACTGGCACAAGGGACAATGACTAAGCCTACTTTCACATTCTTTACAGACACACAGATGCTTGCAAGGTAGCAAAAGCATACTCACTTCATTAACTCTACACACTTTACATGTCATTAACGCCTTCATTTCATTGGTATCCTTGCCAAGTAGATGGAAGTTAAGTGCAGGACGACCATTACAGCAAGACGCTGTGTCGTCAACCTCACTGTCACCACAACCTTCTTTGCTGTCTCTACTTTTTGCATAGACTTGTTGAAGGTTAAAGCTAAGGGTATTGATCATGCTTTCATTGTACTTGGCCCTTTGCTGCCAAGCATTGGCCTCCATGGCCAACTGTTCAATGTGCGATTCAAGCTCAGCATTCTTCTTGTTAATGTTCTCTACCTCTGCATCTTTCTCACGAAATTTTTGAAGAAACTTCTCTTCAATGTATGAGATTGCCTGGAGTTGGTTCGCATGCACCTTCTCTAGCACCGAATGCCTTAGTCGGTCACCCTACCAAAGAAAAAGAAATATATTGATATATTTGAAATGTTACACAATTAAATGAAAAGTATAACGAAGGGCATAATATCTTTTAAGCGCGGGAGAAGAAGCCTTCTTTTCAAGCCTTTGTCAAATTCACGTTTCAGAAAACAAAAATACTAGAATATTCCTCATTACAAATCGCATTTATAAATGAAATTTTTAATTCCTCTCATCCTCTTTTTATTCCTATTCCTACACCTCTCAGCCCAAACAAATGGGTACAACAATCAAAGTGGAACTTACAATCTGGCCAGGCATTATCATGTTTTTCACTGAAAGGAATCTACTACACTAACTATTGTAGGCAGGGCTAAGAAATTATTATTCCGAGTTCTTGAAATCTCCTCTCCATGAAGTAGGGAAGACAGAGAAAGAGATATTGCATCTATGATAACGACAACCCATCTATATTCCTTTTGCATCAGTTCAAATATTAAAGAAACAAGCTACAAAGGTCACCCTGAGGCGTGGAAAGTAGTGCAAGTGAACTGATTATTAGTTGAATGGGGGGAATATCACGCCTAGGATGTTTACTCTCACCCGGATCTTACATAGAAGATGATCGAGAGGAATTTATATAACTTAAATGATTAAATCTAATTTCCTGAATTAAAGCTAGCCATTTAATATTATAGAAGTTTTCCACTCAAAGATCTAACAACATCCAAGTAAAAGTTTCACTTTGTAAGGTCTTTAAGAACATTAACCCTTACTAAAATCAAGCCAGCTGTGTATAGAAAAAATCAAATAGGATCGTGATATTAGACAGCATCAAGTTATACGAGAAAAATATATGTAGCACAAGCTGAGATAAGAAAGAAATCACATTTTTCCACTAAATGTCTTTCAATGATAGGAAAGTAAGATTACTTTCCTTCATCGAATTAGTGCTGCCAATATCCTTTGTTGTAAATGATAGCTTCCCCCAAATTAGGATGAGGAGACACCTAAATTAATTCTATACTTAACACTATGATAGTTGTGCATAATGGATACTGTTACTATCCATAAGATCATTATTGCAACAATACTGCATTACAAAGATGCTAAAGCTGCAAGTTAATAGTTCTGCATCAACAAAGATACATAGCTCGTGGATTCTTTAGTAGCCAAGTAAAAAGGCTCCTCACGCCACCCCCTCCCCTCGAGACCAAATTTCATGATGAGCTTTAAAAGTTAAATCCACACTCCCTACCATTACCCACTCGGCCATTCATATCCAATGTAAACAAACATTTTATGTCAGTGAGTGAGCCAGACTACCAATTACTCAGGTATCAAAACCAAATTCAAAGCATGCTAATCGCAGCTAAAATCAAATTATCAAAGTATAAACACATAACACAAAATCACCAATATACGAAAACGAGGTTTAGAAGAAAACGAACTTGTAGCTTAATATATTTATCCATCTCAGCATCATATCTCTGCAACTGAAGCTCCACATCATCACCGATAAGCGCCAACAACGGGGAATCCCCCGACGAGTTCACCCGTCCATTATCGAGAGACAAACCCAGCCCAGTAGACACCGATCGAGGTTGCAAGAAATCAATCGAAGAAATCTGTGAATTATTATTCTCCAAGAAATCCTGCTCTTTAGGCCTCTTTTTCTCGGGCTCGAACCCGTAATTCCACTGCAAATCATTGCTCACATCTGGCGTTGGTACCGGCCCGGGTGCTAACCCTATTACATGAACTTAACCACCACAATTTCATAACACAACTCAATTTCAATTAAAACAGAAAAAATTATATATATAAAGAATTAATTGAGTGAATTGAGATGTATGCTTACAGGGAGGGATGTAAGGGGGGTGATGAGAGTGATCCTGGCCGTTGAAGAAGGTGACCGGCGGCGAAATCTGTCCGTTGATGTTGTACACGTCTCTGATTAATCAAGGGAAAATAAAATAAAAATTAGGGTTTTGGAATGATGAAAAATGAAATCAATTAATAGCTAAAATTGAGTAAATAAATATGTACCTGAAAGTGTTGGATTGTTGTTGTTGAGCTTGGAAGTGGTGCGGAGGAATAGCCATGGGGATACAGATGCGGGGTATAGGTACGGGATGAAAGAGGGGTTTGGTTTGTGTAGAATTGGGGGAGAAATGATCGAGAGAGGCGAGAGAGAGGGAGAGAGAGACTAGTATTTTGTTTTTTTATATGGTTCTCACTGTTTGTAATCCGGGTTCTGGACTTGGGCTAGTGGAGCTGGCTAAATGTTCATGTATGGGCTTAAAAGTTGTTCGGGTTTTATAAAGCCCGGTGAAGAATAAAATACACACTAATAAACTCAAACAATCGACCGTTTATCGGTTTATGATACCGATATATACATGTCATTTCTTCACGTTTTACACATTCATTCTAAAACTTTCATCTTCAAGTTACAAAAAATTAGAAGGATTATTTTTATCGATTATTAGACAGGACCGTCTCCCTTACTTCCAGTTAATAAATTTTTAAGGCTTAAAATGGTACTGAAGTAATATATTCTTTCGATCCTTGTATAGTAGAAAGAATATATTTCTATGAGTGTTAGAGTAATATATCTCATAATTATACAATAAAAATAACTAAGTGATGATTAATAATATTTTTATTTTCAATAGGGTTGACTAAAATGATTGTCAAAAATAATAGTTATTTAGAAAAATTGAACTTACAAGATGTTGCTTCTAATTATTTATTTATGATAAGAGTTTATATATCAAAATTAGTATGTTATTATTCTTTGAAAAATTATACTTTTTTCAATATAGAAATAGACGACGTGGAATTTATATTTGTCATGTATTTAAATTCCATGTCGTCTATTTCTATATTGGAAAAAGTATAATTTTTCAAAGAATAATAACATACTAATTTTGATATATAAACCCTTATCATAAATAAATAATTAGAAGCAACATCTTGTAAGTTCAATTTTTCTAAATAACTATTATTTTTTTATAATCATTTTAGTCAACACTATTAAAAATAAAAATATTATTAATCATCACCTAGTTATTTATAGGGAACTGATAAATAAGCTCCTGGTTTACTATTTAAGCTCCAAACTTGACTTTTCTAATAATAAATTACATACTTGTCCCTGTTTCTAAAATACATTTTTAGAGTATACGGGTGATTTAATATCAAACAAACAGGCTTACCTAATTTCTTTACATAAACCCTTCATCTCCCCTCTGGCTTCCAACTCGTTTAGCAGAAATTGAAGATGAAGGTTTAGCAGATCTCAATGATATAATCGAACTCGTTCGGACGAAAAATGTGGAAGAGCTCTACGAAGCATGCGAGTTAGGACATGTCAATCAGGTTATTCAGAGAGGTAATTTTCATGACTAAGTGGGGTGTATTGGATTGGGATTTTAAAGCATTTTTTTGCATTCATGAAATCCGAAGGTATTCGATTGGGATTGTTTGAAATCCATTAAAATCTTGAGGTATTCAATTGAGATTTCAAATTATACTACAAAATCTGGTGGTATTCAATTGGGATTTTAAATTATACTTTAAAATCCGATGGTATTCAATTGGGATTGTTTAAAATCCATTAAAATCTGATGGTATTCAAATGCTGATGGATTTTTTTGCATTTCATAAAATGATGGATTTTGTGGCATTCTTCAGTGTATTTTAAGTTTTTTGAAATCCCATCAAAATCAATGGGATTTTGAAGCATTGTGCTTAAATCCTATCAACTCTGCGACATTTTATCAAGAATCCGCACAAAATCAAAATCAGACACAATCCATTAAAATCCATAGACTAAAAACAATCCATTAAAATTCCAATCGAATACACCCCTCTAAAGTTTCATTCATGAATTTTAGTTACCATGTTGATATCTAATGCAGAAAGAATCTTTAGTCGCTTCCACTCTACATATTATTAATTTAGTGATTTTCATTTGTATATAGATGATTCTGTAGTCGATAATCGAAGTCCTAAAGAATCGGATATACTATTATCTATTACAACAAAAGATTTTTTGAATCGTGAAGAGCTTCTCAACAATGTTCGTGAAATTGTTTTGAAAAAAGGTTTCGTGACAAAAATTAAAAAATCGAAGACAAATCGTTATGTTATAATTGGTTGTGACAGAGGTGGTAAATATCATGCAACCAAACCACCCGAAGAGAAAAAAAGAAAAGTGACTGGATCAAGATTAATTGATTGTCCATTTGAAGTTTGGGGAAAAAGAAAAAAAAATGGGGTATGGAAGTTGGATATAAAAAATTTGTCTCATAATCATGAACCTTCGACAGATATGTCTGGTCATCCCTTTTGCCACCGTTTTAGTAAAGATGAGATTGAAAGAATTCAAGTGATGACAAGAGTAGGTATTCCACCACGCCAAATACTTACATTACTCAGGCAAAGTAATTCAAGTCTTAAGGCAATTTCCAGGACTTTGTATAATGTTCGTGCAAAAATAAAGAACGAAAGCTTGGATGAGCGTTCTAATATTCAGGCTTTGTTTGAAGAATTTGGTCAAAATGGATTTATTTTTGATATTAAGCGAGATGAGAATGGACACTTAACTCACTTGTTTTTTGCGCATCCTCTGTCCATTATATTGACAAAGACCTACTCTAGTGTTTTTGTTATGGAGTACAAGACTAACAAGTTTAAGACTAATAAATAATATCCTATTCTCTTCTCATTCGAGTCGGAGAATCACAATTTTTTCAAGTGATCGGGAAAAATTTTATAAAAAATTTGGATCGCTCGGATTAAGGGAACAACGTCTCCGTCCCGATTTTCATATATGATATAAATATCAAATTTATATATAAATATTATATTATATATTAGTTATAAATATATAATATTTGTATATATTTTTGATTTAATAACACCCATCATTCTATTATTTAAATTTTTTATATTATAATACAAATTAATTATAACAAATCTAGTTTTATATTCCAATTTTATTATAAATAAGTATCAATTTGAATTAATACTCCGTAAAAAATAGAAATATATATATACATTGACTTATTATATACAGGAAACTAGGGGTGATCGCGGTTCGGTTTGGTTCGGATTGTAGGTAGAACCGGAACCAAACCGTACATTAGCGGTTTTTTAAAATCTCAAACCAACCCGTGACCCGCAAACCAATTAACCCGGACCAAGCGGTGCGGTTTTTGATGGTTCGGTTAAGCGGATTGATCGGTTTATGACTAAGACTTATAATCAGAGATGAGAATTCATGAATAATACTAGAAAATAAAGTATCATTTTCTCTCCATTTGCACAATTTTACATAGTTAAATTAAAAGGGTTAATAATCAAGTGAGTCACTAAAGTGGGCTCAAAATATCAAGTTGGTCACTGAACTCAAAACGGTGTCAAATTGATCACTAAAGTCAGTTATATGTATCTGTAAATATAAGTTGAAGGGGTAAATATATTATTTATAGAGGTTTACATATTATTTTTGAATTTTACCAGAACTAAGTATAAGATCATGACTTCTGATATTTATGGTAATATATTCAGATTTATCAAGTTTATTTACTATATATTTATAATTAAAATAAAGAAAAAAACTATATAATAAAAAAGGGTTAAATATCAAAGTGGTCACTGAAGTGGAGGTCATATATCACTTTACTCACTAATCTTATCGGGGTCTCATTTCAATCATTAAAGTCACAATAAATATCAATTAAGTACCTCCAAATTTCAGTTCAAGGAGTAAAAATATTATTTATAGAGTTTAACATATTATTTTTGAATACTACCATAACCAAGTAAAAGGTTCTGACTTCTACTATTTATGATAATATATTGAGATTTTTTAAATTTTATCTACTATTTATTTTTTATTATATTAATACATTTTTTTGTTTTAATTAAAAATAAATACTAAATATAAATTGATAAAATCTGAATATATTGTCATAAATGCTAGAAGTCATAACCTTTTAATTGGTTGTGGTAGTATTCAAAAATAATGTGTCAAACTCTCTAAATAATATTTTTACTCTTTGAACTGAAATTTGGAGGTACTTAATTGATATTTATTGTGACTTTAATGATTGAAATGAGACCCCGATAAAATTAGTGAGTAAAGTGATATATGACCTCCACTTCAGTGACCACTTTGATATTTAACCCTAATAAAAAATAAATAGTAAATAAACTTGATAAAATCTAAATATATTTTCATAAATACGAGAAGTCATAATCTTGTATTTAGTTGTGGTAACATTCAAAAATAATATTTAAATCTCTATAAATAATATCTTTACTCCTTGAATTCATATTTACTGATACATATAACTGACTTGAGTGACCAATTTGAGACCGTTTTGAGTTCGGTGACCAACTTGATATATCAAGCCCACTTTGATGACTCACTTGATTATTAACCCTAAATTAAAATACAAACTTTAGTCTAATAAAATGCATAAACTTGAATCGAAGTCGAAGTCGTGGATCATAGAATTGATATGACTTGTAGAGTTGTAGTTGGTATTGACAAGATATGTAACTAAACAACAATCCAACAAGTATAAATTAAAAAATTAATATATTTATATAAAATTAATATTATATATATATATATATAATATTAAATATTTATATTGTATATATATAAATATGCGGTTCGGTTTTATAACGGGTTGGTTTAATATAAAACCGAAACCAACCCACAAACCACGGTTTTTTAAATTAGTCGAACCAAAACCGTAAACCTCATTTCGGTTTCGGTTTGGATCGGATTAACATCGGATTGGTTTATGCGGATTTTGCGGTTTAAACCAGACCGTGATCACCCATCATTCTATTATTTAAATTTTTTATATTATAATACAAATTAATTATAACAAATCTAGTTTTATATTCTAATTTTATTATAAATAAGTATCAATTTGAATTAATACTCCGTAAAAAATAGAAATATATATATACATTGACTTATTATATACAGGAAACTCTAACTCTTTTTGAAAGCGCAAAACATAATCCGGTGCACATACTCTTATATCCTAAGCCAATATTTAAATTCTAACGCTGTTTTTAACAGATGCAGTTTAAACTAGAAACATCTACTAATCTGGTTTATGTATATCTACCTATGTACTTTTGGTAAACATTTGTAAATATTGGTTACACTTTTGTCCGTTCTTGTATAATAATTGCAATTAAACCCTAAAAATTTAAACACCCTTCTCTCCTCTTGCATTATTAGCCAGAAAAAATGGTTGGAGTGTGTTTCCAAGTGAAACCTCTATTTTTGTTGCGATCATAATTCATAGATAATTAGATTACTATATTACCTGTCCCAGGTGCATCATAGATAATCTATTATCTATCCCAAGTTCAAGCTTCGACTCTATGACTCTCGCTAACCTCCAATCATTCCCAGATTACAAAGCTTTCTAAATGCGAGGAACTGAGGACATAAGCTGCTTGTTCAAAAAAAAAAAATGTGAGCTAACTAGATAATATAAAATAATATGAAACTCTGCTATGTTGTTTAATACATACTATTTATAAAATATCAAAAAAAAATACAAAACTCTATACTGGTATAATCTATCCCTTGAGTACAATAATTAACTTCACATAAACAGTGGAAAATATAAAAACTATGAGTTGTCACTGATAAAACCACCACCAAAGTACACCCATTTTTTCTACAAGGGCGTTCTGTAATGTCCGGCCTGTCTGCCTGCCAACTCAAAAGCCACACCTTCTTAGCTGGAAACATCATTTGATTAAACTACCCACAAAATGTCTTAATCTTACTTATACGTACAGGAGTTCTTGAGTGAGATGGGCGCGCTATGTTTTTTTGGATCATACACAACTGAACACTCGATTTTCTTCTTGAATTTTGGTTTCACCAATTTTCCCAGAACAGAACCTTTTGATTTCACTATCATGTTTAACTTTAGCGCCACAGGCAGGGTCGGACTTCCTGTGGTGTTGCTGCTTAAGTTTGCTCCACTGCCGTACAATGGTATCCTGTTTCCATTCACTGATATTGCCAACGTTCTCTGACTCTTCCTTGATTGATAGAACTTCTTAATCTGCGCCACCAAAAAATTCAAAAAATTGCACTAGGTCAAACTGTTGAACAACGCTAATGATATGGTTTAGGAGAGTAAAGTTTCCAAACAAAATTTGCGGAACCACAACAAAGGACAGTGCAGGACCTCACCGTCCTTCCCCTCTCATACCAATCTTAATTCTTACCACACCTACTAAGATTCAATCGTATTCTACTCAAATTCATACCTACTATGGATTTAATTTCTAATTCTAAGTAACATTTCCACTTTCCCGTGTCACACAGAGGTTTGGTTTGATCATATATTCGAACTCACAACTTATTCAGCTCAATTGGAATGTGGAATGTGGAATGAGTCAAGTCAACTAAATTGAGTCGCAACCTACTAGTTTCACAATATTTAAGAAAGACATGTCAATACTAAGAGTATAGCTAAAATTGAGCTCAGAGGTTTGGAGTCTTGTAGTTAGGGGTGATCATCAAACCGCATAAACCGCAAAAACCGCCCGCACCGCACCAAGCCACACCGCGATACGTGGTTTTTAAATTTTGTGGTGCGGGTGCGGTTTGATGTCAAACCGCAAGGTGCGGTGCGGATTGCGGTTTTACTTTTATAAAATGCGGTTCAAACCGCACCGCACCGCATTTAATATATTATCTAAAAAATATATTATTAATAATATATATTATAGATATATGTATTTGACAACTCTACATTAACTATCAAGCTCATTTCTAAATTAATTTTAAAAAAAAAACTCATGTCTAAATTAGAATACCATTATTTAACACTATCTTTCTTAAGACATATTACATTTCGTGAACTATGTTTATATATTACTACAACACATGCAAGCAGAAGGCCAGTGCCTCTTGTGTTGGCCAGTGCCTCTGGCATGTTTTTGTAATTTGTACTTATTCTTTGCTTGCAAATTTGTTTAAATGCAGTAGTTCAATTTAAGCCAATTCGTGACTTTTTTTTTCATCATTTATATTTTATTCTCCCCAAAGAATATTTAATTATTAACAAATTTTATAATTTGATTTTAAAGGACTATTTTAAATGTATAAACCGCATAAACCGCACCGCAACCGCACCGCCTTTTTGTGGTGCGGTTTACGTGGTTTTAATACTTTGCGGTGCGGTTGCGGTTTGAGAAATTGACAAAACCGCACACACGGTTTGGTTTGCGGTTTTAGCCAAAAACCGCACCGCCCGCACCGCGATCACCCCTACTTGTAGTAATACTCACGTTCATATATTTACTACTAAATGCATCCGAGTAAGTTAGTACTAGTGCATTACAAACAAGCAAATTATTAATTGAAAATTCATATAATTATGCAGAATCAATAATTGGGCAAAACTTACAGCTCCGGAAGCCAGAGTAATTTGAGAATAAGACAGATCAACCGGAGTCGAAGCAACATGAACACCGAAAAACGAAGCAGTGTTCCTGAAAACAAGCTTCACAGTCGAATTCATAGTCACCATATCAGTAGCCACTCCAGTACCATCGGAGCCCGCTTGGATCACAAACGTCTCCATCTTTATACTCTACAAACCAAAACCACAACAATTGTAATCACACATTCACATTCCCACAAAATATTGCAAATTCAATTCACCAGCCTAACCTTAACAGTAATCTCAGGCTTCTGCGGTTTACTAACGCCCCACAAAATCAGCGAAAACAACCCGAAGAGAACCAAGAAGCCCAACAGAAATATAACAAAGTAACAGCGTCTGGGCACGCCTTTACTAGTCTTCTCGTGTTCATAATAATTTTCTTCATCGATGACCGCGATTTGTTTGTGGCCGGGTTTTGCAGAGGGCGGGATTTTCGCGGATCCGGGTTTGAGAGAGCCGGAGAAGCGGGTGGAGGAGGAGTCGCGGGAGTGGTGGCCGACGGAGGAGTGGGAGTGGGGAGGGGAGGCGGTGGGGGTGGAGTGGAAGGAGGTGGCGGTTTTTTCGCCGTCGTGGGAGTCGCGGGAGGGGCTTTGGACGTAGTAGACGGGGCGGCGGGGGGAGTGGGTGGGGGAGGAGGGGGAGAGGCTGGTGGCCTCGGAGTCGGTTTTGGTGTGCATTTTGGGGGGTTTGCTTTGGGTGGAGAGTGATGAAGTGTTTTGGGTTAATGGGTTGTGTTTTTATGCACAGCCTGTTGTTATTGTTCGAAAGAGATGAAAGTGAATACAGCTCGTGTAAGAAGGAAAAAAAAAAAGGAAATGTGGTTTCTTTTTCTTAATTTTATTTTGTGCTGAGTAAATAATGTATTGGTTGGGAAATAATATGTCATTGAAATAAAAATTTATTCAAACAACAACGAAGTAGTGGTTCGTTACATTATTGTCCTAAGAAATATGTTCATGTAATTTATTTAAGCTTCGCCTATATAACGTGTAAAAAGTCAAACGTCATGAACCAAAGAGAATACAAATTTTATATAAATTTCAATGTTAATATTTATTAGCCCACATAATTTTCATGATTTACGATGCAATGTATATTAACTTTTAACAAAATGAATGAAAACTTAATACTATTTTTGTATAACCAGTGCATAAGAATGATAACAACATATCACATTTAACATTTTTATATCGCTATTTGTGCAAAGTGCACTGTTAAAATAGGTAGGAGGGAGTAACATAAATTAAAATATGTATTTTGAAAAAGAATTGAAATATATTTTAGATACTATAACATTGTTCTATTTAAATTAACTAATCTTTCATCTTAAAAACGTAGAACTTACTTTTTCTTTTCTTTTTTTTGAAAATACGTAGAGCTTACTTTAAAACTCGTTTCAAAACTTTCCTTTTATGGCAGAACTCCGTTATAGTGATAAAATGACTTTGATACGCTTTAGTCGTCGATTATAATACCTCTCAAGTCTCAACTATAAGGCATAAGCAACGTTTCTCAACTCCGTGTATTGGTACGATAATATTTGCTTGGTGAAATGATTACAGAAGATCCTGTACGAATGAAGTAGGAATTGTTCGAGTCTTTGACGGCATCTATTGAATATAATTTCACATTTGGGCAATAGGTTGAATAGAAATTGAGCTGAAATTAAAGCTAGCTTTTCACTTTTTTCGGTTTGATCGTCTCCTGTACATGGTGGATAGGATGGCCATTGCTGCATCATTAGAATTGTACACCCTCCGTCTTTTTTTAGTTGTCACGTTTTTAGTTTTGTTTTTCAAATTGACTAAGTTTTGATCGAAGATTACAAGTCATTTTTTCATTATTTTAAAAAACTAAAAATTAAATCTTAAAATAAATTAAAAATTATTTCCAATATTTTTTTTTATTTTTTCAATTGATAAAATATTAATAAATTTTAGTCAAACTTTAATCAGTTTGACCGGCACAAAACTAAATGTCTAACTAAAAAGGGACGGAGGAAGCAGTTATTTCAATTCCACAAGACCAGCTGGTTATTCAAATACAGTGAAATTTAGATGCATTCCAATAAATCAAAAACAGCTATGAGCTCGCCTGTTATGCACAGACGAAGCTTCGGAGAGCTTCTATTTTCCATTCAATCATTAACATTTTTAGTGTTGCTAATGGCCAATTTAGCCTTTAATCATTGAAATGAACATTTGCAACCAAAAAATTCTTATCAATCGTTGTTTGCGAATATTTTTGTGTAGCAACTAGCAAGGCCCAATCATTACTTCCTGCGAATTAAGCAAATCTGAGTGGATACAAGTATGCAGAGTCATAAAGTGAATACAAGGCCCAAATATGACAACTGAAGATATATTCACTTCTTGCGAAACACGGGCAACATGATATTATTTTAAGCATGAAATCGATTTGTTTGAGAAAAATGATGTTTAATTTTAAAAAGAAGTCACCGGTAATAAACCGAAATTCAATTATAAATGTTAAATTTGTGATCATCTACAAAGAACAAAGTTATTGTCATTTCTGGACATAGTTTTGTTAAGTAAAAAACAGTTTATTAATATCGTGTGTAACAAATTTATAAGTCAGTTTGTGATCTATAAGTCAGAATATGAAAAATTAAAAATCTTAAATTTTTTTAGTACTTTATCGATAAATATAAAATAAAGATCTTCTCAATTATAATTAACTTTTTATTTATTAATTATAATCACTTCTTTTATTTTATGTTAGGGCAAACAGCCCCCGTATATGTTTACAGATTTTAATCTCGTGAAAATATATTTTTAACCTCTTTTTGGTGGGAATTTTAGAATTTTCTAATATATGTTTTCTGTTTTCTTCCTCTCTTTACTCGAAAGCACACTGTGACACTGTTGGTATATTCTTCGTTGACCGAATAACTCGAATAGCTTAGAATATTTTGGCCATATTTGGAAGTTAGAGGTTTAGGATAAAATTAGAAGTTTGGAGTGTTTTAGAGATTTAACCACTACAATCTGCTAATATAAGTGTTTGGTAGTTAGAGCATCTCCAAGGGTAGAGACCTGTTAGCTATATCATCCATTTGGCATCTATGTGTCATCTAGTTGGCATGTTTAGAGGATATGTAAAATGTGAAATACTCCAACCATTACCCCTTAGCAAAAAATATGGATAACTAAAATTGGGGTAGTTAGATTTGGAAGATCTCTAAATGAATTATGCATAATTTTAGATAATATGATTATACATAACACCATTGGAGTTAACATAGAACCCATTAGCTATAATTTTAGATTATTATCTATATATTATATTATAACTAACAACTATACATAACACCTTTGGAGATGCTCTTAGCAGATTGAAATAGAAGTTTCGACACAAAAAACTAATTTTGAAAAAGCTATTTTGAGGAGCTTTTTAGGTTAGAGGTTTTGATTTGTGTCAGAAAAAGCTAATCAATCAGTTATTAACCAAACAGTTTTACGAGAAACAGTTAATTCAATCCGCTAGTCAAAACATCAATCCCCAGGTCAAAACATCTAATTCAATCCGCTAACAGCTAATCCCCAAACAAGACCTTTGTAGTCTCGTCGGCATATATCTTGATATCTAAGTTCTCAAAAATCTATGATTAATCCCCAAATAGGGCCTTTGTAGTCTCGTCGGCATATATCTTGATATCTAAGTTCTCAAAAATCTATGATTGAAGTATCGATCTGTTAATGGAAAGCAAGTGCACTTGCAGTCGAACACTTCAGTTGAGTCCCCATCTCCTTTGTGTGTGTGTATGATTCTGGTTCTTATTTAACTTCTACTCCATGCTTCTGCCACCTTTTCTTCCCATGTGAGGCAAAGTGCTGTTATTGTCATTCCCCCTCATTTTTTATCTTTATTCGTTACTGTCCATTTCACAAGAGGAAAAACACTCGTTTCTTTAACCACCCCACCACACTCCCCACACCACATGCCCCTCTTATACTTACTGTCAGGAGTATTAAATCGAGCTCTGATATCATATTAAATAAACAATTCATCTAAAATTTTGTGTTCCAAAATGCAGGGAGAGACCTAACTCGATCACATATTTCAACTGATTCGAGAATCAAACCCTAGCTTTCCCGACCCTAATCTATAATTAAACTTCCACAGATTTCTTCTTGTTTTACTGTCAGCTACTCCGTATCATTAATTACATCACAACTTTTCGTAGCCTGTTATAATTCCCCATCTCGCACGGAATATCAAAGTGGCCAACATACTTACAAAGTCATATATTATGCTCGGTGATTGCAACAAGATGAAGGAAAGTTCAGATTCATAAACCTCAGATTCCAGCTTTTGAGATGCCAAGCACGATGTATTTGACTCTGTATTCCAATCAGCGGCTGTAATCACACCAACATTAGTAACGAAAAATTTATGTAGTAACTTCTGCCAGAGATTTCGAATTCGGACTCTCTCTTTTTTGTTATTCTCGGTTTTTGAATGAGTAGTACTACATGTACAAAACTATAATTGAGGTGACATATTTTAACTATTATTAAAAAAATTATAATTGAGGTGACATATTTTAATTACTATTATTTATTACTGGAGTTCATTTTAAGCAAAACCAATTCAAATTAATTATTTTGTAAAAGATTTAATACCAAATTTTGTGGATGAAACATTTTCCTTCAGCTCCTCGGGAAAACATTTATTATACTTACATATAGAACGGATCAACGGACATGTAATCATCATAAATGACATAACGAGTCAATTGTAATGCACATCCTTGCTTGATTCTAGGGTAGATAATCGAACTCAGATGCTCCATAGACTACTGAAATATGGATGAATCTCAGTGCCGTATAACAAACTCAAATATATTAAGTAAGACCATCGACTTATGTTATCATCACAATAATTGCACCGATATCTTTATAATTTGAAGAGAGCATCACATCAGCCTTTGACAGTTTGAATCCGTGGAATCAGATTTCATGTTCTTCAAACGTATTTATATAAAAAAAATCGAAGCGATGCAGTATTTCAGATTTGCAGAAAGACTGTCCGTCTGATCATATTACTCTCATGAATCATTGAATCATGGAGATTTTATAATAAAATCAATGATTTTGTTTTGTTTTGTTTTTGATAAAAAGGAATAATTCATTCATCAAAAGCCATACGGCATCTACAAATATAATCGAAATTGGACGCTATATTATATCGCTGTTGAATCCTTCTTTCTTGAAGAGACAACTAAGCGATTTGAAGATGATCTGAATATATGTACCCGTTTTCACCTGACTGGCTTTCACCTGATTGGCTTTCACCTGAGTGTTCTGAACAATCGACCATAGATGCGATTCCATAATAACCTTCAAATCTGAATCAAACTCAAAAAAATCATGCCGATCTATAACCTCGATCATGAAGAACATCAAAACACACAAAAACAAAAACCAAAACCAACTCTTGTGTTCACAAGAAGGAGAGACTAACAAAACCCAAATAAATTGGGGACTTATTAAAAGAAAAACAAAACGAAACAAGAAATCGGGGCTTTCCACCGGTAAAAACCGATGGAAGCCCCCTCGAAAACTTTTGATGGAGGCTAGGGTTTGAGAGGGAGAGAGTCTTTGGGAAAATCAATGATTTTGTTGAAATTAATTAAATAAATACTTCTCCCATTGCCTTCATTTTTATAAAAAAAATTCATTATTCGATTCGCATACTAATGTTCCTATAAAATATGATTAATTTTTTTCCCAAATAAAACTTTAGATATTAAATTTTATTTAAACAAACAAAATATTATAAATACCATTAAAACACGTGTACTGTCTGTGTGTCCCTCCCTTGAGGCATTCTTTTTTCATCCAGTTTAAAATTTTCTTCGATCAGCATATCTTTTCATTAAACTTTCAGTGCGACCATTCTTCATGTGGGCTATAGGAGAACTTGCCTTCCAATCATGTAAAAACAAATCATAGTGTAACTTCTGCAAGATTGACAACTTCCCTGGGATAAGCTGTACCTGCATGTCCTACAGATTTTGTCCTTCTGAAACCATAATCAATGAATATAATAATACGATTGTACATCATCTTCATTGATGACATGAGTAAATATTTTTCCCGAATACACTTGAGCTCAATATAACATGCATAAGATTCTCTATATGATTGAGTTTTGAAAAGCTTGACGTTCAACAGTTTCTTGACTTCGAAGTTAGAACCCCTAATATTAAATTACACTAAAAATTAATAACGAGTACACACTCGTGACTCCATTCCATTGGCGGAACAAGGGAGACTGACTGAGACTGAACTAGAAAAATTCGTTGGTTTCAAAGGTAAAAAATTATTACTTCAGAATTAAGAGTCATTTCAATTTCTAGTTCCGTCACTTCATGACTCATCCTATTGTGATTTTAGAAAAATGCGTGTACTATAAAAGGTTAGGTTCTCAAATGGAATCATTGTGTGATGTTTATTCATATGATTAGTAACTGTGGCTATTACATGAAAAATTAAGTACAAAAGACAGGTTAGTCATCCCCTGGCAAAATATCGGAGCTGAGATTTGTAACCAAAATCGGACTCCTGACAACATGTTTACCTCCAACTTGGATCCAACTGATAGAGCCATGAATGATGCTGCTTTTCAGCTTTCGCGGACCTTGTACAACCAATTTGTAGCTTTGCTTGTCGTATTTTTCCTTAAAAACCAATTTATCAGGGACAGCTCTGACTACCAAGCCATCCATTGGGGTAATTTTTGCTTCATAGACTGATATTTCATCTCCAACATTAGTCACAGTCCTTTGAAATTCTTGCTGAGCCAGGACACCTGAATCACTTGCGTCGAAGAAGGCGATGAAAGAAGGGTAATTGAGGTCCAGTGAGGGACTGGAGCAGTTGTTTGTACCTGTTCTTGTAACAGTTTGTATTTGCTTGCTGGTGTAATTCAGAGCACATAAGAGATTTATGTAATCTAATGCGTTTACATCGTATATGAGCCCGGGATCCAAGGCCTTGTTCGGATTGACATGGCCAGCTCCAGTGGCAAAAGGAGTGGCTGGTTGGTTATAACCAATATCTTGGATTGGGCTGTTTGTATTGTCCAAAAAGTCTGCTGTGGTCATCATTGCAGACCGGATTGCTGCAGGGCTCCAGTCGCGGTGAGCTCCTTTGAGCAGCGCCGCAAGCCCTGCCAAATGTGGACATGACATTGAGGTACCAGATAACAGATTGAAGTCACTGAAATATTCAGTTGAGCCAACTCGAGCGGCTTCCACATTGCTAGGCCAAGAAGCTAGAACAAGGTCACCAGGTCCCAGAATGTCAGGTTTCAACACAAATGGACAACTAGGCGATGGTCCTCTCGAGCTATAGGCAGCTACTTTAGGTGCTGGTTTGGTACCCAAACTAGTTTTTTGATATTCAAAGCTAGCTTTTGCCTTCTCATTTGAGTCGACGTAATTCAATATTGTTTCACCATCTTGTGGATTCAATAAGAGAGCTGGAAAAGAGGTCTGAAGAAAGAGCCCCAAGTCTGAGCTGTTTGTTATGAAAATAGCGGCAGAAACATTTGCACTTACACAAGCATACACTTGCTCAGTGAGTGCATCACCACTCTCAAATTGGCACAGTACAATATTTTCCCCAGCCTCCTTAAGCTCTGTGTCATTGTGACATGCACCCTTGAAAAGAATGTTATAATCCTGGCCGGATGTTGAGTTCCCCGGGTAGAGTGTTTGGCCTGTTATTACAGCTCCATTTCCAAGGGTTATGTATGCAAGGTATTCGCGGTCAATTGAACCAGCTGCAACTGTTAGAACCCATGGTGTGCCGTTATGTAGTGTCTCTAGATAAGGCCCTTCATTGCCTGCAGAAGTTGAAACAAATATGCCCTTCTCAAGGGCTGCAAACGTCGAAATTGCAATGGGATCTTCAAAGAAAGCCACACCATCTAATCCCAAGGATATTGATAAGACATCAACGCCATCTTCTATTGCCTGGTCTATTGCAGCCAAAATATCTGAAGAGGCAGAGCCTTCATCAAACAAGGCCTTATACATGGCAACTCGAGCATTTGGGGCCATGCCTCTAGCCGTTCCATAGGCATAACCGAAATATGATGCATTGTCTACATAGTTTCCAGCAGCCGTGGAGGAGGTGTGAGTGCCATGTCCATCAGTGTCGCGAGCAGAATTCATTGCTATGGTGGCATTAGGATGCCTTGCTAGCAAGCCTTTACTAAAGTACCGCGCTCCAATAAGCTTCTTGTTGCACAAAGAGGAATTAAACTGTGTACCAATTTCACATGTCCCCTTCCATTTGGATGGAATAGGTGCCATGCCATAATCATCATAGCTCTTACTCTCTGGCCAAACCCCGGTGTCAATTACGCCTATAATGACATCTTTGCCATAATCAGACTCCGGCCATGCACCATAATTGGAGTTGAGGTCAAGAAACTTGAAGGTATGAGTTGTGTCAAGTTTCACAGGAACATCTCTAAAAGAAGAAACATACCCTGGTGAGCTTTTGATGGATTCGAGCTCGGAATCAGAAAGAACTGCACTGAAACCATGCATGGCATTAGTGTAGGTATAAATAATTTTTGAGGATGAGGGAATTGTGGTTGTGCTAATTTTCGACTCCTCGGTTCTTGAGGCAAGGGTGGCCAAGTACCAGCTGTGGTGGTCAGAATAGGCTTTTGGCATGGCTGATAAGTCCATATGAACAATGTAAGAATCTGTACCATGAGCTAATGAAGTGAAAATGAACTGTGAAATTGTAATCAAGAGAATGCATACATTGAAATGGATTTGTGCAGCCATGGTCTAGTTTGAGTGATTAAAAACTGAAGTGGGATGCTGCTTAAACTTCAGTTGATGGATACTTATATACTGGAGTATAAGCATGGAAATGCAAATTTAATAAGTAATCTTCACATCCATATTTCAACTTGTTTGTGTGCATGATGTATTCTTCAAAGAATTTTGGAAAGACTTGGGGACCCTCCTTTGTGATAAGAAGGGCTACAAGGAAGATTTTTATGATCAAATACTGTCAGAGCCAAGCAAATAATGGAGGGTTTGTGGACTAAGAATGAGAGCATGGGTATATAAGAATTACAAATATATTAATCACATGAGCCATATTCTTTTCTGAAATTAACTCTACCAAAATTGAGTATATACCCTTTGGAGGATCACTGTTGTTTTTGACATTAATCGAAATCTCGTACTTGTCAGATCATTCAGTAACTATTTTCTATGATAATTTATATCAATATTTTTAATTGTTTCACAGAATTTATACAATTTACAACTTTTTCGTTGTCGATCTAAGATATGAAGCTATGAAAGTAGAGTGATTTGGTCCATGCCATCGTG
This sequence comes from Daucus carota subsp. sativus, assembly GCF_001625215.2. Taxonomy (NCBI): domain Eukaryota; kingdom Viridiplantae; phylum Streptophyta; class Magnoliopsida; order Apiales; family Apiaceae; genus Daucus; species Daucus carota. The sequence continues at coordinate 44,465,772 of NC_030385.2, read as the reverse complement.
GAGCAAGATGGCAGTATGATCAAAAGGCAAATCACTTTTTATCCTAGTATTCAGAATCACCCTAAGATAAAAAGTGCTTTAATTTTTCAATATTAAATAAATATATTAAGTTATAAACATGTGCAAAAATTTCATGGTACCACACGTTACAATAATTCAGGAAACCACTGCTCAAGTGGCAGTCCCTTCGATCGAGCCATTAGCATTCATCAGAGTAATCTGAACTTCTAAACGTCGTTCATCTAAAACCTTAAGGAAACACACAAAATGACGACGTGTTCGGAGAAACCTCGTTGGACAAACAAATAAAGCAGGCTGGCTTTAAGAAAATGAAGCTTTTCTTTTTAGTTTTTATATTATGTTTGGTCACAAATCGTCTTCAATCCTATCTTATAGTATCCATACAATGTATGCATGGAGAAGCTATCAAGATATGATACTTGACTTTTGCTTCAACAATACCAATCATTCTCTTTTATTTTATTAACGGTAGGTTGGAGTTTTGTGATAATATAGATTCCTCTGTTAGATTATCAGCTAATCAATGTAGTTTCTGAATTAACATCTGCGTAAATATGATTATGTGTGAAAAATGAAAGAAGAGGATTTAAGGTCTGTTCTGCAGATATCGCTTTACTTGCATATCAGAAACAGCGCGATTATCTGCAGTTCTGTACATTGCTTGATCGCGTTGCAGGGGATACACATTCGGGCAAAATTTATTGCAGAAAAGCAAAATTAGCGCGAATGTACTGATATATTGACAGAGAAATATAATGTACCTTAAAAAGTTTATTCAGATAAAATTTAAGTTGCAGCTGTGGATTACCACATATCTACTGCAGGCGATATTACAATAGGACTCCTAACTGTGTTCTTAGAATTCTTCTCAATCCAAACAAGTGAACCATGTGTAACAGCAGGAGTCACAGCTTTGAAATTAATAGTCATGGTGTAGCTCTTCTTCTCGTTTTTCTTCTGAAACATCAATGTATCTGGCAAAACCGTTATAATTGAACCCTTTGGCGCTGTCACCTTGACCTTGTAAGTAGCTGCTGCATCTCCGACATTGGTGACTGTCCTGTAAAACGTCTGCTGCAATGTTCGGCCACTAGTCTGATTAGTGTACAAGGTGATAAAAGACGGATAATTTAAATCAGAGGACTTGTTCATGCAGTTGTAGCTGGCTCTTGTGATTGCATTGATTTGATTTTGCGTGAAGTTCATAGAACAGAGAAGATTAGCGTAGTCTTGTGCTGTGGCATCGTATACAAGGCCTGGATTAAGTGCACGATTAGGGTCTACGTGGCCTGATCCCATTGCTAATGGGGTAGCAGATTTAAAACCTGTTCCAATGTCTTGGATACTGTTATGCGTATTGTCCAAGGGGTTGGCTGTGGTCATCATTGCAGACCGAATAGCAGCAGGGCTCCAGTCGGGGTGTGCACCTTTTAGGAGAGCAGCGAGACCAGAAGCATGAGGACAAGACATGGATGTCCCTGAAATTGGATTAAAGTCGCTTGACAACTCGATATTGTTACCTATATAGGCTACACTATCATATGGTATCCAAGAAGCCAAGACTAATGTCCCTGGTGCCATTATATCTGGCTTTAATATCCCGGGATAACTTGGTGAGGGGCCTCTTGAACTGTAGTCGGCAACTGCAGGTGCTGGTTTTGTGCCCACGAATGTTTGTTGAAACTTGATGCTAGCCAATGGTTCAGAAGAACTTCTTGCGTATTTAATTACAACAGCTCCATCTTTGGGATTAACCACAACTCCAGGGTAAGAAAACAGTTGAGACTTAAATACGTCAGGAGAGTCTGTGATAAAAATAGCGGCAGCAACGTTTGATCTAGAAATGTAGTATAACTGTGAACTAAATGAGCCTGTGTCACTGCATACAATGACAGCAGAAGGAGCTCCAGATAACACCTCATCGGAATCACAAAGAGACATGGTTTTGTTATATAGTAAGGGCAAGTTTCGGATTTTGGCTCTTGCAGGAAACACGGTCCATCCGGTGATGACCAACCCGTTGCCCAGACTCAAGGTCCCTGCAAAATATCGGTCTATTGAGCCTGCTGCAACAGTCAAGACCCATGGAATGCCGTTGTGCAAGGTTGCGGTGCGTGGCCCTTCATTTCCAGCGGATGAAGAAACAAGCACACCTTTTTCCATTGCACCAAAGGAAGCTATGGCGATAGGATCCTCATATAGAGGCACATCATCAAAGCCCATGGATATCGATATAATATCAACTCCGTCAGCTACTGCCTGATCCATACCAGCAAGAACATCAGATGCATATCGTCCTTCATCCCAGAGGACCTTGTACATTGCCACCCTGGAACGCGGAGCCATCCCTCTTGCAGTTCCCAAGGCATAGCCAAAAAAGGATGCCCCTTCGACGTAGTTCCCACCTGCAGTTGACGATGTGTGTGTACCATGACCCATAGAATCCCGGGCAGAGTTCATGCTTATCTTAACATCAGGGTTCTTAGCTATAACACCTTTGTTAAAGTATCTAGCTCCAATGAGCTTCAAGTTACAGAGTGAAGCATTAAATTCTTGCCCTTCCTCGCAAGTCCCCTTCCATCTTGAAGGAACCGCAGTCATCCCATCATCCTTATAGCTCGCGCTCTCAGGCCAGACTCCCGTGTCAATGACACCAATGATAACATCTTTGCCATAATTGGAAGCAGGCCACAACCCCGTGGCAGGATTGAGCGAAAGGAACTCAAAAGTATGCGTTGTGTCCAGTGTGACAGTCCTGTCACTATAAGCAGACACGAATCCTGACGACTTCTCAAGAGTCTGCAGTTCATTCTTAGACAACAATGCACTAAAACCATGGAATGCATTATCATAAGTGTAGATGAGGGTCGGACCATAAGCATGACTCGTAGACTTAACAGACTCAATCGCAGACATATACCAATGCTCATGACTAGCAAAAGCCTTTGGCATGAACGATTTGTCCATATGAACAATATAACTAGATCTCTCATCATCTGCTAAAGTTAAGCTACCATGAAAAACCATAAAAAACAGCCATGCACATAACAGAAAACTCACCTTAACCAATCCCATTCCCTTACTGCAGATTGTTCTGTAATGCCTCAATCTACTCAACTCTCCTATCCAAGAACTTACGAAAAATAAGAGTGTTTTCACTTGCAGCCACTACGTAGATGTGTCTGTTCAAATATCTATATTCAATCGCAAACCAGACAAGTTTAAACAATTGTGTAAACTAATCCTTAGACAAAAGAAACAACCCGGGCGGCTCAGGCTTTGTCTCTTGCTAATACTTTTGTCTAGCGCGCCATGCCAAGGTCCTTATGTTATAGTCTAGTTGCCCTGTCAACTTCAGTGTGCACCCTCAAGTCAAATTGATTTGCAACTCAAACTGGACGTGATACAAACTGGTTAACCCCAAAAGCCAACTGTGCCATGTGTAGATTATAGTAGGTCAGTTTCATCTGAAAGTGATTTCAATCTAAACTTAATTATTTGCCTCTAAATCAATAGTAAGTATAACTATGTCACTAATCACTCTATTGATCTTTAGAAATCAATTTGATCTTATGTAATATTTATACACCTAGGAGATCTTTAGTAATAACATCAAGAATATCTTCTGCAATTACCACAGGATCAGGGGATCACTCATACTTCAGCATAAACAACAGAAATGCTAGAAGGATTACGGCATATCTTAGGCGATTAGAGTTCATATCTAATGGAAGTTAAGTCGGAAAGGGAAACCATTGACTCGTATAAATTCATATTATGATAGCGATACAGACACCAGGAGTGTCATATGAGTGTCGCGATGGACCAGAGCCACTAGCGGTAACCTATCAATCATGATGGACCAGAGCCACTAGCTTAACTCTGTAATAACCTTGAATGTTGCTTCTTGCCTTTCACTCTGTTAAGTATCGACCACCTCAGACATGAACAATAACTACAACGAAGAGGACATACTTAGAAACATAGCAAGAAAAATCTGTTTTTATTAGTAAGTTCTACGAATCATCACCTAGGCAAGTTCTGGGTTCAAATGATAAAGATTCTTGTTTCCATAATTGTTCAACAATTAGGTGCTTTTAGTTTTATTAGCCTCTTTAATGTTGTTCAACAATGAGGTGTTTTTTGGTTTCATTAGCCTTTTTTATGTTGCTGGTGATTTTATCTAATTGGAGTACAGAGCTCTTTGGTACCCACCAAGGCACCAACTCTGTTCTTTTTAATATTTACACCAAACAAACAAGTTATGATTTTTCGTCAAAAACAAGTTATGGTTTTGATGCTAGAGAGCCAGAGTTTAATTATTAATCATTTAATAATATAAATAAAGTTATTCTGTGTAAATTTATAAGTGAACTATGTCTCTAAAGACTCATAGACAGAGTTTAGTTTATGTTGATCGGCGGTCTGATTATGTGTATATTAATACTTTCAGTCGAAAAAAAGGGGCAGACACCTTAACAATCAAAAATATATTAATACCTTCAGCCGAAAAAAAGGATCAGACACCTTAACAATAAATTTTTGATGATACATGGGTGCTTCAATATCATTCAGCAAAAAATTATTTATTTCTGAAAATTTTCACATTCAGCCTTTTTTTCATTAAATATATGCTACCATTGTTCGTATGTTTTGGATACCGGCCGATATGTATTAGAGAACATAAAATTTGAGCATCATCCTGCAAGTCTGATTTATTAGGGGCAGTCCAAAACTCATATCGTATTTTACTTATACTAGGGCAATTCAAGATAATTTGTTCATATTATTGTTAACAAAAAGACCCGAGTCTGTTTCAGCAGCAAAAAACACGGAATCATGCAGCACAATGGCCTAAGACCTACATGTTTTGCTGAATAGTCTCCAGTACAACTTTTTGTACATCTGTAGGCAATAGAACCACAAAACTGAGAACACCAACTTTCGGGGATGGAGCTGTTTACTGATAGCTCATTAATGCTAATTAGGACACTTATAATTAGAATTGATACAACATTTATAATAGAGTATCATGTCCATTGATATCGAATAATATACTTAATTTATTATTGCTAGAAGATCACATAGTAATCCAGTCTCTAGCTAATCACCATGTACACTACACTTTTACTATGAATGCAGATGAGCTTTCCGTAAAATCTATGCTTTAAAAATTTAAATTTTTTACAGTTCAGATGTGAACAAGTGAACGAATAAACAGCTGAACTGAGCAGTTCATGAGGCTATGGTGGCCTTATTTAGCCCTACAAAATAGAGTTCAAGAATTTCATTTAGAGAAAAGAAAAGGGTAACTGGCATTTCATGTGAGTGTAACAAAACCATCTACACATTCACATCCTAGAAGCGCTTACAGTCACAAATCTACACGGCTCACATCATAGAAGAGCATACATACCATCTACAAGGTTTACATGATTATCTCTGGTTGGACATCTCGCTGCTTCGCCAAGTCTTCAAGTATGCTCATAATGCTTTGAGCCACATCACCATATGATTTGGCCACCGCGGAATCAGGGTTGGACACTACTATGGGGACACCATCATCAGAACCACTTCTGACTTCCTCCACCAATGGTATCTGAAAAACAGACCGAGGGATGATTATAATCTAAAGCAGAAAAGCCAAATTTAGTTACATGTGAGGCCCCTCTACTCACATGCAAATAAATACACAGAGATTCATTCTTCTATTGGCAATATGAATTAGGGTTTGCTGAGTATTTCATTCGGTAAAGGGGAAGCATTGGCCTTTTTTACAGATAAATAGATAAGGGAGGTAAATCTAGATAAAAAACACAAGCACACTACCAATAAGATTATATAAATTTGTGAAGGGAACATAGATGATAGAACTAGTGAGGTAGCTCATTAAAATTTATCTCGGACATAAACAAACGGTGATCTCAAGGAAAGAAAAGAAACATGCAGTTCATAGTAAGCCTACACCAGCTACTCTCTAAACAGCCTGACAGAATTATAATTATCTCAACTTTTGAAGTTGAATAAAATAAGTACCTCGCCTACAAATCTCAGACCCATATCTTCAGCAGTTTTGCGAGCTCCTCCTTTCCCAAAAATGAATGATGGTTCATTACAGTGTGGGCACTTGAAGTAGGACATATTCTCTATGATACCAAGAATCTATAAAACAAATATAATATGCTATGATATACCTATCCAGTATTGTCAAGTCAAATAGTAACAATATTCTATCAGGTAACTTCCTAGAAATATTTCTTTCAATTCAAACAAAAAGGAAAAAGTTTGTCCAATATATAAAAAATAAGCACCGACATGGATGACATGCAGAGAGCGTGATTCAGTAGTCAGAGACAGGTCTAGCTTAATTATGAGCCTTGGTTGTGGATTAAGAAATTGAACAATATATACACTCCAAAAGTTTGATAACGAATCAATATAGTAAAGAGGGGTCTTGGACAGTAAAAGGAGTATTGCCATGAGCCAATATCTGACTTTTATGAAATACCTAATAAAACATAGTATTAATTTAGGCTAAAATACATCTCTAGCTCCCTGATGCATATAGTTACATTATAGCACCCTGAGGTTGACTCATCTGTACCTTAAGCCCCTTTTTTCGCCTATATTTATAAGAAATGTTAACTGTGTGATGAATCTTTGCCTTTACCACCACCTTTGGCTTTGAATGTGGAGAATTTGACAGCTAATTCCCTTCCCCCAGCCAGAATGTATAACGCAAGTACTATAATCTTCATAAATTTAGACAGATTAGGTTTTCGAGGTATGAATGAGCAGACATTAAGGTGCTAGACTGCTAGTAAAACAAAAATTAGATATTAGAATGCTAGGTAAAAAAAAGGTCAAACATATCTTAGGCTTATAGCCATTGCCCACTAATATAAAAAATAAAATGGTCTTACAGGCACTGCGACTTTAGAAAACATATTTACTCCTCTCCGAGCATCCATTAATGCGACATCTTGAGGAGTTGAAACAATCAAGGCACCTGGTATCAAAATGAAGAAAGTATTATCAAACAAAGATTAGTTGAAGCCAAAGTCAAATTTGTCTCCAAATCTTCTAAAGCATCCCACCTTATCAAGAAATGAGTAAGGATGTGCTACATATCTATTACAGTACATAGCTGAAATGTAATGCATTTGAACTTTAAGCAAGAATGGAGCTTTATTCAGACATTAGTCATATGAAGCTTATATGGCACAATGCCCCACTCCCTGTACATAATAATTCACCAAAACCACCAGATGATAAACTGAATAGAGGTAAGACAAAATTGAAATGTAATCGCTTACCTGATAATTGCAGCCTTTGTGAAATTGATATCTGGGCATCACCGGTACCAGGAGGCATATCCACCACGAGAACATCTAAATTTCCCCAATCAACTCCCCTGGTCAATTGTTCAAGAGCTTTCATCACCTGCAAGTATATAATAAAATCTAGTTTGCTTAATGTTAAGGAAGTGCAAAAAGAAAAACTACTTAGAACTGGTTGTACTTCAACTACGAGCAAAACTAGTGAAACTTAACTTTGACCCATTTGTAAGCATTCTTCAAAATGGTATCTCTGAAGGTAAAAGAATGGAATGGAAAACAAAAACTCAAAAACCATACAAAACAGAGACATACCATAGGACCTCTCCACACAATTGGGGCTTCTTTTTCTACCAAAGATCCCATTGACATACACTTGACACCATGGTTTTCTATCGGGATCATCTTATTGGCTGAGACCAAAGTTCAAAAAACAAACACTATTATTATGTAAGGGTACAAGAACTTGATCCCATATACCACTCATTTCACTCAATGGAAAATTTGACAATGGTTTTAACAAATGAGCATCAGCTTAGTTGTCTGGTAAGATATTAGTCGCTCTTTCGAGTATAACATTTTGTTGTTTAAGAAAAGGTGAAGGTGTGAAATAAATGAATAATAATATAATAAAGATACATATACCATCATGTAAAGTGTTAACTGTGCTAACAATAGATACTAAAGTATCATGTACTCTGATTACCAAGGTCTCGTACATTTTATATTTTTAAAGAGGGGGAGAGAGGAGATTTATCATCCTAATATGCCGAATATGTCAAGGCACATCTATTACTGCATACAGCAATATGATACTTTGGTAAGATAAACACTTGGCTCAATAATTAGATGTAGAGTGCTAATTGAGATGAAGTAGTAATGCAGTCATGGAATACTTTTTGAACTAATTTGATACCAGAACAGAAACAACTTAGTGTCTAACTAGTTTAAGCAACAATAGCATCAGCAACTTCTATCGAAATATAAAGTATTTATGAGGAGAACCAGGAGAAAAACAAGTGTCACCTTCACTCACTTCAGGCTTTCCTTGAAGCTTCATCATTGTAGGTATAGATGGTCCATAAACGTCCGCATCAAGCAAACCAACACTAAGCCGGCACTTATTAGCAAGTGAGACAGCTAAATTTACTGTAATTCAACAATTATGCAAAAGCCAATATCAAAACATCATGCATGAATCAAGCTTTCATCTCCAAAAACTACGAAACTATGTGCTTAATAAGAAACATTAACTCCGAATATGACTGCTGAGAGCAGAGCATAAACACAAGGAGGGCATTATTATCAAGCATGCACATGTTATCACGAGATTGAATGTACATTTGGAATTTTTGACAGGAATCTAAACCGACACAACATCGACAAATTTGAGAGACAAAACCCAAAACTGACAAGCGCAACACGATTAACCCAATTATGATCCAAACTTACTCGTTTATCAATAATTTGTTCATTAAGCTCATTAGCTCATATTCAATTTTAACAAATATCAGTAAGTCCTACAATCGCAAAAATCTTGAAATGTTAACGAAAATGAACTAGGCCTAAATCCAAACTACCACCCTCAAATGTATTCATATCATAATTCAAAAATGCAAAAAAAAAAAAAAAAAAAAAAAAATCAGTTGCGAAATAAAATCGAGTTCACCATTACATACAAAAAACAAATAAAAAAACAAGCTTTAAAATGATTACCAGCAGTAGTAGACTTGCCAACACCCCCTTTACCAGAAGCAACAGCTATGATATCTTTAACCCCTTTAATCTTTAGACTCTGAGTATTCATGCCCTTCCCACTTTGCACACTATAATCTCTGCAAAGCTAAAAAAATTTAAAGTCAAATTCACATGTAAAATCAAGAACATTTCAAGAAAATGAAATAAAATTAAAAACCCAATTGGTTTACTACAGTGAAAGATCTGGAGAGCTTCTTCATATGCTTCAATCGCTGAAATGGGTCATTAAGCGGGGTCATCATATTGTATATGCAACTCAGCAATTGGGTCTCAAAGATAGTGAAAGACGCAATTTAAGATCCAAAAATGCAAACTTTTTTAGGGGTTTTCGTGGGTTTTGCAAAAGCAAGTACAACACTATGAAATAATATGTCTTAGTGATTTAGCACAAGATTTAGCACATGAGCTCCAATAGTACTACCTATATCCATTTCTTATTATTATAATAATATTAAATAGTGGAAGAGAGAGGGAAAAAAAAAGAGGAAAATGATGTGAAGGAGAGAGAAAAATGAATATTTTAATGATAAAAATAGTTTAGAAGTGGCTAGCATATTCTAAAAATAGGGAAGGGAAGGCTTGTGCTAGTGATTTAGCACATCACTAGCATAGTGTTGGAGTGCAATTTTATCCCATATTCTCTATTTTTGGATTTAAGACTTGATTTAGCACACCTATTGGACTTGCTCTAACTAGTTTGAAAGCAGACTGGAATTTTAATATAATAATTATTACGACGATGATGATAAAATAATAATAATAATAATATAATTATTTTTAGCATTTTTGTTATAATTATATTCTATTAAATTTATTTCAAATAAACATTTAATTTAATAAATAAAATTTTATAATAAATCATTATTGCATATTAGATTCAAATATTAAAATAAAAATTGATATAGTATAACTTATTAAAATAATAAAAAAAATTAGAAAAAGTATAAAAGAATCATTATTAAAAAATTGTATATTTTTCATTAATTTAAAATTATATATATTTATGGAATCAAAACTAAATAGTTAATGTCAATTTAAAAATTTATCAAATAATTTTAACCAATTTATAATATAATTAATAAATTAATCAAAAATCAATCCAAATCCAAATTTTTATAATAAATCAGAAATTCTTAAATTAACCGTTGCACAGAGTAATTTGGGTTTTTGCGATGTTTTCTGTTGGAATTAATTAATTTTCAAGAACATTGTTTTACAACTAGTAGCCTTTTGGGCTAAAACCCCAAACCAGCATCTTCAATTACAACTCCAGGCGACTCAAAAAACGACTCTTGCAAGCTCAGCTCAGTGTATGTTTACATCATTATATGTATGTGTTTATGTATATGTTTTTTTGTTACTTGCCTTATATATAGCTTGTAAAACCCTATAACACAAGAATATGAGTGATGTTCTTTTTATTTACTGCATTTTATTGAATTTGAGTAGATGGGTTTCTAGTTTTGTAGCAGAATCATAGCTTCTTGTATCTATGGGTTATTGCTTTTGTGTAAAGATCTTTGATTTTTTTAGATATATGGCTTGTTATGTTCTAATTTGGTCTACTCATTTTTATTTTTTTAATTTGTTATGGTGGTAGCATGGCTGTGTCTATTTCCAGGAAGTTTTTCGGTTCTTCTGGTGGTTACTTTCGGGCAATATGTTGTCGGAATCACGGGGGTTTGTCATTGAGTATTTCAGCTACTACTTGCTGTTTAATTTTCTTACTTAAAAGTGTCATCCTTTTGGTTTATGGTGTTGGCATTGTTCAAATTTAATTATTTTTTTGCCAAACAGCCTCGCAGAGCCACGTTTCTCTGGAATCATCTACAGAAAAGAAGGTATAGTACTACTCTAGCATATGTGCATTTGTCACGTGGTTTCTTTTGATCCCCTATGTTCTAAATGTAATATCTCCCAAGAATTTCTTCTTTATATGTGTTTATGTTCTTGTAAGTTGATTCCACACTTTGTTTAAGTATAGTTTGTGTTGTGCCTTTTCACTGCTTTACAAAAGTGCTTTTGGTGCCTACTGCCTAGTAAATAGCAAACCACCCCCCCCCCCCCCCCCCCAATTTTTCTGCAGGGCATCATATTACAGGTCATCTTTCATTTCGGTTTAGAAGTCATCAAGATTACTTGAAATATCACTATGAAGTCCTACATTCATACATTCCTTAAGAATCATGTATATTTCACTGTGCTTTTGTGTTCCAATCATTTTTTTTTTTTACTGTCTTTTGATAGTTTGTCCAGAATATAAGCATTTACAATTTGACATTCCTAAGTATAATCTACTTTCATTCCTTTGCACAGTTCTGTTGCAAGTAGATTAAAAGATACTATACCATTTTCTTATATATTGCTGGTTACATAGGATTTGTGCAAAAATATTGTAGGACTATCGGAGTACGTATGTCATGTATCCATGAGACCTTTTTTGTTCTTGCATTATAACTATGAGACTTTGGATGAAGGAAGAATATTAAATTACTGTAGACTTGTGCTTCAGTTTTTCTAATGATGCGGAATGTATTTAATGCATTCTAATATCAGTCTGTCTTTGATCAAATAGTATTTATATTTTAATTACTTCTCCATAGGCATCAGTTTGGGGTTAATAAAGGGATATATTTATTTTTGGTTGAAACTTGAAACAGAAACGCTCTTTGTTATGTTTATTTGTCTTTTATCTTAATTGAGTGCTTCCTTGATCACTTTTAATTGTACTTCCTCTATTTAATACCTTCAACTGTACACTATATATGTGTGTGTGTGCACATTTTTTTCGCCCATAATGTAAATCATCCCCAACCTTCACGTACTTTTTAACTTGCTTTATTGCTAGATTTTTATAAGAACGTGAATAAGTTATGGCATGTGTTGTTTGAATAAGTTATGGCATGTGTTGTTTTCCTAGTTCTGCAACTCTTGAGGACAAAATATTGAAAACATTGACAAAATAAGTTTTGGGTGGATTAGCGCGGAAAAACTATCAAGGTGATAAATCTTCAAAACAATCACTAGTCCTAAAATATCTCTACCGGTGGAGAGAGGATTTTGTTCGATCCCAAACCAACAACACGTAAACAAATTGTAATTTCAATAATAAAAGATTGCATTTTTCCTTATATAGAAGGAAAATCCTGAATCTTAAACAAGTAGAAAATAGAAATACTAATTCTGAGGAAACTAGTAAAACAAGAAAATACGTCAATTGTTATTATACTACCATAACATAAAATTTTTTAATTTTAAATATAATTAAACTCGTGATAAATTACATCTAACTTTAATATTGAAGAACAACATAAAATATATAATAATCAAATTTCAGTTTCTTGCTCCACATAGATATTGTTATGATATTAGTTTCATATCGGCCTTTGCACTCATCAAATTCATGTTATTTTGTTTTTTATGCAGACTAGATCACCTTTCTCTGCTTTTCGAAATCTGTCAACTTCAATATTAACTCCTGAATCAAGTGAAGGAACATTTCCCTCTGATTTATTATCCACCGCACAAGTTATAACTCCAGAACGTAAGATAGGTATGTAGAGGGCGCAGAAATGTTAATAGATTTTGCAATTTTTTCTTAAAAGGTGATTGTTACATGTATGTATAGGTTTATCACCATGATGAACATAATGTGTGTGTGTGTGTGTGTTTGTGGTGCTTAAAATCATACATAAACCACCATCCAGATTCCAGTAGAAACTCCAGTGTATGTACGACTATCGGGGTGTTTGTTAAGTGGAAGATAAGTACCTATATAGGTACAAGAGGAAGAGAAGCTAAAGAAAACATCTTTTATGACTTGGCGTTGTGAACTAACTTGGTAAAGTCCTTTGTCTCATCTACATGTTTGTGTTGTACGTACATGTTGATGCTATATATCATATATAAATATAACATAATCCAGCAAAAGTCAAGTAAATAAGGTTGCCTTGGAACATTTTTCAGCACTCCTGTTACCTCTAGTACTTCAGTCTAGATCCACCTAACAATTTCTAGGATGCTATTGTAAATTTATCAATTATATGTTTATGGTGGTATAGTGTCGTCTCCAAACATTGGGCAGCATAGACTAACACATTTGCGATAACAAAATTATATTTTGATCCTTAAACAGTTACATTTTATCAGCATATATTTTCTTTCTAGATTACATTGTAGATCCATTAGGAAGACGTGACATGTAAAAATATATGACAAAGTAGACACTAGACTGGTGGTCTACACTGTAGCCCGCCCCAAATCAAGAACCATCATCTTGCAGTGAAATGTCATCTCTACGCCATAATGGTTCTGAAAAACAATATGTTTTTGGTAAAAAATTGATTTTAATACAGCGGATTGGACTTTTATCTAAAGGTCATGAAAAGAACAGTTTCTATCTGTATAATGGGGGTAAGTGGTAACAACTGCCGTCTGATCACGGATGGACATGAAGTTGTTTTAGTTAGGATCATTTTTTGAGTTGTTTCTGTTCAATTTACAGGACCTATAACTAATACTTTTTCGAATCTTATAGACTTGTTGACTGCTATTTTTAATTTAATTCATTCATTATATTCCAGGACTCTATCAGGATTTGGTTATCCCTGTTACCAACTTTAATAATGAAGATAAGGGCTTTATGGTTTTGGCTGGTGATGTATTTGACGTTCCTATTAGAAAGGATATTATTCACCGGGTTGTAAGATGGCAACTTGCAAAACGACAACAGGTACAAGTTTTGCAACTTGTATTAAGGGAACTTGGCTGGAGAGTTATATGTTGGCAAGGCAATTATAAATAATGATGTCTTATACTAAATTACTGGAGTCACTTGCTTTGGTCTTTACTTAATTTTAAATTATTACATCGCTAGTAGCCACAGAGGATTAAATGTCTTTGTTTGTGGAATAATGGCATCATCTTTCCGCATCACATGATTAAAGTTTCCAATTTTGAGTTGTACCTAAGGAATTCGGAATTATGTTCCTGCAGGGAACTCATTCCACAAAAACTATCAGTGAGGTCAGTGGAACTGGGCGAAAGCCATGGCCACAGAAGGGCACAGGTCAAGCAAGGCATGGTTCAAGGCGTGGACCTCAGGTGATTTTATTACCATTTAGTTGTTCATCAATTTGGGTATATATACTTGGACTAATATTGATAGATTTGTTTGACGGGTTATAGTGGAGACATGGTGCTACTATGCATGGTCCAAAGCCACGAAGTCATGCTATTAAGCTGAACAAGAAAGTTCGTCGGCTAGGGCTTAAAATTGCATTAACAGCTCGTGCAGCAGAAGGAAAGGTAATTATCCTCACTATCTGTACCTTGCAACCTCTACTGACTTGTAAAAGCTGTGGTTCCTGGAGCATCCGAACATGTAATAGAATTCTAGTTCCTGCAACTAAATGCAATTAGAATATATGTTATCTTAGTCCGGGTGCAGGAGTTTGATCGATCAAAGAGTCGGATTCTTATTTCTTAAAATGTCAGAATTTTTTACAATAATTCAAAAGTGGACATGGGTGTGACTCATGTGAGACTCCGCTTAACGCTCATGGTTTGATATATTTTTTAATTTTTTTTGACATGTCTTCAAAAGTGCCTATACTTGTACTTCTTTATTTTTGTCACAACCTATAATTTTACTTTATGTACTGTGCATTACATGAAAGATCAAAAGGATAATATATACAGCAACTTGCCATAAGAGCATCTCTAACGCTAGAAAACCCTTAGCAAAAAGTCTAGGTGGCATGCCTTGAATAGAAAATATAGATAATATGTAATAAAATGGGCACTCCAATGGACCGTTCCCCTTAGCAAAAAATATAGCTAATCATTTCATACTGACTATATTTGGCCAACCTCTGGAGACCTGTTTTTAGATTACACATCATTAATACCATATTAAAATAATATATTTTATTTATAACAACTTGAATTAATAATAACATGGTATTTTTAAAATATAACCAATCAATATAGCCAATCTCATCGGAGCACAATGTCTTACAGGAATTTTACATAATGGGTATTATATATAATTTAGCCGACCATTATTAGTTGGAGATGCTCTAAGCCTTTATCTTACCTGGAATGGACTGCTAAAGAGTGACGTGTAAGTTGACGATATGGGTATAACATTAAAATTGAGAACTCCTGGGAACAAAGCTTACAGTTTTGGCATTGCATTTAGATCTCATAGATTTGCAAGTAGAAAACCACTGCAATTATTTTGCCTCTTCTACCTTTTTTCCGTGAGTTGCTGAACTCAGTGAAGCATGTATATTACATGGTGTAGATAATCTTAGCTATGAATTTAGGGTTAAATACCCCTGCTGCAAAACATTGGAATGACACAGAAAAAGATTGTCGAGGTTCATCTTGGTAACTGTGAACACAATTTGTAATTCTTAGTTTGTTAAATACTATTTGCTATTTTACTTTGTCTTAGTTTCTAGTGTGTTGTAAAAAAAATTCTGTTTGTCAGATATTTTTGTTTTAATATTCCTACAAACATACTTGCAAGCTAGCTATAAATATTTGCCTAATTTACAGCTAGCAATATTTGATGATCTGGACGTTCCTACACACAAGACTAAGAACATTGTGAACTATCTGAAGCATATGGAGAACACCAAGAAACTTCTTCTTGTGGATGGAGGTCCCATCGATGAAAAATTGAAACTGTCTACTCAAAATCTGCACTATGTCAACGTTCTGCCTTCAATTGTAAGTCCTGTTTGATTATTATTTTTTTGTGTGTGTGTGTATTATCTTGTGCAGTAATATATCAAATTTTCGGTTTGTTATATCTCTTAGTGCCCACCTCACAGTTTACAGAATGGTCATACCCAAACTTGCAACGAATTGCTAATTTGTTTGTTTGAATCACAGTAAATTCTGCAGGAAATATTAGCAGGGGATCTGTTTTCCAATTTATTTTTTTATGTGCATTTGCCTCTGTGTGCTCATGCTTCACGTTGATTTTAATGTTTTATGCAGGGCTTGAATGTCTATAGCATATTGTTGCATGACACTTTAGTAATGTCACGTGATGCTGTTAATAAGATAGTTGAGAGGATGCATACACCAATCAACCGTTAAAAGCAATATCTGCTACCTCAGGTACAATGAATTTGATGTCGAGTGAATCTGGTTTTTTGTGGTGCAAGGAAGAAAAAAAGAGATATCAGAGGATCAGCAGCTATTGTATTAGTACTTTGGGCACCATCAAACCGTTCCGAGTCCTTGGCTCACCCTTCAATATTGTAATAAAACGTAGGCTATTCCTGCTCTCTGAGTGTGAGGAGATACTTTGGAAGGGTCAAAAGATATTTAGGTAGGATATTCTGGTTGATTGCCAATTTGTAGTATTCCTTTTGGTTTTTACTAAACTATTGCTTTGAATTTTCCAACCAATTGTTAATGATGCACACAAAGCATGGGATGCTGTTGATTAAACATGCTTAGGTGACATGATCACTACTTTGATGTTGGTAATATGTGCTGGACTCTATTATCAATCATCTCAATTGTCTTGGCACAAACCAAACACTGCCCACTTAATAGACCAGTCCACGGCTCATTTCGAGGGAAAACCCGAATAATTATATGCCTTCGTATTTATAGAAATTTCTCTTAGAGAAATCGTCTCCTTGTCTTTAGTAGTTTAGTGTATTATTTGAGTTGACCCAGAAACTTGGAATTTTTCTCAATTGTAGATTTCAAGATGTCTTTTATAGATTTCATATGCATATAATTGGGGCGAAATTGTAGATAGCAATGCCATGTGCTTCCCCTTATTATCATATACAAGCAATGCCCATTGCCCAGGTCCTTCATTGTGGACTTGGGTGGGTCATGTAGTCCTTGTGTTTACGCAGACCCAAACAAGGGATCATGAGTTTTGCATCCTATCATGTTATAGACCAAGCAAGAGGAAAATTATATTATATCTTGGGACCAGTCTTGTACAATCCAACCGGTGCCCGGAAAATCTTACAACTTGTTCCATTATCATAAGCGGTTTGGTTCTTAGTCCAAGTCGGATTTCGTTGTCAGATATATTATTGTTTCTTTTCCGGACTTGTAAGCGGAATAAACATGCTCATAACCTTAGTCCAAGTCGAATTTTGTTGTCAGATATATTTTTTCCTTTTCCGACTTGTAAGCAGAATAAACATGCTTATGTTAAGTAAAATGTAATTTAGTATAAATTAAGCTATATATTTTCCATGAATTTACTTTGTAGCCAAGTATGTTCAAATGTTGTGGCTGGGGCCTTGGGGTTGTGGCATTGTGTGGTGTGTTGTTGCTTTGAAGGATTGAGTTTGTGTTTGTTTTATTAGCCTGCACACAGGTCAACTAATGTACGTTGTAATGCATGTCCACGACACTCCTGCAAATATAAAATTACACGGAATTTACGTAGGGAACAGAGATTAGATGATAAGAGACTTGTACTAGTGTGGGTCAAATTATATTAATGCATCATTATTTTATTGTTGCCTCTTCCTATCTACTGCGACACTATCTAATTTGTTCGGAAACAAAAACTAAAAACTGCAACCTATTTTTAAAATATTAAATATATGTTTGACAAACTGAAATTAACATGATACATCTAATAATTATTTATTACATGAATAAAATTATTTTTAAATTTACCATAACTTTCACACTAAAATACAGCCTTCTTTTGTTCACAATCAGATTTCCCATTCTATCTAATTATATAAAATAAATTAATAATAATCGAAATTCAACATTATCTTTGAAATAAATCAATGTAATCAGTATTTAATGTATTGTATTAGTTGAACATAGACAATACTTTAAGAATAAAAATTAAAAAATTGGTCAAAATAAAGAGAAAGGAGGAATATATATTACACGTTAAAATCAAAACAAATGCTAGTTTAAGAACACAGTACATTCAAATTAACTTTGTGTTTCAGGTTAAACAAACGAGGTCACATGCGTGACTACAGTGCATAATAAAAAAATATAATAATAATAATATGAATCCGTATGGCATAATATATAGCATCTAGGGTCTAGAAGAAAAGACACAGAGACAACACAGAGTATATGCTAGGCAGGATATTTATACACACAAAAAAGTAAAAAGGAAACGATAAGCAGCAAGTATCAGCATGGACATTACTTGTAAGTTATAACTTATAAATTATAATTCAATCATTAGTTAGTAAATTAAAATCATTAGTTAGTAAATTAAAATCTTGACAATAAAATAAAATAAGCAAGCTGGGATGTAACAGCACTTGTGTATTCTATGTTGTTTTGCGGATACAAGCCGTGTATTGACTGGGCTCAATGTGGGGATCTATGCGAAGCTGGCTAACGCTCAACTACACAATCAAAGTTATGCAAAATGGTTCAATGTTGACCACTAAGTCATAAACTACATTAGTTTTAATCCGCTAACGATATTTATTGCTATCGGAAAAGAAATAAAAATAACTTTCGATTTCAGAAAAAATTGTGCTGGCGAATCAATCAGTGACACGCATTACTAATACGGTTAAAATTGTGTGTGCAACGCTTCATTTTGTATACGTGAATGAGCTTGGAATGGGCAATGTATATCCTTTTAAAATTGGATGAAATTGGATGAAGACTATGTGATAAACTGATAATGCATATCCTTTAAGCTTACATGAAGACAATGTGTGTGATGTTTAACACAACCAAAAACATTAAACTTATTAAAGTGATTCTTATGAAAGTCATGTCTTACCTCACAAAGCATGGATATGCAAATAATTCAAAATGGCCAACGTTGAGGCCAAGGTGTATGTTGTATGTATTACTCTTTTCTGTTAGCGTATTATGGCATGTTTTGGCTGAGCCTTACCTCCCGCTTCTAGATTTACAAGTAAGAAATAACTTATTTAATTTTATAAAATTGGATTATTTTAATAGATAATTTATAATATTTTATTATTATTATAATAACTTTATATCTAATAAATTATAATATTCAAAAAAATTATTCAAACATATGAACTAAAAATTATTTTTCACTTATTAAATAATAAAATATGCATTTTAAATTAATTTAAATGACCGGTGTGGCCTTCAGTTTAGAACATCATGATGTTTGTTACATGGTATAATAATAAACTGTCTTATTTATTCAAAAAAAAAAAACAATAAACTGTCTTATGTGAAATTTATTATAAAAATATTGTTTTCGGCTGTTCTTTTATTTTTCAGAACTCTGTAAGACTGTAACATTTAGTTTATAATATGTTATAAATTTTGCATGTCTTTATAGGAGTATAACTTTTACCGGAGACTGAAGATCTATTTAATTTGTCTTATTTTTCAGAATTAAATTATTATTTTTTTGACAGACAGAATTAAATTAATTAATTTTGAAAAAAACATAAATATGTGTTTTTTCCAAAAATAATAAACTTAATTTTATAAATGAAAAATATTAAATACCTATTTAATAAGCAATATCAAAGAATATTTTATAAATATGAAATTTTTTAACAAAATAAACTTTTTTATTTCCATAAAAAAAGGCCTTCAAACTTATCCTCTATATTGCCAACAAAATATAAATATTATAATAAAATATTTAGGACCCTTCATCTCGTGACAATTACGCTTAATTTAATCACAAATTAGTAGTTTATTTAGCGATAGCAAGACGGTAAAAAATATGAGTTTTTAAACTCTTAAAGTACATGTAGTAAATGTGTCTTGAGGTGCACCACCAAAACTATAAGCAAAGGCAAAGCAAACTCAAAATGGTGCTATGTTATTGATGAGAGGGGGAGAAAGAGAAGCACCAAAGATGGGAACAATATAAGAGTGCAAAAGTAGCACTCAAGAGTCAAGTCATGCTATTCACACACCTTTAAATTTTCCGTTAACAAAATATTATCACCAAAAGTAGATGTATGCATGTCAATATATGTACCGACAGGCTTAGGTTTATCTAGTGGGTATCCTATACATTTACTCTCTTCTTTCCTACCCAAAACACACACGAGACAGAATATTTAGGGGACCTAAAATCATCTAAAGGCCAGCCTATGTATACATACATACGATACTAGAAAAACTTGTACATAGATTATGCGGTCAAGTTTACACAACCGAGAATACAGCTTGCTTGCTACTTGCTATAACTATTTTATTATGCATATCACTTGCACATTGATTGGTGGTTCCATATGGGCTCATCATGCACTATTACCGCATTTTTTGATTGTGCTTATCACTTGCTTCCGTTCCCATTAGCGAATTTATAGTATTTTATTTTTTTCAGTCAAATTAAACCATGTTGATTTTTATCCAATATGTCACTGTTGAGCTCATAATTCTGGATGGGTGTATCTCGTAGTAATAGAATAGAAAAGATGCAATATTGAAATATGTAATCTTTCCGTTTATTTAATAAAAAAATATCAATGATCTTTATTTTTATCTCACATACTATATACTTTTGTTGCCTTTTGTTTTGTCTGCCTTTTGTTTTGTTTTTGAACAATATAAAATCAATGCGTCCTAAATCATTTAAGAGAGATTTTTTATTGGTCAAAATTTCTTCATCAAATAAATAGATATTTATTTATTAAATAATACATTTTGAATTAATAAAATAATATTTTTTTCAATTTTGTTGTTTTGTTATAGTTGTGACTTAAATATTAATGTTTCGAAATTTATTATTTGATATTTTAGTTCAAATAATATAATATTGTGAGAAATTATTTATATGAGATGAATGATAAATTATATATTTCTATTATAATAAAAGTGAAAAAATATTATGAAATACAAATGGTTCAACTGTTGATAATAATGATATTTATATATTAAAAAATATTTAATGGTGACATAATTATACTAAAAAGGTATAATTATCTCATATCATATCATACTGTCTATAAAATATATTATAAATTGAAACATGATATATATCATATAAATATAAGATATAATGTAATTTATGACATCACATTAATTTACATAAAAATAAGATAATATAAAATCGTAAATATGTAAAATATATTAAAATATAAATATCTTAGTATAATAGTTAGGTATAAATCATCATCACAATAACAAAATATAATGACTATTTAAATATTTAAAATATAAATTTAATTAAATAAGAAAAAGTTAGGTGATACATATCTAATGATGATATAATTATTATATAATATAAAATATAACAATTTTGCACTTGTCAAAATTTATAAAATATGCACCTATATTAGATCTATCAAATATACTTTTTTTTAAACAATCTATCAAATATACTTACCTGTATAAATTATAATCAATAATTTATTTTAGTTATTATTGATTATAAGTTACGATGATAATTCCATAGTTAAATGTGTATATAATCATTATTTATTATTAAATTTTAGATGTTAATTATAATAAAATTGGTAAGATGACTATTTTCATACTCATTAACATATATATATAAATAAATAACCTACTTTATAGTTAGCAAGTCAATTGTTAACTTAAACTATTTTTAATTATTAATTATAATATATTAGTGTGTTTTTAATGAATTTCGTGATGATTGTATTATAATTTATAGTTAAATAACAATACATATAATTAAATAATTAAATAATAAAAAAATTATTATAATATATTTTAAATTACTTTTACATCAATGATTGTGTCAAAGGATTTGCGATTCAAAATTTATTAAATATTTGACTTTGTCCTATAAACATGTATGTTATAATAGATTTTATTTTTTTTATTAAATATTAAATATTAATGTGTTCTGATAACATTGGGTATGATAATACCAAGTGACGCAATCTTTCATATGTGTCACGTAAAATTATGTTATAATAAGTTACTAGTGTTTTTGAAAAAAAAAAGTTACAGAGTGTCTCTTATCCAAGATTCAATATTCATGTACTATCTTAAGATATGTTATAACGACCACTAACGGTTCTCACTTGTATCATATAAAATTATATTATAATTAATTATAGTATGCCTTTAAACAGTACTCATGTGTTATCTTAAGATACAATTACTAACCGACAATAATTTTTATAAGTGTCTTATAAATTAATGAGTTATAACGTTTCTGTTATCAAATCTTAAATATTCATGTGTTATCTTTAAGATACGTTGTAACAACATCATTATTTCACATATCTTAATAATGACTTTAATCACAAGTTAACACATGAATTATCTTAAGACACGATATCAATCACCCTAATATAAATTATAATATCCGTATACAAATTTATCAATTATCTTACAGATACGATACAATTTCAACATAATGTCAGATATCTGCTATATGCAGATACATACTATTTCAACATAATGGCAGCTATCTGCAGATACGATACAATTTCAACATAATGTCAGCTATCTACTATCTGCAGATAGGATACAATTTCAACATAATGTCAGCTATCTGCTATGATGTAACATTCATATAGCAATCATACCTGTTATCTTATTTATCGTATATCAATTATCTAAAATAAATATTTGATATGTCAATCATTTTAATATATTATATAATTTATGATTTATGACAAATATTTGTCACATAAGTTATCCTAAAATACTATCACCATTTATGGTGACTCAATCATATTAAAATATGGCATTAGTATAATAACTGAAAAAAATATATAATATATTATTAAACATAATTAATTTATCATACGATATATATGTTATAAATTTTATATTCTTTATAAAAACATGCATACAGTAGTTTAGTTAATATTATATTTGAATTATATAATTCAAAATCAGAAGGCATGAACTAACATATGCCAATTTTTTATAACATATTTACCTTTCAAATATAAATAATCTTCCTTGTTTAAAAAAAACAGATTTTATACTAATTTCCATTTTATAAAATTGCATATATAATATACATTGTGCTAAGCCAGTTATAGCAATATACAAAATTAAAACTGGGAGAAAACTGGAAGATATTATATTCCATGCAGTTTGCCAAAAAATACTAAGTGGCCCACCACATATATTGGCATATAGTGTTAAAATATTAAAACGTATTTATAACAGTTACAAATATAATCACACCACTAATTAGAAAAAGAGATTCTACCATCTTTTTGGTAGCATTTATTCCATATTTCAAAATCAATGCATATTGTTTGTTATTAAGCTAGGTGAGATCATATTCTTGGAAAATTGTATTTACTAAAAGAAACAAACGAGAGACGTTGAATAAAAAATACACGGTACATACTCTCTTTATATATAGAGCGGTAGATTTTGTACTTGTGCCTGCTCTCAGAGTTTCAGAGTTTTAGAGAGAGAAGGTGTAAGAAGATTTGTAGAGAGAGGCGTTTAAAAAAAGGAAAAGAAAGACAGAGACAAGAGACATTTGGTAAGCGGCTCAAGATGACACCTTTGCTTTAAGGCCTGTGTTATGTGTGTAGATTGTATGTATTATAAGCCAATGCAAATGGGGTTTGGTTGTATTGAATTGTATTGAATGAATATACATATGATACCTCACATTAATCTCTCTCCCCCCTCTCTCATCTCTCCCAACTCTCTCTCAATCTCTCTCCCTCTTTCTCTCTCTCTTGTTTTCTTGAAAGAAAGAAAAGAAAACTGCTAAGCTTAAGAAGAGCCTTTTCACACTATCTTTTTCTCTCGTCATTACATTTCATTTTCATCTTCTGGGTCATTTCGTAAATCAAACATTACTGTCTTTTCTTTAATTTAAATTAATCCTCATTTTTTTAATTTTTATCAAACACCCTTTGTTTCATTCATTCTCATTTCATTTCTCTCTGAGCCTCCCTCTCCTCTCTTCTCTCTTTGTCTCTTTCTCTCTTTACTAAGTTTTGGTTCTGTTATCAAGATACATACATACATACATATATCTTTATATATTTGATCATTTGATTTGTCAAGATTTTGACCATAGATCCATCTGCTGACCTTGTAAGTGGATTTATATGTTTGATCATGATCAAGTTACAATCTTTTCATGGTTTTCCTGTTGATTTTAATGATTTTGTTATGGGTTTTTGTTCTTTTGTGTTTCTTGTATTCAAAAATTCTTTCTTTGTGCATCCTTTTATGTATATTTGTGTGTTATATGTGTGTATCTATCCATCTATGTGTGTTATATATTGATGATTATAGTTGTCTTGCTGTTTCTTGTCATTGCTGTGAATTGGTTGTGCAAATTGTTTGAGTGGATGTTGTTTAGTAGGTAAAGTTTGAGACTTTTACATATTCTAAGGCTTGGTTCTGAATTTTAATTTGACTTTACTACCCTCTTAGAAGGGTTTCATTCTTCTAAAATCTCTGTTAATCCTTGTTGTTGTTGGGCTACACATTCTGGGATAAGCTACTGCTAAATTGGTTTCTTCAAGTTAATTATTCTTTTGATTAAGGTATCAACATGTTATATGTTTTGCCTATTCTTGACTTTTGGCTCAAGAACTGTTACTTTGGTGGCTTTGAATTGTTTTTTAGTATCTGAGATGTCTTGCAAACCATCTCTTGTTTCTAAAGATGAAAACATAAAAGAAAAGTCTTTTGCTAACTATGTCCTCAGGACTTTGTGTTATTTGTTGTATTTGCCATTAACATTGGCGAGCATCATACAGCTTCTGTGTTTTATGCATCATGTACTTTCCTGAATTGATATAATTTGTTTTGTTTGAGATTGGCATTGATGTTTATGGCTGAAGCCCCATGTTTAAATATTCTTTTCTTTCACATACGAACCTATGTCACTGAGGTTCTCCCAATTTTATGCATTATGTAGTTACTTGTGGTAATGAATATACTGGCTTCTTAGTTCTTACCTGTTGCTTGCTGATTTCCAGAATCGGGATAAGATGCAGAGTTCTCAACAGAACCAGCTTCCAGATTATATGTCACTCAGTAATACAGCATTTACATATCTGAATGCTACCAATTCAGAAGGGCAAAATGTAAGTGTAGGGAATACGAGTGGATCAAGTTCTATTGCTGCACAAAGCCTTTTTGATCATGGTGGACAGAACTCTGAGCTTGTATGGGGGTCTTCAATGATTGGTTCTTCTGGAGTTGGTCCCATCCGGCAAAGTGAAACTGCAAGTGTTTTCCCTGTGAATGCTGGTAGTTACAGTTATAGTCAGAATGCAAATGGTCCGGTGTTTGTGCAGAGTTCTGCTGTTTCTCAGGACTTTAACATTAATGCAGGATCTGGGGAACAAGGTAGTGATGATTGTCAGATTGTGGAACGCCCCAATATATTCAAGTCTGGTTCATCAGTGAATGCACGATTACCGTCTAGTGGCAGTTCTTCTAATCCTTATGGGCTGCATCTTGGGGGATATGTGGAGGACAGAGATGGAAGACCAGGTAGTTCGTCAGCAGGTCGTCATTTATCCCGTAAAAGAAAAGCTATGGACGGAGACATTGGACAGTCGTCTGGAAGTGGTACTTCAAACTACTATCAGCAGGCTGGAGGTAGCGCATGGCATACTGCTCGTCCAAATGCCAGCAACAGCTTAAACATCTCATTACCATCAGACAATGCTAGTGGTACTAGTCAACTGGAGCGGTTTAATCAAGGATTTCAAGTGAGTGCAGGAGGCATTCCTTCAGAGATTCCTCCAGCTGTAACTGCAGCAAGAACTTCTGAAAGCTCTCATAGGAACTTGCGCTTAAGGTTCAGCTCTTCACATCAGTTAGATTCCTCACCAGCTAATGCGTTTGCAGCAGGGACTGCTGTTGGACCAGTTGATTATTTTACTCGCCATCAACCACAAAGGAGTACCCCCGTCAATGGTCCTTTGGATTTGTTACCACCAGCAATTACGTCCAGTGGAATAATGCAAAGTCAGTCCTCCCTTGCACATGTCCCTGTTATGCACCACAATCTACAATCTGCTAGGTGGAACAGAAATTCCAGCTTAAGACCTGGCAGTTCTTCAGGTGTTGCAATCCCGGGAGATAATCAAGGTATTGCATCTCATTACGAAGCAAGGTCAAGAATCTTGCAGCAAAATATGTTGGAGCATCACATGTTTATACCATCTGGGATGACAGCTTCAACTCAATCACAAGGTCCATGGGGTTTGACCAGTGGGAATAACATTGCTGTCTCTGCTGCTGCTCCTCACAGTGTCTCTGCTGCTGCTGCTCCTCAGAGTGTCTCTGCTGCTGCTCCTCACAATGGCTCTGCTGCTGGTTCCAATCCCACCTCTGCCCCTAACGCGGTCCGTATTCGTAATTCTCCACAACATTCACGCAGACTGTCTGAATTGGTTCGAAGATCCTTGTTATCCTCTTCTGGTATTCAATCTGGAGGTCAGACCAGCAATGCTCTTTCAGGTACTCCTGCTTCTGCACAAGGGACGAACATTCCATCTGGAGACCAGGGGCATCATTTGCCTCAGTCAAGGTCTGCAAATTTACCAACTAGACGTTATGATGGTGCTTTTGGAATCCCCGTTTCACTTCGAACTTTAGCTGCTGCCACTGCCCCTGAAGGAAGAAGCAGGCTTGTGTCTGAGGTATGTTCTTGATTAATTTAATAATTTTACCCTTGAAATATTAGGTACCCTCTTAATGGTCTCAGCATTAAAGCATTTTCCCAAGTGTGTAGGAACCTTTTCCATTTTTTCTTTTGTATCATTACTTCTTTATCTTTTGATAGCTTTTTTTTAACATGATTGTTTTGTGATTGTTAAGGCATGTAATGTTTTAATCCATTGGTAATAGAATCCTAATGTCACTTTACTTCTCAATTGAGCTGCAGTTTCTATATTAATTTGGTCACTTATTTTAAATTAGTTTAACTATATATTTTTCAAAACAATTTAACTTTTACAGATAAAAATAATATTAATACATATCATTGAATTATATATGTTATTTATTAATTTCTATATTTTGACTGGTAGTAGGATTATTCTTTTTCGTCTGATTTCCTATCCCTTACGTTTTTTATTTATAATTTATGATTGGTATTAATATTAATGATTTTCCTTTTTATTTTAAAAATAAGTGTTTTATGTTATAATTAAGTTAATTCTTTTTTGGCACATTATAATTATTTATTTATATATTCATAGTAGGATTATTCCTTTTGATCAGATTTTCTAGCCTTGAATTTTTTGATCCGCATCTTATGGTTAATATTTATTCTTTTTTCTCCCGCATATTTATTTTTGAAACATTTCCGGCATATTTTTTTGTCACAATTCCCCGCATATTTTTTTGTAACAATTCCCCGCATAATTTAAAAATGAGTATTTTGTGATGTAGATATGTCGATGCTTTTTTAGGAACATTATTTACTTCTATATTCATATGTATAGGCACTTTTATATTCCTTTAATTATATTACATCTTATGAACTAATGAATACATTTAATCTGATTCTGAACAAGGACTAGTAGCTTAATATGGAGACTAAGACCTGAAACTATAATTAATTTTAATTACATAAACTTTAATATTTATTTTAATATAAGGATAAATATGAATGGGGCATAAACTTTAGGAAAGTATTAAACTTGGCTAGTAAATATTTTATATGAATACATAGAGTTGCAAGTTTAAGTAATTCTTCTTATCCCAAGAGTCCCAAAGCTATAAGAATTGTATCGGGCCAGCTAGTGTGTATGTTGTAGTATCCACAACAGGCTATTTACATATATTTATCTCTTCACGTCCGCACTAATTCTTAACAGACATTCGTTTCACGTTAACCCGGACATAATATGTAAACTCCCTCTTTTCGTTTCTATGTCATATATTGGTGTCATCTCTGCTTTTTCATGTTTACTGGTATGGTGATGATTATAATGTTCGGTGAACTTGCCCCATCAGTTTTCTTGTTAGTTCTCGTTAAATTGTATGTGTTTTGACTTGTTGTTATACACGATGTTGTTTATAGTTTTTACTTGTTCTGCCAGCAGTTTTTTCGTTTCTTCTAAAAATGTATTATCAGATCGAGGCAGTTCTTGCCAAGTATTTATTTTGGTATCCTGATTACGTTTGAATCATTATAAGAGCATTTAGTTATGTGGGCACTGTTGTGTCAAATTCTGTTTCTGCAAAATGTTCTTTATAAGGTGCATTGGTAATTCTTTACCAGTGGAAAGCACTTTACACGCTGCTTACCTTTTATTTTCTATGCAGCAGATTCGCAATGTATTGGCTCAAATGCGTAGGGGTGAGGGCTTGAGGTTTGAGGTTAGTCGAAGTCGGGTTTTTATCATCATCGTATGAGGTTCTGGGGTTTACAAATGATAATCCTTTTAACATTCCTCTTACAAAATTTATTTCTTGTTCTAGGACATTATGATGCTTGACCAGTCTGTCTTATTTGGGATGGCTGATCACGATGGGCACAGGGATATGAGGCTTGATATTGATAACATGTCCTATGAGGTTAGCTTTGACTTGTTCTAAGTTTTTGTTTTGAATGCTCGTTAACTTCTTTATTTTCGTACTTGTTATTTGACACCAAATGTATTGGCTTTCCAGGAATTGTTGGCGCTGGAAGATCGCATTGGATACGTGAATACTGGATTGAGTGAAAATGCAATGAAAAAATGTCTGAAGAAGAGGAAGTACAAGGCAACTTCAAAAGATCAAAAGGAGTCTGAACCTTGCTGCATATGTCAGGTACTTGTCACTTATTTTCTTCTCATTGTCTTGATTAAAGCATTTTGCAATTACAGTTTTATCAAAGCAGTATTCTAGTAATCTAATAAGCAAGGGTACTGACTTTTCAGGAGGAGTATGTCAACGGAGATGAACTTGGAAAGCTGAAGTGTGGGCATGATTTTCATACTGACTGTATCAAACAATGGCTGAAGCAAAAGAATTTGTGCCCCATATGTAAAGCAACAACTGGGGATACTAAAGAAAAGTAATGATCTTCCTAATTCAACTGAGACGGATTAAATTGAGTGGTCTGCGGATCTATGTTTTGCCTAACTACGGTTCAATCAACCTGCTAGGCGAATAATGTCCCTAATTGGACCACTTTTCAGCAGCTGGATAATTTTCCATGCATCGCTTCTCGACTCTGTTATTATCTCCAATGTGGAGGATTTTTTTTTTTTTAAAATTTAAGAATTCAAATTTCCAAATAGACTAGTTGTTTTTCGCCTTTGGTAAGAAAGGCATACAATCTTATAGAAAGATTTAAAAGATTCAAGGATTTTTTTGAGTTGGGTTTTTTTCCCCCTTCCCTTTCAATGCTCATTTTGATTTAAGATGGTTTCGAGAATTCGGCCTCTAAAGATGATTGGCTGAAGTCTCTGTGCATATTATCATCTACAGGTGGACGAGGAAAATGAAGGGAGCCATATGGTAATGTCTGAACCTACTCTTAGTTGTAATTGTACACTTGTATTCATCAAATTATGTTTGTTAGGTCACAATTCACATTCAAATGTCCAAGGGGGGTGTATGTCTTGCTTTAGGACTTGCTTGGGTGCGGGTAGATCAGCATAATTATACATTAGGCAGAGTCGATGACCAAGCATGTTTGCATTGCAGCTATGCTATGTTATCCTGTTTCGGCTAAAAGTGTCCAACATGGATACATGTTGGAATGTCGGTCTCGGCAATAATTTGAAAATTTTATATATTTTTGGCTTAAAATAAATGTCGGAGTTATTCATGTCCAAGTGTTGAGTGTCTGACACATATGGAATTTGGATAACATAGCATTACAGGGGGGTGAATGAAAATCTGAAAACTGCATACATTTGTATGACAGTCGAAGATTTAAGGATTTCATCCAGCCAAGAGCAAGAAACAGAAGATGACAGTGGTCATCGACTCATCCAGCACAGTCCCTGCCCTTGTGTATGCTCCATGATCTCTGCTTCTGTACATATATGACCTGGAACTTTCGAGTTTCGACCTACTTTACTTCCGAGTGAGACATACTACTTCTCCAGAGGGTGGTGGTAACATTTATGAAACAGATGGAGCTACAATAAGCTCTTGTGATACAATAGTTTGGTCTTAGGTGAAAGCTTTGAAGCTTGATGGTATGTGAAAATTAGGGCCTTGTCATTTTCAAAAAGATGCATTTATTTGAAAAGGAAAAGGAGATAAAATTCAAAGATGGCAGAGGGGTGGCATGTGGAGCAAGTTGAAAGTCCAAGTTTGTAGTAGTAATTAATATTAGGTGGCCTTGGGAATGGCACCTCTTGTCCCTAAATGATTGCCTTTCGGTGGCCAAGCGAGCCCGAGGGTGACGACTGATTCCATCCGTGATAAGATTTCTTTTGAGATTTTGCAGTATTCGGATAACCCAACAATTCCTGCTACAAACACCACATTTCTCACTACCATCTGCCTTTTCCAATCTCCTCTCCTTCGGATTTTTAGTGACAATTAGCGAGAGAGAAGCTAACATTCTCGACTTCTTAAAAGTGTTTATACTTATTTATACAAACGGGTCAAGAAAAGCATAAGTCAGAAGCAGCTTCCAATCCCTCGAGTCTCGGGAGCTACTAACTTGACATATAAATTCTTAGATTTTTTGATTCGAAATATTTTGACGAAAAAGTGTCTACTGACCTACCAATATATCAACGTCCAATTAAGTTATAAGCACTGGTTGATGACTCTGGTAATGAATATGAAAACATGATTTAGCATCAAAATTAAAGTCCAGACACATCTGCATATATGAAAGCGCAAAATTCAGAACTGCGCATGTTACATGCACGCAACTGTGTCTGTGCACGTAATCTGGATTCAGGAATTATATTCTGACGCAGATGATGCTGCATTTTGGCAAAAGGGACGAAAATCATACCAGTTTTATTTAGGTCAACTAATGGGTTCAAATTTATTTTATTAACATCACTATTTATTTAACTGTTGCTAGCTTTTTTGTTCACATAAAGTCTAAAGTAGTTCTGTCATGCAGAGTTTTTTATAATTATTATCGTTATTGTTGGACTAATGGGCTATAACATTTTGTATGTGATGTTTTTCCCCAATTTATGCTTGTCAGCGAGGTGGGGTTCTAATTTTCAGAATTTAAATATACTGTTGTGATGATGATATTGAACTTAAATTCATAAAAAATTAAAGGGCAATGATA
This sequence comes from Daucus carota subsp. sativus, assembly GCF_001625215.2. NCBI lineage: Eukaryota > Viridiplantae > Streptophyta > Magnoliopsida > Apiales > Apiaceae > Daucus > Daucus carota. Next base: position 44,434,527 of record NC_030385.2, on the reverse strand, counting down.
TAGAAGGGATTGATACTCGTGAAAGACTATTGATTATATAAAAATCTCATTAAATTTAATTTTGTCTGATTTATATATAGAGATGATACCTCCTATGAAAGATATATGTTTTGTATAATTATTAGCCTATCACAATTATTATATACGTGCTCAAATATTTAACAAATATTTTTATTCTGTTTCTTAGACCATGTATTGATTAAAATTCATTCACAATCAGAGAGAAAAAGGGTTTACAAGTTGATCAATTAAATGTAAAATTGACATGCCAGTTTATATATATCAAAAAATAATAATAATTCTTATTTTTATAAAATTTTATTATATTAACATGCTAGTTTCTTTCAAAAAAAAACATGCTAGTTTAAATATAAAAAAGAAATAATAACATCATTTTTATAAAATTATGTTATCCAAATAACAAGAAATTATTATACTAAACTGTGAATTCGATTATCGTCCAACCCAATTTTCACAATAGATAATTTAATAAATTTAAAATTTTGACTACTACTGAAAATATTTATAATTTATAAAAACTATTTAATATGATTCATTCATGATTCACTCTTAAATTTAGAAGATAATAATTTATAAATTTATAATTTCACTTACTTGAAAACTATGTGCAACTTTATGTTGGCTTACTAGAATACTAGTTAAAGACTTAAACCCTCCCCTAACGATCCCGGGTTAATTTGGTTTAAACATAACCGTACAACATAATTAAGGCGGGAGAAAATCAAATTTAAGCTAAAACCCTCTGTAATCCCCTCTATAATCACAACAAACTTTTAAACAACCTCCAGATAAAACACCCACTCTCTCTCCTTATTCACACACAGACTGCGTGTGTTTAAAAACGGTTCGGCAGGCACACACATTATTATTTAATCCTCCACAATTCGGCAAACAAACAAACAAAAACCTAGCAGAAGATATCTCTGTGTGATCTCTTACAATGGCAGATCTGTACGGCACCAACGGTCGTGATTCTCCCGCGCTTGAATCAGAAGATATGTCGTCTTTTCTTCATAATCTGCTGCACAGCTCCGCCGCGGCTGCGCCTTATGGATCATACAAGCCGAGGACTACTTCTGATTTCGCGGATCATGCTGCTTATTTTCCGCCGGAGATGAAGGAGAATGCGCTCGGGCATTTCTCGTCGTCCGCGGAGAATTCTGATCCGATCAGGAGGAATGGTTCGGGGAGTAATGAGGCTGATGAGTTTGATTTTGGCTGCGAGGTGAGTGTGTGAGTGTAATTTGTTATATGTACAATTGTTTTTGATGATCGGTAGTTTATTGTTTTTTTGAAATTGCAGGAGCCTGAAGAGCCTGAGGTGCCGGCTAATTCAGTACCTCCGCGTTCTTCGTCGAAGAGGACTAGAGCAGCGGAGATTCATAATTTATCGGAAAAAGTTAGGCTATAACTTGTTGGTTGTTCGAACTTAATTGGAAATAATTCGATGAATGAAGTTATATGTTTTTTTTTTTTGGACAGAGGAGGAGAAGCAGGATTAACGAAAAACTGAAAGCACTGCAGAACCTGATTCCGAATTCTAACAAGGTGCTTTGTGTTTTTGTTGTTTTCCTGGGAGAAATTAAGTTATATATTTGGTTTGAATGTCTAAATATATATTCTGAAAAATGTTTTCGTCTTTTGTTCTCGTGATAGACTGATAAGGCTTCTATGCTTGATGAAGCAATTGAGTATCTTAAACAGCTTCAACTACAAGTACAGGTACGCATTTTCTGTCAAACTGTTTTAGGAGAGCCTTTTTTCCGGATCTATATCATCATGAACCTTAATCTTTCTGTTGCAGAATTAGTAAGATTGTGCATCTAATTGTTGGAGGTAGAAGTTGTTAATGCTAGTAACATGCTATATCCTACTGTGTGTAATTGTGAAATTTCGTTGTTAGACACTAGAAGACAAACAATTTTAGAGTACGGTAATTTAGTGAGCTCACTCTTTGTTGGTTCGAACTTGTGGTAAAGAAGTAAGATAATACAAGGCACAAACAGCAGTTTGGAAATATTTCTTGCTACATAACCATGAACCACTGATAGCTCTACCTATGGCCGCGGACTCATTGATGCTAACAGATATTATCTGGAAAGTTGCAGTTTCTTGAGGTTGCAATGGACCATGGAAAGTCTACAAGAACAATAAAAACTATGTCTGAGCTTATAAATTTTATATGATTTGGTTACACACTATACTAAAGGATTACGGTGTTGGGAGAATTAGGTTTTTAACATAGCATCAGATGTTAGATGTAGAAGAGGGGTCTCGAGCTGAAATCAAATAGCAAGCAAAGAATAGTTCAATCTAAAAACTATTGATGCAATCAGAAGTAAGAACCTCTAGACATCTTTGAAGGTAAAAATTTCATGAAAGGTCGTTATAGACCACATCAAACAGAAGTAATTGTGGTTAGCAATATATGCCGGTGTCTGAAGACTCAATTTATAGAATCTTTACTCTGTTGTCACTACCTATCATTGTTAATAATTCAAGTTTTTGTTCATCAATGCTCTAATCATTCATAGAATTGCTGGTTTTGTAGATGCTGACTATGCGAAATGGATTAGGTCTGAATCCAGTTTACTTGCCAGAAACACTGCAGACAGTGCAACTAACGCATCAGAGAGGTTCAGACTACAATGAGGCAAACCCACTGATGAATACGAGCAGAAGAATTGCATCCACGGACCCTAAATTCCCAGCACATGCAACACTATACATGTCGAATCATCATCCATCAAACCAGTCAGTCGTCCTACCATCGACAACTAATATCAACAATTCAGAAACCTCATATGGTTTGAATCCTTCGATTCCGGAATCAATGTGAACTCCTCAACTTCCAACTTTATTAGAATCGACTTCGTTGTATAATTTATTGACAAAACCATGCACTTCATGGTTAGTGTCTGTTCTGCTAAGTGTATAGGATGTTTGACACATTGATCAGAATAAGTTGCCTGCCTTCTGGCATCTGATGCAATGAACATCTTGTGCATTTGTCAAGATACTACATAAAACCGCAAAAGATCTTTTAAGGATTTCACAACTTGCACCAAAAACTTTCTGCTTACAACTTTACAAGACACCCCAAGTTGATTACATTTTATGAAATAATAAGTGCAGAAATAAAATATCGCTATTACGGTTTGAGCAATTCTGTGATCGTGGAAGAAATGGGATCATCTGTTGAAATAGAAATGGCAACCAGTATGCACACCAATAATCCTCGCTCACTAGAGAACTCAATCACATCTTCGTAGTAGCTCACTTAAGAATTCAATCACATCAGAGTTTTATAATTTTAAACAGGTCTTTCCATTGAAAGATTTGGATCTAATAACTACTTCTCAGGTGAAAATTTTTGATTCATGAATATTTTAGTAAAAAAGAAACCATCATTATTAAGGAGGTCGTTTGGTTGATTCTTATATCATGTATGGGTTTTGTTCATTCCAAACACATACATGAAATATAAGTTTGAGGAATCAACTTTTTTTTTTTCATTTCATGTAAATTATTAACACAAAGCGAAAATGCTACCACAACCTCATTCCACCTAAACCCAAAATGATACCTCAACCTCATTCCACCTAAACCCGATTCTTGATTCTAACATCATACCTCCTCTTCAACCAAACGACCCCTTCGTAAAATTATATCCAATAAAATTTCCACCACCTTAATCCGATTCTTGCTTCCAACCCTAACCCCTCACCCCCTACCCCTGTCCATCAGGACATTCGGAATAAAACCAGATCATGTTAAGCCTAATAAAGAGACTTACACAGTTTACAAATCCCTCTAGACTTTCGAAACATTTTCGAGAATATGCAAGGACATAACAGAGCACCTTCATCAAAGAAATGGTCATCCACTTGGCTAAAAGAAACAAAATGATCATCCATGCAATGGATCAGCAACAAATAATAGATGATAAGATCAACACACAATAGCTTTAAAACAAACTTCGATTTTCTTATGGAAATATGTCAATGGAATTTTGTAACACACATTTCGGAAGGGAACAAAAAACATGATTTTAGTCTTAAATCCAAAATCTCTAAGTATCAAGGCAGCTAATTCTAGAAAAATGTAATCCTTCACTACTGAAGGATCCAAAAAATAACACCAGTCTTCTAACCGACCGACCAACCAACCAACCACGCTTAAGAGACAAGGTTCTCATTAAGAGAAAGTCCAGCTAGTTGATCAGCCGTATTAGATTGTGAAACGTTCCTCAAGACATCCATTGCCTCAGCAACTTTCGCCTTTAGAGCATCAGGTGACTCCAGTAAATGTAAAACTTCAGTCTGGTCCATCTCCAAAAGCATGCCAGTAACTTTGGCTGCATGATCATGCTCTAGCTGGTCAACAAGTGGGTATAGATTTTCCCCAAGCATCTGCCATCAAACAATAAAGTTGTAAGCTACAAACTTCTAAAAGAGTCTGGCTAGTTTCTAAAATTTTTGCAAAGAAGCTTACCGTCCTTTGCTGGTCAGATGGAGCATTGGCTAGTGCAGAAGCCAACGCCGTAATTGGCATAGGCTGACCCATTGCAGAATCTCTAGGAAGCATACCCCCCATGTTGTAAGGAACTGGAAGCATGCTTCCTCCAACACCTGGCATGGTCACATCTCCAACATTGCGACCAGGTGGAAAACGATACATGCGCCCTCTGGGCATGAGCTGAAAAGGACACGACTCATATTAAAAACAACACAATCCCAGATAAGAATTAGGCAACACAAGTACAATCTAGAAGTTCAAGTAACCTGTTGGGGCATCATAGGAACAGGTTGCTGAGTTTGTGGCGCAGGACCAGCTCCGCGCCTTCCACCAGGCCTTTGCCCCTGCTGACCCTGTTGGACCATTGGCATGTAAAAATTTGGCATAGGACCTCCACCAGGCCTCATCCCTGGTACCAGCTGTTGCTGATAACCAAAACCAGCCTACAAAGAAAATTGATTGAGCCAAACACATTTCTAAAGAAAAAATGCTTTTGTCTTTCATTTAATAAAATATTGCAGGATTTTTTGCATGGTGAAACTGCTACTAGTAAATCCTAGTTCCTAAATGGAACTACGTAAGCTGGTAATCATGGATTAAAAAAGAATCGTGTGTTTCAGCATTGATGGAAATTTTTTTATGTTAAACAGACAACTTATTCAATGTGCAGGGTTATCTACATAGAATGGGTACAGAAACTGTTGGATCAACTAAAACTCTGGTAACTATTCCAGCAATAACAAGATTAAATCTGCACCAGAGAATGGCTCAAAATTTTGTAAACTAAAAGAACAAAACAAATATAAAGAGCTTCAAATTAGCAACTATCAGTCCTGCATGCAAAAGCATAAAACAAAACTGGTACCTGGGGTGAGATCATTGCAGGAGGTGCTTGCCCATAAAAGAGTTGTTGTCCCATACCCGGAGCACCAGGTGGATACATCGGCATACGCGGAGCCATAGAAGGAGCCATGGCAACGGGCCTCATCTGGGAAAACTGGGCCTGCATACATGCATATTTGCTTATTAATTCAGGAACAACATTTGTTCAAATATTGAGGATTTTATATATCTTGCTTAAAACAAGCAGTAGAATCAGAAACAATTCAAAAGATAACATTGCTCATTAGCACAACATTATGCATGCAGATGCGACTAAAAAGACAAAAACAGTGTACCTGTAACCTTGCTCTTCTGTCTTCTTTCCTCTGAGCAAGAGCAACATAAAGTGGTTTGCTCACAATCATTTTGCCATTCATCTCACCAAGCTGTTGTTAAAGGAATTAATTTTAATGAGATTACTGATAAGATCTTAGGAATACTAATAAAAAGCATGGACAAAGAACATACAGCTCGAGAAGCTTCTTCAGGCGTCGAAAATGCAACAAATCCAGATCCTCGGCTAATACCACTGGGATCCCGCATGACCTAAAACCATGAACATCAATTTGTTTAGTCTATTATTTACATCTCCACAGAGCACCCACACACACACAATGGGGAAAAAAAAACAATGAACAACATTTAACCTTGCACGAAGATATAGTTCCAAATTCCGAAAACAATTCCTTCAGTTTTTCATCATCAATGGTTTCATCCAAGTTCTTAACATACAGATTAAGCCCTTGAAATTTGTCCACCTGCTCCTTCACACTTTGCTCAAATCTACTTTTTAGCTCGACTTCTCTTTCAGATTTTTTTTGAGCTTTGCCAACATACCACTCTTTATCGTCAAACTTCTTTCCATTCAGCGCATCAACAGCTTTAGCTGCATCTTCAGGGTTGTCAAAGTTGACAAACCCAAAACACTTTGATTTCCCATCTCCGTCCCTCATTACTACTACACTGGTAATTGTTCCATGCTCACCAAAAATTTCCCTAAGCTCCTCTTCAGTTGTCGTTTCGGACAAATTTTTCACATAAATGTTGTTAAATTTAGTCTTACTTATCTCAGTCTCTCTATCTTGCTTACGCAGAAACATGCCAACATAAACTTGTTTGTCATTCATTAACATGCCGTTTAGCTTTTCAATTGCAGTATTAGCAGCTTCTTCACTATCATACTGGACAAACCCATAGCCTTTAGACTGGCCAGAATTATCGGTCGCTATCTTGCAGGAAAGGATAGTTCCAAAACTTGAAAAGGTATCCTGCAAGGCTTTGTTGTCGATCGATTTGTCCAAGTTCTGCGCAAATATTAAATTGGAAGAATTATTAACTTTAAGTATAATGACATAGGTAACTCTATTCTACGGGGGACAAAATTTGACCATGTGAAACCATAGCAACCAAAGCATATTGATGAATAGGTGAGTCGCTATCAATGACCACGCAGAATTACATGTAAAACTCTAATGTTTCTTAATACCTTGATAAAGATATTAGCTGTTCCACTCCTCCGTTTGCTAGGATCGCGATGAGAAACCATAACTCGAATAGTCTTGTTATTCAGCTGAGTGAAATTCAAGACGTCGAGTGCCCTGGCCCCTGAATACAGATAAAGATGAAAATGTTACATATCACTTCAGGAGGACTTATAATGTACAAACACATAACTGTAAAGGTTCAGGGTGTTCTCCATGTCCATTAACATAGCAAATTGTACATGTTGGTAACAGGACTCGCTGAAAGGGAAATGATTATATCTATGGGAGTGGCACAAATATTCATATATTCATTCTAACTGAGATGAAGCGTTATGTTTGTAATGTCTTTAAATTCGATATTAGAAACATATGTTTTAAACATTCCCAATTAAGAAAATTTATGCATGTCAATCAATTGAGCTGTTGCACAGTTCCATTATGCTAGTAATAATAAATGCGCTTGTAATAATAAATGTTTGATAGGTCTGTCGTGATAGTATTAGTACACGTGTCGATACTAATACTGGTTCAAAAATACCTTTCATGCCCTTGTGTGGTTAATATCCACTGATTAAAAAAAAGTGAAGTTGAAACATTCAATAGGGGTAACAAAGTATATACAATTTAGGTTTTCACATTAATACACAGGAAATAGGTATAACACAGGATACATGATTAGGTTTCACATAAAAACACAAGAAATAGGGCTGAAAAAGCATATACTATAGTTTAGGTTTCACATTAAAGCACGGAAAGACTTTTAGTCTGGTTTACCAATTAAGTTTTCTGAGACAACCATTAAACACTGAATTCCAGATCGAAAACACTACAACAATCAACATTTCGCCTCAATTACAAATTAACATAAACCAAAACCATCAATTAGGCTCCACGCCGTTCCGTCACATTTCATTCACAATTTCAACCCTACCGTATCAACAAATCTAACAAATTACATTTCCATACAGGACACAATTCATCATCATCTACTAACCAAGCTTCCACAAACATAACAAATTAACAACTAACAACCTTACCGCATCAACAAATCAACAAATTACATTTACATACAGCACACAATTCATCCTCATCTACTAACCAAGCTTCCACAAACATAACAAATTAACAACTAACAACCCTACCGCATCAACAATTCAACAAATTACATTTCCATACAGGACACAATTCATCTTCATCTACTAACCAAGCTTCCACAAACATAACAAATTAACAACTAACAACCTTACCGCATCAACAAATCAACAAATTACATTTACATACAGCACACAATTCATCCTCATCTACTAACCAAGCTTCCACAAACATAACAAATTAACAACTAACAACCCTGCCGCATCAACAAATCAACAAGTTACATTTCCATACAGGACACAATTCATCTTCATCTACTAACCAAGCTTCCACAAACATAACAAATTAACAACTAACAACCCTACCGCATCAACAATTCAACAAATTACATTTCCATACAGGACACAATTCATCTTCATCTACTAACCAAGCTTCCACAAACATAACAAATTAACAACTAACAACCCTGCCGCATCAACAAATCAACAAATTACATTTCCATACAGGACACAATTCATCTTCATCTACCAACCAAGCTTCCACAAACATAACAAATTAACAACTAAAAACCCTACCGCATCAACAAATTACATTTCCATACAGGAAACATAACAAATTAACAACTAACAAACATTTAAAACACGACATAGCCTCATATCAATAGATAAAAACACAAACTAAATTAGAGACAAACGGCAAGTGACTCACCATCTTGCTGATTGCTGTAATTCACATAGCCGTAACCGAGCGACCTCCCCGTACTCAAATCTCTGCAAACCCTAACCGAGACCACTTGTCCGACTTGATTAAACAAGTCGTACAACTGCGAATCGGTTACATTGTAATCCAAGTCTCCGACAAAGAGCGAAGTCGTTGCAGCGGCGGCGGGCGGCGCCACGCCGTTGGCTCCAGTCACCGGAATCGGCTGCGGCTGCGCTTGAATCTGAGCCATTTGCGATTTTTTCGGTTTTTTTGAAATATTTGATTTGTTTTTGTGGTTTTTGAATGAGTTTGATAAAATTATTAGGGTTGGGAGGGCAGAGAAAAGCTGCACCGCAACGGATAAAAGAGTTGGTATGGTGTTAGTATATATAGTGGAGGCGATAGAGGGGATAGGTTGTAAACCCTAGTCTTACATCAACGCTCGTTCTCCGCCGTTGGATCTGGGTTACCTTTCTCTCCCGCTCCTTTTCTCCGATAAATAAAAGAAATTATTTATCTTGTCTTTTCCAAATTAAAATTATTTTGAATATATAAAACTATAAATTGTATATATTTTCTTAATAATGATTATGAATATTTAACTTGAAAAACAAAATTTTCTTTAAAAAGAAGTACTATACCGTGTAATTTTTTTCAAAATATAAGTAAATTTCATCAAATAGATCATAATTATTTATTATGTATAAAAAACAATTAGTATTTGGAGCATTATTCCAAAAATATTTAATGGATCAAGAAAATCGCCAATTAATACTTAATTTATACATAACATATTATTAACTCAATTTTTCCGTATATTATTTTGAAATGATGTGTTTTAATTATAAACAAATTGGATATTCTAAATATTATTTAAATAGCTAGATTCAAATGTGATAAATTTGTTTCATTACTTTATTTATTTATTTTTATTTTTACTGTTATAAATATACTAATTTTAGTGAGTAGTTATGAAAGGATTTCAAGATGTGTGAATTTATTTGTATTAGATTTAAGAGTTGTATAGAGTGTTTTCATTTATTTAAATTTATTTATATATAATTTACGAACACCTAATTTAGGTTGAAAATCCTCGTTGTTAACTTCTTTTCTAGGAATATTTGAGATGAACTTTTACTAATCTTATTCGATATTTTTAAGTGTGATTCTTCACATGAGTTGTTCACTTGTTCTTTCCTCATTCGATATTTGATATCTTTAAGTGTGATTCTTCACATGAGTTGTTCACTTGTTCCTTCTTCATTTGCTCGGTAAAAAATTTGATGGCAATATTTAAAAACGACTTCACAGTATCTAGTTTTTAATTTCGTTTTTAATATGATCAAAATGTTCTCGAACGACTTATGACAATACTTTATGTTTTTCGATTGCTTGTACATTAACTTGGTCGGACAAATCAACTTTCACAAGAATTATTATGCAATCTTGGTCATTGTTAGAAAATATCTGCAACATATTTTGTCGATATCTTTCTGACTAAATTCGATTATGTTAAACCAGAATTTTATTTTTTTGTAATTTTAATATAGTAAAAAAATTATAATTGATGTACATATATATAACACGCTATGTATTTCATAACACAAGAGTTCAGAACAAGAAAAAACGTATAACATGGAATATCTTTGAATCATTGGTAATTATGTTGGGAGAAGATTGAATCATATAGCTTATACGAACTTGTTGAATTAATTCGATTTACGCTGAGTGGTAGAGGAAGTGAAGGAGACTCGATGTTGTGTGATTTTTTGGGTTTAATAGTTTAGATTTTTGTATATGAACTGACCGACTAAATACAAATATATTTGACAAGCTCGTGTTAAATATAAAATTTGTGTTAAATTAGGAGATAAGAATTCCTGAATTATTGATAATCAAGTAGGAAAAGATTGAATCATATACTTTATACGAGCTTGTTGAATTAATCAGATTTAGGCTGAGCGGTGGAGGGAGTGAAGGAGGTTCGATATTGGGTAAATTTTTAGGGTTTAGGGGTCGTTTGGTTCAAACAGTGGTATCGGGTTGGAATCAGGAATCGGGTTAAGTTGGTATGGGGTTGAGGTATCATTTCTGATATCATGTGTTTGGTTGAGTGCTGGAATGTATATGTTTGATTTAAAATATTTTTACATTATTAATTTTAATAATTTTAAAATATTAAGTTAATTATTAATTTAATATATTTTTAGTTCAATGAATTATATTTGTATTAAAATTTACATTAAAATGTTAAAATTAAAATGAAAATAATGTAAACAAAGTTCATTCCTCATACCCCTCCCTCATACCCACCTCTCCCCTTTGGGTATGAGAAACCTATACTTTGGGGGTTTGAGGAATGAGTTTGAAATTATTATTTTCCCAACCAAACACGGGGTATGGGGTTGGAATGATCTAAACTGATTTCTCATTCCAAAATTGCTCGAAACAAACGACACGGATGTTTATGAACTGACATGGTGCAAAAGTGGTCATCGAAACAGACTCTCAGTTAACGACCAGAGCTATTCAAAAAGGAGATGTCAACTACTTAGAAGTGGGGGATGTGATTGCCAGCTGCTGCCAGAAGCTAAGGCAACTCCATTTTACTTCAGTTAATTTTATTCGGAAAAGTGCAAACAAGGTTGCTCACCAATTAGCTAGATATCCTTGTTTAGCCTATTACCAGATTTTATTTGCGTCTCTCCTTCATGTGTGGTGGAGGCTCTTATGTATGATCTTTCTTCTTAATGAAATAAAATCTCTTAAAAAAAAAAAAAAGTACACATATAACATATATTGAATTTTTTCATTTATTGTGTTTTTAATTAATAATCTCTTAATTACAAATATTAATATTGATGGAAAAAGTTGAAAATATTAACATAAACATATAAAGATTGGAATATTTATGATATTAAAATATTATATATATTTATATATTCGGATACAGATATTTCCGAATACGAATATGCTTTGATTATATCTGTCGAATTCGAATGCGCATAATATTCATTTTGAATCAGATATAAATAATTTTTTTTTTCTTGCCAAATACGAACACAACACAGATATTTTGAACGTATCGTTTTTTTCAGTTTTTTTTTGACATTTAGAAACAAGGTGATAAAGATAAATAAAAAGGACCTATAAATGGTGCCTTGAGCTTTGTATCCCTTAAATATTAAATCCTGTTGCCAAAAACCAGCTCTTTTTACACCCCCTACCCCAAGAGTTGCATATTAATTACAGAAAATGCCATCAACTTTACCATCTTTGTACAATATATTTCTGATAAAACAAAAACCCATACAATAAATGAAAACTTTTATGCCTACTATTTGATGTATAGAATGAAATCACGTGATACTGTGCAATTAGAGCAAATGTTCACAGAGCAACAATTCATCGATCCACGTCTTCTTTCTCCATTTCAGAAACAAACAAATCGACAGCTGTGTTCTTTAGCACTAGCTTCTCTGCCTTACTTCCTGATCCGTAAACGTTTCAAATTTCAAATTTCAAATTGAAAGGCTTCCCTGCCCTTATTTCTATAGCACAACCCTTAAATCTCCATGTCTGTGAAGCTTTTTAGACCCATTAGAGCATCACAGCCATCACAATCGGTAATTGATAACATATCTCACACGCCAATCCTCTCTTCTTCCTCTCTCACTCTCGGCATTTTTTATTTTTTATCACTGTCTCTCTCTGCCCATCTCCATTTCCTCTTCAAAACCCCCCACTAAAATCTTCATTTTTGGTTTTTTCTTGATGGCCTTATATTTTTTCTTCAATTCTTGCAGACCCAAATGGGTGTTTGTCGCCGGAGACAAGTCTCCGGGACTTGCCGGAGAGTTGTGTAGCCTCTGTTCTTGAGTACATGGACCCACAAGAGATCTGTAAAGTGGCTGTTCTTAATAGGACTTTTCGGGGAGCTTCCTATGCTGATTTTGTATGGTAATCTATGCTTCCTTTGAATTATGAGTCTCTTATTCAGTAATTGTTTGATAATTTTCCCAAGAATTTGTGTAAAACGATATTTATGCCTGTCTTTGTAGGCCTAATTCTTTTGATGGAGTCACCAAGTTTCGATCTTTATATCATTTTTAGTCACCCGTTGTTGAATTTAGTATATATTGAACTGGGTTTTTGCTAATTTGAGACTGTATTGTTGCCTCTGTGGTTTTTGCTGTCACTTTTTTGGGGATATTGGTGCGTAATTCTGCCAGTATACTTATAAACACTCTATTCATATCTGAATGTTTCAGTTTAAGGATTTTATGAAATTAATTACTGAAAAGAATAATTATTAACTGATTTGAATGGATTGCAGTGGCTTTCTTTTTGTACCCTATATTCTGGATTCTTTGGGAAATATTATACGCTCCCCTTCGCCTTTTTCTCGGGATATGCAATCTTATTGTGTTCATATTTAGCAATGTATATGCTATTATTGGAGATATATGGTTCTTTATCAGTAGCATCTTCCAGTTAGCTTCAACTGTAGATGCTACGGTGAACGCAGAGGTTTTCTTGTGGCGCACTTTATGGAATCACTTTTTTCTCAGGTTATAGTCTTTACCTTTTTGTTATTTATTGTGAGCATTTATAAACTGGTTCTAATTGCATCTAAATTGTTTCTGTTCTAGGTCTTTCGAGCTGTTCTGAGCATCTTAAACGATTTTGTTGCATTCTTCACAGCCTGCAATCGTCACCAACTAAGGTAGGTAAAGCAATGGCATTCATAACTTTCGTAAACCATTTATTATGTCTATACATATGTAGCCAGCATTCTTATATTACTTTTTGCATTATTTGCATTATGGTTAATTACAAGAATATAAGCTGTCTCGAATATACACATGCCTTAACCTGGACTTAAAATATTAATTATTATTGCATAAACTGTATAGTTTATAGGCATGGACTTGCAGGAATTCAAGTACCAATGTACTGGGGAACAAATTGTTTCCATACAAGAAAAGTTATATACAAGCTTTCACCTGATCATAATATTACACACTGGTATGTAAAAGTTTTATGTTTATATTTTTACGAGCCCTACTGTCATTATTTGTTATATTCCTTTGCTAGGAAATACAATACTAAAAAGCAGGGCTTCAACTACGTTCCGAATGTTTGTTATCAAGTAGAATATTTGGTGTATTTTCCTTTTGGTTTTATATATTTTAGTTTAATATAAGCGGGGGATTTGAACGTTTTATTGTAAAGCAGGGGTTTTGAATATTTTTGTTTATATAAAGCAGGGGATTCAATTTGAACTTTTTATTGTAAAGCAGGGGTTTTGGTCAAGTTAATAGTTTGGTTTTTGTAAATTGTAGCAGAATTTTTTGGTTTCTTTAATAAAATAACATAGTAATATAACTCAAGCCAGTAGTTTATAGAGTGACATTTTTTTTGCTTTCTGTGTTTTTATGTCATTGAACCGGTTTTGGACAATCATGGTCATCTGCTATCTTTGGAGTTGTGTTGAAACTAATGAAGAGGCTTTATTAATGTTACTGTGGATGTAATAGTTGTAGTAGTACATATCTGAATATCTAATTGCTTTTATAGTAATCACGCCCCCACAAATCCCTCCGCAGTTGCACATACATGTTCATTGAGTTGCATATATAGATGTTAATCAGTTCCAAAACTGTAATTAGAATCAACATAGTGAGTGCTCCTTTTGATTGGCTAAGCCGGCACACTATCTGCCTTTTGAGTCTCAGCATATATCCATCTGCACGATATGGTAATGCTTCTCCTGTTATAGGCACAAAGTAAACTATTTCATCTGTTTGAAAGAAAGAGGAAATAAAGTTTTTTGCTCATACAAAGTCTGACTCCAGGCCTCTCCCCGGTTATGCTCCTACAACCGAATACAATCTTGTGTTTACCGACCAGTATCAGTTTCTAATGCTTTCCCAGGTTATTTAAACATTTATGATTTAGATAATCTTTGTATATAAATGCAGAACTGGTGCCTAATATGTGTATGTATCATATGCAGGGATCTTTAGATGAACTTAATAGCCAGCTGGAGGAGCCTTTACCTATTAATCATTTCCGCCCCAGGTCTAACTTTGTTTCAGGGCTATGTATATCCTAATCTGATTTCTTAATATTGGTTTATTATCTTTTGGACTTTTTGTCTCATATATAAGCTGTGATCTATAGTATGAAAAACACTTGAATGTTACAACATATATATTGATGGGTGTGAACCATTTGCTGAGGACCTCAACTATATAACTTTCATGAGCATTCAGTTATGCCCTTGATGAAAGGTTAAATTTTACTTTAAATGCTCTGTCTATCTAACAAATTGTTTGTGCAAGTTTAGCATCCTTATTAACGTTAAGCTTGATTATAGATTCTTTTTTTTTTTCCTTTGTTTAATATCATTTCATTTGACACATTCTTGCTGCAGAGTTTCATTTAATTTTTGTGGACTTTATTATACTTTTCAGGTACCCTTAGTTAATCAAGAGAATGGAATACCTGGCCAGAGCCGAATAAAACACTGATGAAGTTTCAATCTGATAAAATCTTGCAACTGAGTACGAGGCACCATGGAAAGGTTAAGCTCTGGAACCACTCATTTCCTTCCTTTACATTAAATCTTCTTGCGGATACGAATTGTGAAATAATTTTCTTGAGGTCTACTTCGAACAAGGTCTGGTCTGCAACAAGGACTCATTTGATGGATTTGGAGAGATGATAGGAGATACCATCCATGTGGAGAAGGTGTTTGCTTCATATGCTGAAGCCATAGCTTGAATGTATTAACATTCAATGCAGTCACAGTTTATATGAAGAATAGCCGAGTGCATCAATAGATAAAAAACTCTAAAGATGATTGTTATTATGTGATATATCAATCAATTTCATAAGGCACAACTTTCTTGACAAAAGAAATAAAAAAATCAAGCCACAACTTCAGAATGTTATTTTGGTTTTAAATTTTCAAGAGTGAATTGTTCAGTCAGTTCATTGTCCCTGATATTATAAAAAATAGCTTATAACCTGTGCAATGCACGGGCCATTAATATATTTGTTATTTTATCGAATATATTTTAAATTTAGCTAATTTATTGTAAAAGTAAATTATGATAGAACAATGTGGTTAAATAAATGTTGTATTGTAAAAGTAAACTTTTATCTGAAAAATATTATTTTATTTGTTCAATCTTATGCAAATGACATATATTTCACAATTACTTTATAAATGAGAAGATAAAATTTCTAACAGTCTTACTTAAAAATGAAATTAACAAATTAAAATTAAAATTAAAATTACTTAAGTATCTTTGACCAAAGAGAATTGTACTCAACAAACAAATTTGACTCAAATGTCCGGTCAAAAGTTATTTTTGTATTATCACATTTTATTTTTGTGTTTTTTTTTAACAAAGTATTTGATATAGATTATTCATATTTATACAAGTCTTTAAAATATTATTATTATTAAAAATTTATGTTCCAAATTCTAAAAACTTATCATACAATACAATCATACCTTAACCGACTGAGAGTAACTTAATTAAAAAGATAAAAAAAAAAAATCTAAAAAGATGATAGTGTACAAAAAAATAATGTAATCAATTCTCGAATAATAATGACAGTAATCGCTTTGAGTAAAATCACAGCATGATTTGAATTCTCGGATGCACTAAAAAGCAACATCTCTCCCACAAAATTAAAATCTTGAATAAAAGGTTCAACTCATAAGTATTTGATTTTCTTTATCTAAAAAAAATAAAACTTCTTATCCATTAATTCTAAACTTTTAAGATAATTAAAAAAATAATTAAAAATTACAGGATGAGAAATACCGGAAATTAACGTCCATGCATAGCAATCAAGGAATTAATATATAAGGCATTAACGTTTTTTTAAATATTGCTTTTCAAAACACGGGATACTAAAACTAAATCAAACACACATGTTGGATCATTTTTAAAATATTTTCCAATATTTTTCAGTGATACATTTATTATTTATGAATTAAACAAAATTACAAACAATAAATCAACTATAAAGAATTCGGTCTGATATTTATTCACCCATTCAAGCTCGACTTCCTAATTCCAACTTTTGAAAATATAGATTTTTTATATTTTTATAAATGAGAAGAAGTAGTTGGACTAATTTGAATGCTTTAAAACATCACATTCAAAGAATTACATTTATTAAAATCAAATTAGAAAATTAACTATAAATTAGAAATTTAATTGATTTAGGAAAATAAAAAATAAATACACAAAATTATGAAAACATTATTTTTATTATATTATAATATAAAATAAAAATGTCATTTTCAAAACCCTTGCGTCGCGGCCATAAATATCTTTGTATCAGTCAGAAGTAGTCGAACTAATTCGAATGAATTAAATGAGAAAATTTAACTTAGATTATAAATTTAAGAGTTAATTGCAACCCTTTTGGTTTCAGCATATTGCACATTACACCTAATAGTTTTGAAAAATACACTTTGTAGCCTCAGACTTTTAACCCGTGGACACTTTGCACTTTTTCCGTTAATTTCTACCGTTACCGTTAACTTTTGATGGGGCATTTTGGAAAATTTAATTATATTTAATTAAATCAGATTTTTATTTAAATTTTTTGATCATCTAAACGATATTTTTCGAAAAAACTTATAAAACGAAAGTTGTAGAGAATAAAAAGATCCTCTTAGAACTATAAGGTTCAAAATTTTCGTAATTCTTTTTATAATTATTCTAAAAAAATTCAAAAATTAGCAATCGTGTAAAAATGAACAATCGTTTTTAAATAACTATTTAAATTTTGAACCTTAATGTTCTAAAAAGATCTTTTTATTCTCTACAACTTTCGTTCTTTAAGTTTTTCCGAAAAATATCGTTTAGATGATCAGAAAATTTAAATAAAGCTCTGATTTTAATTAAATATAATTAATTTTCCCAAAAAGCCCCTGCAAAAGTTAACGGTAACGGCAGAAATTAACAGAAAGGTTGCAAAGTGTCTACGGATTAAAAGTGGCTGCAAAGTGTATTTTCTAAAACTATTAGGTGCAATGCGCAATATGCTGAAACCAAAGAGATGACAATTGCAATTAACTCTAAATTTAATTGCTTTACGAAAACACAAAACGGGTGCAAAAAGAAATTCCAAAAATTGATTCTATGAAATTATAATATAAAAAAAAAATGATTTTCAAAGCCCTTGCGTAGCGGGCATAAATACTAGTCAGAATAAAAGTTGGACAAACTTTTTGCAAAATCAACTTCCGCTCTTGAGTCTTAGACTCTTGACATATAAAAGGGCCGATACGGCGGACTTGGGCTTCCTTGGGCTCTTGCAGAAGCCCAGAAGATGGTCTTCTAGTGGAGCTCTTCTAATACTGGGAATGGACATCAAATTGGCAAATTCACCTCAGCGTTTTGAAAGTACATTACCATGTCGCTATCCCCTGTTATATACTTATATATAACTAGTTGAAAAGCCGCGCGTTGCGGCGGCCCATAAAAATTATATTAATGATTCAATATTAATATTTGTAGAATAAAATAATTTTATGACTGTCTATGAAAAGTATATTAATATTTCAAAGTTAATATTTGTAGGATAAAATAAATTTATATTATAAAAATTTTGATTTAATACCAATACTAATATATTAAATTGCAAAATTGGACTATGATTCATGGTGAAAAAATGAAAATAAATTTATACACGTAATTAACAATTTAAACCATGGCGAATCTTAATTTTATTTGTTTTTTATTTTTGAAAAGTAATCATGTTCTTACATTGTCACCTTCCTCCAATTTTTTTAGATTGATTGTGCACAAAAAATCTAACTTAAATATAACTACCCTCTTAAAAGTTGCTTGAACGGAGCAAACAGATAATGCATGAATAATTTTTTCATGTATACAAAGTAAATAATATAAAAATTAACAACAACAAACATGTCCGATAAACAAAACAAATATTATAAAAGAATAACCAACAAACATACATCACTAATAGTTAATTTATTGACATCAACCATCAATATCATGTAAAGACTATATTCTTTTCCCATGTTTAGATTTGTCGACTCCAATATAACGGTCTATAACTACATTTGCTTGCGCCTTGCAACAACCTTTACTGTATAAACAACATTCACTTATCGTTGCAGAAGAACGACACCTCCGACTAAGAAATCGAGCAAGAGAAAGGTATATTTAATTTTTGATATTTTTCATCCAAAAACTATCAGGTAGGTTTGTGGTATTGAGAGAGGAGGTTGTGTTTAGATGATCTAAAACCCTACGATTTATACGGGTATTTATAGGTGCAGAGAGACTTGTTTGCCACTCTTTCCCATAATTAAATAATCCGAACAAAATCAGATTAAAATTTTCAAGCTACTATATTCCATAAATAATCTGTCTTTCCCATAATTAAATAATCTGAAACAAAATCAGATTAAAACTTTCAAGCTATTATATTCCATAAATAATGTGAAACAAAATTAGATTCTGAAACTTCCTTCTAATATACCCGAAACTAAAAAAAGTAGTTCTAATTTTTGATATTTTTCATCCAAAAATTCCAGAAAATTAGAAAAACAGAACGGAGCGATGTGAGAGGCGCCACCTACACGCCCCTCGCTTCTCCTTTATATAAGTATATTGACTAGCTTATAGCCCGTGCAAGGCACGGGAACTTTTTAATTATTTATAAACTTTTTAAATATATTGTAAGTGGTGTGAAAGAATTTAATTTATAAATAATAAATTAAAATTTTCATTTAAATAAAATTTAAAATTATGATTTGTTTGTAAGTCAGAACTATTGTAAAAATATATAGTTTCTACTTGTTTCTGTAAAAAAAACTGGTTACACATGTTGGATCATCCGACGATGCGGTATAAAATACACCGTCACACTCATTAATGGTTTCAAGTAAACTATTGTAATCAAACCATTACTTTTCTCTTATGTATCATGCCAAAGTATTATATTTTTTCTATCAAATTTTAATATATATTGAGAAAAATATGTGACATCAACTTCCATTAAATTATATTTATAAATATATTTTATATAAGAATTATTATAATAAGATTGGCTTACTAATTTTAAAATATATTTGATAAAAATAATTTTGTGACAGTGCGATTTATATGATTCTACAATTAAAACTGGCAGGAAATATTTATTTTGAATTAAAATATCCGGCTTATTAATTTTAAAATATATTAGATAAAAATAATTTTGTGACGGTGCAATTTATATGATTCTACAATTAAAGCTCATAGGAAATATTTATCTTGGATTAAAAAAAAATCATAAACATGTGAAAGACAGAATTTGTTTTGGATTCAGAAAAGGAATTATAAACATGCATATCAGTTGCCTTATAGAAATAGAAGTTAATTTTGTTATAATCTAACGGTACTTATTTGTTCAATATACGATCCAACGGATGATAAGCTTTTGGACCATGTGACCATGCGACCAAATTATCTCCCTTACGCTTATTATATATAAGTATATAATAAGTGTAAGGAAAATAATTTGGTCGCATGGTCCTCTGGTCCAAAAGCTTATCAGATCTTATATTGAACAAATAAGCATCGTTAGATTGGAATAAAATTAAATTCTGTTCTAGAAGGCAACTGATATCTACTTGCATGTTTATAATTTCTTTTCTGAATCCAAAACAAATTCTGTCTTTCACATGTATATGTTTTTTTTTAATCCTAAATAAATATTTCCTACCAGTTTTATTCGTAGAATCATATAAATCTCACCGTCACAATTTTTTTATAATATATTTTAAAATTAATAAGCCGGATTTATGTGAGAAACAAATACAAAAACTTTTTCTTAATCCAAAATAGATTCTACCTTCTTATTGCATATTTATGATTCCTTTTCTTAATTCAAAACAAATTATGTTTATCAATTTTAATTTAGAACCATATAAATTTTATGAAAAATATTTAAATCACATTATAATAATTTTAATATAAAATACATTTATTAATATAATCTAATGGGAGTTGGCATAACGTATTCCACTCAAAATATATTAAAATTTGATAGATAGAATTTAATACTTTGGCATGATAGATACGAGAAAAGGAATTGCTTGATTAAAATAATTTATTTGAAACCATTAATGACTGTGATGATGTATTTACCAAAGTTCTAACTTACAAACAAATCATAATTTCGAATTTTATTTTATTGAAAATTTTAATTTATTATTTATAAATTAAATTTTTTCACACCATTTAAAATATATTTAAAAAGTTTATAAATAATTAAAAAGCTCCCGTGCCTTGCACGGGCTATAAGCTAGTATAGGATAATAATCGTAACAAAAATATTTAGGACTCAAAATTTGGTACAAAAATTTTCAGTTCGAAGTTTTAATTGAAATAAATTTCTTATTTATATAAATAACATCAATTAAAAATATTCCACATCAATTATAATATCATTTTGTACTTAATTTTATACACAAAACACTGTTCTAACCACTAAACTTTGGGTCAAATGACTCAAATCTAAGGATATAGCATTTGATTGCCGGTGGACTCAGGGTCCATGTTATCCGAGGAGTTCCACAGGTGAACTATTGGCACTTGTTAATCATACTCTTCTTGTTACACAAATGACTGAGTCAGTTGTCGAGTCCATCTACATTAAAATTACGGAAGTGCAGACTGCAGAGTGCTAAGTCTGCTACACTAACAGTGGCTACTATATATGTCTGGACTATCCGAGTGATTATTCAAAATCAAGATGTTTCTTGAATTAATGTGTTTCTCAACCATGCACACATGCTACCATGACATCCTGAAGTGTTTGAACTGTTCAGTCAGGTTTATGGAATCAAAATGCATGCAACTTGGTATCAACATATCGTAGGAAAGTTGTGACTATGTCTCGAATTCAAGTGACACTGTCGGTAAAGAGGCAACATAAATTTTGGCATTACAAGTGAAACTTCTATAAGCAGATTCATATATATGGTCTCTTTCTGTATTCTTGGACTCTATATTTAGGCTTACAAACCAGCCCACATCATCTCTTACTTCCCTCTTTTAGTTGCTGCATTAAACTTTTAAGTATCAGATCATTAGCTTATCATTTTCAGTTTTCTTCACTCATGCTACTCCACAAAGCATGCACCAAGTAGGCAAGTACAGAGAGATGCC
The DNA here is from genome assembly GCF_001625215.2 of Daucus carota subsp. sativus. Taxonomy (NCBI): domain Eukaryota; kingdom Viridiplantae; phylum Streptophyta; class Magnoliopsida; order Apiales; family Apiaceae; genus Daucus; species Daucus carota. The sequence continues at coordinate 44,412,611 of NC_030385.2, read as the reverse complement.
CTCGTTTGTGTAATATATAGTGACTAATAAATATCAATCATTCAATGGTCATGTTTATGTAAATAAAAACATTGTTAAACCATGTATCAGCATTATAGTCCCTTAGACTGATATTTGTTTCTCTAAACTTCGAGACAAAAAATAATCGAATCCAGAACATGAGACGATAGAAGATAAGCCTTTATCATTTGACAATTCCATCTCAGCTCACTGCTCCACAACTAGCTTGCAATATTGATATATTTAATGGGGAGTGGCAAAGATTTGGAGAATATCAAATATCGTAGTGGATCCATTATATGGATACAAGTTGGGGTGTGTGGACTTTTGTTAAATAATTGAACCGTGCAACGCATTTTACCTAAAAGCTTGCTTTAGTTTGAAAATGAGATATAGCCAATGTCTTCCTCATTAGTCAAAATACTAGAAATCTTATACCACGCCAAAGAACAAACAAAGAAACAAAGAGTAGCTGTCAATATTTCAAGATCAAGGGACAAATAAAAGTAAAATGGTCGCAAGATAGTCAGGAATAAATAACACAGAAGATCAGAGAGGGTACAAAACACAGCTTGTCTTTCTTCTTTCCCGAAGCAAAGAAAGAAAAAGAAAAGCAAGATAAAGCACTCCTCAAAGCATGCATTTCACCAAAGTGCTAACGAGATATACCGAAAGAATAATCTTATTTGATCAGAGAGCTCGCTTAATTAATTAATTATTAATCGTGATCTGCCTTCTGGGTGTAATGGGAAGAGCTCTAGCGTCTGGTTTTGAACATTCAAGGTAGAGTTAGTTAAAAGGCCAGATAAACCGTCGCTTAAGGCCTCAAATTTGGTTGAGACGCCTCTGTTATCTTCTCGGGTGCTCATTTCATCACATTCTGATCTTTCAAGAAATGACCTTGCTCCGCGCTTCCTTTTCAATGGACCATCTTCAAATTCTTGATCTTCCTACAAAGAAAAAAAAATCAAATTTTATGCATAAATACGTATGTCACTTCAAAAAACAAGGAAAAAAACTAAACAAGTACTATATGTGTTACCATTGAGCTGCTTGTTGACGATATCGTGGCCATGGAGGTTCGCGGAGAGTGAGCAAGGCCAAGGCTACGACGCTTCATCTTCTGCCTTTGGCGGGCTTTGTGGTTCTGGAACCAGTAAAACACATTTTTGCCTTCGATCTTGCCGAACTTCGCTAGCTGCGAGGTGATTTGTTCGATTTGTTGTGAATTCGGGGTGCGCATTCCTTCCTTGTACAACCTCTCTAATATCCCTATTTGCTCTTGCGTCGGGTTCCATCTCGTCCCTCCAGGGTGCGTCGTCGTCTCCACCTGCACCTTCACAAAATTTCATATATCTGTTAAAATAAAATTTAACTAAATTTTAACAAGTACTATAAATATAGAGGCCAAGTCGCATGCATGCAATATCGGTATTTAATACATAATCTAGCGGATATTCCTCTTCTCTCGTGAAGACGAGCTGAAGAGGTCCGTGGAGACACGAGTGTGTGAGTATGAGGTCAAGTGTCAAAAGTCTCAAAACCTGAGTCAATCGATGATCCCCAACTTTGTCATCAGAGCCTGAAGAAACAACATTTGTTTCATTTGAGCTGCAATGATGAGGCTTAATAAAACTCTTGAGATCAAACCGGAAGGCAGTGCTGCTGTTGCTGCCACTAGTAGTGTGGCTACTAGGGAGCAAAGGGCGGAAGCGCTGGCAAAAACTCGAAAGGCTCGCGGGAGACGCGGATTCGATTAGCTGTGACTGCTGATCCCAGCTTCTGATCAACATTCCTCGCGGAAACTCATACTGATGCACCTTCATGTTTCCACCCATAATTTTTGTTTGTATGTTTGTTATATATGAGGAAGCAGTTTGTTAATGTCTTGAGGATTATAAGTGGCCAATTATATATACAGAATTAAGGACACCACTACTGATCCGGATCTGCAACAACTGTTGGTACTTGAAATAAAAAGTAAAAGACATTTAAGTGGGAAATGAGGTGGTGCCTTGATTAACAGAGACCAAATGATGAGTAGGTTGACTTGAAGATTTTTCAAATATAATTACTCTGCCTTTTAACCCACTACAAATGATTGATTCTTACTGTGTTACCATGTTTTGGTGCGTGTGCATGCATTACCTCTTGCCACCAGCTTAACTGCCCATTCAAATTTTTAAACCTACATGTTACCGGAAGGAGAACTTGAGATCTCAGTATCCGAGCACTCGTACAAGTTAACTGATTTTTACAAGTAAAAATACCGAGATCACTGCAGCTGCCTCTTCCTTTTCAGAAATTATTTTGCTGGGTTTAAAATTGTGACTTACAAATGATAAATTATCAAAAATGTAATAATAAAAAAATTAAGTCACTGAAAAAAGTACGTAATAGCCTGCAAACCACGTGAACCAAGGTAAACCGCACTTAAGCGACAAGCTCTGATCCAGGAGGCATAATCATACATCCTCCTCGTTCGGGAGTTGAACCTGTGACCATACAAGTCCCCTCTTTAACCAGTTGAACCGACTTCGACTTCTGAATTATTATACAAACAAACGATTTTCATTTTAAAGTCCTAAATATCTTTAAACCCGGGTTTGAAATCCACACACAGAGGCTCAAAATTTACTAATTTCGTCAAGATTTCTCCGAATTCCGCAATTCTCCCTATGTTATGTGAAAGTCTCTACGGAAATGGTCTATTAATACCTTGTTCTGCACTTAATATGTTGGGTCGTATGTTGCATGTCCGATGTCCACACGAGCGGGACACGAGAAGCGGATATGCAAGCGTGTGGACGGATGATAATCATAGAACTGGTTTGCGAACACGAGCGTGTGGAGCTGAGCATGCATGAGCGTAGTTGGGCAGTCTAATCACCTGGTTGTTTCTTTGTTATACTGTCTATCAACTATATCAATTTTCTTTGCTTTAATTATAAGGTCTCCTTCCCTCGCTCTGCTTTTCGGTGGCCTATTTGATTGATTTCTCTTTCTCCTTAACTTTATTTTCTGTAAAGTCGAAGAGAGACGAAAGAAAAATGTGTTCCTCCAATCCCTAAACTTGAAAATGCTACTGACCCTAGCCATTAGAGGATCTAAGTAGCTTTCTTAAGATACGAATGTAGATAAACAAACAAGAAACTCGATAAAATTATTTTGCTTTCTGTCGTTGGAAGACATTGAGCAAAAGTGGAAATATTCGGAAATAATTATTTTAATAACAGCACGACATTTGATGTGCATCCTGTATCCAAAGCCCGTTTATGGATCCTGAGAGTGGATTACGAGCGTTCACTGAACTCTGATACATATTAAATGATTAATTCTCTCAAAAATTCAAGATAACGGAATGAGAGATTATCAAAATCATATTCTAATATTACTCGCATAGTACCCAGTCATATTCTAATATTACTCGTGTAGTACCCGGTCATGAACTGTCAGGGATCAATGACCACCTCGTGCCCCGTCTAAATCCGCCTCGGCTTAACAGGAAAATATGCCCTTGATATTGAAGTCGTGATAAGCATGAGTAGCAGGTATCAAATACACCTGCCAAACAAAGAAAGACAAAATTCCAGATTAAAGGCTTTATATTATTGTCACAAGCAACGAAAGCCAGAAATCGAACTGTAGAATACACAGCAACGACAAACAAATCCGTGTCTCAGAATTATACTAATGATACTTTTGTTTAGAAAACGATGCTCCCAATTTCCCAAGTATAAAAGTCACTGAATTACTTTACATAACTTATTCTTGTTAGTCTCATTGTGAGTTGCGACTGTATTTCAAGCTATACGTGTGTATGACGTATAGTATGAGACTATGAGTTACTTGAATTATTTGTACGTCTAAAAGTCACGGCACCACCAAGGGACATGATTAGATTATCATCACTTGAGTATATTTTTCTACGACTGAATTATCATGTTATTACTGTTTCAGTCACCAAGTTTGAAATTATTTGCGATGGTGAGCTAAATTTTAGCAAATCATTTCCTACTCATGCCTTTTGCCATGCTTGAGATTCTTAGCGCAATTCTAGAGATTATAATGGATTTGGATCCTACGGTGTAAACGAGCCGAACTGAATCAAACATGTTCATATTTCAGCTTAAGTTCGACTAAATAATTGGAAACACGGGCTCATAAACAGTTTGACTCGTTTACTCGTCTCAATATGGTTAGTTGAGAGTAAACATTGCTACCAATAATTCTCTTCATATCCACACTGTCTGGACTTTCCTACCGACGAGACAAGTAACAGTAACTACTTGACTACAACACCGAGTCTTAATAATTCACGGAATGATGAAATGATTAGATCATGAGTACGTAGTGTAATTCATGGACACTTCTTCTTTGTCAACACTTGATCAATCAAGAAAGAATTAAGTATAGTTAAAGTGACTCATTAACAGAAAGTCAGAAATTTTAAGGTATTATAATATGTTACTCCCTCCGTCTCTAAATACTTTTCTTGTTTGTACTTTTCACGTTTGCCAACACACATTTTTAATCGTTAATATCTTTCATTTCGTAGTAGCATTAAAAATAAAAATTTCACTGTATTAAAGTACTCGTGAATACGAATCTAACAAGATCACTCATGACTATATTTAGTTTTATAGATTAGATGTAAATTAGTAATTTGTCTCATGTTATGAACAGTACCGACATCCCAAATAGGAAAAGAATAAAGAGACGGAGGGAGTATCTTTCAAATACAGACACTTCCAGATAAACAGAATAAATGATCATGAATATACATGTGTTTCATCAATTTATAATGATTCACAAGCATGCAAATTTAAGTATTGAGATGAAAACCTGATAATTCAGGATAGTTGTCACTTGTCAGGACTGATAGAAGACAATGGCAAAATACTAGCATTTCTACTGAAATAAATCACATTGCTCTCAGGCTGCAATGTCTGTACAACTCATGTTCAGTGCCACTCCAATTCTAACCTTCCAGCTGTACTCTTTTCTCTACCCATTTATATTTATATTTATTAAGTTCTCAGTTTTGTAAAGTGGACCTCCTGTATTCACACAATACCGCGTTTTATATAAGCTCGGTATGATAATAAGTGGACCTCCTGTATTCACACAATACCGTGTTTTATAAATGTAATATGATATGTTATAAACATCGTTTGACAGAGATAGAGACCGTGCTTTAAGTATACGAGGTATAATGTTGCAAAAAATGGAGGGAATGTATATGAAGAAGTTCACTTGTTACCTAGATATAGAATTAGAATGAAAGACAACAGTAACTAGTCAGACACTCATGTGTTCTGTTGGGAATTTGTTACTTTTGTCGGTCAAAGATAAAGAGAATCTGCAGTGACCATGGTCTTGGAATAAAAACTCAAGCATTCTCCTCATCAGCAAAAGAGAAAGAAAAATATACCTCTCTTCTTTTACTACTTACTCCAGCAAGAAAAGAACATGATGATGGCATGTCAATTGAATTTGCCAATGAGCATCAATGTGTTACCTAGATGCTCATGCTAGTGATGAGCAAATATACTGTGAAATTTCAGATTTTATTAGTAATCAGGAACCAGAAATCTTGATTTGGAAAGTTGTTTGACCATAATCTTCTTTCATTCGGATCCGGTTTCACAACAAGCTACACTTTATTTGTGCCATGGGAGCTAGCAGAAAGAATAAACTTTATCGCGAAAAACACAAACACTTTACAAGGCTATGGTGAATTGATGGGATTGAATGATACCGCTCTCCAGGGGTGGATGCACTTGCTGGTAATGGGAGTTCCATGTCCCCACTCCTTCACATTACAACTACAAATTAGCTAAAAAAAACCCTTCTTTGAACTACTAGAAAAGCCAAAGATTTTTTCAAACTAAATTTCCAAAAGCATATATGAGGCGGAAAAGGATTAGAGTGAGCTCGGATCCTGACAACTATCCTTAAACATAAAAATTTCAGAAATTTGAAAATAATCTAAATCAGTCCCCCCCCTCGACATTTTCTTGACTTTCTACGCTAAAATCCTAGTTCCATCACTGTCCCAACTGAAATCTCGTAAATTTTAAAATGTAATCCATGCAGGGACCCGGCTCAAAGATTCATCTGCAATCCGACACTGGCCCTCTCAAGGGGCCAACGTACTCATGTTTCGTCCCTTTTTCTGATGGATATTCTTTCTTTCAATTGCTTTCCACTGTATGCATGCATTCCATTATTTGATCATCTTAACTTGGTTTCTCCGACTTGAAAATGTTGAGAGCTCCGCAAACTCGTTTAAACTATCACTCTCTCAGTTGCCTGCTTTTCCTTTTCTCCTTTTCCATTACGAAAATCAATTCCATCGCCATTTACCACCAAAGTCTTGCCTTTTTAATGCGCGTGCAGCTTCTGTTTTTCTTGTACGTACAGTGCAGTGCAGTACAATTATTCAGTTTTCGGCCATTACAAACTTTCACATCTTTTAGTGCTGGAATCAAACACACAAATGGGTGATATTAGAAAAAAGGGGTCACTTATTACACTAGAAAATATCAAATGGATCACTCGGAAATTTTTGATCTCATTTGAATTAATAAAGTCATAAAAAATATCAAATAATTACCTCTAATATCTTTCGAGAAGTAAACTTTGTTTTTCATTGAGTTCCACACATTTTTCTTGGCTGTTAGTATAATCAAATGAAAGGATATGAATTCTAGTATTTATGATAATATATTTAAGTTTTAATAAATTTATTTATTATTTATTTGATATAAATCAAACAAAATAATTGTAAAATTTTAAAATAAATAGTAAATAAATTTCTTAAAATCTGAAGATATTATCATAAATACTAGAATTCATAACCTTTCATTTGATTATAATAACAGCTAAGAAAGATGTATGGAACTCAATGAAAAACAAAGTTTACTTCTCGAAAAGATATTAGAGGTATCTATTTGATATTTTTTATGACTTTAGTGATTCAAATGAGACCAAAAATTTCCGAGTGATCCACTTGATATTTTCTAGTGTAATAGTGACCTAGTTGATAATTAACCCTTGGAAAAAATTTACAAAAATAAGAAGCTATAATTGAGGGGGAGTTTTACGATAAATTAAGTCATAAAAGTATCTCTATCAAAAATTCAAAAATTATTCTCAAATTATTTTTTAAATTTTAGTTGACAATGTATAACTGATTCACTAATAATAATATGATTCTGTATACACATAAAACCAAATTACAATCACCTCCCCGCAATTCGGAAAATAATTTAGGACAAAATTCCAGATACATCATAAAAAACTAAAAAGGTAAACAAAACAGAAAAATGATAGCAAAATTAGACACATCAGGTCTACGTCATTTATCGTCATTGATTTTTCCTGAGATCAAGATTACAAATTTTGTTAAAAAGTAAAATGTTGGGACTTGGGAGGGTACTGCACCTCCCAAGTCCCAACATTTTATTATCAGAAGAGCTATTAACCAAAAAACCCAATCAACTTATCATTTTTTTGCCAAAAAACCTTTAAACTTCTGTTTTCATTAACAACCCCAATAAACTTTATTAAAATATATAAAATAATACAAAATAAACCATGGTTAAATCTACCGATCTGACTTGGCAAGTATCTTTCCTGATTTTGTATCTTTTTATACACGTGTCTGCCACGTCGTGCCTATTCATTAATAATAATAATTTATCCTTTAATAATTTATAATATTCTAATTTCATAAACCCATTGAATATCTTAGGGTTACATTGTCTTTGTCAAAGTTACGTTCATACGAACAAATTTATATAGTCATAGCCACTTATTATAATCTCTCGGTGCCTTTCAGATGACTAGTACTTAATCACATATTTTATCATTCTGGGTAAGTATTTCTAGTTCTGTTTTGATCTTGTTCAATCGATTTGATTATTGTAATATGTTGATTTCAATTATATGTGATTTGATTATATTTATGTATGCAGGATGGACAAAGTAGACTTGGAGATTCATTTTGATGGTAAATTCCAGAAATCGCCTTATCTCAAATATGTTGGAGGTAAAATTAAAATGTGCAAGAATTATGATGTTGATGTTCTTAGTTATTTTGAGTTACTTGACTTGGCAAGAGAAGATGCAACAAATCAATCTATACTAGGGTTGTATTTTCGACTATTTAGCAGAGACTTAGACGCAGGCTATTTAAAGTTACAAAGTGATGGGGATGTGATGCAAATGTTGAGATATGGTTCTGGGATGAACACCAAATTTGAGATATATAGTGAACACGAGGTTGATGAGAATTTTGAAGTAGAGGATGACCAAAAGAGTTGTGATAATATGTCTAACAGTGATGAAGAGTTGGTCAATGTAAGAAAAAGAAAACTGCAATTCTATCAGGGGGATGGTGATAATGAGATAGATTTTGAGAGGGGAGAAAAAAATGAGACTTGCACTCAGAGTGGAGAAATAAATGGGACTTCTGTTAACAATAAAACTGTGAATTATGCCGAAAATGAAATTAATCAAGAAGAAGAGGTGAAAATTTTGTTCGATGAAGATTTATATACAAGTGATGATGAAGACAGAAGATGTCTAGAAGAGATTGAGGAAGCAAATGGGGTATTTACAAAAGAACTGTATTATAATGAGAAGACCAATTACAGAGATATTGAACTAGCTATCGGGATGAAATTTGCTGATCGTCATGAATTGAGACACGCAATTAAATCTCACTCTGTTGCTAAAGGGCTTGTAATCAAGTATTTAAAAAGTGAAAGTACTAGAGTACTTGCGGTGTGCGGGTATCCAGACATATGCAAGTGGAGATTGTGGGCCACTAAAATGTCAAGTGAAGAGAGTTTCCAAATAAAATCATTGAATGATAACCACACTTGCATAAGAGACTACAATGCATCTGTTGTGGATAGTACTTGGCTAGCAAAAGAGTACGCAAGAAAGATCAGAGATAATCCTAGTTGGAAGCTAAAAGATATGCAAGCTGATGTTTTCACAAATTATGGTTTGACGGTAACTTTAAACCAGTGTTGGAAGGCTAAACAAAAGGCCGTAGGAGAGATTGAGATCGACTTGGAAAAACATTATGCAATGTTATTTGATTATGCAGAGGAAATTGAAAAGACTAATCCTGGCAGTAGAGTTGTGGTTGATATATCCAACGAAGATGGGGGCAGATTTTTTAAGAGAATTTATATATGCTTTGCTGGTATCAAACGAGGGTGGAAAGAGTGTTGTAGAAAGGTGATAGGTCTAGACGGATGTTGGCTTAAGGGTAAGTGCAAAGGTGAATTGTTGTCAGCAATCGGAAGAGATGCTAATGATCAAATGTATCCAATCTGTTGGGCAGTTGTCGAGGGAGAATCATATGCCAGCTGGAATTGGTTTATTCGTCACTTATTAATGGATTTGGGGCCTGAGGGAATAATGAGCACCGGACATGGATGGACCATAATTTCAGATCAGCAAAAGGTTTATTTTGACATTATTTCATTTAATTATATGTCTTGTATATAAAATTATTAGAAAATTCTATATTATCTTTTTAACTTATGTGCAGGGGTTACTAAAATCTGTGGCCGAGCTTCTTCCAAATGCGGAGCATAGGAACTGTGCTAGACATATATATGCAAACTTTAGAAAAAAATGGGATGGAGGCCATTATCGGAAGTTATTCTGGGCAGCAGCAAAGAGCACCACCAAGGAAGAGTTTGGCAGGACCATAAATAAAATTAGTAAGCATTCAAAACAAGCTTATGCATGGCTTATTGATCATGACCCTAATGTCTGGAGTAGGGCATTTTTCAGTTGTGTGACAAAATGCACAAATATAGAGAATAATATGTCTGAGGTATTTAATGGAAGCATATTAAGTGCTAGAGATAAGCTCATTATTTTCATGTTGGAAGATATTAGAAGAGCAATTTTGGATAGGGTGGAGAAAAATTTTCCAAAGATTTTAAAAAACAATGCAGATCCTCTATGTCCCAATATAAGGAAAAAATTGGAAGATTTGAAAGCTAAATATAGATTTTGGACTTTAAAACATAATTGTGAGGGTAAATTTGAAATTTTTCTTGGGAATTCATCTGGATATATTGTGAATATGAGAGAGCAGACATGTAGTTGCAATATGTGGCAGTTAAGTGGCATTCCCTGTGTACATGCAATTAGTGCTATATATTATGGTAATGGGAATCCTGATGACTATGTTGATGCTGCATACAAGAAAGAAACTTACTGGAAAACATACACAAACTATATGCAACCACTAGAGGGTAGTGATATGTGGCCTAAGAGCAAACTAGTGCCTGTACTTCCGCCGATGCAAAGGAGAATGCCAGGGAGACCTAAAAAAGCAAGAAGAAAGGAAATGCACGAAGATAATGCTAAAGGTACTTCTTTAAAAGCTAACGGAGCAGTGCAAGTTAGCAAGAAAGGAGTGCAGATGACATGTAGTAATTGTGGAGAAATCGGACATAATAAGAAAACTTGCAAGAATTCACCAAAGAAAAAGACTCTGGAAGTTGAGAAACCAAAAAACAAAGGCGGGAGGCCAAAGGTTCAAAAAGCAGCATCAAGTTCTATTCTAAAACCAAAAAAGAAAAATAAAGATGTTGGAGTTGGATTGTATACTGATCCTAAAACAGGGAAGATGTATTTAAATGTATGTAATTTATATTTTATTTTACTATTAATTATAAGCAATTACATGGATACTAATTAACTTTTAAATTTACCAGGGTTATTTACTCCCTAGTGGAGGCCGAGCTGAAGAAAGTTCAAGCGCAGGAATGGCAGGTCCAAATCCACCGAGCAATGAAAATGTTGCGAATAATGCTGCAATACCAATCCAAACATCCGAGCCTACAGATTTAGTTCCGACCTCGCCTGATAGTTCTTTTATATCCCAGGTATCTCGTATTATAAACATATGAGCCTATAGATTTAGTTCCGACCTCACCGAGCTATAAAACTACATTGTTACTAATTTGTTATAATTTGTTATCTGTAACAGCTTGTGGAATTGTATAGAACAATTGACACTCCAAGAACAATCAAGACGGGGGATATAAATTCCACATCAACGTCAAGAAGTAAGAGATTTGAGTTATTTTTTCAATCTGCTTCATTATTATTAAGCTATATATATAATTTATTTTTCAATGTTCTTGTCTCTGTAAGTTGGTGATTTTGATTGAAGTGAACAGGTTGCTAGTATACTTTTTTCTTATGCAATTGTGTTTTGTGTTTTTTCAGGTCCATGAGATAACATTCAACATGTGTGCTGAAAAAGAATTCAATCATCAAACTTATGCAACTCTATTTGAAATGATTCCAATATGTTATTAGCAACAGAGGAGGGATGTAGTGGTGCTGATATACTTTTTAGTTATTTATATATTTTTTGATTAATTGTAATCAATTTGCCACATAAGATATAATATGATCATGGTTAGTCCACGTCAGCTACAAGTAACTCTAGTTAGTTTTTTTTCAAAGATTTAGTAAAGTTTATTGGGGTTATAAGTGAAAAAAAAGTTTAAAGGTTTTTTGGCAAAAAAATGACAAGTTTGTTGGGTTTTTTGGTTAATAGCTCTTATCAGAAAAAGAAATCCAATGGAGGCGTGCAGACAGAGATGGGCTTTAACCATACAGTCGTTTTGGTCACATGGTCTCGCTATACTGGCCCGAGTTATCTTAGTGGATCAAACAAATGGCCTTTTAAGTTATCAGATCTGAAATATCCAATGATAGCTGATGCCTGATAGGAATGTTATCATAACCTTTGGGCTAATATTTCAAAGTGGGCTGGCGAAGCCCAAAGTTTACCAGCTTACTCAGTAGTGGGATGGGCTAACGCCGGGGTTTGAGCTACTGATAAACAAACTCCTATTTATATAATTAAAATATAATTTTTTAAATATATTTTTTGAATATCACGAAATTGATATGAATGGTTAGTTTTTGTTGTTCAACATATGAATATATTTTTCAGAAATAAAATTACAAGAGATATAAATATATATTCATAAAAATATCTGCATGACATGGACTATAAATTAATATAAAAATATAATGAATATATTTATCGGTTATAAATTAGTATAAAAGAATAATGAATTATAAACTAAGTATAAATATATATTTATTCAATTAAACATGAAATCGGAGATTAAATAGTAAAATATGAAATTTATTTATGAATACCCAAATTTTATTTTAATATACACTTTTGTATGAAATTAATATAATATTTATAAAATTATATGTTTATTTAATTTTAAAATATAAGTATAAATATTTTTTTTAAAAATAAATTCTTGATTCTGTATAACACAATTCCAACAATTACCCTAATTTCCTTTCATTTATTTATACAAAATTATTGCAATATGAGTTCGGATATTAAACTAATACAACGTTTAATTAAACAACGTAAACCCGGTCTCTGTCTCTCTCTCGTGTACTATTTGCTCTCTCAGTCTCTCTCGATCTCTCCGTTGCCAGATTTGAAAGCTCCTGAGATTGTTGGAGAAACAAGAGGTACATAAAATCAATCCCCCCGAATTCAATTTAATTTTTTCAATCTTTAAAAAAACTGTCAATCATACACACACAGAGTAACACACCCTTGTTAATCATTTGTTTCGATCAAGTTCTTCACTTTACGGACTGTTTGTATGTATAATTCCTCAAGATTTGTGATATATGATCTTAAAATTTGAAACTTCATTATAAAAGATTAACACTGATGCCCCAAGTTCACACCTTTGATACTTCATTCTTAACTTCACTCTTCTTATGGGTAGTTTTGTATTGTATTGTATGTGTTTATGTTTAAATTTTATCGAATTGTTTCGATAATATATTAATTGGGAAAACTGATTCATATAGAATATCCACGGGATTTGAGATATATGATCCTAAAGTTCAAAACTTTATTCAAATGGGTTTACAATAGTGCCTAAAGTTCACACCTTTGATACTTTGTGCTTAACTTTCCTCTTTTGCATTGAAAGTACGTAAGCATATGCTCAAACTAATTTTGCCTAGAAAGTACAGGCTAGGTGGATAATATTTATATTGTAGTCGGTCGGTGCTATACGTATTGTAGCCTATGGTGAATCCTATGATATATTCGGTTAATTATGGATGTCTTTATGTATTTAAGGATTTTTGAAGTGGAAAATTACTCTTGTAATTAAAATTTTCAGGGCGAATCGTGTAGTTAGTAGTTACTTGAATGGCGGTCTGACAAACGAAGAAATATAAAATATGACAATGATAACAACATATCATATTAAATATTTCTTAATATGTGTGATTTGTGCAAAGTGGACTATGAAAATGGGAAGGAGGGAGTACAAAACACACATTATGCTATAAGATTGAAGATAAAATTCTTATTTGAAGTGTAGTTTATACTTCTTAAATCATTAAGAATGCAAATAAGATTCACCAAAATACCAATATGATTCCACTGGTTTGTAGACTAAATTAATTTAGTATTTGAACACAAGAATATATAAATTTGGGTATATTTACATTCACCTCTACTTGTAATTATAGAATTTAGGCACCTGTCAAGCCTAAAAACCCTTATTCTGTCCTGTAAGCAATGGTCAAAGAGAAATTTTGTTATGGGACCTAAATAAAGGTTGTTTAATCAGATTTTTTAAATTAGCAGTTACTAACGTCGCGATGCTAGATAGCAATAGGGCTTCTAAATGCCATGTATGAGAAAGTAGTGAAATTGGCTTGGTTCATTGAGTCTGCCCCGTTAAATATGATATTCATTGCCAATTTTTAGTTTTCTGCAATTGTATTAGTTGTTTATAAACCTTTCCAACTAATTATTGATATTTGAGCTTGATTTTAACTGGCAACCATGGTGCCACAGGGTTTAGGAAGCATATACTATGTTTAAGCCTGAGAAGATGCAGGCTGATTTTAATTCTCGAACTAATAAATCTAAAGCTAGTATATTACACTTATCAGTATTTTGAAATGAATATGAAGGTATCATGTTTTTGTCCTTACCTCCCATTTGTTATTTTACATATTCTATTTTACCTACAAACTGATGATTTACCTCTTCTTAATATATTGTGCTTGCCTGTTTCTCTATAACCTCTTAAAAAGTATCTCAGATAGCTTATAATATGTACCTTAGCTTTTTCTTTCATTACTTTGATAGGCAATATACCTACTGCTGATCCTAGAACTAATTGTTTGATTTTTCTTTATAAATGATGTGTGGTTCCCTAATTATTGTTTTGCAGATTTTTTTAGGAAAATTGTAGACCAAGGCGTCTGACTTTGAGAAAGAAAATATGGGGACTGAAGATCCCAATCGTGCATATATACCTTCACGGCCTGCCCCCTCACCCTTTGCTGCCACACAAGGTATTAGACCTAATATATTAAACCGTCCTATCGTTGGACCAGATGCCTCTGCCTTTAGGCCAACTCCGCCTCCTCCTCAACAGAATACTACCCCATTTTCATCATCAGGACCGGCTGAATCTGGTTCTGCTATAAAGCCAAATATGCATCCTGCATCACATCCCATAACTCCTTTTTCATCATCTGGGCCGGTTTCGGGTACAGAGACCCCTGAATTCAGACCTTCATACTCAGCTAGGTCTATTACTCCATCCACAAATGCAGTACCACCACAATCTGGTCCACCAGCATCAGGACCTTTTCAACGATTCCCATCCCCACAATTTCCCTCAACGATTCAAGCACCGCCTCCTCAGGCTTCACCTGCAGGACAACAATTTTTCCCCCCACAAACTAGGCCTCAAATTTCAACGGCACCAACTGGACCTCCACCTACTATAAACAGTATGCCGTCAGGTGCGAATATTCCCAACTCATCTGTAGATTCTTCAATCTTTGCTCCAAGACCAAACTTGCAGCCATCATTTTCCCAGATGGGTCCATCTAATTTTGTTCGCGGAACCATGCAATCAGCTTACCAAGCCTATCCTGGTAAGCAACCTCCTGTTGTTACCCAACCCCCACCTGTAAAGTCTGCAGCATTTGTTCCTCATCAAGAGAATTACCGTGCTTCTCCTCCGGCAGGACCCACTCCTTACCTTTCTTCTCAAGGTGGTTTTGGCGCTCCCCCAGTTGCAACATCTACTGGCCCGTTCTCGAGGGAGCAAATGAGACCCACGGGATCTGGACCTCCTATGGGACCTGTGCAAGGATTAATAGAAGATTTTAGTTCACTCACTCTGGGGTCTGTTCCAGGATCATTCGATTCAGGACTGGATCCTAAGACTTTGCCACGGCCTTTGGATGGTGACGTGAAGCCAAAATCTTTTGCTGAGATGTACCCCATGAATTCTGATTCCAGATATATAAGGCTAACAACTAGTGCCATACCAAACTCGCAATCACTAGTTTCCAGGTGGCATTTACCTCTTGGTGCAGTTGTTTGTCCACTTGCTGAAGCTCCTGTTGGGGTAAGAATCATTCACTCACGGCTTTCTTTTGTTGTTATCGAGAGATATTTTAGTTTATTGTATCTATGCACTCTCTTCAGTTTACATGCTTCTTGCTGACTGTTCAAATTCAGGAGGAAGTGCCAGTTGTTAACTTTGCTTCAATGGGGATCATTCGCTGTAGAAGATGTCGCACATATGTGAATCCCTACGTGACTTTCACAGATAGTGGGAGAAAGTGGAAATGCAACATCTGTGCTCTGCTTAATGATGGTAAATGCCCCTTTTGTTTATACAAGAGTGTTTGACTTTCATTATGGAGTGCAAGGGAAAAGATACTTGGCTATAGCTATGTAGTCTGTTTATAAGGGTACTCAAAATGTTTTTTGTGTTCACGTAGTAATATCTTCTATCATGTTTGCATGTAGATCAAGTCAAATTTCAGTGACTTTATTATATCACGGGGAGCATGTATTATATTAAACCTGCATCCTTTTTGAACCCACTTCCTCACCTGGTTAAAACTCCATCTTCTGGTCAACGATGATCCTCCAGTATTGTATTTTGACCCAAAAATAGTCCGAGACTGTTTAGATAAATAATTTTTTTAACGCATCTCTCTTATTAGTCCAAATGATGTTGCACTCATTTTCGGGAGGGGGTTCATCCTCATTTATTTGACATATAATTCCTGAACATTCCACCTCTCTTAGAATGGTTTTAAAATCCATTAATAGTTTATGCTTGCTGCCCATCTAATTCTTTATCCTATACATAAGCAGTGAACTGGTGGCTGAGCCAGGACTATGATCCATTGCTATCAATATGTAAATATATATTCAGATAGCTAATAAATCATGTAACAAGGAGCATTGATTATAATCTAAAAACCTTCTCTACTCGTGTAGTGTGTTTCATTGTAAAAGTAGCGTGTTGCATCATAAAAGCAACGTAATCCTTGGAAATATTTGCAAGGATCTTTAACTTGCATTTTGTTAAGAATATAGCATTTTAGCAGTCTAGTCTGTGACGTGTTCTAACATGGACTTAGAGCCAAATTTTACTTGGTGGTGTTGAGTCTATACCTAGGTACCTCGTTATGCTTGACACTTCAAACATGGACAGATTTGTTATAATTCTTACCCATGTAATGGCAACGGTGATTTAAATTTTTCGCTCGAAGTTAGTTTTTATACGAGGCGTATTGTTAAATGTGTTTGATGCACGTACTTGGCCTGAAGTCAGCTCCTGGTGGTCAACTCTTCAGGCCCAAATTGGCTTTGTGTGATTAATGTTAAGAATGCAAGTCACTTGTCAGGCCCATACTCTATTAGCAAGGGGCAAGCAGTTCGATTTTAATTTAACCCAATTTGCATAAAGGAGTGTCCGACTTCTCTATCAGGTTTTGTGCCAAGCTACGTGCATTTTGTAAATCTTATATTTAGTTCTTGGAGTTTTGGATTTACTGTCACCATGTTTTAACTAGACAGATCCTTTGGCCATCATTAATGTGCCAGGTTGTTTTTGCATATTCTGCCCCAAGCAATGATAACAGCTTGTTATATCCAAACAAGTACACAACACTTTTACCTTATTTTTGTAGACAATGTTTGATGGAGAGAAGGATTTGTTGCTCATTATAGTCTTGTTGGTGCTATGACTTGCTCTTTTTTATTTATCATATCTTTTAACACATATTTCCTAATATCATTGTGGAAATCATATCCAGTTCCAGCCGAATATTATGCCCCTCTAGATGCCACTGGTAGAAGAAGTGATTTGGATCAGCGGCCAGAGCTTAGCAAAGGTAGTGTGGAGTTTGTTGCTCCACCTGAATACATGGTGCGGCCACCCATGCCAACGCTTTATTTTTTCTTGATCGATGTGTCAGTATCTGCAGTCAGAAGTGGAATGATTCAGGTAAGACGTTCACCAAGGATATGCAGTTATTATTTGTTCTTTTTCCTGCTTTTTTGGGTGCATCAACTTCAGAAGTACTTTGCATTTATCTTTTAAATTGAAAATTACTTCAACTTAAATTGCTCGGTGGTTAAAACGTTGGTTATTTATGCCATGCATAATTCTCTGAACCAGTCCTTATTGAATGTTTGTTAAGCAAGTTGCAGGTTGTAAAGGCTAAACAAGGTAGAAATTTTTCCTATCATTCATGATCTCTTTACATATTCTCTTGTGCCCTTATATATAAAAACATCAATATGAAGTTGATCATATGCATATGAGTCTGGATGTGTATGTTGGAGTAAGTTACTTATAGTGTATAATGTTCTTCTTCAGGTAGTGGCAGAAACTATCAAGTCTTGTTTGGACAGGTTGCCGGGAAGCTCCAGGACACAGATTGGGTTCATTACTTATGACAGCACAATTCACTTCTATAATATCAAGGCAAGTATTATCTATTTGTTTTGGACTATCCCTTACTGCAACCATCCATATTCAAGGAACTGCTGTATTTGTCCTGCCAGTCGTCTTTGACGCAGCCCCAAATGATGGTGGTGTCGGATCTGGATGATATATTCGTTCCCTTGCCAGATGATCTCCTTGTTAACTTGTCAGAATCAAGAAGTGTTGTGGAAGCACTAGTGGATAGCTTGCCTTCCATGTTTCAGGACAATGTCAATGTGGAATCTGCTTTTGGTCCAGCACTTAAAGCTGCATTTATGATCATGGCAAGTATTCCTTGTTTGCATCTGAAGTTAGATTGATGACCTCAAACTCGATATATTATGCGATGCTGATTGTTTAGCGTCTGTTTTACTTCTTGCAATATTTAAAAAGTGTTGCATTTGAAAAAAAAATGTCACTCTTATGACAGTTCAGATCACTTATTATACTGATTTCTCTTCAATTCATGATATCTCACATACTTGTATGTATGTCTTTTGCTACAGAGTCAACTTGGTGGTAAACTGTTGATTTTCCAGAATACACTCCCGTCACTTGGTGTTGGTCGCTTGAGGTTGCGCGGTGATGATATTCGTGTTTATGGAACAGATAAAGAGCACACGATTAGAATACCAGAAGATCCCTTTTATAAACAGATGGCTGCTGATTTCACTAAGTACCAGATTTCCGCCAATGTGTATGCATTCAGCGACAAGTATAATGATGTTGCTTCCTTAGGTATAAATCAATGTTTGTATTGATCAAATGCTTTAAAACTTCAGTATCAGCAAAATATGGTGTGTAAAATTTGAGTGATCTCCTCTATAAGTAAATCTGATATAATAAGTTTATGACTGGGAGATAGAAGCTTGAATAATAACATCACATTCTTTATGCATCCACTTATAAGAATAGATCAATAGATGTTTAAGAAACTGTATATTTTGCTCTTGTAATTAAAAATATCTTAGGTCACAACCTTGCAGAAATATGTAATAGAATCAGTCTTTAATGCAACTATGAGTTCGAATTGTTCAGTATAATCTTACCTTTAGCAGGCAGTTAACTGTGTGAGCATTTGAGCTTTTATTCAAAAATCATGATATGTTTGCCAACTTTAGATTGTATTACTCGGGATATATACCTCATGTCATCCTATGCTTATTCTTTTTGGATGTATTTTTTTTGCTTATAGATAAGATACTCTTCCGTCTGCAATTACTTTTTTCTATTTGCAGTGAGATACCATTCCCAAATTTATATCTTTTATCATGTAGGTATTCTGGCCAAATATACTGGTGGACAGTTGTATTACTATCCAAGCTTCCAATCTGCCATTCACAAAGAGAAGTTAAGACATGAGTTAGCCAGAGACCTGACTAGAGAAACTGCCTGGGAAGCTGTTATGCGGATAAGATGCGGAAAGGGTTAGTCCTCGGTTATCCTTTTACTGTAGAAGTAGCTAAACAGTGTCTTTTTCTCATGGCCGAAATTGTGGGTGCATTTCTGGATACCGATATATACTGAATACATATATAACTTTTTTACATGTAGGTGTGCGTTTTACATCTTATCATGGGAACTTCATGTTGAGATCCACTGATCTATTAGCTCTACCAGCAGTAGACTGTGATAAAGCTTATGCAATGCAGTTATCCCTGGAGGATACATTGCTGACAACTCAGACAGTTTATTTCCAGGTTGCTTTGTTGTATCCTTTGTAGTGTGTGCAATCAGGTGAAGAGCTTGGGCTCCAGGTGTAGTTTACTAGTTTGATATTCAATAAAAAAGAGGAAGTAATATGTTAATCTGTTACAAATGACAGATTAGGATAACAAGAGGCAAATGAAAGATATAGACTTGTACAATGATTAAGTCTGTCACCGGGCTCGGCTGGAAGTGTCCAACATGGATACATGTCCAAGTGGTGGACCTGGCAACGTTTGAAAATTTTATATATTTTTGGCTTAGTTATTTAAGTGTCCTTACCCACGTCTGAGTGTTGAGTGTCCGACACGGGTACTTGGGGCAATATGAAGAGTCCGGGTAACATAAAATTAAGTGCTCATATAGAAGAAGTTTTTATACTAAGCCTTGTCATGAATCATAGTATCTCAAATGAGTAGCAAATAATATCTTTCATCACTAGGTTTGGTCATTAATTCTCAATAAAAGCAAACACTTCTTGAGAAAGCATTCAGCAGCATGGAATAATTATCCAAAGAATATGTTTATACTTCTGAGTAGTACAACCTCTGTTGTCTGCAGTCATTTACTAATTACTTTATATTATAGGTAAGTCACATAAGTCACATACTTACTCCAGTTTTAAATCAAAACATTGGTGTCAATTGTAGAATATTGGTGACCACAATTTTTCAACAAACTACTTAACATTTCTCAGAAGATGTACGTGTGTCGTAACATTACAGCTTTCTGCTGAAAAGACTGCGAGGAGATTTAGAAGGAAATTTATAAAGAGATCTCATTATTGCTGTTTTAAGTATGAATTTAGTATTGGAAGATATACGGGTCTTAAATATGTCAAGGCACTAATCTTGAAAGCATAGAAATATGATTGGGTGGCATAACTCCCATTGACTTCAATGCCACAACGGGGCATGGTGATGGTAACAAATTCTTTTGTCCGGATAACATGTTATCTCCTAAATATACTATGCATTCTTAATGCAAAATGAATTGCCATGTGCCTTTCTATTTTTTTGTTGTGACTTGGGGAGTTCAGGAGAAATTTAACGCGACCAGTTTTAAAGTTACCTATAGAATTTTGATATTGTCAAGTGACCAGATTAACAAACTCGTTTCATGTTATGTTGTGGGTTTAGTGTTAAAGAGGTGTTGTATTTTGTGCTGTCATTTTCCTCAGTTACTGTGTGCTTCAAAATTTCCGATCATTGTATGTTTATTTTTACTCGAATTGTGCTCCTATGTGAAATTGTTTGGTGAGTCATTGGAAATAAGTTGTATCTATTATGAAGTTCCTTAACCTTCAAAAGATACACTTCCTCCAATGGAGAAAGGCGGATAAGGGTACACACGATGGCAGCACCCGTGGTTGCAGAGTTAGGAGAGATGTATCGACAGGCTGACACTGGTGCCATTGTTTCGTTGCTTTCAAGACTAGGTAAACTAACATATATAGTTACAATTCGATTGCGGAACTTTCAATCTATATGTTCTTGAAATATGACTTATAAGCATATTTTGGTTTGCAGCAATTGAGAAAAGTCTGTCCTATAAACTAGAAGAAGCTCGCAATTCTATTTTACTCAGACTTGTCAAAGCTCTCAGAGAATATCGAAATTTATATGCTGTGCAGCATCGTGTTGGAAACAGGATGATCTATCCAGAGTCATTAAGATTCCTCCCTTTGTATGCGTTAACACTGTGCAAATCAACACCCTTACGTGGGGGTTATGGTGATGTTCAACTTGATGAACGCTGTGCAGCAGGATACACCATAATGGCTTTGCCAGTAAATAAACTTTTGAAGCTTCTGTACCCTACCTTGGTGCGAATTGATGAGCACCTTGTCAAAGTAAGTAGTAAGTTGCATTCATGATCCATGGAATGTATTGCTTTTGTTATGTATCTCTTAAGTTACATTGGGATTGCAGGCACTACCAAAAACTGATGAACTCAAAAATATATGCAAGGCGCTACCACTTACTGCAGAGAGCTTAGATGCTGGTGGTCTTTATATTTTCGATGATGGTTTTAGGTTTGTCATATGGTTTGGGAAAATGCTGTCACCAACTATTGCTATGAATCTACTTGGTGATGACTTCACAACAGATTACTCAAGGGTATGCTTCTTATACTATATTACACAGTCACACACACACATGTTGATGAGTAAAATAATGCTTATCAACATTGCTAAGTTGTAGCAATTATAGATCGATCCAGGATTCTATCAATTTTTCACAACCCTAACAATTTAAATCAGGCAGACTAGACCAATTTTTTTAGAGAGATTTGATTAACCTAATTAGCAAATAATATCAAATAAGATAAGAAATCTAGGTAGGGGTGGCAAAATCCGACACGGCCGGAACCCGACATAGACCCGACTCGAAAAAGATAATAAATTATGTGCCTATTACAAGTTTATAAAGCTTAATCAGTGCACTGAGTTCATTGAAGATCATTATTATAATTAAAATAGTCACATTGTGGTAGATGTTATATGCGAATTCTTTGAAGATATCTTGTTTGATGTGAAAACTGAAGTAAAGGTTTTTCATTTCTGTTTTATTATAATAACCAATCACTTCCTTTAACAAGCGGGAAAAATACAGCAGTTATGTGTTAGTATGTTCTTGGAAAGCAGAAAATTAAAAGACTATAAGACTGGTAGCAGGTCTTCCTTTAGGCTTCATGAACGAAACTGCAAGCATGCATATTCTATGTTATATATATATATATAAATATATATTACGGGGTTCATTCATCTCGAATTTACAAAACAAGTTTATCAGTCACACACTATAGTTGTGTAGACCGTGTTTATAATGGAACGTGCATTAGTGTTTTGCTGTGAACATGATGTCTAACCCTTCCACTGTTTGTCTCTACCTTTCTCCAGTATTTGATCTGTTCAATGTTCTTTCTGTCGGGAGGCGTATATATTGTTAGGAAGGTGTTTGACTTCATTCTTGTATAATCGTCAAAATCAGGTTTCCTTATCAGAGCGTGACAATGAAATGTCAAGGAAGCTAATGCGCTTACTTCAAAAGTTTAGAGAGTGTGACCCATCATATTATCAGTCGTGTCATCTTGTTAGACAAGGTGAACAGCCAAGAGAAGGCTTCTTCATGTTGGCAAACCTTGTTGAAGACCAAGTTGGTGGTATGAATGGCTATGTTGACTGGATCCAACAAATTCATCGGCAAATTCAGCAAAACGCATAACATACAGGTAAGAAAACACTGTTACATATAGCAAAAAATATAATGCACTGTTACAATAATTTGATTGATGCATAAATGACAATCGTGTAATAAAACTTTTATAGGAGTAGTTGTCACTAACATACGTTAAAAGAGGAGATTATACGGACTATCAGTTGTCCGATATACTTGTACAAAATAATTGCTATGGTGTGTCTGGAGCTCAAAGCGCCAAATATATATGTGTAGGTCAAGTCAATTTTAGATGTTTTCAGCGAAGCTATGTAACCTAACATCTTGGATGGTGTGGATCAGGGTGATCCGAAAGTACTACCACTTAGACACATCAATTGTAGGCTTGTTCTTTTACTCACCTCATTGACGCAGGATGTTCTTATTAGGAAAGTAAGTAAAGTAATCTTTCTATATATTTTCTTACATGCCTCGTGGAGAAATATAAAGAGTGTAGCAAGGATCTGCTCATATCTTGTTAATAGATATAGAGATGGCCAAAGATAGTGGACATCATGAAGTTATTTGGAGGAGTTTAGAGGTTATGCAGCGCTATGAAGGCATGTTTTGGCAATCTGGGATATAAAATCATAAATACATATGTGAGCAAGGACCTCTGTTAGAACAGAAGTGGCCAGTTCTTAACCGATGATTTGCCAGAGAGAGAAGATTGTGGTTGTTTGACCAATTTTTTTCTCGACGGTGACAACATCGGTGAAGAGGAGTGTCAATGAGCAGAAAACTGTCGAGGAGGTGGGATGAAGGGTAGTATAAACCTCTTTCACGACATGACCTATGATAGGAGTTCCTATATATGTCGTTTAGAGTAGCTTTTTATCTTTGTGGGGTTGAGCACAGAGGGAAGCATGGGGGTTTCTAAATACGTTAAATTAGAGAGGCTTACATTCTCTCTGAAGAGATGACCTGTGTCGGGTGTTTCTTCTTATGGTTTCCATGCTTTTTTCCTGTGTCCCTGTATTTTTTTCAACCAGATTATTGTCCTTTCTTCACTATTTTTCAGTTCAGACAAACTTTTTGAAGTGAGGATTTTTATAATGTTTATAAGTTTCAATATATATACATTTTAGAAATAAAATAAATTCAATTCAAAAGCTGTGGGTCGTTATGAAAACTCTTTTCACTTCTAGGAATACGGGTGAGGTTCGAGTAAATGTCACTTTCACTAGATTCTACTTGAGTCTTTACGAGAACCTCTCTACTTTTGGGGATATGGGTAACGTTCGAGTATGTTGCCCTATCTGGGCCCTACATGCAAATGAGGTATGCTGGGGTATGTTTGGTTTGGTTTTCCTTAAGCCTGGTTTATAGTTCAGACTAGGGGTGTACACGGTTCGGGTTGGACGGGTTAAAGAAATTTAACGACCCAACCCAATTAAATCGGGTTTTCAAATTCTCAACCCAAACCATAAAAATTAAATTCATAACCCAAACCAATTTGTATTACTTCGGTTCGGATCGGTTTGGATCGGTTTGATCGGGTTATGAAATATAAAATAATTTTCTTTTCATAATCTAGCAAAGCCAAATTTCGACACATCAAAAGATAAAACTTTAACTGTATGTACTACAGCAAGCAGGTGAAATACCTAATATATACAAAATGAGTTAGGCACTATAACATTTTAAAAAACCTGCACTAGTGACTAAAACAATTAAAGCTTGATACTAAGTTAAGCTCGATACAAGAAACTTCAGAATTACAACAATAAATTTAAAAATTAAGTTGAATAGAAACAATTAGTAAAGCACAACAAATCAATAATTATCAAAGCACAACGAATCAACAATTAGTTAAATGGACTAGGCTAACGTATTATGGGTTATTAGGGTGGGGTGAATAATTTTTATATGTAATTTAATATTTTTTAATCGGGTTGGGTTGGATCGGTTAAAAAAAATCGATACCCGTGTCCAACCCAATTAAATCGGGTTACTCATTTTTTAATCCAATTATTAATCGGGTCAAAAAAGTTCGGTTCGGTTCGGGTGAAATATGGTCGGTTTGGGTTGGTTCGGTCGGTTTCACCGACCCGTGTACACCCCTAGTTCAGACAGTTGTATTGATTTTGGATATATGTTAATAAGATTCCAGAAGTCCTGTTATATTTGAAATATAATTTTTGTAACGGATGTGATAGTCAACAATCAATATTAATTTTTATCATGTGGTTTCAAATTAGGATTAAGTGTGTGTGTGTTGGGGGGGGGGGGAGGAGCAGGTTTGGGACACCACACGCTCTTGGTCAAATATACAGCTAGATTATCAACAAACAAGAAAATAAAAACCCTCGAACTAGTATATGACCTAATTACTTAAAACTTTCTTGATTTCAGGGTATCTCATTCTAGCAGAACATCTACAGGATTAGCAAGTTCCATCTTTCTCGACTCCGAGAAAAATTTTGACCGAGGAAAATCAAATCTACTTCATTCCTCTGAAAGTGTAGATAATATCTGATGAGATTGAAAATGATATGTTTAGAGTAGCCTCAAAGTAAATGCATCTGTCCTATGTAATATTTACTAGGCTGTGGTGGAATAAATTAGAGTCTCAATATGTTTTTGTTTATTTGCAAATTGATGAGGGTATTACGTGCAAGTTTTTGTTCTCTGAACCAAGGGTTGAGATGCTATTATCAATTAGAGTGCTTGTTTGGTGTGCTTGTTAAGTTGAGTTGTATAGAAGTGCCTGCAATGGGAACAAATTTTCGTTGTAGAGCCCGAAAGCTTATGGTGCATTGCTTCATGAGGGAAAGCTGACTTTCTCGATCCATTTTGCAGATCTTTTTTTTTTTCTTTTTTTTAAAACAAAATTAGAACTGATTGTGTCCTCTAGAATGATCCGGGCTCACTTACCATCTATCTTCTGTGTGAGCACAACAATCTGGACACGAATGTAATTTACTTGAATGTATACCGAACTGTTGGAATAATGAAGCCGAATTTTAGCTGTACTGCCGTTCAAAGCATATGTGAAAGGGAAAATAGATTTTTTTGCCACCCAACTTATTATGATTCTGGTGTTGATACCTAACCGATTGTTTTAGATGTTGACAAATTTTGGGTTCTGTATCTGCCTCAAGATTGCACAGGAGAAATTGCAATTTGTGCTACTTTTTTTCATATTTCTTTTATCTGCATTTGGTTCCAATTTAAATGTATTTTTTTAATAACCATAAAAACAATAAAATCCAACATTCAATTTATTTTTAATTATTCAAAACTTTTCTGGTTGCCTTAAGGAGGTGTTACTTGGTTTGGTTTATAGTGTGCTGTAAGCCTGTAACAAGCCCATGGCCCATGGGGCATGCATGATGCTGCTTCTTTGGTAAACTGCACTTAGAGGTTCTAAAACTATTAAACCAATCCAAATCAATATAAATTTGGATGAATATAAAATCACATTTAAAATAATAGATTTGGTTTGATTTTTGGTCTCATATTTCTCACAAAATATGGATCTAACCATATTTTAACCATATTTTCAAAAAATATGAACTTCTAGGCAGCTGTGGTCACCAAAGTCCAAACAATGCGGTGTTGCACTCCACTCACTCCAGCATGGTGCCTTTTATCACTTGTTCCGAATGCAAACTCCTTCATCACCTTCACAAACTCACAGCTCGGGTCAGTACTTGGTTATAATTAACTTGCCCATTCAGTTTATAACCATTGAAACCATACTATTGGGCCTAAATCAGTCCCGTATTCTTATTATATGATGAGTAGCCTATTAAATATTATTAAACTAGTTTACCCATGATCTAAACTAAAACCATAACCATATTTATTAATATATGGTTTGAAAATGGTTTTGGTTCATTTATCCAAACCACATCCATTTTATAAGAACCAAAATCAAACCAATCACACATTTTGCCACCTCTGACTGCACCCATATGTCGAAACTATATTTGTACATAATCCGAGACTAATTTAAGTTATAAATGAATTAATTAAATTATAATAGAGCTTACGATAATATTGAGATTTATTTTGTTATATGTGTTAAAATATTTTACACAATTAATTAAATTAAAAATTAATTACATTCTTTTATTTTTATTAATATTTTCATTGATTAGTCTGCATGTATCCTATGTCAAGCTTGTCTACAACTTATTAGCTTGCCAGCTCACTCGATTCAATTTGTTAACTAAAATAAAATTAAATAAGTGATTATGAGTGATGGATCAAGAGTTCGAAGGAGTAGTTAGAATAAATGAGAATGAGAAATGATAATGATATATTTGAGTCTTTAAATAAAATAATTGAGTTTAGTCAGAGATACGAGCTCTTTCAAAATACCCAATTCAAAACTTAAATTTATTTATTAATTATTTAGTTCGCTTTTAACTACTCCAGCCTGGATGTTTAGTAACGAGAATCCGAAATGAATATTAAGGATAATAGTTAAAAGAGAATTTTCTTAAAATAAATTACAAGAAAAAGATTATTACAAACATAAATAAAAAAACAAATCAGTTTGATGAGAATGAAACTTCCATTCCGATAAACCAAATTCATCATTCAACATTAATCATCAAATGAAGTGGAGATTATTATCTTTAAGCAGCCAAATCAATTCTTATTTTCACTCATCGATCGAATTCACTAGCTCAAAGCAAATGTCCCGATATCATGTATCTGCCTAATTTACTTGCTCTTTTGCTAAAAGTAACTAATCTTTCGTTGGGTGAGCGATAATAATTTGTTGGAGTGGCCACAACTAAAATGCGTGGGTATAAACAACTAATGACGTACTAAAAGTGACCTAATTTTTTTTTTTTTTTTTTTGCGTGGGTATAAACAACTAATGACGTCCTAAAAGTGACCTAATTTGATTGCTTGCAAGAAACGTTTGTTTGTCTTCTTTGATTAAAGTTTGGCTCGTCGTTACGTTCCGGTGGTCCTCTTCCCCTTTATGTGTTTCGAGATTTATTGCAAATCGGAGTCGTTTAAAGGTGGTGGACCCAGAGATAATTTCCCAAGTATGTGTATGCAGTAAATACATGTATTATTATTTTCTGATAGTGTTATTTTCAGATTTTTTTTAAAAAGTCCGGATATAAGTTTAATATTAAATGCTAGATATAAATTTGAAAATGTAAAAGGAATTTTTCAAAATTTAATTTTCCTATTATTTGTCTTTAATTCATCGGGTTTTTTTTAAATTTGTTGATTTAGAAAAATTAGTCCCTGTTTTCTCATAATTATAGTAGTGCGTTCGAAAAAAATTCATAGTATTTCTAAAATTTAATTTTATTAATATGTGAAATGATTATTTTATATTTATAAATCGTCATGCATATTTAGTATTTCTAAAATTTAGTATTTTTCTAAATTTTTATATTTAGTATTTCTAAAATTTGAAATCCTGGTGTTATAAAATTCAAAATTAAGTTACCTACAGTATATTTTTTAACAAGAAGACAAGACACCGCACCAAGCTTTTAAGTTTTGGATTTATAAAATTTATTATTGGTGTTTTGGATTCTTGTGGAACCTGCACATGAGTCCAATGTCGGTGTGAGGAAGTTTTAATATACTGTAGGACAGTAGCTGCTTTATATAGGAGCATCCAGATTTTCTGTAAGGAACATTAATTATTATTTGTTGGTGTTTGTTAGAATATTTATTACACAAGAGGATTATGTATATGTTACTGTTACTTGTGCTCACAGTTGTTATAAGGATTTTTATGAGATATTTTTTTTTTTGAAGAATTTATGAGATATTTGTTGTAGTTAAGTAACTTTTTTTTAATGTATTTTAGTTTCTAGATTATTTATAATTATTTTATCAATTTTTAAGTAAATATAATATAATTATTATAATCTTAACTTTATGTATAAAAACTACTCATTCCGTCCAAAATGACTCCTTATTTTGAAAAAGTCAATCGTACTAAATTATATAGTATTAACTTTGTTGTTTTTTGCAAATAATATAAAGTTTTAGTAACACAGTTTTATTATTATTATGAAAAATTGGATTTTGACTGGTACAAGAAAACGGGATGTAAGAAATATATTTTAAAACTTAACAATAATATATTGTCGATAGAAATAGAGCTTTTATTTTGTATTGATTTAATGAAAATTTTTAATTATTATGACCGAAATTAAAAAATTAAATGAAACATAAAGAATGTACAAAGTTACAAACTACCCAATCGTATTTAGATTTAGTATAGATGAATATATAAGAATTAAGATGGACACAAAAAAAAGATAATCATATGATTTAGATAATTTAAAGTAATTAAAGAAAACATAATCTATAAACTGTTTTAACAACGAGAATGCATACAAAAAGTAATATGGTACAATTACAGAAATGACACTGCCGACAACTATACTGTAAAAGGAGCTTGCCGCGAGTTTCACCAAATGCCTCCACTATATAAAATTTTAATTTAAATCATATCGAATGTGGAAGGCACTGTTCCAGCACAAGAATAAAGAAAAAGAACGAAAGATAACATATAAAATCAATGAGTACCTCTTTAATTTTTATTTTTTTGGAGGAAGGTACCTCTTTGATTTAAAATTGCAAATTATTATGAAATGATTGATTCATCCATGATCCATATAGAGTTTTGTTTAGGGTGATTATACACCGAGCAAATGGCTCATAAGAAAACTCGAAATTATTTCAAAATAGACAATTTCAAATTATTTTCAAATGCATGTGTCGTATTGCAAACATGTCGCTAACTAATATTAAGATTAGTTGGAGTAAGAAAATATATCTTGCATTGGAGTCCTTATATTCAAGGGGATATTAATTCTTCTGAGCTACAGGAGCTAACCCAATAAAATAACACTTGAAATAAATTTAAATATAATTTTAATTTTTTATTATATATTTTTCATTAGATTTAACATGATATTAAATACTTGTTAATATTTCTTGTCCCATAATATATCGACTTATATAACTAGGGCTTGTTCGACTAAGTACACTTTCTAGTTTTCTGTAGTCAAAGCTGAATACCTCCCCCGGTGCAATATTAATTTTAAGTCTGTATCATGACTTGTCAACACAAGGACTTTATTTTGTTAAATTTACTTAAAAATATTAGGCTTCTTCGACTTGTTTTCGAGGTTAACGTTCTGGACTTCTTGGACGCAAGTTTTTTCTCTTTTCTACAATATCATCAGCCGCATCATCACTTTGCGCTTGTGTTTTGAATATTTGATTGCTGCATTGTTTTTCAAACAATGATACTGGAACTTAAAACATATTAGAATGCTTTTGCGTGCGACACGTACCTCATTATCTGTTTTATTTATACGAGCTTATAGCCCGCACGGGAGCTTTTTAATTATTTATAAATTTTTAAAATATATTTTAAATGGTGTGAAAAATTAAATTTATAAATAATAAATTAAAATTATATGTATCATGCCAAAGTATTAAATTCTTTCTTTCAAATTTTAAAATTTATTAAGTAGAATATGTGACGCCAACTCCTATTAGATTATATTTATAAATATATTTTATATTAGAATTATTATACTGTGATTCAAATATTTTTCTAAAAATTTTTATGGTTCGAGATTAAAATTGATAAAACAATTTATTTTGAACTAGGAAGATGAATCATAAACATGCAATAAGATAGTAGAATTTGTTTTGGATTAAGAAAACGTTTTAGTATTCGTTCCTCACATAAATCAGGCATATTAATTTTAAAATATATTAGATAAAAATAATTTTGTGACGGTGCGATTTATACGATTCTACAATTAAAATTGGTAGGAAACATTTATTTTGGATTAAAAAAACCAAAAAGACATGAAAGACAGAATTTGTTTTGGATTTAGAAAAAGAATTATAAACATGCAAGTAGATATCAGTTTCCTTATAGAACATAATTTAATTTTGTCTTAATCTAACGGTGCTTATTTGTTCAATATACGATCTAACGGATGATAAGCTTTTGAATCATAGGACCATGCGACCAAATTATCTCCCTTACGCTTATTATATATAAGTATATAATATAATACGTTGGTAAACTCACTTATAAGATTACTTACGTATATAATAGAAATTTATTGCATGCAAATGCACAATATAATGAAAGTATTTCTTGTAAAATTTTTTAATAGTAGATCCCTCATAAACAAAGTTTAGCATACTATCTACTTGACACTAATTAGAAAATCATAACATATCAACCTAGCTATTCAATATATATTAATTTCAACTTCTTTTAGTCGGTTGATTTTACATACTTGTATTATTTATTTGATTGGAGTGCAGATGGAAAAGACAAAGAATGGAAGGATGATGACTGATGAGCCGTCCAAATAGTACAGTAAATAAAAGAAAAGGATATGACAATCAACAGTGTCTCCATGATTTAGAATTTGTAACATGCAATGTAATTACATGTCATTGATTAGGCCGGACAAAGGTGCTCATAAACAAAAGAAAGTTAGACTCGGTTCTTAATCAATCATCAATTAATACTTAATGCTCCTTAATTAAATTCTTAATAAGTAGTATAATTTTGTTCTATTATTAGAATCAACGACTGTCCAATTGGTTGATTTTTGTTTATAAGTTTGTTTATTAAAAATATATTTTGATATATATAAACTCTGTATTTGTCTATCCTATATTATAACTCTCTTAAATCTATCTTGTTCTCGATATAGATTACGAAAATTTTGTATTAAACCTGTTTAATAAAATGTATCATTTGAATATATTCTTAAGTTTTCTAATAAATTTGGAATTTTATAATTTGAATATATATATATATATATATATATATATATATATATATATATATATAACAATTAAATTATATAACATTCAAATATTTATATATAACTAAAACTAAAAATTACAGCAGTTTGACATATCAGTTTATGTATAGAATACCCTTCATCCACAGGGTTTGTTTCTCTTTTCATTTAGTACATGTAATCCTTTTTCTCTTTACATTTTACATATACCTATTTATGAATTATCAGTGGAGGGCTGAATTCACCATTAGGACTTAAGAGTGAAGACCGGTCACTATAGCTTCAATATATCATATTTCGAAAATCATTAAAAGATTTATGGAGCAAAATTTTAATTTTGAGCTGCATCTTATCCCAAAAGGTAACTTAATTTTATTTTAATTTTGGATATATATTAAATCATTCTTACACATTAACCTATGCTAGGAATATGAGTATAATTTCATAAATACATATAAAATTAAAAAAATGCATAAATCTCAAAGTATAAAATTAAGATAAATACTTATAATTTAAATTACTTAAAAGATAAGTGAAAATTGAAATTTTAGTTTATTATTTATTTGCATAATCTTGTTTTATGGATAATTATAAATTACTAAGAAGTATTAATAAAAACGAATATAATAAGACGATATATTTGCAATTATAGTATTTAGTGTTATATAAATTTATCAACCATAATACTAATATTTTGAAAAACATTTATTTTTTTTCTTAAATTTAAATCACTATTATATATAGTGACACTTTTAACAAAAAAATCTTTAACGGAAAGTCCGGGAGCTAAACATCTTCTTAGACCTTGTTTGTGTTAGTTTAAAATAATAATTTGTGACTTATGATAAGTTAATATGACAAAGTCATGTGTTGTTTAATTTGTGTAATTTTTTGTTGTTGGTAAATTATAATTTGTTAAAAATAAAATAATGAAAATAAATTTGATAGGTTACTCCCTCCGTTCCTTATACATTTTCTTTTTCGGATCTTCCATTCAATTCTCTCCATTTCAAAAGCTTCCCAAAATAGTAAATTTTTACTATAAAAGTCTCACCCGTGCACTAACTTCATCTACTTTTCCAAATCTATCACTTAAATATTAGTGGGTATTTATTAAAAAATTATATAAATAAAATAAGTTGTTCAAGAAAATATACATTTCATTGTAATGAGTTTTTAATTTATTTATTACTTTATACTCCCTCCCTCTCTTCCATTTATTTACACTTTTGTGAGTGTACCGTCCAATTCTTTACATTTCAAAACTTACGAAATATAGTCAACGGGTTCCACCACTTTTCCACTTTTCTTTCCTTCTCACACTACTTACTCCACGATCTTCTTTTTATACACTAAAAATTAATGGGTCACACCACTTCACCTAATTTTCTTTCTTTTTTCCACTACTACTTTATACCTACAGTATTTCTTAACCTCCGTACCCAACCCATTCGATAAAGACAGAGGGAGTATTTATTATATAAATAAATATATTATAACTTAAAATAAAAAATA
Organism: Daucus carota subsp. sativus; assembly: GCF_001625215.2. Classification (NCBI taxonomy): domain Eukaryota; kingdom Viridiplantae; phylum Streptophyta; class Magnoliopsida; order Apiales; family Apiaceae; genus Daucus; species Daucus carota. The sequence continues at coordinate 44,379,509 of NC_030385.2, read as the reverse complement.
ACAAGTGACCAACCATTTCTTGAAAGAAAATGCAATTAGTGTAATTACCGGCAATGGATGCACCACCATCGAATATCAATCCCATGACTGTGACAATCTCTACCACTCAGGAGTCAGGACCACTCCTCTTCCTCACCTTATATATATAATAGCATCACTACACGTATATAACTATCATATATGTACAATAATTATATATGCAAGTATATGTATCTGCAGTGTGCAAGTCCCCAAAGGACGTCACGGATACCGGCCGAACTCAAGCTACCTTATCATCATCTTATCTATACTTGTGTTCGGCAAGCTGAGAGTGAGTGCGTGGACCCCACTTTCTTCCTAAACTGTCTCCCACCACCTTCATTTCTTCTCATATTTCTCCATCACCCTATACCCTTGTTGTTATTACACAAGAATAAACAATTTAATAATAGTACTAGATTTTCAATAAAACAGTACTAGGGTTCTTCAAAATACAAAAATAAAAACAGTTCATACAATAAGAAACTACACATTATTAGGCGAGTAATTTTAATCAAGAGGTACCCTCATCAAATATATGTAATATAATCCCTTTGGATTACACAATATACTTCTAAAACAAACAAAAAATAAGAATATATAAATAATTCCCTGGATGAAACAGTACTCCTGCAACTTCTCCTGAATATCATGTTCAGGTGCCTGCAGACCAGACCCCGATAAATCATTTGTCTTGAATATAAGCAGCCAATACGTTTTTAAAACACGAAACGCGTAATTAACTTATATCATACTGTAATACTCTAGTTGTCTTCTGATGATTCGGGGCTCGGGAACTCATTCAAGTCAGGTTTGTGATAAACCCTACCCGAATTCGAAACATTCGAAGAATCATTAGAACCATGATGAGAGGCCTGAAGAGCGTCAACCCTAGCTCCAACCTCAGTAGCTTTTTTCCTAATAGAAGCCGCAGACAAGTCATGAAGCTGATCCCCTGGCTCATCCGTTATCAGCTCGGGAAAATTAAGCCGAGCCGAGGGGCCTCTGAGGTAAAACACGGCCGTGTCATACGCCCGAGCCGCCGCAACCGGGGACGAATACGAGCCGAGCCAAATCCGAGACCGTTTATTCGGCTCCCGAATCTCGGCCACCCATTTTCCCCACTTGCGCATCCTGATTCCTCTGTAGATCTTGGTGTTCTCCTGGTGCTTAGAGTGCTTTCTTTTATCATCGAGATTTGATGAACAACAATCGGTGCTGCCCTCCATAAATATATGAATAAATAATAAATTTTCGAGAATTTAGAAAAATTGAAGGAGAGAGACCGGAGGTGTGTTGTTGTGGAGAAATAAATTCTAGGAGAAGAAAAAACAAAGGGGAGTTAATATGAGATAAGGAGGAGATTCCATTATCTGTCCTACTGAAAACCCTTTTGCCTCTTCACCAACGTCTACTCTTACTTTATTGGGTCCTGTTCCTTGCCAACCGGTTGCCGGGAAAGGGTTATCTAACACACTGTACGGGGGCCATTAGATTTAGATTTCAAGGGCTCAGATCCAATTTTGAGTTTTTAATGCATCCGCGGATATTATCCGCGGAAAGGGGAACTCCCATTCCGCGGATAATATCCGCGGAAAGGAAAATTTCCCTTCCGCGGATATTTATAGCGGATCCCTTGAAAACTCAAATTGGATCTGAGCCCTTGAAATCTAAATCTAATGGCCCCGTACAGTGTGTTAGATAACCTCTTCCCGGCAACCGGTTGGCAAGGAACAGGACCCTACTTTATTATATACGCTCTATTTGGAGCTTGCAGTTCCCTCCATGTATACTTTTTTACGTACGTATAGTATTTGTGTTTATTATTTATTCAGTGAACACGTTAACGTATATTATAATAATACATCTTTAATCTTGAATAATTACTAATTTTATCTTATTAATTCAGAAGGGTTTGACGGTAGTATGAAAAAAGAATTCGAAAATCAACTTGTTGAGTGGGTTCAACCCAACTCCAGTCGTTGCTTTTTTTTCTGTTACTTCGAAAGTCCCACATCAGAAAGATAAAAGAAGATTTATCTTGAATATAAGCAGCCAAAAAATTCTATTAGTATGAGGCCTTTTGGGAGGTGCTCAAAAACAAACCCGTGCGGGCTCAGCCCAAAGCGGACAATATCGTACTATCGTGGAGTTAGGCTTGCTTAGCTGGCCCAACAAGTGGTATCAGAGCGAGGTTCAGAGGTTCAGAAGTTGATCTTGGGGTTGCGGGCTGCAGTTGTGTGATGTGGGGAGAGACTCTCCAGAACTACGATTAGGTAGTCAGACGGCGTGTCTCGCAAGATGATGAGGAACTGATGAATAGTGGCGGTATAAGAGTCACAAGATTGGTGGTTCTTGGATTGAGGGGAGATTGTTGAGTGGGTTCAACCCATAAGAGTCACAAGATTGGTGGTTCTTGGATTGAGGGGAGATTGTTGAGTGGGTTCAACCCAAGTCCCACATCAGAAAGATAAGTACTATCGTGGAGTTAGGCTTGCTTAGCCGACCCAACACAACTTTACCTGAAACTCATATGTTGTTTAAATTTTTGTAATAACACAAATACACAATTATCTTATATTTATACTCCTATTAATTTATTAAAATATATTGTAGTTGATTATTTAAAAGTGATTTTAGGATATAAAATGCTAGTAAATATGAAGAGATATTAGTGGATAAAATATTTGGAATTATCTGGGTATTTAATTAATATTTAATTCTGGACGGTTGAATCATTGGCATGACTATTAAGATACCGTGGCAACTGGCAAGATAAGGTTTTGCGAGGGCAGGTTACCAGGATAGATACAAGTCAAATGATGGTCATATGGTGTCACATTGGGATTCGGTTTAGCGAATGTTTTCCGATTTATGGCTGCTTCTTGTCTCCTATTAATTTTATTGTCAAATTTTTAATTATTTGATCGATACAAATGAGATCCATCCGGATTTTACAATAGAAAGTACTTAATAGGGTACCCGTACGTCCTATTTCAGATATGCTCTTAAATATATCTCATTTCATTTATATGTTTTATAATTTTATTTTATAAATAAAATTAATAAAATATTATTTTATTCACAATTTTATAAAATATAATATCTCTGACTAGATAAACTATGTTAATAAATATACTACTTCGGTCATCTCATTTTTTACTAATTTTTTTTCACTGCTTTATAAGTATTTCAAGTTGTATATAAAGTTTAAGTTTTAACTTATTTTAAATTATTTGTTTAAAACTTTAACTTTTAGTCAAGTATGTGTCGAGTTCTCCGTATAAAAAACTGAGGGCAAATGCAGGGTATGACATGTTTAAGATGCAATCCTTATCCTAAAAAATAAAAAAATTATTTCTTGAAAATATTCTATTTCATGTGTGTGTGCACACACACATATATGAAATAATATTTCAAAAACGAAAAACAATAGAGTTAATTGCAAATGGCAACCCTTTGGTTTCGGCTTATTGCACATTCCACCTAATAGTTTTGAAAAATACACTTTGCATATCCAGACTTTTAACCCGTAGACACTTTGCACCCTTTCCGTTAAATTCTGCAGTTACAGTTAACTTTTGCAGGGACATTTTGGGAAATTTAATTATATATTTAATTAAAATTAGATCTTTATTTAATTTTTTTTACCATCTAAACGATATTTTTCGGAAAAACTTAAAAAATGAAAATTGTAGAGAATAAAAGGATCTTCTTAGAACTATAAGGTTCAAAATTTTCGTAATTTTTTTTATAATTATTTTTAAAAAATTCAAAAATTAGCAATCTTGTAAAAATGAACAATCGTTTTTAAATAATTATTTAAATTTTGAACCTTATTGTTCTAAAAAGATCTTTTTATTCTCTACAACTTTCGTTCTATAAATTTTTTCGAAAAAATATCGTTTAGATGGTCAGAAAATTTAAATAAAAGTCTGATTTTAATTAAATATTATTAAATTTCCCAAAATGCCCCTACAAAAGTTAACGGTAACGGCAGAAATTAATGGAAAGGGTGCAAAGTGTCTACGGATTAAAAGTGTGGGGCTGCAAAGTGTATTTTCCAAAACTATTAGGTGCAATGTGCAATAAGCCGAAACCAAAAGGGTGCCAATTGCAATTAACTCAAAACAATATTAATAATTAGAAGTAACCGTCATAGATCTCTTTCTTAATTTCCACTTGATATTCTACTCATCAAGCATAAACTTTTAGTAATTTGAGATTTATTACTTAATAGAATCCTAATTTAACATGATACCAAAAAATAATTCCGAGCTTCATTTTCTCTTCCTTACCATACCCATAAATCATACAAGACGTAAGAAAATTGTATTGAGTATTGACAATAACAATAACATAAACAATTGTGATGTATCACTCTTCAATTTACAACTAAATTATTTTGTTGATATTTCTATATTCAATATGGTATTAGAATTCAATATAAATAATTTATTTGAATTTAATTATATGTAATCAGATACTTTCACAATTTTCTATTTACACTGATAAAAATAAAATTTACATTCGACTGAGAAATATTAAAACAGCATACCAAACTCTTACATCTAAATATTTTTTAACCTAGTCTCAAATTTTAAGTTTTTTCCAATTTTTCTAAAAACCAGTATTTTTCATAATTTATCATTGACCCCGATAAATCTCATTCCCCTCCCGTGATCTCAATTATACTGACTTGACTATATATATGTATGCTAAATCGAAACTCCTCCTCCTTTTTTAGTTGTAACATTTCAAATTGACTAATTTTTGAGTAACAATTATAAGTCACTATTTCATTATTTGAAAGAATATCTTATAATAAATAAAAAATTATTTCTGATGATATATTTTTTTTATTTTATCAATAAATAAAATATTAATAAATTCCAGTTAATTTGACCGGCACAAAAATGACACTAAAAGACGGAGGGAGTATAAATAGACCCCACAACCAACATGCTGAATACGGCAGACAGCAGAAATTGGGCGTCTTGTTACTTGGCCGCTAGTGTGCACGTATAATGTGTGCACGGACGCCACGTATATGCTTTATCTTCAACATAACTCCAACATTAGCCAACGACAGCTACTTTCTCTCCAGTTAAATCAAATCCCATGTAGGGATCCATGAATTTTCATCTATACTTTCTCTCCAGTTAAATCAAATCCTATGTAGGGATCCATGAATTTTCATCTATAATGTGTAGCTTCTTGTTTATCCACGTAAGTGGATTAGCTTGTGACGCACATTCTATAGCCTTTTCCTAATCTTTCTTGCCGAATTCAAGTGCAGGGTGCAGTGTTATAAGATTTCCGATATATTTTAAAAATCTTGATTATTCCCTAATTAATTTTTTATTAATTTATTATTATTTTATCCAAAATCTGTGATTTATAGCAAAAATTCTTGATAAATCTTCAAAAAATTCTGAATCAATAAATCAATTGATCAGTCTCAATTTTCGATTTTTACAATCATAATTGAAAGTAAATTATACGGACCTGTCTATTGTGAGCAATTAATCCAGTTTTTTCTTATAGGTTAGAAATTGTAAAATAAGTCATTTTGAGTTGATAGATGTTGTAGGATTTATGTCAGCCTCAAAAATTTAGTTTTAATCTTTTTTTAAGAAATTGCTGATAAATAATTATATCAGTCACCGCTGAAAACTCGACCCTTGATTTAAATTGGAACGTTAGAGCATCTCCAACGGCATTGGCTATAATCGTTGGCTAAATTGGATCTGTAAGACATTATGTAAAATTTGCTGAACCTATATGACATTTTGCTTCAATGAGAGCATCTCCAACCATACAAAACCTTTAGCAAAAAGATGAGTTGTCATTCCAAATATAAAAAATTTAGCCAACCTGTTGAGAAAGTCACACTCCAACCACATGAATCTGTTGTCTATAATTTTAGCCAACCTCCTATGGTTGGCTATATTTGTCGAACCTCTACAGGTCTGTAAGAAAATCTGTAGGAAGATTGCACATCATTTATTACCATATCAACTGATATATTCTATTTTAACAATTTGAAATATTAATAACATACTATTTTTAAATTATAGCCAACCAATATAGCCAATACCATTGAAGCAAAATGTCTTACAGGTTCAGCAAATTTTACATAATGTCTTACAGCTCCAATTTAGCCAACGATTATAGACAACGCCGTTGGAGATGCTCTGATACTGGTTATATTGGTTGGCTATAATTTAAAAATAGTATGTTATTAATATTTTAAATTGTTAAGATAGAATATATCAGTTCAATATGGTAATAAATGATGTACAATCTTGCTACAGATTTTCTTACACACCTGTAGAGATTCGACAAATTTAGCCATTCATAGGAGGTTGTCTAAATTTATAGATAACAGCTCATCATGGTTGGAATTGAGTTTTTGGAATTGTTGACTAAATTTTTTTATTTTAAGTATGTCAACCCACTTTTTAACCAAAAGTTAATTATTATTATTGATGTGGATTGTCTCGCCCCACTTACGCAAAACCCTCACGAATTATTGTTTAACTGATATTGCGATTTGCATGCAATATGTCAAAAGGGTGATGATGATAATTTGTATTTGTAGATACAAATGTACGTGTTATTATAGTGATTCTGCCGGCAACTGCAAGAGTTCATTAATGAAAATAATATATCTGTTATTTTAAGAAAAGTTAAAATTATATCATAATAATTATAGATTAAATAATTAATATATCATGTTCCAAAAATATGTTATTTTACAAACCGAGAATTGCGGGAGTTTAGTATGTATGTATAGTTGTTTTTTATAAAATACAACATAGTATTTGCAATAAATTTAATCAATAATATGCCTTCGATCCTTTTTCATGGTGCAATTTTGACTTTTAATGTTCAAATTAACCAAAATTTGACTGAATTATATATATAATTAAAAAATATTAACAATTATGTCACAATAAAATATATATAATTTATTTAAGATATTTGTTTTATTATTTTAAATGTTTAGTTAAAAATGATCAATTTTTATCGCTGGAAAATCAAAAATTATATACATAGTGTTCAAAATACAAAAAGTAACATTAAAAATGAGAATCAAACTTAGTAATTATAAAAAAAATTAATCAGTTCAGCAATACTGGAACATAATCAGCGATTGTTCAGGATTCACCGATTTTTAGAATATATATATTATGTATTTGAATTTATATGTAGATAATTTTAAAATTTGAGCTCTATATATTCCAGATGCAAGACTTCTTTTTTTTGCCTATAACCAGGTCAGACTTGCTCCCTATCTTCTTCTTCTTATTTTTATTTTTTTTTAAAACCCTGATACCTGTACATGCCGCTTCTGCTCCTTATTTCCAATATATATCAAGCTCTCGAAGAAAAAAAAATGAGATAAGCCAATTATCAAAACTGAAAATTTTGGCGGCAGATTGACTTGACCTGTTAAGCAGTTTCAACATTATCAGGATCTCCATTTTGACAAGTTAAGAACATTTATTTATTTCAGGGGAGGAATGGTTGATGATACAGGATGTCATTTCAATTAAAACCCACCGGTTGTCATCATGTATTAAGTTCTATACACAATTATGTGTATCAAGCATTTTTCTCGAGAGAATATTGTTATTGTTTTTTACTTTGGGTACCTGGACTTCTGGAAAATTCAGATTGATGGCTGCCTGCCTGGTCTGTGTATTTGTGGCCCAAAAGTCGGTGGTGTGAGTGAGTGATGTTTGTGGCGATTCTCTTTAGTATTGTCATTCAGCCCCACTTGACATCCATGAATAGACTATTCAACATGATGGAATCATCCATCTTACAATATATTTGGGAAGCAATATATCTCGAACATCGAATTATCGCGATAACAAATATAACTCGAGCATCAAATTGTCGTGATAAAAATCTTCATTTTATTTATGTTTTGTATTTGTCCTTAATATATATATATGTTAGTAGCATATGTTCAGCTGGAAAAAAAAAAGCGTTGCACACCTTAATTCTATATTTTTGATGTATATAGAGTATAGACCGGGTGTTACAATATCACTCGGTGCAAAATTACCTCATTCTAGGGTTTTCATGTCGAGCGCTTTTTTTTCCATTAGACGTATGATGCTATCATTCGTTGTTCTGGACCAGCTGCTTTCTTGCCTTCTTATTAATCGGATTATAATCTTGTCCATTTTGCATAGCTGTTAGCAATACACTTCCTAGCTGTTAGCAATACACTTCCAAAATTCACAAATTTTACATGTTACCTGGATCTATACTCCATGAAAATTATGAATGGCTGGCAGACTCGCAGATCTTTGAATTGACCCGTTCAATAACTTAAACCACAAGCTCTTTTCTGGAAGTTCTGATTGAAGAACCGACCATGTAACTGGAATGCAAGATCTTACGACGATTTGTAGTGCCAAGTAGAGGATTCACAGACAATGTCACCACATCCCTGTCCTCGGTCACCTGTAAAGAATTTCCAGCAACAAAAAAATCGAAGATCAGCTAATTAAATGATTTAAAAGGCAAGCTGCAAAACCAAATCCAACAGGTGTGCTCGCCACAGAACTAAAGCAGGGTGCAAAAGAACATCCTAATTTCTGCTCAGATACAAAAATAGATTATGGAGGTGAAATTTCTGCTCAGAGAAATGCTTACATTGTCACAGGGCTGAATCAAATAAATTGTAGACTGGACTTGTCATGATGTTCAATCATCGCTGAGAAAATCTGTCAAAACATTAATTTGCATGGAAGTAGTAGTTAAAATTAGAAAATCGTATATTCATTGAAAAATGATAATTTCACAACAATAACAATTTGCAAGTCTAGTTGTCTTTCTGGATATATCATTAAACCGAAGAATCTAGTTGCAGGGAAAAATAGATCCAAACCAACTAGAATTACAAGGGAGTGAGTCAACCCAAAATGAGTTTCTTTTCTCTCTCTGAAATGCTGCCTGCGTATGAACTATATGCCTATATCAGAAAGTTCTAAATGGTCAACGGTGAATTGTTTCCCTCTGTAATATATGTCCAGGGAATGGGTCTCATGCAGAGTTGTACTTGGAAGACTTCAGAAAACTCCTTTATCAATGATTCAAAAGTGGTGTCAACCAGCTGATAATCGGTGAAATGTTTCTTTTCATGTCCTTCACAAGACAGTGTCTTAGATAGCAACTGCTTAATGCTGCCAACTTGACGGTCTTGTATCCCACATGGCACAATCTGATCAAAGGGTGTAAGATCTGTTGTGACATTTACTGATAGGCCGTGATACGTTATCCATTTGGATGCGCGTACACCAATGGCTGCTACTTTCTGATCTCCTGAAGTAATGAATCAAATATGATCAGGTAATGTAGATCTAAACCATATAATAAGCATTACTACATGTTAGTTGTTAATGAAACAAGCTATTAACCAATTTGATTCACAAAGCCTGACATATGCCTTATAAGCTCACATCAAAAGTCACAACATCGAAGTCTAAGTATGATGCATTTCTAAGTCTGCACATTCTGTGTATTCTTTAATCAATGTAATGGTCAAGAAGCACAGGACACTGTGGCAGAAATCTCCCCTGATTCCCTGAATAACGTTAAGGCAACGTATTGCATTGAAATTAATTCTCAGAACTCAGGCGACTGCATAGCATACACATGCTCTGCCCCCACAAGAGTAGTCAAATTCTTTCATGCTCTGATCTTTGCAACATGCAATGCAAGGTGGGAAAAAGAAAATGAAATGTTTCTATTTCAATTCCCCTACCTAAGTAGTCTCGTCAGTCGTCAGAGATTGCATGCCGCCATATTCTATACTCCATCTCAAAATAATAGTCCTGTTTTGACTTGACTTAGTCAAATTGACCAAAACCAACAACTACATATACTGTATAACTAAGAAAATTTCAAAAATTATATCATAAGAAAGTATATTTAATCTACTTTAAAATGTACTTATTTTTCAGTTTTTTAAGATTATAAAAGAATAATTATTTCTTTTTATTTGCAACCAAAATTTGGTCAATTCAACTATTGAAAAGTCAAACAAGACTATTATTTTGAGATGGAAGGAGTAATTGTTTTTGTGTGCTCAAGTCTCAACACAAAAACTGAAAGAAAATAATCTAAACAATACAAATTTTCAAATGGAAAGACGCATCTTGATTCTGGTCACCCAGCTCAACTACCTGAACAAGTACCCAAGTTTATCTTGCAGGAAGGATCTAGCAAATGAACTGATAATTTCATGGCAGTCTGGCTTATTTGACTCTTTATTTTTTAGTCAATCTAACCAAGCTGATTCACAAAAGCCTTGCAGCAATATAATTCACCTTAAAAGCTGCCGCCTAAGTTTAGCATCTGATCTGGCCACAGCTACAATCTCCATGATCTTTAACAAACAATTCATCTACAATTGCCCTTTTGTCGTCTCAATGTGTTCCCGGACATAGCTTTCTCTGTGTCTCAGTAATTCTCCTACATCTGGCAAGCGTCCTAAGAGCCTGAGAACAACTAATCTTTAACTTAAGCTTCACTTTGAAGTCCCATTCTCCCACTCCCTCCTCTGGGAACCACCTACCCCGTCTTCCGAATGCAACCAATAAGATGCTCCCGTTTATAACAAAACAAACTCAAACTTTTCATCTCAATCTGCAACTAATCTAAACATCGAATGTAATATATGCTTCCCAAAACTTCCCTCAGCAAATCAAGAACAAACAATTTTAACGAACTTAACGTAACCAAAGGCCTAACAGCAATTCCCCTAGCAATTCTTCTCACACCACTGGATCAGACTCTGCCATTCTAGCAACCAACACAGCCAAAACAACTTAACCTCATAAATGAACTCCCCGAATTACCAATGCCTAGGTTATTTACAATCACCTCAACCCTCTCTTGACCACCACAATCTTAAGTGCATTTTCACTTTGTACATTCAGTGAATCGCATGTTTCAACTTAATCAAAGGCAGAATGCCTCCTTCTGCAACAATAACCTTTTATTCCTAATATTATCTTTCACCAAAGATAATGTTTCATTAATCGCATTAATCTTGCCATCTACATTACCTATATATAAATTGAAGCAAAGTGATCCTCGGTTTGCCCCTCACATTTCGTATTGAATTGAACTAGGTTTCAAATATATAGGATGACTAAGTTCTATTGAAAGACTATTCTCATAGTTTCTATAGCATATTAAAACCTTTGTTATAGGATCAGTATACTCATGCATGAACCATCACAAGAACATGTAAAATAAATTACATGTATAACGTTTAATATTAAGTATCACCACATACCAACCCAAACACCAGTCAGACCCTTGTGCCTTGAAGCCTTTATAGTAAAACAAGAGGACAGCACTCGAATCACCACCTCCTCAAGAGCTCTAAGGTACCAATGAAGATCCATAGTGTGGTAACGAAGATTGAGAATAGGGTACATGACTAGCTACAGAAAAAAAAAAAAGCTAAAAACATATAGTCAATACTGAATACCTAATAACTTAACAAATCAATCCTATCAAGGAACATACAAGATTGCAGCATTCATTCCAAATGTGTTACTATCAAACAGTTGAGCGATTCTATTAATCGAAAACTCCAAACTTTCAGCTAAACTAATTCTATTTAGGAACATACAAGATCACAACATTCATTCTAAATGTCTTACTATCAAGCAGTTAAACGATACTGTTAATCGAAAATTCCAAACTCCCGGTGAAACAAATATCAAAAATCAAAGCAAATTCGACAAGTACCTGTCCTGGACCATGATAAGTAACTTCACCACCTCGATCAGTCCGATAAAAATTCTTGATCCCCTTCAAGTGATCCTCAGAACTACCAGTTCCCAATGTATAAACAGAGGGATGCTGTAAAATAACAACACTATCACAAACATCTTCATCATTATCAATCAATTTTTTTCTTTTTTCCACGATTGATTTTTGCCAAGCCCATGCCTCAGCATATGGAACAAGCTCATTGTGCAAATCAAAAACATCACACCTGCAATAACACAACATATAATAAGTCCATAAAATCACAAAAAGACAAGGGCTTTGAGTAAAGAATGTAAAGGTACCTCCTTTTTAGGTCATGGGCTATGGGAATTGCTTGGGGAGGATTGAAATTTGAGAAATGAATTGAAGGGTTTGATTTTCTTGAAGAAATTTGAGGTGGGTGTAGCCCAAAACTGGGGTTTGCAATCATATTGCAGCTACTCTTAATTATGTTTTCAAGAAAATATTTAAGTCCATTGATTAAAATTTAAAGGTTTGTTTGAACAAGAAGTAGATAAGATTTTAACAAAGTTGTCCAGGCGGAGTAAACAATATTCAATTTTGAGAAACGTTGAGAGTCTTGGAGGTTGAATGTTTAAGCCACTGCCGAGAGCAAGGGTAAGTAAAAAGACGAAGGATCTGTCCAAGGGGAATGTGTAAATCAGATGAGATGACTGTTCGGTATTTATTTTTTTTAATATTAGCTAATTTTGAGTTATAATATTTAAAAATATAATTTTTTGATGAGATTTGATAGCGAAATTTGTAACAACTTACTGCAAAAACTGAAAACAGTTTTTTTCAAAAGTATGGGAGAACCTGCTTTATCTACACATTTTCAGCTAAAAATTGTTATTCTGAAAAACTGTTTTTGAATTTACCAAATAATTTTTCAACTGTGGCTGTGTGCTCTAAACGATACCTAAAGAAGGAGAAAGAAACATGTTTTAAAAACATGTTTTAAGAGCGTTATGCTATTTTCGAAAATAAAAAAGGAATAAAACGTTAAGCTAAATTAAGTTTAAATTAATAATCTATGACCTATTAATTATCAAAATAGTCATTATATAATTAAAAAAAAATTAAATTCACCAATCACAAATTTGAAATTTAAAATTGGCCACTTCCAACACAAAAATGATAAATTTGAAATTATATTTAGTTTATGATATATTTAAAAAATGATCAATTTAAGATCCATTAATTTGAAAGCCGTCATTTGAATCTTTAATTTTATCGGTGATAAATTTAAAATGATACTAATTATACAATGATTAATTTGATACTTAATCTTCTCAGTAATTTTGTTTTCGGACAGCGGCTCATGTAAAGAAAAACAGTTGCCGGATAATAAAAACAGGTAACAATCCATTGGCTGGGAAAATAGAAAATAGTTGGACAGACGAAAATGTCAAATTTTAAGTTTGAATTTTGTTAAAAAACAATGGAAGCGTCCTTCTCATAGATTGCCTCAGGCCCATTTAAATTTTGAAGTGTTCGGGCACTCTTCTTGACCAGAAAATTTCAGAGAGTATCCACACAAGAAAATAGATTTTCGTTAACACAAAAAATAAATAAAATTTTGTAAATTAAAAAGATTTTTGTAACATTACTCAAGTAGATATAGGAATATAATAATATCTGTTTCAATAAAAAGGAATATAATAATATCCCGTTTCTCGGAATTTTCTTTTTGGACTAAATAATCAGGAAAAATTTATACGGAAACAAATTTAGCTGTATTCTTTACGAGACATCAGCACATGCGATTTTATTTGAAAACGATACTTGTTCTTGGTACAATATAAAATGAAGAGAATATAAATAGGAATTGATGTATACGTGTGTGTCGGTTTTTCTAGAAGTAAAATCAAATTATTAGCCATCTGCTCTCTGTCTCATTAAAGTCGAAATAAACCAACAACGGTTTTTGTAATATAAAGATGTCTCCACCTTTTTCAAACACAAACTAGACAACTAGTCTTTGCTCTTGCGCCTGTCACGCGTTTTACACGATGAACTGCTTATTATTGTTTTATTTATTTTTACCCAATCGATAAAAACGTCAGGAATAGATTCACATCATAGGTTTCGTCAGAAAATCTAATTACTGAAGTTTGAACACATATTAAAGAATTTTAATCTAATCATGTGCAATGATTATATACTTTAACATATGTGCTCATTTTAATTGGATACCTCAAACTTCTCAAATTTCTTCTTAAATGCGCAATAATAAGTAACTGATTTTAATTGAGTGATTTTTGTGTACATCAAATTATTATTATGTGAATAGAACCAATCAAATATTGAAAATTAAGATTTAAGAAAAGATAGAATTTTTTTGAGATTCCTAATATTTTTTTAGTTCAGAATTATTCTGATTGAAAATGTTGAGTATTCCAAATTTAAAATCATTCTGATTGAAAAATGTTGTCTATCTCAAATTTATAATCGATTTTTTGTTAAATCGTATTGGTCAGCGATGTAGGACTGATTTCACTTTAGTAACAATGGACTCGTTACATGCATATGAATCATTCAATTAAAATCTGTTATATTAGTCACTTTAATAATATCTATGTGGAACACTTTAATAATATCTATGTGGAACCGTTATTCAGAAGATGAAAAAAATTATGATAAAACTCATAATATGTACTCCCTCTGTCCCCCTCATTTGTTTACAGTTTTTTCACACTGCTCGACACGCATTTTAATGCGCATATAAAACATAGTTCTATAGCTTATTTTTAAATTTTTTCTTTTTTGTATAAAAATTTAAACATCAAATTTTTATACAGAAGAAAAAAAAGTTCAAAATAATTGACCGAACTACGTTTTACGAGAGCATTAGAATGCGTGCCGAGCCCCCGTCCCCCAATGTAAACAAATGAGGGGGACGGAGGGAGTAATATGTTTAATTATGTATATAAAAAGTTATCCAACACAATCACGGGGATTAATTGCTTCACCGGTTACATCTTCCAAGTCAAGCTACTCCCCTGCAACAACCATTTCAACCCTTTCAACAGCAAAAGTTAAGAGCATCTCCAACGGCGTTGGCTATAATCGTTGGCTAAATTAGACCTGTAAGATATTATGTAAAATTTGCTGAACCTGTAAGACATTTTGCTTCAATGGTACTGGCTATATTGGTTGGCTATAATTTAAAAATAGTATGTTATTAATATTTTAAATTGTTAAAATAGAATATATCAGTTCAATATGGTAATAAATGATGTACAATCTTCCTACAGATTTTCTTACAGACCTGTAGAGGTTCGACAAATTTAGTCATCCATAGGAGGTTGGCTAAATTTATAGACAACAGGTGAGCATGGTTGGAGTTGAGTTTTTGGAGCTCTTGGCTAAATTTTTTTATTTTAGGTAAGCAACTCACTTTTTAGCCAAGGGTTTTAGATGGTTGGAGATGCTCTAAGAGCATCTCCAACCATAGAGTACCCTTAGCTAAAATGTGAGTTGGCATACCATAATTAAAAATTATAGCCAACATCGTCAAAAAAGTACACTCCAACCACGCCCACCTGTTGTCTATAATTTTAGCCAACCTCCTATGGATGGCTAAATTTGTCGAACCTCTACAGGTCTGTAAGAAAATCTGTAGCAAGATTGCACATCATTTATTACCATATTGAACTGATATATTCTATTTTAACAATTTGAAATATTAATAACATACTACTTTTAAATTATAGCCAACCAAGATAGCCAATACCATTGAAGCAAAATGTGTTACAGGTTCAGCAAATTTTACATAAAGTCTTACAGGTCCAATTTAGCCAACGATTATAGCCAACGCCGTTGGAGATGCTCTAAGAGCATCTCCAACGGCGTTGGCTATAATCGTTGGCTAAATTAGACATGTAAGACATTATGTAAAATTTGCTGAACCTGTAAGACATTTTGTTTCAATGGTACTGGCTATATTGGTTGGCTATAATTTAAAAATAGTATGTTATTAATATTTTAAATTGTTAAAATAGAATATATCAGTTCAATATGGTAATAAATGATGTACAATCTTCCTACAGATTTTCTTACAGACCTGTAGAGGTTCGACAAATTTAGCCATCCATAGGAGGTTGGCTAAATTTATAGATAACAGCTGAGCATGGTTGGAGTTGAGTTTTTGGAGCTGTTGGCTATATTTTTTTATTTTAAGTATGCCAACTCACTTTTTAGCCAAGAGGTTTAGATGGTTGGAGATGCTCTAACAAAACAAATCCTCTGCTCCTCTAGCCGTCATATTTGAACCATTATTTATACATTTTGCTCTGCTCATCAATCTCTTTTTTAATCTGCAAGCACCTCCAGGATCATAACATTTTTTTATTTTTTTTCTACAACCAATAAACAAGTTCACAAGAATCAGTTTGCAGGCAATTCAAACCTCAGAGCCATGAACCGTGGGACTTATGTTGCTCTGGCCGCAGCTTTTATGTCGATAATTCTTCTTGTTTTGATCCTGTTTATTGTAAGAAGATGGTTTTATTCTAACAAGCAGGCTCCAAATTCTATGGTTGCAAATAGTGAGAATCTCGAAACAGGGTCGAGGTTTCAACATCTTGATCAAGAAAATAACAAGAGACCAAATTTTCATGTTTTTCGACGAGGTTTTGCTTCCAAGCCATTGTTTAGTTGGGCTGATAATCCGTCTCTTGTAGGTGAAGCCGCGGAACAAGGATGGTTGGCGTTTGCTTTTACCAACTACGCCTCGTATACAGCCTCTCCGTCGCTTAGGTCAGCTCGGACATTGCTAGCTATATGTTCTGCAGGGGATAAAGTTAATGAAATGGGAGTTGAGATTGATTGGGAAGCTTGTCAGGGCTCGAATGAATTTTTGCAGAAAATTAGGCTGAATTCTGGTTTAAAGAAGATTAATACAAGCAGTTACGCGAATTCTGTGATTAAAACAGCTTTGCCTTTCCCTGGTCCTTCTTTTGGGAATTCAGCTTTCCCACAGGAGGCTTATTTTGAGATCAGGATACTGTTTATTAACGAAGGGCGTGACAGGAAGGGTGTCGATGGAGAAGGGGAGAAAGCAATGCTGATAGGGGATGATTCGGAATCTGTGGTCAGTGTTACTAGCAGTAGCAATGGTCATGGGAATGGGAATGTGAGGATTGATGACAGAAGAGTTGGATTTAGAGAAGGAAAAGGCGAGGCGGCCACATTGTTGTCGTTGGGACTAAGCGTTGGAGGCTCTCTTCCACTAAAGCTTCCGGGGAGCTATCCAGGATCCATCGGTTTCAATTCTAATGGATCTGTCTATTTGGATGGTGAGTTTAATTTCACTTCTCTTCTTTATGTAACATACAGTGAAATGCTTCATAGATTTCTGAAAGAGTAATGCTAAGTACCGTAGATTTTGTTCCCAAATTCTTTTCTCAAATGAGACAGATAGATGACTAATTTTAATCGGGTGGTTTATGTGCATACCCCTGCATTGCCAACTAGATTTGGGAAAAACATTTGAGAACACTTTTGAAGTATCTAGCACTTTAGTTTCTGAAATATGGGTGACATAACAGGTTTCAGGTCATGTTCATCTTTATGGTTGTTCAATTTTCCGCGGCCTAAAATAAAAATTGGATAAAAATGAAAACACAAGTCATTTTAAGTTACATTCAAGTCCTGTCATTTTCTAATTTTGTCCCTTTAATCATGTCCGTTTAATTAGGACATCTAAACTGGATCACAATGCCATATATGTTCTTGCAGGAATCAAGCTTATTTCCGAATCAGAAACAAAGGAATGGGGAAGAAAGGAGAAGGTAATCGGATGCGGCTACAATCCTAGCAAGAGAAAAGTGTTCCTGACAGTAGACTCCGAAATTGTGCATGAAATCCACTGCAAGTCCGAGGAGTTTGAAACTCCACTATATCCAACTCTCGCAGCCAACGGCGACATTACTTTTCTAGTAAATTTTGGACAAACCGAATTCCAATATGCACCAGCAAATCCGCAAAGAATTGTGAATCCATGTTTCACTAGCCCTCTTGGAAATTCTCCTTTACTGAGCTATGATGACAAAGAGCTCTTCTCAATAGGTAGAATCAATTCGCAATGGCGGAACCGATCAACGACAAGAGGCCATTACCTGTATGGCAGTAGTACTAACAGAGGTACTGCAGATTTTGATGAGATCTCGGAAGGCGATTTGTTTGAAATTGCGTTAAATAGTTCTGGAAGATCTCCATACTCTGACAGTGTAGCAAGAGGGTGAATAATGAATATATTGTTCTTAGTTTTAGCCTAGGATACATTGTAATTTCCTGATAACAAGTCTTCAGGGTAGATGATTCAAAGCCATGAGTGCGAAAATTTGAATTTCTGTAAATGGCCCTGTTCAACAGCCATTGTTTGGTTAAAAATAAAATTACCACTGATTTAAGCTTATTGTACATTCATAGAAGCAGCATTTACGCCTATAATCAAGCGGATAAGCAACTCATTCTATAATAATGTACTCAGAATTTTGTCCAATTTTTTTTGACTTAATTACCAAAAAAACTATTAAACTTATGTGGTTTTTTCATTTTAACCATAAAACTGTTTTGTTGCAGAATAATGCAACTAAGTAATACAAAATCAATTTCACATAACCCAATTTTAATAAATCTTTAATCATGGTTAATTCATAGCTGACATGAATGTCACATGCACCTACATAATTTATTATACATACATAAAAAGTCAGCTGTATTTACATTTTCTTTTTGTGTATAAAAATTCAAATGATAAATTTTTATTTAGAAAAAATAATAAAATAATTTATGAAACTAAATTTTTTAAAGGTATTAAAATGCGTGTCAAACTCTCGTTTTCAGATCACCAAAATATTGCAAACTACCACAATATTTTAATAATGCTAAAATGAATAATATAGTGTTAAATAATCAAATCCGAATCTAACATCAGTGACAAAAAAAAAATCCGAACCTAACATCAGTGACAAAAAAATCATAGTTTAGTGCTAAGTTTCTAAATACACAATAAGTTTGGTGGCGGAAAAATCTATTTTTTCTTAAATAAAATTATCAATTCGATATAAATTAATATAAATCCCATGAAAAATAATCGATATACAGTAGCTGATGGACGGTGATTTCAAAAAATCATACTAACATCGTCGCGTTCGAACAATAAATTTTAGTATGCTCTGCGTTTGTGTAGATTGTGAATTAGGATTTTGACCCTTAATGAGATAGTAAAAGTATTAATAAGACCCATGTACCAAATAATTTAATTAATAACTTGATAATATATATGGCATTCATCTTAATTTTAACTTAACCATGGTTATGAATTAGTGAGATTGGGCTTTTAAAATAAAGTTTTTTAAAGTTACTTGCATTATCATGCAACAAATATACTATTATGGTTAAATTGAAAAAAACACGATTATTATATAGTTTTTTTGGTAATTAAGCCAT
This sequence comes from Daucus carota subsp. sativus, assembly GCF_001625215.2. Lineage (NCBI taxonomy): Eukaryota > Viridiplantae > Streptophyta > Magnoliopsida > Apiales > Apiaceae > Daucus > Daucus carota. The sequence goes on along the minus strand of NC_030385.2, from coordinate 44,360,219 downwards.
TTTTTTTTCAAAGTTGGTTGATTTTAATTAGATGACACAAGGAGGTTTTGTTATTAGACTTGATTGGACCACTCACAAATTATCAACTAACAAAAGGATATTCGACCGAAATTTTAATTGATTGTCTCTTATATTATCGTAGATCTGATTAGGGGTGAGCGAAAAACCGAAAAAATCTGAAACCGGAACCCTAAAACCGCTAAAAATTGAACCGTATAAAATCGAACCAAAACCAAAACCAAAAAATTAAAAAACCGAACCCAAAACCGATTATGCGGTTCCGGTTATAACTAAGAACCGATCCAAAAAGAACCGAAACGATCCGATTTTTAAAATAATTATAATATTTGTAATTTATAAGAAATTTTGAATTTTAAAAATAAAAATTACATATATATTAGATATTAGTTTATGAGTTTATGAGTTATTCGAAGTGTAAGATCAGTTTCTAGTAGTTGGGCCTAGAATTTACACTTTAAAGGGCCTCGGTCCATTATTTTTTTGCAGGCCGAAGAAAACAGAGGATGAATATAGATTAAGAAGGAATAACAATTAGCAATAGATACCAGAAGATATGTTGCATTTTTATTTCGGAAGTACAAATATTATAATATTGGTTCCCCGTATTTTGAATGAAGGGAGATATCCGTTATATATTTTTGTGTATGCGGCTTTGTAACCGGAAATGAAACAATAGTAACCGAACCGAGATATTTAAAACCGAAACTGAATCGTAACCGAACCGGCGGTTTCGGTACTGATTTTTAAAAACCGAGGGTATGCGGTTTCAGTTTCGGTTTTATCGTAAAACCGCACCGATACACCATCCGCTCACCCCTGGATTTGATATAGATTTTTTAGGATTCATAATCTCATGAATTTTGGTGAGAATTCAAAATTTTTAAATATACGAAGAACAAAATCTATAAATTTTTGAAATTCAAAAAAAAATCCATGAGTATTTGAATACCATCAGATTTTAATGAATTTTAAACAATTTGAATCGAATAACATCAGTTTTTTAAACATAATTTAAAATCTCGATCGAATATCACAAGATTTTGTAACATAGTTTAAAATCGTAATTGAATATCCCAATTCATGATATTTTTTTAAAATCTAAATTAAATACTCTTGAAATTTATGAGGAAAAAAATCTTTTAGAATCCTAATTAAATGCTCCATGTCAGATACATTTGAGAATCCATGTACCCAATTTATGTTATAACCATCACTGAATGCTTATAAAATCCCAAGCCCCCAAGAGTAAAAGCCAAATCACATTACTATTTCATACTCACATTGGTAAACTTAAACTCTGCTCTGCATCAATGGCCAACATAGCAAACCACAACATCCATGTTGTCTTCCTCCCCTACTTAACTTCTAGCCACCTTATTCCCCTGGTGGACGCGGCCCTCCTCTTCGCCTCTCGCGACGGTGTCAAAGTCTCCATCGTCACAACTCCATGCAACGCAGCCATGTTCCAATCCTCTGTCGACAAGAGCACAAATTCTGGCCACCAAATTGCAATTTACTCCGTCGAGTTCCCCTCAGCACAAGTCAATCTCCCCGAAGGAATCGAGAGCATGAGCACCGCAACGTCAATTGAACAATACTTAAAGGTATGGAAGGCGATAGAATTAATTCAAAAACCGATGGAAAATTTAATTCGGTCTTTATCTCCCGATTGCATTTTTTCAGATATGTTCTATCCATGGACTGTTGATCTAGCACTGGAGCTTAATATTCCTCGGCTCATGTTTTTTGCTTCCAGTTTCTTTTATCAGTGTATCAGACACAACATAAAACTCCGTACTGATAATCTCGTGAAGCCCGGAACAGAAACATTTTCTGTTCCGGACCTCCCTCATTGCATCGAAATGAAAAAGACTCAGCTGCCAGAGTATTACATGACCAGAACACAATTCGGGGAATACATCAAAGTGATCGATAAATCACAAACTCAAAGCTATGGAACAGTCCACGATACTTTTTTCGAGCTCGAGCCGGCTTATGTCGACCTCTACAAGAATACGATTTGCCAAAAATCCTGGCACATCGGTCCTTTATTTCATTTTTCTAGAAGAAATGAGGTGCAGATTTCAGGGGAAAACATCAGCTCCAATCAAGATTGTCTGAACTGGCTCGACACACAGGTACTCCCTCCGGCCCATTTTGTTTTAGCTTTTCTGACTGCCCGATTTGCTTAACTTATTTTTAATCACATAAAAAGAGTTGGTGAAAATCAAATTAATGTATTTTATGAATATATAGTTGTAATATTCTTTTTTTTTTTGAATAAATAGTTGTAATATTCTTTGAAAGATTCTATGAACAAAAGATTCATTTTTTTTTGAAATATCCAGAATTCAAATAAAATGAGTCGAAGAGAGTATGTAATTGCCCCACTCAATCTGTAGCTATATAAAAAACATATTTTAGGCATAAAACCCTGCTAAAATAAAATTTATATGCTTTTTTTTATATTTATCGGAATTTTTTTAATTTTGACCCGCTGACTTAAATTTCTGGCTACGCCCGTATATTCAGGAACCAAAATCGGTTGTTTACGTGTGCTTCGGGAGCATGGTTAAATTTAGCGACGCACAATTGAGAGAAATTGTACGAGCATTAAATGCGTCGAACCAGCCGTTTATTTTCGTGACAAAGACAAGTGTGTCAGTACTAGGAGGTTTCGACGAGAACAAGGGAGTCATAATAAACGGCTGGGCTCCACAGATCAAGATATTGAACCACGTGGCAGTCGGGGGTTTCATGACACATTGCGGCTGGAACTCGGTTCTTGAAGCAATGGTTGCTGGTGTGCCACTCATTACTTGGCCTTTGTTTGCTGAACAATTTTTTAACGAGAGATTTATAATTCAGGTTTTGGGGAATGGAGTTGAAGTGGGATCCGATGTGTGGAATTCGGGGATGGTGATTAAGAGCCCGGTTATCGAGAAACGGAAGATAGAGAGGGCGGTGGTGAGGCTGATGGGAGGATCGGATGAAAGTAAGATGATTAGGCGACGGGCGGAGGAGTTGTCTGTGATGGCTAGACGTGCGACGGAGGAAGGGGGATCATCTTGTGAGGATCTCGCTGCATTGATTCAGGATATCAAAGATCTTGCGGCGAAGAAAAAGTGTTGTAATTGTTAATTTAACATTGCAATAGTTTGTTTGTTTTTTTGAACCCAATGTTTTTCAACCGATGTTACTTGAAAATATGAAATGCTATGGATTTTTATAAAGTTTCGTGCGAATATCTAGTTTTTCTGAAATGTGAGAAATTGAGTTGTTTTGGGCCCTTTTTGTCTGTTTTCAGGCTTGGGCTTGATAAACACTACTATAAGAATTTGATAGGATGGGCTATGTACTCTGTCCGTGTTCTTTACCCTACTTTTTGACAATAAAGTATAGTTCTATATTATTTTTTATTTTAAAAAAATCCTAAAAAAAGGTTAAACTTTTAAACTTTTATTCAGAAAAAAATAAATTAAGAAAAAGTTATTGAACTATATTTTATAAGAATCTCAAAATGCGTGCAAACAGTAAACGTAAATATCCTGGTGGGACGAAAAGAGTAGTATACTGCTTGAATAGCCTGCTCTTTTGGGCTAAGCAGTATTGTACGGGGAACTTAACTACAGTATGGGCTAAGCATTGCAGGCTTGCAGCAGGGGTACTCGACTCCAGAAGACCCCTCCGGATCTTCTAAGTCTACATACTATGAAAATCTAATAACCCCTGTGATACTCAATTTTCATATAAAATAAATTTCGCTAATACATAATTTTTTTATATATTTTGCGATTATAAATAATTTTAAACACTAGCTTGAATAATTTTTTTATGGTGAATGACATTTAAATTATGTATATTTGTCGAAACTATTTTTAATTAATATTTTGATATCCTTTATACCATATATATAAATTTTATAAATTAGGGAATGTTATCGAATTTATAATTATTTTGATTTGAAAATTTTAATACAAATTAATGTTGATATTTTATTTAGAAGTTTGAAAAAATAATGTATGTAATATGTGCTATTATGTCGTATTAATATTTTTATAAAATCCTACTTGATAATCCTATGAAGTCATAAATTTATTCGGTTTTTTTTATTGGGTCGTTCCGGTGTATTACTTTTTGTTGAGATGGGGTTTTTACTGATTATGAATTTTGTTTATAGAACCTGATTATTAATGAGGTGTTGACCAATAAAATTCTCTATCTCAACAAAAATACTAATAAAATTTTCTAAAAATGATTGTTAATGTATTCATATCCGCGCAATAAAATCCTTACTTTATGAACGGATCTTGTGTATGCTGACTTGTATTCGAGAGGCAAAAGGTGTTTTCTTCCCTAAAAGCGGAATATGTAAAATATTATAGTACTCATTATTATGGTGAAACGGTGGGAGCTAAACTTATTGGGGACTGAATTCATCTGGCATTAATTGCTATAAACGCGATATGCAATTTAACTCGACGATTTTTCAAATGAGAAATTGTCCTTAACTTATAGTATTTATTTACCAAATAAAAAGAAATTTTACTTATAATATTAACATCGAAATAACTATTAAATCTTACCTATATTTACTCCATCATTCCTGCAAGTTTTCTGTGTCAAGGATCGTTTTCCCCCTAGCTTTTCATGTATAATGGGGGTGTTTGGCTGGCATTTTAAGCTCAGTTTCTGAATTTATAAGTTGGAAACACTTATTTGTACCGTTTGTGTAAAAAGTCAAAAAGCACTTATAAAAAGCTCGGAATGCTAATTTTTGTTTCACGACTTCTACTTATTTCTCAAACACTTTAACCATTTATAAGTCTTAACTTGCTTCTCACTTCTTTATTTTAAGCAAAAATCACTTATTTTAAACTCAGTCAAACGGCGTATACAATACTGGAAATATTACATTGAAAAGATTAATACAAAGAAACAGTTTACAATTTTATTGAAAATAGAGATAGATAATAGAAGATAGATAATTCTTAAGAACTACATTCAAAGACAGAAATAAATTGTGACAAAAAAAGTAGGGGTGATCAAGAAACCGTCCAAACCGCATAAACCGCCCGCACCGCACCAAACCGCATCGTAAAACGTGGTTTTTAATTTTCGTGGTGCGGTTGCAGTTTGAATTTTTCACAAACCGCACGGTGCAGTGCGGGTTGCGGTTTGACATATTACTAGTGCGGTTCAAACCGCACCGCACCGCAATATTATAATATATATAAATATATTAGTGATTGTCAATTAAAATTATATTATATACATATATATATATATTATAATTTTGTTATATATATATTTATTAAATCTTTTCAAATAATAGTTAATTATTATTTTCTCAATCTCGCATTAATATTATAGCAACTTTATATGAATAGATTATATTATTATAATATGTCTCTTAGTATCCATATTTATTATTATATTTACACTTTTGTTTGCATTATATTAGTAGTTGTTGTAGCTCCGAAATGATAAATATCGTATAAATTCATTACCAAAGATTTTAGTTATTTCAATTTTATTTTTAACTTCAACAAAAAATATTTATTTTTAAACATACAAACCGTACAAACCGCACCGCACCACACCGCATTTATGTGGTGCGGTGTGGTGCGGTTTATGCGGTTTTTATGCTAGCGCGGTGCGGTTACGGTTTGAGTTTTTAACTAAACCGCATAAGCAGTTTGGTTTGCGATTTTAAAGAAAAACCGCACCGCGATGATCCCTAAAAAAAAGACATAAATAAAACTAAAAGTCAAAGTGGAAGTTAAGATTGGGTGCCTATGTTGAAATTTATACACACCCGTGACAGACACCAAACCTCATGCAGTCATGCTCAACCTTTCAGCAGGGCACATGTTGTTTGTGCCACTTCTTTCCCTCCACAAAACTCTTTATATACGGTCAATTTGTATTACAATTGACTCTATATTACAAAAAATCTGCATAAGTTATCATATAAAATAAATAAACAAAAATTTATTGACTGAAATTCAGAAAAATATATTTATGGTAAATAAATATTCAATTCATTGAAATACAACTAAATATGTGTTTAATTCTCTTTTCTATTTTCTCAAAAAAAAATAGTAATTAAAAATTAATAAAATCCAAGAATCCTAATTTGTGAAAACAAACAACTAAGAAAAACTTCTTTTCTCTGCATGCCACCGAAACCTGTATATTGCTTGTACACGATATCTTGTATTTAAAGCTAACATGCATGTGTATTACACATAAATTCGTGTGCTACAAAGAGTTCATCATCCACTATAAAGTCGGCATTTGCAGTTTTCATCAAGACATAATATAATGGAGGACCAAACCAGAGAACCCAATTTCTAATCCGATTAGTTATGAGCTCTTAGAAAGATATGACAATGGAGGGCCATTCGAATATCATTGTACCTCGAGAATCATTCCTTCTCTATGTACACACTTTCCTTATCCATCTCTCTTAATCCTCTTTTTAATCGCCTATTTTATTATTATATTATTGATTTACTTCACTGATTAGCAGAATCCTGCGATTAGATTCATGGGAAGACTATTTCACCAAACTTAATCATGTACAAATATAGTTTATTAGATTAATTTGAAAAGCTCGGTTCTTTAATAATTAGGATTATGAAGGGTGAGCACTAGGATTAAATTAAGGACACACGGAAAGTTATAGCTAAAGAAGGGATTAAATAAGGTGGAAATAGGAGGGGTATATTTATGTGCATATTTAAGATGGCTGTAAAAATAAAAGGAAAATAGAAAAAGGCAGTGGTGGGAGCATGTGGTGCAAAGTTCCACATGGTTAGAATCGAAAGCACGAGATGGATAAAAAAGGTGGGGGTGAGAATAAAGTTACACATGGCAGCAACTCATGATTATACGCTATGGCTGGCGCATCTATTCTCCCTGCTGTAAATATATATGAGCCGGAGAGAGTAATTTACTTAACAGAAAGAGCACGATTGGATAAGGCAGTGGTGTGCTTATCCTCTGTTGTCTCGGATACCCGGATTCGATTCTGACTCACCCCGAGAATTATTAGAACAGATACTAATGTGTAAGGCATATAAGCCTGCATTGTCAAAAAAAAAAAAAATTTACTTAACAGAAATGATTGTTAGAGCATTTTCGGTGAGTTGGTAAAATTAGTCAACTAAATTAAATATGTGGTACATTATATTGGCTATAGTTGATTATATTTAGTAAAAGACAGAAATTAGAATTAATCGATGATTGATCACGATAGAATATAGATATTTAGAGATAAGGAGAATGTATTATTCGATTTGAGTTTTTTTACATAAATTCTGTATTTTTTTATTTATAATATATATTAATGATTTTTGGTTAATCATCGAATTTTAGAACAGAATTTAGAGACAAAAAAGAATGTATTATTGAAGTTGAGTTTTTCTTATATAATTTCTATAATTTTTATTTATATTATATATTACTCCCTCCGTCTCTTAATACTTTTCCTGTTTGCCTTTGACACGTTTGCCAACGCACACTTTTAATCGTTAATATCTTTAATTTTATATTAGTAATAAATATAAAAATTTCACTGTATTAAAGTACTCATAAATATGAATTCAACAAGATCACTCATGACTATATTTGGTTTTATAGATTAGATGTAAGTTAGTAATTTGTCTCATGTCAAGAACAGTCCCGACATTTCAAATGAGAAAAGCATTTAGGCACGGAGGGAGTAATATTTAGACGGGTGAATGGTTTTATGAACATGCAACCAATTATTTATAGACAAACACGCCATGGTGGTGAGAAATTCAAGAGAAAAGTTTCCTTAGATGGTGTTGCTGGGCCTGGGCAGTGGTGAGTTGGTTACAGTAAGACTGGATGGATGTAAGTTATAAGGATAGGTGATCGATTAGGTCCAAGGTTGTAAAAATCGGAACTCGGTCCAACTCGGTTTGGTTCCGGAAAAATGAGTACTCGGAACTCGGGTGAGTACTCGGAATGAGTAATCGGATAACTAATCGGGTATTTTTTTTAATTAATTTTTTTCTCTCATATATGGTTATATACTGATTAATAATAAAACTATCTAATAATATTAATATTTTAATAAAACACTTGAAATAATGAAGTTCAAATATAAGTTAATTGTTTGATAGTTTTTGACATAATAATCATTCACAAGTTTTAATCATAAAACACATATACTTTCTAATTAATGTCAATACTTTACCAAAAAAAGATCAAAACATACATAAATTTACGTTTAGTCTTTTTTGAAATAATTTTCAAATAAAACAATAAAAAATTGATAAGTCAAACTCGGATATGACCTCGAGTACTCGGAGTCAAACCGAAGTTTGACCGATTTTTTAATAAATCGGTTTTGAACCCGATTACTCGGAACTCGGATCGGACGAGGGGTTAAAAACGAGTACTCGGAATGAGTACTCGGCCGACTCGGCGATTTTTAGAACACTGATTAGGTCACAGAGATGACCGAAAGCTGCAAATGTGCATGTTATTGCCAACCAGAAAAGGGTAAATTAAAAGAATATGGATCCATGGGAAAGCTAGTGCAATTTCTTCAAGATAGAGTAAGGGACCTTCCTACGTATGCATACGAGATTCGCAACAACAGACAGTATGTTTTGTGCTGGGATATCTCGGTGAGTCTGTGATTTAAAAATTTAACTTTAGATATCAACTAATTTAATTTATGATCATAATTTTTATTCAAATTTATCAGTGTGATCCGAATTTAATACAAATTATTATATATATATATATATATATATCATATTATATAAATATTATATTAAAATATTTAATATTTAATATCATGGACTATGACATTAACAAACAATACGAGTTGATCATTTTTAATTTTATAATATAAGGTGTAAACTAAAATAAAGGCTTTGGCTGGATTTGGATTTGTACCACAAATATAAGGACTTACTTTGCGTGAATATTTCATATTTACATAGTTTATTTCAAAATTAAAATATTTGAGAGCGATGTATTTATTTTTCAGAAAAAAATATATATTTTACATAATTTTCTCATAATTAACTATCTTGTTATATAAAAAATGAGATAAAACAAACCAGAAGCATGGACCATTAGAATAAAAATTATTGCCCAACAGATTTTCAGGAAATGGAATATATTGATTTAGACACCTGACTGATATTATAACAACAAGTTATAGCTAAACTAAGCTTATCCTTAATTAATTAATTTAATTAGAGATCGGATGCTTTACCCGAAAGTTACTGCTCACTCCTGTGGTCGTTAGAATAGATACATAAACTCCGAGCTGATTAATGGGTTTCTAACTAATTAATTACTCAACCACACCTTAATTACTGACTTTCATATGATGTCTAATCAAGTCAATGTTTAATCAAACAGTTTAAGGTACATTTTCTTTAAAAACCGTGGTTTGTCACATCAGATATATGCAGCGGTGTTTACAGATTGATCAGCTTTAAGGCCAAGGTTACAGTATTGTGAACATGCAGTGTCGGGGCCAGCAGGCATGAAGATGATTAACTGTGCATGTAAAAAGGTGATGGATATAAAACACCTAGAATTCGGTAAAACTTTTCTTTAGCATATTGGTGAGGTTAATTAAGTAATATTACTGAGATATTCCACTAATTGTTAGTATTATTAAAGGAAATATGTTAGTAATTAAGTAAATGATTATACTTTTTCACTAACAAACAAAAACTAAAAAATATAGTGTAGATTTATGCTGTATAGTCACTAAACTTTTTTACTTTTAAATTTTGAAATAGTTAATGATTATTGATTTTCATAATTACATTTTTTTTGACAAAACTTTCATAATTGTGTTGATTTAGAATGAGATTAAATAGAGCACCATTGGCCCAGATGTCGACTCTGTCTCAACTCGAGAATATCTTAAAAGAGTTATAAATGTGATTCAACATTGTCATTAAAGTAAAAATTTCAATCATTAAAAAATTGAAATTTTATATCAACTTAGTCATTGGCATACGGTGTTTTTAGTCAAATTTTCATAATAATAATTAAATCGAATCTTTTTGTAATAAATGCTATATATTTGATATTTGGATACAACGAGTAATGTATTTGATATTCCGTCCAAAATGAAAAGAATTTACGACTTCAGAGTAACAAAAAGAGAAATAAAATGGAGGAAAATAATTAGCTAGGAAACTGAGATACGGAAGAGTGGGGAGAGAGGGGGGGGGGGGGGGGGGGGGGGGGGGAGCGCGAGGGGCCCTAGTGACGGTGTGTACAAGTAGAATTGGTTGCTTGGTGTGCATCGAAGCTAACGGTAAGAAAAGGAAGATCTAACGCAAAGTGGGAGTTAGGTCGAGAAATAAAAGGAAACTTAGGGTTGGGAGAATTTCTGTCAGCTTTTGCTTTTTTTTCTCCACCTCCTTGGCTAGAGATGAGGAGAGTGTTGGTGAATCTGTGGGGTTTCTTTGCTTCACTTCTAGTTCACCACAACCACACAGGAACAGTCTGTAGTGCGTGTGTTAAACAGTTAGTCAGTAAATAGCCTAGATATGTATTACCACTTACAGTTCCAGCTATATTTTACATTTTGAGGTCATTCCATTCTTTTGTACTTGAATAATCAAAGCTTTTAACAAGTCGGGGAGTTCTTTTTGGAAATCGGGTCAAATCCTGAATTTAAAAATAAGTTGAAGCAAATCGGATCATTTTTTGTAAATGTAAAAAAAATGAAAATAAAAATGATATCTAAGTAACTTCTTATAAGTAATATTTAAAACCTGCGGATCGCTTTTATTTTTATTGTCACATTTTCAATAATCTGTGAATCATTGATAAGCCGACATTATCTAAACATATTTTAACCTCCCAACTTATAGCATTAAATCATTTTAAGTCACGTCACAATTTTAACAACCAAACGGCTGTGAAGACCAGAAAATTAACAAGGTCGCTTAACCTTACATAATTATGTTTGTACGTATACGTAAACTCCTGGGGGTCTATAATTAATGCAAGATTGCAGTTCATCATCGTGCACCAACTATGTTTCAGATTTTGCGGGATGACAATCTCATTATGTACAAGCAGCACCTCAAGTCCTCAATCCTCTTATTCAACATGCTTCAGAGTTTTGGGAATACATGATTTTGTATACTTAACATATTTGTATACTTAACATAATAATCACATCCTATATCCACAATCAAGTTTTTTACTAGTATATAATTATAATCAACTGGTACTTTATTTATTCTAGCGAAGATAAACAATTTCACAAGATATTTAATTAATTTCCAACTAAATTAAACTGTGGAAATTTAATTAATCATTCAATGGGTTCATATTGAATAAGAGTACAGAACATAAAATCTAAGTCGGAAGGACGTGGAATGAATGGATGAATGACTTGATGAGGCACCACACGAGAGGAATCATTTAAAAATGGGACCAAATATAAATACATACACATTCTGACTACTGACTCTACGAATTATATAAATTTTCGTATTCTCCAGTCCCCACCTTTTAAGTGTCAGTTTCTCGCTAAAAAGCTAGCCGTGAACTTTATCACTCTATCCTTTTATATTTTGGGTTTATTTATTTATTCAAAAATAAATTTGTCATTTTTCAGTTGGAATTTTGTTGTATAACCGGTCCTTTCTTTTTTTGTGAGTTGTATTTCTTTCTTATGGTATTGTCTCACTTGTTTCATCATTTGCTCCTAACAAGAACAACATATTCTATCATCATGTTTTTTTTCAAGTGGTTGTATTACTTGTATTTTCCTCCATTTCTATTGTGCTACTAATTACCGATATATATATTAGGTAATTTTATAATAGTTCTGACCGTTGACAAAATTAGTATATATATCATTTTCATAAAATAAATTTTAATTTTTTTATTTATGTGCTATAAATTTATGAAAATATTGAATATCTAAATAAAATATATTTAATTTATGTAAAATGCTTGGTACCCCAAAATTTGATTCAATATCTTTAATAAAATTACATGCGTAACATTTGATGGAAATGGACCTTGTATATGCATTAATATCACCAATTAAAACATATCCTTTCAATTGTCATTTCATTTCATGCAAAAAAATTACCCAATCTTATATATGCAACACTATTATAATAATAGACATTTGAATTTCATACTCCTGTCATATTAAATATATAATTTATTATAAAATGGCCATTCAAAATATTTGAAAAATACCACCAAAATGGAGCAATTAGAATATAATATCTCAAATTTAATGCTATATTATAGATACGAGAAATGAATAAATTGAGAATAGGTATTTCCTCCGCTCCTTGAGTTGTATACATTGGGGGACGGGGACGCGACACGGACTTTAATGCTCTTCCGTAACGTATTTTAAAGATTTTTCTTTTCTGAATTAAAATTTGAATATTATATTTTTTTGCCGCAAATTTTTTTAAAAAAAAGAATTAATAGAACTATATTTTATAAGAACATTGAAATACGTGTCTAGCAGTGAAAAAGAAACGTATAAAATTAAATAGTTCGACAGAGTAGTAAATAGGTACCGAGAATACAAATTTATGTCTTTTATGATTGTTTTTTACTGTTCTTTTTTGAACAAATAACAAAAAGATAAAAATTTAAATACTTTTTCATTCATGCATTTTTATTTTTTTTTCTGAAGTACCTTGGTTTATAGAAAGACAAACGGAATCTCATTTTCTACAAATTTTGGGTTAGGAAATTAGAATCGACAAATAAACGAACTTGGCCAATTAGTAAAGGTGGGAAAACCGGGACCAGAAAGATGATAGGAAGAGGCCATGTGAGAGTGGGGTCACCTGAGCTGGACATGTCTAAATTGTAACAGTAGTAGACTTAAGTGGGGTCCATCTTTGGACCACGGCCTTTTAAACACCTCCACCACTTTGGTCCCAAACTCCACCATTAGATTTCTCCTTGCTAGTTGCTATGTATAGTATAGTGTTTACCTCTCCTTAATTTATTTTCCTTTATAAAATGTGAACCACGTCGTTTTTTTATCGTGTATATTTTTTTTGTCGGGTAAATAAATTAAAAATAATTTTTTTATGTAATATAGTATTTTAATCATGTGTAATAAATAGATCTAAATCTTCTTATATATTAAATATTTGGATTTTAATAGTATAATATAGATATTATTTATTATATTTTATGCCTATTACCCCCTCTTTTCCTTTCATTTCTTCATTTTTTCATTACTCCACACGTATTTTAAGATGCATATAAAACATAGTTTCATAACTCTTTTTTTTGATTTATTTTTTATAAAAATTTAGATAGTAAACTTTTATTCAGAAAAAAAGGTTCAAAATAATTTACCGATATATATTATGAGAACATTAGAATGCGTGACGAATCATCGTCTGTATAAATAACTAGTTGAGAAGCCGTGCGTTGCGGCGGCCTATAAAAATTATATTAATGATTTAATATTAATATTTGTTGAATAAAATAATTTTGTGGCTGTCATAAAAACTACATTAACGTTTCAAAATTAAAATTTGTAGGATAAAATAATTTTATATTATAAAATTTTTGATGTAATACCAATACTAATATATAAAATTGCAAAATTGGACTATAATTCATGGTGAAAAAATGAAAATAAATTTATACAGGTAATTAACAATCTGAAGCACGACGAGTCTTAATTTTATTTGTGTTTTTTTTTTGAAAAGTAATCTTGTTCTTACATTGTCACCTTCCGCCAATTTTTTTGGATTGATTGTGCACAAAAACATCTAACTTAAATCCGTGAGGTTGTAGTATTGAGAGAGAGGAGTTTGTGTTTAGATGATCCAAAACCTTACCATCTATAGGGTTATTTATAGGTGCAGAGAGACTTGTGTGCTACTCTTTCTCATAATTAAATAATATGAAACAAAATCATATTAAAACTTTCAAACTACTATATTCCGTAAATAATCTGAAACAAAATCAGATTGTGAAACTTGTTTCTAATATACCCGAAACTAAAAAACATAGTTCTAATTTTTGATATTTTTCATCTAGAAATTAGAAAAATAGAACGGAGCGATATGAGAGGCGTTACCTACACGCCCCTTGCTTCTCCACCATATTTTCTTGTTAACAAAGTAAATCATATAAAAATTAACAACAACAAACATGTTCGATGAACAAATCAAATATTATAAAAGAATAACCACAAACATACATCACTAATAGTTAATTTATTGATATTATCCATCAATATCATGTCAAGATTATATTCTTTTCCCATGTTTCAATTTGTCGACTCCCACGTAGTGATCTATAACTATCTTTGCTTGCAACAACCTTTATTTTTTTAATAATATATAAACAGCCTTCACTTATCGTTGCAGAAGAACGACACCACCGAGTTAGAAATCAAGCAAGAGAACTATCACCGGAGAAAGGTAGAGTTGTGATATTGAGAGAGAGGAGGTTGTGTTTAGATGATCCAAAACCCTACAATCTATAGGGGTATTTATAGGTGCAGAGAGACTTGTGTGCTACTCTTTCCCATAATTAAATAATCTGAAATAAAATCAGATTAAAACTTTCAGACTATTATATTCCATAAATAATCTGAAACAAAATCAGATTCTGAAACTTGCTTCCAATATACCCGAAACTAAAAAAGGTAGTTCTAATTTTTGATATTTTCATCCAAAAATTCCAGAAAATTAGAAAAATAAAACAGAGCGATGTGAGAGGCGCCACCTACACGCCCCTCGCTTCTCCTTTATATAAGTATACTAGTGAAAAAAGCCGCGCTTCGCGGCGGCGTGATAAATTTTGATATGAATCAGTATTATAATACCATAAAAATTATTTTGAGTCATCTTTCCGTTAAACATATCACAAATAAAAAATATTATAATTGGTATAAAAATTTGTTTAAGTGGCCATACTTTCAAACACAATACTAATAATAAAATTAGTTTGAACCTCCTTCCCGTCAAAGACAATATTAATCCATAATTATTGTTTTTATGATAAAATTAAATACTATAATTTAGATTAAAATTAGTTTGAGCCGCTCTCTTATCAAACACAATACCAATAACAAAACATTATAATTTAGATATTAGTTTGAGTCGCCTTACTGTCAAACACATTCTAATAAAAATTATTCTAATTATGATAAAATCAAAAATTATAATTGGACAAAAACTATTTTGAACTGTGGTCCCGTTTTAACAAAAATATATATTTTAACATAAATAAAAATTTATTTTAGCCACTTTCTCGTCAAACATAATACTAATAGAAAATTTATTATTATTTAGATAAAAATTAGTTTGGGCCGCCTCCCGTGCCCGTCAAACACAATACTAATTAACATTATCATAAAATCAATATATGATTCCTATTTTATATGTATTATTTTATATGTTAATTATTTTTATTTTTTGACTCCTTTTATTAGTTTAAAATTATTATTCTTTTATGGTTCTAATATTTTTGGCATTAGTTTTTTAATGATTATTATCTTTACAATCCTTTATTTTCTATTCAGAATTTAAGAAAATTATAAGACTAAATCGGAAATAAAAATTGTACGTATTACCTTACAAATCTTAAATATAAATTGTATTTTATCTATGATTATTAGTTTGAATATATATAATCATATTACTTTTGGCATTCCTAAATAATAAAAAAATTGTATTACCTCTAGAATTCGAAAAAAAATTTGTATTAACTTTTGGAATCCTTCAAGTTGATTTTTTAAATTATAATTATAATTGGATAAAAATTATTTTGAACTGTGGTACCGTTTTAAAAAACAAATATTATAACATAGATAAAAAATTATATTAGCCACTAACCCGTCAAACATAATACTAATAGAAAATTTATTATTATTTAAATAAAAATTGGTTTGGGCCGCCTCCCGTGCCCGTCAAACGCAATACTAATCAAGAATCATTTACATTATTATAAAATCAATATATATTTCCTATTTTATATATCCTATTTTTTTGTTAATTATTTTTATTTCATGATTCCTATTTATTACTTAAAAATTATTACTCTTTTATGGTTCTAATTTTTTTGCTATTAGTGTTTTTTAATGATTATTATCTTTGCAATCCTTTATTTTCTATACGAAATTTTAAAAAAATTATAAGACTAAATTAATAATAAAAATTGTACGTATTACCTTACAAATCTTAAATATAAATTGTATTTTATATGTGATTTTTAGTTTAAATAATTATAATCCTACTCTTTTTAGGATAACTAAATAAGAAAAGAATTGTATTATCTTTATAATCCAAAAGGAAAAGAATTGTATTAACTTTTGGAATCTTTGAACCTGATTTTTTTAAACATAATCCTATTTCTTTTAGGATTACTAAATAAGAAAAGAATTGTGTCATTTTTAGAATTCAATAAGAAATATCAAATAAAAAAGAAAAGAATAATCCTATTTCTTTTAGGATTACTAAATAGAAAAAGAATTGTGTCATATTTAGATTTCAATAAAAATATTAAATAAAAAAGAAAAGAATTGTATCATCTTTAGAATTCAATAAGAAAAGAATTGTATCACCTTTAGAATTCTTGAACCTGAATCAAGCAATTCTAGAGACGCCTGCATCCTCCTTTATATATATATATATGATTGATTGAGGCGACGGACGGGCTAACTATTAGTTGGAATACGAATCACAATTCTTTTATGATTCTTATTTCATTCTTATTTATTATATTTATAATGTTCGGAACCTATTTGTATGTTTTTATTATACTGTATGTAGTCGAAATTAAATAAGAATCTTGTTCCATTTTACTATCCCTATTTCTTAAGTATTTAATATTATTTTACACGCCACATTATTTCTTGTTTGTTCTGTCGATCATTATATAATAAATATATTGATCGATTGATGACTATACTAGCATTATCTTATTTGCAAACTGATAACAAATTGTGCTTTCTCGGGAAGTAATATTTTGTGTATCTTGTACTGGAGAATTGAGGTTACCCTCGTTGTATGCGTATGCGAACAAGTCTTTAGAATTTTCAGGAATTTATTATCATAAAAATTAGTTATTATAAATTTAGAAAATATAGAGAGTATTTAGGACTTACAATATTATAAACCGGATTAGATTATATAGTTTGTTTAACTTGAATTTAAAATAATAACTTATGACTTAACAATTAACATACTTAATATCATAGAGAGTGTAAAATGTATGTGTGAACAATTTTGACTTATATTAATGACTTATGATTTATTAAAAATATAATAATAAAAAATAAAATTGATTTATGAATACCTGCTGAATTTTGAATTATATTAATAAAAAAAGATAAAAAAAATATAGTCACGGCAAAAAGTAATTAAATTAGTCTGACTTTAAGTCAATCTCTAAGTTATCACACATAGACATTTTTCATCCTAAATTAAAAAATAAATTTAATTTCGAACTTAGACAAATAAACTTTTAATCACTTGTTTAAAGTTTGGAACTCCAGTATTAAAAGAATAAGATATCCAAAAATTATACATACAAGCCCATAAATCTAATTAAAAAAGAAAGAGAGAAAACGAAGGAAACTCCAAAATGACTAGTCGTATCTATGTCGGAAATGGAGCTCGGAAGTAAACAAACTTTATATACTTAAGTACAATAAATAACAAAGACATGAAAGGAAACTGACAACTGTATCAAGAGAATAGCCGTTATGAGAAGGGCAAAACAGGGATAAATTAAAGAGCCCAGAGAGTTGACTATTGGACATTTCCATATTCAATATAATTAAACTTGAGCTGAAAATGGAACTAAAATTATTAAGAGAGATAACAATTTTAAGAATGGGTTTTGGTCTGTAACAATCGATTGCTACAGAGCTTCAAAGCCCTTAGATCTGTATTTTAATGGTGAGGAAAAAATTCCGATCCGCGGAAAATTATAGCGGATCGGTAAAAAAAATAATTCAATCTGGACCCTTCAAATAGAAATCCGACGGCTCTGGTAATGTGTATTATGTAAACGGTTTCTGACACACGGTTGTCAGGGACCAGGACCCTTTAAGAAAGAATTTAGGTGGATTACCCGTCTCCGGATGTGCTAGGTTGAATTTTTACCTGTCTAAGGAACCAGTTACTCTAAAACCTTAAGGTGTTAGAGAATGGCTCTCTCCAGGATCTTATATTTTAAGACTCCCCCTCATTCGAGAGCGCATTTATGGGTCGAAGAGTGGATCACGAGCGCTCATCTTTGAAGCATTAATTTGCCATTCGTGCCACTATAAATTGTGAGAATATTGGGGGTGGCAGGGATCGAACCTGAGTCCTCTGCCAACCTGGCTCTGATACCATGTCAAGGAATCAGTTACTCCAAAATCTCAAGGTGTTAGAGAATGACCCTTTCCAGGATATTATATTCTAACACTACCCTCCTTTACCGATTTGCTTTTCTGTGAAAAAAAAATCAAATTCTGGTTAGAATTAAATTATTTAAAATAATTGTTATTATATATTACTTGTTCAATTCATATGATCTTAAAGTATTGCTAGTTTAGAGTACAATTAGATAGTCCAGCAGTGAGTTAATCCTCCTCTGTTGTCCCGAGACTCGGTTTCGACTCTGACTAATTACTTTGAGAATTGTTAAAAAAATATTAAATTGTAAGGCGTACAAGTCTTGCATTGTCAAAAAAAAAGTATTAATAGTTTAAATAAATTTGAATCAATTTTTCTTCGAACAAGATCAATATTCAGTAATTAGTAATTATTATTACATGATCCTGAAAATCGAAAAAATATATTTTAAAAGTAAAATAAGTATAGATTCTAGTAATATATCTTTCATATTTTTTCTAATTATTTTTTATATATAGATTTTAGTTAAAGTTTGGTCTATTTGACCATAAAAAGTCAAAACAACACAAATAAATATGGATGGTGGGAGTATAATAATTTAAAATAATTATTACATATCTTTGAAATTTATTTAATAAATTACGAATTATATACTTATAAAAAATGAGTTAGGAATTCTAACACAAAACATAATAACTTTATGCATAATCTTAAAAATTCACTCGAAAATATCAGATTAAATATTCGAATGTGAGGAATTTGTTCAACAATTTTTTAAATAAAATTGTCACAATATACCCATATTAATCAATACATTAGGTAACCGAAAATTTTATGCGATGATAAATTTTATTTGCACAGGAGACCTATTATCTTAACAAATAAGAAGATTAACTTATAAGAATTATACCCCTTATATTTTTATTCCAAATCAGTCGACACCGAGACTATGATATGAACAGGAGTATATTATTGTGTACTCCCTCCTTCCCATTTTAATTGTCCACTTTGCACAAATCACACAAATTAAGAAGTATTAAATGTGATATGTTGTTATCATTGCCATGCATTGGTTATACAAATATACTACTAAGTTTTCATTCATTTTGGTTAAAAGTCAACATAGTTTGCATTGTAAATAATGAAAATTGTGTGAACTAGTAAATGTTAACATTGAAACTTGTTATAATTTGTATTGGACAAAGAAAATGGACAAATAATATGGGAAATTTTTTCTTGACAAAGTGGACTATTAATATGGGAAGGAGGGAGTATTAAATTTGGAACATGGAAATTAAAAAAGGTTGTTGCAAGTGTTAAACAGAGTCGGTCCCTTCAGTTAGATGCACTCCACCGTATTTACCAAATTAAAATTAATTATTATTATAACTCACTCCCACTTCTTCTCTCTTACCAGCTTTGCTTCTTACCCTTCTTTACCTCAACTACCCTCCCCCTCTCTCTCCTCGTATACTTACACAACACAACTCAACTCAACTCAACACATATATACACACAGGGGCGGATCTAGGAAGAGGCACGCGGGGACACGTGTCCCCCCTAAATCTTCTTTTTACATTTTTTCACCATTCTAAATTTTACAAAATTATAAAAGTGCCCCCAAAAAATTTAAAGATGTATAGGTGTTTTCCGAAAATTTGCTTCGTGCCCCTCTAACATTCGTGGGCTAGATCCGCCCCTGTACACACATACATTGTCTGTAAACTGTCCCCGTCTCTTCTTAGTTGTAGCATCACTTTCTGGGTTCCATCAATTCTTCTCTAAAATTAAAGAAATCTCTCTCCCTCCCTCTCTCTCTCTCTCTCTCTCTCTCTCTCTCTCCCCTTGCTCACTAACCAACTGTTTTTCTTGTTTTCTACCTCTCAATCTCAATCTCTCCCAGTCTCTCTCCCATCTCTCTCTCTATCTCTCCCACTTTTTAACTGTTTATCTCCTTTCTCTGTACTTTTCTTCTCCTGCTTCTGCTTCCCATGGAAGCAGCCGAGGATTGTTGTGTCAAAGTTGCTGTTCACATTAGACCACTCATTGGAGATGAACGACTTCAGGGTTGTAAAGATTGTGTCTCTGTGGTCCCTGGTAAACCCCAGGTAATATGTACTTGCATTCTTGATGTATGATTGCTTGTCAAGAAATGAGGTCTGTTCTTGATTGTGGGTTTTTGTGTTAAAGGCAGACTAGGCCTTTATAGATCATATTTTGTTGGAGATCTGGATCTTTGAGTTTGGTTTTTTTATTACCATTTTTCTGATAGAATCTGAGTTCATGCATGTGTTTAGTCAAACTCAATGATCTGACTAGTTTCCCCAAATGGATGATTGCAGTGTGCCTATTTTTTCTGCTGAATTGTAGAGCTGTAGTACTGTAGCAGTCATTAGTTCAGAATTGCTCTTCTTTCTATGTTTTCTGTTTTTACTTGATATTGATTTTCTTGATTCATAATGGTCAATAATGGTTTGGTAATCCTCAAATGAGTGTTCGATTCTCACGCAGCTCGAGAATGCTCTTTTGCTCTCCATGTCAATGTAATCTGGAGGTTGTATGAAATGATTAAAACAATAATAAGTGTATGGACCTTAAACTTTCTGTATTACAGATTGTAAAATGGTGAAGGGATGGAATGGAATTGATTTCTTTGCCGATAACAAAACAATTAAATCACTAGTTTTGTGATCCTTGTTCTAATAAGAAGACATACTTCAAAGTATTATAACCAATTTATAAATGAAAATTTTACATAATATTTACAGGAGGATTTCATGAAGTTTTAGCTGCTATCAGTTTATACAATTTTTGTACATGTATATCCAATAGCTTATTTGCAGAAGATTACTAGCTAGTGTAGAGTACAGAGTTTACTGTACTCTAGACATTAGGAGGAAAATGTACAAGCTTCTGCAGTTCTTCATTGGTCAGGCATACTAGTTTAAATTCTTGACTAGGTTCATTGATTGGCAAAAAGTGGTTCTCACTCCCAGATTTAGCGTCAGTATTAATAGGTTCATCCTGATATTGGTTTTAATAATAGTTCTCAGTTAGTTGTCCAATTTTGACCATTTAAAGTTTCATCCAAGTTTCCTAACCCACATATGGTAACACACCTAATGTATTTATACTTTGAGGCTTGAGCTGCTCACAAGAAGTTGATCAACTTCATGAGAATGAAAAACTTTGCATGACTTTAAAATGTCAAAAACATGAGTCTTCCAGTGATTTCAATCTATACCTTTTACTAGCTATCCAGAAGGATTAGCATTACACAAAACTTGTTGTCTTGAAAGTCATGAATGGTTAGTTCTCTTCATCTTGCCTCAAAAATGTTAAAAACACGTGAAGTGCTCTATGGGAGTTGTAAATTCTGATGTGTCATACTGTCATTCCTTGTTTTTTCCTTGATCCACCATCACTTCACTTTTTGTACTATTCTATTTTCTTGCTTGCTGAAGTCACAAACCTATTTTGCCTTTAACAGCGTTTTAAGTGTTAACCTTCCGTAGAATGCAATTTTAGAATCAAACAGTAATAATATGATAGAAGCAATACAAATATTACATATCTGATATGATTTCAATGCTGAGTCTTTACAGTTTATTATATATAACCAACCGAAAGGAACCAATCATCTAACCTGTCCAAATATGATAGTGCAGTTTATTTGCCTATACTTACTTTCAAACTTATGAGAAAATTAATAGATAAAGATTGGAATGGACAGATGATGAGCACCAACCCCCGAAAACAGGAACAGAACAATTTCAAGACAAACTCCTTCATTTAGTCCATTAACTGTTAACTTTTAAGATTAATTAAACGCATCATTGTTTTTAGTCACCATGAACTCCAAATGTTGCAAGAATATCAATTCATTTTAGACTCATGTTTCTATTATATTTGTCATTACTAAAGCTCTAGTGACATGGTTCCACATAATGGGTGTTTGCGCGCTTGTGTGTGTTTTTCCGGAGTTGAGTGGTATGACTGTAGGAAACTATATACTAATTGTTTAGGCACTTTCCCTGTAAACTGTATATTTTAGCTCTAGTTGCTATAATGCTGTTGTTCTGGTAATATGTTGTTGTGCATTTGAAATGAAGCAATGTTCATTTAACGAAATCTGAATGTTGTTCAGGTTCAACTTGGACCACATTCCTTTACTTTCGACCATGTATATGGAAGCACTGGTTCTCCTTCGTCTGGTATGTTTGAAGAGTGTGTAGCTCCTCTTGTCGATGGGCTGTTTCAAGGATATAATGCTACCGTTCTTGCCTATGGCCAAGTAAAGATTCTCAACCACAATAACTGCTAATCTTTAACTAATCTGTATAGTGCATTTTTATCTTTTGGTGATATCTTATAGATAAGATTCTAATGTACTGTAGACTGGCTCTGGCAAAACATACACCATGGGTACTGGCTCTAAAGATGGTAATCAGATAGGATTGGTTCCCCAAGTTATGAGCACTTTATTTAGCAAGATTGAAACACTAAAACATCAGATTGAGTTCCAGCTGCAAGTTTCCTTTATTGAGGTCTGATTACTTTCCTTCCTTTCATAGTTGCTTAGAATTACTTTCTTTCCTTTGCCAGTTGCTTATGATTAAGTATATTATAATATTTTCTTCTCATTTTGTCATACCATTTAAAGTAGGATAGGAAGAGAAAGACTTGGGAAAAAAATAGAAAAAAGAACAGGAAGAAAAGAGGATACCTTTGTCTTGTTAGCATAAGGGCTACTGGATTTTCAATTTGACAGAGTTGTTTTTGAATTATGATGACTGTATTCTGAAAGACATTAGATTTTATGGTACCAGTATAACACATTAGTTGTGTTTGTGTATTAGTAGTTTGGCATCGTACAACTATACTTAAAATGTTTCTGGATAAGAGCTAATTTTATATTTTGAAGTCTGACTGCTTTTAAATTATCTAGTTGAACAGAGTCCTGCACGTATACTGTTACCCTTTATCTGCTTAATTCGGTAATATTAGACATCTACTCCTGTTCGAATATATCTAACTAGCAACTAGCTCCTAAAGCTCTACTGGAATCTGGAAATATGCTTTGTACTTCGTTTCCAATACTAAACAGATAACCACCAGATATATATTTGTAGATTCTTAAAGAAGAAGTACAAGACTTGCTGGATCCTGACTGTTCCAACAAATCAGAGATGACAAATGGCCACTCGGGGAAGGTTACATCTCCGGGAAAACCACCAATACAGATACGCGAAACATCAAATGGTGTTATTACATTAGCAGGGTCTACTGAGCGTAGTGTTAAGACATTAAAAGAAATGTCTGATTGCCTTGAGCAAGGATCATTGAGCAGGGCAACGGGAAGTACAAACATGAATAATCAGTCCAGGTAAGTTTGGTAGTTGTATCTTCTATAACTTCTGTCCTACATGTTTGTTAATGTTGGATGATATGCTGAGTATAATTCTCTCTTATACGCCAAGCCAGATAATGAGATAAGATGCAGTAGCTATTGCATCCTTTGTCGGGGTTACTTCTGTGGAAGTTTGCCTCTTATTGTATTGTCTTCTGTGGATAGATACTTACAATAAATATTGTGATTTTTTTTAACTGTCTGAACTTTGTGATGAACCTTATAGTTTAATCATTTGGCTGGCAAATGTAGGATTGTTCATGCATTTACTTATCATTAGGTACCAAGTTGAGGAGGTATGACTAGATCTATTTGCAAGAACATCATTTTCCTTGCAGTATTAATTTAGAAGCAAGCTTAATCCTGTTTGCAGCTCATTCATGCATGTTTCTTTCCGAGTATTTTATATGTTTATTCTTGTATAATTGATTGATCACATTAACTATTTTGGTGAAAATTTCGTTTTGAAAAAGGAATTGGTCATGATTTTGAACCGTTATAGTTACTGACAATTATCCTCTGATAAACACTAAAGAGTTTAAGAGCTATATGTGTTGTACTCGAAGTAATCCATTCCTCAGTTGCGATTTAGTATGCTCAGTTTTATTAGTGACAAACTGACAACTTAATGTTTTGTTTTTTTGCAGTCGATCCCATGCTATTTTCACCATCACACTGGAACAAATGCATAAGATCAACTCTAGTTCTCCTGGTGATACCAGCCCAAATGGATGCATAGGTGAAGAATATTTATGTGCGAAGTTGCATCTAGTGGATCTTGCTGGATCAGAGCGAGCTAAACGGACAGGCTCTGATGGCATGCGTTTTAAGGAAGGTTTGTATAGCTGTTTGTAACTGTAACATCTAATGATAATCACCCCTGATATTAAACTGAGAAAAAGTCTTTTGCTATTCAACAGGAGTTCACATTAACAAGGGTCTTCTTGCACTTGGCAATGTAATCAGCGCACTTGGTGATGAAAAAAAACGAAAAGAAGGTCTTCATGTTCCATACCGTGACAGTAAACTTACTCGGCTTTTGCAGGTTCTTCTTCAATCGCCATAATTACTTTACTACATGTGATCCCGTAGATTATATTTTCATCCATAGATATTGCACTCAATTATTTAGTGGGACACAGATAATTCTTCACTGCCAATCAATTCTTTTCAGTTAGAATTTTACAGTGAACGATTAACGCTTTTAACTTATTAGCTACAAGCCTTTCTGTGTTTGTAACTTAAATGATTTCTCATATTAAATTTATGTTTTTACATCTTGCCTTCATATTTTCATTTGTTCTTAGTCAAAGTTTTCGTGTACTGCAGGACTCGCTTGGCGGTAATAGCAGAACTGTTATGATAGGCAAGTCTTATGAATTTAATTTATCCATTGATTACCCTTTTTTATTTTATATTTGTGTTGCATATACTAGTGTATTGTGTGTAACATTATTACTGTCCCGCAGTCTTGATTAATATGCTTGTGCAGTTCCATGTTAGCAAATAAGCTTCGCACAGATGTTAGCATATAAACTTCAATCAGATGATTATTTGCTCAGACCTTATTAATGCTTATATTTGATCTGTGACATTACTTCCCTTTCAGCCTGTGTTAGCCCGGCTGATATTAATGCTGAAGAAACTCTAAACACTCTCAAGTATGCAAATCGTGCTCGGAATATCCAAAACAAGCCTGTTGTAAGTTTTTGAGATTCGTAGAGTTTCTCCATTGTTTACTACTTTCGGCAAAGATTATTTGCTTCTTATTGGTTCTATGTAAGTAGCTAGTGCATCCAATTTACCAATCAGGTTAACAGAGATCCAATCTCTAATGAGATGTTGAAGATGCGCCAACAATTAGAGTGCTTACAGGCAGAACTTTGCGCTCGTGGGGGAGGAGCTTCATCTAACGAATTACAGGTACTGACATTTTTTTTTGGTCTCTCATTTTACATGCTGTATTAATGAACTCCGGTAAGGCCCAGTATCTATCTATCTTTAGCAGAGTCTTTTTTTTCAAGACATATTCAAATAAGCCCACATGAAACAGTCTTTTATTTCAAGACACCTGCATGTGGTTATATGCTCATTTAAGTAGAAGTTAAATTATTAACTGAATAGTTCAGTAGTGATTGACATTACTGAAGGAACGCAGATTTAAGACTATTATATCTTTCACTTTACTGGTATAGTATTTACTGCTGAAAGATTGTATTTATATCTTGCAGGTATTGAAAGATAGGATTGCTTGGCTTGAAGCTACAAACGAGAATCTTTGTCGCGAACTTCATGGATACCGCAGCAGATCCTCTGATATGGAGCCATGTAGAACCAGTGCTAAGGTAAACATCATAGACTCATTTGCTGTCAATTATGATCTAAAGATAAAAGTATTAAGCTAAGTGGTTGCATATATATATTATGCTTTTACAGGTTGGCGAAATAGTTTCTACTAAAACAGACGGGCTTAAAAGGGGTTTACAGAGTGTTGACTCTCCAGATTGTCAAATGAGTGAAAGTGGTATGGTATCTATTTGACATAGAAAACTATATTTTACCCAGGAATTTATATAGCCTTAAGGAATAACTCATTTCGAATCAAAAACTTCAATTTTCCCCCCAAATTCTTATGAAACATAAAATACTTCTTTAGTATCTTATATCCATATATTTTAAATGTTTGATTGAAAATATATGCAGGCGACTCTAGTGACATTGATGAGGAAGCAGCAAAGGAATGGGAGCATACTCTTCTACAAGATTCTATGGACAAAGAATTACATGAATTGAACAAGCGATTAGAACAAAAAGAGGTATAAACATTGTGGTTATATTTCATGGCTTTAGTATCACTGGAAACAAGGATGTGGGTTTGAATCTGTAATTTTGTTAATTTTAGAAGTAAACTGCAGTTCTCTATTGCTTATAAAGTCCTACTTTTAGTAGGAATATATGTGCCACTTAAGACTTGATAAATAAAGTGGAAGTTAAATATTCTACTTTTTCGTTCTTTCAGTCCGAGATGAAACTTTTTGGCGGCTTCGACACAATGACTCTTAAGCAACACTTTGGAAAGAAGATTGTGGAACTTGAGGATGAGAAAAGAACCGTGCAGCATGAAAGGGATCGATTGCTGGCCGAGGTTGAAAATCTTTCTTACAACTCTGATGGGCAGAAATTGCAAGACGTTCATTCCCAGAAATTAAAAGCACTTGAAGCACAGGTGAGTGGATGGCTCTATGATTTGTCATTCTCTTATCAGGAGAGGCACTGAAGCTCACTGGGTTTCACCTGTCTTGCATTTCAGATTCAAGATTTGAAGAAAAAGCAAGAGAGTCAGGTTCAGCTTTTAAAGCAAAAACAGAAAAGTGACGAAGCAGCAAAAAGATTACAAGATGAAATCCATTTTATTAAAGCACAAAAGGTTGGACATTGAGCCGCACATATTGACTTTCTTTATATTCTGCATCAATCTATTCTTTGTGCTGATAAGTTCTTGCAAAATTGTAGGTTCAGTTGCAACATAAAATTAAACAAGAAGCTGAACAATTTCGACAGTGGAAGGCATGTCGAGAGAAAGAACTGCTGCAGGTATTTTTAGTTACTTTACCTGCTACTTCAACCATATTTATATTTCAAAATCTAAAACTATTAGGTAATAGACAAAGTTGTTGGCGCAGTTTGTTATGCCATGCTATGTGTCAGCAACACTATAATATAAGGTTTGCGAATAGTCAACCTAAAGGGTTATTATAATATACGTTCCTTCCAAATTTTGGTATGTAATGACTAGTTTCATGATCGCAGTATATATTTGTGTTACTGCAATGTTGGATGATGTTTTCTGGAATATTGGCCAAGAAATTTATACATTGTATAATGTTTATGGCGCTAGGCTCTGCTATAATGGGAATGCCAGGGACTGTTTATGTTATTCATGTTTGGTTTAATGAACCTGATTGTTTGGCATGTATAACTTCATTAAACTTGCATCTTTGGCTTATTATTCTTTTTATGAAACTCTTGTTTCCATACAGGATATATTCTCAAGCAAAAACTATAGATGTCAGCTTATAGGCCAATGTAATAAAAGTTTTTCCACCAAGTCTGTTGGTTTTTTTGGCCTTAATATTGAATTATATGTGCAGTTAAAGAAAGAAGGGAGAAGGAATGAATACGAAAGACATAAATTGCAGGCATTAAATCAGCGACAAAAAATGGTGAGGACTTTACTCTGCGTGTTTTTGTGTTCTTTATATCATCTTTAGATTAAAAAATGCTTCTATATTGAGCAGAGGAAAAATACCTAAGAACCCCAATCCCAGTTGTCTGGTCCAATAGTGAACCCATGCAACTCCAATCCCCATTACGCTAATTGCATGAATACAATGTTTAAAGCCTTATATAGTAACACAAATTATGTTTCTTACATTTTTTTTCTGGGCAATATCCTTAATTTTGCGGATCTTGTGTGTCAATATCAACAGCTACTCTGGGTGTTCAATGAGAAAGTTTTGTTTGCCTTCAAATATCTCATGAACAACCAGTAATATGATAGAATTAGGTAAGGTGGTAATAGTGTTAAAATTAAGGATGATCGTGTTTCTACTTGAGATCTTTAAGTATGAAATTATTATCACTCAGTACTCAGTAGCTAATGATCTGAAAGATG
Organism: Daucus carota subsp. sativus; assembly: GCF_001625215.2. Lineage (NCBI taxonomy): Eukaryota > Viridiplantae > Streptophyta > Magnoliopsida > Apiales > Apiaceae > Daucus > Daucus carota. The sequence goes on along the minus strand of NC_030385.2, from coordinate 44,331,727 downwards.
CTAGAAACTTAACAGAATTTTTCTATTTAATCATGATTTTTTTATTGTAACTGGTGAAGCAAGTTAGTTTTGTGCTAGTAGTATATGCTGAAGAGAACTGCTATTGATCATGAACATTCTTTCTTTCAGGTTCTTCAGCGAAAAACTGAAGAGGCTGCTATGGCTACCAAGAGGCTAAAGGAGTTGCTAGAAGCTCGCAAGTCTTCAACACGAGACACCTCAGGTATTTGCTTTTCATATACATTTATACATTGAAATCTTAAGCATCCCTACCTCTGGATGGGAGGCTTACCACTTGAATAAAGCACCAGAAAGATGATATACCAAAAAAGAAACTAATAAAATGTAAGTTCTGTTAAATTGCTAATGACCTAGTGTTTTCACTGGATGAAGTACCTTATTCCCTGGATATTTATTATAAGAAATAGGCTTCCCCTTGGTTACTTCTCTAGTGACTTCATCTTATATCCTTTTTACTGATACTGTGGCTATTTCAGCGATCAGCCACGCAAATGGAACAAATGGACAGGTAATATCTAAATTTACTCTTCGCACAGAATCTCAGTTTTAGTAATTATATATGAAATTATATTAACCCAAGTTTCATATTTAGACCAACGAGAAATCCTTGCAACGTTGGCTCGATCATGAACTCGAGGTCATGGTGAAGGTTCATGAAGTCCGATACGAGTATGAGAAACAAAGTCAAGTGTATGTATCAGTAATATATATTTTCAGAGTTTGATAATTGCAAATGACTTGCATTCACTAATTTAACTTTGGGTTACCTCTACAGACGAGCTGCGTTGGCAGAAGAATTGGCTGTTTTAAGACAAGTTGAGGAATTTGCTTTAAAGGGCCTTAGCCTTCCTAGAGGGAAAAATGGTCTTTCTAGGTAAAAACTGTAATGCTTGTTTGCTCTTCCGTTTTTTTCTCTTCGCACAATATTCTTTCTGTGGTGTGCTAGTATCTGATGTTGCAAATTTCGAACACTTGAATATCAAGTTGACCGTTATTTTGCCTTCTTTCCTTACAGGGTTTCTTCCATGTCACCAAATGCACGCATGTCAAGAATATCTTCTCTTGAAAATATGCTAAGCATATCGTCAAACTCACTCGTGGCAATGGCTTCTCAGCTATCAGAAGCAGAGGAGCGTGAGCGTGCCTTTGCTAGTCGTGGACATTGGAATCAGCTACGCTCAATGGGTGATGCAAAAAATATGCTACAATATATGTTCAACTCGCTTGGTGATGCTAGGTTATTTTCTTTAATCTGGATTATTAGTTGTTTAAACCTGCAGCCAACATTTTATATATTTGAACAGCTGCAGGGAAAACAATAAGATTTAATGAAAAAAGATTGCTATGATATGATTGAAATGCACATTTGGAAAAATATTGGAAATTTAAATGATGCTTTAGCACATTGACAAAATCATACTTGGTGAATAGGCCGTTTGACAATCTTTACACGTGTTACCATCTTTTTTGTATGATCAGAGCTGTACCAGAAGCCTAACTGTTAGTATCTCATAGAACAGATAAACCTGCAAATCTTATCAAATTAGATATTTAGCTAGGTTCCTGTTTTTTTCTCATCAACTGCTCATGTGCAGTACAGAATATTTTTTTAAAATTGTTCATTAATTGTTTTAAAGCCATTTGTCAATAGTTAATAGAGACTTAAGAGTGTATCCACCTTTTAGAAATTTCTATTTTTGAGGGGTCTACAAAATATTAATTGCTAAGCTGTCAACAGGTGCCAGTTGTGGGAAAGGGAAATCGACAATAAGGAAATGGAAGATCAACTCAAAGAACTAGTAGGTCTACTGCGACAGAGTGAGACAAGAAGAAAGGAAGTTGAGAGGGATCTGAAGATAAGAGAGCAAGACCTAGCCATTGCACTGGCTTCATCTGCTTCAGTATGTTTTTTTTACTTGTGTGAAGATTCGCCGACTTTTTCTTGTTTGAGTTTGATTTGTTTTCATGCTATATTAGTACATGTTATGTTGAAGATTGTATTACCTGTTATGTCATAAGTAAGAGCTTATAGTTAGATATTAACCTCTGTGACCAATATTACTTAAAAAGCAGTTAGTAAGAAGATTATCCTCCTTGTATATCTTACACTTTCTTCTTGCTTATATTTATATTTGACTAGTTGTTTAAGTTGCTATTGTACCGGGAAAAATACCCTTAAGCTGGCCATTTCTTACAATTCTTGGTTTATTCTTTCCGCTTGTTTGTATACTGATGCTTCAGAGATCTGATGATCATGGGAACTCTCACAATTCATTAAAACACGTGGCTGATGACATGAGTGGCCAACTGTCTCCTATTTCCACACCAGCACAAAAACAACTCAAATATTCAGCGGGTATTGCCAATGCGTCTGTCAGAGAGTCAGCAGCCTTTATAGATCAGGCCAGAAAGGTATTGTACACTTCTTATTACCTTAAAAGCCTATTTTTCTCGTAGATTTGGCTCAGCGCTACACCTTTTCATGCAGATGGTGCCGGTTGGGCACTTGACAATGAAGAAACTGTCAGCAGCAGGGCATGCAGGGAAACTGTGGAGATGGAAGAGGAGCCATCACCAATGGCTTTTACAATTTAAGTGGAAGTGGCAAAAACCGTGGAGACTGTCGGAGTTGATTAGGCACAGTGACGAAACAATCATGAGGTCACGACCTCGTCCCCAGGCTCTGCCAGATGTGATACGTAGGCGTTGAAGTTCTTGTCGACTATGTAAATTCTTGTTTGACCCTCGATCATCTCCATGGTATGCACACGGAAGAGCATTAGAAATAAATGCAGGTCTGTTCATAAAATATATATATGCAGTTGATCTGAATTTTGTCTTTGACTGGGCTACTAAGGATCTCAACATGATATTAATTTGGTTTCAGGCGGCATGCAATGGTATATTAGAGTTCTATAGCTGGCATACTGCAAGTGGGCACCATGTAAAGTTTTGTAGTGCCTAACTGCCAGCCCGTGAGTTGTTGCAGGTTAAAGGCTAAAAGATTGGATGGTGAAAGTATATTTTTGTACTTCTGGGTGAACTCTATTGTTGTGAATTCCCTCCTGGAAACTTGTTGTGGTGTAAGTTCGCGATCAGATTAGATAGCGTCGAGTGTGGTTTTTCTATAGGTAGTAGTATCCATTGTGTGTAAGCACAATATTGATTTTGGGTGAGAGGAGTGGGCTCCAACATTTTTTTACAACAGCATACTGTGAAGGATGTTTACCTCTTCTTTTTAGCCTTTTAGGTTATGTTTCACCTATGTGCAGTAGATTAACTCATTTGATGATGTAAATGGCACATTGTAACTAAAAGAAAGTTTCTTAGAGTGTAACCACAACCAAGATACACACATACTTACATACGAATGTATATTTAAGAATTTCAGGTGGACTTTTCTATGCTATAAACCTATTTATAGAAAAGCAACATGAAGCAAGATTCACTTGCTCATCAACCTATTTACAGAAATTGTTCATCAACTTATTTATAGAAAAGCAACTTGAATCAAGATTCACTTGCTCGTCATTCTATTTACAGAAAAACTACTTGAAGTAAGATTCACTTGCTCGTCAGTCTATTTATAGAGGTAGTGGTCTATTTATAAAAAAATACTTAAAAGTAAGATTCACTCACTCATCAACTTAATTATAAAAAAGCTACTTAAAGTAAGATTTACTTGCTCATCAGCCAATTTATAGAAAAGCTGCTTGGAGCACAATTTACTGCTCATCAAGATCAAGTTCGAAATGGATAATAATGAAAGCACCCATTCTAGCATACACTGCTCAACAGAATTCAGCATAATCTGAGGTCATTTGTCTGATTTTTTCCCTCTATTCAGGGAAAACTGTTTTGGTATATACAACTTAAAAGAACAATTAGATAAAAAAATTAAAGAGACCACAGCTTCCACAAAAAAAGAGCAGGAACTTCCTGCCCCGCATAAAGATTGATTATGCAGTCATATATGAAACTAAAGAAAGTATTTGTAATTGCAACTGAAAAATATGTAATCAGCTTTTGGTCTCATGATAACCACTCTAATGCAGAATGATTTGTAAAAATAGGTCACTAGTACACGAAAACAGAACTTAGAACCACTCCACCTTGTCCAGTGAGCACCCAGAGGCTGCCACTCGGACTTGAGAAGAGCCTAGCAATGTACAAGTTTACATAATGATCACTGCCAAACACAGGACCAGGACCAAGACCGAGAGTTTGTTTCAAGGGAAGGAGGTATTGATCCAAGCACCGAGCTTGATCAGATTTTACAACACCAGTATGCATAGTGTTCGTCTTTGCGTTCGCTAGCTACAAGCCCTCCACACTGCAAACAAACAAAGCTGCTCCCATCTGCAAATGCATCCAGCATAATCTGCTTTCTGCCTGCCTCAGCCAGAATGGAACTTCCCTGTGCGTCAAGTTCAAAAGACTGGCCAACTGTGCTAGATTGAGATGGCTCAGTTTTTGGTCGAGCTGCTTCAGTTTTTGATGAAGCTGCTTCAGCAATTGCACATTCAGCAAACAAGGAGGCTAACTCATCAGCAGCACCACTTGTTTGTAATTTGTTTCTGTAGAGATTTCGTGCGCGGTCCATTACTTTAACAACAGCTTCATCTCCACCTGTGTTCTTTGTTGCCACCACCACCTGTTATTGAAGTTTGCAAGTTTTCAGCGAATAACTTCAAGTAAGAGTGCGGGAACTAAATTAGTGACTGTCCTATGCGCCCTACATTCATCAAAGTTAAGTTCTACTCGATAATCAGAGATATGGCGATAATCATTTTCTAGAAATACAACCTGCTGGCTGCTACTAATAATATTCCTATGTATCAAGCCCTAAAAGTATCCAAATCTTAAGCGGTACAGCACTACAACTTATGCATCTAAACTAGCCAAACAAAAGGCATATGAAGCAAGTACTTGTGGAATATATCGTTTACACTCTTATATTTCAGAGGCTTATAGATGGATTAGTTTCACAATCAATCGAAGCTGAAGCACAAAACAATTAGACAAGCCTTCCCCATGTGTCACAAATGACCCACTAACAAAAATTCTACAATCAGGTCTAGTATAGAAGCAAGATCAAATACGCAAGAAATACTTCACATTGTTGCAATTTTTAGCCAAAAATTCTACATGGAAGCAACTGGTAGACCTATTAGAGCATTAGCACCTAAGTACTTTCCAAATCACTTTGCAGGGAAGACTGATGCTAAAGAGCAGTAAAGCACCCAATGAAAAAAATAAAAAAGTAGCAGAAAGGCCAAACACTTTCTGAATTCATTATTAGAAGGATCCAATAAAAGCTTGCATCAGCATACAAGCAATAAACAATATATCCACTGTCATAGATATAAATTGCTAAATTTGCAGCAAACAAATTTATATTATTCAACACAAATGGGGTAGAACTTACATACATGACACAGAGTCACAGACATAGATTTTATATAACCTAACAGCAAACCATGTTAATTCATTTCCCCCAATGAACAAGTAAAATATTGTCCTTTAACAAAATTAGGAGTTTAGAAGAAATTACATCTATTAACTTTCCTAGTAAACATATCTAAGATTCTAGATCAGAGGGAAAGACATACAAATAAAATTAAAGGCCTTTTAACTACATCTTTTAGATAGATCGGTCCAAAATACATTATTGCGGAAAACTTAGTCTCTTTACCGCACTGAATAGGAAGTGTGGGCTATTACCTAAATACATGTACAAATTTCTATTTCCACAATTTACCCGTGTTACACAAATGTCCAGACCAGATTAACTTTTTTTCTTTTCCAGAAAATCTAGGCAGCGTACAAAATGCAAGCAGTAGGCGCATATTTTAAACATGTGTATCACTGGACACAAATTTAACAAGTGCGCCAAGCCGCCAACCCCTTGCATTGTGTGCCTGCCTATATATTTTAACAAAAGATGAGCACACTGTGCTAAGTCTTTCTACTTAAAAAAGCCACAGCATTGCACAATGTGCACTTGCTCGGACGGTCGTGTCCCAGTGATCAACAACGGCCCGCACAATGTGTGATTGTTTCCAATACCACTGTTGTTCCGCATTCTTAAATGCCTTTTTGATGCGACAAATATTCACATACACGTTTAGGCCACACTTATGAAAACAATCATAACTTCATCATTCTTCCCGGAAATTTCGTGCATTTCAGAGTTTTAATTCAAAGCAAAATAACATTATTCGAGTGATTTCTTACCGATTCCAGAAAGGTGCCACTCAATTTCCAATCTCACACATAAATCACAAAAAGCACAAAAATTCCAATCGAAATCAAAACACGCAATTAAAACACCCCCTCACCAATTAACAAAAAAAAAACCTTCATTAGCACACCAAAAGTATAACATCAAGATTAAACGCAAATTATACACAAACCCCCATCTGGGTCATCAAGAAATGTAAAGAAAACAACAAAGATCACACCTCTTTCGACAAAAGTAAAAATCAAGAATCAAGAAAATTCAAGAAAACATAAAATGATGAAATTTTTACCGCGTGGAGAGCTTGAGAAGGGTTCCCCATATCGACGAGCTGGCGGGCCACTTCCAAAAGCTTTCTAATCGAGTCTTCATCGGTGGCCGGAGCAGTCGGCGCCGGCGATTCAGTGTCCATCATATCGGCGTCCATGTCAGCACTCACTTAGGTTTTGTTTCAGTTGTGTGTTTATTTCAGTGTCGAGTTTTTACAGCATCGAGAATGATTTCTGATGAGTCATCACCTAAAATTTTGTTATGAATTTCGGGTGTCTAATAGATGGTTCCAGTATCTTCTAATTGTGTGATTGGGCTTCTGCTTTGCAGATCAGGCCCAAGTTGGAGATTGAGTTGATAAGAAAGTGGTACTCTTCTCATCTTCGAGTTTGCAGTTTTAAGTTTTACTAAACTCAGAGCATCTCCAACCATCTAAAACCCTTGGCTAAAAGATGAGTTGTCTTACTTAAAATAAAAAAATTTAGCCAACAGCTTCAAAAACTCAACTCCAACCATGCTCAGCTGTTGTCTATAAATTTAGCCAACCTCCTATGGATGGCTAAATTTGTCGAACCTCTACAGGTCTGTAAGAAAATCTGTAGGAAGATTGTACATCATTTATTACCATATTAAACTGATATATTCAATTTTAACAATTTAAAATATTAATAACATACTATTTTTAAATTATAACCAACCAATATAGCCAATACCATTGAAGCAAAATGTCTTACAGGTTCAGCAAATTTTACATAATATCTTACAGATCCAATTTAGCCAACGATTATAACCAACGCCGTTGGAGATGCTCTCAGGGTGACACATCCACCACATCACTTGCCACATCATTATGTACAAATTTTCTGTACACAATTATGTGCACCTAGCACTACTCTACATTTTGAGATGGGCTAGTTTTTTATATTAAAAATAAATACTCTCTCTGTTTTTTAATATAACGTTTGATTTTTTGGCACACACTTTTAAGTGCTTTGTCCGGATAGTTGAAAATATTATTTTTAAAATTTTCTTTTTCTGAATAAAAATATACAATCAAAATTTTAATTCACAAAAAAAAAATCAATTAAAAATAATAAATTTTACTAGTCGGTCAACCCACCTAAAAGTGCGTGCCCAAGTCAAAAGTGACATATTAAAAAAACAGAGAGAGTATTAACAAATAAGATATTAAGAGCACCAACAGTGTCTTAGTTGGAGTCTTAAATGTAATATAAAAAATTATGTCCTAGTAGTTTAGGACATATTCTACTAACTTCAAATAGAGAGAGAAAAAAAGTGTTGGTAAGAATTTATTATAAAATATGGGATAGGGTAAGGAGAGAAAGTGCCTCAAAAATAGGGCTTGAATGGGTTGTCCGAGTGATATAAAGCATCACTATAACATTGTTGGATCAAACTTTTTCATCAAATGCCATATATTATGACTTAGAACACTAAATAAGGCATCTGTTGGACTTGCTCTAAGTCCACGGAATTGTTTTGTTCATGCTATTTATATCATCAATTTTAACAATCATATCATACGGAAGCTTATGAACAATCGGATCCTAATATAACAGGAGGGGTTGGGTAAATTAAATTTTCAGGAATAAGACTTTATTTCTAGAAATCTATATATATTTTTACTTTTTTAAAATAATTTTCATTATATGTCAAATAATTAATTATTTTTATCGCATGTGGAAACCGCAGTGAACTGCACCACCCCGCATCGCATTTTCGTGGTATGGTTTATGCGATTTTAAAATTTCACGGTGCAATTGCGGTTTGAGATATTCATAAATCCACATGCGCGGTTTAATTTGCGATTTTAAGAAAAAACCGCACTGCCCGCACCACGATCACCCCTAATAAATAATTATTGTGGCAAGGCTGGGGTAATTTAGAAGTATGAATTGGAAAATGGAGAAATGCTAGTTTGAGAATGGGTTTATTAATCATATCAGGGAGCCCAATGGGCTCTAAAGTGACTCGATTGATATAACAATATGAAGGTTGGACTTGGTATTGCACATGTTGTTTTCAAAATGGACCACTTACTTTTGTCAAATTTCACGTGTTTGACCAAAAGTTCGTGTATGTATATTAATATCCTTCATTATTCTTTCATATGATAATTTATTTGGTCATAAATTTTTATGTTATTATTTGTAACTAAGACCGTAGTTATGTTATTGTTTGTGATTAAGATTTTAATAGTTTTTGGTATTTTATACTTTTTAGAAAAGTAAAAATATACATCTATTAAAAATAAATTATTTATTTTAAAACAATAAAATAAATCTTATTATTTTATACTCCCCTGGTCATCTTTTATGTCTTCTGAACAAACTATGCAAAAAAATATTAGCAAGTCAAACAGCATTACCATTGGACTAGACAAGTAGTCGATCAGGTCAGAGAGGTGGTTCCACAGGTTAATTTTGCCTCGCATTTTAAGTTCCACTCTTCAAGTACACGTGCTTATTGACTTGCTGCTCCGCTGACTAGCCGTTCAATAATTGAATCTGGTTTGAAAGTTAGAAATATTTTTAAAAAAGGAGAAATCAGATTAAATTAAAATTTTGATTACATGAATCATGAAATATTGGTGAGTTGATGTTTGATATAAGTGAATTAAAACATTATTTTGAAGAAATACTTTCAATTAGAAATTGTTATGTTTCTACGTCAAATATTGAAAACAAATTAAACAATTTTATACTCTCTCCAATCCTGATTTATATATATTGAAGGACGTAGATGCGGGACGCGCTTTAATATTCCTTTCAAATATAATTTAATAATTTATTTTAAGAATTTTTCTTTAACATAAATTTAATAATTACATTTTTATTCAGACAAATAAACTTTAATAAAAAAAATTATAAAATTACACACTAAATTCAATTTTATTGTTAAAGAATAGGGAGAAGTAGATAACGTCACACTGCTCGGCAGATTCCCAATCCCACGAACACAACTACACAAGATACGGACGATCTGAAAGAGAAAGTACAAACAGAGATGTCCAATCTTAACTAAAGAAACTGACGAATAAATATGTTCTGTAAGAGTTAAATTGAAAGATAAAGCCGGTGGAGTCAGGATACATCTTCCACCCGCTAAAAGTAATCACTAAATAACATTGCCTAACACTAATTTTAATCGTCAGCCGTTTAAGATGCAAGATTCTTTACATTTAAAATTATCAATGTGATTAGACTAGTTCTTCGTTACCTTCCGTTTTGACTTGCTTTCATAATTTATATACTTGGCCGTCGGTCACATTGACTACGTTTTCATTGTTTTTGGAATTTTTATAATAAATTATTCACCACTTTGTCGGCCAATAATATCGGTGGAAGTCTACAAGACTAATACATTGTTTAATTATTTAGAGAATAGTCTACCTGACTAATTTTGGATTTATTGAATTTTTTTAATTAAATTAAAATGTAGTCGATAAATTGTTAAAATACTCTTAATTTAAAATTAAACAAAAAGGGAAAAAAGTTTCTCGGAAGTCTATACCAATAATGTTTTTCTTGCGTACAAAACAAATTACATTTAATACTAACATAAACAAGCTAAAATGTGAAAACCGGGATTATTTGCAAAATAAATGATTAAAATTAGATAATTTGCATCATGATGATGAATCAGTTCCACCAAATCCACAAATCTACAGGCCCAACTTTAACGGATACTCAAGACAATAATATATTCTCTATTTGATTTTTCCCTTGTGAAAATAAGATGATCTACAAAAGCATCTTTTTGCGTTGACCTGTCAGTTCCACTAATCTCGTATTGGACGGTGGTGATTAAAAGTTACAGACATCTTAGATAATAAGATGTTGTTAAGTGGTGATTAAGATGATTCAAGAACTAGAGAAGCTGGTGTGTCATGAAGAGATTGAGAATGATTATGCTCTCCTTCGTATGTGACTACCAACATTGCTGGATCATCCAGCGCCCTCTCTACATGCTTTCTTGCCGGACATCCTCTTACACTGCTGCACTTGTAATATCCTCTGCATTTTAACATAATCTCCGTTAATCTTATGTTCAAGTCACTCAATTCGGACACGAAGACTTCATTTGAACGGACTATAAGATTTAACATATTTTGATAAATTGATGTCAATCAGTATTGTCAACCAGGGAAATCGGACTTAATTGATGGAACAATAATTAACTGCAGACTAGTTGAAGGGATTGAAGATTAATTGAATAATTAATAATTAATAATTAATTAAATGCCTAACAGATTTAATGAATTCTACGATCTACAAAACAGAGATTAATAAATGATTAGTCGTGATTAATCACCGTCTTACTAATACGAAATTAGCACATTTACCGACAGGACTCAGGACTAGGAAATGGTCATACCGGGGGTGTGGAGAGCCTTTGATGGGTTTTTGACCATACTTTCTCCAGGAAAAATCATCAGGAGGAATATCAGACATCTTCAGACTTATGGCCGGCACTCTCACCACTTTCTTCAGTTTTGATTTCCTACTGCAATTTCAACAACACAACAATTTTACCAAATTATATCAGCCTAATTCAATCAAATAAGTAACAAAAATTTGATAATTTTAAAACTATCGTATCATCAAATTAACCTTTTCTTAGGACAATGGCACCTCCCAGAAGACCCCGAGCACCTAGCTGCAGAATTATCCATAGAGCTACACTTCCGCTTAAACGACGACGTCGAAGCAGGCGGCCTGCTCCCCGACGACATATTCGTGATCTGAAACCCCGATCCATCGGTATCTCCCGTCAACGACGACATAAATGAATTAGTACCCGACGGTACAACAGCCGCGACAGAACCAAAATTAATTGTGCTAGTAACATGTTCTTTTTTCTCAAAACTAACATTCTTCACCGCCTGATTATTAAGCGCTTGACGCTGAACAGGCGCCACAATCTCATTCTTCGGCTTAATTACTTGCGTCTCAAGAGTCCGAACTCCTGGCCCTCTGCGGAACCGAGCGTGCCCCGTTCGTGTTTTATCGAGCAATGAAATAAATGTTCTAAACTTATTGACAGCGATATCTGTGACAGCTCTATAATCCGTCACGTTATTTTCGTGAGAATTCGATGAAGAAGAAGATTGAGATATATTTGAGTAATGTTGCGATCGGGAGATCATTCTGATGAGATTGTCCACGCTCTCGAGTCCTGCGAGGGCGGCTTCTTGCACGGAGTTGTGTTCGAGTTTTGCACCGAATTTGTACGCGTTATTAGTCATGAGTTCAACTGCCATGTTCGAAATGAAACAAGAGCATACGAGATTGTTTGTTATAAAGAGAGAAATGTGTGTGATGAGAGTCAAGTTGGATGAATGAGGTTTGTTCTGTTTATTGGGAATGCGTGAAGATTATATATTGTGAGTGCAACGAATCAGAGATTCAGAACCGGTCACTCTCTTAACGTGTTGGTTGACCAACTCTTTTTTACTAGTTTGTTTTAAATTTTTGATTTTGTTTTTAATTTTTGGTATTATTGTGAGCTGTGATTCTGTGAATAATGTAAACAGTTCATCGTTGACAATATTATTGTATAATTGTTTAATTTTAAGGTTTGTGCTAAATTGAATCAAACGTCTTGAATTTTTGTAGCTCGCTAATCAGTTACAATAACTGAAATGTGTGTTGTTTTTTCTTGATTTTCATGGAAAAAAGTATAAACGGAGCGCATAATTGTAAGGAACAAGGACATTTCACGATTCAATTACTACATTTTCAAATAAATAAATGATATTTGAATCTAATCGTTCAATATAATTATTGAATATAAGAAAGGAATCATTAGAATATATTTCTTTAATTCTTAAGTGAGAGATACCCCATATATATTTATTTTCAAAGTATGGGCTTGTTTGTTTTGAATTGAAGAAGTATAAGCTCTATTTTTTATTTTTGTTTTCCTCAACCCGTTTTTGTAAATAGGTAAAAATATTTTTGAGAATGTTAATTTTTCTATCAGAGTTCCTATTACTTTTTTAAATATTTTATTAATTTTTTCTTTTTCACTTTTAATCCACTCCTCTGCTTTAAACAAAAAATTATTTGTCCAAACTCTATAACGAACCAATACTAAATATATTATCTGTACTAAAACATTTTTTTATAATTTATATTCCAGGAAATCATAATTTTACAATATTAGCGGGTGCAGAAGTAACGTTGAAAGAGAGGAGCAAACAGACAGAAAGTCAAACAGAAAATAATGTAACGTCAAGTTTACTTTAAATGAATGGTTAGTGATGGGCCGCGGAGTTGACCTTGCAACAGCTTTTAAGAAGGAAGGTGTGTTTGTGGGACCCATCTACCTGTAGTTTACCGGCTACCGGCTGCCATATAAACTAGCACGTCCCGGATGGCTGGATCAGTATGTCAAAACCTCGTATCGACATTAGGCACCCACACTGCAACACACAGTGGCGGACCCAGGAATTTATTATAGTGGGTTTCTAATATAAATGTTAAAATAAAACGACGTAAATTAATTGTAAATAGTACAAAATACATTAACAGGAGAAATATTTTTAAATTAATCTAGTTGTGGAATAAATTGATTCATCAATGATCAAGAAGTAAGGTAGTTGGGCAGAGCCGCAGAGGAGATCGAGAAGGTAGAGACTGAGACAGTGAGTTGAGAATTTGAGACAGATTGAATTATGTTGGAATGTGTACTTTACTTTTTTACTCATATCGAATTGGGTAAGTGATTAAATGGGTTCCTTGTTAAAATTTCAATGAGTTCCAGAACAACATTTATTATAAGTTATTCTTTAAGCCCAGGCCAAGTGGGTTCCTGGGCACCCTCTTAACTTCACGTGCGTCCGCCCTGGCAACACACACAGCTTGCTCTCGAAATTATTAAGGCACTGTTCGGGACCATTTATTTTTCTTAATTTAAGAACTTAATTTTTTTGAATATATATATGAATATGAATATCAAAAAAATGTTTTATATTCAGGTGGTGTTTGGCTGGCATATATAAGCCAACTTATCGGCTTATAAGTTATAAGCACTTATTTGTACCGTTTGTGTAAAAAGTAGAGAAGCACTTAAAAAAAGTTAGGATTACTAGCTTTTGTTTCAGGACTTCTGCTTATTTGCCAAACAGTTTAATCACTTATAAGTCTTAACTTGATTCTGACTTCTACTTCATTTTTTTATTTTAAGCAAAAAGCACTTATTTTAAGCTCACCCAAACGGCCCCTCGATATTTAATAAAAATAAGGACTTTTTTCAAAAAAAAAGTAATTCTTTAAAAATAAGTTGTTATTTCTAACCATCACCAAATCTTATTGTGTGATCTGATCAGTAAATCAGTTATATAATTTAGAAAATTAAAAAGAAACAAGGCTAATTATGGGTGTTTTTCTTTGTCAAAAACAAATTGGTACCTTAACTTTTTTGTATCACAAGACTTTCACATTAGTCACATTAGTGAATTGAACTGATATCTTAATTTATTATTTAAAAGTCAAATATTTTGACGGATATGTAAATGTCATGATTAAGTTAAAGGAGTTGTTTTGTTCATTTCAAATTCAGGAAACAGAATGAAATCTAGGAAATCTAAAGATGAAAACAGAGGACCGACTGGACTGGAGTGCTAGGTTCGGAAATTCACATCACATGGCCTCGGTTCGAAAATTTACCCATTCGTGGTAGGAAGTTTGAGAAGTCAGGTGATAGGAGCAACGAGCAAGTCTGCCGTGCACTAAAAATAAGTGCGATTTTGCAGTTCAGAATTTAAATTTAAATTTTGCTGTTATGATAATGTAGTATCTTAAACTTATCATCCAAATTTTAATTTATCAATTTTTCTGTTTCGATCTTTAAACAGATATTGAACTTATTTCTGAATCGAACCGGAAATTGATTTGTTCTTTTCACGAAAATCCCCAAAAACAAATAAAATGTTTATATATTTTAAAACAAAAAGTAATATAATAACTGATATTGTACTAATAAATTATAATATTTTTATCGAAGGACTAGCAAAAATTAATCATAAAAAGTTGGATTATTTATTATTTTCAATTTAATGTCATATTTTAAGAAATACAATCCAAATTTACATGTATCTACATCCATATTATTTGTTGAGTCATGGTCATGCCACATATATGATAGGCAATATATCAGATGGTCCATATTATTTTTTTTTAACATCCGCTTTTCTAAACTATCTATTATGTATGTTATTTTTACTCATAATAGATAAACTTTTTACTCATCCAATTAAGAAAAGAAATATATAAGAAAAATATTATAATTTTAATCTTCGGATATTAATGTAATGATAACAAAAATACAAAATTATATAGTACTGTATTGTATAAGAGATGTTGGGTAGGCGTGCCGGCTAGTGGACCCTTATTTATTTGCCGAGCGCTCCTAAACAAAATGCAAAATGCTTCTTGTGCAGACACAAATGAAAGTTTTGGGTTGGGTCATCAGCCTACGCAGGACCGTAGACAAGCCCAATTATTGAACTAGAGTATTCAAACTTGGACTTCTGCAGTTTCAGTTTTGTTTTAGCTCAATCGATAATATAAATATGCAGTATGATGACCTTTTTTTTGAACTTAGGCTTCTGCAGTTTCAATTTTGTTTTAGCCCAATTTGTAATATAAAGTGAAATGTGTGGAATGTGGCAACGTGCAGTGGTATATTTCCCCCCGATATTTAGGCTCCGTTTGTTTGTTAATCAGAAATATATTTCTGGAAAATGTTTTCTTACTCTCGTCATCTCGTGTGTTTGTTTGAACTCTAAAAAATATATTCTATGAAAATATATTTTGTGTTTATTCTAGAAATATTTCCCAGATTTTCATATATTTATTTGTGTTTATAATTTGTTTAAATCAATAAAAATAAATTTTCTTATTATTTCAAAAGATAAAAATAATTTCTCACCCCTCGTGTATATATATAAGATATAGTACTTTGTTCGTGAATGAAATATGATATAAATTTTTTGTGATAAATTTTCCACCAAACATCATTCGCAAATTCACCTAACCAATCTTCTTCACATGAAGCAGCGTCTTGTTACAACTACCTCACATTAATGAACCGACTACGCCCATCAAGTTGAATGATCAGAACGTTGCCATAAATTTATTGTCCAAAATCGAGTACAATTTTGCGTCTCAAATCAAAAAATTAATTACGATAATTTCGTTTATGTGACTTCTCAGTATACGCTTCTGAGCTTAGTTCCACACATGATAGCGTAGAAAAATGTATCACTGCTTTCTTCTAATTGCGAGATTCACACGTAGTAGGCTAGTAGCGATATTTGTCAATTGTCATCCAGCAAATGTCGTTGTAATATTATTATCCTATAGGATTCCTAAAATGAGATTTTTCACTAATGAAAATTGATGGAAACAACTTAATAATAATTTATGAATAACAAGAAGTTCAGAAACTATTATTTCATATATTTATATTTTTTTATTGAAAGAGTATATATTTTCCTTATTAAACGACATAGATTTTTTGGCTAGATGACGCGAGACAAAAAGCGACATACCAAACTCTAGTGATGATCCCAACCAGCGAAGATAGAGAAAGTGTGTATATCCATCTAGTTTCCAACTCCATAAAGATTTGCAAGGCCAATTTTACAACGCAGACGTGGCCCCTTTCAGTACGCAATCCAATGCAGAGAAGCAAAAACCCATAAAATTGACCACCTTTAGATAAAACAAAAACAATTAATTAATTCACTTTTATTTTAAATGTCATTTCATTTACATCAGAAATTTACATCAGAAATGTCTATAAAATCAGTGAATCTTATTTTGGATTTTTTTTTAAATTCAGATTGAAATAGAGCTGAGGTCACTCATCGTTATCTAGGGATGGCAATCGGGTCGGATCGGGTCGGGTTTCTTGAAATCCATATCCAATCCGTTATATTTCGGTTCGGATCGGGTTCGGGTTTGGATATTAAAATGTAAAATCCAAATCCAATCCGTCGGGTTTTTTCGGGTTTCGGATCGGATTCGGGTTTCAACCAGATATCTTACAAGATATTTAAAAATAAAAAATTATAAACATGTCTAAACTATGATAATTAAGTATTTTTTTTCAAAATTAGGATTATTGGATGGGATTCTATTTGTTTAAATTAGAATAATATAAACTTAAACCACATTAATTTTCATTATTACCAATATACAATATATTTTATACAATATATTATTAATGAAGTATTTGTCTTAAATAGAATCTTTTATTCCTTTAATCTAATCTATTGATATTGAGATTATTAAATTACATTCATAAAAAAAAAATTAAATGACATATGTTATATATATAGACACACACACACACACATTCATATTAAATTATTTTATATATATATATATATATATATATATATATATATAATATTCGGGTTTTTTTCCGGGTTTCGGGTTCGGATCGGGTTCGGATAGGGTTTCGGGTTTCGGATCGAGTTTCGGATCGGTAGAGGTCATATCCATATCCAAATCCAAAAAATTTCGGGTACAAAAATCAAATCCAAATCCAAATCCAAATCCAAAAAATCGGGTTCGATATATCCAAAAATTCGGGTTTCGGATCGGATATCTGTCGGATCGGATTATTTTGCTATCCCTATCGTTATCGAGCATTTTTTATTTTGTTTGTTTTCTCAAAAAGAATGGTGCGTATTACGTGGTCATTTGCCAAAAATGCCCATGTAGCAAACCCAAATTGTACCGATAGTGAAAATATCTAGAGTGAAGTGTTCCGGTGGCTCAATTTCGGACACTTATATTCTGAGTAACAAGAGTACATACATAGTGTATTGCTACATTATACTTACCATTCTTCAATTTTGACCCGCATCTGCGCCCATTCCAACCTATCTCACAGACTCACATAATGGCTGTAGCCCTAGCAGGCCCCACCGACTTTTTCTTCTTCTTAATCTTATTCGTATAAGTAATTCGTTACCTCCTTCAATCCCTTCCACCCGTATAAAAATTCTTAATTCTTGAAACCATATAGATTCCTATTTTTCGTGGATTCTAATAATTTTCTGATATATATGTAAATGGTTGATGATCGAATACAAATCACTAAATACACGTATATAATATAAAATAAAAAAGTTTAATATTATATTACATCACTCACGCTCTAGATGTCATCACTCAGCTCCACATCACACCTCTCGTTAAGGCTCATGACGGGTTTCAGACAAGTTTAAAAATAAATTCTTAACTCCAACCCCGTCGAATAGACCTCGTCTAGTCTTGCAGGATCAATCTCGGATCTATTCTTATTAATTTTCGTATTTAATAATTTGTAGGAGAATAAGATTTTGATTGATTTTGTTTAATAATATTTCTCCTGTCTCTCTTTCGAATATCGGGAATTCGAATCTTATTTATATCGGATGAATTTTTTTTCAATATTTATGTCAAACATGGACTACCTATCCAATATAGTTGGATCATCCTATCCACAGGCCTTATATAAACTACGTACTTACATTCCTACAGGAACAGGATAACACTCTCCTCTTACCACTTCCTCTGCTCCCATCTTCTCAATCTCCTCTCCAGACACAACCATGAAGACATCCTCAAACAATCTGTTACTCTTCCTCTCCCTGTCCTTCTTTATCTCAGCCTTAGCTTCCGACATGTCTATCATCAACTACGACCAAACTCACACTAACAGCCTCATCAGGACCGACGATGAGGTCATGACCATGTACAATTCCTGGCTTGTCAAGCACGGCAAGTCATACAATGCCCTGGGGGAAAAGGAAACCAGGTTCCAGATTTTTAAGGATAATTTGCGCTACATTGACAACCATAACGCGGATCCTGACAGGAGCTATGAGCTTGGTCTGAACAGGTTTGCTGATCTCACGAATGAGGAGTACAGGGCCAAGTATTTGGGAACTAAGAGCAGAGAGTCCAGGCCTAAGTTGTCGAAAGGGCCGAGTGATCGGTATGCTCCGGTTGAGGGTGAGGAATTGCCTGATTCTATTGATTGGAGGGAGAAAGGTGCTGTGGCTGCTGTCAAAGATCAGGGCAGTTGTGGTGAGCTTACCTTGATTTAAATGCGTGTTTTTTTGTTACGTTATCAGTTCTCCTAAAACTTCGGTCTCCGAGCTCTGTTACTGTGTTAAGTGACGGGTTTTTAGGAAAAGGAGAATGACTTATCTGTTTAAACATGAACAGAAAATACTGACCACTAGTTCTCCTCCCCTGTCTTATAATTTGTGTTACGTTATTATTAATTTTGTGGTATGGAGCGGAGATCTGATCCGATCATGGAGTGGTCCATGACCATGCTATCAACGAACCCTCGTAGAGATTATTCTGTTATAGCAGTACATAGTTTTATCTGTTGTTCTTTTATACTTTTTGATTTTCTCTTTGTTTTCGTTTTAGTATGCAAATTAGACCGTTTACAAATCCTTTTCTGGCATATTATGTTAACAATTTACTAAAATTTGTAGGAGTAACTGTTATATCTGTTGTGCAGTCTAACCGGACTGGTAGATCTGACTAAGATAAAGTCAAGTTGTTTCAGTTGATTACACTTTGTTATTGCTAAGAATTTAAAACATGGAGCTTCAGACGATGACTAACATAAGCTAGCTAAATATGACTGCAATTTGATGACTTGATCTTCTCAGCATGATCATTAGCTTAATTAAGATTCACTAATAACTTGAATGTCCAAATTGAAGGGAGTTGTTGGGCCTTCTCTGCGATTGGTGCGGTTGAAGGTATAAATCAGATAACTACTGGTGAGCTGATCACCCTGTCCGAACAAGAGCTGGTGGATTGCGACAGATCATACAATGAGGGTTGCGAAGGGGGGCTCATGGATTATGCCTTTAACTTCATCATCAAAAATGGTGGTATTGATTCTGACCTGGATTATCCATACACCGGCAGGGATGGTACCTGCAACCAAAACAAGGTCTGTAATCAGTATATGTCAACATTTAGTAATTTACACACATAATATATGTTTCAGTTTATCAAAAATGTTACTTTTCTCTGCAGAAAAACGCTAAGGTTGTGACCATTGATTCCTATGAAGATGTTCCAGTATACGATGAGAAGGCGCTGCAAAAGGCTGCAGCTAACCAGCCCATCAGCGTTGCCATTGAAGCAGGTGGCATGGATTTCCAATTATATGTTTCAGTAAGAGCTTCTATCTTCTAACTCTTTTTCACATTACTTGTGTAAGTTAGGCCTTGCTTGTCCTTATGTATGTGGAAACCCTATACCTCAACTGTATTATGCATCGAGTAGATTTCTAGTTCAAATAGTTGGAATGGAATGATTAAAGGAATGAAATTTATAGACATTTTTTCTAATCATTTCCAATTTAGACTACAAATTTCATTCCATTCCATCCAAGTGAACGCAACTTTAGTTCTGCTTTTAATCACACTGAGGCACTGAGTTATTCTGTTAATCCTTTTATGATGGCTTCAGGGCATATTTACCGGCAAGTGTGGGACAGCGGTGGATCATGGTGTGGTAGTTGTCGGGTATGGGAGTGAAGAAGGTATGGATTACTGGATAGTTAGGAATTCATGGGGTGCAGCATGGGGAGAAGCAGGTTACCTGAAGATGCAGCGCAATGTGGGCAAGTCATCAGGGCTATGTGGAATAACCATTGAACCATCTTATCCTGTTAAGAATGGCGATAACCCCCCAAATCCTGGTCCTACTCCTCCCTCCCCACCCTCCCCATCCCTCCCGGACAACGTCTGTGATGCTTACACCAGTTGCCCAGCCCACACCACTTGCTGCTGCTTGTACACCTTTGGGAAGCAATGTTTCTATTGGGGTTGCTGCCCGCTTGAGGCTGCTTCCTGCTGCGATGATGGCTATAGTTGCTGTCCACATGACTATCCTGTCTGCCATGTTTACTCTGGCACTTGCTCAATGGTAATTTAATTGCGTTCTTTTTACATTTGATACACATTCTATTTTTGCCCCGGCTTTATTTGTTTGTTCACACATTGTTGCATGCTGTAACAGAGCACCAACAGTCCTCTGGGAGTGAAGGCACTGAGACGCACTCCTGCCACACCTATCCGACGTCTTGACAACAAAGGAAGGAAGGTCAGTGCTTCGTGAAGCTGATGAAAATGGCTGGATGCTGCAACTGGCAAGAAAACTGAATTTGATCAAATGTCTCTAGATCAACCGTGACAGATACACTGTCAATTGCTCGATTGCTACCATCTGCAGATTTGTAAATAATGCCTTGCCTGTTTTAGCATTGCACTTCAAGTTTCGATGTTCTAGTCCTATTATTATTCTGTAGAATAAGAACCATATTCCTTTCATGATGAAATTCAAAAAAGACAGGGTACCATATCAATATTGATGTAAATTGAAAGGCATTCACCATTATGTTTTTCTGATTTTAATGAAAAAAGAGCATTATATTGTTCAGTTACGTCGTAATACTTGTTCCCCTCTATGCTCTTGCATGAAAACATGGTAACTGATAAATTGTGTAAAGTATACGATCATTCATTATCAACATCTGAGAATCGAGTGCACCTGATTCAATGAACCGAGGAGTTCATGAATTATGGCACTATGAAATGGCTTCGGAGATTGTTGTCATATTTCAGTCGTTAAAAGAAGTGGTTCAAAATGCTCCTCTTTAACTCTTTCAGTTGTTTCAGCTCATCTGTCAAACAATTTCAAGCGGAAATTGTTCAAGCAAATTCACTGGCTCTTTCAGCAGCTAAAGCATGAAGGTTAGCATCACATTACTGATATAACATCTGCTTCTTATACATATAAAGAACTTGAATAGATTGCAACTGTGAACTCAGCCTGCTGTATTCGATTATGAAATTCATAGTAATTCAAGTCATTAACGGAACCAACCAAGCCTAAGTCGCTGAGAGCTGGTTCAGTCTGAGTTTGTTTATAACTAGAATAAATTGCGAATCCATCAGACTTTTGATCTATAAGACAATCATTGTAGTCAAAATTTTTATTCGTGATACTCGTTCAATGAGCTTAGGGGTAAATACTCATCCTATATCGTTTGAGATCGTGAATTCGATTCTTGCTCACTAAAATATTAATAAAATTCTCGTCCACCAACCCATACCGGTTATTCAGATGTTTAATATAAAAACAAAGAATACGAGATGGAGAAAAACAGGGCAATGCTACAGCCAAAAAATTGAGGCGTTATTCAACTAAGAAGAAGACATAATAGCAATGTATGGTGCTCTTCTGTAATGGAAACTCTAATTAGTCAACTATACTCCACATGACAACCAGACCAAGTTGTGAGTATCTTATGTTAAACCAAGTGTTGAATTGGTAACATTATTTTGATCCCCGCGTCATTGCCCTGGAACGACGACTTTTTTACAAGTCAACTTCATCGCAAGTTCTATATATGAGTTTCTAGTTATCAACTAATCAAGCTAACAATTCCAGTCATGGTAGGAGCGCCAATTTCAGCTTCTGCTAATCAAGGTAATTAGTCTTCCCGGTCCCTGACTCGTGATTGTTATGCGATAAAATGTTTTGTTAAATTTTTCGGGTTTTTGCCAGGTTCACAGAAGACGGATTCGTCTAGTGGTTCAGGATCGGCTTATGCAACACCGAATGCAGCGCTTTCGACTGTGAAACCCTCGGCTCCTTATGCACCTGCCCCGGCTGGTTACCCGACGACACAAAATCCGTCTCCTCCTACCCAAGCGAATCCTACTTATTCGACCACGCCAACGCCTACAGCACAGCCGTACCAGCAGCCTAATGCATCTATGCCTTATGCTGCAGCGCCTGCAGCCACACCTTATGCTGCAATGCCTCCCTCGAATAATCCAGGAGTAGCTCAGTTTCCACATTATACGACTCAGCCTCCTGCATCACAATACGCGCCTAATAACCCTCCTAATCCTGCTTATCCATCCCCGTATCCTCAAAATTCAGCATCACTATACGCGCCTAATAACCCCCCTCCTCCTAATCCTGCTTATCCGTCCTCGTATCCTCCAAACTCAGCAGCACCATACGGTCCTCCCAATCCCACAGCACCGTATCAGGACCCTAATGCAGCTGCACAGTATCCTCCTAATTCAGCACCGTACCACACTAATCCTAACGCGCCAGTGCCTTATCCTCCTAATCCAGCAGCACCTTACCCCCCTAATAACACGGCTGCACAATATCCTCCAAACTCAGCACCACAGTATCCTCCAACGCCTTACCCTCGTCCCCCTGATCAGTCATCTGCATATCCTCCGCAACAACCTTATAATCCTGCAGCTCAGGGCTACTCAGCGTACCCCCCTGCTCAGGCCCCGACTCCTTATCCACCAGGTATCACAACACAAACACATTCCGCTTTACCAATAATCCATTAAAATCCCAGTTGAATACACCCCTATTAATTAATCTTATTAATCTTCTATTTTTAGTAGGTCTCAAAGTGATCTTAATTACTTAAACTTACATGAATCTTGCTTGCTAGAAATTTTAAGTATAATTAGTCTAGTGAATTTTTAGTACCGAATTATAACAAAGTGTCGTGATTTTTTTTTTTTGCAGTTTCATCACCGTATCCACCAAGTCCATTTCCAGGACTCGCGCCACCACAAGCATCTGCGCCTCAGAACAATCCATTTCCAGGACTCTTTCAACAACCTGCAGGAGTTTATCCACCACCTCCCGGTGCTTATCCACCACCGCCATACTAGCATGTCCAACTTACATTTCAAGACCACGAATGTACTCATGTCAAATTCTTTGCAATGTAACATCAGTATTTGATTTTTCTCATTACAATAAAAAGAAAATTTTTGAAAATTTGAATGTTCAATTTTGATTGTGATTAACGGTTGCATTTGAGCTTTATGGTACAGCATATGTATTATGAGAAAAAGAATATTTACATATTTTTTCCTGCAAATTTTTGTTTAATTTTCACAATTGTGATACAATTTGTGAATTTGTGAGAGAACCGGAGAGAGAGAGGAATGAAGAATCTACACTGATGAAACAATTACAATACGTCCAAAATAACATGCCAGGCTACAATGACCACAACTTGTAACTAATCTGTAACAATTTCCTAACTAACTACCAGGCTGACAGTATTTTCATCATCTCCTCTTTTAACAAGAATGTGTTAGGGTACAAAACAAACAGTCGGATGAACTTTAAAAAAAATAAAAAAATATTGATCCCGTGTGGTTGATCTTAAAATTACACGTAAGTCGTTTAAATTTTATTTTTGGGTAATTTTATATTATAGTGACTAATGACTTAATATAAATATGATAATAAAAATAAATTTTACTGGTTACTTGTTTGAGTATTAATTAAAATTAATTTTCATTAAAAAATTATATAAAAAGTATAAGTTCTTTGAAAAAGTACATCTAACCAACATGTGAATTTAAGTGAGTTTTTGACTTATTTTTAACTTAAAATAAGCCTCTAACTTATTTTTCAGCTTAAAATCAAAAATGACTTAAAGTCGGGTCAATAAGCCCGCCAAACAATTTTAATTTGTTGTGATTGCAGGATCAGTTTTGATTCGAATGAATTAAGTTCTGTTAAGCGGTTCTTCTATAATCTTAATGTAATAGAAGTAATACTTATGCCTTCAAGGTTGAATGGAATGACAAGTTGATGAAGATAGCATTTTACTTGCAATTATACATTGTCAAGTTCTGTAAAAATATTTTGACCTTAGTAATGAATCATATTACTAGGCACGGCCAGTGACCTATTGGTCTACTCGCATCGCCCTCACCCCTCTTATGAGATGTCAAGAGTTCGAATCTTGTCAAAGACAAGACATTTAAGTGAGTGTGGAAATTGGCAAAAAGAAGAAGAAAAGAGCAAGATAATATGTGTTCATATTATGAAGCTCAGCTGTATAATATGTTGAGGTCTCCTGTAAAAAGATTCAAGAACGTCCTTATCACTCGAAAACAAATGCAAGTGGTATCAGAAATATGCAGCAATGAATTAGCAAAAAAAGAAGACTTATGCAGCAAACAGATATTTTTCTTTAATATCCAAGTCAATGATTTGATTTTGATGCCAAGTCCTGTGAATAAACTCTTTTAGCCTTTTAGGCGCAATAACACTATTCACATTTTTAATACAGATATATTACTTTTTAGTCTCTAAGCACTAGTGCATTGCAGAGTCTGCAACTCCCAGTCTAAACCTTCAAATATCAAAGTTTAAGGCACAAGTTGATATTATAGTGCCTTTGTCTGGGACATCTTTATAATGCTTCTCTTCATGTATGCCTTTTTAATGTTATAGTCCGCGCTCCATACGGGTAATTTGTTAGCCTACAGGGTCAACGGTTTGCATTCAGACCTTGTATGGAAACATTAGGCACTTTCGTGTCTGTGTCCCGGGTGGCTATAAAAAATGTCAAACTTTTATTTTCGTTATGTGCCTCTGTATCTTTGTCATTCTTCTTGTTCTGACTTTTAACGTCGAATGAAATGTGTTCTCCATAGAACGAGAGAGGGAAACATGACATGAATATGTCATAAGTCGTGTCATGAATGTTGATTTTGTTAGTGTAACGGTTTGTTTGTAATTGGTTTAGAGGATGCATAAACTTAAATACATCTTGCAGTCTTGCCTACCAAATTAAAGAAACTTCTGGCACCAAGCGTGCTTAATTAGATTACAACCTAGATTATCTCCAGCTTACCGACTCATCATCCACTAGCTAGCTAGGAACGATGACATGAAATCATATCCCACAAGCAATTTAAATACAATCTGCACCTGGTGATGATTAAGGACTAAGTGAATTAGTTAGGCCTAATGACATGGAAACGTCTTCACACAAGGCTTAATCAAATCAAGTTAATATGCTTGATTATCTGTTGTGTTATTCACACGTTCACAGTTCTCATTGGCAAATGTCATAGTCAAACAACTAAGGCGCCAAAGTGAAGTTCAATACTTCAATGGCAGTTAGGCACAAAAAAGAATTTTAATTATTTTTGAAGTGCACGGTTTCATCCTTGCACTGCAATCTCTAGCTAGCTAGCTTTTTCTTGATCATAAAACGCTTCCTGGTGCATCTTAATTCTACTATAATCTGTCCCTCTCTCTCTCTCTCTCTCATATATTTTTACCATAATCTCTCTCATAGATTATCTCTTAATAGAAGAAGAAAAACTTGCATTGATCATGTATATGCATATGGAGTCTTATTGCATGTTCAACTCTCTTTTCTTGTTCATGGCATTCTTTATTGTGTCCGGAGAAGTTAATTCTTCTCAGATACTAAATGATGAAGCTTCACTTCTTTCGTTCAAATCCAGGGTCGTTTATGATCCAAACAATTCTCTTGAAAATTGGAATTCTTCCAAGTTTCAAGTATGCAACTGGTCAGGTATTGGCTGCAATGTCAATAAAACAAGAGTGTTAAGTCTTGACCTTAGTGGCCTTTCACTCAGAGGCACTATTTCACCAGCCATTTCCAAGCTTTCTTACTTGAAAATTCTTGATTTGTCCAAGAACTTCTTTGAAGGCCATATTCCAGCTGAGATTGGTTCACTTTTCCATCTCAAAGAGTTGAGCTTATCTACAAATCTTCTCGAAGGTACAATCCCCAGAGAGCTAGGTTCTCTTGGTGACTTGGTATATCTTGATTTAGGGAGTAACCGTCTCAGCGGTGAAATCCCAAAATCTCTTCTGTGTAATGCCACATCTTCTTTGGAATACTTGGACTTATCCAACAACTCTATCAGTGGCGAGATTCGTATGAACAATCAATGTCAGCTTAGACAGCTAAGGTTTCTTCTGCTTTGGTCCAATCAACTTGTAGGTCAAGTCCCTCCAGCTCTTTCAAACTCTTCAAAACTCGAATGGCTGGATTTGGAATCGAATGCATTACATGGAAACTTACCTTCTGAGATTGTACAGAAAATGCCATTGCTACAGTTCCTTTATTTATCATATAACAACTTCTCAAGTCACAATGGTAACACTAACCTCAGTACCTTTTTCTCCTATTTAATGAATTCCTCAAACTTGCAAGAACTTGAGTTGGCTGGCAATAATCTTGGTGGTGAGATACCTTCTATTATTGGTGATCTCCCAACTTGCCTTGTACAATTGCATCTCGAAAATAATCTCATTTTTGGCTCCATTCCTCCTGACATTTCTAAACTTTTCAACCTCACACTTCTAAACTTGTCTGGTAACCTTATAACCGGTTCAATCCCACGCGAACTGTGTCAAATGAAAAGACTTGAGAGGCTTTATCTGTCAAATAATAAGCTCTCTGGTGATATTCCATCTGCTTTTGGTGATATTCCTCACTTGGGCCTTCTTGATTTGTCAAGGAACCGACTTTCAGGTTCAATACCGGATAGTTTTGCAAATCTTACTCAGGTACGGAGTCTCTTGCTGTATGAGAACCAGCTATCAGGGACCATACCACCAAGCCTTGGAAATTGCATCAACTTAGAGAAACTAGACCTTTCTCATAACAGTATATCTGGGGTAATTCCAAAGGAAGTAGCCGGGCTGAGTAGCTTGAAGTTGTACTTGAACTTGTCTGCGAACAACTTGCATGGGCCAATACCAGGAGAGTTGGGTAAAATGGATATGGTTCTAGCAATTGACATTTCGTCAAACAAACTTTCTGGGACAATCCCTCCACAAATTGGAAGCTGCATTGCCCTAGAGTACCTTAATCTTTCGAGTAATGCCTTGGAAAGCTCTTTACCAGAATCACTTGGGAAACTCCCTTACCTTATAGGACTTGATTTGTCCTCTAATAACTTAAGTGGGGAGCTACCTGAATCTCTGCAGGCGTCTTCTACTCTGAAGGAAATGAAATTCTCCTTTAACAACTTCTCCGGGGTGGTACTAAATAGAGGGGCATTTTCAGGGCTGCCCTTTGATTCTTTTATGGGAAATCCCCATATTTGTGGCTCCATAAAAGGCATGCACAGCTGTTCAAGGAAGAGAATTTACGGTGCTATAATTTTGCCTGCTGTGATCAGTTCAGTTTTTGTCATTCTCATCTTGGGCATTTTGGGGTATCGTCTAGCACTGAAGTTAAATTTTAAAAGAAAATTAGCAACTTCCACCTGTCCAGAAATGCTTGAAGAAGAACATGAAGGAAATGAACACAAACACCCAAAAATCTCTTATGAGCAACTCATCGAAGCCACGGGTGGATTCAGCAATGCATGCGTAATTGGGTCAGGTCAATTTGGACATGTCTACAAGGGAATATTTGAAGATGACACAAAAATAGCGGTGAAAGTAATCAACACAAAAACAGCTGGGGAATTGTCTGGGAAGTGCTTTAGAAGAGAATGCCAAATTCTAAAGAGGACAAGACACAGGAATTTGATCAAGATCATCACAACATGCAGCAGGCCAGATTTCAAGGCTATTGTTCTACCACTTATGCCAAATGGTAGCCTTGAGAACTACTTGTATCCGAGCTGTTCGTGGAACCACAGATTGGACTTGGTTCAGTTAGTAAATATTTGCAGTGATGTAGCTGAAGGTTTGGCCTATCTGCATCATTACTCTCCGGTTAAAGTAGTCCACTGTGATCTTAAACCAAGCAACATTCTTCTAGACCATGACATGACAGCTTTGGTGAGTGATTTTGGCATCGCGAAACTGGTAAAAGAGAGTGATCAGGGCAGTGTCTGTGCCAATGATTCTGCTTTGTGTATCTCTACAGATGGATTGCTTTGTGGTTCCCTCGGTTATATGGCTCCCGGTAAGTACACATAAGGCTAAATAGTACTATAATTTGAAGTTTGTAGATAATGTTGTGGCAGAATGATGGTGCTTGACTTATTGAACTCTGTTGATGAGAAATTATATTATCTTGGCAGAATATGGCATGGGCATGCAAGCTTCGACAGAAGGAGATGTTTACAGTTATGGAGTTCTCTTGTTAGAATCTGTGACAGGAAAGCGTCCTACAGACTCAATATTTCAAGAAGGATCAAATTTGCATGAATGGGTTAAGAGTCAATACCCTTGCAAGATTGAGCCAGTTCTTGAACAAGCTCTTCTAAGGTACGCGCCTCATGGTTCTGTGGTGCCTTCAAACAGACTATGGTGCGATGTGCTGTTGGAGTTGATCGAGTTAGGACTCATGTGCACTCAATACAGTCCGTTGATTAGGCCAACTATGGATGATGTGGCTCATGAAATGGCTCGGCTGAAGCAATATCTATCAGGTCCTTCAGAAAAATCTGGGTCTACGAAAAGTACATAACAGTTTCTGATCTGATGTCAGTAATGTTTATTTAGTATTTTGAGATTTACAAACATATTCGGATAAATATGTAATTAATTGCTTATTATGTTGCGGATTAGGGGGATATTTTAGGATACATTACAATTCAAGAAACTAATCATGACATGTTGCTGGTTTATTTCCTTGCCAGTTTACTTTCTATATAAATAGTATGAGATATATAGCAGCTAGTGGAAGGTCTGGCAACCCAACTCACTAAATCCACCTTTATCATAAGATTAAGCACTAGCTAATTGTAGGAATTAAGTATAAATGAAGTCATTATCATCTTCCTTTTAAAGAAGATTAGTAACAGAAGGGATTCAGTAATATTATAGTGTATATGCATTAACAGATGCTGGACCACAACTCAACTTGAGCCGTAGGCCTTAAAGTTACATCATGGAAGAAAGATTTTTTGCATAAATACTGGCTATGTGGGCTTGAATTATCTGAAACATATTGAGGATGCAAGATTTTTTGCATAAATACTGGCTATGTGGGCTTGAATCTAATCGTTCAATATAATTATTGAATATAAGAAAGGAATCATTAGAATATATTTCTTTAATTCTTAAGTGAGAGATACCCCATATATATTTATTTTCAAAGTATGGGCTTGTTTGTTTTGAATTGAAGAAGTATAAGCTCTATTTTTTATTTTTGTTTTCCTCAACCCGTTTTTGTAAATAGGTAAAAATATTTTTGAGAATGTTAATTTTTCTATCAGAGTTCCTATTACTTTTTTAAATATTTTATTAATTTTTTCTTTTTCACTTTTAATCCACTCCTCTGCTTTAAACAAAAAATTATTTGTCCAAACTCTATAACGAACCAATACTAAATATATTATCTGTACTAAAACATTTTTTTATAATTTATATTCCAGGAAATCATAATTTTACAATATTAGCGGGTGCAGAAGTAACGTTGAAAGAGAGGAGCAAACAGACAGAAAGTCAAACAGAAAATAATGTAACGTCAAGTTTACTTTAAATGAATGGTTAGTGATGGGCCGCGGAGTTGACCTTGCAACAGCTTTTAAGAAGGAAGGTGTGTTTGTGGGACCCATCTACCTGTAGTTTACCGGCTACCGGCTGCCATATAAACTAGCACGTCCCGGATGGCTGGATCAGTATGTCAAAACCTCGTATCGACATTAGGCACCCACACTGCAACACACAGTGGCGGACCCAGGAATTTATTATAGTGGGTTTCTAATATAAATGTTAAAATAAAACGACGTAAATTAATTGTAAATAGTACAAAATACATTAACAGGAGAAATATTTTTAAATTAATCTAGTTGTGGAATAAATTGATTCATCAATGATCAAGAAGTAAGGTAGTTGGGCAGAGCCGCAGAGGAGATCGAGAAGGTAGAGACTGAGACAGTGAGTTGAGAATTTGAGACAGATTGAATTATGTTGGAATGTGTACTTTACTTTTTTACTCATATCGAATTGGGTAAGTGATTAAATGGGTTCCTTGTTAAAATTTCAATGAGTTCCAGAACAACATTTATTATAAGTTATTCTTTAAGCCCAGGCCAAGTGGGTTCCTGGGCACCCTCTTAACTTCACGTGCGTCCGCCCTGGCAACACACACAGCTTGCTCTCGAAATTATTAAGGCACTGTTCGGGACCATTTATTTTTCTTAATTTAAGAACTTAATTTTTTTGAATATATATATGAATATGAATATCAAAAAAATGTTTTATATTCAGGTGGTGTTTGGCTGGCATATATAAGCCAACTTATCGGCTTATAAGTTATAAGCACTTATTTGTACCGTTTGTGTAAAAAGTAGAGAAGCACTTAAAAAAAGTTAGGATTACTAGCTTTTGTTTCAGGACTTCTGCTTATTTGCCAAACAGTTTAATCACTTATAAGTCTTAACTTGATTCTGACTTCTACTTCATTTTTTTATTTTAAGCAAAAAGCACTTATTTTAAGCTCACCCAAACGGCCCCTCGATATTTAATAAAAATAAGGACTTTTTTCAAAAAAAAAGTAATTCTTTAAAAATAAGTTGTTATTTCTAACCATCACCAAATCTTATTGTGTGATCTGATCAGTAAATCAGTTATATAATTTAGAAAATTAAAAAGAAACAAGGCTAATTATGGGTGTTTTTCTTTGTCAAAAACAAATTGGTACCTTAACTTTTTTGTATCACAAGACTTTCACATTAGTCACATTAGTGAATTGAACTGATATCTTAATTTATTATTTAAAAGTCAAATATTTTGACGGATATGTAAATGTCATGATTAAGTTAAAGGAGTTGTTTTGTTCATTTCAAATTCAGGAAACAGAATGAAATCTAGGAAATCTAAAGATGAAAACAGAGGACCGACTGGACTGGAGTGCTAGGTTCGGAAATTCACATCACATGGCCTCGGTTCGAAAATTTACCCATTCGTGGTAGGAAGTTTGAGAAGTCAGGTGATAGGAGCAACGAGCAAGTCTGCCGTGCACTAAAAATAAGTGCGATTTTGCAGTTCAGAATTTAAATTTAAATTTTGCTGTTATGATAATGTAGTATCTTAAACTTATCATCCAAATTTTAATTTATCAATTTTTCTGTTTCGATCTTTAAACAGATATTGAACTTATTTCTGAATCGAACCGGAAATTGATTTGTTCTTTTCACGAAAATCCCCAAAAACAAATAAAATGTTTATATATTTTAAAACAAAAAGTAATATAATAACTGATATTGTACTAATAAATTATAATATTTTTATCGAAGGACTAGCAAAAATTAATCATAAAAAGTTGGATTATTTATTATTTTCAATTTAATGTCATATTTTAAGAAATACAATCCAAATTTACATGTATCTACATCCATATTATTTGTTGAGTCATGGTCATGCCACATATATGATAGGCAATATATCAGATGGTCCATATTATTTTTTTTTAACATCCGCTTTTCTAAACTATCTATTATGTATGTTATTTTTACTCATAATAGATAAACTTTTTACTCATCCAATTAAGAAAAGAAATATATAAGAAAAATATTATAATTTTAATCTTCGGATATTAATGTAATGATAACAAAAATACAAAATTATATAGTACTGTATTGTATAAGAGATGTTGGGTAGGCGTGCCGGCTAGTGGACCCTTATTTATTTGCCGAGCGCTCCTAAACAAAATGCAAAATGCTTCTTGTGCAGACACAAATGAAAGTTTTGGGTTGGGTCATCAGCCTACGCAGGACCGTAGACAAGCCCAATTATTGAACTAGAGTATTCAAACTTGGACTTCTGCAGTTTCAGTTTTGTTTTAGCTCAATCGATAATATAAATATGCAGTATGATGACCTTTTTTTTGAACTTAGGCTTCTGCAGTTTCAATTTTGTTTTAGCCCAATTTGTAATATAAAGTGAAATGTGTGGAATGTGGCAACGTGCAGTGGTATATTTCCCCCCGATATTTAGGCTCCGTTTGTTTGTTAATCAGAAATATATTTCTGGAAAATGTTTTCTTACTCTCGTCATCTCGTGTGTTTGTTTGAACTCTAAAAAATATATTCTATGAAAATATATTTTGTGTTTATTCTAGAAATATTTCCCAGATTTTCATATATTTATTTGTGTTTATAATTTGTTTAAATCAATAAAAATAAATTTTCTTATTATTTCAAAAGATAAAAATAATTTCTCACCCCTCGTGTATATATATAAGATATAGTACTTTGTTCGTGAATGAAATATGATATAAATTTTTTGTGATAAATTTTCCACCAAACATCATTCGCAAATTCACCTAACCAATCTTCTTCACATGAAGCAGCGTCTTGTTACAACTACCTCACATTAATGAACCGACTACGCCCATCAAGTTGAATGATCAGAACGTTGCCATAAATTTATTGTCCAAAATCGAGTACAATTTTGCGTCTCAAATCAAAAAATTAATTACGATAATTTCGTTTATGTGACTTCTCAGTATACGCTTCTGAGCTTAGTTCCACACATGATAGCGTAGAAAAATGTATCACTGCTTTCTTCTAATTGCGAGATTCACACGTAGTAGGCTAGTAGCGATATTTGTCAATTGTCATCCAGCAAATGTCGTTGTAATATTATTATCCTATAGGATTCCTAAAATGAGATTTTTCACTAATGAAAATTGATGGAAACAACTTAATAATAATTTATGAATAACAAGAAGTTCAGAAACTATTATTTCATATATTTATATTTTTTTATTGAAAGAGTATATATTTTCCTTATTAAACGACATAGATTTTTTGGCTAGATGACGCGAGACAAAAAGCGACATACCAAACTCTAGTGATGATCCCAACCAGCGAAGATAGAGAAAGTGTGTATATCCATCTAGTTTCCAACTCCATAAAGATTTGCAAGGCCAATTTTACAACGCAGACGTGGCCCCTTTCAGTACGCAATCCAATGCAGAGAAGCAAAAACCCATAAAATTGACCACCTTTAGATAAAACAAAAACAATTAATTAATTCACTTTTATTTTAAATGTCATTTCATTTACATCAGAAATTTACATCAGAAATGTCTATAAAATCAGTGAATCTTATTTTGGATTTTTTTTTAAATTCAGATTGAAATAGAGCTGAGGTCACTCATCGTTATCTAGGGATGGCAATCGGGTCGGATCGGGTCGGGTTTCTTGAAATCCATATCCAATCCGTTATATTTCGGTTCGGATCGGGTTCGGGTTTGGATATTAAAATGTAAAATCCAAATCCAATCCGTCGGGTTTTTTCGGGTTTCGGATCGGATTCGGGTTTCAACCAGATATCTTACAAGATATTTAAAAATAAAAAATTATAAACATGTCTAAACTATGATAATTAAGTATTTTTTTTCAAAATTAGGATTATTGGATGGGATTCTATTTGTTTAAATTAGAATAATATAAACTTAAACCACATTAATTTTCATTATTACCAATATACAATATATTTTATACAATATATTATTAATGAAGTATTTGTCTTAAATAGAATCTTTTATTCCTTTAATCTAATCTATTGATATTGAGATTATTAAATTACATTCATAAAAAAAAATTAAATGACATATGTTATATATATAGACACACACACACACACATTCATATTAAATTATTTTATATATATATATATATATATATATATATATATAATATTCGGGTTTTTTTCCGGGTTTCGGGTTCGGATCGGGTTCGGATAGGGTTTCGGGTTTCGGATCGAGTTTCGGATCGGTAGAGGTCATATCCATATCCAAATCCAAAAAATTTCGGGTACAAAAATCAAATCCAAATCCAAATCCAAATCCAAAAAATCGGGTTCGGTATATCCAAAAATTCGGGTTTCGGATCGGATATCTGTCGGATCGGATTATTTTGCTATCCCTATCGTTATCGAGCATTTTTTATTTTGTTTGTTTTCTCAAAAAGAATGGTGCGTATTACGTGGTCATTTGCCAAAAATGCCCATGTAGCAAACCCAAATTGTACCGATAGTGAAAATATCTAGAGTGAAGTGTTCCGGTGGCTCAATTTCGGACACTTATATTCTGAGTAACAAGAGTACATACATAGTGTATTGCTACATTATACTTACCATTCTTCAATTTTGACCCGCATCTGCGCCCATTCCAACCTATCTCACAGACTCACATAATGGCTGTAGCCCTAGCAGGCCCCACCGACTTTTTCTTCTTCTTAATCTTATTCGTATAAGTAATTCGTTACCTCCTTCAATCCCTTCCACCCGTATAAAAATTCTTAATTCTTGAAACCATATAGATTCCTATTTTTCGTGGATTCTAATAATTTTCTGATATATATGTAAATGGTTGATGATCGAATACAAATCACTAAATACACGTATATAATATAAAATAAAAAAGTTTAATATTATATTACATCACTCACGCTCTAGATGTCATCACTCAGCTCCACATCACACCTCTCGTTAAGGCTCATGACGGGTTTCAGACAAGTTTAAAAATAAATTCTTAACTCCAACCCCGTCGAATAGACCTCGTCTAGTCTTGCAGGATCAATCTCGGATCTATTCTTATTAATTTTCGTATTTAATAATTTGTAGGAGAATAAGATTTTGATTGATTTTGTTTAATAATATTTCTCCTGTCTCTCTTTCGAATATCGGGAATTCGAATCTTATTTATATCGGATGAATTTTTTTTCAATATTTATGTCAAACATGGACTACCTATCCAATATAGTTGGATCATCCTATCCACAGGCCTTATATAAACTACGTACTTACATTCCTACAGGAACAGGATAACACTCTCCTCTTACCACTTCCTCTGCTCCCATCTTCTCAATCTCCTCTCCAGACACAACCATGAAGACATCCTCAAACAATCTGTTACTCTTCCTCTCCCTGTCCTTCTTTATCTCAGCCTTAGCTTCCGACATGTCTATCATCAACTACGACCAAACTCACACTAACAGCCTCATCAGGACCGACGATGAGGTCATGACCATGTACAATTCCTGGCTTGTCAAGCACGGCAAGTCATACAATGCCCTGGGGGAAAAGGAAACCAGGTTCCAGATTTTTAAGGATAATTTGCGCTACATTGACAACCATAACGCGGATCCTGACAGGAGCTATGAGCTTGGTCTGAACAGGTTTGCTGATCTCACGAATGAGGAGTACAGGGCCAAGTATTTGGGAACTAAGAGCAGAGAGTCCAGGCCTAAGTTGTCGAAAGGGCCGAGTGATCGGTATGCTCCGGTTGAGGGTGAGGAATTGCCTGATTCTATTGATTGGAGGGAGAAAGGTGCTGTGGCTGCTGTCAAAGATCAGGGCAGTTGTGGTGAGCTTACCTTGATTTAAATGCGTGTTTTTTTGTTACGTTATCAGTTCTCCTAAAACTTCGGTCTCCGAGCTCTGTTACTGTGTTAAGTGACGGGTTTTTAGGAAAAGGAGAATGACTTATCTGTTTAAACATGAACAGAAAATACTGACCACTAGTTCTCCTCCCCTGTCTTATAATTTGTGTTACGTTATTATTAATTTTGTGGTATGGAGCGGAGATCTGATCCGATCATGGAGTGGTCCATGACCATGCTATCAACGAACCCTCGTAGAGATTATTCTGTTATAGCAGTACATAGTTTTATCTGTTGTTCTTTTATACTTTTTGATTTTCTCTTTGTTTTCGTTTTAGTATGCAAATTAGACCGTTTACAAATCCTTTTCTGGCATATTATGTTAACAATTTACTAAAATTTGTAGGAGTAACTGTTATATCTGTTGTGCAGTCTAACCGGACTGGTAGATCTGACTAAGATAAAGTCAAGTTGTTTCAGTTGATTACACTTTGTTATTGCTAAGAATTTAAAACATGGAGCTTCAGACGATGACTAACATAAGCTAGCTAAATATGACTGCAATTTGATGACTTGATCTTCTCAGCATGATCATTAGCTTAATTAAGATTCACTAATAACTTGAATGTCCAAATTGAAGGGAGTTGTTGGGCCTTCTCTGCGATTGGTGCGGTTGAAGGTATAAATCAGATAACTACTGGTGAGCTGATCACCCTGTCCGAACAAGAGCTGGTGGATTGCGACAGATCATACAATGAGGGTTGCGAAGGGGGGCTCATGGATTATGCCTTTAACTTCATCATCAAAAATGGTGGTATTGATTCTGACCTGGATTATCCATACACCGGCAGGGATGGTACCTGCAACCAAAACAAGGTCTGTAATCAGTATATGTCAACATTTAGTAATTTACACACATAATATATGTTTCAGTTTATCAAAAATGTTACTTTTCTCTGCAGAAAAACGCTAAGGTTGTGACCATTGATTCCTATGAAGATGTTCCAGTATACGATGAGAAGGCGCTGCAAAAGGCTGCAGCTAACCAGCCCATCAGCGTTGCCATTGAAGCAGGTGGCATGGATTTCCAATTATATGTTTCAGTAAGAGCTTCTATCTTCTAACTCTTTTTCACATTACTTGTGTAAGTTAGGCCTTGCTTGTCCTTATGTATGTGGAAACCCTATACCTCAACTGTATTATGCATCGAGTAGATTTCTAGTTCAAATAGTTGGAATGGAATGATTAAAGGAATGAAATTTATAGACATTTTTTCTAATCATTTCCAATTTAGACTACAAATTTCATTCCATTCCATCCAAGTGAACGCAACTTTAGTTCTGCTTTTAATCACACTGAGGCACTGAGTTATTCTGTTAATCCTTTTATGATGGCTTCAGGGCATATTTACCGGCAAGTGTGGGACAGCGGTGGATCATGGTGTGGTAGTTGTCGGGTATGGGAGTGAAGAAGGTATGGATTACTGGATAGTTAGGAATTCATGGGGTGCAGCATGGGGAGAAGCAGGTTACCTGAAGATGCAGCGCAATGTGGGCAAGTCATCAGGGCTATGTGGAATAACCATTGAACCATCTTATCCTGTTAAGAATGGCGATAACCCCCCAAATCCTGGTCCTACTCCTCCCTCCCCACCCTCCCCATCCCTCCCGGACAACGTCTGTGATGCTTACACCAGTTGCCCAGCCCACACCACTTGCTGCTGCTTGTACACCTTTGGGAAGCAATGTTTCTATTGGGGTTGCTGCCCGCTTGAGGCTGCTTCCTGCTGCGATGATGGCTATAGTTGCTGTCCACATGACTATCCTGTCTGCCATGTTTACTCTGGCACTTGCTCAATGGTAATTTAATTGCGTTCTTTTTACATTTGATACACATTCTATTTTTGCCCCGGCTTTATTTGTTTGTTCACACATTGTTGCATGCTGTAACAGAGCACCAACAGTCCTCTGGGAGTGAAGGCACTGAGACGCACTCCTGCCACACCTATCCGACGTCTTGACAACAAAGGAAGGAAGGTCAGTGCTTCGTGAAGCTGATGAAAATGGCTGGATGCTGCAACTGGCAAGAAAACTGAATTTGATCAAATGTCTCTAGATCAACCGTGACAGATACACTGTCAATTGCTCGATTGCTACCATCTGCAGATTTGTAAATAATGCCTTGCCTGTTTTAGCATTGCACTTCAAGTTTCGATGTTCTAGTCCTATTATTATTCTGTAGAATAAGAACCATATTCCTTTCATGATGAAATTCAAAAAAGACAGGGTACCATATCAATATTGATGTAAATTGAAAGGCATTCACCATTATGTTTTTCTGATTTTAATGAAAAAAGAGCATTATATTGTTCAGTTACGTCGTAATACTTGTTCCCCTCTATGCTCTTGCATGAAAACATGGTAACTGATAAATTGTGTAAAGTATACGATCATTCATTATCAACATCTGAGAATCGAGTGCACCTGATTCAATGAACCGAGGAGTTCATGAATTATGGCACTATGAAATGGCTTCGGAGATTGTTGTCATATTTCAGTCGTTAAAAGAAGTGGTTCAAAATGCTCCTCTTTAACTCTTTCAGTTGTTTCAGCTCATCTGTCAAACAATTTCAAGCGGAAATTGTTCAAGCAAATTCACTGGCTCTTTCAGCAGCTAAAGCATGAAGGTTAGCATCACATTACTGATATAACATCTGCTTCTTATACATATAAAGAACTTGAATAGATTGCAACTGTGAACTCAGCCTGCTGTATTCGATTATGAAATTCATAGTAATTCAAGTCATTAACGGAACCAACCAAGCCTAAGTCGCTGAGAGCTGGTTCAGTCTGAGTTTGTTTATAACTAGAATAAATTGCGAATCCATCAGACTTTTGATCTATAAGACAATCATTGTAGTCAAAATTTTTATTCGTGATACTCGTTCAATGAGCTTAGGGGTAAATACTCATCCTATATCGTTTGAGATCGTGAATTCGATTCTTGCTCACTAAAATATTAATAAAATTCTCGTCCACCAACCCATACCGGTTATTCAGATGTTTAATATAAAAACAAAGAATACGAGATGGAGAAAAACAGGGCAATGCTACAGCCAAAAAATTGAGGCGTTATTCAACTAAGAAGAAGACATAATAGCAATGTATGGTGCTCTTCTGTAATGGAAACTCTAATTAGTCAACTATACTCCACATGACAACCAGACCAAGTTGTGAGTATCTTATGTTAAACCAAGTGTTGAATTGGTAACATTATTTTGATCCCCGCGTCATTGCCCTGGAACGACGACTTTTTTACAAGTCAACTTCATCGCAAGTTCTATATATGAGTTTCTAGTTATCAACTAATCAAGCTAACAATTCCAGTCATGGTAGGAGCGCCAATTTCAGCTTCTGCTAATCAAGGTAATTAGTCTTCCCGGTCCCTGACTCGTGATTGTTATGCGATAAAATGTTTTGTTAAATTTTTCGGGTTTTTGCCAGGTTCACAGAAGACGGATTCGTCTAGTGGTTCAGGATCGGCTTATGCAACACCGAATGCAGCGCTTTCGACTGTGAAACCCTCGGCTCCTTATGCACCTGCCCCGGCTGGTTACCCGACGACACAAAATCCGTCTCCTCCTACCCAAGCGAATCCTACTTATTCGACCACGCCAACGCCTACAGCACAGCCGTACCAGCAGCCTAATGCATCTATGCCTTATGCTGCAGCGCCTGCAGCCACACCTTATGCTGCAATGCCTCCCTCGAATAATCCAGGAGTAGCTCAGTTTCCACATTATACGACTCAGCCTCCTGCATCACAATACGCGCCTAATAACCCTCCTAATCCTGCTTATCCATCCCCGTATCCTCAAAATTCAGCATCACTATACGCGCCTAATAACCCCCCTCCTCCTAATCCTGCTTATCCGTCCTCGTATCCTCCAAACTCAGCAGCACCATACGGTCCTCCCAATCCCACAGCACCGTATCAGGACCCTAATGCAGCTGCACAGTATCCTCCTAATTCAGCACCGTACCACACTAATCCTAACGCGCCAGTGCCTTATCCTCCTAATCCAGCAGCACCTTACCCCCCTAATAACACGGCTGCACAATATCCTCCAAACTCAGCACCACAGTATCCTCCAACGCCTTACCCTCGTCCCCCTGATCAGTCATCTGCATATCCTCCGCAACAACCTTATAATCCTGCAGCTCAGGGCTACTCAGCGTACCCCCCTGCTCAGGCCCCGACTCCTTATCCACCAGGTATCACAACACAAACACATTCCGCTTTACCAATAATCCATTAAAATCCCAGTTGAATACACCCCTATTAATTAATCTTATTAATCTTCTATTTTTAGTAGGTCTCAAAGTGATCTTAATTACTTAAACTTACATGAATCTTGCTTGCTAGAAATTTTAAGTATAATTAGTCTAGTGAATTTTTAGTACCGAATTATAACAAAGTGTCGTGATTTTTTTTTTTGCAGTTTCATCACCGTATCCACCAAGTCCATTTCCAGGACTCGCGCCACCACAAGCATCTGCGCCTCAGAACAATCCATTTCCAGGACTCTTTCAACAACCTGCAGGAGTTTATCCACCACCTCCCGGTGCTTATCCACCACCGCCATACTAGCATGTCCAACTTACATTTCAAGACCACGAATGTACTCATGTCAAATTCTTTGCAATGTAACATCAGTATTTGATTTTTCTCATTACAATAAAAAGAAAATTTTTGAAAATTTGAATGTTCAATTTTGATTGTGATTAACGGTTGCATTTGAGCTTTATGGTACAGCATATGTATTATGAGAAAAAGAATATTTACATATTTTTTCCTGCAAATTTTTGTTTAATTTTCACAATTGTGATACAATTTGTGAATTTGTGAGAGAACCGGAGAGAGAGAGGAATGAAGAATCTACACTGATGAAACAATTACAATACGTCCAAAATAACATGCCAGGCTACAATGACCACAACTTGTAACTAATCTGTAACAATTTCCTAACTAACTACCAGGCTGACAGTATTTTCATCATCTCCTCTTTTAACAAGAATGTGTTAGGGTACAAAACAAACAGTCGGATGAACTTTAAAAAAAATAAAAAAATATTGATCCCGTGTGGTTGATCTTAAAATTACACGTAAGTCGTTTAAATTTTATTTTTGGGTAATTTTATATTATAGTGACTAATGACTTAATATAAATATGATAATAAAAATAAATTTTACTGGTTACTTGTTTGAGTATTAATTAAAATTAATTTTCATTAAAAAATTATATAAAAAGTATAAGTTCTTTGAAAAAGTACATCTAACCAACATGTGAATTTAAGTGAGTTTTTGACTTATTTTTAACTTAAAATAAGCCTCTAACTTATTTTTCAGCTTAAAATCAAAAATGACTTAAAGTCGGGTCAATAAGCCCGCCAAACAATTTTAATTTGTTGTGATTGCAGGATCAGTTTTGATTCGAATGAATTAAGTTCTGTTAAGCGGTTCTTCTATAATCTTAATGTAATAGAAGTAATACTTATGCCTTCAAGGTTGAATGGAATGACAAGTTGATGAAGATAGCATTTTACTTGCAATTATACATTGTCAAGTTCTGTAAAAATATTTTGACCTTAGTAATGAATCATATTACTAGGCACGGCCAGTGACCTATTGGTCTACTCGCATCGCCCTCACCCCTCTTATGAGATGTCAAGAGTTCGAATCTTGTCAAAGACAAGACATTTAAGTGAGTGTGGAAATTGGCAAAAAGAAGAAGAAAAGAGCAAGATAATATGTGTTCATATTATGAAGCTCAGCTGTATAATATGTTGAGGTCTCCTGTAAAAAGATTCAAGAACGTCCTTATCACTCGAAAACAAATGCAAGTGGTATCAGAAATATGCAGCAATGAATTAGCAAAAAAAGAAGACTTATGCAGCAAACAGATATTTTTCTTTAATATCCAAGTCAATGATTTGATTTTGATGCCAAGTCCTGTGAATAAACTCTTTTAGCCTTTTAGGCGCAATAACACTATTCACATTTTTAATACAGATATATTACTTTTTAGTCTCTAAGCACTAGTGCATTGCAGAGTCTGCAACTCCCAGTCTAAACCTTCAAATATCAAAGTTTAAGGCACAAGTTGATATTATAGTGCCTTTGTCTGGGACATCTTTATAATGCTTCTCTTCATGTATGCCTTTTTAATGTTATAGTCCGCGCTCCATACGGGTAATTTGTTAGCCTACAGGGTCAACGGTTTGCATTCAGACCTTGTATGGAAACATTAGGCACTTTCGTGTCTGTGTCCCGGGTGGCTATAAAAAATGTCAAACTTTTATTTTCGTTATGTGCCTCTGTATCTTTGTCATTCTTCTTGTTCTGACTTTTAACGTCGAATGAAATGTGTTCTCCATAGAACGAGAGAGGGAAACATGACATGAATATGTCATAAGTCGTGTCATGAATGTTGATTTTGTTAGTGTAACGGTTTGTTTGTAATTGGTTTAGAGGATGCATAAACTTAAATACATCTTGCAGTCTTGCCTACCAAATTAAAGAAACTTCTGGCACCAAGCGTGCTTAATTAGATTACAACCTAGATTATCTCCAGCTTACCGACTCATCATCCACTAGCTAGCTAGGAACGATGACATGAAATCATATCCCACAAGCAATTTAAATACAATCTGCACCTGGTGATGATTAAGGACTAAGTGAATTAGTTAGGCCTAATGACATGGAAACGTCTTCACACAAGGCTTAATCAAATCAAGTTAATATGCTTGATTATCTGTTGTGTTATTCACACGTTCACAGTTCTCATTGGCAAATGTCATAGTCAAACAACTAAGGCGCCAAAGTGAAGTTCAATACTTCAATGGCAGTTAGGCACAAAAAAGAATTTTAATTATTTTTGAAGTGCACGGTTTCATCCTTGCACTGCAATCTCTAGCTAGCTAGCTTT
This sequence comes from Daucus carota subsp. sativus, assembly GCF_001625215.2. Lineage (NCBI taxonomy): Eukaryota > Viridiplantae > Streptophyta > Magnoliopsida > Apiales > Apiaceae > Daucus > Daucus carota. The sequence continues at coordinate 44,289,011 of NC_030385.2, read as the reverse complement.
TTCTTGATCATAAAACGCTTCCTGGTGCATCTTAATTCTACTATAATCTGTCCCTCTCTCTCTCTCTCTCTCATATATTTTTACCATAATCTCTCTCATAGATTATCTCTTAATAGAAGAAGAAAAACTTGCATTGATCATGTATATGCATATGGAGTCTTATTGCATGTTCAACTCTCTTTTCTTGTTCATGGCATTCTTTATTGTGTCCGGAGAAGTTAATTCTTCTCAGATACTAAATGATGAAGCTTCACTTCTTTCGTTCAAATCCAGGGTCGTTTATGATCCAAACAATTCTCTTGAAAATTGGAATTCTTCCAAGTTTCAAGTATGCAACTGGTCAGGTATTGGCTGCAATGTCAATAAAACAAGAGTGTTAAGTCTTGACCTTAGTGGCCTTTCACTCAGAGGCACTATTTCACCAGCCATTTCCAAGCTTTCTTACTTGAAAATTCTTGATTTGTCCAAGAACTTCTTTGAAGGCCATATTCCAGCTGAGATTGGTTCACTTTTCCATCTCAAAGAGTTGAGCTTATCTACAAATCTTCTCGAAGGTACAATCCCCAGAGAGCTAGGTTCTCTTGGTGACTTGGTATATCTTGATTTAGGGAGTAACCGTCTCAGCGGTGAAATCCCAAAATCTCTTCTGTGTAATGCCACATCTTCTTTGGAATACTTGGACTTATCCAACAACTCTATCAGTGGCGAGATTCGTATGAACAATCAATGTCAGCTTAGACAGCTAAGGTTTCTTCTGCTTTGGTCCAATCAACTTGTAGGTCAAGTCCCTCCAGCTCTTTCAAACTCTTCAAAACTCGAATGGCTGGATTTGGAATCGAATGCATTACATGGAAACTTACCTTCTGAGATTGTACAGAAAATGCCATTGCTACAGTTCCTTTATTTATCATATAACAACTTCTCAAGTCACAATGGTAACACTAACCTCAGTACCTTTTTCTCCTATTTAATGAATTCCTCAAACTTGCAAGAACTTGAGTTGGCTGGCAATAATCTTGGTGGTGAGATACCTTCTATTATTGGTGATCTCCCAACTTGCCTTGTACAATTGCATCTCGAAAATAATCTCATTTTTGGCTCCATTCCTCCTGACATTTCTAAACTTTTCAACCTCACACTTCTAAACTTGTCTGGTAACCTTATAACCGGTTCAATCCCACGCGAACTGTGTCAAATGAAAAGACTTGAGAGGCTTTATCTGTCAAATAATAAGCTCTCTGGTGATATTCCATCTGCTTTTGGTGATATTCCTCACTTGGGCCTTCTTGATTTGTCAAGGAACCGACTTTCAGGTTCAATACCGGATAGTTTTGCAAATCTTACTCAGGTACGGAGTCTCTTGCTGTATGAGAACCAGCTATCAGGGACCATACCACCAAGCCTTGGAAATTGCATCAACTTAGAGAAACTAGACCTTTCTCATAACAGTATATCTGGGGTAATTCCAAAGGAAGTAGCCGGGCTGAGTAGCTTGAAGTTGTACTTGAACTTGTCTGCGAACAACTTGCATGGGCCAATACCAGGAGAGTTGGGTAAAATGGATATGGTTCTAGCAATTGACATTTCGTCAAACAAACTTTCTGGGACAATCCCTCCACAAATTGGAAGCTGCATTGCCCTAGAGTACCTTAATCTTTCGAGTAATGCCTTGGAAAGCTCTTTACCAGAATCACTTGGGAAACTCCCTTACCTTATAGGACTTGATTTGTCCTCTAATAACTTAAGTGGGGAGCTACCTGAATCTCTGCAGGCGTCTTCTACTCTGAAGGAAATGAAATTCTCCTTTAACAACTTCTCCGGGGTGGTACTAAATAGAGGGGCATTTTCAGGGCTGCCCTTTGATTCTTTTATGGGAAATCCCCATATTTGTGGCTCCATAAAAGGCATGCACAGCTGTTCAAGGAAGAGAATTTACGGTGCTATAATTTTGCCTGCTGTGATCAGTTCAGTTTTTGTCATTCTCATCTTGGGCATTTTGGGGTATCGTCTAGCACTGAAGTTAAATTTTAAAAGAAAATTAGCAACTTCCACCTGTCCAGAAATGCTTGAAGAAGAACATGAAGGAAATGAACACAAACACCCAAAAATCTCTTATGAGCAACTCATCGAAGCCACGGGTGGATTCAGCAATGCATGCGTAATTGGGTCAGGTCAATTTGGACATGTCTACAAGGGAATATTTGAAGATGACACAAAAATAGCGGTGAAAGTAATCAACACAAAAACAGCTGGGGAATTGTCTGGGAAGTGCTTTAGAAGAGAATGCCAAATTCTAAAGAGGACAAGACACAGGAATTTGATCAAGATCATCACAACATGCAGCAGGCCAGATTTCAAGGCTATTGTTCTACCACTTATGCCAAATGGTAGCCTTGAGAACTACTTGTATCCGAGCTGTTCGTGGAACCACAGATTGGACTTGGTTCAGTTAGTAAATATTTGCAGTGATGTAGCTGAAGGTTTGGCCTATCTGCATCATTACTCTCCGGTTAAAGTAGTCCACTGTGATCTTAAACCAAGCAACATTCTTCTAGACCATGACATGACAGCTTTGGTGAGTGATTTTGGCATCGCGAAACTGGTAAAAGAGAGTGATCAGGGCAGTGTCTGTGCCAATGATTCTGCTTTGTGTATCTCTACAGATGGATTGCTTTGTGGTTCCCTCGGTTATATGGCTCCCGGTAAGTACACATAAGGCTAAATAGTACTATAATTTGAAGTTTGTAGATAATGTTGTGGCAGAATGATGGTGCTTGACTTATTGAACTCTGTTGATGAGAAATTATATTATCTTGGCAGAATATGGCATGGGCATGCAAGCTTCGACAGAAGGAGATGTTTACAGTTATGGAGTTCTCTTGTTAGAATCTGTGACAGGAAAGCGTCCTACAGACTCAATATTTCAAGAAGGATCAAATTTGCATGAATGGGTTAAGAGTCAATACCCTTGCAAGATTGAGCCAGTTCTTGAACAAGCTCTTCTAAGGTACGCGCCTCATGGTTCTGTGGTGCCTTCAAACAGACTATGGTGCGATGTGCTGTTGGAGTTGATCGAGTTAGGACTCATGTGCACTCAATACAGTCCGTTGATTAGGCCAACTATGGATGATGTGGCTCATGAAATGGCTCGGCTGAAGCAATATCTATCAGGTCCTTCAGAAAAATCTGGGTCTACGAAAAGTACATAACAGTTTCTGATCTGATGTCAGTAATGTTTATTTAGTATTTTGAGATTTACAAACATATTCGGATAAATATGTAATTAATTGCTTATTATGTTGCGGATTAGGGGGATATTTTAGGATACATTACAATTCAAGAAACTAATCATGACATGTTGCTGGTTTATTTCCTTGCCAGTTTACTTTCTATATAAATAGTATGAGATATATAGCAGCTAGTGGAAGGTCTGGCAACCCAACTCACTAAATCCACCTTTATCATAAGATTAAGCACTAGCTAATTGTAGGAATTAAGTATAAATGAAGTCATTATCATCTTCCTTTTAAAGAAGATTAGTAACAGAAGGGATTCAGTAATATTATAGTGTATATGCATTAACAGATGCTGGACCACAACTCAACTTGAGCCGTAGGCCTTAAAGTTACATCATGGAAGAAAGATTTTTTGCATAAATACTGGCTATGTGGGCTTGAATTATCTGAAACATATTGAGGATGCAAGTTTTTGAAGTGTTTCAAATACCGTTTTCTGGATGGAGACTAGAGCATTTTGATTTCCAGGTTTCCATCATTCGGAAGTACCTTCATCCCACTTAAAGAACTAAAAAACATTCTTCAAACTGAGACGGTGCTGTCCAACTGTACAGATATCCGCAAGAACTATTGCCTACCTTCATCAGCTCTCCTCAGGGCCGACCCAGGATTTTGGTGAGCAGGGGTCATATTTCTGGCCAAAGCACTGTGAAATGGAAAATATTAGAATGCAATACATTTAAATCAAGAAAATCTTGTAAAGTTAATTTTACATCTTATAGTTAAAAGATAATATTCTTCAACCAAAATACATAATATTGAGGGACCTTAAAAAACTAACTCTTAACAGTTTGATTGTGTAATTGTACAAAAACATGTTATATATACTGTGTCCGTTTTTAACTGTTAACAATAGCGAATTAAAGACAAAGCACGATCCATATCTTCATTCATACAAGTATCGACTAAAAGACACTCACCTGCACAATCACTGGTTGTACATAACCTGTAGCATATTGAAGCAGCAGGAGCTGCAACAGAAAAATATCCAATAGGACCATACACACTGTTTTGCATGAATCGATTGTTGCTGATCAGAGCCAAAAATGCAGCAGTTCCTGTCCATTTTTAACATTTTTTTAAAGAAAGAATGCAAGAAGAACAATGCAATATCAGTTAACTGATGCAGAGGTGAAGAAATGTAAGGAGGAGTACCTCTTCAAGACAATGAACACGCAGATTCTCCAGTGAAGAAGACTTTCTAGGTTTCAGGCTTTTTATCTCAGAATGAATCACATTTAGTTGCTTCTGGATTTCATTCAACAAGTGTAACTCCACTCTCGCAACATCAGTACATTCATGTCTTAAAGTTTGACTCTGAATCTCAGATATAACTGCCAAATTATTAGCTTGCTGTATCTTGTCTCTGCATGCACCAGTGGACTGCACAATCTTTAATGGAGTATCTATGGATTCTCTTTCAGGTGGCGGACTTAGGTTTAGCTCTCGGTGTTCGGATATAAGCCCTTTATCTGAACAGTCATCTTGACCTTTGAGAAATTGCCTATATGCTTTACTGGAAATGAAGTGTTGTTTTGCACCCTTTCCATTATCTTGCAAAGGCGCCTTTCCCTCTTTTATTAACAGATCCTCGCCTCTACAAAAATTCTCAGTAGGTTGTGGGACTTCAAAAACATCATAGATGATGGTAGATGAATGGGAATTCATACAAACTTCTTTTCCCAAAGGGTGCTTGAGGTGATCACATTCTTTAGCTATAGTTCTTTTGATGGTAGCACATGACTCGCTTCTGCTCAGTTGCGGTGAGGGTGAGGGTGACTGCAGTCTAGTATTTGGCTCTCCTGTTATCTCTCTCACTCGGTCATCCAACTTCCTAATTTGTTCCCAGTAGGAATTAATGTTTCCAGAACCAAAAATATTCTGTTTTTCTAATTCTGAATTATGGTCTAATTGTTTCTCTACTCCCTGTAAGATCAAATCATCCTCAGGACTTTCTGATCCCTTTATCTCATGAACTGTCTTGATAAATGGAAGTCTCGGTGTGGGAACTAGAGAGGCAAGATCCCCGACTGAACTGCAACTACTAGCCTCACTCCTTCGCAAATTATTCTCAGGAAAATCTATCTCACCGTCTCCTGAATCATCAAATCCAATGTCTAATAGTTTGTTCCTATAAGCCTGCACTTGGAAATCTAACGCTGAAATCTCCATTTCTTTCTGATATACAAGATCTTTAAAAATTTCCATAGTCTCTTCCGCATATGACATCTTTTCCTCAGCCAATCTTTTATATTGCTCTGCTTCCATTTTCACTGCAGCCTTTTCATCTTGAAGACGTAGTATCATAGATAAAGCTTCACTTGCAGCAGTAGAAGAAGCTTCTCGTTCTACATCCAAGTCATTGTAAAGTTTTTTTAGAAGTACTTGTTGAGCAGCAAGTGCCTCTTTCAGAGCTGCAACTTTTAATTCTGACATCCTCTAAAAGGGGGGCGTCAGTTTCTGTTAAAACACATTAAGTTGCAAGAAATTACCCGATTCAGTTCTGAGAGAACGAATATACTCTGCAGGTTTCCAATTACATATACCAGAAGCATTGATGCAGTTTAACAAATTGTAACTTGTAACTCTTCAAACAGACTCTTTAAAAGGAAGTGATGCCTATTAGGACGTTCCTGCCCGGTGGTGAAGCGGGAGCCTTGTGCATTTAGGTGGTACGAGCTTTTATTGACACGGATTAACTCTTATTTCATAATATTTTGGAAAACCCTGTGACCTAAAACGCGGAACTATCAAGACACATCAATTTTTGTAATCTGCAGGTACAAGAATGACCTCTACACAATACGCGTCTGATACATTTTTTTTCTTAAATATACAAAATGCATCCCTCAACATTGTTCATAAGAAACTTAACATGTCAAATTTGCAACACAGAACTTATACATCAATGCAGAAGATAAGAGATGAATGAAATACCTGTATAATGGAACGATGTCCTGGAAACATGAAACTAAGCCGCCCGCCTTCCTTCCTCAGGCAAGGATCGATAAGAAGAATGAAGCTGACAATAACAGAACGTTACAGGCATTGAAACATGAATATCATGAAATCGTGTCGGTTTTCAGAAAATCAAACACAATAATGTTTGTCCCGCAAAGATTTGTTGTTGTCGTTGTTGTTGTCTTTAAGAAAAAAGGTGGCAATGAGGGGAGCAGTGAATTCGAAGGCTTTACAACCACCAAACGTTCACTACTCCCAAATTTTATCACCCCATGTCAATCATTATAAAAACGGATAGGGCATGTTATAGTTCTATATATAGAAAGGCATGCACATCTGTTATTTTTGCTTTTGGTATACTCTTCTGAAGAGCTTAACTTTTCAGGTAACTATACTTAGATTTTTTTAGTATTTGATTAAAAGAAAATGATAATATTCTTAATAAAAATATAAAAAATAGTGAATCTTGTCAGAAATAAGTGTGCAACTATAAAATCCCGCTGGCTGGACATTTAGGCAGCCAAGGATAGCCGAGTTCCGAGTTACAGATATAGTATAATGTTAGGCAAGAAACTAATCACGGATAAAAATTCACATGTCGGATGCAGCCAAGGAAAACTCTCAGTTCAGAGTTTGTATAATGTTATGCCAGCAACCACTGTTAAGAACCCTTTAATCTTATTATTAATGTAAAACCTATTTGTGACTGCTAAGTCTACAAAAAGCATTATATAGTACAGCTATCCATAAACAGTCTCATCCATGTACATGTTGTACCAGGATGATACAATGGCAAATAATAATAAATACAACATTCTCCATATAATGGACTGGCACAGCAATGTCGGATTTCAACTTCTAGGATGAAAAACATGTCACTGATTCCATTTTAATCTACTGGAACCTCAACTTCCATCTTCAGTCCGGAATTTCCAAGTATCTGCAAGCAGCAGAACCCTTTTATGATCAGAGAAAGTCAAAATAAAATAAATTATATAAATTCTCCAAATTAGGCAAAAAAGCAGCTGTACCCAGAAGCCACTGCTGGACTCTATTCACAGGGCCACCAAAATATTTGCCAATTATCAAAATACTCCCTCCGTCTCAATTTTATAGGTCCAGTTTGGGAAAAAAAATTGTCCCAAAATACTTGTCCCTCTCTTCTTTCAATACAAATTTATCTACATATTAATTGTGATTTTTTTGAAACTCAACATTATTCTCATTTCTCAATGCACTAAATCACTATATTTATTGTGATTTTTTTGAAACTCAACTATATTCTCACTTATCAATGCACTAATTAATGATACATGAGATAAGATTCCATCTAACCAACTTTTTTCTTAATATGTGTGTTTATTCCAAAATGAACCTATAAATTGAGACGGAGGGAGTAATCCCTATTGAGTCAACAGTCAAGAGCATACACCAAGGACCACATGATGTTTTCTGGTTATTATGTTCATCCATATTGGTAATTTGGATAAATTTCAATCAAGTTGATTAATTTTTATAACTTGATCAGTTTCTGTAAACAATTTTCTAATTTATTTTTAGTGTAGCATGTTTCTATGTCTAAATAGATTCAATGTACAGAAGTATATTCTCTCAAAAAAACTGGGGTGCATTAAATAATAAAGGGTTTTGATATTCTAGAGCACAGCGGTAATTTATCCATATAACCTATCCTGGAATCAATTTAATATGCTTGCAAACTCGAATTGATGCAAATTTTCTATTTTTTTTTAAAATATAGCGGCGAATTCCATAAAAGCATTCAAATACGATTTGCAATATTACTTGTCAAAATATCAAATGAAGCACATCAATCAACCTGACGGGAAGTCAATCCAGCCGCCCATACAATATAATGACATATATTACCTTCATGAAGTCAGCTAAACCCAGGAAAGAATCCTTTTTGTAGCCTGCTTCTTCTAAAACATGAGTCAGAACTTGCTGAACAAAACTGGACATTGTTAGAATCATATGTTTTCAAAGACATAGCATATGGCATCATCATATAATTTGAAGTTAGTTCACAGTTGATCCTAACATCAATTATCTTTTTCTGATAAAATCTATTAATAACAAAATGTAATAATGTGAAAAGTCAGCAAAGCCTGATGTATCACCTCTGTTAAAAAATTATATCAATGGAGCTGTAATTATATTGTTATATGTTCTTGAACGAAAATCCGTTTCGAGTCAAAGATTCAAACTAAGAGGATCGAACATTCATGTTTCCTGGTCATAATATGTAGATAGAAAAGAAAACTGTTAAACTTTTTATCTCATCCATATTGGGGCGGTAGAATTCTGTCACTATTATCACATTTCAATGTCATAAAATGGCCTATTCTGGAACTAGTTCGTTTCTGTTTGAGTAGTACTGTTTGTTTTATGCAAAATAAGTTAGTGATGCCAGATAAGGTGGGATGAGCAAGTGAAAGGGGAATAAAGAGCAAAGGAAGCGGAAGAACAATGCAAAGAGGTACATTCACAACTTAACAATTTCAACTGATAAGGCATTTATTTTGTTCTCATATACATACCTCCCTTTGTTGTTCAGAAATAAATTGCCCTGTCAAATCCCGCAAAACATCCAACATATCGTTGAATGCAACCTTTCCATTGCCATCCAAATCATAAACCTTAAAAATGACTACAAAGAAAATAGAAACAAATACCTTACAAGAATAAAGTGGAGAGTGTGATAAAAAGTAGATTGTAGATGCAAAAAAAGATGTGATAGCATAAAGATGCATTACTACAAATTAGAGAAGATCACACAAGTCAAAGATTAAAGTCATTACATTCCACTTTTTGTTGCAGGGTTGCCCGGGAACTAAATGCAGACAAGAAAGCAACAAACTCTTTAAAATTCAGTCCATCCACCATGCGGAACAATCTCTGCACATAAACATACAATATTACACATCCATCACTAGTTCCACCCTTAATAGACGACACCCAACTCTACACAAATCTAAAGTCATAATACAGATTGTTCCACAATTCAATGAAAAAGAAGGTACAGCTTTACCTAATCCCATACAAAGCGCAACCAAGATTTACAAGACTATGCTCCACATACATTCGTAAATCGCATAAATTATCACTTAAAAAGACTAGACCTTTACCTAATTCCATATAATGGGCAATCAAGATTTCAAGACTATGCTCCAATACATTCGTAAATCGCAAAAATCATCACTTAAAAAGACTAAACCCTTACCTAATTCCGTATAATGGGCAATCAAGATTTACAAGACTATGCTCAAAAACATTCGTAAATCGCATAAAGTATCACTCAAAGTACCAATATCTAGATGCATTTTCCACCTGAGAGAGGGGATTGACAGCGAATTCGGGGACGGAGAGGAACTCCTCAGCAGAAATAAAGCCACCCCCGTTGCGATCCAGCTGACAAAACCTCTGATACAATGATGCTATCTCTTGCAAAGAAACTACATCACAATCAAGAAAAACAACCAAGGAAATAAACAAAAAGGTCAGACACCCTCAAAATTAACTCAATAGCAAACCTGGGTTTTTGTTAAAACACATGAAAATCATACTTACAGGTGTGATTGCAGTGTTCTTGGACTTCTTCAATGTCATATTGAGTGAGCATCGAGGAGGTGTTTCCCATTGTTTTTCTTTATCTTTTTAGAAAATAACACAAGAATAACGGGATTATTACGAGTTGTTGTAATAATAATGGTACTGGTAGATTTTGATTTATGGAGGTCAGGGAGCAACTTGAAAGGTGTGCAATTAAGTAGGTAATCAAGAAAGCGCCCCCCTTTGTACAATCGATGATCGGCCCATCGGCCATTGATGTAAACTTCTCAGTACATCAGTAATTTTGTCGGACTTTTTTTCAAAAATATTATAATTCTAAAATAGTTTAAATTATTTTTAAAAGAAAATCATATATATAAATCATATATAAAAATTATTAATTTTGATCTATTTATTAAACCTTAGTAATGGAATGTATCAACCGGAATTCTAATGCATTAACAATAACTTATATATCTTAATCGATCTTATATGATTTTAAAAATAATATTTTAAAATCTTATAAATTATGATGGGATTTCAAATACATAAAATATAATGACAATTCAATAAAATCATTTATGAAGTTTACAATAATCGATCAGTATTTGAAAATCATTTTATTATATATTTTTAATAATCGCAATTGAATATTATTAAATTTATAAATATTATTTAAAATACTAACCGAATATCCTTATATTTATAATATATAATTAATGTCCATTTATATAGCCCAAAGGCTAATGCTATTGTACCCCGAAATTTATCTCCGTGACAAACGTTAATCAGGTGGTTTTCATGCATAATAGATCCCGTTATTAATACAGTAATTGTTATTTACATTGTCAATCGATAAGGTTGTATTCAATTGAAATTTTAAAAAATTTATTCCATTCATGAAATCTGAGTATATATGATTCGGATTTTAAAAATTGTATCAAAATCTTGGGATAATTGAAATTTTAAATCATTCAACAAAATTTGGTGATATTCAATCAGAATTTTAAATTATGCTTAAAAGTCTAATGTTATTCATTCGAAATTGTTTAAAATCCATTAAAATCTGATAGTATTCAAGTGATTATGAATTTTTTTGAATTTAATAACACGATGAAATTTTAAATTATGCTTAAAAGCCTAATAGTATTCATTTGAAATTGTTTAAAATCCATTAAAATCTGATAGTATTCAAGTGATTATGGATTTTTTTGAATTTAATAACAGGATGAATTTTGTAAGATTGTTCAATGTATTTTAAAATCCCATTAAAATTGATGAGAAGCATTGTGTTTAAAGACGATATGTATATTATTATTTCATTAAAAATTTGAAAAAATCAAAATCAAATACAATTTATTAAAATCTATAGACTAATAAAACCAGTCGAATACAATTCTCAAGATTTAAGAATAATTGATTTTTTTTTAGATATTTGGTTTTTCCATTAAATTCTTACAGATCTTTTAAATCCGAATTGAAATAGGAACGAATTTAATGAATGATTTTTTACAACGGGTATACATGAATTTTCAAAAATCAAGAATTTTAATATATTCGAATTGATTATTCCCTTCGGTATATTGGGAAAATTAAAATAATCGACCTTTCTCGGCACAAAGACACCTATAAATTAGACGAAAGAGACTTGTATCGCAGTACTGCAACTCTTACTTGGGGGAGAGTCGTCGGACGTGCTTCACCGGAGAAATTTTCCGACCAGCCGGAACGTCAAATCTCTTCTTCTCCTCATGGTAACTTCTTTCTCAAGCTTATCATTATTCTGTATCTATATCTAATTATTTCAGAAAATTGATTACAACTTTTAATTAAGCTGTCTTTGATTTGTTGAGCAATTACTGATTTTATTCACTTCCGATTAATTTACTGTTATCTTGATTATTTCGGGGTGAATTGATGACCTGGAATTGTAATTTATCGGAGCTAATTTTTAAAATGAGGGTTTGGACGAAAGTCACGCAATTAGGCCTGAGAATAACATTATTTGATGTTATACGTCCTTGATGAACGTGGGGGTTTTGTTCCGCGTGTGGCGGGTTTTGTTTCTGAAAGTATGTTATGTGGTATTTAGGGCGGGCGTGTATCTGGTGTTTTGGTTTGAATTTATTCGAATTTGCTGGATTAAACATGTAGGTAGGTTATTGGATGAGAATAGAAGGTTTTATACGTTAACTCTGGTGTCTTGCCGATTTATAATCTCTGGCCCACTGTCGGCATATATATATTTCTTGCCTGCTAGAGATTATTACTGTGTGCTAGTTGGGAGTCGTGGTTTTGACTCAGTCATGGTTCTTGAGGAGTCGTGTTTGTAGCAAAGTTGCTTGAATTGCCCCAGAACAGACGGACCTTGCCTCGTGCAGGATGTGTTCTGCATCCCTGAAATGTCTGTGGGCCTCTTTCCTTGTGTCATGTGGTATTTTGGCCTGCACATGTTTTGGTACTTAGTATTCTTGATTGATCTCTCTTGAAATTTGCTATCTAGGGCATTCTCACTTTTTAAACATGTAGGTATTTTATCGAGTGATGATAGAAGCTTTTGTACTTGAACCTTTGGGTTTTGTCAATCTATGATCACTGGTCCACTGTCAGCTAAAATAATTTTTTTGCCAGCTTGATATGCACAAGGTGGTAGTTAACATTCTAGATATATCTATAACAAGTTTTCCTTGATGCAGGCTATGTACATCCGCATCAAGCGTAGCAAGACAACCTATTTTATGCAGTGTGATCCAAGCGAGACTATCATGGACATCAAGCAAAAGGTGTCTGCTCTTATTGATCAACCAGTCAATGATCAGCGTTTGACTCTTATGTCAACTGGAGAGGTGCTAGATGATTCGAAGACCTTGGCTGATCAGAAGGTATCAAGTATTAAGCCTTGCATGTCCAGAAACAATCTTCATTTTTCATAAAGCGCCACAAACTTTGTTTGGATAACCTAGATTCTTTCTTATTGTTTCTTTTTTGAAATTAATTAATGATGCCAAGCGCCGACATATACGTTGTGATTCCTCTTTTTTCTCCTCCCAGGTTGAGAATGATGCTGTTGTGGCACTGACGTTGAGAAAAGGTATTTTTTGTTAAACTCTTACATGGTTCATTGGGGTTTAATGCACGTTTGCACACATGTATCTGTTATGTTTTACTTATGGCGTTCAATATGTCACGGCCTCTTCCATAAATAGTTTAGCTGCTTTTATGAGATTTCTGAGACCAAATTTTCTTATATGCGGATAGTCCTAATGCATTAAATTGTAAGAATCGTAAGATACTGATGCATAGTAGAGAAATTTCCATTTCGCTATAATAGTTTCTCTGTTATTTAGAGTGCATATATCGAGTCTTGTACTCATCAACACTTGAGAGAATATGGAGATGAACCTAGCTCCCCCACCCAACATCTCTCTTGTTTCTTCTTCTCATATTATTTCCCGTACTGGAATGATTAGATTTTAACAATTTATTTTTCACTGATTGTAATACTTACTTTGGACCACATCTTGGGTTTGATCAAGGCTTGCTAATGTTGATTGTTAGGCAAGATTTATATATCAATATATTCCAGGGCATGTTCAAGATCATGAAAATATATATTCCAAAACTAGAAGTAGGAGTGGTCATTTATTTTTCTTTTACGTTTTGTTATGAAATTGTTTCTTTATTTTTCCTATGCAGTTTTAAATACAGAAAGTTGCAAAAGTAAATTTGGATGACTATTACCTGTTTCTGGCATATTTAGTCAAACTCAAATTACCTCAACATTCTAATGTTTATTTTAAACATCTTAATAGCTTCTTACCCAGCTTGTTTGGTTTTCCAGATGACAATGAATTCGAGGAGGTAAACATTGTGAGGCCAGTTGATTTTTTTAAATCCGGCGATGCAGAAGGTGCTGGAAATTGGTAGCTGCAGAAACAGACAATGTCTGATAATATTGGCTACACATATTAGTTGTTTGGACGGCCTTTATGATATTAGACTTTTTGTGCTACAGATCAGGGATTTATAATTAAGTTTCAATAATGTTTGTACCATACTTGTTTTCTATATATGTTATATCATGCTGGAAGAGGTTTTAGACTGTCAGATAAATCTTTACCTTAGTTTTATAACTATAGTATCAAGGTTTTCAGTTATATCTTGGTGAGACTGTGGAATATGAGCTCCCCACAGGAGTTTATTACATATGTGATAAACGCATATCATTTATGTCTGTACAGGACTCCCGTAGTTGTGCCAGCTCTTCTTGATCTACTGAGCCGTTTAGAAGAGCAATAATCTTTCTCGAGAAGATGAGAATGTCGGGCTTTTATTGATATGACCTTTTCGCTGAGATGAATTCTGAATTCATTCATCAATAATTTAGGATGCCTTTTGCTGCGTGTGCTATGATACAAGTACTTATATTTACGTTAGCAGCTTTCTAGAACATAAGAGTGACAATTTTTCGCTGAATGATACTGCAGCAGCCGTCTATATTCAACAAAAACTTAGCGCTAAGCTGTCCGGTGCGGTTTTCCTTCACGGAGGGTATACTACTACCAACACATGTATCTTAGCAACCTAAATTCATTTATATTTATAACATATTTTTTGAGACAAAATAAAGCCCATCTCAGTTCATAACATATTTTCGAGCAAAACTGAACCTATTGCAATTTTAGATCACAAGTTATTTTTATTGCATGGAGATTACAAAGTTCTTAGAAGCAGGTCAGAAATTGAAAATATTATCAATACAATCTAAAAGATTCACTAAACTACTAAAGGGAAGTTGTGACAAATGAGAGTAAGCGACGCCGTTTTGACAAAACACAAAACTCCCCTTATCTTCAACCTTAAACCCTTCCGCACTCTTTTATTACAGAACTCCAACTCCAGATATGTCAATTGTTTCCAAGCTCATAACCCCTCTTCACTTCACCTTAAACCCCCCAAATTGTAGTCCCAAATACCCATTCTCAAGCTTCAAGCCCCTCACTGTTCAGTGTGGTAAGAGGACTAAACGGACAGGAAAACAAAGGTACCCATCAGAGAAAAGGAAGCTGAAGCTGAAAACAAGTGACCCACTTAGTGTTGAGACCAAACTTGATGGGTTTTGGAGGTTGTCTAAGCTCCAAGTTTCGGTTTCTGATGATCCTGGCAAAGATTTTCTTGGCCTTTGTGATGCTTTGCTTCAAGAAATTGCTAAAGTTATTAAATTCCCGGTAATTTCTAAATACCTTGCTAATATAGTGCCCAAATTTTATGTTTTTATGCCAATTTATATGTGCATTAGTGTCTAAATAGTGTATTCTGTGTCTGTGTATGAGGGGGGGGGGGGAGGCTGTGGGAGAGATGGATAGATAGATAGAGAGGGGGAGAGCCGAGAGGGAGGGAGGGAGAGAGGAGGGGGGGGGAGAGAGGGAGAGGGGTGAGACTTGAGAGAGAGAGATAGAGGGAGGGAGGGGGGGAGAGAGAGAGAGGGGGGGGGGGGAGATAGGGAGGGAGGGAGGGGGAGGGGGGAGAGATAGGAAGGGAGAAGGGTGGGACCTGGGAGAGTGTTTGTGTTTAAAACGTTATCTAGTTTCTAATTGCCAATGCATTGTATTTGTTATGTAGTATTTAATTGCTATGCATTGAATAAGTTTTATTTTTTGTGTTTATTTGAGTCGTAAGGTTTACCTGATTGCTTACGCACTGTAGTGTTTTGACTTATTAACCTTTACGGTTTCTTCTTTGTGCTGTAGGTTGCTTCCATGTTGCCACCAGAAGCCTTTACTGTCATTCGGAAATCTTTTGATGCTAGGAAGGTTGGTTTTTTGCAAGTTATGGTCTGATTTTCCTGTACCCACCCAGATATGCTCACATATGTGTTGGTTATTAGTTATAAAAAATTAATATGCTCACTTTTTTTTCTATTGTTCTCAGATGCAGAAGGAACCAACCTTTGTGTATACAGTGGAGATGGATGTTAGCAAACTGCTAAGATTAGAACCACGTACTTGGGACTTCATCTGTGAGTTGGAACCAAGAACGGGGCTAATAGATCATATGCCTTATGAAAGAGTTTCTGGTGATTTAATTGGCATAATAAATGACAGTAGAAATGCCAGTGAAGCTACTGATTCTGTAGGAAGTGGAAACCACAGTTTCCCGGGAGGGTTACACAAGGTCCCAACTGCTGAGAAGCCAAAAGTTGCAGTGGTCGGTAGTGGGCCATCAGGCTTGTTTGCAGCTCTGGTCCTTGCAGAATTTGGTGCTGATGTAACCATGATGGAAAGGGGTCAAGCAGTTGAACAGAGGGGTCGTGATATCGGTGCATTGATAGTTCGGCGAATTTTACAACTGGACAGCAATTTTTGCTTTGGGGAGGTTATATCTTGATTAAAGAGTTTTATTCTTTTCGCTTAAATCTTTGTAGTTCTAGTGGCTGTGTTTGAGGGCATGTTGGTAGTGTAGTGTACCGACATTATAAGTAGCATAATCACTTCTGTATGATCATATCACAATACAGTAAACCATTCATACAATTAAGTACGAGTGATAAATTGTTTACATTCATATATAGATGTCACAAACTCCTGCATAGACACCTGTAAATAACTAAACATATTAGCATATTACCAAGCAATTGAATACGCAAGGGATTTGGTATCAAAATGACAGTTCTTACATGCAGTTTTTTGAATTGTTATTGAAGGACCAACCTGATAAGGGCATTATATGTCAAATTTGGAATGCATTTTTTGTCCTCATAAAAAATGCTTTACTCTCACACATACACACACTCATAGTTTTCGACTTCAAGTTGTCATTATTTATGAAGGACTTATGGGTTACAGGGTGGTGCAGGTACTTGGAGTGATGGAAAATTAGTCACAAGAATTGGAAGGAACAGTAGGAGTGTACAGGCGGTGAGCATCCTTTTTAATTAAAATTTACCTATTTCGTATCGCATACATGTATTAATGTTCGGTAATCGTTAAGTTCCTGCCATTCTTAGGTTATGAAAACTTTGGTTCGTTTTGGAGCTCCTGACAGTATCTTAGTTGATGGAAAACCACACTTGGGAACTGACAGATTGATTCCACTACTTCGCAATTTTCGCCAGCATCTACAGGAATTGGGGGTAAGAAATCTCTCCACATGCTCTGAAGTCTGATTTTGTTCATTTAGCCGTGTCTTTCTCATTATTTATGAATATTATATACTACTTGTATACTTAGGTCTCTATCCGGTTTGGAACGAGGGTAGATGATCTGCTTGTAGAAAATGAGCGTGTTGTGGGAGTCAATGTTTCTGATTCAAGAGAAAGCTTGCTACTGGATAACCAGAATTTGAAATATGATGCAGTTGTTCTCGCAGTGGGGCATTCAGCACGTGATATATACCAAATGCTTCTTACTCATGAGGTGGACATAGTTCCGAAAGATTTTTCCGTAAGTTATTATTGATTCAATTAAGCAAAAGTGATTGGCTTTATTGCGCTCCAATAATGTGCGGTTACAATTAAAACAAAATAGGTGAGTAGTTTGACTATACACTATACAATACTCAAGACAAATCATATAATAGGGTGCTGTACGAAGTCGTGGTTCGGGTTACTTCTATATTGCTACATTAGTCATTAGTGCTAATTTGGTACAAATTCCTCTGATAAGAGCAAGTCCAATGCTAAAGTTAAAATGGCTATAGCCATAGCTATAATTTGAGACCAAAAAGTAGTTTTTGGTCTTAATTTACAACTAGTGCTCCAATGCATAATTCTAAAAAAGGACCAACTATATTTTTAATCTAATTAACTTTTCACCAAACTCCTTAAAATTTTGTTGGTTGGATGATGTGGCAAAGATGACTATAGCTATCTTTCGTCCTAAATATAAGACCAACTATCTATTTATGCATTTATAGGACCAGGTATAGCTATGCATCGGAGTGGTGATTTTGTAACCTTAGTTCTATATTATAGTTATACAACCAATTATAGCTATGCATTGGACTTGCTCTAATGTGAAGTTAGCTCCAATAGTTTTTTGGAGAGTGAGTGTTTGATTTACTTAACCTAAAAAAAGCTTTTGCTTACAGCACACGAACAATGTGCGAAGAGAGTCGTCCTAATTAAGTAAATATGTTTTGTTGTTTTACTGAATACATATTCTTGTTTTGCTGATGCGAGTACTTTTGCATGCTATAAGATTGGGGAGAAAAAATTTCCCAGTGTACTACTTTCTGAATTGTGAATAAATATACTTATTAGACTTGCTATTGATAATCCTCAAACAACAGATGAAGTGTGGTTTTAATTTTATGACTTTGTTTTTCGAGAACCTCTTACTTATATAATATATTACATTGTCCTGTGCATAATATTGTCTTTCACCTCTAATTGAACATTATGATTGTTCAAGGTAGTATAAGTAGTTTGTTGATTTAAGTTTGCAACTCTAGTTCCCTTATTATGACTTGTGATGAGCAGGTTGGTCTGCGGGTTGAGCATCCTCAGGAACTAATAAACAGCATTCAGGTTTGTAATTCATCCTTGCATTTCTTTTTTAAACAAAATCAATTATTCTTACCAGAGGATAAGTGCCAGTGTTTGCCGATCATATTTGGAATGATATTTCTTTCTTGTCAAAGGCAAACAATGTGAAAGTATCTGTAAATGTGTGTGTGTGTGTGTGCCCACATGCATATCCAGGCACATTCCGCGTTAAACATGGTGATGACCCAACAATTAAAACATGATTTAATGTGCAGTACTCTGAATTATCTGATGAGGTTCTTAAAGGACGTGGAAAAGTACCAGTTGCTGATTACAAAATTGTTGATTATGTTGATGGAAATAATAGCTCAGTGACAACTAAGCGTAGTTGTTACTCGTTCTGCATGTGTCCTGGTGGGCAGGTAAAATTTTCTTTTCTAGTAGCATGCATAGAAATCATACTGAACAATATGAAATACAATTATTTTATGTTGTATTGCACTGCATTTTTAGTTACTGCAAATATAGTAAGTTAACAGAGTGCTTAAGATTTACGTCAAATTCTTTACTTGGTATGTTATTATTTGCAAGCGGCAAGATGCATGTTATACACCGCAACACGTAAGCTTAGACTTTCAAAATAGTGTTACTATTTATCTACTAATAAAATATTGAAAAAAGAAAAGAAAAATGAAAGCTTACTTGCTATATATAAAGGTCTACCTGCTATTAGTATTTGCCCAAGTTAACATTATATGGGCTGAAGAGCTATTTATTACTGTAATTTCCATTTCCAAGTTATTTATTGGTTATTTACAGGTTGTTCTTACCAGTACCAAGCCATCAGAACTCTGTGTTAATGGCATGTCTTTTTCTCGACGTTCATCTAAATGGGCGAATTCTGCTCTTGTGGTTACCGTCTCAGCAGAGGATTTCAGTTCCCTTAATTTTCAGGGACCTCTTGCAGGAGTTGACTTTCAGGTACAATATGGTATATAGTTCAACTATTATGGTTTATGATTCTCAAGCATAAGCTTGTAAACTGTTTTACTAGCGATGTAGAAAAAACTTAAAATCCCCCTTTCAGTCACTTCTAGATTATATACTTTTTAGCAGAATCCAGAAGTATTTGGAATATGAGTATAAAGTTGATTGTAGAAGGAATCACGATCAATTTGTTTTATGGATTGACAGATCATATTTATATATGCTTCTTTTGGCTGCACCAGCAGTTTCTGTATTTCTGTAAAGGCAACTTGTTCTTAATCGTTATTACAATTGGTGCATATTTACATTACAGAGGGAACTTGAGCAGAGAGCAGCTTTACTGGGTGGTGGCAATTTCGTAGTCCCCGTGCAAACTGTTCCTGATTTTCTGGAGAAAAAGTTGTCAGGTAGGATATATTATTGTTTACAGTTTTCCCTTCACCAAATAATGTACGTACCAACCTTAATGGTATTATCTTGTCAGCAAGTACATTACCGTCATCAAGTTATCGCTTAGGAGTGAAGGCAGCAAATCTCCATGAATTGTTTCCTTCTCATATTACAGAGGCACTGCAGCACTCGATTTTAAAGTTCGACCAAGAGGTCACTACTTCTCTAGTTTTTGTATTTCCTTGCTGAGTTTAACAAATAAACCTTACATTTTTCTTATATATTTCAGTTACCTGGATTCATTTCCAACAATGCTCTTCTTCATGGAGTAGAGGTAGTCTTGTCTTTCCTTATTTCTGCTTCCTCACTTTGCTCGTTTACCTTTTGCCATAAAATTCATATGGGATTGTGCACTGCTATAAATTAAAAACATATATTTGTCTAAACGAGTTTACCTTTTATGAATTATGAATGAAGTCACTGTATTACTTTAAAATGTTCTTTACTATTTGGATTAAAATATCTCCTTGGTACAGACGAGAACCAGTTCTCCAGTCCAGATACCCCGAAATGTAGAGACTTACGAGTGCACATCATTAAAAGGCCTCTACCCAGTTGGCGAAGGTGCAGGTTACGCCGGTGGAATTGTTAGTGCAGCAGTTGATGGCATGTTCGCTGGTTTCGCACTGGCAAAAAGTTTAGGCCTGTACCAGGGCAGCATGGAATCAGTTTTGGGCAAGTCACAGAATGCTGGTGTTGCAAATTACTGAATCCTATGCAAGTCACTTGACAGATACAACTCTAGGAAAAAGAAGTTAGGCAGGTTAGGTAATTCAAATAAATTAATTCAAAGAAAGAAAAGGAAAGATTCTCTATTATTTTTAGTAACTGTGATATATGTGGCAGCCTAATGATAATATCTGTACCTTAACCCTATGAGTATTTTTGCAATACTATACAACTTTGAAATAATTGGTAGGGCTCCGGCTCTCTTATAAACTTCAATTAGAAACTATATAATTATAATTAAAAAGTCATTACTCATTAGTATAAAGTAACAAAGTTTCAATTGGATAGCTTAATCCTAATTTTTTTTATTATATTTAGAAGTGCTACAGTATTATTCTGCAGAAAATTGTTTGAGTTTTTCACGTTCAAGGTTCAACGTTTTTTTTCTAGCAAGATGTATGCTAGTATCATTCGTATGTTCTGATCACGCCGTTAAAAAACCAAATGTTAAAATTGGGAGTTTGAATCAGGTTTCGGGCGGTGTGCCCAAAGCCAAGTCATGTAAAGACATAAACAGAGACTGTGATAATATTATACTAGCACTGTAATAATATTATAATGCCATCTGCAGATGAATCCACTAGCTAACCCTAGCAAGCCACACTGATTGAGCTCATGTTGTTTTTACATCACTTTCTCCATCAAGCTCAATAATGGCAGCCTCTGCTCAGTCCTACTTGCTCCACTCCCTGCCTTTCAAACACACTCACACCAAACCAAGAACCCGATTCATCACACATGCATCCTACAGCATCTCCGGCAGGAAGCTACGCGCTGCTGTAATCGGTGGTGGCCCTGCCGGTTCATCTGCTGCTGAGTCTCTTGCCAGCGGCGGTGTAGAGACTTTCTTGTTTGAAAGAAGCCCGTCTGGCGCCAAGCCATGCGGCGGCGCCATTCCTCTTTGCATGCTCGACGAGTTCGATATCCCTATCGAACTCGTTGACCGCAAAGTTACTCACATGAAGATCATCTCACCGAGTAACCTCACGGTTGATTTTGGGAAGACACTTAAGCCCCATGAGTTCATTTCTATGCTTAGACGCGAGGTTCTTGACTCGTATCTTAGGACACGCGCTGAATCTAAGGGAGCCACGGTTGTGAAAGCGCTTGTGACGAATCTTGAGGTTCCGAAAGCATCAAATGAGCCGTATGTTGTTAATTACATTGCGGAGAATGAGCGTAAGTCGCTGGCGGTGGATGTTGTGATTGGTGCTGATGGTGCTAATAGTAAGGTTGCGAAATGTATTGATGCAGGGGATTATGCCTGTGCTATCGCGTTCCAGGAGCGGATCAGGCTGCCTGATCATAAAATGAAGTATTATGAGAATCTCGCGGAAATGTACGTGGGGAGTGACGTTTCCCCTGATTTTTACGGTTGGGTGTTTCCTAAGTGTGACCATGTTGCAGTCGGAACAGGGACTGTTTGTTCGAAACAGAACATAAAATTGTTTCAACATGGTATCAGAAGCAGGGTGACCCCGAAGATTCAGGGGGGTGAGGTGATCAAAGTGGAAGCTCATCCCATACCCGAGCACCCGAGGCCAATCAGGGTCCGAGGCCGGGTAGCATTGGTGGGAGACGCAGCAGGGTACGTGACGAAATGCTCTGGAGAAGGGATCTATTTTGCAGCGAAAAGTGGGAGAATGTGCGGAGAAGGCATCGTGAGAGCGTCCGAAGGAGGGTCAAGAATGATAGGCGAAGCGGATTTGAAGAGGGAGTACTTGAAGGAATGGGACGCGAAGTATATAATGACATTCCGGTTTCTGGATTTGCTGCAGAAGGTGTTTTACGGAAGCAATGCAGCGAGGGAAGCCTTGGTGGAACTGTGTGGAGATGAGTATGTGCAGAGGATGACATTTGAGAGCTATTTGTACAAGACATTAGCAAATGGGAATAGATGGGAGGATGTGAAGATGCTTAGCAATACAATTGGGAGTTTGATTAGGTGTAAGATTGTAGGAACTCAAATGCAAGGTCTTGATCTTGCTAAGTTAGCTTCAACTTTCTGATCTTCTTGCTGTAAAATGTTTGTGTGCCCACAAAATTCTAGGAGGTTCGAACCCGTGACCTACTTTTAATAACATCATCGAACTTGATCGTTGGGCAACACTTGATTATAGAAATTTGATTATCATGCCAAACCTGATTTTGAATCGTAGGATTAGAAACAACACAATAACGAATTTTCTTGTTTTTGACAAATTTTAAAGACTCGACATCTTATGAAAAAAATAATCAGGCATTTTTTTGTCTCCGACAAATGTTGAAGAACTCAACCTCTCATAAAAAAACGATCATAGGTATTTTCGAATTTCGAAGACTCGACATCTCATAAAAAAAATGATGAGAGATTTCTTGAGCTCGATGAATTTTGAAGACTCGACATTTTATAAAAAAACGATTACAAGTGAGATACTGTTTCTTGTCCTGTTTTAACAAACGGTGGTGAGGGGCTTGAGGGCGAGTTGATCGCAGCACAATGGTCCCAACCATAAGTAGCAGGGCCATGTCTAACCACCACCAGTTGAGCTGCTCACCGTTTTGAGTTTTGACCAAAGTCGTCAACCTTTTTTCATTGCAAATGATGACCGAGTTTGGACCACCTTAATTTAAGGAAAATGGTAATAATTCGAGAACGTGGTTGATTCTAGCCTTTTTCCCAGCCGACCATAATCTCTCATTTTATAGTTTCTAATTTAACTTCCCGCCAGACAGAATGGTCCAGCACTAGGGCATAACTGTTATGTTGTGTTTGGTTGAAGAGAATGGAATGAAATAAGTAAAAATACTTAAAATTAATAGAGATAGGAAGAAAGTTTGAAAAAATTTTGAGGAAGTGCAAAATTGCTATAATGAGATTTGAGAATAGGAGAGAATGGAGCATTCTACCTCAAATTGGAGGTGTGAATGGAATGGATGAAAGAATCAAATTTCTTAAAAATTGTTCATAAAATAGTTCATTTTTCATTCCATTCCTTCGGGAATCATTCACCCCAACCAAACACAACATAACACAACATTAGTTGAAGAGGTGCATTCATCTGCATTGTTATGTGGAATCAACTGTTCGCAAATAGATTAATTCGATAATTGCGTGAGGCCGGGCGAATGTTCAATTTATTTGATTTAAACCCAACTCAATAAGATTTGGATGACTGAAGCTAGGATAGTGTTATATTTATATTATTCCAACCCATTTTTTAATATTTAACCCATTTCTTCCGGTTTCTAGTTATGACATATATTTTCAAATATCTAACAGGTACTGATTATCGATTAATCCTGTTACGTAACTCATCGAACTAATGTAACATTCAATTATTATTCAGCTAATTATTTGATAATTTCTGATTTCCTCTATTTCATGCCTTCAATTGCCACATTTTATGCTAATAGGAAAAAATATCAGTCTAGCAAAACAAATTTTTTTCATTGCACGGTATACGCAGCCTCCGACGAACGGGCCCTCCAAACTTGAACTAAAAGAGTGGTCATTCTTATGATTTGTGAATAGAAATCCAAAAACAAACGCAAGGTAGAGAGGCAAAAGAGCGGTATTTGTTGAAGGTGTCTCGTAGCAAAGCCAGGCCACGAAGAAAGTGAAGGAAGCTTTACAAAAAGTTTCCACTGATTTGATGTTTCATGTTCTACTTGATTTTCTACTACCCCACTGGTCCTAGTTCTTGATGTTTAGTTTATGCTGCTCTCTACTACACGCTTTCATTATACCACTTATTAATCTTTTTATTATCCAATAATAACTTTTTAAAAAACAAAGTCTTTTGGAAAAGGTTTTGTACTATAAAATTTATAATTATTATTCACTACTTATTTTCAGTTATAATTGAAATATAATTATTATTTATCACGAAATGGATATTATATTATGAGTTCTTTACGGGCTTCAAATCTTATACACAATTCATGAAACAAGAAATATGTTCAAAATATTAAAAACAACCTCTCCCACTCGAGGAGACCTGTTTTTTTAATCTTTTTTCTCCAATTGGATTTTTCTTCTAGCCGTCCAAATTTAGGAAATTGTTAAATTACAAATATTATATCTATTTCTTAAATTTTGAATTATTCAAATGATATTCTTATATAAAAAGTTTGTTATAAAATTTTATAGGCCCTATATTAATTACACGACGTTCTAATTTTAAAATATCAAAATCGAGTATTTTTTGATGATGGAAATTACAAAGAAATCTAATAATCATAAATTAAAACAATATATTTTTATTAATACATTCATCTAAACAATTGAATAATATTTTCTCATTTTCATTTGAATTATTTTTAGAAAAAATATTATCAAAGAGTAATTTATCATTTATGATTAAAATTTGATCATTTTAATTTACAACTCTCTCAGTCCCATTCGCTGATTATATATATTGAGTGTGTATATGATGATGAAAAAAAAATGTAAGTAAGTAAAGAAAGATAAAAAATGGGTAAAATAGTGCGACTAATTTATATTTTAATAATTAATTTGAGATCGTGAAAGAAAGTAGCGTGTAATAATATTTTATATTATCAAAAATAATTATTTTTAAAATGTAAATGGGATAGATAAAATATTATTTTTAAGCGAAACAAGTACTCTGTTCTCGACAAATGAGAACTCCAACTCCTGCAAATTTATTATACTAGTGTCACTTGCACATCATATAAAAAATAAATAACGTCTTTATTGTTTACGTTTGAGATAGAGAAATCGAGTTTTTAATCTTCCTGTAATTTGAGCATCACTATAACCATAAACTAATCTTATACAACTCAAAAAAACTAGGAACGGCTAAAACAGTTACCAACCAACAAAAGAAGCTTAAAGTGGCTGTTTCTTTCGTGAAAATTAATGTAAACAAAAAACCAGTAATATAATAATCACATTATTACAAGTATATATATTAGTAGTAGGTGGCGCGAAAATAACGTCCAGTTCTCAACTGCAACCTCCCCCTCTCCACCTCTTTCATCTCATCCTTTCTTCCCCCACTAATTCCACACACACTCTTTTACATGCAAAAACACACACAAAAAACACACACAAAAACACATATTCCACGTAAACCATTATTACAAAAGTACATGTAAAACGAGATTATTACGTGTTCTTTTTTCAAATCTTGATCACGATTATTAAGGGTCGGAATCTTGATCGGAAAAAATCGTACCGGGTTATTGTCAACGTTCATTTATTATTTCAGGTTACATTATTAATTCTCGTTTAATGTTTTGTGGGTTTTTTGTATGCAAATGTTGATGTGTATTAATTGTTTTATTGATTTCGACGTTTTCGTATTTAAAGATTTAATTGTGTGGGTTTCGACGTTGCATAATGTCGGTTTAGGTTGGTGTCCTTGCTAGGGTTCTTTTGTTACCCTTCATGTCAAAAATAGAAACCCAAAAGTTATAATAATTTTTTATTCTGTTCCGATAATAAATGAGCGAGAATCGAATGCAGAACAAGGTACTTCAAGATACAAGTACCGATGTATTATTAATAAGGTTTGGAGTAGTAATTAATTTTTAAATTTTATGCTTAATTTGGAGCTTCTGTATCTGGGTCTAGATTGATTCTTGATTTGTCATAGAGATTAGGGACACAAGATATATATTTATGTTATTTTTCATAATTTGTGTTTGTTAAATATAAAAAAATGAAAGTGCTTGGAAGCTTAAGCACTTGTTTTGTTTGATACTCCCTCCGTCCCCTTTTACTTGTCCCTTTTGAAAAAATAACGCATCTTAAGAAAATGTTAGTTAGATATCTTGTTTTCATACATATCCCTAGTAAATGTAATGAATTAGATAGAGTTGTGTATATATATATGCTAGTCAAACATTGGAAGTTGTTACTTTTTGAAAAAACATACAAAAAGTTGCTTTGAAAAGAGAGGTGGACAAGTAATTTGGGACAATTTTTTTTTTCAAAGTGGACATGTAAAAAGGGACGGAGGGAGTAATGTGTTTAGCTTATAGTAAACTGCAATTTGTATTAATGAGGATGGAGACAATGATCTCTCTCTACACGTGGTCTCCATGTTCATGTCTTTGAATTTGAATTATTAATTATATTTATATACATTTAATTTGTGTTTGAAATCTTCTTCATGGGAATATAGATTTATTACGAGTCACAGGTTAAGCTAATTCGAAATGTTGTTATATTTTATGGGTTTCTCTTGTACTGCATGTTGGGAACTGTAAATAACTATAATTTGAATCTTTTGGTTGTGGAGGATCATTTATGTGACCCTTGTTCTGTTGTGGAATTCAGCAAGAGGAAGAAGAAGCAGAAGAGGTAACAACTAACAAGTAACAACCCTGTCTGTGTTTGAGAGAGAGAGAGATAGAAAGAGAGGGAGAGGGGGAGAGAGAGAGAGAGGGAGAGGGAGAGAGAGATAGAAAGAGAGGGAGAGATAGAAGAGGGAGGGGGAGAGAGATATAGAAAGAGAGGGAGAGATAGAAAGAGAGGGAGAGAGAGGGGGAGAGGGAGAGAGATTGAGTGTGTTTATAGTCCAGCCGACCATGGCACTCCCGTGAGAGTGACAAAAGTTTAGTGACCATATATTAAAAAATATACACAAAATTGGAGTGACAGTACCTCTTATCTTGAGGACTCCCTTCTGTCTTATCTTCCAAAACTCCACATTTCTTGATTTTGTGGGAGAGGGGACTCACCTATTTTTGATTTTCATCTTTCTTCACTTTGTACAAGTGTACCTTAAGAATTATTGTTACTATGGTTATCTCTAGTGGTCACTATTCATATAAGTATGTAACTAGTTTGTTAGTGCCCTGACCACAAGGATACTCTTATGTAGCTTGAAGCTTTAGACTTTTTTCGAGATATATTGTGACTATTGTCTGCCATTTTTCTCTATCTGATCTGTTTGAATGTGAGTGATCATTATATTAGAGAATCTGTGTGCATTGGCTGTTGAATTGTGCTAATTTGGATCTGTAAAGATTATGCTTTTAGTTTCTTTTTGCTTTTCTTATTCCTCTTGGGTCTTTTTGCTTTTTCCTCTCTGTAGTGTTTTACTTTTGGCTGTAAATTTTGTGGCAGATTTATAGCGGAGAAATGATGGGCAGACTTTTGTGGCATTTTGGCGTATAATTATTGATTGTGGGGAGTAATGAGAAGTTGTCGATTGTATGGGATTGGATAACATTGTGGTCTGGTTTAGAGAATTTGGATGAATGCATGTGAGCTAGATCAAGGATCACATAAGCATTTGATGATGGAGACCTCCAGATCACCAGGAGGAGTGGCGGAGAGGAACAGTGAAAGCACGCGGCGGTCTAAGACAAGAGAAGTTC
This sequence comes from Daucus carota subsp. sativus, assembly GCF_001625215.2. NCBI lineage: Eukaryota > Viridiplantae > Streptophyta > Magnoliopsida > Apiales > Apiaceae > Daucus > Daucus carota. The sequence goes on along the minus strand of NC_030385.2, from coordinate 44,261,198 downwards.
CTTCTAGGTACAGGTCGCCTAGTCCATCTGCAGGTTCTGGTCCTAAGCGCTGCCCTTCCCCGGGTACAACAAGAAAAGCAGTGGTTTCATCAGCGTCGGCTCCAAAGAGGGCTGTATCAGCCGAAAGGAGGAGGCCTGCTACACCACCGTCACCACCAAGTCCATACACACCAGTAGAAGACACAGCAGCAGTTATACAATTGGCGTCAAAGAAGTTAGTGGGGAACCGGTTGCCAGAGGCTTTATGGCCTTCAACAATGCGAAGTCTCAGTGTTTCTTTCCAGTCAGATTCATTTTCTCTTCCTGTTAGTAAGAGAGAAAAACCAGTCTCTCATGCCCCATCAGACCGCACTTTGAAACCTTCATCAAATGTAGCACATAAACAGTCTATGACAGCTCCTGTTTCGCGGAAGTCTACACCAGAGAGAAAGAGAAGCCCTCTCAAAGGAAGGAATTCTAATCATCAATCAGAAAATTCTCGACCAGTGGATAGTTTACATGGTCGACCAAGTGATCAGCATCGATGGCCTAGCACGACAGGTGGTAAAGTATCATCCCCTTCTTCAACTAAACGAACTGATAGCGGTGATAGAACAATGAAAGCTCTAGTTCAACCTCAGCCAGGATTGGCCGCATCTTCTTTAAGGAGAATGTCGCTTCCTAATTGTTTAAGCAAACCTTTACAAACTTCCCCCAGTGATGCAATGAGGCTAATTTCATCTGATGGAAGTGGAAAGATAGAACTGGAGGCATGCCCCACTGAAGATAATGCACCTAGGATACCCAATGTTGTTTCTACAAGATCATCAGAAAGAACCAAAACAGTTACTCCATCTGTCCGGGCTCAGTCTTTACCCACTTCGGGGGCACGCCCTGCATCACCAAATAAAATGCATGTTTCATCAACCTCTCATTCAAGAGGTGTTAGTCCATCTCGAACAAGGGCCTTCACTCCTAGTTCAGCTAGAGGAGTCAGTCCGGCTCCATCTAGAGGAGTCAGTCCGGTTCCATCTAGGGGAGTAAGTCCGTCTCCATCCAGGGGAGTAAGTCCATCTCCATCTAGAGGAGCAAGTCCATCTCGGACTAGACCATCCAGCCCATCTAGGCAATCCAGCAGTTCAACATCTGTACTGAGTTACATCTCGGATATGAAAAAAGGAAAGAAGGTTGCAAGCCACATTGAAGATGCTCATCAATTACGGGTACTGTATAATAAGCAGTTGCAATGGCAATATGTCAATGCCCAAGCAGATGCTGCTCTATATTCACAGAAAGTAACATCAGAGGTTTGTCTTTATATGTGTAGTAATATCATATTTTGTTCTGTTTCTTAGCTACTATTGTGTAATTAATTTTATGACCCGCGTATCAAAACTGCTGCATTTTTTGTATAAATGTGTTATCACTTCATATTCTATCATACCCTGGGGCACTTATCTTTTATGAGTAGTCATGATTCATTGTTTTTATTAACTGTTTGTTTCAACATTGATCTGCAGACAGCATTGTGCAATGTGTGGAGAACTACTTCTGAAATGTGGGAGTCAGTTGCTGAGAAGAGGGTCGATCTCCAAAATCTGAGGCTGAAGCTAAAGCTCAACTCAGTTCTGAAAGAACAAGTAATGCATTTCCTCATAATTCAAGTACCCATGGTCAAACAAATTTATGTACTTCCTGTTCTTATTATACTGATCATTATTGGATTATATTTTGTAGAGAAGTTAGGTGTTCACCATGTAAATTTTTTTCGATAGAAGTCTTAGACCGGTCCTTATATAGCTGATGCTTAAGATATGTGAAGCATTAATGCTCATAATCTTTTGTATCGTTTGTGTTTTTCTTTGTCACAGATGGCATACCTTGACAGATGGCCAATTATTGAAAAAGATCATTCTTGTGCTCTATCTGGAGCTATCAAAGATTTAGAGGCAAGCACTCTCCGTCTTCCAGTCACTGAAGGAGCACGGGTATATTATTTTACTAATTTCTATGTATTTGTTTAAGGAAATTGCTAGTTATTTACTGGAGCTGCTAATTACAGGCAAATATTGATACTGTGAAGGCAGCCCTGTGCTCAGCTGTTGAAGTCATGCAGATGACAGGAAATTCCATCTGTTCAGTTCTTTCAAGGGTAAACTTCGCTATATTCTTATCATGTGTGTGAGTGTGGCTCTAACAGATATGTATATATAAAGTTAAATATGAAGGTGTTTTGGACGTGGTCAAATTACAAGCTCTTGTCGTTGCCTGAGAACTGTTAACTTTGAGTATAAATTTTGAGTCGAACAAGAATAATAAAACCACCCTTCTGTTGTTTCTAGTCGTCAGATCTTGAATTTAGGAGGTTTTATGGAGTGTTACTTCATGCTCTATGTTGCCAAATTCCCCACGAGCTAAGTTGGTGCTCCCTCTGGAAATAGCAGAAAGGAATGTACTGAATCATTGATTTTTAAAGTTTTGTTAATTGAATCAATTTTTCTGTTCACTTCAATTTTGTCCACTCTTGCACTCTCAATGTTATTTTGCACATCTTCTATAGTCTACTTGCAGTCCAACTATACAAAAAATTAGGTTTTTCACATGCATATTGTCGAGGTAACCAGACAAATTGATTTGAGTTGCTAAAGATCGTCTTCCCATGGACTTACAGGTTGAAGGGAGGAATTCTCTGGTTTCAGAACTTGCTGAAGTAGCAGCACAGGAAAGAGCCATGCTCGATGAATGTGAAGCATTATTGGCAACTACAGCAGCTATGCAGGTGCGTGCAATAAGAAACATCGTTATTGCTCTGGAGAAAATTAATTTATACGCCTGGCAATTTATATATCACGACAGATTATATTTAAACATATTACATAATCCGTTTAAATTCTTCATCTTTCGTGTTCTTGCTAAAGAAATGTGCTTTTCTTTATTGATAGGTGGAAGAAAATAGCCTTAGGACGCATCTCTTACAGTTAAAACACGGGTTTGGTGAAGAACATCTGATATACGACGACTACTAAAACACTCCTGGACTCTCCAGACACTAACACGTAACGATATTTCATACACTTCTTCAACAAAAAACACCAAAATGACATGCTTATCAGCCAAAAAGGTCGCGGCGAATTAGTAAATATCGATAAATATTTATTTTCCCAGGAGGGAAGATCTGTAACTGTCTACTTTATTTCTTCATCGTTCCATGGCAAGAGCCTCTGGCTCATCCTGTAATTGTTTTGAGTTATTAATGAAAAGAAAGCTAGAGCAATTGTGTTTGATATGCAGTTCTCACATACAGTTCAGTGGTAACAGCCAACACTGTCAAATTAATAAAAAAGTGTTGTTAATAAAACCTAAATCCACAATAAAAATCGAGATGAATAATGTAAAAAAAAACAGGTCTAAAAGAACAAATTGATGATTAAGAACCGATTAACTTGTTAAATTAATTAAATCTACGATTATTCAATTAATGATTCGATTAATTCTCGATCACTCCAATTAATCTTTCTTTCACCTATTAATTTTAATCTTCGCTTTTACATTTCATTTTTTTTTTAAATTTAGAATTTTTAATTTGATATATACATTAACCTAATAAAACTTTTAAGATATTAATTTAATATGATTTTTTTTCGAGTTCAAATTTTTTTCAAATTTGACGTGCATCACTTTGATTTCTGCATTCAAAAATACGCTATAAAATCTCGATTTCAAGTATTCGAATTGGTGCTTCCGCCAAAACATGAGATAGAAAACAAGAACACAAAAATCTCATCTTTATCAAATTTGAAAGAACCTAATGATCTTTACAAAAAAAAAAGAAAGAACCTAATGATAAACAGAGCACTGAACAACTCTGCAACACGCAACTATCTACTTAACAAGATCAACCAATGTACAAACCTGTCTCAACTCAACCAAACACACGCCCAAATCATTCACAACTCACTCTACAATGACTTGATCACTGTAACTAAACTGACCCAGAAGCTCTGTGACTTCAATGCTGTGTGTAAAGCTAGTTTGCTCTGTTCTGCAGTGCCGAATCCTGATCTTTTTCTGTGTAATGTGCTAATTAAGGGCTTTTCTAGGAATAATTTGCCTGAAAAATGTGTTTCTTTGTATTTGGGGATCAGGGGGGGTTGTGATTTTGAGCCTGATTGTTATACTTATGCGTTTACTGTGTCGGCTTGTTCGCAATTTAGTTGCGAAAAGATGGGAATGTTGGTTCATGGGAATGCAATTGTTGATGGGGTTGTGGGGGATTTGTTTGTGGGGTCTTGTCTTGTTGATATGTACTTGAATTTTGGGAAGGTGGGGTATGCTTGTAAGGTGTTTGATGGGATTCCTGAGAGGGATGCGGTGTTGTGGAATACGATGATTTCTGGGTTGGTGAGGAAGGGGTGGTTGGAGGATGGGATTAGGGTGTTTTGTGATATGGTTGTGAGGGGGAGTTTGTTTGATTCGACTACGTTGGCTGTGGTTCTTTCGGCGGCTGCTGAGTTGCAGGAGTTGGGGGCTGGGATGATGGTTCAGGGGTTTTCGATTAAGAATGGATTGGATGGGCATGTTTATGTTCTTACGGGGCTGATTTCTTTGTATGCGAAATGTGGAGAGATGGTGCCAGCGAAATTGTTGTTTGAGCAGATTGAGCAGCCGGATTTGGTATCTTATAATGCTATGATTTCTGGATTTTCTAGCAATTGTGATATTGCTTCTGCGGTGTCTCTTTTCGGTGGATTGCTTTTATCGGGGGAGAAGGTTAATTCAAGTACAATTGTTGGTTTAATACCAGCACATCATCCCTTCGGTCATCTAGATCTTACATGGTCAATTCATGGATTTAGTTTTAAATGTGGATTGGTTACAAATTCTTCAGTTTCGACTGCTTTGACTACTGTTTATAGTCGCCTAAATGAGATTGAATATGCAAGGAAGCTTTTTGATGAGTCCCCAACTAAAAGCTTAGAATCTTGGAATGCTATGATATCAGGTTATGCTCAAAATGGGCTAACAGAAACGGCAATATCCCTTTTCCGCAATATGCAAGCACTTGGAGTCACTCCAAATCCTGTAACCTTTACAAGCGTACTTTCGGCTTGTGCTCAACTTGGCGCTTTAAGCCTAGGAAAATGGATCCATGAATTAATAAGCAAAGAGAAGTTTGAGTCCAATATTTATGTGTCAACTGCATTAGCTGATATGTATGCGAAGTGTGGAAGTCTTGAAGATGCTCAGCGGGTAATTGACATGATGCCGAGTAAGAATGCAGTGACTTGGAATGCCATGATCTCAGCATATGGCCTCCATGGGCATGGGCACGAAGCTCTGAAACTGTTTCGAGAAATGTTGGCCTCTGGAGTTGCCCCAACTGGGGTCACCTTTCTTTCTATATTATATGCTTGCAGCCATGCAGGCTTGGTGAGTGACGGGGAGAAGATTTTTCACGAAATGGTTAATGATCATGGTTTTGAGCCTTTAGCGGAGCACTATGCTTGCATGGTAGACTTGCTTGGTCGTGCAGGTAAGCTAGATAAGGCTTTGGAGTTCATAGAGACGATGCCCTATAATGCAGGTCCTCCTGTCTGGGGGGCACTGCTCGGTGCTTGCATGATTCACAAGAACACTGACCTTGCACGGGTTGCTTCTGATAAGTTATTTGAGTTGGATCCTGATAGTGTTGGCTACCGTGTCCTACTCTCGAACATCTATTCAGCTGAACAGAACTATCCTCAGGCTGCCTTAGTTCGACGAGCAGTCAAAAAGAGAAATCTAGCAAAAACGCCAGGGTGCACTCTGATTGAGGTTGGTAAGTTACCGCATGTCTTCACATCTAGTGACCAGTCTCACCCCCAAGCAGAATCAATCTATGCAATGCTTGAAAAATTGATGGGTAAGATGAGGAATGCTGGATTTCAGACAGAGACTGTAATGGCACTTCATGATGTCGAGGAAGAAGAAAAGGAGCTAATGGTGAATGTTCATAGTGAAAAACTGGCCATTGCTTTTGGTCTTATATCTTCTGAGCCAGGAACAGAGATAAGAATATTCAAGAATCTTCGCGTTTGTTTAGACTGCCACAATTTTACGAAATTTGCATCCAAGATCACTAATAGAGTTATTGTTGTGAGGGATGCCAATAGGTTTCATCATTTCAGAGATGGTGTATGTTCTTGTGGAGACTATTGGTGATTTAAGTTTCCTATGCTAGTAAAGGTATGCAGCATCGCATCTGCTTAGGGTACGTAGTGGTTATATTTTAATTCTTATTCTATTATAATTTTTCGATTTTACTACATAAATTAATTAGCAAATTAATGAACTAAATTAATATGTTTGTGAACATCTTCTCAAGGTTTTAGGCATCAACTTATTCATGTTTATAACATTTTCTGAAGTAGACATTTGCTAAAGTTTCTGGATACTGATTCTTATATATCTTTGATCTTGGTTGCTTGCTTATGTACTTCAGTGTGTTTATTTTTTCATTTGTATCAAGAATCATCATTCAACCTCTATCCATTTTGCAAATTTATTTGTGGCAACTCTATTGCAACATATGTTTTCTATTAAATGGGCATTTTGAGCTCTCTGACAAGGTCTGTTACATACTATTGTTGCTGTGAGTTAACAACCAATTCATCATATGAAAGCATGCCTAGTAGGATGTGTCCTTTCTTTATCTTATACAAGTAACAATTTTGTGAAAACTTTTAAACATATTAAAATTTGTAGAACAGTGAATAGCTTGCACTTTTAAAATCTGGCTGAAGGTATTTATTAAAAGGCAAAAGTAGCAATATGCATTTTCTTCTATTTCTTATGATGTAACCATTGAAAAAACATAAAATCAATAGATATCTTTTTGTTTCATTATTTCTATTATTACATTATCTTCACTGATTTGTGTTTCCAAGACAGTCATCCCATGGATATATACCAAGTAGAGGAGACCTTCAGTGCAATTGGAGTTGAAAGGTATTATCTCGTTTTAAAATTTTAAAATCTCTTTTGTTACCTAATTTACTCAGTAGTGTTGCCAGTTCTTGAATCTATTATGCATGTGTATATCATGAATATTTTATACTGTCCTTGCCTGTTGTGTTTATGTTTCTACCATTTTCTTAGCATGCCTTATTATTTGTGTAAAATACTGAGAATCGTAATGTTGATTCCGCCCTAATTGTTGTACATTTTAGTGAATGTGAGCTTACTGAAATTTTTTAGGATATTGTAAGCAATGAATTTAGTGAAATATTGAAAACTAATAGGCTAAGAGTCCAGGGACTACTGATCTCAGGAACAGACATAGCCAAAGAGTTCAATACATTTCCAAACCATGTAGAATTACTCTTACAAATTTCGCAATGTAACTTCCTATTCACATACAAAACTGACAGGAAAATCACTTATCAAAACATTACATTTCAGTTTGGATTTATTCCTTCTGCAACCCTGTTTTTGATGATTTCATGATCTTCAGAGGACAAAAGCCAATAAATCAGCAGTTGATTCCGCATTGCTTAACATCAGGTCCCTTCGTCTTTAACACAAATGGATCAATACGGACCCAAAGCAAAGAGAAAATAGAAGCCAATAGCACAGACCATATTATGACAATTGTAGGTGTCCTGTTCTGTTTACCCATGAGACCTTTTAGGAATGGGTAGAGATGTACAATCACCCAAAAGGCGAAGAAGAGCTTTCCAAATAAAGGACCCCATGATTGGGATCCATTGTTTATGGCATCAGAAATTCCAGCTACAACTCCAACTAGGTTAATGACTAGAAGAGTGGTTGGAGGGATAAGGAGGGTAGTCCACTTAAAAGCGTATAGCTCCCCAAAATCCTCATCGTCAGATGCTTTCGATGTTACAGTAAAGTTGGTATCAATTCCCGCCAATATCTTCAGAAGCCCCTGTACAACAGCAAAGAGATGTGCAGACACACCACCTATTACCCAAAACTGTTCATTCCTCCACCACTCCTCAATGCTCACTCCACTCCACCTTAGCTCAAGGATGCCAGTCGTAAAGATCGAGAGAAACAGAGCTATGAAAAACAGACTTGCAAAAGTGCTTATCTGGATGAAGAACAAAATGATAGAGTGAGTAGAATATAAATCAAGAAATTATATCCTAATATGGGATCATTTATATTATTTTTAGTTGCTGTTTGGTCATTTGGAAAAAGAGGTCCCTGGAATTTTTTTAAAATCCACAACTTTGCTTGTTTCTAGGTACATATTTTCATAATGTTGATGCAGGTATGACAAGTAACGAGTATCCCGCTTAATTTTTTGTTAAACTCAATTTTCTCTGACAAAGCATGTTGTGACCAAGGTCCTTGATCAAAGCAAATTAGTGCATTTCTATCATCCATGTCATGAGTGTTTGTGTTAGGAAACTTTAAAATCTCACCTCTGGCATAATAAATTTTCCTGTGAGGAGGCAGATAGCAGGGAGGGTACAGTAGGCAAGCAGAGGTATGGAGGTGAACGGATAGACAGTTGTGTTGACATAAGCAAACCTCTCTAGCCATTTAAGTTTTCCGCCCTTGTGACCGTACCATAGAGGGCTATGTCGACTGAAAAAGATCTCAACAGACCCTAGAGCCCAACGTAGCACCTGGTTAAGACGATCTGACAGGTTAATAGGAGCAGATCCTTTAAAAGCTGGCCTCTTTGGCATGCAGTATATGGACCTCCACCCGCGACAGTGCATTTTGAACCCTGTTAGAATATCCTCTGTAATTGAGCCGTAGATCCAACCCAACTGCATGGAGAGGAATGTTTATTGAAGTAGTTAATTCATAAGTATAAGAATGCTTATCAAATGACTATTGTATATCTAACACACAAGTGGATAATTCGATCAAGCCTCGTTCTCTTTTAACTATGATTTTGCATTAGGTATAAGGCTTTGTAGTGCTTGTTATAAGCTCAAACATATTCTTCTCTCTTTTAGTTTTAAAGCAATGATTGAAGGGTTAAGGGGGACATTTACCTCCAAACCCCATTCAGTTTTATCTTCATAGCCACAACTGATTACATGAATGGCTTCTTTTAGCAGGGCTGCGGGGCTAGAGGAAGGTGGAACGCCACCTTCAACCATCAAAGTCGAAGTTACAAATATTGCTGATTTCCCGAATTTCTTTTCAAAGTTCATTTCAGACATCAGGAGCTCCTTATCATCATTAAAGCCTGTGGCAAAAGTAATTTTTTTAATCAGGAAATTCTAAGATAGAATGGAGTCTGACATTCACAGCTATTCGTGATATAGAAGAGCATTGACAAAGACCTTGAATACTGTCTCCATTCACGCCATCTTTAGAATATTTTTCAAGCTTTCTGCGACGTCCAAAGCATGGACAACAGTCACAGCTAACCATCTTTGGGCGCTTGGGGCCCTTTGGAGGTGCATAACCATATAAAGCTTGTCGCCTGAAGACGCATCCTGTGCCGACATATACTGGGCCTTGTATTCCATCCAGACCTTTCATGTTAATCTACCAAAGGTGATAAAATGTATCAGTAAGGCAGCACATAATTTATCAATGTACTGTACTAAGTTCTTTATACTTTCATGTGTTAGTTTTTGAAGGATTCTCACAAGGCATGAGACATGTTTTTAGTTTATTAGTTTTGTTTTCTGTTATTTGTAGGAACTTACATCAAAGAAGACTGTGTTTCGGTTTGCGTATCTATCACTCCTGTCTATCCCATCGAATCTTTGTGGAAATTGGACATAGCAAACCTTTCTGCCAATTTGTGGATCCATCAAGAAACACATAGCCTCTCGGACCGCCTTGCTGTTGTTCAGGTAATGATCGCAATCCAAGTTAAGCATGAAGGGAGCATTTGTAAGGACTGCAGATACACGTACCTGCAGAGATAGAACAAACATATAACTTGTGAGGCTGGATCTTGATTAGGGTTTGATAGTTTGTAGCACATGCATAAGTATCAGATACATCTTGAGAAGGCAGCATCTGCAGACTGATTGATAATATATTTATGAATTCTTACCAGTGCATTCATAGCACCAGCTTTTTTGTGATGTTGGAACCCAGGCCTCTTTTCACGAGAAACGTAAACAAGGCGAGGAAGCTCATTTCCTTCTGCATCAGGGCCTCCACTTTGTCCTAGAAAGACTTGAATCATGCCTGGATGATCCTTTGTGTTGTTTCCTGGCCAAGGTGTTCCATCTTTCATGATCCACCCCTCTGCAGGAGCTTTCAGTGCTTTTGCTACTTGTGCATTGATTCGAATCTTGAATTCTTCATACTCTCTCTGCCATAAATACCACAGAATAAGTAACTTAAAATACAAGCAGTATCGACATATTTCAAATTCAGAATCAAACCTTCATAGCTCTGCGCTCCTTTACAAATGTTGGCTGGACCTTGTCCTTGAGGTAATCAATTTTTAGTGAGAAGTACATCTCTGGTGCTCGGGGCTCTATAGAAAATTTCTTGCAGAAAGGAACCCACTTCCGAGCAAATTCTGCTGTTTCTGATAGCGCTTCAAAGGTAAGCATTGAAGCACCATCATCAGATATGTAACATGAGATTTTGTTAACTGGGTAGTCCATTGCTAAAATAGATAGAACCGTATTGGCTGTAACCAGAGGAGGTTCCTTCAAGGGATCCACAGTACTGACAAAGATATCTACCGGACACAGCAGGTTTGGTTCACCTTCCCTCTCATACCTGCATCAAGAATTTATCAATTTCGTTGTATTTGTTTGACTGCAATTTGATCATATATGCAGCTGTAATAAACCTTTCAGTTTTGTTGATCTTGGTTTTGGACATTAGATTATGTACCTTAGAGAAAGACGGTCCAGATAAGTTTCACGATCAATGGGAAACCACTTGGGGAACTGATCAAGAATCCACGAGACTGCAAACCAGATCTCACAGATGACTGATGTCAGCCAGAGTCCGAATGCATCATTCACTGGATTAAGGATTCTATAACGGAGGAACACAGCTAGAACAACAAGCCGGGTCACTATCACCATCCTGTAAGGGTTGATCTTGCTGGATGCAATCGGAACTTTCCTTGAGAGTGGCTGCCTGGCTTCATCCAACCTGCAGCGTTCATCCACATATTAACATACTGTACGTCAACTGAACTTATATTTTTCTAGCTGCGTAAATTAAATTTTCTACATACATGGCAATGTCAGTGTCACCCAAGTCATCAGCTTCATGTGGCCCAAGATTGCCTTGCTGCTGCATTTTCCAATCATCCATTCTGTCTTTCCACCCTCCATTCTCTTTCTTCTCATCCCACCGTGCACTTCCTGTAGGTTTAGAGATCATATTTTTAGCTTCTTAACTGTTATATAACATCGATAGATAATGAGCATACTATATATACTTATATAGGAAAACATACTGACCTGGCTCCGAAACTGGATCATATGGATGCACTCGTTTATGTAGTGTAGAAGGTAAACCCTGATCTCCATATGCCTGGCTTGATATCGGAAACTCACCACTCACCTGCATGCATGCAATATACAGTTTCTGAATCAATATTTGAAGTAGCAGTTAAATCAAAGGAGGCATATGCACAGAGTTTTGATGAACCTGGCGTGATCGGCCAGCTATGACTGGAGGGTACTGAGCATTGATATTATCATCATCATCTTCGAGTCCTCTTCCATAACTCATCTTTCCATGAAGCAAAGCTTCTGCAATATTCTTGTTCCTATTCAGTTCATTTTCGATGTTGAACTCATGCTCAATGTCATCCACATCTTCCTCATCCTCATCTCCCTCAACCCGGGGGCTCCCTTTAAGACGCTTGTACCTCGTCTTACACTGAGGACACACCTGAGTCCCTTCACGCCTCTCATACTCATAGCAAGTCCTACAAACCGGAAAACCACACTCATTGCACGCCACAAACAAGTCCCCATCCACCGTCACTCCAATCTCATCTCCACATATCTCACAATCTTGACCATTCAGATCCTTCAAAGCCTTAGGCTGCAACACATAAAATTATTTAGTACAAGTCAATCAAGAACCAAATAGACAAAACCTACATTTGCCTATGATCACAAACCTCTTCATGACCATGAATGACAACAAGCTCATTGCGGTTATGAGACCCTGCAACGAGTCCAGCACTGGCTTCCATCGATGCCCTTGTTCAGATCACCTTGAAAGAAAGCCGAAAGGCGTATTGTGAAAATGCTAGCTATGGGAGGCTTCTTTTTAAATGAGTGAAACAAGGAGGCTTAAAAAACATGCAGTGCATGGGACTAGTGATAGCTTAGTGAGGACTCATGAGCAGAGTCACCAGATTAATGTATAGGTGTGTTGTTGTTGTGATTAGTTGCAGAGTCTCCATTGCCTTGAAGTTAAGCTTCGTCTTCTGTTTCAACTACTATTTCTGTCCTTTTCCAACCAACATGCCCCGCCCTCTAATCACTTTATCATATTTTTTACGAATTCTGTCATATATTTTTAGAAAAGTTTTACAGATATTTATTGAATAAAGATGGAAAATTTAAAGTTTGGTGTTGTCAGTATTCTAGTATTTTGTGTCTTTGATGTCAAGGGTGTTTTTATATTTCTGGCTAGCCGTAGGTTGCAAGGAGCCATTTAATAACAAAAAAGAGTGGTATACGATCACAGTAACGTGAGACTTCTGAGCAAGTTTGTTGTATAAAGTAAGTACTTGTTTATTGTTTATGTTTAAAAAATTATTTATTTATCTATATATGTAAAAATAGTGAAAAACAGGAGTGGCTTTGACTGGGCTTAAAAAACTAGCTTCTTGTGGACTTATATGTCAGCTTATTCCTCTGTCTGGGTAATGAATTTATAAGTCAATTTTGTCCAAAATCTTTTTTAATAACTAATTTTTATTTTTAAAATTTGATTTTGTAAATATTAACATGACACTTCAAAAGATAATTTATAATAATTTATTATCATATTAATATCTTTTATACTCAACAAATTATAAATATAAAAAAAATATCTAAATACATAAAATATAAATTACTTTTCACTTATAATTAACTTCTTATTCATAAATAAAAAAGCCCTCTTTTACGTACTGTCCCAATATGAATTGGACAGGGAGATTCGTGAAGAGTGAAAACAAGTGAATAAATGCGTGAACGAGCCTGCTAAATTTATGAAGAAAAAATATTTTATAAAGTATTAAGGAATAATTAAATACGTCCAAATGAGGAATATGAACAAATGAATACTTTTTTTATAAAGACATTTATATTCAAGAATGCACGAGTGAATATTTGAAATCAGTGAAAAAAGATTAAACATGATGCCTTTTTTGTCCTTTTTAGAGTGGTCATATTTCATTGTCTTTCAGAAAGCAAGTATGATTTCCTTTTCTTCTATCAATACCAACTTAAATTTTTAACCCCTAATACAAATTACATTACAGTCGAGAACAGGGGGAGAGAAATGTTACCGTTGCTCATTGAGTTCAAACAATGAACAGTAAATAATAAAGCTGTTTATCTGGTTGTTGATAAGCTGGCATTTCACCCTCAAAAGATTAGCAACCTTTCACCAACAAGTAAATAGTAAGCTTATTATGAAAATACTCTCAAACATAGAAGAAACAACTGAAATTCATAGCAATTGTATTCAATATGAATCTCTTCGATAAAAACACACATGAATGCAAGTCTAATGTTTCATCACTGCAAAGTTGAAGTAGCTCTGAGAATCTCCTCATCAGTTTCGAATCTGGACATTGTTTCTTCATCCAAACAAACCATTGCTTCAATCCCATCTCCGCCAGGGGTATCCATCAGAAGAAAGTTATTAGTACAACCACCCTCTGCAAGACTCACTTTCACCGGCTTCCCCCACCCAAAATCGACCTTATTGAGAGGAAAATTGCATAAGCTGCTGCAGATATATATGTTGTAGTTTTTCTTCATGTATTCCATGACTGTTAAGCCTAGTATTTTAGCATCATCCATAGTGCTCAAGTCCATGTTTTTCAGCTCCATTTTCCCTTTCTTTATTTGATTGTTCAGTGTAGGTAATTTCGTGTCACTCTCTTGGTTCACCTCTATAAAGTACCGCCAGTAAAAATTTCCAACAGCAGTTTCCGGGACCATGAGTCTAGCGCGCATATCTGCTGGCTGGATCAGGACGGAAGGACTGAAGCCAGAGTGTGAAGCAGCTATTGAAGATTTGTAAAGGAGTGATGTCAGAACTTCGACTCTTGTGGGATTCTCCACAAGTCCCTGCTTAGCAACCATTGCTTTAATCCTCGCTAAGCTTGAGTTGTGAAACACAAACCTTCTAGTAATCCAGCTCTTTTGAAGTGAGCAGGATTCTACTAGCGGTAGATCTGAATCAACAGATGGCCAGGAAGCATAATGAGGCTGCGCGTATTTGCCTGATTGACTAGCCACGGCTGCCCAGTGTGTGAGAAAAGTGTTGACACCGCAACCATCTGTGATTCTGTGTGTTATGCTGACAGCCAATGCTATTCCTCCACAGTCGAAATGGTTCAGCTGAACAACCATTAAAGGGCTGGAATTGTTGTTATTCATGTTCAATCCATCCCACACAGAGCCTGGTGGGAAGAGCAGGCCTAAACTGTCATCTTCAGCATAGCTATAATCAGCCGGATTTTCCAGGATTTCAGACATGCCACAACTGACTCTGGCCTCGACAAACTCCACACCATGGTCATTGCAATTGACGTAATTTCCGGAACCTGACAACCTGCCCGCAAATGGATAGTACGAAGTCAGGGTCTGCGCCAAGGAACGTTTCAGACGCTCAGCATGGCTGATTTTATTCATGCTTCCGCGAGGCGAGACGGATGAGCTAGGAAAGAAAAGAACCATAGGGATGTAAATATCAGGAGTGCATACATCTCTGGAGGAAAGATTGTATCGTTTCAAGTCAGGGTGTGTTGAGAATGCTGGCTTAATGACTGTTTGTGATGTCGTCGATAAGATTGAACCCAGCTGCCTGGTGGCTGATTCTATAGCACTTCTGCTCTTCATCATTATACAAGAAAGCTACTTATTTGTTGAAGAGGATTAAGCCAGAAAACTCATATATAGATGAAACAAACTAGTTGACTTGAGTTAGTGACAACTGTTGTGTATTAAGATATTCTGATGATATGATTTATAAACCTTAATTATATTTGTTGATTATAATGATTAGGCCTTCATTAGGCATAATGGAGCACAACTATCTAGCAATGTAGCTGAGAAATTTAGTTGAAGATGCTGAATTGGTCATAGTTTTGAAGTTGATAATAACAATTTAACAAGTAAAATGGAGATTAACACCAACACTACTTTTTATTGCAATAACTCAAACTCTTCAGAGACATTACATTGACTTGTACTAAACTTCTACATTCTACAAACTCGACTGAAAAGACAGAACATAGCAATAAGACTCATAACACAAAGGCTTTCCTAATTGCTCAAGACTCTCTTCAATCCACTTAGTCAACTTCCTCAATCTTTGGCCCAGCACCAGAAGAGCCACCGGAACCACCATAGCCACCACCAGGCATATCACCAGCGCCCCCCATCGGAACATCACCACCGCCGCCCTGGTACAGCCTCGCGATAATCGGATTGCAGAGTCCTTCAAGTTCCTTCAGCTTGTCTTCAAGCTCATCCACTTCAGCCAACTGATTCTTCTCCAGCCACTCTATAGCCTCATTCACCGCACTCTCGATCTTTTCCTTGTCCCCTGCATCCAATTTCCCAGCAATCTTCTCATCCTTTATAGTGTTCCTCATATTATATGCGTAATTCTCCAATGCATTCTTGGCCTCCACTTTCTTCTTCACCTCCTCGTCCTCTGCTTTGTACTTCTCAGCTTCCTTCACCAGCTTCTCAATCTCATCTTTACTCAACCTCCCCTTATCATTAGTAATCGTAATCTTGTTCTTCACACCAGCAGTCTTGTCCTCAGCCGAAACATTCAGAATTCCATTCGCATCAATGTCGAACACAACATTGATCTGAGGCACACCTCGAGGCGCAGGAGGAATTCCAGTGAGCTCAAACTTCCCAAGCAGATTATTATCCCTAGTCCTCGCCCGCTCACCCTCATAAACCTGGATCAAAACCCCAGGCTGATTATCCGAGTACGTCGAAAAAATCTGCTCCTTCTTAGTAGGAATCGTAGTATTCCTCGGAATCAAAACAGTCATCACACCCCCAGCCGTCTCCAGGCCAAGACTCAACGGAGTCACATCAAGCAACAACAAGTCCTGCACCTTCTCATTAGCCTCCCCCGACAAAATCGCGGCCTGGACCGCCGCTCCATAAGCCACGGCCTCATCAGGATTAATACTCTTGCAAAGCTCCTTCCCATTAAAAAAGTCCTGCAAGAGCTGCTGAACTTTCGGAATCCTCGTAGACCCTCCCACCAAAACCACCTCATGAACCTGAGCCTTATCAATCTTGGAATCCCTCAAACACTTCTCCACCGGATCCATACACTTCTTAAACAAGTCCATATTCAACTCCTCGAACCTCGCCCTCGTAATCGTCGTATAAAAATCCACCCCTTCGTACAACGAATCAATCTCTATCGTCGTCTGAGCCGTCGACGACAGAGTCCTCTTCGCCCTCTCACACGCCGTCCTCAACCGCCTCAACGCCCTCGCATTCCCACTAATATCCTTCTTATTCTTCCTCCGAAACTCCGTGACAAAATGATTCACAAGCCTATTATCAAAATCCTCCCCTCCCAAATGAGTATCACCCGCAGTGGCCTTAACTTCGAAAATCCCCTCTTCGATCGTCAACAACGAAACATCAAAAGTCCCACCCCCAAGATCAAAAATCAGCACGTTCTGCTCGCCGCGATTGCTCGACTTCTTATCGAGCCCGTAAGCAATCGCGGCCGCAGTCGGCTCGTTGATTATCCTCATGACATTCAGCCCCGCGATCACCCCCGCATCCTTCGTCGCCTGCCTCTGCGAATCATTAAAATAAGCAGGAACCGTTACAACAGCATCATTCACACTGTGCCCTAGAAACGCCTCTGCAATCTCGCGCATCTTGATTAAGACCATTGAAGAAATCTCCTCGGCGGCGAACTGCTTTGACTCGCCTTTATAGTTGACGACGATCATCGGCTTCTCGCCGGGGCCGGGGATGACCTTGAAGGGCCAGAGCTTCATGTCTGACTGGACGGAAGGGTCGTTGAATCTCCGGCCGATGAGGCGCTTGGCGTCGAAGACGGTGTTGGAGGGGTTCATGGCGACTTGGTTCTTGGCGGCGTCGCCGATGAGGCGCTCCGTGTCGGTGAAGGCCACGTAGGAGGGGGTGGTGCGGTTGCCTTGGTCGTTGGCGATGATCTCGACGCGGTCGTTTTGCCAGACGCCGACGCAGCTGTATGTGGTGCCGAGATCTATCCCGATCGCCTTGCCACCTTTGCTAGCCATCGTGATCAGTTACTTACAGAAAGCTTTTGTTCTTGTGTTTGTTTGTTTATTATGTTTGTTTTTCAGTGTGGAGTGAGATTGATGTGTGGGATGGGTTTTATAGGAGTGAGTTTGGGAGAGAAGAGACGAGAAGATGGGAGAGACAGAGGAAGTGAGAGGAGTTGAGATGAAGCGGGAGGGTTCTAGAGAGGGGGAGTTGGGGGTTGAGTTTACTAAAAGGGGCTCCAGTGCTGTGGAGAGAGGTCGAGATTGTTCTGTTAGTTTCTGGGGTTTGCGGGGGTAATTTGGGGTTTTGAAGTTTCAAAGGTGGCGGAGATAACGTTATGTGGAAGGAGATATGTTGAGGTGTCTGGGTGGGAGTTACACGCGGCAGACTTGCATGCTTCTGGGCCACAGTGGGTCCCAGAAGATATATAAATACAGCTTTCCTGATACTGTAATATAGAAATTTTATTTATAAATTATAGGAGTAATTAATTTTTGGACAAGATATATAATTTGATAATATTAAAAAGTTGATTTTATTATAATTAATTTTTTTTAAATCTATATTGTAATTGTAGATTGATTTGGGGAAACTTGTGTGAAACTGAAAGTGTCGGTTATTTATATCTATCACATGCCTAATTCTCTCCCTCCCCCACCTTCTTCATTCAAAAAACACTTCTTTTCTTCTTTTTTTAATTTTTTATTAATAAATTCTTCTTTTATTTATTTCTTCTTCAGTAAAATCAACTTTTGTGGAAAAAATGTTTCTTCAAATTTTTTTTATTTTCTTCGGGTTGAGTTATTATTTGTGTGTTCAAATGTCTTGCAATGTATTAGTTCCGTTGAAAATAAATTTTACAATATTTTGAGAGTTGTGAAAATCTCGTATCACTAACATTTTTGGTATTTTATAAGTGATGGTGTGTGACGGATAAATAGCAATGTTCGTGCTCACCTCTCACAAAAAATATTTATTCATAAGTATGAGATTTCTAAACTATTTTTACAACTGAGTATTCTAAATATTGCAGCATCAATGCGGGATTGCAGAGGAAATCAATATCTTCATTTTTATTTTTTGATGAGTTAGAGATTTGTCTTTCAAATTTTAGCCAAAAATAAAATAAAAATAGATGACATGTTGGTGACTACTACCTGAGCTGCGCTCTAGCCAGTAGCCAGTACCCAAATCATCTTTGTTGGTACTGCATGCGGTCGGAACTCAACTCATTTTTCCACAGTTTAGTTTTAGAGCCGGTGGTTCCTCAAACCTCCCAAAATGGTAATACAGGCACACTCGATCTGTTAGAATTTACGAGCTCTGATCAAAAGAGCCTAACCATATAATTAACAACCTCTCAAATGTCCTTTAAAATGCGACAAAGGTCACCTACGTAAACCAAAACATATAATCCATCATTTATAATGTATAGAATCCATGTCGAGCCTGGTCAACACGTATTGAACTCAAACAACGCATACAAGATTCGACACCATAGAATAGCATTGAACTTGTGTACTCAACAGCAACACATAAATAACACCGTTGAAGTTCAATTTACAAATGTAGTATCCAACTCGAATTTGAATAACTAATTACATTGCTCGAACTAATCAACTCCTTGTTCTTCGCCTAATCAAGCATGTTATGACTTTCCTCAACAGGCTCAACTACTTCTAAGCAATTTATTATTTATAATCTTCCGTCCAAACTATAAATTATCGAGCAATTAAAGTTTGGTTATGCGTTTATAACTTTATATACATGATTCTTTTGTGCAGCATTTTAGTAACTTGCACGATCGGATGATTGGATGAGCTGGTGATACAGTTGGCACTAATCAAGATTATACAAAGTAAAGTCAAATACTTAATCCTCACTAGCTTAATTATATCAATTACATGTAAATTAAGACAACTGTTGTTCAAGGGCTTCTTAATTAGTTACTTACAACTTTGAGGGTCTATAAAATGGGATTGGATTAGCATGTTTTTTCATCACAAAACAAGATTACCATTAATCACAAGCTATCTTTGTCAATCAGATGGCTACTGCAAAATTTTCAGTACTGCTGTTACTTCTGGCATTTTTGATTTGCATGGCTGATGGGCAGGGATTGAAAGTAGGGTTTTACAAGAAAACATGTCCTAAAGTGGAGACCATAGTGAAGAAGACGATGGATAAAGTCATGGCGGTTGCTCCTTCTCTCGGAGGCCCTCTGCTAAGAATGCATTTTCACGATTGCTTTGTCAGGGTACGCGAGTATAATGCAGACATGTGCTCACATACTAATAGCATTTGTTTTTGATGATGTGTTTGATTTATTTTGTACGAATAGCTACTGATAACATGTTGTATTGTCATTTGCAGGGCTGTGATGGTTCAATACTGCTAAACTCGACGCAGAATAGTCAAGCTGAGAAGGATTCATTTCCCAATCTAAGCCTTAGAGGGTATCAGATCATCGACAGAGCTAAGTCAGCTGTCGAAAAAGCATGTCCTGGTGTTGTTTCTTGTGCTGATATAGTCGCCTTAGTGGCTCGGGATGCAACTGTAGCGGTATTCATATTAATTCATCGACGTTTTCTTGATACCAGTATCCACTATATCAGTGACATTAATAGTTAACAAATCATTTTTCCTTTTTTGTCAGTTGAAAGGTCCATCATGGAAAGTAGAAACAGGGCGGAGAGACGGAAGAGTGTCCATATCTACTGAAGCTTTAACAAATTTACCAAGTCCGTTTTCCAATATAACTACGTTGATACAAGGCTGGCAACAAAAAGGCCTCAGTCGAAAAGATCTTGTCGTGTTATCAGGTAATTTCAGAGAATAAATTGAGAAATTAAATGCAGTAGCATTATACAAACAGACATTTTAAACTCCCAACTTATGAGATAAGTCACGTTAAGTCACAAGTCATAAGCTTATATATGTTTCAATGTTTGTGCAGGTGGTCACACAATTGGAACTTCACACTGCGGTGCATTCACCAACCGTCTTTACAATTTCACAGGCAAGGGCGACACGGATCCGAGTTTGGATTCTAACTACATTGTCAACTTGAAGAAAAAATGCAAGCCTAATGATCAGACCACACTGGTACAGATGGATCCTGGAAGTTTCAAGACATTTGATAAAAACTATTATACCTTGGTTGCGAAGAGAAGGGGGCTTTTTCAATCCGACAGTGCCCTGCTTAATGACTCCAAGACGAGGATTTATGTTAAGCATCAAGCTGAGCACTTCAAGTCAAGTTTCTTCAAGGACTTTGGTGTTTCCATGGTTAAAATGGGAAGGGTTGGAGTGCTTACAGGAAGTGCTGGTGAAATAAGGAAAGTCTGCTCCAGAATTAACTAATGTGATTATTAGTACATTAAGATTTAAGTGAAAATTCTCATTTTACTGTAAATTCGATTATTCATGCATCTCCGCTGAATCTTCCCTTTGTTTTTTTTATGATAATGTATATTTACCCTTTTTTTTAATGCTAATTATCTCATCGCAATCAATTTAAATTTTAATGATATATGGTTTGTTAGCGACAATCTTATGAAAATTTTATGAACAATTCCAAGTAATAATATTTCTAATATCATATCTGAAAAAAGTTCTAAATATCAGTTTTTAACGTTATATATTTATAATTTTTCTAAAAATATAAATACAATATCGTGCCGTGTTAACTTTTTTGTGGCCAACCCCGTGAGAAAAAACCTACAAATCCTAATTCATTAACGCCAGAATATGTTGTCATAAATTTTATAAAAGAAGTATTATATTAAAAAAATTAAATTTATCTCCATGACATATCTATTATATATCTTTTTTTTTTGCCAGAAAATCTATTATATATCTAATAGAACAAGTATGAGTAATTTAATTCGTTGAGACTAAACTGCCCTTCCACACTATACATATATATTCATAAATAGTGAGGGTATTATTGACTTTTTATACTAACATATATTTATAAGACATTAATGTCTCTTAATTAATATACATTAATTACTTTATAATTAAAACTCCAATACACATAAGTATATAATATTTATAATTATGATTTATTAAAAAATAAATATTAACATGATCATTATTTGAAATTAATCTAATATTATACATGTTAAAATAATATATAATCAGTTTTTAAACTTTAATTTTTCCCCATAAATTTTTGTATTCTCGCTGATTTTCGAGCTATGGCTATTATTCAAATCTCTTACCAAGTAGACATCGATTTAACCGGATTTTACCAAATCGGATCAAAATCCTTCTGATTATCGATTAATCCGTTAATTCGGTCGATTATATATGACAAAAGACTCTAATTCGGCAAGAGTCTCATTTTTAGTAACAAATTTTCAATAATTTTAGGTGAGTGGTATTTTAATTATATAATAAAATTTTAATAGTGTATATTTTCTGTATTTATATTTTAATAAATATCATAATAGTGAGGATATGTGTATATATACATCAACATGGGGTCGTTTGGGTAAATTTAAAAAAGTGACTTATTTCTTAAAATAAAAAAGTGGACTATTAATGAGAAGTAAATCTAGACTTACAAATATATTAAAGTGTTCGAAAGAAAGTAGAAGTCCTGATAAAAAGATGTAATTTTCAGCTTCTTATATGTGCTTCTGAACTTTTACACAAACGGGTCAACGGGTCAAGAAAAATGGAAACCGATTTTCTTAGAAAAGGAAGCCATAAACCGGAGGCAACCTAACATAATGATGATATGACTTCAAATACAAACAAATATTACGTTTATAATATAAATAATCTTAATTTAGTAAAGATGAACAATAAAATATGAGATATATTGAATTTTTTTTCAAAACAACCCGTGCTTTGCACAGGTTAAAAAGCTGGTTAGAACTTATTTGCGAACAAGGACCCTCTACCTTTTTCTATAAATTATTTTAATAATTATTATATGTGACTTTTTAATAATTCAGTTTAGTGAATAAAAATGTAGATTTAAAATTTAAATGATAAAAATAATACTCTTAAATAATAATAATAATTAATGTGCAAAGGTTAAAACAGACATGCAGATCAAAATCCAAAGTAAAATCGGAGAATGTATATAAAAAGTTAAATAATATAGCTGCAAAAAGTAAAAAAAATTTAGAGATGGAAAATAGTGGACAACAGTGAGAGGCAGAAAGAGGGGACGGGCACTAAATAAAAAGGGTTTTGTCATTCTCTTCGTTGCGCCTCTTTCCTCTCTATTCACAGAGGAGAGAAAGTAACACAAAAACACTCTTTCTCTCTCCCCATCTCTCTCCCAATCTCTCTGAATCTCTCCCTACATATTTATCTCTAGATATCTAGGTATCCAGATTTGGCGCATCTAAATCGCCGACTCTGAGCTACTTTATTATCTTTCCTTCGTTTTCGATCGATTAAAAAAGTAATCACTTAATAGGTATGCAGCAAGCTGATCCGACGGTGTTGAGTTTGAGACCAGGTGGCGGTAATCGAGGTGGCAAAACTATCGGCTCTCGCTTCGATTCTTCGTCTTCCGTTTTTGCATCTGCTGATCTCCCTGTTTTTCGCCCCCATGGCGGCTCTTTTCCCATCAAGGTTGAACCTTTTCTATCTCTCTACGCGGATCTAGGTTTATGTGCAATCAATTTCTTGTTTTGATTATTCGATTCGGTGATTTGGAGGCTGTTTAGCTGTTTTAATTGTTCGAATTGTAATACAGCTCCTAATTGTATTGGATTTCTTGTAATTCAATTTGGTGCTAATTGAAATATTTTAGCTTTTAATTATCACGTGTTAGTACTGATATGTTTTGATGTGGAAAGACTGTAAAATCAAATTTGGTATTGTTTATGAGCCTTTAAATTTGTTATTTCTGCTTCCTTTTGAACTGATTTATACATTAAAAGAATGGACCAAACTTGAAAGCAGTGTGGAAATTTAGGTGAGGGCATGTAAGAGAAATTGCCATTACGAACTCACATACAAAACAATACTATTAAGTTTGAGAGTTATATGCTGTCTAAAGGTGGAACTTGAGGTTCTAGGGCAGTAGGGCTTGACTTCCCACGAGAAACCTAATAGAGTATGAAAATATCTTGGTGCTGGTGTAAAATAGAGGAATTCAAATTTTTTGAAGTGTCCTGATTCTTTGCTGGTGCCAGAATGTGGTTCCTGTTACATACTTACATGTAGGTAAAATTGGGCATGCAGGGAGCCAGTTCATGCCTAACAGAAAGTAGAGAGATTATATTATTCAGTTTTTGATGTTTCGTATATTAAAGTAGAGAAAGATGCATTTGACACATTTTTCTTAATTGAACATTGGTGTAAACTGGGCACTAATCTTTTTTTTTTTTTCTCTTATTACAAAATTGATTATAGACTGGTGATTCACGATTTGAAGGCCGGGAGAGAATTCGCTTCACAAGGGACCAGCTATTACAACTGAGGGAGGTAATATCACTCAATAGTTAAACTATCCTGCATCTGTTGCTAATTTTTGGTACAAGTCATTATTTCATGTATAGAGATATTTCTAATTTGGGGATAAACTTCTGTCCTTGTATTGAGTTTTAACTCTTTAATGCAATTAGACTGTATATATGTTTCACAGTTTTCTATAGGATACAAATTTTTGCAAGCCTGTGAATATATTTTTAAGTTACTTATTGCCTCAGCGTTTGCATCCTCGCTCAATGCAGTTTATATAGCCTCTTCTCATTTTGTATTTGACTGGTTCAAAATGGAACGATATCCCTTTGTCTTTGCCTCTTTGGCTGTAGGACTTTTCTCCTCTTCGTAGTATTTAGGATACTTGTCGAAAAATCTGATCCAAATTGAACAATCCGATCCAAATATTTACTCTAATCCAGATGTATGTGGTTTATATGACAATCAATCTTATGTGCAACGAAAACCAAGGACTGCTGATACTTGTGAACTTATTGTCGGAGTGTTGTTTTCGTACTGCAGGCTGTAAACATTACTGACGAGATTCTGAAGGTTAAACAAGTAGTTGAAGCAGAATTTTTTATTGAAGCTCAGAACTGGGGTCATGGAGAAAGTAATGTAAGTCTCTTGCCATTGTTTAGATTCTCAATTGGCTAAAGATTATCCCAAGCTTTCCATTTTAATAGTAGCCAACATTATGTATATTTTTTCTAAAATATGAAGCTATTATGATCTTTACAGCCACCAGTTCCACAAAGTCAGCCTCAGAGTCGTTATTCTGAGCCAGACAGTCGCGATTGGCGTGGTCGATCTGCGCAAGTCCCCTCATCTGTGGAGGAGAGGTCCTGGATCGGCGACAGAGAATCTGGCGGCCGACTTGACTCGAGACAGCAGGACAGTAATCAATACAACCGTCAAGACCAGCTGAACTCACAGTTTGGTAGGGGACAGTACTCTTCTAATCAAGGGGTGAGTTGTGCGTATTACAGATCTGTATTATCCACCTACTTTATCTACCCATACTACCAAATCATGAAACAGTTATTGTGATGCATGGTTAATAAGAAGTATAACTTTGTATTTTCTAGGCCAAATGAAACAGTTACTACTGTTATTAAATCCAAACGTACCTGAATGGTTCCTTAAATTTTGGACCGAATTCGAAATTTATACTTATGCAGTTCATATTATTCAAAATTTTAGATCCAACAGATGAATCTTAAATTGGCTTACACTCAACAATATATTATAGTAGGATACTCTTGATAAGATCTAGTTATTTTCATGTATTGAGCATGTAACTTCTTCCTTTAAAAAATTTTCTGTGCTCCTTAAAGTTGTGGTGCTAGGACTAGATTTTGATTTATTATTGGGTGTGATTCTGAAAAAGGTCAATGCTTAAGGGAATTTTTGTAATGAATTTTGATTTTGGCTGGAGCTATCATCGCTCATTCCTCTATATAGAAGTTTGTTTCTGCACAGGGGATAAACTTAATAAATAATTTTTCCTTTTGTTTTATGTTGAATTGATTGTTGAGGTTTTCATGAGATCTGTTGTTATTAAACCTTTATCAAGTCCGGGGATTCTGGCTGGTGGAAAATGCAATGCAAAGTGAGTTGGTACTTACTATGCGCCCGCACAATCGAGAAAAGAATTGGGGATTTTATGGTGTGGTTCAATATGTAGGTGGTGATTGATTGTCATTGGAATTGGAGGTAAGGCCTGAAATTCTGCCAGGGAGTTGCCAGAGTTTGATGGCTTTGGTGGTAGAGTAATAGATTAGTAAAATGCAAGTCAGAAAAAACAAAAAAAAAATAAAAAATTCTTTGGGCGCTAGCAATGGTGGATACAAGCACATGCCGTCAAAAAAAAAATAAAAAATCACATCAGTGCCTTTAATGTTAGAGATAGTCATTACTCATTCCTAGTTCCTGCTGAATTTTAAGGTTTAAAATGTGGTTTTGTCAAAATGCAATCCCACTGTGGCTGGTGAAAGGCTTCCAACACACATCTAATCTAATCTATGTTTAAAAAAGAGTTGTCCTTAAAAGTTGACATTCATGGGCTGATATCCTAGCATCTCATATATATTAAATTTACTAACATAGTTTGCCTTTAAGAAGTATTTTCTTTTGCTTTATGTTCATGAATAAATCTGTTTTAAGTTTGCATTAGTTTTAAAGAAGATCGATTCTCTTACTAATAACTCTGTTGCATTTTTTGTTATTATTTATCAGGGAGCTCCTCCTACTCTTGTAAAAGCTGAGGTTCCATGGTCGGTTCAAAGGGGCAATTTGTCTGAGAAGGACCGAGTCCTGAAAACTGTAAAAGGGTAATCTACTCTGGCAATGCACTTTTTAATATTTCACGTGGTTGCTGGCTTCATATAGGTTTATTCATCCCCTTGCTACACTGTGAATCTTAATTTGCTAGACTTGTTCTGCTTATCACGTGTTTAATGTACCCCCCCCCCCCCCCCCCCCAACAACTCCCCCCCCCCCTCGCTCCCTCTCTCTAAATCCCCTATATTAAAAGATTTAAACCCCTCCTTCCTCTTCTCCGGTTCTATCATCTATGTAAGTTAACATCCTATGTTTGGCCTTTTCAATTGCCAAGACTTTCTGTGCTGCTTCTCCTGTTGTAATTTATAATTTTGTAGATTGTTCTCTTTCATTTATTACTTTCCACAAATTCTCAATTCTTTCCTACAAGCTAAAGGCTTCAATTTGAGCTAAAAGTGGAAACAGTTTAGCATATATATGACTACTAAAATACATCCCCGACTTTGGGAGCTCTCTCTATGTGAACAATAAGACACTGTTCATCAGTTGCTTTGCATTTTTGCTGATGCTTGCAGGATTTTGAACAAGCTGACCCCGGAGAAGTTTGATATTCTAAAGGGTCAACTGATTGATTCTGGAATCACAAGTGCTGATATTCTGAAGGTTAGCTTTAGCTCCGCCAATTTCTGTTGATGATCTCTTTTTCTTTTGTTACGCAGGTTATATTGTACTATTATGAAAGCTTCTAATATGGAGTCTTCTGGCAATGCAGGGAGTCATATCTTTGATTTTTGACAAGGCAGTGTTGGAACCAACCTTTTGCCCAATGTATGCAGAGTTGTGCTCTGATCTCAATGAAAAACTACCCCCATTTCCATCTGATGAACCTGGTGGCAGAGAGATAACGTTCAAGCGAGTTCTGTTGAATAATTGCCAAGAGGCCTTCGAAGGCGCTGACAAACTTAGGGCAGAACTAAGGGAAATGACTGCTCCAGAGCAGGAGTTGGAACGTAGAGATAAAGAGAGAATGATCAAGCTGCGGACTCTTGGAAACATCCGTTTGATTGGAGAACTTTTGAAGCAAAAGATGGTCCCTGAAAAAATTGTTCACCACATTGTTCAGGTTCCTTCATCTTACCCTAATAACTATTAAAATACTCAACTGTTTAAGATATGCATTGTGTCTGAACTCTGAGGTGAGGTCTTCATGTTTCTTGTTTCTGTGTAATAGGAGCTTTTAGGTGCTGACAATAAGATTTGTCCGGAGGAGGAAAATGTTGAGGCCATATGTCATTTCTTCAACACTATTGGTAAACAACTTGATGAGAGCCCAAAATCTAGACGTATTAATGATGTTTACTTTCTCCGATTGAAGGACCTCTCAACGAACCCACAGCTTGCCCCACGAATGAGATTTATGGTTCGCGATATTATTGACCTTCGTTCAAATAACTGGGTTCCCAGGCGAGAAGAGGTGAATATTGACCTTTTGTCCATTACATGCTGTCTTATTATTTGGAATTCATTTCTTAATGTTTCGTCTTTTCAATATAGGTTAAAGCGAAGACTATAACAGAGATTCATAACGAAGCAGAGAAGACTATGAAGTTGCGCCCAGGTTCTACTGCAAGTATAAGAAATAGTCGTGGCATGCCTTCTGCAGCTCAGGGAGGCATGACTGCTGGCGGATTTCCTATCCATAGGCCTGGTACTGGAGGTATGATGCCTGGAATGCCAGGGGCTAGAAAAATGCCGGGTATGCCTGGAATTGATAATGACAACTGGGAGGTTACTAGATCTCGAACAATGCCAAGGAATGATTCTAGTCAGCCAGTTGGACGGGTTCAACCACCATTTATTGGCAAGTCAGCTGTGTCAAACCCAAGACTTCTACCTCAAGGTAGTGGTGGACTTATTAGTGGTCGGTCTAGTGCCTTGTTGCAAGGCAGTAGTTCAACACAAGTTCGCCCTAACTATGGTATTGGTTTTGAATCCCCACGTCAAGACCCTTCCCCTGTCAGACAGATTCCAACTGTTTCTATGCCACCAGTTGCTGCCAAACCCACAACTTCTTCTGTAAGATTGAACCCGGAAGAGCTTAGGAGAAAAACAATTTCACTTCTTGAGGAGTACTTTAGTGTTCGTATACTGGATGAAGCCTTGCAATGTGTGGAGGAACTCAAGTCACCTGGTTACCATGCTGAGTTGGTCAAGGAGGCCATTTCCCTTGCACTGGAGAAAATCCCGCCATGTGTAGAACCTGTTGCCAAGCTCCTAGAGTACTTGTCTGTAAAAAAGGTGCTTACAGCAATTGACATACAGGGTGGATGTCTTCTCTATGGTTCCAACCTGGATGATATTGGCATAGATTTGCCAAAAGCACCAAACAATTTTGGCGAGATTATGGGTAAATTAATTTTAGCTGGGCAACTGGACTTCAAGGTGGTCGAGGAGGTTTTAAAGAAGATGGAGGATAACATGTTCCAGAAACATGTACTTTCTGCTGCACTGGGGACTGTCACTTCAAGTCCTTCGGGGCAAGCGTTTTTAGATTCACAGGCAGCTTCTATTGAGGCCTGCAAGAGCCTTTTCTAGAAACTTTTAGCCCCTCCCTTGTACAAGTATGTAACCTCATATTGGAACATTTTCATTTCTCTTCACAATTTCTCACCTTTTACACGAAGCTGGGAAACCACATTACTTATCCCATGAGTTTGATCTGTGAAGAGCAGGTGTTTTTTTGATAATTTTTCAAGGTCGTGCTGGAGTGTGTTATTTGGGAAATATAGGCAGGCGCATAATGCCATGGATTTTGGTCTCGGGCTGATCACATGCCATATGATCGAGATTGATGGCTCTGTATGGAGTTCCAGTCTTGTATTTGATTAGCTTGTTAGTTACTCTATATGCTTGTGACACTAGCAATTTAGTTTTTTCAGTCTGAACTAAGTTCATAAATGCGACTGATGTTGCATGCAAATTTTAAAGTGCTTGTTATACTATTTTGACTGATGATAATGTTGCATCAATTTTAAATGTGATGTCATATGTGATAGTAGTTTCTTGAATTACCCCGATGCTTTCTGTACAATTATTATGGTATTTTGTCCAGCTATTTGTTCTTTGGGACGACATCTCTATCTTTTATTGTAAAATGCAGCAGAGTTCTATAAAGATGAACATCTCGATTTCTTGTCCTTTGATGAGTTATAATGTAGGAAGTTCATATTTAGAAATTCTCCGAAAACATCTCTCGTACACAAACAATGTCTCGAAATTGATCGACTATTGTTGGTTTTAATTTTTAGAAAATTCTCAAAAATATAATATGTATTAAATTTCTATACAGAAAAGTCAAGAAATATTAATTTTAGTTATTGAGTTAAGATGGGTGCAAAAGTCAAATGACTTCTTAAACGAACTTTTGAAAAAGTTAAGAAATACTGTTAATTTTAGTTATTGAGTTAAGATGGGTGCAAAAGTCAAATGACTTCTTAAAGGAACTCTTGAAAGTTTTTAATCACTTTCGTAAAGCTATTTATTCACGACGACATGATAATTTAATATATGTATTATTATATTAAAAATATAAAAATTTAAACTCCTCTCTCAAAAGAATTATTCTCTAATTTTTCTTGTACTATTTTAAAGGGTCCAGAACCCTAGCATAGATATGCCGGGGACCTGTTAAATAACATACGGGTTCCTGATCTTTGGATAAATATCCGACGATCAGGGTTAGAACATATTTTTACTACATACACCACTTTAAAAACGTTTTAAAACGGTCAGGATTAAAATTTATATGTTACTCCCTCCATTCCTTTTTAAGTGTCATTTTTTGACTAGATTTGAATTTCAAATTAAGTGTCGTTTTTACATTTTCAAGACAACTACTTGTATTTTCAATACAAGTATATTTTCTTTTGTCCAATATACCCTCATTAAATATAGTTTGTCATTGAGACTCTCATTACAAGTATACTCCACTCATGGACAAAATTGGAAAATAACAACCACATTAATGATTGTAGAACTTAGTAATTGCACATCTTAATAAGTGTGCCCAGTCAAAAAACGACACTTAAAAAGGAATGGAGGGAGTATTTAACAGGTCCCGGCATAGATATACTAATAACCTGAATCCTATTTTAAAATGCTAATAAGCGGTAATTGTAAATAATACATTGATAAGATATTTTAATATATTATATATGTTGAGCGCGGGTGTGGGAGTGAGCGTGGATTAGCAGCAACTAGCAAAAGTAGCAATGTGTGAAGTCCCGCCAAAACACAGAGACACTTCGAAGATGATGGTGGCGTCGTCAGGAGGTGTAGGATCGAAGGATACGAACGAGTCTCTTAAGATCGCGATAGCAATGGCGCTTTTCCGATCTAATCTCCTCCCTAAACAACCGCCTCCGCCAACTCAGCCTCTTCCTTCTACTTCCTCTTCTCCTCACTCCGACTCTCTCAAATGGAAACGAAAGGTCTCTCTCTCTCTCTCTCTCCCTCGCTACTCTCTCTGATCTCCCTCTCCACTGTCTTTCTCTCTAATCTCTGTCTCTGTTTGATTTTAAATTTACCTCTCCCTCGCACACAAATATTTGAAAATAAATGGACGTCTCAATTTCTAATTAATAACATACACAAGCACACACATATAAATATGATTTTATAGATCGCGGAGTCAATATGATTTAATTACTTCGCGCAGGCGAAGGAGCGGAAACAAATGATTCTCCGGCTCAAAGAGGATCTCAAGCAAGCTGAAGGTTTCATCTACTTTTACATTTTCATAATTTTACTATTTATGCGCTATTAAATATGTTCTTATGAATCTATTTATTTGGTTGAATTGTGTGATTTAATAGATGGTTCACATTACGATTTGTTTCCGCAAAGTGCCTCCTGTAAATGCTATTTTCTCGGCAATTTGGAGATTTTGAGCCCTAGGAACTCAGCTGATAACTCCCAGTGGAGGTTTAATGATGTGTTACGCAGACGATTTCTTAGACAAGGTTTACATTGTTTTATTCATTCAAATTTCTTATCTATTTTATTAAATGCTACAGAGTATTATATTTTTTTTAGTTTTATTGATGTTTAACACTATTTGATTTTCCAGTAAGAATCAGTGAAAGAAGGAACACAAAGAGGACGGGTGATGCTGCACATAAGCAGTGTTTTCCTGGTAATTAAATTCATGTATCTGCTGCCATGATTGGTTGTTGTTGCAAGCACTTTAAGCGGCATGTCTATTATTATTAAAAATTCAAGATCGTTCTATCTGTAAAACAATAATGCATGTAGGGCAAACTATGACTTACTTTTACTTTGTAAATGTGCATTTACTCATTTTGCTAAAGTTAAGTTCCTTAGTGTAACTCAGTTAATGTGTACCAATGATAAATCTTACAGTATCTGGTACTCATAGGAGACTCGCTGCTATCATGCGTCCACATTTTAAAAACAATGCGTCACAGGAGAAGTTGTAGTGTCACAGAGTCAAATTAAGTTAATTCTGCTGCATCAATTTTTAAGCAGAACCTAGGTTTAAATCATTTGAGTTCTAAAGTCCTGTTGGGACCGAACATTTTCCCCATTTTGGGGACAAACTAATTAGGAGTTGGTGTGTGTGAATTTAGATGGAATATGAAAAAGACTTGTTGAATGTGCTTGTAAAGTTTTTATGTTTGTGCGATGAGGTTCTTAGGTATATAATCTGTAGATGGTCTGAACATGTGAACGTGCTTTGTATCTTTAAATTGTAAGCTTGGAGATTTTGAGGTGTGAATTGAGCAGCGCATTAGATATCTTCATTTACTTCTCCTCCTTTTAACTTTTCTGTTTATTTTTGTTTTTACAATTGCAGACTATAGCAATGAAAATGAATTGGAGCAGCTCAGTGCCTCAGCAAATTTCCTGGTGGAGCTTTGTGATACTGTTTCCTCTGCCCAGGTGTGTGAGTTACTGTCTTATATTTGTTTCCATCTGTTAATGACATAATAAGCTTGTGTAAATATATGTACTCTTTTTGTTTGCATTTGAACTCTCTTGCAGGTAGGCGATACTAGATATATGAGCTGGTTGCACCAGGCTGTAGATTTCATTCATGGTAACTTAAGACTTTGAATTGTTACTTGTCAACCAAAGTCATCAGTTTATGAAGAATTGAATTGCTATTTTGACTCTTACATCTAGTGCCATGAAATTTAAATTCTTGATCTTTGTGAATCTTATTAGAGCATGCTTTTTAGTTTTCTGAGGAACTAATCAATAATATGTTACATAATACAAGGCTAATATAAAGAAACACTTCCCACTTATTAAAGGCATAAACATGCCTTCAGTGTGTCTGATTGTCTTTCCGTCATCAGCGTCCTGTCACAATTATTATACTTCCGAGCTTATTGGTTTACATGTACGTAATTTCATATGCATCTGAACAAGACGGACATTAAAATGTATTCTGTGTTCTGAGATTGAGTTCGTGTAAAGGCTGAAGGTCATATACTTATTATTTATGGACCACATTAGTTACTAATTACCTTGTTATATCAAATCTATGCTTTTTGAACGAATATAAGATTGCAACGTCTTTCGTTATAGTCATTTTAAAAACTTGAACTTACCTGGGTATGCAATTTCAGTAGTTGTGCTGGACTGCTGGTCTTCCTAGGTATGTGTCTTACTTCTTTATAATATTATATTACAGATGCAGTCAAGAATCTGTTATCCATCGGGAAAAATGTAGAGCCTCTTGAAGGAATTGTCAACAGCTTAATTATGCGTCTGGTGAGAAGAATGTGTGCTACAATGCAAGAAAATGGTAAATCATTATAATCACGTGTTGTCATCCTATAATCAAGATGCTCATGTTCATTATGCTAATTCTAATTCATCTCATCATTATCAAATTTCATGATTGACTGTAGTGTTTTTGAGTGGTTTTTGTTGCAAAGAGAATTGGACTGGGACATCTATTCAGTTCTTGTAATTTACATTTATCAACAGCATTTTCTTAGCGTTGCATTATCTTACCCAGACACTACTTTCTTTTGATTTCCTTTGTATTTTTTGTATATAACTTTCTGAAACTTGTTGGGAGTTGAGTACACTGAGATCTTCTACAACATTTCGGTGAATGATCGCTCATAGTGCCCACAACACAATCGGCATAGTGGAAAATCCAGGAGCAAACCTGTGTAATGACAGCTGTTCAAGCATAGATTGCCTCTTTATTTCAGTGAAATAAATGCCTCTTAATTATTAATTTCATTGAGATATATCACTATTTTTAATAAACTATTGTCACATAGCAACTACACACACTGAATTATTTCGTATTAAGATGAACTTAGGATTTTATGAAATTGCACGACTTACAATTACTGAATTGTGCCGGGATTCTCAGACAGAGAATTGTCCATTTAAACTGAGGTGTGTACTAGTGTGCTTCTTAAATCACAATGTCAATATAACTACTAGGGCAGCGAGAGGAAGTTAATAGTGTACATCATATAGGCAAACATTCAAGGATTAACATCGAGATAGTTATTTCTATTTTTAAGTAACGGAACAATTAAGTATCTGTTAAGTTCATGATGCATTCACCAGAATTAGGGGGTTACCCTTAAGAAATTCTTTGCTGTAGACTTGTAGCGCCCTACCTTATGTAGCACAATGATTCTTCCAGGTCCTTTTATTAGTCCCTGACATTAAGATATCTAGTTTTCCTATCTGTTCATTTATCCAAATTTATTTATTAATCTGTTTGATTTTTTCTGAACAGAACACCTTGATGCTGATGCGCAGTTTCGTATCCAACAGCTGATTTACAAGCTTGGAAATGAGTCTTATATCGGACAGCGTGTGATCTTTTCCGTAACGCAGAGAATTTCTGTGCTAGCAGAAAGCTTGCTTTTTATGGATCCTTTTAATGATACCTTTCCAAGTATGCATCGATGCATGTATATAATGTAAGCGCTCTTAGACATAATGACTTGTTTTCATCCTCCACATTTTTCTAATTGAACTTTTACTACTAAAAACTTAAAGCCAAATATATTGTGTGATGTTGAGTTTTACACTTTTACTGTCAGCAAGTCACTTTCTTTATATACATAAGAGTAGTTCTCATATTTTATACTTCTTAGACCATTAAATTTCCATATTCACTCTGCATTAGTTATAACCTGTAAAGAAAGTAGTGATCTAGTACTCGAGTTACAGATCCAGAATTATCCATTGTTTTGGGCAGGAGCACTGGCCACTGGTCTGCTCCCTCCTCCCTGTAATTAGGATAGAAGATAGTATCTAGAAACTAGATTGAATGTTAATAGGTGAACCTCGTACTACAAGTCTACAACTCTGATATGTTCTTTAATTATGCAACTATTCATATCCTGCTAATCTGTCTGGATTGAGTTATTGATTCAGTTCAATGTTTACACATCTTTTCCCCCAGTATATAACTTTTTGATGTCTTCTCAAATTGTTCACTTGAACTGAATATACTGATTTTTGGCATCTCCTTCAACAATTACTTGTCATGTTTTTGTATTGCAGCAAATGTAATTTCCACACAACACCTCATATTTTTTTACAAGGCAATAATATAATGGACTCCATTTCATGATAACAAAGGGTTTGATGTTGTCAGGATCCTACTAACATTAGTTATGTTAAATGGTAGGATCCAGCTTATAGAATATCTGGTATCAGGCTATTTAGTGACTTGGTCTAGAGATGATGATTTTGACACAAGTAAGTTTCAACAAATTTTCAATCTTTTTAATGGATTACATCTGTCCTCTACATTTCACAGAATTTAGAATAGAAATCATTATCAACGTGTACTGTTACTGGAGTAGCATTTGCAGTATCGATATGGAAACTGAGTTGCAAATCGATTATTATAATTTGAATGTTGATACCAGGGCTGCTGGAAGCGTGGGTGACGTCTCTTCTTCAAGTACAAAAAACAGTGAATCTCTTGGAAAGCAGGAATGGGCTCTATATTTTGTACATGGATCGAGTTGTAGGTGAAGTGACCAAAGTAATTGGTCAGGTTCCTTCGCTGCAAAAACTCAATGATCATGTTCTTGATAACCTGTTACACTGAGATTTTGGTTCACTTTTCCTGCTGCATATTGGTACTGTGTAAGTAGTTTACTATACAATTACATCTAATTAGAATGGAATAAAGGTTTTGCATTATTATGCATGGGAGGCAGGCAATTCGTTTATTTATAGGTTCTTTCTTTTTCTATTTAACTGTTACCTGGATTAAAAAAAAAATAACTAGCCTGAGCCAGTGAACCTGTTTTAAAGGCTGTTTTAGATGCATTGGCAGCTACCCGTGTGTTCAATATTTATATTGATCCGATATCTGATACAATATACCTATATTCCTGAAATGTTTTTGTTATTTTCCATCGTGTGTAGCTCTCTCAGACTCGCATATAATTCCTCTGATATCCCTCAACACGAGGTTGACACGGCCGGGAATATGGTAGGATAATCACAATTATCATGGGAGTGCTGGAGTAACTCGGCTCTTCAGCAACAGCAACATTTTCCAAGTCCACATAGTTTGGTGAAAAATGAGGTCAGGTGTCTTTCTTCGATGTATACAAATCAACTTTTAATCATATTCAATTGTTTATTGCTGAATGCCATAGTATGCCTCATTTTCAGGAGTAGTGACATAAACATGATTGCCCCCTTTGCCATATATAGTTACTCCCTCCGTCCTAAATTTAATGAGCCTTTTGCTCATTTCACACATATTAAGGAGTATTAAATGGTTGTTTCTTTTTCCATCTTTATTGTGTTGACTTCTTTTGTAGTAGTATTAGCTAGTGGTACATTGGAACATCTTTATTGTGTTGACTTCTTTTGTAGTATTAGCTAGTGGTACATTGGAAATGATAAATAAGAGAGGGTGAGAATGGAAGATTGTTGCTAAATATGCATTAAAAACTGAGAGGCTCAACTATTTTGGGATAATTTTTTTTCTCAAAAGGGTTATCTAATTTGGGATGGAGGGAGTATCTAGTATTCCTACATTCCCAATTACTGTCCATTTTGAGTTTTGAATAATTAAATTGAGCAAAATTTGTCTAAAATTTATGTATATTGTATTATCATTAAAATATAATATATATTATTATAAAATATATCGAATCTATGTGCAAATGTAATTTTTACTTTTAATAAATAATACAAGACATAATTCTAAATATTCAGTTTAAAAATGGCTCTATGAATACAAATTATAGTGGAAATAGGGGTATGAATTGGGTCCTCGAGCGGTGTGACCATTTAACACTCATTAATGAACATATTAATATAGGTGTGGCAGTGGCATTCACATTAAAATTCACATTTAAAGAAGACGAGGAAGCAATAAATGCGTTATCAATCAGTAAATGATGTAGCCATCAGATACTCCCTGTCCCTTCTGAGCTGTTCTTGTTATAGGAAAGTCATCGGTCATATTGGGATTTTGTCGTCTCAGCTTTGGTTAATAAGCAAGGCTTTTTGTGTGATTTCAGTTCCAAATCCAACTCTCCCCAAAGTTTTCTATATTCGAACAATGAATTGTCGAGTATACGAGCTCTGCTTAAACTCGTTTATGTTTACAGCCTACAGCTAACTTGTTTCTTCTATTTCTAACCTTGATGGCGAGCAACTTGCTATTATTTTGCTAAGAGTGCAGTCATAAAGACCAGGTAACCCAGATAACTCGGAAAGTGTTTCCAATTTTTTTCTCAAATCTAGCTAGTAATATATGAGTGATTTCCTAACATTAATAATAATATGACCCTTTATATAACAGACAATCATCCAACTAAAATTAATTATTTGTCTATCACATAATTTAGAAAGAAAACTAAAAATAAAATTTGAGATGCGTGACATTACTCTACTGAAAATTGGTTGACAAGTTAAATTCTTATGGGAATTTTTTTTTTTAGCGCCTGATAAGCATAGTTTCGGACAGTCCGTGGATTCTCATCCAGGCATTATGTTTCACTCAGGAAAGATGTTTAGGTGCTCAATAGAATGACCTTCAGATATATAGATCTTGGGTGATGGCCGTATTAGTGTGGTGGGGTATAATCTTTTGCAGATCTATATAACAATATTGTTGTGTTGTGGAATTGTTTTCTCAATAATGCCAGCCCAATTCAGCTTGTTTGCAGTTGCCATCTTATTAGTTTGATAGTATACCAGTGTTTAGATTCTTATATT
This sequence comes from Daucus carota subsp. sativus, assembly GCF_001625215.2. NCBI lineage: Eukaryota > Viridiplantae > Streptophyta > Magnoliopsida > Apiales > Apiaceae > Daucus > Daucus carota. The sequence goes on along the minus strand of NC_030385.2, from coordinate 44,223,783 downwards.
TCTTCTAGAAGAAAACTATGCAATTGTTCACCTAATTACCTACTAGTCAAGCAAACACAGAACACACGATCTGTGTTGTCACTATCACCTTTTACTATTACCAATTAGATTAGAGTTGATTTCATGTGCAAGCATCATGTGCACACTGCCACCTTTAATTGTTTGTCAAATTAAATTGATCTGATTCGTGAGAACGCATTTTCCACGCAATTATTTTATATTATCATTCGATTATCTGTTGTATTTATTTGTGCTGTAATCTTTGTAATTAATATACATATGCAGTTTACTTGGTTAAAATAATAATATTGGGACATGTTTGTCTATGGTTTAAATTGGATTTACGTAATTGGTGCTTTAGCTGTAGATAGCGTGGATAGGGGCCGTCATTATTTTATATTGCATTATTCAACTGTCTTTTTTAATTTATTTTAATATATTCTATAAAAAAGAGTTTGCCCAATTTATCATAGTAACCATGATAATAATAATTTTTATCCTGAGGGAGTGAAGGGGTGCACAACTTTGTTACAGAACCTAGAAAAAAAACAACTTTGTTACAGAAGTTTTAACTGGGGACATGAGGGTTGGTCTAGGTCATAGAGTAATATTTAGTCAAAATAAATATAAATATGATTTTTATTCTAAGCTGACTCCAAATTTAGGCGATTTATTATTTTCGGCCAGATTATTTTTGAAATTTGATTAAATCACTGCATATTTTCGCGAAAAATTTTTTGCCCGCAATTTCAAATTTAAATCGTACTAGGTTTAATTCTTGATGAATTTAAATCATGATTATGTTATTCTTTGCATTGTATCTTTGATAGGTACACCATATACTATTTATTATGATTTTTATTGATCTGAAAAGCCTATATTATTCGTTAGTTGTAACCGAAACGTGTTTATATTTTCTCCAATTTACGTGAGAATGTCTAACATGTGCAATTTAGAATTCGAGTAACTATTTGGCACGTCGTCTCCTAGCAATTTTTTTTTATATACTCTTAATAATGATACACATGGTTATATATTAATACTCATGATTTGATTATTATTTTTTTATTAACATGCAATAAGTTACTTTGTGTATAAAATGTTTACATTAAAATTTTAAACAATCTTGCATTATAATTCAATCTAAGCTAATTTCACACATGATAAAATTAATTACTGGGGTTAACGTTTCTGTGCACACTTTCCATCTAGGATGTCATGTTAACTTCACATAGGGGTGGCAATATCAGACACGACCCGAAACCCGACACGAACCCGACCCAACCCGAAACTCGATTTACTGAGACAGAAACCCGAAAGTGACCCGAAAATCACCCGATTGACCCGAAATGGACCCGAAATGACCCGAAGTTAGAATTTCATTTCTAATAACTTCAATTTTCAGTTTTATTCAATATTAAGTGATTTTAGCTTGACCCGAAATCGACCCGATTGCTGACACGAACACGACCCGTTACCCGAAATTGCCACCCCTAACTTCACATGACTATATACATCAATTATACCCTACTGATTGGGACCCTAGCTAGCCCACTGAAAGAGACACTTAAGTGCCGTCGATGATAAATAAATAATTTTTGTAATTTGAAAAAAATAAATAATTGTTTATTAAGAAAGTTTTTAACTCTAATAACAAAGGAATATGAGAAATAAAGCGAGATCTAGAACCTAGAAGACACATATAAAATTTACTGTATACCGATTATATCGTTTGATTATATCTAAAAAATAATACATTACTATTTCTCATATTATTATAAATAACATATATTATTTTGATATGTTAATAAATACATGTAATTACTCCAGAGATTAACTAAATACAGACAAATATTGATTATAATTATAGATACGAATTTTGTATTACTGGAGTGATGATATTTCATGTAGATTTTTAGCTAAAGAGTTGGAGCCTCTTATCCTTAAAAAGTTACGAACATTAAATTAATATATTAATTTATCATATTCTCTGCAAATAATGCAATTTTTGATAACATATATTATTAATTTAATTGAATAATATATGAATCTTGTTCAAATATTAGAAAATAAAACAATAGAGTAGGAATATTCATCAGAGATGGCAGTATGCCAGTATCACGGGGGTGTTTGTTTATGGCTTTTAAACCCAACTTCTGGTTTATAAGTTATAAACACTTATTTGTACGGTTTGTGTAAAAAGTCAAGAAGCACTTATAAAAAGTTAGAAATGCTAACTTTTGTTTCAGGATTTCTATTTATTTCCCAAACACTTTAATCACTTATAAGTCTTAACTTGCTTCTAATTTTTATTCCATTTTTTTATTTTAAGCAAGAAGCATTTATTTTAAACTGACCCAAACGGCCCTAAAAGTAAACTGTAAACTGACCCAAACGGCCCTAAAAGAATGTAGGCATGTACCGCGAGCGCGGGGGCCCCCTCAATTTATAGTAAGGGACACGTCTTACTTCCGATAGCCATTCGATTTGGCACGCAATTTGAAACCAAAGTCAATTAAGAATGTTCCATTTTCCGAACTAATACTGTGTGTTATGGCCAATTTTGGTTATAAGTGGAGACAAGGGCGCGCCCTTCTCGGGGTATTCCCGGGGGGCGCGGCCTTATGTTTCGGAGAAAGGTGTAACGTATATGGAGGACTAAGAAGACAAGGCAGCAAGGATCAAGGGCGCGCCCTCCATGGTCGCGCCCACAGGTAAATATTGTGTGTGAGGATGAGTGAGTCTCGATGACGACCCTTCCGAGGGATATGAAGACCTACCCCTCAGGGGGATATTGAAGACAACCCTTCCGAGGGATATGAAGACTAGTGACAGGCTCATTTGGAAGTTATCAGGCTCATCTGGTAGTTCCCAGGTTACGACCGGGCGTGATCTATAATCTCCAATCCTGCTATCTGCCGGGTTGTCCTCGTGCGGGGGCTTGGGGTGATCACGGTTGTAGAAGGCCCTCAGGGGTGACATGAAGGCCGATCATATGTCTGGGTCCTGTATTCTGGTGAGTTAGCCCTCATTGGGGGACTGAGACGATCGTGTAATTTGGCTCCTTACTTGTCTTACTTCTTAGTGAGAACCTTCACTAGGGGGTAAGGGCGCGTCCCTACACCTCAAGGAATTGGTCACGGCTCTATCAGACGTCTCCTCCATGCTACGAAAAGTAGCGGTTAGTGTCATCTCTCGTAGTGGGGATGATGCCGTATCCGTGATGTACTTGGACTAGGAGTCTGAGGTAGTTGCCTCAAGGCTTAATTCTAACTGGAGTAGAACTCTAAGTGATAAGTCACCAGCTTAAGGTTGGTCTTACCCCCAAGAGGCCTAGTCCTGATCAAACTAGGAGTCTTGGTTCAATAGAACTACGTATGGCTTGATCCCTTATAAATATAGGGGTACGTAGGCACATTAGGGGATCATGAGTTGAGAGCACGTGAGACCAACTCAAAACCCTAATCTCAGCCACCCTCTAAAACACACAACCACCACACTCCAGTAGCTAAAACCACCGTCACAGATCTTGATTCCGGCCATGAACCTCATCTTTGTTGATTACCAAATTCCTCTATCAACAAATTGGCGCTAGAAGGAGGGGCTATTCAAGATCTACATCTATGGAGGAAAGATGTTAAATCAAATCTAATGTTCTAAAGATTTTCATGGTGGACATACAAGAAAATTCGTAGGGATTGTGCTACAAGCGTCACCAACACTGTTTTGGTCATATCTTGAGTTCTAGACGTCCGATTTAGATGATCTTACAGCCCACGCGAAGCTTGTCAAATTCCGGTTAATTCAGAGGTGGTATCATCATGAGAAAAGGGCTGGAATCGGTCTGAAAATAGGGACGAAATACAGTTACGAATTTTCACCCAAGAATCCTATTCAGTTTCGAAAACCTTTTGCTAATCGGTTTAGGATGACACCTAAACCCTATTCAGAGAAGGAGATGATGATTAAAGGAGCCAGCAAGGAGGCTCTTGGAGATGTCCTGATACTCTTAAAGTTGGAAGGAGTTGAGGCTAATTTGGCCTAAACAAGATGAAATTCGGATTTGTGGGAGAGTCTGCGCACCAATCACGGTTTGGCTATAACTTGAGTTCCAGGAGTCAGAATTGAGTGATTTTACTGCTCACGCGAAGATAACAAAATTCTCTACAATCCAGGAGTGACTTGGTATTCTACTTTCTGGTCGAAAGACACATAAAAGGGCCTGAACAGCCACGGTTTATAAGAAAAAGAGCTGCATAGCAATCCTTTAAGGCGTGCCTTCACCTGACAGGGCGCGCCTCTATCGTCAAATTACCGGGAGCTCAAAGGAGGACCATCTTCAATGAAATTCCAGGGGTAACCTAAGCTGCGAGCAGGGTCACGGCTCTATCAGACGTCTCCTCCATGCTACGAAAAGTAGCGGTTAGTGTCATCTCTCGTAGTGGGGATGATGCCGTATCCGTGATGTACTTGGACTAGGAGTCTGAGGTAGTTGCCTCAAGGCTTAATTCTAACTGGAGTAGAACTCTAAGTGATAAGTCACCAGCTTAAGGTTGGTCTTATCCCCAAGAGGCCTAGTCCTGATCAAACTAGGAGTCTTGGTTCAATAGAACTACGTATGGCTTGATCCCCTATAAATATAGGGGTACGTAGGCACATTAGGGGATCATGAGTTGAGAGCACGTGAGACCAACTCAAAACCCTAATCTCAGCCACCCTCTAAAACACACAACCACCACACTCCAGTAGCTAAAACCACCGTCACAGATCTTGATTCCGGCCATGAATCTCATCTTTGTTGATTACCAAATTCCTCTATCAACACTGTGCACAAATATACAAATATCTCGTGGCTTCGGATAAGCCAAGCTTTCAGAAATAATTCGAGACCTCATATTTAGGGGGGCGCTTGATTAAGACTAAGGGAAGAATACGTGTCTATTAATTTTATTAACACAAGAAAACGTATATTTTATGGTCCAAGAGAAACGGATCACGTTATTGAGAAGACTAAAAATCGTGCAAGCCAAGTTATTTAGCGTTTAGACCGGCATATAAAATGTTTCTATTCAAGACTAGAAGAAAATACATGATAGAACTTCTTTTGTTCCATCAGGAACAAAAAGTAAAAGAATAGACCTCGGAAACAAATTGCAGAATCACAGACCTGACCTTTCTTCAGAGGAATAATGTGTTCTAGTAAACACAATTATTCGGTCTAAATGCTTCCAAGTTCCAGCTCTATATGGTAAAAGACGTGCGTTAAGGAAAAATATAATTTAGTGATTTTTTTTTTTGAAGAATGAGTGAAATTATGAAACCAACCGATACTTAATACTATATATAAAACGAGCGTAGTGTAAGATGAAGTAATATATACTCATGAGGTGACGGTCCTGACGGAGATTAAAAAAAGTGTAATCAGTGGAGAACAATAAGTTGTGAAATTAAATAATATTTTATATATAAAATAAGTATAGTGGAAGAAAATAATGGATGTAATTAAATTTTTCATTATTTTAAATAAAAAAAATGTCTTAAAAAGAAAATTGTATAAAAATCTGATCAGGGAGAGACGAGGACTATAATTATGCATTCAGTTTACCTCTCACCTTCTTTTCCAGAACTAAAAACTGATTTTTGGAAGATACTCTTTCCGTTTCAAATTACATGTCCATTTTAAAAAAATCACACAGTTGAAAAAAAGTGGATTTTAATAAATTAATTGTATTAAATGACCATAACATGTGGAATGAGATTGATCTAGGAAATATAAATAAAAGATATGTGGAGTAAAATTGACTTAGAAAATATAATTTTGTATTGAAAATTAAAATGGACAACTAGTTTGAATTTATTTTTTTTAGAAGTAGACATATAAATTGAAACGAAGAAAGTAATCTACCAGCTATAATCATTTTTTCTTATAAAAATGTAAAACGTTCCTGATTTTTTAATAAACACAAGAAGGTAAAGACAACCGTCCTTGATTAAAACCGACCACTTGTGGTGGCTTACAATAGGCAATAGCAGTACAATAATTAGGGTATTCAAGAAAAAAGCAGACTTTTCAGGAAAAAAATAATGCAGACTTGGCGAAATTAACGATAAAAGAGGGGCCATGCATGCTTCAAGAACATGATTCATTCATGGACCTGCATGGCTGCATGTTAGGCAGGCAGCTGACGTCTATCTTGGAGTTAATATTGATAACATACCTTCTAGAAGATATTTATTGCTCTTTGTTGCTGTAATTTTTTTGGGCCAGCAGTCATTTGAAAAAAATTATAGAAATAAATTTATTCGGTTTTCCTCTTTTTAGTAACTTTGTTTGTGAAAATAGTGTCATAATATTTGTACTATTCTTTGTTCAATATTACCTTTATACTATTTCCAACTTCGATTATCACTGATTCATACACTTTTTAAAAATTATGAAGCCAGAAATTGTGAATTTTAATAAAATGAAAGAAGACTAGATTATTTACATGTGTAATTAATGCAGTTTTAGTAATGACAATAATAATAAGACGTCATTATTAATATTTTTTAACATATGCTAAATTACAGATAAAATTATTAAAATGGGAATGGAATATTTAATCATTAATGTCATTTTGTGACGATCCCATAGTCATTTTACGATAATCCTGTATACTCTAAATTGCGTAATCACTAAAACAAATCAAAGCATATACATATAAGTTGATATAATACAAATTATTTAAGGAAATTTTTTGAAAAGATCGATTTTTTTAATTTTCTTGTTCAGAACAAATAATTGTGTAATGCAGTTGTTATGAAAGTCGAAGTATATTTTTAAAGTTATTTATGAGATCGAAGAGTATACGATTGAGGTTTAAAACTTGATATCTGGGAGGAGTTCGATGCAGTTATTTAGGATGCTTGACTGGTAGGTGTGTCGGTAGTGTACGTACTGAATTTTGGATGTCTTTGTTACTCACATTCACCCTCGTGATTAACTGCTTATTAAATGTACTCCCTCCGTCCCTTTTTGCTTGTCCCTTTTGAAAAAATAACGCATCCTAAGAAAATGTTAGGTGGATATCTTGTTTTCATACATATCCCTAATAAATGTAATGAATTAGATAGAGTTGTGTGTATATATATGCTAGTCAAACATTGGAAATTGTTACATTTTGAAAAAACATACAAAAAATTGATTTGAAAAGAGAAGTGGACAAATAATTTGGGACAATTTTTTTTTTCAAAAAGGACATGTAAAAAGAGACGGAGGGAGTATTTTACATTGCCGTTTGTCCACATCCACCACAATCTAACCAATGGACCACACTAATTACACTTTCTTTTTTTAAAAACTCCCTCAGAAGTTGTTTACTGTGTATTTTTTGCATGTATTTCAAGACTTTTGTAACGTACCCTCATGTTTAGGTGTGATTTTGACTTTTCATTCAAGGTGATTAAAAAATATTGTTTCACTTATTATTTTTAAAAAAATTTCCTTCAATTAAAGTTTATAATTTATAATTGTGTTCATGAAAAAGAAAATTTTAAAAATAATAAGGACAGGTATGTTCATCTTAAATTACGTATAAAAAGTCAAAATAACAACTAAAAAGGGATGGAGGGAGTATAATTTTATAACGTCTTTTAAATTTATCTTTTTTAATAAAAGTTTAAACGTCAAAATTTTATCCAAAAAAAAAATTAAAAAAACATATTATGAAACTATATTTTATAAAAGTCTTAAATTACGTGGCGAGAAATAATGTAAATAATCTGCCGGAACCGGGGGAATATTACATTCTAATATCAAATTTCAAAAGAACTGAAAAACATAATTTATAATTATATTCCACTTTTTATTTTAAAATATTAATTATTGTTTTTCCTAATATAATTATATTAAACAAATAAGAATAGATATCATCATCTCTTATTGTTTTTCTCGTTTCTTACTTGTTTAGTTGTTTTTGATCGTGGGTACACAGACAGGAATTAGATTTTACACTATTTCAAACTAAATTTGTAAAGGAAAACAATAAACGTATTGTCCGCTTCTTTTTATTTAAAAAAATATATAGATTTTTTTTAAAAATTTGCTTGATGCCACTCTCTGAAAATATTCTTGGATCCGCCTCTGACTGAATATACAATAGATTACGTATCCAATAAATTTTACGTAATGTCATGCATGTTCAATTTAACCAACCCAGCTAGAAATACTCTTATTTTTATAATTAATTTTTAATATTTATTGAAAGAGATGATATATCGTAAAAATGATTTCTTTTAAATTATTAATTTTAAAGGAATTCTTGAACACTTATTTATTAGTCTAATAAATGTGGAAGAAAGAATACAACAACATTAAATTCATTAGAACATTTCTTTGAATTCATTAGAACATTTCTTTGAATTTGCTAGTGACCGTCTAATCTATGCGTGTATATATACACCACAGCCTATTCGGTACACATGTGTCTCTCTTCCTAATCTCTTTCCTAATACAACTTCATAAATCTCTCTCTCCACGAGACTCTCGCTCATTCACATCTCACCATGGTGAGCAGCAAGATGAGAATCAAAGTGACCGAATCAACCCTAATTCCCCCGTCCAAACCCACACCTTCCGAAAAGCTATGGAACTCAAACCTAGACCTAGTAGTCGGTAGAATTCACATTCTCACGGTCTATTTCTACCGGCCTAACGGCTCTCAAAACTTCTTTGACTCACGTACTGTCAAAGAAGCTTTGAGTAATGTTCTGGTCTCGTTCTACCCCATGGCGGGGAGGCTAGGACGAGATCAAGAAGGCCGTGTCGAGATTGATTGTAATGCTAAAGGAGTTTTGTATGTGGAGGCGGAGTCCGATAATGTTGTCGATGATTATGGCGATTTCAGGCCGTCTTTAGAGCTCCGACGACTTGTGCCGGAAGTTGATTACTCCGGCGACATCTCCTCCTGTCCTCTTTTTATTGCACAGGTACGTAAATAATTTGCATTTTTTAGTTGCTTTGCTTGAAGTCTTGAAATTTATTTTAATAATTCTTTTTCTGAATAAAATATCTTTAATATATTTTTTATTAAAAATATTTGCTGCACTGTCTTATATTATGAATTTTATATTTATGTTTATTCTATGCCGCGTAAATTAGGTTGGCTCAACATGGTCTTGTCAATTCATGATCTTTGCCATATCTTTGGAAGTACTTGTTCGAATATGAAAGATGCAAATATTCAAATTATATCAAACCTGTGGGTAGAAGGCATGAATAAATATAATAAAAAAAATATAATTGGAATTTAAATAGTGAAATATGGTGTTGGTTTATCAATTCCCTAATAATAATAATAAGGTTTTCATATATAAAAAAATTGACTACCAAAAGCACTCTTTGTACAAAAAATATTGATGGGGCAGAACTAGCTTTTATATAAAAAAATGGTTGACAAACCTTTTTACTTTTTAGTTATGAAATTTTTATAGAACTTGTGATAAAAAAATATTTAAATCGGTTTAGCCTCGTTAACTTATGATTTAGAAAATTACTTTTATCTATTATTTTAACATAACATGTTTTCTGAATTAGTTTATAATATATATTTTTATTACATAATAATTTTTAAAGTAATATGTGGAGTGTCTTTTTAAACAAAAGCGTGAAAACAATTAAAAAAAGAGAATGTTGGAGTTTCTCCTTTTAATAAAGTAGTAATTTTTTCTTGTGTAAGTGATTTACTAACCAAAAATAGAAAAGTAAAGCCACTCTAGAAAGTGGATTTGTTGAGGTTTATATACATATTTGGCCTAATTAGCAAAGTTCCATAATTACTTGGCAGGGTGTAAATTGTTGAATGTAGCTTTAAAGGACCACATACTTTAACTGCTGAGTGCTGGCAAACAAAAATCCAGCCTGTTTATACTTTATACCGTCGAGACTTTTAAAAATTGGTAGATGAACAAAAAATAGCTCCGTGGGATTTTTTAATAACTTTTGTGCATGAGTTATTATTATTAATTTGATTGGAGCCGATAAAAATCCGTCATAAAATTTTAATATATGCGCGCGCACTCGAATAACTGTTTTAATTTAGTACAACATCATCTGTGCACGTCTTTAATAGCACAACTTAGCAATTCTAGTCTTTTGGTCCTACAAATTGTGCACCAACCCTTCTCATTGTCTTTCTGATTTTGCACAATTTTTTGATTTCTCCCAGCTACCCTTCTTGTTCTGATGTAAACTTAGGTTGACCATTCACCTAATTTTTTAGTTCTATTGCGTGGTTTGAACAGGTGACTCGGTTCAAGTGTGGAGGAGTTGCACTAGGCTGTGGAGTGCACCATACATTGTCTGATGGTTTGTCGTCGCTCCATTTCATTAATACCTGGTCCGACATCTCCCGGGGCCTTTCCATTGCCATTCCGCCTTTCATTGACAGGACTCTTCTCCGAGCTCGTGATCCTCCTACTCCGGTGTTTGATCATGTAGAATACCATCCACCACCTTCCCTGAATACTCCTGAGGCTGTAAAGAGTCCCAAGGCTCCTACCACGACTGTTCTGAAGCTTACTCTTGAACAGCTTAATCAGATCAAATCGACTGCCAAGAGTGACGGAAATGCTAAAGATCATAGCACCTATGAAATCCTTTCGGCTCATCTGTGGCGCTGTGCTTGCAAGGCTCGCGGCCTGTCTGATGATCAGATGACAAAATTGTACGTGGCCACGGATGGAAGGTTCAGATTGAGCCCTCCACTTCCTCCGGGCTATCTAGGCAATGTAGTCTTTACAGCCACCCCGGCTGGCACAGCAGGTGAAATTATATCAGAGCCTTTAGTGAACTCTGCAAAGAGAATTCACGCTGCATTGTCAAAGATGGGAAATGAGTACTTGAGATCAGCACTCGACTTCCTGGAATGCCAGCCTGATCTATCAGCTCTTGTCCGAGGACCCCAATACTTTGCGAGCCCAAACCTTAACATCAACAGCTGGACTAGACTGCCAATATACGATTCAGATTTCGGATGGGGGCGGCCTATTCATATGGGACCTGCAGTCATATTGTATGAAGGAACCATCTATGTTATTCCAAGCCCCACCAACGATAGGAGTGTGTCTTTGTCGGTATGCTTGGACGCTGATCATGTGGAGAAGTTCAAGAAGTTCTTATATGAATTCTAAGTCGAACGTAGCAGAAAGTTGAACATACTTCTCCCCCAGTGTGAGTGTGATCCTTTTCTGAGTGCCTAACCCATCTGAGGGGCTTCGCAATTTCCTTTTTCCTTTCTCGAATTCCATTTTTGGTTCAAGAGATTGGTTGTCAGTGTTATTGATGTATGTTCCTGTTTTGTGTAGAATAAAGGCAATCGTTACCCTTACCTCTGTTGTGCTCATCCACATTATCAAATCGTGTAAAATATCCTCCATTTACCACCTTACTGTAAAAATCAGCAATCTAATGGCAACAACAAAGATTCCAATCCGCTTCAGAAGGATAAAAATTACTTGAGCTGTATATATTTTGCCAGTTATGTGATAATGACATTTCCACGTCTTTCATCCTTGAGTCGCATTCAACATAGAGCAGGTTCCACATGACATTTCCACATTTTTCACTCTTGAGTCGTGCTCAACGTAGAGCAGTTTGGAACCGGTCATCATATAAACTCCAATGGCCGTACCTGTCAGTGTGAAAAACTGATCAGGGTATGCAAAAGTTCGATTTCTTGATATCTTTCAAACTATTCAACTGGAAGGGTATATCTGCAGCATTGCGGCTAGTCACATTTGCAAATCCGGACACATCAAGATACTCAAGGTGTCGTAGATGATGCATATGTTACGCGATAGCAGCAGCCTCTGTATTAGCAGGGAGAATACCAATTACCAACATGTGGGGAAGGATCCAACCAATTCATCAGATTCCTTTCCAAAATTCTGAGGTTAAGGCAATTCTTTCCAATCAATTCGAAAGTCTTATGAGATACAATATAACAGCAGCTAATATCAAGTCCCCTCAGCTTAGGACATCCCAAAGGAATAGGCAAACATAAGCTATCAGCAGACAGCAGATCATAAAATTCAGATGACGATCTACACTAAAATTCGACAGACTCAAATCAGAAAAACTAAACACGTTATCAATATCCATGTCCTGAGTTTTTTTGTTCAAAGACCAATACCAGAAGACCTATATAGTTCAGTGACAATTCAATTCATTTTTCATTTATCAATTTGCAAACATAATCCCCATGTTCAAAGACAAGAGAGGAGTGAATCTGCACATCAATTACATATATTCTGTGCCAGCATGGAGGAATTTAAAAAAAAAAAAAAGAAAAAGGTAAACACATTTTTACAGAATGTCAGCAGTGTAGCATACAGCAACAACTTCTTGAACACAGGTAGCTATACAAAAGAAAATAATGCAAAAGACAAGGAAACATTAAAGAAGCAGCTTTACAGATTATGGAAGGTAGAAAGCATTCAACAACCCAAGTTTGTAACTTAGTAGGTTATTTATTTGCAAGTTGAAGTATTCTGACTTCTTCAATCTCTTGGTCATATTCGGAATACATCAGTTTGAAACCGCTCATCATACAAACTCCAGTGGCCATACCTGTCCGGTTGAAAAACTGATCTGGGGATGTAAAAGTTAGGTTTCTTGATATCTTTCAGATTTTTCAACTTCGAGGATGAATTCGCAATATCTCGACTAGTCACATTTGCACATCCAGACAGATCCAGGAACTCAAGATTTGAGCACCCTTGAGAGATCAATAAAAGCCCTCTAGCAGATAATTTGGAGAAACGAATTTCAAGGTGTAATAGATGAGGCATATATTTTGCGATTGCAGCAGCTTCTGTATCCCCATCTTGAGGGCAGGCATTAAGATACTCATTAGGTACAATTCCAGCATGTTGGGAGGGATCCAGCCAATTCATCAGATTCCTTTTCAAGATTCTGAGGTTAAGGCAGTTCTTTCCGATCAATTCAAGAGTCCTATAAGATACTTCATAGCAAAAGCTAATGTCAAGTTCCCTGAGATTAGGACATCCTGAAGCTATCTTAGACATGGATTCATCAGTAACATTGGGGCAACTCTTGATGGCAAGAACTTGAAGGTTTGGGCACCTGTAAAATTTTATGACTACTTACAATTAGCAGGTGATTAGTTGACATAGGAATTAAAAAAAATCTACAAAAGAAAGACTATAAATATCAATGCAGAAGAGTTGGTCATATATTATGCTAACAATACACAGTAAAATTCAAATTTCGTTACACATACTTGCTCATTTCATTTACCTCAAAAAAATTTAATATATATGAAATGTTACCAGGGAAAAATATGTTAATACATATATCATAACCTTAAAAGCAAATTACCTCCAATAAGCTGTGTTAAAGTTTTTGCATCTATGTGAAGTAATTACATACAAGCTCCAAAAGAAACATGTATAAATTCAGAAAACCATATCAAAAGTCTCCTCTATCCCCTGGACGTTAAGTTGAATTTTATAAGGAAGTATTATCTTTTTACACCTCAAAATGTGTACCAGAAAATCAAAGGAAAACCAACTAAAGGGGCGATTAGAGTAAAATAGAGCCCGAGTCTATTAAAGGTCATAATGGAATCTATCCTAGGGTAAAATAAGATTTTTCATTTAAATATACCTTACATTACAGCAAGTTCAATACATAGCTATATTTGGTTTTATAGGAATATACTACAAAAAGTAACCTGAAAAATAAGAACATCTCTAAGAGAGTACTCATACGACCTCTTCACTGAAATCTAAAAGGATGGAATAGAAAATATTGTTCCAAGAGCCTCATAGTGGTTCCATGAAAAGTTAAGAGGTGTCTCTCTCATTCCTTGTTATAAGGACTAAGGAGCTAGAGCAACTCCAAAAGCCTCCTAGTTCCCAGTGCATTCCTTATAAGATAGTACAACTTCAACAACATTCCTTATATACACTCCTTATTAATACCATAATATTAATTTGAAAAGAATGGGAGAGAAAAGAAGATTAAAATTGGAGTGAAATGATTGTGTTATTCACAATAATTACACAAAAATGAAGCAGTCATGAGGAGATCTTAAACATAAAAATGAGTACTCTTAACTTTTTAAGATGGCACTAGGAAGCTGTTGAAGCAAGTTTTTGTTTCGAATTCCATATATTTCAACTTAGGAGTGTATATAGCTAGCCACTTGGAGTTGCTTAAAGTGCTTTAAAAGTTATTTCTTATTTCATTCATATCAATAAAAATATTTATTTCCCTTTTCTTTGATCAGGTAATCCTACGAGCAATGCCTTTAGGCTTTAGCTTGGTTTATCAATTTGTAGTCATGCGTGTACAATTGTATCAAGACATTACATATTTACATTGTAGCAAAAATTACAAATCCTTATAAGTAACAGGTCCGGTCCTGACAATGACAAGCGCTTGTTACAACATACTACCAGTAGTTTTTCCGCTTGTTAGTCCTAACTTTTTTTATGTGAATAAGGGGGACTAAGGTGCCTTCAAGCAAAAAAAATGTTTCATTATAGTTTTTACCTTCAAGTTTCAAGCAATAAAAAACCAGCCGCTGATAGTACGGTGGCAACAATTGTTGGGCGACCTACTACCATAAGTACTTACCCTATTCGTTTCACATAAATAGTCCATTTTGACATTTTTCTACTCAAAATGACCAATCATTGACTCAAATTTACACATATTTTATAATTGAAAATCATGACAAAAATCATATCATAGAAAATTACATATAATCTTCTTTAAAATGTATTTTTCGGTTTATTAAATTATAAAGAACAATTCATGATTTTCGGTCAAAGATTGGCCAATTTAACTATAAATGTCAAAAGTGGGCTACTAATTTGAAACGGATTTGATAGTAATTAGTAAATGAACATAAACAAAAAACACACTCGCATACATACAAGTAGGTTCGAATTAAAATACTATCCTCGTAAGACCTCCTCCTAACACGAAATAATTGTTCTTCATTTGCACAAGTTTGCTCCACAATATACACCAAAAATATACAGACCATGTGTGCCAAACTAATCACACCGTTCTCTCATGCTAAAATAAACATATATATTTGTGCGATTCGAAATTATAAATTAAAAAGTATGAGAGAATATACCTTTGGGCCACCAAAGTGAGAGCCCTGTCGGAACAGTGGCTGACCCGAATATGAGTAAGCGACCCATCGGCCCAAACCACAACCGATCTCAGCATGTTATCTATTTTATATTCAAACCCAGGGTCCCACCACCGAGGTGACTCGGTCACCGAGTCGAAATGAGATTGCAAATCAAACACCGAGTTAAGACACGGCTCCTTGTTAGCATACAGCCATGATTTGCAAACCAGCATAGCGCCTCGCCATCTCTCATCGAAACTGAGTCGAGAGAATATGTTGACCAGGCACTCGTGAGTTAACTCGGACCAATCTGGTCCTGACTCGGTCCCGGCTCCTCCGCCTTTGTCTCCCATTGATGTTTCTCTTGTTGTGGTGTTTGTAAATTTGTGCCGCTATATAAATAAATAAAATTGGATATAATAATATTTTGTGAGTTCGTTGGGTCAATATAGGCGTGTCATTGTTATCCAAGATTCCAATGAACTAGTAGTAGTACTCAGTGTTGTAAAAAGCGGGAATCGGACTTAGTCGGTGAAGGCACCGTCCAGCGATTAATCGGATAATCGGAGATTAATCGGAGTGATTAATCGGATCATTAATCGTAATCAATTTAATATTTTTTTAAATTATATATATATATATATATATTAATATAATTATATATAGTATAAATTTATAGTCATATAAAATCAAAAAAATAATGATTTTTTATAACACAAAACATGCCTTTATATACATATACAAGTCCAGTCATCTCATATATAAACTTGAATTTAATTAATTCTGCGAAAGAAGATATTGCAAATTTATGTAATTATAGTTTAGAAGCTAATATTAAAAGAATGAAAGGTAATTAAATTTAAAGTTTTAAAAAAAAAATTCTTTTTATTTTAATTTTTTTAAATTCACCGATTTTTGACCGACTTTTTCCGATTAATCCCGACTTTTGACCGATTAATCCCGATTTTGGCCGATTTCCTAAAAAAACGATTTTTTCACCGATTAACGCTTAATCGAGACGGTGGCCGACCGAACAGCGATTAATCGGCGATTAATCCCGATTAATCGGCGACTTTTAGAACACTGGACTAGTACTATGTTTCATATTTTATTTATTAGAGAATTGTTCTTAGCTCATCGATATTGGTAATAATCTACTATCATCAATTTTTTTTAATAAAAACTCAATAAATATCGTAATTCAATATATTCACCTAAAATTTATAACCTATACAAGAAATTATTGTCAGATAATTGCATATTCTTTAAAAATATTTTGGATAATAATTACTTGATATGTATTTGTTAACGAAAAATTATCGGTCAGTGAAGCAGATAGGACAACAACATTTGAATATTCTGTAAACATATTACTGTTAGGTAGGGATGTCGTGCAATGTATTGTTTGCAGAATTTCTATTCTATCGCTTACTTATTGGACATACTTTCGGTTATTTAATTTAATCAATATCTATTTATTTTATTTAATAGTTCCTGAACTCTATTTCCTACAGTACTTTCTCCTCCCAAGGACTTCGACCTTGCTTTACAGCTTATTTGCAAAAATGCCACTGCCCACCTGACAATGTAATAGCTTATGTGTCCGATGGAAAAGTGACATGTGTACAATAAGTGTACTGTCAAATGAATACAGCTTCCTTGAGAAGTTTTGTTTTGAAATCAAAAGCTTACATATTCAGAATCAGCTCTCTAAGAGCAACTCCAATGGACTCCTCAAACAAGCTCTTAACTCTAAAATTTAGGAGGATATGAAAAATTAGAGCTCCAATGGGCTCCTAATAGCTCTCTCCTTTCTTTTAAAGAGCATCTAGGTGCTCCTAACTTATTTTCTTTGAAAAAAATAATCACTTCCTTCTATTTCAATTCACTTCTCTCTCTCTCTCCAATTTTTCTCCTAAATAATAATAAAATATGAGTTGAGAGCAATTATAAAGAGTAGCATTGGAGCTCACACGTTATTCAATGTACTAACTCACTAGGAGCCACATTTTATATTATTGTTTAAGGAATGATTTAGGAGCACCATTGGAGATGCTCTCACCACTCTCTTCAATCACCACTCCCATTGTTCAATAATCACTCCCGAGGATCGTAGCTGTGCGAAGATCATGTCCGAGGTATTTCAACCTTCGACCTTGCTATATTCTGTCTTCCATCTTCTATGCTACGATTTTTGCCATCCTTTTTTATCTCTCCATGTATTATTTTAATGACAGGATGGTGATAAAGACACTTCTTGGCGTTTATTCACGTCTGAGGATATGATTGATGGTATTCCGTGGGTGTTTGGGATCAACTTTTAAGCCGGGATTCTCGGTTTATAAGTTATAAGCACTTATTCGTACCGTTTGTGTAAAAAGTAAAGAAGCACTTATAAAAAGTTAGGAATGCTAGCTTTTGTTTCAGGACTTCTACTTATTTCCCAAACACTTTAATCACTTATAAGTATCATCTTGCTTCTAACTTCTACTCCACTTATTTATTTTAAGCAAGAAGCACTTATTTTAAGCTCACCCAAACGGCCCCTCCATTTTCCTTCTAAACCCCGTTTTGTAGCCATTCTCAAATTTCAGTAACATATGTTTTGTTTGTTAATTTAATATTTTAGGTTACAAGGCTCTTAAAAGGAGGAAAAAAACTGCTAGAAATGTTAAGAAAGTTTGTGGATTATCTGTGAACAACTCAGAGGCACCAAACAGCTCAAGATTATCTTCTACGAGCTTAACCTGTAATATTCTTTTGCCATGTAAATAAATGTTTTTTGTAATTTTTTCTTAAATAAATGTTTTATGTATTCATGTTTTGTTTTATATATTGTTATTATGTTAATATACATTCACTCAACCGTAATATTCCTTGATGATGCCACTATCCATTCGATTGCTCCTTACAAATTGTAGTTTCTATACCATGCTAAGACCATAGTTTCTGCAGCTGAGAGATTGAAAAGCAAGTCCTGCAAAAACAAAATGTCACAGGAAAGACCTCTGAGAACTCCCTTTACTGATATAACCAATAAATTGCCAAGGTCAAAATCTAAAACAAACGAGGACAGAGATAAGGCCAAAGCAAAATATTGCACAAGAGGGAATGCCGAGCTGAAAGACTGGAGTCGGAACCTCTTTGAGGATGAGTTCAGTAAAAAACAGACCGCCTCTGCCATTGTTTATGATGAGAATTGTGGTATGACTTTCTGCTCCTGCTTTTCCTATCCGGATTTTGCAAAAAGGGCATTATCAAATAACGAAGAGAAAAAGGTGAGCATTATGAAGAAGGTCACTGTTGCCGAGTTGAAGGCTCTTGGAAAGACTGCTGTTGAGGTAAACAAAATTTATCACTTAATACGACATAATATGTGCAAGGTCAATACTACGTTTATCATGTTTGCAGGCCTTTTTTATGCTACATGTGAAATTCAAAAGCATTGATGAAAGTATGGGGTGGTCTTACCATGCTTGCACTAGCTGTGAGAAGGAGACGAGAAATGAAAATCCCTGTCCTATTTGTGAGAGCTGCAATCGCTATGTTTCTTACCCAGACAGGAAGTAAGTTTAGTTGCTCAAATTTAAGTAAGTTTAGTTGCCCAAATTTAAACGCAAACATATAATGGCAACAGGCTGATTACATTAACATATTTCTACTATTTAGGTTTAAAATGCATTTTGTTGCCGAGGATACTACTGGACAGATGCAAGTGGTCCTCGTAGATAGGGAAGTACGCACACTAATTGGAAGAAGAGCTTTGGACTCAGCTGCGGAGGTATTCACAGTCTGTGAATTTTTATTTTGTGCCTTATATTCAAACTTAAAAGATTAAATGAAACAGATGAAAGCTGGCAGTACCATCCCGGAGGCTTTTTTCAGTACTCTCAACAAAGAATACAGCGTGGTAATCCAAATGAGGGAATTTAACATTGTCAACAATTTCCACGTCTACTGGGCCACTAACATCTGCAAAGGCTTGTTGGCATTCTAAAAGATACAAGCGCAGCTGTTCCCAACCAAGAAGCACAAGCATCACAGGTAAAACTCTATAACACTTAAACATTGAGTAACTGTCTTCCTTTACTAATGAGAAACCTGATTTTCTCTTCGGCAGTCAACCACATCAACCTACAATGCGCAAGGGATCTCTGATATCAACTTAACCTCTACTTGAAAAACCCAATCAGTCTACCATTACTGTGTTTTGCTATTTTCTAAGACTACTGTTATCGGATTCAGTACTTTTGCTTTTGTCTAGCCGTATATGTTGTTTCCTTGCATCAGAACGAAATTATGAATTCTGTAAGAAACATGTATTAACGACTGATCAATTCAGTAGGGAAGCTTTATTATATATCTATCAGCTAAGTATCAGCAGTGTATTCTAAGTTCACAAAGCAACAACTATGATGTGCTTTGAAATACAAAAAACTGCTATTGATGTTAACAGTGACACTATCTACGTATTCCTGACAAAAAAAGAAAAAAAAAACACTATCTACATATTAAACTAGATATTCTAACATAAACACGCACCGACATTAATCCTGAAATGCTTGTTCTCCTCAAGATAGTGCATTACTCGGAAAATTATTTTCCGGAAATCAACCCTTAGTTTGATCCATCTTAAGCTATGAACTTTGAAACATCACCCTTCCCTGTATGAGCTGACCAAAACTACTATAGTCTACTTCTTTACTAACATCATACAAAGATCCTACTTCTAATTATATACCAGGAGTATCCAATAACCACCGCTAACATAGACTTCTATTCAAACTTACATATAGTGATTACTATTGCAGCTAGCTTAAACTTTTATCAGACGCAGAACCATATCGGTACTAAACTGCTACTAACTACAATTTAAGGGGAACTTTAACCAGGTCTGCCCGTGATTGTAAGTAAAAAAAGGAGAACAAATCATCATTTACACCCTGCTCCCGAGTTTTAAAAAGGGAGGAAAGCAAGTGAAAATGAAGAAAAGTTATCTAACTTTCACTCCTACTCGTGCTCCTGAGTTCTTTGAAGGGGTGAAAGCGAGTGAAAGTGAGTGAAAATATAGCATAGTTTCACTCCAGAACTTTCACTCCAAAAGTGGGATGCAAGTGAAAGCACACTTGCTTTCTCTCCTAAAAAAACTCGAGAGCAAGGCCTTAATCATCAACATGAAGTAAGAAAGGGCAGTTCTCCCTATCCTGATGGTTAAAGTTCATCCTCCCCAAAATCTATTTTTCGGAAATTAACCCTTAGCTTATTCGTCTCAAGCTAGAGCATTTCACAATTCGCACAATAGAACACATATGTGCGCAATTGACATATAACCGTTTTAATTTAAAGCAAAACAAATCAATTAGTACCATATACAAAATCATATATTCCATTTCACTTAAAAAAGACTTGAATATGCAACCAATAGCCTCGTATATTCAATTCACTAAAAAAAAAACCTGAATATGCAACGCAATGGCCCAGCGGATATCTCTTTTCTCTCGATAATAAGCAAACGCCAATCGGCACACAATAATTCAATACATGTAGAATAACCGGAGTAAATACAAATCAAGAACTGACTGCAATATCAAACAAGATGAGTAAAACAACTAGGCAATAATATAGTAATCTCCGCGGTATACATCGCGATTGACGAACAAGATCGCATAGAGAGCGTAGATTATCCCAGGAACATATCCCAACATTGTCAAGAGCAAACATATGAAGAACTCCACCTGGATGATCAAGTTACAACTGTAAGTCAACGTGCATACTTGTGTCATTGTGTGTAATAAGAGAGACAATAATAAGAACATAAGTATAGAATTGTAGATAGGCAGTGTTCTTACACTGCAGCAGCCATGTCTGAAGCAAACCCCAACAGGAGGGAGCAGTATTGCGAGGATGATCTCGCACAAGATTTCGCACCTGCTTGCCATTTAAAGAAAGATGGAGAAATGGGCTTTGTGTTGATTTTATTGGTGCCTGTGTTTTGAGTATGTATTTTAATTATTTGGCAGTAGATTGGATCAGCATCGGCCTTTCGGAACGGCAGTGTGATGAGAGCAATTGTTGACTTTTTTTTTATTTTTTCTATTTTAACATAATTTACAACTCCCTCCGGTCTGATTAACATAAAAAAATATTTAGAATTTTTGTTTTTTTTATTTTCGTTTATTTTTCAGTTTGCTTTTATTTCGACTTGTGATTTGTATTTTCAGATTGTTTTCACTCTCTGGTGAGAGTTTTGTTTTTCACTTCTTAATTGTAAGTGGATTCTTGATTTGATGATGAAAGTTTGTATGAAATTATAGTTCTGGTCGATAGCTCTCTCAGAACATGATGAAGAGGATACTAGTAGTTTGAGGAGAATGCATGAAGCAGTACTTGTATTTGTATATATATTTTTTTCAAAAAAATTGTTTAATTGTCTCTTTATGAGAACGGACGATTACAATTTACTATTTGTTCGACTCGATTATTGGTGTATATATGCCGTACGGTTTTTTGTTATTAGATTAACATCTTTGGTTCAGAAAACAACTCATATTTGACTTTTAATCAATTTTTTTATTTTAAAGAAAAAATAACCTTTTTTAACATCAGAATGCTGATAAATAGATATATCAAATATATTTTAAGTATAATATTTAAGTTTTATTGTCACAAATATAAAGCTAGTCTATTACAATAAATTAAAAATAAAGCCAACAAGATGTTGGTGTGGTGATAAGGCTTAAGGGTGTACACGGTTCAGGTTGGTCGGTTTACCGGAATTCAACAACCCAACCCAATTATATCGGGTTATCAAAATTTCAAACCAACCCGAACCGTGTAAACCCTAAAACCAAACCAATTTGTAGTGTTTCGGTTTGGATCGGTTTGGATCGGTTATCGGTTTACTAATATATATATATATAAAAAATTGAACAGATGCTCAACTCTCCTATGCATACCAGTATAATCATACCAGACTATTAGGTAAAACTGAAACATGTATGGCTAAAAATTTAAATATTTCATAATAAATTTTCCGATATATACAGGTTAAGAAAATTTTACCTTTGAATGTCCCCTTGGATGTTTCAATATGTGTCTTAGGTTGTTCTGGTAGTAGTATGTAGGGTCTGTGTAATAAAGTAACAGGTTATAGTAATGGCTCCTGTGTTGTTTGGTCGTTGATGTAGCTACTCTCTTCTAAGAGATGGTTTTAATAAATAAATTTTGCTTATAAAAAAATATATTCGAGGTGCTGGGCTATGCATATATATAATATTTAAAATATTTTTATTTTTTATTGGGTTGGTTTGGTTCGACAAAAAAAACTCAAACCCGTAACCAACCCAATTAAATCGAGTTTATATTTTTTTAAACCAAATCCATATCGGGTTCAAAAAATTCGGGTTGAATCGGTCGAAAAGTGATCGGTTCGGATTGGTTTGGTCGGTTTTACCAAATCGTGTACACCCCTAATAAGGCTCTTATACCCCCTTGCGGTAGGTCATCATATGAATATAGAGATCAGAGAGACTACTGTGCCCATAAGAGCATCTCTAAGGGTAATATTTAAACTCATTAGCTATAATACTTATTTAAATGGACTATACAAATTTTTTGCTAACACTTAAGGTTTTCACTCCAATGTTGTTATCTATAATTACTATAAGCTAAAATTATACCTAATAACTTTTTTGGATCAACAAATCTATTGAATGATACTTTGTTATCTATAATTTTTTTGCTTAAGGGTGATGGTTGAAGTGCAATTTTTTTGACATATTATCTAAAAGGGCCAACTAGATGACACATAGGATGACACATAAGATTTTTAGCTAACAGTTCTCAACCCTGGGAGATGCTCTAAATATTTAGAGTATCTCCAATGACATTGGCTATAATCGTTGGCTAAATGAGACCTGTAAAACATTACGTAAAATTTGCCGAACTTGTAAGAGATTTTGTTTCAATGGTATTTGCTATATTGGTTGGCTATAATTTAAAAATAGTATGTTAATAATATTTTAGATTGTTAAAATAGAATATATAGTTCAATATGGCAATAAATGATGTGCAATCTTCCTACAGATTTCTTACAGACCTGTAGAGGTTCGACAAATTTAGTCATCCATAAGAGGTTGGCTAAAATTATAGATAACAGCTGGGTATGGTTGGAGTACGAGTTTTTCGAGCTGTTGACTAAAATTTTTTATTTTTAGAATGTCAACTCTATTTTTAGCTAAGGGATTTTAATGAGTGGAGATGCTCTTACAATGTACAGTTCTTTTCAACTAAAATGTAATTTGCATAAACTTTTCCTTGAAAAAGGAACTTTTAATCGGATTAAACTGAAAACACATTTTAAATTTCTTTAAAGTAAAGTGAAAACACATTTGATCACAACGCCCGAGGCCAAGCGTGGCAATAATAGATTCATTAATGACATTCTGTTGCTTCCGTTCTGTTACACCTTTCCTTATTTATACACAATCGAAAACCTAATAAGTTCTTGTATAACCTACGACTGTTAACAACAATTGCAGATTTGCAGTTACACATATACATTCAATCCGGTCTGTGTTTATCATGGACTTCACTTCTCGATATCTCTATCAGCGAAACACAATGTGTTCTAGTACTTCTCAGTCTTCAGATTATACTTTTTTCACTCAACTCGCAGATCAATGTCCGTACAGTTTTTTAAAATTTTTATGTTTGAATGTAAATTGTAATTTTCTGTTTTGAATTGTTATTGTGTTTTGTGTTTGTTTAGGTGATATGGAGGGCTACAATGGTGGCCGTTATGATCGGTTTGTGATGAGAAGGGATGACATGATGGAGAGAGAGATGGAGAAGGAGAGGATTCGGAGAGAGATTTTGGAGGAGGAGGCGGCGAGGCGGCGAGAATTGGAGGCGGAAGTGAGGAGAGATCTTAGGATTGAGAGGGAGAGAGAGGAGAGAGAGTTTCGGCGGAGAGGGGGTGATCAGTGGGAGAGGATTGCATTGCCTGAGCGTTGTTATGTTGAACGTAGATTGTTTGAGAAGAGAGTTGCATTGCCTGTTCGGGAAAGAATGTATAATTTTTCGCCTTTTGAGGGGAAGGAGATTAGGGTGTACGAGGAGGATTCGCCCTGTCAGCCGATTAGAAGTCGAGTTAAAGCTTCTTTGGATGATGTCAAGGTGGAGGAGCTGCCTTTTCAGCGAGCTTCACAGCCAGTGAGGACTTTTGTGGATGTTGTCGAAGTGGAGGAGCTGCCTTTTCAGCGAGCTTCACAGCTGGTTAGGAATTCCGTGGATGTCGTCGAAGTGGAGGGGCTGCCTTTTCAGCGAGCTTCACAGCCAGTTAGGACTTGTGTGGATGTTGTCGAAGTGGAGGAGCTGCCTTTTAAGCAAGCTTTGCAGCCGGTTAAAAGTGGAGGTAAGAGTTATTCGGATTTGGTCATTGCAGAGGAGCTGCCTTTTCAGCGAGCACAGCCAAATAAAACTGAAGTTAAGACTCCATTGGATGTTGTCAAAGCGGAGGAGAAAAAGCAGAACATGTTCTTGGTCAGTTTTTTCTCCCTTTTTTAGAAGCTTGGTTGTTGGTCTTCAATTTGAAATCTTGTGCTTCTATTTGTGGCTTTTGTTTTCATGTGCCTTTATATTGTTAAATCAGTGCTTAGAAATAATAGGTGAACTTATTTACTCAAACCTTCAAAGTTGAGTACATAGGTAGCTAAGGTTTGTAATGAGTGGAGTTGCTTAAATGATTGCTTGTAGCTTGACATAGCTATTCAATTCGAGTGTCGAGGTAGGATCCAATCAATGTTAATTGCCATTATTTGGCAACCTCGCTATCTCTCATCCGGAAACAACTGATATTTTTAATAATTATGTTTGGGGCCATTGTGACAATTTTTGGATTTGCTTAACATTGGAGCTATCTTATAACTAAAGCTCCTGGTAATGAGATGAATGAGAAATTATGAAAACTTATATTTTGGAATGATGTGGTATTTTTGGCAGTCTCCAAGTTGCTGCCATTGGAGATGTTGAGCAACTCCTATAGTCCTATGGTAGCAACATTGGAGGTTGCCAATATTTACTATGTCATATCGCTATATAACATTATTATCTCAGCCATCTACGCATAGTTGGGCAGATATTGTTCTACGCCTAGTGTTATTAGATGCAAAAGCACAAAGGACCTTTTGGAGCTCTTAGCTGAAGCGGGGGCTTCTTCTTCTTGTTTTTTTTTTGAAATGAAGCACACTATATGAGGTAATATATATTCATATATGTAAACACTTGACATGCAAAGTAAGAACTAGTTTTAAGTTTTCTTATATTAAGCTAATAAAACTAAATCTGTGCATCAACATCTTACTTGTGGTTAGAAATATTTTTCTGAATCTTTAGTATGGTTGGCGTATATACACTTTTTCTGCACAAATTTAATCTCCCCTTCTTCGTTCTCGTGATGAACATCATCATTCTTTCTCATTTAAATACCTTTTGTTGCATTGATCACTAATTATATGGTAGTTTTCCTGCACCAGAAACATTAAAATAAAGCCCAATTAAGTGTTATATATGGCCCCAAAAGATCTTATATAAAATTCTGGACAACTTTCTCAGAATGGCGCTTGTCTGGGCTTTTTTGCGCTTCACTGGTAAGCGCTCTTAAGCGGCGCTTTTTGCAATGCACTTGGCTTTTTGAAGTGAAGCACATGTGCTTTAACTGCTCTTTTGATGACACACCGGACTTCAACTAATTGTGACCTTAACTGATGCCAAACAATGAGCCACCTTAGAAAGCACTCCTCCACCTTGCCTTTGTGATGCTCTAAATGATTACCTGGTACATTTTGCTGTCTTCACTAGTTTTACGAAATGAAAGGAATTCTTCTTGGAATTGATCCATATCATTCACTTTCTCCTCAGTTGTATATTACGAGAAATAAGTAGATGTGTTGGGCTTGATTTAAATTTTTTAAATATTGTTGCTTGACTAATAAGGTTATAGTGAAGTGAAGTTCATTATTTTGTATGATGAAGCAGATTATGGCCTTTTAGTGAACAGAGAGATCTTGTTGTGCAAAAAAAAAAAATGCTGCAGTACAGCTTTGCTTATATTCATATTTCTGGAGCCTTGTGATTCAGGATTACAAGACCTAGAGTCTGATGACTCTCATAAGTCTAGGTTGTAATGATATTTTACAACGATAAGTTTTCTTTTATATACAAATATTCATAACAAAGATATCACATCAAGGTTTAGCTACGACAACCTATTTTATAATTATAATCACCTGATCAAGTACAAGTAGTTATGAACGGGACTACATCCAATTCCTATTATGAAATTATTAGAGCTATTTTTCATAGTTGGTACTAGTCTTCTGTTCTTTATTAACCTGTTTTTAAGTATGGCAGGCTAAACCTGACGCAAACCATCCTGGAAAGAAACGTAAAGACATGGCATCGCCAGTAGAAGGTCATAGTGAGGTCACAAAGAAACTTACAAGTGAGTGGAGTTGTGCCTTGTGTCAAATTAGTGCTACAAGTGAACAGGGTTTACATGATCATCTAAAAGGAAAGAAACACAAGAAGCAGGTTGGACAAAAGGCAGGGATGATTGGATTATGCCCAAACAAAATTATTAATCCCGTCAATCCTAGCCAAGTTGCTAAGAAAAATGTGGAGACACGGGTGGAAAATAAAAATATCGACATTGTTAAGAAGAAAGAAAGTGGAGGAGCAGTCCGGAAGATCTCTAAAAGAAAAGCAATGAATTTCAAATTCTATTGCCATATGTGTGAGGTTGGAGCATTCTCCGAGGAGATTATGAATAGCCATAAGACGGGAAAGAAGCATATGCTTCGCCTTCATCAACTAGGTGCACATATTTAACACAATCATGTAGGACAAATTAAGGAGAGTCTATGGAGCAGAGATTATGGGTCGAGATGGTGCATAAGGTAAGTATTAGAGATTATTCTAGGTTGCAACTGACATGATCACTGGTTGGGCAAGCAGGACTACAAGAGTGTGTAAGAGTTTCAGATTTTGAAATTGAGCTCCAATTACAAACTTCGTTTCGATTTATTTCTTATTGTAATTTGTTATCAACCCAGTCGATTTTTGTCGTGGACACTCAGCAATGCTTTTTCAATGAAATTAGCATGGTTATTGATTGCAAATATTCCTCTTGTCCTCCGCTCCTCTTTCAAGGACTGCATGCTTGTTTTAGCAAGTCCTAATTTCGGGACCATAAGAAAAATCAAGGTGAAAATAAGTACAAAAAAAGTTAGTAGAAAATACTTTTTTTGACAACTTATTTTATTTTTAAATTATAAAAATTAGTACCATATAATCTTTCAAATATATTTTATCAGTCACATTTTTTGAAACTCCAGGGTAAACCATAAAACAAAATCACCTAAACATACAATTTTCAGTCTACATTTATCCCATTAAACTACTTAAGTCATAAATCTTTACTTGCTCAAGAATTATAGGTGCCCCCAATATATTCAAGAGGGGGATACCAGAATTTCATTGGTACAGGCTACAATTTCTTGCAAAGGCAAGAATCAACATTAGATGACATTATGACATATCTTGCATGAACAACTCAAATACCATAGTAATCTGCTAATACTTGCTTCTACTATTCTAAATGTTCAAGCATAACATTAAATGTAGGGAAATGAAACACTTTGCTTTGTGCAAACCCCCTATCCTCTGCGCTGTAATATATAAATCTATATATGGAGAGAGAGAGAACTTGAAGCAACTGGATCTTGCCATGAGAACTTCCTCTTTGCATAACCATCCCCAACATTTTTGCATATCACCAAGTTGGTCTTCATTGTTCAGAGCTTTCATTGACGCCTTAAACCCCAGTTTTTTACACTAGTCATGTAATGCTTCTATTCCCGCCGACAAGTTTCATCCAAACTAGTGCAAGTACTTCATAACTTTAAAGATACTTCACCTGCAGACTTTGAAATGTAATGTCGAGTCTAGTTATTTACTGAAATCTGGTTCAAGTCGAAAACTGGAGCTCTAGTTTGCATTGGCGGCTGTTTTACACTACTAGAGGGAGATTCTTTCTGGTAAGAATTAAATATCAGAGAGGGATTCCCAACAGCTACATCATTCTTGTAGTACATTTGCTCTTGCTGATTCAAATCAAAGACTGGCAAAGGGTTTTGATGGGTGACTTCCTTAGTTGTGTATAATCTACCTCGGGGTTTTGAAGTTTGGATGGTGTTAATATGAGTTGCAGGTTTTTCAGTATGTTGTTTCTCATGGTTTAGATGATTTAAATTGACACTTCGAAAGGAATTATCATGTCCACCGTATACCTTTCGCTTCTGGTTTGGTTTGGGAGCCACGTTTGATTTCTGTACAGCAGCTTGCTTTCCTTTAAAATTCGGATATCCTGTACTGTTCTTGCTATTGTGTGGTTGTTCAAACTCTTTTTCTCGTTCTTGTGGAAGATTCTGGGACTTATTTTTTAGTAGGTATTTGTATCTTCTTCGTAAAAATCTGTTTATAGAGAAGAAGAAAGATCTGATTATTGAAACAAGATTGCAAAGTTGACAAAAAATTATAAGCAATTGAAATAATCCACAAATTCAACATATCAAAAATGACATCAAATAGATATCAATAACAGAAAAATAAGATAACCAAGATGTACAGTCAATAACATTGCATCACATGAACAATTATTGTTACTCCATGTCTAGTGTATATAACTATGTTTCAAGAAGATGCTAACAGCAGTAATGGATCAGATGAGTATGTAAATATTCATAATCCTTAAAATAACTATGGAAAAATCATATACCCGACTTCTGCCATCAATGTCATTTTCCTCCGTTTCAAATTCTCCAATTTGTTTCTTGAAGCTTCCACATCCTGTAATTGCGTACATTGTAAATGTAACGTACACAACTCAAAATAACAATTCTGCTTATTACCAGAACACACAGATAGTTAGCAATTCTACTTATTTCTACAAAAAAGTGCATAAATTTGTACTATTTCCTTAATATAAGTCCTTATTTTTGTAAAATTAGACTGGTCAAACACGCTCATATGTACCCTGGTAAAAGAAGAAACAATTCAGTTGAAAATATGTCAACCACTGCAAACATCAAACTACCTTGATAATACAGAAATAACTAGCTAAAGTGAACTATCAAACCAAAATCAAAGTCAGAGAAGGCCAATCACTTCAACTCAGAGATATAATTGAACAAAACAATGATCAAAATTTGTTCTACAGAATTGTCAAGACAACTACATTCCCAAGAAAGCTTAAATAAACTTTTAAAAGTGAATCAGTAAAATATGATAAAAGAATTCTCTCTGAAAAACACATATAATACATACAACCACATAACATACACTAATCTAATACAACCACATAACATACACTAATCTAATACCACCGCATAACATACACTAATGAAGGGATGAAGGGTTCAGTTCATAATGGCCTATTCATATAAACCAATACATCGCATATCAAAACCATCAGGATTATATAATACAACATCAAGAAAACAAATCAAACTAACCCCCAAAAAATATCAAGAAAAACACATGGACTATTATAGATCCTGAATAAATCAGACCACAAAAAAAATTAACCATAAGACCATTAAAATTAAAGGGGCCCAAGACAACCTTAGTCAAGTCCTGGTAATCTTGCAAGAGAGTCTGATGCTTCTTGGCAAATCCATGAACCCCATAAGATGATGAGTCCAAAACAACACCTTTCATCTTCCTAGACATCAGATCAGCAGCTACAACCTCAAAGATCCCACCTTTACAAGATTACAAGAACCAAAACCTAGTATTAATGTATGTATGTGTAAGAAAAGAAAAAAGAGAAGATAAAGATGGAGTCTTTGAGAGAGAAAAGAAGGGTTGGTGGAGAAAAATGGGATGAAAAAGGAGAAGATGAAAAGGGTTGTCTCTGTGAAGAAGACAAAGCCCAAAAAGCCCACGCCCGAATAAATCGGGCAAGAAACATGGCTGTGTAGCAAGGAAGATGGGAAATTGACAGAAGGGCATTTGTGTAAACATGAATTTGGGGAGTTTTGTTGGAGGAGGACATTTGAAGACATCTCTATTCTTTCTTTCTTTCTTTGTTTTGTATGTTATTAATTTAGGTCCAGCTGGGCCATTATAGAGAGAAAAGATGGAAAGTGTGGTGTGGACTCTTGTTTGTATTTTTGATGATGAGGAAGGTGTGTATATTTTTTGCTTTACATAGCAAATGTGGTGTGGACTCTTGTTTCTTTTTGGATGATGAGGAAGGTGAGAATGCCTACAAAATTTTGTGCCTTTTCTTCTTCCCTTGTTGGCTATTTTGGATGGCCTCTCTGTAAAATACAGAGAAAAAGAAAGAATATCATGGCCACACTGTAACAAATACTCGATGTTATGCATCTTTGACAGTAGTATTGAGAGAGAGAGAGAGAGAGAGATATTTTAATGGGAAAAGAAAAGGTCATAGAAGGTGTGTTGTAAAATGATGTGTTGTTGCAGTAAAGTTGGTAGAGGGAGCTTGTTTTTAGGCCTGGGTTAGGACTTGGATGGCTGGTTTCATTGTGATGCTTTCTTCCTCCTCAATTATGTATTTTTACTCCTATATTTTAGTTTTAATAAATTAAATAAAAATATTGGTAGAATATGCTCTATTCATTTTTTATTTTTTTTGGGAGGGGTGCTGGGCAGGGGCACCTTGAGTCCTTGTGGCTTGAGAGGGGCCATTGTTGACTTAAGGGGTAATTTAGTAAAATTGCGTATGTTAGTTACCCTCTCAATTCTCGTAGTCTTCTTGTTTAATGTTTTCACATGGGTTTCAGGCCTGCCAGTGCCAGCCCAGCCACTTTTCTTATCTTGCTTGCTGCACACCTTCATACAGTACTCCCTATGTTTTTTGTTATACGACACTTTGACTTTTGACACACACTTTTAAGTGTTTTGACCGGATAGTTAAAAATACTCCCTCCGTCCCATTTTAACTGCTTTTGACTTTTTTACACGTATTTTAAGGTGTTAAAAAAATCACATCTAAATATAATTATTTTTAATAAAATTTATATCAAATAAAAATTTAGATTCTAAACTTTTATTTGATATAAGAATTGAATTTTTTTATTGAGCGTAGATATTACTTTTTATCACCTCAATATACGTGTTAAAAAGTCAAACATCAGTTAAAATGGGACAGAGGGAGTATTATTTTTTAAATTTTCTTTTTCTGAATAATAATATATAATCAAAATTTTTATTCAAAAAAAAAATCAAAAAATAATATTTTTAATTATCCGGTCAAAACACTTAAAAGTGTGTGCCAAAAGGCAAAGCGTCATATAAAAAAACAGAGGAAGTATTTTTCAAGATTTTACTCCCTCCGTGCCCCTCAATTCTTTACATTGGAGAGGGACACGGGAACCAAAACAATATATAAAAAATAATAAAGTTAAATGAAAAGTGGGTAAAGTTGTGGGATCTATCAATATTTAATAATAGATTTGAGATAGCGGAGGAAAGTAGTGGGTGTAATAGTAGGAGTAGTTTTATTGTTAAAGTATGAGATGGTAGGGGAAGATAGTGGACGGAATAATGGGAAAAATTTACTATTTATAGTATTGTGAAGAAATAAGAGGGAAATCCCAAAATAGCAACCGTAAAGAAATGAGAGGGATGGAGTAATATTTTATGATTTATTTAAAATTTTATTTCCAATAAAAAATTTATTTAAAATTTTATTTCCTATAAAATATGTGCATTTTATTTTATCTTAATCTATTAAATTTATAACCTTTTATCATTATATTTCTAAAAACTTAAAGATACAGAATATAAAATATAATGAGATAGCTCAAACGACACAATTTTATCATCTTTAATTTATAAACTTGGCCGCTTAAAAAGAAAAGAAAATGAAACTTTATTTTGAAAATATTTAAAGTCAATCATAATAAACTGTTTTAGTCCACGTTGGAAATAACCCACATTACATAAAAATCACTCTATCCTATCGAACTCAACCACCGGTTCTCTGCACTATCTATTTCTTCCCCAAAACTTGAATCTTCTCACTCTAAACATGTCTTCTACCTGTTCTCTCACTGCCCAAGTTCCCAACTTTCACGCTCTTTATGACTCCACCAGGCGCCCATCTTCATCTCTTTGTATGTATTTGTATCTAAATATTGTCTTTCTGCTTGTAAATTTCAAGAAAGGACCATTATTGATTAACAATGGTCTGGGGTTTTGATTTTGTTTTTGTATTAGTATTGGTGATGCTTTATATGTTAGCTAGTTTCTTATGTGCAATATCTTTTTGATTTGTGTTTTAATTGTTTGTAATGGTGTGTACTTTAATGCATTTTGATAATTGATGGTAAAGATTGTGCCTTTTGGTGAATTGTTGAGTTGGGTGTTGAGGTGATCCGCCCTTTGTAGTGAGGATTGTGGATTTTGGGAGAGGAATGTTATGTGAGTCGAATGGCATTGCTAGAGTTTTGTCGAAATTGCTGGGAATGCTGAACTTTGAGTGATTTATGGGCAACCATTTTGTTTTTTTGCTTGTCCGAAAGTTTGACAACCCATCAGAAGCTTTTACTAGATGTATGGATCAATTCAGTGTAGCAGTTAACAACGTTTATGAAAGAATATGTGGTATGCTTATGGTTTGTACATAAGAGTTGACCGTTTAGGTGGTTAGTAATATTTTAATTATAAGAGTAATTTGAGTAACTTTGCTAAACTGTAGGTTTTGTTGAGGCTTATATAGTAAGAAAGTATATATGTGGCCGTGTTTTCCAGGCTTATATAGTAGAAAAATACTTATATATCTCCATATTGTCCACGCTTATATAGTAGGGAAATATCTATATGGGGGGACAACATGAAACACACCACAATTGGTTTCTCATTTCATTTCAGAACTCTATCGAGATGTATTTTCCCTAATTTTCAGAGTCGATATTTGGAACAATTTGATTTTCCATCCATTTAGTAAGATATGTGGTGCAATATGTGGTGCAAGCTTTTGTGTTAGTAGACTTTTAGAATGACGTTTCAGTTATATTGTTGAATCATTACAATAACTAATATGTATCTCACGGTGATGCTGATTACTTAAATATATGTCAGTAAAATTAGAATTTGATATTTTATAACAGGTCAGCTGAATTCAAATCCAAACCAAGTTCGTATGTGGGTTTTGTCTCAGTCCACTTTACAGAAGGTGTGTAATCGTAGATCTCTTCGTGTTTCGGCTCTATTCGGAGGAAAGAAGGATGGCGACAAAAGCGATGATGGTCCTGGAAAGGTTCACACATTTCCTTTTTAACTGTTATTATCTAGCATATACGAATTTTTATCTATCTTTATGAAGATACATAACCGCACGTGACTATTGAAGCTATTCTGCTGTTAATAACCTAAGTGTTGACTTGTTTTTGGTTCTAGTATGGTATACTCACTTCTGAATATTAGGAACATAGATGATTAATTTAATACATCTTGGTGATGGATAGTTCATTTTATTTAGATAGCGGTCAAGTGTATATAGTTCCCCATTAGGTCGTGGGTCTGAACTCCTGGAAACAGCTTTGTTATGAAAATTAGGGGCAAGGCTGTGTACTCAAATTCCAATTTAGACTTGTTGGTGTTGGGTTTTTCATGATCCAAATTTGTAATAATGAGTTTGTGGGTTACGATTGAATTCATAGTTTGCCTCTTCATGGGACAACCTATCTTTGCAACCGAGACTTTGTTGCATAGACTCTACAACTCTCTGGAATTCTTTGATCATAGATGCTGGAAATTTATATATGATGCGACTCCCCCTGCAATATAGAGGAGTAAAGACATTATTTGGAATACGAAGATAAGATCTTTTTCGGTAATAGATATGGATAAATCATGGGATTTGCCAACTTGATTTTTAGCTGCGGGAATGATACGTGTTTACCTTCTTAGTAATGTCAATTAGACTCCTAATTGATTGGACTTGATAAATTAGATCAGAAGACAATTAAACCCCCCGACGAGAAAAGAAAGAAAAAGAAGACAAGAAACCCAAAGCTGTTCCATCTCAATTCACTGCCTAGGGCGAATTTGAGAAAAGGGTTTTTTGCCAAAAAATAATATATTATGATGTGAACTAAGATCCATGTTAATATGTTAATTTATGAGTAAATTTTAACAAATTCAATAAATGGGCCATGAATTTTTATTTACTTACGAAAACAGAAAATGATAATGTATAAAATCTAGATGAATATAATAATGCATATATACTAGAGAAATTAAGGTAAAGTGAAACCAAAAGCGAAAAAATGAGATAAACTTGTGTACATATATGGAGTTTAGAAAGGTGGGGTAACCGAAAATTAAGAAGGGCCCACTTTTATGACAACCTCCCTTTATAGTATTCTTTTCACAAGGACGCGTCCTTAACTGGTACCTGTTATTAAGTGTTGACTTTATTATTTTGTGACCATTCATCTATTAACACTGAGAATTTTTTGATCTTAAGGCTGGAATACTAGGGAATATGCAGAGTTTGTATGAGACTGTTAAGAAGGCACAAACGGTTGTCCAGGTTGAGGCAGTTCGTGTGCAAAAAGAACTTGCATTGTATGTTTCAACCTATCTCATGCTTATCTTTAAGTCTCAAACTATTGTTATTTCGCCTGCATCAATAACTAATGTTGGCGAGTTCCAATTTTCTTTTTTTTTTCTTTTTTTGTTTTCCAGAGCTGAATTTGATGGGTACTGTGAGGGCGAGTTGGTGAAGGTATGCACTTTATTTATTAATTTACTTTATTAGTATAGTTTGCTACACATTCATTAATAGTTACATTAAAAGATTGCTCTACATATGAAGTAGTTCTTAGCCACTGGAAAGATATGGACATGTACAAAAAGTTTAAATATAAGATGCCTTTAGAATAAGCTGGATACAAATATATGTTTTCGTGTGTGAACACTCTGTTATGTGACTTGTGTCAAATTCTGGGTATAAGGTTACAATTTCTGAAAATTAGTATTCCTTGCCCCACATTATTGAATTGAGATTGCACCATCTGTTTTCTTAAGAAGAGCCTTTCCAACGCAGAGCTGTAATGACTCGCTCCTGCAAGGTAAACCCCAGTGTGATCCACTCTTCTAGACTTGACACAAGGCAAATCAAGTGGTAGTGCATTTATAGGTGGCTAAATTGTTTATAAGAATCACAGTATTAAACTCGGAACCTCAATCTCTCTGAGCCTGCACCTTCGCAATACATATAGGATTATAGATAATTATTGTATTTAAAATGGATACAATGAATCTCTTTGATAGACCCTAGGCTGCATGCCATCAGATTTAAGTTTTTCTTTGGGCATTCGAAAAAGATGGTAATCACATAATATCCTCAGGTAACACTATCAGGAAACCAGCAACCTATACGCACTGAAATCACTGAGACTGCAATGGAACTGGGATCAGAGGTAATTTTACATATTTCATCATTGCATTTGCAACATTATGTCTTTAATAACATCTTCTTAAGGTTGAATTCATGGATTTTTTTTGCACCTGATGATGAAGACAGGGATCAAAACCAGTTCCGAGAATAATATTAACCCTGAGAACAGATACTACAAATTAGTTGGTTACAGTGTCAGTAGCTATAGGTTAAATAATTATAAGTTCCATATTTAATAATATAGCAATACAACCCTTCCTAATAAAAATTAAACTCCAAAGCTTACGTTCTCTGATCTGATTCTAAATGATAACTATGAAATAATATTAGATTATTTATTTTAAATAGTTTTCAAATTATTGGGCTTTCATTGCCCATAAGTAGTGTTCAGTCCATGTTCCCTTGGATTGTTTCTAGGCAGTCCTGCATCCTATGGACTGTTGGTTTGTATCACTTCACATGTGTGGTGCAAGTCAAGAATGAATCAAACAAAAGCATATGTACTCTAGAGTCGAGATTAGTCAAAGAACATTCTGTACTGTACCCCTAGTTCTGAGACTGAACTGATTAAAAAATTGTATAAATGAGGTTTAAAAATGAAATTGAGGTTTAAACTTATGTGTCAGAGAAATACTCTTGTGTAAACCCATGACATGGGTCTTGGGGAGGGGAGGGTGCATTGTCACAATGGACACTCAGTTGGTTATTTTGGCGCACACTCTTTACTCTTACTAGTTTTTACCCTTGGCCTTCACAGTGAGATACTGAGATGGTCGATGCCTTCTCGGTGGGTCATCCTCCACAAATTTGTCATTAGACTGATAAGTAGTTTAATTAATTTGATTATTTTTTCCTCTCTTTTCGTACTAGCTCATAAACTTAGTAGGGATATGACAACTTACTAGAGACTCATGCTGTTTGGATAACAAGGAGCATGAACCATACACCGGACTAATCCAATTAAATTTAATGTGCACACAGCAA
The DNA here is from genome assembly GCF_001625215.2 of Daucus carota subsp. sativus. Classification (NCBI taxonomy): domain Eukaryota; kingdom Viridiplantae; phylum Streptophyta; class Magnoliopsida; order Apiales; family Apiaceae; genus Daucus; species Daucus carota. The sequence goes on along the minus strand of NC_030385.2, from coordinate 44,187,150 downwards.
TTATTCTTTCATTTTGTGCGCAAATCTTCCTTAATTGATCTGTCATACAAGGAATATGTAGATTTTTTGTGTTGAATATGACTTGAGATGCGGAAAAACCTAAAATATACTTTCTTTACCTGCAGAAGCTTTCACTTTTAATAACCGAGGCATACAAGGATGCACATCAAAAGAGCATACTGGTTAGAATCATCCAATACCGACAGCTATATTAACTGCTATTGTTGCAAGTCGTTAGTTTCTAATAGAATGTCTTGGACTTCTGACTCTTTCAGGCTATGAAGGAAAGAATGAGTGATCTTGCCCAAAGCTTAGGCATGCCACCTGGCCTCGGCGATGGATTCAAGCAATGAGCCAATCCTGTTATTAGGACATCTATACAGAGATTCAGTTTTGTATACTGGTCGGAAAATTAAATTTGTGCTCCAGTCAGAAGTTTATAATTATGGATTATGATTTTAAAGTAGAGCTCATCCAAAGATTTGGAAAGCAACACCTCGGTGGACTCAAGATTATGAGCTTGAGTACATTAATTTGTCCATTGTTAATGGATATAGGAGCATTAACTATTAGTCGCCGGATTAGAAGACTGTTCTGCCTAAGAAACCTAAATGGCAGTTAGCATCATAAAATGAAAAATTAAAATAAAACTGATGTCATGGGCAGTGTTAAACCAGGAATATAATCAATCAGCTCAAACTCTACAAGGAGCTATTTTGCAAATATTTGCTTGAAGCTAACATCTTTAGTTCACAGCGATGCTGTTTTGTTTCGATTAAAGGCAGAGCAATATCTTTTAAGGATGGTATGCAATTCTCTCTGCACAGTATATGATAAACCTAGCTGATACTGATAATGCGAAAGTTTATTTTTATTTATTTGATCAATCAATTAGCATATTTTCGTTTGTTTGCTTAATCATCCAAAATCGCATCACAAGCAGTGTTTTAAAAATTCTTGATTTTTTAAAATAATTCCGGAAAATACCTGATTTATCAAAAAAAAAATCCCATATAAATACTGAGTCGGTACTAATTTCTACAACTATGATCACAAGTCAATACTCAATACATTTCCACCGAGGTGGTAAAAATTATGAACATCTGAATTTAAATCTTTGGTCGCGCTTCAGTTTTGCCAGAAAAAAAATAAATTGTGTCGTATATATTCTGATCAGCGTTGGTAAAAAATTCTTCAGGAAAAATGACATTTCTTCAGAAGTTCAATGGTAAGAAAGGGTAAAGATGAATTATCAAATTTTAATACGAGGCAAAAAGTGAAACCTTTTTTTTCTGATAAAATAGTACAGACGAAATACTATATTTTTGTAAAATTACAACCATGAATCCACGGAGGACTAAAACAGAGCCAAGCATCCAAGTTTAGAGTAACAAGATCTCAGTCGTCACGGAAGACGAACTGCAGAGTGGTGCAGAACATATAGCACCAAAAACGCATAAAAGTATAAAACCATCATTTGAGGAGGGTCTTAACAATGGACTTCACATTCAACTTCTTCAGGTCAGTATATGACTGCCCACATCCAACAAACATGACAGGTGATCCGGATATGTAAACCATAGACAGAGCAGCACCAACCTGCATATCATTATCAAAACCCCAGTTACAAATTTAATGCACATCCTTTTTGATTAAATTTATCTGTACATAATATAATGGGTTATTTACCTTATCATCTATTGTATCAAACTTTGTGAGCAGGATTCCATCAATCAATCTGAGACTTGAAGATGGCGAGAGATCAGCTAATTTCTGCAGAAAAATTTACAAAAGCATCCTTAAACTGTAATCAAAGATGTTGCCTCAGAATAACTTGGCCACTGCTATGGCATATTTTTGGAATGAAAAGCAACGAACCTGATTCTAGCCCTTACAGCTTTACTGATTCTTGAATTTTATAAAATAGTAGTTTAACCAGATATAAACTACTATCTAATACAGTAAACACCAAACCTGGTTGAACTTTGATAGCTGATCCACAGCATCATTCCCAACTAGTGCCTCACCAACAAAAAGGACCAAATCTGGGCTATTGACATAGATAAGTTTTGACAAAGCTCGCATCAATGGTTCATTATCCTACACATATGATAAATGGTGAGGAGCAACAACAAAATTATGAAAGCTCAAGAAAAAGTACATATTGCAATCCCTCCCAACAAGTATAAGTTTCAATGATAGAGCAAGCATCTTTTCTGATGTTTGTCGCACTTGAGCAGTAAAAAAATACATGACCCCAATAGCAAAAGATTGCGAAATATATTGAATACCTGCATCCTGCCAGCTGTATCAACAAGAACAACATCAGAACCGTTACGACTGGCCTCCTGAATTGCTTCTTTTGCTACAACTGCAGGATCTTTTTCATAACCTTTCTCAAATATAGGAATCTAATAGACAAAAAAAAATATTAAACAGGTCACTAGATGGCCATCAATGGCACTAATACTTGTGCATATACTGGCTTAATGAAGAATCTCAAAATATATGAGACTCATATAAAAAATATACCTGGAGCCTACGTGCATGAGTACGTAGTTGCTCAACAGCTCCAGCACGAAATGTATCACATGCAGCCATCATTACATTAATGCTATGCTGCTGAAGCCAATATGCAACCTGCAAATAGCATGGAGTCAGACAAATTTCTAGGTTCTATAAAGTTCTTATGATTAAATGGTTTTCACCTTGGCAAGATTAGTAGATTTCGATTTCCCCACTCCATTAACTCCAACAAAGACAACAACATATGGTTTTCCTTGCTCCTTAGAAGCATGAACATCTCGTAAAATGTCAATGGAACGCCTAGGAGTTAAAATGCGAACAAGAGCCTCTTCCATAGCTAATTGCACTGTTGATGAAATCCTTGTAAATGATCCTAGTTTCTTACCCTCAAGGCTTGATGCTACTGATTCACAGAGTTTTTCAGCTATCTCCTCAGCCTATTGAACCCGATTATTAATATCAAGTACAGTACTGATTCAAAGAATACTAAAACAGACTGGAGTAATTGAAGAAAGCTCAGATAGTATAGGATTACAAGCTAACTAAAAAACTTGATGCCAGCAGAGGGCTAGAGTGAAGGTACATACCACATTCTTGGTCATAAGCCTGTCCTTAGACCATCTCCAACCCATAACACCATTTTGGTGTGAAAAATACACCAATTTGGTGTGAAAACTACACCAAATCAAAATTTCATTCCAACCCATCAACACCATATCCTACACCAAAAAGAATCTTTTACACATTAAATGGAATATTCTCTCTTTTTAAGTTATTTATATCATTATTGAATTTGTACTTAAATTTTAACATGTTCAATAAACAAGGACCTAAAATAATTATAAATTTATTAATAAATTCAAGAGGACAACTTAAATATATGAATTCCCATGCTCTTCCCATATGTGTTCGATCAAGTCGTTGCGAAGTTCAAAATGAGCTTCCTTATCTTTAATTTATCGATATCTACTAAGAAAATCTTGAAATTCGTCATCTCCATTTCTTGCCATTTCGACAGCAGCAAAAGATGTTTCCACGTAATCATGTACATGCAAATTCAAGTCTCGTTCATCCTCAACTATCAAGTTGTGCATGATAATACATATGTGAGGTAAATTTAATCATTGTGTATTTTATTTTTAATCAAATCTATTTAAAAAACATATCTTCTATATAAGAATATAAATTTATTGATATTTGGAAATAAATAAAAAATTGAGTAAAATAGTAAAGAAGGAAAATTTAAAACAATTATGATTAAAGAATAAATAATATAACATAAGACAACTTTAATGGGACATAGATGGAATAATTTTGTTTTAATTAACATATGTGAGGGTATAGTAGGTATTTTGGAAAACTCCAAATTTGGTGTAAAAGTTGCACCAAATCAATACTTGACACCAAATTTGGTGTCAACCAATTCATTTGGTGTCAACTTTACACCAATTTGGTGTTGGGTTGGAGTGAATTTGACACCAAATTTGACACCAAAATGGTGTTTTGGTGTTGGGTTGGAGTTGCCCTTAAGAGCTTTTAAGGCTGGTTCTAGGTCCGCCTTCTCCAAATTTGCCTTCCCAGCAATACTAAGGAAAAATATTAAATAAGTGATGTACCCATCCAATTATTATAACTATTTGCAAAAGATAAGATGAATACTCAACAGCAGTGATATCAAGAACCCATGACCAACGGGCAATGGAGAATAAACTTTAAAATAAAAATATAAACCCAAGGCAAAACATCATAATAATATCCAAATAGCACAAGTATATCCCAAGTCAAAAATTAATCCAATATTTCAATGTAGAGAATATGTACTCTCTAAAACACATTAAGCATATAAGGAATTAGGAAAATCAGCTTACCTCTGAAACATTAAAGAAAACCACCCCTTCTTTCTCATATCCACGTTCCTATCCTTGGTAGCATCCTCATCCTCATTGTCATCAGAGTCGCTATCACTACTAATTATCTCCTCTTTGTCCATCATACTCTCCCCTTCATTGGCTGCTAAAGTCACACTGTTCTCATCCCCATCCTGACTCACTGGATCTGTGAAATCCAACTTGGCCTCGACTGGTTTGTCCCAAACTGTATTCTTTTTTGTTATCTTTTTCTTTGGTTCCACTCTGGGAACCTTGTTAACAACAGTATTAATTTTCTTTGAACCTTTAGCTCTTAGTTTTTGTAGCTTATTTACATCAAAAGCCCCATTGTTGGAGCTATCGTTTTCTTTACCAATAGTAATACCCTTTTCAGCCGTTTTCCCGCTACCATCACGGTTACCATTAGCAAGACCGTTACCAATTTCTAATTTACAACCTTTTAGTTTTTCACCATCTCCACCATCATTCCCCGACTCACTGCTGCTTTTTTTATTATCACCTCCATCAAGACCTATCTTCTGCTTCCCTTGCTTCTTACTTAGACCACTATTACTCACTGGCTTAGCCACCTGATTTAATTTCTTCATATCTTCCACACGCGCCTCTGCCTCCATCCTAAGCTGCCTGAACTTCTCATCGAAATCATCATACCCGATTCTTTTAGGATCATAAATCTCCGAGAACTCCCGCTTAACCATAGCAAGTAAATCATCCACGTACAAAAGATGGAAAATCTTTTGATACACGGCAACAAAGACAAGGCTGAGTTCATTGTTAAAAGCCCACTTAAGAGTGTAGGCAGCACCAGGTGCATCATAATTATACAACGCAGCACCAGATCTTTCCTCCAAAAGGCACGATCTGATCAACATGTCAATAGGCGATCCTCTAAGAGCATTTCCGAGCTCCTTACAAGTCCAGAGGATCAATCCTCCTCTCGTAAATATCAGTAACTGCTCTAACATGCCTAAATTAAATTCCAATCCTGCAACAAAACACATAATACAAAACAATAAACACGACTCCTTAAATTAACTAACCGAATGATAAACTCAAAAACCGAAAAAAGTAGAAGCAATAAATTAGTTAACTAACCGAGCACAAATAAATTCGCTCAAACCAAAAAGCACAATAATCATCAAAAGAAAACAAAAACTTCACAAGTCTGACATGGCTCGTAACAGATTCTAACACTACACGAGTTGCACTAATTTGCGATCATCACTTCCACTCGTAACACAAACTATCCTACGCCCTGCTCCGAGTTATAAACATGGAGGAAAGCAAGTGAGCAGTAAGTAAAATTATATAACTTTCGCTCTTATTTGTGCTCCCGAGTTTTTTAAAAGGATGAAAGCGAAAACAAGTGAAAATAGACGCAATTATAACACAATTCTACTCCAAAACTTTTGCAAACTCTACACCGTATAAAATTCACGGCACAATCTACATCCATAAATCGTCACATACATAATGATCACTAAAATACAGATAAAAAAACACGTAATAACCGATATATGTAACAGAATAACAGACCTAAATATCAATACAAACTAATTGGAACATAAGTATATATACATGACGAATGAATTAATTAACGGATAAATTAGCGGGAATGAAAATTTGTGCAATAAGATGAGGATTAACGAGTACCTGCTGCGATTTCTCGTAAATCGCCTCGGCCCCTCGGGGAAAACAAGTTAATTGTTACAGGACCGAAGAAGTGTAATAAACCCTGCGAATTTTTTTAAAAATTGGGTCGGGTATTCAAAGTTATATCAAAATTCTAGGTTTAATTTCTTTCAAAAAAAATATTCTAGGTTTAATAAAAAAAATTAAATTATTGAAAATATATCAAAATTTTGATATATTCAATGTATTGGATTAGTATTTTTTTATATTTTTTGGTATTTATGAAATTCGAGGGTATTCGATTGGTATTGTTTGAAATCTATTAAAATCTTGAGATATTCGATTAGAATTTTAAATTATGCTACAAAATCTGGTGGTATTCAATTGAGATTTTAAATTATGCTTTAAAATCCGATTGTATTAAATTGGGATTGTTAAAATTCATTAAAATCTGATGGTATTCAAATGCTGATGGATTTTTTCGGATTTCATAAAATAATGAATTTTGTGGCATTGTTCAATGTATTTTAAATTTTTTGAAATTACAACAAAATCAATAGGATTTGAAAGTATTGTACATAAATATTATCATCAAGAATCTGTACAAAATCAAAATCACATACAATATTAAAATCTATAGACTGCAGGGGTGTATTCGAGTGAGATTTTAATGAATTGTTTTAATCTATGAATTTTAATTTGGATTTACTTCTGAACCTTCAAAATCATGTTAGGCCTGATTTAAATTGCAAAAAGAAAAGAAAAAACAGAAATAAGCCCCATTCACGAAGATATATAATAACAATAATGCTTGGTGCACATAATTGTGTACAAAAACATGTACATAATGACATGTGGTGAATTTTAATTGGATGACTCCCGGCATTTACACCAACCACCCCAATTAAAATCCACCACATCACATGCCACATTATGTACAAATTTTATGTACACAATTATGTGCACCTAGCACTACTTATGTAATAATCTGACGGACAACGTACGATAAATCCTTCTCATTCCAAATCATCTTATAACAATACAAGATAACCGATCCGACACAAAATAAAATGATACAGATTATTTTTTCGTCAATTATCAACGAAATATGCTCCGAACGGCAGCTTCATCCCTGGAGATATCCCACTAGCTGTGTAGCCAAGTTTTTTCAAACTTGCGCAACAGGGATTGGGGCAGCACAGTCCAGGGAACTGGGGACAGCAATAAGCTTTTGCTTCCATGGAGACAACGAACGCCATGAGTATCACTATCGCTATTAAAAACTTTACTGCGATGAGATTTTTGCCTTCCATTGAAACTATTCGATCAATAGCAAATTATTTTATGTATTGCAAGAAATGGAGATGAGTGCATTTTGATGCTTTTGTTGCAGCTATATATAGGGGCATAGTGTGAGAAGATGTTATAGGGAGAGAATAATATTTTAGGATTTTTGTCTGATGATATTGGAATTTTTTTTTAATATTAAGAGGAAAATGCTAGAGATCCCAAAAAAATTGTCCCAAATAATTTTCCCAAATTATGTGTCCAGATTTGATTGGTTGAATTCACTCCCATAATAATGAGACCCTCCTGCAGATTCATCAATCACCCAATCATAACTAGCCACTTGTTTGCCACATCATTTGGTAAAGATTTTTGGGAATTTTTTTTGGGGTCTCTAGCATTGCCCATATTAAGATGATATGTTGGGTAAATAATAGGAAAGTAATCCATGGGAGGTGGTTACTATTTAAAAACGTGTGAAAGAAATATTTTAAAACTCTTGTTTTCGGGAGAAATAAATATCTTTATTGAATAGGACGCATATTGTGGAAGTTTTGTTTTTGAACGCATCAGTTTCCATGTAAAAAAACGTATCGGTTTCAAACGTATCGATTATAAAACGTATAGGAGATTCTGATTATCCAATTATCAAAAAATTATTACAGTTCAAGTTTAATCGATATCCAGGATATTTGGAATTTGAATATCTATTCTCATTGTAGTTCTAAATAACATTTCTGACACTATAAAAAAATAAAAATAACATTTGTGACGTAATGATCTGTAAATGTGATGTCAAATGCTATATATCGCTCCACCAGCTAATCGGTCTTTTTTTTTTTTTTTTTTTTTTTGTGTATGAAGCTAATCGGTCTTTAGTTTTAATTAAGGAATGTAAAAAAAAAATAAAATCCTGTTATAAGACATTATTGTACTAAAATATACTCCCTCTGTCCCTCTCATTTCTTGACAGTTACTCCCTCCGTCCCTATTTATCTGTCCATCTTGGAAGTAAAAATTTGTCCCTATTTATCTGTCCATTTATACTTTCAAAACTAATTTAATGATAATTTTTCAAATATATCTCCATAATTTCAATTTTCAAGGCTTGACTTATTTAAAACTTGGTTGAATTCATATTTTCAAGACATAAAGTAAGGGTATTCCACCATTTTCAAGATATTAATCAGAGGTATTTAATGAAAAAGTTTATACAATCAATTATTTCTTGGTATGTGTTTTTTTTTACAAAATGGACAGATAAAAAGGGATGGAGGGAGTACTATTTTGGGATGTCCCTCTCATTTCTTTACGTTACTATAAATAGTAAGTTTTTCTCATCATTACACCCACTATCTTCCTCCACTATCTCATATTTAACAATAAAAACTACTATTACACCCACTACTTTCCTCCATTATCTCAAATCTACTACTCCCTCCGTCCCATTTTAACTGCTTTTGACTTTTTTACACGTATTTTAAGGTGTTAAAAAAATCACATCTAAACATAATTATTGTTTATAAAATTTATATCAAATAAAAGTTTAGAATCTAAACTTTTAATTGATATAAGAATTAAATCTTTTTATTGAGCGTAGATATTATTTTTTTACACCTCAATATACGTGTCAAAAAGTCAAACATCAGTTAAAATGGGACAGAGGGAGTATTAAATATTGGTAGGTCCCACCACTTTACCCACTTTTCATCTAACTTTACTCATTTTTCATACATTGTCTTGGTCTCCGTGTCCCCCTCCAATGTAAACAATTGAGGGGGACGGAGGGAGTAATATCAACATCAATGAGTAGTTTCAAAAAAAAATATTAATCAATTGTATCGAAATATAATATTCGAAGAAAATGATTTCTTTCATCAATAAAAATATTTCCATCTAGACGAAGGACATGCAGTGAATGTCATGGTTTGAAAGACTAAACGGAAGCTAATTTGCCAAGCCAAAACAAAAGAGGAAATTGAGCAATTGCCACCAGAAGCAGTAGATAATTGCGCTTAGTCTTGGAACCAGATTTCTGAGAACTAGGAACCTCTGCAACCAAAATCCTCTTCATTGTTTTCACCAAGAACACCCCCATGCAAAAGCATTCCCAAGCCGTGACAACGTAGAATGAGTAGCTCCACAATATCCTAACCACCACAAGCACCGAGGCTGCCACGAATGTGTATCCAGCATAACCGACCACATCGAGCAACGGGATGTCTCCTCCGCCTAAGTAATGCAGACTTACCTCGATAAGTAACACTTGTAATAGCCAGCATAATAGTCCATTACTGAACTGCACTCCTAGAGCTTCAGGGCTGAATCTGAATCACATACATTGTTTTTATAAGACCTCGACGGTTTACATTTCCTGACTGCAACATGTTAAGTGATCAATTCTCCCAAAATCTTAAGGTGTTGAAAAAAGGGTTTATCAGGATCATATTGTTATTCTAACATTTATCCTCATTCGAATGGAGGACGGCTTACCAGGATTTCTACTTGCAAAAAATGTGAAAAATTAAGAAACTAGAAGTTACCTGCCGCTGAAGCCTAGGAAAAAGCCAGCAAGAATAACGTAGGTGCAAAATGCCATCAGTGGGATGTACAGATCAGGGGCATTGATATCGTAGACCGGAGGCTTATATGTAAAATTACTTCCATCTGAATCCACACTTCTCATCCAGTGCCCCTTATATACATATAAACCCAGCATTATTAAGAACAGAACAGAAAAAAGTGATCAACAGTTCTGATAATACAAAGAACTAATGCAAAATGGATGAATGAACACCGAAATTTTATTCAGCTGCACACCATAATACCTTGTGCAAGAACGGGAACAGGACTACTTTCAGTTTGTTCTCCACATATTGGTCGCTCACTTGAAAATAATATCTCGGATTCGAAACATACCTGCCAATCTACACAAACATCAAATGTACATAAGAATTACATGTTAGAATACAATATGACAATTGTAAACCATCCACCTCGAGATTTCAGGAGAACTGGTTACTTAACAGTTAACACAGTATTAGAGCTCAGACTCTCCAACAATTAATTCAAGTAAAAAACTTACATTGTTTCGCACGTAGTTGGAGCCAGAACCTAATATCTTTTCTCCATAAGCACCGAGCTCTGACCTTATTAGCTCGGATCCAGCTCCGTATAGTGCATTTTCAATTGAGTTTATTTCTTGCCGACTCGGGTGATTAACTACTTGATCTTGAACATGTGGAACCTTGTAATAGTATTCTGCAACATTAAGCATATAAACAACCGTTGATATCAAGGTCTCTGTTAATTAACTACTTAACACAACATGTGTATTCGTGATCGAAACGAAGAAATATTATGCATACCAGTGTTCATGGCTCTTGCCTCTTTGTACCTGCTGAGTTTCAAGACTCCAAAGTTAAAATTGTTTTGCTTCCTCTACCTTGTAGTTTTCATGTCTCTTTGTGATAGTTGTATTATTTGATTAGTACAACTTTATTTCTATTTCGCTCTTTAAGTTTATCACCGGATTTCATTATTTCAAGACGACTATATAAGCTATCCATGGGCACAATTCCCAGGGTCACGAGTTTCATGACGTTTTGGTATTGTGCTAATTATTTCTTCCAGAACTGCAGACTGTCGCTCCGTGGATGAAAGAAATTAGTTTCGGGTGGACTTTTGGCTAAATTTTTTTAAAAAAAGTATTTTTTAAAATAAATAAAGTAGGTAGAATAAAAGTGAGAAATAATTTAAAACTTATAAGTAATTAAATTATTTGAAAAAGAAGTAGAATTCCTGTAACCAAAACTAGCATTCTCAGCTTTTTATAATTTTTTATACAAACGAGTTAAAAAAAATAAAAACCGACTCATTATAGGAAAAAAGTCAGAAGTTGCCCAAACAGTCATCACGTTATGGAATTGAATGTTAATAAAAATGAAAACAAATCACATTTCTCATAACTCTAAAGTCCAAACAGTCAGAGCCCCTCTTATGGTCTTTATTTTAAAAAAAAAAAAATAACAATCACACATCGAAATATTGGTATTCCCTCACTTTTCTTATAAGTCACAATTTTAGGTGATGTTTGGCACCTGGAGATGCAAAATTAAACTCAGAATTCAATTTGTTAGTGTCCATTGATAAAAGTTCAATGTAAATTTATTCCTCAACAAATTCAAACAGAACCCGAACACATATTCAGTAGGATAAGAAAGCTCAATCAGCTCAATAGAAAAAGAAAAATAGAATCATCTCCTCTCGAGCGTAAAGACACGTAATTTACACCCAAACGGAAGACAACTTTGATTGTGCGAAACATATCTTCACGCATCCTACTATGCCATAAATTATTTCTAATTTTGTTATAATTTAATTAACTAAACAAATGAATATTGTCTCAAATTACCGAAATGAATAGGTATATATACTCTCTTTCATTCTCAAATTATATGTCCTTTCGATTTTCAAAAAACTCAAATTAATCAATATATTAAATATTTAAAAATATTTAATTTTATTTTTAAAAATAAAGATTATATTTTAAATTAGATTAGATGCATTTTCAAATGATAGATAATTATTTCTAATTATGTATTTTATGTTAATTTTAATAAAAATAAAAAATGACATGAATTAGAGTTTTCTAAAACCAAAAGTTAGTTACTAATTAATAACTTTACTTTTATGTATACATCCAATTTATCTACGAGTAAATTCTTTTTTCAAATTAGATTTATTCTTGTACGAATTAGGATACGAATGAACAAATTTGCGCGTACACTTATAATCCCGTCACGACAAGGTACATTTCACATACACGCATCACTTTTTTATTCACAATGCACATTAATGTCAATAGGATGTGATTAAATAAGTAAATATACCTATATTAAATGTTTTGGAGCAAAAAAGGAAAATAAATAAATCCTATTACTGCATTTCTGATAGAGGAGTGAAACGTTTGTGATTTGCGAATGAATAGGAGCGAGATTAATTGAACCCCTAAGTTTTCTCGATTCCCCATGACCATATCAAAGACTTGACTCATACTTTCAAGATTTTCTCAACCTCTTGCCTAACCCTACCTCTAAGTGTGCCTATTTATACACTCGCAAACACATCATTTTTAACAGCCAATATTTACAAAACCCTCTAGTAGAAAATTTACTTGCGTTGTCATGGCTTTTTCTAGGACTCTTTTTTCATGCTTGGCGTTTGTAGTGGTGGTGCTCTCAGCTTGTGAAGCTAGGGAATTTGTGGTTGGGAAAGAGAAAGAATGGAAGATTCCGAGTGATCCACTCAGCTCTTACAATGTTTGGGCTTCTAGCCAACGCTTCCTCAAAGGAGATCATCTTGGTAATTATCTATTTTTCCCGAATCTTTTATTTTAGCATTTCTTTATTAATTCACGGGATCTTAGTCAAAATCATCAATCTGACATATATGTTTATAACAATAGTCTTTTGCACAATTTATAATGATAGATTTTCTTGTCTTTCAACTATTTTATCTCTGAGTGCGATTAGATAGTCTAAGTGATACATTTATCCTCTGTTATTTCGGGACATCGGATTCGATTCATTCTCACCCTGAGAATTATTAGAACGTATTGTCATAAGACATATGAGCCTAAATTGTCAAAAAACGTTATTTTATGCTCTTTTTTTTTAATTCTTTTGATTTTTTAATTCTTGTAATATTTTTTTTCTTCCATGCAAACATGAGATCAGTATTCAAGTACGACGGCAAGAAAGATTCAGTAGTGGAGGTGAATCACGATGGCTACCAGAACTGTGACGTAGACAAGCCATACGTATTAAAATCATACAACAATGGAGACACATCAATCGAACTCAAAGGAGAAGGACCCTTTTATTTCATCAGTGGCAACAAAGACAATTGTGAGAAGGGTGAGAAGCTAGAAGTAAAGCTAGTCAAGAAAAATCATCATGGGCACCATGTAAGTCACGTATCTCCGGCCCCCGCTCCGTCGACATCGATAATTCAAACTCCCGCACCTGCACCCGCACCCGCTAGTGGAGGCAGCAGTCTGAAGAATGGCGTTGTGGGCATTGGTGTTCTTGTTTTTGGCCTAGGCTTCTGGTTTTAGGTTCTTATAATAAAGGAAGTAATGGTTGTTGAATATTAAGACGAATATTAGTACTAATTATTATTTGCTTGATTTGGAATGTTTGGATTACAGTAGAGTTTTAATTTGGTTTCTGTTATTGTGCATTGTTTTAATTGATGTGTAACAATATCTGAAAGTGATTGGAGATTATTTTGACTCGTTCTGTTACCGTAAAGCCCGTATGTGATTTGAAGTTGTTGGTTTTTTTGTTATCGAGAGTAACTGTTTTAAGTTAATCTTGAGGAATGAGGCTTTGTCGAGGAGAGTGAGGCCTGATTTACTCAAAGAAATATGAGTGAGACTCAGCCTTTGGTGTTCGACTCTCAATCGATTCGATAAGTATTAAAACAATAAATAAAATAACAAAAATTTAAAATCATACTATTAAATGTAAATCTTTTACTAGTCCTATATTTTGTGTTTGTAGTGTTTAAGGATGTGTATCAAGATTTATTCTTACGGTTAACATACCAAAATTAAAAGTAATCACTTTCCAATAAAATAAAATCTATAAATTTGATCATACATAATAATCCACAACCATACCCCTCGTCTAACCGTTATAGTAACTATTTTGACATCAGACTGAGGTCCTCACTCCTCAGGCAGGCTCTTTCGAAAATGAGGTTAAATAATACATGAAAATAAAAAGCAACTCAGTTGAATCGAAAGATGGATTGAAAACTGAAATAATTTTTAGTTATTTTTAATCAGAAAGAGAATTTTCAAATTTTATTTTATTTATTTTGTTGGATTCTTTTTTATTTTTTTAAATGAAACATGTATTTTATTATTTGATCAACAAATGGATAACAGTCTGATTCTGGGGTGAAAAATATCTGCCGTGTTATTTCACTCACGGCCACTCCAAAGCACATTATAATTTGGCAGCAACAAGATATGTAACGAGTTATTGAGCGAGACCGAAATGAACTGCGCCTGCGTTTGCTCCTCTCAATTGGGGACAAGCACAACTCCCCATCTTCCTAAATTTATGTTTTTCAGACACAACATCAGCAACAACAGTAACCCACTCTTGTTCCTGGGTTTTAAGGTAATCTAATACTCTTTTCTCAACCTAATTTATACTTCTGTTCCATTGAAATCATTTTCCCAATAAAATTAATCATTTGAGTTTTGTAATATCTTGGTTGGTTGGTTCAATTAGAGCATTATCTGCACTATACATGTTAACATATGTGTTCATTCTTGCAATGCCTTATGTTTGGTTTTGTGAGTATAATTGTTTGGGGCTCTTGTTATTGAGTTTGTTGGCTTTGTAGGGTACTATGGTGTAATACTCGTAAATCGTAATACGATGGGTCTGATCAGGTCTGGTTTAGTTTGATGTGCCCAGTCTGTGGATTCAGTTTATCAGTTACCACTTAATTTTAAATTTAGGGCTTTGCAGTATTGCTATTTTGTAGTCTCGGTGTGATCGTGTAAGGAATTGTGGAAAGGGGCATATCTGTGGATCTCAGAATAAGAAACTATCTTATTCTCTTGTAAGAATAAGGTTGTAAGGGACAAGGGTGGCACTGGGATTAATTACATCTAGCTATGCTGATGGTTTGTCTGAGAATTTGAAATTACTAATGACATGTTTTGATAACTGAAACAATTTGGCCTTGGATCTGACCCGATTTTGAGTACATTCAAACATGAGCATAAGTTTGAAGATTTAAAATGGCAATAATTGAAGTCCATCATTATATTGAATTTCATGTTCACAGACACAATCTACTGTTAAAAATTGTAAAGGTTTATTTTCCTTTTAAGAAAATTATATCAAATCGTGTAATGGGTCCATGCTACATGTAGAATGTGCAAGTTAGAGTTTATCGTCTTAATGAGTACTTCATATAAACATGTTCTCTCAAAAGTAGTACAATATAATGTATATTCTGCTCCATGATAACTATGGCGCTAGCTTGCCCATGCTTCGGCTCAGAACCTATTTTGTCAAACAACAATTACCAGCTTATGATAATAAGCACCATGCAAAAATATATGTGTTCTGGCTTCCAGTGCTAAAGTAATTTTGTGCGGACTTTTTTTTTATATAGATTTATAACTGTATTTACAAATTATACAATTTTTGCCATATTGAGATATGTGCCTTTTGCAGTACGGTGGCAACAATTTAAGACTTCAAACAGCAGTTAAAACCCAGCCCCAGAAATTATTCCATAGACAGTCTGTCATCAGATGTGAAGGTCCTCCTCAGAATGCTGATTTTCCTCGTTACTATTCTAAGAAAGAGAAGAAGCCCTTTCCTATACCCATAGTGGAATTGCGGAGAAATGCTAGACAGAGGATGAAGGACAGGAGAGGCAAGCCTAAAGCACTAGTCCCTCCACCAAAGAATGGGTTGCTGGTCAAAAGATTGATTCCTGTTGCATACAGTGTTTACAATGCAAGAATAACACTCATTAACAATCTGAAGAAGCTCCTGAAGGTTGTGCCTGTTCTTGCCTGCAGGTAAGTTTGTGACATTTTAATTAGCAAAATATATATAAAAAAGAGCCTGTCATTTTGGTTGTTGCTTATTGTTAGTACCAAATTTTCACTCATCTGAAATTGCGGAAAGTGAATCGTTATAACATTTAAACATGTATGTTTCAGATGGTTATGATACATTGTCTTTTATTGGCAGTTGATCTCTTGATCTCTTTCAGCAACCATGTTTTCGTATTGACGCACTTACATTTTTAGGTGGTGCAACGAAATCCATGTGGGACCTGTTGGACATCCGTTCAAATCATGTAGAGGCCCAAATGCTTCACTTCGTAGGGGACATCATGAGTGGACAAAGGCAGTGGTTGAGGACATACTAGTTCCAATTGATGCTTACCACCTCTTTGACCGTCTAGGTAGGCGTATACCTCATGAAGACAGGTTTTCAGTCCCTCGAGTTCCAGCAGTTGTTGAGCTCTGTATTCAAGCGGGTGTTGATTTGCCTGAGTTTCCAACGAAAAGAAGAAGAAAGCCAATCATTCGCATTAGCAAAAGTGAGTTTGTTGATGCTGATGAAAGTGAACTGCCAGACCCTGATCCATATGTTCCAATGGAAAGTATATTAACTGAGGAAAATGATAACAGATTAGTAGTCCCATCAAATGCAGATGAAATAGTCTTGCTTGCCGAGGAAACACTTGAAGCATGGGAAAAAATGAGAGTAGGAGCGAACAGGTTGATGAAAATGTACCCTGTGAGGGTTTGTGGCTATTGTCCTGAGGTACATGTTGGCGGCAGTGGACATAAGGCACAAAATTGTGGGGCACATAAGCACCAGCAACGGAATGGACAACATGGCTGGCAGTCTGCAGTCCTTGATGATTTTATACCCCCAAGATATGTTTGGCACGTTCCTGATCTCAGTAAACCCGAATTACAAAGGGAGCTCAGGAGCTTTTATGGTCAGGCTCCAGCAGTGGTTGAAATATGTGTGCAGGGCGGTGCTGCTGCACCTGAACGCTACCAACCAACAATGAGGTTAAACGTGGGGATTCCATCGACTGTAAAAGAAGCTGAAATGGTAGTGTAACTGTTTCTCTTTTTACCCTTCACAATCATCTGTTACATAGTGTAAGAATAGCGTGTAACCTATTGAAGTTGCACATTATATTTCTCAGTGGAAATCTAAACATAAGTTCATGATTTATAATACATGGTTCTCCTAGAAAGTAGGAAATTTATTGTTGGAGCTTAATGGCTCATGCTAGCCATTTGCTTACCACTATAAATATTCTCTTTGCAAATCTTTTGCTCTCCATCTCAATTCCTATATTTTATGACCGCCTCTTCCAAGTTTTCTATCATCATGCACATGAATTTTTGAAGTACAGCAAAAGATTTTATCATATTAGAGAAGAGAATGGTGGGATCGCAGAATGATCAGGCAGGTCAAAAGCTTCCGAATTCAGGGAAGCAAACAGATGGGGTTCTCCACCAGCGCAGCAAACCTCCCATCCGTCCGCTGAAGATAGTTCTTGGTGGCGTCGCCTTTGTTTACATCGGGTATTTGACCTTGTGTCCTTTCGGACCCCTTAGGAGGAAGTCGGAGACTACGGCCTTGGAGGCTGCCATCATAGAAAAGAAACGTTCTCGCAACTAAATGAGGTGTTTGATCAGCACTTGAAAGCAGCAGAAATTATTCAGTTTGATCTCCAGTTTTTCTACATTGTAGTAGCTTGTTATTTGTATTGTTTTGGTCTGTCTCATTTTTTAAAAAATATTATTTGACATATATTTTAAGGTGCATATAAAATATAGTTTTATAATTGTTTTAATATAAATATTTTATTCTAGTTTAAATAATTTATAAACTTATATTTTATAAAAAATTAAAATACGTGTCAAGCCCGTACGAGGTTGGCTCATGTGCTAAAATAAAATTGCCAGTATGAGATTGGTTGTATCCGCAAAAGCGAAATTGCACGTTCACTGTTTGCACGCATTTTGAGGCTCTTATAAAGTATAGTTTCATAATTTTTTTTCAAAATTTTCTTTTTTTAATAAAAGTTTAAATATCAAACTTTTATACATAGCAAAAAAAATTAAAATATATTATAAAACTATATTTTAGATGAGTGTGGAAAAGTATGTCAAAAAGTAATGTACAAAAAGTAATGTAAAAAAAGAGGGAGTAACTGTTTTAAGAGGCAAATTTACTCCTAAATTGCAAAGAAAGGCGAAATGAATTTAAAGTTTGTTTGGCAAACGACTGGGTATTACTATTAGCAGTGTTGTTTGGGTAAACCTTGCAAGTTTATGACATCCCGCACCAAATCAGACTTATTATTTTTATATAATTTTGGCTAAATAAATATTTACGAACTGGAACATATTTTATGTCTTACAAGTTACACATTAAAAGTTGAATAAAGCCCTTAATTTAATTTGCTTCTAACAGACGAAAAATTTAGGGCTTTTTTTATTCATAACCATGATTTCAATCTTATTTCTAAAAATACTACCTTATTCAATCTTATTTTCAAAAATACTACCTTCACTAAAATATTTTCAAAAATACTGTGGTTGCATATGCAACCATATATGCAACTACAAATCCTGATTTCAAGTTTCAGATTTCAAATGTCATTTTCGACCTCATCGTTGGAATCCATATATATATATATATATATATATATATATATATATATATATATATATATATATATATATATATATATATATATATATATCGATTCCAACGATGAGGTCGAAAATGACATTTGGAAACTGGAACTTGAAATCAGGGATTCAGTTGCATATATGGTTGCATATGAGGTTGTATTCAGTTGATTCTATTGTAATCTAATGGCCCCGCAGGGGCACCCATACATCAGTTGCAACTTACAGTTTTCCGTTGCATATGAGGTTGCATATGAGGTTGCACGCAACCTCATATGCAACCTCATATGCAACTAAATGCAACTGAAAACTGTAAGTTCCAACTGAAGTATGGGTGCCCCTGGCGGGGCCATTAGATTGCAATAGAATCAACTGAATGCAACCTCATATGCAACTAAATGCAACCTCATATGCAACTAAATGCAACTGAAAACTGTAAGTTCCAACTGAAGTATGGGTGCCCCTGGCGGGGCCATTAGATTGCAATAGAATCAACTGAATGCAACTATATGCAAGTGAATACAACCATATGCAACTATATATGCAACTGAATTCCTGATTTCGAGTTCCAGTTTTCAAATGTCAATTTCGACCTCATATTTGGAATCCATATATATATATATATACATATATATATATATATATATATATCGACTTCAAAGATGAGGTCGAAAATGACATTTGAAAACTGAAACTGGAAATCAGGATTTGTAGTTGCATATATGGTTGCATATGCAACCACCGTATTTTTGGACAATATTTTCAAAAAGGTAGTATTTTTGAAAATATTTTAGAGATTTGAAAATAAGATTGGATAAGGTAGTATTTTTGAAAATAAGATTGAAAAAACAATATACAAGATAATTCCCCAAAAATTTATTTGAATTTTCGATTCCGAATAATTTTTTATCGTTTATATTCTAATATTCAGAGGGGCGACTTTGGAATGTTTACTCTTAAGTCAACGGATATTACATTGTTTTAACTCATTATTTTTTCGTTCAAATCGATATACATTTCTTTGGCGTTAAAAACGAAAATTATATTAATTAGTATAAACTATCTATCATCTATGTATAAAAAAATAAAAGAAATGTAATGAATAAAAAACAGTAGTAAAATAGGCATAAACCTCTCAGATTTTGGTACTTGTTTCTCTTCATTCATCTCAAAGGACACCGAGCGAGAGAGAGGAGAGAGATTATCCGAAGTAGAAAAATTTCGAGAGAGAGAGAGAGATTATAGATACAGATAAAAACACCGCTAGTGTGTGCGTTTGTGTGTGCCCAAGGGGGAGATAAAAGAATTGGATACACACACTGTATATGATATATGAAATACAAATACTCCATGGAGCTATCATATCAACCCCAGTTCAGTCGTTTTGTGTTCGACCCCTCCACTCCCTCTGCACCTCGTATAATCTCTCTCTCTCTCTCACTCACTCCCACTCCCTCTCTCTCTCTCTCTCCCTCCCTCTGTGAATTCGAGTTATTTTATAATTGGTATTGTGTTGTTGGTCAGGCAAGAGTGGAGCAAGGTGTTTTCCATCAACTTCATCGCTTTTTAAGCCGGTAATTCTATTAATTTTGTATCTTGTTTTTGTATTAGATTAAATGATAATTATCTACGTAGTTGTTTATTAATTTCAAGATTCTACCTCTTTTAGTTGGTTGGTTGTAATTTGCTTACAATTGAATGAATTTTGTGTTTTTGGTGTGGATGATTATATGGGTTTCATCTGTTTATATTTTACTACGGCTATTGTGGTCAAGATTGTAGCTCTTTATGAGAATGGTAGATGGTAATATTGATTACACTTCTAAGTGACAATGATGACTAGGATTAATATTCTTGAGGAATGTGTAACTTCTGCTGTTGATTGCGGACAATAGCAACAAAGTGTTGGATTTTTTCCAGCTTCTTTTTACTTGAGTTTTTTATATTATGAGCTGAAAGTACTTGGATTGATCGGTTGCATTGAAATGGACCCTCCAGCTGACGCCACAATTGTACGCGCACTACAGCTATCGGTCAAAATTTATTTTGAAAAGAAGTGTGCTCGATATGTTAGATGCTTTGAGAATTATAGAGTGGACCATTCAAGCATGGTAACTTGGCTGTACTAGGCTATTGCCCGAATCAGCATTTCCCCTCTTGTCGGGACGCGGATTGAATTTATTATGCTTTCTGCTTTTATAATTGCACAATGATTTTTATCCGGTAATCTTAAGTTGACATTTTAATTAGCTTGTGGTAATAGTTATGAATAGTGCCCAGTTGAAAACATTGACAGAGTGTCAGCTATAATGCCCTAACGAGCCCTTATTATTAGATACGATATCTTAGCAATTACTGCAGCCATTTTTAATCCAGATCGATGACACAATGAAGTCCAGTTTTATATTTATAGACAAACATATGTCACAGTCCTTCACCTTTTTTACGGCGAGGATGGTCAAGATAAGTGGAGCTTTAAAGTTCTTAACCCTGTTAGTCTGTTATTATCTTCTTTTTATTGGAGTCAAGTGGACCAATGAACTATACATGTTCAATTGTTACCGGTGGTCTAAATATCGGTAGCAACTAATTCTTTATTGCATCTTCACTATTATTATTATTATTGTATTTTGCTCAGAGATTATAGAATTTGCTTGAGACAATTATTGTGTAAATTTCAACAGTCTAGTTTCATTTGTTTTGCAGTTCTCTGCTGGTACAGGAACTCTCAAGAATATTGCTCAGGCAAAAGGGAGCCTGTCAAAAACATGTGGGTAATACTCTTTTAGTGTACAGTTATTTTGGTCTGTTTAATACTGCTGTTTCCATAAATTATCACCCCCAGTGCAATGTTGTCATTTCCCTTTCTGCAACCTGGATAAGTATGTGTTTATTTTGCATATTACTTGGAAAATTTGGGCACGCTGCAGAAAGCCAAAAAAAAAGGTTTTTGTTTATACTGTCAATTTATATATGTGTCTGTTATTTTGAATTATGCCATGTTTTTTGGTTTATATATGACTGCCAATATTTTTTCCTTTATATGAATGCCAAAATTATAAGTTTTTATACTTGGACACATACATATCCATGTTGGACATATTTTGTCGAGTTTGAGTAACATATAACTTAAGTTGATTTGGTTATTACGTATTTTTGTTTGTCGGGAACATCTTTGAGTTGGAACCAATTGTATATCAATTGCTCTGTTAGTTTTACAAATTACGTCTGAATTTTCACTAAGGTCAGGTCCACCTCAACGGTT
Source organism: Daucus carota subsp. sativus (assembly GCF_001625215.2). NCBI lineage: Eukaryota > Viridiplantae > Streptophyta > Magnoliopsida > Apiales > Apiaceae > Daucus > Daucus carota. Next base: position 44,165,276 of record NC_030385.2, on the reverse strand, counting down.
TAATTATGCAGGGTGTTATTTAACGAATAGTTAATTCTTTAGTTATTTGGAATGTTTTGTGAAATTCACCCACTCATCACTGACAATGGTCCATACTAAATAATGTGATCTCCCACTCAATCCTTTCGCTTAATATTTGTGACATCTTTTTACTTGCGAAAAACTACATAAAGCGAGAATCTCATGGACTAACTTCGTCTACAGTTTGCACATATATTTGATACCTACGGTTTTCCTTGGTGGAATTGTGTTAACTCAATCTAATAACTGTTTTCTTTCCTTATTTATGTATGTTTCTTCTCAGCAGACAGTCTTCCAGTTGGTTATTTTCGCAGTAAAGGAAACTATTCTTCTGCATCTTGGTGCACCTTCTATTCAACTGTAAAGCATAATTGGTCACATGATCATAATCAGAATAGAGTGCCAAGGTATATCGTTGCCAGATCAGAAATTGCTGGAACTGGGTATCCTGATGCTGCTCATCAATTACCAGGTTCCTCTTCTGGGGATTTCATAAACTTTTAATTGGGTCTCCTAGCTAATTGTTCTAACATATATTTTTTTTCTTCTTACTTGAAAGTGCAGAGCTTCAGTTGGTCTCTAAAGTTAAAGGAATCTGCTTCTATGCTGTAACTGCTTCTGTTGCCATTATTCTGTTTATGCTGATGTTGGTAGCACATCCCTTTGTGCTCTTGTTTGATCGGTATAGGAGGAAAGCCCATCACCAGATTGCCAGAATGTGGGCCATTTTGGCTGTTGCCCCATTTATAAAGGTTGAAGTTGAGGGATTAGATAATTTACCCTCATCTGATACTCCTGCTGTGTATGTGTCCAACCATCAGAGTTTTCTGGACATATATACTCTTCTCACTCTTGGTAGAAGCTTTAAGTTCATTAGCAAAACATCAATTTTCCTTTTTCCTATTATTGGATGGGCCATGTTTCTATTAGGTGCTATTCCTTTAAAGCGCATGGACAGCAGAAGCCAATTGGTAATTTTGCTTTCTCATCTGATATAATTATTTCCTCTGATGCAAGATATTAATTAGTTGCGTAGAATTGACTACAATCTTATATTCTGTTTTGCAAATATTGCTTACTTGATATGTCATAATTTCTTAAAAGACACAATTTATGTTCTTTCACTTGATGAATTTAGCAAACGCTCAAACGATGCATGGATCTTGTAAAGAAAGGGGGATCTGTTTTCTACTTTCCAGAGGGTACTCGGAGTAAAGATGGAAAATTGGGGCCTTTTAAGGTGAGTAACTTGGACAAATAGTACACCAGTATCATATAATATGTTATCATTTCATATAATATATTTTCAGAGATGATTGTTTATCTGAAGCATATTATTCTTATATACAATTTCTAGAAAGGTGCATTCAGTATTGCTTCAAAATGTGGAGTCGCGGTGGTTCCAATCACTCTTATTGGAACGGGAAAGATAATGCCCGTGGGAATGGAGAGTAGGTTATATCCTGGGTCGATCAAAGTTGTTATTCAGAAACCCATATACGGAAATAATACAGAAGCATTATGCAACGAGGCTAGAAATATAATTGCAGAAACACTGGTCAATGACGGATGAGGGTTACATTTAAAACCTTCTTTTTGTCCAAAATGATTAGTTGCTGTAGGTCGAGAGCTTTGAAGTTAGATGAAAGGTATCATTTCTGCCTTGTGTCCATTTCTGCTGTGCATAGGTGTGGTTTATCATTAGCTAACATAAAGTTAATATGTCTAAAACAAAGATAAAGTTAGATATTTTTATATAGTGATTTATATATCAATATGATATAATATTCTTCTTGAAGTACAATATTTTATACATTTGGTCTTATTTTCCTTTTTGCCCTTATCTGCTATTCTACTTGCTATCAGTTGGGTCACAGATTTGGAACCTAATAGTCTTTACATGGAAAAGTAAGGGAAAGACACCGTGCAGTGGGAAACCCTGCTGATGTGGGGAGTCCTGTGCAGCAAGTTTCTTCTTATAAAGAATATGCAGCACATCCAACCGCATCTTTCTTAAAACTCAATGCCCCATTATCTTAAAATAGAATACAAGATAAATTAAATATTTTTTACGGACTAGATTAGACTGGCAGTTCATATTTTCTTTTACACAAACCAATAATTCCAACTTGATATTTTACATTTCTAGTTTTCTACTGACACACTCTCTGAGAAGGGGAAAGCATTTCTATATGCTCTTTGGTAGGTGCAAAATACATACAGAAATACTAAAGATTATCGAAATTTCAGAGGACAAGACATGGAAAGAAATCGTTGCCGCATATTAGACTAACACGTATTGGATATGTACATCAATGATTGTTCTAGTCTGAGCTTATGAATTGAGATGTCCTTTGGTTGTACGAATATTACACTTGTATATGCTATATTATCCATTCATCTACTTCAGTGTGCTGTTTTTGCTCATCAAATTCCAGTGCTAATATGGCACCTCATTGAGAGATTTACCCAAGTTATGTGGCATAACAATGTGACTGTGTCTTTTATCCTTATCCTCTCTCTTCTTTTCGTGCTGCAGATGTGGTGTTACAATTATATACCTCAACTAACTAGAAGGAAATTCTTGCCCTGCGGCTTTTAACATTAGTCGTTTGAGATCAACTTGACCCTTAATGCTCTGGCGAAACTGAGACTTAGTTTCTTGTTTCATTATTCTTGCTTAGCATGATACAGAAGACCTGCTGCTTTTTATTACCTGTATATCTCTAAATCACCAGTAATCATCTAAATCAGTAATGGATCTTTCTCAAGGATGTATCCTGTATGGTGGGTGATAGAGTCTGTAGTGCCATAATAGCATCTGATTTATTGTAGCTGTCATGTAAAATTATTAAGGTCAGAGATGTTTTTTGTGTTTTCACAAAAAATTTGTTTCGTAGATGAATGAAGATATTTGTCGAAGATTTGTATGTATCTACTTAATTTTTATTCTGCTTTAAACTGTTTGGGAACACAATAAAAACACTTTCTTTGTTAAAACCTGAAAAAATATGGGGCTTTTCTCGTAAATAACTAAGTCTAAAAGAATTTTTGCAAAAATACTATCATTTTTTTAAAACAAATTGAAAAAATATTATCTTTCAAAAAAAATTGCAAAAATACGGTGGTTGCATATGCAACATTCTCTGCAACTGCTAGCAACCATATATGCAACAACAAATTCAACTTTGAAAAAAAAATCGAAAATAAATTTTAGTTGCATAATAAGTTGCAACTAGTTGCAAATGGCTAAAAATCAATGCTCCTGCGGGGCCGATAGCGACAACATAAAAACAACCACAAAATCAACCAATTAAGATGAAGAAGATGGGGATCTACCTCCTGTCTCTAGTTCAACCATAACAAATTGAGACGGGTGAGTGTGAATATTGAGTTTAGTGAATTCGTTGAAGGTCTCGGAGGTCAGGACTCATAATTGAAGGGCTGAACAACGTCAATGGCGTGGTTTATGAGGTAGAAGTTCGGGCGGCGTCGAGCGAAATGGGAAAAAGGGGGGGGGGAGAATGGAAGAGATGAGACGTCTGAGAGAAGGGAGAGAATGATGTTTACACGGTGGCGTGCGGCGGCGTGAGGTGTGGCCTGTAGTTTCAAGAGTGAGAGAGATCACGAGGAAAGTTTTGTAGATTAGAAGATGAAGACAGCGAAACTCCCAGAAGCAAAGAACAAAGCGTGTACTTCTGCAAATGCTTTTATTAAAATTATAAAAAAATCGTACTTTTGCAATAATATGAGGCAGGTCGTAAGTCTGCAATAAAGATGATAAAAGGGGGCATTCTTGCCAAATTCCCTAAAATTTAATGTACGGATGAATCATATTTTAATTCATTGGTGATTGTTGAGTTGATTTCTATCATACTTTAAAATTGGGTAAACACTATTAGTAAGTTTTCTGAATTATTTTTTCGCAAAATGAGTTTTTTTAATATTTTAGAGCAAAACATTACGATCATACATATAATTGGACCGGTTTATGGTAGTAAAATCAGAGGGAAAGTATTAAATATTTCAAAAATTACTTTTAATTTTTTTCAATTCTTAATTGATTATGTATAATTTGTTTAACTCATACTAATAATTTATACTATAATATAATAAGAGTCGTACAAAATTTTGGTTTGGTCATCTCATTTATAACTAAAAGTTGGTCACATGCAAACTTCTCTTACTCTTACAATATTAAAGAGTTTTATACCATTCAAATTACAAACACTTGTGATGTAATACAAGATAAAAAAACTCCACCATTATTCTTTTAAATATAATTTATATATTATTTATATACTATATTATAATAAACAGATATTGGTATAATTCGTAGTCGTCCAAAAAAATGTAATCAGTTGGTAAATATAATCTGGTTAAAATCTAATTCATTAATACTAAAATACTAATAAGATGATATTAAAATTTAAATTATAATTAATAAATCACGAATTCTATACTCGCCCGTACTTCGCACTGGTTAAAGGCTAGTACTAATAATAATGAGACTCTGCATATATATAATTATCTAAGTAAAAATTCCTAAGTAAAACCAGTAATCTATGTGCCATGTTATTTTGAAAGATATTTAGAATGAGTAGTATTGCTCAACCATAATCCGTAATTCTAAATGTTAATCGTACCTAGAACATATTAAATAAAAGTAATTTAAATAAATCAATCTACTTATCACTTATCAGAGTATAACCAGAACATATTTTTGGGAATTTGGCAAGAATGCCCCCTTTTATCATCTTTATTGCAGACTTACGACCTGCCTCATATTATTGCAAAAGTACGATTTTTTTATAATTTTAATAAAAGCATTTGCAGAAGTACACGCTTTGTTCTTTGCTTCTGGGAGTTTCGATGTCTTCATCTTCTAATCTACAAAACTTTCCTCGTGATCTCTCTCGCTCTTGAAACTACAGGCCACACCTCACGCCGCCGCACGCCACCGTGTAAACATCATTCTCTCCCTTCTCTCAGACGTCTCATCTCTTCCATTCTCGTCCCCCCCCCTTTTTTCCCATTTCGCTCGACGCCGCCCGAACTTCTACCTCGTAAACCACGCCATTGACGTTGTTCAGCCCTTCAATTATGAGTCCTGACCTCCGAGACCTTCAACGAATTCACTAAACTCAATATTCACACACACCCGTCTCAATTTGTTATGGTTGAACCAGAGACAGGAAGTAGATCCCCATCTTCTTCATCTTAATTGGTTGATTTTGTGGTTGTTTTTATGTTGTCGCTATCGGCCCCGCAGGAGCATTGATTTTTAGCCATTTGCAACTAGTTGCAACTTATTATGCAACTAAAATTTATTTTCGAATTTTTTTTTCAAAGTTGAATTTGTTGTTGCATATATGGTTGCTAGCAGTTGCAGAGAATGTTGCATATGCAACCACCGTATTTTTGCAATTTTTTTTGAAAGATAATATTTTTGCAATTTGTTTTAAAAAAATGATAGTATTTTTGCAAAAATTCTTTTAGACTTAGGTATTTACGAGAAAAGCTCTAAATTTTATATATTTAACTCATTTTAATTAATATAATTTTTACATATGTAGAGATCCATCATTATTAGAAAGTAGGAGTCAATCGTAACAAAATAGATTTAACAAATTTTGCATGATCAACGAAAAAAGTCGATTAAAATATGTAACAAAAATATAAATAATTTTACAATCAGCTAGCAAATCGCATGTGTTTTGTAATTTAATTGTTTACGATTAAATTCATGGTGTCAGAAAATCTTCGACACTATCTCACAATAAATGATTTAAGACAGCAATTAAATAGGAAGACACACGCTGTCACGGTTGTTTAGTGTTAATTAATTGCGTACCAAGCTGCCCAAAGACGGCAATTATGTGGAGTCAAACACTCTGCCTCCCGACTAATATCCCGATAAACAAATAAATTAAACATAAAACAAGTTAACTTAACAATTAAAAAATGTATTTGATAGTAGGAAATATAATAACACGAGTTATAAACAGCGCAAGTGGACACAGTCAAGGCTTATCTGACTCGGGCCTGTCTTACATTCGCTGCTTCTGCTGTCAGTCTCGAACTCTCAAATCTGTCCTGACAACTGTGAGTCTCTCTCTCTCTCTCTCTCTCTCTCTCTCTCTCTCTCTCTCTCTCTCTCTCTCTCTCTCTCCTGCGAGTCTCCCCCCCTCCCCCCCTCTCTCTCTCCTGTGAGTCTCTCCTTCCCTCGATCTCTCTCTCTCTCTCTTTCTCTCACACACACACACACACAACTGTTAGTCTCTCCTCTCTTCCTCTCTCTCTCTCACACACACACAACTGTTAGTCTCTCCTCTCTCTCTCTCTCTCAATTATATGTATCTTTTTATATATGATATGAAGGATGTACACACACCTACGCTCTACATATAACATATGTACATGTCTGTGTAAATCGCAGCCTTGATTTTGGAATTTTGATGTGTTCTAGTGTGATTGATGCTTAAGATTAGTGAATTTTATGAATTTTACAGGCTTATATAGATATTGCATATTTTTAAGCAATAGTACAGCTCATGTTTAAGATGAAGGAAACTGAAAGCTTTGTTGTCACTGTGTCGTTTTTTTTTCCTCTTCTAATTTATCTGATACATCATGTGAATATCTTAGTGTTGCCTTAATAAATAACTGAAAATTATTACTAGCCATGATTGCTGAATGAAAATTTGTGGAATTCCGGGACTAGGTTAATTACAAGTAAGTGTAGGAACAGACGTGATTGCTATGTATGCATTATCAAGAACAAAGTGGAAATTATACTCTTCCCATCAACTGCAAGTCTTATAAAAAAAGATTGATGACCTTTTGCCCCTTATAGTTTATGATGTTGTACCCATTAAGCCGCAATGTTTAAACCTGTAGTTTTTGGCCCCCAAGGTACAGGGTGTATACATATTGATGCTTTTATAGCGACAGAGGTGTACATCGGTATATGTTAGAGGGACAAAAAAGACAATTAACTTTATGATTTCCCTCCAAAACAAAGTCGATTGCTTTTTTGTCCCTTTGTGATCACATTTTCTTTGTTTTGGAGAGAAATCACAAAGTCTGTTGTCTTTTTTGTCCCTCCGATATATATCGTAATACACATCTGTAAAGGTACGGGTTTAAGCTTTAGTGCTTGATGGGTACATAGTCATAAACATTAAGGGGCAAAGATCATAAAGCCTACAAAAAATGTAGAAATTAAGTTCAGATAAGGAAGCAGCAGCGGCAAATAAATTATGATACAAAATTCATCGTATTATGCAATATTATTGAAAAGTGGCTGAAAATGTGATTATGGTAAAAAAAAGTTGCGTCTCTTATGCTGTGTTATTGAGAAGTTGTATGTTTTCAGACTCATTTTGTGTAGTATCTAAATTGCTAATAATTGAATTTTAAGTCTTGTCAGAGAAATAAATACTAGATTTTCACTCCATGATTATATGAGACCGTTGATTTGTTTATTTAATATCTCGCCTCTTGGTATCTGATGCAGTTTGTATATTAGCTTCCTACTGTACAAATGTTCGATTGTGGGCCCAAGTCCAAGTCCGATTATCTTGGTGGCCAGCGGGAGAGGTTTGTGAGGTAAGTTGGTTTGTACTTCATTTGTCTGAACATTTGAATTTTGCCTTGATCTTTTGTCGGGTTAACTTATAATACCATATCTGCTATCAATGTATCTTTCAGAAATTTATACTACTTGTCTGACCAACGTGCTGTTTAGCTGTGAATTGTGTTTATATTCTTTTCACTTGTCATTCAAAGAACAAATTCTATATATTCTTTCATTTTTACAAATATAAAAATAATTAAACATTCTCATGAAATTAGTTATCTTGAAATGGATAACATTTACTGGTTCGTGATAAAAACAATGGTATGCGGTATATATAAAGTTGAGGAAACCCGTGTTGGTTTTATGTATATATGTAAATACACACATCTTTAGTCATTGCATTCTTCAAGAAAATGTATTTACTTATCCTTGCTTAAAATAATATCTATCCTCCAATCTCCAACTCATGTCTTGAATTTGGTTTTATGCAAACTCTATTAAGCTCAATTAGCCTTAAGGTGTTGCATGAATTCTTTGTTGCGAAATAAACCAGCACCGATTCTCTTTCTTAAGCTACTAGAATCCGCCTAAGTAGAATATCGAAAGTTGATATCATGAATCATTGTTCTGATGTGTTTGTATATTCATCACCGACAATTTCTAATGTGGTCATCCTCTGGCCTCTGAAGATTCTTTTCTTTGTTTTGAGAATCATCCTCTTCTGTGATTACACTGAAGTACGTTAGACTCTTGATAACTGATCGGTTCCTGTTTCAAGTAGATACTTTTTCTTAATATTTTTGTCTGTTTAGGCTGGATGAATTGGATTCCCGATCATCATCACCATCTGCTGCAATTGAAATGAATAAATGTGGGTTTAGCATTGAGGGCTTGGGTCGTCCCAGCCATGCAACTAATGACCCATCTAAATCATATAAGCAAGGAATGCAGAAAGGATCCGAAGGACTGATGTCTATTGGCCGTTCTCTTGGATTCGGTGTTTCTCGAGCAGTGTTTCCGGAAGATCTTAAAGTCTCAGAGAAGAAGATATTTGACCCCCAAGATAAATTCCTTTTATCATGGAATAAGTTCTTTGTCATTTCATGTATCATAGCGGTCTCTATAGATCCATTGTTCTTCTATCTTCCAGTTTATAGCAGAGTGCCAAAATGTTTGGGGATTGATAGGAAGCTAGCTATCGTTGCTACAACACTTCGTACTGTTGTTGACGTATTCTATCTTATTCACATGGCCCTTCAGTTCCGAACAGCCTATATAGCTCCATCATCTAGGGTCTTCGGACGAGGGGAACTTGTGATAGATTCTGCAAAAATAGCCAAGCGGTACTTGCTGAGCCATTTTATCATCGATTTTCTGGCAGTGCTTCCCATACCACAGGTTTGAGTATTGTCTTCTAGATTCTTCTATTGTTAGAGGTTTAATATGTTTTCCCTACTTATTCTATCTCAAGTTGATTATATTAATGAATTTTGTCTTGTTAGAGTTCTACATTAAACTGTAATGGTTGTTTAACTTATTATTCTTATATTATTGTATTAGCTGCTTGTCCCCTAGATTAAAACCACATAATATCGTCCAGCCAAGATTAATTTAGGTTGTTTTCACTTGGAATGAATGGGATGAGGGAAACCAAATGAGTATAAGAAAAAGAAAGGAGAAGGAATGTACTAGCGGGAGAATAAATTAATGACTGCATTCACATGTTTGATTGTCCTAGTCATTTCTGAAGAATGAACTGACCTTTGAGTATTTTTTAATACTTAATCATATCAAATGCTAGTACACAAATTATACCAGTTCTGTAGATTGGAGGTAGAATATTGCAAACTTTGAAAAAAAAAAGAAGGAAATATAGCATGATAATTTTAAACTAGTGTGTTCAGGATTGTAACTTTTTCCACAAGTCATGTAAGACAGTCAAAACTTTGTATCTCAGGTCAAAGGTTTCAACAAATTTTATAATTGTTATAGACACAAACACGCTGATACACATATATATAGCACTATGTTTCAGTCTAGAAACTATATTAATAATTTTCATTCAATATTGATGTCTTCTCACATATTTCTTGTAATAAAGGAAAATGCATAACATATATTAATTATGTGCAGATAGTTGTGTGGAGATTTCTGCAGAACTCAAATGGTTCTGATGTATCGGCTACAAAGCAAGCCTTACTGGTTATCGTCTTGCTCCAGTATATACCTAGGTTGCTGCGTTTCATACCGTTAACTTCAGAACTTAAAAGGACTGAGGGTGTGTTTGCTGAAACAGCATGGGCTGGTGCTGTGTACTATCTGCTATTGTACATGCTCGCCAGTCATGTAAGCACCTTCCAAGTTGGTAGGCCATGTGTCCTACTTATGATTATTTCTTTCCATCAAATCATGCTCTCATTAATTCATAAAAATTACTTAGATTGCCACAACCTTCTTAATGTTCTCTGATTATGTATTTGTTTTTTGTGTACATTTTGATTCCTGTAGCTACAGCTTATTAAATGCAGCAGCATTTTTTCTCTAAAATTAATTGGGTGAGTTCTGTGCAGATCGTTGGAGCTTTTTGGTATTGGTTATCGGTAGACCGTTATAATACATGCTGGGATAAAGCTTGTAGAAGTAGTAAAGGCTGCATAACAGATTTCCTGTATTGTGGCAATGAAAATTTGAGTGGTTATGATGGCTGGAAAAGTGTCAGTGATTCTGTTCTAGATTTAAAGTGCGGAGTGGATGGTGAAAAAAACCCATTTGATTTTGGGATATTCAAGCAGGCTTTATCATCTGGTATCGTTTATTCCAGGAAGTTCATCTCCAAGTACTGTTATTGTTTGTGGTGGGGGTTGCAAAATTTAAGGTAACCTTTAACATCTGTTCTCATTATTTTGCTAATTATCCCATATTGGATACATTCTGTGGTTTCCTTTTTATTATCTATGAACATTTATAAGCGTTGAATAATATCACTCTAAGCTTTTTTTTGCTTATTACGATCGTTGCCAACTCTCAAGTTCGGTGATAGGATTCTTAGGAATGGTCTTAAAACCGTTGAATAATCTCTCTCTCTCTCTCTCACACACACACACACACACATTTTTTTTCATGTGAAGTATCCACTTACTATTTGTTAGATATATATACTTTCAACGTGCAATGCCATACATGTCGACACTGTTGTGTTCGATAAGTACTGTGAAGCCTGTCTAATATTTTGATATTCTTTATCTCACCCTTTCAATCACAATCTATTATCGGAAATATTTCATGTATATTACTAATCTCTTCAGATTTATCATAAATGGACCAATATAATAATACTTGGTTAATATGGATTAAGCATGTGCTCTGCATAAAATCTCAGTTTGTTTGAATCAAAGATGGAAATTCTATGCCTCTTTTTATCTTAAATAAGTAAAATTCTGATCAGTCATTATTCTGAAGTTGAATTTCAAAAAATGTTAAAATCCTAACTATGTTTAGCATTGCACCTCTAGGCAAACTTCTACTAGCTCCTTGATTTTGTCTTCATGAACGTTATTGAACACCTCTCAGTTGCAATATCACAAGGTTTTGCATGCTTCATTGTTGCATGCTAATCTTTCAAATTTCTGTATACCTTTTATTCAGTTGTAACTATTATATTTGAAATGTATCTCAGATCGATACCGATAGAAACTATATCTACTTTAAGATTTATTAAGCGAAAAGAAATTGTTAACCTACCTCCAAAAAGTTTTAGTATATGCAAGATAAAAGTCGTAGACCAGAAGTCTGCTCTTTTAGGTTTTTTTAAACCAACATGCAGGAAATCTTCTCACTTTCTTACCTAAAGTAGAACATGTTCTCAAATTTAATTATCATCAGCCGGCATATATTTTCTATCCATTGGTGCAATTAATGTGCATCAAATTTTTCTATATCGTAGTTTTTTATACGATTTAGCTTTCCTAGAGAGTAATTATGACAAATATTTTTTTCCATAGAAATAAGATTAAACTTGATTGATACGAGACTGATGCTCGAGTGCTTCATTGTATTTCTGCAGTACACTTGGACAGGGACTTCAAACAAGCACTTTCCCAGGAGAATCCATATTTTCCATTGCACTAGCCATTTTTGGTCTAATTCTCTTTGCACTGTTGATTGGCAACATGCAGGTAATTTTTGAGCTGAATCATCAAAGGCCTTCCAAATTAGGCAACTTGTTTAGTTTTCTCAGTTTAAGTGCGCCACAGATTGTCTATTTAGTTAGTATGATTTTCCAGTTAAGCTATGCTACAATGACAATCTACTCAAATGATGAAAACCTGTCTGTATGAAGGGAAAGTTGGGTTCCAGTTGCTCGTATTTAGTACTTATAATATGGTGCTATTGGCTGGCAGGGCCGCCTCTGACACCTAATAGGCCCTAGGCTCACTCCAAACTAACTTTCCTATATAGCTCCTACTTATTACACAAGTATTTAAATTTTTATCCTCAATTTTTATAAGATTTAATTTTGTAAACAAACTTTTTTTTTAAAGACTGGAAGAATAAAAGTAAATGCTTGGATTTTGTAAGTTTTAACTACAGAAAGAATCAAGATGAAAAATGAAAATATAAGATAGCTTGTAGTGCCTAAATTTAACACAGAAGGTAAAGAATATTAAGGATCTCTTGTGGCAGTAGTCAAGAAGACAAGAAAGTTTTTTCTGTTTTTTTGCTTTTTAACAAGAATGGAAAATACAAAGAAAATCTTCTTAATCTAACTTTTATTCCAATGTAAGTGTTCTAATTCTAAACGATTAAGATATAATATTGTACACATTAATGTGTTATTGTGAGAAGCATTTCTTAATTTGATAGCATTGAAATAAAAGCTGAACCTATATATCTTAAACAGTACATGGTTTATAACTTACACCTTTTTCCCATGGATGTTCACTGCATCTATTACTACCCCTTTTAAGTTGGTCATTTATTTACTTTTTTAGATTAACATTAAAAATTAAGTTTAGTTCACCTCTTGTTTATAGTAGAAAAGCAAAGAGTAATATGTCTCACTAGCCCTTTTTCATATGGCATGGTATATGTGGCGCTACTTCAGCCTATCTGAGGATGTAATTTGGATGAGGAAAATACTCATGTTTCCATAATTCCTTGAAAGCTCGAGGATTTATTTATTTTCGTAATCTACATGTCATTTTTTTTTTGGGGGGGGGGGGTGTTTGTAGCTGGAATATTATTATTTTTTTGCTATTACTCAGGATTTTCGCCAATTAGTTTCGAAGTTCCCTGCTTCTGAGCTCACTTATTTTAATCTGTATTGCATTTTCAATACTTTTCTGATTTTTATTTATACTCTAGCTATATTATAAGTAGAGCAGTCATGCATTATCTGATGATGTGATTTCCTATAATTTGAGCTTACTCTTTTATTTTGTTGATTTTAGAGGCTAACTTTTTTTTTTTATGCTTCTGTGAAACTTAAACTATAATATATCTAGAAACGTTTTAAGGTGAATGATCTAGTCAGCTAGCACAAATCACATTGAAGTAGGTTGGAGATTTTTTTGTATATTGAATCTCTCAAATAATATGTACACACACGCAGACACACTAAATTTTCTATGTTTGATTAAGAGACAATGTGTCTTGAACCCTGAGTAAATAAAAGAAGTTTTGGTTGATATGCTTATGCATGGTTAAGGTACTCAAGGACGTCCAAAGTTTAGGGTTTGTATACTTGGTAAAATTATCTTTGTTCCTCTTGGAAGCTTGTTATCTTCTATTTAGCAGGACGTAAGGCCTGATTTGCGAAGCTGAGTGTCATTGTTAGTGATCACGTCTTTTTGGTTTTGTTATTATCACAGACATACCTTCAGTCGCTAACAATTCGGCTGGAGGAGATGAGGGTTAAAAGGCGTGACTCAGAGCAGTGGATGCATCACCGTTTGCTTCCGCCAGATCTCCGGGAACGTGTTAGACGCTATGACCAATACAAGTGGTTAGAAACACGTGGAGTTGATGAAGAGAATATAGTTCACGGTCTTCCGAAGGATCTCAGAAGAGACATAAAGCGGCATCTTTGTCTAGCTTTAGTGAAGAGGGTATCTCTTGAAAAACTTGAAACTTTCTCTTATATATGTTCAACCTAATGCATAGTTTTCATGCCATTGAGTGCTTTTGTGACTATCTCTCCACACATATCGACTACCATATATATATATATATATATATATATATATATATATATATATATATATAGGCTCATGATCAAATAGAAACCACTCTTAAAATAAAAACTAGAAACCAGTTTCCCTACCACTATTTATAACTACGGGTATCACTAATTTATACTGCACTAATCACTGTTTTTATACAGTATGTAAATAGCGATTTTTATTATCAAAATTGAGAAAATCTACTTATCTAAACTATTGATAATCGATTATAGATGATCAATTTCATCCGTAAGAAGGTTCTTGACGGTAGAAAGCCGCAAGAGAAGTTGTATGATGATGGTAAGTAGTCGTTAGTTTTGTAAGTTATGATGGAAAGTGTATGTGACTATTGGTGATGATAGACGATGGTGGCAAGTCATGAAAACGTCTGGTAATGGTGGTAAGAGGTCCATTATTAAGATTTGGGGGAAGATGATGGTCATATGCGTTGCATATATGTGTATATATATATTTATATCCGCGAGATATGCTATATATAAATTAGTGATATGTTATGTACAAATTAGTGATTTCTATAGTTAAAAATAGTGATAAAAAACTGTCCAGAAACTGGTTTTTAGTTTTTAGGCTAATTTGGTTTCTATTGGAATAGTACTCTCTCTCTCTCTCTCTCTCTCTCTCTCTATATATATATATATATATATATATATATATATATATATATATATATATATATATATTTGTCATAATTAGATATTAATGATACTTCTATTCTGAAACTTGGCATAGATCTTGGAATAACTTGTCAGGTTTCCTAATCCCCATTTCAAATCAAATAGGCTGACGAAATATATATACAATTATATCCAACTTTAGAGCCACATGCTTTTCACCTTCTACATATAAATACTTGAAACTGAACCTTAAATCTTGAAATTGGAATAATCTGAAATTTTTGTATACTTTTGTACATCAATTTAATTAGCATGTTACTTCTGGCATCCCTTAGTGATCAAAATCTTTGTCAACCCCTTTCTAGGTTCCTCTATTTGAAAAGATGGATGAGAGGTTACTTGATGCAATTTGTGAGCGGCTGAAACCATGTCTGTATACCGAAAATACTTACATAGTTCGAGAAGGAGATCCAGTTGATGAGATGCTCTTCATCATACGTGGGCGCCTTAAAAGTGTAACCACTGATGGTGGAAGAAGTGGGTTTTTCAATGAGAGTTTGCTGAAAGAAGGGGACTTTTGCGGAGAAGAGCTTCTAACATGGGCACTTGACCCAAAATCTGGTGTCAACCTACCCTCATCTACTCGTACAGTAAGGGCATTGACAGAGGTGGAAGCTTTTGCTCTAACAGCCGAAGAGTTAAAATTTGTTGCCAGTCAGTTCAGGCGTCTTCACAGCAGACAGGTTCAACACACTTTCCGCTTCTACTCACAGCAGTGGAGAACCTGGGCTGCTTGCTTCATCCAAGCTGCCTGGCGCCGATATTCCAAAAGAAAAATTCTTGAACTTCGGCGGAAGGAAGAAGAAGCAGAAGCATTAGCTGGAGCCAGCAGGAATGTTGGTGGAGGTTCTTATAGCCTTGGTGCCACCTTCTTAGCTTCTAGATTTGCAGCGAACGCTCTTCGTGGGGTGCACCGGAATAGGAATCTCAAGAGTGCAAGAGAACTGGTGAAACTACAAAAGCCCCCGGAACCTGATTTCTCTGCTGATGCAGATTAATATGTAAATTTGATTAACGTTGACGAAAGATTCTTTTAGTTTTGTTAATATGATTTCAAATGTAAATTAGGTATTGTGTTATGTGTAGGTTTCAGTTTGTTATATAAGAATCTATAGCTGTAAAACTATATGCTATTGCTCATGAATCTTTGTTATATATTTGTCCTAATTTGCAGGTTTGTAGTTTCTGTTTTAGCGTTGCAGGTGTTTTGGTGTTTCAAATCTGTAAAAGTATGCATGGATGTGCTTACCTATTCCCCCATTAGCTGTTCTAGTTTGAAATTTTACAGTCAAAATGGAATTATTCTCCTATATAATTTGTTTTTTGAAGAATTTGACACATCGTTGCGGTAAGAATGATAAATAGGCAAGAGCTTTTCCACTACCTATATGGTTAACATCGACCTGACAAAAACAGAAAACACACGAAGAATTTAAAAAAAAAGTTTTTTTGTTTGCTAGATAGTAATCAAATAAAGTTCATCAAATGGAGAAGGCAAAGAAGAAAAAAGTGGCTACTATATGGAGCTGAGGATTACTAAATGCTGACAAAGAAAAAACTACCGATATTATTGATAACTACTCTCTGTCGTAAATCAGACGAGTTCGTTAACTTTTAGACGAGCATTTTCGTTAACTTTTAGATGAGCATTCAGACGAGTTCGTTAACTTTTTGACGAGCATGCAAAATGCATCCTTCTTTCATCATAAATTAGATAAGTACGTTAGTTTTTCACATGTAGCATGTGTTGATCGCATAATTATGTAATTTATTTTTAATTTTTTTCTTTTTTAAATAAAAGTTTAAATATAAAATTCTAATTTACAATTTGAAAAAAAATAAATTACTTAAATAGACGGTCAATATATTTTAAAATGCGACCCCAAAGTCTATTATCTAATTTGAGATGGAGCAAGTAGCAAAAGAGAACACCGGGTCAGAGGAACTGAAACATTGATTTTGAACACAAGTATAATGCATTATATACAGTATACTATGAAATTATGCTATATACAGTACTCCCTCCGTCTCATTTTAACTGCCTTTTTAGAATTTGATTGTTGTCCCAAAATAAGTGACTTTTTCTTGTTTTCATACACTATTTGGTAGGTGAATTTCAATTTTGCCCCTCATTAATACAGCTTATATTTTCTATGCAATACAAATTGTAGTTTAGTTTGATTTTATGAGGGGTAGCTATGTAAAAGTATTCAAATAAACACCTCAATAAATGTAAAAATTGGTTTGTGTGCATCTCTCTAAAAAAAGCAGTTAAAATGGGACAGAGGGAGTAGCTTCTTTTTTTTCCCGTCATGAAGGCGTGCATTATATACAGTATACTATGTAATTATGCTATCAGCACCCACATTTTAGTGAATTGAAAGAAAACCCTATGGCAATGGGGTTAGTGAATTGAAAGAAAACCCTATGGCAATGGGGTTACAAACTTTAAGAGAAGACGATAACAGAATACAAGCATGGTATCTCGTAAATGCTCCATAAAAAAGGGATCGCCCTCTAACATTCTACCATTTCACAATTCACATGAACAAGGAACTTCTACCATGTATATATGCAGATCCAACAAAAGTATGCTAGACGCCATTGTCATATGTTCTTTCTTCATAAAAAAAATCTTTTGGCAATTTTAATTGTCTTGATACATATTTGTAGGAATCTAAAGATCAAACAGAGAAAATAAAAATAATTGAAAAATTCATATTTCCGCCATCTGCTGAAAAGTTTACAAAATATTTCTATATTAAATAACCCCAGGAGGCAATTTAAAAACTATTGGTGGTAGCTTCATGTTGCAATGTGTGATGCTCAATCAGGAGTATAGCTGTGATTTCTCAAAGATCAATGTGGAAAATCATTTACCTCCATGTTCATCACTTAATCAATCTTCACTGATGAATAGACGAGCCTTGTGAACCAAAGACATGCGTAAAACCCAATGGTACCAGTGACCACGAAGAAAGCATATGAAGCAATCAGCATGTAACCGAAGTATAACATGCCAGACACTGGCTTTGTGATCTCTAGCTTGGTGAAGAAGTAAAATGATGCATAGAGAAAGAGATATAGAGCTGAAGAACCTGAAGTCAGGTACGACCTCCACCACCAGAGGTAATCCTCACTGCATAGCTGGAAGTAGCATAGCACGATTGTTATCTCGGCACAGGTGACAATCAGGATGATGAACACAAGGAAGAGAAATCCAAATATGTAATAGAACTGTTGCAACCAAATAGAGGTGAGGATGAAAAAGAGCTCAATAAATACAGCTCCGAAGGGAAGTATTCCCCCAATCAGGATAGAAAAGACTGGGTGCATGTACCATGCCTGCTCAGGTATCTGCCTTGGAATCTTATTAGTTTTAACTGGATCCTCAGGTGAAGGCTTCCTAAAACCCACATAACTCCCCACAAAAACTAGTGGTACTGAGATGCCGAACCACAAGAATACCAAGGCAAACATGGTACCAAATGGCACAGCCCCTGAAGATTTTTGACCCCAAATCAGAGCATTTAATACAAAGAATATAATAAATGCAATTCCCGGAAACATGAAAGCTGTTTGGAGGGTGATCTTTTTCCAATTTGTCCCCTTGAACATCTTGTAGAGACGGGCAGCAGCATAACCACCAAAAAGGCCCATGAAGACATATAACATAAGTAGAGCTGTCATTAGCCCACCTCGGTTTGAAGGGGATAAGAACCCAAGTACCGCAAATACCATGGTGAGAAGTATCATTCCGAAAAACTGAACACCAGTCCCAACATAAACACAAAGCAAATCAGAGTTCACTGGCGGCCTAAAAACATCCCCATGAACCAGTTTCCATCCTGTTTCTTCTTGAGCTTCTTCCTGGGTTTCTAATTGGTTGTATTTGGAAATGTCACGATAGAGAGTCCTTAACATGATCATAGCCACCATTCCCGAGAGGAAAAGAACAATCATCAAGGAATTGACAATTGAAAACCAGTGTATTTGATCATCAGCCATCATCAGATAAGTATCCCATCTAGATGCCCACTTGACATCACTGGCCTGCAGAATGGTACAAGAGAAAAGAGATTTATAGTACAGATATTATGAATCCAAAATCTAAATGTGTATGGAAGACAGATCTTTGGGCCTCACCTCGTAATCAACATCATATGTGAAGATGATTTCTTTCTTATCTTCAACTTCTTGAGGAGATTCAGAGCTGGTAATTGTGCGTTTAGCATGGGGATCACAAGTTGTCAAGCGTGCCTTGTCACTCCATTGACCTTCATATTCATGCTTAGCGCTAGACCCACCATAAAAGTTGTTGATTATCAGTTGTCATTAACTTCTATTAATCAGGAAATGGATAAAAAAATCCCAAAAAGAAAAGGTCAACATATCACCTAAAAGGTTTTACTTCAAATCCTACAATTCTTGCTGTGTCTGTCTGTATGTCCTTGTGATACTTAACTGTAAATGTCAAGTGGTTATTAATAAAATACTTTTCATCCTTGCTCTGCACAAAAAAAAAAAAAGGTGTTAGTTTAAGGTCCAACAGTTTGTTATAAAGCACATAGTCCATGTCTTGATACTTACTCCAGCATACTGCCCTTTGAAACCAACATGAAAACCATGCTGATACACAAAGGAACTTTCTCGGTCCGGCCTTTGTACTGGTACAACCAGGGGAAGATTATCCAAAATCCTGTCATATGCACAAACTTAATAAGTTAACATGCTGGTACCAAGACAAAGTTAGCTCTTTGCAATTATATACTACGTAAACCCCATATGAACTTTCCCAAAGGTGACTCACATGTTCACCCGATACTCATCATCAATCTTTTCCTTCAATTTCTTGGCTGTTTTTCCAGTGAGTGTAATGCGACACAAAATATTGCACATCTGTGGTTCTCGCATCTTAAACTGCAATAGTATCGGTAATAAACTCAGTATCCAAAGTCCAAAGATATCACATAGTTAAATAAAGATGGAATCTTCACATGTATAGTTCACCTGATACGGAGAGTTCTCAATACGATCACCGCGAAGAACTTCTCCAAGATTTTCTGCACTGTCTACTATGGTCTTAGGCCGACAGAAGGGAAGAGTGTAGTAGGAGTAAGGAAGCTGTGTCTTGGTAGAAGTCAATTTGTTCACTTTCACATTTAAAGGGTCACCCTGTGCAGAATAAAACCAATAGAAATGTCAGCTTTTATTACGTACATCAACTTAAGGTAGTTTAAGTCAAATACAAACGAGACCGCATAGCAAAAAAATGCATATTCATATTCCAACAACAAGCATATGATTAATTTATTTGTTCTTTGATGCACATCATTCTCATATGTTTTAAAAAATATGCCATAAATTTTATAATACAGAAGAATCATTAATGCATGATACAGTCAACTTGGCTGTTTGAAAAGTCCCTTTGACAATTTAGAAGTGACCTTGAATCATTAATATTCTCTTATATGAAGCTATTAAATTAAAATACCATATGTGTGTGTGTGTGTGTCTGTGTGTGTGCGCATGTCTGTGTGTGTGTACAGTATTATTTGAGACATTTGTGGGATTAGAGATGCATGGTAACTCCATAGAAAGTTCTCCACTAAACACTATTCAAAAAATTATACTAACACCTGATAGGGGATGACAATATATTTACAGTATTATTGTTGTGCTTTTCAGTTTGTTCCTCATGAGGAATATAAATTATAAAGGAGCAGAGCTGAAATGAAATAGTAAGAGTGTCGAAGATATACTAACTGGAGTTATTAAAAAGATATGACTTTTGTCAAGTGTATGGAGTTCATATATAAATGCGACATAGCAAAATTTGTGAAATCGATTATAATGGAAATGGAGATTTATATTAAATGCAAGGCAAAGACACAAATGTAATAATTTATTTTTAGCGATCAAGTATGTGATAACCAAACTGAACATACAGAATAACCTATTTATATCACTTATATTCAGGGATAAATGCGCTGAATTTTCTATAACTAAATACTTTATGAAAGTTATGTTTATATAGGTCTGCTTCTGGCCACATTGAAAGGCTTGTGAGCAATTTGGAGTTGGGAATAATTTCATCCCAGATTAATGAAAATATTTAATCACAGTCAAACTTACGAAACTTCTTTTGTTAAAAGCATTTGTACAATAAATATTCTAAGTGATATAATTTCAATACCAACTATTAACACAGAATGCTAAGACATTTAAGCGCGAAAAAATAGAATAATAAAACATTAAGCAGAAATTAGTCTTTGCCACTCCGAACAAGTCATGCACTCAACTCAAGCTCGTTGGAGTAAATACCCTAGCAACCCTTCACAATATTAAGCTCCATTAACGAAAACGAGTCAGCTTGGTAGTTCAATGCATAAAGGTGCACTAATTACATGACCGCCAAAGCAAAATTCGCATTTCAATGAACCATAAATCACCACAAATAATGTACAACGAAAGCAAATAAATTATTTTCATGCAAGTAAAGATAGCAGTGATGGATTTAGCAAAAAATGTTAAATTTTCATGCTTTAGACCAACTACAAAAATCCCCATTTCTTTAAAGAGAATAAATAAAAAAGGTACACAATAAGTGCAAGTCGCAAGACTAATCACCGACAGTAGTAACTAGTCTAATCATATTTATCCAACTATAGACAACAATTAGACATAGAAACTATAGAAGCACAACCCTGAACAGTAACAATAGATTAGTAACATTTCAAGATCCGCACAAAACATAAACACATTTATATATGCATCACACAGAAACAAACACTCCCATCAATTGCAAGTAAAGAAACATAATGTAGGTTAAAACAGAGAGAGAGGGGGGGGGGAGAGAGAGAGAGAGAGGAGGGAGAGAGAGAAGGGGAGAGAGAGAAGGGGGGGAGAGAGAGAGAGAGAGAGAGAGAGAGAGACCTTGTAAAAATCCTCAGGAGCAACGCCAGGCAAGTAAAAGGCGTAGCCTTGAACAATAAAAAGACACCAAATTAACATCCATAATTGAGAATGAAATGCTGTTGCAGGTCGATCCTTCGCCATTGTCGCCACCTAGTAGAGATCTAGATCTACACCGTCTTCTCTGTTCTTCCTGTATATATATATTGTATGTATGTATTTTCAGTTTACTCTCTACAAACACAAACAAAACTCTCTCTCCAGTCTCTCTCTCTCTCTGTGGATCCAAATCGGGGATCACAGAGTTGGAAAATAAGATTGGGTGAAATAATTATACATGTACGCGTCTACTGTTATCTTTACCAATTCATCTTGGCCGTTGGATTGTAAGTTTCTGGTCAAACAAATATAGTAGTAATATTATTTTTTATTTTTTTGAGAGCAAGTAGTAATATTATTATAATCAGAAAATAGCAACTCAAAGTCTTCGATTGAAATTTATCACCAATTATTTTTACACACGTACGCAAAGTTTATTATCACTTGATTAGGAAAATACACATGCAACGAAGAAAAAAATAATTAAAATACTATCTACTTTGGATGAACATTATATTTTAATATAACTACATGTAATATATTTCATAATAATATAATTAAAGTATTAAATTTTTTGAATAATTAACTTAGTTACTGGTTTCTTAAATTATGCTCTTAATATATTTCAATTTATTTAATGGTTTTGAAAATTATTATATTATTATATATTTCAGTAAGACTTTTCAATTATAATTAAACTATTTTTAAATATTTTTATTAAACATATTTATCGGGCTTATTTATTTATAAGATTAATGAACTTGCTAAACATTTATTTAATATGTCCAATAAAAATATTTAATTAACATACATAATAAGAGTATATTTATTTTAAAAAATTAATTATTCAAAATTTATTTTTAATTAAGAAATTGTTAAAATGCAGTAATTTATGTTTGTCGGTGGATTCTATAATGATCTGTACGAGTTTACCAAAATCTGGATTCTCCAACAAAAGCATAAAATATGGAAAAAATTATACAATGTACCCACGGTGTGTACGCAGTACAATTTAGAACTAAAGTAAAGTTAGTTGCCACATCCATGATCCAACCACTGCAACAACTAATTATATGTATATGAGTATATCTATGTCTGTTTTGCGTAATTCAAACTCAACACAAATCGTAACAACAAAGCTGAAACAAAGTATATCAAATGATTTTCTCTGCAACCTTACCCTCAAACTCCGAGGTTCAAACAATCAAAAATCATACGGCCGTATTTTTCTTGAAATTCAAAAGGTTAGGCTTATAAAAATTATTCCACCATTTATCCCGCTCGAAAGCTATTTTTGTACAAACTTGAGCTCGGAACTGAACAACTCATCTAAAATCTTAATTTATTTTGATCGGACATGAATATCAAGATCAAGAGACCGCTTCATAGCATGTTTGATACGTCGTTTTTTTTTGTTGTTTATTGAATGCGCAAATATTCTTTACTAAAATTTAGAATTTGAGACCTAAGTGTAAATTTTTTATCACCACCGCATAGCATGTAGTAAAGTTCTAATTGGTAGGATGTGGAACTTAGTTACCAATTTCCAAACAATATTGGGTTCATCTTTCCAATAAACCTTTAAAAGTGTACTAAAATTAAGCCAATGAGATAAGAAAATAAAGAAACCGAGGACTAAAGTGTTAGCACTTCTTTCCTCTTATATCAATCCTTTATCACTCTGGTTCATTATGAAAGTAAAAAACACCCGGGGGAAGGGGAAAAAATGGGCATAAAACACCCGGGGGAAGGGGAAAAAATGGGCATACTACGGCCTACGAGGATAAGGTTCCAAAACTTGAGGGCACTTCAGTTTCCATTTTGAGCAGGAACCTCAGGTAATCTGACGCTCCGAGGAAGCATGAATTCAGCATACACAGGATAGTGAGAAGAAGGATAAAACCCGTCTATGTTATCACTAACCACTTCCGATGATACTGGAACGAGAGCTCTGCCTCGGTATAGAATCCAGTCCACATGCAAGTCCTGAGTTTGGCGATCCCAACACAAGCAAAATGCTCTAAATACCAACTTGAGGAATTCAAGAGCTCCTTGCTTATCACCTGACAGAAAGAAGGTTTAAATCAATGCCACATTTTTCATCATATGAAAACTACACCTAGACTAGAAGTAGAATTCAATGAGTACCTTTAAATCCATGATAAGTGCGTATAAGAGACACATTCTTCCTTACCCGAGCATTAGACCATGCATCTTTCATATCACCTACAACACCATGCTCTCTACAGGAGCAGAGTGAAATTAAAAACGTCAGTAACAGAAGCTGTATTTCGCTAGGATGAGCAGAATATATAATTGACAGGTTTCAAGCCATGTCAAGAATCGGGCCTATATATAAGAGTAGAAAGAGATATGTAACTCGTTATGTATCTACCAGTAATGACGTTTACTTATGTATGAGAAATATAAAGGGTGCCTAAAAGTACTGGTCATGCCCTGTTCATCATTGTCAAAGCACTAACGACAATTCCAACATTATTTATAAGCTTGGAGTGGATTTATGTAATCCTATTGGCAAATCTCAGAGGATTATTGGTCAAAAGTTTCAAATAAGTGTTAGATTTTCTTTTAATATCTTTATTAAAAATATAATTTTAAAAAGCTTTATTATCTGTAGTATATTCTTTTTATTGTTGGTTTCCTTCTTATCACTAAGATGCTTCAGTTCTATTTATTTTGGTTTTTATTATGGCAAAATAGATCTCCTGGCAGTAACTTTCTTTTATACTATATACATCATGAGTTTGTAGTCTTAGCATGGATTAGCCTCCTTTTCTCTTACATACACCTCTTCACTAGTAGTAAGACGGATCTCTCTGATCTGTGTATATATAATTTCAAACACAAAAGGACTTGTTTTAAATACAATTATATAGTATATATTTGGGGTTGAATTGATTTCAATAACCGGAGAATCCAACCTGTCTTTCTCTTTTCATTCGTGCAAAGTAGATATGAACTGTGAGGGGGCGTTGTACTGCTAGGGAATTGCTACGTCAAACCTTGCACGGAAGGGGCAAAAATCCTTAGGGCAGCATGGTGACGCTCCTCACGCATTCAACAAAACCATATCCTTTTAAATAGTTTAATTTTGCACAATGGATCTATTTGTTCATAATTATTATAGTGTCAAGTTCTAATTTCTAACAACTGATTAATTTCTTGTAAATTTGCAGGCTAAGAAATACAAAATTCGTAACAAGTAGAAAGGCTACCATCTCATACGGATGGTAAGTTAAATCTAATTTTAAAAGGTAAAAAGAAAGGATGCTGGCCACCATCTTATACAGATGGTAACTTAGATCTAATTATAAAAGGAAAAAAGAAAGGATGCTACCAATAAGAAGGGTTTCTGCGAGGTCATACAAAGAACCTGGCACTTAAAGTAGTTGATAGATTTATAAAAATGGTAGCTAAAATTTGATGATAGTGCACAATTATATGATACAACACCAATAGAGGCATGAGGGAGAGAGGTCTTACAAATAACCTGGCACTTAAAGTAGGTGATTGTTTTCTGAAAAATGGTAGCTATAATTTGATGCTAGTGCACAAGTATTCAATACCACACTGAGTGAACAATAAAGAAAGCGGAAAAAGGATGTTTATATTAAGGTCGGCATTTATTAAGTATACAGGAGTTAGTCCTAAAAGGCTATAGTGTATGATACAAATATCAAACGACTTTGAGCGAATAACAGACTCAAAAAGCTAAACAATCCTGCCAGCGGCCTGCCATGCTTATCAAGTCATTTTGGACCCTAACAGACTCAAGGAAATGATAAAAGTTTTAATTATTCGGTGATGCGCAGAAACTTATAGGATGGGAGGGAATGAGGATTACTAAAAAGCTGGAATCCTGCCAGCATAGTCATTTTTGAACTCTAAAAGACTTAAAGGAATTAGTTTTTTTTTTTAAGTATTTATAAACCTCTAGTAGTTAACTACTTCACCATTGAGATGCATTATACAATCATAACAGAGCATGGTATACCAGCCTTACAGGATGAAACATCTTGCATAAATCTATTCTGAAAGTTTTTTTTTATAGTTCCGTTAAATTACTTTGAAAGTTAATTGATCAAAAGATAATTCTCAATTGCAATTATGTTTAATGTAAACTGCTGCATAATGCACACTGTATTCATGAAGTTTATATCTCAAATATATGTCCATGTACTAGAACAAGAACTCCAATATATTTCAATATATCAAAATACCTCGATCTCCCTAGAAGAAAACGTCCTGTAGTAGATTCTTTTTGTGTGTTGAATCCTCCACAATATACAACAGGTAAGCTAGGAGGTAATGATGCGATATGCTGCCATGTGAGCAAAGCACTTCGCCTGCGAGCACGTGGACTAAGCTCATCCATGTTTGTATTTACAACTTGAAAAGAAAACCCTGGCGGTTCAACTCCTTTCAGCTGAAACGTGTACATCGGTTGTCAAAGAAACATTAAACATTTTTCTCTGTTCACTATAAACTTCATGTGAGAAACAATTTGACATGCATATTAGAGTTCAAAAGGATATTGTCCAAGTTGCAATGCATGGAACTTCACATCCCCATGACATGCTTCCAGGAACTGATGGTGACTCTGACAACCAGAAAGTTCCACCTTCTAAGAGCTCTACCTTCATTTAGAAACAGCAAAGGTAGACAATAACTAATTTGTAAGAGTCCATATATAAAAATTCTGTTTTAAGTCACCTTTGGAAGGAGTGAAGGGTTTTACCTTTTCCTTGTCATAAAATATGGTGCAATGCTCATCTGAGGTGTCTTCAGTTCCTTTCCTTGAAATTCCAAATTGATCATACCCTTAATGAGCAAATAAAGCAGATCTATGATTACTAACTAATTCAGCTTAGAAAAGGAGGAACTCTTCGGGATTCTAGTTCAGTAAAAGAGTCTCACTCAGTATCTAACCTATGATTAAGCACTGTTTCTAGGAAATATTTTCAATATTATCACCATTATAGCGATTTTTTACTCAATGAATATCAAAATTATTAGCTTATGCACCAATTCACTCGCCTCTATCCCAGACAGAATCTCTCAACTCTTACTACAACAAAACAGGGAGTTCAATGTTATTTTAGGCTTCTATATATAAGAGAAACGATTCAACGTCCATTCAATTTATTTCTTGTTAGTTTCAAATGACGCTAAATACCAAATACATATTTTAAGTTTTCAACTCAAAAGTACTGAAAAGATATACCTGGCAGGCATTGTTGAAGATAATCTAACTGTGACTTCACCCCTATAAATCAAGAAAACAATGCTCCAAATCAGTCGCTTCAATTCACACTAACAAGTAACAACAAACAGTACATATATTTTGAATGGAAGCGAAAAAACAAGAATTGCTAAATACTGACACCATTCTCATAAAAATATATATATATTCAAAGATGATACATATATAAAAAAACATAAATGAAAGCTGACCCAGATAAGCAAATACAAAATAAAAAACATTAAGTAAAGAAAGATTAAACCTTGTTGGGTACATATAATCATTGGAGAATAGCTTGTAATAACACTTATACACAAATCTCTCCTCTTCATCCATGAATTTTGACTATCTTCTGGCTGATCTTCAAGCAGATTAAAGGTCATTACAGTAAGAGATAAATTCATCCTTTATTCAATATGTATATGTGTGTAATAAATTTAAGCTACATGAGAATCAAGAATGAGAATAATCTATAATCCAAAAACAAAAGTAGTTATTGTAGCAGCAGCTGAAGTACATATGATTGAGGTAACAAAGCACATATAATTATATGTAAGTCAAGGTTTCTAGTAATTTTGTTTTGAATTTTTGGCTACAAGTTGAAACAGAGAAAAAATGTAAGAGAGAGAAAGAAGTTTCCTCTGTTGTCTGAAAATTGATGGGAATGGGATCTGGTCTCACCCGGACATCAAAACATGGGCCAGCCCAAAACGTCAAACAAATCCAACTCGAAGCTCCGTGGAAGATTAGGCCCGATTTTTAATATTGTTTATGTTCTCTTTAAAATATTCTTTTTATCTCAAAATTTTTGTTCTTTTTTATAAATAATATATTTTTTAAATATTTCATTAATATATTCTTAAACTATAACTTCTAATATTTAATTAATATTCATATAAATATAATTTTTTTTATTTCATTTTGATTATTAATTAATAGAATATATATTAGGGAAAAAACTTGGCTAATATATTCATTTTAAAATTTTAATTTTTCTTAAATAAACTTATAAAAGGGTAAAGACATGGTACTTACGTTTAAAGAGTGAGAACACGTTTATCCGGGTTTATATGTTCGGGTGTTAAGTCATTTTCAATTTTAAAATAAAATATGAAAATTGAAAATATATAAAACTGATTCAAAATCAGAAGTCAATAAAATATATTTCCTTAATGTATTTATTTTGTTTTAATAGAAACTAGGTTAAATACTAAATAAATATTTTATTAAACTTATTATGTTACTCCCTCCGTTTCTTTTTTCTTTTCCTATTTGTGATGTCGGTACTGTTCATAACACGAGATAAATTACTAATTTACATCTAATTTATAAAGCTAAACATAGTCATGAGTAGTCTTGTTAGATTCGTATTCATGAGTACTTTAATACGGTGAAATTTTTATATTTAATGCTAATACGAAATAAAAGATATTAACGATCAAAAGTGTTTGTTAGCAAACGTGAAAAACACAAACAAGAAAAGTATTTAGAGACGGAGGGAGTATCCTTTTTTTGTAAGCTTTATTATTTTATCCTTATTTTAATAACTAACAAATTATCTAAACATAATTTAAAATTTATAAAAGGACTTTAATAAATTAAAATGGACGAGGATATTCGATGTTAATTGATGACGTACATTTTTTACAACGCTTTTAAGGTAGTTTGTTGGGTTCGAGGTAACAAATAAAGTAAAGAAAATTAGGAGGATGTCTTTGTGCCCAACCAGCCGTCTTGGGGAAAAATAACATACACAAACCTTCGTGTAAGCATCACCCAGTTGCCCATTTCATGACTCAGCCTTTGCTTCAAACAGGTATCACTCAATTCTCATTTCTTGATAAAAATCTCATCTTTATGTCATCTGCCCTACCGGGTTTTCCCCACACACACCCTGCTGTGAAATTCTTGGAAGTTGATGTTTTTACTGTGTGATCTGAGTGAAAAATGGGGTAGAAAATAGATTCAAGAACTATTAGAGGCAGGAGATAGCTTTTCTTGGAGATGAATTTGTTGCTGTGTGTGTAATTTGAATAAAGAGAGTTTTTTTGTTTTTTTTGGTCATTATGGCTTGTGATGTGTGTGTATTGGGTGTTTTATGTTGGGAAATGAGATTATCTTTATGTATTCAAGTGATGGTTGATTTAGTTTAAGGACTGTCTTGAATTCTTGAACAGTGACTGATTCAATAGTATTAACCTTGACTCTTCAAGTGTCGGCAAATTCTTTAATGAAATAGTGGGAATAAGTTACTTATATTTGAAGACAGGTTCTTCCTTACTATTGTTCAAATGTGCTGAACCGGTTCAATGTAGCTAATAATTTATGCTCCGGGTAAGTTTGGTGTCATCTTATTGCAATAAATTAGCATAATGATACTTGATACTCAATAAAAAGAATTAAATAAGTAGTTTTCAGAAGTTAGTATAGTTAATAATTTATGTTCTGGGTGCGATTGGTGACATCCTATTGCAAGAAATTAGTGTAATGATTATTACTTGATACTCAACGAAAAGATATGAAAAAGTAGTTTTCTGAAGTTGAATTAGTCACAATTCTTTAACTATTCTCTGAACTTTGCTCGATGTTACTTCAAGCTGTTGTCGTCAAAGCTAAACATACTTCCTCCAACCATATAATGAATGCCACCTAAGTATATTGTGGCAGATATAATCTTAACAAGTCCATTTCATCTTGTGCTCCCTGCATTTTCTTCACACAGGATCCTTGCTGTTAAGTAATGCTTCGAACTAGCTTTTGCACAATTACATAAATAAGAACAATGGTTACTGAAAGTATTGTAAAGTGCTAATGAGTAGTTGGTTAACAGGCATAGGTGGACTATGTAGCTTGACTCTCAAGGTTATAAGTAAATAACTTTTAAAAAGTTCTATTATGCATTACTTGTTTTTATTTGGTATTCCTGGTAAGGTTCACTCAGTAATCATATGAAGAATTCACATACTGTAATCTACTGTTTGTCAAATAGTCGGGACCCTGTTTGTCATTAAAGAATCTACTTTAAAGCACTTAAGAGTGTTAGTTGTCCAAGCATTACTTTTTGTTTTACGTTTCTGTCTACTCATGCATATATAGATCACAAATCAGTTCATTTTACCTCACTACGTATTTTTCTTTAATCCGGGGCGTTTATGAATAGCAGCCTCTCTACGCCTAGGAGTAGGGGTAACTGGGTAAGGACTATGCAGATCTTACCCTCTCCAAAGTTTATTCTTAGACATGTAGGGTGTGTTCTCTTTGGTTTGGGACTGTGCATTAGAACTGTAAAACCATGACAAAAGTCTGCATATGGTATTATTGGTTTGACTATTCTTTGATGGTCAATTTTTCATGTCAGGGGCATACATGGAGGAGGGCATGTCAACAATGGATACAGATCCCCCTAAAAAAATGTGGGATAAGATTGCTGCCTACAAAACCCTGGCCAGAGATGCATATAAAAGCAAGCCAACTTCTTATTGGATTCTTCTACTTCTAGGCAGCGCGGGAATGCTTGTGGCATTTCCTGCTTCTAGCCTCCTTTCTCGTCTCTACTTTTCAAATGGGGGCACAAGCAAATGGATTAGTTCATGGGTTGCAGTAGCCGGGTGGCCTATTCCCGTGGCATTTCTAATTCCCATGTACCTCTTTTCTGGATCCTCTCCTACTCCTCTGACCTTAAAACTCACTATTTCTTATGTTGGCTTGGGTTTCTTAAGTGCTGCTGATAATCTCATGTATGCATATGCCTATGCTTACCTGCCAGCATCAACTGCTTCTCTTGTAGCATCAACATCTCTAGTATTTTCTGCACTTTTCGGGTATTTTATAGTGAAAAATAAAATTAATGCTTCGATAATCAATGCTCTTGTGGTCATTACTGCTGCTATGGTCATCATTGCGTTGGATTCAGATTCAGACATATACGGGAACATCAGCAAAAAACAGTATATCCTGGGTTACGTATGGGATGTCCTGGCATCTGCTCTTCACGGACTCATATTTGCTCTTTCCGAACGAGTCTTCGTGTCATTACTTGGTAGAGTATCTTTTCATGTTGTTTTAGAGCAACAAGTCATGGTTTCTTTTTTCGGTTTTCTGTTTACCACAATCGGGCTTCTTTTAAATGATGACTTTCATGGTATGAGTTCCGAGGCAAAAACTTTCAAGGGTGGAAAAACTGCATACTACATGGTTATCATTTGGAGTATCATCACATTCCAGTTGGGGGTTTTAGGCGCAACTGCTGTGCTTTTCTTGTCTTCAACAGTGTTGGCTGGCGTGCTGAATGCAGTAAGAGTACCTCTTACGAGCATTGCAGCTGTGATATTATTAAAGGATCCAATGAGTGGTTTCAAAATCCTGTCATTGATCATCACCTTCTGGGGGTTTGCTTCTTATATTTACGGAAACCGCCCTGTCAATAAGAACAACACAATTGCATGATCAAATTCGTTCAGCTTTCTGTATTTACATTATAGGAGAAAGCACAAGGCTTAGGTACACATATTATACTTTTCTAAATTGCGTGCCTCTGTTAAAGATCGTACAAATGATGTATGTAGTGTGTGATAAGATATTGCTATCTTGCCTTCTTCTCAAAGGAGGTGCTGGGAGGTGTTAAAAAGAATGTGTAATAGTTCTAAATTGGCCTTTGTGATATTTACGGCTCAAAGTTGAGCTATAAGAAGTTAAGAACCTATATTGGAAAATGAATTTAGCAGGGCAAGTTACACAACTTGGATAAACAATACATAAGGACTTTTTTTACGGTTTAGACTTATATATCTTACAAAGACATATTTGTTTTATACTTCTTGGCACTGACTGAATGTGAGCCAGGACAACAGAATATAAATCCATCATTTTGACTATCCAATCGCGTTCAATATATAGGAAATTAATTGGTGTTTTAAACATTAAACTTGATAATTTCTTAATTTTTGTTTGATTAATGCACTAACATTTATAGCGATCTTCCACATGTCCCAAATTAAATTAATTGTCTTAATTGACTTTTTTTCTATCAATTTGATGATCTTTTTTTTCTATCAATTTGATGATCTTTGATTGTACATTAATAATTATTCTTTTATAATTTAAAAAAAATAACATTTTAAGTAGATTACATTTACTTTTTAATAATACAAATTTTACAAAAAAAAAATCAGTTATATATTATATGTAATTCTCAGTTAAGGACCACTTTGATAAAGTAAATAAATTCAAATAAGATAATTAATTTATGAGAGATGCTCCTTCACAATCGATTTTTGACAATAAATTTTCCGCGCATTTTCATGGAGGAAAGGTGGAAATTTTAAGCCTAAAAAATAGGTATTCTGTGAACGATACTTCCATTTTATATGAAGCGGTGGGTGCACAATTAGTGATTCAGTCAACATGTGATAAATTTAATATCAAATTCTTAGATGTTTTATTCTTGCAGGAGGCTATTAGAAAAATATAGAATCTGCATAAACACACCTGTATTGAGCAACCACCCATGTTGCCCAGGGAAACCATGATTCCATTTTTTAACTCAACTATAATGGTTCCCACCTTTTATTTGTTGGATGGTCACATGAACTTAACAAGTTCCATAATACTATTCATAAGATAACATGGGGACTGTGTGTGTTTGTGTTTTTGGACACACAGTAATAAAGACATTAGCATGTTAATCATGAAATAGAAGATTTAACACATGAAGAACATCAAACACTGTAGTGAAACTCACACCTCTTTAGTTATAGTTTCCACGAGCAAGCCGAGTTTCGAGCCGAAGTTAATTGAGTCAAAACCTCTACCCAAACTTGACTTGTTTAATTTCACGAGTTGAGTCAAGCCAGCTCGTTTAATTTTACACTTAATCGAGCCTAAACCTTTACAAGAATTCGGATCGTTTAATTTCGCGAGTCGAGTCGAGCTGACTCGTTTAATAAAATGAGCTCTGCGAACCGGAACCAAGTCGGGTCTTATTAAACGAGTTCGAGCTCGACCTGCACACGAGCAGCCCTGCTCGGCCCTGCTCGAATTACAGGCTTACACAAACTACTGATGTAGTCCACCTTTAACCCCTATACTGTAGCTTCTAAAATGCAATAGATCCTTTACATTAACATTAGAAATCACCGAGTTCATGAATGTACTGCATCTGCAGATATGAGGTCCATAATGATGATAAGATCGTAGCATGCAAGTATGATAAGATGGCAGCATGCAAGTTTCGGTCCCAGGAATGTCATGGGGACAACTAAAAAAGGTCCACCAAGTATATAGTTCATGAATCAAATGATTGTAGTAACATAAAGGTTGTGTATGTATGAAGACTGTCTAATATCTCCAAGAAGTATATGTTTCTGAAACAAAAAACACTAGTGCCCCACTACAAGTATGTTTTGAAGTCTGCACATAAAGAATGCTGATATATCAGACAAAGATTATGCCAATAGATCTTCAGCACTAGAATGAGACATGCATCTATGTCTTATATAAACATATATTTCCAGCCTAAGAACACATATAGCATGAAATACTAGTTTGAAGAAAATCAATTGAAAATACTACTTGCTGCAACTTTTCGACTTTTTTTTGGACGTGGTGAATGCACGCAAACAAGAGTGTGCCATTTCTCTGGCCTTTTGGCTTACAACTGGGAATAACAATGATCAAAACCATGGCCAGGGTAAAGTTTCTACTACCAGAAACATCATACTAGAAGTGAAAATTAGTCATGCCAAAATAGGATCTAGAAATCACTATACAATCTAATCTACTCTTAGAGCCATATATAGAAAGGACCCTAATATTAAAAAATGTAGAGCAGAGTACCATAAGAATTGAAAGAACTCCGAGGGTGATGACTTCATTAATTTGTGAGAGGCTCGATATCCTTTAAAAGTCCTACAACTTGCTGCATACTTGGTCGCTTAGTGGGAATATCAGCTGTGCATAAGTATCCAATTTTTAAGGCCTCCTCCATTTGATATTCTAACCCTGTTTCACGGATTTTTGGATCGATGGCTCTTGAACCTTGGTTTTTCTTGACTAATCCCCTAACCCAACTCACCAAATTCTTTTCTTTATCTGGATATTCATCTTCAACGGGCTTTTTCCCAGTCATTAGCTCAAAGAGGACAATCCCAAAACTATAAACATCAGATTTTGGTGTTGCTGTTTTTGGAGAGCCAGTTTCTGGCCTAAGAAACTCTGGTGGCACATATCCTGGTGACCCAAGAGTGATCTCGTCCTCCAGACCATTTCCGAAAATCTTTGCTAACCCAAAATCAGACAATCGGGGTTCCAAGTTCAAATCAAGATAAACACTACTAGCTTTAACGTCTCTGTGAATTATAGGAGGAGAGCAGCCATGGTGGAGGAATGCCAATGCTCTTGCAGTCCCAACTGCAATTTTGTGCCTAAACCTCCATGTTGTAAACATCCCTGAAGGTCCAATATTTTGAATGCCATTGTTATCATCTTCTTCCCAAGTGTCTGTACTCCAATCATCTGTTGTTTGAACCCCAAGTGGAAGATCATAAAGAAAATTCTGCAAATTTCCATTCTCCATGTAATCATATATAGCAATCCTTTGTTCCCCGGCCAAGCAATATCCGGTCAATGGAACAAGATTAGGGTGTTTGATCCTACCAAGATACTCAAGCTCTCTTGCAGCTTCATGGTCTGTCATTGTGGATCCATGGACTAAAACTTTTACAGCTACATGAATCCCACCCTGTAAGAATCCTCTATAAACAGGTCCAAACCTCCCATCAGCCAACAATGTACCTCTATCAAAGTTTGAAGTTGCAGACAAGAGGTCTGCGAAGGTATAATTTAACAGTGGCTTCTCAAATATCACTACTGGGACCGATGTTGCATGCTTAACATCAGCTACCCAAGTGGTGGAATCGGTCTGGAATGAAAACGGGCCTGATAGATTTTGATCTTCTTTATAAGAACTTTGTTTCACTGTCCACATTCTGGTTTTTCTTCTGCAGCCAAAAGCCATAAACAGAAGCCCTGCTAACAGACAGATCATTGATAGTGCTAATACAAGAGCAAGCTTGAGCCCCTTATGGCTTGGAACTTTCCTTTTAAAAAGACTTGGATTTGCAGCAATCGGACAACTGTTTACTGACCCAATGAAGGCTGATTGGAGGGTTTCAGAAGAAAATTGAGAAGCACAGAGGGTAAAATTGTTGTACGAAAAGTTGTATCCCTCCATCCAAGAAAGTTTCTTCAGCAGAGATAAAGGAATCTCTCCACTTAAATTGTTGTATGAAACATCAAGCATTTGGAGACTTTGAGTACTTAAATTTGGAATCTTGCCACTAAGATGGTTTTGGGAAAGATCAAGAGTTCTCAAACCACTGGACTGTAATATATGACTTGGAATGTGGCCAATCAGATTAGTCTCGGACAAGTTCATATACTCTATATTGGGAAGAACATCGGTTTGCAGAAACATATGTTTCGAAAATCTATTGTGCGCAAGATTCAGATGTTTGAGATTATGTGCATGTTTCAAGTTATCAAAAACCACTCCACTAAGCTGATTCATAGATAAGTCAAGATAAACCAAATTAGACCAATTGAAGCTTGAACTGAAATTTACCTGAGAAACATGACCTTGCAATTGATTATTGCTCAAATCAATCAGCTCCAGTGGCCCCTGAAAAACATCAACTGCAGAACCCTGAAAAAGATTATTCGAAATGTTGACAAATGTGATAGATGCCATCCCTGCCAAATCTGAACCTTCACCATGAATCTGATTCCCAGCCAAATTCAAGACCTTTAGCACAGGAAATGCAGCAGAAAAACCAGCAGGAAGAGTACCATTCAGCCGATTTCTCGAGAAGTCCATCGAAATCAAAGAATGACACTTTGTAATTCCCTGTGGAATGCTGGACTCAAACCCATTATCACTAATATCAAGAACCTGCAAATTGACTAGAGAATCAACAGCTTCAGGAATATTCCCAGAAAAATAGTTGAAAGAAAGGTCCAATCTTTCAAGACCAGCAAAATTGCCTACATTGTTTGGGAGAACCCCGGATATCTGATTAAATGAAAGATTCAAAATCTTGAGTGAACCAAAGCTCCAAAAATCAGAAGGCAAAGCAGTGATATTATTATTGCTTAGATCCAAAGATTCAAGATTTTTAAGTTTACCGATAGTAGTTTCAGGAATAGAACCAGATAAACCCAACCCAGAAGCTGTTAACTTGTACACATTTTCTTGATTATCATCACAAACAACACCTTGCCAGGAACACACAGAAGCTGAAAAGTTGTGAACTTTAGATGTTTTTACACCCATTTTGTTGAAAAAATCAAACACAAAGTACCCATCTGTATTGGGTTCTTGTTGACAAGACAATGGCCTAAAGAACAATGTTACAGCCAAAATGAAGCACAAAAAAACACTACCCATTTGAAAAGAAGCACTGAAAATGAAGAAAAATAACCCAAAAGGCTTAGTTTTTGAGTACAACAAACTTCATATTGATTCTAACTTTTATAAGTGAAGTGAAAAGATTTTAAGAATAAAGAAGTGTGGAAAGGACTGTTGCCGTTTGGTTTTGCAGAGTCCAAGAAAAGAAACAAGAATGAAAATGTGGAACAAAGCAACTCAAGTGTAAAGTGTGGAAAGCATAAAGCTCAAGTCTTTTTTATGTGAGCTTGTATGTTGTATGTTGGGGTTTTGTACTTGGGAGTTGCAGAGAGAGAGAGAGAGAGAGATGATGAGGGGTATGTCAGGAATAGAAAAAAGAAGGGGAAGTTGAGGGTGACATAAATGACATGAGTTGAAGAAAGTGTTTTCTTGGTTGGTGGAATTTCAGTGAGCTGTTGAGTTGAATTCAATGATTCTGCTTCAACACTTTCTTAATTAATTCTTGCTGCACTACAGAGGTAAAATGGTACTCCCTCCGTTTCAAATTACATGTCCATTTTAAAAAAATCACATAATTTAAAAATAGTGGATTTTGAGAAAAAAAAAGGTGTATCAAGTCATTAATTAGACATAATGTGTGGTGTATGGTTGATCTTGGAAATATAAATTAATAATATGTGAAGGAGAGTTGATTTAGAAAATATAAATTACATTGAAAGTTGAAGTGGACAAATATTTTGAAACAAATTTTTTTTTCCAAAATGGACATGTATTTTGAAACGGAGGAAGTACAATTACAGCGGTAAAAATTGAGCAATTATCTCAGTCACTGGTAGTAAAATTATCGATTTGGCATGATTTTATTCGGGAAATATAATTACTCCAAATTTGAGAGTGTACTGTAAATAAATTCTCCAACTAACCAGGTACAGTATTATATTGAAAATTTATATCAAATATTAAAGGATTTTTTCATAAATATCTAAGTATACGATTACTTTATTTTAAATACGGTAATCTTTTTAAAAAAATTGAAAATACCATTTTCTGAAATTTTTGCAAATTTGCATTTGCAACTATTCACAGTTATATATACAATCACAAATCTAGTTTTAAAAAACTGTTGAAATTATATTTAAAAATTAACATTACATTCAATATATCAAATTTTTTGGACAAAATCGGAGAGTCTTCTGCAAACTTACATGTATTTTTGGAATATAATCTGTTCCATCGCTTACGATAATCATTCTTACATGAGGATGTTTGTCGTCGTAAATATAAAAATTTTGAGATGTGAATGCTGAAATATTATTCTTGTACTGATGATTAAAATATTTGAAAGGCTATCTGTATCAATGATAGTCGAAAACGGGCCAACAGCAGATCATTAGCCGTGGATAACTGGACGCATAATCAAAATTTTAGGCCCACATTTTCTAATCTTTACGTTCAATTGACGCGTAATTTAGTGGTAGCATAATCTCATCATCTCTTGCATTGCAATTTAATTTTATATAATTCCGTACGAGTCTTATTATTTAGGGCATGCATGCACTCTGGATCTTGCATAGTTGATCAAACCAACTGGATTGCAATTTTTTCACAAAGCTAACATGAAACAAGGTGAGTGACAGAATCATTACCATGAAAAATTTGATAATTGGAATGATAGTATTACAGTAGATGCATTTTGAAAGTAATGATAGAAAATAATGGCGAGAGCATGTTCTGGCCAGCATGTTTTTACGTTTTTTATATTCGTCAAACAATGTTTCATCACTTTTCACCATCCACACTTCTCATTTCTTACAAGATATTTAGCATGTTTGGGTGGACTTAAAATAAGTTACTTATGGCTTAAAGTTGGCTTATGTGACTTAAAGTTAAACGTGAAAGTTCTGACTTTAAGTTACATGTGTGTGTTTGGGTATTTGAACTTAAAGTTAATCGCAGTGTTTGGTAAATCTTGACATTAAAGCAGCTTTTGACTTAAAGTTAATACTCCCTGCATTTTGAAATACAGGTCGTCTGACTTTTTTGCACACATTTCTTAGTCCTTTGACCGCATGCTAAAAATCAATATTTTTTATTTTTTTAAATAAAAATGTAAGGTTTATATTTTTATTCAAAAAAGAAAATTTTCAAAATTAATGATTTTTAACATGCGGTCAAACGACTTAAAAATGCGTGTAAAAAAGTCAAAAGACTTATATTTCAAGGAGTAAAAGTGTTTGGTTAATTTTGATTTAAAGTAGATTTTGACTAATTTTTTAAAAATAAATCAAAATAAAAAATACATTTTAATGCAGGAACTGCAGCTTCAGTAAAGTAGTAAACTGCCGCCAAAAGAGGGATAAGATGGATGGGGTTAATCGAAAGAGTGGAAATGAGAGCAAGAAAAGATAGAAGAGAAGAAAGTCGGTCCGGAGAAAAGCTGAGATGTAGCTAACAGGGAATTCTGGCTTTTGGGCTGTTTTGGACTTTAAGCCCACTCTAACATTGGGTTCCTAAACAGGTGCGGAGCAGCTTAAAGCCCTCGTAAGCCAGCTTTTATGATTGCCAAACATGCTCATTAACAGAGTTTATCGAAAATAAGACCCCCAAAAGGATTGTTTATAAACGCTTAATTAATTACTCCCTCCGTCTCAATTTATAGTCCATTTTGGAGAAAAAAATTATCTCAAAATACTTATCCTTCTTTTCTTTCAATACAAATTTATTCACATATTAATTGTGATTTTTTTGAAACTCAACTATATTCTCACTTATCAATGCACTAATTAATGATACATGAGATAAAATTATATTTAACTAATTTTTTTCTTAATATGCGTGTGTATTCCAAAATAAATCTATAAATTGAAATAGAGAGAGTAAATAGTAATCGAATATTTTCTCGTATTCAGTTGTTCAAAACCGTGGACTCCCACGCATTTTATATGTTTTGACTTTCCATAATTAAACCAAATTGATTTTAATTTAAATTATAAATCTATTCAATAGTGTTATTAAATTTAAAATATTAAAAGTTTTAAATCATCAGTTTTAGTCCAACTTGTCGACTTTGTCAGTTCAAAATTTATTTACGTGTACATTATATTCTAATATAATATTTTTAAATATTATACTTTAAATATATTTTTTAAATTATTATTTTTAAATATATTGTGGCAAGCCTAGCAACGAGCCAACTCAACTCTATTTAGCTATATATTTTTTAAGTATAATAAAACTATCTCTTGAAATTTATATTATATTTTATTTTTAAAACTATCTCTTGAAATTTATAATTTTAAATATGTTTTTTGACAGCCTAACGCCCTCAGCCCAGATAACAGGCCATGGTTCATTATTATAGTATAATATATTAAAACAAATCTAACTCATATATAATCGTATAAAAGACTTAATATATGTTTTTCTAATTTAAATATCTCAAGCTTTAGAAATAAAATTAGCAGCATATATATAAATGATGAATCGCATTAATGATAAATATTAGTAGAATTACAGAAGAGCTTAGAAAAACAAAAAGAAGGCGTACATCAACATGGTGTAAAACAAGTCTTGCAAATGTTTCAAAAAGAATCCTACTCCCACCAGCATTTCCATACATTAATTAGTGCAGTATAAATAAACAGCATTAGGTTTCAGCTTATTCCGGTAAATTAAAAAAAAATCAAAAGACCAAGGACCCAAAACTTTCCAAAAATCAGATTATTCTAGAGCTGCTCGCCATGCATTTGCATTCGAAACATCAATATATATAAACTTTAAAGCTGAGCTAGAATAGTCCATCTTTGCTTCTCTGTCCTCATATCCGGAATGGTTTATTTCCAGAACTAGAATAATCCATCTTTGCTTTCTTCGACTTTGTTCGCATAGTCGCAATTTCCTGGAAAGGATTCGGTCCACCGAAGTCATTCACGAAACTCTTCACCTTTTTCCTTTTTCCTCTATCATATTCTTCGTCCCTGGTGAGTGTTGATATTTTGCAATTAAAGATTAGTATCCATACAATATTAGTGTAGCCCGCATAATAATGAAAGAATAATCAAGCAAGGAGAAATGTGACCATAGTTGAGACTTCTGATCAATATATTATCGTAAAAAAAAATCTTCCATCACCAAATTATTCAAGTGTGTACATGTTTTCTAAAGGAGAAAAAATAGGCAAGACAACATTTCAATCACAGAACCAGATGGTAATAGTAACATTCATTATACACTAAATACACTATGCCAAGGGCTGTAATATATAGAAGGGAGCAGCAATGTAAAATTCCGCACATAGTAATAGACTACCACTTGCAAATATAAAGGTTTTAACTTTTAACAGGGAATAAAATAAGTATGAGGTGGAGCAGCAGGGGAGAGGAGCAAGGGAGACACTAACCCAGGTCAACATGCCTAATTTCAATTGAATAGTAACCACACACTACTGTAGTCTGCAGAATAATTTATTGCTCCAGGCACCGAATAAAACTTAACTTCATAACCTTAACTACTGACACTAACCTTATGGATTATCTCATGATAATATATTAACATTACCAACATAAAAGTGACTTTTTAACCATTTGATTATCAAAAAAGTTTCTATAATTCGACTTTACCATTCGTCTCCAACATGTCCGATACTGCCATTCCCTACATCACTTCGCTCTGTATAGTCCGTTGTACCTATCTCGTCCCACCGTGCAACTGGACAAGGCAAAAAAGAAAGTTACTCATGCTTCTGTAACAAGTTTTTTAATGTAGCACAGATTTTTGACAGAACTGTAAGAATATTAAAAAAAATAATAATAATATCACCTTTTGTCTCCTCTAAATCTCGGGTAAGCACACTCATCAACCCATTTTGTATAGACTCTTTAGTGTTATCTTTTGGATAGCAAGGACCTCTAGCATCCAACAAATTCCCTGCTGAAGCTCTGACTGGAAACTTTTCTGTGGGATTATTGCAAGCAAGTATAGCACCATTCTGGCCACTTCTTCCTCCGATCTCTACTTTATTGTTAGTCATAGAATCATTATTTATGTTTGGGACTATATTGTTTACCACACCACTGTTCTCTTTTTTCTTAGAACCAAAATTCTTGCGTCCTCTTTGAGAGTGATCTAAACCGCCAGATAGCTTTGTTTGGTAGGAAGTAGATGGCTCAAGATCTAAAGGAATACTATCTACATGCACCGGACCTTTCTGAATGAGAGCTGCGCTCACCAATTTACCCTTTCTACTTCTTTTAAATTTCTTCTTCCGTGCACATATGAACTTTGAGCTCAATTGCATTTTCATGGTTGGACACCTTGGGAGCTTTTTAAGCCTTCGGTTTGATTTTTCTTCATGGACCTTTTGCATTGATTTATGTTTCCTGATTGGCGGAGTTGATATTTCTGGTATTGTTGCCTGTTTAATAACCTGAACAATATTATCCAACTTATAGTGAATAAAAGTCAAACATTACTGCACTACAAATGAAAGCTGAATCATTTGCAGAGATAGATACCTGAAAATTATTCAAGGCTGTTGCGCTTGCAGTCGTAAGAGTGTTGCTCTTATTTATTGGTATACATCTAGATTTCTGCAAAAAAATGTCACAAATCGCACTAAATGAGACGATACATTCAAACAGAAAACATAACTGTACAATGCAGATCATAGGCAAAAAAAAAAATATAAATCTACCCTCAAGACTACAGGGAATTCATATACCTCTCCAGAAAAGGCCTTTTCAGGAGCAACTCTAGAACATGTATCAAGAAGGCCAGAGTTTGTTGATATAGCCACTGCATCATGAAGTCCTTTTTCAGAGTTTTTATAATCGCTACCCTTTGGCAATCTTGCACCCGAGTCACATAAAGCGTCACCGTTACCCGATTTCAGAACATTGTCAGAGTTGGAAGCATTAATCAGATTGTTAGCACATTCAACTGCTTTCTCATTAATTGCTGTGATTGTGGGGTTAGCAGATGAATCCTTTTGGAGCAAACATTCTACACCAGCTTGACTAGAAAGGTGTTCCACCAGAGCATCCTTCTTTGCTGTCATGCACTCAACTGCAGCATCTTTAATTACAGGTTTTCCTGGTACAGCCCCAACTAATGAATTGCTTTGTGCAATTGCAGCAGAGGAGATTGAACCACTCACTTTCTTCTCGGTTTGACCACTAAGGGTTTCTTTCAATTCTTGATTGAAACCACAAGAAAGCTTAACTTTCTCTGAGGAATTCGTACTGTGTTTCTGAACATCAAAAGACTTGTTTGAAGAGAAATTTCTTCTCTCTCGATAGTAGAATAGCATGTATGCTTTCTGCTCCAACACCATTTTTTCACTAACTTGAATAACCTGTCAATAAATACATGTATCCAAAATTAATTTTCAACACATTACTAGTGTTATATTATAGGACAATTGCACTAAGCAAGATAGCCACAGTCACAACTAAAAACAAACAGCCGCATGACCCTAAAAAAATATGGTCATTTCTAGTACCCGATTGTCGTCAAGTGAGTACCACATGCCACTTGATGTGCGTACAAAGCAATAATAGTGACCAGAGTGAGTGCTCCATCCGGCATGAACCAAAACACCATATAAGGTGTATTTTAAATCTCCATCCTGCGATGTAAATCAACAGCAAGAAAAACAGTTATATTTAATACACATGAATTACATCGAACCAGAATTCACCAATATATGCATTTATCTTGCCATATAGCAACATCAGATGTATACAACTTACAACAATAAAAATATTGCATTAGCATGCAGAGACAGAATATAATTTAAGACTATTCCAAGGAAAGATTAGGAGCAAATATCTTCACTAAGATAGTTAGAAACATAAAATAATCAGTATCCAAGGGCCTCAGCCACAGAAGACTTTCAACAACCAACAGCAGTACATTTTAAAATTAATAATCAAAACACACACACAATTTTGTGGAATTTATTGTTACTTTTTCTCTGCCCATTCAACTTCGTAAACATAATGTTGTGTTTGTTTGGAGGAATTGAAATTATGTGGGAATAAAATGATGTTTGTCCTATTTTATTGTACACAAATACACATATAATTTTATTGCCTTCACCCACTCCATTCCTATTTATAAATACTCTCAATCTCACCAATTTGAGAATGAATGCTCAATCCTCCATCCTATCCATTCTTACAAATTTCATCATAGAACATCTATAGTTTCTCTTCTTTTTTTCCTTTCTTCTTCGCATTCTTTGTTTTTTCTTTGATGTTACTCACAAATTTACATTGCTTTCTTCCTGGCCAGAGAAAGATGCCCACAGAAGACGTTTCACAATTTTTTTTTTAAATGTATATTTTTATACAATCAGAATTTATATAAACATATTAAGCATATTCATGTACAAGCCTTTGTGTAAGCTAAATGAGACAATTATACAAGTGAAGGGATATCAATATATCAAATTACTGACTAAGGAAAAAGAATGACCTACATTTATTCACACCTAGATGATAAAATTCACTACATTTCCACTAATCCTATGTATAAGTAATAACATCTCATCTTATCAGAATATTGCAAATATATATACATATATACACATAAAAAAGTTTAGCACAATTTTCTCTTTCATATATATACTTTTTATTCATTATTTAATGGTTAAGTGCAAACTAATGTCACAATAATACAATATCTATCTTAAACAGTCTGTGTATCTATTATATTGATTTCAAAGATAAGTAATCATTTCCACCACTCCTCTCTCTATGTTTTCTGTTAATTATTTC
Source organism: Daucus carota subsp. sativus (assembly GCF_001625215.2). NCBI lineage: Eukaryota > Viridiplantae > Streptophyta > Magnoliopsida > Apiales > Apiaceae > Daucus > Daucus carota. Next base: position 44,121,299 of record NC_030385.2, on the reverse strand, counting down.
TCTTTCTATAACAACTTTCTTAGCAAATCATCTCTCTAATTATCTGGAAACTAATCTCCGCTAGAAATCAATAAATTTTAGTTTTACTGCATTTGATTTAAGTTCCTGGCAGTATAGAACAGAATTTGGAAAATCAAGGGATTCATGTAGCCCACTTATGGTAAATGCAGTTTATATAATCCGAAACAACTGGTTATTTTTGATAAATCTGATGGCACAATAAAGTCATATATGGTATAGGGTTATAAACTTGTGGTTGTAAGTATTCTATCTAATTCTTCCTCAAGAATATAAAACCATCTATTCATCAACTACTCATTTAACATGACTCCTAGAACTCTTAAACCAGTGTGGTAGCAATAAACGATATTTTTTATAAAAAAAAAGGTCAAAATGGGTGAATGCACAGATCAGGAGAACCAAATTCATACTTTTACGTATTTTTCAAAGTTAGTAAATTAAACTTGCATGTAAAGAATATAAGAATCTCTTGTTTCTTTTTAAACTACAACTACAAACTTACACATGGATCCGTTACAAACGGTTTCAAGTCCAAAGTAGTTCCAAAATGGATCCTTTTGTCAATCTTTTGTCCAGCTAGATGTGAGCTAAACCGCTTTAGGTGGATTGTGAGAACATAAGGTGCCTTGTAAATTGTAAGCTGCTTCAGAGCCTTAACTTTCTGCTTGCATTGTTGACATTGGTAATGCTTCTCCCCTCCGTCTAAAAATTCTTTGGCAGTGAAATGAGTTAGTGCCCTCTGTAGTGAATCTGCCTTGACAATTTCAAGACTCAAGTCCAGGAATGGATCAAACTTATCAGATGTATAGGAACACTGCATACATTTCACCTGCAAAAAAATAATAAAATAACAATGGTTTAAATACAAAATTATCAAGACCACATAGCTTTCCACAGAATAAGGACAAATGGGATACCTATCTAACTTTCTATGTTTCACATCATCATTATCAACAAACAATACATAGTATGCCTTGAAAGAAGACTCTATGACTCCCACATAAGAAAGAAGGCAGGAAAACATAATGGACAAGGGGTACCTGACTGCGGAGGCGACCACCAAAGATCTTGTGGACCGAACTTTTGTCGTAAGCACTCGGTGACTCACTAGGTACTCCTGAAGGTAAGCAGCATTTGTGCATTGATTCCAACAAATTCACCATGTACTCGTGAGCATCCTCCTGCCTGGAGTTTCGAAAATTGCGTGATATACCTAATCACTTAATTAAGGAGAATCTAAAATATCAAGGAGTGTGAGAATAAAATATCTTAACGACATGAGAATAATGACATACAAAACCTGGAATATTCCTGGATTGCATATCTGCAATGTGCTATTTAAACATAAGCGTAGCATATATTCACAATCAAAACTTTCTCCGTGTAATGGAGAAGTTGGATCCCAGTCTATGACATTGAAAAGTTCAACAGCAAAAGGACTGAATCACAAATATGGAACAAAAAATATGCAAGTTCTATTTGTGAAACTTCTACACAGCTATAAAAGTAGAACCTTTTAAACTACTGATCAACTTAAAAGATCAAGGATACATCGCAAGTTTGAGACTATCTCCTTCGGTGCTAATATTCTCCCAGTCGACTGTCGAGCACTGCTAACATGTTTTTGGATGGCACACAAAGCACAAAACCCAGCAGTACGACCTTCAATTATCAGATTACAAAAAATATAAGTGCACAATATCTTTCCAGCACAAACCAAGTATAATCAATAAGTCGATAACAACCCGGTAACTACTGACCCCGGTCCCCGGGTTATTTGTTCAATGCAATAGTTCGTAACACCCAGATTTGACCAATTATATAGCATTCTGCCATAGGGGGAAAAAGGATAAACTATCCATAATATCATTTGTGCTAAGACTACATAGTAATAAACATATGTTCCTAGAAATCCTACAACAATCTTTGAGTAAGTAGAGCATTCGACTACCTACCAGAAAACCTAACTACTTAGGTCGGAATATTGACTTGCGCGGTTGAGCAGGAATAACTCAAAGAAGCACATACATAAAACTAGACCTAACACTTCAGAGTTCAGCTGTCTTGTTTTTTCAGAACATGTTAATCATTTGACTAAACTTTAACTACTTTAATGCTAATGGAATTACTCACACAAAACAATTAAATCATAAACCTAAACCAAAATGCCGTACACTTTATACACAAGATTCTATTGAATGCATTTTACATGTGCCTACTAGGCATACTACATTTAAGCAATTAAATCATAATAAACTCACAAGACAACTGATGCCTTCCACTTTGCAAATACGCAGCCAAAGGCTCCGTATACGTCAAACACTGTAACACCGAATTCAAAAAACAAGTGTTTCCAAGATTCATCAAACCAGCACCCTGTAAAAACCAACACAATCACAATCATGACCACACATTACACAGTCATTCACAGTCATATAAATATATGAAACTAACTTACAATTCTCCTAAAAGAGATCTGATAACTAAGCTCCGGATCAAATCCATTATCTTTCAATTCTACCGAATCAGTCTTTTTAACTAACGAATTACTCTTAAATTGCGATGAATTAGATGTCGACGGATTGAGAGTCTCCAATTGAAACGTTCCGCCGCTGTTGCTGAAGCCAGTGAAAGGCTTGCGAGCTATGTGGAACTCGATTCTCTTCTCGAACAGCGGCGAGGATATTGAAAGCTCCGGTAAGCTCGATTGCTTTGAAGCTTTGGTAGTAGCAGCCATTACAAACACACACCTAGAGATACATAGACCGAAGAGAGAGGGGGAGAGAGGGGGAGAGAGAGAGAGGAGGGAGGGAGAGAGAGAGAGAGAGATGACTGACGGCCGAGTTGAGGGAGATGGAGGAAAAGAAGCGAAGGAGAGGCCTAAACCCTACTACACCAATTCCCTAACGTACAGTGGGCATAGAGTAATCATATTTATTTTCACTAATCTTTCTTGTTATTATACAAACCGAACTGAAAATTATTTGTTGAAATTATTAATTATCTAATGAAAAACAAATTTTTGATGGACAAAATTCAACGTTACTGTTGATAATGACAGCTAGATAATTGTTAAAAGTGAATAATGTGCAAATAAGACGCGTATAATATTGCCAGAATGCCAGCTGTTAGAGCATCTCCAAAGGTCTTATTTATACTAGCTTATAGCCCGTGCAAGACTCGGGTACTTTTTAATTAGTTATGAATTTTTGAATATATTTTAGATGGTGTGAAATAATTTAATTTATAAAGAATAAATTAAAATTTTTCAGTCAAATAAAGATTTATATTTTAGATTTAACTAATTTTTATTGAAAGTAAAATTATGATAGAATAACGTGATTAAATAAAAAAAATTATTTAGCAGCCGAATAAATTCTTCAAATAATTAATTTTAAATTAGGTCAAATATATATGTTTTAATGAGAATGTTAAAATATATATTTTTTACATATTATAATTAAAGGAGGCCTATAAATCCATATATAAACAACCCAATAAACATAGTCAGAACTGTTGTAAATTATATAATTTTTATATGATGTTCGTATAGTTTAGAATTTATCTTAAATTTTAGTTGAATTGAATCCAAAATATAAGTTTTCCATAATTTAAAAATTTTTTTAAGTTCACTTATATTTGATCAGTAATATTCCTACTGGAAAGTTAATTTGCCAACTAAAAACTCAAAAACACATTTGCATTAAGAATACACTGACCATAGGTTTTCAAATGAAATTTACACAATACACTATCATCTGGAGTAATTTACTGACTGATGAGTAAGTACCTAATTTCATTAAGAATTGGTGTATTGATTGTTCTACTGCTCTACCTGTATGTTGTTGCTTGTTTTGTTCTTGACGTAGTATGTACCGTTCTCTACGACCCTTGTTACGTTCAATTCTCTGTTTTTCATTCATATTATTTGATTCGTCATGCAAATCCATGTCGTTATCTTCGAAAAATTGAATAAATCAATATAATTTAGACAAACAGAAAAAATTAATAAAACAAATACATAGCAATTTATCAAATAACGGTAAAAAAAGAGAGAAGCTAATTACCTTTGTGAGTTTGGTGGAGAAGTTTGGGGAAGAAAGAACCGTTGCAAACTTTGTTAAGATTGAGGCCAAAAGAAACATCGGGAGATTTCCAAGTTAAAATCTTTGAAGAAGAAGACGCAGGAATGGGGTTAAGATGAGGCTGATATGAAGTAGTTTATATAGAAGATCTTGACAAATTTTATGTTTCGAAGATTTTGGTTGTAATTTGTTTTTGACTAAAAAAATAAATCATAAACATGCATGCAAGTAGAAGGCATAATTTGTTTTGGATTAGGAAAAGGGGTTAAAAATATGTGTTCTAATATAAATGTATTTTATATTAGAATTATTATAATGCGACTTAATAAAAAAAATCGAAAACACTTGAAAGACAGAATTTGTTTTGGATTCAGAAAAGGAATTAAAATGCAAGTAGATATCAGTTGCCTTATAAAACAGAAATTAATTTTGTTCTAATCTAACGGTGCCTATTTGTTCAATATACGATCCAACGGATGATAAGCTTTTAGACCAAAGGACCATGCGACCAAATTATCTCTTTTACGCTTATTATATATAAGTAGGTAATTTGTTAGCTATAATATAATATATAGATAATCATATAAAATTATAGCTAAGAGGTTCTAGTTTCACTCCAATGGTATTATGTATAATTATATTATCTAAAATTATACATAATAGCTTTAGATGTTTTACAAATGTAACAACCCCAATTTTAGTTATCTATATTTTTTTGCTAAAGGGTCATGGTTGGAGTGTAGAATTTTTACCTATTATCTAAAATGTGCCACTTAGATGCCATGTATGTGCCACATAAACATTTTTACCTAAAAGGTCTAATGCCTTGGAGTTGCTCTTATGTATAAAAACGTGTCCTTTTGTGTGAATATTTTTTACATCCTATTTGGAAATTATTCGAATTGATTTTTATTGTTGAATAAGTCGAATAGGATATTAAAATTATCTCCGATCTGCAAGTAAAAATAATCAAAAGATACTATAAATAAATATTATACAATTTGTATAAATTCTTTCAATCCATTATTTGTTTTTATGATTTATTTGTTTTCTATCAAATATGATTGAAAGTCTATTTGGGTTCGCTTTAGATCGTGTTTTTCTTTTTAATGATTAAAAATCCCGGATTTGAATAAGTACAAATCATGCTTTAATATTTTATAGTTATATTTCACGGTTTAGCTTACTTGCACAAAAAAAAGTAAAAAAGAATTGTACCAATAACAGTCGTCACGATTCAATCTGGACTTGGGCCCTTTAAACTTTCACCTGGACCAATAATCATATATCAATCTAAATCCGGGCTGTTGAATATATATACAAACCGAGTATTCGAGGACCCAGTTCAGATGGGCTACAATTCGCAATAAATTGAAATAGAAAACATTTATAATGGGCCGCCAGAAACTACTTCACGAGGGTTTTAAACAGGTTAACAAATGTTATGAAAAGAGATAGTATTAACACAGAGTAATGGAAGTACAGAGAAATAGAGGAAGAAACAGAATTACAGTAGAGAAATGGTTCATGAAAACAGATAAGCTGCTATGACAGAGTAGTGGTCTACTTATAACTGTTTTTCCCTCTAAAACAACTAACTCCTAACAACTAACTTCCATGACAAATGCCTCCCCTTAACAAAAAGCTTGTCCTCAAGCTTTGAATTGAGGAAATTGATTTGTAATTACTCTGCAATCCTCCCATGATGCTTCAGTCATATCCAAGTCCTTCCATTTGATCAACCATTGCACCACCGTCTGGTTTCCCTTACTTACTTGTCTCCTCTGCAGTACCTTTTCAGGTGTCAAGATCATCACATCCTCTTGATCATACTCAGGCAAAGTTCCTGAGCTTACAGGTGTCTGTCCTATATATTTCTTGAGTAAAGACACATGAAAAACAGGATGTATCCTGCAATGGTCTGGTAACCTGAGTTTGTAGGCCACCTCACCAATCTTCTTTTCTATCTGAAATGGTCCATAAAACCTTGCTGCTAGCTTGAAACAAGTTCTCACAGCTACTGACTTCTGTCTATATGGTTGTAATTTCAGAAATACCCATTCTCCCTCTTGGAAGTGTCTTTCAGTCCTCTTTTGGTCTGCATAATATTTCATTCTCTGCTGTGCTTTTCCCAAATTGTCTTTCAGCTGCTGTAGTATTTGTTCCCTTTGCTCTAGTAAATTCTGAGCCACTGGTAGTAATAGATCTTGCAGCTTGCCCATGTTTAAAAGAACTGGCTTTACTCCATATATAGCCTCATGAGGAGTCATTCCCATACTGGTATGAAAAGAAGTATTGTACCAATACTCAGCCATTCCTAACCACTTCCTCCAAGTACTAGGTCTCTCACCAGCAAAACACCTTAGATATGCTTCCAAGCATTGATTTAATCTTTCTGTTTGACCATCACTTTGAGGATGGTAAGCTGAAGTGAACTGCAGTTTTACTCCCAACTGATCAAACACTGTCATCCAGAATTTGCTAGTAAAAATTTTATCTCTATCACACACAATGGTATCTGGCAAACCATGTAGCCTAAAAACTTGGTCTAAGAACACATTTGCCACATCTTCAGCATTGAAAGGATGATTCAAGGCTATAAAATGCCCATATTTGGATAATCTGTCAATAACAACCAGTACAACATTAGAGCCCTGAGATTCTGGTAATTTCTCCACAAAATCCATGGATATATCTTTCCAAGGTGTTGAAGGAATCACCAATGGCTGCAACAATCCTGGAGAAGACAAATGTTCACTCTTATATCTCTGACAAACCTCACAATTCTTAATCCAGTCCACCATATCATGCTTCATCCTTGGCCAGTAAAAAACAATTTTAAGCCTTTGTATGCAGGCATTTTGACCAGAATGTCCCCCTAAAGAGGAGTTATGTAAAGCTTCCATAACTTGTTGCCTTACTCCACCAGTCCCTCCCAAATAAATCTTCCCTTTTTTCTTCAAAATCCCTTGCACAAACTGTTGTAACCAGACAGGTTTCAACTCAGAAATTGCTGTGATGTTTGCTACTTCTTCAGCACTGTTGTCCACAATTTCAACCCTGGATAGTGCATCTGCCACTGTATTTTCTACCCCTTTTTTATATTGGATTTCATAATCCAATCCTAGTAGCTTTGACAACCATTTATACTGTAATGAGGTGTGTAAAGGCTGCTCCAACAAGAATTTTAGAGACTGATGATCTGTCCTAATTATGAAATGATGACCCATCAAATAATGTCTCCACTTAGTAACAGCCAACACTAATGCCAATAATTCTTTTTCATAAACAGAAAATCCCAAGTTTCTCTTGTTAAATGATTTGCTCAAGTAAGATATTGGCTTTCCTTGCTGCATTAATACAGCCCCCATACCAGTAGCACAGGCATCTGTCTCCACTATAAAAGCCTCTGAAAAATTGGGCATTGCCAACACAGGAGCTGCACATAAGGCTGTCTTCAAGGTATTGAAAGCTGCAGTTGCTTGTTCATTCCACTGGAATCCATCTTTCTTGAGTAACTCAGTTAATGGTCTTGTGATCATACCATAATGTTTAATGAATCTTCTGTAATACCCAGAAAGTCCTAAAAATCCCCTCAATGTCTTAACAGAATCAGGAATTGGCCAATTCACAATGCTAGAGATTTTTCCTGGATCCATACTAACTCCCTTCCCAGAAATCAGGTGACCCAAATATTCCACAGAACTAGTGGCAAATGAACATTTAGACTGCTTTGCATATAACTGATTATCTTCCAACAATTTCAAAACCAATTCCAGATGCTGAACATGCAATTCCAAACTAGGACTGTAAACTAGTATGTCATCAAAAAAAACTAGTACAAATTTCCTGAGAAAGGGCTTAAAAACTTGATTCATCAGTGATTGAAAAGTTGCAGGTGCATTTGTCAATCCAAATGGCATCACCACAAACTCAAAATGCCCATGGTGAGTTTGGAAAGCAGTTTTATATGTATCAGCTGGTTTTACTAATATCTGATGGTATCCAGCCCTTAAATCTAATTTTGTAAACAGCTGTGCTCCATGTAATTCATCCAACAACTCATCTATATTAGGAATGGGAAATCTGTCCTTAATAGTGAGTTTATTAAGATGTCTATAATCCACACAAAATCTCCATGTATCATCCTTCTTTCTAACCAATATAACTGGAGATGCAAATGGACTGTTGCTGTTTTTAATAATTCCACTATTTAACATTTGCTGCACCTGATCTTCAATCTCAGTTTTCTGAGAATGTGGATATCTATATGGTTTTAATTTGAATGGAACAGACCCTTCTTGTAATGGAATTTCATGATCTATATTTCTAGCTGGTGGTAATCCTACTGGCACTTCAAAAACTTTAGAATACTTGTCAATTAAGGTAGAAATTGAACCTGGTATATCAGTTTTTCCTTCTGCTGCACATACTTTTTCTGCCATCTTTTGTTGAACCAAATTCCTGTTAAGTAATTGTAATTCTTTGCCTCTGACCAACTGCAGTGTAGCTTTTTCCACTCTCCCATTTAATAACATCTGTGATCCTGTCTCAGACTCAGCATTCAATTTCAGATAAAGCTTTTTGAAGTCAAATAGAATAGGGCTAAACTGTTCCAACCAGTCTACTCCTAGAATGAAATCCCAACCAGCAATGTCAATTATTCTCAGATCAAAAACAAATTCATATTGCTGTATTCTCCATTTCACTTTTGGCACATAAAACTCACTGACAACTCTTCTCCCATCAGCTAATTGCACAGAAATTCCCTCACATTTTACCTTGTTTAATTTTAACTTGTTAACAATCTTGTTATCAACAAAGCTCAGAGTACTGCCTGTATCAGTTAACATCTTTACTTGAGTATTCTGGATTACCCCTTCCAAGGTAATAGTCTTCCTATTAATCTTTTCAGACAATGCATTCAAGGAAACTTCTGCTATTGTGCCCTCTTCTTCCTCCTCTTCTAATACTTCTTTTAACAAATCATTTTCTCCTTCCTCAACCAACATAAATGTGTATTGTTGATTCTTGCACTGATGCCCTTGAGAATATTTATCCCCACATTTATAACACAGGTGGTTGTTTCTTCTATATTGGAACTCTTCTGGTGATATTTTCTTAAACAAATCTTTCCCATTAGTTCCCTTTTCTTTTGTAACAGCTTCTGACTCCCCATTCTTCTTGTCTCCTCCATTCCATTTCAGATTCATACCACCCTTCTTGTTATCAGCTTTCTTCACCAAAATATCAACAGTTTGTTCCTGGTATTGTGCTATTTCTATTGCATCCAACAGGGTCTTTGGTTTCATAAGTCTTACCATTGGTTTAAGTTCCCCTTTTAATCCTGATATGAAACTAGCAATGAAATAAACCTCATCTAAATGTGGATTTCTACCCAGCACTACTGACTTCAATTCTTCAAACCTCTCCACATACTCAAGAACAGTACCATTCTGCACCAATTTATTAAATTCTTCCTGCTCATCCAACCCCCCTTTTTTCCCAAATCTTTTTGCTACAACTTCACAAAACTCAGGCCAAGAAATGTTTTCTTGAATCAGTTTAATACTCTGAAACCAGACATCAGCCTTCCCTTCCAAGAACATCTCAATAATGTCCATTCTAACTTTATCACTTACTTGATGTAGTAAAAAGAATTTGTTACATTTACGAATCCAGTCCCTAGGATTTTCTCCATTGAAACTTGGAATTTCCATTCTTGGTTGACGAAACTGCCACTTAAATGATCCATCCACAACACTATTACCTTCTCCGTCTCCCTTGGCTTGAGCTGAACTTCCAGGAGTTCGCAACAATGGCGATTTGTCCACTAAGATCTGTCCATCTCTTCCCACTGTCTTAACGAGATTGAGATTCTTGATGGCTCCCCCAATTCTTGCTTGTATGCGATCCTCCATGGTCGAATTATACAGCTCAATCTTAGCATCACAGTTTGTAACCAGCGAAACTAATTGATCGATTTTGCTGATAATCTTTGATTCCATGGCTGAAGTTGTCTTCTCAATGTGTTTATGGCAAGCCGTATTGACTTCTTGAATGCGATTTTCGATATCTCGCCAAGAATCTTCCGTTGATCTGGAGCGAGTGCTTGACGCCATTTTCGCCGGAGAATCGAAGGCTCTGATACCACTTGTTATGAAAAGAGATAGTATTAACACAGAGTAATGGAAGTACAGAGAAATAGAGGAAGAAACAGAATTACAGTAGAGAAATGGTTCATGAAAACAGATAAGCTGCTATGACAGAGTAGTGGTCTACTTATAACTGTTTTTCCCTCTAAAACAACTAACTCCTAACAACTAACTTCCATGACAACAAATTGGTTGACCCATCTCGAACCAGTCTAAGACCTGGGCCTGTGATATAAAAAAAACTGAAATGCATGGGATCCAAGAAAGTGTGATGGTTTAATTGTTAAAGAAAAAAAGTGGTCAAGATGGTAGGTTTATCGAGCAGTTAAGTCATGAAAAGTAGGAGTACTACTATTACCATAGACTATAACGACATTGTTGAAGAAAGTTATAGAACTATAGTACAAAAGATGAGAGAGAAGCAAGAGAGAGAAAGTTTCAAATTTTCAAATTTCAAAAAGACAGAGAAGTTTGCAAGCGATGGAAACCAGTGGTTTAGGGTCACAAGAGATGCGATCAATGGGAAAAGGAAGATAATAGCAGTAGACAAGGATGTTCCAGAAACTAAATCTTATGCTAGAGTTGTATCTGAAGATAGTAGAAATGAGAAGGAAGCAAAGAGACCTACTATCAAGGAAAGAGTTGACAACAGGAAGTGGTTTTCAGTTATGGTGGTAAATCTCCCCCCTGAAGCTTCGGTCAGAGACATTTGGTTGTTCTTCAATAAACAGAGGCTGATCAAGGATATTATCCTGCCTAGGAAAAGAGATATCCGTAATAACAGGATTGGGTTCATAATAGTTGATAATCTGGGTCTAGCAGAAACACTAGTTAGAAATTTCCACCAGAAACAGATGGGCCGTTGGAAACTGATGGTTAAAATTTCTGATAGAAAGTCAGGGAAGGATAAGATGGATTCTTCAGAGGACAAGAAGGACACAAACCATAGTGACAAGAAGGAAGCAGCTGCTGAAAGAGCAAACAAGTCAAAATGGAAATCCCAATCCAATACAAAGTCCAGCGGTATAAAAGATTATATTGTGGAGCAGCCTCTGTTCAGAACCATAAATGGGACAATTGATGAAGATTTCAAGGAAACACTCAGCAGGAGCCTGATAGGAGTCACAGCTGGAATCGAATGGGCAGATTCTCTCCAAGAGCGGATAGTACTTCAGGGATATAATTTTATATCGGTAAGAGGAATTTCTCACAAAGTCTTTCTTTTAGTTTTTGATGCAGAGGTTTTTGCCTCTAATACAAATATTGAATTCCTCTATGAGTTTTTCTCATCGGTACACAAAGCTACGCATGCGGACCTAATTGTACCTAGAATAGCCTGGTTAGAGTGTGATGGTTTGTCGATATCGGCTTGGAACAAAACTACATGGAGTAACATTGTAGGAGACTGGGGTTACTTGCTCTCTGAGAATCGAAAACCACTAAAAAATAGTATGTATACAAAGCTGAGGATCTGCATTGCCACGAGCAAAGTAGATAAAATAAAAGAAACCGTAAAGGTGCAAATTGAGGGCAAAGGATTCTGGGTATGTATCAAAGAGTCCTCTAACCTACAACTGGAAGCTCAAGATTGGCTCCGCTATGACTCTTATTTAGGTAAGAATGGCCAAGATAGGTGCTTTGTTCAGTCTAGTGAAGAGGATATATGCACGCCCATGAGAGAGAATGGAAATATTGGAATAATGGAGGATGATCAGCAGAACATAATAGGGACAGAAAATGATGCTTTGATGGGAAATAATATTGTGCTGGAAGAATCAGGGACCAATTCTCAAATTAACCACCCGGAACACCTGGAGGAGGTTGCTAAGGAAATTAGTGTTAATCCGGTGAGGCGCGATTTAGAGGACAGGGACAATTTGTCAATGAATGTGGGGGTCATAGTGTCCCAAGAGGTGGATAAAGTGTTAGAAACTCCTATGGATGTGATACCAGGCTTCTATGTGGAAGAGTGTGTGAGTGACAGAGATATGGATATTATCACAGGCCTAGAGTCCTCACTTCCTGAGATCCTTAACAATGCATGGTGTGTAAGAGACCGTACCAGTTCTCAGTCTTCAGAGCAAACCTCAGTCAAACTACTGGACAATTCTGAGGAGGAATTAGGTAATGATCTGGGAGTGTTTGACTCTGAGGCAGTAGTACCGCCCAAGATCATAGATCAAGTTACTCAGCTTAGTATTGGTCGCAAAAGAGGAAGACCAAGGAAATATGCAAGGGTATACAACTTTGCAAACAAGCGAAAAGGGACTAATGTTCGGAGAAATCCCCCAAGTGCAAAGGAAGATCTGCCAGTGAACAAGATTAGTGTTTCTAAAAAGGAAAAAAGAAAGAACATTCGTCAGAGTAAATTGAAAGAGTTAGAGAGTTTAGATAAAGAAAACTCAACTGCAATGGGCACTAGGAAGGACTTGGCACTACAGGTCCTGGAAACGGGTGAATTGCTGGGTCTTATTCCTCTCGAGGACAGAGAACTGACTCTGAGTAAAATTAGAAATCATATAGCAGAGTCAGACCACTAAACTCTCAAGTCTGAATTAGTACTTTGAATTCTTGTACTCATGGATAAGTTGTTAAGTTGGAATTGCAGAGGAATTAACAATAGTGTCGCCCGCAGAAATCTTAGAGCTTTTTTCCGTAAACACCACCCCAATTTAATCTTGCTTCAGGAAACTAAATTCACAAATGGAAGTGCAGAGTTAAAAGGTCTTCTTGACCTCAACTCTTCCTTCGATCTGGTATCCTCTCCTTCAATGGGTCTCTCAGGAGGATTGGCAACCATTTGGGATTGTAGCAAGCTCAGGATCACTGATCACTACCTATCTAGGTTCTGGCTAGGGACGTTATTTAAATCTTCTTCCCAGAGCCAAGCCTTAATGTTTGCAGTGGTTAACATATATGGACCTCAACAATATGAGGTCAGAATGGAGGTATGGAATCAAATCTCAGACTGGCTAGATCAGTTAAATTGTAAGGATTATTGTATTATAGGGGATTTTAACTGCATTTTGCATGAGGAAGACAAAATCAATTGCTCCTACAATCGTCGTGACATGGAGAGTTTTCATTGGTTCATAGACTCTAACGGCTTAGAGGAAATCCCGTTAACTAAAAATCTGTTTACATGGTTTGGCCCCCAGGGTAAATGCAGCCGATTAGATAGAGCTCTAGTTTCACTCGAGTGGCTGTCTTGTGCCTCATGGAAACTGGAAAATCTGGGGAGGAAATCTTCTGATCATTCAGCTATTTTTCTAAATAGAGGTACAAACAACTGGGGTCCAAAACCTTTTAGACTTTTTAATTTCTGGCTAGAAAATAAAAGCTTACAGGAATGCATTCGTAATTGTTGGGAATCAATGGAGAGCCAGAACCACATTCAGGGGAAATTAAAAATTCTCAGACTGGGAATCAAGCAGTGGAATTCATCTGAGTTTGGAAATTGTTTTCATAAGATCGAGCTTTTAGAAAGGAAACTAACGGAATGTGATGAGGTTCATGACAACTTCAGAGAAAGAAAAAAGATTGAGTTGCAGCTCCATCAAGCATATTTGGACAGAGAGGAACTGCTCAAACAGAAAGCTCGCCTCGATTGGGACTCCAAGGGAGACCAGAATTCAAAATTTTTCCATAACTTAATCAAACTCAGGCAAAGACGTAACCAAATTGATGGTGTGATGTTTAATGGATATTGGGTGGAGGAGCCAGAAGCAATTAAACAGGCTTTCAGAGAGCATTTTAAATCTTTCTTCGCGAAAAGAGGGGATGACCATATCTTTAATATTTCAGCTTTGATCGAGAAGAGGCTAGATCGAAAAGATGTTTTCAAATTAGAGAATACTTTTGGGATAGAAGAAATTTTTGAAGCGCTTAATAGCATCAACTCTTCAAAAAGCCCGGGTCCAGACGGTTTCAATGCAGGTTATTTAAAAGATCTATGGTACTTGATTCATGAAGATATAGTTTACATGGCAGAGAATTTCTATAGAGATGGCAGCCTCCCACCAGGATTAAACTCGTCCTTCATTGTGCTTATACCAAAAATTGAGAGTCCACTCCTAGTGACAGACTACAGGCCGATCAGTTTAATCAATTGCACGTTAAAGATTATTCTAAAACTTCTCACGAAAAGACTGAGTGTGGTGATCGGCAAATTAATTTCAGAGGAACAATTTGCCTTCATAAAGGGGAGGAATATAACAGACAGCATAGTTATAGTCAATGAAATGGTTCACAGCCTAGGTAGAGGTGGTTCAGAGGGCATGATTCTCAAGATTGATTTTGCAAAAGCCTTTGATTCCGTAAAGTGGAGTTTTTTGTTTCAAGTCCTCGCAGCTTTCGGCTTTGGTCAGAAATGGATAGTGTGGCTGGAATCTATTTTACACTCAACACGCATGTCTGTTCTAGTGAATGGTAGCCCTTCTGCTGAATTCAATGTTGGCCGTGGTCTCAGACAGGGAGACCCACTCTCTCCCTTGCTATTCAATATTGTTGGAGAAATTTTACACCTTTTGCTGAATAAGGCGATGGAAGTTGGTCTCATAGAAGGTATCACTCTTAATCAAGGTCCGGCTCTGTCGCACATCTTCTTCGCGGATGATACCATCCTCTTTCTTAACAACAGCTGGAAATCGTGTCACGGTATGAAATTAGTTCTGATTTTGTTCGAGGTTCTCTCCGGGCTTAAAATTAACTACAGAAAAAGCAAAGTCTACCCGAGTAATAGCTCGAGAGAACTAGCTCTTGCCTTTGCATCTTCAATTAACTGTGACATAGGGGAATGGCCTTTAAGCTATTTAGGTCATGATTTAAGTCCTCTAGTTAAACGGCGTCGAGCATGGTTTCCTTTGATTCGTAAAATTCGCACAAAATTTTCTGGATGGAAGCAAAAATGCCTGAATAAAGCTGGAAGAGCGGTCATACTCAAATCTGCTGTTAACAGTATTCCTATTTATTGGATGATGCTTGCTCTTATCCCGAAAGGCACGTTAGAGGAAATAGACTCTCTCCGTCGGAGTTTCTTCTGGGGTGAACTGGTCTGTGGTAATAGCAAAGAAAGGAAGCTTCACTCCATTTGTTGGGACCTCATATGTAAGCCAAAACTTGAAGGGGGCCTTGCAATAGCATCTTTTCGTACTCGTAATATAATTCTAATGTCTAAATGGCTCTGGAAACTGAAGAAGGAGAGGAGTAGCTTATGGTCTAGAGTTCTGGTTGGCAAGTACGGGGAACAGATGATTGACAAACTATATTCAGATCAACCATTCAAACCATCTCCCAGAGTATCAGGTTTTCTAAGTGATCTATCAAAAATTCACTTGCAGTTTAAGGACAATATTTGGGCGCATAGTAATTTCAAGTGGAAGTTGAAAAATGGAGATTCAGTAAGATTTTGGACGGATAGCTGGTGTCACCAATCTCCCATGCTTCATATCTTTCCAACTCTCTTTGAACTTTCAAAATTCAAATATGCTACAGTCAGTCAAGTGAAATTATTGAGGCAAACCTCTCCCGAGATCGCATTATGGGAGAGAGATCTAACTGGTTTTGAAACTTTAGAATGGGAGTCTCTAGGTGCTCTTCTCGACAATATCTCACTTTTGCCCCAGGAGGACTCAGTATTATGGCAGGGCTTACCCAATTTCTCTCTGACCTTTTGCAAAAAAAATCTGGAATCCCAGGGAATGGCAGCAAGCTCTTGGTCAGTTATATGGAAATTAAAAATCCCTCCTCGAGTCAAGCTTTTTTTATGGCAGTGTGGTCACAATAGAATTCACTCCCTAAGTTTTTTAGCTAAGAGAGGTATCTGTCTAATTAATACCTGTAAAAGATGCAGGAATGCTGTGGAGGACCAGAACCACATAATCTGGCACTGCCCTTTTACGTGTGACATTTGGGTAGAATGTAGTAAATGGTTAGATATGATTCTTCTGCCACCAGAGATTGGAAACATCACTGACTGCTTGCGTCGAGGATCTAAGCTTCATAAGTCAGGAGGTGGCTTGTGTCTAGCAGCAATTATATGGTCTATATGGACGGCGCGTAATGAGCTATTATACCAAGATATTCTCTCTCCAGTCCACCGAGTGATGGAACAAATAAAATTCAGGTCTTTTTGTTGGGCCAGGACTGCTAACATAGTTTCGAAGGAAGATTTCACCTCTTGGTGCGTTTCCCCGCTGTCAGCTATGAATGTCTATAGTCTTAAGAGCTTAAAGAGTACGGCTGATTATTGGCTCCACTTTGTAGACTTTATTGGCCTGGTAGATGGAGCTAATCAGAATAGTATCTCTTCTTCCGCAGGCATGGGAGGTTATATTTTAGATAAACATAATAAGGTGGTGTTCATATTCTCGGGCCCAATCAATTCAACATCTGGTATCGACTCCAAGTTAGAAGCGCTGTTCTACCTACTTAAGGCTTTTTATAATTCAGAATGGAGGAATACCAAAATGGCAGTGTTAGTGGGCTCTTTAAATCTAGTTCAGACCTTTACTACCTCCAAGTTACACCTCTCTGAATCCCTCAGGAAATGGATCCAAAATATAAAATTGGTCCATATGGATTGTATTTCAGGCTCTGCAGCAGCCCAAATGGCTAAGGAAGGAAGATCCAGAGAAAAGATTGTTGAAGCTTGGATATTTTAATGATAGTTTGCTTCATTAATTTCCCCTACAACTTTCATGTTCTCTAAATCTTACAGAATCAAATGATATGATTACTCCAGGATTCGCTCATCTCCAAAGTCAGTATGAGCTTATGGATTGGCTCTCTCGGTCGAAAGTTAACGCTTAGAGTTAAGGGATGCTTGCAAGATTAAACGTAATTATGGGAATCTATTTAATGTCTGAAGGTCTTCTTATCTCTCTTCTTTAAGCCTTGCTTGTTAAGACAGTTTTGAGAGTAATTGTGGAGAAGTCTAGAGACTTTGCATGCATATATATATAGTCTTCCAGACCCTCCCACTCTTCCACAAACCTTGCTCCTATACACGCTTATCTCTTCATTTCCTCTCCCTTCTGCCTTGCAATGGCTACTAGCAGAGCTCTGCATTGGTCTCGTCCCCGCCCAGATGCGCTCAAAATCAATGTTCATGGTCATGCTGTCAAAACCCCTCTCAGCAATGGTAACTCAATGGGCATGGGTGCTGTTTATCGTGATTCCGACACAGATATGCGTCTTCTCACTACGGGGGTCATTCCAGGGTTGACTCCTTTAGGAAATCAGTTGTGGGCGATGTACGTTCCACTCCGCAGAGCCATTGTGCATGAATTCAAGGATATCATTCTTGAGACGGACAACTACCAGGCTTACATGACGATCAAGCATTTCAGAGAGGGTGTAGCTGCTTCTGTCTTTGATGTTACTGACCAGTTGGATACCCTCATAAGAGACAAGAGTCGCAAGTGCACAGTGGCTTACGTCCATCCATCTCGTAACAGAGTCTCTCGCTTCCTCGCCAAACTTGGCATGGAAACCTGTAAGGAGCTGTATACTTTTGATAGGCCTATTGGAGGAGTGGAAGAGCTCCTCGATTGGGACCAAGGTATGGGAGTGCCGCATGCAGCCTACATGGATATCATGATCCCTTATGGCGCCCCAGATCCGGTGAACTTTGATATAAGTGTTCCTCTTGCCGATCAGATTGACGACTTGGGTTTGGGTCAGCTGAATGCTCCGAGGTTCGCTCGCTCGGAGATGGACATTGATGAGATGGAAGACGTGATTGAAGGCGCGGTGGAAGACTCGTTCGTGGCAAGTTTCGGCCCCAATGAACCCAAGGATCCCCTCTGGGCTTATGAGCCTCCAATAGGTGACATGGATTAAGTCTGTTGCTAGTCAGTGGAATAGAGGCTATAGTAGAACTCTATTCTTAGTATTATCTCTCCCCAGAAGCTTGTCCTAGTTTCAAGTAGTATGCTCTAGTATGCTCTCCTAGTTTTAGTTTTAGTTTCCTAGTGTTAGTATTGGCTCTATCTAGCTCTAGTCGCTTGTTCAGGCTGTTTATAAGTTTGTTATTGGCGCTCCGTTGTACTTACAGTGCCCTCATTTTCAAAGTGAGGCTCTGTCCTTCTATAAAATATCGAATTATCAAAAAAAAAAAAGTCATGAAATATAGAATTTAAAAGCAAAAGAGCAGAGTGAATAAACTAATACATGTTGACATTATCTATAGCTTTACTTTGGATGGGAGGAATATTATACAGTAGTTGATATGATAATAGTATTGGCTGTATTGTCTAGTTAGCTGAATTATCTCTTTTTCACTTTAATCATGTTCATTTCGATTCCCTACGGCATCTTGAATCAGCGTTTCTCGAAGGCTCCTTTTATTTTCTAAGCATCACAAATATG
This sequence comes from Daucus carota subsp. sativus, assembly GCF_001625215.2. NCBI lineage: Eukaryota > Viridiplantae > Streptophyta > Magnoliopsida > Apiales > Apiaceae > Daucus > Daucus carota. The sequence continues at coordinate 44,102,668 of NC_030385.2, read as the reverse complement.
TCAATCAGGTCCGAGTATTCTCCCGACCTTAAAATAATAATTTTATTTATTTATTCAATAATTAAATTGATTAAATTTTGATTATAAATAAGAAATATTCTTTCATAATTTTGAAAAAGTGAAAGACGTGTTTTAAAGTATATCAAATATATTTTGTAATATTATAATATTTTAAAGTACTTGTTTGTATCCATTAGAAGGTTACACGAAATAGAGACAGACGCAGTGTCAAACCACTCTTTTAGACCTATACTGGAATAAGCCGCTCGAGCACATTATTTGCAGATTTAGGTACAAACTTAAATGACACATTCTCGTAGTGTTTAGCTAACTCGCTACCATCCTCGATGATTATTATTTTGAGATGGATGAAGTAGAACCCAAGAAAATCATGTACCAGTTGATACAGGATTCACGCAAGTAATAGTGGTCTCGATTTTCTTTTCCTGTTGAAACAAATGTTAAAGTAATATTTTGAAAAATAAAATTCATGCAATTTAAGATTTTAATCGGTTGATTATTAATATCGAAGCTGACTGGGTCCATCATGTAATTTACATGTGAAGCATTGATTCTTTCTTCTTTTTGAGGGTTCACTTGGACTGTTACAAACTTACTTGTCAGATAATTTGTAATTCTCGCATCTCCGATTAATAGGTGCCAAATTTTCCACACAATCAGATATTTATTTTATTTTTCTTCATATTCTCTCTTTTATATATCATTTTTGACATTGAACTTCACCTAATTCATCTTATCTAACTTTATATACATAATATATATTGATAAATAAAAATAATATTTTAAAATTTACATATCACTGGGACAATAAAGTGAAGTTCATATATGCCAATTTTTGATATCTTAATGAGACCCATTTATTCCTAGTATTTTTTTAAGTCACGTTTTATTGATGGGTAATCCTACCCCTCTTGAAAACTCTAATCTTCTTTATTTAAGTCGATAATATATTTATTAATTTTGTTCGGTATAATCACTTATCGTCTAATTTCATTTCGAAAGTGTCAGTTATTCGTTTGGAACTAAAAAAATTATGACGAGTGATAAATTGCGGAGAGTTACAACATCAATGATCAAACAAAATAAATTACGACAAAAGAAGATCCTTCACCAAATAAATGGGAATCAACAAGATGTGATGACATGATTACATGCATACAAGCAAAATGTACCTAATGGCTCCACCAGAAGTGTCGTCTATGGTCCTCTTATTCTGTAGCAAGACAGAAAGATTTGCTCTGCAGTTCTCCTGAGGAGATGGCGTACCTGTTAATCTTGACAATTAAACGCTAATTCCTTTTTGCTTGATTCGTACTCCACACACAGTCTTTACCTCACACGGTCAGTGTTTCAAATAAATAAAATTATTGATTTATTTAAAAATATCCAAATAATTCTTAAAAGGTATTACTCCCTCCGTCCCTAAATACTTTTCCCGTTTGTCTTTATCACGTTTGACAATACATACTTTTGATCATTAATATTTTTGATTTTATATTAATATTAAATATAAAACTTCACTGTATCAAAATACTCATAAATGCGGATTCAACAAAATCACTCATGACTATATTTTATCTTATAGACTAGACGTAAATTAGTAATTTGTCTCGTGTTATGAACAATGCCAATATTTTAAACGGGAAATGTTTTTAGGGACGGAGGGAGTATCAACCTATAAACTACGTCCTTGATTTGATTAAAAATATTTTTTTATCAAAATAATTTCTGAAAATTTTCTAATAAATCTTAATTCAGGTCAACTAATTATTTTCAATCCCAATTTTTACAAATCAATTATTTTTACTTATTATTTGCAACCATCAATTTGACTGATGTTTGCACGCAGTACGCACTAATGCATGATTTATAAGAGCAGCCGGCCCCCAATCCCCAACCCCAAAAACTTACTAAAAATAGTAAATCCTCAAAAAAATTTACAAACTTTTAAAAATTTCTTCCATCTCATTCCCCATATTCAATCCCTATTCCCCATAAAAGTATAAATAGCACATGAAATTAATAAAATAATAATGAAATGATAATGAAATGGAAGATGAATATTGTATGGGGATGAATAGTGTAACCCCAAATATGGGGATTTATTTCTAATCCCCAAAACCAAACCTTATTTTGGGGTTCCGGATATAGAGTACATTTTGGCAAAAGTTAGTAGATTTCTTTAAATTATGGGGTTGGGATTGGCTTTGGGGAATGGGATGAGAATGCTCTAATACTCCTACAATTTTATTCTAAATAGTGAATGGGGAGCAGTATTTAATACCGCATTCCTGGAAACACCCAAACGAAATTTAAAAATCCGCGGAATGCTCTGTTTTACTAAAATAGAGTTGATTTCAAAATTCAATGCATGGAAGAAAGCTCGAGACAACGCCGCACAAGAGACGCTCCCTCTTCTTTAAAACGATGATGGAGCTGACTTCCTTCATAACTACCCCAACATATCCAGACAATCTGCTTCAATACATCTGACTAATAATGAACTTGGTTAAAAAATATTTTAAATAATAACCATAATTTTTCGAATAATTGATTGACCGGTAAGACCATCTATTTCTAAAATATTTGTTGAGCAGGACAAAAGAAATTTATAAAAAATTATAGAACATCCCAAGATGGAGCAAATTTATAATCCAAACATAGTAAGTATCATATGCAAAAATCACATTGTTTTATTTTTGTCGTTCTAAGTTTATACGTGCTCAAATTCTGTTTCAATTTTTTTTCTCACAAATACATAAATAATTTTAATTGATTGATTTATATGCACACATGGGTTTCGTTATTATCAGTGTAAGTTGGATAAATCAAACATTATCAACTAGTATTTATTAAAAAAAATTGAAAACATTTTTTGGGGTAATTGACATTTTTCTTAGTTCTAAATCATTCACACTAAAAAACAGCTTAAAATACAAAACTTATAAATATTTTGTTTTATATATTATGAATTAATCATCAAACAATAGATATTATCTATGCTCTATGCATCGATTTGAAATCGACTTGCCATCCTCATCCGTTGGATTATAGAATTTACATTATCCATCCACCATATTTCCAATAATTTCGTCACTAGAAAAATTTGTACCCCACCAAAAATATCTTACTAATTCATCAAAGCGACCTTGGCAAAATGTTCAAATACAAAGACCAAAAAGGCAAAGAACAAACGTGTAAGGGGACAGAATAAGAAAATAAGAAAGCCTATTATCAAGATCATAAGCCAAGTCTTCTTTGTTTCTTTGCATTTTTTAAAAACCAACCCCTCCAATTCTCCAAATCCTCTTCACCAAATCTTACCAAATCATAAACCCACCTCTTAAATTCTCCCCTCTACAATACCCAGATCTTAGTTTTTGTAAATTTCTTAAATTTATTGATATAAATATGTTCTTTCCCCTGTTTCTGTTTTTGTGTTGGCTACAGTGAATGAGCTTCCCTAATTCAGTTTCAGGTTTAATTCAAGCACTTTGGTGTTGTATGAATATATGTAGTGTTTGTTTGTGTAGTGTTTATCATTATAGATATTCAAGAATTGTTTTTAGTGATAAAAATCTCGTCTTTAGTGTTTAAGCGGGTGTTCTGTTTCTGTTGAGATTTTCTTGGAAATTGAAACATGGGTGTTCAAAGAGACATAGTTAGATTTAATGTTGGAGGTAGAATCTTTGAGACAACAGCTACAACACTGGCTAATGCTGGGAGGAATTCATATTTCGGAGCAATGTTTGATGAGAATTGGGACCTTATAGTTGAGGATCAGAGTAAGGAACATTTTATTGATCGAAACCCGGATTGTTTTTCAATCCTTCTTGATCTTTTGAGGACAGGGGAGATTTATTTGACCTCGAATGTGCCTGAAAAATTGTTGTACAGAGAAGCCCTGTTTTATGGGCTTCTTGATCATGTCAGGACTGCCAAGTGGGGATCATTTGATGGGAATAGGCTCCGTTTATCGCGGTCTGTTAATGGAAGGGCTCCAGGCGACGGGACAGCCATTCGTGCTGGTCCGGATGGTGGATGTTGTGTGGCTCATGGTAGTATGGTTCATGTGTATGATTGGATGCTGGAAGAGCATTCTCCAATCAATCTTGATTACCAGAGAGTTAATGATGCAGGTTGGATTAATCCCGACCGCCTCGTCGTTAGTGCTTGCGAGAGGCTTGGTCGTGGAGATGGTGGAATGGGATTGTTTAGTACATCAGCAGGGGAGCTAAGGTACAAATTTCATGTCTCACATGAAAATCAGGTCAAGAGTTATACTGCTGGTGCCTTAAGTTTTAGTTCGGATTACAAGATTTATTCGAGCTGTAAAGGCAGGAGTAATGAGTATGGGATTGGAGTTTGGGATCAAAATACAGGACAACAAGTTGATTTTTTCTATGAACCACCTGGTTGGTCACTTGGAGATGCAGACAAGCTTCAGTGGTTAAATGGCACAAGTTGCTTGTTAGTGTCAACTTTGTTTCCAAGAAAAGACAACTGTTACATTAGTTTGTTAGATTTTAGAGCCAAGAAGATGGTCTGGGCTTGGTCTGATATTGGAACTCCTATAATCGATGAACGAATATCAGATGAGAGACGAGTCCGAGATGCCATTGCTATGGAAGACACTAGTTCAATCTGCGTGGTAAATGAATTTGAGGACCTGGGATTTATGGATTTAAGAAGTAGAGTTGGAAGTGTGAGATGGAGCTCAAGAAGTCGACTAATGAAAGGGAAAATGCCCGATGAGCCATGTTATCCTAAACTAGCGTTGCACGAGGGTCAATTGTTCTCTTCAATGAATGATAGCATCTCAGTGTTCTGTGGCGCTGATTGGGTATTAACATCAAGGCTTAGGAGAAGCTATGGAGGCTCAATCTGCGATTTTTCAATTGGAGGTGATCGCCTTTTTGCTCTTCACAGTGAAGAAAACGTGTTCGATATATGGGAAGCTCCCCCTCCACCTATCATGTCATCCTGATTCCAGTGTTGTTTTTAAGATTAAGTTTCTTATGTTTTTATCGGGTTTTTTTTTTTTGGTTTGTTTTGGTACATATATCAGAGAACGAAACTATAGATGATCCTTATAGAGAAAAGAGGCATATTGAGTAGAGGATTTTATTTTTATCTGTGTGACAGAACTGAAACTGATGTCTTAACAACCAAAAGAAGATATGCTTCTGTAAGAAGTTAGAACCACTTGCTCTCTTTTGAGATCATCCTGATCAGGTTGTTTATCTTCTTCTTTAGCTTTTGCTTTCTACTTTAACAAAGATGATTCTTCTACTCCTGCTACTTTTACATGTCAGTACCAATTACATCACAGTAAATCAATAACCGAGCAGATATAACCGTAATTCTCTGCCAGTTTTGTAGGAACCAAATGATGTGAGAAGGGATGTAACTCCAAGTTAAAATTTGTAGAAGAAATGAGCATTCGTTGTGAACTAGTATGGAAATTCTAAAGGATCGTAAGGGAGCAATCTCGTTAAGTATGTTACTAATTACTTTCATCTGTTGCCGTCCGAGATTCCGGATTTAATTCTCGCTCGGTATGAGATTATGTATGTTATTCTTATCTCTTGTCTTTCGAAATTTCGAATTCGATTTTCGCTCAATCCGAGATTAGTTAAAAAGGTACATATTTGTCCTTGCAAAAAGATACGTATTTGTAAGAAATTTAAGGCTAATTATTCAAAGAAAAACATAGAAAAAGGAATTTTTTCCGGTACTGAAAATGATGCATATTACTCTTATCGCTTGTCGTCCGAGATTTCGGGTTCGATTCTCGCTCGGCCTAAGGTTATGTATGTTACTCTTATTACTTGTTCGGGATTTCGGATTTGATTTTCATTAAACCTGAAATTTGTTGCAAAGATATGTATTTATAAAAAATTTAAGCCTAATTATTCAAAGAAAAATATAAAACAAGAGTTATAAAAAATTACCGTAGCCGGGAGTTGAGGCCGGAATGTAACTTCTGATTTTGAGATTTATAAGCCAGTGCAACTGCGGTCACTTTGTTCAATGAGGAGTGATCACTAACATATTTACTACTCTAACTCGGTGCATATCTTAATCAGTCTGGTAGCTGATTGTTTTTTATTTCCAAAAAAATGACCGAAGCCGGGAGTTGAACCCGGGATATATCAACTGATGTTTGTTATTTATAAGCCAGTGCTACTGCGGTTATTTTTGTTCGATAATATCTAAGAAACATTATTAGTACAGTAACGAGATGCATATGCCAACAATTCAGAATCTGAAGAATATAAAAGAATAAATATAATTTATTAAACATATATCAGAACTATTTTTTTTTGAGAAAAATATATCAGAACTATTGAAATGGATACGTATTTGTAAGAAATTTAAGTCTAATTATTTTAAAAAAAACATGAAAAAGTGCAAAAAATATCAATACTTGAAATAATTTATATTACTCTTATCTCTCACCGTCCGAGATTCCAAGTTCGATTCTCGCTCAATCTAAAGTTATCTACGTTATTCTTATCTCTTGTCATTCGAGATTTCGAATTTGATTTTCGCCAACTTGAGATTTTTAAAAAAAATAAAAATTCGTAAGAAATTTAAGCCTAATTATTCAAAAAAAAAAACATAAAAACAAGAATTTTTCTTTCAATACTGCAAATGATAAAAAGAATACCGCAGCCGGGAGTTGAACCCGGAATATATCTTCTGTTTTTCGATTATTAGCCATTGCTACTGCGGTTACTTTTATGTTATGTTCACTAAAAAACATATTTACTACTGTAACTAGATGCATATTTTAATCAGTCTGGTAGCTGAAATTCAGCTACAGCTGTGATTTTAAAAATTCAGTTTCGTAAACACTAAACAGTGGATTGCTTTTAATCCAAGATTATAAAAGCATTAACAGCCGTTTAGAGTCTTTAGACCACGCAGCTCATCGCAATTATCCCCCATTTGCGGGTACCTTTCATCCTTTAATTAATTTAATGACAAGTACTTATCTGGTTCAGCAAACTCGATCAGCCTGCAAATCTAATAATTTAATAAGCATACTAGTCCAAAACGGCACAACTCCCTGTATAGTCATCCTGTCGTTTTCTAGTGATTCTTTGAAACTCTCGTACATGGAACTAGGATTTCGGATTTCAAATGATCAGACTGAAAAGTTTTATATTAAATTTCACACAAATTTTTCAAGATGGCTAAACAAAAGATCTGAATTAAAAAAAAAAGTGTTTGAACGTTTAAGGATTCGAATTTTTTTTGAAGTTCAGCCGAACTTCAAACATGAAAGCTCTTTGCCAGTTATGTGTATTAAGTAAAAGTTTTGTTGTCTTCTCACTTCTGTTCTGATGCTGCTGCCATATCGGTCATTTGAAGCCTTTCTTTTAGTCCGCTTGAAAAAATAGATTGAAAACTTAAAAAAAATATAATATCAATGTTTATGATTTTAGCCAGGGCTACTGATGTATAATCTTATTATTAAAATTTTATAAAAAATAATGTACTAACAAATTAAAGACATAAAAAAATATAAATAATTAAAAAAGAATACCGCAGCCGGGAATTGAACCCGGAATATATCTTTTCAATTCGATGATTTTAGCCAGTGCTACTGCGGTGACTTCTGTAATATATTTTATAAAACATACACTAGTACTATTTAAATTTGTAAGAGTTTTTTTTTTTTGTGTAAAGATAAAAAAATCTGGAGGACTCGGTGCAACATTAACCGTGTAACCATAGAATTTATATGTTCTGTGTGATGTGACCAGAGCTAAAATTATTTTCCTATTGATTATTTTATAAAAATTAATGTGCTAAGTGCTAACAAATTAAAGACTTAAAAAACATAAATAATTATAAAAGAATACCCCAGCCGGGAATTGAACCCGGAATATATCTTCTCAGTTCGATGTTTTAGCGAGTGCTACTGCGGTGACTTCTATACTATATTTTATGAAACATACACTAGAACTATTTAAATTTGTAAGAGTTTTTCTTTGTATAAAGATAAAAAGTCTGGAGGACTCGGTGCAACATTAACCGTGTAACCATAGAAATTATATGTTCTATGTGATGTCACCAGAGCTAAAATTATTTTCCTCAGGTGATTGATTATTTTATAAAAATTAATGTGCTAAGTGCTAACAAATTAAAGACTTAAAAAACATAAATAATTATAAAAGAATACCGCAGGAACTGAACCCGGAATATACCTTCTCAGTTCGATGTTTTAGCCAGTGCTACTGCGGTGACTTCTATACTATATTTTATAAAACACACACTAGAACTATTTAAATTTGTAAGAGTTTTTTTTAATAAAGATAAAAAGTCTGGAGGACTCGGTGAAACATGAACCGTGTAACCATAGAAATTATATGTTCTGTGTGATGTAACTAGAGCTATAATTTTTTTCCTCAGGTGATTGATTATTTTATAAAAATTAATAGGCGAAGTGCTCACAAATTAAAGACTAAAAAACATAAATAATTATAAAAGAATACCGCAACCGGGAATTGAACCTGGAATATATCTTCTCAGTTCGATGTTTTAGCCAGTGCTCCTGTGGTGACTTCTATACTATATTTTATAAAACATACACTAGAACTATTTAGATTTGTAAGAGTTTTTTTTTGTATAAAGGTAAAAAGTCTGGAGGACCGGTGCAACATTAACCGTGTAACCATAGAAATTATATGTTCTGTGTGATGTATGTAACCAGAGCTAAAATTATTTTTCTCGTGATTGATTATTTTATAAAAATTAATGTGCTAAGTGCTAATAAATTAAAGACTTAAAAAACATAAATAATTATAAAACAATACCGCAGTCAGGAATTGAACCCGAAAATTGAACCCGGAATATACCTCCTCAGTTCAATGTTTTAGCCAGTGCTACTGCGGTGACTTCTATACAATATTTTATAAAACATACACTAGAACTATTTAAATTTATAAGAGTTTTTTTTTGTATAAAGGTAAAAAGTCTGGAAGACTTGGTGCAATATTAACCGTGTAACCATAGAAATTATATGTTCTGTGTGATGTAAACAGAGCTAAAATTATTTTTCTTAGGTGATTGATTATTTTATAAAAATTAATGTGCTAAGTGCTAACAAATTAAAAACTTAAAAAACATAAATAATTATAAAAGAATACCGCAGCCGGGAATTGAACCCGGGATATATCTTCTTAGTTCGATGTTTTAGCCAGTGCTACTGCGGTGACTTCTATACTATATTTTATAAAACATACACTAGAACTATTAAAATTTGTAAGAGTTGTTTTTTGTATAATGATAAAAAATCCGGAGGACTCGGTGCAACATTAACCGTGTAACTATTAGAAATTATATGTTCTGTTTGATGTAACCAGAGCTAAAATTATTTTTTTCAGGTGATTGATTATTGAAATTCATATAAGAATTCAACTACAACTATTTTCGTCCGGGATCGGCCTGGTTGATACCAATAGGATCATATAAATATTTTCATATGAAGGCTTTTTGTTAGCCTGCCAAATAAAGATGGATGAATACAAAAACATATTGTTTAATATGAGTAATATATGACTAGATACTCTGTAAATTAAATCTGTTAGCAATCAAATAATACAATAGTCTTTCTCAACATATATTACCCCTAGTTTGCGAAATTACATTAGTTCAGATAAATAAGAAATCATGATAGGGATCATATGGTGGTTTAGCAGATAATTTACTCTATTATATAAAAAGAAAGCCCATCTTGCTTGCTTTATATTGTTCCGAGCTCGTGCTTTACAATAGTAGGCAATTCATAATTCAATTACCAGCTATGTTACCCAACTCTTCATTTTATCCCAAGAATTCGAATTGGACCCTCGATATTCCAACGCGGACATAGACACTCCAACACTTATTTTAAACAAAAACATGTGAGATTTTGCAGAATATTGTCGAGTCCGACATTTGGACACATACAATTTTGGTCGAGTCCGGATAACATAGTTTACAAGGGCAAGATTACAAATGACCATGAGCTTCTTCTAATTATTTGATAGATGCAATTATGCAATGTATTAACAGTTGATTACTCAGATCATGTTAAAATATGGAAAAGCATTCAAAAAGAGATGATAATATGATAATTGAAATCTAAAAGATGGTGTGGATCCCTTGAGTATACACAAAGTTATCAAGCATAGTCAGGCATTACTTTTTTAAGAAATGTAATTGGTTGAGATTCTTCAGGCGCAATCTCGTCAAAGCCGATATAATTTTTCTCCTCATCATATAAATGGCACACAGTTAATATTGTCTTCATTAGTCGCCAATTCCATGTAGCTTCATTCATATACTGTTGAGAGAAAAGCAGATGAAAATTGCAAGATTATTAATCATGCTGAAAATTTGATACCAAGTAAAAATATCTTAATGCGATTTTGTTTTTCGTCGCATCCTCTGTTTTGTTTTCCTTCCCTCTTTATAAGATAAGATGGTCATCAAAAGTTCAAAACTATACTAGAAGAAAAAACAACAATAAAAGAATAAGTAATTCAACTCATCATACCTTTCCCCAATTCTCCTGTAGAGATTGATGTGCAGCCCTCAGATTGTAGCTCGGAATCCTTGAAGAAACATGGTGGGGAATGTGGACGTTGATATCATGACATAGGATCTCAATCCTGAAGAGAAAAAAAAGAACACAAGTCACAAACCAATAATCACTAATAGTCAATGATCAATATCACTCACGGGCTCGAGCATCAGAACGTTGATTAAAAGTTTGAATTTTTCAAGTCCTTCACACAGTCTTCAATGTGTTAATTTTCAGTTAAATATATCGAACATTTGTCGTGGTTCAAATTATACACTACCGATTCTTGCAGGCATTAGATTACTTGACCGTAATAGCAAGTAGGAGAAGTTCATTACCATCGAGGATAGTCACAGTGAACTGTGCCAGTGAGTTGGGCCTTAGCTGCATTCCACTCTTTAGCAGATTTGAAAGGTATGTGAGGAGCTGTGTGGTGGACCATCGTAAATGTGCTCATCTGTGGATGCAGTAGCACACTGTAAGATACATGAGCCATCTTTATGATTAAAAGCTGAAGATGAATACTACACTACTAAAGGAAGTACGAGCATGTCTGGTGCAATGCTAAAAGTATTTCTATCTATAATTCGGCAACAAAAACAAAGAAAAAGAACAGACCACTCCAATGAAATGCTAACATGGATTAAAAAAAGCATTATGCTATACTTGGTGCTCAGTATAGAACCAGTCAACCAGGTATAGATGTTGCTATAATTGCCAGATAAGCATGCAAGTGAGAAAACGGATAATAAAAGCTGGCAAACAATATCCAAAATATAGAAAGGATGCACGTTCTATCTAGCTAATTGGTTATTTCATGTCATATTATAATTATGCATTGGACTACATAGGAATGACAAAGTTTCAGCCTTTGACTCGAGAAATATCATCATAACATTTTAAAAATGTTTAGTTTTATTTGAACACTTACAATTAAGCTTATATCATAGCCAAACAGTTTATCAAAGTACGATGACCAGGAACAGGTAAATTTTGTGAGTTGTGACTCACTCTTAGTACATGATCTCATTCAAGTGAACAGATTTCGGTCGACTGCAGAAATCTGTGCATCATAGTGCAAATGCCTCTAATGATACAAATACTACTGCAATTTAACGGTCTTGTACTAATAAAAAAATAGAACTTGTAAGCAGGCACACCTAGTCTAGCACTTGGGGAATATAAAAGAATCACAAATAACAAGAGTGTTGTATTACCCAAAAGTGGTAACCCAACCATGGCATCAACCAGTACTTGATCCATCCCACCATCCCTGTTTTGAAGACGATCAATGGCCATCCAACTGCCATGAACGCAAATACACAAGCCAAGCTTATCTTTACCCTTTGTATCTCATTTGGTCTGAACTTCTTTAAATCAAAATGCCAAACCACCCTATACGAGATGTAATAGCGGTAAGATTGATGCATACAAAATGAAAGCATGATATTAAACTCATTAAGTGTATTGAGAATTGCTCAAGTCGGAAGGGAAAGAAGTCAATGACATGAGTGAGTGGTATATTACTGTCATTACCAGTGAGCTATAGACATCCAAGGCCTTAATGGACCATATGCAAGGATTATCAACTTCCGGAATATTGGCGATCCATTGAATTCCTCTACTTTAGCAGGGTGCCAAGCTGTATCCGCCATTAACCTGAATATAGTGTGAGCTTTGGTAAGTATTAAACAGTACTAGTATATGAACTCAAACTCAAGTATACACATTATTCAAAGAACGCAGTGTAACTGCCAATTTTCAAAACAAAAGTAGAATATTTGTACAAGAACGTAAATGCATACACACAAATAATATAGCATGATGTGTCGCAGAGATGAAGTTATTAGTTATGCATAATAAAAGGGATGTACTTATGAGGAATTCAACATAGTGATACAATTATATTGTAACAAGATCATGAGGGATGATCACTAATGATCTCAAAAAAATTTCTGCACATTTCAATGCTTCCTCCCAATTTAGCATAAGATGGTTAATATTAAACTTATAACAATTCAACTACAATAATATAGGGATATCAAACTGACATGTTTGTTTTAGCATGATGTCGATCATGCTTAATGCGCCATGGCTCATACGGGTATATCAGCGGCATGAAGGCCAGAGTTCCAACGATGTCTTCCAGCAATTTGTTCTTTGAGAATGATTTATGTGCACAATCATGACCTATAACAAAAAACTTCACAGGAGAAATAAAACAAAATGGTAAATTCATGTGCAGCTTATAAAAAAGACAGAATAAAGTCATAAACCAAATTTTTTGTTAAAAAATAGGAAATATAAGATCAAGTGTAGGCTACAGATAAATAACAAGCCTGCTTCATCAGTGGAGAACTAAAAAAATAAATACTTGGCGAGTGGTATAAATAATTTTTAAAATCAATTTTTTTTTTGCTAAACAAAAATCATATTAGCAGAAAAAAGAGAGATACATTCAGGATTTTGAGAAACCAAAAAAAAAAAAACTAACCTTTTTTCAGTAGAAAATTATGTCAAATATAATGTATCAATTGGTTATATGAACCAGAGGCACAATGTACAACAAAGAATGATGGGATTCAGACGGAACTAACCCCTGTGATTGCAGTCCCTGTATATGCCCAGGCAAGAGGAAGTAAATACCACGGTGACTTGGAGATCAGGAAGAGTCCCAAAGTGTAGGAAGTTACAGATATCAATACTGATTTCCATGCCTTGGTATCATCAATCTCAAACACCTAAAATATACGAAACGGGTATTCAAAAGAACAAGACTAATAAATAATAACCACATCAAAGCCTTAAGCTTCCTTGGATTGAGGAATAATCAAAGAGTTGTCATATTATATAACTGTATGAAGTAGGAAGAATTATGCTGCCCAAATTGGCTGGAAGTTTACAACATAGTATGTGTCCAAGTCTCAAATTCCACTTATTTTCATCTTTTTTGGTCAAAATGAAGTGTCAGAAAAACTCGAGGTGAAACAGACTAACAGAGACTTTACTGATAACACAGGCCTATACTAGTGTGATCACTTTAGCACCCTTACCCGCGGTTTTCTACAAGTATATGGTACCTTATGGCTTAGAGCATACAACAAACTTTTTAAGGCAAGCCCACCAACAAACAGCCTAGATACCTTGGTATCTGTCAGGTGAGTTGCGCGTTTAGCTATATTTAGCTACATATATAGGATAAAGAAAATTGGTTGTTTGTAATACTACTTGTATTAATATAAGATTTTCTATATATTAATATTAAATAAAATGCATTAACTGTGAAAAAGAAAGAGCTTAAGCAGGAAATTTTCTGTCAGTTCTTTACTAATCTGTTATCAGTTATATATAAGGATTCAACTGCAGTCATTCACATTTATGATGAAACTGCTTAAAGATCTGCAGATGAAAGATAGGCAAATTCAAATTATATACAAGGAACAAACTCAGTATAGCTGAAGGCCAAGTAGCCAAATCTTGCATAATGCATGCCAAATTGAATAAGGGCGGTGGAACAATGTACGCCTACACATAGTGTATCACTAAAGCCTGGGTGACGCAAGCAACACAACAACACACAAAAAATTTGCACCCTCCCTTATCTGCATTAATCTCTAAGAATGTTGGCCTTCAAGATATATTTTCTAGCCTATATAGAGGTGCAAGCTAGTATGTCTATCATTCTTCACATGAATGATTCTTGAATTCAAATATGTGAAATTTCATGGATTTAAGTTCTACATGGTCAAAAATGTCATTCCATTCTGTTATAGATAGTAATTTTAGGGTTCTGAGAAGTAATATATTTACCCTTTTAACAGGGTAATCCAACTACACAAGTTTAAAAGAAACTTGCTTGAAGGAAGCAAAAATTATTGGATACTTCTTAATTGTATTTTGTAAATAGTATCCCTACAAGGGACTTTCACTTTGAAGTCCAACCTTGCAACAAATTACAAATTTGTAGAGCAGCACATGACATTGGTGGCAATATATTTCCTTGTACACATTTGACATGTAAAAATAGAAGTAAAATCTTAAAATAATGAATTTAAATTTCTGATACCTCCTGTGGAAGGGAATCAGTAACATTCTTCAGTGTGATGTTATCTGGAAGGGGTTCTGCAATTTGCCTGAAGCCATAACTTTCGCACAATTGTTTTCTATAGTCTGCACTGTCTGCTGGAGATGGTGCCACAGGTGCTGCTACAGCACGGACAGTTTTACTCTTTCTCAGGGGATCGAATTGTTTTAGGCATTGCATCCTTCTTTGGGGTAGACTTTGCCACTTCAAGTAAGACATGCCTGTCTATCATAATGAGCATTATAAGGTGCTCATACAGATAAATGGTTCAAATAGTCTATAAACATGAATTCTTATGCCTTTGTATATGTTATTATGTACCAAAATGTAGAGTTAAGAATATTAAACAAAATTCACTACCAGCTCATGCTATGTTCCGTGCAGAAATTGCTAAACAGTAATATATAGACACCATAACATCTTGATAAATATAAAAAGATAAGTGTTGTGTAGGACAACTAAACAGAGTCGATATGTGCCAGTAGATGGTGTCCCAAATCTTTAAACTCAACTCGTGAAAAACAATTTTTTAGAGTTAAAATATTCATTCATTCCCACACCAAATTTACGCCAATATACAGCTGCATTACAGCATAAGTGGGCTCAAAATCTCAAATTTCCACGAAAACAAATCAAAAAACACACATTTTCGGAGAAAGGGTGCTAGGCAAAAGAGAAACATATACCTGGAGCATTCTTGAGCATGGAAAATTTATGGGTCTGACTTGGCCTTAACTGGGGACCCTGAAACACAAACAAATCCTCATTAAACAAAAACTCAACTCTAAGAATCATATCATCAAACATATTGAGTGCGTAACAAAAACACGAAAAAATTGATAATTACCTTGAAAAGAAAGGCAGAGTCTGCAACCCTGCAAGCCATTCGAAGCAGAGAGTGCCAAGAAGTGAAAATCAATAGAGCCCAGAGAGCAAAGTTTGGAACTTGAGCTCAGGGTTCTCACTTCTCAGTGGCTCTGAGCTTGCAGATAATGGGCAAAGAGGACCTCAGAAACAGAGACTTTTGAGTTTTATATTTTCTATCTGAGAGTCATGTGGTTTATGTGGATCTAATTTGTTTGGGCCTCTTGGGTACGTGAAGCTACGTATCAATGTTTATACTTATCCACACTGCACCGCTTTACTTCTGAATTTTATACAAGTAAAATCTGTTAAGCGGTTTTTGGCAATTTTTGCGGAGATTTTAACAGTTCGCATCCGCATTCTGAATTCGATTCTCGTTAACTTAAAATTTAAAATTTATATGTATATAAAAAAATTATGTAAACAATATTGCATTAGAAATTAATATATGTTATATTATTTTGATGAAATCAGGGAGAGATGAGGCGGATCTAAACGTATTTCAGAAAGTCACGTAATTCGATTTTAGGGGCGTGAAAATAATTTTTATTATTTGCATACGAATTTCATTTTCCGGCACGTTAATTCGTCATGTCTTCACCTCACTCAAAGTCTTTTCAACATATTTTGGTTGCGAGAAGTAGCCCAGTAGGCCGAAATGACCAACTTCCCGTTATATATTTGGAAAAAAAAAAGGTGCGCAGCTCGTTAAGTGATGAGCCAGCCCAATAAAGCAAGTACCATCCCGTAATTGTATGGCCCAATTTAAACTAGGAACACCGTGGGTAGTGTATTACTGGACTTTGATGGTCCATGCAGAACCTGGGCCGTTCTGGTAACTTTAAAATAAATGCTTCTTAATTAAAATAAAAAAGTGAAATAGAAAGTAGAAGCAAGTTAAGACTTATAAGTAACTAAAGTGTTTGGGAATTAAGCAGAAGCTCTGAAGGAAAAAACTAGCATTTGTAACTTTTGAAAAATATTTCTGTTTTTTTACACAAACGGGTCAAGAAAAGTAGAAATTAACTTCACTGAAAAAGAAGTACTTCTGCTGTGTTCCCAAAAGGACACTATAGGGGCCGTTTGGGTTAACTTAAAAGAAGTGACATCTTGCTATAGTAAAGAAGTGGAGTAGAAGTGATAAGAAAATAAGTTAAGAAAGTATTTGGAAAAAAAGCAAAAGCTGTGAGAGAAAAGCTAGCATTCTCAGCTTCTTAAAAGTGCTTCTACTTCTTTACACAAACGGGTCAAGAAAAGCAAAAACCGGAAGCAGCTTCTGCGGCAAACAAACACCGCCTATATCTTTTGTGTTCCGCTGTTAAGGAACTCAAATAAATTACAAAAAAAAAAAAAAAAAGGACATCAGGGACCGATTAAAATATTTAATACATCACTCGTAATCTCGTATAATGAAACTTGAAAACTCTTTAGATTTAATTTTATATATAATATAACAAATTACAAAAATATAATTGCGGTTTTTAATTATTATACTAGATTGTCCAAACAGGAATTGTTATCAGCAGCTGGAAAAATTAGAGTCGCGGACTCACAGCACAAACCTAAGAAAAAATTTGCTAAAACGAAGAAATGAGAACAATACTCCACTAGTAGTACTACGAGCCAAGAGACATCCAATTCAACCCCTTTCTGCATCAAAATCAGGTAGTATTTAATTACAATAACTCCTGAATTTAAAATTTAGAGAAATGTCGTTTTCTTTCGCACACCGTTCATAGCATTTTCGCTCGAGATAAAAGCAAATAACAAAACCAGATTTTTTTTTCTTTTCAGTTATTTTAAAATATATTCTATATTTTAAAATCAAATATTTAAAATCATGTATTAAAAATTAATATATGTCATTCGTAAAGAACATGAGAGAGAGAGAGAGCATGTTTGCTAAGATCCCTGGAACAGAATGGAGGTGTCGGTGCGGTAATTGGAAGTGGGCAGACAATCGTCCCCAGGCTAGAAAACGTCGAACAATCCTCTCTTAACTTACATGCTGTCAGCCTGTCACGTTGCATGACCTTCTACAACTATATTATTACTATTGCTTTTGTATTTAGCCACAGATAAAGCATTCCCCCACCCATCTCTCACGTTCACCGACATCTAATCATGTAGTAATGTTTATTATATTATGGTTAATATTTGTTTAAAATTTTTATTTCCATGGCATGATGGCAAATTGGCAATAGCCTAACCCTTGTTACAAAACGAGCCCTAGTCATATTTCACTATAAAAGTTCAAACATACCCTCTTCTGTCCCCCTAAAATTTTTATATTGAAGATGAAATTTGTCGTGTATTTAAAACTCTTATAAAATATAATTTTATAAATATATATTTATTACTCCTTCCATCCCAAATTAGATGATCTTTTTGAGGAAAAAAATTATCCCAAAATAGTTGAGCCTTCCACTTTTTTATACATATTCATTACTCCCTCCGTCCCATTTTAACTGCTCTTGACTTTTCTACACGTATATTAATATGTTAAAAAAATCAAATCTAAACATAATTATTCTTTATAAAATTTATATCAAATAAAAGTTCAGAATCTAAACTTTTATTTGATATAAGAATTGAAATTTTTTATTGAGTGTAGATGTTATTTTTTTGCATCTTAATATACGTGTTGAAAAATCAAACATCAGTTAAAATGGGACAGACTTTGTGTTGCTCCCTCCCTTCCTCTCAAGATTCTGCCTAACAAGAAGTTGAATTAGTGCTTATAGCTTCAATGAGTTCTCTTGATACTCGGCAATACCCCTGCCCACGAATTTCCTCCATTCTGGTGCTCCCTCCATTACTATGTTTGCATGTTTCCCCGAATTTCCTTTAAATTCAACCCAATCTTCAGCTCTGTGCCTGCACCTAATCCAAATTTGATTTCCTGCTCCGACTCTGCCTCTCTCTTATTTAACATTTTCAATATAAAGTTAACACAATAAATATGAGTAAAGATGGAAAAAAGAACAACTATTTAATACAGTACTCCTTAATATGTGTGAAATGAGCAAAAGACTCATCTAAATTGGAATAGAGGGAGTATTACATTATTTTACGTAGAAATTCACATAAAACCCTAATCAAATGAGTGTCATGTAATTTAACAAAAAAATATTTAATTTGCCTAACTTCGTAAAGACTTATCAAAATATAATTTATATTAAACCAAAATTTATCAGCAATTCAGAATTATATGTCCACCCTACGGCTCTTGTTAAAATTTTTTACAGTAATAATTAAACTTGGATACGGTAACTCGTAGGATCCGAGTGACAGGAGAGGAACTCATAGGGATCCGAGCCATCCCAGCCCGTTAAACATATCCAAAAATTCGGTGACAGATGTTAATTTGCAGAATAACATGTACATATCCAGATGCAGCTAATTCTCGATTACACACGGCATGTCGGCTCCAGTACCTTGCATCATTCTTTAGCCGTTTCAGCAATTGTAACGCTTCCGCACTTTTCTCGAAATGCTCGTCATCAAAGTAAAAATCTCAAATCTTTTCTTTCGGATATTTAATAAGTTCATTGTCTTTATGCATGTGAGCCTACTCCCTTTTGGCCCCCTTGGTTAAAATAGTAAAAATAACACACAGCCTGAAGAAAATAATTAAATCTCCCATCCAGAAACCGAAATCTTCACCATCATCATCCCCAAATTATTCCCCAACAACCAGATCATTTACTCTTCCTTTTACCGACTCCTCCCTGTATATTTCCCCGTCGAGTATCAAAACTAATCGGTTAATTTTTCGATTTCAGGTTTATCAGGATAATTGGTCGATAAATTAATAAAATACTTTTAATAATTAGTCAGATATATTTTAATAATTAATATTTAATTTAATTATTCATACTATCATTTATCGACGGAAATTTTAAATGAATCGATTATTTAACAATTTTAAAGAGGAAGTAACTGCAGCTGACAAGAGGAATCCCCAACAGCTATAACTTAAGTTCCAAGCTTTTACCTTGACAACAACTGTATCCTTAGTACTATTTAGTATTTCCAGACAGTAGATTTAGAGAGAGAAAGAGGACAGAGAGAGAGATTGAAATGGATTTAGATGGCAGAAGGGCAGTGACACCAAGAACAGGCTCTGCTTGGGAGAACAGAATGAATGAAGTTAAGGGTGGCATTAAGGTTTTCAAAGATGATAAAAGCCTGGATGATCATGATGAAAGTAGTGTTAAAACTGAGCTTCAAGTGTACAGAAGAATGAGAGGCAAACAGGGTCTTGCTGGGATTGCAGGGAAGAGGAAGACCTGGAAGACTGAGAGTTCTGAAGGGGCTGATAAGGACTTGATTCAGATTGCGGCGCAAGTGTCTGAATTGGGCAAGAATTGTGATGATCAAGAGTGTGGAGAATTGAGTGTGAGGGTAAAGGGTGATGAGATCAAGAAAAGTGGTGCTCAGACGCCGCGGTTGAGGTCTAAATGGATTAATAATTTGGATGAGCAAGGGAGGGAATTGAGTGTGGCTGATATTAAGAAAAGCCCTGTTCAGACACTGAGAATAAGATCTGATAAAGATCTTGGTTTTGATGGAGTTGAGAGGAGTCCTAGAGGGGTGAGGACAAGATCTTCGGTGTCTCAGAAAGGGACTAATGTGTCGAATGATGAGCTGAGGAAAGATGATAAAATTCTGGTGGAGTCCTACACTGCTTCTGATTATACTAATAGGAGGAAATCAGTTGAGGTATTGAGGAAATTGAATGAGGTTGTGAATGAATCAAGAAAGTCTGTCGATGTATCTGCTCTTAGGGATATTAGGACTAGACCACTTGGAATTACTACTAGATTAGATGATAAGTTGGAGTTGAGGAAGTTTGGGGAGAAGGTTGTTACTAGCAATTCAGGTCAATTGAGTCAGATTGAATCGTCGCCTAAATTGCAGGTCGATGATGAGAATGAGCTTGGCGAAAAGGAAGATGATAATGCTGACGAGATTAAACTGGATACGAAGGATAATGTTAGCATAGAAGCACCGAAGGATGATCAGGTTGTGATTAAAGATGATAAAATTCAGAATAGCAATGTGAAATCAATTCCCATTTCACAATCTGTGAAGAGGAAACCTCCTGCTGCTCTGAAGAAACCGAAAATTGTCCCAAAACCGACAAGAACTAAATCAACAAGTAAGCTTCTTTACTGATTCACTTGCTTATTTGTTTTATAACTTCTCTGTAAGTTTGATAATTTAAAATGTTCCAAGTTGGATGTTTCTTAATAGTTTGGTTATGTTTAGTTCCATGTGTAGACGAATTCAAGACAGTCTCGAACAAACATAGCAAATTGCAGAGTTTTGGTAGGTTTTGTTCCCTGCTAAATGTCCCATTAGACTTTTTGTTTATGTTTTCAGAATCATAACTTTCTGTACTTGCCTAATTTTCAGTTGATTTAGTAATGTGGAGAGAACCATCGAAATCGGCTTTCATATTTGGACTTGGAACGTTTATTATAGTTTCATCTTCATACACTACAGATATGAATATCAGGTTAGAAAGCTCCATCCCCAATAGCGCTATTCAATCTCTATTTTTTCAGATGTTTACTAACTAAATCTAATCTTTGATGACATTTACAGCTTAGTTTCTGTAATTTCCTATGTGGGTTTGGTTTATCTTGCTGCAATTTTCCTCTTCAGATCCATTCTTCATAGGTATGTTGCTAGAAATTTTGAATTATGGACTTGTGGTATGTAATTTGTTATTTATCTAAATGCTTTCTTATGATAAAATGCAAAAACAGGGGAGCTTTAATTGTAGATGATACAAGTCCAGAATATGTAGTTGGGGAAGAAGAAGCGATCTGGTTATTGAAATTGATACTTCCTTACATCAATGAGTTCCTTTCGAAGATCAGAGCTCTCTTCTCCGGTGATCCTGCAACTACAATGAAGGTAATCAAGTTAATCTCTTATCTTTTCAGTAAGCTCAAGCAAAACTATAATTGCTATTATAAATTGACGTTTTAAAGGATTTTTTGAGAGCCTAGTGTCAGACCTCCTTCATTTCTTCGTATTATCAGTATCCTCTACCTCGTATAGCCTAATGCATTAAACTTTATGGATCTCTGTCTTCCTTTTTGAGTGGCCTTTCCACACTTGCATTGTCTACCGAATCTTGATAATTCTTCTTTGATGGCAGTTAGCAGTGCTGCTATTTGTTTTGGCAAGGTGTGGTAGCTCCATAACGATATGGAAGATGGTCAAACTGGGTACGTTTCAATTTAAATTCATATAAGCAAGTAGCAGGAATGATTCAGTCTTTGAGGTGTCAAACATATTAGTATCACCTGGAGGCCTTGGTTTATGATGAGTCGTTACTTAACATGGTATCATAATTCAGAACTAGTCCGAGGCCTCCTACCTTCCTCTGTTTATACAAGTTTCAATCATAAATTCATTCTTTTTCTTGATATGTTGACTGCAGGCTTTTTTGGAGTTTTTACAGTACCTAAAATCTGCTCTTCCTACTCATCTCAGTTGGCTGCATTCGGTACACTAACTTCTAAACATAAGTTTCATGTCCCTATTTGCTACATGCCTTTACTATACTTGTATGAAATGCAGGTAAATTCTGGATTCGACGTTTTAAAGATGCCTGGGAGTCATGCTCTCAGAAGAAAGGCGTTGGCTTCTTCGTTTTTACAGTTGTCTGGAACCTTTCTTCCATTGTTGCTCGCGTATGGGCAGGTACAGAACAACATAACATAGAAATACCACTTTCTTGTGGTGAATTGATTATCATAAAAATTAACATAGTAACTAATTATTTGCAATATGCATTGATGCAGTGTTTATGCTATTTGTGGCCTTTCGATACTATCAGCAGCAGCAGCAACAACATGATGAGCATCATTCCGAGGAGTGGATAGAGGAGGAATCAAGAGAGGGCAGCGTTAAGGTGAAAAACTGAAGATATAGTAGACAGGGATGATCCTGCTTTAGTCGACATAATAACAAGAATTAAGACAGAGTCATAGTTTCATAAGCGCAATGTCAATAATACTTGAGAGTTGAGAGATATTAGCTTAATAAGAGTACAGATATGAGTATAGCTGTATAGGAAATGAGTTGTAGTATTGTTTGTTAGTGTTTCATCTGTTTCAACTAGTTCAAAGAATGTGTAGGTTTACATATACTCGAGCTGTAATAAAATTAAAGCAAGTGAATGGAATTAGGATCAATCAAAGAAATTGTAAAAAAGTGAATGGAATTAGGATCAATCAAAGAAATTGTAAAAAATGACAAATAAGTCATATATTTAAAAGGTCCGGATGTGGATATATGAGACAAACGTATGTTAATAGCATTTGATTGAACAAAAAAAAATACTGAACAATTTTATTATAATTTTGGGATGTATATACAAGATCTGCTACAATATTATTAAGCCAAATGTTTAATGCTCAACACTTTTTCTGCCGGATGTATGCTCGTACAATATCATTCAGCGAAACGTGCAACGCTCTAACATTTTTTTCTGTTGGATGTATGCTATAGTAGTACATTTGGATGTTTGGCATTATATTTAAAAAATATTTTTAAATTAAAAATATAATATTATAAGTGAAGTATTCTCTTTTCTTTCCTTCGGAAGCATATCCGATGACTGTAAGTATTCTTTTAAATTTGATAGCAAATGACTGAATCTTTAAATCGACTTTACTTGTTTTCTGTTACATTCATTTATTTTCGGTCCATAAAAAAACTTGGGAGCAAGCATGTCAAATGGGCCGAAATATGATCCACTTGTGAGTCCATACGTGGACCAGGACTCTGACTCAGTATAATTATGGCCCATGGAAGACTTCAGACCAGTATAACTAGCCCAGCTGTTAAGATTGTTGTTATCAGCCCCTTTCTTCCCCTTACATCGTCATTATTTCGACAATTAGAAAATTCCAAAATAAAAATCCATCGCCATCCACAACGCAAGTCATCAAAGTTGATTAAATTCTAATCCATTATCGATTGGTCATCGTTGATGACTAACAAGTCAGATCTAGTGGCCAATATTCATCGATTTTTATATCGACATCAATTAACATAAGCTCTACTAAATATACGTGTATAAGTCATCAAGCTTCTCTGCTCAACCCATCATCTTCATCTTTAATTCTAGGCTTTGCTTGTCCCTTGTAAATTGTTTCCACTTTGTAAAAGTAGCTTTCGGGACAATGAGTCACCTTAAATATGCAATAAATTTGATTTTATCCCGTTCTGTTTAATTCTTCGTTTGGACCACATCAAACGTTGCTACGCATATCAGCCTCACAATCTCTACTGCTGATAATTTATTTACATTATAAAATACACTATTTTTCTAGACTATAAAATTTAGCGAACGAGAGTGCTACAACAGTCAATTCGTATGGAAATCGAATTGAATATTTTCTGGATTTGTTAAACTGGAGAAATATGTAAACAATTTTTAAGAGATAATTTTTAATATTATATTAACATATTATTAATTTTGTACCTATTAAATTATAAAATATCAATAAATATATCAAAACTAACTTAATATTATTTTTCACATATTAAAAATTTCTTAATTATTTTATTTAAAATTTTAAACTAACCCAAACGCCCATTATTACATTGGGATTTCTTATATTTAACAAGTAATTAAATTTCAATAAATTAAGCCAAATTTGCTCAACTAGTAGTACCTCGATTGTAATGGAGGTTAAAAATGTTTGCTTGAAGAAAGTTTAAAAGAAGGAGTATTTGTTCTCATACGAACAAAAGATAACCAACCAGTTATACATATAAACAATAATGAATATTACAAACGTTTGAAATTGAGAGCTTAAATACACTGAATATATGAGACGACAAGTAAACTAATCGTAGTAGTTGAGCAATTAAGCATGTTTTATTTGGAAAAATGAAAAAAAGATAGTAGGCTTATAGTTGTCAAATTGGAAACTAGCTGGTAAAGCTTATGTTATCGCCAAGGCAATTGGCAATTCTTATAAGGCCATCTCCAGATCCAAAAATCCAAATTTAGATCACCAACTGATCCAAATTTCTGATCAACTCCAGCAGTGTGATCCAAATTCTGATCCAAATCACTTTTTGTATATTATATTATATAAATTTTATATTAAACTATATAATCATAAATTTAATTTTTAATCATTATTAACTACTTATATTATATTTGATTAATTAATTTAATTATTTTTTTAAACATCGATCAAAGTATCTCAAAATCAAGGAAATGAAGATGAAGCTCAAGGATCTCAAAATGATAAGAATAGCTACGAACAATATTTTGACTATCACGGAGGAAACAGAAATAATCTGTTCGACTAAATCAAACATTTATATTTATCGTACTGTTTTCTAGTCATTTTCTGGTATTGTAATTTTATTTTATATGCTTATAATTTTATGCATGTAATGTACACTTTTTTTAATTTCAATAAAATTTGCTTTCCTGTTATTTTAAATTTTTACTAAAACATTAATTTTATTTATTATTAATTATAAACTATCATTGATTAATTATTAATAATCACAAATTAATTTTAAGTCCGATAAACGAAACATATAGAAATAACAAAATCATTATTTTATGATAAAATAGGTGATCCAAATTTGGATCAATGAACAGTGGTGATCCAAATTTGGATCAGTACTATTCACTGATCCAAATTTGGATCACTGCTGGAGCAGAATTTGGGATAATCTGCCCCAAATTTGGATCTTTGGATCACTGCTGGGTTTGCCCTAAGCAGGGAGCTGTGTAATCAGATTATAAAGCGAGAAAAAAGACAAGAAAAGAAGGCCACATGGGAAGAATTAAAGTGGATTACTCAAAATAAAGCGGCCAATTGAGACCAGCATCACTTTATCAACAAAGCTTTCTATCCATATGTATTTCTTGCGCTGGATGAGAGAGAGGTTTTACATGTATGGATATGTGGTAGGAATGTGGTTTGATCTGGACAAACAAATGCTCACTATGCTTAGTTGCTTACTTGCCCTACTATCCATATTCACAATCATTTGTGTAGCTTGTCTACCTTCGTATTTGTAATAAATTGTTGATAATGTAGTGTATATCATCTGTGTGTTGAAATCGTTGGGTATTTTTTTTTTTCTCGATGGCAAGAGATCAAATGTGTAGATATTGCCGAAAATACATATATTTAAATTGATGTGAATTATAAACTAAAATAAAATAAAATTTAAAACGAATCTTTTCCAAATTCTGTTGATTAAATATTATATTTATAGATAAGTAAAAGAGATATGTTATTCATCTACGTCTACATTCTAAAATGTTAGAACGATTCAGTCTTCACTACAAGAAAAGCAGCTATTTTCGACCGGAATTTTAGACCGGGCACTATTTTCGACCGTACATGATCGAAAATAAATCCGGTCGAAAATAGTTGGTCGAAAATAATAATTTCGACCGTTTCCGGTCGAAAAAGGTCGGTCTAAAATAAACTTATTTTCGACCGCTTATTTTCGACTCTGTTCCTCAGTTTTTTCCGTCCATATGTTTGGTCGAAAATAAGCTCTGGTCAAAAATGACCGCTTTGCTTTGAATGAACTGCATTTCACTTTGATTCACGTATACTGGTATGCAAATAATGAATCATACAAATTACCAAATGTATGTAATTTAGCTCCACTTGCTCAGAATTGCACAGCTGCATTAAACACTCCAGCTCTATAAAATTACAAGTAAAGCTAAATGCTAGTGAAAAATGACAACATGCTAAGTTCCAGAAACTGGGACTGTGACATTTGAGAGCCACATATTACTGCATTTGATCCCCTCAATCAATACTATCTGGCTCCTATTATTTCTTGTTTTTTAATTTAGGTTCCTTTCGTTTTCACTTGTTATTTTACAAATGGATCAAATACGTATACACTCAAATCTTAAGATATCATTTAAATTGTATATTCACAACCGTCTTATACAAGTATACAATGCATGGACCATGGTGATTGCCTCGCTGATATTTCTATATCAAAGTTTAATGCGAGATGTTTTCTGCATGTATAAATATATTATATACGACTGTGTCAAAATATATACACAAAATTAAATAATAATATTAAAAAACGGAGACATATCCACAAGTCTGATTACATTTATAGTATTATTTAGTTTGAGGGGTATGACATTTTGGTTTGAATATGAAAGTACATATCACGATAAAGAATTCACACTGAAGATGAGTCCTGTGAATCTATATATTATTTACACACATATCATATGATATTTTATCGTGCCTTAGTCGAAGATTTTCAAAAAAACAGTTTCTCTATCTTTTCAAAGTAGATACATGGGTACATTTTATCATACTCAAACATTGTTTTAAGTGGGTTTGCTAATACGTTTAATTTATTTCGTTTATAAAAAACACATAGAGAATTAACCAAGTGGGGGAGTCCATGTCGAAAACTCTCGTCACTCAAACATGTGTCTGGTGTCCACATAATTCTATTTGCTGTAGTATTATATGCTATTATTGGTATACTATCGATTCAAAATATAATGATTTTATTTATTTAGAGTAATGTTATAGCCACTTTTGGCTATGAAGGAATAGAGGAGGGCGCGCCCTCCGCGGGGTAATCCGGGAGGCGCGGCCCTATGTCTCAGGAACGGGTGTGCCATACCTGAAGAATGAAGAAGGGAAAATGATGAAGATAAAGGGCGCGCTCTCCATGGTCGCGCCCACAGGTAAACTTATTATATGTGAGGATGAGTGAGTCTCGATGACGACCCTTCCGAGGGATACGAAGACCTACCCTTCCGAGGGATATGAAGACTAGTGCCGGGCTCATCTGGTAGTTATCAGGCTCATCTGGTAGTTCCCGGGTTACGACCGGGCGTGATCTATAATCCCCAATCCTGCTATCTGCCGGGTTGTCCTCGTGCGGGGGCTTGGGGTGATCATGATTGTAGAAGGCCCTCAGGGGTAACATGAAGGCCGATCATATGTCCGGGTCCTGTATTCTGGTGAGTTAGTCCTCATTGGGGGACTGGGGCGATCGTGTATCTTGGCTCCTCATTTGTCTTACCTTTTAGTGAGAACCTTCACTAGGGGGTAAGGACGCGTCCCTACGCCTCGTAGGAGTGGTCACGGCTCTATCCGATGTCTCCTCCATGCTACGAAGAGTAGCGGTTAGTGTCATCTCTCGTAGTGGAGATGATGCCGTATCCGTGATGTACTTGGACTAGGAATCTAAGGTAGTTGCCTCAAGGCTTACTTCTAACTGGAGTAGAACTCTAAGTGATAAGTCATCGACCCACGGTTGGTCTTATCCCCAAGAGGCCTAGTCATGATCAAACTAGGAGTCTTGGTTCAATAGAACTACGTACGGCTTGATCCCCTATATAAAGGGGTACGTAGGCACATCAAGGGGATATATCGAGAGTTGTGAGAACGAGAGCAGAAATATATTCCCTTGATCTCAGCCACCCTCAAACACCTAAAACCACCGTCCACGGAGGATCTCCGTCATATAATCACCGTAAAACACCTAAGTCCGTCAACGAACCTCACGTTTGTTGATTCACCAAATTCCTCTATCAACAAGTAATAATATATGACTTATCATGCGAAAAACCATAAATGGTTGTAATATTCTCGAACGACGAGGCGAAAAAAACATAATCTCCAAGTATATTATCCTGTAAATAATACACATTTGTTTATATTATCACCAGAGCCCCCACAGCCAAGCCCTTTTGCCACCCATTATTGTACTTGCATGTGCTTTGTAGAGATATTTGTCCTAATTTAATGATTATTTGGTCTCGCTTACGACATCAAAGTAACTGTGCCTTACGAATTCTGAAACTTGTTCTCCCGGAGTATCTCTTGTTTTTTGGTATAACTAATATTATCACAACTTGAATCTCTTTTGAATCGGATATTTTCTTCTGGTATAGCTAATTTACGGTTTGCTTGAGCACGATTCAGTTGTCTCGGAAGATCCGGGTTTGACTCTGGCTCATTCAAGTACCCAAGTCATGATTTCTCTTTTAATCAACTGTGACGATAAATCTGGCATACGACTATGAAATAGACCTGAAATAGACCGAAAGCATAGTAAAGGATGCAAGCCAGGAAGCCACAGTGGTTTGGTACAGACAGAGATCAAATGGGCGCCCAAGGGAATGATCCGCAGCATTGAACAAAAAGACAAGAGACAACGCCTTAACTATTTTGAAGAATTATTGCAATAATGTACTCAACTGGGACCTAACTTTCATACAATTCCAACCGGATGAAACCTGTCCCAGTCCTCCCCTCTTCCCTTGTTTTGTCGCCCATTTTCCTTTCTCCGTTTCTGATTTATTTCTGCGAAGATTCTTACCACCAACATAAAACAATACCCAAAATTTATCACTTCATTTGTTTCAATTATTCTTTTTTGATTCTTCTTTTGGTTGTCTTATCCAATATTTTACATTTCAAAACTTAGCATTCGAGAGATCTCACCATTCATTCGTTTTTCTTTTCTTTTTATCCTACTTTTACTCCACTATCTCCCTTTTATGCACTAAAATTCGATGAATCCTGATCGTTTCACCCACTTTTCTTTTGCTTTTAACTATTCAGTCAAAAAAAAAAAACTATTTTATACATACTTATTAACCTCCATGCACAAATTATACGTAAACAAATGACTGAAGTTTATAATTTATATTTAATATATTGAAATTGGATTAAATAATAGGAAAAATTAATTAAAACATCAATAGACTAAAAAAACCCATAAATAAATAAGTTAAAAAATAACTGACCAATCAACCAAAACAATGTTTCAACTTTAATCGTATAATTAGCTCTTTAATGCACGGATGATTTATAAATTTTTCTTATTATATATATATATATGTGTGTGTGTGTGTGTTAATATTTAATTTATACCACATATATGTAATAATATGTATTTACTTAATCAAAATAGACTTTTATATAATTAATAAATGTGTGCGAGAGTTGATATTACTTTGTTGAGTATGGTAAATATATACTTTATTATTTAAGTTATTATATCATGTCTATTTAAATGCTTTTAGTTTATGTTTCTGTAAACAAGAGACAAACAAATTTATTATCAAGTGTATATTATTTGGGAAATGAATATAACTTGGTGTAAAGTTAAGTGATAAAAAGCCGAACTTACAACAGGTATACCGGGTTCGATCCGATCTTGGAGATTCACTCCAAAAATTAAAAGAAAAAAGAAAAACAACGCATCAATTAGATCTAATCTTGAATAGTAGTTTTGTAAATAAATGATTCAATTTTTCTATGGTGCACTAAGCACCAAAATTTATAAAATTGGACGGTTTCTATTGACTTACCTTTTTTAATAATAGTGGACCCCACACCAATCAAAACCCTCCATTTTCATTAATGTTAGTGCTTAGCATGTGCCCACACACTAGCCAAACCGTAAATGATTTGATCTTAATCCCAAAGCGAAGAGATAGAAAAATGTGTTGTGACCATGAGCAATAGGCCGCCTTTTGTCGAGTTGGATGACTACCAAGAAGGTGAGGAGGCAGGCACCTCACTTTGACTCACTTCCACATCTTCTCTTCTGTTGTGAAACACAGATTCATCACATGATGCAATATCACATGAAAGTCAGAATTTGCCTCCCTCTTGCCTTTTCATTACTTCTACATTTACATCCTTTTTCCATATGTCCTAATTAATAAATTCCTGTACCTTTTTGCCACAATTTTTAGTCACATGTTCTTTTTTTTGTGTTTTCAAAATTTTAAGTAATTAAGAATTGTTGAATGCATATGATAATTAACAATTTTTGTAGAATTTAATATCCTGATAAATAAACATCTTACTGCATAAGGTTATTCTTCAATAGAGGTTGACATATAATTTTTTAAAAAAAGTTGTTTATAAAAAGTATTATTATACGTTTCAAATACATAAATTTGGAAAATTTATCTACAAATTTAAAAAAACAATAGAAAAATAAAGTTACTTATGTAACAAATAAATGAATATGAAAAATATTTTAGAAGATTCATGACTACATTAATTGTTTTAGATATTCACCTGAGAGGAGGAAACTGTTTCTTCTTAGAATTAATTTTAGAGGAAACTCTTTTAACACAAACTATAAGATCACAGTAACATGAAATTCCAAAACAAATATATTAAGCAAAATATTATGTAACACTGTATTATGAATATTATATATTTAAACATTACAGATTATTTTTTATACACACAAATTTGTAGTAGATAGATTAATTATGAAAATTAGATATATCTCTAACTACTTCATGTTCCAAACAATAAAGATTATATTAATGACAAAAATATGTGTCAAGATAAGTTTGGAGGATAAGAGTGAAACTCTATTGCGATTAGGTTCAATTGTTCAGGTTGTACTAAAGTTTTAACAAGCAATCTATCCACTAATCTTGGGCTGTCATCCTCAGTGTACGGGATAAGTGTGTGTTTACTTTTCATCTTAAAATAGAATTATTATAATAATTGATCCAGTGTTTAACAAACACTTCATATGGTTTATTATTTGAATATAAATTTAAATTTTAAATTTAAATAAGTTAAAATGGGCTTCATCTAATTTTTTTTATATATTTAGCATAAAATATAATAATACAAGATATAAAACAAGTTGATAAGTTCAAAATTTTATCTATTTTAAAGATATTAAAAGAATGTAGCGGAAAGTATTCCCTTTTTCAAATTTGATGAGCTTTTGATAGTTTCATATATATTAAAAAGTTTTATATATATACAATATTTTCAGAGTTATTAATATTTATTACTTATAATATAAGATAAATATTATATTCAAAATTTTATTTTCTTTACCCAAATATTCATTATATATTTTTATTAACTAAATACTAAATAATTTAAATTTATATGATTTAAAATCTTAAAGTAGATGCAGGGGGCATTATAACGGTATGAACAATAATGATCTTCCTATTGCATTTCTTGTACAAATATGTTTCACCTGATTTCTTAAACCTAATTTATCAAGCATCATAATAAAACAAATCTTAGGTAAAGTATGGCAGAAAATATGTTCCGAAATAAATGTAAAATGCTTCTTTCATCCAACTACTAGCCCACAAGCAACTGCATTGCTCCACCGTGATGCGATATTTCACGAGTTTGTATTCTGCATTCAAGTAATAAATAATTAAGCCCCCAACTAAACTAAAAAAAACAACGAAAATATCTAATTCAGCCTGTAATCACCCTCTAAATTATTTACCACCCAGAAAAAAAAAACACATTATTCCCACGAATATTCCACCCCTACGTAAACGTTAACAGACCACCGCAAGAGCATACGTGTCCCGACCAGTAATAAAAAAACCAAGCAACTGTTACACGTGTTAAACCCTTGCTTAACTGATTGACCAGCCATTTCTCGAGGGTAAAATCGTCATTTCACTCGGGACCGCCTATATAAGGATAAGCCAAGGCAGTGAAGCAGACGATCGGTTAACACACAAGCCCACTTTGCATATTCTGGTATCATCTCCCTTCTTTTGTTTATTCCCGTTTTGCCCTCACGCTCTGGGAATGCAGAGAGATGAGAGGCACTTGGTCTTGTAACCGTGGTACAGCTTCTAAAGCTACCGGCGGTCGCAATAGCCACCGCAAATACGTCGAAGACGGGTGATCAATTTATCGTAACAACACAAACACAAAAACATATCCAGTATATCCCGCTTTTAGTTTCGGTTTAATTTTTTGTTCTTGATTTTATATAATTGTAATGGCGGTGGAAGATCGAAACGGAGTGCTTCACGGGAAGTACGAGCTAGGCAGGCACCTCGGCCACGGCACGTTCGCGAAAGTGTATCACGCACGCAACCTCCATACCGGAAAAAACGTGGCGATGAAAGTGGTCGGAAAAGAGAAGGTTATCAAGGTAGGCATGATGGAGCAAGTGAAGCGCGAGATCTCCGTGATGAAAATGGTGCAGCACCCAAACATTGTGAAACTCGACGAAGTCCTCGCCAGCAAAACCAAAATCTACTTCGCCATGGAGCTCGTCCGCGGCGGCGAGCTCTTCGAAAAAATCGCGAAAGGAAAGCTCAAAGAAGATGTAGCTAGAAACTACTTCCAGCAGTTAATCTCCGCCGTTGATTTCTGTCACAGCCGCGGCGTTTACCACCGTGACTTGAAGCCGGAGAATTTGTTGTTAGATGAAGAGGGGAATTTAAAAGTTTCGGATTTCGGATTGAGTGCTTTTTCCGATCATCTTAGACAGGACGGGCTGTTGCACACGACGTGCGGCACGCCGGCGTACGTGGCGCCGGAGGTGATCGGAAAAAAAGGCTACGACGGCGCGAAGGCGGATATCTGGTCTTGTGGTGTTATTTTGTATGTGTTATTAGCGGGATTTTTGCCGTTCCAGGATGATAATATTATGGCCATGTATCGGAAGATTTATCGAGGTGATTTTAAATGTCCGCCTTGGTTTTCATCGGATGCGAGGAGATTGGTGACCAAATTATTGGATCCGAACCCGAACTCTCGGATCTCGATTTCGAAGATCATGCAATCTTCGTGGTTTAAGAAATCGAGTATTCCGAAGCGGTTAGAGACCGAGGAGGATGCGTTTGGCGCGAAGTGTAAGGAAACGGAGACGCTGAATGCGTTTCACATAATTTCGTTATCGGAAGGGTTTGATTTATCGCCTTTGTTCGAGGAGAAGAAGCGGGAGGAACGGGAGGAATTTAAGTTCGCGACTACGAGATCAGCGAGCAGTGTGATATCGAAGCTGGAAGAAGTGGGAAAATCGGTGAAATTCAGCGTGAAAAAGAGCGATTCGAGTGTTCGGTTACAAGGAATGGAGTGCGGGAGGAAGGGGAAGTTGGGGATCGCGGCGGAGATTTTCGCGATGAATCCGTCGTTTTTAATGGTGGAGGTGAGGAAATCGAGCGGCGATACGTTGGAGTATAATCAGTTCTGCAGCAAAGAGCTCCGGCCGGCGTTGAAAGATATTGTTTGGACGTCGGCTTGATTAATTGTGATTAATTAGTCATTGTTTGTTGTTTATCGATTTGTTTAATGTTAATGTGGAGTTTAGTAATGGGATTTGTTGTTATGTGCATGTGATGAGTGTGATTGGAATGTGAAGATGTTTAATGATGTAATGGATTCTGAATCGAGTTGGGTATGAAGCTGTTTCCTTGTTTGCAACTACATCGTGTCCGCAAGTTGAAGTTGTTAGTGGTCCTCAGCTTTTCCACTAGTTCTACTTTATAAAACTGTAGTTGAACAATTCTCTACATAAGTTAGCTGCACAAGTCACAGCCGTTTACCGTTCCGGGTGAATCACTGTCGCCGGAATGATGTTCTAAATTTTTAGCTTCGGAATGAATCGACAACAGAAGAAAGTAATGAAATTTGAACTGTATGTTTTAAAAATTTAAGTACTTGCCTTTTTCCAAAATACATAGGAGGCGTTTGGGTGAGGTTAAAATAAGTATTTTTTTGCTTAAAATAAAAAGGTTATGTAGAAGTCAGAAGCAAGTTAAGACTTACAAGTGATTAAACTGTTTGACAAAAAAGTAGAAGTTGTTTCTCTAGTTTTGACACAAACGGTACAAATAAGTGCTTATAATTTATAAGCCCAGAAGTTGGCTTATATTTGCTTGCCAAACACCACCACAGACAAATTTTTATATCTTTTGAACATAGTTGTTATGAAGGTATTTTATATTTATTATTCATTTAAAAGATAGAAAATTATTTTAGAAAATAAAAATATTTTATATAATTTTTTTCAGAAATAAGAATTATTTATGAAAAGTAAGACTAGGCAAAGCGCCACTTAGATCGGGTATTGGTAACAACAAATTGGTTGTTGTTAAGACTGTTAGCTGCTGGAGGATCTATACCACAAGTTGCACAAGTAGATTTGAAAAACGGCCGAGTCACGTTGTTAAGCGATAGAATGTTGTGGTGCCGTTGAATCCTTACCCATTGTTGTATTAAATGCCTGCTAATTTTAACATAACCGATAGAATTATCGGAAATATGATAAATCGAACGAGGTCGCGAGAACAAGAATATATGTCCGAATTACTGGGTGGTTGATATGAAAAATGATGATATGACAAGAATCGCTGGACAAAATCTAGAGGGGTGGCTCCGGGGCTGTGCAGATGAAATAATGATAAGATGTGTTTTGTCCGTTGCAGTTACACACCATGATTTTACATCTGCTCCACTCCTTGTCAATTATACCCCCAATAATTTTTACTCTCTTGTCATTTCTTGTAATTCACCAGGTTACACTTCGCATCCTATGGTTTGGCGGATTGTCATTTTTAGTTTCACAGTTTGAAAATTGTTACAAGCTGATATATTATTTTCTCAGCTCCAAACACACTTGCATTAGTTATACGGATCATCATAGAACGATTGATAGGATGGAATTAAATTTGTTAGGTGACAGTCTTGCAAATATTTGTTTTCTTCCCTTCATATTTTGAACTTAGTTCCCGGAACCAACATGTTACTGTTAAAATACGGAATAATTGAAAAATAGTAGATTAAAATGATTGAAAATAATATATTAAAAGTCCTAAATAAAGATCCTTGAGCGAATAACCAGATCATATATATACATTGATCAAAAAATATATATATGTTTTCGAATTATATATATTCACGATCAGGAAAGAAGGCATTTGATTGAAGGATGGCTGAAATTAGAGGTGGCAAAATGTGATTTTGGTTTGATTTTGATTCTTATAAAATAGATTTGGTTCGGAGAAATGAACCAAAACCATTTTTCAAAACATATTTTAATAAATGTGGTTATGGTTTTAATTTGAATTATGGGTAACTGGTTTAATAAATAAAAATAAGTATTATATGATGAACAAAAATTAATACACTCAAGTGACAATATAATGAATACAAAATATAACAATAGCGTGTGTGAGTTGATGTAGTGGTTAAAGCTCTTGGCTTCTCTATGTAGGTCATGAGTTCGAATCATGCGATGTGCATGTGTGGTAACTAGCAAAAAGAAAGAAAGAAAAGAAAAGGAACATAATAAACTAGCAAAAAGAAAAAAAGAAAAGAAAAAGAACATAATAGTGTGTGTAGAGTTATAAGAGCAAGTCCAATGGTGATGCTAAAATGTGTATAGCTATTGCTATAATTTGAAGCCAAAAAGTGATTTTTAGAGTTAAATTAGAATTCACAGTCCAATGGGTAGATTTAAAATAGAACCACTTAGATGTATATTTAACTAACCTTCAACTTGGGTGCTATATTATAACAATAGCATCTCATTGGAGTTGTATTTTTTCCTTGGGTGCTATATTATAGCAATAGCAACATCTATACTTGGTTCTATATTTAGCACCAAGTATAGCATTTTGCTATTTTGCATCAAAATATAGCATCCCATTGGAGTTGTATTTTTTACTTGGGTGCTATATTATGGCAATAGCACCCACTTTAGCTCCCCATTGGACTTGCTCTAAGAAATCTTAAAAGTGAGACTAAATGTAGTTAGATTCATATTTTGTGAGAAATGTGAGACTAGAAACCAAATTAAATTCATTTTTCTAAATGTAATTTCAAATAAATCCAAATTCACAATTTTGGTTTGGTTTGGATTGATTTAATGGTTTTGCAATCATATTGGCACCTCGCTGAAATGCTGACAAACGTCAATTATTAGATTTATTCTTAAATTTAATTGGATGCGCACAGGAAAACATCTCCTGATATTCAAAGTTAATTAGTTAACTAAACGTCATTAATCAATAATTATGTTTTGTTATTGTCTCCTTCATACAACTATTCGGGGAAGGTGTTTAGATACAAAGTTGAAAAGGTTATTCCCTTTTGCTTTGATTCAATAATATATATCAAATAATTCTGTATTAAATATTAAGCTGGATATATAATAATGATTGCAAGACTTCTAAACGAACGATGGACATTAAAAGTGTAGGTGTTCTGACGTAAAATATTAGTGCTTGATTAAATAATTGAGACAAATTACGCAGATGGACAAGCTTCCTAACTATGTATTAAGACATTGAATCTAATGACATTATTGAGAGAATCTCACCTATAACGTGTCTAAAACACACTTACGGGGAGCACCAATGTCATAACCAAAAAACTCTTTAGCCATTTAGTGTCTTTTGGTTGGTTTTATATTTATTAATGATATCATCAATTTTGGTCACCTTGGAAAGTCTTCAACATATTAATAACGTATTGTTGTTGTTTTGGTGGACGTAATTTTTCACATGACATTTCTCGTATATATATCAAAAAATTAGAGTTAAACTGTTTAACATATTTTTTGTTGAACACATGCTACTGACATACACATGTCTGGGATGAGGACCCATAGTTAGAGGTAGGGCTGTCAAACGGATAATTCGGATACGGATATGCCTATATCCGTATCCGTATCCGTAATGGCCGGATTCAGATACGGATAATATCCGCATTATTTCGGATACGGATAATATCCGCTTTTTCTCGGATACGGATGCGAATATTTCGGACGGATGTCGGATATTTTTGATGACTCTACCGTATTAACGATGATTTTCAAACAATTTTTTGATGACTAAGCTCTAATAATATTTTTATATATGTATAAAGTGTTTGAGTATTTGTACAATTATATAAAAATTATGTAAATGTATTATTTAATGCATATACACACACTACAAGCTAAATAAAATAAAATTTTAATTACATATACTTATATATTATATAATTTAAATATCATATATGTATTTAATTTCGGATTCGAATATCACGGATTCGGATACGGATAATATCCGCTTTATTTCGGATACGAATAATATCCGCTTTTTCTCGGATACGGTTGCGGATTTTTCGGACGGATATCGGATCTTTCGAATTTTTTTGACAGCCCTAGTTAGAGGAAAAAACAGTACCAATCGATATAAATCATATGTAAATATATTTTTTTTTGAAGCAATAAATATTATCTATTTTTTGTTTTTTTTATAGAATTTGTAAAATATATGCAGATTTTACCGTCAGCGACCGAATATGTTCTTTTTGTTGTTGAAATTTTGGAAGTTGGAAAAGCGAAAATTTGGTGAAGGAAGACATGGGCTGTAGACGAGGGAGGGTAAAGTAAGGATGCATCATGGGCTGCTGACGGGAGAAATGTGGCCTAGATAGTTGAAAAGATTTAAGACACAACCAAGAAGTTATTTCAACCTCCATTGGACATCTGGCCCAATCCAATCTCATTTGTTTTCCCAACAGTCAACATCTGGCCCAATCTAATATCATGAATTTCCACTTGCAGTGAAGATTTGGCCCAATCCAATCTCATTTGGGCTCTAACCTCTTCTACGAGACCACGACATTCTTAAGGATTAAACTAATAATAATATTATATACAAAAAAATTAAGAACTTCATATATATTTAACACTATAACAACGGCAATCATTTAGAACAATATTGAAATTAATAAATTGTTGCCTTATTTTGGATAAACAACTAATAAATTGTATGTTTGGGCCGATACCCACCTAACAGCCCAAAAATAAAAAAAACACTTGAACAAAGATGAAAGAAACCACAGCAAAAGAACCAAATGTCAGGCAAAACAAATATTGCAGGATAAGTTCCTCTACAATATCAAAATGCCTCCTTTTGCAAACACTTAAAACATCCAGTACCTTGATGCAGCATCAATATATTGTAAAGACAGAATTAACCAGTTTCTTCGAAATTAATAAAACAGTAAAACTACTCGAGAAAACAGGCACAAGCTAGCCTGTCAAGCAATTCTCACCCCGAAAAGCTTGAAACCTGTCTCAGCTGCTTCTCCAGGCCCAGCTCCTTCCGAGTTCTTGTCTACCTTGGTCCTCTTCGCACCTGTCTCAGCTGCTTCTCCAGGCCCAGCTCCTTCCGAGTTCTTGTCTGCCTTGGTCCTCTTCGCACCTGTCTCAGCTGCTTCTCCAGGCCCAGCTCCTTTCGAGTTCTTGTCTGCCTTGGTCCTCTTCGCACCTCTCCCAGCTGCTTCTCCAGGCCCAGCTCCTTTCGAGTCCTTGTCTGCCTTGGTCCTCTTCGCACTTCTACCGTCAGCAGATCCTCTTCGCACTTCTCCGCCATTCTCTTCATTCTGAAGATTTTGCACCTCCTGTGAAGGACTTAAAACAACAGGATCCCCCAAGTCATCACCAACTTCCTCAACTTGTACTCTACTAGGATCATATTCCACATCAATTATAAACCGCGTGCCAACAATGGACCCTGCCTCAATATACTCGCACTTAAGGAAAATAATTTTGTCCTTTGGCCTCAGATCCTTTTCTTCCACAAATTTGCTCCAGCCCTTTGAGAAGGAATAAGTTCTGCTTTTTTTCCAGTAACAGTATCGAAACTGCCACAGTTTCTTGGACTCGTCATAAAAATTTAGCTCAACATTATTAACTGGTAGCCTCCTGGAACTTGACCCATTCTCATTGGAAATACACGGGAAGAAACCAGAAAACGTCTTCGGGATAACAAGTCTGTTGATTTTGCTTACATCACTAGAAGTGAGTACCTTATCGAAAAGTTTGGTGCGTATACACTCCCGATTACTATTCCCTTGGGAAATATTGCCAGAACTGGAAGAGAGGGTTCTCCTAGTGCTCGCCAGTTCCAGAGTAAGTGGCTCTTGTTCACCATTGCTTATCCTTTGCAAGTATCCATTCCAGAATTCAATATATTTTTCTATAGTTCTGCTCTCGAATGCTATGGCAGCTTTTTTCTCTGTTTCAAATATCCCTATGGAACTCCAGTTATTATTATCATAAGTATATGCTTCCCAGTTCTCATTTGGGAGCTTGATGACTCCAACAGAACTTGAACCAGAGATATTTCTATTATGTCTTGCTCGCTCGTTACTTGATTGGTCATCTCTTCTACTGTTTAAACCTGAAGGTAACCCAAGAATAAACGCGGTGAAATTTAGGAGATCTCCCATTCTTCACTGCAATCACAAAAACAAAAAAAAAATAAAAATTAAAGAAGCAATTAATGCGAAATTAGTGAAATAAAAAAAAATTAGAAAAAAAGAGAAGATCCCCTGGCCAAAAGCCTAGGCACTTTTCAGGCAGTCCAATATACTAAGGCATATAGAACATATTGCCTGATATATAAATAAAACACATAGAACAAGTTGCTGATATATAAATAAAAGTAAATCTCAAAGATGTACTTATAAGCTTAACGCCAAGACTCCTTTCCAGACAACATGTCGTGCATCTCCTCTGCAAAAATTCCTAACTATCTTTACACAGCTGCCCAACTATGGTGCTTTTTATATTCAAACATGCTTTGCATGAACAAGTTTCCCAGTAAAATAAACAGGACTACTCATGGAATAGAAAGTAAAAACTATGAGTAGCAGAAAGATTCAAGAATGGTTTATCAATATAATGAAAGCCAAAGCCTCCTATTTGTACAATCTAAACAATTGACTCCCATTTAAAGTTAATTTGAAATGGTGAAAATGGTCTGATAACCTTGCAGAACAGACATAAACAAATCTGGTGTGTTGATTTCCAAAAAGATATCAAACTGTTGCCACCGATAACAAACAAAAATCACTCTGCAAGGTAATTCAGCTCACACGTTTAATTTGTACCGATATTTCGTGTTCATATCTCATACATACCATTTTGAAAACATATAATATTTAGCATATAAAAGCAATCACTTTGAAAACAAAGGTAGGAAGAAAAAGATTTAAAAAAAAATAGAGGTTGTGTGTCAGCAGCATAATTACTGAATATGCCAACATTCCTCACACATGAAATTCACCACTTAGCCATTCATGCCACTAGCTACTAATAGTTGACAACCATAACAATCAAAACTATATAAATCAATTAACATGGTGTATAACTAGCTTGTAGGACCAAAATCATGGTAAACAAAGCTTACATACCTATAGAATTCTTCAATGCGAAGCTCAAGGACTGATTAGTTGGGGGAGGTGGGGAGGGCGGCTGGTGTGGGTAAAACTATCTGCACCGGTGTATATATATAAAGAGGCGGTATGCAAATATTTAAGATGCGGTTGCGACTATTCGAAAACCTAAAATTTTGACTGGTTACCAAAATAGCCGCTTTTGCGCGCTGAAAGCAAATTCAATTTTTCACTGGATACCAAAGGAGCGAAATTGAAAAGTTTGAATCAAAAGACATTTTAATTATAAAAAAACGGTAATTTAAGAGTTTTGATGACGTATCATATACTTTATAAATAATTCTGATTAGGAGAGTCGGTAATATTCACCGATTATTTCATTCAAATTCCGATTCTAAACACAGGCGGATCTTTTTGCTCATTAAAGTAAAAAATAAATCAAAAAAAATAATTATACCAATTTTGTTATCTTCAAATTTCTCTATATTGAAAATCTCAAATTTAAGCTACGCCATATATGTTCATAACACATAATGCAATTCACCTATAAGAGAACCAATCAGGGAAGCATGGATGCCTGAATAGTTAAAAGTAACACGAAAGCGAGTACACTTACCTAATAATTTATATATAGTACCAATTTTTTTAATTTATTAGCAAATTTTAATTTAGAGTCAAGCGTGTTTGAAATTAGATTGTTCTTTCTTATGCTTATGACTATAACAAACAAATATATGTCACTAAATTAATAATGATTGAAGTGGCCCCTTAAAGAACATATGCACAAACATACTTTTAAATCAAACACACACACACACACACACACACACACACACACACACACACACACACACCTCCTTGCAACAATTAGACAAACTGAAAGATCTTCATCTGCCAATTCCCACTAATTAACCAAAACAAAGTTATAATTAATATAAAGGTTTCGTACTAAGGATGCACCTTCCAAATTTTGAAAGTACCACAAAGCCACACAATAAGAATTGCTGATATATAGTTGCAACAAAATGAAGGAAAAGCAACAAAGAAACAAGCTAAGCTTGATTATTTCAGTAGATTTGATTCTGGGTGGGTAAAAATATGACACTTAATTATTTTTTTTAGTATTGCTAATTCGCTTAACATAATATGAGTGACGAGCAAATATAATATATAAAATACTTATATTTTACCAAATGGTCTAAAGTTAAATATTGAAGAATGCAAATCATTACGAACATTCACTCCGCATAATTAAAATTTTCCCTAATATTTAGAATTAAGATTGAATCTCACAGTTTTTTTTTAACATTCAAACAAACCATTATTTTTATAATGGTATTAACATATCTTATTCAACTATTGCACTCTAAGAAAATTGCACATTATTATGAACTTTGTGATCATGATCTAGCTATAGGGATTCTAATAATATCTATCCATATTAAAAATATTTGGTAACTACTTGACACGACTTAACAGAGAATGATCTAGCTTCACATATATCTATGAAGGACCTAAACCTATTTATTAATCAGGATTATTGGGAAAACACCAGGTACCATGTATTATATTCACATACTGATTATATTATACCCCGGTTAATTACTTATGACAAAACTCTGAAGAATATGATAGCTAGTCTTTATGAATATACAAGATCCACACAACCGAAGTTTAAATGATATATTTATGACCCAAGAACTTGGTGCCAGCTGCCTGTATGTTCTCAGATCCTAATGTAACTGAGCTTACATCCACCATGAAGCTTCACGTGCAAAACAGATCAAGTCTGACAAGGCTAACCTCCTTTAGCTAGGTATTGAGGAAGCATCTGTATGTTCGTATATAAATTTTAAGAAAATCTATCTTATCTACAGATGTACTATAAGTGTGTCGATATAAAAGGGTTAATTATCAATTAGGTCACTGGCTTCGTTTCAATATATCAAGTAGATCACCGACAAATTTCTGATATTATTTGCACCACTCATTTCAAATTAAGTCATATCTTGATAAATTTTTGCGAAATAAATGTTTTTTTTTTAAAATTACATGACATTAACTTGATTGGACTTGATGTGAACTTATACACAAGGCAACATGATGATAAAATTAAAAAAAATAAAGATTAGATCAGAAAAATTTACAAAAATATAGGTTTCTTGAATTTTATTGAAAAGGAAGATGAGTACATGTCTTGTTAGAAAAATTGAAGTTTAATATTAGTAAGAAAGATTAGCATATACTTATTCAGAAAAACTTCGATTTATAGTCAACCCTTTTCATTTATGAAATTTTAACACTAATAGATGTAACTTTGTTTAAAATTAGTGATGCAAACGACACCAAAAATTTGTCGATGATCCACTTGGTATATTCGAACGAAAAAAGTGATCTATTTGATAATTAACCCCGATATAAAACATCATAAAGACATCAACATATTAAACAATTTCATGCACAAAACAAACCAGATATTTAACAGGAACATTTTTGTCAAAGTTAATAGAAGTGAAATTCTTCCGAGACTAAATTAAACAATTATAATTGATATGTGCTATAAACAGCTTTTAAACATCTTTAACCACTCATACTGGCGAAATACTACTAAACTGATCAGCAACATATATTTTAGCACAAGTAAATCAATTTCAATCTACTTGGGGTTAGCAGATAACAAAACATAAGACCTAAGTCTAGATTTCTTCAATATAGCCTAAGTCTAGATTTCTTCAATAAGGCATTTGGTTTCTAGCTTTATAAATGTCCTGTCAGGTCACATCAAAGACAATTCATTACAAGAAAGCTGTATACTGCCAATTAGCAACTATATAGCAACACTTCCCATTTGTTTCTTTTTCTATAGTTCCAAGGAAAATGACATCCCTTCTGTATATACCAATTTTATGATAGCCAGGTTATCTTTTCAACCACATCTTCCTGACTATATTACCATAGTACACACTTTTCAAATGACTGATAATGTCAGACAAAAACAGGCAAGTTAAAAAGTACAAAGTGAAAGAGCCATTAATCCTTTAGATACCTTGATGGGCCTTTCTGCTGATAATTGGCTTGTACACAAAGATATCACTAAAACAATAGCTGGTATTTTACAACAGACCGAATACACCTGAATACCCGATCCGGTATAAAGATTATGCGAGTACGACGGATAATCATTAATTTCGACCCAAACTCTGATGGCAATCAATCCCAGCAATATTTCTTTGCAGGTTTCTTAAGCACGTTTCATTGCAGGAGTCTAATTTGGTTGGTTGCTATTCATGGTTGGCTAGGAAACATGTCCAATTACTAATACTCTATGAAAAACAGCCAAGATAGTTCAGGTTTAAGAGCTTACAGTTCAGCATAAAGAGTAATATGCAACTTAAAAGCTTCATAAGGAGGTCCTTCCATGGATTGGGGTCAAATAACATTGACCTAATCAGAGGCGGATCTACCTTAGGGTCCCTGGGGGCACAGGACCCGTCATTATTATTTTTTTTCCTACTTTTTTTTATATAGATATCTGCATATATGTCATGATAAACTTCTACTATTTCATCCTTCCTGTACACATGAATTCATGTAAGAAGAGTCTTGTTATAGTAACTCTATGTGTAAGATATAAACAGCTTGTTTGTCAATGAACAGGTGCATTTGATTTCATCTTTTTGCATTAATCTGTATGTTAAAATTTTTTGTGCCCCCTAACATAAAACTTCCTGGATCCGCCACTGGACCTAATCCATATCTAGTTCTATATACTTTTACCGAATTCGGATTATATTATATTAGAATGGTTACCGGTCGGCCCATATCTCTTATGTCGTGTTTGGTTGAGGAGAATGGAATGGAAAACATTAGGATTGTGGACC
Source organism: Daucus carota subsp. sativus (assembly GCF_001625215.2). Lineage (NCBI taxonomy): Eukaryota > Viridiplantae > Streptophyta > Magnoliopsida > Apiales > Apiaceae > Daucus > Daucus carota. Next base: position 44,058,232 of record NC_030385.2, on the reverse strand, counting down.
GAATACTTTTTTAATATTTCCCAATAATTTTTAAATATTTTTACTAGTAAAATAAAAGTAATAACACAATAGAAATATATATTCATTGATGTTTAAGAAACTAATATATAACTACAAAAACTATATATGTAACAAAGTCTCAAATATATATATAAAATGGATAACTATTCATCTTGTTTTTAAAATTTAGATATCATAGTGCATGTTGGCCTAAGCTTATTTTGGGGAGCTTCTAACTTATATGTCATAATCAACTCATTTGTACCATTGTGTAGCTGACTTCTGACTGACTTCTGAATTATAAACTGAAATCTGATAAATCGACAACCCTAACTCTTTTTAGTGACTTTCTTTGATTTTAGAAATTTGACTTTTTAGAAATGTACTCCCTCCGCCTCAATTTATAAGTCCTTTTTGCATTTACAAGAGTCAAATTGACTAATTTTTGACCAATTATTAAAAAAATATTTATTTGTTGTTTTACAAAATAAAAAGTTACATATTAAAATAGACTTGATTTACCTTTTGATGGTATTTTTTTAATTTTTTTTCAGTTATATAATATCTATAAATTTCAGTCAAAATATAGTCAATTTGACTAGTCAAAAGTTGAAAGGGACTTATATATTGAGACGAAAGGAGTATAAGATTAAAAGAATATATGTACTCTCGTTGTTGGGGACGGGGGCTCAACACACATTTTAAGACTCTCGTGATATATAGTTTGATAAATTATTTTAAATTTTTTTTTTATGAACAAAAGTTTAATGTTTAAATTTTTATACAGAACAAGAAGATTTTTAAAAAAAATTGTGAATCTATACTTAATATGCACCTCCAAATGCGTGTCAAACAGTGAAGAAAGGAGAGGGACGGAGGGAGTAATATGTTCTTATTAGTTTAATGCCTAATGGGTTGTAATTTACTAATAAATCTATCCAATCTGATTAAATTGAGAAATTACTTTTCACTTATATGTACCTACCTACTTAATTATAATCAATCAGTAATTTTTTTTAAGCTAAGACAAACATCCCCATAATATTATGATAATACAAATTTAAGCTTTAAATTATAAAGTTAAAGTATGAATTGTTCATATAAGTTAATACAAGAAATCAAACAAATATTGTTATAATACATTATATATAAATAATCGGATTGGATCATACCAAATCCATATATGGTAATATATATATATATATATATATATATATATATATATAACCAGTTTCACTACCACTATTTATAACTACGGGTATCACTAATTTATACTGCACTAATCACTATTTTTATACAGTATATAAACAGTGATTTTTATTATCAAAATTGAGAAAATCTACTTATCTAAACTATTGATCATCGATTATAGATGATCAATTTCATCCGTAGGAAAGTTCTTGGCGGTAGGAAGCCGCAAGAGATGTTGTATGATGATGGTAAGTAGTCGTTAGTTTTGTAAGTTATGATGGAAAGTGTATGTGACTATTGGTGATGATAGACAATGGTGGCAAGTCATAGAAACGTCTGGTAATGGTGGTAAGAGGTCCATTATTACGATTTGGGTGAAGATGATGATCATATACGTTGCATATATGTGTATATATATATTTATATTCGCGAGATATGCTATATATAAATTAGTGATATGTTATGTACAAATTAGTGATTTCTGTAGTTAAAAATAGTGATAAAAAACTGTCCAGAAACTGGTTTTTACTTTTTAGGCTAATTTGGTTTTTATTGGAGTAGGACTCTCTATATATATAATATTATATTTATGTAAATAGTCAGATTGGATCTTACTAAATCCATATCTGGTACTTTATTCGATCAATTTTTCAAGAGGGACCATATATGATATAATAGTAATCGATCAGATCAAAAATCCAATCCATCGAGAAGCCTATTTAACCATAAGCATAACCAGAATTGGACCTTGTAAATCATGTTGGCTTGCACATGTGGTCTCCCTCTGCCCCTTTCATAATGATGCAATATCCTAAGTTAACTAAGAAGCTTTTTAACTAGTTAACAAGTACTAGCACACATGTCACATAATATATAACATAGCTTGATCATACTCGATCGCACACATGTCACATAATATATAACATAGCTTGATCATACTCGATCTATTGGTTAGAAATTAATGAACCATAGTCGGAACTGTAAGGATAATATAAATAATCTCAGAGACAGATCTAGGAGATTGCATGATTTAAATAGTCCCACAACAGTATTCATATTTAAGCGCTAAAATTAAGCATCATACTGAAACACACTAGTTTTGCTAGCACCAAGCAATAAGCCCTCAACAGTAATTCGACCATCACAGGCTACATGCTCATGTCTTCATTGCGCAAGCATGATACATCACACATACATGTGGATATCATTTGCCTTCTATATGTATTAAGCATTAAGTAACAACATATAGTATTAATGATGCAATGTCCTCCTCAAACTGAAAAGCTTTCTAAATTATAGGAAGTATTAGCAAACTAAAAACGTTCCCGGACTGAAAAGGTTTCTTATTAATGAAGAAGTAGAGGACATGCCACATAAATGCATCTAAATCAAAATTTCTCATCTAAACGAAACTGATCAGCACTGGAACCAAGAAATATAAATAATTTGTCTCGAGGAGAAGTTCAAGAGATTGCCACTGTATTTATTTGTACAACATACTGAAATATACGTCATATAGGTTTTGCAGGCACCAAATGATAAGTCTCCAACAATTAGAAGGCTAGGTGCTATTTCTCACAGCTGGTTACTCATACACTAATACGACGCTTCTTGTTCAACATCTAGATGTGTTCACAAGGCCATTACTACAAGACAGGTGGTGATTGCCGATAACTAAAACTATCATATTACCGATGCCAGAATATGATTAGATTCGCCATGTAACCCTCCCAAGACAAAGAAATACATATGGACACGCAGTAGATATTAGAATTCGACAACTAACAGTCCTACTCTCAGTGTTTAAGATCTATTTACAAACACTCTCAACAACTTACTGAAAAATCTCTAGTTTTTGTTAGCAAACACAAAAACTAGAAAGATGCTGAGAAAACCAGAAGGAACATTTTCTTTACTGACTGCTAACTTTATTTTATATTTCATTTCCGTCAGACAACATGGCCTCAGGCCCTCATGGGTTCAAATATTTATGTGGTACGTCGGGAGTCTTCAAAGAATTAAAACAGCATATCTACTCACTTGAGCAGAGCTACGCTTGTGTGCTTCAATTCCCTATGTGGTATGTAAGAGGTCTTCTATATGGAAACATCATCTCTCTACTCACTTCCTTTTCATTCCTTTTATGTGTGCAATAAAATATAGACCGGTATCATAGAATTTAGATTTAGCTTCAGCTGAAGATTGATGTCAAAAGTGATCACGAATTCATATTTTCACATTTATAAAAGCCTTAACATGCAAATTAAAAAGGCACAATCCAATAAAGGGAAAACTTAATTAGTGTTTTGGTGCCTGCAGTCAAAATTATAAAAAGTACTGTGCTAAACATACAGTGTCCATGAGTATTAATTTTAGATATTGAGTTTATGGTGATACTCAAGCTCATAGTTATAACAGTAGTAGGCAGATAATAATCTTGTGGATACAGAATAAGAGAAGGGAAAACAATATTGTGACCAATGTTGGGAAGAAAAGTCAAAATATAAATTAACAGCCAAAAAAATATGTAAATAGTATGTACCTGATTTACTACATTTCTGCATTTTGGAAGAGATGAGGAAGGTATCTTATGTGACTTCATCCGACACTAAGCCATATCGATCGCTGTTGTACAAAGAAGCAAAGTATTATCAGTAACTAATACTCTATTAAGTATATTAACACAAAAAATAGTGTGGATAACTAGGGCTTGGGAAGGGAGAAAAATCAAGAAATGGTAAGACTTCAACATATATAAAGATACAAAAAATCGAAGCTTATAACACATGGAATCGAAACAATTGTCAGCATGTTTATGCACACAAACAACAAATTAGGAAGATGGTAATCACAACAGCAGGTTTTTGTAGTAACTTGATGTGTATACCTTTCGGAATCGACGGTGCGAAAAACAACAAGATGGTCATGGCAGACACCGAAATAGAGTTGGATTCAACAATCAACAACATGCATTCTCATGATTGGAGTCTTCCAAATCAAGGAGAGGATGAACAGTTTCAAAAATAGCAGCTATTCACAACAGTTAGCATCAAAAAACAATAGATACAAAATGTATGTAAGTATGTATGTGAGAAAAGAAAAGTACAGGGTAATTAATAAAGTAATGGTCTAATGGATAATATCCGTTAGATGAGTACAGGGAAGGGGAGAGAGTAATGGTGATTAGTACAAATTCTTTATTGGAAACCCAAACCTAAGGGGGGAGATCGGAATATATGTTGGGGCTAGTGCATAGATGTAATTACTACTCACTTGTTAACAATTGAAGGTACAGTTCAAACTCCCAAGAAGAGGTTTGCTTCAAGTACATCATTTAACTGAACCGAAACAAAAACAAACTAAATCTTAATTTACTTTATTTAATCTGACCTGAAAAGACTTCATCCCTGTTTTGTTCCTTCGATTTCTCTTTCCGTCTTGTTCCGCCGTTTCTTCTTCCATCTCTTTGTATCTAGAGAGCGAGAGAGATATTGGGAGACGGAGAGAGAAAGAGATTGAGAGAGAGATTGGAGAGATTGGGAGACGGAGAGAGAGATTGGGAGAGAGAGAGATTGGAGAGATTGGGAGGGAGAGAGGGGATAAAATTAGAAGAAGAAAAAAAGAAGGGGGCATTTGGATAATGATGCAGTGAGCGGTAGAAGGCAGAAGGAGGACTACTGTAAAACAAGGTGCGGTGGCGAAGTCTAATAAGCAGATTAGTATGTAGAGGTTACAGGTGCTGTCGATGGATTGGGCGAAACAAGAATAAAGTAAAAGAGATCGTATATTATAAAATAAACCAAAGGAAGGCAAGAGAGAAAAAGGTGGGCAAGGAGGGGGTGGATGAGGCATAGTGCATAGGTGGTGACAGAAAGAGAAGTGAGCACACGTACACACTTGCACTGCATTCATACAAATAATGCATCCCTGTGCTCACTCTCTTCTGTCACCTTCTCCTCCACCTTCCTCCCCCTAACCAACCCTTCCTCTTCTTCCTCCTCCTAAGTCCTATACTCCTATCTAATCTACACTACACTACTACACATCTGCATGTCTCCATCCTCAATTTACACGACACTCTACTAACTATCAGATCTGAGCCCCTGCTATATATAAGCATCTCTTTAAAAACATCACCTACCTTGCCCACAGCCTCTCTTTACTGTAACAATTATACCCTACCTACTTCCTCACAATCTAGGGTTTCCTCCTTGATAATAATAACACTACGATATCATGCACTACATATAGAGAACCAAAAAGAGGTTAATAAATTTTGGTGGGTGAGGATGATGTAAACAATTACTCCCTCCGTCTCTTTTTTATCTGTCCATTTTGTGGAAAAAACACACATACCAGAGAATAATTGATTTTATAAACTTTTTCATTAAATACCTCTCATTAATATCTTGAAAATGGTGGAATACCCCTACTTTATATTTTGAAAACATGAATTCAACTAAGTTTTAAATAAGTCAAGTCTTGAAAATTGAAATTATGGAGATATATTTGAAAAACTATCATTAAATTAGTTTTAAAAGTATAAATGTACAGATAAATAGGGACAAATTTTTACTTTCAAAGTGGACAGATAAATAGGGACGGAGGGAGTACCAGTATATAGAAGAATGAAGAAGAAAGAAGGGTGAGAGTTTGGAGTTAGGCCACCAGTCCACCACTTGTTGTTTGGACTCTTAGTGGGGAGAAATTAAGGGTTAGAGAGACACACCAGCCCGATTCGTGGGCAGGTGGGGTTCCTTCTCCTTGAAATTTATCAACTCACTCTCGATCATCAACTTACTTTTGCTGCTCTCGTTATTATGCTCTCGTGTGTTTGTCGACGACTCATTGGATCAGATTCAGCTAATTTACACATATCATCACTGTTTCTTGTCCGTGGAACCTCTCCTCATGTGACAAGTGAAATCTATTTAACCATTTCATTTTCATTATTTAACAATTTTACTTTCATTTAATCCAAATTATAATACAAAATTTTGTTGTTCAGTCAAAAGTTAAGAATACCTTTTTTCTTTTTCTTTTTTTGACAGAAAAAGTTAAGAATACCTTGTCATTATTTTCAAGGGAACATGATCTATTTTGTATCACCTTTTTGAGATAAATTTTATCTTTTTTTTTAATTTTAAATGAAATACACTTTTATGATGATAATAACATTCATTTTTATAGTAAAAGTTAAAGTATATATATATATAATAATATATTTTTTAGATATGTTATAGATATTTTATCATTATATAATATTGACGAAAAGTGAATATTTAAAAAAAGGGTTAGTTATATTTGCATATATGAGTAATTTGTATCCATCATATTATCTCAAAAAAATCTAGAAATGATTTAACACTCGTCTAACTTTTAAATAATAATTCAAAAATATTAGCCCTTTGAACATTACTTAGCATACGGTCTTCTTCTTTTTCTTTTTTCAATTATATATCAAATACTTTCAAATTACTTGATTTTTATACATAAAATGATATTTTAGCATTAGTTTGAAATAAATCAAAATGCACGCAATTGTAATTTCGAAGCCTTTTATTTTAAACACCATACTTTCTTATCATCTTATTTTACATTTAATACACACTAAAAAATTAACTTTACATTAATAAAGTTGATATTAAATAATATTTTTCTGTGATTAACCCATATTTATAAAAGAAATTCACATAAATAATCATTGATTATAACGTTATAAAGCGTCCACGTTACATTGAACTGAGTGGCTTTTCTATCATCATTACTTGAGAGTTGACAGGACTTGGTCAATTCCACAAAGACATAATACTACCACATCCTAGCTTTAACATTGTTTGGAGTCTTATGATTATCTTAGAAATTACAACCACCAGCCTCCCTCCTGCAATCACCCTCAGTCCCCCGATTGTTTATATGGGGGGAGGGCTCGACCTAGACAAGACTCTGTTAAAATGATAAAATATAGTTTAATAAATCATTTTGAAATATTTTTTTGAATAAATATTTATTATTTAAATTTTTGTAAAAAAAGAAAAATTATATGAAATACTCTTAATATATGTGTCAACCAATAAATAAATGTAAAAAAATGAGATAGACTATATAAAAGCCCAGTCTTTTTGAGGTTTCATCCCATTTGAGTCTTGAGACAAACTTTTAAATATACATTAATGAATATTAATGTAATTTTATTATTAATATATATATACTTTTATTATAAAATTACTATATATACACATAATTATTTAGAATACATAATTATGATGAAATTGAAGAAAATAATATATATGTATGCACACACACATATATACATATATATATATATATATATATATATATATGAAATTTTATTGCAGAACTCGTCTCATTTTAGATAATTATTAGACATATTTTACTGATGGATATAGAGATACTATCATTATTATTTATAAATTTTTGAATTTAGTAGATTAAATTTGATAAAAGTGATTTATTTAAATTTAGTGAATTAAATTATTTTACGGGATGAAAAAGAAATTGAATGTAATGATATTATCATTTTAAAATATTTAATTTTTAAATAATAAAATTGATATTCAACATGTTGTTATTTATTTTATAATAAATATGCTGGGAAGACACAAAATTATGTATTAAAATTATACCTAAAAAACATGACGGTGATATATTAAAAAAGAAAAAAAGAATCGTGGGCTAAATGAGGGAATCGCGGGTAAATGAGGAGCGCATTCACGAGCTCCGGCTTCCCGAGTCCAGGTGAACCAAGAGACGACAGTGGGTCAATTCTTTTTCTTTTTTTTTCAGATGATTATATTATACTAAGATTGAAAATTACAATATTCGGATGTACAGAATTTTCTTCATCAATACATCCTAAAACATGTAAATATTTGGGATGTTTAAACAACATAACTTTTCAAGTCAGAGGAGATAACCTACAAAAAAATACTTTGTTAAAACCCCTCAATACCTCGTTAAAACCCCTCAATAGTAAAACATGTGAGAATACAAAAGAGACTAAGAACTGATGTCTTTCTTTATTCTTTTCTATCAATAGTTGTAGCTCAATTGTGTGGGACACCAAATTTCGTGGGTCAATTCTTGATTAAGTAAATTTCATGAAAAATATTATAATTCAAAATAAGTAATATCAAAAAAGAAAAAATTAAAGGTTATTAGATTTTTATAATAAAAACATTTTTTAAATAATTATTTTAACAACATAATAATTTTAAATAGCACTCCAAAACCAATCTTTAGTTAGCCAAAAACCCAACTAACTTCATATCTAAAGTGCAGATCGTTATTCGATTCAAAAATTGTTACTCTCTCCAAAGCTACTTTTACATTTAACAAATAATTTTTTTAATCTGGTTTTCCACGAAAAATTATTGATACCTCCGTAACAGCAATAGTAAACAGAGCGTAAGAGCAAGTCCAAGAGTGCCCTAAAATTATGTCCTAAATCAAAATTTAAGGCATTTGAAGTAAAATGGTGCTCCAACAATGTCCTAGTGGTGCCTCAAAACACTAGGACATCTAACAAATGCCTTATTTTTAGGCACAATCATGCATGCCCTAAACCATTTCTATCAATAAAATATTAATTTATTCACATTCCAACACACCTCTCTTCTCTTTCTTTTTCACATCCCTCCAACAATAATTCAAATATACTATTATTTAAATAATAACGCACAATAAGCAAGTCCAACAGCTGCCCTATTTAGTGTCCTAAGTCATAATATAGGGCATTTGATGAAAAAACTTGATCCAACAATGTCCTAGTGATGCCTTATATCACTAGGACAACCCATTCAAGCCCTATTTTTGAGGCACGCTCTCTCCTTGCCCTATCCCATATTTTATAATAAATTCTTACCAACACTCACTTTCTCTCTCTATTTTATATTATGTTTTAATGATGAAAGTGAACTTTTACTAATAAAATATTAAACATTAGTGAAAATAAGGCACATTGTTGGAGTTGAAGTTAGTAAAATATGTCCTAAACTACTAGGACATAATTTTTTATATTATATTTAGGGTTCCAACTAGGACACTGTTGGACTTGCTCTAAGGCACATTGTTAGAGTTGTTATATTAGAATGATGTCCTAAATCACAAGAACATAATTTTTTATTATATATATATATATATAGGACACTTGCTATGAAATTGTTGGACTTGCTCTAATCTCTTTCATAAACGAACTGCTCTCATGGACTCATGGAAAGAAATAAAAAAATCTCTATTTTATGACACATTCGGTCCATTAGTTGTTCTTCACTGACCCTTTAAATCCAATTTTAACGGAACATAAGTTTGTCGTAGAAATGATAAATTTGAGTTTCAACCAAGCACACGTTTACCACATGAATAATAAGTCTATAAAACTCGTTAAAATAGACGGCGTAATTAAACCAGAATAATCTTCTCATGAGGGAAGATTTTACATATTTTTCTCTACAAGTCTTTGCGTGTGAAAATGTGTTGAGTGGGTTCAACCCAAATCACACATTAAAAAGATAAAAGAAAATTATCTTGAATATACGACGGCAAAAAACTCTATTAGTATGTCTTTTGATAGAAGACCGAAAACAAATCCATGTGAGCTTAACATAATTGGAAACCAATCTCGAAAACTAATTCACAATCTGCGTATGGACAACATGTTTTGTAAATTTACTTTCTCTTCTGATAATTGAATCTACAAATTCGAGTCGAGTCAACTATGAGTTGGATACTTTTTTATTTAACTATGAGAAGTCTGATGCCCGATTCGACTTCAACAATCAGACTGATTTTAATCCCAGAACCTAGGAAACAAAATTAAAGTAGCGATTATTAGAAACGGTTTTTCTATGGTATGCCCATGGGCACACATTAAGCACCAAAATTTATGAAATTGGAGGGTTTCTATTGGCTTACCTTCTTTAATAATGGTGGACCCCCCTGCAGTTACAACAACCACACCAATCAAAACCCTCCATTTTTATCAATGTTAGTGCTTAGCATGTGCCCATGGGCACACACTAGCCAAACCGTATTAGAAAATAAACAAAAAACTAAACAAAACAAGGTTTATAATGTCGTAATCATATTAGTACATTCGAAAACCGAAACTAATGAGAGTATAAAAAGTAATGGTCTGATTTGACAGTCTCAATTGCTACAGTAACACTACCCCTGGAGAGTAGAGTAGGTGTGTTTTGGCGTTTTGGGTGTGAGAAGATGGATAGAATTGAACATTGTACTAGAAAAGATCCGACACACTTAAGCAGTACATTAAAGTTTTGACGACTTATCCTATATTCATTGATTGGAAAACTGATTGCGGGGTCATGTTTATTGTACAAATTTAACTAGGGGTAAGTGTACTACAATAATTCACTTCTACTTATTTTTAAGGGCTAGAGGAACTGCATCTGCTTCTTCGTGTCTCATACAGATACAGTAGTACGGAGTAATTTTCAACGCTCAGCTTGGCCTGCTTGGCCTGTTCATTATTACAGCTTGGAGGGATAGATGAAATTCGATAGAATCCGGTGTTATATCAGTGTTATGGCCAAATATCAACTCGGCAGATGATTGCGGAGACCTCGCCTCAATTCACGGAAAAGACCAATCTCTGAGAAAGTCCTCGCCCTTTAGATTGACCTCGCCATCTATGGGGGCCCACGAAGTACGGGCCGGTAACAGATGAACCCGGGTCAACAGGACGGTCCTCGCCCATTGAGTGTCCTCGCCCAGTATGGACCCTCGTCCTAGGCATGTATCGGGCTTCACGGCTCAGTGACTGGCGGCCCAAGTCTTCAAGAGGGACCTCGCCCATTGTTGAAGGACCTCGCCCAATGCGTACCTTCCTCGCCCAATACTGAAAAGGGCCGAATACGCCTGGCTCTCAGGCCTAGTTATTATTGTTTTATCTAGGGCCCAGACCCACCATCAGCCTCGCCCTAAGAGAGGACGGAGGGCTGGCCCAAACAGCTGAGTCTGAGGAGGTCCACGTGGGCTAGTGCTGGTCAGCCCACCTAGTTCCATGCTCCTCGGAGGAGGCTGGGCTCCAGAAGCCCATATCCGTCTGATCTGAGGCGGTGGCCCATAGCTGGAACCAGAGAATGAGAAACCTATTCTGATTAGGTTACTTGTTCCCCAAGAACTACGTATGGCTTGATCCCTATAAATAGGGTACGTAGGCACATCGTTTGGGGATAAGTCACAACCCTTGCAAGAACGAATACTCATTCGCTCTTGTGAGAAAACCCTGATTCCCTGAACGATCTCAGCCAAACCCAAAATCACCACCCATACTCCGTCGTCCGCCGTCATCGTCCACCACAAGTTCCAGCAACCCTCCCCGAATCTTGTTATCACCAGATTCCTCCGTTAACAATTGGCGCTAGAAGGAGGGGCTTTTGACATCTATTGGTGGAAAGAAGTCTCAGGATATGAAGAACGACGCTATGGATCAGAACCAGAAGGCTCCGGTGGACCCAACTGTCATCGAGATTACTGATGCGCCACCGCCGCCACCGTCCGATAATCAACAATCCCTACTCAATACTCTCTTGACGACAATTCAAGCACCCATCATGATGTCCAACACCCAGATCTTCGACACCTTCGCCGCCTTCACCAATACCATGAAAGCTGTCTCCACCCGCCTGGACTCCATGGAAGAAGTGGTACGGTCGCTGTCAAAAGACACCGGGAAGCCACATGAACAGAATCGTCGTCACCACACTGGAGGAGATGGGAGCAAGGGAAGGTCCTCCCATGGGACACATCGCCAGTGAAAAGAACCTATAACAGAACCACCAGAATCAAACAAGAAGGCTGATGATAGGTTTCGCACTATAACACCCCGGAGCTTGCATTACGATACTCCCGGGACGCGACGTCCCTTTGAAGACCAAAGACAAGCAAAAATCGTGATCTCCCAATACATCAACAAATCCTTAACCGAAGAGCAACGACGGGAGGCCAATAGAAAGCACGAAGAAGAGCTTGCTCGGGATATCCGCAGTATCAGGCAACAACATCGACTCGCAACCGTCAAAAGTGAGTTCAAAGGTCATCCCCCACCACCAATCAAAGGCAACGAGAAAGTTCTCGAACCATCTTCGGAAGGGAGACGTTCTTCTGGGAACGAGAAAGCTAACGAGGAGAAACAACTGGTAATATATGAAGGGAAGAGGAAGCCAGCCTATTCGGAAAAGACCTATGCAGGAAGTTCCTATAGACAGAATCACCCTTCGTCACTTCCCAGGCATCAAGACTACCGACAGAACTCCTCTCAGAACCATCGCTTGGGCTATCACCGAAATTCATCTCAGGACTACCACGGGAACTACCGACGTACCTCGCCCCACTACTATCGCCGCCCGAGAACACCTCCGATGTACCGTAGCTCAGCATCACAATCTGACGGACGCATAACACCCTCCAGCAGCCGGGGCCCAACTCCACAAGGAAACCTTCCTCCTCCACAAGGAAACCTTCCACCACCTCCGCAAGGAAACTTTCCTCAAGGAAACCTCCACCTCCTCCGCAAGGAAACCTTCCTCCTCCACAAGGAAACCTTCCTCCACCTCCACAAGATAACCCGGTAATGATTCCCGGATTAGATGGCGTATCTGTTGATGCTCTGAAAGGATTGCTGGTACAATTTGGTGTACAAGGACAGATGGTTCCAGAGGAAGCGGCTTCCCCTTTCTCAACCGCGGTTCGACAATCTCCCCTGCCGGCCACTTTTCGAGGAACAGGAGACCTAAGGTATAATGGAACAACAGACCCAGCAGAGTACATCGGACGCTTTACTACGGAGATGGAACTTCACCAGGTATCTGATCTGACTAAGTGCCGACTCTTAGCTTCAACTTTGAGAGGAAACGCCCATCAGTGGTTTCAGAAGATCGGACCCGGAAGCATCGGATCATGGGAGCAAATGCGTAGAATGTTTCTTACTCAATTCCAATCTTCAATCCATTATGCCCCGCCTGTCACCACTTTGGCCAACATCAGGCAGAAAGAAGGGGAGACACTTCAAGCTTATTTCCGAAGATTCAATGCAGAAGTTCCACAAGTAAGAGGAGCAACTGACGAAATCGTTAAGAATTTCTTGATAGCGGGGGTAAGAGTGGGTACTGATTTCTGGAAAGCACTTCAAAGGAAAGAACCACCTACGTTGGCAGCCTTATATCTCCTTGCAGAGCCATACAAAAGGGAAGAAGAAGCTTTAGCAAGTATAACCAGGCATGACGCCAGTTCATCGAGGTCACACTACTAGAAAAACGTCAATAAACATCGGTTAAACACCGATGTCTATGAAAAACAAAAAACGATGTCTTTGTGGGCGATGTTAAAGGTCCCCCCATTTAACATCGGTTTTAAACTGATGTAAAAGATGACAATGACATCGTTTTTTCAGTTGTAAACTGATATCTATCTCTTGATGTTAAATTTTTAATGCACATCTATAATTTATATATTACTATAACATGATAGTTTTATCAATTTGAAGATATGCAAGACAAGCAAAAATCTTCCATTTTCCTTATAAAGTGATGTTACTAACATCTCTCACATTTGTTTTCGAAATAAACCGATGTTAGTAGAGCTTTTAACATCGTTTCTTAAGTTAGAACTAATGTCTCTGTAGAAGGCACTGATGTCTATGAAAATTAATAACATCATTTTCTTTTTATACACTGTTGTGTAAAATGGGTTGCACTGATGTTGTTACCTGCTTTTAAAATCGGTTGCTTTTTAAAACATGATGTCTATGAAAATTAATAACATCATTTTCTTTTTATACACTGTTGTGTAAAATGGGTTGCACTGATGTTGATTACCTGCTTTTAAAATCGGTTGCTTTTTAAAACATGATGTCTGATTTATCTGCTTTTAAAATCGGTTGCTTTGTAAGAAATGATGTCTGATAACCTGCTTTTTTTATGCAAATTTTAAAAACAGAGCTGCCAAAAAATTACCAAAACCAAAATACTACAAATCAAACAACCAAATTAACATCCAAACAATCTCCAAATATATATACCAATTGTCATTCTCCTAACCAACTTCTACTACACATCCAAACATCCACCAGCATCCAAATTAACATCCACCATAGCATCCAAAAATCAATAACACCAATATATCCCAACAGTATACTAAACCATCAAACATCAACTACTACTACTACTTGACATTAATTCATCCATGATTTTTAAGTTCTAACTGTACTAGCTAGCTAGCTACGATATCCGAAAACATTCAAGCGAAATATATAGAGCTGTTTTTAGATTGCAAGACAAGTACTACCGGTCACCAGCAGCTACATGATGGATTGGATATAATCAAGCGTCTCATAGCGAACGACGTCAAGCTCCTCCCTTGTATAAGTCTTGCGACTCTTTAAAGCCCACTGGAACACAAATAAACCTATGTCATTCCTTAACCAACTGAAAAACTTATATACTAAAAAATTCAGTACTGTAAAAGATTAAATACTGCTGCCCTATATATACTTGAGTACTGAAAAACTTATAAACCTTGTCTAGCAGCTTCATCTCCTCGTCCGCAACTAAATCTTTCATATAACGCATGACCACATATCCACATTCTGTACCGCCTGGTTGTTTAGGGCAGCCCTATACATTCCAAATTTTTTTTAATGACACTAGACATTTCACAAAAAATGAAAAATAACAAATCAAATAAATACTCACTAGAACGTTTTTAACTTTGGGATTCTTGTTTACCCGTCCTTCCTGGGCATTAAAAGATCTCACTGCTCTGTAAAATGTATAATTACAAAATACAATGTCAAATCAAGAAATTACCCATTACATTATATATATTATTATAAATTGAAGTAAAAAATTACCGCATTAAAGCCTTTTCAAGGTCCTGGGGATGTGGATAATGAGGCAATGGATTAAGGATGAAAATTTCTGACTCCCAAAACACAATCAATATCCAATGCAAACTGTTTTCATTATATATAAACTAAAGTGAGAATTTAAACTGTTTTCATTATAATATCTAATATTATAATTAATTTACCAACAACTATATATATGACTAATCAAGGCGATACAATATTGTAAAACAGGACGCATAAAAAAGAGACGTACTTGTAGTTAAAAGGCAAAAAGTTCATGCGAAGAACTCCGTCTTTCAGCCTTTGCACAACATAATCATTAAATTCATCATTGAGCTTGTACGTGGACGGATGAAGAAAAGAAAACATCGCTGACAAATCTCTACTCGGCGTATCCCGAAACAATGAATACAAATACCTAAAAATACAAACAAAAAATTACATTTGGTGAAGAAATATCATTACTATATAAAATTAGACCAGATTCGAAAAGAATATAAAAAAGAAGCTTACGCCATGTATGTTGATATAGCAGACTGTCCAATCATTCTAAACTCTAGCAATGCAAGTACATTCTCTTCAAGTAGATAAATCGTTCGTTCAATTCCAAAAATTTCAAAATCACATGGAACCGGTATTGAGTTTCCACTTTCCTTCATGACTGTCGATGCAAATTTGTACAACACCCTAAAACGAGGAGGCACACTGTCCTTTGGCTTCACAGAATTAAATGCTTTATGCACTCTCTCCACCTCAGTCATCTTCCGCACCTTTTTAATTTTCTGTAAATAAACATTTAAGCATAGAAGTCGTATATTATAATATATACCTCAGAACTAGTACATGTATATTATAATATATACCTCAAAATTTAAACTGTTTATTTAAATTATATACCTCCGATCCAGTACTGGAGATGTAGCTGATCATGTCTTTGGGCCATGCTAAATGAGAACCGATGGCTTGGTGGACGGTTTCTATCTCACCAATTACAGGAACAGGCACCAAAGCATCATCCTGAATGCTTCCGTCCACACTAACACGAACAAATCCTGGTTGTAGAGGCACTCCATGAACCGATGTACTTAATCCATCTTCCTCATCAAAAACAACACCAAAAGCTACCTTATTATCGATGTTGTCCACTGCCAGTTCACATTTGCGAGGACCCTAGTTTAAAATTATACATCAAAATAGACACATTACATCACCGTTACAAAAAATTTAATTATATTCGACATTATCAAACAAATGAATCAAGTAAACACTGTAACTGTATACCTTTTGTTCCGGAGGACCAGGAGGAGGAATAATAACCAAATCAGCACCCTCTTTATCCTCATCGGTCATCAATTCATCTGCCATCAGTTTTTTTGCAACAGGTTGCTTTCTGGTCTTTTGTTCTTGGTCTTGTTCTTTCACCGCCCCTGGACAACTTGCTTTCTCGGAATTTTGATGAATTGGTGAATTTTGATAATTGCCCCCAGCAATCAAAGCTTTCAACTCAGCAATTTGCAACTCAAGATTATGAAATTGCTCTTTGGTAATGTGATTCCTCGACTTTTTCGGCAAGTCGAAGTACACAGTTGGAGGTATGAAGTTTCCAACCCCACGAACCCTTCCCGCATGCTCGGGAGTTTCCAATACAGTGGTGAGCACATCCTTAGTTCCATCCGGCTTGAATTCACCATTTTGCTGCTTTTCGAGTAACGAATCCTGTTAAAAAAAATGAAATTAATTAGGCATGATATTGAAAATGAAAGAAGTAGAAAATTAGAAGTCTTACAATTTGTTCAATTTTCTTTTTCAGTTTTGGGCTAATATTCCCGTCATTTGGCTTACGGGCATTTTTCCACATAATTGCCCTATCTGGCCTTTCAGCAGGCTCCAACCTCCCTGACCGTATCTATAAAAAAAATTAACACACTCATACAAATAGAAATGTGAAAACTATAATTTAAATGATAAGACTCTTACTTCTTCTTCTTCCAATCCGATGTATCCTTTTCTTGACACTCGGTGTGGATATTTCCGTTTTCCCACTCTCTCACTCTGTTTTCTATTCTCTTCCTGTATACAAACATATCTTGTTACTTACTAACAAGTAATGCAATTTTACTAACAAGTAATACAAACAAATTTTTAGTAACAAGTAAAGCACACCTGCCAATCTTTTGTGACTCTAACTGCAACGAATCGTCTCCATGCTTTCTTACCGACAAAAGCATATTGTTTTGGTGGCTTCTGTAGCTTCTTCTTCTGTCCAACATAAGGCAACACATATTCCGCTGTCAATTTAGCCTTGAAATTTCTCCATTTTGCGCCTGCCGACTGTAGAATCCTCTTCCGACTTTCAGGAATCAGCTCGAATGTATCCTGAAGCACAAATTTAACAAGTTCAGACAATACAAATTCTATAAATAAAAACCATGACAGTACAAATTGTAACTGACGTACCTCAAGATCATTCCATATTTTCTCTTTTAATTCAGGGTCAACCTTTGGCCAACTTGGAATGTCGATTGGCACCATTGTCCTTGCTAGCATGCCTATATAGGACTGCAGTTTGTGCCGTTCGTCTCCAACTGGAACTGCAACTTGATTGAACCGTAAATTCAATTTCTCTCCCTTCGCTTTCTTCATCACCACTTTGTGCATAGCACAAACACCTCGTGCTGCTCCAGATGACCTTTTTTTAGATTGTGTACTACTTTCTGTGGGTTGTGGACCCGTCTGGCGGGAAACAATGGTGTCCGCTGGAGTAACGGGGTCAGGCTCTGGTATTCCTGGATTCTCTTCCAGGAGAGCTGGGGATTCATTTATGTGCTTCTTCTCATCCAAGGATTCTTTAGACTGTTCTTTAGCTCTTTTCTCTTTCTTTACCATATTTCCTGCATTCACCACATGGAGTAGGAATATACAAGAGATACAATCAAAATAAATAGAAATAAGGCTATAAACAGTGAAAAGAGATACAATTAACCAAATGGAGTAGAAAAGAGATACTATTGCCACACAAAAAGATTCAGTTTTATATTTATGGAATATATTGCAAAATTCATAACAATCCATAACAATTTCATAACAAGTTCATAACAATCCATAACAGGCAATAATAAAACTCCAAGTCTACCACAACAGGTTCATAACAATCCATAACAATTTTGCAACAATCAAAAGTAGCTGAGAAATATATTTTTGAATAAAGATAGTTCTAGACTTAAAAGCTGATAAATAAACTTCTTCACGAATTTTAAGCCTCTAATCACTTCTTCAGCCAGATTCCCTCGCCATCCTTTCTTTTATTGCCAGCATTAGACTCTTCGTCGTCATCAACACCAGGATCAACTATGGGGATGTTAGAGCAGAATGGGGGGTTCTCCAAGATCGTATCTCCAAGATCATCATCATTGTAGATCTCGTGATAATCTCTGTTTGTTGAGGTCAATACGACTGACCATTTAGAATCAACGGGATCTTCCACGTAGAAAACTTGTTTCACTTGATGCACAGACACATATTTGTCATTCTTGTGGCCTTGTCGACTAAGGTCCACAAGTGTGAAGCCAAGTTCGTCAGCCTTGACGCCTCTGTCACAGTCAGCCCATTTGCACAAGAACAACGGGGCTTTAAATGAGTGGTAATCTAGTTCCCAAATATCTTGAATCCTCCCATAAAATGTCATATCACTTTCTACGGGATTTAAATCCTTAGCACTCGAAACTTGGACAGTTTTAGCAACTAAAGAGACTCCACTATTTTGAACAACCCTAGCATTGTCTCGTTCCTCTGTGAAGTATCGGATCCCATCAACTAAATACCCATCAAAAGTTAAAACATTAAATGATGGTTTGCCTGCTAGCCACCTTATCGTTTCTGAAACACCTTCGACTTTCTCATTTAATTCAGTAATAACTTTGTTCTGAAACCAATCAGCAAACAACCTATTATGCTCCCCAATCATCCACTGAATAGACTTTTTCTTTCCCTCATAAAGTTTTTCAAGCAACTCCTTATGCATCCTTCGAAAATGCATAAATTAGTTAGTTACAAACTAAAATAATGCTTCAATTCTTACAGAATAAATCAAGAAAAGAAAAAGAAAAGTGGCTTACTTAATATATGGAAACACTTCACTGTTGTTTAAGAGGACGTGTAAATGCGCCTCATCTCGTTCTTTCTCTTCAACAGATTTTATTGTTGCAGCCGAAAGTGGACCAGAAAGTTTGCCTTGGTCCTTCGGCAGACCAGCAGTTGTGAAACTATTTCTAGAGAACTCTGCACAGAATTCTACAGATTCTTCTTTCAAATATGCTTCGGCTATACAGCCTTCCGGAAAATAACGGTTTCGCACATAACTTTTCAACACTTTATTAAAACGCTCAAATGGGTACATCCATCTATAGAAAACCGGTCCACATAAACGTAATTCCCTGACCAGGTGCACTATTAGATGTATCATTATATCGAAAAAAGAGGGGGGGAATATTTTCTCGAGCTCACATAAGGTTAATACCACATCGGCTTGCAATTTATCAAGTTTTGACACGTCAACAATTTTGTTGCACAGAGTGTTGAAAAAGAAGCAAAGCCTTATTATGCTAACTCTAACATTCTTCGGAAGCACCGAACGAATAGCTACAGGGAGTAATTGTTGAAGAAGTACATGGCAGTCATGAGACTTCATCCCAAATATCTTTAAATCTGCCATGGATACACAATTTCTGATGTTTGAGGAATGCCCATATGGCAGCTTCATTGATGATAGTGACTTCAACACTTCTCTTTTTTCTGCTTTTGTTAGAGTAAAACAGGAAGGAGGCAGATAAGTTTTTTTGACTCCTTGTTCTGGAGCTAAATCAGTCCTAACCCCCATGTCCATCATATCAAGACGAGACGCCTCGCTATCTTTGGACTTGAACTTTAAATTCAATAACGTCCCAATTAGACTATCGCAGACATTTTTCTCCACGTGCATAATATCAAGGCAGTGACGAACATAATGGAATTTCCAGTATTCTAACTCAAAAAATACTGACTTCTTCTTCCAAGCACAGTCCACCTTCTTCGACTTCTTTACTTCATTTCCAAAAGAAAATTTAATGTTTTCTTGTTGTTCTAACACCTCTTGTCCAGAAAGAGGTGGCCTGGGCTGCCCAAACTCTTGTTGACCGTTAAAGGCTACTTTATTCTTCCTGTATGGATGATGTCTAGGTAAATACCGACGATGACCTTGGTAACATATTTTCCTACTATAAGGCAAGTACTTAGCAACGGTATCATCACCACACACTGGACAACCCAAATAACCCTTGTTGACACATCCAGACAAATTACCATACGCCGGGAAATCATTAATCGTCCATAACAAAGCCGCCCTTAAAGTGAAAAAAGATTTTGTGAAGGCATCATATACATTCGGTTCACCTTCTTCCCAAAGCTTTTTCAAATCATCAACTAACGGTTGTAAGAACACATCAATGTTGTTACCTGGTTCATGTGGACCGGAGACTAATATAGTTAACATCATAAATTTCCTCTTCATACATAACCACGGAGGAAGATTATATGTTACCAATGTTACCGGCCAACAAGAATAACGATTGGTCAGCCCATTGTTATGTGGGTTGATACCATCAGCCGCCAAAGCTAGTCGAAGATTTCTTGGCTCACTTCCGAAGGCAGGCCACCTGTAATCGATATTCCGCCAAGAAGGTGAGTCGGCAGGATGGCGCATCTGTCCATCCTGAATTCTTTGGTTGGTGGAATGCCATGTCAACAACTCAGCTGTCGAAGAAGATTTAAACATCCGTTTAAATCTTGGAATGACCGGAAAGTACCACATAACTTTTGCCGGGACTTTATACCGTTCTCTACCATCCTTACCCACCTTCCAGCGTGAAAGCTTGCACTTTGGACACTCCGAAGCAGTCTCATATACACCCCTGTATAGAACACATTCATTGGGACACGCGTGGAATTTTGTATACTCAAGGCCTAAATTCGAAAGAGTTTTTTTTGCTTCGTATGAGTTAACAGGTAATGTATTATCCTGAGGTAGGAATGAGCCAACTGTCGAGAGCAGATCATTGAACGCACTATCACTAACACCATATCTCGCTTTCCAGTTCTGTAATTTCAACATTGAATCTAATTTTGTGCAGTCGCTGCCCTCAAATAAAGGTTGTTGAGCATCGACAACAAACCTCTTAAAATCATGCGAGTCTTTATCGTACTCATCACCCCCCGAATTATCCCCCGGATTACGATATGCTGCTTCACAAACTGCAGCAGCTTCTGAAGCACCAGCAGCCACCGCTTCTGATGCAGCAACCGCTTCCGATGCGGCTTCAAAGGCTGTAAGAAATGCTTCTGCATTATGCTCCTCTTCCTGAGGGGGCAGTGTGCTACCGGCAGACGAAATACCAGCCTTGCCTCCGTGCCAAATCCAATCAATATACCCGAGACTGAAACCGTTTTCGTAAAGATGACCCCTTATTATTTTTACCGGAAATTTCTTGAAATTGACACATTTGCAGCAGGGGCAAGGTATTTTTTTAGGATTTTTACAGTTTTGCTCGGCGCAAATCAAAAACTTTTCAACCCCGACTTCATACTCCAACGAATCCCTCTCTTTCGAAATCCAATCTTTCTCCATATCTATAGGATAACCTATTTCCTACCTAATTTTCATATCAAATATTTAAAACAAGCAACGTACAATCACAAAAGCATGGTCATATATATATATATATATATACACACACATAAAATGCAACTATAAATTATATAGTATTAAAGAATATAATATATATTATAATATACATGTACTAGTCAGGTTACCCAATTTAGAGCAACAAAAATGAAAACATCATAATAACAACAATACCCAATTCAAACTTAGATTAACATAAAAACATGAAAATATGCTCGATAAAATTACTACTAACAACAATAATATGCTCAACATCATATAATTACAACTGAACTGCAGCATGAGAAATTTAAAAATTAGGAGATGCTCTGTAACATGCACAATAAGAACAATCACTCATCCAATTACAAATTTAAAAATTAGGGTTTCGAAGTGAAACCCCCAATTCTAAAATTAGGGTTTAGAACATACCCAATTCAAGCTGTAACCTCCGAATTAGTTCTAAACTCCCACTTGAACTCCGACTTGAGCTCCGACGACCCTTTAACCTTCAACTTAGCTCTAAACCCAGCTTTAACCCGACTGGAACTTCGACTTTCGACTGGAACCTCGACTTCGACTACAGAGACAGCCCAGAGAGAGAGAGAGCAGCTTCACAGCAGTGAGAGAGGTGAGAGAGTGACGAGAGAGGAGAGTGACGAGGTGAGAGTGAGAGGAGAGGTGAGAGAGGAGAGTGACGAGGTGACGAGGTGAGAGTGAGTGAGGTGAGACTGTGTTTTGAATTTCATGTGTTTTGAATTTTAAGTTTTATATTTTATGTTTTTTATTATAATTTATATTTTTTTTTAATTTATTGAGGAGATTAAGGACATTGAAAAGAAAAGAGCGGGGGTGGGAAATTTTGCTAAGGCAAAAAAACAGGGGGAAGTTTTAGGAGGGAATGAATTATTTGGCCAAGGGGGGAAAACGGGGGAAGGCGCGCTTGTTTATTTTTTAAAACAGACTTATAACATCGGTTTGACTAAAACACCGATGTTTATATCAACAAAAGACATCGGTCGTTAAAAACCGATGTGGGAAACACCTTTTACATCGGCGGATAGAGCAACCGATGTCTAAGAGGCGATGTCTATTCTACTTTTTCTAGTAGTGTCATCTAGGCAAAGGAAGAGGGACAGAAGGCCTAGTCCTAGGAAGGAGAAGAAGAATACGGTTAATGCCTTGGATGTCAGACCTGTCTCGGAGGAACGGAACAGCCCACCGCGCCAATCTAGCCCCGTAAGGAGAAGGTCAGATATCGATCACTATACTCCTTTAGTTGCTTCCATTGAGCATATTTTCGAGGTAAACAAAAGAACAGGAATCTTCAAGAAGCCGAACCCCCTTACCTCGGCTCAGTCTAAGGATAAGAAAAAATTTTGCGCCTACCACGATTCACATGGTCATGATACCCACGAGTGTCGTCAACTGAAGGAAGAGATAGAGCAGCTCATTAGAAATGGTAAGCTGACAGATTGGGTTGTTAGAGAAGTAAAAAAGCTTAAAGATACACCTATCATCACCTTGGTACCAGAGGCCGAAACAGAGGTACCTGCTTCAAGTGACCCTCCAAGAACAACCAGAGAAGGTAGCATTCACACAATCTTTGGAGGTCCACATGTGGGAGGAGATAGTAGAAGTGCCATGGATAGGTATGCCAGAGAGGCCAAGCAACCCCCTCTCACCAACGTCTTCCGCCTCTCGGAGAGGCCACCTAAGTTGTTCAAGGGAGAAGATACTCAGATCATATTTTCAGAAGAGGACGCCCGATGGGTTCACCACCCCCACTCTGATGCTCTAGTTGTGAACGTCAGGATCGGGGCCAGGAACGTACATAGAGTGTTCGTGGACAATGGCAGCTCAGTAAACCTGTTGTATTACTCTACCTTCCAGAAGATGGGACTGCTAGATAAAGACATGACCCATAAGACAACCTACCTTTACGGTTTCACCGGCGATGCCGTGAAGGTAAAGGGGACCATCTGGCTTCCGGTGACACTCGGCGATGACCCGGTTTCCGCTACTCAGGTGGCTGAGTTCATGATCGTTGAAGCCCCAACCTACTATAATGCCCTGATCGGAAGACCTATTTTGAAGGACATGAGAGTTGTGACCTCCATATACCATCTGTCCATGAAGTTCCCAACTCCCAGGGGGGTAGGTTGTATCAAAGGATGTCAGTACGATTCTAGAGACTGTTATAACCGCACCATAAAGACAGCCTCGAAGTTCAAGACCAATATTGACCCGGATGAAAAAATGTTGGACTTCAGCGAGGAGAATGCAGAAGAAACAAAAAGATCCTTCAGGCCATTAAGGTTCACCAAAGCCTCCACCAATATGATCTATACGGTACAGTTCCCGGATGAAGAGAGCCCTCAGCTAGTAGGATGGGAGGAAGAAGCACAGAAGAGGTTAGGATGGAAAGGACCGGAACCATCCCTCCCTAAACAAACCATATTACAGATCGAAGGAGTCCCTCCTGTGCCAGCCGACACACTAGTCGAAGGAATAGTGGAGGATGCTAGTGAAGATGAGTCTGAAGAGCAGAAACTGATGCGTGCAAGAAAGGGAAAGATGGTTATGGATGATCCAGCACTACACCCGTCAGACTACCCAAGACTTCCCCCAGCAGAAGGCGAGAGTTCGAAGTCCGCTGACACGACTGATGGATTGGAAGATGATGTGAGGGACGTCGACCTAGACCCCAGACTACCAGAAACGCTGCAGAAAGTAGGACCGGCCGAGGATACAGTTGGAATCCTGGTAGATGAGAATGATGCCACGGAGGTCCTATACATCGGTGTTCGTCTGGATAACTTAATGAGAAAGAAGATGGTAGACTTTTTGAAGAGTAATCTTGATGTGTTTGCCTGGAGCCACGCTGATATGACAGGGATTGATCCGAATGTTATGTGTCATCGATTGAACATCGACCCAAAGAAGAAGGGTATTAGGCAAAAGCGCAGACCCATCAGTGGTGAACGTGCCGAGGCACTTAAAGCAGAGGTCGACAGGCTTCAGAAGGTCGGTTTGGTTAAAGAAGCTTACTACCCAGATTGGCTGGCAAACCCGGTGCTAGTAAAGAAGGCCAACGGGAAATGGAGAGTATGCATCGATTTCACAGACCTGAACAAGGCGTGCCCGAAAGATAGCTTCCCTCTGCCTAGAATCGATCAATTGGTTGATGCTACTGCCGGTCACGCTCTATTGAGCTTCATGGACGCCTACTCCGGCTACAATCAGATTCCAATGTACGAACCAGACCAGGAGCGCATCTCTTTCATAACAGACCGCGGTCTCTATTGCTATGTTGGGATGCCTTTTGGACTTCTGAACGCCGGTGCTACTTATCAGAGGCTGGTTAACATGATGTTTAAAGATTTAATAGGAAAAACAATGGAGGTTTATGTTGATGATATGCTTGTGAAGTCTAAGAAAGCCCCGGACCACATCAAACACCTTTCCGAGATGTTCTCAATACTCAGGAAGTTTAACATGAAGCTCAACCCGCAGAAGTGCGTCTTTGGCGTGGAGTCAGGAAAGTTTTTGGGTTTCATGGTAAATCACAGAGGAATAGAAGCTAACCCAGCGAAGATTCAAGCCTTACTTGACATGAGATCGCCCAGCACCGTGAAGGAAGTCCAAAGCCTCACAGGAAGGGTAGCCGCGCTCAACAGATTCGTCTCCAAGTCAACAGACAGATGTCAAGAATTCTTCAAAGTTATCAAGGGAGTTGGAAGGGATTTCAGGTGGACAACCGAATGTGAAGCAGCTTTCCAAAGTTTAAAGGATCACCTTGCCACACCTCCCATGCTCGCTAAGCCCCTCGAAGGTGAGACACTTATCCTCTATTTGGCTGTTTCTGATTATGCTGTTAGTGTTGTCCTTGTTAGAGAAGAGAGGAACTTGCAACTGCCTGTGTACTATGTGAGCAAAAGGTTGCTCGATGCTGAGACTAGATACACAAATATGGAAAGGCTGGTATTCGCCCTACTTCTGGCAGCAAGGAAACTTAGACCATACTTTCAAGCTCATACGATTGAGGTACGAACCTCCTACCCTTTACGACAAGTCCTCTACCGTCCGGAAGCCTCAGGAAGGATGCTGAAGTGGGCTGTAGAGTTGGGACAGTTCGACATCGAATATAAGCCTAGAAACGCTATCAAAGGACAGGCATTGGCAGACTTCATACTAGAATTCCCGAATGATTCCGTATTAGTGGACGAGATACCAACAAGGAAGGTGAAAGATAGGACCGAGGAAGAAGAGGAAGCTTCCTTCCCATGGTGGGTAATGAATGTAGATGGGGCGGTTAATCAAGATGGGGCCGGTGCAGGCGTCGTGCTTACCAGCCCAGAAGGAAGGAAGTTAAGAAACGCCATACATATTACCTTCCCGACAACTAACAACGATGCTGAATATGAGGCCCTAATCGCCGGATTGAGGTTGGCAAAAGAGCTCGGCGTGCAAAGAATGACGATCCACAGTGACTCAATGTTAGTAGTCTACAAGGTCAATGGAGGGTACCAGGTAAAGGCGTACCGCACAGAACTTTACATGAATTTAGTCCGAAGACTGATTGAGGAGTTCAAAGTGATCAGACTCGAGCAAATCCCAAGGGAAAGCAATGCCGAAGCCGACTCCCTGGCCAAAGCCGCATCCCAGAAGGACCTGGGAGTCCTGGGAATGATTCCGCTCGAGCTACTTGAATGCCCAAGCGTGCCTGAAGCGGAAGTACGTCAGATCGAAACCGGAGAAGCTGTTGAAACATGGATGACCCCGATCTGGTCTTACATCAAGGATGGGACCCTCCCGGAAGACAAGACGGAAGCTAGAAAGCTACGCTATAAGGCAGCCAGGTATGTAGATTATGAAGGCTCGCTTTACAAGCGTGGATTCAATCAGCCTCTATTGAAATGCATAGGAGGAGAGGAATGCAACTACATCCTGAGAGAAGTGCATGAAGGAATATGCGGTAACCATTCAGGAGGTAACTCGTTAGCCCAGAAGATACTTCGGCAAGGATACTACTGGCCTACGTTGAAGGAAGACGCGTTAAAGTTTGCTAAAGCGTGCGATAAATGTCAGAGGTTCGCCAACTACGTCAACAGCCCTGCAGCCCCGCTTACATCATTGATGAGCCCATGGCCCTTCGCTATGTGGGGAATAGACCTGATTGGAGAACTACCTAAGGGCAAAGGAGGAGTTAAGTATGCCGTGGTGGCAGTTGATTATTTCACAAAGTGGACAGAAGCGGAGCCACTAGCTACCATCACAGCGAAGAAATTGGTTGAATTTGTGTACAGAGCTATTGTTTGCCGATTCGGCATTCCTTATAAGTTGATCTCCGACAACGGAAAGCAGTTCGATTGCAAGGAAATGAGGGAGTTATGTGACAACCTCGGAATCAAGAAAGGCTTCTCGGCTGTCAGCCACCCACAGTCCAATGGCCAGACGGAAGCGGTTAACAAGATCATAAAACACACCCTAAAGGCGAAGCTCGAAGACAGGAAGGGCAATTGGCCTGAGGAATTGCCTAATGTATTGTGGTCTTACAACACGACCCCTAGGACGACCACCGAGGAATCACCTTTCAACCTTACATACGGATGCGAAGCTATGATACCGGTGGAGCTCGGAGCTGGATCATTCAGGAGAGACAATTTCAACCCGGAAGTGAATGAGGTCAACCACCGCCTACACTTAGACATGTTCGAAGAAACCAGATCAGGGGCTCAACTAAGGATTGCATCGTACCAGCAAAGAGTGGCAAGGCACTACAACACAAAGGTCAAGGCTAGACCCTTCCAGGTGGGTGATCTAGTCCTACGGAGAGTCATGCCCAACACCAAGGTGGCGAGCCATGGAGTCTTTGGAGCTAACTGGGAAGGACCGTACAAGGTGAGAGTGGTGCTGTTTTCCGGAACATATTACTTGGCAGACCTGGAAGGGAGAGACATCCCCCGAGCATGGAATGCCGAGCACCTCAAGAAGTATTATCAGTAGACCAGAAGACCCCCTCGTCGTCCGACTCATGTACTCTTTTTCCTTCACTGGGGTTTTTCCCATTGGGTTTTACCTAGGAAGGTTTTAACGAGGCATGTTGAAGGATCGACTCGCAAGTAGGGGGATAGATGTTTATGTTTTCCTGTTTGTTTTAGCTTCCTGTTTAAAGTATTCAAGCACAAGCCTTGGAACCAATAAAATTACTCCCAAGCCTCGGGGGGTAGGGGTTGTACGTGCCCTCTGGCAAAGACATCATGTAAGCGTACTACTATCAATAAATGTCGAACTTTTTATTATATCTGTATATTTTGTATTGCTTGGAACATGAAGACCAGGGACAACCTCCCTGCTGCTTAGGAACCCGTCGACATATGTAATCGAGACATATGCTTGACACCCTCGGGATGCACGGAGAACCGTCTCCACGAGACGGTTCGAAGGAATTCCCATGCCCTGATGGCCCGTACTTCCGGTAAACCATCAGGAAGACCCTCAGGGGTGCAGCTTTGGAAAACCCCCAGGGGTTGGAAATTCACTTTTAAATGTTTTGTTTTTACTTTGTCAATTTAATTGCCAAAGTATGGTGGAGGGCGACGACCCACATACTTGGATGCCTGGGATCTAAGTGGATGGTTTCCCTACTGTCCCAGAGGTTGAGGTTCCCCAAGTATGATGGAGGGCGACGACCCACATACTTGGATGCCTGGGATCTAAGTGGATGATGTCCCTACTATCCCAGAGGTTGAGGTTCCCCAAGTATGGTGGAGGGCGACGACCCACATACTTGGATGCCTGGGATCTAAGTGGATGGTTTCCCTACTGTCCCAGAGGTTGAAATTCCCCAAGTATGGTGGAGGGCGACGACCCACATACTTGGATGCCTGGGATCTAAGTGGATGATTTCCCTACTGTCCCAGAGGCTGAGGTTCCCCAAGTATGGTGGAGGGCGACGACCCACATACTTGGATGCCTGGGATCTAAGTGGATGATGTCCCTACTGTCCCAGAGGTTGAAATTCCCCAAGTATGGTGGAGGGCGACGACCCACATACTTGGATGCCTGGGATCTAAGTGGATGAAATCCCTACTGTCCCAGAGGTTGAGGTTCCCCAAGTATGGTGGAGGGCGACGACCCACATACTTGGATGCCTGGGATCTAAGTGGATGATTTCCCTATTGTCCCAGAAGTTGAGGTTCCCCAAGTATGGTGGAGGGCGACGACCCACATACTTGGATGCCTGGGATCTAAGTGGATGATCTCCCGACTGTCCCGGGAGTTGCTGGGCTTCGCCCAAGAATCATAGTGGGCGACGATATGCTTGAGATAGCGAGGATTCTTAAGTTTGTTGTTTGTACTCAGTTAAATAAAATTGCAAGCAATGACTATTTAAAGCATCATGGCGAGGTATAATCATCGATTGCTACGAAAATAAAAGTCGAAGACGAAAGAAGTAAAAGTTACACAAAGGAAATATTTTCATTAATAGAAGCCCGTGATAGGGCGAGGATTACACAAGCATGACTTAGTAGTCATTATCTGTTTTATCTCTAAGGTAGGAGTTCTCCCTCTTCAACTCCCTTACGACCTCCTGAAGCTCATCGATCTTGTCCTCAAGGCGATCATTCCGTCTTTCAAGCATCCTGATCCTCGCCTGAAGCTCGGTGATGAGGACCTGGAGTTCACCTAAGGTTGGGCGAGGAGGAGGCGGAGGAGCCGCGTTCGGATCCGGCATAAGCGGTGGAGGATCAGACTCTACAGCCCTGTCAAACTCGGCGAAAAGATCTTCAGCAGACATGGTCGACGACTATGAGAAAGAAGGACGGTGATGAAAAAGTGAGAAAAATAAACTGAGATGAAATTCTATTTATAGAAAACAAGCGACTCTTTGAATCCCAACCTCGTTTTCAGTGAAGAGTCGCGACTCTTCACCAAACTACGACTGTTGGACAACCCTGGGAAGATCAAAAGTCAGGAATTGACCGCAGGGGACATGTGAAGAGTCCTCGCCTGGTACGAGTCCTCGCCCTCAACAGCCGAAGGACTAAGCATACAGGCATAAAGTTAACTACTACATATGAAAAAAGGAAAAGAACCTCGCCTTTTGCTAAATGGCGAGGATCAAGACGTCTGGACAAGGAATCCATGACACCCGTCGTAGGGCATGATTGCGATTAAAGATACCAAGAACACGACAAAGAATGCCTGTAGGGGGCTAAAAGTCCTCGCTCGAGGTTGGATCCTCGCCCTGTGCAGCTGTCTGAAACTAAGATGAGTGGTCAAGGGAGGGGGATATCCTCGCCCTCTTATAAGGAGGTGCAAGCATATAAAGAAAAGACCGGATAGAGGGGAGAGATCTGAAGACCTCGCCCAAGTATGAGTTCGCGCCTCGTGCGTCTATCCGGGAGGCCTTTGTTTTAAACATACAAGGCGAGTTAAATATAAGGGGTCGAGGTCCTCACCCCAAGAGAGTCCTCGCCCGATGCTATGTTAGTCGCCCTGTGTACTTATTTAGAAGGTCAGCGGTCGGGGAAAAGGTGCTATCCCTTATGAAAGAGTCAGAGGAAGCAAGGATCCTTATTCTCTTTGAAGTAGGGACGGCCAGTTGAAATAAAGCGAGAAACAGTTAAGGGGAAGGATAGTCCTCGCCCCCTTAATTTATTGAAACGGGGAGATACAACGTTCCTCGCCAATTATGCCTACTCTAGACTCGGTATGACCATTAAAGGCGAGGAGTGACCTTGCCCAATGCGAGATTATCGTCCTGTGCAGATAAACATATACAAACAGACGTAAAAGTAGACATGGCGAGGAAGATAAAGCATGATAAATTAAATGTACAAAAGTATTACAAGAGCAAGGTTAAATAATTATCCAAAATACAACTGCGAAGCCAATTACGGAGGGCTCGCACTCCAAATGTATTTTGGGCAGATTGAAATAAAGGGCAAATTCATTCTTTCTGCTGATCAGCAGTAGTTGTCTCGCCATCAACATTGCCCTCGCCTTCGGTCCGGTCGGTTTCGCCTGCTTTCTTGGAGAGAGCTTCTTGCTCCGCCTGTATCTTTGCTTGAAGCGCCTGCCTCGCCTTCTCAATGGCCGCAGCCTTGGATTCCTTGAAGTCGGCCATGTAACCGGGAGTAGAGGGAGCAAAGAACTTCGCCCAATCATAGCTCCGATCTCCTTCCAGAAAATTGATCAGGTAATCAAAGAACCCCAGGCTATAGGCGTCGCTCAGCTCTTTTGACTTGGACGCTTTCTCGCCCTCGAGCTCTGATTGGAGGCCGGCGATGGTGGAATTGGCGAGATTGGCAGCAGCATTCGAGGATTCTGTCAGGTCGTTGAGCGTCTTCTGGAAACTTTTGATCTGGTCGTTCCTCGTCTTCATGTCATCCTTGTATTTTTGCTGAAGGTCTTTCAGCTTGTCAGAAGACGAGGTTGCTTCCCTCCTTAGCTCAGCATTTGCCTTGGTCAGCTCTGCGATATGAGCGTTCTTGGCAGAAAGAACGTTCAACCCCTGAAAGAAGGCCTCGCCCAAACCCAGCTTGAAGCTGTGTTCAGCTTCCTCGGCCTTCTTGGACGACCAAACTTTGACATCCTCGGCGTCGAAGTGGTCCTCTGCCAAGAACCCGAAGGCCACCGAAACAGAACTGGGGATAGATTCCTCGCCTCTCTTCGGCTTCTTCTTCGAAGCGGCGACCTCCTCTTCATTTCCTCGCTTGCTCTTGTTCCTCGCCCTCTGATCTTTCTCTGTTACGAGGAGGGTTTGTCTTTGGCGAGGAGTGGTGGTGGCATTAATTGAGATGGTGGTGCGAGGCTGTGAAACAGGGACCTGACCACCTTGGGCGAATGGGTTATTACCGAAAGGAAGCTCAGCCATTTTTCTTGAAAAGAAAGCCAAGTACAATGATTAGGCGACGTATGTATGAATGGCGAAGAACATAAATGAAAAGAGAAAAAACAGACAAAAGCATTAGAGATAAGCAGATAAGTAATGACAATAACCTATTGGGCGACGCCCTCACCTTTGCCGGTCAGAGAAGCTAGAGATCTCTTTAGACACTCCATAGCTTTCTTGGACTTATTTCTTTTATCGAATTTTATCAAAGGAACTTGACCAAACCCGTCGTTGTAAAAACCATATTTTTTGAGTGACTCCGGGGTCACCAATTTATCAAGATCCTTCTGGGCGACGTCGAGATCATCCACCCTTTGAGCACGAGCCAAAAGCTCGTCCTTGAGCTCAGCCTGCCGTGGTTTATCTGGAAAAAGATAAAGATGAGTTTGAAGAGTAGGCGAGGATAAGAGATAAGAAGGCGACGATGGGAGTACTTACAGGGGTCCAAGTTGAATGAAACCCTCTGGTGAGGAATGTCATAGAGATAGAAATAATCGGGTTTCCAGAATTTCATGTTACTAGGGTTCCCGACTGAAAAACCCTTCTTATGATGACAGGGGTGAAGAGTGAGGTAGAAGAAACCATAATCCTCGCCCGTCTTCCTCAGGGAAAGGAAGTGGTCCATCTCAAGCATGGAAGGTTCTGGAAACCCGAGATCGCGGTACATCATGTAGATGCCTATGGCGAGCCTCCAGCTATTTGGGCCAATTTGAATGGGGGCGACGCCATAATGGTTTACAAGTTTCAATAACCAAGGATGCATAGGCCATCCAAAACCAAGTTCCACCAGCTTGTTGGTCAGCACCATGCGAGGACAGGGGAGACCATCAAAATTAAATCTATGCATCCTCATGAAACGGCGAGGACGGTACCATCTACCCTGAAGGTTGTAATATTCAATCATCCACATAATCTCGTCCGAAGAGATTTGTGAAGAAAGACCAGCACAAGTGACTGTATTGTTGAGATGGCGATGCTTGTTCCTTTCCTTCTCCGGAACATCCTCCTCGAAGTCGAAGTCTAAATCGTGATCGAAGGTCTGAGGAATGTAAGGATGATTAGGAGGAGAAGGACATTCCATGGCATAGCGAAGGGGCGAGGCAGATATTGTGGCCTCATCATCCTCGCCCTTAGCTACAGACTCTCTGCTGTCAGACCCCTGCTCTTCTTCACCCTGGTTTTCGTCACCACCTTCTTCGTCCTCTTCATCTACACCTTCCTCGCCCTCAAGAAGGTCAGGATAAACATTTCGGCATATCCGCAGTTGCTTGCCTTTCCCAACTCCTAAGATTGGGCGAGAAGACTCTGGGGAGTCTAAACCCTCAAAAAGCTCTTCCAAAGAATCGTCTTCTTTATTAGGTTTGTGGACGCTTTCGGCGTCGCTCGAAGAGATGCTGACTATTTGTTGTTGGTCAGGACGACGAGACGGACCTTCCTCGCCTTGATGAGCCCTCAACCACGCTGGGTCCAGGTCCTCGCCTACTTTTGAGTCAACCTTGAGGGATGACCATGAATCAAACGGTGCATCGGCCTTAGGGGGTGAGCGTTGAGAGTTCGTCATCTGAAAGAGAGATGGCGAGAATAGAATCAATGATGATAACTGATAAAGGAAGGTAGGAAAGAAGTCAAGAAAAGAAGTAAAGAAATAAAAGGCGACGAAGCTTATGCAAGGTCCTCGCCCTGAACAATTATGACGGTCTTCATTCAGCAGGATCCTCGCCTTCTATCGTTTTGACAATTATGTTACTATTCCTAGTAGGTATCTGAAGGGCCTAAGATGCCTAGGTAATGATTAAATGCAAAACAGAGAAATACAAAGAAAATTAAGAGTCCGAGGTATGTACCTGAAATTTCAGCAAGAAGAATAAGATGCGAGGCCTTGATAAGAGCGTCGCCTAATGTAGATCTTTCGAGAGAGAAATCCAGCAGCACTTCGTGGGAATAAGATAAAGGAATGAGACGGAAGGAGCCACCTTTATATAGAGGTGGGAAGAGGCGGGAAATCTACAACTGTCAGAGCCACGTGGCACGCTCCGATTGGACAGATTTCTCGTGCTTCAAGGCACGACTCTTAATCCAGGATAACGACTTATGGAATATGAATATGATTTTTTGGAGATTTTTCTGGAAATCTATGAGCCGATACGAAGATTTTTATATATAACGAGCTGGAGGAGGCGAGGACGAATCATATTCCTCGCCCATTGCTTCTTCGAAACCCTTTCGCACCAGTGCTTCAAGGGCTTGGGGGGTAGTTGTTATGGCCAAATATCAACTCGGCAGATGATTGCGGAGACCTCGCCTCAATTCACGGAAAGGACCAATCTCTGAGAAAGTCCTCGCCCTTTAGATTGACCTCGCCATCTATGGGGGCCCACGAAGTACGGGCCGGTAACAGATGAACCCGGGTCAACAGGACGGTCCTCGCCCATTGAGTGTCCTCGCCCAGTATGGACCCTCGTCCTAGGCATGTATCGGGCTTCACGGCTCAGTGACTGGCGGCCCAAGTCTTCAAGAGGGACCTCGCCCATTGTTGAAGGACCTCGCCCAATGCGTACCTTCCTCGCCCAATACTGAAAAGGGCCGAATACGCCTGGCTCTCAGGCCTAGTTATTATTGTTTTATCTAGGGCCCAGACCCACCATCAGCCTCGCCCTAAGAGAGGACGGAGGGCTGGCCCAAACAGCTGAGTCTGAGGAGGTCCACGTGGGCTAGTGCTGGTCAGCCCACCTAGTTCCATGCTCCTCGGAGGAGGCTGGGCTCCAGAAGCCCATATCCGTCTGATCTGAGGCGGTGGCCCATAGCTGGAACCAGAGAATGAGAAACCTATTCTGATTAGGTTACTTGTTCCCCAAGAACTACGTATGGCTTGATCCCTATAAATAGGGTACGTAGGCACATCGTTTGGGGATAAGTCACAACCCTTGCAAGAACGAATACTCATTCGCTCTTGTGAGAAAACCCTGATTCCCTGAACGATCTCAGCCAAACCCAAAATCACCACCCATACTCCGTCGTCCGCCGTCATCGTCCACCACAAGTTCCAGCAACCCTCCCCGAATCTTGTTATCACCAGATTCCTCCGTTAACAATCAGTAAATGTGAATTCAATCTAAATAATTTAATATAGAAATCTGAATTTAAAAAATGGTTTTTTTAATCTTAGTTTTAGTCTCAACAAATCACGAAACACATGGTGACCAAAAATTTCAAATTTGGAATGATTTTATCATAAACTACTCCAACCGACGCAACTGAGTAATAAAAATATATACACTTTTTTTTAAGTAAAAAAT
The DNA here is from genome assembly GCF_001625215.2 of Daucus carota subsp. sativus. Classification (NCBI taxonomy): domain Eukaryota; kingdom Viridiplantae; phylum Streptophyta; class Magnoliopsida; order Apiales; family Apiaceae; genus Daucus; species Daucus carota. The sequence continues at coordinate 44,023,256 of NC_030385.2, read as the reverse complement.
AAAATATAACTTGAATTAGTGAATAGTGTTGGTCCAAATTTGGATTATTATTATTCACCAATCCAAACTTTTTAATATTAAAATATTATTATTTATTATTTGATGATTTTGTTAATATTATTAAAGATAAATTAATTAAGATTATGATATAATTAAAATGATGATTAATTATAAAATAAAATTTCAAAATACATGAAAATTAAAAACATGAAATTACAAAATATATTTGCAAATCAAATACAACCTTAAATGTGATGAAAAATAGTTTTAACTAATTTTCTGGAATAAACAGAAAAAATATAATTATTTGTGTTTGATTTACGTGGAAGAACTAAATGAAGAGAAAATTAGAAAAAAAATTAAAAAAAATGTTAATGTTAACTTTTGATAAGTACCCACTTCTTCGCAGGGCTTGGAGTGAATATATGTTTTGTTGGGCCGGATAGCCCTACTAGAACTATGTTTAACAGATTTATGTTTGTGGCACAATTTACAATATCGAGCTCACAGGTTTAATTATTTTTCACTAACTTAATTTAAAAGAAAAATAGAATATAACTTAATTTTTTAGTATATATAAATTTGGTTTAGGAAAAAACACTTAAATACAACAAATATTTTTATAATGATGGCTTTTTTAATTTTGTTTTCTATATGGCCCAACAAAAAACATACAAATGCACATTCTCTTTTCTTTTTCTAAAAGATATTTAGATGGTCTTAAGTTATTATTGATAAATAATATATTCACCTCCTCTTCGGTTCACTATTTTCAGTTTTTGACTATACATTATTAATTAAATTGGATAGATTATATAACATCAATTTTGTAACTATAAATCTGGATAAGAAAATTGATTCTGAGTCTCTTTTTTTTTTTTAACATTTTAACTTGCATGTAATATTTTTTTACTTTTAGATAAGAAATGAAAGCATGTTGGAACTGGAAATACTCAAGTCATTCGTGATATTTCTGAGCTCAACCAAACAAACACGAAACGAGAATGTTATTGTTAGTTTAACTGTTTAAGCCACTTTGGAAGTCTTTAAAAGAGCCCAGTATACATACGTACAAGAACTCCATAAACAAAACACAAGATAAAAAGCAAGTGAACAAAAGTTGACAAGGATATCAAAACTACAGACGTGCATGAGTGTCATTCAGAAAAGTTGAAAAGGATGATAAGTCGAGTCAACTACGGCTTGGACACCGAGGTATTGTCATTGTTAACGCCGTTAACGCCCCTGGTGGCTGACTGTACGGACAGCACAGACAGGCTAGGCGACGTGGGCCCACCGGCTCCGTTAGTGGAGGGTAGTAGTGGGTGGTGGGACCTGGTGTTGGTGGTGGTGGAGGTGGAGATCGCGGTGGCGAGGGAGATAGGCATTAGGCACAGGCCTTTGCCTTGTAAATACTGCATGGCTGAACCCATGTCTTCTTCCATTAGTTTGGCTACTTGGTGCTCTGTCACCTTCATTGTCTCGTTGTTGGATGATGATGATGCCGCCGCCGTCTGTGAGCCGTTACCGTTCCTGCTTGCGCCTCCACCTCCGGTGGATTGTACGCAGTCCCCTCCACCCTGCCACAAACAAAGAAAAAGAATCAGCACACAATATTTATTAATAAGTATTTACATTTGTGCAGCTGAAGTTAAAATTATACTCATAACTTCACATGACTTAACAATAAACTGAGAGATTAAAATGAATGTGTGATGAATTTTGGTTTATTATTCATTATTATCAGATTATCAAAAATATATTAATTATAAAAAATTTAAAAAATTTAAGTAACTGAAAACAATAACTCATGATTTTAAGCCAGAATTCGACTTAAAACTCACATAAACCAGATATAAACATGCATGTCTGCTGTTGGATGGAGGTAGACGTGGCGTATTCGGGGGAGGCCAGAAGAATGGAAAAGGACATATGGAATCTGGAAAGTAGAGGCACGCATGCTATTCCTCTACTTTACCGTTTCTTGTCGTATTCTATTTGGTTTCGAATTATATTTTCTTCGACTATGCATGTTAGAAAACTTACAATAACACGTATGTATGGCATTTCATATATAATTATACAATAAATACGATGAATCAATAGTCTGTGCAGGGAATTAAGAATTAGAAAGTGTCAGTAGAGGTTGAGTTTTCGTTGTTTAATCAGGGATTCAGGGTGCATAACATGCATGGCTGATGGCTTAATATCATAAACGACGATTAACTAGGAATGCCATATCATAATTCATAAATGCTGCTCAACAGTGAAAGTCAACTAAAACATTAGATGCATAACCATGTGCACCTCTCCCATCCTCTATTGTCTGATCAGATTAATATTCCCAATAATTTTGTAATCTATATGCTTTTTACTGTTTCGTATATTATGTTGGGATATTGTCATTGTTCTTTAAATTATACAATGCAGATTAGATATAAGTGGTAAGATCTTCGTACATCTAACTCTATTATATCGCGGAACGGAATAAATATGAATCATTTTTACAGAAGTAATAGTACCTCTGAAGAAATATCAGCAACCATGGGAGCAACAGCTCCAGCTCCACCAAGTCTGCTCATGCTCAGAACCTGATTATTATATTTACAACCACCACAACTCACATTATACTATTGTTTTCAAAAAGCAGTTTTAATTCCATGTACTCCACCAACCATTACAACGAAACAAAAAAAATGAGCAAAAGGAATGATAATAGTGAATAATTTATAAACAATATATAATCAACTCCATTATTATTGCTTGATCTGAAATGCTTTGTCAACCCATCTAGTCTCAGAATCTTAGTTGGACTTGATAGAGTACTTGGTAAAACAACAGCAAAAAGAAGAGGAGTGCATTATAGATGGAGATGGAAGTACATACTTTGACTTGTAGCTGCAGGAATTTGACATAGTCGATGATCTCATCTAGCATTGAAGCCTTGTCCGTCTGTCATTGCACAACACATGCACTCAAATACAGTATCATTACTAATCACTCACTAATTCATACTTATCATTGTTTTAATCTTACCCATATTATACATTTATACTACTGGTGCCATGCACAGTAATTCACTGTCACCGACTAATTCTTGGCATAATCTCTTGGTAGAAAAACATTGTCCTTCTATTCTTTTTCTTACTTTCTTCGTTGAGAGATACCACCTGATCAAGTTGATAGTAATATTTCGTATCTCACCGACTCTTCCTACTCACAGCTAATCTTTTGTCACGGTTTTTATGATACTAATATTAATCAGAGGTTTGGCAAAAACAAAAAAACTAATCAGAGGTTATCTCACTTTCTCAACCTCCATTCCCTTTATTTAGCAAGTACGATTAGGTGGATAAAATACATTGTTACTGGTAGTTGATAAGGTTTAGTTATGAGTGCATTATTATGACGAAATAAAACACTTTATACAATAATTATAGAACTAGGTACTAAGTATAAACTAACAGGTGTATAAAGAACGTGGATGGTTTAATAAACCCTTAACAACTTTTTAAATAGGAAAATATCCCTTGTTTCCAGGGATACAATGAATGCAAAAAACTTTATCTCCTATATAAATGCACATTTCAGTGATTTCACAATATTTCAAATTAGCATTCGCACTGGAGCTGGAAATTCGGAATGACAGGCAGAAAATTATTCGACAACTCCTGATCATGGTTTTAAAAATCCCTAACTTGGTTGATTAATTCTCTCTAAGATGTCTTTCTGATTTAAATATATATTCTATTAATTACCAATTATCTGAGTAATTTCTAATATGCGATTTTTTTTAAATATTGATGGGAAAAAAAGGTATAAAAAGGAGGAGTTACCTTATTGGCATTGGGGACAAGTTCCTGCAGAGATTTCATTCTCTCTGCAATTCTCTCTCTCCGTAACTGCTCCCAATCACAAGAAAACAAAAAGGCCCAGTTCTCAGAACCACAACGACTACTACTATTATCTTAGTAATTCTACTCGTACTAGTCCATTTATAAACATAAAAAGAGAAATTTTAAAAGATGTACTACGTACCCTTTCAGCTATACTGTGGGGGTCAGTGGCCTGTCCTCTCCTAGCCCTGACTCTCTGCCTTGGCTGTGCAGGCGCACCTCCCGTACCTCCACCACCACCATTTCCCTGTGCTTGGCTCATGCCTCCCACTCCTCCTCCGTAGTTCTGGCTCTGCATATTCCCTCCCTGCTTTTTTTAATATTAATAATCCTATGTTACAAAAACCATATTATTCCTATTTTTAAACTTCTATTATTCCAAGTATCAGATCCAGGAAAGTAAAACACATTCGGTGGATACGAGTGTGTTTACATTTTTCTAAATTAGTCGTGATGGACGAAAACTGACCTGGACACGGAATTATCGAAAAATATTAAAAGAAAACGCGAGGGCACATACTCCCTCCGTATCTTTTTTCTTTTCCTATTTGTAATGTCGGTACTGTTCATAACATGAGACAAATTACTAATTTACATCTAATCTATAAAACTAAATATAGTCATGAGTGATCTTGTTAGATTCGTATTCACAAGTACTTTAATACGGTGAAGTTTTTATATTTAATGCTACTACGAAATGAAAGATATTAACGATAAAAAGTGTGTGTTGGCAAACGTGAAAAGTACAAACAGGAAAAGTATTTAGGGACGGAGGGAGTATTTGTTAAGAGAGGTAAAGGTAGACCTGAGATTGATGGAAATGCTGAGCTTGGTTGGATGTCTGGGAAGAAGCATGCAGAGATCCGGTGAATCCGTTAAATAGTGCTTGAACTGAACCATCTCCACTTCCCTGCAATATTTATACACGTTATAATCTCTGAATCAATACTCTATCAATGCAAAATTGTAGCATCAGTTATCATAAATTATACTCGCATTCAAAATCATTGATCCGCTGATTAATACTCCTAACCAACACATTGCTAAAAAAAACAAAAAACAAATCAAGTATCTTAATTACCGGATTCACGGACTTAAAAGGACCATCACCGTCATCATCCCCGTTGCTCAGACTAACCGGCAACGGCAAAAGTCCAGAACCTTCTGGATCATCACCTTGAAGAGCACTCGCAAGCCCTCGCGCCATAAACAACTGCTGCTGCAGCATCGACAACGCAGCCGAAGCCGAAGAACCACCACCGCCACCACCGCCGCCGCCACTAATCTGATTCTGCCTCAGCTTAGACGCGAGCATAACCGACTGATCATCAAAAGACGCCGCCATCAAGCCATTCCCCTGGCTCGAGTCCCAAGGAAAACTCGCCTTGTGGCTATTCTGCTCAGAAGACTGTGGCCACGACGGGAGAGAGTTGAGCATCTGCTCCAGGAAGTCATCGTGCGACGCCGTTTGATCGAAGCTGTGGTGCGGCTCCTCCTGGAAGTTCGAGTTGTTCTGGTTCTGCTGATTGTGATTCATATTTGAATTCATCGATTGCATTTCTCGTAACAAAAGCTAAGCTATATAGTTTAATTCGATTCGCTTATTATTCATTTCTGGAGGAGGAGGAGAATATATAGAGAGGCTGAAATGTATGCATCACGTTTGGAATGTTTAGTTTATAAACTCGGAACTCTCGTTCTCATAACTGTTGCTCCGTTAAATTATTGATTGATGCTTCTGTGATTTTCTCTCTCTGCGTAACAGTTATCTTAAAATAATTTTTTAAAATTATATACGAGCTTAATATATTAATGAAGTTACTTAAAATTTGCGATCGGCCCTTTTTCTCTGCATCTATAGACTCCATCCTTATCTGTCGTCAAACGTGGGCCTAGCTTATTGGTGGATGTCAGCTGAATTCTAGTTTCCTCTGCTCTCGGGAGTTTGTTGCTCTTTCAAATTTTTTCAGCAGCCGTTGAAGATAAGCTTAAGAAAAATGTTCAAAAACAATTATCGTCCATTTATGATTGTTCCGATCACAACCTTCTATATATATTGATTATTAATTTAAATTAATTATCAATTTGTCACATATTTTATAAGCGTCACAGGATAACAGGAGATAAGCCCGCCACTTGGGTTATTCAATTGTGCTCGAAATAATTATTAAACTTAATGAAATTTATAAATCCAGCGTATATCTTAACTTTTAAATATAATCATTTTTTGACGAAACTTTTAAATATAATCTTTAATATAGTTAAAATACGTTATCTCGATTTATTTCAACACCCGTTGTGTTACGAACAGCACCAGAGAAATTAAAGGTCTATTTGGCAATACTGTTAAAAATTGTTGTGCGGTCAAAAAAAAAATGCTGGTAAAAAAAATGCTGTTGTTGAAATCAGATAATTGTTTGGTAATTTTTTTGATATTTGTTTATTTTAAGCTATAATATAAAAAAAAATTATTTTTTGTGGTGAGGTTTGATAATAAAATTTGTAACCGCTTCCTGTAAAAGTAGAAAGCAGCTTTTTTTAAAAATATGAGAGTACATGCTTTTTCTAAAAGCAGCTTTTCAGCTAAAATCTCTTGTTGAGAAAAGTTGATTTTAGATTTACCATACAGTTTTTCACCTACTTTCCACCAAAAAAACTGCTGTTGCTGTCCAACAACCCCGAATAATACCTAAAAGATAACTGAAAACCCATCATCCTATTCTTTAATCTTTACTGATCATATATATGATGATCAGTTCCGCGTGTCATACCGAGATACATTCTCAACACATTCCTGCTCTCTTCTCTTTGAATCAGCGAATCATTAGTTTATTTCGAATTTTTTTCTCTAGTTAAAATGATTAAATTTTCTATAATGAATTTATATTATATGCCAGAAAATATATTAATAAAATTTAGGTATAAAATTTTCTGAACAGTTTTTATTTCTATAAATCATAAAATGTAGTTCACAATCTTCGATCAAATATGATTAATTTAAATATAAAAACAAAGAATAAGATTTTGTATGTGATCTCAGGAGGATGCTCATACTTTTGAACAATACTTAGAACTACTCCCTCTCCCCCTCATTTATTTGCGTTATTTTTCAGCACATTTTCCACGCTCATTTAAAATATAGTTTCATAATATATTTTTTAATTTTTTTTCTCTATATAAAAGTTTGATATTTAAACTTTTATAAAAAAATAAAAATTTAAAAAAAATTATGAAACTGTACTTTATATGAGTTTTAAAATGCGTGCAAACAATATATGTAAACTACTCCGGGAATAGTTTATATATATGGGAATAGTTTATATATTTGTCTGCATATGTCTAGAATTGTGATCATCTTCTCCATGTCTTCATTGACATTAATCAGTATCTTTGGAATCACAACATATCCACTTATTTATTGTGCTAAAAATTAAAACCAATCCTGCCTCCCCGATGAATTCATTCTGCACCAAATATTTTCGAGATCCCACCGATCCCGTAACAACTGCAAAACATTTGACCTTTCCATTTCTTTAAAAATTCATCCCTAATGTGTCCTTTGATGCACCTACAATGATAGATCTCGAAAATCAGAAACTCCATGTTTAGTGTATACGAATATCTGTTCTAGTCAGCTTAATAAAGATTTTTATACTCCTTTTGTTTCAAAATACATGTCCACTTTAGAAAAAAGGTTTTGTTTCAAAATATCTGTCCACTTCAACTTTCAATATAAATTTATAATTCCAAAATCAACTCTCCTCCACATATTTCAAATTTATATTTTCAAGATCAATCCTATACCACATATTAGGTTCAATTAATGACTTATTACACCTTTTTTTTTTCTTCTCAAAATCCACTTTTCTTAAACCATGTGATTTTTTGAAAGTGGGCATGTAATTTGAAACGGAAGGAGTACCTTTTATCATGTTTGTTTTTTAAATACCCGAAACTCAATGGTAAAATAGTGCTAAAAGCATCTCCAATGACGTTGGCTATAGTCGTTGTCTATAGTCGTTGTCTAAATTGGACCAATAAGATATTACATAAAATTTGGTGAACCTGTAAGAATTGTGTTTCAACGGTGTTGGCTAAATTTAAAAATAATATGTTATTAATATTTATATCGTTATAAATAGAATATATCAGTTTAATATGGTAATAAATAATTTGTAATCAGCAGGAAAGAGGAAAATAAACTGCGGGAGATGACGTGGAGTTCACTACAAATGTGTAGTGGTTCGACAAATGTAGTCTATCCATAGGGTGACTATAATTATAGACAAGAGCTTGTTATAGTTGAAGTGCTGTTTTTTGTGGATATTGACTATAATTTTTAATTTTAGTAAGCCAACTTGACTTTTAGCTAAGGGTTTCTCATGGTTGGAAGATATTCTAAGAAAGTATATTACTTGTATAAATATATTTATTGTGTTAAACTAGACGCTTTTAAAGTTCACACTTCATTAAATTAAAATTCTAATTTTGCAACTTATTTGATTCAAAAGGAGTTACTCCCTCCGTCCCTCCCAATTCTTATCGTTTGGGTTGGGCACGGAGGTTAAGAAATATGTATAAAGTAGTGAAAAAGAGAAAGAAAAATGGGTGAAGTGGTGGGACCCATTGATTTTTAATGTATAAAAAGAAGATAGTGGAGTAAAAGTAGTGTGAAAAGGAAATAAAAGTGAAGAAGTGGTGGGACCCATTGACTATTTTGGTTAAATTTTGAAATGTAAAGAATTGGATGGGACATCCCAAAAAGGAAAGTGTAAAGAAATGAGAGGGACGGAGGGAGTATAATATATGCGCTTTAAAATGCGTTTCAATTAATGCAAAAAATTTTAAATGAATGAGATAGACGTAGGGAATACAAACATATTACTCCCCCCGCTTCAAATTACATGTTCGTTTTCAAAAAATCACATAATTTTAAAAAATGGATTTAAAAAAAAGAGGGGTATTAGGAAAAATATATAATCAAATCTTAGTTCAACAAAAATCAACCAAAATTAATATTTTTTTTATCATCAATCAGCGCAATTTAAAATATGTTCCGAAAGCCAAAATCACATCTGAAAAATCGAGGGAGTATGGATTATTTAGAGAAAAGTTCATGAATCTCACGTCTCTCCTTTCCCAGTCCGAGACCCCGGGTGTTTAGTTTCAACTTTCTTTCACTTTGACATAAATTTGGCAGAAAAATTGTGAACTTGACATTGAATGGACAAGTGTGGGCTGAGTCACTGATAGGCAGAGAACACGATAGACACCAGCATCATGGAATCCTGGAGCCTAGGTGGGCTAGGCCCTAACAAATGCCACCTACTCCTACATGTCTTGACTTGTCATAAAATTCGTGTCCCGACATCGCTAAATCTGATCAGACATGGACTCAAAGAACTTGATTCTTCCCCGGCCTGCACACTCAAAATGGCTGATAACCTTGACATCGTTCATCATTCATGTTTTTGATGATAAAATAAAATAGCACCCGGTCCATTTTAGTACAAGTCGGTTTGTTTTGGGATTCTAGTGTTTAAATTGTATGATGAAATTATTATTATTATTATTTTTTTGAATATTTCTTATTATAAAATGCGAAATTTTATTTTTTATACTATGATATGTGTCATAATTAATAACGGAAATGAGTAATGAATTTGAACTTATTATATTTTTAATACGTTAATCAAAGATCTTCTCGAATTAGATTTAATTTCGTATGATCTTCTAATATATGCTTGTTTAACTATTTAACAATCTCTCGTTTTTTTAGTTTATAAAATCTTTATATATATCATTTTTTTTACTCTTTTATGTTTTCAAGTGTATTCGTATTTTTTATTAAAATTTGGGAACATCTTCCATGTCATTTTCGCTTAAGTAAAAAAAATTTCAATGATGAATTTTCTTTTGTTAAAATTGAAATTTCATCCAAAACTATACATAGAATAATTAATTAAATAAATGTATTAAAATAAAAGGTACACATAAGAAAATGGATAATTAATATCACATTTACACAACACTAATCAGATAAGTTTTACAATTTTTTTAAGAACATTTCATAATTATAGGAGGGGTCCATAAAACATAGAATAACGACACAAATTTTCCTTTAAAAAAGATGCGAATTATGACAACTACAAGTATAATGGCCGAAACCATGGGCTTACAGTTTAAACTGCAAGTAGCCCAAACCTCAAATATCAAACCCAGTCCACCACAACCCTAGCCGAATCCATAAAAAAACAACCGTTACTTTCACACGCTGGCACCTATATAAACCCTAAACCCACCTCAGAAAAAGGGGTTTTGCGAAGGGTTTTACAAACACACACACAATGAGCTCCAACACGGTGCCGCCTCATCGGACAACCGCTCCTGATTTTTCGCCGCTGAACGAGATGGTGCGGCACCACATCGAGTCGTTCGATCACATGATTGATTTTGGCCTCGAAACCATGGTCAAGAATATCAAGCCTGTCGAGGTTTTCGATACCGCAGCGAACAAGAAATTGAGAAATATCCTTCATTTTCTGGTCTTGTCACTGTTCTTCTGACTTGTCTGTAGCTTAATTCGACTTGTTTAGTGTTTTTTGTAGTGCAGATAAGGTGTTTGATGAATTGTGTGTGTGTGTGTGATGTTAGTTCAATTTGCTTGCGTTTTGACGTTTATCGGGGTTTTAACCTATTAGTTAAATTATTGAGGATTAAAACACGCTATATTAGTTCAATTTGATGTTTCTCGGATATTTCTATCTATTAGTTAAGTTGTGGATGCTAAAGTATGCTGTATTAGTTTATTGAGGTGTAATTGTGTATCATTGAGTGCGTTTGTACTTAACTTTCCATACTATGGCTTCGAAGTCCGGTGGTTTACCCGCCTCAGAAGGATAGCAGGGGGAAGAGTACTACAGCTACTCTAAATCCTTTTGAAGTACGTTTGTATTTAGCATTTGTTTTGTTTAAAGTGGGGAAAGTTTTGCGGTTGATGTAATATGTTTTGTTTATAATTTGCTGAGCAGTGTAGACAAGCTAGAATATCTTATGACGGAAAGCTTATGATGGAAGTATGCTTTCAATATGACGATTCAGCTGCCGTTTTGAAAGAAACGTTTAACTTTGGGCAGCTTCCTATAATGTTGAAGGCAAGTGATCGTGTCATCAGTTATCTGTTGGTAGTTTTTTTATAGAAAGAATGGTCACGTTAGACTTCTTCTGACTGTTAAGGAACTGTTTTTTTAATGTTGTCTAGATTTTAGTTGAATGGGTTGACAAAGAACTATCTGGTGTGGCTATATTAGGTTGCTGTAGTTTAGAAGCTTAGTTTACCATATAGATTTAAATGTCAACTACATAATTCAATATTCATTTTAACTTAAATGGAACCTTGATCTTTTATAGTGGTAGGTCAATGTACACGAAACATAGATGTAGAAGTTTTATTACTTGAACTTGGTTGGAGGTGTCTGCCATGGATGCGTGTCGCATTGTCAGACTTACTACTATTTTAATCCCCACGTCCCATCTTTGTTACTTTTTTTTTCTTACAATGCTAGCTTTTATTAGGCTGTTAGCTGCCCCCAACATGGTTATTTATTCGATAAATGGTACATGATTTGCAATTTAACAAGGTCTTGTGGCACAACTTGTTACTCATTCACCTCATATATTTTTAGCTTAAATTGCTTCTTTCCTTAAAATTAAGTAAAAAAGTAAATGATGCTAATAGATTACAAGAAACATGGAAGTAAGATGTGCTAATATCCCGTTCTATCTAGTTTAGGCCACCTATTCTCAGGCGCCATAAGAGTATCCCCAACCATGAAGAGACCTTAGCTAAAAATTGAGTTTGCATACTACAAATAAAAAATATAGCCAATCTCTTCAGAAAATGGCACTCCAACCATGGCAACCCATTGTCTATAATTATAGTCAACCTGACTATATTTGTCGATCCCCTACAGGCCTGTAAGAAATCTGTAAAAAGAATAGACATCACTTATGACCATATTAAAGTGATATATTCTATTTATAATAATTTAAAATATTAGTAACATACTTTTTTTAAATTATAACCAATCAATATAGCCAATACTATCGAAGCAAAATGTCTTACAGGTTCAGCAAATTCTACATAATGTCCTACAGTCCAATTTAGCTAACCATTATAGGCAATCCCATTAGAGATGCTCTAACATGTTCCAGATAAGTAGATATGGCATCAAACACCAACAATTTTTTTACTTCTTTAAAATGCTCATATTAATTGAAGTATATTTACTCTAATATCTCCCGTCTTTTCCTTCTCACCATTTCTTTTATATATTGAACAATTGATGCTGCATAATTAGCTGTTTAAGGTGATATATTAAACAGGAATACTTCGGCTGTCGCTGCTTGTAAAACAATTTTGATTTTCTTCACCCACTAGACCAGCATGTTACTTTCATAACCCTATTACCAGCCCTGCTTGTATTTTGAAAATTGATCTTTTATCATGTGTTTGTAATCTTTTGTTATTTTTCGCAGTCAAATAAATGTTCCTTGAGAAATGCAGATCCCAAAAAATTGGTTTCGCTAAAAGAAGAAGCTTCTGAAGCGGGTGGGTAAGTAAGCTTATGTTTTTAAGCTGTCCCATCTTAATAAATCACTACATGGTCTTCTATGACGCAATCCTCTCCTCTCCCCTGTCTTTCTATGCGCGTGCGCTTGTGTTATTCTTCAAATATTACTGGTGTTTGCATTTTAGTTCTATCTACTTATACTCTTTAGTCTTTAGAACTATTAATGTATGTTTATGTTATACATTATGAGACATTTGATTTCTGTAACTAATTCGTAGAGAATATATAAAAGTGATGTTACTTTGTTTGCCTCACTATCTATCTAGTTCTTTCAATCTTACAGGTATTTCATATTGAATGGGCTCGAGAGAGTTATCCGCCTTCTAATATTGCAGAAACGGAACTATGTAATTTCTAGTCCCTTCTTAGTCCACCGTTGTTGATTTCATATTCTGCTTCTATGCCAAACCATTAGAGTACGAACAGACACTATAGTTTCCTGACTATTAATGATCAACATCTGTTTTTGTTTCAAGATAGCTAAAGTTCTTCTGCAGATTTACCGTTCACTTTTTCTGCTTTGCAGTGTTACGTTGATATGTGTCTTGATTTACCGGTATTTGTATTTTTTTTCTGTTTTAAATTGTACTAATCATTACATGTATAATGTCAGCCTATGAGCTTTGTTAGAAGTTCCTTTCGTGATCGAAGAGAAGGATACACTGACAAAGCTGTTGTAATAAGGTTACCACACATACTTTTTCTTTGATTGTTTTGTTGTAAACAAGTTACTTTTGTACTGTCATACATGATGTTTTTGGTTGGATGGAGTTTACTGATATCATTTAATGTCCTTTCTTATCTGTTGATCTTAATGCTTCTTTGTTGGATTAATTTTTGAATTTCTTACGAACTTAGACTGACGAGAGTCATATATGACTGGAATTGGATGAATAATTACATCTCTTTATGTACGAGCGAAACTATTTTTGAGTAATAAGAAAGTAGTCCAAATATTATTGTGGATTGCTGGTAAATAATTGCCACTATCATGAAATTCTTCGGATAATTTTTTAACCATATAGTATTTCTAAAGAATGTATGATGCTATTTACCTAACAATACAAAAATTATTAATATAATGAGGTATCATACTTGTTTTTTTTCCAGATGTGTTAGAGAAGATCAATCTGCGGTAACAGTTAAGCTGTACTATCTTAGTAATGGTAGTGCAAGACTTGGATTCTGGTGAGCACAGTGATAATGATGTGAAAATAAGAATTCTCTTTATTGAACTGCAATGTAAATATAACCTCTTTATGTTTGTATCACAGGGCGCAGGGGAAGGAGTACATGCTTCCTGTGGGTCTTGTTCTGAAGGTGTTATGTCACATTTCTTTTACTTTGTTGTTGTAATTTTTTTGGGCGTGGGTAATATTTTAAGCCTGTTGCTTTCTCTGTATACAAGTAGTTACAATATATTCAAATTTTGTATGAAGATGTTTGCCATGGGGCTTTTTTCTTGTTTCTTTTTTAATAAATCAGAAGATGTAGGTTGCAATGCTACTCTATGGAGTACTTACGGGATTCTTGATATAAAGCTGCTAGTGTTGCTGAAATAGTTAATGAATATGTTAATATACTCATCTTTGAAATATATGGTCCAGGGTAGTGAAATACAGGTGTTTTCAGAATAGCAAACAGTAGACAGAGAAAAGGCATTTATATGATGGTCCCCCTTCGTTTCAACTATTTAAGAACATAAAACCTATAGAAGCTATGATAATTTCGTACATAAGATCTCCTATAGCAATACACTGATACAAAGTATAGTAAATTTTTTTGCTAAATTGGACCTGGAAGATATTATGTAAAATTTGCTGAATCTGTAAGACATTTTGCTTCGAGGATATTGACTATAGTGTTTTTTTTTTTGAATTGACTATAGTTATAAAAATGGTATGATATCTTATTATTTCAAGTTATTAGAAATAGAATTTATTATTTTAATATAGTAATAGATGATCTGAAATTTTGATACATGTCCTTAAAAGGTCTCTAGAGGTTCGACAAATATAGTCAACCTCTTGAGGTTGGCTAAAGTTATAGCGAACAGTTTTGTTCCATTGGAGCAAATTTTTCAGACAATCTCTATAATTTTTATTTATAGTCTATTTTATCTACTTTAGCTTAGGGTTTTATATGGTTGGAGATGCTCTAAATTGTTTCTTTTCAACAGCTGAGCAAGATATATATAACATTCAATAGTTTTGTTATGTGAGATTTTATATGGGCATAAATTTTTGTGGAGTGTGGACAAGATGACTAACTAGCGGAGTGATTTTTCACTTGCCATAAATGTGTAACAGGCTCTTGCTGACACCACGGATCAAGAGCTGTATGTTAGTTTGACTTGTTGTTATAATGGGAAGTACGAGAGGGTAAAGGGAGCTGTTGGCACTCAGCTTGTGGGTGAAAGGGTAAAAATTATTCTTGATGAAGTTCGGAACTTGTCTCTTATAACTCACAAACAGTGTCTACAGCATATTGGTACTGATACTATTCTAGCATATATTTCTATGTCTTTATGTTTTATTGGGCAATGCTATATTAATTTCCTCTGGCCCCAGGAAAGCACTTTCAACAAATTATGCATGGAATGCACAAAGAAAGTCACACTGTGGTAAGTTCAAATGGTTTTATAAATTTTTCATGTTGATGTTTTTGTTATGTATGTTTTTTTGCAAGAGTGATAATATGAACAAATGCAGTAGTACCTGCAATAAAAATCTTTTATGTATTTTCTTTTGCAGGTTGGTAATGCAGTTCTAAAGGAATACATATTGGTCCACCTTGATGATAATAGAGATAAATTCAATCTTCTAATGTAAGCTACCTGCATGAAAAATTTTGTTTACCTATAATTACAAATTAACCTTCTATCTTCTGAAGCTGATCACTGACAATTTTTTACTTTAGTTTTATGCTACAGAAACTTTTTTCTCTTGTAGACCAGACATCTGTACCAGACAACCCGGATGCATTACAAACTCAGGAGGTGCTACTGCCGGGCCACTTGATTACTGTTTATCTTAAGGTAGAATCCTATTAAGTCTACAATATCATCTAGCTGAATCACAAAGCACTTCTTTTTAACTTGTATCCTGACAGTAAGGCATCAATCAATTAATATCGCAACTTAGTATTACAAGTGAGGAAATGATGCGTGCACCAATTTTTTGGTCGAGGCAATTTCTGCTCAGAGTTGAATATGTTTTTTCCAGATCTGATTCATATAGAGTTTGATAATGAAATTTTAATGACCTTGCTCTTCAAGGAACTGGTTGGTATCCCCTGTAATTGATACTTGGTGAAACTAAGATCAATCATTTATATATGGTCTTGCTCCAGTAGAAAACTCAAGCTTAGCCTAGAAACTAGAAACTAAAGCTATTAAGGGGAAGAGGAAAGGGCAATGGGCCCTGGGGTGGGCTCATGATGGGGCGGGGGTTATGTAAATCTATATCTGATATCTAGGCTAAGGTTGGTTTCTATCTGATATCTAGCTTATAGAAATGCAACTCAATCCATTATGCATTTGGTTCTAGTTATGTTTGGAAGCAAGAATTATTTTTGTCAGTAGGCGGGTATCAGGCTGTATCTTGCATGTCCATGTTATGTTATCCACTTATCCTTTAATAACTAATCAGTATACCACCTAATCAATTGTCTGAAGTACTGGTACTGATCATGCTTTCAACCTATGTGACTTGCTTTTTTCTTCAGCATTGACATGCTTAATTTTTCTTGACATGTTTCTTTTTTCGTTTATATAGGAAAAACTTCAAGAATGGCTACTCAGGGCCGCAAGAGAACTCCAAGACGAAATCAATAGCGGGAACAAAAGTTTAGATTCAATGAACTGTAAGTAGTCCATGCTTTCTGCATCTTCCCTGCTTTTCTTCATTAGCATTATCTCTATATATTTCTTCATTGGAATATCTATATATCTTCTTAGATATTGTAGATGGAATAGGGTTCACTTCCAATATGCGTTGTTTGTGCATTTGATGCACATGTGAGATTAAAATCTAGTGCTAAAGAGCATGTAGGTTTGTCTCCTCTTCTAGGCACAATATTGAATAGGCAGTCAGATAAAAGTTATTTACTATAAAAATTGGCATATATTGTGACTTGTATTTTCGTAGGCTTGTCAAAACATGACCCACTGTCTTTGCAATCGTTAGGAATCAGTTAATAGAAGAAGATGAAGAAGAATGAAGGGTATTTCTGATTATACTTTTGTTATATAAACCTATGATGCTCGGACTCTTTTAGAAGGATCCGACACGGACACATATCAAAGTGTCCGATTCTTTAAGTTCTAAAATCAAAGACTCGTGGACACGTTTTATAAGGATCCGACACTTGGATTTGGACACGACAAATATTATTTTTCATATAATATGATACTTTTTATAAATAAATATCTATTATTTTATATAAAATACTATATAGACTTTTGAAAAACAAGGGTAAAATAATATTTATTATATATATAAATTTATAATAGGGACAATGTCAAAAGTTTAAGGGTAAAATTATACTGTAAAACAAATAATTAGAGATAGGTTATTATATATTGTCTAAGATGAAGTGTCCATTTTCCAGATGGTATTAGGATCCGGATCCAAGTGTCGGTGTCAGTGTCGTGTCCTGTAGACACGGGTACGGCAGGGTTTTTGGAAGAGTCCAAGCAACACAGATATAAACTGAAACTCTGAAAGTCAGAAATGTAACTAGTATATTATATATCCTATGTAACCTGAACTGCGGACCTGTCAAAGTTTGTGTTTGAAGCATTCTTGTAGTGTGCTATAGGATGGAAGTGGCATCTTGTATTTGGTAAACATATAATCATGAGGTACTATATCTGATTACCCAAATTTGCTGCAGTAATGGATATTAGAAAGGTCATGCAAAGAAACTCTTCAAAACTGATTGGTGGATCTGTTGATAATATGTTGAAGACTGGTAGAATGACAACACGATATGGTATAGACTTGCCTCAGGTATTGATTTATTGCTTGTAATCTTTTCAGTTTTTGACCCGATACCAGAATCGGTTTAAAATATCTAATCATAATACCAGTTCCATTGTACTGAATTTTTTACCTAAATGTTTTTAGAAGAATATGAGGATTATCTATTAAATAAGATTTTAATATATGCCCGTGATTCGATAAGACTTGCTGAACTTGTAAGAGACAATAGGACATTATTAATGGCTAAAAAATTGTCTGTCAGAGTGCTGGTATGACAGTTCAAGCAGACAGGCTTAATTTCCTTCGTTTCATTTCACATTTTCGAGCTGTTCATCGTGGAGCTTCTGTTGCTGGTCTTCGTACTACTAGTGTGCGCAAGCTCTTGCCCGAGTATGTGTGTGTGTCTTTGTCTTTGTGTTTTTCCACTACTGTTATGTTCATTAATTGCACTCTCTCTTATACACACACACATACACACACTCTCACTCACTCACTCATCTATTGTGTAGATCATGGGGTTTCATATGCCCTGTCCATACCCCTGATGGAGAGCCATGTGGATTGCTCAACCATATGACTTCATGCTGTCGTAAGTCTTTCCCACCTGATGAGCTATCTATTTATTTGAATAATTGTAAATTCTCTCCAAATTCTGGGTTGCTGAAATGGGCAGAAATTTTTAAATATAATTTCACTTGTGATCCTCTCATCTATTATCTGGTTTCTTACTTGAACATGTGATGATCCATTTCATTCTTTAATACATTCAACTCTATAGCTGTATCATGTTCTGTTTCCCTAAAATCAGTTTGTTTGTTTTACTTAAGCAGAATCTGGTGTCAATATTAAATGTTTATGTCCCATTTGAAAAATCTTTAATTACAATTTAAATAATAATACGAAAGGGGAGAAGATGTATTCAGTTCAAAGAAGGCAGTCCAAAAGATGGAACTTGTGGTTTACCTTGTGTCACTTTGTTTCGCACATAGTTATGCTCGTCTTTGTTGAGATATTCACTCTTTATTTGTCCATGTTTTACCAATTTTGTTGTCCTTTTTTCTCTAATAATTTGAAGGTATAACATCATTTTATGATTCGGGTGGAAATCTTAAGGACTTCTTCAAGATGAGAAAGTCTATATTGACCATCTTAATTGGAGTTGGAATGATCCCGTCATGGCCAAGGCTTGTACAATCTGCTCTACCTGAAGTTTTTTCTGTGCTATTAGATGGTTGTGTTGTGGGCACTATAGCATCGAATATGGTGGAAAAGGCTGTTACCCACTTGCGAAGATTAAAGCTATCAGCAAACTCAATGGTGTGCTTTTGATAGACATAGACCTTATGCTAGTGTTCTGATTGTTAGTTTCTAATGGTACTGATTGTATTTCAGATTCCTGATGATCTTGAGGTTGGATATGTTCCTTTGAGCATAGGTGGAACTTACCCTGGTCTCTACCTGTTTACATGTCCTTCTAGATTTGTGAG
This sequence comes from Daucus carota subsp. sativus, assembly GCF_001625215.2. Taxonomy (NCBI): domain Eukaryota; kingdom Viridiplantae; phylum Streptophyta; class Magnoliopsida; order Apiales; family Apiaceae; genus Daucus; species Daucus carota. The sequence continues at coordinate 44,004,255 of NC_030385.2, read as the reverse complement.
GCCTACCAAAAATTTAGTGCCTCCTCCCACGGAAAGTAACAACATCGAACTTATTGGACCATTTGAGCAGGTGTAACCTTATAATATAAATACCATTTTTTTTCTTTATAAAAAATTAAAACACGTTGCCTTCACACAAAGTATGCAAGCTTGTTACTTTTTGCGCACTAAGGTTTTTCACCTGCAAGTGTGTGCCACAATTGTCAGTGGCTTGCATGTGATGTGAATAAGTAAAATATTATTGAACTTGTGCCACCCTGTATTAGGTGTACATGGAGATACGATGTCCTGATGGCGGAGATGGTGGAAGGAAAGATTTAGGTCCGGCCACTCATGAGGAAATTCATCCAACTGGAATACTCAGCATGGTTGCCAATTTAACACCATGGTCTGATCATAATCAGAGCCCACGTAACATGTACCAGTGTCAGGTTTGTTTTACTTGTTTAGTATTGCCTTTGTTAATATTACTGTTTTGCCCTCATACTAGTTATATTATTTTAATGGACTTGACATTATAGATGGGAAAGCAAACAATGGGTTTTGCTTCACAAGCTATAAACTGCCGTGCTGATCAGAAACTATATCATCTTCAGGTTTGTTCAGATCTTGGCTTTTGTTATCTGCTGCTTTTGCTATATTTGGTTCAAGTACAGAACCTTCCTTCACAATGTCTCTTTTCATTTGAAGAGTTGAAGTTGATAGAGTTGTTGCTGCTTATGAATACATTATTGAGATATGATATTTAGTAACAAAGGAGCTTTCCAAGTTCATCCCTTCTGAAAAGTGCTTTTTGAAATGATCTTTCTTCGTCTGTTTTGGTGTTTTATAAATCTTGAGTCTTGTGTAAATACAGGTATGAATGTTTAGTAGAACATGTGGAACCTCGCGCCTTATGTTTCTATACTAATGTGTGTGAAATTGAATATTTATGTTGCAGACATTTCTTATGTAATAGGTGTCTCAATGTTACAATAGCTGATTTGAGATTATGAATAACTGCTAAAATATATGATTCATTTTGTCTTTCGATAAAGTATGTTTCATTTACTATAAGCAATGTGTAATGATACTAATATAGTGATATCATATATTGATTATTTCCAACCTTTTTATAAAATATTGGTCATCTTGTTCAGACTTTAACTTACAGTATTTGATTGTTAATTTCAATGATATCAGACTCCCCAAACTCCAATAGTCCGCACTGGTACATATGAAAAGTATGGCATTGATGAGTTTCCTTTGGGCACAAATGCAATCGTGGCAGTTTTGGCTTATTCAGGGTAAGTTTAACTTGTAAAACTTACATGTTATAGTATATCTATCATCCTTGATTTGATTTCAGAGAGAAAAGAATATCCTCTAAGAACTTGGCATGGTTTGGCTTCTGTGTTCTGCAGATATGATATGGAGGATGCCATGGTTTTGAATAAATCATCAGTGGACCGTGGATTTTGTCATGGCCACATATACCAGGTATGCTCATGCTCATTGCGTGGAGCTGTTTTTAAGATGTCACATAATATAATTGTTTGGTACAATTTACAACTTAGCAATTGATCATGTATGTTGTGTATTATAATGCTTGAGGCCTTTTCAGTTGCTAATCATTTTCTATAATTCTATTAATTTAATTCCAATTCATCTTGCAGACGGAATCCATAGATTTAGCAGAGAAAAATAGTCGAAAAACAAGGATGTTCAGAAGAGATGGGAAGTCATCAAAATTACTGATTGATTCAGACGGTCTTCCGCATGTTGGCCAGGTTAGCCCTTCTCTTACAACCACATTTTCGATGCTTAATGACATGCTAGTAACGAATATAAACCAACATGCGGCTGCTTTCAGACTATTAGACCAGATGAGCCATATTGTAACATCTACGATGCGGATACAAATCATACAAGAAGTCAAAAGTTAAAGGGCACAGAACCCGCTATTGTTGATTATGTTGCGGTCGATGTTAAAAACAAAAAACATCTTCAAAAGGTAAATACCTCTCTCGGTTTATTTGGTATGTGATTCCCAGCACTGCATATTTGGAGGTTTTACTAATTTATCTTACCTCTATTTAGCATGGGCTGAGAATTCTTCTTCTAAATGATTATTATTTTTGTTGTTACAAATAAATAGGACTTAAAGAATATTTTTTGGATTTATTTTATTGAAATGTCTTCTAGTATGTCAAAATAATTAATATATTTAATATAATAGAGATTTTGCCAGTGTGACACCCATCGATGGTGGTAGGAGCCACTTTACCAAGTTCCTAATTTAGTGGCTTGCATACTCTACAGTGTGATCTTGGACAAAACCAGAACTGAAATCAAGTTATCAACATGCTATGTAGACGTATGTCCTTTGGTTTTATAAATATTTGTTGTCGATGAAGAATCTTATAATATATTAGTCATGGGCTTGCATGTTTTACAAGGTATGCCTTTTTGCTCCTCTTTTGGGCAACAGTTACAATTTAGCTCAAGACAATATTGGTGGTTTGAATCCCCTTCATTGGACCTAAACATAGCCACTAGGACAGGGTTTTTTGGACTTTGATGCACATTTTTTCCTTGTTTCGAATCAGAATCATGTTTCAGTTTACGAGTTATTTGTTCATGATTAGGGGCAGAGGCATTAGGGTACCAGGTGTGCTCCTGGGGTACTTTAAGATTAGGCTGTGTTATTTGTATGCTTTATATATAACCAGATTAAAAGATAGCCTTGATGCTCAATTATACGGTGTTAAAGTAGACGTGTTCAACTCGTATCATTATTCGTTTAGAACATATGCATCAAAGGTAATTATGTATCAAGGATGTGGTTTAATTTTCATAATGAGTCTTCTGAATTACTCTTATAAGACACGTGTTGGTTCTCGCGTAGTAAAGATGCTAAAACATTATGCAAAGCATAAGATGATTATTAGGTTGTATAATTGAATATGTTTTCATCAAAAAAAAGAAGAAAAAAACTCCATTGATGTTGGTTAAACTGCTGCTGAAGGGTAGTCATTTCAAGTACTAACTACTAATCAATATTTCTAGCAAATCTGCTACTATTTTGTTTGTTATCATAAAAAGATGTTCTGTTAGAGAAGACACTTCGAACCATCAATGTGTTCACCTTAATGCTTACTTATTTATTAGTATTTAATATTTAATTGTCTTTACCTTGTCATCTTTATACACAGGTTAATATACGCTTTAGACGTCAGAGAAATCCTGTGATTGGTGATAAATTCAGCAGTAGACATGGGCAAAAAGGTGTTTGTTCACAGTTGTGGCCAGATATTGATATGCCATTTTCAGGAGTTACTGGGATGCGACCGGATCTTATTATTAATCCCCATGCATTTCCTTCAAGAATGACGATTGCTATGCTTTTGGAATCCATGGCTGCTAAGGTACAACTAATACAAGTAGCTGCCAGGAAAGGAGGATGTTTTCCCATTTCATACGTTGTATAGGTTATGGGACATGGTTTTGATATAATCTTAGATTTGATGCAGAGATTAATTTTTAAAGTATTTATGATACACATACAATGCAGATGTCACCAGTTTAATCAAATTAATTTAACTGGTTAGCGATGAGGCTTCTAAACAGAAAATTATAAGGCTAGTTGCGAGGACAGTGAACTTTAGTTGGACAGAATATCAGTAGAAGTTATGGTAATATAGTTAGTGTGGATAGAACTTTTGGCAAGTGTTATTATACTACTGTATAGTTTAAATTAGTCTAGTGTCGTGTAGCAAGACTAACAAGTGGTCGATGGTTAATTGGTTGGAGTCGTAGTGATAGTTTTGATGCTGGGATTCTCCGAAGGGTGACTAGTACACCCTTTTAGATCTTATAGGAATATTTGCCCCTATAATCTAAATTCTAGCATTTTGTGTACAAGTGTACATTGGTAAGCTCCTATGCATGAAGTAATAGTTAAAATTATAGCGGAATATTGCTGGTTCTATATGGATGTTGAAAGAAATTTGACAATACCTTTGTTTTAGTGATTAAATATCCACAAATCAAAGAGATTCGGAGGCATATTGGTGTGAGGTTAATTCATTTAGTCTCTTCAGCTGGTGGGGCCATTTTAGTGCTTCTGATGACATTTTTGTTGTGAAGGAATGGATTATATTGGCTATTGCAAATAAGCAGTCTTTTAGATATTCTGGTAGTAGCTCATTTGCAATATGTATATTTTTTTTTTCTGGTCCTAGTAGTTGGTACAAGTAATGGTTGCAACACTGTTTGACCTGCACCTCCATTTGATCAATGTTTGATTTCTTTGCGCAATGCTTTATACAATGTGAATTTGGCTATTAATCTGCTGCTACATCAGGGTGGTTGCTTGCACGGGAAATTTGTGGATGCAACACCATTTTCCAGCTCATTGAAGAAGACTGATGAAAAGAAAACATCGGAGTCCAATACTCTTGTTGATGAACTTGGTTCTAAGCTGACTGCCCTTGGGTTTAATTATCATGGTGTGGAGGTACTATACAGTGGTGTTTATGGCACCGAACTAACATGCGAGATCTTTATTGGTCCTGTCTACTATCAACGGCTCCGTCATATGGTTTCAGACAAATATCAGGTGTGTTCATGTTTAACCATCGTCCATTTTCTAATTTCTTTGTAGTACATATTATAGTTTTTAGAGTTTCACTGGTGTGTATAAATATTGTAATGCAATATATGATATTTAAAGGGTTTCTAAACTCTTACAAATAAAATTTTGCTTGCCTTCTTTGGTTTTGTCTCTGGTCGAAAATTCCATCATACCTACGAGGACATGAACTTATTCTGTAAAAGAACATATATAAATCTCTAGGTGCACACATAAACATCTAAAAATAGTTCTATTATCACTGTGCTTTTCCCTTGTTCACTAAAAAAACTATGACAAGTCATTGTTTTCTTGGTTTTATGCCTATATATCCAATATGCAAGAGTAGTTCTATATGAATTTTCTTGGACAAGGTATTCACATGCTTATATCCAAAAGTTAACATCAATGTGGTGCTCACTGTTGGTGTGGTAGGTTCGTTCTAGTGGAAGAGTAGACCCATTAACTCGACAGCCTGTCAAGGGAAGAAAGCAGGGAGGAGGTATTCGGTTTGGAGAAATGGAACGTGATTCCCTTCTTGCACATGGGGCAGCATATTTGTTGCATGACAGGCTTCACACGAGTTCTGATCATCACATTGCTGATGTTTGTTCAATATGTGGAAGTATCCTGACAACGTCAGTATCACAGCCTCAAAAGCGAGTAGTTCGGGAAATTGCCGGCATTCCTCCTGGTAGAGATCCCAAGAAGGTAGCATGTGTTGCTTGCAAGACTAGCAAGGGAATGGAAACTGTTGCAATGCCATACGTGTTTAGATATTTAGCTGCTGAATTAGCAGCTATGAACATAAAACTGACCCTCCAACTTAAAAATGAAGCAGGAGCCTGATTTTACAGACATTATTATTTTTTTCCTTTTTTTTTTCCCATTTAATGCTTTAATGATGCATGTCTTATTTTGTAAGGTTGTAATTTATATGGTATTTTTTTACCAAATTTGTATACCTGCTAATGAAATAGCATGTAAGAATTTTGTCTAATGATTAGCTCGAGTTCTGGAAACTATTATGATTGCATTATAAAGGTGGAAAATTGATTTGCCGGGGTAGGATGCTTATTTTTACTCTGCTAATTGTTCAGCGAATTTCTGCAATGACTTCGAAATATTATGAAGAATTTAAAACTGTATATTGATAGCTTTTGAATTATCAAATATGATGTGTTTAACTAAATATCTAAAGTTACAGCTAAGTAAATGTTAATTGATGTCGTACAGGTTCATTTGACAAATAAAATTACATTGCATGAAACTAATGCCTTTTTTTGTTGTCGGAATTATATGGAACCTATGTTTAGATGAACAATTTCTTTGTTAAATTTATTATTATTATTATATTAGAGTAACATAAACAATCAATCCGGTGTTTAGATAACATTGTTTTATTATTGTGAAGTATGGTGGTTTTACTTTAAATGTTACTTACTCTGTCTCATCCAAATTTATTTTTAAAATTCATATAAAGTATGGTTTCATAAGTTATTTTTAAATTTTCTTTTCTGAATAAAATTTTAAATATGAACCTTTTATTAAAAAAATTATTATTTATATGAGCCTTAAAAAATGAGTGCCGAGTTTTAATACTGATTTGGATCTTAAGTCAGTTTCGTTCAATCTTCTTTGCCAACCACGCTCATAACTCATTATTACAGCCAAATGTCATCAAAGATGATACAAAAGAGTGTAAAAAGAAAATGGAAGCTGCTGCAACTCATAACATCTGAGAAGGTGCTAAAACTGGGATGTTGAATTTTTTGCAGCTCATTTGCAACAAAGTAACACATTATTATTGCATGAGTGCAGTATTAGCCCATGGTATAAGAAGGGGAAGGCAAGTTAATAACAGTGGTCTTTATCTTCGTCATCATGTTGATGCTGTTTGTGATGCCCTGCGATCCGATTCCACTGTCTTTCAGTCCCTGCAAATGAAGCACAATTCTATTATAACTTTGTTCCGGCAGAATATAAGATTTTTACTGATAAATTTGAAGTTGGTTTGAGTTGGTTTTACCTGGAAAGGAAAATGGTCTGGACCGCGAGCTGGAGCTGAGTTAATTTGAATTGTTCCTGATTCCATAGCATCACTGATCAGCATTGCTTTGTTGATGTCTCTGGTGAAGACACAGCCCTGTAGTGGTAATTGGTCAATAAGTATTTATTTCTTTCAGTGTCGGGTTAATTTAGTTTTGCCTTGTGGTTAAAAACCTAAGGTGAAGATTGTGAACCTGAAGGCCAAAGTTGCTAGCATTGCAATGGTGGATTCCTTCTTCAGCAGAGTTGATTCTGATAACTGGTAAAACAGGTCCAAATGGCTCCTCCCATGCGATCCTCATATCAGGCTTAACGTTGTCTAGCAACAGAGGCCATATAAGGTTACCTTCTCTCTTGTACTCCTGGCAAAATGTGGCTCCTTTCTCTTTAGCATCCTTGACTAAGCCTTCTATGAAGTTGGCGGATGATTCTGAGACAACGGGAGTGATGTCCGAGTTATCTTCAGGTGGACCGACTGTTAGCTTAGCCACTTTGGCATTCACTTTCTCCACTAGGGTGTCAGCCACTGATTGCATTACCAAGATGACCTTAATAGCAGTGCATCTTTGACCACTGCATGAAGATTGAGATATCAAGCATATGAAAGGAAGAATTTTTTCTAAGCTCAAAAACGACGCCTAGAAAAGAATGCAGTTCATGCTATGAGGGACAAAACCAGCAATTATTTACAAAGGAATTATACTGACTGGGACTTTTTTTATTCAACTCACCTGTAAGAAAAACCTCCTTTAATAACATTGGATGCTACTAAATCTAGATCAGCATCCTCAAGCACAATGCATGCATCTTTCCCACCGAGTTCCATCTGCAGAGGGACCATCCCTGCTTTCTTTGAAATTGCAATGCCGGTATCACCACCTGTGAAGCTGTAGAAACAAAAGAGATATTAGAAAATACAAGGCAAACTGTTGTTTAATAACAGTATTAACAGTGCATGAGCATTGCTTAACCTTATACAGTTTACACCCGGGTGCATTGTTAGGAAATCTCCGATTTCTGATCCTTTTCCAGTAATACAGCTGATAAGGCCTTTTGGAAAACCGGCCATGTGAAAGCAATGCACCATATGCAGGCAAGCCACAGCACCCTGTTGACAAAGTTGTAAACATGATCTGTTATTTCAAGTGATATACTACTCAGTTTTGTAAAGCAGTAGACAATTTTAACAGACTAGTCCTACTAGATGCAGTATAAGTTTGTCAATGCTTAATAAGTCTTAGATCATAATTATGCCACACTGTGGAGTACATATCATCGTTTGATCCGTAAAATACCTGAGTTGGGGGTTTCAGAACAAGGGAGTTTCCAGCAATGAGTGCAGGGCCAATTTTCGAGACAGCGAGATTGACAGGATAGTTGAAGGGTGGTATGGCCAAAATAACCCCAAGTGGAATCTACATTTTATGAATACAATGGACAATAACAAATCAGTTTGATATTTTTTAGAAGGGACTGAAATTAGGTGAAAGAAGTAGTGCATATTACTAGGAAACAATTGAGTTAGGGCTGTGGCTATGCACCTTAGAGGTGAGGCAATACTTGGTCCTTTCATTTCCAGGAAAACTATCAGACACCAAGAACTTTCCTTCTCCTAGTAACCGAACTCCTTCTTCAGCGCAATAAGACACCAGATCACCAGATCTTACAACCTTCATTAAGTCACAATTTCAGACCACATTAAACATATTTGTAAATGTAATGTGACAAGTTGCATTATTCAACATCTTTACTGGTAATAACACAAATAAATTAAGATATTCATATGAAGTACCTCAGTGACTGAGTCCTTGGCTGGTTTTGCAATTTCCTTCACTAAACAATCAGCAATTGCAGCCTTGTGCTCTTTAAGGATTGCAGCTGCTTTGTGAAGGAGTTCTGCCCGCTTCCAGAGCGGAGTTTTTGCCCACTGTTTTTGTACTTTTTTCGCTGTTTCCATGGCCTTGTTGACCTCCTCTTGTGTACAAGCTGATAACAGAAACAACAGAGTTTATGTACTGAAAATGTTTCACAGAACATTCTGATGAATTGACAGGTTTAATTTTTTATACAGGAAAAACTGAGAATTTCATTTCTAAGTTAGATTTTACCTCTCTGTTAACAGATAACATATGCAAACTAATGTATTATACTAACTCAGGTTAATCAAGCTAATTTTTTTTTCTTAAAACATAAAACTCAAGTATCCTGGGTCTTTAGGCTGTCAGGTTGCTTTCTCAACTACTGGTAACAAAGATCAAGCAAAGCGCCACATCTAAGTTAACCATAAATTATTCGTTAATTAAGCATTATTTAAGATTCTCTCGCCTTAATAGTAAACATGATATAGCTGGATCACACACCAGCTGAAACTTATAATCTTGACACATGCAAAAGCACAAAAGTGTTGTTCATAATCAAACATATGCATGTCTTTAAGGGACTGAGCTGCAAGCATATACCTTGGACCTTAAACTGCGTCTTTCGGGTTGTAGGATTAACAATGGAAACAGATTTCCCAGAAGAGGATTTCTTCCACTCTCCATCAGAATAGTACTTAAACACATCACCTTCAATAATATCAGCATATACACCAGTTCCTGCCATTCTTATGACTTTACAGTACACTAACACTACTTCTGATCCTGAATCAAATTTACAGGTTCTTTCTTGGGAAGAGAAAGAATGTGATGCAGGTTCTGGTTGTGGTTTGAGTTCAGTTATCTTGTACTTGCACATTTATATATAGAGCAAGGTGAGCCACTGACTACTATGTAATCCATTTGTTTCAACTCTTGACACTATATTTTTGGTAAATTTACAAGATGGCCATAGCTTTTGGATTCAAAGTGGTTGTGGTCTGTACTCACTTGGTGGTTGAAAATTAAAAGGCAGTGCCCCTCGCACACTCATGCTTATAACATTTTATCTGGTCGAACCCACGACCTATACATGACAACAACAGAAGATAAACCCTTACCACTTTGACTATACCGCTCGGACTAAATACTTTTATTCATAGCTAGTCAATTGAAATTTTAGCTCTTACTAAGTAGAGTGTTGGAGTGAGTGGAGAACACACAATAATCATTAGTCCAAGTTCATTTGCGGAAAGACACTAAGATTAATTATAGTATGCATTAAATTAAATGAATATTAATGTATATATGTTCCAAGAAAGTTGGAAGTGTATATGTAACCAAGTGGCAGCATGCCATGCATCACCATATTTATCAGCATGGGCATGTTAACAAGACAATAACCTCTTAGGTGTTTTCTTCCTTACTTGATTCAATTCTAGATGGTATGTTACATAAGATGGCCTCAGCCATACCTTATCTCTAGCTTTCTTCATCCTCTTTCCCAAATTTTCTTTCTATCTCTTTCCCCTCTGTAAGTTACTACTAGCTAATAGGTAATATCAAAAAAGAAAAATAGTATATATTGAATGAGTAGGTTAGTGAGGCGTGGTAGTTGACGAAAATGTGGCTAAAATGTGTGTCATTTGCTTCTCTGGTCCATTTTGGAAAAGACTCTTTGTTTCTATGGTCTACTTTGAATCAGACCCTTGATTTTTGCAGAACCACACACACCACTCTACAATGCATGGCCTGTTTTGTTTGATAGACAACCCGTTAGACCCACCACTGTGACTCTATGAGCGTGAGATTAATTTCAATGGACCACAACCCCATTTTGTAGGTTGGAGTATTGTGAATGTCATTGGATATCTGATAATCATGTTTCAAGAATTGCATACTTTTCGTGTCATCTTTTTTTTTTTTTTTTTGCCTTTATCACTTTATCGATATTTTCTTAATTTACAAGTTTTTGCCTCATGATGGTGTCTGCAGTTTAACAACAGGGACCTCTCATTTGTAACCTTAATTTTAAATTTTTTAGAGAAGTAAATGCAGAACACAACTAGGTGAAGGCAAATTTTCCGGTAGTGGGGCGGATAAATTACCACATCAAATGTACGAGCACAGTGCGAATAAAACGGAAGAAAATTCCCATCCCCAGTACACTGAAATCGACAGAAAACAATGTGTCTGTCTATAGAAGTCAAGAGTCTCGTAAACAAAAACAATCTTGAAGTTCAACAGTCTTTAGTTGGCCTTCACATGCGCTTGAACTGTATTGAGCCCTTCACTTTCTTCTCCATAATCCTGCAGGCAGATTATATGCATCAGGTACTTGAGAAAGAAAAATGCACATATCCTCGATCCATAAACCAAACTTCTGAAGGACAGGTTTATGAGCAGGGGTGCGGATGATAAGGTTGTTTTCTAATGTGTTTGATCTTACCTTCACAACAACACACGAGCATCCAACTACCTTCCGAGCATTGCCTTCAGAATCAATCTTACACAACTGTATGCAGACATATTGCACGGATCATTATTAAGACCATTTTGCAACAGATAACAAGTATGAACATATCGAACCAAATTTTAGTTATAATCATCTTATCAGTTAAAAAATTTGAAAAACAAAAAAAGTGAGTGGATAGCAGAAATTTTTTACCATTACTATATTATTTAAAAAATAGAGGTGCTTATATAGAAAGGTGTCAAGTACTTACACCAGCCCACTCTCCAAGAGTTTTTGCACTTGGAACTGAAATCAAACTGACATTGTGATCAGCACAAAGTGCTTTCACTAATTTCACATAATCAGGCTGGTTACAATCCTCAGCAAGCACACAAAGCTGAGCAGCATGCTTCTCAATCACTTTTGCGCCTTCATGTAGCCCACGGGCTAGTCCAGAATGTGCAAGTGATTTTTTCAACACAAGTTGCAAGGCTGTCATGATATCCATGGGCTCGCCTAGAGCTGGTGCTGCTGCTGGAGCTGGAGTTTCCACAATTGCATCTTCCCTGCAACCGGAAAACAGAAATTTCAATGGCATATAGTTATTGATAGCCATCTTATTATATTCATATAAATACAGTGATAAATTATACAGATATATGTTGTCTTAGCAACATAACATACTACACAATTACACATGGTGACAAATTGCAGTGAGATAATAAGAATTGTAGATAGTTACATGCTATTGACACAATATTTACTGTAACATAGATAATGGTACTGATCATAAAATACAGCAGCCCATTAAACAAAACCACATTGCTTAAACTGACAATTTATTTGGATACATTGCTTCTTGACAAGATAAGGCATTCGAATAATTTCATCTTTAATAGCTACAAGTCTACAACAAAGAAAAATACAAAGACGAAAGACGGGGGTGGGCGAACTAACGGTGTTCACATCATCAACAGACGAAACAGCCATAGTCGTGACAAATTTAAATTAAGGCGTCCCCAAAATACAGATGTTGCCTTTTCTAGGCAAAAGTCGCGATAGACAAGGTGATAGACTAATTGGTTTTCAAACCCTGTATATGTTTTAAGCATCATATAAGAGCACATTCAAATAAACAACTATAAATTTTAATATCCTGAAAAATTCTAATTCAGCACCTATTACTAGACTCGTAAATTTTATACACGACACTAAAACGACATGAAAATTTAGTATTGTGCTTTCATTTCAAGTACACGACACGAAAAGTACATGACCATAATTTAGTATCGTGTTTGGGTTTACCCTTTGGGTACATGACACGAAACGAAAGAACACGACATAAATACATTTAAATAATAATATTTATGACAAACAGATGCATATTTATTTGTATAAATATACATTTTCACATATATAATTATTTATTTACATATTTATTTTAATATAGTTCACCCGATAACAGGACACGAAAAATACAAAACACGCAAGGACACAACACGAGAAGGACTCGAACCCTGAATGGGTCGTCGGATTGGCAACAAGAACAAGTTGTCAGGTATACCTATTAGGCTATTACTTACTCTAACAGTAAGCATAACATACATTTATCAATACCACCTAATAACCAAAACATAAAAACAAAACTGAAACCCGTTACAGCATCATTGACTGTAATGCAAGTATCTTCAATCAATTAACGCAGTGATACCAATTTAAGCCCGGACAAACTTGTACACAAGTACAGATGCAGTCATAAAACACATAATAGATCACAAGTAAGAACATACCCTGACATGTTTGGTGATTATTAGCTAGGCAGTCACCTTCCTGACACCAAATCAGACACAATTGTTACATTAACACATACATAATACATTATTACAATTAAAATCAAAGTAAACCAAGATCATAGTTACAATCGTTAATAGAATGAAACAATGGTTGTAATAGACGGTGAATGATGCTAACCTGGGATGGATGATAAAGATTTGGTCGGCGACTTGACTCGCTTCGTCCTCAAACTTTTATGCGTTTGTTTCGTAAACCCTAGCTTCATCTTATTAACAGTTTACCTGGGTGGGCCAGGCCTAATATTTCTGTTCTGTCAAAATATTGGGCGACGATAAATATTAAAAGAAAATCGATGTTCTGTGAAAAAAAAAAAATAAAAAAAAATCGATGCCTGATAATTATTTATGTTTTTTTTTTTGGAGGAAATATTTATGTTATTATTTCAAGTGAAAAATGTACTTTAGGACCAAAATAAAGTCAATTTTTATATACATCTGCTGGACCTGAACTTGGGTTTAAATTTGATATTGACATATAAATTTGAATTTTTTTAATAAATAACCAAGTTTAAAATATTTTTTGCAAAAAATGCTATCGCTTTTAAAAATAAGTTGCAAAAGTACTATGTTCCAAAAAAAAATTGCAAAAATACGGTGATTATATATGCAACTATATTTACAGCTGCTAGTGACCAAATATGAAACTTTATAAAAATCTTTTCGAAATTATATTTATTTACATAATAAGTTGTAACTGGTTGCAAAGGCAGAAAAATGAATACCCCTGCAGAGCCAATACTAATATCTAAAGAATAACCATGAAATCAACTAAAAGCAAACCAGAAAATAACTAAAAACAGCCAATTATCTCACTGTGGCGGCGGCTCCACTTCATTGACTAACAAATATACTCTCGCTCCATCTCTTATCTCACATCTTGCATCGTCTTTCTCCACCCTTTATTTCCTCTTCCATCACCATCATCGCATATCCCCCTCCGTCTTCGATGTCGTGAGATTTTAACCACTGACGTCAACACACGCATTCACACGACCCTAGCAACATAGACAAACATCTACTTTAATCTTCACGTTTCCTTCCCATCGTCGCTGACAAGGTGGTTCGACCACCCCTCCGATCGCCTCCATTCAATTCCTCTCTACTCCTCTACCCCTTACGTCACACATAACACGAAATCCCCCTTCGTTTTCCTGCAATGCTTTGAGAGAGACAAGGGGAGGGATAGAAAACACAGAGAAAGTAGAGAGGGAGAAAAAAAAGTTGTGGTAGTGAATATGTAATTAAAATCCTAAAATTGATTGAAGATGGGAAGCGTAGGATATAGCTAAAAAAATGAAACACTGCAGAAACATAAATATGAAATAATTCTGTGAGGACCATATAACTGCAATAAACATGTTGAAATATGGTATATGCAGTGTTCTAAAACTCGCTAGGCGGCCTAGGGCGGTCGGGGTGCCTTCGAGAGACTAATCGGTGAATCGGGGATTAATCGGAACATTAATCGGATGTATTTAAATATTATTTATTATTTTCAAAATTTAATAATTAATAATTAATATATAATTTGAGAATTAAAAGCCACTTTCAAATACTTACAGAAATAATGATTTAGCACCAGGATAATATAACATACAAATATTTGACAAAATCTCGGATTGATAAATGAAGCAGCTAATCTAACAAAATGAGCTACCAACTTTTCAATTCACAACAAGCAGCTGCTTTAGCACTACATCAGTTAACTTGACTAGAGAGAAGCTACTCCACACGAAGCCAAAAAACTCATACATAACTTTAGATAGAAATCCAGTACCACTTAAGCAGCCGATTGAAGAATGAGGCGGTAAGAATCTTGTATTCGATTTGGATGAACCCTAGTTTTACGAGAAAGAAAGAAAACGAGTGATTCAAACGCTTAATTTTGATCATTTCAACGCTTTTTTACATTGACCCGATGTTGACCGAGTCGCCGACTTTGACCGATTTGACCGCCTAACTCCGAGGTTGACCGATTTAAGGGAAAAACGTTTAAAAAGCCGCCTAGCCCCACCTCGGAGCGTTTGCCCGGCGCCTAGCGCCTGGGCGCCGCCTAGACCGCTTTTTGGAACACTGGGTATATGTGGTAGATACCCTATAAATAAATTATTGAAGAGTTGAATACTTTGCCACTCTTCCATGATTTTATTGTAAGTTGCTAAAATCACCCATTTGTATGATCTCTTATTTCCACATACACGATCGTAGAGGATAAATACTTTATCCACAAATCAATAGTGGCAGAGAAAAAATAACAAATAAATTAATTAATTACATTTTCTTTATTAGTATTTATTTAATTAAAATTATCATTTTCTCTGACCTTTTTATTTTACACCTACACAGTATCCTTCAAATTTTATTCCATCTTTTTCTAGGTACGGGAAAATTCCAATTATAATTCATATAAAAAAAAGTGTGAAAAGTTCATATCAAAAATAAGAAAAGCTGATTAACAAAAGTTTATTTTAATCCATTCATAATTCTGGACCAATTCATTTCTTTCTCCTAATTTCCTAATTTCTTTTTCTACATTTCATTTCGTATCCTCTTCACAAATAAAAGGACCCTAAATCTCACAGTTTCGCTCTTCCCGAACCAAAGGTCACGCTGACTAGACAAATTCTCCTTAATATTCACATATTAAATAATGTTTTGTAAACGAAGGATTCATTTTATTAAATCTTCACATATTAAATCACACCAATAAATATTTAGTATTTTTGATAAAATATATATAAACTTTGAATAAATTTATTAGTAGGTTGTTTGAAGTCATAATAGATTTCTAAATTAAAAAATAATTTTAAAATTTAATGAACAAACTCTCATAATGTTCAATTATTTTATTGACAATCTTGCAAATTTTATACATGGCAAACAAAACATTAAAAAACATATTATTTTACAAAACCATGTTTAGTGTGCAGAACATTTGTTGATCTTGCAGAACATACATGTTCTATTTGTTTAGCATAAATAATTTTCAACATTTTCAATGAAACAGTGATATTTATCGAATGTACTTCGCAAAATAATAAATTTGGTAGTGTTTTAATTGCAGAATATTAGTGGTCTTCAAGGTCTCCGATGAAAACGTGGTCTTCATAGAATTTTTTTCATTGATTAATGATAATTTAACTCAATTGGAATACAACTTGATCTCAAAAATATATTTTGGTAATTATTTATAAAATTATTACTCCCTCCGTCCCAAATTAACTGTACAGTTTGACTTTTTGATGGTCAATTTGACTCAACTTTGACTGAAAATTAAAAATTATTCATTTACAATTTTACAAAACTGAAAAATATATTCTAAAATAGATTTGATAATCTTTTCAATGATATATATTTCAATGATTTTATTCAATTATTTAATATACATATTTTTCATTCAAAGTTGGGTCAAATTGACCATCAAAAAAGCAAACGGGACAGTTAATTTGGGACGGAGGGTGTATTATTATTAATGTATCCCCTTGAGTTTATTAAACAGTGGATGAGAATTTTGACTAACGGTAGCTGCTCTGAATATTAATGGCATCAGCAAATTGTCATCCAAACCCTAGTTCCTCAATTACATTGCTGTAACTCTGTAACAACTATCCCATATCTCACACACATACACACACTGCGTAATTTATATTATCATAAACATACAAACACACATATTATACACCTCAAAAACCCTAATTTATCAAGCCATGGAAGACGACGACGAGTTCGGCGATTTGTACACCGATGTTCTTACACCGTTCGCTAATTCATCGTCTCTTCCGATCCAGAACAACGTCGCGATTGATAACGATCGTAAAGAGATCGTCGCCGAAGCTCCGAGCTCGAAAAGATTGGATCTTGAAAGTTCGGATCCGACCCGGATTCAATTGGATGAATCGAAGTGGAGAGATAGGGTTTTGGACGGGGAAAGCGAGGAAAGGAAGTTTGAGGATCCGAATTTGATTGATGAATCGCAGATTAATGTTGGCGAGGGTGATGATGGTGATGGGGAGGACGGCAGGGGTGTGGGGATCCCGGGTTTGTCGATTCTGGGGGGTTCGGAGAATCCGGTTAACGGGAAAGATGAGGACTTTATGGAAGGGGAGGATGATTGGGATAGTGATAGTGATGATGGTTTGCAAATTGTGTTGAATGATAATAATGATGAGATGGATTTGGGTGGGATGGGGGGAGTTGAAGGGGATGATGCGGAGGAGGATAATTTGGTAATTGTTGGCGACGGGGATGGGAATCAGATTGAGGAGCAAGATTGGGGGGAAGATGGTGGTGCAATTCAAGGTGGGGAGGGTGAGAGGAAAGAAGCCGGGGATGGGGAGAGGAAAGTGAACGGAGTTGTGCAGCCCCCAAAGACGGGGTATGGGTATCATAATCAGTTCCATTCCCAGTTCAAGGTCAGTTCGTTGTACTTGTGGGTTTTGTATGTTTGTAAAATGTACATGTTGTATAGAGTATGATTTGGTATGCTGTATATTAGTTTTTAGAAATTAGATGCTTGTAATTGCTTTCTATTGGGTATCAAAGAGTATTGACAATTTACCAGCATTCCTCTGATTATAATGTTGCAGTCCATTGTGTCGTAGACAAATCTCTATGGTCTGCAATTCGGGTTTCTGCACAAAAATCCTGTGTTAGAGTTCAATAAATCTCTAAAAGCTGTGTGTTTTGTGGAGCTAAAGATCAGTGAAGTACTAATATTCACATAATAGCTTAAATTTTATGTCACATACCCTGCAATGTATGCAGAAAGGCATACATTGCCTATGTACATCATACTGGAAATGGTCCAAGGAGATGATGTTAATCTTTTATTGAGAATACACTTGACGTTGAACTTATAAAGTAATAATAATGGTTTTTAACGATCATTAATACCATTATATAATTTCGGTTTTCTGGATAGATGGGAATTTGACTAAAAATATGTGAAACACATTCAGATATTAGTATAGACTACAAACTCACCTCAACCTAATCAGACCATATCCTCTCTGGACATGCAAAATCCTTGAATTTTGTGAGGAGAATGCCAATATAACGACTGCAAATACATTTAGAGTTTGATTGCGCAAGTACTGAAATAAATTTCTTCAACTGTTGAAATCTATAAACTTGTCTAACTTCCCCAGCACTATGCTGTATGAGTTTTTCAAGGGACATTGTTATATGGTTGTATATGTGGAATTCTTTCTAATTTTTATCCTCTTTTGTGCTTAAATTATTATCTCACTTGTATATTGCTTAAATTAATCTGAACTATATAAATATAAAAAACAATATGAAGTTTTCATCACCTTGATGTTTTATGTGCTGCAGCCTGCAGAGTTTGGTCAAATTTTGTATTTTCTATGCTTAAGAATAAAATGAACCAAGTGTTGGACATCATGTGCACTGTGATTCCCTGATTCCCATAACTTTCAGCATCTCTATTTAATCTGACTATAGCTACAATAAACATGAATTCTCTGTTTAATTTTGACTATGAATGTAACATTGTTCAAGATATTTTTGTGTAGTATGTGAGACCTGGTGCACCCCCAATTCCTGGTGCCGCTCCTTTAGCCCCTGGTGTCTCCCCAGGTCAAACTCGTCCCCCTCTCAGCATGGGACCTACCCCTGGTCGTGGCAGAGGTGACTGGCGTCCAGCAGGATTAAAAAATGCCCCCCCTATGCAAAAAGGTTTTCACGCGGGTTATGGTGCGCCGGTTTGGGCGAACAATACTCCAGGACATGGTTTCGGCAGAGGATTGGATTTCACACTTCCATCTCACAAGTAATTTTCCATCAGTATACAATCTGGTTATTACTTATGAATTAATCGCACCATTTATAATAACTTTTCTGTTTTTAGGATTTATTTGGTGCATCTTTTAGTTCTTAAATATATAATTATGTAAAATTAAATTAGATATTGTCTGCAACTCATTAGTCATATGAACCAATTCTTGCCATGTAGCTCTTCCTGATGTTTGTCTAATTTTATGGGAGTCTCAACTAATCTGTGGACTGTGGTGATGGTGTCGCCTTAATATAAATATAAGTGTTAGTGACAGTATTAATGACAAAAGAAGTTGAGGCAGGTAAAGAGCATATTGGCCAATATGATTTGTAGGCCATACCACTATATATATATATTTTGGCTCTTAATATTTATGTATCTTGTTGTGGTCTCAGGACTATATTTGAAGTTGACATAGATAGTTTCGAGGAAAAGCCATGGGCACTCGCTGGTGTTGATATATCAGATTATTTCAACTTCGGTCTAAATGAGGATTCCTGGAAAAATTATTGTAAACAGCTGGTTAGTGACATCATTGATTTTTTACGCTAAGCATGAGAGCAATTGTGGTTTTCTTTACCAAGATGAAGGACTGATGCCTACAATTAAATATGCAGGAACAACTCCGCTTGGAGGCAACTATGCAAAGCAAGATTCGTGTCTATGAAAGTGGCAGGACGGACCAGGTACTGAGGTCTTCTTGTACATAGATAAGAATATAATACAATTGTCAAATGGGTATACTGATTGGAAATATAATAAGTAGAATACCATTGTCGCAGTGTTATCTGCATATATCAATAACTTATTAATAAATGACATCTTCATTTATTTTGATTTCAATGCATATTTTAGCAGTCTTATTCATAAACTTAAACCGTTATAGACTTATAGCCATAATAATGAGTCTAAAAAGAAGAAAAGAAATTAAGCAAACATATTAAAATAGATCAATCTTATATTAATATTATTCTTAATAGAAAGCAATCAACTTTATTCTACATAATTACGTATACAGAAAAAAGGATTTGGAGACCACTATTTGATTGAGATCTTGAAGACCATATATGTTTATGGGTCAAATATGGTTTCGGAGAATAAAATGTTTTTCAAGAAGAAATCAATAGTGGTTTTCGTAGAACTCAAGCTGAAATGCTAATTCGCTTTATGAACACCTTACTGAGCGCCTTGACTCACCTTTCTAAGTCTACAAGTTTGGTAAAACCTAAAGGGTAACACATCTTACAGTCGTGTGTTGTCGAGTATTGTGAAGAGTATCGTTCGCAGGGAAG
Source organism: Daucus carota subsp. sativus (assembly GCF_001625215.2). Lineage (NCBI taxonomy): Eukaryota > Viridiplantae > Streptophyta > Magnoliopsida > Apiales > Apiaceae > Daucus > Daucus carota. Next base: position 43,984,341 of record NC_030385.2, on the reverse strand, counting down.
GACTGATATCAATACAAATTTCAAGTCTTTTATCTCTTGTAATTCAGAAGTGTGGAGAAGAATTTGGTGGTGTATGGTTATCAACTAATTAATATAATAAATTAATAATATAATAAATATGAGAGAAAACAACCCAAGAATTAGAGTTCTTCAATGGCTATCATGAATGTCTAATTTGTGTCTCTTGTTTGCTAAAAACAATCCTTCTAATATTTATAAACTCCTCTCCCAAGGTAGATTATAATGCCTACAATTATCCCTTAAAAGCCACTCCCATGGTCAATCAAAGTACAATTATAAACTATTAAGAACCAAGGATTTTAAGTCTCACAATTCTCATATCAATCTCCCGATCTAATACTCAAATTGTGTCCATCATATCATGTACTAGAATTATAACTCCTCTCCCGATTTTGTTATAACTCCTAAAGATTCAATTACAAGTTAGCTACTCCTGTAATTGTATAAAGAGCTCAATGACAGATTAACAAATCAAGAGAAAACACAATCCAACTAAGCAAACATAATAAACCAAAGAATAGTACCCAACTCTTGGATTAAGAGATTAGCTACTCATGATAAGATGAAACAAATATATATTTATACCACAAACCATGAGTGTAAGAATTTAAGTACAAAGAATATAACTTGACGAAAGTGCTGGACGTCCGGATGAATCCCTTCACTCCTTCCAATATCTCTCACAAGTTCTTCTCTCCCTTTTCTCTCTAGAAAGGCTATCTCTATATTAGTCTATATGATACAAAGTTAGTTGTCTCTAATCTCTATCAAACCCTAATATATATAAGAGTTTTCTTAATTTACAAGAAAATAAAATAATATCCTAAAACGGGTTGGATTCTGATGCTGAAATTCGTAGGCTGCTGTTCAGGCCTGATTCTGGACTGATCCAGTTGCCTTTTGATACCTGGACCACCTTAAACTTGTAGAAAATTCCAATATCTTCGCGTGGGCTGTTAAATCGCCCAATTCTGACATCCAGAACTCAAGTTACGGCCCAAACAAGATTTGCTTCGCTGGCTATCCATAAAGTCCGAATTTCCATCTGATTAAGCCCAAATAAGCTTGATTTAATCCAACTTTAGGAATATTTATTTTCCTGAAATTAAACACTTAAAATCAATTAGTAACATCCCGATTATTTACAAAATACTAAAATTATGGGAATAAAATCATATAAAAACATATATAAATATATGCTCTATCATCGTGTGACTGTGTCATTTGTATATCGATTGGTAATATAATGATAGGTATAGGTCTAACAATATAGCTCTAAACTTTTAGTTGCGCACACGAAATATGTGTATATATGTATCAGTCATTAAAGTAACCATATTAATCAAGAATGGCCACCACTTGGATTCATGAACCATAGAAGTGATAGAATTGTCCTGTACATTTATTCATTTTAAATTGGTTCTTATTGTTTTTTCCTGCTCCCATAAAACAAAACTTTTGTTTCAGGATTATGATCCAGATATGCCCCCCGAGCTGGCAGCAGCTGCAGGGATTCATGATATTCCAGCTGATAACACGAATCCTGAAAAATCAGAGGTTGGACAGAGTGATATATCTATGGCATCGCTGCGTGCAAGACCACAATTTGTATGTACCTGTTAGCTATTATGATTCCTTTCACATAATAAAAAAACTCCAGCCATTCTTAGCTTATAAATTAGCTAACCACTGGCCACTGCATTTATGAACTTCCATCATAAGCTTATGATCTTGCTATTGCTAGCAATCATCATTGTCGTATGATACTTCTTTTTGGGTCCACTCGTCAATTTTGTGTATGCCTTTTATTTAAGAACACGGTCTATGTAAAGATGTAAATTATTCCCGTCGTTTCTCTATTTACTATATATTTATGACCTGCATGGCTACATCATGAAGAAAATCAAATCAAAAGTAGCCATTATCTAACATGTAAATTCTAAGTTTCAAACTTACTAAATCTTGTGTATTACCAGCCACCTGGGCGACCGATTCAAGTGGAAACTGGATATGGTGAAAGGCTCCCATCCATTGATACTCGTCCTCCAAGAATGCGCGATGCAGATGCTATTATTGAGGTTAGAAGATAATCCTAGTTCTCTTTATATATTAATGATCTAAGTGCGACTCGCGGTGTTTGATTTACATATATACTGATGTTGCTTGGAAACAGATTGCCTTGCAGGATTCTGCAGATGATGATTCTGTCAACGGGAATGACATCGCAAAGCTGCCAGAGGACTCATCAAGAGAGGAGCTAGGAGTAGGCCGTGATGTAGAAGAGAACAATTCACAGGAAGACACTGCAGTTTTTGATAGTGCACCACAATCTTACAAGGACCGGAAAAGAGAGCTTGCAGGAAGAAAAGCTCCGTTAAATAAAGCTGTTCGCGGTAAAGCAACAGGAGATGAAAAGCCGCCTATTATGCTGGAAGCTCCTGTGCAGAAACCTTCTAGTTCTAGGGAGAAGACCCCCATATACCCTAGATCACATCGGGATGAGAGGTCTGTTGGTGTCGCGTACTAATTCTTGGTGTCCTTTTCAGTTTTCTTGTTTCCTCTCGTTTTAAATATTTACTCCTGTTTGTACACTTGAAATCTATGCATCAAAATAACTGAAAACATGGAATAACCCAATGCCTTGTGTAATATAAGATGAGAGGCCCATTAATTATTTCTTATGCAGATTTCCCCCAAAATTTTAAACTAATTCTCCTGATTGGTTTGTACATGTGAATTGACTACTACCTCCGTTAGTCTGTCCTATATTATCCGTTATGGCTGATTCGTCTTTATCATAGTTGGACTGAATACTATTTTAACTTCTAAATTACCGACCCTTAGTTTCAACTTCTGATTCAAAATTTGGAGACTTTAGATCTAATGTAGTTTTCTAGTAATGATTCTTATTATGATTATAGAGTACGAAAATAGGGCACATTAGGTGCTGTACGGTACTGTTTCCTTTTTTCAGGTAACAAACTTTTTCATGTTTTTTTTATACTGTTCTAATTTCTGAAACATTTTTTAAAAGCACGACCAAGTTATCACATTTGTTTTCTGGAAAATATTTTAATCTTTTTAAAAGCCGAAAAGAGTTTCTTAGTTATGAGGCCAAGGAGGCACTTAACATCTAATAAATGGTCAAATTTACTTTAAAGAATTTAAATTAGACTATGAATCATGGACAACGATTTTTTTTGATTAATATATTACATTCACCTTGCCTCTGGGATATGACAATTTTTTAACCTTCTCTCTTGTGTAACTGCAGGCATAGAAAAGGAAGAGCAAGTGAGAGATCCCCTAGTAAAACCCGTAGTGGGAGTACAACTGAGAAACCGCGTCATGGCATTCGAAAGGATGAATCGGCAGAAAGCATTGATGGTAAAAGCGGGAGCAGTCCTCATTTGTCATCTTCTCATAACGGTGGGGTTCCTGAGGATCAATATTTTGAACAAAATGATGCTACCCCTGATGAGCAGCTGGATGGAAGATTTGAAATGGATAGGGTGGATAGTGATCTGAATATGACCGATACCCATAAAGATGAAACTTCATCTCAGTCCATAAAGAAGCAAAAACTTAATTCACGAGTTGAGCAACTGCCCTTGGAAGAAGTTGATGACCGCGAGGAGTCTAAGGCTGCAAGAAGTAGTGAAAATAGCAAAGCAATATCAGGAAACAGCAGGGACTACCAGAATTTGCCAGATGGCACTGAAGATGAAGTTGTCCAACATGGGATGTCTGCACGGATGGGAACTAAGAGAACAAATGAGGATGAGCATCGTGCCCGAAGTAAAGTCCACAAAGAGAGATCGGAAGTAGATAGACACCACATGGCATTTAAAGGTAGGGAGGCTCCTTATTCTCGTAAAAACTGGGAATCAAATGCAACCCATCATTCACACTTGAAGGCAGATGTTGATCGACGGAAGGATAGTGAAAATTCTGATGGAGCCTGGCAGCGCAAAGACGATGAGTCACATGTCAGAAGGGCTAGAATGGAGGACACAAGGATGAGGGATCGCAGTGATGATATGGGACCGAGACACCGGAGTAAGGTGAGAGAGGTTGATCGGAACGATATAGATCAATATCAACTTAGGAAACAATTGGATAATGGGAGTTGGAGGGGTTATGACAAAGATATGGGGTCACGAGACAGAGACAGGGATGATAATGTAAAAACTCGAATTGATAACTTCGACAGTAAACGAAGGAAAGAAGATATCCACTCTAAGAGGGACCGTGGGGAAAAGGAAGAACTCTTGCACGCCCATAGGGAAAATACTAGTCGTCGGAAAAGAGAAAGGGATGACATCATGGAGCAGAGAAAGAAAGATGAGATAGCAAGAGTCAGAAATGATGACCAGCAATCTCTCAGACACAAAGATGATATCTGGTTCCCCAGGGAGAGAATAGATAGGCCAAGGGAGCGGGAGGACTGGCAAAGGCTTAAGCAATCTCATGAAGAAATTCATTCCAAAAGAGAGAGGGAAGATGTGCGTGGAGTCAAAAGTGTACGGACTGTTGAAGAGAAATCGTGGTCTAGCCATTCTAGAGCGAAGGACGAACTTAAAGGTTCTGACAGAGATTACCATCTGAAAGATCCAGGACGCCACGTTGAGCAACTTAAGAGGAGGGATAGAGTGGAAACTGACAGCCTTCCACGTCATAGGGGGAGTGAGGATATCTATTCACGGGCAAGTCAACCCAATAATGATGAGAGAAGATCAAGGCAGGAAAGACCAAGTGCTCGTAATGATCGTGCTATTAATGCTTCTGATCATCAAAAAATGCCCGAGAAGAAACATAAAGAGTACCCTAGGAAGAGCAAAGAGTCTGTGGGAGATCTCAACTCTACGGTACCATCTAGGAGGAACCAAGAACACAACAGTCAGATAAGCGAGCGGGTATGTCACCTCTCTGGACACAATAATATAAAACTTTTGTAGGGAGACCTCCCAAAAATTGATTTAAATTAAGTTATACATATGAATGAAAAATCATATTATAGTTATTGTAGTTAACCTAATTCAGTTATGAGCTACTGAGCCCAGTGCTGGGAGTTTCTGAACAGGCTATAGCTGATAGATGTATTTGCAAAAGGAAGGAAATTTTATGAAATAAGTTTATCATTTCATCATGACATCGATTATTATGCACTGTTTAGTGGAGGGGTTCTTGGTACCGATTCAGGATTGGTGCTTCCCACTCTCAGACTCATTGCGCAAACCTAATATAGACCAAAAAATAGCATTACCTAGGAAGCTCTAAATATATGATTGGTTGTTTTGCTATATTTTAAGGCTGTAATCTGGACCAAGTTGGACTTGACTGCTTAGTTGAAATGGGCTCGACTTGATAGAATGAGTTTGTTTTATTTTGAATTAGTTTGAGGGCTCGAGTTCAAACAAGTTTTTTTTTTTTTTTTTGATAAGCGACTCAAATCGCTCTGAGTTTTGGGCAAGCTCGGTTTAAACAAAAGTCTTTTTGGCTTGAATATGACTTTAGCGATTGAGCTGATAATGTATGAATTGGGGACAATGTATTGAATCAAATATATTGGCAAATATTGGATTGATCTTAAAAGTAAAATGAGAAATTTGAGTAGATTGAGCTTGGTAAGTTTGACATGCTCATGAACATTCTTGACTTGGTTTGCATATAATATGACTTACATATTCAAAAGTAATATGTCACGTGGTGAGAAACTAATCAATCATAACCCTGCTGTTTTGTTCTTAGCATAGTTAATTAGTTATGCAAATTTCACAATAGCAAGTATTTTTTAGTTGCAATGAGGAAGATGTTTATATTGAAGTGGTATTATACTATTTGTATTTTGGGGAGGAATATGTTCTTCTTAAGACCACTGCTTCATGAATCATATTTCTTATTTCAAGGCAACACCATATTTATGGCCTTTGTTTGGGAATTGGCGGTTAGCTGTTAGTTGCAGCGGATTGAATTAGTTGTTTGGACAAGCGGATTGAATTAGCTATTTTTGAACGAAACTGTTTGGTAAATAGCTCTTTGAATTAACTTTTTGTATTGGACACAACAATCCTCTAATTGAAAAAGCTCCTCCAAGTAGCTTTTTCAAAATTAGCGGATCGAGTCCAAATCGCTATTTCAATCGAGTAACTAGCAAATACTAATATTAGAGGATTCATCTAGTTAAACTTATGTTTTAGGTTAATCCTCTATTTTTTTCTCAAACGTCTAACTTTCAAACACGGGCTATGCTATTTAGGCGCTTTCTGCCAAGGAGCACTATTGAGACAGTTTAGCATCTGATGTACCTTATTGTTGCGCTTTAGTGTTTATTTCTTGTCGTGTGTATCTTTTTCTCAAACCTCTAACTTCCAAACACGGGCTATAACTATTTAGGCACATTCTGCCGAGGAGCGCCATGAGACAGTTTAGCATCTGATGTACCTTATCATTGCTCTTTAGTGTTTATTTCTTTTTGTGTCTCTGTGTTTGATCACATGTAGTTTTTGATTATGGAATCACATATTAATTTACAGTAAGAACTAGTAGAAGTGATTTTTCTTCTGCTAGATCAATAGCCATGGCAGGTGGATTATTCACAACCATAGTAAGTCATTACTTTGAAGTTTGAAACAAACTTTATTTATGAAGCTCCGCTGAATGTTATTAGTAGCTGAACATTTTGCTTTCGGATGTATGTTGATGGTGCCATAAACGTAATCTGGTAGAGGTCCATGTTGTAGTTTCCTTGCATAATTTCAACTTGATTTATTACACCACATCCTTAAGTTGCAGTGGTTTTTGGATTATAACACGTCATCTTACATCTTTGTATATTACTTGCTGGTTTGCTAGCTGAACGAGTTGTTCCACGATAACTAGTTTTATTTATATTTTAGGCGAGATTGAGAGGCATGATTGATCAAGGAGGTGGTGATCAGGGGATCCCTGTGCCTCGTCAATCCTCCAAAAGACGCAAGGAAGATGCTTCTTCAGATGATGAACAGCATGACTCAGCGAGAGGACGTTCGAAGTTGGAAAGATGGACTAGCCACAAGGAAAGGGATTTTGATGCTGGTACTCAATTATCCTCCTTAAACGTAAAAGAGAATGATGATCATAATGCTGGAACTTTGGCGGCTAATACAGTATCAGATGTATCTACGAAGACAGTGGAAGCGGGTCAGAATTCACATACCTTGGCTAATGAAACAGATGCTGGTGATCAAGTGAACATAAAGAAGGGTGGTGAAGTGAAACCAAAGGAAGATAAACACTTGGATACTGTAGCCAAGCTGAGGAAGCGTAGTGAGCGCTTCAAGCTTCCGATGCCAAGTGAAAAAGAACCTGTAGCTGTAAAAAAGATGGACAACGAACAGCTGCCGCCGGTCCAAACTGAAAGCCGCACAGATTCAGAGATCAAACATGAGCGGCCTCCGAGGAAGCGCAGATGGACTGGCAACTAGCTAATGTGTACCTGTTCTTTTGAAGTATAATTTACAGGGTGTAGGGGATTCACTATTTACTAATGCAAATTTGACAGGTGTGTAGACATGTTAATTAAGACCAGTTTCTCTTTTGATGTGTATATACCATACAAATGTAACTTAACGCAGGCCACTGATGATGGCTCAGACAATTGTTTAGTTTAAAAACACAGTGTACTTTGTTATTATCAATAGATATGTTATTTTAGGAGCTGCAGGGTCCGAGTGAAGAAGATCTCAACTTGGAGGAAGAAAACCGGTGCTCCAGATGGGTTGGCACTGCTCGCTCTCCTAACATCTAACTCTTTTTGGTCCAAAGGAATTCTACAAGCTTGATCAAGATTGCTGGTCTATATTGTAAATTGTATATTAATTTTGTTAAGCCTTGCTCTTTAGTTTTGTGTCGTCATAGGCTGCAAGGCTTGAAGCCTTGAATGCAGAATTTTCAGAGCTCATAGGTTTCATGTGAAACAAATGAGGTATAAAGAAAGAAATTTTGGAGAACAAGAAAAAGTTCTTAAACATATTTGCCACTATTACAGTTTTGGTAATAAATTCTGATAATATACTGAGGATATAAATATCTACCTTTTTGTAAAATGACCTATTTAGTGAAAATAATTCATAGTAATATATATATTATATAAAAAATTTAAGTATTTTGAGGCGTTTAATATTTCTCATTAAAATTAATATTTATTCTTTGAAGAAGTATGTATTTGTGTTATTTTTTTTGAAAGTAATTTATTGCAAAATAAGAGAAAAATGTTTGCGACTTATTTGTTAATTATTGGAACCGGGAAATGGATGAGAGAATGGAACTCTGAAATTCTACCTCCACGGCACGGAGTATGGAGTATATGCTTTTATAGTAACTGAATTTATAATAATTCCGCTTATCAAACGAAATTTTTAATTCTTATTAAATAAAAGAGCAGTCAACTTCTCCAAATTAGGACATTTATATGTGGCGGAGAGAACTGAAGTCTTGATGACAACGAGCCCGTCTGGGTCATTTTAAAATATTGATTGGGTATATCTAATTTATTTATATTTTCACATTTTTAATATATAATTTTATTTATTAAACATTTTGGCTAAATTTTAATGTTAAACAATATGAAAGTATAAAAAATATTATACCTTGTACATAGCCAAACTACAGAGAGTAATTGCGAGGTAATGTGCCATAATAAATTTCTTATTGAGTTGGTATACAACTCTAACTTTAATAAATATTATTTGTAATTAATACCAAACAGGTAAGATCTAAGATACTCTGATCGCCGACCAAAAAAGATAAAAGGATTCCGTCCAAATATAATATATTCCATACAAATATATATGTCGAAATTGAAATTTTTAACGGTCAGTATCCAATCAGATCTCTACCAATTAATCTTTAGCTTTCCGGTACTAGAAATTGATAACAGCAAATAGGAATATAGTAATGAAGTGCAACGTAAATATCCATTAAGAAAGTTAAAATTCTATTACTGATTTTCCTGGATCACATTTTTTTTTCTGCCTTGCATAATTCATATATCCCCGTTTGCAGTTCTTTCCAATTCACAAAAACAAGTGCACAATGAAATTAGCTAATGGTGGCTGGATGACAGTGGCACTGTGGCAAAGAGCACTCCTCTAGAAGTATGATTCTCTCTAGACTGATTATTTGAATATCAAAAAGAATGAACATTAAAGGATCAAAGTTCAATTCTATCATAATATTGGTGCATGCTTTCCTCTACCTTACAAAATCACTGGTAGTAGCTAAACAAAATTCTTCGTATACAGTTGCCAATATGAACTTGCTTTCTGATTTGTTTTTATTTATTTCTCGTAATGACTCTTTGCGTTAATTCTACCAATGCCCGCCTTGATATTTGAACGTCCTCATCATCATTGTCAGGTAAAGAATCGATTGCACTTGAAGCGAGGTTGGCATGCTTCTGTGCTAATTCCCGTGTCCTCTGTATTCCATGACTCCGCCCTAGATAATCTAGAGCCTGCAAATCCCCATCAATGCTCCAAATTTAGTCAAGAAAACACACAACATACATAAAAAAAATAGTATCAATGATTAATAATTCTTTTGCTAAATAACTGATTTTTCAATTTACATAGATAGTCTTTTGTCTAAAAAAATACTTGTGAACAGTTTGAAATGGCAGAGTATTTTATCAAGATATACAGCCTTTAACTCATGAATGCATTATCACAATACTTATCTGTGTTTTAGAAACTTATTATGACCCATCTCTAGCATACAAAAGGTCGACTAACTGATTGCTAACACTGTACTGAGGAGATGGGCACTTTTTTGCTGAGTAAACATACATCAGCCCTTGAGGGGACACCATCTCCTCAGTTTATACTCTCGGACGAGACTAAGTAGCTACCGACCGTTCCAGCGCGCCCTTGACCTATCTTGATTAAGACCGAACGGCAGGTAAAACACGAAGGCTGCTATCTCAATAGGCCATGGGAATGAAAAAGAACCAATCCACTTTTATTTGGTATTTTGGTTGAGTGTGAGGAAAGATAATTGACTAATACTAATCGCGATAAAGAGTCCTCTATAGCAGTGTGTAATTGAGGAGCCCAAAAAGGTTAACCCTCATCTTTTAAAACTTTTTACTCCCTCCGTCCCATTTTAACTGCTTTTGACTTTTTTACACGTATTTTAAGGTGTTAAAAAAATCACATCTAAACATAGTTATTCTTCATAAAAATTATATCAAATAAAAGTTTAGATTCTAAACTTTTGAAATTTTTTATTGAGTGTAGATATTGTTTTTTTACACCTCAATATACGTGTTAAAAAGTCAAACATCAGTTAAAATGGGACAGAGGGAGTACCAAGTAAATCCTACAGGTGACGTGCAAATTCAAGTAAGAAAGTAAGAAAATGGACGCTGGAGCTAATTTGAATTCTAGTATAGAGAGGAGCAGTGCAAATAGAGCTCCTGATACAGAGACCCCATACTGTTTCTCCGAGATCAAATAGAGGTAAAGCAGTCTCTTCAGTCTCCCCAATCCAAGACAAACACATAACCCCTAGATCTTAGAAAACGAGCAGGTGATAATTTTGATAAAGCTCACGATCCCTTAGGAGACCGAGACTTGAACATTATTACCTATTTGCTGAAACAGACTCAACCAGTAACTACAGGAATGTACATTGTTACATAATTTTTATCTCGCAACATCTGCATAAACTGATACTAACAAGGTCAAAATGCAGTTCTTTTAAAAGTAAACCAAGCACTTACAAGATCTACATCTCCAGGTTTGTCAAACCCCCGATCAACGATTGGACGCAATTCTGGAAATTCCTCGATAGCGAACAATATTGGAGCAGTCACGATACCCTGCAAATTTACGGCAGATTTTACTTTGCAAGCATAGATGCAGCTAATCATTGAGAAGGAAAAAAAAAACACTCCAGTGTTTGTGTGTACTCATAAGCATATAAACCACCACATGATTTTCCACTACAATACACAGGCAAGCTTATAAAGAACTAAACAGTGAGTATATACAAACTTGAACAAGAATAAAAGATGATTACATGGCGGATATCAGACAAGGAACCCTTCCCCAGAGAAGATGATGTCCCAGTAAAATCAAGAACATCATCTATTAGTTGAAATGCCAGACCCTGTGAAAGAAAAGATACAAAATTAATTCCTGAACATATTACTGGACCAATATGTATCAATATAGGTCAACTTCAAACAGGTACAGTATTAAAGTGATGTGATGTACCGATTCTAGACGGGAACTCGAAACAAGGCCTGATTCAGACTCATATTTTAATTAAATTATAATTATGAGATCATTTAATAAATTCATACTTTAAAAATATAGTAAGAAGTTCCCTAGTATATGCTCTAACTCTTTCAGTTCTCGACCATACACCCTACGTATATTGAGAAGGTCACTCGTGCATTAGCATAAAGCTTTCATATATTTCAACAACTTCTACTTGGCTAACACATTACCAAAACAATATGAATAAGTACTAAATACAAGAACATGGGAGCTGCAAAAAGAATGATTGCATACAAGATTTTTTCCATAATCAAAAGCCAACACTGAAACTTCAGCTGTCTGCCCTGCAAGAAGAGCAATTGCCTTGCAGCTGTTCGAAATCAGTGATGCGGTCTTGTAGTATGTCTTTTGCAGATAATACTCCATACTGCATTAATATAAAACGAGTTAACATTATAATACCTAGAAAAGCATTACGAGTGCAGTAATGAAATATACCATAACATCATAAATACAATAGATAAAGATTTTAAAACAGCATTTCTAAAATAAATTTGAGAACCCAAAACAAGAGGTTATAAGCTAGTTTACGCACAGCAAGTGACAAAACATGGCTTTCAAAATACAGCATATGGACACACTGACAAAATAACAGTGTAACTAGGAGTCACAAGTGTAGTAATTTTGAGGAATTTGCACATTCAATTTATTAGCATATAGCCATCTATCACGAGTGTCATCTAAGAGCATGTAGCATAAGGTGGGTTCATCGATACATAAAAGCAGCATACCTAAGGCGTTGCTCAGAAGTAGTGGTCATTTGCATGGTCTCCCCTGTAACAAGATGCTCCACTACTGTTGCTAGAAGTGACACAACCTGCATAAAACAGTCCCATTCATGGAAAAAGTAAAATGAGTGCAGATTTTAACGAGAATTTATCCCCACTAGAGACACTGTAAGAAAATTACAATACAAAACAACTTTTTATCAGCTTTAAAAAAACAGGACTGGGTTTCATTATATGGAATATGGAATCTTATTATACATGTCGTCTTTGAATGCCAGAGTGATGTAATTCACCAACTGGCAGTTAAGTCATGATTCTCTAGATAACAATCACCCTAAAACATACTGTAATTGAAATTTTCAAGCAGTGTTCAACAAAAAAACAACAAAACCACCTAATGTACCCAGAAATGGTACATTTCCAATACCCAAAACATTAATCCCTAAATAGATCTTATAACCATTAATTACTACTCCTAACTCACTACTGGTTTAACAGATACTGCATATAATACACATCAAGTCACTTCCTTCAGATCAGAAGATTAAGTCCCCTATGGGTTTAACAGTGTATTCTATTATGCTAACATCTTTTGTAGTGTATCCTATGGGTTCAAGTGTAACCTATGTGTTTCCTCCTAAGATTTTTAATCATCTATACCAGTTAATTTCTCAGATTCATCTGTTATCTTATAATTTCGTCGGTCAACCACACACACAAAAAAAATAAAAATAAAAATAAAAATAATTATAATCCCTCAGCCAATTGCTCCAACATCAGATTAGTAATTCTTCTGAACAATGTAATACATGAGAACTTGCTGAAATACTGAGAAAGTCATACCTCCGTGTTCTTCAAAGATGCAAGAGCGACACACGCTCTGGACAGCAAGAAATCTCCGGCCAATACTGCTAACTGGAAGCATTATTGTGAGTAAAATACAACATGCAGGGCCAAGCATAATAATATAAGTTGAGATGTGATTAAAGATTTGTGCATCACCAATTTATTAGTCTGAACAAAAATAAAATTGTTAGAACGTGTTTTGAATAATTATTTATAGTACCTTATTCCCCATTACAGCGTTCAATGAACCGATTCCACGTCTTGTATCAGCATCATCCAATACATCATCGTGAAGAAGACTGGCGACCTAAGATAAAGAAACAAATCAGCTACTCTACAATCAATGGTGTGTCAATCTCTAACATCAGACCAAAAACACTTCACTTGTAACTTTAAACAAAAACTGAAAAGAATATCAATTCCTTGATCTTAATAGTTATGCTAATAATTCTGGAAAAATGTGGAGAGGCAGCTGGTCCATCTAGCTTATCTATGTTATCTAAGATAATTAATTTCGACGTACTACCCATTTGGAAAGATCAACTCTCTAGCAAACTTTAGCAGAGTGGAAAATCTGGAAATTCAGGTCTATTTTCTAACTAGGATCTATGTTACAGACTCAATTATGGAGTGTCGGACACAAGACGAGACACATCTGTGCTGTACTCGAAATTTCCAAAAAAGATTGGCAGATGGACCCAGTCCTATTATGCACACAGGTATTGGACATGCTTGTTTTTTTATATATATAATTAATTCTTTAAGGCCCACTGCACATGGTGTCTTATTCTCTTTCTCTCTATTTTTGCAGCACAGGTTCATCTCATATGTAGTCCCTCATTGGGTTCTACATTTAAGAGAAAGGAGACAGCAAAAACTAAACAAAGGGTGTCACAGAGATTCTGACTAGCATCGAGATGCAAGTGTCAAAAATTACCAGGAAGGCAACAGTTAATATAAGGAAATTCTAAAAAAGGAATTGATGACACTCCTTGTATGAGTCCTCACTACACTTTCCTTTCTCATGCATTACATATAAAGGCCTCGATGAGGAAAAGTAAAAGGAAAAGGATAGAGATGACAAAGATACTCTATCCATCTCCTAAGTTAGTTTTGTTTTTTAACAAGCTTTTTAATATAAATCAGCAGAAGAATTTATGTCCAAAAACATCTTCCAAATGGAATTATCTTCCATATGTTATCTTCTGAATTACCAAAATTCAGAAGATAAAAATAAAAAGATATATCTATAGAGAACTCACATGGATCATTTCTGTTATCTCAGCTATACACTGCTGTCTTGTACGTAATTCTGTAGACAACATATGAACACCGTTGTCAAGAACTGGAGCGGATATTGGTAAATTTAAAGCTGTTGCCATCAACAACAAAACCTGCAAGGAAATGACTTCAGTTAACACTTAACAGAGTTGAAAAAGGGAGAACACATTACAATTATTTAGTTTCTAGCAGAACAAGCCAAGAATAATGGTTTTGCAAAAAAAAAAAATATCAGTTTTGCAATGTTTTGCCAATCTACTAATGAATATGAAAGACACAAAAAAAACAGTGCTCTAAATGTGTATATATGTATTATCTTAAACATCATTTTACTAATTTGCTAGTCCCAGTTTTAAGCAAACACTTGTCTCAAAACTCATATGATACTTGCGAGAAGCTATAATAATGATGCAAAGACACATACACTAAAGCAAGACATTTAGAGGATATTTATACTAAACATAGATGACACTGTTCAATATTTATACTAAACATGCAGATGTGCTTAGTCTGAAAAATACCGTTGGTCGAAACCTCTTTCCTTCAACACCAAGTTTAAAGAAATACTCGGCAGCTGAGGCAAGCTTTGGCACCTATAAAAAAATACATTTAAATAGACATCAATATTAATATCTGCATCATTCCTACCAAAAATAAAGGTAGTAGTGTAGTACACCGCTAGCAGCCTAGCACCTTCACGTACGATTTAAAAGGATTGAGCTTAAAAATTAAAGCCAAGGTTGTTATCCCTTCAAAATATAATTTTGTTCAACAGTGTCACATGATGCTTATATGTGCTAGAAAAAGTCAAAACATAGAAGTAAGCAAATAGTCTTGTACCTCAGCTACCACCATTGACCGTAACCTCTCGGCAAGAATAGATAGTTCATCGGCAACTATAGAAAATGGGTCAACTTGTTCCTATATTGAATATAGAGTATCAGCTATGTCAATGTATAAAAGAAAAAACATATGGACAACAAAGAGTAAGGTGAAGAGATTATCATTCTATATATTGGATAAAGTTACCAAGTTCCTGTCTGGCTTAATTATAGTTAATAAACACAAGTCACAAACAAAATTGGGAGATTAATACAGGTTTTACATACTAGTTTTGCAGTGCTGTGAAGTTAAAACTTAAAACTAAAGGGAAATCCACACGGTTAGAAGTAATACTTGCTCTGAAACTATTTTCCAGAATTAAGAAAATCAAAGGACATGCCACCCAACAATAGATGCAGAAGAAAAATTAAGGAGATGGGTATCTACCGTCGAGTCAACCATGGAGTTGCTTTGATATTGCACCTGTTGTCCAATACTAGTAAAGGCACCCGAAATCCATGAATAAATTATTCTGCAACCCAGAACCTACTAATCACCAGAAACAATGGCAATTATGTATACAAATAGTACAAACAAATATGAGTTACTGTTACACTCAATATACAGCATGCATCGGCAACAGTAACTGTGCCAGCCTAATGTGCATCAACAATCAGCCTTTCATAATCTAGAACTCGCAAGTGCTTCAGGAAATACGAGTTTTCTGACTCTAAACTATTAAGTTACAACCTACTTATACACCTAAATAGTCCAATTCAGTACTCTATATCAAAGTATCCCCACTGTTCGACGAAAGTCCTGTGAGAGACTACAGAAACAAAACTCTTCGATATTGAATAAAACGACACAGTTGCAGCATTAACACACTAAAAAACATATAAACTAGGTATAGAATCAGAAACAAGCAGCAAAAACAATAGGAATCAGCCGATTAAACATGACTTGGAGAAGAAGCAAAGCGACGCAGCTTACCTTGCGATTGGAATCAAAATGAGATACAAACTGATTAGAATGGCCATGAGAGAGTTGTTGTTGTAGAGGATGGTGATGACGTGGCAGCGAGTATATAAATCTACACTGGTTGTAACTCGACCTCGAAATCCGAGATAATCCCCGAAACAGTGACATAATATGTCAACTGATATCGAATCTTATATGAAATTATTGTTGTGCGGAGAGAAGAGGCGGAGAGAGATGGAGAGAGAGAGAGGAGAGAATGGCGGTGCGGGCGGTGAAGGTTGATTTCTTTTGCAGGGGGAAAGCCCTGGTGAATGGTGATTAGTGAGATTAGTTAAGGAGGCGATGACGACTATGCCTTTACAACCATGTAATGTTTGAGCCCGGTCTAACCCCTCTTTCGATTTTTGGGAATTCACGTGTACGCAACAATCCATCGTTCTAAAAACCGGTCTCTCCGAAAAAAATATTTCGCTAGTCGAATTATTATTATTTACTCCCTCCGTCTCATTTTATGTGATCTTTATTCTTTTTTGGGACGTCTCAAAAAAAATAACCTATCATACTTATTATTTTTAAACACTATTTTTCACTATTACACCCACTATCTCTCTATTTTATAATCTCTTTTTATTAAATAAACACTATTACACCCACTATTTTCCTCCACTATTTCAAATCTATAATTAAATATTGATAGGCCCCACCATTTTATCTACTTTTCAACTAAATTTACTACCTTTTTCTTAATCTCCGTGAAAGGCAAACCAGCTAACTCTTTTTGGAACGGAGGGAGTAATATTTATCATTATTTTAATATATTATTTAATATTTATCATTATTTTAATTTCAGTCAATTATTTATCAAATTGAGTTCAAAATCAACATATTACCCTGAGAATAAACTTAAAAACAAACCTGGTTAAATATGAGGAAAAGTCAAGGGTGTAATGGTAACTGAAGCAGACATCGAGGCAATGAACATAAATAAGAAAGAAATAAACCAAGAGTGAGGTGTGGTGAAAGCAAATAGCTCAAGAGAGAATGAGGGCTCCAAGCAGAGAGAAGGGATGTTTCACAAGGGGTGGTTGCCCCTCCTGCACGAGCCCAGTGATTTCCATTTTCGTCACACAGAATCAACAACCCCTTTCCTCATGTTTCTCCACCTCTCTCTCTCATGTCTATCTATATATCTGTATCTATATGGATACAGTAGGAATCTATTGGACGAACTTGCTCTTTCTCGGAGTCGAACGCGCGACCTCTGAACCCAAACCTAAACCCTAAACCCCTAAGTTTCGGGTCTGAGGACTCGGGCATGCATTACAGTAGAACCTCGATAAATTAATAGATACTCGAAAGGCTGTGATGATGATTATGAGTATTTTCTTGAGCTAATTGGGGGCAGTGTTGATGGGGCATGTATCTTGGCGGGGCAACCCGGATGGCATGTGACCCGACCCGGGAAGAGTTTGGTCACATGCAACCGTTTTGGTTGCAGCCATGGCGTGTCGCACTCTCTGCATTCCCCTTTCATAGAGATCTGAGCCACTCATTTTTTTTATTTAATTCTTATTTATCTATCATATTTATTTATGATTTTTCTATGTTTTGTTAATTATTGCTTCGGAGAAGAACGTACTGTATATGTTTAATAAATCTATATATTTAATCAACTGCGGAACGTGTTGATTTTCTTTTTGTCAGGAGATTAACACTTTGCTCGAGCCTCGATATAATATAATTGAGGTATAACTAGTCCAGAGTCTGTCATAACTTGATCAAAATATGCACCTGGACTCATCAACTAAAAATATTTGATCGAGCTGGGAAATACAAAACTGATAACATAATATTATCGGAGGTGCCCAAAAATATATTAGAAGATATTTCCGTTCATAAATTTCATTGATTCAATAATTTTAAAATGCATAGTGAAACAAGCCTGGAATTTTAAACAAGCAGAAGCTTTAAATTTAACGAAACACCTTACTTGATTGAATATGTTTTTAATATTCATATGTAATTTTTAAAACATTTGAACATTTCTAATTAAATTCATATTATTTTCTAAAATTTTATATCGATACATCAAAATTTTTAAGGGAAGTTATGAATGGTACCATTATGTAATTGACTTCTTGTTTTTGACTTATAGGTGGTACCACTCAGTTTATAATCCGTTGACGATACTACTATTCCGTCCATCAAAATGTTAAAAACGTTAGTTGACCGTATTTATTTCATATTTTCCTTTGAAAAACACATAAAATACAACTGATATCCGTATTTTTTCTTTGTGTTCTTGAGTTCTTGGAGATTAAACAACCTTTTGATCATGTTGCTGGGGTCTGTTTTAAGAGTATGATTAATCAAATCGAAACTTGAGACGAGCTCTATCCGCCACAGCATCCATTATCACGTAATATTTCAAACCGCGAGATATTTGATTTGATTCGGCTAAACATAGGCTAGAATGTTGGTTTGAAGCCATTCTAACGCGTAGTTGACGTCTCCAGCAGCAAGGGCAGTGAGGTTCTCGTTAGGGACTCCGACCATGAGCTCGATTCCAGTGCCTACAAATGGTGCTAATGCTTCAGGGTCCGCGTTGAAAAGGCGAATTCTTGAAATGTCGTTTGATTTTATGAGGTTGATCACATCTAGGGGGCGACAGATTGTTTGCAACTCTGCCATAACATAGTCCAATTGGTGCAGCAACTACAAAAAAAACCCAATGCTCAATGGAAAATTGAATTATATAGCTAGCAGCCCTCCATTTTCCCCTCAGATTTCTAGACCACACAGTGCTCAATCTGATTACGTGATAATGGATGTTGTGGCGGATACAGCTCGTCTCAAGCTTCGATTTAATTACTCATACTCTTATAACGGACACCGGCAACATGATCAAAAAATTGTTTAATCTTACAGAACTCAAGAACACAAAGAAAAAAATACAGATATCAGTTGTATGTTATGTGTTTTTTTTAAGGAAAATACGAAATAAATACGGCCGACTAACGTTTTAAACATTTTGATGGACGGAATGGTAGTATCGTTAACGGATCATAAACTGAGTGGTACCACTTGTAAGTCAAAAACACGAAATGGTACCATTTAGAGAAGCCAATTACACAATGGTGCCATTCATAATTTCCCAATTTTTAAATACATTTATTATAAATCTTGAATTAATAAGTTTACCGATTAAATTTAATTATCAATTTTTATATCTACGTCATATGGATGACATGTATAACCTATGAATTCTTTTCGTCGTATTACTGACTTAGGGTCTGTGTGGGAGTACAGTTAAAAATTGATATGTTGTCAAAAAAAATGCTGGTAAAAAAAGTGTTGTTGCAAAAATCAGATTACTGTTTGGTAATTTTTTTAATACTTGCTTATTTTGAATTATAATATTAAAAAAATAATTTTTTTTGGTGAGGTTTGATAGTGAAATTTGTAACAAATTCCTGCAAAAGCTAAAAACAGCTTTTTCCAAAAGCATGTGAGGACATGCTTATTCTAAAAGTTGCTTTTCAGCTAAAAACTATTGTTCAGAAAAGCTTTTAAATTTACCAAACATTTTTTCACTCGTTTTTCAGCAAAGAGCTGTTGTTGCTTTCTGAACATCAACCTCAAACACTACCTTATAAAAGCAAATCAGGATACCTTTTTACCCCACCTAGCTCTGTTGGTTTTTTACTTTTTGCTCCCGTATAAAGCTTTGGTGTGGTTAAAAAAACAAGAGCAGAAGGGGGATTAGGGTTTGCTCCCCGGAGAAAGAGGCAATAGAGAGAAGGGATGTTTGTAAGGGCAGTTGCCCCTCTCTATTCTCAGCCCATGATTTCTTACACAACATAATCAACTGCCCTTGGACATCTTTTGTCAACTCTCTGTTTCAACTAGAGATACATGATATGTACATATATACTTAGAGGTGAGCAAAAAACCGAATTTAAATCTGACCCGAAATACACACGTACAAACAAAACCTCTATACTTGGATCCACTGTACATGGCTTTGCCAGATTATTATTATTATTATTATTATTATTATTATTATTATTATTATGGAGAGAGGCTGTGATGAGATGTCAATTTAATGAATTCGGAGCAGACCCGATGGGGCATGGGGCAATCTGACCCGTATCTTGGCTGGGCAACGCGGACGGTATGCGAATGTGTTCGCGAGCAACCGAGGGGTTGCAGCCATGGCGGATTCAGATCCTCGTTGTTCCCACCTCTCACAGATCTGAGCCCCTCATTGTTTATATTATATTATTAATTCTTTATGATAATTGATAATTTTTATATTCAAGTAATATTAAATTCTTTATGATAATTGTTAATTAATTTTTATATTCAACTAATATTGGTGGAAAGTGAATATTTGCTGTCGCAGCTTTGAGCAGTCGATTGAGCTTTTTTTTATTTTGTGATCACCCAAGAGTTTCAAGATAAAGAATCAATTTTTTTCAGGTTCATAGGGGATAAGAAATATATCTAGAATTATATTTTCATCTAAAATAATCTCTTATTTTCTGCTAAAAAATGAGTATATTCTTAATATTCATATTTTTAAAAATGATAAAAATATATATTTTCCAGAAAACAAATAATAAACTCTTAAATTTGAAAAAAGAATCATCCAAACTTTCCCATAAATAGGGCATTTGATTTTGTATGTTATGCTTGCAGGAATTGAGTTATATATGGCCGTGGAGAATATGTTGTGGATACGAATAACCATCCCTAATTCTAGTCAATCTTACGAATGAACAACATAATTATTAATTTAATTTATTCTTTTTTTGAAAGTAAATTTAATTTATATACTTAAAAAATATACTTGTTTGAAAAAAGAAAGAAATATATTATTAAATAAAAATAAGAAACCTACCACGATATAAGAGAGGGGTTTGGGAAAGGGATGAGAGCCGGGGTTTGCTCATAGAAGAATGAGGCGGCGGAGAGGCTAAAAAAGGTTTTTCGAGGGTGGTTGCCCCTCTCCACCTTGCCCATGATTTCTTACACCAACCTAATCAACTGCCCTCGACACACACAACTCTGTGGTCTCTGTTGTTGTCTGAACGCCAGACTTAAGATCTAATTACTCCCTCTGTTTCCAGAATCACAACTCGTAATTATACTCCCTCCGTTTTCACCCCTTTCAATTTAGAGCAAGTCCAATAGTGTTACCTATGGTGATCCTACAATGAAGAGGCTATGATGATATTATTCTATGATCTAATTGGAGCGAACCCCGGTGGGAGCTTGGGGGAATCCGACCCGTATCTTGGCTGGGCAACACCGGATGGCTTGCGATTCGCGAGCAGCCGAGATGGTTGCAGCCATGGCGGGATCGGATCCTCCGGTGTCTCCACTTTTTACAGATCTGAGCCTCACCGTATATATTTTTTATTATTCTTATGTTTATTTTTTTATATTTTGAATAATTGTTAGCTATTTTTAATTAATATATTATATAATAAATATTAAATGTCTGATAGAATATCTTCTATACTCATTTTTATTGATTCTAGTTTTAATTTTAGTTGTTTCAAAAATGTTCAAATGAATCAAATACAATAATTATGATAAAAATATCAAACCTCTAACTTCCAAACACTTTCTACAAGCCATGTTTAGAAATTAGAGGTTTGGGGCAAAATTAAAGGTTTGGGATGGTTCAGACTTTAGAGGTTTGATCACTGGAATCCGCTGATATAAGTTTGGCAGTTAGCTGATTGAAATAGAGATTTGGATTCAAAAAGCTAATTTTGAAAAAACTATTTTGAAGAGTTTTTTAGGTTAGAGGTTTTGGTTTGTGTCAGAAAAAACTAATCAATCAGCTATTAACCAAATAATTTTACGAGAAACATCTGATTCAATCTGCAATCTGCAGGGCCATAAACTATCTTACTCTTATATCCTTAATAATGTTAAAACAGATAGTGTGAACATAAATTTGGTAACGTAATTGTTGACTTCATAAATTTTAGTAAAGATTAAATTTGGAAAATATTTTTCTTGACAAATATACTCATATATTATAACTTTTCTCCCGTTGAATATATTAACTTTTCTCCTGTGGAATATATCTGCTTTGCATTAATAAAATCATTTATTTGTCGAAACAATAAATCGTGTCACAGACCAGATCTACGAACTTGCAGTTAATCCTCCAATTTCTGCCCACAGTGATCAACTTGCCTCGCATGTTTTTAGGCTGGACATAATTTATTTTATATTGAGAAGAAAATCAGGTCCTCTATTGGCGGATACTTGAGAACTCTCTGCGCAAAAGATAAATGAATTGAATAAGAAATCAAACTGAATGTATTTATATATATAAAAAACATCTTTGTATAGAGGTTAAAAAAACTGAACCAAAATTTTTAAGAATAAATTTAATATGCATGATTTCATATTTAATGTTGAGATATACTGATATTTGAATTTATTTTATGTTAATTAAATCGTTGATGAATTGATCCGCCAACGCTCGAAACACATTTCTGTTAAAATTAATTCAAAAATTATTTAATCTTTTATTTAACTTTTTTGATGGTATAAGTGAAGTGAGTGGGTTGGGAAGGAACACAAAAAAAGGTTAAAGCCGGGGTTTGCTCTCTAGAAGAATGAGGCGGTGGAGAGGATAAAAAAGGTTATTGAGGGTGGTTGCCCCTCTCCTCTAGCCCATGATTTCTTACACCAACCTAATCAACCGCCCTTGAAGCACACAACTTCGTACCGTTGTTGTTGTTGTTGCTGTCTGAATGCCAGACCTCAGATCTAAACACTCTGTCTGTTTATTCTTCAGTACTGTACAATATAAGCATTCTACCATATCAACGCCATTCCCCTCACTTAAGTGATCTGCATGAATTCATGTAATAGAGCATCTCCAGAGTCTCCGATGGCGCAGCTATTAACAAAGAGGCTATGATGATAATGTTTTATGATCTAATTGTAGCGAACCCCGGTTGGGGCTCGGGGGAATCTGACCCGTATCTTGGCTGGGCAACACCGGATGGCTTGCGATTCGCAAGCAACGGAGATGGTTGCAGCCATGGCGGAATCAGATCCTCCGGTGTCTCCGCTTTTTACAGATCTGAGCCTCACTCCATAATTATCTTTTTCCGTTTTGAGTTAATCTTGTATTTATTTTTTATTTTATGTATAATATTCGATTAAAATTTGATTATTTTAATTATTAAAATATAAAATAAGTTAAAAGAGTTGGAATAATCGTATATGTATATTTTCTTTATCACGGATGAATTTGTTTAGGGTAAATGATGTCATTGTAGCTGATTTTTTTAAAATCTAATTTACAAATTTTTAATAGGATGTTCATATAATATTTTTATGTTCAAAAAATTATTTAGGGCAGTTTAGAGCATTCTCATTGGGGTCTCTATCCCATCCCCAAAAATTTACTAAAAATAGTAAATCACCAAACAAAAATAGTAAATCCCCAAAATTATCAAGGGATTTTCTATGGTTTGCCCAAGGGCACACAATAGTCCCTAACTCCAATAAAAATAGCTCCTTTTGATTGGTGGATGAACAATAAATGATGATGGCCCCCCTCCATTCACATCAACTCCACCAATCAAAATAGGTCATTTTTATAGAATTTAGGGGTCATTTGTTAAATCGGATGATTATTTCTGGATGAGTGAACTTCTGATGATGAGTTAATCTGAATGTGTGAATGAATAACGTTGTTTGTTATTTTTTTTCTACGTATCTGGATGACTAGCACGAGTTACTCTTAAATATATTATTTTATTAAATTTTATTATATTATTGATGGGAAATGGAACTTGAATCATATAATGATTTTTTTTAATATTGTATCAAATTACAAAATATACATATATTATATTATTTATTTTAATTAGATGCCATGCTAAATAATCAATATTATTATACAAAATAAATTTTAGCCGACTGATGTTTAAAAACAAATTATACTTCTTGTTACCCATATACTTATATCTGGTGGATTTTATTTCTTTAAAATTATAATATTTTTTAATAATATAATATATATTTAAAATATTTAATTTTAAAATACAAATGTTATTGTCAAAAAAAATATAAATGTTAATTTTTTTTATATAATTGGGCTCATTAACATATATTTTAATATTTAAAAGCGAAATTCCAAAATGTTAAAATTTTCAATATTCCAAAATTATAAAATAATTAAATATAAATATATAAAATAATTTAAGAGATTAGTGTTATTAAGTGATTATTTGTCAAATCTGAATAATATAATAAAAGATAAATTAATTATATGTTTTTTATTGATTTTTTTTAAAAAAATGATGCACTAGACCTGCTTGCTTCTGCATGACACATGCTACTTTTTTTAGGGGGAGTCGTCCAGACACTTTTGGTATTGTCCAGATACAAGAAAGCAATTGTCAAACGATCTTAACAAAAGAAAATGAATGGTCCAGGATATCTGGTCTGATTCACCTGTTAACAAATGACCTCTTAGTGTTTATTGTGTGCCACATTAGAAAGACCGAATTATCAAAAATGTTCCACATCCCATTCCCCATTTTTCATCCCCATATCCCTATATTCCTTTTTATATTACTTCTTTCTCTCTCTTTCACTTAAATTTTAATTATCAAAACTCACCCACTACAATTTAATATATTTAAAAGAGGAGAGAGGTGGTTTGATGATGGGAAAGGGATTGTACAGTAGGGCTGCACATGGGCTGGGTTGGGTCGGTTTCGGCCATTCAAGCGACCCAACCCATTTAGTACGGGTTAGAAAAATTTAACCCATTAATCATAAAAAAATTAGAAACCCAACCCTACTAATTGTATGACGGGTTGGGTTGGTTAGGGTAGGGTTGATCGGGTTGAAAAATTTGCAAGATAAGCATAATCCAAAATATGTTTTGCACCATTTTGTTGTATACAATTAGCAATAACATAGGACATTGCACCGATACAAAATATCAGGTGCTTTTAGAGTGCAGATATTCTCTTCATACTAAGGTGGACAGCTGAATCTTAATACACTACTAACTATTAAAAATCATGTTTCCGCCATGATATATAATCATAAGAACTAGCAATGTGAGTCGTTTGATTTGAACTATAAAGCTTTATTTCTAATTGTTTCTGCACACTGCACTACACTCACTGCACATTCTATCATCAAATAAGTAAATATAGTTCCGTGAGCAACCAAAAATATTCTACTCCCTCCGTGTCTTATTACTTTTCATGTTTCTCTCTAGCATGTTTGCCGATACACACTTTTGATTCTTAATATCATTAATTTTGTATGAGTATTAAATATAAAAACTTCATTATATTAAAATACTCGTGAATACGAATCCAACAAGATCACTCACGATTATATTTAGTCCTATAGATTAAACGTAAATTAGTAATTAGTCTCATGTTATGAACAGTCCCGACATATCAAACGAGAAAATAATAAAGAAACGGAGGGAGTATCAGAGTGTTAAAGATATATTTTGACCGGGTTGGGTTGGTTTAAGTTTTTTAAAAGTCATATTTCGACCCAACCCATTATAAACGGCTCAACCAAAAATCAACCCAATTAACCCACGGTTTGGAATGGGTTGGGTTAGTCGGCCTAGTTCAAGGTTGGGTTGGGTTGGTTTGAGCGGGTTGGACAACCCATGAGCAGCCCTATTGTACAGTAATATGCAAATATGGGGACTCAAAACTTGTCCCTAAAATCAAACCCCAAAATGGGGACTCGGATGGAGCAAGCATTTGAACTCAAAGTGATTAATTACCCTATAAATATAGAGATGGGGACTCAGATGTGAGTGCTCAGAGCATTCACATTGGGTTACCTATCACCATCCCCAAAATCATACTAAAAATAGTAAGTTTTCAAAATTATTTTCAAAATTTATTTATCTCCTAAAATTTCCTACATTCCAATCCCCATCTCCATCTCTATACTATTTTTTATTACTTGTTTCTCTCACTTCCTTTCATAACTATAACTACTAATATTATTTTATCATTTCTCACTCCTCATTCATATAAAAATATTATTAGAATAGTAAATAGGGGATGAATAGTAAGCCCTCAAATTTGAGGACTCATTTTCTAGTCCTTAAAAATTTCCCCAGAATAGGGAACCGGATGGAGTGTTACTTTTTGGTTAAAATTCATTTTTTCCCCAAAATATAGGGATGGAGGTATGAATAAGGACTCCAATGTGAATGCTCTAGCAATAGAAGAAAATACTCTTTACTTCTTCGTCAAAAAATGGTTATTAATCACCTTTTCAAAAAATGGTTATTAATCACCTTTTCAATAATTTGAAACAATGTCCTTTTTTAGTGCAAATTCGTAAGCTTTCTTAAAAGCAGTACAATTCAAAATATTTAAAGCATAGTTTTACCACAAAATTTTAATTTTGACCACCCAATGCATTTTTTTTTTTTACTTTTGTTGCTTCGGTTTCAACTGAAAGATGCTACTATCATACTAGAGAACTTGTGCACATCGGTTTCCAAAAGAATCAGTTTATTTTTATGTTTTTTTGGTATTCGGTGAATCGAGCATCATAATTGACCAAGCGATTTTTGTTTGTTACTCCTTTTTAGGAAAAATTTGATCAATCTTTTTAACAGACTATCTATCTGATCAATCTTTTTAACAGCCTAGATTTAATTATTTTTAAAGATAAATATCATATGTACCGAAAATATATGCATTTTGATTTTAGTTAGCTCGCTTATACTTTCAATTATATTTTTTCCTCAAATATTTTTAACTTTGATTTTTTAATAGTAAATGGAATAAATCAAAAGCACATATTTACAGAATTGAATTATCTCCCTGCGAAGCACGAACCTCCACTCAAGCATTTCAACTACCAAGTGCAATTAAAAATTAAACACCAAAACCAAGACAATTACCCAACAAAAAATAATTAAAAAAAAGCATCAAGATATAAGGGAGCGGTGCGTTTGGTAAAGAGAGCAGCAAAAAGCTGGGGTTTGCTCTTAGAAGAATGAGGCGGTGGAGAGGATAAAAAAGGTTTCTAAGGCCGGTTGCCCCTCTCTACTTAGCCCATGATTTCTAACACCACTCTTAATCAACCGACCTTTGCAACACAATCTATTCTTGTTGTTGTTGCTGCTGCAGATACAGATGATTCTTTGTTTTCTGGGGAAATTACTGTATTATTATTTCTACTTCACTTCCTTCACTACCATTTCCATTCCACTCTCCATTATGTATGGATGGCTTTGGATGCATGCATGTATCTATCTATTCCAGTATCTGTCTAAGAGCAAGTGAAATAAACAACGAGGCTATGATGATGTTGTATATGTAATCTAATTGGAGCGAACCCCAGTGGGAGCTTGGGAGATCCGACCCGTATCTTGGCTGGGTAACTAAGATGGTTGCAGCCATGGCGGAATCGGATCCTCCATTGTCTTCACTTTTTGCAGATCTGAGCCTCACTCCATCCCCTTTGTTTTGTGACCTCTTTTAATCAATTAATCTTTTTATTTTCTATAATTCATACATAATAATAATAATATAAGTTTATTTGTCTTTTAATAGTTTCTGCTCTCTACTGTAAAAGTCTTGTATGGCTTTTCAATTGACCACAACTTTAAATAAAAATCACTTTGTAAAATTTATAAAAATGGTAAAATAAATTTGAAATGGATAAAATATATTTGTAATAAAAATATAATTTGTTAATTCTTATTCTATTTTGCAAGTATTTATGGCTCTCCGTAACCGAAAAATTGAACTACTTTTAATTGAGTATGCATTTGATTGTAGCATAAAAAATTAAGTAATTTTGTAAGAAATTCAATAAATAATAATTTTCAAAGTTTCCAAAGTAAAAATATTTTTGTCAAAATTTAAAAGATGAGCGTATTTTCCAAAAAAAAACTAAATTTAATTACATAATATGTTTAATTTATAACATATTGGGAAAATGAAACCAAAGTTATTATATTCTAATTTTTTTAGCAAGGGTAGTTTGGTAAAAAGGAATTATGGGACCGGTGAGATATATAAAGAGGGGAAACCGAGAAACTAGGGTTTTAACTCATTAGTTTAAAAGAAAATTTGACCGAAGTGAAATCACGCAAACGCAATTCAAGTGTTAAAAAATTAGCCAGACTGTGCGTGCACACAAATCCTCTCGGAAAACAATAACCGAACAAATCAGATTAACCGATTTCAAAACATATGCAAAAACTGTACACTCAATAATCAAATATGAAGTGGCTCTGATGCCAATTGTAAGAAACTTATAATTCTATAAGCATAAATTCTCTATAATAGAGACAAGGACCGTAAACATCATATTCAACTATCGAGTTATAAACTGTAAGCGGAAGCATACCTGTATCCATTAGTGATGATAGTGGTATAACCTTAAGTAATCTTGCTTTTGAAGCAGCGTTATTGTCTTCCTCAACCAAGCACTCCTTAGGTTTTCTCGAGTAGTCCTCTCTGATGGGTAAAGAAAGACTGTATGTGTTCCTTGATATATTGGGGACTATAACCTTCTGTATTCTAACGCTCAATTTAATCTCCCATTATAATTAAATTAGGCCTTAGTATTGGGTATCCACTCATTTGACCCACACAATAATTAAAATCTAATTGGATTTCTTATTTGATCACGTAATTTAACCCAATAAAATAAATAACTAAATATAATTGATATATTTATATATGTAGCCCATAATAATTTATTATTATTATTAAAATAATAATAACAATCTCCCACTTGGGCTTCATATTAAATCCAAAATCAATTATACATATCTTTAGTGCGCAACCTTATGCTATTCATTGTCCTTAGATTTTACTAAAACAATTCGGTCCATCTACTATATAGGTATGAGATTCTGGCGGTATTCGTCACAAACTTTACGCGACTAAACCTTCCGTGGTCACCACACAAATATATTCAACGACATGAATCAAAGTATGGATAAGTGACATGGAAATTACATACAATGTGATCTATATAATGCCTATTTCCAACTAGTCCTTAGTCAATCTCTAATGAGATTTATATAAATTTTCTCAACTCAATGTTTAAACCACAATAAGAAAATTGAACAAAAGTAGAGTGACAATTAATGAACTAAAATTCCATCAACTGTATTCTGCAGAACATAAACAACTCAATGTTTATTACGTAAAACACCAAAATACAAACTCCCACTAAACCAAAGTATCACATGAGGTAACACCCATATGAGCAATATGCTCGTGAAAAACCTTAGGTGCTAACGCCTTGGTGAGCGGATCCGCAATCATGGAGTTAGTCCCAATGTGTTCTATAGAAATTTGTCCACTCTGTATCTTTTCTTTAACAACTAGGAACTTGATATCTATATGTTTTGCTTCAGTAGTGCTCCTATTGTTATTAGAATACTCCACTGCTGATTTATTATCACATAATATCTTTAATAATCTTTCAACACCATCAAGAATACGCAAACCAGTGACAAAATTTCGCAGCCATAATGCTTGATTGGATGCCACAAAGCATGCTATATACTCCGCAGCCATGGTGGATGAAGCTATGAGCGTCTGTTTAGCAGACTTCCATGAAATCGCTCCACCAGCTAATAAATAAACATAGCATGAAGTAGATTTTCTTTCATCTTTGCATCCTCCAAAGTCAGAATCCGAATATCCAATGATTTCGAGATGATCTGATTTCCTATATGTGAGCATATAGTCTTTTGTTTTCTTAAAATACCGTAGGACTCATTTTACTGCTTTCCATTGTTCCATCCCCGGATTGCTCAAATATCTTCCCAACATTCCAACAATCAATGCTATGTCAGGACGAGTACAAACTTGAGCATACATCAGACTTCCCACTGCCGAGGCATATGGTATCTTCTGCATTTCTTTTATCTCAAGTTCATTCTTGGGACATTGTTTGAGACTGAATTTGTCTCCTTTAGACACGGGTGTATCCATTGGTGCACAATCTTTCATGCCATACCTTTCCAGGATCTTTTCGATATAGCTCTTTTGCGACAATCCAAGAATACCTCGAGAGCGATCTCGATGTATCTGAATTCCTAATACAAAAGAGGCGTTACCAAGATCCTTCATCTCAAATTGATTAGTGAGAAATTTCTTGGTATCGTGCAATAAGCCTATATCATTAGTGGCAAGTAAGATGTCATCAACGTATAAGAGAAGAAAGATAAATTTGCTCCCACTGAACTTGTGATATACACAATGTTCCACCAAGTTCACTTCAAAACCATATGATGTGATAACATGATGAAATTTGTGATACCATTCACGAGAGGCCTGTCTGAGACCATAGATGGACTTCTTTAATCTGCAAACCATTGTCTTTGGATCTCGAATGACAAAATTTTCTGGTTGCACCATATAAATTGTCTCTCCAATGTTACCATTGAGAAACGCTGTCTTTACGTCCATCTGATGTAGCTCTAGGTCATAATGAGCCACAAGCGCCATAAAAATTCTAAATGAGTCTTTCGTGGAAACTGGAGAGAAAGTTTCATTATAGTCGATAGCTTTCTTTTGAGTGAATACTTTTGCGACTAGACGAGCCTTATATCTTTCGATGTTACCTTTTGAATCCTTTTTGGTTTTAAAAACCCATTTGCAACCAACAGGCTTTGATCCTTTAGGCAACTCGACAAGATCCCAAACGTCATTGTCTTTCATAGATTGCATCTCTTCATTCATGGCATCGATCCACTTTTGAGCATGAGGACTCTGCATGGCCTGTTGAAGATTTACAGGATCATCTTCTCCAATGCCAATTCCATCTTCATGTTCTTGTAGAAAAACAACATAATCATCTGGAATTGCGCTCTTTCGCTCTCTAGTGGATCTCCTTAGTGGCACTTCTTGTGATTCATGAGGTTGTTGAGTTTGATCAATTGGTTCCTCATGGGGAATGCAGTGTTGTCTTGAACCGGAGGGCCTTGAACAATGATAGGTACCATAATCTGATCATTGCTCTCGGTCGTGTCATGAATAAGATCATGACTATCTTCTTCAAAGACAACACTTCTACCTATATCTTCCCTCCCAAAATCAACATCCTCAAAAAATCTTGCATTATCAGTCTCGAAGAAGGATCTAGTAGCGGGATCATAAAATTTAAATCCGCGAGTACGCTCCGGATATCCAACAAAATAGCAACTGACCGTCCTTGAGTCCAGTTTCTTTTCATTTG
The DNA here is from genome assembly GCF_001625215.2 of Daucus carota subsp. sativus. Classification (NCBI taxonomy): domain Eukaryota; kingdom Viridiplantae; phylum Streptophyta; class Magnoliopsida; order Apiales; family Apiaceae; genus Daucus; species Daucus carota. Next base: position 43,953,080 of record NC_030385.2, on the reverse strand, counting down.
GTCTATATGGCCTTGCCTCAGCTGGACAACCCCGAACATGTAAATGCCTAATACTTGGAGTTTTATCAGTCCAAAGTTTGTAAGGGGGTTTCGGCCACTGCCTTTGTTGGAACTCTATTAAGGATATAAATAGCAGTCATTAGTGCATCTCCCCAAAGTGATTCAGGTAAAGAAGAATGACTTATCATACTTCTCACCATATCTTTAAGAGTACGGTTTCGCCTCTCAGCAACACCATTCATATTAGGTTTGCCTGGCATAGTGTACTGAGGGACAATCCCACACTCCTTTAGGAAGTTAGCAAAGGGCCATGGACGTTGTTCACCTGATCCATCATATCTACCGTAGTACTCACCACCACGATCAGACCTGACAGCTTTAATTGGCTTACCACGCTGTTTCTCAACTTCAGCTTTGAAGACCTTAAACACATCCAAAGCTTGTGACTTCTCATGTATTAAGTATAGGTAACCATATCTTGAGTAATCGTCTATGAACGTGATAAAATACCATTGACCGTTCCAAGAGGCCGTAGGGAATGGTCCACATATATCGGTATGAATCAGTTCTAAGACACTAGTAGCTCTGTTGGCACCTAACTTTCTTGAGTTTGTTTGTTTTCCTTAATGCATTCTATGCAAACCTGAAAATCACTTAAATCTAAGGGATCAAGAATTCTATCATTCACAAGCCTCTGAATTCTCTGTTTAGAGATGTGTCCTAAGCGCTTGTGCCACAACATGGCAGAATTCTCAGTTATCTTACGCTTTGTACCTCTTGCACTTGAGTGCAAAATTTCATTATTAAAAGTAACAGTCTCAAGCATATAAAGATTATCAATTAAAGAACCAGTAGCAACCACATTTGAATTTAATGAGAAACAAACTTTATTATTTCCAAAGGAACAAGTGTAGCCATATTTGTCCAAACAGGAAATAGAAATAAGATTCCGTCTAAAAGACGGTGCAACAAAAGTCTCAAATAAATCCAAATAAACACCAGTTTTTAATAACAATCTAAATGTTCCAACTGCTTCAACTGAAACTTTATTGCCGTCGCCCACATAGATGTATCTTTCAGCATCAGTTGGCGGTCGGCTCCACAGGCAACCCTGCATTGATACACTTATATGAGTAGTAGCACCAGAATCTACCCACCAAGTATCTTTAGGTACAGAAGCTAAATTAACTTCAGAACAAACAAAGACAAAAGTCATACCCTTCTTCACACGTCAAGCAGCATATTTGGAACACTCTTTCTTCATATGTCCAGCCTTCTTACAAAAGTAACAGGTTGGTCCCTTATCCTGCTTCTCTTGCGAAGGTTGCTTGGGTTTTCCACTTGCAGAATCCTTACCTCTCTTTTTTTTCTTATCATGAGAGCTCGATGCCAAGTGAGCACTTTCAGTCTTCTCTCGCAAAACCCTCTCCTCCTCTTGCACACAGTGTGAAATGAGCTCATTAAGAGTCCAATTTCCTTTTGAGTATTGTAACTCACCACAAAGTGTCCAAACTGAGGAGGGAGAGAAATCAGAACCAAGTGAACAAGCAGCTCATCTGAAAGTTCTAACTTGAGTTCCTTAAGTTTGCCTGCAAGATTAGACATCCCAATGATGTACTCCCTTATGTTCCCCTTTCCTTTATACTTCATGGTCACGAGTTTTGACAGAAGATTACTCGTTTCCGCTTTCTCATTCTTAGCAAAATATTGCTCAATTTCAGAGAGGCACTTCTTGGCACTTGTGCTCTCAGCAATGGAGCCCCGAAAGCCAGTTGGGATCGTTCGCTTCATGATCGCCATACACATGCGATTAGAGCGTTCCCACTTATCAATTTGATCCGTTTTCGGATCATCCGTAGTGGGAACTGGTTGCTCTTTCCTTAGCGCAAGGTCAAGATCCATGCACCCAAGAACAATCTCAACAGTCTCTTTCCATGTGACATAGTTTGTCCCATTCAACATTGGAATCATGCTCAATTGAGCAGAAGCAGAATTAACTGTAGTCATAACTGCAATAGAAAACAAATTTACAGAAAATGCTCAACACTAACATATATAATAATATAATAAATTTTATTATTGGCAACACCATCACAAGATACCTAGCGCAACAATAAATTTTAGTCTTTGGACAGAAAATTTAATTTGCAATTGGTACTCTCCACGCACTAATCAAGTATTAACAATTAATTTCTGTCAAATAATATGCCTTTCTTTGGACCGACTTATTATTCACATGAAAAAAAAACTTTATATTGCTACATACTTACTATCACAAGAATATTTTAATTTTGGCCAAATATTTATCTTCCTTTGGGCCGATAAAATTTGCATTAAATTAAATATTCAATCGTCATAATAATACTTTTAAATTAACTAATCTACACAAAAGAGGTTACTTTGGCAACATATTGCTTCAATCAATTAACTTAAAATTATTTGACCACCTAACTAAATAGGTTAATAATATTTTGCCAATATTAAAATTTAACACATAACCATAATACATTTTCTTTATTTGCAGCAAATTAACCAAATTATATAAAAATATGACTCAACATGCTAGGTACTGTATTACTGCATAATAATAAACTGAATCCAGAGCATCACTTTAACCATTAACATGGAGCTTACTAAACAAAAAAAAACAAAAGTACCAAGTATGATATGGTATTATAATGCATGACATACAAAAGTAACATGCATCCATGATCAACAGTTACATAATTAAAATAACCATGGGGTTGAACCTTAACAATTCAAAATTTTACTGGACATGCGCGTGTGTAAAAGAAAATTTGACCGAAGTGAAATCACGCAAACGCAATTCAAGTGTCAAAAAATTAGCCAGACTGTGCGTGCACACAAATCCTCTCGGAAAACAATAACCGAACAAATCAGATTAACCGATTTCAAAACATATGCAAAAACTGTACACTCAATAATCAAATATGAAGTGGCTCTGATGCCAATGGTAAGAAACTTATAATTCTATAAGCACAAATTCTCTATAATAGAGACAAGGATCGTAAACATCATATTCAACTATCGAGTTATAAACTGTAAGCGGAAGCATACCTGTATCCATTAGTGATGATAGTGGTATAACCTTAAGTAATCTTGCTTTTGAAGCAGCGTTATTATCTTCCTCAACCAAGCACTCCTTAGGTTTTCTCTAGTAGTCCTCTCTGATGGGTAAAGAAGTAAAGAAAGACTGTATGTGTTGCTTGATATATTGGGGACTATAACCTTCTGTATTCTAACGCTCAATTTAATCTCCCTTATAATTAAACTAGTGAGAAAAGCCGCGCTTCGCGGCGGCGTATTGATTTTTTTTTTTAAAAAAAAAATCTGATATGAACTAATGTTATAATAGCATAAAAATTCTTTTGAGTCATCTTCCGTTAAACATATGACTAATAAAAAAAATATTATAATTAGTATAAAAATTTGCTTAAGTGGTCCTCATTTAATATTCTATCAAATTATCAAGAATTTTTGGATGTATGCTATATTAGGGTGTATTATTGTAAAAATTTGTTTGCTTCATAAAAGCCGTTTGATATAAGGTGTGATTACTTCGTGACGGCGTGTAATATCTATTCATAAATGATGAAATAGAATAATATATGAAACTTGTAATATTAAAGCTTATAATTGGATAAAAATTATTTTGAACTGTGGTCCTGTTTTAGGAAAAGAAATATATTATAACATAGATAAAAAAATTATTTTAGCCACTTTCCCGTCAAACAAAATACTAATGGAAAAATTATTATTATTTAGATAAAAATTAGTTTGGGCCCTCTCGTGCCCGTCAAACACAAAACTAATAAAAATATTATTATTATTTAGATAAAAATTAGTTTGGGCCGCCTCCCGTGCCCGTCAAACATAATACTAATCAAGAATCATTTTGATTATCATAAAATCAATATATAATTCCTATTTTATATATCGTATTTATTTATTATTATTATTATTTAATGATTCCTATTTATTAGTTAAAAAATATTATTCTTCTATTATTCTTATTTTTGTGCTATTAGTCTTTTTTAATGATTATTATCTTTATAATCCTTGATTTTCTACTCGAAATTTAAGAAAATTATAAAACTAAATCGAAAATAAAAATTGTACATATTACCTTACAAATTTTAACTATAAATTGTATTTTTTCAATGATTGTTAGTTTAAATAAATAAAATCCTATTTCTTTTAGGATTCCTAAATAAGAAGATCCTTGAATTTGATTTTTGGAATTATAATTTTATTTTCTATTCGAAATTCAAGAAAATTATATGACTGAATCGAACTATTGTCGAGATTGGTCGTAAGTCCATGCATACTATTTGAGAGCCTGCAAATATGTCAGAGATGTTTTATGTTATTTTCTTGTTGATCATTATGGAACGACGCGAGTCTAGCGCTACGAACCTGTTTAGACAATGTGAGATTCTAGAAGATGCTGGTTTTTATTTTTTTTTAATATATAATTTGAAAAAAATTAATAAAATAAGATTATAAATTTTACAACTTTTTTTTTGAAGGAAAATTTTTATAACTTTTGAAAATAAAAATTGTATTTTTTTTAATTATATTTGTTCTATAATTGTTATTTTGAATAAATGGAATCCTAATCTTTTATGATTTCTAAATAAGTAAAAGAATTGTACTATCTTTGCAATCGTTTTATCTATAAAATATTTGAATTTGGTTTTTATTATAATTTTATTTTCTATCCGAAATTTAAGAAAATTATAAACTGAATCGAACAATTCTAGAGATGCCAACTTTATAATTCGAACATATTTAAAATAAAATTTTATAATATAAAATTCAACTACATCTTCAATATATCTTATCGAAAATAAGAATTGTATATATTACTTAACAAATATTAAATATAAATTATATTTTATCTATTATTATTAGTTTCAATAAATATAGTCCTATTACTTTTAGGATTAGTAAATATAAAAAGAATTGTATAATCTTTAGAATTCAATAAGAAATACTATTGTATCATCTTTAGAATTCAATAAGAAATACTAAATAAGAAAAAAATTGTATCATATTTAGAATTCAATGAGAAAAGAATTGTATTACCTCTAGAATTCTTGAACCAGATTTTTTGAATTATAACTATATTTTCTCTCCGAAATTTAAGAAAAATCAGAAGACTGAATCGAACAATCGTAGAGACGCCCGCATCCTCCTTTATATATATATACTGACTAGTGAAAAAAGCCGCGCTTCGCGGCGGCGTTATGAATTTTTTATAAATCTAGACAAAAAATTGTTTTAGCTACTTTCCCATCAAACATAATACTAATAAAAAAATATTATTATTTAGGTAAAAATTAATTTGGGCCGCCCTCCCCTTAAACACAATACTAATAAATAATTTTTTTTATAAAGTTTGATACGAAATACTATTATAATTCCATAAAAGTTATTTTCAATCGTGTACCCGTTAAACATATCTTCAATATATCTTATCGAAAATAAGAATTGTATATATTACTTTACATATCTTAAATATAAATTGTATTTTATCTATTATTATTAGTTTGAATAAATATAATCCTATTTGTTTTGGATTCCTAAATAAGAAAAGAATTGTATCATCTTTAGAATTCAATAAGAAATACTATTGTATCATCTTTAGAGTTTAATAAAAAATACCAAATAAGAAAAGAACTGTATCATCTTTAGAATTAAATAAGAAAAGAATTGTATTACTTTCAGAATTCTTGGACCTGATTTTTTGAATTATAACTATATTTTCTCTCCGAAAATCAAGAAAATTCAGAGGACTGAATCGAGCAATTGTAGAGACGCCCGCATCCTCCTTTATATATATATATTGATTAGGCCTTAGTATTGAGTATCCACTCATTTGACCCACACAATAATTAAAATCTAATTGGGTTTCTTATTTGATCCAGTGTTGTAAAAAGCGGGAATCGGACTTAGTCGGTGAAGGCACCGTCTAGCGATTAATCGGATAATCGGAGATTAATCGGAGTGATTAATCGGATCATTAATCGTAATCAATTTAATATTATTTTTTAAATAATAGTATATATTAATATAATTATATATAGTATAAATTTATAGTCATATAAAATCAAAAGATTAATGATTTTTTATAACACAAAACATGCCTTTATATACATATACAAATCCATTCATCTCATATATAAACTTGAATTTGATTGAATCTGCGAAGGAAGATATTGCAAATTTATGTAATTAGAGTTTAAAGTTAATATTGAAAGAGTGAAAGGTAATAAAACAACTTTAATTTATGTGTTTTGTCATTTCCGTGCCTTTTGTTTTATTTAAAATTAAATTTTAGAATTTTAAGATTTTTTTACTTTTTATTTTTATTTTTTTTAAATTCACCGATTTTTGACCGACTTTTTCCGATTAATCCCGACTTTTGACCGATTAATCCCGATTTTCAGAAAAAACGATTTTTTCGCCGATTAACGCTTAATCGAGACGGTGGCCGACCGAACAGCGATTAATCGGCGATTAATCCCGATTAATCGCCGACTTTTAGAACACTGATTTGATCACGTAATTTAACCCAATAAAATAAATAATTAAATATAATTGATATATTTATATATGTAGCCCATAATAATTTATTATTATTATTAAAATAATATTAACAAAGCATTCTACCATATCAACGCCATTCCCCTTCACTTAAGTGATCTGCATGAATTCATGTACTAGAGCATCTCCAGAGTCTCCGATGGCGCAGCTATTAACAAAGAGGCTATGATGATAATGTTTTATAATCTAATTGTAGCGAACCCCGGTTGGGGCTCGGGGGAATCTGACCCGTATCTTGGCTGGGCAACGCCGGATGGCTTGCGATTCGCAAGCAACTGGATGGTTGCAGCCATGGCGGAATTAGATCCTCCGGTGTCTCCGCTTTTTACAGATCTGAGCCTCACTCCATTGTTATCTTTTTCTTTTTAAGTTAATCTTCTATCATTCATTTTTATTTTATGTTTAATATTCGATTAATATTTGATTAATTTAATTATTAAAAATAAGAAATAAGTTAAAGGAGTTGGAATAATCTTATTTATAATTTTTTATTACGGATGAAATTTTTTAGGGTTAATTATGCTATTGTAGCCTATATTTTTGATATCTAATTTAAAATTTTTTAACAAGATGTTCGTATAACATTTTTATATTAAAAAATTATTTAAGGGCAGTTTAGCAATAGAAGAAAATCCTCTTTATTTTTTCCTCAAAAAGGATGGTTATTACTTATTAATCACCTTTTCAATGATTTAAAACAATGTCTTGTTTTTTATTGTAAATTCGTGAACTTTCTTAAAGCAGTACAATTCAAAATATATTAAAGTAATGTCTTCTAATTTTACCACAAAATTTTAATTTCAATGCATTTTTTTGACTTTTGTTATTTTTTCAACCTAAAATGCTACAATCATGCTAGACAACTAGTGGACATGGGTGTTTCCAAAAGATCCAGTTCATTTTTATGTTTTTTTGGTATTCGGGGAATCGAGCATCGTAATTGACCAAACGATTTTTGTTTGCTACTCCTTAGGGGTTGTTTGGTTTGAGGAGTGGTATCGGGTTGGAATGAGAAATCGGGTTAAGCTGGTATGAGTTTGAGGTATCATATCTGATATCATGTGTTTGGTTGAGTGTTGGAATCAATATATACAATTTTTATAAAAAATAAGTTATTAATATATATTAATTAAAAATATTAATAAAATTGTTATTGTCATATATTTTTGCATCATTGATTTAATTTTTTATCAAACATTTATATTTCATTACTTAAAGAGAGGGAAAAAAAATAAAAAATGAATATAGCTCATACCTCCATCTCATACCCACCTCCCCACTTGTGTATCAAAAACCCATACTTTGGGGTTTAAGGTATGAGTTTCAGATTTTATTTTTGTCAACCAAACACCAGGTATGAGTTTGGAATGGACAAACCCCATACCTCATTCCAGAAACCTACGAACTAAACGACCCCTCATTTCTAGGAAAGAGTCTGATCTAGGAAAGAGTCTGATCAATCTTTTTAGACATTTGATCTATTTTGTTTGTTATTCTTTTCTAGGAAAGAATCTAATCAATCTTTTTAGTTATTTTTTTTTTGCTAATTATCTTTTTTTTGTTATTTGATCTATGCTATCTGGAGGAGTTTATTTTAATTAGGAAAAAGATAATCTAAATTAGAAATACCTCAGGACAAAAAAAAAATGGTATGTTTATCTTCAAAAAATAATTAAATCTAGTCTGTTGTCCATGCCATCTCGTAGTACACACTTGTATGAAATATACTTCTCGACTTCTAATTCAGTAGTATAAAAATATTTTGTATAACAGTAATATATAAAATTACTTACAGATTTATATAAAGAAATATCATATATTTTTTTGAAACCTATAAAGAAATATCATATGTATCGAAAATATATGCGTTTTGATTTTAATTATAATCACAATAGCTGGCTTATACTTTCAATTATATTTTTTCCTCAAATATTTATAACTTTGATTTTTTTAATAAATGAATAAATCAAAGGCACATCTTTGACAGAATTGAATTCTCTCTCCACGGTCTACACAAACTAGTACCATGAACCTCCCCTCAAGCATTTCAACCACCAAGTGAAATTAAAAATTAAACACCAAAACCAAGACAATTACTCAACAAAAATAATACTAAAAAACATCAACATATAAGGGAGTGCGTTTGGTAAAGAGAGCAGCAAAAAGCTGGGGTTTGCTCTTAGAAGAATGAGGCGGTGGAGAGGATAATAATGGTTTCCAAGGCCGGTTGCCCCTCTCTGCTTAGCCCATGATTTCTAACACCATTCTCAATCAACCGACCTTTGCAGTTTCACACAATCTACTCTTATTGTTGTTGTTGTTGCTGCTGCTGCAGATACAGATGATTCAAAGGCATTGTCTGTTTGCTTTCTGGGGAATTTACTGTATAATTATTTCTTCTTCACTTCCTTCACCACCAATTCCATTCCACTCTCCATTATGTATGGATGGCATTGGATGCATGCATGTTTCTATCTATTTCAGAGTTTCTGTCTAAGAGCAAGTAAATTAAATAAACAGGGAGGCTATGATGATGATGGATATGTATTCTAATTGGAGCGAACCCCAGTGGGAGCTTGGGAGATCTGACCCGTATCTTGGCTGGGTAACCAAGATGGTTGCAGCCATGGCGGACTCGGATCCTCCATTGTCTCCACTTTTTGCAGATCTGAGCCTCACTCCATCCCCCTTGTTTTGTGTCCTCTTTAATCAATTAAATTTTTTATTTTCAATGATTCATACATAATAATAATAATATAAGTTTATTTCTTTTAATAGTTTCTACTATATACTGTAAATCTTCATTTTATTTTGTTTAAAATAATGAAATAATAGATTTGAAATGGATAAAATATATGTGTAATTATATAAACTAATTTTAAGAAAATTTAAAATTTTTATATTTTCATTATATTTAAAAATATTTATAAAAATACTACTTGTAACAAAAAAAATTGGAAATCACATATGATTGGATGTGCTTGATTGCAACTAGGGGTGAACACGGGTTGGGTTGGGCGGTTTCAAGGCAAAAAACGACCCAACCCAATATAATCGGTTTATGAAAAAATTAACCCAATCACTCAAATATATTTGTCTAACCCAACCCTATTATTTATAGGTCGGGTTGGGTCGGGTTAATTGGGTTTATTCTTCCGGTCAAAATTCAAACTCAAAATAGAAGTTTAAAATTATTAAACATTTGTCAAGGTATCATTAAACAGAATTGATTAGCAACGTTAAAGCAGAGATTATGATTTTCTCTATCTTAGTTTCCAGCGCCCTAAAACCTACTATTAGGACAAACTATCAGTACAGAAAAGTGTATATTTTTCCCTCTGTTCGGACCTGGTGTAGAATTAGGACTAGCAAACCATGGATCCATTTATTTATTAAATATAGGGAATTGATAAATAAGCTCCACATTTTACTATTTAAACTCCAATTCCATATTTTATACCACATTTGCCCATGCTTTCTACACATGTTTCATCCATATTATAGGTGATTATGCTCTTTGGGTAGAAGAAAAAATTGAAATGAAGCTTAAATTGTAAAGTTTGGAGATTATTTATCAATTCCCTAAATATATGTATAAATAAAATCTTAGGGACTATACTAGATAATATCATAATATATATGGGTCTCCAATATTTATGCAATCGGGTTGGGTCGGGTTGGTTCAGGGTTAAAATATGTTAAAACCTGAACCAACCCAATTTAATCGGGTTTTTTGAAAATTAACCCATTCAAATTTCGGTTTTGATTGGGTCGGGTTATTCGGCCAAAAACAGGGTTGGTTTGGGTTGGTTTGAGCGGGTTGAGCGGGTTATGTTCACCCCTAATTGCAACACAATAAATTTAGAAGGGTGTATTGGATTGAGATTTTAAAAAAAAATTTGCATTCACGAAATCCGAGGATATTCGATTGAGATTGTTTGGTATTCAAGTTGTGGAATTTAAATTATGCTACAAAATCTGATGGTATTCAATTGAGATTTTAAATTATGCTTTAAAATCCGATGGTATTCAATTAGGATTTTAAATTATGCTTTAAAATCCGATGGTATTCAATTGGGATTGTTAAAAATCCATTAAAATCTGATGGATTTTTTTTTTCATCTCATAAAATGATGGATTTTGTGGCATTCTTCGGTGTATTTTAAATTTTTTTTGAAATCCCACCAAAATCAATTGGATTTTATAGCATTGTACCTAAATCCTATCAACTCTGCGACATTTTATCAAGAATCCGCATAAAATCAAAATCTCATATAATCCATTAAAATTTATAGACTAAAAACAATCTATTAAAATTCTAATCAAATATACCCCTTTTAGTAAATTTGTATAAAAGTTCAATGTGGTGTATAATAATTTTGCCAATATATTATTAAAAAAGGATTTTTGTGAAAAATTAAAAAAAAAAGTATTTTACCACCCAAATTTAATTATACGATATGGTTACTATTTTTTTTTAAGATACAATATGGTTACTATTATAATTTTTAAGGAATATGATATTAAGGAGGTGTTTGGTCGAGAGAAGCATAAACTGTTTCTGGCTTATGCTTCACTTGACCCGTTTGTGTAAAGAAGTAGAAGCACTTTTAAGAAGCTGAGAATACTAACTTTCTCTCCTACAGCTTCTGCTTATTTTCCAAACACTTTATTAACTTATTTACTTCTCACTTCTACTCCACTTCTTTATTATAAACAAGAAGTCACTTCTTTTAAGCTAACCCAAATGGCCTCTAAAGCTATATTCAAATTTCTTTTAACAAGGGTAATTTGGTAAAAGGGAATCATGGGACTGGTGAGACACATAAAGAGTGGAAACCGAGAAACTAGGGTTTCAACTCATTAGTTTAAGTATGAGGCTCTGGTAAGGAGGTGGAGAGACGACGGTGTTTAAAATTGGGGCTGTCGTGTTGGTCCCCCTCCGCCACCATCAGAACCGATGATTTCAATCCTTTTATTACAGGACATAATAATGAAACACAGTCCCCTTCCTTCACTCACTCTTTCTTTCTTTCCTTTTTAGATATCGACATCGAGGGCTGTGACGATGAACAAAGAAACATTAACAACAGACTTGTGTCCGAATCGCAACTTGGCATTGGCAAACAAGACTGATGGTCTGTTCATAGGCAACTGCTTTGTTTGCAGCCATGGCGGTTTGGTCCCATTCTGTCTGATTTAAGGCGAATCTGAGCCCCTCTTTAGTTAAATTTATGTTTGTTTATTTTTTTACTTTAATTAGGGACTTAGAGATGTTAATTTATTGTTAAAAAGCGGATTAACAGAATATATTTGATAAAAATAGGCGATGATCTACCGGAATATTGATCGGATATATGATTTGAGTATCTTGTACTGAATAATTAATTGATAAGATAATGCTTGTTGTAAGTTTTATAATAATCCTTGCAAGTGAAGGAAGAAGTATCAGTACTATGTAATGATTAATCAATCTTGTAATTTTTATAAAGATCCTTGTAAATTGAAAAACTACTAGTAAAAAATCTCAAAATTGATAAGATTGTTAATGTTATTTGCACTATATGGGCTTAAATAATGAAATGACATTTAGGCATAAGTCCATCCATCTCCATTAGAAGAAACACACCATACCAAAGAACAGAGTGATCACAGTTGAAACAATGCCAAAGTTGCCGACTCTCTTTGTGGCTCCGGAGGCTTTAGGTGCTTGCGCTGGTGCTGCGTTGTTTTTGATCTTGGTCACCGGTGGTAGTGGCGGATCAACGACGTCCTCATTGTCAAGAACCGGGCTTGGTGGCAAAGCCGGTGGCAATGCAGTTTGATCGACTTGTTTGATTAGATTTCCGGGGCTAATAGCTGAAATGGCTATTGCAGTTGCAGGGTTGTTGACATCTGAGCAAGGATTTCCTGCATTGCACAAAAAAGCACCGTTTAATTCTTTAAAAACCGCGACATTATGGTTTCCGTTATATTTCTTAAGGGCCACCTACCAGTGCATAAGCACTCGATATACTTGGTATACTTGGTGGTCCGTACGTGGGGTTTACTTCTAAAGGTTCCGTTAAAAATAAAATAAAAGGATCAGGTGGAATCTGCTACTTGGGAATTTTACTTACTCAAGTATGCAGTTGCTGTTGCTGGATAATCAGTGACTAAACCATCTACTTTCAGTGAAGCAAATGTAGCAAGTTCAAGATAAGGATCTGCCAAGTAGTCCAGACTGAGGAAAAGATACTCATTCCTGATACGCGAGACGTATACAGATAAATTTCCAGCGTGCATTTCCTCCACCACTTTGGTGAAAGTAGTCGTGAAGAAACCAGAGTTTGTTTGAACAATAGACTCTCTGTCGATCACAACTGCATTAGCATTTTTCTTGATTTCTTCTACCACTGCTGGGGGTGCATCACTGACTGCTTCCTTGATAGACAGTACTCTTTCGTAAGTTGGAATGCTCTTGAATGCTGCTAGGACAGAGCTATCCTCTGATTGAATCATGACCTTTTGAGTGGTTTCCTTGTCGAGGCCTGCCTTCTGCAAAGCTGTGTTGACAGCATCTATTACACCAAGACCCTTCTTTGATGCTAGATAAGCAGCATTCTGGATAAGGAGAGTTCAAAGTCGTTACTAGTCTCTTTTGATAGGTAATTTGCGTAATTGAGTAGCAAAAGGGGGAGTTTAGACTTACTCTGATCTTAATCATAACCCCTCCAGTTTTTCTAGTCTTGGCAAGTTCTAGGAAGGCATCAAGAGTCAGGAACTTGCCCTTGTTCTTGTTCCTCGGGTTTCTTAACAAGCTACCGTCCTTGATAGGAACTTCAATAGTAGCTGCAAGTGCAATGCACGTGGATAAGTAGAACTATAAATCAGACATGTAGAGACCAAGATTAGAGAAGTTCTTGGTTTTGAAAACTTACGTTTGAGGGATTCAACTTCGCTCCAGGTAAGATCAAATGAGAAAATTCCGTTAGTTGGTTGAATTTCAGGGATATTGGAAGATCTGTCCATAAATGAAGTGACTGCTGTAGTTGTGCCAGTAAGATCAATGTTGCTGGAGCAGAAAGCAATTCCATCCTTTGACATTTGCACATTGCAATCGATTATGTCTGCCCCAGCATCTATGGCTTTCTGATACGCAAGGTCAGTGCAGCCAGGGAAATCACCACTAGCTCCATTGTGAGAGATGACCAGACCTGCTTAAAGGCAATTACAGATTCATTTTAAAGACCAGATAATTAAACAGGGTGATCAAAGCTGTGTTTTCAGATTTTCTCACCTTTTGTGGTTTTGGTAGTGATGTTCTTGCTCTGGGAAAAGCATGCTGCACAAAGAAGAGCACACGACGATGAAAATTAGCTATGACATGCCTTTGGAAAGTTGGAAGAGAAAATTAAGCATTGCAGACAGAATTTTTACCAATGGAATTTGATGCAGTAGATGGGAAATCTGTAAGCACACCATCAATGGAGAACTGAGAGTTGTCGATGAATTGGAGGTACTCGTTGACCGGATCATAACTATAATTGTAACTTGCCACCATATCATTTGAGAAACCAGAAGCATATACTTCAAGACCTAGTCTGTGGGCATCAGCTACAAGTGTAGTTGGGGCATCTGTGTAGTTGTCCTTGGTTATCGGAAAAATGTAGTCTTTAGGGACAACAATACCGGCTACAAAAGGCTTCAGTGTGGCAAGATCTATTTGACCATATTTTTGCCTGCTTGTTGGCTCAACATCTTCTTTGCCCAAAAACTTGAAGACAAGCTTTGTCTTGGTTTTGTCCACTTTCGTACTCAGAGACTTTAGGAAGTCGAGTTCTGAGGACGAAATGTGACTAGGCGTCCAAAGCTTACCTGATTCTTGAATGTATTTTGCTGCATCTAACTTATGTTGGGCATAGAACATGTCATTCTGCAGTATGGCACATAAATGAATCAAGAACATTGTGATTTAGGATGAGTTAGATAGAGTAAATTTACACACATATGGCTAAACTTTATCTGTTTGGTGGCCAAAATTTCAAATTTGCAGTATAGTGGCAAAATATCGCTTTTATATTTCAAAAAGCTGGGTATGAGCGACTTTTGAGGGGGAAAATTACTCTTTGTTCTTTAAAAAATGGCTCTAAACCACCTTTTCGAAGAGTTAAAGCAATATTTGGCTATAATATTGCAAATTTGAAATTTCAGCAAACAAAATGTAATAGAGGATAAAGTTTAGCCATAAATTTGCAATTTACTCTTAGAAATACGCAAATTGAACTCAAAAGATAGAACTCACGTCAAAATTTAGCCACATTCTATTTTTACCAGTTGCTGCAATTTCCGCAAGATCATCTGGAGTTAAAATCTGAGCCATGCCATCGAATGCACTTGATCGACTAAACACATTCTGCACATCTGCAGGAAAACAAAGCAAACCAAGAAGAGGCAAATATTAAACACAAACACTATGTACCATTCGAGAAATTGGTTTGTTGAACAAGGACTTACAAAATGTAGTGTTTTTCAGGTCATCCAACATGTAGTCCATGGCAAACCAACCATGCAAATCACGGCCATTGATATTGTAAGTCTTGTCTCCCTTCGGATAGGCCAGGGCTGCTGTTGTGGAAAGGTCGATGAGGATGTCTGTCGTGCAGACTCCAAGGTTGTCTTTCGTGAGCTGAACATTGCAGTACATGATAGTATCCGGAAGGCTTGTCATAGGAGCAAAGCTGTAAGCCTGGTCACTTGAATCAGGAAAAAGGCCCGAGTATCCACCACGAGCAACCACCACAGGCGGACCTCCTGTATTCACATTTGTTATTCAAATCAACGAATCAAAATGTTTTCATTCTGATAAATCATCGTTACTCACCACTTAAGGTCAAGAATTTCTTGTTGACGGAAGGCGGGGCATGGACATGTCCGTCCTGTGGTCCATGTTTGTGGTGACCAGAATTAGGATTATTTCGCGCTGCAGCTAAACCCGCCAGCAGCAACAAAGAAACGAAACACAACTGCCTGGACATGATCCCAGGCACCTGCATCAACCCGCAAAATGTACACATAATAAATAATCTAATACTCCCTCCGTCCTTTATACAGGTCGTTTAAAACACATGTAATCTGACACAACTTGACCGGTCCTTTATTCAGGACGTTTAAAACACATGTAATCTAACATAATTTAACAATTCCTTTATACAGGTCTTCAAACAACGCATGATCAACGAAAAAAGATAAGAAAATGTAGAAACAGAGGAATGGAATCACCGGGACGGACTTGATTAGTCATTTCTGGAGGATGAACCTCAGGAAACTAGAAAGGCATTCCCAGATGGAGTTTCTTGAGGGAAAGAAACCCAATGAGGGAATGGAATGAATGTACAATCCAGCTACGAAAATATGAAGAGAAGCAACGGGTTTGTATTAAATATAGCTACCACAAGTTAATCGCATTAATTATCGGTCATTATTTAATCAGCTTATATCTTGAATGTAATCCGGACATTATTGCGAGAAGCTGTATTACGTGTACAGTATCTATATGACGGGCGAGGAGGAACACTAGCTTCATACTTGACGGTTCTCAGATGTTACACTTCTATTTTTCGCATATATTTGTGCAAGAGAGGCTCACTATTAGTTCTCACATAACTTTATCCATGATCAGGATAACTTTTGGGCAGACTTAAAATTTTGAAATTATTCCTTTTATTATAAAATAATAATTATCTTGATTTTTTACACGTAATTTAAATTATAAATAAATTTATTTTTATAGATCATTTTCTAAAAAAAATATAGATGTTAAAATTTTATTTATGAAAAAATATATCTATAAGTATGTTTTATTTTGAGTAAATTACATGCAAAAAGTCAAAACGATTATAATTTGAGAATGAAAAGAGTATTACTTATAATTTATAGTGATATAATGTGATAAGTTCTTAGTTTAAATTGTCCTTTTGAGTTATTTCATATTATAAATGACTTACGAGTTATTAAAATAATAATAATAATAATAAATTTGATAATTTATTTATTTAGTATTGAAATTAATTTTTATTAAAAAGATTATAAAAATAGAATAATCTGATTAAAAAAATATACCATACTTTTGGTTGAATTTGATTAATTACACAAACAAATATTTTTGAGCTTAGAGTCTGAAATGACTTAAAATCCGGGATTAAAGCTCAGCAAATACCTTCTATATCCATAACCAATTGTTTATTTATTTACAATTTTGAAGTTCCGGTTCTGTTTAAATATAACTTCAAAATTTCTACTCCAATCATTCTTCTGAATCACTTCTCTGTGCTTAAAAGAAAAGCTCAAAAAGCTCACAGACGATGGGACTGGAACCCCTGAAATTTTTCTCAGGTTCGTGTTCAACTGGGAACTAGAAAACATTCAAGATCTCAGCCGCTTTTTGAAATGGGTAATTTGAAGACATGAATGTTTTGGAGTGTTTCGTATTTTTGGCTTTCAAAATTTTTAACAGTAACATCATCTCTGCCTATACAAATCGATTAGAATCCACTTCGTTATATACATAATATAGTATAAACTACTGAAGTTTCTTTTTATGTATTTTAAATCACGTGTAAAAAGTTAAATTGATGATTAAAAAGTGACGGACGAAGTATACACGAATCTCATAAACGAAGAAAATGCAACAACTTTCATTTATACAAGAATGTAGTACCCACTTATTACTATACAATGAACTCCAACATTTTAAACTACATATATAGCTTCAGAAATCACAAACAAGCTTGTGCAACACTTTACATAACCAATACAAACACAAAATACATCTCCATTCATCCATCTACTTGCGTGGATGGGTGTTCTTTTTATCGCCCGTTCCGCTAGCCACCTTAGCCACATCGGCGGCGCTCGCTTCCGGCTTCTTATGCGAGTAGAGAATGGTGTAGCCGATAGCCGCCAGAACGGCAAAGCCACCGAACACAGCCATCTTCGGACTCGACGTACCTCTGTTGCTAGCCGGTAGTGTTTGGTTCGCGTGTTTCATGTTCGAATTCTGTGACGGAACATTATGTTGTTTCGAGTCCGTTCCCATCTTCGATTTGCAGATGATTTTGATGGATTATGCAATATATGAGAATTTTCAGGTGCTAGTTCAGAAAAATATGTGCTCAAGGGGATATGCATGGTTTTATACGTGCATGCATGGCTGAGTAGTTTGCATGTGGTGGATATTGAAAATAGGAGTTTGAGTGGGAGTGAATCAATGGCTTTGCATAGTTGAGCTTTGGTCCATCTAGTTTCCGAACTACAAGCATTTGACTGGTTTCATGCCCCATATAACTAATGAAGAAATGAGTGGTTTATCAAAATTTGGTTCTTATATAATACTATGTGAAATGTATTATTAGTAACTTAATTGAACTTTTGATTATTTTCGCATGATTTACTTGCACATTAACTAAAAAATCAGGAATCAGAATTAGTCGGTTGATCAAACGATTCATAATCTATACGAGATTTATCAGAAGTTTTTATAAATCGAGGATTTCAAGTCAAAACGGAATATAATTGATAAATCAATGAATTTTAAAAATTATAGTCGGGAAAATATTAATAATCAGGAATTTTTGAAAACACTATATGGGCATTTTATTAGTTATTCGAGTTTTATTTTTTAATTTTTTTTATTAATATTAATTTTAGCTATCGAGTCAAAATTCGTGAAAATATGTGAAGAAGTAATATGATTTCACGGATCGACTGCAATGGTAACTAGACATAACTTGCAAGGAGAAACATGGTGGTGGGGTGGGGGTCTTTTTGTAGTCTGGAGATCTTATCCTGGCTTGTCCATTAGCAATCAGTGCGGTTGGTTGTAAGTTCACTCAATAGTCTTGAAGAAGATAATGTGTATAATTCATTCAAGTTTTAACCCTCGGTCATACGCAAGTAATCTTCTACCTTTTTTCACCTCTTTCCGGTAGCTTTGTATGATATAATATAAAATTTATTATTATTCCATATAAACACATATTCAACCGACCATGCAAGTTACCGCAAACTCCCAAAAGCGAAAAGAAAGAAACAAAGTCGACCAGTGCACACTACACACAGAACTGTCGAGTTATCATCATCCATACACGTATGTCTGGGATCCAGAAGCTTCCCTACCTTATCAATAAAAGAGATACCATGGTGCCCTTTTTCTCCAAACCAAAATCTAATGGCAAACAAAGAAATGGAAGTGGTAAAAGGGCTAGACTTGGAGAGGTACATGGGGAGGTGGTATGAAATAGCTTCCTTTCCTTCGTTTTTCCAGCCAAGGACTGGAGAGAACACCAGAGCTAACTACACTCTGAATGGAGATGGAACTGTCCATGTTCTGAATGAGACCTGGAGCTCTGGAAAGAGGGATTTCATCGAAGGGACGGCTTATAAAACCGACCCTTCGAGTGATGAGGCCAAGCTCAAAGTCAAGTTCTATGTGCCTCCTTTCCTTCCTATCATTCCTGTTGTGGGAGATTACTGGGTTTTGTATATTGATGAGGATTATCACCATGTTCTTGTTGGGGTGCCTAACAGGAAGTCTCTTTGGGTAATTTCTCGATCTCAGGCCTTTTTACTAACTGAGACTTACTTAAGCTTGTAGATATATGTTTGGCTAATCATGGTTTGATATCTGCAGATACTATGCAGAGATACTCATATCGACGAAGAAGTCTACAACCGTCTGGTGCAGAGGGCGGAAGCTGAAGGCTATGATGTGAGCAAGCTTCACAAGACACCACAGGCTGATCCTCCTCCGGCGAGTGAAGAAAAGCCGACTGACACAGGCGTTTGGTGGATCAAATCCCTTTTTGGTAAGTAGAAGGGTGAACATTAAGGGCAGATCACATGTCTTGGCAACTATAGGAATAAAGGTTTCGGACCAAGCAGTGCTAGAACTTATGAATAGGCTTTGTAAGGGTCTTTTGTGCTAGTAATGTATTGTAAAAGGGTGGCTACTTTCTTAAATGTTTCCGTCAATGAAGTTTTCAGAATTTGAGTGCTTGAGACTGAAAAAGAACTTGCGAGCAAGTTTGTTGCAGACCTTTAGTGTTTAAGGATGCGATTTCACTCCAGTGCACAACACAAAAAGGTTCATGCAAGTGATGTTGGTAAACATTATTACATTAGTGTACAAATGAAGCAACCATTAAATTATCTTCTATGTGAACTTTATTCCCTGAGGTTACTACACTGAAGTATTATGAATAACCAAAATTTGATAAACCAAACAAGTTTAGCAAGTACCCAGTTGAAGCATTCATTCTAATCCGATACATTTAAACTTGCCAATATCATCAATATACTATTCTTTGATTATATAAGCTAGGATACATGAATAAAGAACAGATGTTTCGACACAACACCTTATAAACAGCATAGCTTACTTTAACTTCATCAAAGTATAACAATAAACAATGGCTTGGCCAGTCTCTCACTTCAGAATCTTCTATAATATTGTACAGCACTGATTGGTTTTCTTCGCCTGTTTGTAGAACATCTGTTTGAAGAATTACCACCAACATGTTTAAGTATTAGCAACAAGCAACTTTATTTTCACAATAACAAAACAGAAAAAACATAAACAAAGGCCATATATGTAACAGACACCCATATAGATACTCTTTCTGGATTAATAGCTCATAGCATGATTACAAGAATGAACATGTGCTTATGGCAGAAGAATAGAAGAAAAAAACGATTCTGTGGATACATAGGACATACATTAAAAATATACCTTTAATTATAAAGCAAAATTATAAATGCCCTACAGCTTAGAGTTCACCTCAAGTCCTCAACAAGTATTGAAACATATAATTCAGAATAGTATAATTACTATGGGATTCATGACAAATCAAGTTCAAAGTAAATTGGTGAGGGTTACTAGGAAGCTCTGGAACTGATATAAGTACCTGTGAAGCTGCACTGAGATCTGAACTCTTCTCAACCAAACTGTCCAGCTTCTCCCCTCGAGCAAGAACACTATCGATCGTCTTGTGCTGTATGATATTACAATATAAAATTCATGTCATGGCTTTTTACCAGATAAACTTCTTCTTTTTTTTTTTTTTTTGGGGGGGGGGGGGGGGGGGGGGGATAAATAAAATTATACATCTTAAATTCATTCTACATTTTCAAATTAGTGTCTCATACCAAGACAACATACACATAATTATATACATCATTTATAGCATAAGTTAATGAAATTACATGGAATAATTCACTTATGAGAATCACTTTCAAAAGAAGTTGTCAGGCCTTGTAAATCATTTTGAACTTGATCACTTCAAGGTTAAATGTCTGCTTTATATTAAGGATCCGACCCAGATCTCATACCAATTAAATATTAAATTGTTAACATTTGGAGTCACTTTAATATAAGAACTTACCAAAATAATTTTTGTTTCATCCAGTTCTCTCTGGATCTTCAACAGTTTGTCAGCCTCAGCAGGGTCCTGTATATTAAAATACATAGTGGAGTTTCTATTAATCTGCTGCAGTAGTCGAAAACTTAACTAAAAAACACCAAGATGGCAATACATTTTGTTAAAGTAATGTTGGAAGTTGGAACCATATATATACCTGAAACTTGGTCAAAGCTTCATTTAGATACGGCCATGGTTGAGCGTTATCCGCCTGAACAGTCCTCCATGACTCCCCAAAATTCTTTTGGTACTCATCTATTAACTGTAAAACACCAACAGATTATTAGAAGTCAAGTAACTGTCTGGCACATCAATACGCTTGTCATTGTAAATTTGTAATGACTGATAGTGACACCTGACTTGCCACAACCCAAACTAACAGACAATGAAGGAATGATCATAACTGCCTCTTACTTACAAATATGCTGATGTCTTGTATGATATTACCTTATCACTCCCTTGTACCTATTACTTTTCACTATTATTTGGTTAAATAGTATGAATTTAAAGAACTTTGAGGACAACTAAAAGTGAAGGGATTTTTAAGTTTGTGAAGAAGTATGAATGAGGCAATCCCTTGTACCTGTATTTTAGATTTCTTTAGATCGAATGTAGGAACTAGGAAGAAATGAAACTTTTTAATATTTGTCTACAAAGAAGTAAAAATTTCACTTGACTCGCACCCTAACCTTATTCCTTCAAACCAATCAAAAGATATAGCTTCAAACTTTTTAGCAATCTCTATGATAAATTTGAAGATGAAGTTGATCAAACAATAAAACTAAAATTATTATTGAAATGAATAGTCGAATACATATATACACACAAAGACAACCATAACATACATATGCACCTCAACTCGTGAAAGTTAATCAAGTTGAGCCCCTTTCCCAGTACTAAATAAACAACTATGTGAAAGAACGGGAAGAAATAAAAGATACCTAAAGTAGAAGAAAGATCTTCTTACTAAAAAAATCTATTAGTGAAAATCGAACGAGTACAAGCAATTCACCTATATAAAACTGATACAGACGCACCTGGTTTAACAAAGAGAACGCGCTTCGAACAGGGTAATGATCATCCATAAATCCCAAGACACAAAGACCATTCCTATTATATGAATGCACCTTGTACTCTATCAACCAACAAAAGAGCAAAAATCAATAATAAAAAACAATTCAACAAGTTCTCCATTAACATAACTAACTGACATCAACATTCTACAAAAAGAATCTCCATAACTAAAGGCTCTACACAATATCAATCTAAACTCGAAAACTCTACATCATTCCAACCCTGAAATTACACAATTTCCCAACTTGTATTACAATTTAAATCAAATCATCATATAAAGTCCAACAATTACAAATAAAAAAAGAATTTTTATGACCAATTCACCAGCTTACAAATCATTAAAAAAAACGTAGATCCGAAACTCAATTGATCACTAATCAGAGGGGAGAGAGAGGGAGAGGGAGAGGGAGAGAGACCTTCGTGTTGAACAGACTGGCGTTGAGAAGGAGGAGTGCGACTAGCGACGGTACGGCCGACGAAGACGATGAATTCCCTAACGCTGGGGCGTTGAAAGTAACCGAAATGGCTGACATCCGTCGCATTCGCTAGAATCACCGGATCCGCACCGGCCGGATGGCATTTTACCACCAGTAATGCAGTGATCTTCATTGATCGTTATGTGTATATGTATGTATCTACTCACTCTGTTTCTGTATCTATCTCTCGGAAACAATCATAACAAGAAGACGGTGTGTGCTTTGTTTTCGTATTCGTTTCATTATTGTTATATTTATCTAATCTAGAATTTAATTATGGGCTGAATATCAAACAAGTAAATTTATATATATTGTCAAAAAATCTACATATTCAATGGGTTAATTATCAAGAAAATCTACATATCCAAATCGGAAGTTGCTAAACTTTTATCAAGAAAATTTAGGATTTTATGTTAACGATCAGATAATATGTGTGACTATGTGCTTCGGTCCATGTAATTTTTTCTATCTCTCATCTAGTTCATATTTAATTCAATTATAGAAATTTCTTTCATATCATGTATTTATTTAATGCCATTTTGCTATATAGAATTTTAACTTCCTTCACCCAAAAAACTTCCTTCATCTTTTATAATAAAGTCATTAATTTTACGTTGGTTATGTTATATTATTTTTATTAACACATCAATATTTTTATATTCATCAATTTTGTTTCACATAGGAAAATTTTCATTTTCCTTCACATCTAGACAATATCCAAAATTTTATTTTGATTTATCATCTAAAAATCCAACTCCTGGATTATTAAATTTTTTTGATTAAATTATATTAGTAAATATCGAATCGTAGCTGATACTGTGTGTTTAGTTAAAAATTCAACCCATTTGCATCTTACAAATTAAAATTGTTGTTTTGTGAAAAATCCACCTATCTACACCACAAAAATTAAAAAAACGTATTTTATAATATTTCCAATAAATCTATGATCAGTCCTGATATTTTCTAAAAAAATCTGGTAAGATAAATCGGTAAACCAGCATTTTGTCACGTTGGATCCAGAAAACAAAACGTATAGTATAGCCGTGCAGGCAATTGTTTGATTGCGGCAAATCTGAAGACTCGAGGACTGCACAATTTTACTAGTACCATGTGCTCTTGTGCTGTCCTTGTAGCTTAGACCACCACCATCTGTCCATCTCTTCTTTATCCCCACCACCACCCCTCAGAGTGAACTTCACTTTCTTATCCTCACACTTACCGCAATTTCTCATCCTTCACCATTCTCCTTAATATTACATGAAACTTGTATTATTCATGATCAGATTGTGTTCGATAATCATGCAAGAATTGACTTCTCGTAAAACTTGTAAGTTGGATAAGTAACTTCCCGTGTTCTATCATCTATGATCACTCAATCCATGCACCGAATAACAACAAAAAAACACATTGCTACCGGTAGGACTTGGGACGACAGATGATAAACTCTCATTGGCCACTGAGCTATCCAACCGTGCTCGCTACCAGTTTTTTAAATGACATAAAATAGCACTTAGTTCTAATATGTGGTTAATTATCCCTTTTCTGATATGTATTAGTATCTAAACCAGATTCTTGAATCAGAAAGATGTTGAAAAAAAAGTTAGCAACTTTATCAAATGATGCCAAACGAGCCATAATTCCCACAAGAATGGGTATGTGCGTGTGTCAGTGTGTGTACGTATATGTATGTCCCCAAAGATTCGCCTAACACGACATCACAGTAAAAGCCTAACAATGCTCCGCTTACCACTTGATGTCGTACTTTCTCGGTTCCGGCTGATCTTCAAAAATCAGTAAATTAGTGAAATTATTTTTCAAGATACAAACTTGTCTTTTGTTCCTGATTTTATGTATTACTTACAAATAATTATAGGGCTTGAGTGTTGTAAAAAACGAGAATCAAATTTAATTGAGGAAGACACGGAACAAGGATTAATTGGATTGATCGGAAATTAACGAGATGATAAATCGGAGATTTAATCGATCCGACCAACTACAGAACAGGACGTTTAGAATAATGACAGTGACGCATAATCTTTTTCCGGGAATCTTTTAATTTTTATCTGTTTGCTATATATATGCATCAAGAATATCAACACTAAGTCACAAGATTTCATTTGTAGTGAGGTGGAATCAATGGCTGCATCTTCATTCTTGCTCATGTTTCTTGTCTCTCTTATCTTAATTGCAGCAACAGTAGAATCAAGACAAGCAACTGCTTATTTCCCAGGATCAGTAGCACATTCATCACAAGAAGAAGCTGCCAAGACTCTGAAACATGATGAAACACCATACAAAACTCAGTACTTTCCTCAGATTCTTGACCACTTCAATTTCCAGCCTGAGAGCTCCAAGGTTTTCTACCAGAAGTACCTCATAAACAGCAAGTTCTGGCACAAGGGAGCTCCTATATTTGTTTACACTGGCAATGAAGGGAATATTGAATGGTTTGCTAACAACACTGGCTTCATGCTTGACATTGCTCCACAGTTTCATGCCCTTCTGGTCTTCATTGAAGTCAGTACATCTTCACACACGCACACACACACAAAGATTGTCACTTTTTTTACAAAAAAAGTAAGATTTGCAAAAATACTCATGTTTCCAGACTTATTTTCAAAAATACAGTCGAACTTGCAATTGAGGTTGCAACACAGTTGATTTTGAGGTTACTGGCGTTGCAAATGAGGTTGCACTGTATGTTTGAAAATAATTTCTGCAACTTGGATATTTAAACCGAAAAATAAATTAGGCTTGTATGCCTTACAAGGTGGGACGGGATAAGTCCTTACCACTAGGCTATCACTTTATTAGTATCTGATATTTTCTTTCGAAAAGAAAGGAGTCATTGACTCATTGTTAGTCTTGCTCATTGGTTGTGTAATTCTGTTTAAATGTGAGGATTCAGCATAGATATTATGGGGAATCGAAGCCATTTGGTAATGACTCTTACAAATCTGCTAAGACATTAGGCTACCTGACATCGCAACAAGCATTAGCTGATTTTGCTGGCCTGATCAGGAGCTTGAAACAGAATCTTTCGTCTGAGGCCTCCCCAGTTGTGGTCTTTGGTGGTTCGTATGGAGGCAGTGAGTTCTTGAATTATCTTAATTTACATGTGTACATTTAGTTTGATGATCATATAACTTTATCCAGTTTTTACATGAATTGGAATTCATTTTGATAGAAGGAGAAGTACTGATTGTTACATGATAAGCATTCTCCATTTTTGGGTTTATTTCCAGTGGATACAAATATACAATAATTGTAGTAAAATTCATGTCAGATACGGAACAACAATTATTTACTTTTGGAGTCTACTAATAATCTACTCGTGACCTTGTTTCGACATTATGATTTTGTTTCTCAGTAAGATTATTTTTACCCTCTTTCTTCTTGTAGTGCTAGCAGCCTGGTTTAGACTGAAATATCCACATATAGCCATCGGAGCTCTGGCTTCATCAGCCCCGATTTTGCAGTTTGATGTCATAACTCCGTGGTCTAGCTTCTACGATGCTGTCTCTCAGGATTACAAGGTGAGCCTGTTGAATAATAATTTGATTTATTCAGACTTCCAGAATGAGAGAGTGGTGGTTACAATAATAATTTATCGCCTATTCTAACTGAATCAACATAATTCAATTTCAAAAAAAATCAGGACGTAAGCTCGAGTTGTTATGATGTGATAAAAGGCAGCTGGGACGAACTGTTTGCTATGTCAACTACTGCAAATAGTCTTCCTCAACTCAGCAAAACTTTCAAAACTTGCAAGTAAGTCACATAATTCACACCATTGCCTTTTACGGGCAACTTGGTATTTTTAATAAAATTTTCTTTTGATTTCAGGAATCTTGAATCAGTATATACTGCAAGAAATTGGTTAATGTCGGCTTTTATTTACACAGCCATGGTGAATTACCCGATGGAAGCCAATTTCATGAAGCCGCTTCCTGCTTACCCTGTACAAAAGGTGCTTCAGTTAACATTACTACATATGAACTTACAAACTTTAGTAAAAATTCCAAGCACATTAACTAAAACACTTGTATTACAATTGCTACTTCAAATTTTTCGGCATGCTCTGGATGTAGATGTGCAGAATTATTGATGATTTGCCTGCTGGAACTTCCAAGCTCATTAAAACTTTCGCTGCTGCAAGCTTGTATTACAATTATTCAAGCACAGAAAAGTGTTTCAACATAGGAAAAGGCAGTACTGATACTCATGGTCTCCATGGTTGGGACTGGCAGGTATGCATTATCGGTACATTATTTCTTAGACGATACAAAAGTACTATAAATTTGTTTATATGTAATCAAAACCCACGTGGTCTGAATTTGTCCTAAGTATCAGCATAACTTAAATAAGAATAACTTATAAGTATAAAAGTGAAGTATATGGTTCTATTTTACTGATATTCAACATATCTATTATTTTAGGCCTGCACAGAGATGGTCATGCCCATGACTTGCTCGAATGAGAGTATGTTTCCTCCATTTTCCTTTGATTACAAGCGGTTTGAAGAGGATTGCTTAAGTACTTTTGGAGTTAAGCCCCGGCCACACTGGATCACTACTGAATTTGGTGGAAGTGTAAGTTTCAAAATAACTACTAAATTTTTATTAACGAGATAAAATCTAATCCCATCATTTGTTATGCACAGAGGATTGAACAAGTGCTCAAGAGATTTGGTAGTAATATCATCTTTTCCAATGGAATGCAAGACCCGTGGAGTAGAGGCAGGTCAGTCGATATCCGCCTCTTAAGCTAACTCAGATGATCATTTTTCGGCTTCAATAAACCTTTCTTAGAACTACATTAGGAAGATGAAGAGAAAATAAAACATGTTCGTTTTCCATGACTTTCCTAATTGTCAACGCTAACAAAATTGAAAGGAATTTTTGTTTTAAATTTTGCAGTGTTCTTAAAAATATATCAGAAAGCATTGTAGCACTGGTAACTAGGGCTGCACATGGGCTGGGTTGGGTTGGTTTTAACCATTTAGGTAACCCAACCCATTTAGTTCGGGTCACAAAAAAATAACCCATTAATATCAAAAAAATCCTACAACCCAACCCTACTACTTATGCGATGGGTTGGGTCGGGTTGGTTTGGGTTGAATGGGTCGAGCAAGCAAAAAAGTTTTCATAACAATTATATTTTCACAAGTTAAGTAGCTAACATTGACTCTAGGTGAAATAAAATCCTACAAGTTAAAGAAAAGAGAAAGTCCATACTGCAAGTTAAAAGAAAGAAGTGCTGCTAATAACCGGTATATCTGAATGTGCTATACTAAAAGAGTGACCATATTATTTATATGGATTGCTTATCACATCTAATAACAGACCTTATTAACTTCCTAGCTAGATTGGAGTTTAACAACCAATTAGATGCAAGACTTAATACTACTACTATATATTAATTTACTCTTTTATAATAGTTAGATCGGGTTGGGTTGGGTTAGGGTTTTAAATAGGTAAACTCTGACCCAACCCAATATAAACGGGTCAATTGAAAATTAACCCAACTAACCCATGGGTTTGGATGGTTCGGTTTGGACGGCCTAATTAAGGGTTGGGTTGGGTCGGTTTATGCGGGTTCGCCGACCCATGAGCAGCCCTACTGGTAACCAAGAAAGGTGAGTCTTTTGTGATACAATTTTGCTTCTGGTTTTTGGTAGTGGCCAATCAAAAAAAATTAAGCACTCGCACACACACGCCTCAACAGAGTCTCAAACCCGCAACACATTGTTATAAAGAAGAATTTTTCATCAATGTTCAACTAATTGTACTTGTAGGAGCTCATCATCTTGACCTCCGCTCTGCAATAAAAGAAGATCCAGAATGGCTTACAATGCAGAGAAGGCAAGAAGTAGAGATTATCCGAAAGTGGATTGATCAGTATCACAGTGACATCTCCAGTAATGCAAATTCGGAGATCTGATGCTTATGGTGATCTCATATTCTAATTAGTATAGCATTCGTGGATGTGAATAATAAAAGTTGAAACAAGTGTTTTAACTGTTATATTGATATCAGATGAAATGGATGGTCATTTTAAGATAAATTCAAATAGTCCTAATTCTTATATAGATCCATCGATGAAGTAAGTTTACGTTTTTGGAGAACTGATAACTTAACAAGATTTCGTATTTAAAAACAACGTCAAATGAATTATCATTCCAACAATGCAACTTTCAGTGTTTACAATGTGAAAGTCTGGTAAAAAAAGGAAAATATCAAACAGAATTCAACTCAGGTGACTCTGAAACTTTTTTCAAGAACTAAAATGATGAAAATCATGAAAAAAGATCATTAAGTGAACACATTGTTGCATGATTATACACATGATGCAGCTAATGCAGACAGAATAAAATAATGAAAATGCAATTAATAGAGCAAATGGGTAGGGTTGTTATTGTCTTCACAAGTTGACTCTTTCTTTATTACTACAAACCCTTACAATAATAGTCAAATGCTGCCTATTATAACGCGGTTTGAGCTTTAAATGAATGATTTTTCAATTAATATTACAAGCAATACAGCTGTAATAAAAACAGTATTATGAATACTCCCTCCGTCCCACAATACATGTCACTTTGACTTTTTTCACGTAATTTGAGGTGCAAATATAACATATGTCTATATATTATTTTTCAAATTTTCTTTTTATGAATAAAAATATGGATGTTATACTTTTATTCAGAAAAATAAAATTTGAAAAATAATGTATAGAAGTATGTTTTATTTGCACATCAAATTACGTGCAAAAAGTCAAAGTGACATCTATTTTGGGACGGAGGGAGTATAATATTTGTCAACAGATCTAAATGTCCCATATAAGCCTGTAGATCTTCTTTACCTGGAAGTTTCAGATTATAAGTGAACTATTCTTGTTTTTGTTTTTCTTGAAAAATTTGAGGTGACCCATTTGATATATAAGTCAAAACTGTGTGTTTCGTTTGAAATTTCTTGGTCTTGAAGGGTTTGTCATCAATTTTGTTGTTTCTAATTTCGGGACATATTAGTACTGTACTAGTTTAGGGCAGGGTGGGTGAGAAGTCTTTCCAAAGATGGAAAGTTCAAGAAATAATAGGAAAGTGGAGAAGAGGGCTTTTGATGATGGTGGGGAGGATCAAGATGATGGTTTGCATCAGTCAAAAAGGCCCAAGTTACCTGGTTTGGCAAGGTTGGTGTTTTATTGTTTGTATGTATATCTGTGTGTATAGGTTTTTGTTATATCCAATATTGAAATTGATTGTTGATGTTTACGTTTGTTTGTAGTATATGTAGTTTATTAGCATTGGATATGCCAGCAAAATCACCATGTTTTTTTAGGGCATCAGTGTCGCGTGTGGGAGATAGAGAATACATACTTGAATCATAATAGAAGAAGCAATCAGACCCTAAATGCGGCAGACCATTAGTTGAGTGCGATGCATCGGTAGGATTTAGTTTAACTAGGACTCTGGCTGTTATTTAGTTGCTATGGCCTATGTATGTCCTGTAATTGGTAGGACTTTTAATTATATGGCATAACATCTGGAACTGACTCGGTAAAAGATTGTACTTTTCGAGATGATTTCTATAGTCTGCTAGTTGCCCATCTATCTCCAGTCTCAGTGAGTTTTCTCCCCTGTTAGGCTGTTGCCATATCCTTAAGTAAAAGTTAGAATGTCTATAAGTTGGAATTATGTGTTCGATTGTCCTTTTTCAAGCTAAAAGTAGGTTCTATGCCCTAGTATTTGCATCCACATAAACCTTAAAGAGAATCGACTTGTAGCTGAACTTCTATTTTGTGTAATTCTGGTACTTCTAGTGATGTAATGAGCATTCAGGGTTTTTTGTTCATCTAAGTACCTACTTGTTTGTTTCCACAGCGTGATTGTGGAGTCTCTGAAGGTTGATAGCTTGCAAAGACTTTGCTCATCCCTGGAGCCTCTCTTCCGCAGAATTGTGAGTTGTAGAATTAGTCATCTCTTGGTTGTACTAGAGAGTCTCGTGTTAATTTGTAGTGGAAAATGGGAAATATTTTCTTATATGTGCAAAGTAACAACAATAAATTGGAGGACTCATGTTCGTTGTGAATACAGTTTTTTTATGATTATTGACATATGGTATATGGTTCGGTCTTGAGATTGATCTTTATATTTACAATAATTCTAGCCATGTAACTAGTAGAATTATATATTTGTAGTCCTATATCAAATTTCTTCTTAATTAAAAATGTGGGCAAATACCGTGGCAAAAAAAAAAAAAAAAAATGTGGGCAAATACAGAAAGAAATTGAGTAATTTCCTTGCAGAAAGAGTCTAATTGTAGACTGGGGGTCTGACAAATAATTTGTATATATAGTGAGGTCTGCATTCTTTGACACTTGACTTTGCTATGTCATATCAGGTAAGTGAAGAGATTGAGCGAGCTTTGACAAAATTGGGCCACGCCAATGCGATTGAAAGGTACTTTTTTTATGCCTACATAATTCATTTTTTTGCTAGCTATTTACCTTAATTTGCACCTCTAGAATATATATGTATAGCCCGTTTTTTGGGTCTATGGTAAATATTCTATTCCTACTGGTACTTGTTTAAGATAATTGCAATAACAAAGTCCAGATAACACAGGATATATTCCTGAAACTGTTATCCAGAGGAACTTGTTGGAAATTTTATCAATGAAACATATTTCTGATAGTGAGTGCTGACCTGGGAGCTTATGATGACACAACCGTAACTTTCACATTGCATGAATATATGACAACTTAATCAACTGATAAAGTATTTTTCCAGACATTGCTAATTTGCTAGTAGGCTTAATTTCCTAAAGATCTTATTAGTATTTTGACTGTCAAATTTTTTGTTTCATAAGCATGCCAAGATTACTGAAAACTTGTAACCATGGTAAACCGGATTTTATTTTAGATTTGTAATAATTTAGATTTTTAAAATTTCTATTACATTTTGAATTTAGTTTGACTTATGGCAAGCTACTTAAGAAGTTGTATTTTAGCAGCAACAGCTCTTTGCCGCCAAGTATTAAAGGTCCAGAAGGAAAGAATTATCAACTCCACTGCAGGACCAGGATGCCACCTCATCTATTCACAGGTGGGAAAGTAGAGGGAGAGCAAGGAGCAGCTATTCATATTGTCTTGCTTGATGTTAGCACAGGTAGAGTTGTGCAAACTGGACCAGAATCAGCAGCCAAACTGAATGTTGTGGTTCTTGAAGGAGACTTTAATGAGGAAGCTGATGAATTGTGGACAGAAGAACATTTTGAAAGCCATGAGGTCAAAGAGCGTGAAGGGAAAAGGCCACTTTTAACTGGAGAACTACAAGTAACTTTAAAGGAAGGGGTTGGAACTCTTGGAGAGCTTACTTTCACTGACAATTCGAGTTGGATAAGGAGCAGAAAGTTCAGGCTTGGCGTCAAAGTAGCTCCTGGAAACTGGGATGGGATCAGGATTCGCGAAGCTAAAACAGAGGCCTTTGCTGTTAAAGATCATAGGGGAGAATGTAAGTTTTTCTTTACAGACAGTATGAAAAGTCTTTATTGGTTAAATCACTGTAATAGTTTTTAGTCCAGTTCTACTTCTCTGTTTAGAGAAGTATGAATAGGCTGAAATTTCATCATTGACATTTAACATAGATGTTGTCTTGTTATTACTTCAGTATACAAGAAGCACTACCCACCTGCTTTGCATGATGAAGTTTGGAGATTGGATAGAATAGCGAAGGATGGGGCACTGCATAAGAAGTTGATGAAGTCCGAAATTATAACGGTGGAAGATTTCCTTCGTATTCTTGTTAGAGATCCACAGAGACTAAGAAATGTAAATCCTCTCAGCCTTTCCACATATCTATGTTTGTTATAATTGTATGGTGGTTCATTACAAATTTTTGACCTATACTTTACTGATTCATTAAGACTAAACTCTGCGATTTTTATTTTTTTTGATGTGATATTTGCACTGTAGATTCTCGGGAGTGGTATGTCAAATAGAATGTGGGATAACACAGTGGAACATGCCAAGACATGCGTTCTAGGAGGGAAACTTTACATCTATTATGCAGATGGAGTTCATAGCGCTGGTGTTGTCTTTAACCACATCTATGAGCTTAGAGGTCTAATTACAGATGGGCAGTTCCTCCCTCTAGAATCACTCAATCACAATCAAAAGGTCCCGGATTCTTTCTTGACCGTTTTACTTTATTTTATTTGTCAACAAATATTGTATGTGTTGCATGACAGAATTTGAAAAGATCCAAAATTGCTGAATAGGGATCCATTAAAATTCTAATCAGCTGCATGCTTTATACTCTCATTTAGTCTGTATGTCAGCATTTCATGGAAAGTTATTCTTAAGTTTTAGCTTTCCTTCTGATATTTTAAAATTTTACAACCTTATATTTTATGCAGTGCACTGAATAGTTGCAATTGTATTTACAGATGTTAGTGGATGCTCTGGTGAAAGGAGCATATGAGAATTGGAATCAAGTCGTAGAATACGATGGCAAAGTCCTCAATGATTTGTCTATGAGTAAGAAAGGAACACAAGCTCTGATTGCACCTGCTGCTGACCAGAACCTTATCACCAATCACTATTACCCACCTACAGAGAGCAGGCAGCAATATCTTCCTTCTGAACCAATCCCGCAAGAACAAAATAAAATGAACAATCAAATAATCCATCAGTTGATTGAATTTCCATTCACAAGGTCTGGGACAGTGGAAGGGATAAGTATGAGTTCTCAACAAGCTCATTTATCAGGTAACATAGACTATGGATCAGCTGGAATTTCCGGAGTAGGTGGATCTTTCATCTCAGGAGATTGGTCAGCTGCACGTGAAGGACAGGGTTTTGGAGACTTTTTCTCTGAAGATATTCGCTTGAGGAGTTCTGAAATGTTGGAGAGTGATGACATGCAGAAACTACTAAAGAACTTTGGTATGGGTTCTACTTTTGGCCATGCTGATGACACATCGTACTGTTACAACATTCCTTATGAACAGCATCAAGTGAATAACACGTGTGAGCAAGAACGTGGTCGGAGTTCAGGGAAGGCTGTTGTGGGATGGCTCAAGTTAAAAGCTGCTCTGAGGTGGGGAATCTTTGTGAGGAGGAAAGCTGCTGAAAGAAGAGCACATCTCATCGAACTTGACTAAGTTCTATGTTTATGAATCATCATCTGTCTTTTCTGACATCTAATCTGCAGGGGAGAATCATCATCCGTCTTTTCTGACATCTAATCTGCAGGGGAGACAATGGACTGCTGATCCCAACTGTTTTTTACTCGAACTGCTTGTTCTCGAAACCTTAGTGAATAACAGGAAAAAGAACACTTAATTGTCATCTCTTTACTTTCTAGTTTTAAAGCCAGTCTTCATTTTATATGGAGTGGTCTCTTTGTATCTCACTTTTTGTGTTTTAACCATAGATAACAAACAATTTCTCAATAACACCCTTTTATTTATACTCACACTTCAGTTTTGATATGTAATATGAACACTGTTCAGCATAAGTGCTTCACATCTTTTGCTTGTTTTCAAGATCTTCTACCTTTATTCATGTCATATCAGTCATCTTTTACCACTGGTTTTTTTTTTAAATGTTTTTCTCTGTTTATTTATCGCAATTTCAGGCCTCTTTGGGGACATAAAAACCCCAAAAATTAAGAGCTTATTTTTAAAAAAAATACATATTTTTATAAAATTTTTGATTATAGATGTTAAGGAGGTGTTACAAAAAAATAAGGGTTTATTTCAGAATAGAGTACAGTTTCATGTACTGGACAGGTTTAAAGATCGTAGACTAACTAAAGCACACTCTGAAATAATGAGAGGCTATTCCGGCGAAAAAATAAACCAAAACCAGTACTTTTCCCAACCGTGATCATAAATTAAACTTCCAATAATATTTAGAGAACTACAGGTACTAGTTGAAAAGAACCTACATAAAGATACAAAGTCCTGAAGGAGAAACTATGCTCTAAAAAGCTCGGAAACTAAATGTCATAAATTATATACATGATCCGAAAGTGTAAGCATCAAGTCCGAATTCTCCCTCCATTAACATTGCCCCGTCTTGCTCCTGCGTCTCACAAGGTAAAAAATTCTTTGCATTAGTCTTGAGGGGGGTGAAGGATTGTTGCAAAACACAAAGGAGTGTTGGACATAAATGAGATGATGAATGCTTTATGATGCATCACATAACAGATTTATGCACTTGAGACAAACCATGATCATTTTTTGATGAATTCAGATAGAACTAGATGATAACAGTCCAAAACAGCGGATACCATGGTCACCTTCTACAGAAACTATTCGTTTATGTGGTTACCATGTAGGTGACTGAAGACACATCTCTTATATATCCAGTTGGTTACTAGAAAAAAGATCTGAACTTTCTGAGCACTTACACCTTACAAACTAGCCATCGCAACAAAGCGAAACCATCAAGATAAGAAACAGTGTGACAGAAAGTATCACAAAACAATCTGTATTGAATGATCAATTGAAACCTTTAACTTGTTATAATATACCTAAAACTTGAAATGAGCTAACGTTCTACAGGTGGCGTCTGCATTTTAAACCTTGGATAGTTAATCAATGTTTTTTCTCTAAAAAAACCTATCAACTAAGATTAGTAGATTACATGTTTCAAAAAAAAAAAAAGATTAGTAGATTACAGCTTAAGAAGTTAGAAGTACGCACTATACATATTAAAAAAAACACTAATCATATGCATACACGTGATAATTCTGACTACAAACTTGGTTACTGGATTAGAATCTCAATAAGCCTCACGAGATGGCAGAGTATATTTACAACGGAGGCAATGCAAGAACAAAATATTACAGTTTCCACAGTTGCTAAGATTTTCTCTGTAGTCGTACATTCAGTTTAGCAGAATCAATATGCAGGATATATTTTAGTTGAATTATGCATAATGTCTTCTAATAGATTAAATTATACTAGTCACAGAAATTAATTCTTAGCTAACTGTACCACACAATTTTAAGCGATGCTATAGGTTAAAATCCACATCACATGCTTTCTATCAATCATGGCATCCCCAACTATGTATTATACTAGCATATTAGAGACATAAAAGAAAAGAAGGTTAAAAAGTTTGTACCCGTTTCATTACAGCATTCATTATATCATCCAACGAATCATAATTATTAGGAACCAAACCACCATGCGACTTTGTTTGATCCAAAATGTAGCCATCAGTGGACCTCATTTTCATGTTCATAGGTGATTTTTCAGTTTCACCATGTTGCATGATACTAGAAACACTTCCGTTCACCCTTCGATTGTAGCCCCCATTATCTTGGTCCACAGTCTGGCTAAAGGGAGTCGTGCCACCATTAGAATTAGAAAGTGTGCTCAGAGCGCTAAAAGCATTATTTGAGTTGTTTGTGTAATCTTGTTTATGTTGCCTAAATCTTTGATTGGGTAATTGGTTTACATTCTGAACAAAATTACCAACCAACCCGCCTTGGTGTTCTCCTCTTGAATCTTCAATAGGTGCAGATATTGTAGAATTAGAGGGAAATTGCATTGGGGAGTTCTGAATATGTATGCTTGAAGAAGAACTATTGTATATCATGCTGTTAGGAGGCATCTGAGCAGTATTGAAAGGTTCATTTAACGGTAAAGGGTTTGATGAAAACTTTGATACTTGAAAGGGCCACTCTTGACCTCTGCCATCATCCATGATATTAGATGAACCACTGGTACCGACATTAAAAGAATCCGAGGTCAAAGAAGGAACGTTGACAGAGGACTGATTAACAAATCCGAGACCATTCTGTATCTGCTGTGTGTTGCCCTGTAAAAGTAAAGGGTTGCTTGGACCCGTACCTAGTAAATTGCTTGAATTCACTGCAGCTCGCGTGTCCGCAAAGCTATTAGTAGCAGCAGAAAAACTTCTGTGGCTGTCTATGGCACTAAAGTCTCCAACCTGAGTAGTAGACTTAGTCTGCTGGAACTGATCAAGCTCCAAGGACGATGGAATTCCTTGAAAGAAGTTTGGGTTTTGGTGGGCTTGCGAACCAATTGTCTGAAACTTCCCAAAAGCAGGGTTGCTTAGGCTTTGTGCAAGATTTGGCTGGATAATAGTAGGGGAAGCAAGGCCACGGAGGCTCACTCCAGCAGGACTATTCAATCTTCCGAGCATTCCAGAGGGTGCATAAGAGGACAACCCGGTGCCCGGAAGCCTTCCTGATCCAGTTAAAGTTCGATAATCTCCATATCCATCAAGAGATCCCATGCGCAAATAGGAGGCATCCTTACCACCTAGTGCAGCAACCATATTAGCTTGCTGAGATGCGGCTGTACTTATCCTTTTCAGGTACAGTCGGTATTTCTGTAACACCAATGAAGGCAAGTTAAGGTGCATGGCATATGATAACAAAAAACACAAAGTTGTAACAAATTTGTTATTTTTTGCAATTAATGAACTTACACGGTCTGCGATTGGCATTTAAGTAGGGCCACACTACTTTAAAAGGCAGGAAGGGGTATGCAAAATGGCTTATCCTTTAATTAAATACACTCCACATAAGAGATTCTTCAACTCAATCAATATCGAGAATTTATTCATGAAGAACTATGGTTTAGAAGGTTATTTAAGTTTGTCAACTCTTCTTTATGCATTAAACATCACTCACTGATGGAATGATCCCCAACATGCCCCTCTTTTTTGCTTCTGATAGTATATCACGCGGAAATTTAACGAAGTAAAGCAATAGTTTAATTAAGCTATAGCCTTATAGATGTTTATTTTACAACAAGTACATTATATATTGTAATCTTTACTCTTTTGGTCTTTAACAGTCAACAATATATGATGAAGGTGGCGATATTTTAAGTTTAGCTGCCTAATGAACTCCAAGGAGAAGACCTGATTGCACCCCCGCGTTGCAAAAAGAATCAGAAAGGAAGTTAACAAGTACAAGGTAAAGTGGAATAATAACCTTTGACTTTAACTGTAATGATCCCTACTGATATTAATATGGTATGTAGAATATACAAGGTCAAATTGTCTAAGAATGTACAATTCATAACTACTACTGGTGTTAGAATCATGCTTATAACTAGATTAAGGAGGTATGGTTAGCACCTGAAGATGGCTAGCTACGTTTTCCCTTGTGAGCCCATCAACGTTCATAAGATCAAGAATTCTTTTTGGAACAGCTTCTGCATTATAACAAACAATGAGTGCGCTTAAATCAATAGGTCCATATTGATTACACAAGATACTGACTCCTTGGGAGCTAAAGGACTTACTTTCAAGGCCTAGCTGATTAACAGCTGCTACAAATTTCCGATGAAGCTCTATAGACCATACTACCCGAGGTTTCTTCTGTGCTGATG
The DNA here is from genome assembly GCF_001625215.2 of Daucus carota subsp. sativus. Lineage (NCBI taxonomy): Eukaryota > Viridiplantae > Streptophyta > Magnoliopsida > Apiales > Apiaceae > Daucus > Daucus carota. The sequence continues at coordinate 43,915,064 of NC_030385.2, read as the reverse complement.
GGTCGACATCATCCTGGTCATTCTCTTCATCTTCTTCTTCATCATCCTTACGTTTCCTACTTGATTTTCCATCCTGGTCTACATTACCAGTTACAGCAGGTCCTTGTCCACCTTCACTTCCCTGCTGATCTCTATCATAAGAAGAGTTGGACTTGTCCCGTGACTTAGGGTCAACCTTCTTTCGGACCACATGTTGCCATATGTTTCTGAGTTCCTCAACTCGAACAGGTTTTACAAGATAGTCACAAGCACCATGAGTAATCCCCTTCATTACTAGTTTAGGATCACTGTTTGCCGACAACACTGAGGCAGATTCACATGTCAGTAGATTATAATGAAAGAAATATACCACTTATATTGACAAACTATTGGTAAATACAGCACAGTAAACTAATTTAAATTACAAAATCTATCTAAATATTCAGACAGTATCATTTTAAACTAGACAAATCAAAGAATAACCTATATGGGAGCCATGAAAAATTCAGACTTACTAATAACAGGAAGGTCCATTTCAAGTCCAACAAGCTCCAGTAGCTTAAAACCATCCATGTCCGGCATGTGCACATCACTAATAATCAGGTCAAATCTGTTTCTGTTTTCTCGAAGCATATTCAATGCTATTCTTGCCTGATTTGCAAGTGTAACTGCAAAAGCAGAGAACAGCAATAAGAAGACTTCTTCAGCAAATAACAGGTTTCTGTGAACCAAATTAAAAATGTGCAGCAGTAAAAGTACGCCTTAGTCTACAGACGGAAAATAAAGCAAAATGGCAATTAGTAATAGCATTACTATTATTTAAAATCTCATAGAACTCAGAAAACACTATCAATACAAATACATGATTGGTCATGACTCATGTAATAGCATGAACAGTAGTAACTTGTTAATTGAAATGATTGAGAAACACATATACAAACTGATAAGTAATAATTGTGTTGAATGATAACAAAGCCCTATAAAGCTTGGTCAACACTAGTTATGTCCAGGCTTGTACTTAAATCAAGATAACAACTTCTCTTGAATTGTAAACATCATCAAGGACACGTTTTCAACATTTCACAAGAATTCACATTAATACTATAAATTTGATGGCCAAAATCCAATCAGAAGGACTGATTGGTAAGAAAAACTAATCAGATCAGAAGCTCAAGATGAAATCACAGAACAGACCCCCAAAAATATTAAATCAATTTCAAGATCTTGAAACTTTTAAAGATGAATACATAAACATATACATGTAGAAAGAGCAAAGAAAGCCAAAGAACAATGAATCTAACCATGATACTGGCATTTCCTGAGGAGACCTTCTAACAACTTCAAACAAGTAGGGTCATCATCAACAGCAAGAACACGCATACCCTTTGGAAAATCATCAAAATCATTCCCAGAACTTGCTCTTGTTTCCTCAACAGTCATCTTTAAAACCCAGAAAAACAAAGACAAAGATGAAAATTTTGCAGCAGAACAAGATGGTGGAGAAAAAGATCAGGCCTTTAGCACTAAAGCTTCAATCTTTTTCAAGAATCACAAAACCCCACAAAAGAAAATATAAGTCTTGAATAAAGAATTAAAGGAGATCAAAGAAGGATTGTTTTTGCAGAGACAGATAAAGACTTTTAGTAAGTGAAGAGGTACATATTGACAATGATGGTGATGGCCAGAGCAGAGTGAATGGCTTCAACCCAACAATTACAACCAATCATATACTATTTTACTCATCACATCTCTCTCCATCTCTCTCCATCTCTTCCCCTCTCTCCCTTGTCTTTTACTTTCCTTTACTAAAATGAAACCCTTTCCAATATTATGCCACTAACATAAATACATTGCATATACATGTATACTCCACATATAATAATGCTATAATTGAGCTTTTGCAAGTACCCTGCTGGAGGACTTTTTCATATGTTTGTGTAATAACTAGTACTACAAGGCAAAGACATGCACAAGTTAGAAGTGTATTCAAGACCACATGGTCTACTTAAAATCTAAATTAATCCTGACCCTTCATTTTATTTCAAGATTTACTCTAATCCCATGATTATATTTCAAATGATTCCACGAATCAATCATGATATCTTAATCTTAATTTTTCAGTTATAAGAGGGTGTTTTCAAAACATGGTCTAATTTAGAACCAAGATTAAGTGAATGAAGTCAATTATAAAGCTAATTGAGGAAAGAATAATATTCTAATTAGTATGTGCTGGAATGAGATGCCAGGTTATAGTCAAAATCTTTAACATAGAATCTTTTGATTACTAGGCTATAAATGCTAATCATATATTCACAGTACCTTTCTTTGTACAGTATCTTCCATTAAATAAATCTTTTCATAAATTTGGAAAGTGGCATAATTTTTATGAAATAAATGCTAAGTTGCTTAATTCATTTTTCAAAACATGTGAAATTAAATTTCTTTTTATGTTTTTTTTACGGTCCAAGTACATAATTATATCTAAAACTTTTATTATATAGTTTCATGAGAAATAAATGACAATCAATATTTTGCAAGATATTTTGCCTATCATGTTAATATTGTGGATGTTTCTATTGTGTTTGTTTTCCTTTCTTGGCAAATAACAGATAGGATAATGAAAGGCCGATAAAGATGCAATTTTAGAATTAATTGACATCTTATCCGGATTATTTTATCCTAAAATTTATTGACATCTTATGAGGCATGCAATGTATTTATTTGAAATATATATTTTTTATTAGTATTTCGATCATGGCATGCATACATATTGACTGAATTTTACTTTCTTTTCTTCGTACGTCAATTTTCGCTTTCTTGTAAATATAGGTCCCTTGTATTAAATTCATTAACTAAAACCAAGTCAAAGTTGACAATTAGTAAAAGAAAAATACATATTCCGTGTATTTGAAGTTAAGAAGCACAAAAAATAGAGACCACGCACAAGTATTGAGATTAAAAAAGGTGGGTTGAGTCATTATGCAGCTTATATATATAGGTATCGTTTTTGCTTAAGAAATATGTTTAAAATTATTTGATAAATTTGAAATAATTTTTCAAACAGTAATTTTTAGCTCAGAATTGGTCACCCCATTTTCTGAAAAAATACTATTTTTCAATTTTACGAGATGTTAACGTAGATTTTACTATCAAATCTCATCACAAAGATACACTAAATTAATGTAGAAAATCAGTCTGACTACTAGTTTCAAAAAACGAACTACACATTAATATATTTAATTATGCATAAATCAGTATACAAATCTCAAAATCAGACAAATTCAAAATTAATTAAATCAAAAGAAATCATTCATCCCATCCATATAGACACGAACACGAACACGAAGCACAACCCAAAACCCAAAGATACACGTACGGTACCATTAGTCAAAAAATACGGCAAAACAATTCTTTGTTTCCAAATTACAATAATCTAATCGAAAGTTGACAATAATTCACGCATTAGCATTTAGCACCACCACCAAGTCACAATAACAACGCACTAGTTCATAAAACAAAGTTATCTAGGATACAAGTACAACACTCTACAGCATTCTAAAAATGCAACAAAATACTAGGGGGAAAAAAAGAAAGAAATAGTGGACATAAATATCTAGAAATGGAGGAGATCTCGAAAAGTAAATACGATCACACAGCAGCAATAATTAGGGTGAAAGAAATGGAGTAGTGGTCAGTTTAGCTTAAGTTACGATGGTCTCACGTTGTCAGTAACAAAATTTCAAGTACAGATTTATATTGAGGTACCATATTCCTCCACGTTTCGGATTCTGATTGGATGTCAAGTACAGCATGTGGGGTCCATCGGCCTTTTGTTTGTGTCTGATTTGTTGATTTTGACACGTCAAACGCAGGTAATCGAATTTGCAGGGGCCACGCCGTGTCAGGGAAAGCCTGCGTAGGTTATATATTCGATCAAATCATTTCGAGTTTAGGATTCAGTTTTCTTATTTTTTATTTTAAAAAATATATGATTACAGAAGATTTTTTCATTATTAATATGAATAATTTTAATTAAAAATTACCGTTTAAGATTTTACTCATTTTAGTATGTATATTTCGCATTTTTGATTTCGAACAGAAGGAAGAAGATATTCTTGTAGATTATTCAGCGTAATTATATCCAGATCTATCACAATTATTACACATGTATGTAGCGCGATTAAATAAAGATTTTTAAGTTCAATTATCTTCTATTTCAAAATTTCTTTTAAAAATAGATATTAAATAATAATCATTTATAAGTTTAAAAAATTTCCACTTAAAAATAAAAGATTTATGCATAATTCTGAATAAATTCAAGATGAGCCACTAATAATAAAATAACAAATTTAAGATAATAAACTAACATGTATAAAATAATAATAATAAAATGATGAAAATTAGACGAGAATAAAGCCTTTTAATCTCTGACCATGGAATTGTTGCTTTATATATTTTCCAACCACTCTCAAACCCATTTCCCAATTATTTTTTTTTGACAAAAGCTGGTGGTTTTATTCATTCAAATCCAACTCAATACAATTTTGAATAGAAACAGGAACAGTCCTCCCGTCAAAACTACGATCAGGGTAATTATATGATTCTCTAGCTAGCTGATGAGCAACCATATTCGCAGATCGTTTAACAAAAAACAAAGAAACTTTGTGAAGTCGTTTCAACATGCTACGACACTCCTCAATAATCCCACCGAACTGTGACCTCATTGGAGTATTACTTCGAATGGCTTGAATCGCCACCAAGCAATCTGACTCCAGAACAGTTTGAGGCCACTGCATCATATCAATCCAACTCAGAGCTTCCTTTATAGCCAATGCCTCTGCAAGAACTGGAGACACCAAATGTGTGTGGAGAACGGACTTTGCTGTAATGAGAGCACCATTCGAACCTCGAGCAATCAGTCCAAAGCCAAACGCATTCTGATCTTCAAACACAGCTGCATCTACTGACACCTTAACTACATTTGTTGAAGGTCGAACCCAAACGACAGCACCATCTCCTTCACCAATCGGCTGGAGACTGGGCAATGTTACTCTACTTTGGGCAATATTCCACTGTGTAAGGTGTTGCATCGCTTCAGCAACTATTTTGTTGATTCTTGTATACTTCTGGTTCCACACTAAATCATTTCTTGCTCGCCAGATGGTCCAGCAAACCATTACCACTTCAGCACACTTTGAGATGTTTTCTGAATCAAAGATCATCTGAACCCAATTCATGAACTCCATCTGGTCATCCCATTGCTTGCCTGGTAACACCACACACCAGCATTGTCTTGCAACTGGGCAGTTGACCAAGGTATGCATAATGGTTTCAGCTGCAATCTTACAAACCGGACAATTACTCTGTACAGGTACATGTTTAGTTTGAAGTTGAGACAGTGTTGGAAGGCACTGTGATAAGGCTCGCCACATTAAGTTGAGAGACTTTGGTGGAGCTTTGATACGCCACAATTTCCTCCACAGACTGCTATTATCCTCCAGGGTCCATTGACGTTTTTGAAACTGTAAATGCTTGTAGGCACTCTTAACAGAATACAGTCCTGACTCTTCAAACCGCCAATAAATCATGTCCGCATTATCAGTGCTGTTCAATCTGATATTGAAGATGCAATCCTGATCCCTCACATTAAAATTTCCACGAACCAAGTTCACATCCCATTGTCTTTGCCCCGCGACAATAAAAGAATCAATAGTTTTTCCTTCCAAAAACTGAGACCTGGAAGTGATGAATGGATTAGTATCTTCCATTAGCCATGGTTGATTCAGCACCTGAATACTATCTCCCCTACCTATTCTCCACCTGACCCCTTCAAGAAGCATTTGCTTAGCCTCAATTATGCTCCTCCAAATGAAACTTGGGCTGTTTCCAATCTTCGCTTGAAAGAAATCACCATCTGCAAAATATTTTGCTTTGTACAACCTCGATACGAGACTGTCAGGATTTATAATAAAACGCCATCCTTGCTTACCTAGCATAGCAAGATTAAAATCTCGGAAATTCCTGAAGCCCATTCCCCCTGCAGATTTATGCTTAGCCATACGCTCCCATGACATCCAACTAATCTTCGAAGTACTGGTTTGAGAAGAGCCCCACCAGAACTTAGAGATGCTTTTTTCAATGTCTCTGGTAATCTCTAACGGCAATAAAAAGACACTCATGGCATAAGAGGGTAATGCCTGAGCCACTGACTTTACTAGAATCTCTTTACCCCCACGCGAGATACATTTACCATCCCATGTTTTTATTCTTGCAGTGACTCTCTCCTTTAAGTACCCCAAAATGGCAGATTTATTACGACCCAGGATGTTGGGCAACCCCAGGTACGTGCTATGCTCGTTAGCCTCAGCCATTTGCATTAAACTACAAACTCCATCCTTGTTATACTGGATCACATTTGCACTGAAGAAAATCGAAGATTTACTTTTATTCACCTTTTGTCCTGAAGCTCGCTCAAAGATTTCCAGCAACTCTAAGACTTTTTGTGCCTCATCTGTACCAGCCTTGCAGTACAAATAGCTATCATCAGCAAAAAACATGTGTGATATGATCGGAGCTTTCCGGCAGATTTTTATCCCTCGAATCCATTGCTTAGCTTCATATTTTCGAATCAAAGAGGAGAGGCCTTCAGCACAAATAATGAATAGGTAAGGTGACAAAGGGTCACCTTGTCGAATCCCTCGACTTGGATAAATAGGCCCCATTTCATGCTCTCCATGGACAATAGAATAAGAAACTGTAGTTACACACTGCAGAACTAGATGAACCCACCAATCAGAGAACCCCATTTTCCGCATGATCGCCTTCAGAAAGTCCCACTCCACCCTGTCATATGCCTTACTCATGTCGAGTTTTAAGGCCATATATCCATCCTTGCCAATTTTCTTCTTCTTTAAGTAGTGCATTATTTCATAAGAGACCATGATATTATCAGAGATTAAGCGGCCAGGAATAAACGCACTTTGAGACTCAGAGACCACCTTTTCTACCATGTTCTTCATCCTGTTAGCCAATATTTTTGTAATCACCTTCATGAGAACATTACACAATGCGATAGGCCGTAACTCACTCACCATTGTAGGATTCTTTTTCTTCGGAATTAGAACAATATTTGTAGCATTTAGGTCCTGCAGCACTTCCCCTGTACTGAAAAAATGTCTGGTCATTGTCAACATGTCATCTCCTACTATCTCCCAATGTTTTTGAAAAAACGCCGGCGTCATACCATCGGGACCAGGCGCCTTGTCAGGGTGCATTTGAAAGAGAGCCAATTTAACCTCATCCTTAGTTACTTCCTGCAACAGTTCCATATTATCAACTTGCGTAATAGACTGTGAAACAGCTTCAATTACCTCCACATGATTCGTATTCGCTGCTGTAAACAACTCAGTATAAAACTGGGTGATAAGGTTCTGCAAGCCATTCTGCCAATCAATCCATTCTCCAGCTTCATCCTTCAACCTGTGGATCATATTGCTTCGACGTCTACTATTACAAGCCCCATGGAAGTATTTTGTATTCTTATCGCCTGCTTGCAACCATAATTGTTTGGACCTCTGGCGCCAAAAGATCTCTTTTTGATCGAGAATTAAAAATAGCTGCTTTTTTAACTCTTCATACTCAAGCACAGATTCCTGATCTCTTTTGTTTCGAAGCTGTTTAAGTCTAAACTTGCATTCTTTAATTCTTTTACCAAAACAGCCCGTGACTTCTTTCCCCCACAAACTCAGATTGTCACCACAAGTTCTCACCTTCTGTAGAATAGACGCATCCACCTCTGCTTCCCATGTATCTCTCACAATGAACTTGCATAACGGTTCTGTAAGCCACGCGTTCTCGAATCGAAACAACCCATTTCCCAATTAGGTGCTCGTAAAATTTAATAATTAAGCTTAGTAATCTCTTAAATAAATTCTTATTTTGTATATCATAAATTTCGAAAAAACCCATTTGCAAGGAATCTCCCAACTGAATCACAAAGCGATTTCTCCATTTTTTTGGTCCTCATTTCGGTTGAGATGATAATATGTCCATATCCAAAGCTCATCCATGTGAAAAACTGACAATATCAAAATTTTGTATTGCTCACAGTGGAATACTTACAGCTGGGAACAGTGTGACAGTTACATACATTACCATACATACAAAACAAGACGACTCATTTTATTTTATTTTCTGACTCAAAATAATTTAATACTAACAAGTTTAATTTTGACAACTAATTATCGCTTGCACGCCCCCTTGACGATGTCTAAAGTTATTGCAGTGATTTAACTTTTAAGTGTAACAGAATCACTTGGATATAATATTTTACACATTTAAATAAACATTTATTTATGGTTGTCCGCGTGAGAACGCACTATTAGCGAAAAAGCGAGAATATTCTCATGTCCTCTAGTCTCTTTGTCTGAGAAACTAAGTATGTGGACGAGGATCGTTGAGAATCTTGTTAAATTTATTTGGTCTTCTTGCATTTAGAAACGAAATTAATAATTATTAAAATTGTTAAATGCATGTTATCTTAAGGCTATAAATTCAGATAAAAGTTTAATTAATACAGACGAATATGTAAATTGAATGCTAATATGATTCGAATTTGAATTCGCCAGTATGTAGAATCGAGTGTGGGAATTTTAAATTAAAGTAAATATGAGCAAATGTAATGAATATTTGATTCTTTTACAATTTTAATATGGATTATGTCAAAGTTAAAACAAAGAACAGTCTTGGTTTAAAAGATAATACGGCTTGAGAAAATCATTCCCTCCCCCCCTAAAAAATTGAATATTCTTTCTCTAGGCTAAAAATTAATCACGGATCCTCTTAATTTAGATTTTAAACAAATCCTTAGAAAAAACGTAGAAAGAATAGATTATTATAACGTGTTAGCAATTTAACAACGAGAACTTGAAAAGAAATACATGTCAACCGACTTTATTATAAATAAAAGAGAAAAGGCGAGTCAAAATAGCATGGAGCACGGCAAGGTATCATTCGGCCCGGTACCATAAGGCGGAGCACCTTACTTTATTATTGCTGGCTCAACTGATTTATGTACCACTCCCCGGCGATGGTCCTGATCGTTAATACTTAATAGTAATCCATTTTTCTTGGATAGAGGGACGAGATCTAGAAATCGGAAATTAAAAATCAGTAAACTTTAAAGTTGTGAACAAAATTTACATCGATTTTCAAAATGTTGATAAGAATTTCAAATTTTAAGAAAGATGACCAAATTTTGGTTCAGCTTTTTAAAAGTGTGACTCCGTTACATACCAATGACGAAAGATAAAATGAGTTTCAAATTCTCAAAATGGTGGCCAAACTTTGGCTCCGCTTTTAAAAGTGTGGCACTTTAAAAAAGCGGAGCCAAAGTTTGGCTATCTTTATGAGAATTTGAAATTCTAGCCAATATTTTGAAAATCAGTGTAAATTTTGGACACAACTATGAAGTTTATTCTTTAAAATAATCGATTGATCTATCTAATTTATAAAAAATTAGTCAAATCAAAGAGTAGTCATAAATTGATAAAATATTTAAGAATTCATCAGAAATTTTTTAATAAACCGATAATTTTTAGAACACTCAGGAAGCTCGCCACATTCACAATGTTCTATTTTATAAATAAATTTTTTAGGTTTGTTATAATAATCACTTATCAAGAAATTAGATATTAATTATATTTATATATATTAAATACATTGATTCAATCGAGAAACAGTTTGTACGTGAGTTCAGTGCAAAACAATTATTTTATAAACATTTCATTTTTTAATATTATAATATTTTATAAGAACAATAATATTCTCAATATTTTCATGTTTTTACATAAAACGTGATCTCAGTTAAATAATAAATTATTAATATTACTTTATTTATTATTATTGCCAGGAGTATATGTCTATTTATTGATTATTGAAACAACGGCTTACAGACATTGACGTGTTAGTAGTTATTCTGCACATCGGTATCAACTATAAAAAACATATAACATGAGGGGTCCTGTTTATAGTGACATTGTTTGGACATCAATTGCATATGTTGTTAATGCAACATAAATAAACATGTGTTTATGTCCAAAATATAAATACTAGATTTATATTCATCAAGTGTATATATTTAAACTGAGGTGGGAGGTTATTTAAGAAAGCGACCTTTCGAAGTTCGCACTTTCAATTTTAAACACAAATAACGGGCTAAGCCTAATGCATTGCCCGATGCTTACTATAACGGGTACATGTTCGGATCCGGGTTTGCAGCTAACCAAAAGCTAACAAATTTGTAAGTAACAAATTTGTAAGTTGGAAAGCTTATAAAAATCTCTTAAATGGGGACTAAATTTTAACTAGAGTGGTATATATATGTTATCACTATAATTTTATTATGCATAGTCCCGTGCTTATAATGTTTATACTTGATAATATAACTGAATATACAAATAGTTGTGTAGTTTGGTATAATTTAGTATTTAATATCTTAAAATTATAACTAGTGTTAAAGCATGTCATTATTCATTGTTTAATATTTTTTGTGAGTATAAACATTTCATTAAATATGTTATTTATGAAAGAATTGAAAATAAGTAATAAATTTAACTATGGTCAATGTTTTCTACAAAATTATGCCAAGAAGTTCAATTATTTAAAAATAGGGAGTAATTTAGACATGACAAAAGAAAACCATATATGGTTGAGACGAAAATAATAATATCTTATATTATACAATAATAATGTAAATAATATGCATGCGGACTCCGAACCCGTTTGAGAGTTTTTGTTGGGTTCGAATCTTGAATCTTATCAACGATGAAGAGATTACACACAGGGGAGGATCTGACTATAAAGTTAAGGGGAGTCAATTTTTTTAAAAAAAAATTAAGAGGGGTCAAAAAAAATTAAGGGGATCAATTTCAATTTTACAACCTAAAAATATGTATAATACTAAAAAAAAAAAAGTTAAAAGGGGTCAGTATCAGTTGTCCCGTTACCCCTTCTAAGAAGTATATTTAACTATAAAAAATATATATATATTATGAATATGAGTATTATTTTACAGAGGATAGCAGATAGCCGACCCATGTGAAAGAAAAGAGGAGACATATCCCATTGTATCCGGCAAATAAGTTGTTTACTAACAAAACTTGGCCTCACCAAGCTGCAAATGTGGCTTTTTAACTTGCGTGTCAAATTCGGTAGGGGCCTCAGCAAACACATCAAGCTCATATTAGCCACCCAAGTAGGAGAAAACAGCTTACACATCATATTGTATGGTAGAAAACATGACAGCTGACTTGTTATTCTAATGTCTGTAGTCTTTGTATCACTCATTCAGCAAGTTCAGATTCAGCATTACTCATTCTGACAAACTGACATGCAATGCATTGGTTACAGGCTTAGCAGTGCCGGGCACGGACGGAACAAGCACGACCCGTCATTGAACCGGCACGGCACGGCTCGAACCGCCTGTTTGGTCAGCTCCTGAGAATTCAAGTTTAAGGCCAAGAATAACTGGGCAGTTTCCATAACCATTTCAAGAATCTAAAGCTTTAAGGTAATTTGCAGGGACATTTAGAATGAAAAGGAAACATGAAAATAGGGATTTTCATTAAAAAGTGGCATATAGCGGAGATCTCGAAAACTAGTAGAGGGGGAGAGGCGGAGAGCAGAGGGATGAAAGACACAAAGATCCCTAAAGGCTAAACTGTAATCATAAGATTTATCATAAAGCAATGTACATTACAGTGGAAACTAGGGCTACTAGACTTTATTAATTTACATGAAATGAAGATGAAGTCTATGAATTGAGCTAGAACATTCTATGAATCGTACACACTGCCACAGAGAACATGAAGATAATCACAGTTGCTCTCTAGTTCAAAATCTGCTTTAACTGAGGAGGATTTGGATCAAATCAGAGCATCACCTGAACCAGCTTGCGAAGAAAAAGGGGCGGCAATGCAGCAAGAAGCATCATATTTCACCCAGGAAAATGCAAATAGCAAGATCCAGCTATTCTGTGCATCACTCTTAAAAGTCAAATGTAGAAAAGAAAGAAAAGATATCATCTTCCAAACGTCAAGCACCTGTTGTGCTTTGATTCTGATAAACCTGGGTCTGAACTCTGTCGTTTGCTTCGCCTCGTGAATGATAGTTTCTCCATTGCATTTATAAACTTGCGCAAGTGCTTTATGTACTCTGGATAAGTTTCAAGATTACAATGTCCTCCCCCCTTTACCCATAGTGGGTCATATTTATCTTTAGCAAGTTCCCATAATCGCTTGCCATGATAGAAGTCGACAGTTTCATCATTTGTTCCCTATGAACATATTTATGATCATAATAGTCAGAAATAAAATCCAGGTAAAAGAGAGATAACTATACTAGACAAAACAAACAACTGTCAATGATATCACAACCATAACAAATTATTTTAAACAAGTTCATCAAGACATGGCACTAGTTTCTTCCTCCTTTACATGTTCAGTTTTTGTTTTTTCCTCAAATTGACTCTTAATTGAAAATTTCAGAACTTTACCAGATGCTATTGATTCCCAGCAATGTGTCGTAAGGACAACCCAATGGGCTTCTCAGGATATTGTCTTTCAAACAATAGCCAACCATGTGTAGCTTTATCTTATTAGGAGCACTTACATGTGCAAGTGCAACATACTAAGAATCTCCTGAACAAACGTCACTTAAATGCAAAGCACTTGCATGCACAGGCATAAACCTATAAATTCAAACTGTGGTTCGGAACCAAATCAATCTGTTCTTACATGAATTGCTTCAGAACCAAATCAATCCGTTCCTAGGTGGATTGTTTTGGTTTTAAAAAAAAAAAACTTTACACCGGTTTGGTTTGATAAAGTAAGATACCCAGACCAAACCAATCCGAGAACACCCCTATAAGGGAGGATAGAGTTGAATATCTTCTCTCGGAGAACAAATATAAGATTTACTTGACATAAACAATACCTATAAAAAGAACTGCACTAAGGCAATTATTAAAGGTAGGAGTCCTGATATTGTAACTTACATGTGCATAAACAAGGTAAGGCTTATGTAGTTTTGGGTACAACCATTGCAGAGGTATTTTTTTTATTGACATTTTTAGATCAGTTAATATGAAATTTATTTCATCATCCCTAAGGAACTACAAGTTTTTTAAAGCAACAGAAATATTGGAGTCATTACCCATTACACCTTAAAAGCAATAAAATAAAACAAATATATATGATAAGTTTGTAACAGATCAGAATGCCTGCCCACTAAAATAGTTGTTTCAATGTCAATTCACTACTATGATTGTTAAGTGTTAACAATCAGTCTTTCTATACCCCACTCCCACCCCCAAACACCTCTTGAATCCATCTGAGTACATATTACCTAAAAATTGACCCACGAGACTCATAACAATAAACTTAAAAGGAGACAAAAAAAAAACATAAAATAGAAGATATCCATCAAAGCATTAATGCTGAAACTCATAATAAATGATACAGAATAACATAACATATTAAGATTGGAAGAAAGAATGAGGGTATTTTCTCACATGTATTACTAGAACTGGACAGGTAACATGTCGTATCTTATCGATATTCTGCAAACACAAATAGTGACCATCAGTACTCAACATAAGACAAAACACAAAATATATGAAATAGAAGATATTAGATTAAGAACCTTAGAAAACTCACTTTAAATATGTCAAACCAAAATGTCAATTTAACATTATATAAAACACGTATTCCCGAAAGAATGGCGCTATGCAGAACAACGGCTCTTAACCTTGGCAGACGAGAAGCCAAGTGTAATGTGGGTCCACTTCCAACAGATTGGCCATACAAAATCACATCCTCTTGCTTAATTCCGTATTCGTCCTTCAAACAGTTGTACACAGCTTCTATGTCATAGTATGTGTTGAACTCAGAGGGCTACCCAAATTCAAACCTTATAAGCTACAGTCATAATGAGCACAAGAACATTAAAGGAAAAGTCATCTTATTTAACCATACCTTACCAGTGGACCCTCCATACCCTGAATAATCATAGCTGCAGTAGAGAAATATGTTTAGGTAGAAATATGAATTGCCTGTTTTATGCATCATTCAATCTGAAGCAAAGATGAGCACACAACACATACAAGAGATAGACAAATATACACAACAACGAGACCAGAAAACAGAAGAACACGAACATTATCAACTAATCAACAAACCATTGAATTAATATGACAATACACACCAACTATTTAACAGGAATTAAGTCATATCTGGAAGTTAATTAGGTCAGAACACACGGAAAGCTTATATTATAAACAAAAGATTAAGTATCATCCAAACAACCAAAACCCATGTCAACAACATCAATATCAAGTTATCAACAAAAAATCATCAAAATCATATGCAGATAATCATTAAAGCACAATCAGCATCCATATTCTAAAATCTCCACTTTCCTCAACAAAACATCATCAGTGGTTCCCAACAACACTAACCATATCAAGAATTGCATAATCATGATCAAATCAGTAGATTACAGAAACATGCATATGTACAAATTTATATATACCTCATAATATTGACACATGATCATATGCTGATAAACATTAAGAATAATCATCATTTATTCCAAAAACAAAACAAAAAAAATCCTAAAACTCAATTTCATCAATGAAACATCACCATTGGCCCCCAATAACCATATCGAGAATCGCATAATCTCAATCATAATACATATGTACCTCATAATATTGACCCGAAGATGAGCTCTAAGTTCAATAAAAAGCTCCTGCATTTGGCCCAAATCAGCAGCATTCCCATGAGAATACAAAAGGGTAAATCTCCCAACCGGGTGTTTCCAAAAGGTAGCCACCACCGTATTCCCCCCCTTTGTCTCCAGCAAATGCACATCAGCATTCTTATCAGGTGTGAGCCCAGTAAACGTCAGCTTCCCTGTTTCTTCATCCGTACGGACACTATAAGTAGGAGGCTCAGGAGGGAAAAAAGCAAATTTTGCGGCAACATTTGAGGTTAAATTCCCCATTCAAACAGACCCACCTGATCAAAATCCAATCTTGGCAAGAATTCAATTGGGTTTTAGCTCATGGGTGTTCTTCAATTTGGGGGTTCAAGAAAGTGGATAAAAATGAGATTTTTAATGAGGAAATTGAGACGGGTGGGAGAGAAATGGATCCGATCTAGGTGGGATGAAATTAACAATGTCCCAGATGAATTTAAAACAAGAACGCAATTTTTATGAAGGGCTGCTTTCTTTCTTGGTTATATACACATCAATGGATGTATGTATATGGGGTGGATTATTGTCCCAATTCCCAAATATAGCGAGAGAGAGTTTACATCTTTATTTTCCTAAAAAGAAGAAAGCTTGTAAAATATCTTAAGAAAACATATATTCCCAACTCAATTTTAAAAAATATTGATATAATTAAATTAATTTTCTTTTTCCTTGAAGATAAAAATAAATTTGAATTTTTTGTTATTGAAACTGATTTTATTTAGATAAAATTATATTTTTTAAGAATTTCACTTATTATCAAAGAATTTTGAAAGACGTTACCATGATGGATTTAAAAGAAATTATATTTGCATGATACAACCTGTTAAAATTTTAAAATATTAAATGTCCAAAAAAAAGTTTAAACGCAGTCTCTCTCCTCTTGTTTTCTTTTTAATTTTAAATTAAATTCACCTTGTATAATCACCAGTAGTTCCAGGGCGTTATCTTAAATCTTAAACTCACAATTCAAGAAAAACTTTATTCTAACTAAATAATCAAATCATTGCCCCCAAGTATTTTTTTTTTAAAACTTCATGTCATTTCAATTTCCATAATTTATTCTTCCCAAAATTTTTATAAACATTGATCAGCAAGAGCAAGCTGTATAGTGTAACAAGAAATTGGGGAAAACAAGGGTTAATATAAATTTATAAAACCAAGGTTTGGTGGATTGTTGGTTTCATTGGACATCGGCAAATGCCATGCTGCTGCTTTTAATAAAGTGGTGTTAACTGTAAAATGAAAAGAGGAGAGAGGCTGCTGAACGTCTAAGATTCGGTCAAAGGTTCTGATGAGACCACTGAACTGTTCAGATCAAGGATTCTCAAATAACAGACTTTGTCAGATACATCTACATTCCTTGCCTATCTTTGGCGCTACTTCTTCTGCAGAAAAACAAGTTCAATAATTTCTGTTCCTCTTTTTTTTTTAATATTAAAATATAATTTCATAACTTACATTTAAATTATTTTTATATAAATATTTAATATTAATTTTTAATTTACAAAAAAAAATTAAGATAATTTATAAAATTATATTTTATAAGAAAGGGAGTACTACTCTGGGAGTAGCAAGGAAGAGGGAGTAGCAGTTATCAAACTAACCATTGTATATGTTGCATGATTGATTATATGAATTACTCCCTCAGTCTCAATTTATAGGTCCATTTTGGAATAAACACGCATATTAAGAAAAAAGTTGGTTAGATAGAATCTTATATCATGTATCATTAATTAGTGCATTGATAAGTGAGAATATAGTTGAGTTTCAAAAAAATCACAATAAATATAGGGATTTAGTGCATTGAGAAATGAGAATAATGTTGAGTTTCAAAAAAATCACAATTAATATGTTGATAAATTTGCATTGAAAGAAGAGAGGGACAAGTATTTTGGGACAATTTTTTTTTCCAAAATGGACCTATAAATTGAGACGGAGGGAGTAAAATATTTATACGAACCAAATCAATAAAATCAACACTCAATCTGTTACCATTGAAAGGAGTTGCATCTCGAATACAATGACTTACAATTTTAGACGTGTCTACCATGATTTAAATAACTTAGAAGCTGAAAAATGTATATATTTTCTGATCTATAAATAGTTATTTATAAGTCCGGTCAAACACGGCCTGGATCTTAACTATGCTAGTCAAGTGACTCAAGTCCATAGAATGATGTACTCCACTAGCATTATACTTGCCAGAGTGACTGATTATCCAAAGAAAATATCAGACTTAATGGGATTATAATTAATATCCAATAATTGTGCTAACTGCTAACTACTTAACCAATTATGCTGGCATTTATTTTGTTCTGTTTCTATCAGAGAAAAAGGCACCAAAGCTGTACCAACTACTGACAACTTAACTTAGCAAACTACTAGTCCCTCCGTCTCAATTTATAGGTCCATTTTGGAATAAACACACATATTAAGAAAAAAGTTGGTTAGATGAAATCTTATCTCATGTATCATTAATTAGTGCATTGATAAGTGAGAATACTGTTGAGTTTCAAAAAAATCACAATAAATATAGGGATTTAGTGCATTGAGAAATGAGAATAATGTTGAGTTTCAAAAAAATCACAATTAATATGTAGTTAAATTTGTATTGAAAGAAGAGAGGGACAAGTAATTTGGGACAATTTTTTTTCCAAACTGGACCTATAAATTGAGAAGGAGGGAGTACTACCAGCTATGCAAGCTTCACAAGAACAGCCAGAAGACTGGGGACAGGTAATAATAATTGGCACTTTTTATCTTTGATTATACAGAGGGAGGTTAAAGCTTTAGTTTTAAAAGTAATTTAGACCGAGTCAAAAAGCCAATGGGATGCTTAGGAGCCGGTGCACTGATAAAAGCAAAGTGTTAAAAGAAGATTAAAGTCAATTTGTCTAAACATCATACATAAACATCTTAAAGACAGGGGCACACAAAAGACACAATCACAAGGAGCATGGTACTATATGTTGAACATAACGGGTGATCACTTTCATGGTAAATTTGCTTTTTCATATTATATAATAATTCACTTAACAAGTTTATTAAGCTTGATCTAGCAAGTAAACCAGGGGCAGACACTAGTAAAGGTCTCAATACTTGATCCACCTTTTGGTAAAGACTATATATTTGTATAAGTTCGATAAACTATATATTTATATGAGGAGAGCGGGAGTGAGGAATTGAACCCATGACCTTCATCACCGGGGAGGGTTGTCTTCACTGCTAGGCTTGGAAACACTAGGTCCAGGGCTGAATAGTATATGCTCCTCGTATAATGCAGCTTTGTCTCCCATGACCGAAACCCAAGTTTCTACAATCTTTTCCAATCTTCCACCTAAAATCTCTACTAAAGTGGAGGCTCGTTTTGTGCCTATCACTGACTTTATGGGGTTTTCACTAGAAGTTGCGTCATGTTTAATGACCAGTTTTTTCACCCTGGGGACAACAGCTCCATTCAAGTATATGCTATTGTCATCGCCTACTACAACCATCTTCCGAAGACCATTTCCATCCGCCAATTTTTTATGCATGTGACCAAACACGACCAATGGAACAGAGAGTTTAGTGGTCTCTTTCAACTGAGATAAGGCATCTGCTAGATCTGTCCATGAAGTAGTGTATCGAGCTTTCAAATTAATTGTAGTCAAATGCTACTGATTAGAGTGACGGAAAAACCGTGAAAATAGAAACTGATTTTCAACATAAAATGCTAGAGTAAATCCCACACTAGCAAAGTATGTCAAGACCGGTCATTAAGTAAACAGCGGTTGAAAGCTCCCAGCACATAACCATGTTTATTTGATCAAATTTAGTTTTATCAGGGTGGCCAACCCATAACCACCGCTAAGCAGGAGTACAAATTCACAAAGTTTATTACCTGGATCACCATGATCACCTCCTTCAAATGTCCAATCCCTTCCACAAATGTCATTAACTTCAGAACCTAGACCTGCATACATTATCCTAATGGTTATGTGGAGGAACAAGTTTTTGTCTTAGAAGTTCGAACCCATTCAGTATAGAGGTCCTCAGTAGGATATACCTGTGGGTCCATTATGAGCAAGAAATATAATAGAGTGATCCTCTGGTGTCCCCAATGCAGCTTTATATATCCTCTTTGCACTTTCTTCCATAGTTTTGACTCCATATCTACAAGGTCACAAACACTGTCCTAAGCAAACAATGGTTTTAATCAAGGAATATAAGCATTCGCCGATGTCTAAGAAGCTAATCTACTGTAGTTTGCACTATTCGTATTAATTATCATATACATTACTACATAGTATTGTTGTAATACAGTGGAATTCTAAAAAACAGAGGTCTCCTATAAAAGTTTTAGAAGAATTATCAAAGATAGTACCAAATTGTAATCTACTGGATTATAAATAGCCAGCCCACCTTTTCAGTAGTGCAAGCAGTGTCAGAGGATATCTAATCAAATAACCACTCGATTCCAACATTACAGAGTTGATGGAAATTACACTCGTATTTTCTTTAAATTTCCTAGGAAAATTCTACCGAGTTGCCACATTTTCAACATTATAGAGTACAACAAAGTTAACTTAAAATAGTTTCCCATTTGAACAGAAAACCAATGTACTTTACTAACCTTTTAGAGAGGAGCTTTGGTCGAAATAATCTCTGACCTCCAGCAGAAAATGGTCGACCCCCAACAATGCTAAGTTTTAATGTAGGGAAGTCCAGACGTTGGTAGCCAACATGCTCCATCCCTAGGCTGATCATCACAAAAGGAAATTTCCTTATCCAATATAAATGTCCATACATTACAAAGATTCAAGCATTTAAACTCCATTCCAAGAAAGGGTATTACACAAGTAAATCTTTCTCGCAAAAACATTTAGAACTGAGTGCCACTACTTATTGTGTTTTTATTGGATCCTTTAAACCAGCTAAGTTCTTGATGAAACTGTTTTATTATCTTGCAGACCATGCATACCCAGTCATATTTTTAGTATACATTCCTCAGCCCCACCCAAAGAGTAAAAAAAGGTTACATGCCAGAAAATTCCAAACATCCAATTTCAAATTTATCTAAGGCAACACAAATGAAATCATTTAAAGCAACAGTAACAGATATTTTACAAGCTATATCTCATCATATTAAGTTGTCAATAGAAAAGCTTACCAATCCAGCTGAAGTTGAACGTCATCCTTCTTCCTAGAAAGTTCAACAAAAATTTCAGTTAAAATATGGATAAGAAATCATCTTATAGGAAATAAAGGCTAAAAGCAATACAATTTAAGCCACATAAAAATATGAGAGATGAAATTTAAAGAATACCTAGGGGTAAGATATGATCAAATAAATCATGAAACTGATGCATCTGAAAGAATGCTCCACATAATTATATAACACTGTTTTCCAATAAAATGAAATATGCAATACAATTTCCTTCTTAGAAAACACACATAAATTGCTGTATATTTTTGCATCTTAGATTCTTAGTGTACAAAGTACAGTAAAAACTCTGTAAATTAATAATGTCGGGACCGGAGAAATTTATTAATTTAGAGAGTTATTAATTTATCGATAAATTAATAATTATTAATTTAAGGAGTTTTTAACCGATTACACCGTACATACCAAACGAAAAGACAAATTAGTCTATGCCTCTTAGAATTAACTTACAGCGAACCTTGGGACTCAATGTAAATTAGTAACTACTCTGTTCATATTTATTGGAAATCAATAATGACAAATAAATTAGTAACTACTGTGTTCAAATGTATAAGAAATCAATAATGACTTTTTGAAGTACTGTATAGTAAATGTAATATATTTCAATAAAGTATAATATATTTTTTTAAGTTTCTGTGAATTATTAATTTATAATTTTCTTGGGACCGAAAATTATAGAGGGATCTCCCGAAAAATTATTATCTTATTATTTTATCGAATTTTTAAATTTTTTACATCGGCCCAAGTCGGGACCGGACAAATTTATTATTTTAGAGAGTTTATTAATTTACCGAGTATTAATTTAAAGAGTTTCTACTGTAGTACTGTTTTTTATTTACTCCAGTTTTTGCTTCCTGGCGCAAGATTAATGAGTAGATTTGCGATAACCAACATAAAACTATGTCGCAGGTCTTGACATAAACTATCTTACGGACTTTGTTTGGGCAACCCCTCTTCAGCGATGCCTCCATCAATATTTAAGGAGAGAGATTAACCTAAACAGGGTAGGTATAATTAATGACAAAGCCTTACAATCGTATGTGGTTGCAGTGAAGAGAAAGGAAATAGAATCTTGCTAGTTAAATGTAGAAATATACGGAGTATATAGTTAATGTGATGTAGAATTTAGTGAGGAGTGGATGATATAGTTCATGGAGGGTTTGATAAATATGTGAGACAATAATATACACCAAGCGGCAAACTACCTATGTATTAATATAATACGATTCTGAAAACCAGAAGTCAGAACTTAGTGCAAGTACCACATTTTTACCAGGATATATGCAGCCAGAGAATTGTCATAAGAGTTACCTGCTAGAAAATCTTGAAGTATTCCAAGCATCATGATTCCCCAATATAGCAGCTTTAGCAATCGTGAGATCAGCTATGCTTTCAACAAGTTTGACATTCTCCTCGTTACCATAATCACCTAGAACAGCCCAGAAAAGACAAAAACATTTGATGGAGGGAGAAAAAAATTGAGTTGAAGCTTCAAGTATCTTATCTTGCTTGTATTTCATGAAAAAGAGGGTAAAGAGAGAAATTCAAGAAAATAGCATTAGGATAAAGAACCTGCCTGTAAACAGCACCAGATCCGGCTGCATATCCATTTAGAACAACATAAGATACACAGAAATTTGCAAAAGTATCATCACAGCAATATGGATAAATATCTTATTAAAACCAATAACTGTAAGTAGAAATGATGCCAATTTGAAGGCGACATACATGTACTTAAGCAACTACTGACATTAATAAATTTAGATATAAGTATCGAAAGTAAAGTAACTAATGATTTTACAAACAAATCTAATGCACAAACAAGTATATACAAACACATTACATATTTAGAAATTATCAGCTAGCTGCAACTGTATTACGATTGTTACTGCATAACAGAAAATCGCTAGCCAACTATTTGACAGCACATAACTTCTAAACAAACTGTTATAGTGACTATTCTACTGCTCGGTTTGGACAGAAAGACCAAACTGTAAATTACAGACAAAATCAGAAAAGAAAGAAAGAACATGGAAGGAAGTTTACCTATAGAGGTCCTGGTACGGATTTTTTAAGCTATTCTCTTTATAGTCTATACTGGAGTTCTATATCTCATTATACAGACGATTATCGACCATTGCATTAATTTAACAAGAGTTATACTGTCAATGCCAGTATCCAATTCAAACTACCACGATCACCACCAAAATCACGAATAATCATCAATATTTCCAAACATATACCCTAAAAACTACATTTGAAAACAATGCAACTACAAGCAGTAGGAGCGGATTACCTTCAACAGTTCAAGTGCCTTTGCATCCTCCTCCAGATTCCAATAATCATGCTAACAAACAATCAAATACAACAGTATTATTTATTTATTTATTATTATTATTATTATTATTATTATTATTATTATTATTATTATTATTATTATAAAGACTAAAGAGTAATAAAATATAAAATATATCGAAACATTTTACGAGATAATTGTTCTCGATGTTCTCACGCTAAATTACGTAAACTTAACGCAATACAAAACTTATATAAAAACAGGATGAGAGGACTAACTAACCACGTCACCAACAACAGCAATACGAACAGAAGTAGCCATGGAGAATCGATTCTTCTTGAGTTTTTTCACCTTTCTTTTCTTACTGGGAGGAAGCGAAGGAGCATTAGAGTTGGACATACAGGTCGGTACCGGCGCGTGCAACAACGCGCCGCTCAGCATTCACCTCGCTGCTTTGCTGATTGCACTTTGATTTGAATTTAGGGTTCTGATTCCGGTTCTTAAGAATTTATAGGGACCGACTTCATTTTATTTTTCATTATTTTGAAATCGAGGTCGAATTTAATTTTAAAAAAGAAAATCTTTGTGTCAATTTTTTACTTGGAACAATTTACGGAGCCGTTTGGGTGAGTTTAAAATAAATATTTATTGCTTAAAATAAAAAAATAGAGTAAAAATCAGAAGCAAGTTAAGACTTATAAGTGAATAA
The DNA here is from genome assembly GCF_001625215.2 of Daucus carota subsp. sativus. Lineage (NCBI taxonomy): Eukaryota > Viridiplantae > Streptophyta > Magnoliopsida > Apiales > Apiaceae > Daucus > Daucus carota. The sequence continues at coordinate 43,892,060 of NC_030385.2, read as the reverse complement.
AGTGTTTGAGAATTAAGCAGAAATCTGAAACAAAAGCTAGCATTCCTAACTTTTTATAAGCGTTTCTTGACTTTTTATACAAACGGTACAAATAAGTGCTTCCAACTTATAAACCAGAAGCCCGACTTTTAAGCCGGAAACAAACACACCATATTTATTAATTTTCTTTGCGGGTATTTATTCTTGTCCCCTTTTTAAGATTGGAATTAAATTTAAAATTGAATAATTGCAACTCCTTATATAGAATATGCTTTATGGGGCGAAACTGAGTTAAATGCTTGCGGATATTAATTTAGTACTTTTGGGTTTCATTTTCCGTGAAACTTCCTTCTTAAAATTTATTTCTACATTATCCTCAAATTCATATACCAATATTTTCATTTATTCCATTATCAAGGTTGAAAATAAATTCAAAATTAAACAATTGCAACTCCTTAAAAAGAATATACTTTTTGGGTGAAACCGTGTTAATAGCTTGAAAATATTAATATGACACATTTGGGTTTGAGTTTATCGGCCTAGCTTGTTTTGAATTAGTTTATCTACGTCATCCATATATCTGTTTTTATTAGTTATTTATTTTGATGATATTTAATATGTGTTTTAATTTATTATGAAATTTTAAAAATTCTAAAACATGCACAAGTATACAAAAACTAACAAGAAATAATTCATTATCATGTTTATTTGCTTGTGGTTTGGATCTTATACCAATTCTAGACACTTTAATATATTTAAGTTGTGATGAAAATAATCTAATAATTTTTGGACGTATGTATATTTAATTTTCATCTTACTAATAAAGCTTAAGATACCTGATTTCTTATATCATAATCTATATTTTATTGATAAAGAATCTGATAATTAACAAAACGAGGTTGGCTGATATGATGCCCTATCAATTTTCTCGTAAATAACATACTTCCAATCAAAATCACAACACGCATACAATTTTGACTGTATTTTTCAAATATAAATATTTCCGTAAATTTGAGTTTAATCAATTGAATCAGTCCCTCCCCAGTTCAGACCAATCTTAGACATTTCATTGTAAAATACTAATATCTTAATTCATCGATCCCTTTTTCATAAAATATACTAAATCAAATAGACAAATTTCATATAAGATAAAAAAAATATCACGAAAGAACAAACTACAATAAATTTAAATAAGTTTTTAAATTATATCGTATTATTTAGACGTAATATTGTGAGACGGGGTTTCTACCCAATTTTTTGGTGGATATTTTTTGGATTTTTTTCTTAATAGTTGAAAATTGTTAGTTAGAAATTTACGTGCCATCTCATGCGTCATCTAGATGATTTTTTTCAAATAGTTAAAAATGATTTGTGAATCTTGTAACCTGAACTTGAGAGTATTTGGTCGATTCAACTTGAACAAATCCTAAAATTTTTGTTTGTATAAATATTAAAATTATTATTATTGTCCAAATATTTAAAATTAGTTATAAAAGGATTCAAATTTATACCCGCCTTTTATTAATCGTATAATTATGTTTTATCTATCGACCAATCGAGAGGCGGTTGGTTTTGATGTTACAGGGGATCCGATCTTTACAAAATAAACCGCCATCCATCCAACAAAAACTCTGCATCACTTCATTTTCCCTCTATAAAACCCCTATTTTCCCGCTTGTTTGGGGTTTTTTCCCGCCAAACTGTGTCTTGTACATCCGACACGAGTCTTCATCTTCATTTCTCTCTGCAACTAAGCGCTAATGGCACCCAAAAAACTCACAGACTACGAGCGTAAAAGGCTCGATAACATCAAACGCAATGCTGAAGTGCTCGCCTCTCTCAAAATCCACTCCACACTCAACGATCTATCATCGTCTGCTAAATCTCAAAGGTACATCTCACCCCCCCCTCTCTCCCTCTCTCCCTCTCCCTCTCCCATCTCTCTCTCTCATCTTTCTCTCCCCTCTCCCTCTCTCTCCCCCTCCCCCCTTCCCCCCTCCCCTCTCTCTCCCATCCCTCCTCTCGTCTCTCTCACCCCTCTCTTCCTCGCCTCTCTCTCCCGCTCTCTCTCTCACTCGGCCACACACTAATCATTTAATTTTAATACTGAATTATTCGATTGTGATTTTGATTTTGTTTATAATTATGTGATTTGTTAGGGCTAAGACTAAGAGTTACAAAGTAAGCCCTAAGAAGAAAGTTAAGGGTGAGAGTCCGATTGTAATTAGGCGTTCACTACGTTCGCGTGGGATTAAACCCGATGAACTGTCTGCGGGTGGTCTTAAAGACGATTATACTGAAACTCCCAATAAAAAGGCAAAAACTATAGGGTCTAGTCCCAATAAAAAGGTGAAAACTGTTGACTCGAGTCGAGAATTAGGCCCGATTAGTATGAGAGATGTGTATGTTGGTAAAGAATCGGAGGATCGGAAATTTGTTGAGACAATGCTAAATGTTTCAAAGGGTTCGAGAGATAGTGGTGGTGATGGTTTGGAAGGAGGTTGTGAGGGGAAGGAGATTAAGGGTCTGGATACAATGAGTTTGGAAGAAGGGAATGTTGCGCGGGTTGTTCCTGGGAGAATTTTGTCTGTACGTGTGTTTCCGTCTGTGGATAGGAGAATGGTTGTGGTTGGGAATAAGTTTGGAAATGTTGGGTTTTGGAATGTTGATTGTGTGGATGAATCGGATGGGATTTATGTTTATCAGCCACATTCTTCTCCAGTTTCGGGGATCGTAGTTCAGCCATTTTCTACGTTTAAGGTATGGTTTTCCTCCAAACTTTCTAGATATTTAATATAACATCGTTCTGATTTGTTTATATGGTGTAATACTCAAGTAGGAGTTAAAACACATTGTGCTATGTTCTATTTGAGACATTATGAATGATCCTTCTGACCGGGATTTTTACACTGTATTTGTTTTTTTATGTTAGTTACTTTTGTGAATTTGTTAACAGATGTTTACTTGCTGTTACGATGGTTTTATACGGTTGATGGATGTTGAGAAGGAGATGTTTGATCTAGCATATAGCGGTGCTGATAGCATTTACTCTATTGCTCAGAGGGCAGATGATGTGAACTCCTTATATTTTAGTGAAGGTCGGGGAGAACTTAATATTTGGGATGGAAGAACAGGAAAACCTTCATCTTCTTGGGGTTTGCATGAAACTAGGATCAACAGCATTCACTTCAATGCATGTAATACTAATATGATGGCCACGAGTTCTTCTGATGGGACTGCCTGCATATGGGATTTGAGAAAGGTTGTAGCAGACAAAGCAGAAGCTCTGAACACTGTCAACCATGAAAGGGCTGTGCATGCTGCTTACTTTTCACCTTCAGGAAGTATTCTTGCTACAACTAGGTATGTGAATGTGAGGTTACATAATATTTTTATACTTATCTATTTGTCTATGTAATTATAAAAATATTAACATACTTGACCAGATCAAAGTAAATAATTATTCTAATCAGGCTGCTCCTTGGATGGACCACACACACATGAATATGCTTTCTTTTGGCTTGATAACGGTAGAGTATTTGAGATATATACACCTTAACCTTTCCATGAGATTGGATTTTTTTTAAAACAGCTAATTTTGATGCATTGTTTGGTTGTTGCTCGGCGGTGTTAAACCTTCTAGTTATTGACTAAATATATTTAAACTTCTCTGTTCCCATTTGTGAACAAATTGATAGGAAGTGTTGCATATATTTCAATGGCTTAACTTTTAGGACTACTGAATTCTATAAAATTTAGTTTTCAAAGAAAAATTAGCAAGTCATCATCTGGAAGATGGTTTATCCGTCTAAACTGATTTTGATACTACGGGCAAGGAAATTTTTCTTTTTCATATTGTCAATTCCTATTAGTATTCTTTTTTCTTTTTAATTACTGGTTTACTTTATCCCTTCATTCCTTGATCTTTTTTTACAAGTTTCTTCATGTTTTTGTAGCCTTGATGATAGCATTAAGTTACTGACTGGAGCTAATTATGAGAATGTATCTAAGATACATCATAATAACCAGACTGGAAGATGGATCTCCTCATTTAAGTAAGTCCTATATCATATATACAAGTTTTGGTGCTTTTTCTTTATTTACTGGAAATAAACTTAAGTTTCATTGATCTGAATATAGTTAATATGTCATTTTGGCACACATATGTGCCCTGGACATCATTTGGATACTTTATTTATGGATAGTATGTTAAAATGTTGAAGACAGTAGTAGGCAATAGGCGCCTTCACATCAGATTCATAGATATAATAACATGAAAATATACTGAACTGGAAGTAAAGGTATCCCATATTAGGTGTAAACCATAAACTGCTGCAACAGGGAAAAGTATGGCTGACCATTGATGGTTTTCAATGAATGTATAATACATGACAAGCCTTTAATTAAAACAATATACTCATTTGTTTTCTCTTAGCATAAATGCCATTGAGCCAAGCCTTTTGATGAAAACAATATACTCCCTTTGTTCTCTCATACGAGTTATCAATCATGTTCGCTTGGAAAATATTATAATATTTCGAAAGATTGTGGACCTGTTTAAAGACATACATGTTCATTTATTTACGATCTTCTGGTTCTGCTTGCAGTTTTATCACCTTATTAATCTATTTTTTGTACATGAAAATCTATTTTTTTTGATTAACTGACTTTCTATTCCTTTTTCATGCTTGGGCGGCACAGAGGAATATGGGGTTGGGATGATTCACATGTCTTTATTGGCAATATGAAAAGAGGAGTTGATGTTATATCTACAGCTGAGAAGAGATGCATTGACACCTTAGTCAGCCCAGAGATAACTGCTATTCCATGTCGCTTTGATGTGCATCCTCACAAGTTTGGGATGCTCGCAGGCGCTACAAGTGGTGGCCAGGTTTATCTATGGACATCGTCATGCTAGTTGCTGCTGAATAATGTCTACTATCTGCATTAGAATTGGCTTATACAACCTGAGCAAAATGTTAAACAGTGTGGATAGTTTCTCTGAAGATGTGTATATTATGTATTTTGTCAAGTTACAAGTGTTTGTGTTGAATTATATATATAATGACGTTCCAGGATGCCTTATTACCGAGTAACCTGTTGGTTTGCGTATAAAGCAGGATGGAATAGAATGAAGCATACGCTCAAATGTTCTTTCTTTCTTTAATTCCATTCAAGTTATTTATAGGGCCCCTGCTGATTTTGAGTACTAATTGAAGGTATCAATCTAAATTACTTATGCGTAACTGCAACTAATCATGAATAAGCTTCTGTCGTCTATTTATTTCATTCAGTTTACAACATAAGAAACAAATAAGCTTCTGTCGTCTATTTATTTCATTCTACTTTTCCAAGCAATAAGTTCAGAAGGAATTACATCTTCATTAGAAGAAACCACTGCTTGTGCTATCAATTTCCCAAGCCAAGCATGATAGAGCAGACCCCTTGAACCTAACCCTGTAAACAACCAGAACTTACATGTCTGTTTTCCTTTCAAATATTCATCTATACAACCTAAAAGCGGAAGTGACCCATGAGATGTAAGTGGTGGCATTGCCCTGAGACCTGCCTTTGCGGCAATGTAATCCCAGTTTTTAATCCCTGGATATATGGCTGATGCTTTTGGCAGGAGCTCTTCAAGAGCTTTTAAAGCTTCCTCAACTGTGACATTTTGGGAATAATTTTTTGACTTCCATTCCCATGTTGAGCCCAGACGTATATCACGAGGGCCGTGTATAGCAAGCCATGCATCTGACAAGATTGAAGGACCATGTTGTGGATAACTTTCTCTGGCATATAAAAATCAGTAAAAATTAAGAATACTGGCCAATATTAACAATAGTTATGAGGGTGAAAACAACCAGAAGCAGTTCTCATAGACATTATGAAATATATTGTATCTTGTGGTTATCCTGTGCTCTACACTTCATTAAGAAATTGAAGTGCAAATCTCACAAGATACAGAGGCATGTACTGTGTGTGATGAATATTATCTAACCTAGAAGAAAAAGTAAAGAGAAACATGATTGCCATTTTCCAGCTTCGTCTTGACAGTTAAAACATTCTACAAGCCACTTATTTGCATTGCCAAACAAGCAGTAGGAATAAAAAAGTAAACAAGCAGTTGGGCATAGAAAAGTAAACAAGCAGCTGGAGACGAAGAATAAATAAGCGATTGGGCATAAGAATAAAGTGAACAAGCAGTAGCATGAAAATTAAACAAGCACTTGGACATGCAGTATAGTGTGAACAAAGCAGTTGGGCATGTAGATACTACTTCATACAGCAAATCATTGCAATTTTCAGAACTTAAGAGTCCATTTACATTATGATGCTAAGATTGCATGCAAGTAATAACTAATAAGGCCTCTCACCTAATATCATCTGGAAGCTGCAGGTGAGCAATGACACCTCTACAAGTCCTCAAGGGAAGCCTCTCGGACAACTCAGGCAGGGAAGCTGCTCTGGCCCCCATACAAACAATCACCGAGTCATATTCACCTGAAAAATCAGATTTGGCAACAAACAATTATACAGGTACTAAATACTTAAGATAAGTACTTGTAATCAGCCAACTCAAATTTAACAGGGTAATAATAAGATATCAACAATCTCTCAAGATTCCTAGTGTAAGAAATCTTGTACGACAGGTTGAAAGTTTGCAATAGAACAAGATATTTTATCAACAGCAAGACTCTACCTGATAGTTCAAGGAGATTATTAACAGTTTTTTTGTGCAAGTTTAGCTCTTTTCTGTGTAAGTCTGAAACAGACGTGTCTTTCACCAGATCTTGACAAGCAGAATATAAGGCCTGATGATCAAAAAAAGGTGGAACTGATCAGTAACATGAATGAAGATATGGTGAAATTAAAGTGGCATCTTAAAAGAGAAGTAGAGAATGACAAAAGAGTAGGAAGTTTAACTCAAGATATCGTTGAGGATGAACATTGACAGCTTCAGGCATATAGAATGCCAAATTGCAAGGCACAGATAAATTGGGCACTAGTCTTTCAGCAGCCTCCTTATCAACGGACTCTATTCTGCAACCGGCAAGGCAGTTCTGAGCATTCTACTAATGTACACCAACAAGAAAATACCAAATCACTTTGAAGCCGATGTAAGTACGAAATTTATTGAACAGTTTGACAAGCTTACTTCATTCATTAGATCCAAATTCTTCAGACTGGCAGCTGGTCTTACAATACCTCTAAATCACAATCACATCACTAGTATAAGCGCACAATGGAAAAAGAACATAGCTCAAAGAATAAAAACATCCATGCTTGTTCCTATTGTCAGACAACAGAATCCTATAAAGTACGAAACATATGTAAAAAAGAAAACCTTCTCCTGACTATGAAATCGTCAGAATCATGACCCAATTCTTGACTTCCACCATTCAACTTATTAGGTTCCACTGCTGCTTCAGCAATGCTTAAAAGCTTCAAGCTTTCTTCCCAACACTCCATGCTCCGCCAAAGAGGTTTAACTGTCAATAACTAGACTTATAAACACACCCCAGTTTAAGATTCATCTTAAACTATACACAGATGTTAGTAAACAAAATGCCTTCCATCTAAGCAATTTTTTTCCTTTTTTCATAATTGTAGGAGAAATTGAAAAACCTTTAGGTGAATACGGGTGCAGGAGTCCTCCAGAAACTCCAGAAGCACCACCACCAATTCCAGCATCATCGTAAATGTCAATGCAGACATGGGATTCCTTAGAAGTATGCTGCAAATAAAATTCCTTTTCACACATCATGTTTTCTTGGGTTTTTAAGCATTAATTACAAGATTTGTTGTTCACTTCTACAGATTCCAGAAGATTAACACAATGAGATACATATAGAAAGAGAGGGGATATGTACTTGTAGTAAGTGCCAAGTGACAGACAAACCAGCAAAGCCAGCACCAAGCACAGCATATCTGCACATTATACATAGCATCAATTCTTTCATACAATCACATTTATAAATTTTAGAACTTGGAATCATATAGTTACACACAAATATGACATATATCTGAGAGGGAGAGAGAGAGAGGGAGAGAGAGAGAGGGAGAGACCTCAGAGGTTTGGGAGATTGGCTATGAGAAGATGCTGAGATTTTGTAAATATGCATACCACGTCGGATGCAGCCGCCGGCAACGACGAGAGCCGCCGACGGCGAGGATGTTGAAATATGAGGAAGAAGCATTTCAAGATTAAGCGTTTAGTGTATTTTTTCTGTATAAAATTTTATTTTAATTTTTATTAATAATGTCTATCCAATATCTTCTAGTATTATATTTTAGTATTTTATATATTTTAATACGGGTTTTGTATTTATTAGATCTTATTTATCAAGATAGTTGTTACAATACCTATCTTCTAGTAATGTTATATTTTAATATTTTTATGTATTTATATTTATTAGATCTTATTTATCAAGATAGTTGTTACAATACCTATCTTCTAGTAATGTTATATTTTAATATTTTTATGTATTTATACGGGGTTGGTATTTGTTATGATAAAAATTTATATAATATAAAATTTTTGGACATGTACAAGACTAACTCGCATCTAAAACTAAAACTAGGATGGATATCACAAGAGTTATTTTCCACAATAAATATTTGTTCATAGCTTAGGAATATTTATTTTTCCAGTATCAATAGATATAATCGATAATTCTTAATAGTAGATTAAATATTAAACTATACACGCGATCAATTGCGATACTGTAAGTTTCAAAGTTGATAAACATTCTTTAATAGATCATACACTACATGATATAGCATTTTAGTTTTTCTTTTTATAAAAAAATTATAAACGCTAAATGATTTGAGTTTTAAAATGATATTTGAGACTATATTTTCTAGACCTAATATTTGAGATGATGCTTAAATTGTAATATAAGGAGCCAACACCCTAATTTTTTTTTTTTTTTGCTAAATGAAAATATCATAGAAAAACAAAGATTACAGAAATAGGGGCATACCCCGTCGGAGGAGACTAGATACAAGCATCATAGTCTCAGGGCAAACTTACAGAAAAGCAATACTAAACCCAGGCTAGACCAGCAGGTACTAAATAAGTAGACAAAGTTAATAAAGCAGACAGATAAGGGTTGGGTCGTCCCGCACCCATTTTCTAAAAGCCAACACCCTAATTTATAAACCGCTACACTCAGTTATTAAGTAAACCAACGTTCCTGGACAATGTAACAGACTAACAGTACATGTTTCTAGCTACGACCATAAATTTTGACCTACAAAAAAATGCTCTTTCAAGAGCCAAACAGCCCCGTCAGCTGCATTCTCCGCAGCTTCTTTCTTTTTACCAGCTGGTTTTCCGATGGCTTCAATGAAACAATTTCCCAAATCGGGCTTCACGATCACTTTATATGTGAACCTGTAGGTGTGGATGATAGTTAGCAATACAGGATATAAAAAGGAAGAGTTTTAGGCACTTTTAGCAATACTGGCCACAAAAGGAAGAGTCTTTAGTGCAGGTTTCTCAGGCAGTTCGAAAGGAGAAACATGTAATATAGTTTTTGGAGATCAATGTTCTCTCTCTAGAAGAAAAACTTCAAGGATCTGTCAGACAAAGAACACCTTACAATTTGCAACACATGGTTCTATTTTTTCGTTGAAATTATAAAACCAGAGCACTGAAAGCATCTGACCAGATCCTGATAATCATAATATTCACACAAGAAAATAGGAAAAAAGTTGGACACTCACTCTTTCAAGTGACTGGCCCCAGTCTCCTTGCAGCATATAAATTTAGGTGGTTTCCAATGATTTGCCGCACAGATTTCAAACAAATGCGATTTTGCTGACTTCTTCATGGAACAACCTAGGGAATTACTTTGAAATCAGAAATATGATATAGAATAAAATACAATAATATATGTGTTGCCCAATCATTACCTGCAGTCTGAGAATCACTAGAGCAACGACTAATAACTTTGTTGACTGTTTCCTGGCATTCACGAGTGTCACGAAAAGATGATATTTGCTTGATCTGTTTGATCTTGGTGCCTCCAGATCTATGCGGTTCTACACCTAGTGGATGCACTTTGGATGAGAAGTCCGGATTGGCCTTTAAATCTCTGCAAAAATTAGAAAAAAAAACTAAACTTTTCCAGATTAAAATGTTAAAAAAAAACCTGCATATATATTATATGGCATGACAGTGAAATAACAGAACCACCCAGAACAATGTTAAACTTTAATATTCTCCTATAAGCTACTTTAATATTTGGACCTAACCTTTGACTTGTAAAAAACAGTCATATTAACAACCAGCACTCGAATGGAAAATATTGGCAGAACTAATGAGGTACTCAAGTTTTGTAGATAAAATTTTCCTCACTATTTTTTTACCTATTCTTGAAATAAGTATTATATATATATATATGTATGTAATATGTGTGTGTGTATAACTAAAGCTGAACATATTAATATTAATACACATACTGCAAAAAATTTCCAATTATCGTATTATCTATAGCCTCTAACGAAGGAAAAAAGCAAAAAATTGTCTCACAAAATAAAATACTTTTGGTGCTTCGGCTAACTGCAAAAATTATATTGTCCCATACTTGTTCTTTTTCCTAATACTCATACTTGTTCTAATATTAATTCTTGCCACAATATCAATCATCTTTATGTAACTAGTATACCACATCAGTGCCTTACTTGGAAAGTTTTACAAAGCCTCCCCTAGATTGACTGAATGCCTATATTCATTTATCAAGTTAATTATCTTTCTCATAGATAGATGATGCACATATAGATTGTTCCCAGGACAAACTATGAGTGCATGTTTCTGAGCTAAGCTACAGCCTACAAATTTTGACCTACCCCAAATGATCTTTCAATAACCAAACAGCCCCTTCAGCTGCACGCTCCGCAGCTTCTTTCTTTTTACCAGCTGGTTTGCCGATTGCTTCAATGAAACAATTTTCCAAACTATCAGGCTTCACGATCACCTTATAAGTAAACCTGTAAGTGTCGATGATAGTTAGCGATAGTGATATTAAAAAAGAGATTTTTATGAAGATTTCTCAGGCAGTTCGCAAGGAGAAACATGTGCGGTTTTTAGACACCAGTGTTCTCTATATGGTAGAAAAGCTTCAAGAGACTGTCGATCAAAGACTATACAGCCTGAAACATATGATTCTTGCTTTTCTTTGTAAAGTGTAAAAGCAATGATTAGTGTTCTGCAACATAGCTCTAGAAGTTTTGACTAAAGAATCATAGTTAGCAAGTAACTATCTTTTTTTAATAAAAAAAACTATAATCTTAGACATAACTAATATTGTAAAGGTTGTTGCAAGCATCTGATTGGGGCCTAATGTGAACTTCTAATGTTCGCACACAAACTAAGGAAAAAAAAAGAAGCAAATTGGACACTTACTCCTTCATGTGGCCGGCCCCCGTCTCCTTACAGCATTGGAATACAGGCGGTTTCCAACGATTTGCAGCACAGATTTCAAACAAAAGTGACTTTGCTGACTTCTTCATTGAATGACCTAGGGGATTACTAGCAATCAGAAATATGAATCAAATACCACCATATCTGAGTTATCCGATCAGTACCTGGAGTCTCAGAATCACTAGAGCAGCTGGCATTATCTTTTTTTCCTATCAGCTGGCATTCACGAGTGTCAAGAAGAGATGACACTTCCTCTGCATTACTCCGTTGCTCTTTAAGTACAGTGGGAACAAGCATTTTATGGAGCTCTCCTCTGGTATCCTCGTCTGCATATAAAAACGAAGACTCAAGCACCAGTATTAGAATAAAAATCAGCCAGCACTAATTAATAAAATTTTCGCATGAGCTAACCACCAAGGCAATTAGAATCTGTCAAGGATTTCATGTGCTCGTTTTCATCATCTTGTTCAGGCAATTGGTTATATGCTTCCAAGCAGACATCTCTCTTTGCTGCATCCTGAGAAGACTGAGGTGCACATAACACTTGATTAGTTGGAGGGTCGGAAGGATGAATTTTTTGACAGACAGATCGATCTGCATCATCAAAGAACGACAGCTCCGCCTTGGGCTTTAAAATTCTGCAAAAATTAGGAATTTGCCGGATTAAAATGTTTAATTCTCCTACATAAATATAAGACACGACAAACAAAAGAACCAATCATAACATATCAAACTTTTATATTCTCCTATATGTTTCTTAAATATTTGGACCTAAACTTTGACTTGTACATACAACTTATATACTTCAAACTTTACTATCACTACAATCATATTAACTAGCACTTGAAGGGCATATTGGTGGGGACTAATGTGGTAATAAAAATTTGCAGATAATATTCTCCTCACAATTGTTTATTATTTTTATAATTTTATTATGTGTGTGTTTGTGTGTATATTTTGTTACTTTTATAAACAGGGATTCACATATATAAATTGATATACGTACCACAAAAGTTTCTCAATATAGTATTTTTTATAGCCGCTTTCTCAAGAGGCTAATAAAGAAAAGCTTTTTGTTCAATGACAAAACTAAAAAATTCGTTTCTCCAACAGAGAACACTTCTGGCGATCCTGTTAACAAAGGCGCAACCCAGGATGAACTGCCAAAATTACATCGTCTTAAGGTCATCACCGTAGATATTATCCCCCATAATTTCCAATTCGTTTTCCTAGTACTCATACTTGTTCTAATACTAATTCTTGCCACAATATCAATCATTTTTATGTAGCAAGTATACCACATTCAGTGCCTCAGTTGTAACGTTTACAAAGCCTCCCAATATTGACTGAATGCCTATATTCATTTATCAGTTTAGTTAACTTTCTCACAGAGTACATGTTTTTGAGTTAAGCTACAGCCTATAAATTTTGACCTACCCATAATGATTTCTCAACAACCAAACAGCCCCTTCAGCTGCATGCTCTGCAGCTTCTTTCTTTTTACCAGCTGGTTTGCCGATTGCTTCAATCAAACATTTTTCCAAACTATCAGGCTTCACGATCACCTTGAAAGTAAACCTGTAAGTGTGGATGATAGTTAGCGATAGTGATAATAAAAAAGAGGAGATTTTGTGCAGATTTCTCAGGCAGTTTGCAAGGAGAAATATGTAGAGTTTTTGGACAACAGTGTTTCCACTTCCCTATATAGAATTTGTTATGTAATTTATTTTCGAATCACATAATCTTAGACACAATAAATATTTTGACATATCATTGCAAGCATCTGATTGAAGCCTAATGTAAAATTATAATGTCCACAATAAATAAATAAATAAATAAATCACTGGAAATAGTCGGCCACTTACTCTTTCAAGTGACTTGCCCCTGTCTCCTTGCAGCATACAAATACAGGCGGTTTCCAACAGTTGGCCGCACAAATTTCAAACAAAAGTGACTTTGCTGACTTCTTCATTGAAAGGCCTAGGGGATTACTTTCCAATCAGAAATATGATATTGTATCAAATAAAACCATATCTGAGTGGCTCGATCATTACCTGGAGTCTGAGACTCACTATAGCAGCTATCACTATATTTTTTGACTGTAGGCTGGCATTTACGAGTATCACAAAGAGATGACATTGGCATAATTGGTTGGATATTGATGCCTCCAGATCTATGTGGTTCTACACCAAGTGAATGCACATTGGATGATGAAGCACCACTTGTACGTGAATCCTGCACCTTCAAGTTATCAAGTACTGCGGCATTTGGAGATCTCACATTTGTTGCCGTCTCATTGGAACAAATTGCGGCATATGGAGAGCTAACATCTGTTGGTATCTTTTCATTGCGAGCAATTGCATATTGAGCATTAACATCTATCGGTGTTTCATCATAACCAATTAATTTTGCTTCCACCTTGTGGGTCGACTTCAAAACCTCCTCTAACGATTTACTCTTGGGTTTGTAACCAAGCTCCTGTATAATGTACATGGATACACAATGAATAGTATCAGAAGGGGAAACAAAATCATAGAACAGTAATGACTAATGATGCTATGACTTGCAATAAATAATTAACAACACACACACACTACTTGCATACAACCTTCTACCATAAGTTTGACAAGTACAGGATAACCTATAGCATCACTATCAGTTTAAAAATGGGGCCCCATACATATTCAAAAAATCAATGAGCTAATTATTAGTCTTGCCAAGCATAATTGCATGAATATACTCCGTGCTTACATTCTGAAAAAAGAAGAATAAAATAATCAGTACAATGGATGTGTTGTTACAATCACACGACTAATCGCACTTCGCGTGTAGGCAAAGGTTCCCCGAGTTGCATTTGAGCGATTTAGTGACTAAAAATCGCGCTTAACTCGCGATTACTCGCAAAAAACTTGCACTAAAAAGCGCAAAAACTTGCAAAAGTATAAAAAGACTAAAATACCCTTAAGTTAAATAAACTCTACTTCTCTCGACCCTCACTCTTCATCTCTCTGTATGTCATCACATTTTCTTTGATACCTTATATAGCATATATGCTAAATTTTAAATACTATTTTTAACGTTTGTTAGGTGTTTGATTAAAATTTCCCTTGAATATTACTCTCTTAGAAGGTACTGATCACTTAGGCCATAGTTAAAGATGACTTGAAGTGTTGACATTGGATAAAAATATGGGAATCAAGTGGAAAAAGACAATCAGAAGTTCAATGTTTGTTTTGCAAACATACTAAATGTTATTGATTGATGTATGATATTTTTATGTGATATTTCCACTATGTTTGAAACTAATACTAGATAATTTAATTTTTGATGTATCATATAGATAATTTATATATATAGGGGTTTACTCCACTAGAAACTAGAAATTAGTCCCAGACCTTTTTTCATCACTGTTTTTAACTGCAAAAATCACTCAGTTGTATATCAAAAATCACTATTTTATATATAAGAAATCTGAGAATTATATGTATCTAAATACACATATATACAACATATATCATCATCATCTTCACTCATACTACATTAATCAAACTCCTGACATCATTATTAACCCCTTCCATTACTGCTACCGTCACCTACAACCATGATTTGCCTATCACCGTTTGTCATAATAACTTGCCACTACTAATGACTATATACCACCACCACACACCTTATCTCGTATTTACTACAATCGTGGACCTCCTATAATTATAATTGATCATCAATAATCAATCACCAATACCAATTATATATAAATTTTCTGAATCATCAAGAATAAAAACTCATGATTTTAATACATAAAATAGTGATTAAAAGCATAGAAACAAGTGATATATGTAGTTATAAACAGTGATTGAAGGAGTGGTTTCTAGAATAATATTAGTTTCTATTTGATCACTAGCCTATATATATATATATGCATATCATTTTCCACTCCCCGGCCTCCACAATCATGATTTATTAATATATAGTTAACAGGTATATGTATATCTCGTAGAAACATTTTAAAACCCGGAAATTTTAAAAAGATCAAAAACAACACATCTGCACAGTGTCAGTTTTAAAAAAGTTTAAAATGGATTTACATGAATTTTACCTTCAAAATCCGAATTACTTGCTTCGCAGCCCTTCTTTTGGCAGCTTTTTTGCTGATGTTGCTAGCACAAGAATGTTCACAAACATTCTTCCCCTTCACTTTTATATCAACAATATAAGTGTTATCCTTCTTGGAAGATGCAAATTCCAATTCCATGTTGTAGGATTGACTAAGTTCTTGAAGTTCTCTAATGGGATTAAGCTGTAATCCAGAAAAGTTGATGACGGGATCAAGAAAGGAAAGCATGGTCTTCCAAACATGGTTTAAATTGAATCCCGTGTCCAGAAGAATGGCACCGATGCATGACTCCACCAAGTCTCCAAGAGCCTGAACAAAAAACTTAAGTCACATTCAAGTGAGAAATCAAGTTTACTTTCTAATATTTTTTCATGACACATGCACAAGCATATATAGTTTACTTTCTGTCATTCTATAATAAATACCACCACATAAGTTCAGAGAACCCTTCCATAGAGTAAGAGATACTATACTAGTTATTATCGACTTAAGTGCTGCAATTTATGAGGCTCTATGATCCCACGTTTGCACCTGTGCATGTACATATGCACAAACAAACCACACATATCCCTTCAGGGGAAAAGTGAATTCTATATATTTCATGTGGTATTCCATGATCAACTAAATTTTTGTTTTTCACATTAGTCATATCACCGGATTAAATTTTGTGAACAAAGTATTTCACATATTGATAGTGGTTATTTGGCTGCACCTGGGAATCAACTTCCAACGGGAAGTTCTAGTTCCCCTGTATATAAAATTACTAGGAAGTGAGAAAAATTGTTTTGTTGTTGAATGTTGATGGAGGAATTCATTTCATGGGAATTTCCGTTAAACAAGGATGGCAACTTCCCACATATCATGGGTATTAATGCTTCCATGGAAGTTACACTTCCCTTATTTTTCTCAACTAATCAACTTTATCAAAATCCCTGGGCACTGGAAAGACAACCAAACAAGCATGACTCTTGCTATAGCTAACACCAAAATCTTGCAGTTGCTTTTAAATTATTTTTTGATTACAACACAAAAAGTGGACGGTGAAGAAAGAAAATTAAACAAGCAGACTGGTGTCAACCATTAAAAATGGCAAAAAATAAAATAAAGATTATGAGGGAAATATTTATATATATAGAGAAAAAGAGAAAGGAGCTACAGTATTTACTTTAGGGCATGGGGGCACTTCAACCAAATTTCCATCAAGCTGATGTGTCCTAGAAAACAAGACATATTTCTCCATGGACTTGCAGAGGCCACTAGACTCAGATATAATATATTTATAGAATGACCGACTTATTGCAATGTTAGCAAAGCAAATATTGTTTACACATGTGGATCTCAAATCAGTCAGCTGGCCAGGCTTCAGGTTTGGATAGACTGAATAGAGATAGGAAGTGATAAGATAATCCAGGACAGCATCTCCTAAAAATTCCAGTCTCTGTTTAAACAGCAATGTGTTAAAAATTAAATAAACTGTACTGATACATAACTTAAAATTTTTATTAAAAATTTAAATTTATTTATGGCCTGTTTGGGAAACTGGATTTGATTTGAAATTCTGGATTTGGTCAAATAACATGTTTGGCAATCTGGATTTCGATTTCATTTGAAATCCACACATCCAAATACTAGTATAAATCTGAGAATTTGAAATGCCAACTCAAATCCTGTCATTTGAAAACCATCATTTGAAATGAAATGCAAGTTTCCAAACGGCCTCTTACAGAAGTTACATACCTGATAACAGCCTCCGTAATGATAGCTATATGATGGATGGACAAAAGCTTGCACAAGCAAACCTTTATTGTTAAATTGATATCCTATAGAATCTTCAAGAGCAGCTATATCTATTTGAGCAGCAAGTGGTAAATAGATCGAACTTGCTGAACAAATATGGCTAACCTTCGAATCTTCAAATTCCACTTTTATACCCATCCACTTAAGAAATGCAGCTGCACCTTTAAAGCCACTATCAACTATAAATGCGCCGACAAGAGATTCCACAACATCTGCTATGGTTTTCTTATGCAACCAGTGATGAGATTTGGTGCATCTTAATTCTATATCGGAATTTTCCGCCCCACTACAATGTGATGAATGAATACTCTTTTCAGTTTCAGCGCTACAAACTACAGAACAAGGTCGACCCAATGCAAAAAATTGACATGGGTCAAATGATTGGTCGCGTATGTATACCTGAAATTTATCATGGTAAACGTTAACAAAACTTGTTAGCTATTACAAAAACTAATGTCCAATAATACTATTGTGAGAAACTGACGACTCTTCGAAACAAGTATAACCAGAATCATCAGATCAAAACATGCGACAAGAAGCTACCTGTAATCTGTTTGCTACCGCTAGCTTCAATAAATTGGAATTATTTACGACACTTGAACGTTTTCTAGTAAGCTGTCCTTCATCCAAGGCATCATGCAAGAGAAAAAGACGCCTGCCAACTGCAAATTTGAGGAATGCATCACCAAGAACTTCGAGCCTTTCAAGAGAGAAGTGTTCATTGCATTTCTCAGTTGTAAGTGCTTCAAGGACCTGGAAATCATCATCAGAATATCAAAGCTTGTTTATGGATTGACAACCATAACTTCTTAGTTATAAAGTCTTGAGACTTTGCCTGTTCCAGGAAATAGGTTGTTTACCTTATTAAATTTATTAATTATAGAGTTAAATACAAAAGCATATCTTTGGCCTGTATATAAACAGACATATTGTAAATGCTGAAAAGTTATTCTTTTTACCACATTTCAATTTCATTCGGCAAAATTAGATACTAGTATTCATGAAAAATCAAAATCCGAGCTAAAAAAGTAAGGCGCCTTACACGAGAAGCGGATACTTCAGCTCCCTCGGGAAATGAGACAGAAAGTAAATCTTTTAACTCAAAAGCAACAAGCAAGCTTTCCAGACGATGCATGACTGATGGTAACAAAGATAATGAACTTCCAATATCTTTCGAAAACCCAATTATCTTTAGTTCACAAATTTCAGGAGGTAATTCAACAAAGTGCTCCTCTTTTTCTCGTGATTCTGCATGAGATGCTAATCAGCACAGTGTACACTCTAGTAATGTAAAGTGTAGTAAAAAATAAAGGCAACACCAACATATAAAAACTAACACAAAACAAAAGAATAATAAACATTTACGTTGTCCCTTGCAAAAAAATAAACATGCATGTCATAATATCAAGTGCGATCTAGTAGAGCATATCTTAACTTGTAATCACTTTAAACTTATGCCAGATACTGTAAATTAAAAGGCAGCAAACAAAATCCATTCATTTCATTATTAATCAACTGATCATTTCTCAATGTTCATACATTTTCAATCTTTTATGTACCACAATAATCTCTTGTATTTTAGTCCCACTATGTACTCTCGCTTCACATACTCAAACCTTAAAAGTCTGTCAGGAAAGGCCTATCTTAGTTGCAGTACTAGCTAGTAGCAGTTGTCAGGATTAGTACTTAGCAATATACCAGTAGAGTATCACTATATACTTATCAATTTCAGCACAGTAGTACACTTTAGTAACGGTAGAAGTGTCATTTCATTATAGAGGTTAGTTACAGTTGAGGTTTGCCTATATATACTTGATAAGCTTTGTATTTCCAGTTACGTTAAATATATGAAATGGAATGATTTCCACCAATTCCCTTCCCCCTCCCTCTCTACAGCTGATTCTCACTTTCTCTCCGTAGGGATTATAACTAGGGGTTTATATACTAATCGGTGTTATTAGTATAATCAAATGAACTAAGTGGTTATAAACTGTAGTCAGTAGTCCACATGATCAACTGCAAAAAGAAAAAGGTCTAATAGCCTGGGGATTTGGAATTATTAATCCCATTAAACAAAACATAACCTACGGCAAATAAATTTCTTGACTATTACTTTCCAGAAATTTAACGATGAGACGACGATGTAAATATATTCTGCACCCAAAGTAATGTAGCACATTACAACAGAACACGACCATTAACAATAATTTTCAATATTGGCATCAGAAATCCTGAACTACAATATTGTGCATAATTTTTATATAAGCTTATTCTAATATTCGCATCAGTAATCCAAAACAAAATATTGCGAAAATATTTTATAAAAATTTTATGTACAATATTGTGTCAGGAGAAAGTTACAAGTCCTGTAACTAACAGGATAATTGCAGAAACAACCCAACAACTAAACACATACCCAAATTTCCTTTCTTTCGTAGCAAGTTCTCCAAACAAAAGAGCTGCTTTGCTTTTAAAAGAGCTTGTCTGGGATGTAAAAGATGAACGCCAAACCTATATATTAAAATATATATTAAAAAAAAACCAGGAGCCAGGAGGTCAGTAATATAGTACAGCAATGGTGATACTAACTAGTAATTGAATCAAAAAGTACTATATGCATGCTAGAAAGTAACTGTAAGGAGAAGCCTATTCAGGATTAATTTCCACGGCAATAATAAATAATATCAAAATGAGAAATCTACGGAGTATGACACATGGACTACAAAAAGCATACTTAAGACTGAATACAACAATGTTAAATGCACACCAAATACTTAAAAAGTTTTGAACCAACTAAAGAAAGAAAATAGTCCTCTCCCAATCTTTTAAACAAAACTAAAGATTCAAGTTATGCCAGACAATATCAATTCACGCCAAGTATGCAAAAGAGAAAATACTATCTGTAAAATCAAATTATTTTTGGCCCCATCTCATTATGTAGTGATACAACAATCATTTAAGGAATTAACTCAAGAAGATACTATAAAAGAATGGTCCAAAAGAGAAGAAGGCACTGCACGCCACTTACTTTTCAGAGAAGTGGTGAACATGACTTTTTGATGCTTTATAGTCACTGTATGCATTCTTCTCTGACAAAACATCAGAAACGAAATAGAACAATTTCTTGCTTGGAACATAAATCAAGCTATTCACAACATCATGGACACTTTTAGGGCCATTAGCAAGATGCAATAGCTCGCTAGGTTGAGAAAGGCCATTAGCCTTGGCAACTTCTGGCATGTTGAATATCGGCGACGATAAACATCTCATGACAAGGTTCCAGTCCACAATCATTGCTTCCTCATATTCATTCCAGATTACAGGAAGCATAAGGTAATATGTTCTAGGAGCCAATATATCAAAATCAATTCTTCCCAAGGGAACATATTCAGAGTTGAACTCTGATCTGTCAATGATGACCTTGAGGAACATTTCCTGGAACTTCTCAGCCAAAGCTATCTGCAAAATTTAGAGTGAATATTACAAAATTTATTTAATAATTTTTTTCTCAAGTACTGATGCAAAATAGTTTTCAAATGATTTGTTTTTTATAGACAAAAGTCCTCAAATTTATCTATTTTATCTTCACCGTGTCCTACAAGAATATAGGCGAATCGAACCAAGGAACTGAGATGGACATGTGGACAGAGGATAAGCCTATACCACTAGGCTATCCCATCACCCTCGTGACAATGTCTTTAAAGTCATTTGATAATGTACAATTTGGTGTCAATATCATCATTTAAAAGCTCTTCCTGACTTCGGGTGACCTCTGGTCTCATTTTAGGTTTATTTAAAGGTTCAATTCTTTTAACCCATTTTTGCTTACCTCATCTCTACTAAATAGCATAGTCCTGGATGGTATTAGCTCTGTTACTACAGATCTACCACGTGCCAAATGAAGATCTAGTTTCATTCTTTCAGCTTCTCCAGGAAGAGATACTTTCACATACAGACCAAATGGTTTATAATCCCTATCTGGTGGAAGCGGTCTAAACTTCACAAAGTAGGAGGTGAGGTAGACATAATCTTCTGCCTTGCTCCATGGCTCTTTCAGGACAGCAGGAACAAGCATTTCATGAAGTTCTCTTCTTGTATCCTCATCTGCAAATAAAAAGAAGCCCAAAGCTGCAGTATAAGTATAATAATCAGCCAGCATTGATCTATATATATCTGCATGTGCTTACCATCAGAGCAGTCAGAATCTGATAAGGACTCAAGGTCCTCATTTTCAACATCTTGTTCAGGTAAGAGGTAGTTGGTTAAAGCACCCAACTGATGTAATTGTTTACATGCTTCCAAGCAGGCATCTCTTTTCGCTGCATCCTTAGAAGATTGAGGTGCACTTGACACTTGATGAATTGGAGCATTGGAGGGAAGAATTATTTGGCAGACAGTTCCATCTGCCTCGTCAAAGTATGAGAAATCTGGCTTGGGCTTAAAAAATCTGCACGAATTAGAAAAAAGTAACTAATGTTTGCCAGATCAAAGTGCTAATTATCCTAAATATATATGATACGGCAGAGAAACAAAAGAACCAATCAGAACAACAAAAATCCGTACTCATCATGCGGAAGTTTCGAACAATAGCGGTAAAGCAATGAAATGCTACTTCCAGAACTGATTGTGGCACCCGTCAATTCTACTCTGTATGTTTTCTCGTCTGTATCACAAACTGTGGCAGTAGATGTTCTAAATTCAATTTCTTCATTCATTTTATCCTCAGCTTTAGAAAAACTGTCGATAAGATTTTGCTCCTTCTCATTGCCACTATGACATACAGTAGGGCACAATTATTATAATTTTTGGGGTGAGCAGGAATGAATTGAGGAGTTATATACAAATGTTTCAAGTAGTACCTGTCTACCAGGAATGCATATTCTGACTGAGGCATGCGTGCACGTCCCCTAGATTGTATAAAACTGGCAACAGTTTCCGGGAGATCGAACCTTACTACAAGGCAGCATGTTTGAATATCAAGACCTTCCTCCCCAACTTTAGTTGCAACCAACAAATTTATCTGCCAGGAAACAGGGAAGTTAATACACACACTTCGTTTGGGATGAGTAAAGCCATCTCTAACACACACATGAATAAATTATACTGTAAATTTATCAAGAGCATTTCGATTCTAAATAAAGAGAGATTGAGATGATCATAATGTTAATCACCCAAATATTATTATTATAAAGTTTAGTTATTGTTTAGTAAGTAGATTATTAGCAATTTTATACTTAGGTTATAGTAACACAGTTATAAACAGATCTTTTCCTTGATTATTTACAACTATAGTAAATTTTATATGGAGAATTGATTCAAGTTTATCTGTTTATTCTTTAATCCGTAATTTTTTGTTTTCTATTACTGTGTAACATCACGTTTTAATAATGTGACATGTATTTGCTATTCGAAGATACTATATATACCTCAAATAACAAGAAAGCACATGATAGAAAAATTATCAAGCACACTTTGTGAAACGAGAACAAATTATTGAATAAAAATTCGTGCAGAACCACATTTGGATTTAATATCATTTAGCTACACAATCGATCAAAAGAACTTCTGTAATTTCCTGAATTACCGACTCATGTATGTGAACATTACCTCACCGGATTGAAATTTAGCAAGCAAAGCATTAGTAGATTTTCGCGACACGCTTTTTAGTCCAGAGTGGACTCCTACCAAATAATCACATTTCCAAGCTGATAGAACTTTAAGGCTCTGAAGTATAGATGACAAGGACCTGGCAGTAACAATTCTATTGACAAAAATAATACATTTCATGTTCTGCTGGGACCTGTCAAACCAGGGAGAGAGATTGATCAAACATGTTAATTAGGCGGAAAAATGAAAGGATATAGTTTTAAAAAACATGCTTGTATCAAATGATAATGTATGCTTTATTAGCGATATGTGAGCTAGCACATAAGCTGGAGCTCTGACAAAATGTCAGGAATTCCCTTCGAGTTTTCTGATTTTGTGAATGATTTTGTAATTTTCTGTGTTTATAGGCTCGGATTGTAAAAAAAACAAGAAAAACGGTGTACTGTTTACTACTAAAGATTAGCAAGATAACAGATAGAATTGAGAGAATTCTAGAGAGATGCAGACAAAGCTACGGTTTTAGAGTGAGAGAGTAGTTATAGAGAGAGAAGCAGTTTGTGGAAATAGATATCGTGTTCTATATCAACCTTATCATAACTGGAAATACAAAGCTTATCAAGTATTTATAGGCAAACTTCAACTGTAACTAAATTCTAGTAATGAAATGACACTACAACCCTTACTAAAGTGTACTCTCTGCTGATATTGACCAGTATATAGTAATACCCTAACGGTATATTGCTTACTAATCCTCATAACTACTATTAGCAAGTACTACAACTAAGATAGGCCATTCCTGACAAAACATCAGCTGGAAGCTGAATTACTAACCTAAAATTGTAAAGGATGTCGATAAGTTTATGTGCCAATGATTACAGTGATGAGACAGTGAGCAGCATATTACTAACCTAAAATTGGAAAGTATGTCAATAAGTTGCAAGAGCTTTTTGGAGAAAAAGGGCTCCTGTAGGACTTCAGGTGAATTTAACTTCTTTTTGGTGTGATCTGCAGGCATGCGCATGGAAGATAAATGTTGTCAAAAGGTGATAGATATTAGTGTCATATTCGCATGAACATAGAAAATATACATAAATAAAACCACATAATAGTGAACAAACTTTCAAGGCATCCCTGTACCTTTTTGGCAATCTGACAAAAACATAATGGCAGCTTGAGAAAGATATTTGTCGCATATAGAGACATGAGAGCTCTGTTCTCCCATCTCCATCCGTTCATTTTGTCCTTCCATCTCCAGTAGTTCATTTTGCACCACGAAGTCACCCTTTAAGAGTATGTGAGCAGCCTTTGCATGATTAGAAGCCAAATAAAAAACAGGAGTCAGTCTTAATCAGAAAACATGCATTGAAAATTCTATAAAGTTCAAACTGTAACTTCTATTCAAAAAGACTATATATAATACACAAAGTTTGTATGAAATGATTCATAGATTAAAACTATATTATTAATGTAACTTGCATAAAAATTATGTAGGTATATTATTAAAAAGGAGCATATACGAACATTTTCAGACTTATCCTGAGTTCTCTCAGTATGTATCTATATACATATATATCGAAATGAGAGTACAAGACATTAGTATGTACAATTTTTTTTTTTTTTTTGAGACTTCTTTCTTAAAGAAGAAATATGAGATTTATTTTTTATCCAGTTTGCAATGTAATCCAGATAGGGAACAGTTTGTTCGTATGTGTGTGTCGTATTGGTGTGCATCTGGGATTAGTTCGAAGCTCAAATAATTTATAATTTGTTAAATTTATAATAACTTTCACACACAACTTGATATATAGCCTTATATGCAATATATCCCTTTGTAAGGTCCGGATGACTCTACATAGCACTGTCTGACTTTTAGGCTCTCAAATACTAGTATTCAAAAAAATCAATGCCAAGCCAATTTTTTGTAGCTTCAAAGCTTAACTCACAACATAATATAACAGAACAATGCAATGACCCAGAAAATAGATTCACTTTTACCTGCCTTTTGTAACACTAATTTAAGTTGCAAAAGCAGCAGTAAATATAATAATGAGATAGTTTACCTGGAATGCTCCCCAAACACCAAGTTTCTCTACACAGAAACACAAATTAGTGTGCAGTTTCTGAAGCATCTTTTTGGAGGTTTTTAGGCTATCCATGTCGCTTATATTTTCTACCAGTGTTGATACACACTGCAATTGAGTGCACGCAAAGAAAATATGATAATTCATAACAAAAAAAAATTGCAAAAAAATTACATTCACAAAATTAAATAGATTGCTAATAACTTCCTGGGATTTAATCCCTTCTGGTTCACTAAAGAAATTAGGAAAATTGCTAATACGTACCTGGGACTTTATCCCCTCTAGTTTACTATAGTAAACTAGAGGGGAAGATGGTCCATCCGCCGCTGTAGTGTAATAATATACACTAACTTTAGGAGATGTCACAAACCGTTCAAGTTCTTCCTTGTCTTCAACAGAATAAACCTATTAAACAGATTTAGCATACACTAAAAATCTAGACATATAAAACACATACCATACTTGATATATATTTACTTAGTGAAGTAAAAAGCCAAATAATTACATAAATTCTAACCCATCTCGATATTCGACATACACTAACCTTAGCACGAAGTAAAGACTCAAGGCCACTGACAGAAGCACCTGAAACATTATCAGGCAATTTAATTAAGATACAATAGACCAACGACATACAGTTCGCAACCAACATATATTCAAATACAATTTAGAATCTAAAATAAGATTTATAATGGAGGTTTGCTTACTTTGAAGTACACATTTTCTGCAAATTTGAAAATATGAAAGACACAAAGTTATAAATTCACAACACAGAAGGCACACTATAGATTGCAATTTTGACGGCTTCCCGCTAAAAAGATGAAATTAAAAAGATCTAAACACTACTCAATCTTTTATGGTGGGGGGGGGGGGGGGGGGGGGGGGTCATAGTTTTGATTTATAAAAACACATCATAACAAATAAAATGTGTTCTACATTCTTGTAACTAAATTACCATCACGGCATAGAAAGAAAGATGAAATTGGAGAGGTACATGAACAAAATTTGTTAAAGGCCCTCTTTTGGAACAATAGAATTATCACTCAACATGTAAAACTCAAGAAACATGTAGTTCTAGTGTAGTGGTACACCTTTCACCTGGATGACCCATATTAATACGATCCCACCAACGACGACACTTTGATTATCAACAAATAATAAATTATGGTTTATGTGATCTATCAAAATATGTTATACTTGTCAACGATATAAATGTTGGGTAGTGGCTATTAAAATTCCATAACACTGTCATGCTTGACTGACATATATACTACGTAATAGATACAATCACACATGCTCTTGGTTGGCATCACCTTCAGAATTTCGGTAAATTATGTTCCACAATTTGCTGATGTGTCTCTATCAACAAAGGTGTAATGGTTAATATATCAAAAACTTAATCTCTAAGCAGACTGTTCTAGCCTGCCCGTCCCTGACTGGTACACAAAAGGTTTGACAACTCCTTCATTACTCGACAAATAAACACTTGACAGACTTGAACATATTAATGTTAATAAGACTAAATATCAAGCAACATCATTTAGTATCACATAATTTTCCTCCAAGGCCCCTGGAAGCATATGAGTACGAAATTACATAATCACTGACCATAAAACATATGAAATAGGCGGCCCCTCAACCTAGCATACAAAAATATTGAGGTTAATTAGGTTACCTTTTCCCAATATTGGAGATGCGGTCATGCCAAATACACGAGGAAGCTTTGTTGCATTACTATTGTAAAATACCTGCATATTGGCATAAAAGTAAGTAAGTGTATAGATATTAGTCAAATGCATGAGGTGCTGAAGCGATAACATCATGAGATAAAACTTTCTTACCTTCATGATTTCAGCATAAGGATGATTGCTCACAGCTTGTGCATGATGGCACTCGTCAAAAATTAGAAGCGCGATCAATTCAATCCTGATGAAGCAGTGTGATAAATTCTGTAAGAGTACTTGAGGGGTCATGACAAGAACCTGCACAAGCATGACCACAGGTTAAGCAATTTATTTGAATATCTGCATTGGCCAAAACTACTAACAACATTAACTAAGAATCGTGTTGTTGAGTACTTCCAAAGGAACTTTGTAATGACAAATGGGACAATCCAATTGTGCCCAAATAGAAGCAAAGCAAACCTCATGCTGTGCTAATTCTTTCTCCCAATTGGTATGACGCTTCAGATGCTTAGAACTCCCGCAGTAGATGCCAACTTTAACGTCAATCGAGTCTTTGATGACTTTGGCTTGCTTAACATATTTAAATACATGTCATGCCATGAAATGACAATTAATTCAAGCAGCAGGTAAGGGTGTGTTTAAACAGAAAGAGTTCTAAATACAGAGTTTACTAATGTGAAATCAAGCTTTGGTTGATAAATAAGAAAAGATATATATTTAAAGATGACAGAAAGAGGAATGTGTTACCTGCTCAACCAGAGCAACTGTAGGAGCTAAAAAGACACAAATGTTATTCTGGGGTTTTTTTATCAAGTGTCGCATCTCATGAATTAAAAGAACAGCAATGTGAGTCTTCCCACAACCAGTTCCCAGATAGGCTATTGTGTTTTCACTCAAAGCTTTCTGGCAGAGCTTCGTCTGATACCTGAGAGATGTGAAATTACATTCCTTTTACCTTGCGTTCATAGATAACAAAGCACGCAATAATTAAAATGTCATCATTTAAGAACTGCAGCCTTGGAAAGTATAAAGTTGTTTAGGTTGTTTTTTAGAAACTTGTCACGAAAAGATAATTAAAATGGTAAGACAACGGTTCAAGAGAATATACGCCTGTCCATCTTGTCTTATTAGCTATACTAGCCTTTAACCCGTGCGAAGCACGGGCGGTTATTAGCTATATTAGCTATCCAGCGACCAACGTTTCGAATTTTGGAAGAGAACATTAGATCATGTAGCGTTTTGGTCTGAAAAACACTACAAAACGTAACACGATCTGGCGTTTTAGGAGTAAAACACCACATGAAATAGCGTTAGGGTTTCAAAATGTTAGATTGTGTAGCGTTAAGAAAGGAAAGAGGATAAACGCTGCACGAATTAGCATTTTGGATTGCAAAATGGTAGGCCGGGGCCATCTTATTCGACAGTAGTAATGGGGGCCATTTTCTTGAAAATTGTGGCATTGAGTGCCGACACCCATAAGAATGAGCATCTGTATAATATCTCTAGATTTCTTCGATTCAACGTTCCAAGAACAACAGCAAAGAAATAATATAATTAAATAAGTCTGCGCTAAAAAATAAAACCAGCCCTTAATTTTTTTTTTTAAACCCCACGAGAATTGCAAATGATTCAAGAACACAAAATCATCATTTATTAATACTCCATCAAAAAGGGCAAAACAAAAACATAAACAATTTCTTGAAGAAATCTCCACCCAACCACAAAAAGAAACCATCAAATAAATCTGTCTACCATATATAAACTCAATATCTACAACAACAGATACACAATCAACAAAGATTACTCATAAATTTATAAACAGATAAACATAATCCAATCACAAAAACATAAATAAATTGAAGAAAAAAAAACAAAGAAAGAAAGAAAACGCGTACTGTCTAGCAATGAGTGTGGGGTTTTTTTCATCAGAACCGTGATGACCCTCTTCATCAATCGACACAACGGACAACGTATTGGAGTCTGAATCGCCGGAAGCCATGTCGGCGATTAAACGGAAAGAGGGTTTGACTTGGGTTGACTCGAGAGTGGAGTGGACAGGAAAACAAGGAATGTGACAACAGAACAAGTATAACTGTATAAGTATAACACGAGGGCCTTGGTACATGTATACTCTTTATTTTGGGAGTGACCGTTGCTTACACGCATTCAAGATTCTGAAAAATATAACTTTATAAATTATTTTTGATAAAATTTTTATATTTAAATAAAAAAATATTTATATAAAAATTCAAAAATAATTTATAAAATTATATTTTACATATAATTTTTAAAATACGTCTCAGTTAGAAAAATTTATAAAAGAGTAGCTAAGGAAGGAGTATTTTTAATTGTTTATGAACACAACGCATATTTACACGTGTGGAGACTTGTGTAACTGGCTGATGTGTACACATCAGCGTCAACCGTGGGTCCTAATCCTTTGTATTCGTCTTATTTATTTACAATTTTATCATGTTTTACGTATTATAAAATTTACATAAACTATAATTTCATATCTAAAATTTACATAAACTTTTATTTATAATAAAAAGATTAAAATAATTTATGGAATTATATGTTACAAATCGAGACATCTATTATAACATCTCAAGAACACAACTAGCTTTGATATTTTGCTGGATGAATATCAGACTCACCAACCACCACAAGTCGGCCAAAAATGTTTGCAAATTGATATATATTAGTTATTTGCTTGTGATTGTAAAGGATCAAATACCCTCTAACTAATTATGTGCATGTTATATCTATCTCTGATATATATATATATATAAAGAATTGATGGGAAGAGAGAATAGTTACTAAACAGTCAATATTTAATATGCTCTAGTTCAGTATTGTCGATTCCTAAAAAAATGTTTTTGAAATAAGCAAAGAAGTTTCAAAAATTCATCAGGCACGACGTCATCATGTAATTAATACAAAATAAATAATATCCTTTCTGTATATATAAAAATATAAAACTATATTTATATATAAAAATATAAAAATCAGAAAAAAAAAATTTAAAAATATAATAATAATCTTTTTTATAAGTTTTGACTTATTTCTAACTGCCCTGATTTTTTGTACCGTACGGATTAGCCTGGTGGATGTTGGCTTACTGGTTATGAATTATTATTATTAGGGTTCAGGTCCCTAGCATATATGTTATGTTGATATCCAGTGAACCTGATCGTTTGATGAATATTCAGTGGTCGGGATTAAAACAAAATTTTAGTAGGTCAAACATTTTTCAGGGCTGAACGGGAAAAATTCATTTTTTCTACGTACAACGCTTTTTTAGCATTGGACGGTGTTTCCCTCCGTTGCCAACTTTGTTTATTGTCTTATGATTGCA
This sequence comes from Daucus carota subsp. sativus, assembly GCF_001625215.2. Taxonomy (NCBI): domain Eukaryota; kingdom Viridiplantae; phylum Streptophyta; class Magnoliopsida; order Apiales; family Apiaceae; genus Daucus; species Daucus carota. The sequence continues at coordinate 43,862,011 of NC_030385.2, read as the reverse complement.
AGGAAACAAAGAGAAGATGACCAACAAGGAAAATTATAAAATAAATAGCATATAAAGTGTAACTAAATACAATTACCATCGATAAGGTCTCAAACAAACTACTAATTTCTTAATAAAATTTGTGAACCACTCAATCAATATACTTATATAAATGAGAAGCGAGGGGCGTGTATGTGGCCCCTCTCACATCGCTCCGTTCTATTTTTCTAATTTTTTGGAATTTTTGGATTAAAAATATCAAAAATTAGAACTATCCTTTTTAGTTTTGGGTATATTAGAAGCAAGTTTCAGAATCTGATTTTGTTTCAGATAATTTATAGAATATAGTAGCTTGAAAATTTTAATCTGATTTTGTTTCAGATTATTTAATTATGGGATAGAGTAGCACACAAGTCTCTCTGCACCTATAAATACCCCTATAGATTGTAGGTTTCAGATAATTTATAGAATATAGTAGCTTGAAAATTTTAATCTGATTTTGTTTCAGATTATTTAATTATGGGAAAGAGTAGCACACAAGTCTCTCTGCACCTATAAATACCCCTATAGATTGTAGGGTTTTGGATAATCTAAACACAATCTCCTCTCTCAATACCACAACCCTACCTCTATGTGAGGAGAGTTCTTTTGCTCGATTCCTAACTCGGTGGTGTCGTTCTTTTGCAACGATAAGTGAAGGCTGTTTATACAGTATTAAAAAAATAAAGGTTGTTGCCAGCAAAGGTAGTTATAGACCGCTATGCGGGAGTCGACAAATCCAAACATGGGAAAAGAAGAATATAGTGTTGACATGGTATTGATGGATGATATCAATAAATTAATCGTTAATGATATATGTTTGTTGGTTATTCTTTTATAATATTTGTTTCGGTCATTGGACATGTTTTTTGTTAATTTTTATATGATTTACTTTGTATACAAGAAAAAATTATTCATTCATTATTTGTTTGCTCCGTTTAAACAACTTTTAAGTGAAGACTGTTTATACAGTATTAAAAAATAAAGGCTGTTACAAGCAAACTTAGTTATAGACCATTATCTCACGGATTTAAGTTAGATGTTTTTGTGCACAATCAATCCAAAAAAATTGGAGGAAAGTGCTAATGTAAGAACGTGATTACTTTTCAAAAAAAAAAAATAAATAAAATTAAGATTCGTTGTACACTTTAAATTGTTAATTACGTGTATAAATTTATTTTCGTTTTGACCTAATTACCAAAAAAACTATTAAACTTATGTGATTTTTTCATTTTAACCATAAAACTGTTTTTGTTGCAGAATAATGCAACTAAGTAATACAAAATCAATTTGACATAACCCAATTTTAATGAATCTCTAACCATGGTTAGTTCATAGCTAACTTGAATGTCACATGCAGCACAAGACATCAATTTTTTTAATTTAATTTTAAAATTTTACACAATTTATTATGCATACATAAAAATTCAGCTATATTTACATTTTTTTTTGTGTATAAATATTCAAATGATAAATTTTTATTTAAAAAAAATAATAAAATAATTTATGAAATTAAATTTTTTAGAAGTGCGTCAAACTCTCATTATCAGATCACCAAAATATTGCAAACTACCACAATATTTTAATAATGCTAAAAAGAATAATATAGTGTTAATAATCATATCCGAATCTAACATCAGTGACAAAAAAAAATCCGAACCTAACATCAGTGACAAAAAAAATCATAGTTTTGTGCTAAATTTCTAATTACATAATAAGTTTGGTGGCGAAAAAATCTATTTTTTCTTAAATAAAATTATCAATTCAATATAAAAAAATATAAATAGCATGAAAAATAATCGATAATTGTACCTGATAGACGGTGGTTTCAAATAATCACACTAACATCGTCGCCTTCGAACATAAGTTTTAGTATGCTCTGTGTTTGTGTAGATTGTGAATTAGGATTTTGACCCTTAATGAGATGACAAAAGTATTAATAAAACTCATGTACCAAATAATTTAATTAATAACTTGATAATATATGTGGCACCCATCTTAATTTTAATTTAACTATGGTTATGAACTAGTCAGATTGGGTTTTTAAAATAAAATTTTTTAAAGTTACTTGCATTATCCTGCAACAAATATACTATTATGATTAAATTGAAAAAAACACGATAGTTATATAGTTTTTTTGTTAATTAAGTCTTTCGTTTTTTCACCATGAATTATAGTCCAATTTTGCAATTTTATATATTATTAATGGTATTACATCAAGATTTTTATAATATAAAATTTATTTTATCTTACAAATATTAATTTTGAATTATCAATATACTTTTTATAGACAGCCACAAAATTATTTTATTATACAAATATTAATATTAAATCAATTCAATATACTTATATAAAGGAGAAGCATGGGGCGTTTAGGTGGCGCCTCTCAGAGAGCTCTGTTCTATTTTTCTAATTTTCTAGAATTTTTAAATGAAAAAATATAAAAAATAAAAATTGCCTTTTTTTCAAAATATCAAAATCAAATCAGAATTTGAAACTATCGTCATATTTTTGGAAAAGGTGTATATCAGAAACAAAAGGATTTTTGATATTTTCTAATTTTCTGGAATTTTCGGATGAAAAAAATATCAAAATTAAAAATTACCTTTTTTAGTTTCGGATATATTGGAAAAAAGTTTCAGAATTACTTTTTTCAAAATATCAAAATCAAATCAGAGTTTGAAACTATCATCATATTTTTGGAAAAGTTGTATATCAAAAACCAAAAGAATTTTTGATATTTTCTAATTTTTTGGAATTTTTGGATGAAAAAAATATCAAAATTAAAAATTACCTTTTTTAGTTTCGAATATATTGGAAGAAAGTTTCAAAACTGCCTTTTTCAAAATATCAAGATCAAATTAGAAATTGAAACTATCATCATATTTTTAGAAATTGTGTATATCAAAAACCAAAAGAATTTTTGATAAGCCGGTCCTTTTCTCAAATCAGCCCCAATAAATTCATTCAGGTTAGACATCATAAAATTTAATACACACAATTTTTTTTGAGCTTATTTGTCTTCGATTACACTATGCTAGATGTTTGAATGGCGATAAAGATGCTTTGAATGACGATAAAGATGCTTTGAATGGCGATAAAGATGATTGGCTAACAAGAGTAAGAGTTTGTCGGATGTGGGAGTCGACAAATCGAAACAGTGGAGAATATAGTCTGTATATGACATTGATGGATGAAAAGGTCAATAAATTAACTGTTATTGAGACATATTTGTTGATTATTTTTTATAATATTTGTTTTCTTTATCGAACATGTTTGATGTTGTTGATTTTTATATGGCTCACTTTGTATACATGAAAATATTATTCATGCAACACATAATTAGTGTTCGGATTAATCACAGATATGGCAATCACATCACTAGTATAAGCGCACAATGGAAAAAGAACATAGCTCAAAGAATACTTGTTCCTAATATCAGACAACAGAATCCTACAAAGTACGAAACATATGTCAAAAGAAAACCTTCTCCTGACTATGAAATCGTCCGAATCATGACCACCCAATCCTTGACTTCCACCATTCAACTTATTAGGTTCCACCGCCGCTTCAGCAATGCTTAAAAGCTTCAAGCTTTCTTCCCAACACTCCATGCTCCGCCAAAGAGGTTTAACTGTCAAGAACTAGACTTATAAACGCACCCCAACTTAATATTCATCTTAAACTATACACAGATGCTAGTAAACAAAATGTCTTCCATCTAAGCATTTTTTTTTCTTTTTTCATAATTGTAGGAGAAATTGAAAAACCTTTAGGCGAATACGGGTGCAGGAGTCCTCCAGAAACTCCAGAAGCACCACCACCAATTCCAACATCATCGTAAATGTCGATGCAGACATGGGATTCCTTAGAAGTATGCTGCAAATTAAGTTCCTTTTCACACATTATGTTTTCTTGGGGTTTTAAGCATTAATTACAAGATTTTTTGTTCAGTTCTGCAGAGCCCAGAAGATTAACACAATGAGATGCATCATATATATATATATATATATATATGCATTATGTCGTGTTCATGAGACTTTAAGTTTCTCATGGTCAAAAAAAGCTTTAAATGCCACAAATCATATATATATATATATATATATATATATATATATATATATATATATATATATATATATATATATATATATATATATATATATATATATATATATATAGGATTAAGATCCTAAGAGAACTTTTTTATCGAGAGAACCGAGGGAACTAGCCTATCTACCGTAGATCAGTCATTTTAATCCAATGGCTATTATAATTAGAAGATTTAGTGAATATATTTATCAATGATTTAGTAAAGGGTATAATCGGATATCAATAAAAAATATCTTTTGGGCAAATATTCATTTATGACCAATGATTCGATTAACATAAATAATAAGATATGTAATCAATTGATTTCCTTATTTATATTCTCCAAGTCTTAATCAATCAACGAGAACATTCAATGTATATTAACTTTGAATTTCAAATTTTCAAAAGATTGACCATGATGAAAATATTTATTTCATCAGAGATTCTTTCAAATATTGTGTAAATATCACGTTTAATAAATCAGTACTTTATTATCCATGAAATATTTCTTTTCAATATTGTATAAATATTTAGTTTTCTAATTACTATTCTTCAAAATATTGTATAAGTATTTAGTTACAGAATTAACTTGCGAAATCTATTATAGCAAACTTATATGTTTTCTTCTTAGGAATTCTATAAAGTGCTCTTTAAATATAAATTAAGTTAGTATTATTTTTCAATAATAAAATTTTGAGATTCTTTAAAAAAAACTTAAATATAGTTCACCGTGTTAATATTCTTTCAATTACTTAAAATAGATGTTTTATGTCAATTTTATAAATAAATATTTAAAATTTCTACTATATCCATTCTTTGATATTTGAGCGTACATTTTAAAGAATCTCAGAACATTTTAAAGAATCTCAATTTAATTTGAATTATAATTTATTATATATATACTAAAATCTATTACTAAATGTTATTTTTATAGAGTCGCGCTAGCCTCAAAAGAGAACAAATACTTAAAATAGAATCATAGAACCAGTAGGGTTCCGCAGAACGCTGTAATTTTCATAGATTTTCAGGATTTAAATCTAAATACATGTTTTTTCGCATAGTTGTGTGTGTTCAAAAGTAATTTCAAAATTTAATACATAAATGATAATTTTTTTTCATGTGAAGTTCCGAACCCAAACTAATATATAAATATATAATTTTTATAAGAATCTTTAAGTGTACATATATAGAATCTTAGCATAATATAATATTTAGTAATTCAACTAAATATTGAAATAAATAAAAATATTAATTTATTAATTTATATTTTAATAATGAGAAATTACTTAGTAATTAGATCCCACAACTTTTCTTTTACTGATAAAAAATATAAATATGACAGTACTTAATAGATTCCTTAAGAAAATATAATTTTATTAAAATTCGATTATTTAGAAAGATAAATATGAAGTTAATTAGTAGATGTTTTTAAAGGAATATAGTTATGATGAAATTCAATTATTTAAAGGAATTTAAAGAATATATTTGTGTATTAAAATAAAATACACAAGTATTTATTATAAAAAATATTATTTGTCGGGAGATTCTCTTAAGTGTTTTAAATAAATGAAAATTGCAATTTATTATATTCCATTTTAATAATGGGAAACTAGTTAGTAATTAGATTCCACAACTTTTCTTTTACAGATAAAAAGATAAATATGACGGGAATTAGTAGATTATTCAGGAGAATATAATTATATTAATATTTAATTTTAAAAAGATAGATATGACAGTAATTAGAAGATTCTTTAAAAGAAATATAACTGTAGTAAAATTCAATTATTTAAAACATTTGAGAGAATATATTTGTGTATTAAAATAAATACACAATTATTTGTTTGAGAAATATTATCTGTCGGGAGATTCTTTTAGGTGTTTTAAATAAATGAAAATATAATTTTATTATATTTTATTTTAGTAATGAAAAATTAGTTAGTAATTTGTTTCCACAACTTTTCTTTTATAGATAAAAATGATAAGTACGGTGGTAATCAAGTAGACTCCTTAAGAGAATATAACTGTATTAAAATTCAACTAGGTTCTATAAAATCCTTCATCAAAAAAAAAAAAAAAGTTCTCTAAAATAATCTTTAATGTAATTTAAAATTCTCTTAAGTGTGTTATGAAAACACATAATTGAATCTTATCAAAGATATTATATACAATTACTAGAGTAATAATATTTAAACAGTTAAAATATTTTTAAATATATATAGAAATTCACTTGAATTTTGTAGGAATAGTTAAAAGAATCACATTTAAATGCTCGCTGATATGGAATAATTACATGCTATTTACACAAATCATCTTTAATCTAATAAAACGCATAATGGAATCTTGATAAAAAAAAAAAAATCTACAATCTATACTAAAAATTGATATCTTTTACAGAGGAACACTAATGTCTTTTAAAATGCATAAAAGAATCTTTTTTAATAGATTTTTATCAGAATAGTTAAATGAATCAAGGTTAAATTAGTAAAACCTTGATATTATTTGACTAGAATATACCACCTAGGTAGGGGTGAGCAAAAAAAACCGGAAAACCGAAACCGAGCCGAAAAACCGAAAAACCAAACCGAAAAAAACCGTAACCGACAAAAACCGAAAAAAACCGTAACCGAACCGAACCGATATAACGGTTTGGTAACGGTTACGGTTTTACCCCTAAAACCGAACCGAAAAACCGAACCGTTTATATAATATATAATAAAAATATAACATTTATTATTATATATAACATATTATATATATGTGCTACAATATATTAATTATATATTTTAGTAAGAGAAATTGATATAATATGTATATAAATATTTTTCTAAAATTAATAAAGTATTAAATTTGTATAGTAGTTTGAACCAAAAAACCAAATCGTTTATATAATATATAATAAAAATACAACATTTATTATATATTATTATATATAACATATTATATATATATATATGCAACAATATATTAATTATATATTTTAGTAAGAAAAATTGATATAATAAGTATATAAATATTTTTCTAAAATTAATAAAAGTATTAAATTTGTTTAGTAGTTTCTAATCATATAAAAACCGGAAAAAAACCGAAACCGACCAACGGTTAACCGAACCGAAAAAAACCGTTTGCAACGGTTCGGTTACGGTTTCTTCCTAAAAACCGAACCGAACCGAAATACACGGTTCGGTAACGGTTTTAGATAGAAACCGAGCCGAACCGACCCGTGCACACCCCTACACCTAGGTTTCGGAATCCTTAGGCTACTGCCGTCGAATCTTATAACCCGGGACTGTTGTTTCGATAAGAATCCGGTGAATCAGAGCTCGTGCTTGAGTCTCTGCTTAGTTTCTGATAATCAAAAGACCTGCTGTTTCTCATCTTCATATTGGTGGTGTTGGATTGACGACCACTAATCTTGAACTCGGGCAACGGCTCTGACCGGCAGCGCCGGCCATATAAATTTTGTGATCCATGATCTTGCTCTTTGAAAGGCACGAGCTTACCGCAATTGATGATATCTTCTGCATGAGACATGGTGGAACTAGGGTAGCTCGAAAACTCGAAAATCTCATTTGTCTCTACTTGTGATGGAAGATCTTGACGTTTGCAGAACTGATCCGCTGTTTCGTGCAAATTGTTTTCGTCGGAAATCAATTGGAAGTCACTAAGAGATATCGTTTCTTCATCTTCTGGTTGATAATCTTGATCTTGGTAACAGGAGTTGTAGGAGTCCATTTCTACGGATGAAGATGACTTGCAGAATTGATGGAGATTATTTAACATAATCGATTAAAACACCCACTGAACATTAATAAGATAGAATGCAAACCTTGTAATTTTCTCGCTGTTCTCCATCATGGAATTCTGCATCTAAGTTGTTCTACGTCTGTGATTGTAGAAGATAAGAGTATGTTTTGTATTATATGTGTTTCTATATATCTAAATAATGAGAATATTGCATAATCTTTCCTTTTAAAATTTTATTGTGATTGATTTGTATGCAATTAAATGTGATACAAATTTCCATGTTTAAAAGATTCTTTGTTGATCAGGTCCAAAATAGAAAGCCGTTTACCCGGCATATACATGATTATTACAATAATGCCATTAAATTAATGGGTTTTAAATCATTATAATATTAGAATATATCTACGGTTGTTATTGGATCTCTCAGTTCTCTTGATAATAAGGTTCTCCCTCGAACCTTACTCTATATATATATATATATATATATGTATATATATGGTCTACTCCAATACAAACTACTAAAATACGAACTAAATACATACCAATGCGATTAAGTAGAATGGTAAGGGTTTTGGGACCGGGGATGGACCTCGCGATGGGCCTAGACGGGGTCTAAGTGGGGCCTAGTGGGACTGTGGGAACATGGGACAATGGTGGGGCCAAGTTTTGGCTCTTTAGGCTGTCTGCAGCATGTTTAGGCCTGTGCGGAGCCTTGGCTCTAGCGGGCCCGAGTGGATTGAGTGGGGCCGACGGTGGGCCCGACGGTGTGCCCTGGATGGGTGATGACATATAGGGGGTAAGTGATGACATATAGGGGTGGTTGATGTCGTTTAAGTATAGTTTCTCTTGGTTTTTATTTTAGTGGTTTGTATTTGGTCAATTGCCTATATATATATATTTATATATATATATAGGGGCTTATTCCACTACAAACCACACTCTCATACAAACCTAAAAACCACTATTTCCACCCCCATTTTTGCTATGAGCACTCCAATCTTTTTATTTTTTATTTTTATTATTTTTCCGGGGGGTCCACTGCTGACATCATCTGCCACGTCAGCACCTGCTGACGTGGCACTGCCACATCAGCTGCCACGTCAGTACTGGGTCAGCCCACTGCTGACGTGGCAGATGACGTGGAAGTGCCACGTCAGCAGGTGCTGACGTGGCAGATGACGTGGCAGTGCCACGTCAGCAGTGGGGGACCCCTTGCGCTGACGTGGCGGGGTGGAAAGTGTAAGTTTGGGGAAGTTGATGGCAAAGCTAGGGGGGGTGATATTGTTAGTTTTTAAGAGTTTGGGGGGATATTTGTTTAGTTTTGAAATTGGTTTTTAGGTTTTTATGATAAAGTTGGTTTGTATTTGAACAAACCCCTATATATATATATGTATGTCAAGAAAAGAGATCAAATGATAAGATCTTACAGGGTTCAGAGTAGTCAATAGTACTACTAGTATTAGTACTAATTAAAACATGAGGTGAGGCTTGACTTCTGTAAAGGCCAATTATTCTCCTTTATCGTATCAGTGAGAAGATCTACTTCTTCATTTGTTGAAATAGGTGTGTAATGTCTTGAATTCCTTCCGTTCTATCAATATGGGTACCTGTCACTATAATATTTACTGTAGTAACTTTCTCTTGGCATGTATATACATAGTCTTGTGCAGTGGTTGGCGGAATACTATGACTTGCTTGTGCTTGGGGTTGGTTTTCATGTTTTATATTGTTACACGTGCTATGAAAACACACACCATATTTTTTACAGATTTGTTGTTCACTTCTACAGATTCCAGAAGATTAACACAATGAGATACATATAGAAAGAGAGGGGATATGTACTTGTAGTAAGTGCCAAGTGACAGACAAACCAGCAAAGCCAGCACCAAGCACAGCATATCTGCACATTATACATAGCATCAATTCTTTCATACAATCACATTTATAAATTTTAGAACTTGGAATCATATAGTTACACACAAATATGACATATATCTGAGAGGGAGGGAGGGAGAGAGAGAGAGAGAGAGAGAGAGAGAGAGAGAGAGAGAGAGAGAGAGAGAGAGACCTCAGAGGTTTGGGAGATTGGCCATGAGAAGATGCTGAGATTTTGTAAATATGCATACCACGTCGGATGCAGCCGCCGGCAATGACGAGAGCCGCCGACGGCGAGGATGTTGAAATATGAGGAAGAAGCATTTCAAGATTAGGCGTTTAGTGTATTTTTTCTGTATAAAATTTTATTTTAATTTTTATTAATAGTATATCCGATATCTTCTAGTATTATATTTTAGTATTTTATATATTTTAATACGGGTTTTATATTTATTAGATCTTATCTATCAAGATAGTTGTTACGATACCTATCTTCTAGTAATGTTATATTTTAATATATTTATATATTTATACGGCGTTGGTATTTGTTATGAGAAAAATTTATATAATATTCTTGGACATGTACAAGACTCGCATCTAAAACTAAAACTATGATGGATATTACAAGAGTTCATTTTCCACAATAAATATTTGTTCATAGTTTAGGAATATTTATTTTTCCAATATCAATAAATATAATCGATAATTCTTAATAAATAGATTAAATATTAAACTATACAATCAATTGCGATACTGTAAGTTTCAAAGTTGATAGATATTCTTTAATAGGCTTCGATTAAAAAAAATTGATAAACACTACACAATATAGCATTTCAGTTTTTTTTAAAAAAATAATTATAAACGCTAAACGATTAGAGTTATAAAATGATATTTGAGACTATATTTTCTAACCTAATATTTGAGATAACGCTTAAATTGTAATATAAGGAGCCAACACCTTAATTTATAAACCGCTACACTCAGTTATTAAGTAAACCAACGTTCCTGGACAATGTAACAGTGCATGTTTCTAGCTAAGCTACGACCATAAATTTTGATCTACAAAAAAATGCTCTTTCAAGAGCCAAACAGCCCCGTCAGCTGCATTCTCCGCAGCTTCTTTCTTTTTACCAGATGGTTTTCCGATGGCTTCAATGAAACAATTTCCCAAATCGGGCTTCACGATCACTTTATATGTGAACCTGTAGGTGTGGATGATAGTTAGCAATACAGGCTATAAAAAGGAAGAGTTTTAGCAATACTGGCTACAAAAGGAAGAGTCTTTAGTGCAGGTTTCTCAGGCAGTTCGAAAGGAGAAACATGTAATATAGTTTTTGGAGACCAATGTTCTCTCTCTAGAAGAAAAACTTCAAGGATCTCTCAGACAAAGAACACCTTACAACTTGCAACACATGGTTCTATCTTTTCGTTGAAAATTATAAAACCAGAGCACTGAAAGCATCTGACCAGATCCTGATAATCATAATATTCACACAAGAAAATAGGAAAAAAGTTGGACACTCACTCTTTCAAGTGACTGGCCCCAGTCTCCTTGCAGCATATAAATTTAGGTGGTTTCCAATGATTTGCCGCACAGATTTCAAACAAATGCGATTTTGCTGACTTCTTCATCGAACAACCTAGGGAATTACTTTGAAATCAGAAATATGATATAGAATAAAATACAATAATATATGTGTTGCCCAATCATTACCTGCAGTCTGAGAATCACTAGAGCAACGACTAATAACTTTGTTGACTGTTTCCTGGCATTCACGAGTGTCACGAAAAGATGATATTTGCTTGATCTGTTTGATCTTGGTGCCTCCAGATCTATGCGGTTCTACACCTAGTGGATGCACTTTGGATGAGAAGTCCGGATTGGCCTTTAAATCTCTGCAAAAATTAGAAAAAAAAACTAAACTTTTCCAGATTAAAATGTTAAAAAAAAACCTTCATATATATTATATGGCATGACAGTGAAATAAAAGAACCACCCAGAACAATGTTAAACTTTAATATTCTCCTATAAGCTACTTTAATATTTGGACCTAACCTTTGACTTGTAAAAAACAGTCATATTAACAACCAGCACTCGAATGGAAAATATTGGCAGAACTAATGAGGTATTCAAGTTTTGTAGATAAAATTTTTACCTATTCTTGAAATAAGTATTATATATATATATATATATATATATATATACACATATATATATAGAAAAGTTATTTGGAGTCCCATTTTTTTTGGAGTTCCCGGAGTCCCAATCCTGACCCTCCATTTCATTCTCATCTGACGGTTGTAGTTTAATTAGAATTATATAAAATTTAAATAATTAACTACTTTATCTTTCCAAATTAAGCGCTCACTCATCTCTTCCACGATTGTAGCGTTAGTTATTTTGTTGCTGAGTTTGTGGGAAGATATTATCCTGCCATTTGTTTTGCAACCTTTTCAGTGGTGCGTTATTTCTTTTTCTCTTTGTTCTGCGCATTCTCTATCGGACACCCAGTTGTGTACATCTTTTTTGTAAACCGCAGAACATAGCTGTGTCCTGCATAGTTTCATGTTCTTAATTTTGTTTTTTCTCTGTTGTTAATATTTGTAGAATACGTGTACAAACTGGGTTGGTGATTTGCAGATATTCTGTATGATATATGAGTTGCAGCATACCCTGAAAAGATTCCGCATTGAATGTATAAATTATGAGTTTTTTTAGTAATGCAAAGCCAAGTTGTGTATATCTTATTTGTAAACTGCAAAACATAGACCATAGTTATGTCCTGCATAGTTTAATGTTCTATGCTTAGCATTGTGTTCTGTGTTACATATGATCTGTGTCCTGCATGCTATTTGGCATGATTTATGTAATGTCTATATTGTGCTGCATGATAAAATTCTAATGTGCGTATTTATGGTACTGCAATACCTGTAGCTATATAAATTATTTAAATAATATTTCTAGTGTCTGAATGCAGGACAAAAGTTGGATAGAGGGCTATGCACGATTGTTTCGGAGCTTAAGATTAGGGATATTAGAGAGTTTTAAAAATTTAAAATATGTAACTGCTTGTATCCTGCAGACCATAGGATGGAAAGATGATCCAACGGTGTTAAGAGGGGACTCCAAGAGTTATGGGTTTCCAAGAGCTCTCTCTCTCTCTCTCTCTCTCTCTCTATATATATATATATATATATATATATATATATATATATATATATATAGGGGCTTACTCCACTAGAAACTAAATTAGCCTAGAAACTAGTATCTGACCAATTTTTTATCACTATTTTTAACTGCAAATATCACTCGTTTGTACATCACAAATCACTATTTCTATACAAGAAATCTCAGAAATATAGATATATAAATATACATATATACAACATATATCATCATCATCTTTACTCATACCACATTGATGAACCTCTGGGCATCATTATCAACCCATTCCACTGCTATCGGGGTCACCTATACCCACGATTGACCTACCACCGCTTGTCACCATAACTTGTCATTACTAGTGATTATTTACCACCACCACACACCTCATCTCATCATTTTTTTAGCATCATAGACCTCCTACAACTATAATTGATCATCAATGATCGATAACCACTAGCGAACATAAGTAAATTTTCTCAATTATCAATAATAAAAATTGCTAATTTAACTGCATAAAATAGTGATAAATAGCGTATAAACGAGTGATATTAGTAGTTATAAATAGTGATCATGGGAGTGGTTTCTAGTTTCTAGAATAACATTAGTTTCTATTTGATCACTTGCCTATATATATATATATATATATATATATATATATATATATATATATATATATATATATATATAGATATATATATATGTAATATGTGTGTGTATAACTAAAGCTGAACATAGGGCTGAGCAAACGGTCGGTTCGGTCGAAAACCGAACCGAACCGAAATAACCGAAAACCGAACTTTCATATTTTTTGAAACCGAACCGAACCGTATTTGCATTTCAAACCGAACCGAACTGAACCGAAATTACTTCGGTTTTTTCGGTTCGGTTAAAGAAAAACCGAAGTTTTAAAAATAAAAAAAATTAATCTATAACACCCATCAAACTAAGATTCAATACCAGGCAAAATTACAGTAGCCATAGATTCCTATACACGATTAGGCCTGCACTACCTGCAATACTGCTATAACCCCACTATCTGCAATACTGCTGTATCAACACAGATTCAAAAGTCTTGAAGTCGCAATAACCCTCTTGAAGTAGCAAGGAGCTGGTAATGTGGTGTCGTCGATCTTGGTGGTGGCGCAAGGCGGGGGTAAGGTGTGTGGCTGCGGCTTGCCTAACAGATGGGCTTTAGGGTTAAAGTGTTTAGACAGTAGTCGCAAGTAATCAGAGTAATCAATAATGTATGTAAATTATATATACTATTTATATTATATATAAATATAATTTATAAATTATATAAATATTTAAAACTTCGGTTATTTCGGTTAAACCGAAATTTTGTGTATCAAAAACCGAACCGAACCGAACTTTTAGTTCGGTTATAACCGAAAACCGAACTAACCGGAGTTTTAAAAAATTCCGGACCAAACCGAACCGAATTTGTACGGTTCGGTTCGGTTAGTTCGGTTTGGTTCGGTTTTGCTCAGCCCTAGCTGAACATATTAATACTAATACACATACTGCAAAAAAATTCCAATTATCGTATTATCTATAGCCTCTAACGAAGGAAAAAAAGCAAAAAATTGTCTCACAAAATAAAATACTTTTGGTGCTTCGGCTAACTGCAAAAATTATATTGTCCCATACTTGTTCTTTTTCCTAATACTCATACTTGTTCTAATATTAATTCTTGCCACAATATCAATCATCTTTATGTAACTAGTATACCACATCAGTGCCTTACTTGGAAAGTTTTACAAAGCCTCCCCTAGATCGACTGAATGCCTATATTCATTTATCAAGTTAATTATCTTTCTCATAGATAGATGATGCACATATAGATTGTTCCCAGGACAAACTATGAGTGCATGTTTCTGAGCTAAGCTACAGCCTACAAATTTTGACCTACCCCAAATGATCTTTCAATAACCAAACAGCCCCTTCAGCTGCACGCTCCGCAGCTTCTTTCTTTTTACCAGCTGGTTTGCCGATTGCTTCAATGAAACAATTTTCCAAACTATCAGGCTTCACGATCACCTTATAAGTAAACCTGTAAGTGTCGATGATAGTTAGCGATAGTGATATTAAAAAAGAGATTTTTATGAAGATTTCTCAGGCAGTTCGCAAGGAGAAACATGTGCGGTTTTTAGACACCAGTGTTCTCTATATGGTAGAAAAGCTTCAAGAGACTGTCGATCAAAGACTATACAGCCTGAAACATATGATTCTTGCTTTTCTTTGTAAAGTGTAAAAGCAATGATTAGTGTTCTGCAACATAGCTCTAGAAGTTTTGACTAAAGAATCATAGTTAGCAAGCAACTATCTTTTTTTAATAAAAAAAACTATAATCTTAGACATAACTAATATTGTAAAGGTTGTTGCAAGCATCTGATTGGGGCCTAATGTGAACTTCTAATGTTCGCACACAAACTAAGGAAAAAAAAAAAGAAGCAAATTGGACACTTACTCCTTCATGTGGCCGGCCCCCGTCTCCTTACAGCATTGGAATACAGGCGGTTTCCAACGATTTGCAGCACAGATTTCAAACAAAAGTGACTTTGCTGACTTCTTCATTGAATGACCTAGGGGATTACTAGCAATCAGAAATATGAATCAAATACCACCATATCTGAGTTATCCGATCAGTACCTGGAGTCTCAGAATCACTAGAGCAGCTGGCATTATCTTTTTTTCCTATCAGCTGGCATTCACGAGTGTCAAGAAGAGATGACACTTCCTCTGCATTACTCCGTTGCTCTTTAAGTACAGTGGGAACAAGCATTTTATGGAGCTCTCCTCTGGTATCCTCGTCTGCATATAAAAACGAAGACTCAAGCACCAGTATTAGAATAAAAATCAGCCAGCACTAATTAATAAAATTTTCGCATGAGCTAACCACCAAGGCAATTAGAATCTGTCAAGGATTTCATGTGCTCGTTTTCATCATCTTGTTCAGGCAATTGGTTATATGCTTCCAAGCAGACATCTCTCTTTGCTGCATCCTGAGAAGACTGAGGTGCACATAACACTTGATTAATTGGAGGGTCGGAAGGATGAATTTTTTGACAGACAGATCGATCTGCATCATCAAAGAACGACAGCTCCGCCTTGGGCTTTAAAATTCTGCAAAAATTAGGAATTTGCCGGATTAAAATGTTTAATTCTCCTACATAAATATAAGACACGACAAACAAAAGAACCAATCATAACATATCAAACTTTTATATTCTCCTATATGTTTCTTAAATATTTGGACCTAAACTTTGACTTGTACATACAACTTATATACTTCAAACTTTACTATCACTACAATCATATTAACTAGCACTTGAAGGGCATATTGGTGGGGACTAATGTGGTAATAAAAATTTGCAGATAATATTCTCCTCACAATTGTTTATTATTTTTATAATTTTATTATGTGTGTGTTTGCGTGTATATTTTGTTACTTTTAAAAACAGGGATTCACATATATAAATTAATATACGTACCACAAAAGTTTCTCAATATAGTATTTTTTATAGCCGCTTTCTCAAGAGGCTAATAAAGAAAAGCTTTTTGTTCAATGACAACACTAAAAAATTCGTTTCTCCAACAGAGAACACTTCTGGCGATCCTGTTAACAAAGGCGCAACCCAGGATGAACTGCCAAAATTACATCGTCTTAAGGTCATCACCGTAGATATTATCCCCCATAATTTCCAATTCGTTTTCCTAGTACTCATACTTGTTCTAATACTAATTCTTGCCACAATATCAATCATTTTTATGTAGCAAGTATACCACATTCAGTGCCTCAGTTGTAACGTTTACAAAGCCTCCCAATATTGACTGAATGCCTATATTCATTTATCAGTTTAGTTAACTTTCTCACAGAGTACATGTTTTTGAGTTAAGCTACAGCCTATAAATTTTGACCTACCCATAATGATTTCTCAACAACCAAACAGCCCCTTCAGCTGCATGCTCTGCAGCTTCTTTCTTTTTACCAGCTGGTTTGCCGATTGCTTCAATCAAACATTTTTCCAAACTATCAGGCTTCACGATCACCTTGAAAGTAAACCTGTAAGTGTGGATGATAGTTAGCGATAGTGATAATAAAAAAGAGGAGATTTTGTGCAGATTTCTCAGGCAGTTTGCAAGGAGAAATATGTAGAGTTTTTGGACAACAGTGTTTCCACTTCCCTATATAGAATTTGTTATGTAATTTATTCTCGAATCACATAATCTTAGACGCAATAAATATTTTGACATATCATTGCTAGCATCTGATTGAAGCCTAATGTAAAATTATAATGTCCACAATAAATAAATAAATAAATAAATCACTGGAAATAGTCGGCCACTTACTCTTTCAAGTGACTTGCCCCTGTCTCCTTGCAGCATACAAATACAGGCGGTTTCCAACAGTTGGCCGCACAAATTTCAAACAAAAGTGACTTTGCTGACTTCTTCATTGAAAGGCCTAGGGGATTACTTTCCAATCAGAAATATGATATTGTATCAAATAAAACCATATCTGAGTGGCTCGATCATTACCTGGAGTCTGAGACTCACTATAGCAGCTATCACTATATTTTTTGACTGTAGGCTGGCATTTACGAGTATCACAAAGAGATGACATTGGCATAATTGGTTGGATATTGATGCCTCCAGATCTATGTGGTTCTACACCAAGTGAATGCACATTGGATGATGAAGCACCACTTGTACGTGAATCCTGCACCTTCAAGTTATCAAGTCCTGCGGCATTTGGAGATCTCACATTTGTTGCCGTCTCATTGTAACAAATTGCGGCATATGGAGAGCTAACATCTGTTGGTATCTTTTCATTGCGAGCAATTGCATATTGAGCATTAACATCTATCGGTGTTTCATCATAACCAATTAATTTTGCTTCCACCTTGTGGGTCGACTTCAAAACCTCCTCTAACGATTTACTCTTGGGTTTGTAACCAAGCTCCTGTATAATGTACATGGATACACAATGAATAGTATCAGAAGGGGAAACAAAATCATAGAACAGTAATGACTAATGATGCTATGACTTGCAATAAATAATTAACAACACACACACACACACTACTTGCATACAACCTTCTACCATAAGTTTGACAAGTACAGGATAACCTATAGCATCACTATCAGTTTAAAAATGGGGCCCCATACATATTCAAAAAATCAATGAGCTAATTATTAGTCTTGCCCCGAGTTGCGTTTGAGCGATTTAGTGACTAAAAATCGCGCTTAACTCGCGATTACTCGCAAAAAACTTGCACTAAAAAGCGCAAAAACTTGCAAAAGTATAAAAAGACTAAAATACCCTTAAGTTAAATAAACTCTACTTCTCTCGACCCTCTCTCTTCATCTCTCTGTATGTCATCACATTTTCTTTGATACCTTATATAGCATATATGCTAAATTTTAAATACTATTTTTAACGTTTGTTAGGTGTTTGATTAAAATTTCCCTTGAATATTACTCTCTTAAAAGGTACTGATCACTTAGGCCATAGTTAAAGATGACTTGAAGTGTTGACATTGGATAAAAATATGGGAATCAAGTGGAAACAGACAATCAGAAGTTCAATGTTTGTTTTGCAAACATACTAAATGTTATTGATTGATGTATGATATTTTTATGTGATATTTCCACTATGTTTGAAACTAATACTAGATAATTTAATTTTTGATGTATCATATAAATAATTTATATATATAGGGGTTTACTCCACTAGAAACTAGAAATTAGTCCCAAACCTTTTTTCATCACTATTTTTAACTACAAAAATCACTCAGTTGTATATCAAAAATCACTATTTTATATATAAGAAATCTGAGAATTATAGGTATCTAAATACACATATATACAACATATATCATCATCATCTTCACTCATACTACATTAATCAAACTCCTGACATCATTATTAACCCCTTCCATTACTGCTACCGTCACCTACAACCATGATTTGCCTCACCGTTTGTCATAATAACTTGCCACTACTAATGACTATATACCACCACCACACACCTTATCTCGTATTTACTACAATCGTGGACCTCCTATAATTATAATTGATCATCAATAATCAATCACCAATACCAATTATATATAAATTTTCTGAATCATCAAAAATAAAAACTCATGATTTTAATACATAAAATAGTGATTAAAAGCATAGAAACAAGTGATATATGTAGGAGGTAATTGCATATCGCACCCCCTAAGTATCGTTCAAAAACGATAAAGTACCTATACTTTAAGAAACTCAACTCGCACCCCTTATCTTTACTTCTCAAAACCGAGATGCACCCCCTGCCGTTAACTTCCGTTAACTCAGTGCACTCCGTTAAGTCACTATATATATAATTGCAATTCGGACCCCCTAACTTACGTTCAAAAATGATATTGTACCCATATTTTTGAAAACTCGAATCGCACCACCTATTTTTACATCTCAGGAATGATACTCACCCCCTCTGTTGAATTCCGTTACCTTCCGTTAAAATACTCCTCCGTCTCAATTTACATGTCCCTTTTGCTTTTTGAAGAGTTAAATTGACTAATTTTTGACCAATTATTTGAAAATATGTATTTATTAAAATAGACTATATTTAATTTTTAATGATATTTTTTTAAAAAAAATTTGATCAATTTTTCCAAACAAAATAATTAAAATTTTTATATTGTAATCAATAGATAAATTTATGTATTATTTATAATAAATATCACAAAATATTTATTTTTTATATTTAAAATAGTATATATTTTAAGTACCTAATACATATGTCACTAAAAATTTAAAATCATTCAATATGTAAAATCATTTTGACTTGGGCATAACTTAATTAAACAAAGATTTAAAAAAAATATCATCAAAAAGTAAATCTAGTCTATTTGTTTTCGCAAATAATAGAGGGTCCGAATTTCGCAAATAATAGAGGTTAACTGCAATTCGGACCCTCTATTATTTACCTCTATTAAAATAGGCTTAGATTTACTTTTTGATACTATTTTTTTAAACAAAATTTAGTATATTTTAATATGTAACTTTCTATTTCCTAAAATAATAAATAAATATGTTTTTAATAGTTGGTCAAAAATTAGTCAATCTGACTTCTCAAAAAACAAAAGGGACATGTAAATTGAGACGGGAGATTATTTTAACGGAAGGTAACGGAATTCAACGGAGGGGGTGCGTATCGTTCTTGAAATGTAAAGATAGGTGGTGCGATTTGGGTTTCCAAAAGTACGGGTACAATATCGTTTTTGAACGCAAGTTAGGGGGTCCGAATTGCAAATATATATATAGTGACTTAACGGAGTGCATTGAGTTAACGAAAGTTAACGGCAAGGGGTGCATCTCAGTTTTGAGAAGTAAAGATAAGGGGTGCGAGTTGAGTTTCTTAAAGTATAGGTACTCTATCGTTTTTGAACGATACTTCGGGGGTGCGATATGCAATTACCTCTATATGTAGTTATAAACAGTGATTGAAGGAGTGGTTTCTAGAATAATATTAGTTTCTATTTGATCACTAGCCTATATATATATATATATGCATATCATTTTCCACTCCCCGGCCTCCACAATCATGATTTATTAATATATAGTTAACAGGTATATGTATATCTCGTAGAAACATTTTAAAACCCGGAAATTTTAAAAAGATAAAAAACAACACATCTGCACAGTGTCAGTTTTAAAAAAGTTTAAAATGGATTACATGAATTTTACCTTCAAAATCCGAATTACTTGCTTCGCAGCCCTTCTTTTGGCAGCTTTTTTGCTGATGTTGCTAGCACAAGAATGTTCACAAACATTCTTCCCCTTCACTTTTACATCAACAATATAAGTGTTATCCTTCTTGGCAGATGCAAATTCCAATTCCATGTTGTAGGATTGACTAAGTTCTTGAAGTTCTCTAATGGGATTAAGCTGTAATCCAGAAAAGTTGATGACGGGATCAAGAAAGGAAAGCATGGTCTTCCAAACATTGTTTAAATTGAATCCCGTGTCCAGAAGAATGGCACCGATGCATGACTCCACCAAGTCTCCAAGAGCCTGAACAAAAAACTTAAGTCACATTCAAGTGAGAAATCAAGTTTACTTTCTAATATTTTTTCATGACACATGCACAAGCATATATAGTTTACTTTCTGTCATTCTATAATAAATCCCAGCACATAAGTTCAGAGAACCCTTCCATAGAGTAAGAGATACTATACTAGTTATTATCGACTTAAGTGCTGCAATTTATGAGGCTCTATGATCCCACGTTCGCACCTGTGCATGTACATATGCACAAACAAACCACACATATCCCTTCAGGGGAAAAGTGAATTCTATATATTTCATGTGGTATTCCATGATCAACTAAATTTTTGTTTTTCACATTAGTCATATCACCGGATTAAATTTTGTGAACAAAGTATTTCACATATTGATAGTGGTTATTTGGCTGCACCTGGGAATCAACTTCCAACGGGAAGTACTAGTTCCCCTGTATATAAAATTACTAGGAAGTGAGAAAAATTGTTTGGTTTTGAATGTTGATGGAGGAATTCATTTCATGGGAATTTCCGTTAAACAAGGATGGCAACTTCCCACATATCATGGGTATTAATGCTTCCATGGAAGTTACACTTCCCTTATTTTTCTCAACTAATCAACTTTATCAAAATCCCTGGGCACCGGAAAGACAACCAAACAAGCATGACTCTTGCTATAGCTAACACCAAAATCTTGCAGTTGCTTTTAAATTATTTTTTGATTACAACACAAAAAGTGGACGGTGAAGAAAGAAAATTAAACAAGCAGACTGGTGTCAACCATTAAAAATGGCAAAAAATAAAATAAAGATTATGAGGGAAATAATTATATATATAGAGAAAAAAGAGAAAGGAGCTACAGTATTTACTTTAGGGCATGGGGGCACTTCAACCAAATTTTCATTAAGCTGATGTGTCCTAGAAAACAAGACATATTTCTCCATGGACTTGCAGAGGCCACTAGACTCAGATATAATATATTTATAGAATGACCGACTTATTGCAATGTTAGCAAAGCAAATATTGTTTACACATGTGGATCTCAAATCGGTCAGCTGGCCAGGCTTCAGGTTTGGATAGACTGAATAGAGATAGGAAGTGATAAGATAATCCAGGACAGCATCTCCTAAAAATTCCAGTCTCTGTTTAAACAGCAATGTGTTAAAAATTACAAGAACTGTACTGATACATAACTTAAAATTTTTATAAAAAATTTAAATTTATTTATGGCCTGTTTGGGAAACTGGATTTGATTTGAAATCATGGATTTGGTCAAATAACATGTTTGGCAATCTGGATTTGGATTTCATTTGAAATCCACACATCCAAATCCTAGTATAAATCTGAGAATTTGAAATGACAACTCAAATCCTGTCATTTGAAATCCATCATTTGAAATGAAATGCAAGTTTCCAAACGGCCTCTTACAGAAGTTACATACCTGATAACAGCCTCCATAATGATAGCTATATGATGGATGAACAAAAGCTTGCACAAGCAAACCTTTATTGTTAAATTGATATCCTATAGAATCTTCAAGAGCAGCTATATCTATTTGAGCAGCAAGTGGTAAATAGATCGAACTTGCTGAACAAATATGGCTAACCTTCGAATCTTCAAATTCCACTTTTATACCCATCCACTTAAGAAATGCAGCTGCACCTTTAAAACCACTATCAACTATAAATGCGCCGACAAGAGATTCCACAACATCTGCTATGGTTTTCTTATGCAACCAGTGATGAGATTTGGTGCATCTTAATTCTATATCAGAATTTTCCGCCCCACTACAATGTGATGAATGAATACTCTTTTCAGTTTCAGCGCTACAAACTACAGAACAAGGTCGACCCAATGCAAAAAATTGACATGGGTCAAATGATTGGTCGCGTATGTATACCTGAAATTTATCATGGTAAACGTTAACAAAACTTGTTAGCTATTACAAAAACTAATGTCCAATAATACTATTGCGAGAAACTGACGACTCTTCGAAACAACAATTATAACCAGAATCATCAGATCAAAACATGCGACAAGAAGCTACCTGTAATCTGTTTGCTACCGCTAGCTTCAATAAATTGGAATTATTTACGACACTTGAACGTTTTCTAGTAAGCTGTCCTTCATCCAAGGCATCATGCAAGAGAAAAAGACGCCTGCCAACTGCAAATTTGAGGAATGCATCACCAAGAACTTCGAGCCTTTCAAGAGAGAAGTGTTCATTGCATTTCTCAGTTGTAAGTGCTTCAAGGACCTGGAAATCATCATCAGAATATCAAAGCTTGTTTATGGATTGACAACCATAACTTCTTAGTTATAAAGTCTTGATACTTTGCCTGTTCCAGGAAATAGGTTGTTTACCTTATTAAATTTATTAATTATAGAGTTAAATACAAAAGCATATCTTTGGCCTGTATATAAACAGACATATTGTAAATGCTGAAAAGTTATTCTTTTTACCACATTTCAATTTCATTCGGCAAAATTAGATACTAGTATTCATGAAAAATCAAAATCCGAGCTAAAAAAGTAAGGCGCCTTACACGAGAAGCGGATACTTCAGCTCCCTCGGGAAATGAGACAGAAAGTAAATCTTTTAACTCAAAAGCAACAAGCAAGCTTTCCAGACGATGCATGACTGATGGTAACAAAGATAATGAACTTCCAATATCTTTCGAAAACCCAATTATCTTTAGTTCACAAATTTCAGGAGGTAATTCAACAAAGTGCTCCTCTTTTTCTCGTGATTCTGCATGAGATGCTAATCAGCACAGTGTACACTCTAGTAATGTAAAGTGTAGTAAAAAATAAAGGCAACACCAACATATAAAAACTAACACAAAACAAAAGAATAATAAACATTTACGTTGTCCCTTGCAAAAAAAAAACATGCATGTCATAATATCAAGTGCGATCTAGTAGAGCATATCTTAACTTGTAATCACTTTAAACTTATGCCAGATACTGTAAATTAAAAGGCAGCAAACAAAATCCATTCATTTCATTATTAATCAACTGATCATTTCTCAATGTTCATACATTTTCAATCTTTTGTGTACCACAATAATCTCTTGTATTCTAGTCCCACTATGTACTCTCGCTTCACATACTCAAACCTTAAAAGTCTGTCAGGAAAGGCCTATCTTAGTTGCAGTACTAGCTAGTAGCAGTTTTCAGGATTAGTACTTAGCAATATACCAGTAGAGTATCACTATATATATCAATTTCAGCACAGTAGTACACTTTAGTAAGGGTAGAAGTGTCATTTCATTATAGACGTTAGTTACAGTTGAGGTTTGCCTATATATACTTGATAAGCTTTGTATTTCCAGTTACGTTAAATATATGAAATGGAATGATTTCCACCAATTCCCTTCCCCCTCCCTCTCTACAGCTGATTCTCACTTTCTCTCCATAGGGATTATAACTAGGGGTTTATATACTAATCGGTGTTATTAGTATAATCAAATGAACTAAGTGGTTATAAACTGTAGTCAGTAGTCCACATGATCAACTGCAAAAAGAAAAAGGTCTAATAGCCTGGGGATTTGGAATTATTAATCCCATTAAACAAAACATAACCTACGGCAAATAAATTTCTTGACTATTACTTTCCAGCAATTTAACGATGAGACAACGATGTAAATATATTCTGCACCCAAAGTAATGTAGCACATTACAACAGAACACGACCATTAACAATAATTTTCAATATTGGCATCAGAAATCCTGAACTACAATATTGTGCATTATTTTTATATAAGCTTATTCTAATATTCGCATCAGTAATCCAAAACAAAATATTGCGAAAATATTTTATAAAAATTTTATGTACAATATTGTGTCAGGAGAAAGTTACAAGTCCTGTAACTAACAGGATAATTGCAGAAACAACCCAACAACTAAACACATACCCAAATTTCCTTTCTTTCGTAGCAAGTTCTCCAAACAAAAGAGCTGCTTTGCTTTTAAAAGAGCTTGTCTGGGATGTAAAAGATGAACGCCAAACCTATATATTAAAATATATATTAAAAAAAAACCAGGAGCCAGGAGGTCAGTAATATAGTACAGCAATGGTGATACTAACTAGTAATTGAATCAAAAAGTACTATATGCATGCTAGAAAGTAACTGTAAGGAGAAGCCTATTCAGGATTAATTTCCACGGCAATAATAAATAATATCAAAATGAGAAATCTACGGAGTATGACACATGGACTACAAAAAGCATACTTAAGACTGAATACAACAATGTTAAATGCACACCAAATACTTAAAAAGTTTTGAACCAACTAAAGAAAGAAAATAGTCCTCTCCCAATCTTTTAAACAAAACTAAAGATTCAAGTTATGCCAGACAATATCAATTCACGCCAAGTATGCAAAAGAGAAAATACTATCTGTAAAATCAAATTATTTTTGGCCCCATCTCATTATGTAGTGATACAACAATCATTTAAGGAATTAACTCAAGAAGATACTATAAAAGAATGGTCCAAAAGAGAAGAAGGCACTGCACGCCACTTACTTTTCAGAGAAGTGGTGAACGTGACTTTTTGATGCTTTATAGTCACTGTATGCATTCTTCTCTGACAAAACATCAGAAACGAAATAGAACAATTTCTTGCTTGGAACATAAATCAAGCTATTCACAACATCATGGACACTTTTAGGGCCATTAGCAAGATGCAATAGCTCGCTAGGTTGAGAAAGGCCATTAGCCTTGGCAACTTCTGGCATGTTGAATATCGGCGACGATAAACATCTCATGACAAGGTTCCAGTCCACAATCATTGCTTCCTCATATTCATTCCAGATTACAGGAAGCATAAGGTAATATGTTCTAGGAGCCAATATATCAAAATCAATTCTTCCCAAGGGAACATATTCAGAGTTGAACTCTGATCTGTCAATGATGACCTTGAGGAACATTTCCTGGAACTTCTCAGCCAAAGCTATCTGCAAAATTTAGAGTGAATATTACAAAATTTATTTAATAATTTTTTTCTCAAGTACTGATGCAAATTAGTTTTCAAATGATTTGTTTTTTATAGACAAAAGTCCTCAAATTTATCTATTTTATCTTCACCGTGTCCTACAAGAATATAGGCGAATCGAACCAAGGAACTAAGATGGACATGTGGACAGAGGATAAGCCTATACCACTAGGCTATCCCATCACCCTCGTGACAATGTCTTTAAAGTCATTTGATAATGTACAATTTGGTGTCAATATCATCATTTAAAAGCTCTTTCCTGACTTCGGGTGACCTCTGGTCTCATTTTAGGTTTATTTAAAGGTTCAATTCTTTTAACCCATTTTTGCTTACCTCATCTCTACTAAATAGCATAGTACTGGATGGTATTAGCTCTGTTACTACAGATCTACCACGTGCCAAATGAAGATCTAGTTTCATTCTTTCAGCTTCTCCAGGAAGAGATACTTTCACATACAGACCAAATGGTT
This sequence comes from Daucus carota subsp. sativus, assembly GCF_001625215.2. NCBI lineage: Eukaryota > Viridiplantae > Streptophyta > Magnoliopsida > Apiales > Apiaceae > Daucus > Daucus carota. Next base: position 43,835,594 of record NC_030385.2, on the reverse strand, counting down.
TATACTCCCTATCTGGTGGAAGCGGTCTAAACTTCACAAAGTAGGAGGTGAGGTAGACATAATCTTCTGCCTTGCTCCATGGCTCTTTCAGGACATCAGGAACAAGCATTTCATGAAGTTCTCTTCTTGTATCCTCATCTGCAAATAAAAAGAAGCCCAAAGCTGCAGTATAAGTATAATAATCAGCCAGCATTGATTTATATATATCTGCATGTGCTTACCATCAGAGCAGTCAGAATCTGATAAGGACTCAAGGTCCTCATTTTCAACATCTTGTTCAGGTAAGAGGTAGTTGGTTAAAGCACCCAACTGATGTAATTGTTTACATGCTTCCAAGCAGGCATCTCTTTTCGCTGCATCCTTAGAAGATTGAGGTGCACTTGACACTTGATGAATTGGAGCATTGGAGGGAAGAACTATTTGGCAGACAGTTCCATCTGCCTCGTCAAAGTATGAGAAATCTGGCTTGGGCTTAAAAAATCTGCACGAATTAGAAAAAAGTAACTAATGTTTGCCAGATCAAAGTGCTAATTATCCTAAATATATATGATACAGCAGAGAAACAAAAGAACCAATCAGAACAACAAAAATCCGTACTCATCATGCGGAAGTTTCGAACAATAGCGGTAAAGCAATGAAATGCTACTTCCAGAACTGATTGTGGCACCCGTCAATTCTACTCTGTATGTTTTCTCGTCTGTATCACAAACTGTGGCAGTAGATGTTCTAAATTCAATTTCTTCATTCATTTTATCCTCAGCTTTAGAAAAACTGTCGATAAGATTTTGCTCCTTCTCATTGCCACTATGACATACAGTAGGGCACAATTATTATAATTTTTGGGGTGAGCAGGAATGAATTGAGGAGTTATATACAAATGTTTCAAGTAGTACCTGTCTACCAGGAATGCATATTCTGACTGAGGCATGCGTGCACGTCCCCTAGATTGTATAAAACTGGCAACAGTTTCCGGGAGATCGAACCTTACTACAAGGCAGCATGTTTGAATATCAAGACCTTCCTCCCCAACTTTAGTTGCAACCAACAAATTTATCTGCCAGGAAATAGGGAAGTTAATACACACACTTCGTTTGGGATGAGTAAAGCCATCTCTAACACACACATGAATAAATTATACTGTAAATTTATCAAGAGCATTTCGATTCTAAATAAAGAGAGATTGAGATGATCATAATGTTAATCACCCAAATATTATTATTATAAAGTTTAGTTATTGTTTAGTAAGTAGATTATTAGCAATTTTATACTTAGGTTATAGTAACACAGTTATAAACAGATCTTTTCCTTGATTATTTACAACTATAGTAAATTTTATATGGAGAATTGATTCAAGTTTATCTGTTTATTCTTTAATCCGTAATTTTTTGTTTTCTATTACTGTGTAACATCACGTTTTAATAATGTGACATGTATTTGCTATTCGAAGATACTATATATACCTCAGATAACAAGAAAGCACATGATAGAAAAATTATCAAGCACACTTTGTGAAACGAGAACAAATTATTGAATAAAAATTCGTGCAGAACCACATTTGGATTTAATATCATTTAGCTACACAATCGATCAAAAGAACTTCTGTAATTTCCTGAATTACCGACTCATGTATGTGAACATTACCTCACCGGATTGAAATTTAGCAAGCAAAGCATTAGTAGATTTTCGCGACACGCTTTTTAGTCCAGAGTGGACTCCTACCAAATAATCACATTTCCAAGCTGATAGAACTTTAAGGCTCTGAAGTATAGATGACAAGGACCTGGCAGTAACAATTCTATTGACAAAAATAATACATTTCATGTTCTGCTGGGACCTGTCAAACCAGGGAGAGAGATTGATCAAACATGTTAATTAGGCGGAAAAATGAAAAGATATAGTTTTAAAAAACATGCTTGTATCAAATAATAATGTATGCTTTATTAGCGATATGTGAGCTAGCACATAAGCTGGAGCTATGACAAAATGTCAGGAATTCCCTTCGAGTTTTCTGCTTTTGTGAATGATTTTGTAATTTTCTGTGTTTATAGGCTCGGATTGTAAAAAAAACAAGAAAAACGGTGTTTACTACTAAAGATTAGCAAGATAACAGATAGAATTGAGAGAATTCTAGAGAGATGTAGACAAAGCTACGGTTTTAGAGTGAGAGAGTAGTTATAGAGAGAGAAGCAGTTTGTGGAAATAGATATCGTGTTCTATATCAACCTTAACATAACTGGAAATACAAAGCTTATCAAGTATTTATAGGCAAACTTCAACTGTAACTAAATTCTAGTAATGAAATGACACTACAACCCTTACTAAAGTGTACTCTCTGCTGATATTGACCAGTATATAGTAATACCCTAACGGTATATTGCTTACTAATCCTCATAACTACCATTAGCAAGTACTACAACTAAGATAGGCCATTCCTGACAAAACATCAGCTGGAAGCTGAATTACTAACCTAACATTGTAAAGGATGTCGATAAGTTTATGTGCCAATGATTACAGTGATGAGACAGTGAGCAGCATATTACTAACCTAAAATTGGAAAGTATGTCAATAAGTTGCAAGAGCTTTTTGGAGAAAAAGGGCTCCTGTAGGACTTCAGGTGAATTTAACTTCTTTTTGGTGTGATCTGCAGGCATGCGCATGGAAGATAAATGTTGTCAAAAGGTGATAGATATTAGTGTCATATTCGCATGAACATAGAAAATATACATAAATAAAACCACATAATAGTGAACAAACTTTCAAGGCATCCCTGTACCTTTTTGGCAATCTGACGAAAACATAATGGCAGCTTGAGAAAGATATTTGTCGCATATAGAGACATGAGAGCTCTGTTCTCCCATCTCCATCCGTTCATTTTGTCCTTCCATCTCCAGTAGTTCATTTTGCACCACGCAGTCACCCTTTAAGAGTATGTTAGCAGCCTTTGCATGATTAGAAGCCAAATAAAAAACAGGAGTCAGTCTTAATCAGAAAACATGCACTGAAAATTCTATAAAGTTCAAACTGTAACTGCTATTCAAAAAGACGATATATAATACACAAAGTTTGTATGAAATGATTCATAGATTAAAACTATATTATTAATGTAACTTGCATAAAAATTATGTAGGTATATTATTAAAAAGGAGCATATACGAACATTTTCAGACTTATCCTGAGTTCTCTCAGTATGTATCTATATACATATATATCGAAATGAGAGTACAAGACATTAGTATGTACAATTTTTTTTTTTTTGAGACTTCGTTCTTAAAGAAGAAATATGAGATTTATTTTTTATCCAGTTTGCAATGTAATCCAGATAGGGAACAGTTTGTTCGTATGTGTGTGTGTGTGTATTGGTGTGCATCTGGGATTAGTTCGAAGCTCAAATAATTTATAATTTGTTAAATTTATAATAACTTTCACACACAACTTGATATATAGCCTTATATGCAATATATCCCTTTGTAAGGTCATTGCACTGTCTGACTTTTAGGCTCTCAAATACTAGTATTCAAAAAAATCAATGCCAAGCCAATTTTTTGTAGCTTCAAAGCTTAACTCACAACATAATATAACAGAACAATGCAATGACCCAGAAAATAGATTCACTTTTACCTGCCTTTTGTAACAGTAATTTAAGTTGCAAAAGCAGCAGTAAATATAATAATGAGATAGTTTACCTGGAATGCTCCCCAAACACCAAGTTTCTCTACACAGAAACACAAATTAGTGTGCAGTTTCTGAAGCATCTTTTTGGAGGTTTTTAGGCTATCCATGTCGCTTATATTTTCTACCAGTGTTGATACACACTGCAATTGAGTGCACGCAAAGAAAATATGATACTTCATAACAAAAAAAATTGCAAAAAAATTACATTCACAAAATTAAATAGATTGCTAATAACTTCCTGGGATTTAATCCCTTCTGGTTCACTAAAGAAATTAGGAAAATTGCTAATACTTACCTGGGACTTTATCCCCTCTAGTTTACTATAGTAAACTAGAGGGGAAGATGGTCCATCCGCCGCTGTAGTGTAATAATATACACTAACTTTAGGAGATGTCACAAACCGTTCAAGTTCTTCCTTGTCTTCAACAGAATAAACCTATTAAACAGATTTAGCATACACTAAAAATCTAGACATATACAACACATACCATACTTGATATATATTTACTTAGTGAAGTAAAAAGCCAAATAATTACATAAAATCTAACCCATCTCGATATTCGACATACACTAACCTTAGCACGAAGTAAAGACTCAAGGCCACTGACAGAAGCACCTGAAACATTATCAGGCAATTTAATTAAGATACAATAGACCAACGACATACAGTTCGCAACCAACATATATCCAAATACAATTTAGAATCTAAAATAAGATTTATAATGGAGGTTTGCTTACTTTGAAGTACACATTTTCTGCAAATTTGAAAATATGAAAGACACAAAGTTATAAATTCACAACACAGAAGGCACACTATAGATTGCAATTTTGACGGCTTCCCGCTAAAAAGATGAAATTAAAAAGATCTAAACACTACTCAATCTTTAATTGGGGGGGGGGGGGGGGGGGGGGGGGGGGGTCATAGTTTTGATTTATAAAAACACATCATAACAAATAAAATTTGTTCTACATTCTTGTAACTAAATTACCATCACGGCATACAAAGAAAGAGATGAAATTGGAGAGGTACATGAACAAAATTTGTTAAAGGCCCTCTTTTGGAACAATAGAATTATCACTCAACATGTAAAACTCAAGAAACATGTAGTTCTAGTGTAGTGGTGCACCTTTCACCTGGATGACCCATATACGATCCCACCAACGACGACACTTTGATTATCAACAAATAATAAATTATGTTTTATGTGATCTATCAAAATATGTTATACTTGTCAACGATATAAATGTTGGGTAGTGGCTATTAAAATTCCATAACACTGTCATGCTTGACTGACATATATACTACGTAATAGATACAATCACACATGCTCTTGCTTGGCATCACCTTCAGAATTTCGGTAAATTATGTTCCACAATTTGCTGATGTGTCTCTATCAACAAAGGTGTAATGGTTAATATATCAAAAACTTAATCTCTAAGCAGACTGTTCTAGCCTGCCCGTCCCTGACCGGTACACAAAAGGTTTGACAACTCCTTCATTACTCGACAAATAAACACTTGACAGACTTGAACATATTAATGTTAATAAGACTAAATATCAAGCAACATCATTTAGTATCACATAATTTTCCTCCAAGGCCCCTGGAAGCATATGAGTACGAAATTACATAATCACTGACCATAAAACATATGAAATAGGCGGCCCCTCAACCTAGCATACAAAAATATTGAGGTTAATTAGGTTACCTTTTCCCAATATTGGAGATGCGGTCATGCCAAATACACGAGGAAGCTTTGTTGCATTACTATTGTAAAATACCTGCATATTGGCCAAAAAGTAAGTAAGTGTATAGACTATAGATATTAGTCAAATGCATGAGGTGCTGAAGCGATAACATCATGAGATAAAACTTTCTTACCTTCATGATTTCAGCATAAGCATGATTGCTCGCAGGTTGTGCATGATGGCACTCGTCAAAAATTAGAAGCGCGATCAATTCAATCCTGATGAAGCAGTGTGATAAATTCCATAAGAGTACTTGAGGGGTCATGACAAGAACCTGCACAAGCATGACCACAGGTTAAGCAATTTATTTGAATATCTGCACTGGCCAAAACTACTAACAACATTAACTAAGAATCGTGTTGTTGAGTACTTCCAAAGGAACTTTGTAATGACAAATGGGACAATCCAATTGTGCCCAAATAGAAGCAAAGCAAACCTCATGCTGTGCTAATTCTTTCTCCCAATTGGTATGACGCTTCAGATGCTTAGAACTCCCACAGTAGATGCCAACTTTAACGTCAATCGAGTCTTTGATGACTTTGGCTTGCTTAACATATTTAAATACATGTCATGCCATGAAATGACAATTAATTCAAGCAGCAGGTAAGGGTGTGTTTAAACAGAAAGAGTTCTAAATACAGAGTTTACTAATGTGAAATCAAGTTTTGGTTGATAAATAAGAAAAAATATATTTGGAGATGACAGAAAGAGGAATGTGTTACCTGCTCAACCAGAGCAACTGTAGGAGCTAAAAAGACACAAATGTTATTCTGGGGTTTTTTTATCAAGTGTCGCATCTCATGAATTAAAAGAACAGCAATGTGAGTCTTCCCACAACCAGTTCCCAGATAGGCTATTGTGTTTTCACTCAAAGCTTTCTGGCAGAGCTTCGTCTGATACCTGAGAGATGTGAATTTACATTCCTTTTACCTTGCGTTCATAGATAACAAAGCACGCAATAATTAAAATGTCATCATTTAAGAACTGCAGCCTTGGAAAGTATAAAGTTGTTTAGGTTGTTTTTTAGAAACTTGTCACGAAAAGATGATTAAAATGGTAAGACAACGGTTCAAGAGAATATACGCCTGTCCATCTTGTCTTATTAGCTATACTAGCCTTTAACCCGTGCGAAGCACGGGCGGTTATTAGCTATATTAGCTATCCAGCGACCAACGTTTCGAATTTTGGAAGAAAACATTAGATCATGTAGCGTTTTGGTCTGAAAAAACTACAAAACGTAACACGATCTGGCGTTTTAGGAGTAAAACACCACATGAAATAGCGTTAGGGTTTCAAAATGTTAGATTGTGTAGCGTTAAGAAAGGAAAGAGGATAAACGCTGCACGAATTAGCATTTTGGATTGCAAAATGGTAGGCCGGGGCCATCTTATTCGACAGTAGTAATGGGGGCCATTTTCTTGAAAATTGTGGCATTGAGTGCCGACACCCATAAGAATGAGCATCTGTATAATATCTCTAGATTTCTTCAATTCAACGTTCCAAGAACATAAGCAAAGGAATAATATAATTAAATAAGTCTGAGCGAAAAAATAAAACCAGCCCTTAATTATTTTTTGAAAACCCCACAAGAATTGCAAATGATACAGGAACACAAAATCATCATTTATTAATACTCCATCAAAAAGGGGCAAAACAAAAAGAAACAATCAAATAAATCTGTCTACCATATATAAACTCAATATCTACAACAACAGATACACAATCAACAAAGATTACTCATAAATTTATAAACAGATAAACATAATCCAATCACAAAAACATAAATAAATTGAAGAAAAAAAAACAAAGAAAGAAAGAAAACGCGTACTGTCTAGCAATGAGTGTGGGGTTTTTTTCATCAGAACCGTGATGACCCTCTTCATCAATCGACACAACGGACAACGTATTGGAGTCTGAATCGCCGGAAGCCATGTCGGCGATTAAACGGAAAGAGGGTTTGACTTGGGTTGACTCGAGAGTGGAGTGGACAGGAAAACAAGGAATCTGACAGCAGAACAAGTATAACACGAGGGCCTTGGTACATTTATACTCTGTTTATTTCGGGAGTGACCGTTGCTTACACTACACGCATTCAAGATTCTGAAAAATATTATTTTATAAATTATTTTTGATAAAATTTTAATATTTTTATAAAAATTATATAAAAATTTAAAAGTAATTTTTAAAATATGTCTCAGTTAGAAAAATTTATAAAAGAGTAGCTAAGGAAGGAGTATTTTTAATTGTTTATGCACACAACGCATGTTTACACGTGTGGAGACTTGTGTAACTGGCTGATGTGTACACATCAGCGTCAACCGTGGGTCCTAATCCTTTGTTTCTGTCTCATTTATTTACGATTTTATCATGTTTCACGTATTTTAAAATTTATTTAAAATATAATTTCATAACTAAAATTTATTTGTACTTTTATAATAATAAAAGTTTTAAAATAATTTATGAAATTATATATTACAAATCGAGACATTTATTATAACAACTCAAGACCACAACTAGCTTTGATACTTTAATGGATGCATATCAGACTCACGATCCCACCATAAGTCGGCCAAAATGTTAGCAAATTGATATACATCAGTTATTTGCTTGCGTTTGTAAAGAGGTCAAATACTCTTTTACTAATTATGTGCATGCTATATCTATCCCCAATATAAATATAAAGAATTGATCGGAAGTGAGAAAATAGTTACTAAACAATCAATATTTAATATGCTCTAGTTCAGTATTGTCCATTCCTAAAAAAATATTTTTGAAATAAGTAAAGAAGTTTCAAAAATTCATCAAATATGACGTCATCATGTAATTAATACAAAATAAATAATAATTTTTGTATATATAAAAATATAAAAAGTTTGAAAAATATAAAACTATATTTTTATATAAAAAATATAAAAATTTGAAGAATAAAATTTGAAAAAATATAAAAATAAACGTTTTTATAAGTGTTAACTTACTTCTAACTCCCCCTTCTTCGTACCGTAGGGCTTAGCCTGGTGGCTAGTAGTGCAGATGCTAGCTTACTAGGTATGCCCTCATATGCTGGGCAGGGGTGTTCGCGGTGCGGGCGGTCCGATTTTTTCTTAAAATCGCGAACCAATCTACGCGGTTTGAGAAAATTTGTAAACCGCAGCCGCACCGCGTGATATAAAAACCGCGTAAACCACACCACAAAATTGCGGTGCGGTGCGGTTCATGTGATTTGCGTGGTTTATAAATTCAAAAAAATTATACTTTTGAATGACAATATAAATATAATTTGAAATTATGTGTACTTTTAATTTTATAACACACACACACACACACTAATTCAGAGTTACTCATCAAAAGAAATATAAACTAAAATATGAGTATGATAAAGATGAAGATGAAAAGATTTCAACACTAAAAATTTGTTTTATAGAAAACAAATATAGTTATAATATTTAATCTGTCGTCTTAAAACTAAACTTAATTTGTATTGTAAATTTATTAAAATTAAATTGAGTAACTTGAACATATATACACACACATAGTAGATAATATCATATAAATAATCTATCTATATAATATAAATATTTATAATTATATGTGATATATATTATTATATTACAAAATAGCGGTGCGGTGCGGTTTGAACCGCGCTTGTATAATGTCAACCCGCAAACCGCACCGCACTGCGCGGTTTGTTAAAATTTCAACCCGCAACCGCACCATGAAAAAGAAAATCTGCATTTTGCGGTGCGGTGCGGGCGGTTTATGCGGTGTGGACGGTTTGATGAATACCCCCAATGCTGGGGACGGGAAAAACCCATTTTTCCCACGTACAACGTTTTTGTAGCGCTGGATAGGGTTTCTCCTATCCAACGCTAAAAAAGCGATGAACATATTAAAATTTTGTATATTCATTCAACGGTCAGGAACCTGTTTTTTAACATGTCCCCAGCATATGTGCTAGGACCTGGACCCTTATTATTAATGAAATTTCAGATTATAAAACTTATAGTGCGTGTAGAGGCAATGTATTGTATTTAGTCGTTGGCAAGGTTCGGGCCGGTTCACACAGTTTCCGAACCGTCGCCGGTGAAACCGTAACCGGCACGTTAAGACTGACGGTCCGGTCCGTGCCGGGCCGGGCCGGAGAAAACGAAAACTGTAACCGTGTTATACGGTTTATACGGGTTAGACGGTTCAACGGTTCGGGCCAGTTAAGGCGTGTTGGTGGTTCGCGGTTCAAAATTCGGCGGTTCATGCGGCATAACTTGACAGTTCATCCGCCAGAGTGTGTTGTGTACTTGTGTCATTGAGTGTGCACGGTTCACTGTTCGGTTCCGCGGTTCAAACTTTACACACACGTACTATACTGACTAGTGTGGCTACTACTTTAAAGGTTGCTTAACATTCATTATATTTATTTTATTTTGTGGTCAATTTTTTGAGTCTCTCAACTCCTTTTTGTATTAATTGTTTATATTCAAAATATATTTTCTTCATCTCATTAACACGAGACTTATATTTAAATACACTTTATGATCCCAGCACATATTTTTTTTATAGAAAAATTGAGTGATTATTTAATATATATGTATACAAGTAGAAAGATGAGAAAAAATTATACAAGTGCAACACTATAATATAAATACAATATAAATTAGAAATAATTTATATCATTAAAATACAATATAGTATTTTAAAAATAATTAGAAACGTTGTTACAAATTTTCGCATAAAAATAATTAAAAATATCGCAAGGTACCGACTATTATAAATTAATAATACATCATTTGCACCACTTCTACTGTATATTGAAAACATTGACGTTGGCTATAAAATAAGGAGAATGTGCATTGAACTGTTATAACTGTTAAGAATAATAAATTGCACGGTTCACGGTTCAGTCCGGGCCGGTTCCGGATTCCGCGGTTTCACGGTTTAAATGAGACGGTTCCAACGATTTCAGCGGTTCCGGACTGGTTACGGTTCGATTCTGCTGTTTGACAACCCGTATTCGCTCCGTGTGCAGCAACAGTTTGTGCCGGTTTCGAACCGGACCGCGTTGACACGGTTCCGGGCAGTTCGAAACGCGGTTCGGGGCGTGCCGGTTCAACCGGTTCGGCCCGAATGGCCGGCTCTACAAGGGAGTCGTCTGTACTAGACTACTAGGGTAGTTGGTCATTGAGGAAAATGTTGGATTATGCTAGGCGTAAATTAATTATTTTCTGCTGAACCCTATTCAGGGTTGGATTATGCTAGGCGTAAATTAATTATTTTCTGCTGAACCCTATTCAGGGTAAGAATCTGCATTGTTTCTAGTAATTTAAAGAGTAATATCAAATTATATAATTTTCATACATAACAAACATTTGTTTTCCCATAATTAAGCAGGAAGAACTTCAAGTCTAGTTCCATAAGAAATGAATTAAAAAGGTTCTGAGTTAATTAGGTTAGACTAGAATCATGTAACATTTTAATTAGTATATTTTTTGGTCCACAAAAAAATATACTCTCATTGTTGGGAAAATAATTTCAAATTTTAAAATTAAAAGAAAATGGAATTTTAGCCATAAAAATATGTATTTTGCAGATTTTAAAACTTGAAAATAAAATAAGCGTACCGGATTATTCTGGGACGAGTTATATACTTGATGTAAAATATTTCGTGATTATGTCTAAATTAATTAACGCGGAACAATCATTTTTTTGTCACGTTATTCCCAGAATAAAAGTTCAAAAAATGTTTAATACGATAACTTTTACACCATTCTTGCGTACACATTTATGCCAACTTTGTTTATTGTCTTAACTCTTACCATTGCAAGGAAACAAAGAGAAGATGACCAACAAGGAAAATTATAAAATAAATAACATATAAAGTGTAACTAAATACAATTACCATCGATAAGGTCTCAAACAAACTACTAATTTCTTAATAAAATTTGCGAACCACTCAATTATGCTAATTTGAAGATATCTAGAATTGATTTGTTAGTTCTTCTTACGTTTTTCACGTATATTTAAAAATTTTGATCACACATATAAAAAATTAATATTTAAATTTGATCTTTGCAAACAAAAATATGATCCTGATACTTTTATTCACAAAATATTATTTAAAAAATAATATTTTTAAATATGTGATCAATATACACGTAAAAATGTCAAAAAATTAAAATATAGAAATCAGATAGTATTTGTCATATTTGTTTTTTTGAAAAAGGAGGCTCAGACCTTTGTTCACACGACCAGTTAAGATTTTTCAAAAACATTTTTTCAGAAAAGAAAGATTATTAAAAAATATCTTATATGTCTTGGAGGAAAATTTTGTTTCTCCTTTTCTAGCGTTTATTTATATTCTTAAAAATATTGCCATTTGATTAAAATCAAAACTTCCGAAAAACATTTCCCATGCTTGTTTAGTCTCTGGAAAATAAAATATTTATTATTTGAGGAAATTTTCTCTGAAATATAATACGATTTGTGGAAATGACTTCTCCCATTTATTATTTCCTGGGGTTCAACTTCTAGTGGTGGATTTGGTGAGATTAGTTGGCCAAGAATCTGCATTATTTCACTGTTATTTCACTGGACTTGGAGTATCAAATCATAATCTCCATACATTACAAACATTTCTTTTCCTATACTGACAAAGATGGCTGATGCATTTGTAGCTGATCTTGCCAGTGGCCTGGTTTTCAAGCTTGTTTCACTTGCAGCTGAACAAGTGATCCAGGCCTGGAAGCTTCAGGAGCATCTGGAAACACTGGGAGAAAGGTTGGATACTTTACCGTTTTAAAGTTGCTCATAAGATCAAGTCTATCAATGCTTCTTTCGACAGAATTTTTAAATGGGCTAGAAATCTCGGGCTTCAGCCTGTGGCGCAATTAACGACTACTGTTCAGCCCATGGAAATCCGTAATACTCCCCCCTTTGAAGATGAGTCGCTGATAGTTGGAAGAGATGGTGATATTACATTTTTAGTCGAAACGGTGTGCACAAATCATGAGGATTTACCAGTCATTGCTTTCATGGGGATGGGCGGTCTAGGCAAAACAACTCTTGCTTGTATGGTTTACAACAGAGATGTTGTAACCGATATGTTCACGAAGAGAATCGTGTATGAACCAGTACTAGAATATATTGCTTGTTGTCAGAAATCTGATCATTGGCAATACGGCAATGAGCCAAAACTAATTAATACCAGACAAAAAAATAGCAATTGCCACTAGCACAATTTATCTTAATGAGACAATGCAGATCAGACCATAGTTAGGAGTAGCAACACTAAATTGTTTCGGCTAATATTAAACTTCAAAATGATTACCAGAGGTCTGTAGAATACGTTAGCTACTCTGTATCGGAGATTAATTCCAAGTACCAGCAACAAGAGAACCAAACTTATACAGGTATCCATATACACCAGCAGCATAGGTTGCAACACTAGCAGCACTTCTAATTATAAAGTATCAGGTCATGTAAACTTGCAGTCAAAAAATTTATAAATTGCCTAATAGCAAAGCATTGACAGAGGTCACGAAATCACTTGTAATTATAAAGTATCAAGTAAATAACAATATACCTTATCTTGCTCACTCAATCCACTCTGATTTCTTCCGAAAATCTGATTGTAAAATCCAATAAACTTGGCCACTTTTTCATTGATTGTGCACCAGCGATTACACAATGACTTAGCACTCCGATCACTCTCTAGCCTTTTTTTTATTTTCTTTATAATATTTCCAAATTCTAGCCCAATAGTTTGTATGTGTCTGATTATTCAGCCACGCAGAAAGAAGTAACATATCCTCTTGAATCAAAAAATTCTTTGACCTCTTGCCTTTTTTCAATTTCAGAGCTTCTTTTTGGAGTTGGGGCTGGTTTTGGGTTTGAGGCTGTGATTGAGATTGAGTTGGCTGTGAAAACATCATATCCTCAATTTCTGGGATTGATCCTTCTTCAAGCAAAGATATAAACGAACCCTCCATCTTGTAACAACACCCATGAACAAGAACTGAATTAGTGAAGTAATGGAAAACCCCAAATTTCTAAACCAAAATCCTAATTATATACATATACAATCGAATTAAACAAAAAAGATATTAACAATATTGATTGAAGATAAAATCAAAGAAGTAAATGCAAGCTCACCTCTGTTTATAGCAACTTGGCGGGAGAGAAAGAAAACGCACGAGATGAGCTGGAAAATTATAGAAGAGGATCTTGCAATCTGTCCCAAAACCTGATAGCTAAATATTTGCGAGGATAAATATAAGCCACCCTGAGAGTTTTACCTAACAGATAGTAAAGGTTGGAGATGCGAAAATGAGAGAGTTAGATAAAATCTTAGTTAAGTATGACTTGCTCTTACAGTTATAGGTTTACTTCTAACACATACACACAGACTATATATACTCCTACTCTACCAATATATCCATACACAATATCAGTTTACACAAAGATTCATCAAGAGTCAAGGATCAGAAATCAAGAATGTCCTCTGTTTCATCCTGCAATACCCCTTCAACACATTCCACTCCACATTCATCAAAATCTTCTCCCACTCCTTCAACACAATCATCACAGTCTCATTCCTCAAATTCTTCCCAAGAAATACCTCCACTTCCTGCTGATGAAAACCAAAACCCTCCACTGTATGTCATGTCCGTTAATGGAGTGAACTACTATGTTCCGCAACATTTAATTGGTTATGCACGGGGAATCCCCGTCTATCAAGCTACATTCACTCAATTTGGTTTCCCAAACCCTTCGATTGTTGCTATGAGACAAGTAGATCTCGGATCTTACGGTGCTAGCATTAGAGATATAAATAAGACTCTTATTGTATCGGTTAAGGAAGAAATCAGTCACCAAGGGAGACTATGGCTTGCGTTTGAATACGCAGGGCATTCCCTACGTTCTGTTTATCCACAGGGAACTCCACTTCCTGATATTTCTCATATAGTTAACTGTTTAATTTCGATCCATGCATGTGCATTGGTACATGCTGAACTCAAAGCAGGTCATGTATACATGACAGAGCACGCTGGTGTTAGGTTTTATAAAGTAGGCTTTGGTGCTACTATCTATGAGGATGGAGAATTGCCAGAAACACCACCTGGGTTTTTACCAATGGTTGATATCTGTCTGTGGGCATCTCCACCAGAGGTGTATAACAACAACATTGACATGAGTTTGCACACAAGTGCTTCTGACGTGTGGCAATTAGGAATAACGGCCTTCGAATTGGCATGGGGAAACAAATGTAAGGTTGCTAATAGGGCTGATTTGGAGATGCAGATTGCATATGCAATTGGAGGGATTGAAGGCGGGCCTGGTGGAATATTTTGGAATACAAATTTTCAGAGGTTCTTGTCAGATTGTCTAATGGAAAACCCAGCAGCGAGGCCAACCTCTCAGCAACTGCTCAATCATGACTTCTTCAGGGGATAGGACCTGCATGAGAGGGAACAATGAAAGGTTTCTATCATATATCTCTTTTCTTGGTTTTCTGAGTTCTTTCTTTTCTGATCTTGATCTTTGCGGGTTTTTAATCTTGGGTTCTTTTTGCAAATTCTGAAATCTCGTTGTATTAGCATGTTCATTTTTCTCTAACCTCGGGTTCTTGCAAAATCTACACATCTTGCTTAACAAGTACTGTCCTTATCCGTGTCTTCAATATCGGGTTTCAACAAATTCTACATTTCTCAGTCTTTTGATTCTTTGTCTCAGGCCCCAGGTTTTTGCTAATTGCACAATCTCTGTTTGTTAGTCGCTTAAAACCTGTCTCTCAGTCTTGCTGCTCTTGCATGGTGTACGATCACGATTCATTGCTGTCGCTTTGTTCTTCTTTAATCTCTGGTTTTGCAAGTTGTACAACCTCTTATCAGTATCTTGACCCTTTAGTCTAGAGAAATATCACATCCAAGTTCATTGGAATAGTAATATGCAGTTCTGTTGGAAGCAAGGGAGGAAGCAGAAATATCTTATCTTTTACAACTGTATCTGTCTGCTATAGGCAACTCTTCAGTTTTAGTCACTACTGATGGTAAATTTTAGTATCCAGACTCATTAGCTGTTGAGATTTGTGTTGGTTGTGTAATTCACTCTGTCTGAATTTCAGTTGAATATTACTTGCACCAACCTGTGGCCACTGAGTTACCTTGAGTCTTATTTGCTGCTACCTGAGTACATTTTGTTTTTCAGGTTTTAAACTAGCGTAGAAGCCACGGCCGGTCATTTATAAATTAATTTATTATTATTTTTTGGATTAATAATTTAATTTAAACTTTTTTATTATATATCAATTTTATTTGATTTTTAAATATCTCTTTTAAAATAAATTAATAATATCCATGATAACTGATTCAACATGACAAACAAATATTCATATAACTTGAATTGGCATAATAGAATTGGCACATGAAAGAAGTTCGCACAATCATTTTTCACTATGTTATTCAACTAAAACACATTTGAACGTGTCTGTAAATGGTAAAAATTATAAGCTTGATTCACATGAATCATATAAGCAACCCATGAAATGGTAGGGTAGCTAAAATTGATTAATATTTTCATATGCTACGATCATAAAAAAATATAAGATCGAACACCGAGAGACATGCACATATGAAAAGATATTTATATGATACAGTTTTGTAGCAAAAATAAACATAATACTTGGTAGGCCTTCCTCCCTCTCATTTCCTCCGGTAAATCTCTTCATATATATATATGTATCTTATTCATTAGTATGTTACAATAACTATCCATCAATTATCGGTTAATGATACATTAATTATAAGTCGGTCGATTAATTATTAACTATTCAATTATTATCTTATCAATGGGTGTTTATTGATATTTTAACAAACTATTTTTAATAATTTATATGTAATTATTTGTTTAATAGTTGACTGTTAGAGTATGTTGTCTAAAATCCATTGGCTTGATCGATAACTTAGTCGAGTACCGGTGCTTTGGATGCTAATTCGATATTTAGCCTAACTCGAATAAAGTTCGACATAACTCGAGTAAAAATTGGGGCAACGTGGATTATATATTTAAAAAAAACAGGTTAAAAAAAAGAGAAAAGATCCCAGATAACCTGTAAAGTTTTTTAATAAAATTTATCATATAATACACATCTTTTTTAATAGTTTAATCTCTAAAATTAGTTTATAAATGCATGCAAACTGTTTAAGTAAGTACTTGTCGATTATTTTGAGTATTTATTACTGATAAGATTATCGAGTCAAATTAAAATTCACTTTTTAGAACATTAGTTAGCATTTAATGACTTGCCACTCGAGCGCCAGAGTTTCATTTGAACACCATCACTCTGATGATAATATTTGAATCACACGATATACGTAATATTTTTTTTGTACTCCCACTTTTTCAATACACCATTTAACAAATCTATGATTTGTTGTAAAATTTCGTTATTACAAATTAAGATAAAATTTCAACTTAATAAATATGGTTGTACCGAGTCAAGTTTTATGGAATACAAAAAATATTGGAGCATCGGAGTACAAGATTCATAAAATATAATCTAGTCATCTGAATCTTATTTTTTTTGTTCTACAATACTTGTAAACATCCCGCAACCTGCATATTATGTTCTACAACATAAAAATTGTCATCAAAAGATAGATTAGTTACTTTTATAAATTGTAGGACATTATGTTCTGCAATATAACTTATAAGCAGAACAACAATCTTAATGCTTGTTAAAGTTGAAATATATTAATGATTGATTAACATTTATGTTTAATACTACATATAAATGATAAATTATATATAAATTTGGATAATCAGAGTTATTATTTATGATTAAACTAAAAAATTATGATTTGTACTCCAATACTCCAATGTTTTTATGTACTCCATACAACTTACCATTACATATATGAAAACATATAAATACGTACATACATATTATACGTACATAAATACATACATACATACATAT
Source organism: Daucus carota subsp. sativus (assembly GCF_001625215.2). NCBI lineage: Eukaryota > Viridiplantae > Streptophyta > Magnoliopsida > Apiales > Apiaceae > Daucus > Daucus carota. The sequence goes on along the minus strand of NC_030385.2, from coordinate 43,818,207 downwards.
ATGTAACTAAAAATAAGATTCGTAAACAAAATCACTCTGCAAAAAGTATAGGGAAATCTACAAAACTACCTACCTTTTCTTTTATTGTTTTCAAAAATACTACCTTCCAGAATTATTTTTAAAAATACCTTTTCATAAAAAAAAAATTTCAAAAATACTGTTTGCAACTTTTGCAACCTCATTTACTACAGGCGGCGCCAGCCGTGTTGCAACCTGATTTCAAGTTCCAGTTTTCAAATGTCATTTGAAAATGACAGTTTTCAAATATATATTATGAGGTCGAAAATGACATTTGAAAACTGGAACTTGAAATCAGGATTTGTAATTGCATATATGGTTGCATATGGTTGTATTCAGTTGCATATGGTTGCATTCAGTTGATTCTATTGTAATCTAATGGCCCCGCCAGGGGCACACCATACATCTGTTGTTACTTACAGTTTTCAGTTGCATTTAGTTGCAACTGAGGTTGCAAAAGTTGCAACTGCAGTTGCAACCTCATTTGCAACTATATATAATTTTCAGTTGCATTTAGTTGCAACTGAGGTTGCAAATGAAGTTGCAAAAGTTGCAACTGCAGTTGCAACTTCATTTGCAACGTCATTTGCAACTTTTGCAACTTACAGTTTTCAGTTGAACTAGTTGCAATTGCAGTTGCAACAGTTGCAACTTTCCATTTTTATTTGCAACTTTTGCAACCTCATTTGCAACTTTTACGGCTGCGCCGCCCAAGGTTGCAAATGAGGTTGCAAAAGTTGCAAATCGTATTTTTGAAATTTTTTTTTTATGAAAAGGTATTTTTAAAAACAATGAAAAAGATGATAGTATTTTTAAAAAAATAATTTTACAGATGGGTATTTTTAAAAAGATCCCAAAAGTATAAGAGCTAATTAATTACTATATTAGAACTAATATTAAGTTAAATCATAAATAATTTAAGATAATCGCACATGTAAAAAATTTATAATTTTTTTTAATAAAATGGGAATTAAGATATTTTAATTTATCAATTATGATTGTAGAGAGTTTACATGAGAGTTTAATCATATATCTAAACTCCAACTCACATAAATTTATTTTGTGTAAAGTAAATAGCTACATTAACATTTATTATTTCAATTCGTTTATAATGAGTGGTCATAAATAAAGGACAACTGTAATTAAAATGGATATTTATTATGTAAATGTGTTAATTACTGACACTTAATGTTTTAATACAATAAATGACCCACCACTTGGTAATCTTGTAATTACATGTAACACAATGGTATAATGGAGATTTCACCACCATTTTATTGGCTCATTCTGCCCTTGGTTGCCATTTAATATGTAGAAGTAGAATTTTATGTCCAAACTATAATTCTTTATTTTTAATGTTTCAAGGAATTTAAAGACAAAAACTTTGATATTATCCATTCTAATTTTGTAGTGCATTTGCGGCAGAGTGTCCTAAATAAACATTTCAAGTATACATTTTCCATTTTCCTATGCATATTCGTAAGTGTTTCCATCTTCTAAATAATTTCAGCGCTTATTGATTATTTATCTCTAAATTGTCTACTGTTTTTTAAAATTTCAGAAAATGAAAAGGATATTCTTATTGAAAAATATGTTTGCTTCGATTTGATTTATTTCTCTAAAATACAATACGAAAATAATTTTATAAAATGAATTCAATTTTTTTATTTTTACAGAAAGAATGTATACATCTTTCTCTGCATATTTTTTATTATATTAAAAAAGTTGATTCATCATTCTAAAAAAGTATGTACAAAAAGAAAGAGGGTATATTCGGTGATTTACATTAGAGCTAAATATCTGCAGAAGCATTAATATTATCTTACCTATTTAAAATTTCAATATACGAAATAAAAAATATTTTAGAGATATCTTATATGGACAAAAATACATATAGGACATGGAAATAAACATAAGAGTAATATAGGACATTGTGTGTATTTCATTGGAAGATGGAAATGGTCCAAGTTCTCACTAGCAGATTATTAGAGACAGTGAGGTGATATGGAGGTCCTGAAATATGCACACAAAAGAGTATTAATTGTAACCAATTAAGGCTTCTGAATTTACATCATTAATTCTATTACAAAAACTGATCTAGCATTTTCATTATTTTCATTGGTTTAGTAATGATATGGAGACTGATAAGTCTTTGAATTAAAATGACTACAGCATCCTGGCCAAATTTCTAATATCTGTTATTTGCTGCATTATTTATAATATTACATCAGCAAGTTTTAGGATTGATTGTCAAAACTAAGTAGTATATATAGATTCTGCTTTCGAGAGTATAGATTTATGTTCTGGTACAGGTACAGTCAACACACAAATACCTATGGTATTGATGTTGCTGTGGAATGTAGATCTTCCATGACAATAATATAATTTGAGGTTTAAATCTCTCTTCTTCTCTGTTTGACTAATTAGATTTGTAAACAAATCAAATCTTTCTTAGCTTTAAAGTGCAAAAAAATTGTTGCTACTATACTTTACCAGACATGCACATACATATATACCAGAAATCTAGGACTCCATCTGATATACAGGATATGCACATGAATTCCAATATGAAATTTATGTTGTGTCCTGTTTGGTTGGTTTTATGTGTGAGTGCTTGATGAGGTGTTTCGGATATAGATTGACAGTAGAGTACTGGTTTATATTGTATATGTACACTATTATATCTTAGGTATTTTGGTGATTGTTTGACAATTTAGGATGACCACTTATTTTAACAAGACAAAGTGGCCAGAAAAGGCTCCAAAGAGTGAAGAAGAACAGAAGGATTTTATTGCTTCACTTCACAAGCGAAAGACAGAGCTGTTTATGGTCCTCATTGAGAAGAAGTTGCTGCCTCTACGGCCTGGTGTTACAAAGTAAGCTACTGGATTATCTAATATCTGAGTGTTAAATTAGATGCAATTGAACATAATAATGGATGCACTCAAGCATTAGGTGAAATTAATATTAATGTTTTCCGAAGATGATATTTACTTATACTGTTATTATTTTGTATGTTCAAAATAATGCTCACGATTCCAATTCTTATTTATACTTTTAAGCATTTTAATTTGATATCTACAATCAATGTAAATTATTGACTTTGAATCTTACAATGTAGCTTCCAAAATAATATTTGGTGCTCGGACTCCACCCAGACATCCAAGCCATGGAGTAAAGAATTCAATTCAAGCACCAGGTATTTAGCTTCTCAGATGCTGAAGCTATCGAAATGTGTGTTTTCTATGTGTTTGAGTCGTCATTGCAGAAAATGGAGTGTCAACATTTCTTTCTTTTGAATAATAATCTCTTGCAATAGAGGTATGTTAATGCACGTGCTGAAGCTGCAACTGAGGCACACAAGTTTACTGCCCAGGTAAGAAATCATCATCCATCACATAATTGTTATAGCTTAGTAATTGATGTCACTCAGTCACCCATGCCTTCACATAAATTATTCTCACATTTGATCAAGATTAGACTATAGAGATTTCTATGTGGGCCTGATGTTTTTATTTACATGATGTAACAGAAAAAGTTTTGCAATGTATCTGTACAAATCCATCCGCATCAAGTAACTTTACAAACTTGGGGATACAAGGAAAACACGCCATCATGCTACATTGAAAGAATGATTCAGCCTTCTAAAAAATGAAAGTGTAATGTGCAAGAAGAGGGTGAAGAGATTACCTCAGTTAAAGGAATGAAAATGAACAAAGCGGTGATTTGAAAAGAGGTAGACTTCAAAGTGGCATATGGTTTCCCCAGAATGTTTTTACTCAATATCAAAGAGTTTGTCTAATTTTGTTAATGTCTTTGTCTAACTTTGACTAATTTTGTCTAATTTTGTAAAATAAAATTGTTGATTAAATTATATTATGTCTTTCAAATACATAATTTTGTACCAATACTATAATAAAAATTATATTCATTATTGGTTAACACTAAAAAAGATATAAATGTGCATATAATGTATGTTAAATTCTTTATATTGCAAAACCAAAAACGGAAATTCTAATCGCAAACAAAAACCTATTTGGCAAAATACAAAAAAAAAAAGGTTAATAGCAAAAAATAAACAAACAATTAATTAACATAAAATTTACTTATCAATTTATTAATTAATTAGATACAATTATAGATTTATTGTAAAAACATTATTTTACAAATATAAATTTTTCTTTTGTCGTATTGGAGAAAGAATTTAATTATTCCACCCACAACGCAGCCAAACATACTAAATAAAATTTTCATCTTATAGAAATGAAAATATCTATAAAAACATACTTTTATAGCAATCTTATAATAAAAATTATATTCATTATTGGTTAACACTAAAAAAGGTATAAATATTAAATTATTTACATTTCAAAACCGAAAAACAGGAATTTTATTCACAAATAAGAACTTATCTGCACAAATACAAAGAAAAAAAAAAAGAAGATGCAAAAAAAAGCAAAAAATAAAATCTTTATTAACATAGAAATTATTCATCAATTTATTAATTAATTAAATATAATTATAGATTTATTGTAAAAACTTTATTTTATAGATATAAAATTCTTTTGTCGTGTTGGAAAAAGAATTTAATTGATCCACCCGCAACGCGGGCAAACATACTAGTACATATATGTAACTAAAAATAAGATTCGTAAACAAAATCACTCTGCAAAAAGTATAAGAGCTAATTAATTACTATATTAGAACTAATATTAAGTTAAATCATAAATAATTTAAGATAATCGCACATGTAAAAAATTTATAAATTTTTTTAATAAAATGGGAATTAAGATATTTTAATTTATCAATTATGATTGTAGAGAGTTTACATGAGAGTTTAATCATACTAGCTTTTTTGGCCCGTGCTACGCACACGGGTATTGATTCTTTGATTTTTTTTATCAACTTAACCTATACTTTCTGTCGTGAATAACCCTAAATCTGACGGGTAATAGGCGCAGTCAAACTACTTATTTATGAGTTTTAAGTTATAAAATTTAACGTGTTTATTAGCATTTTGGCCCGTGCTACGCACACGGGTATGATTTTTCATTTTTTTATTTAATTAACCTATACATTTTTTATCAACAAACAGTATAATATGAGATATAAGTTATGAAAGGAACGTATGTAAGAGTTAAAATACTTGAGTTATGTTATTGGCGATCAGTACGTTGTAGATGTTAAAGATAATATATATGAATGTCGATTGAAAAAAAAAATCACGAAAAAATGTTTATAATGACGTGGACTATATTAATCTTTGTATTTGGAAACATGACTTAACCTGATTATCCAGATTATAAATCTTCCATCCATTCCTTATTTATTAAATTAAGGTGAATATGTTGATGATAGAGTTTCCACCCGTCCTTAATAAAAATTGATAAATAGGTTAAGAAATAATTAACCTTAAACATCAATAAATGAATACATATGTAGTCATAATTCAGTGTCATGACTATAATTATATGCTACAATTATTGTCTATACCGAAAATTGATAGTAAGAAGATATACGTGATAAATATCTATATAATAGATACTGTATTGATTTTATAACAGAATAGATTTTTCATTAGTATCATTGATATAACCAAATATTTAATATAATAATAATATTTCAAGTTCAGAATAAAAATTTATAAGTTTATGGATCAATAACCAAATCATTGTTTGTATAGTTAATATAATAAAAAAATAGGTAATTGTTTCTAAAATATTTAAAAAATTCATGAAAATAGTAATGACTATATAATTAAGATTTCTCGGGGTCGCCTAACGGCGACCCCTCGTATCTTAAATAAAATAACGAAAAATTATAATAAACTATATGCAACAAATTTTATTGTTAAGTTATTTAAATGAAAATATGCTCATTTATCAAATTTTTATTTATAGAAAAATATGCTCATAGCATTTCGGCCCGTGCTACGCACACGGCTATGATTTGCTTTTATCTAGTTAACCTATAAATTTTTTATTAACAAACAATATGATATGAGATACAAGTTATGAAATGCAACGTATGTAATAGTCAAAATACTCGAGTTATGTTATTGACGATCAGTACGTTGTAGATGTTAAAGATAAAATATATACGAATTTCGATTAAAAAATAAAATCACGCAACAGAAATTATGACGATGCGGACTATATAAATCTTTATATTTAGAAACATAAATAATTCTTAATTTAACCTGATTATAAAGATTATAAAGCTTCCATTATTCCTTAATTATAAAATTAAGGTGAATATGCTGACGCTAGAGTCTCCTCCTTCCTTAATTAATATTAAAAAATTGATTAAGAAATAATTAACCTTAAACGAATACATCAATAAAGAAATACATAGTAGTCATAATTCAGTTACATTACTAAAATTATATGCTACAATTATTGACTATATTTAAAATTGATAATAAGCAGATATACGTGATAAATATTTTTAATAAAACAGTTTCCGTATTGTTTTTATAACGGAATAGATTTTCATTAGTATCATTAATATAACCAAATATTTAATATAATGATAATTTATAACGTTTTGAATAAAAGTTTATAAGTTTATAGATCTATTATTAAATTATTATTTGTATAGATAAAATAATAAAAAAAATATTAAGTAATTTTTTCTAAAATATTTATAAAAGACATGAAAATAGTAATGAGTATATAATTAAAATTTCTCGGGGTTCGCCTAACGGCGACCCCTCGTATCTTAAATAAAATAACAAATAATTATAATTAATTGTATGTAAAAAAAATTATTATTAAGTTATTTAAATGAAAATTTGCTCATAGCATTTTGGCCCGTGCTAAACACATGGGTATGGTTTTTTGTTTTTTTTTTATCTAGGCTATACATTTTTTATTAACAAACAATATGATATGAGATATAAGTTATAAAAGACAACGCATATAAGAGTCAAAATAATCGTGTTATGTTATTGGCGATCAGTACGCTGTAAATATTAAAGATAATATATAATATATATGATTCGATTGAAAAACAATAAAATCACGCAACAGGAATTATAAAGACGCAGACTATATTAATCTATGTATTTAGAAACAGAAATAATTTTAAACCTAACCCTATTATGCAGATTATAAACCTTCCATCAATTCCTTAATTATAAAATTCAGATGAATATGCTGATAAAAGAGTTTCCTATCTTCCTTTAAAAAAATTGATAAATAAGTTAAGGAATAACTAACCTTGTAGGAATACATCAATAAAGGATATACGTGATTTAAAATTTTTAATAAGAAGATATACGTGATCAATATTTATAATGAAATAGATTCTGTATTGTTTTTATAACAGAATATACTTTGCATTAAAATCATTAATATAAACAAATAATTAATATAATAATAAATTTTTGATGTTTGGAATAGAAATTTATAAGTTTATAGATCTATTATTAAATTATTATATATATAGTTAAAATAATTAAAAATATTTGGTAATTTTTACTAAAATATTTATAAAAGACATGAAAATAGTAATGACTGTATAATTAAAATTTCTCGAGGTCGCCTAACGGCGACCCCTCGTATCTTAAATAAAATAACAAAAAATTATAATTAATTGTATATAAAAGAATTTATTGTTAAGTTATTTAAATAAAAATATCTTCATAGCATTTTGGCCCGTGCTACGCAAATAGGTATGATTTTTTGTTTTTTTTATAGTTAAGCTATATCTTTTTTCATTAACAAACAATATGATATGAGATATAAGTTATGAAAGGCAACGTATGTAAGAGTCAAAATAATCGTTTTATATTATTGGCGATTAGTACGCTGTAAACGTGAAAGATAATATATATGATTCGATTAAAATAAAATAAAATCACACAACAGAAATTATAACGACGCAGACTATATAAATCTTTGTATTTAGAGACAGAAATATTTTTAAACTTAACCTGATTATGCAAATTATAAAGTTTCCATCCATTCCTTAATTATAAAATTAAGGTGAATATGCTGATAAAAGAGTTTCCTCCCTTCCTTGATAAAATTTGATAAATAAGTTAAGGATTAACTGACCTTGAAGGACATCAATAAAGGAATACATATGTGATTATAATTCAGTTATATTACTGAAATTATATGCTACAATTATTGTCTATATTTAAATTTTATAATAAGAAGATAAATGTGATAAATATTTATAATGGAATAGATTCTGTATTGTCTTTATAACAGAATATACTTTTCATTAGTATCATTAATATAACCAAATATTTAATATAATAATAATTTTTTATGTTTGGAATAAAAATTTATAAGTTTATAGATCTATTATTAAACCATTATTTGTATAGTTAAAATAAATAAAAATATTTGATAATTTTTACTAAAATATTTATAAAAGACATGAAAATAGTAATCACTATATAATTAAAAAATTTTGGGGTCGGCTAACGGCGACCCCTCGTATTTTAAATAAAATAACAAAAAATTATAATTGATTGTATGTAAGAAAATTTATTGTTAAGTTATTTAAATAAAATATGCTCATAGCTTTTGGCCCGTGTTACGCACATGGCTATGGTTTTTTGTTTTTTTTATATAGTTAAGCTATACATTTTTTATTAACAAATAATATGATATGAGATATGAGTTATGAAATGCTACGCACGTAAGAGTCAAAATAATCGTGTTATGTTATTGACGATCAGTACGCTGTAAATGTTAAAGATAATATATACGATTCGATTGAAAAAAATAAAATCACGCAACGGAAATTATAACGACGCAGACTATATAAATCTTTGTATTTAGAAATATAAATAATTTTAAACTTAACCTGATTATGCAGATTATAAAGCTTCCATCCATTACTTAATTATAAAAGTAAGGTGAATATGCTGATAAAAGAGTTTCCTCCCGTCTTTAATAAAAATTGATTGATAAGTTAAGGAATAACTAACCTTGAAGGAATACATCAATAAAGGAATACACATGTGATCATAATCCAGTTACATTACTAAAATTATATGCTACAATTATTGTCTATATTTAAAATTTATAATAAGAAGATATACGTGATAAATATTTATAATGGAATAGATTCTGTATTGTTTTTATAACGGAATATACTTTTCATTAGTATCATTAATATAACCAAATATTTAATATAATAATAATTTTTTATGTTTGGAATAAAAATTTATAAGTTTATAGATTTATTATTAAATCAATATTTGTATAGTTAAAAATTTATAAGTTTATAATTTCAAAAAAAAAAAATTTATAAGTTTATAGATCTATTATTAAATAATAATTTGTATAATTTACTGTATGTAAATTTTTTTATTGTTAAGTTATTTAAACTTCTAATATGCTCATTTATCAGATTTTTATATAAATAAATATATACTCATAGCATTTTGGCCCGTGCTACGCACACGAGTATGATCTTTGTTTTTTTTATCTAATATATAAAAACTTCCTAATTAAAAGTTAAAATTGTTGAATGAAAAAAAAAATTATTATTCGAAAACCATAACTGAAAGTCTTAATTTGAAAATTGAATGTGGTGAAATGGAAACTGCACAAATTATACGAAAAAACATTGTAGTAATATATGCTAAAATTAGTGAAAATTAAATTAAGTTTGATTACGTTTTCTTATTTGCATATGAATTATAGCTTGCTAGATCCATATATTTGGAAATTTTAAATCTAATATATAAACACTTCATCATCAAGAACTAAAATTGTGGAGTTAAAAAGTGTTGCATTGATATGAAATTATATAAAAAAAAATCTAAACTTGAAAATTGAATGTGGTGAATATAGAAACCAGTACATATATTAGAAAAAAGGATTGTAATAATAAATGTCAAAATCAGCGAAAAGCAAATAAACATTGACTGCCTTTCTTTATTTACATATGAGTTATAGCAGGCTTGACCTATTTATCCGAAAATTTAAAAAGTCAAATATATAAAAACTTACTTATCGAGAGCTAAAATTGTGGAGTGAAAAGATACTCTATTAATAATGCAATTATAACAAAAAAATCTTGATTTTAAAATTGAATATAATGAACATGGACACCGCATAAATTAAACAAAAACGTATCGTAATAATAAATGTCATATCAGTGGAAATCAAATGAAGTTTGACTTCTCTATTCGCATATAAGCTATAGCAATCCAGATCCATGTATCGAAAGTTTGAAAAATCTTGTATATGAAAACTTCCTTATCAAGAGCTGAAATTATGGAGTGAGAAAAGACTCAATTAATTTGAAATTATAACAAAAAGTATTGATTTGCTTATTGAATTGTTAATGTATATGGAAGCCACTATATTTTATACAAAAATGTATTGTAATAATAAATGCCAAAATCATTGAAAATTGAATAAATTTTGATTATGTTTCCTTATTTACATATAAGTTATAGCAGGCTAGACTCCTGTATCTGAAAATTTAAAAAGTCTAATATATAGAAACTTCCTTATCAAGAGTTAAAATTGTGGAGTGAAGAAATACTTCGTTAATCGGAAATTATAACAAAAAGTCGATTTGAAAATTGAATATAGTGAAAATAGAAACCGCACAAATTATACGAAAAAATATTGTAGTAATAAATGCTAAAATAAGTGGAAATCAAATTATATTTGACTATGTTTTCTTACTTGCTATGAGTTATAGTAGTGTATACGTATGTATCGGAAAATATAAAAAAAAAAATCAATACATAAAAACTTTATTATCAAGAGCTAAAATTGTGGTGTTAAAAAGTGTTCCATTGATTAGGAATTATAACTAAAAGTATTGATTTGGAAATTGGATGTATTGAATATGGAAACCAGTATATATTATACAAAAAAAGGAGTGTAATAATAACGGCCAAAATCAATTAAATCAGATATACTTTAACTATTTTTTCTTATTTAAATATGGGTTATAGCAGGCTAGACCCATGCATCCAAACATTAAAAATTTGAATATATAAAAACTTCCTTATCAAGAGCTAAAATTATGGAATTAAAAAAATACTCTATTAATTTGATTGAGACAAAAAGTTTTGATTTGAAAATTGAATATAATGAACATGGAAACCGCAAAAATTAAATGAAAAAGCTTTTTAGCAATTAATGTCAAAATCAGTGGAAATCAAATAAAGCTTGACTTCCCTGTTTGCACATGAGCTATAACAGTCTAGATCCATATATCCGAATATTTAAAAATCTAATATATAAAAATTTCGTTATTAAGAGTTAAAATTGTGGAGTGAAAAAAGACTACATTAATTCGAAATTATAATAAAAAGTCAAGATTTGAAAATTGAATATACTGAAGATCAAAACCACTACATATTATACAAAAAAGGATTGTAATAATAAATGCCAAAATCATTGAAAATCAAATATATTTTGACTACTTTTCCCTATTTACATATGAGTTGTAGCAGGCTAGATTCATGTATCTGGATGGAAATTGCGTCATATTCATTCTCTGTGTCTCTTGTCAAAAAACAATGGCACACGATAAAAAGTTAACAAAAAGTCTAGATCAAAAAAGCAGATGTTGAGGAAAAGTGAATACAAATTTTCACACGATGAGCATCCGATGGTGGCCAAAACGAATCATCTCTGTTTAACAGTTGTAAGGAAAACTCAATAACAAAAAGAGGCTCAATAAATACAGTGGAGGACATATATGCATCATCATAATCACTATCAATACGAAAGGAAATTATGCAAAAAAATTAAAAAAAATTAATTACAAATTATCATGCCATCTATACAAAATCAAAATAAATTGAATCCAGAAGAATTAAAAAACAAAACACTAAGATTACTTTTTGCACAACACAAATCCCAACACGAAGAGTTAAAAATGATGTTCAAAAAATATTCCCAATTTCTATATCACAACACAAATCTTTCATTTGCACTAAAGTGTTCGAACCTTTTCTCAAATTCCTGGAACATGAAATCAATAGAAATCGTGAGGACGGATCTATCAGCTTTTCTCTGTAGCAAATTATCAAACACGTTAAATACAAAATCATGTACTGATTATGGTACCTGCAGTGTTCAAACAACAAACTTCAGAACCCGTTCAAAAATAATAGAATGGACAAATATACACAATGTAGCAAATATTGTAAATTAAGATGGAAATAGTGCAGACTTATTTCACGGCCAATGATGTTATTCTCTTTTTGACTTCGAAACATCATCCTTTGTCGAAGCATCATCGCAAGAGGACTTTGACGGATACTACCTGATGCATACACGGATCAATGCGATTTGTGCAAGATAAGTACAATTTGATTATACAATATAGTAAATAAGCGCAAAGCAAAATCTGTGGATAGAGAAATTAATGTGTAAAGAAAGTCAATATCAGTAGTACTACACCAAAATCCGACCGAGAACACAAATCAGTTCGAAAGCCAAGCAAGAAAACATACTCGTCGCGATTACAGGCGTGGAAAGAAAGAATGATTTCGAATGTGAAATCCAACTTATCTGTTTTGATCTAATAAGAATAATATGCAAATAAGTAGCAAAGCTTAAATCTAAACTGACGTCGTGATTAGTGGCACGATTCAAGGATGTGCGATTAATGTTATTTTTAAATTCTGATCTTAATATGGTGATCCTGATATGATTTGAATGAGCTCGTAATGAGTGGATTGATCGGAGGGATTGCATTCAATGCTGCGCTACTGATATGGTAGGAACATGGTGCATATCCAGTATTATCCGGGTCGGGTCACATAAAGATCCGAAATATCTTTTCATAGTGTTAATTTGAATAAGGAAGATGCTGGGTCGATCCAGAGTTTAATGGGTTGATCCAAGAGCATGTGAATTTACCATATCAGCCTTAAAAAATGACTCATGCTTTAAGAAGTATATAGATATCTAAACTCCAACTCACATAAATTTATTTTGTGTAAAGTAAATAGCTACATTAACATTTATTATTTCAATTCGTTTATAATGAGTGGTCATAAATAAAGGACAACTGTAATTAAAATGAATATTTATTATGTAAATGTGTTAATTACTGACACTTAATGTTTTAATACAATAAATGACCCACCACTTGGTAATCTTGTAATTACATGTAACACAAGGGTATAATGGAGATTTCACCACCATTTTATTGGCTCATTCTGCCCTTGGTTGCCATTTAATATGTAGAAGTAGAATTTTATGTCCAAACTATAATTCTTTATTTTTAATGTTTCAAGGAATTTAAAGACAAAAACTTTGATATTATCCATTCTAATTTTGTAGTGCATTTGCGGCAGAGTGTCCTAAATGAACATTTCAAGTATACATTTTCCATTTTCCTATGCATATTCGTAAGTGTTTCCATCTTCTAAATAATTTCAGCGCTTATTGATTATTTATCTCTAAATTGTCATACTGTTTTTTAAAATTTCAGAAAATGAAAAGGATATTCTTATTGAAAAATATGTTTGCTTCGATTTGATTTATTTCTCTAAAATACAATACGAAAATAATTTTATAAAATGAATTCAATTTTTTTATTTTTACAGAAAGAATGTATACATCTTTCTCTGCATATTTTTTATTATATTAAAAAAGTTGATTCATCATTCTAAAAAAGTATGTACAAAAAGAAAGAGGGTATATTCGGTGATTTACATTAGAGCTAAATATCTGCAGAAGCATTAATATTATCTTACCTATTTAAAATTTCAATATACGAAATAAAAAATATTTTAGAGATATCTTATATGGACAAAAATACATATAGGACATGGAAATAAACATAAGAGTAATACAAATAGCAAACTATGTGAAAAATATTAGGGATCTTTTTAAAACTACCCATCTGTAAAATTATTTTTTTAAAAATACTACCATCTTTTTCATTGTTTTTAAAAATATCTTTTCATAAATTTTTTTTCTTCAAAAATACGATTTGCAACTTTTGCAACCTCATTTGCAACCTTGGGCGGCGCAGCCGTAAAAGTTGCAACTGAGGTTGCAAAAGTTGCAAATGAGTTTGTAAAAGTTGCAAATGAGGTTGCAAATAAAAATGGAAAGTTGCAACTGTTGCAACTGCAATTGCAACTAGTTCAACTGAAAACTGTAAGTTGCAAAAGTTGCAAATGAGGTTGCAAAAGTTGCAACTGAGGTTGCAAATGAAGTTGCAAAAGTTGCAACTGCAGTTGCAAAAGTTGCAACTGCAGTTGCAACTTTTGCAACTTCATTTGCAACCTCAGTTGCAAAAGTTGCAACTGCAGTTGCAACTTTTGCAACTTCATTTGCAACCTCAGTTGCAACTAAATGCAACTGAAAACTGTAAGTAACAACAGATGTATGGTGTGCCCCTGGCGGGGCCGTTAGATTACAATAGAATCAACTGAATGCAACCATATGCAACTGAATACAACCATATACAATCATATATGCAATTACAAATCCTGATTTCAAGTTCCAGTTTTCGAATGTCATTTTCGACCTCATTTTCGGAATCGATATATATATATATATATATATATATATATATATATATATATATATATATCGATTCCGAAAATGAGGTCGAAAATGACATTCGAAAACTGGAACTTGAAATCAGAAATTCAGTTGCAGATGAAGTTGCAAAAGAGGTTGCAACACGGCTGGCTAGTTGCAAATGAGGTTGCAAAAGTTGCAAACAGTATTTTTGAAAAAACAATTTTATGAAAAGGTATTTTTAAAAATAATTCTGGAAGGTAGTATTTTTGTAAATAATTAAAGAAAAGGTAGGTAGTTTTGTAGATTTCCCAAAATATTAATATGAATAAATATGATTCTAAGAGAATCTTTAATAGAGAAAATCTTTAATTAAAAATGTATGTGAAATATTATAAATAAATTATAAAAATTATATAAAAAAATATAGCACTTCAAAAAGACATTTTCCTTTTGCTGACCTGTTTATATAATATATACTTAGTTATAATAACTTAAATATAACTAAACATGAAAATACTCTTAAATACTCATTATTTTATCGAGTGAAACATCACTTTTTATATCTCATTGATGATGACTCTCTAAATATGATATAATAATAATTTATTCAATATTCAAGTAAAGATTATGAAAATAGGAAACTATCTCTTTATTAATCTATTTTTCGAGCCCTCTAAATAGGTAGAATATAAATTATTTATGGGATTTTAATAGATTTTCCTATTACTTCTTAAACTTTATCATAAAAGATTTTATTTTATATTATTGTTCAAGAAATAAAATCAAATGAAAATTTCATCTAAATTATATCCACCAAACCATTAAATTTTTTAATATTATCAGATATAACAAAACATTCCTATTTCTATTCTAATTCAATGTCTCCTTTCGAATATAATTATGACTTCTTCTAATCTATGTGGAGCGACCTATTTAAGCCCCTTTTATCCCAAAAACAAACTACTACCAATTAGGGGTTTTTCGGGTCCAGTCGGGTCATCAACGATCAAAGGTAATTAACACCTAACTGATCGATATTAAATATAATTCATCATGTTATATACACGCTGTGAATATATAGTTTCGATTTCAATCATAGCATCTTAATCGTATGATATTCTGTACTGGTAGTTTTGAATTAGCCTTGTTTGATTCTCACTTTCATTGCTTTGGAAAATTGTTTTTATTCGAATTTACTGTGCTAATTAAACAAAAATTGCTTCAATTTTTGTTATTGAAGTGTAGGACTTTGGGATTTTTGGTTATTTGTATGACTTACATTACCATTAGGGTTGTTATTGAAGTATAATTTTTCTGCAGGACAAGGACTGATATTCCTGGCTGAATTGTTTCGTGTTTTGTTCTCTTTCTTTTCTAAGATCTATTTGGACTATTTTCGTGTTTTGATGAAGTTAGTAAAAGGTTAAAAACATAGATTAGGCCTGAATACGGAAGAAAGTGATTGTTATAGTGATCAAATATTCAATAAGTCATATTTTATATAATCTGAAAATGTCGTGTAGAATGGTTGCTTTTCATTCTGTAGCTGTAAAGTTCTATCTTGGATAAACTGAAACTAAATGTAACAATTATCTAGGTTTCTAATTAAGAGCTATTATCTCAACGTTTAAAATTAGATATTTGAATCTAATAGATGATATAAATATATAGAAGTAAAAATATACTTGCATTCAAATAATAATGTAATATAGTTATGCCTCTTATTGTAAGTAACAATTATAAACTATAAATTTGTGAATTTGTTAACCATAATAAAGTCTTATTTTATCAATTTAATGGTCTTATAATCAATTTTAGCTTCATGTAATTTTTATTATATAATATATTTTTGCTCTTACATCCGTTTTTTCTGCTAGTTCTGAATTTAGCAAAATCATTTCCCGTTGTGTATTCAGCAATATGCATTTCTTGAGAATACTATCTTAAGGACCTTTTTTTGTTGTAAAATCAGGGCTGGTAGCAACAAAGCTATTGAACAAGCAGGTGGAATGCCCTCATTAAAACCTCCATATGATGATAGGATCAGAACCCTCTATGTGAGCGGGTTGGATAAAATAATTGATGAGCAGGACATAAGGGATAAGTTCTCTGCACATGGTGAAATTGAGACTATAAAAATGATTCCATCACGAGACTGTGCTTTTGTTATGTACACAAGTAGAGAAGGTGCAGAAAAGGCAGCTGGAGAGCTGTCAAACATGCTTGTTATCAAAGGGCAGAAGCTGAAGCTGATGCGGGCCAGATCTCAAACGCTGAAACCTGAATCTCTAGTCTTTAATGAAGCAAGGGAGAAAGCCTTCGGAAAGTTGCGCTCAAATAATACTATTCTGAAGCTTCAGAGAACAGCACCATACTCTTCCAGAATCCAAGCTCATGTTTGTGGTTTCTACAGTACCACAGAATTATCACCTATTAAAGATCGTTATTATGGGTATGTAAAACTTTCTTACGTAAGCACAATTACTAATGCGCACACATGCACAGACACATTTATATCACACACACAGACACTTACTAATCTATGTACTTCTCCCTGTTGAATATTCTCATCAGAAACACACCACAACAGCCTGAGTCAAATTTTAAAACGAATTTATTTTTTCCCTTGATATTTTTTATGATACCTCTGAAAGATGCTGCAAATATAAAAATCTGAAATTGTTTAAGTTTGGTCTAGAAATTTTGTTAGAAACTAGTAGTCTAAAGTTATCTTTGTGAAATACAGAATCTGAAGTTGCATGCTCTAAACTTTTTCAAATTGTGAGCATGATGGCCTTATCATTCATTCTTTGTCTCCCCTACTCTTCTCTGAACTCTTTTTGCTTCTTACCCGACTAATATGATGAGTTATCATGTTTATGTATGTGCGTGTTGTTTTGATGATTACCAGGAAGAGATTGCTAATGAGAATCCAACTCTAAGTATAAACTAATTCTAGCTTTCCTGTATTTAAAGCTTATTTAATCAATTGTAGCTTTTACATCCTCTTCTTTTACTAGTTCTTAATAAATTTGCTGTAATTTCTTTCTTTTACATGCAATTCGCAATTGAAAATAATATTTATGGATTTTTTGTGGTGAAATCAGGGTCAACGAATCAACAGCAATGAAGCTGCTGAACAAGGCAGGCGAAATGCCCTCACTAGAACCTCCAGATGATGAAAGCATCAGAACCCTCTATGTGGGCGGGTTTGATAAAAGAATCGAAGAGCCGGATCTAAGAGACAACTTCTGTGTTCATGGTGAAATTGAGACAATAAAAATGGTTCCCTCGCGAGATTGTGCTTTTGTTACGTATATGACTAGAGAAAGTGCAGAAAAGGCAGTTAAAGAACTGTCAAACAAACTGGTTATAAAAGGTTTGAGGCTGAAGCTGATGTGGGGCAGGCCTCAAGCACCAAAACTTGAATCCTCAGTCTCTGATGATGCGAAACAGCAAGTGGCGGTTCTCAGTGAATTACTGAAAAATCATGTTCTTCATCCACCGGGCATTCAAGACCAACATCCAGCATTGCATCATTTCAATATCCCGCCATTGGCGCCTCATGAGGGGAGGGCATATTATCCTTTGCAGGATTCTCAAAGAACAGGAGCTGGTATTCCATCTCATAAAGGAACTTTTAGTGGCTCAAATGAGACCATTAGTGGTTCTCAGAAGCACCAAGCAGCAGGAACCCCATAGCTGCCCAACATTAGAGTTTTTGTCCACTGTGTATAAGTATTTTAATAATATTAGCAGTCTTTATGATGATTGCCTGTAATTTTAATCATAAAATTATAATATTAAATTATAAGTAACTTCAATTGTCGTCTTTATTGTGATTATAATATTAAATTCAAAATCTATTAATGAAAAAATAATAAAGAAAATGCGGAGAAAAGTGTACAAAATATGGGAGGTGAAAATTTAATCATTAAAAATCATACAGGCCTGATAAAAACTTAAAAACGAGTTTACTGATCGAATTGAGGCTCTAGATTGAAAACATCTATTTTCTTAAATCCAAAAACTCTGGATCAGTAATACAATATGTTTCATTTGCTGCAACTATACAGAAAAACATTCCATGATTCCATTGAGATGAACACAATAATATTCTGATGTATAAATCAGGTCTAATGCAAATTAACAAACAACAATCCCTCCTAGCTATATTATTACTACAGGTAAAAAATTATTTTAAGCCTGATAGCAGCTTCAGAACATCTTGCATTGATGGTCTATCAGATGATCTTGCTGTAGTGCAACGCCAAGCGATTTCAGTCACCAAATTAATCTCCTCCTGCAATGACTTTGAGGGCTCAGCTTCATTCTCCGCGTAAATCTCTTTTAAAATAATTTCTTTCTGTTTTTTTGGGATGATCTCTCCTGCATTTCTCAGCCGTCCATCTGTTATAATTTCCAGAACGATCTCTCCAAAGCTGAATATGTCCTCTTTGATGGTTCCGCTGAATTCATCTGTCCAAGAAAAATGTTACAAATACGAAAGCAATCAACTAAGGCATGTATTTGTTAGTGAAGGATGAAATGTACCTTTTTTCGACCAATGCATTGTTGCAGCATTTAGGCCAGTATTCAGCTGAGCTAGGTGTTTAAATCCATATTCAGCTAAACGCGGTTCCATATTTTCATCAAGAATAACGTAATTAGCCTTCAAATCTCCGTGGGAAAGAGCTGGTGAACAATCATGATGGAGAAAACACAGTCCCTTAGCAATGCCAGTCACAATTTTGGACTTGGCTGCCCAGTCTCTCTTGATTCCCAATTTTTCAGTGAGGTTTCCGTTTGGCAGGTATTCGTACAATAAGTAGGCCAGGTTGTTGTTGTAACAGCATCCTAGCAATCTTGTCAGATTCTTGTGCCTGGCATTTCCTATCGTGTTTATGAACTCCAACACGAACTGTGATCTCTTGGTTTCCCACTCAAATTTCTTCACCAGGACTGTTATTCCAGTAGGCAGGACTGCTTTGCAGATCGAGCCTGACAGTGCTGGCATGATTTCCATGGTTTCTGTTGAATTAAAACTCTTTAAGACATCGTTGGCTGTGAACTGCGGAAGGCCTCTGTAGGAGATCATTTTCCACTGGCCTTGACTTCCTCTCCTACGGTACAATATTCCAAACAGAGTAAGCGTAAGTAAAAGAACTACTGCTGCACAGGTTATCAGAATCCAGGCAATCTTTTGTGTTCTTTTACTTCGTCGTGCCACGAGACATTGTCTCAAGGGAGCTCCACAAAGGTTTGGATTTCCAACAAATGAACTAGAATCCATCGATTTGAAGACCTTTTCTGAAGGAATCGAACCAGATATATCATTGAAGGACACATTTAGAAGTTTTAAACTTCCACACCTGACTATACTTGTTGGTAAAGTACTTGAAAGACGATTCGTATTCAATTCAATAACTGATAGAGATTTACAAGAATGGAATGGTGGAATGTTGCCTGTGATGTTGCAAGATGAAGCAGAGAAATTCTGGATAGATGGCATGGACCATATTTTTTCAGGCATAATCCCACCTAATTCGAAATTACTAGACACATTGAAGTACTGAAGTTTAAGAGCTCGAGATATACCAGCAGGAATCCCACCAGTGAACCTATTTCTTGATAAATCTATGTAGGTGATATCAGAAAGCTTATTAAAATTCAGAGAGATGGCACCTGAAAATGAATTGTCTTCGATTCTAAGGCGGACTAGAGATGAGCAATTGGTGATTGGAGACAGTTCACCTGAAAAATTATTCGAAAACAAAATCAACTTGGTTAACTGTCCTGAAGCACATATATCTGGTGGAATGAGGCCTACTAGATTGTTTGTGGAAACATCAACCCATTTGAGCTTAGAAAATCTTCCCAAATCTTGTGGAACTGACCCAGAGAAATAATTGTTCCATATGAGAAGAGTGTCAAGATTCTTAAGTTTCGCTATGCCTTCTGGGACCGAACCAGTCATGCCATTGTACATTAGACTTAGCAGCCTGAGATTCTGCAGCTCAGAGAAGCTCTGTGGAATTGGTCCAGACAGCAAGTTATCAGAAAGATCCAAGCTTGTAAGAGCTTGGATTTTGCTGAAATCATAAGGAATTTGGCCAGAGAGTTTGTTTCTGAAGAGGAAGAGAGTATGAAGTTTAGTCAAGTTGCTGAGATAATTTGGCAGTGACCCGGAAAGATTGGCACCTGCAATATCAAGATACTGGAGCTCACTCATGTTACCAAATTGCCATGGAATGCTTCCCTGGTAAGAATTGTAACCAATTTCCATATGGGTCAATGTTTTCAGCCTTCCTAATTCCGATGGAAGGCTGCCACTGAGGTAATTCCCAGCTAAATGTATGAACTCAAGGCTCTGGAATGAGCCATATTCAGATGGGATTGGTCCACTGAAATAACTCCCAGCAAAATTCAGAACCTTAAGTGTTGTAATTTCCGAGATATCGACAGGCAATTCGCCTGAAAAGCTGTTGCTGAAGGCATCAAGAGTGACAAGGCTCTTCAGTTTGGAAATCCCACTTGGAAACTCACCAGAAAAGTTATTTCTGCTGAAATCCAAGACTTTCAGATTGGTGAGATTGAAAATCCCCTCAGGGAGTTCACCAGAGAACAAATTGTAACTGATGTTAAGGTCAACAAGATCATTGAGCAAATCAAATTCCATTCTTGAAATCTCCCCACCAAGATTCTTCATTGACAGGTCTAAACCAGTGATGACAGTAGAGTTATTGTTACACATCACACCAGTCCACCCACAAGCATGGATTTTCCCAGGTGGGTTTTCACCAGAAGCCTCAAACCAATCACTCAAACTATCAGAACCATCAATAAGCTCTGATTTCAATTTCAAAAGAGACTCAGAGATGGGATCAAGAACTGAAAATGTGGTGATGAACATGGAGCAAACCAAGAAAAGCCTGAGGCAGGAGAAATGGAGTATCTCCATTGGGATTTGCAGAGGAGAAGCAAGAAGAGAGATGCAAAAACTGATCAAAATACAATACAAGAGCCAAGATAAAAATGTCAGCTTTTAAGAAGAACCACACTTTTGTATACATGTAAACAACAATGCATGGGAAATAGAGAAAGCTTATCATGGCTTCAAGGGGATTGACTCACAGTGAATCTTTAAGAAAATTATTGCAAACCAAAGGGGACCATGAGTTTGATTTTGTAGTTGGATGATGTTTGCCATTAAGAATAAACAAGCTTTTCTTTATACTTGAAGGCATCTCTTTTCTTACTTTTTGCAACTGAGAATCCAATAAGTTTGCAGCAGTGTTAACACTGATCAACTTGAAAATCCCTTTTTCTTAAGCAGTGGGGTGTACTTGAGACAATCATTAGTCAAGTTTAATGAAAAATAAAGGTGATTCGTGTGGACGTTGGAGGGTAATTATTAGTCAAGATTAGTGTCTGAATCATTGGCAGTAGTAAGATAGAGTACTAATTATACAAATTTACGTTGAAATTCACCCGTATATAATAATAGCTTCACATCCGTGACAATCTGACAAACACATGTTATAACATATATAGTCGTAGACCGGATATAATAATCATCCGGGAAGAGAGATTGGAGGTTTGAATTTGCTGGGGAAGGAAGTAAATGAGGTGGGTAAAAGATGTAGAAAAAAGCAGCTTAAGCTGTTCACTTTTTCTACTGCTGTCACCTTTTATCATAAAATGACATGAGCCTTGTCAGTGTTTTTATTTCATGTTATCTACCAATTGAACGACAAAATCAAACATATTTGATATATCCCTCTTCGCTAAATCAACTGATAAGCAGTAATATCCGTAACCGACCTCTTTTTAGAAAAACTATATTTAAGAACAAATAAAATCGGAATAAATTATAGTGTGTAGCAGCTTAATAATTCAGCAGTGACAAGAATCCACCGATTAAAAATAGCTGAGTCCAAGAAGTTATAATTATCACAAGACGCAAGCTGTTGTCCTTCACTTGCATTTCAAATAAAACATATTCTCTATTACTACCAGAGTACCAGGCATTCATTGTCTTCACAAGTGTCCTCTTTGTAGTTTGTACCCGTGAATGCAACGTATGTATTCAATTTTCACCGTTTTCCTGTCAATGGTAATTCTGAGAGACATGTTAATCGTGTTGTGTTCTTCATCTATTTTCGTATTTGATGTACTTGAAACTTGAGACTTATTCAAAATTTGTGTACCTAATTTTAAAATCAATTATTTTGATGTAATTTTCGTGTATAGTTAAAATAAATATAACAATAAAATTAATTAAAATATATTTAAAAAAATATTTTTATGTATTATTTTATGAAATATATATTTTATATTTACATACAGTTGTGTACAAATTTTTACATGTATATATATTATATATGTGTGAATATATATTTTTCAAATAAAAAATATATTTATTTATTTAAAAATATATTTGTACTTTTGTGTATATAAAATGAAAATACATATCTGACACTAAATTCTTTTGTGTTCACGTTCATGTACTCAAACTTGAAATTCAAAAACTAATTTTTCAGGTCATGTCATGCTCTTGTAGTGTTTTTGTGTCGCGCACAGGAAGCCAATCGCAATCCTATCAACTAAAGTAACACAAATTAATTGATTATTTTACATCTAAATTATGAGGAACATATTTTGCATGTGAGAAGACATGCACAGATGAAACATTCTGGAGTGAGAATAAAAATATTCTCTAATTTTTTTGCTCAAGTACAAGCAGAAAAAGGATTAACAGATGAATGTCGAGCAACTTTTCGACACTGTGTATAAACCAATATGACAAACCACATAAATGTTATCGTTAGCACTGTGCAGAGGGTGAATAATTTGAAAGTGATGCAAATTTAACAAAAATGTATGATGCAAAAGAAAGTGAGAGGGGTACTGATTGAAATTTGCAGACAAGAAAGTGACAAGAACAGCACACCAGCAAAATCCAACATCAAATTTCATTGCTTTAAGGATTATTCCAAAGCTAAAAATCTTCTTGCTAAGAATAAATAATGTGTGTGAGTTCACTTTAAGGCAATTACACAAAGATTTCAATGAAATATATGTTGCGTTTATCATAATTCTAGCCCGAAGGGAGATCTAGACACATGGAACCTGATATCAGACCATCTCCAACCCATGACACCATTTTGGTGTGAAAAATACACCAATTTGGTGTGAAAACAACATCAAATCAAAATTTCACTCCAACCCATCAACACTATATCCTACACCAAAAAGAATCCTTTACATATTAAATGGAATATTCTCCCTTTTTAAGTTATTTATATCAAATATTGAATTTGTACTTAAATTTTAACATGTTCAATAAACAAGAACCTAAAATAATTATAAATTCATTAATAAATTCAAGAGGACAACTTAATTATATGAATTCCCGTGCTCTTCTCATATGTGCTCGATCAAGGCGTTGCAAAGTTCAAAATGAGCTTTCTTATCTTTAATTTGTCGATATCTACTGAGAGCATCCACATCTGCAGATGAATATCTGAAAAAGTTTGGAGGTTCCCTGGATCATTTTCCAGAAAACTAGTTATTATCATGCTGCTGTTTCTTCAGATGGTGTACTGAATATTCCTTTTAGATGCACAGGCAGGTCATGTAATCGTGATTTCATGCAAAAGAAATGCAAACCTTTTAGTTTTATTTAATTTATATTTTAATCATCGTGTATTTTATTTTTGAATCAAATCTATTTAAAAAATATATCTTCTATATAAGAATATAAATTTATTGATATTTGGAAATAAATAAAAAACTTGAGTAAAATAGTAAAGAATGAAAATTTAAAACAATTATGATTGAAGAATATATAATATAACATAAAACAACTTTAATGGGACATAGATGGAATAATTTTGTTTTCATTAACATATGTGAGGGTATAGTAGGTATTTTGAAAAACTCCAAATTTGGTGTAAAAGTTGCGCCAAATCAATACTTGACACCAAATTTGGTGTCAACCAATTCATTTGGGGTCAAGTTTACACCAATTTGGTGTTGGGTTGGAGTGAATTTGACACCAAGTATAACACCAAAATGGTGTTATGGTGTTGGGTTGGAGTTGCTCTCAGAGAACGAAAAATAGACCATTTGATGTTATTGACATGGAAGCATTAAACATGAAATCTTTTAGTCTGTGTACAGAAGTGAAAGTCTTGGTAAGGTTGAATTCCTTGTAAAAATCGGTCTCTGATAAAATCTCTGAAAGATCCTTTCGACACCCAAGCGCAAGAAAAATTGCGAGAAGTTAAAGAATAAAGGCTCCCTAGTCCCTCCTGATATATATGCTTTGTTTCCTATTTACATATATAAATTACACATTACATATTCAGGCAATATATAAACAATCGTTGACGCATACTACCCGTAAAATGGATTGTATCTAATAGAGCTCTAGGTGAGCAGACGGACTAATACAATTGAGTTTATATTTATCTATCATTCTAACCTCAATCCTTAAGAGGTACAGCAGACTCAAGTCTAACACGATTAAGCCTCACAGTGCCGAGAATGTATTCAGGCAATTCTTCCTCTTCCTTTCCCTGCACAACAGCAGTTGTGAGCACTATTAACTCATGTAATTGCATGGAAATGAAATACAGGAATGGCATACAGCACAAGAAATCATTAGTAGGGACAAGCAAAAGAAGGGAAATGGAGGGATGTAAGACCTCTATCAAGATTGCAAGATCAACAACTAGACTTGTTACATATCCTAGGACAAGGCCGATGACGCTCCTTGCTACGGATGATGAGCCAATATCTACATCGATCTGCACACGAGATATTAGTGTCTTTATGAAGAGCAAAATCGAGTGACATAATGTATTATGCTAATATGCATGCAACAGGAAGGTTGCAGACTGCAGAGTCCTATTAAGATTTCGATTCAGACAAAGCACATTCATCGTATAAATTTACTGTTTTCAACTTCCCTTCATTCACCACAAGCCCCTTACAATATACCGTCTAAAAGATATGATATGATATCTGAAAAGGGTTGAAAAATGCCAAAGTTTAACTACCTCCAGAAAATTGTCATGTCTCGAGTACTTGCAAGTTACTGCTTTTCCCAACAAACAAGCTTTTGTCCCAACGGCACGCTTGACCATCCAATATCCCTGTCGATTTAAAAACAATCTTATACAGCTACCAGTGAAGATAATCAAAAAACGGAAATCATGACTTCATATTGATACTCCTCGAGTTACCTCTTGTATACTTGGAATCAGTTTAAATCTTGAATCTCGGAACGTGTCAGTCCCATCAATAAATCGACCCAGCAAAGAGTTTTCCTTTACAGGTCTTTCAGCTGCATAGTAAAGAACCAGACTGTAGTTTGGCTTAGCAGGAACCTGAGAATAAAAAACCAAAAATACAGTGTCTAAGCTGAAACTTCTAAGAACTACTCACAACCTACAATGAATGAAGACCTAAACTAGAATC
The DNA here is from genome assembly GCF_001625215.2 of Daucus carota subsp. sativus. NCBI lineage: Eukaryota > Viridiplantae > Streptophyta > Magnoliopsida > Apiales > Apiaceae > Daucus > Daucus carota. The sequence goes on along the minus strand of NC_030385.2, from coordinate 43,792,219 downwards.
AAAATTGATAGAGGACAATAAGAAACCAAAAACAGTATCATTTGTTTGGTCAATGTGTTGAAACACTAGTTGCAGAAAGAAACATTGTTCATAATACCAACACACTTTAAATTTGGTACTAATCATTGATGATTAGGCTCATGCTCTGATATGACAGTTCCTCCAACATCCGAGTTTATGTAATGAATTTTTAACATCAATAGCATTTGGTAGTTCTTGAAGTTTGTTTGCACACATCTACTTTACTTCCAGTCTCCACTGAGTAGATGCTTCGACAGTAAACCCGTGTTCCAGTCACCTAATTACTATCCGATAAACATGATGCTACAGGATCTATATTTTTTTTGGTCAAAAATTGGAAATCTTGCATAATGTAGAGCAAGAAACAGAGTTATGTGGCCTAGATCAAGCAATCCCGGTTCCTATAATCCTATGCCCTGTCTATAGTAAACAAGAAGCTCTTCATATTCCTTCCAACTCCAGTCACGGGATTAATGAGAGAGCTAGAAATTTAGCCATTTCATTCAGGTGAATATCCGAGCAGCGATTATCACTACTCATCGTATGAAGAACCTGGAGCTACTTACACAACAGAAGCTACAAAAATTCACTCTGTTTTCCAACACCTGTACAAGTATTTAATCTTTGTTGTCTTTTTATTCATACCTGAAGGTTAAGTACGAAGATGAATGGAAGTCTTTTTCCAGCTTCTGACTGAAAAATGTTGAAACCAACATAAGATTCAGTGTAGGATCTTATAAAAAGTAAATATCAGATATCTGAAATTGTCAAGTACACAATATGCTTTCCAAGTTCCAACTATATTACATTTATGTGTTAGTATGTACTTGGTTAACATTGGTGCACCCTGGTGAAGAATATCAATTAGCATGAGATACAGCAAAGAAAATGTACTGGAGAGCAAAGGGAGCTAGGGTCTTCAATAAATGAGATGAGGTCAGCCTGGTCAGTGTCAAGGACCTCCGTCTCTTGTACAAGAATAGTAAAAGAAATCTACAATTTTAGAGCTGACCTAAAGATGCCATACCAGTCACCAGAGAGCAAAGGAAAGGACCATGGATATTGATACTATGTAATGATTTATATATAAATTTGCTAGCTTTCCATGCATATGTCAATTTAGAATTTAGATTACCTGAACAAGAGAACTGGAATGCAATGCAATGTTACTGATGGGATTATCGATCTTGAGCCAGTCAACTGCTATAAGCTTAAGAAGAGGATCTCCTCCTGCTATCTGGACAGAAGTTATATCATGAATGTTATGAATATACAAAAGCAAACTAGAAGTGATGTATGCATTTTAAAAAAAGAAAGCGAACTTCTTTTCATAAAAAATTATTCATCGACTAACCAAAACAGATATAAGATTAATGGTTTTTTAGACTTGCAAAAGCAACTACTGTGCACTGAATTCTAACATATGTTCAAAATTTAGTAGTTTTAAAAATCGACGAGTGGACAGTTATCTCCATATACTTCCAACAAAGGACAAAGATATTAGTTCTTAAATTTTATATTAAGTTTTGTTTTTTAATATATATTTTCAGTAATCATTAGGTTCCCACCTTGGCATTATCTTTCAGATATGTCTTCCCTCTGATTACAAATCCAGAGCCATTGGGAGATGTCCAGCAGTCTCTGTCAGCGTCATTAGTCCCAAGGCGCATGGAACCTTGAAAGTCATGAGGATCAAGAGCAATTGGATCTGCACCTGTACAAAATTCCCTAACTGCGCAAAACAATAAAATGAAACACTCAATGCAATGACTCAAGATTAACGAGTTCAGGTATGTAGACTGCAGTAAATTGTGGCATTCGTTGGTCATGTACTATATATGAGCACACATATACTACAAAACTTCAAAGAAGAACCCGGTACCTAAAGTTCTCCTTAGAGATGATTTTGCTCTTGCCCATAAATCAGTCTTTATATTCTCTTTATTCTCCTGCCATAGATAATGTGATATTATTAAAAAGTAAAATAACTCCTAGGTAAAATAGCAATACATAATTATGAAATAATCTACACGATTTTAAAGAATGAACCTCATAAGTGGTGCATAATTTGATTTACTGACAAGTGTAATATTATAAAGCAACACTAACTCGAATGAGCAATGCATGGATAGAGATGAACATAAAATCTTGCTGGTAGGAGCCACTAAGTAAAATTCTAGACACTCTTGAGTCTACAATCAGGTACTCCCCACTTTTGTAAGCCAATTTTTTCTTGGTTTATGCTTTTATTTTGTATCAAGTAAACTGGCATTATCACCTTACTATTAGGTTCTACCTCATTGTCACTATCATCTGATGATGTTGATGATGAATCAGTACCAATAGCATCATAAAATTGATCATTTCCTTCTCCATTGACAAGCTTGCCACTTGCTTTATTTGCTTCATCTGCAGATGCTGCTCCAATGTATGCCCTGAGACCTGTAAACTATAAATTATAAATGCATGAATATAGAAAACCTCCATGCAACAGGAACTGAATGTATTTGTTCAAGAGCATCTGTATCAAGTAAAGTAATCTCCCAACGGCTTTACTGCGCTGAATAGATTCACTTCCTCATACTTCTTGTTGATTATTAATTAGTAACTACAGCTTCCACTTCCAGTCGACCTTGCTAAAAGAGTGATACCATGGCTAATTTAATTGTCAATAAATCGATTTTGTCAGCCAAATTTAGTACTGTCCTAAAACTTATAAGAGGCTAATTCTAACAATAAAGCACAAAGTGCTACATGTACTTCAGAGTGATGGCCAAAAAGTTTTGGCTTACAGTCAATGGCCACACACACACACTGCTACTTTGAGATTTAAAAACATGTCGCAAGCTCACAGGAGCTGACATGGATTTATCCAAAAAGATCTAAAACATTCCCGGTGAGAACAAGTGAGAGTACTCTTAGATAATGGGTATAGATTATTGCGAATGTATTCCTTTGGGATCTCGGAGTTTCTAGACTGTAAACAACTCAGAATGTTAACCAACCTGAAACTTGGCACAACAATGCATGAGGCACAGATTTTTCAAACTTCGAGCTTTGATTATTCTTCCACCCGAACCAGCCTTCAGCATTTATCTCTAGCATTTGTGTCGCAAGACATCTCGGATGAACAGACGATGAGTTTATATTTCTGATTTCCCAAGTAGAAGCTAAAATTGCAATTTTAATTATGAGAAATATGTTCAAGTATAAGTAAACTGAGTAAATAAACTTTGTAATATTTTTTTAATCAGAAAATGTGCTTCGTACGGTTGATTTTTGTACGTCGATAACCAGATTTTGGAGGACGCTTCTTATGCACAGTTGGGAAGTGCAAAATTGCTGCAACAGAAAAAAAAAACACAATGTTTCTGAGAAACAGAACACTGTTGAACATATTCAAGAAGGTGTGAACTAATCTTTGGTTTAATTTTGTATCGAAATCTACTTACTATATGTTCCATCTTGTCCACGAAACCATTGCCTAGAGAAGACAAAATCTCTCTTTGACGTCCACCTAAAACACATGACAAAAAATTTAAGGGCTGCAACATTAGACCAAAAAGAAATTGTGTGGTCTGTCCTACCTACCTCACACACTAAATATTACCATTTCTCAGTCAATTTTACATAATTGCACATGCAATTTAAATATGTCTTATTGTCATGTATTAACATCTATATATGGGTGAAAAGATTCAGAATCTTAAATTATCTCGCATAATCCTGTGATATTAGATCGCTTTAACAAATTTCTTTTTAAATTTTATAGCTGAAATATAGTTTATTCCCGTCATTGTTCTAATCTAGTTGGAAGCATTCCGCATATGGAATGAGATTCAGATAACACGTACTATTTACAGGCCAGTTGAATCTGTGTACAAAACCCCGAATCAAGTATTGTTTGCAAAGGAATACATTAACCTTTATAAACAGAAATATCAAATAGGATTCGAAAGAAAGGGAACGATAACATAAAATGATGAGGAACTTAGGTACAAGTCAAGCCAAATAAGTTTCTATACGGGATCGTTAAACATTATTGATGGATCTCTGCAGATGACCACAATGTACTTCTAGTGTTACTACAAAACCCCTAGCAGTAGCACTGTATTCAGTAATTAATATTTGTACAGAACAAGATACCTAGTTAGATAGCGCGGGTCATATGTGCCATAGACTATATCATAATGTCCATTTAGAGAATCAACCAACTCCAGGTCCCCTGTCAATATATCCCACCTGCAGAAATTATTAGTCATATAAATAAAAATAGTATAGGTATGTGTAATAAGGGCTTACATACTCGTATCTCTTTTCTCGATCAAGGTTTAAAACCACTTCAAAAACAGTATCAGCACTTGCATCAATAACACCAACAGCCTTGACAAGTACACCTTTACCATTCTACAAAATATGCATTTTGCAGCTTAATTAACTAATGACTAATAAGCAAATTAACATCTAATATATATTATATTAGATATGTTAGAGGGAGAACATATTTGACAAATGGTCTAACAATATAAACACGGTGGAACTGAAATGTTTCTGGATGTTATAAGATGGTCTAGTAGCAAAAATGTAAATCTGCTTATTCGTATGAGGTGCTAAGTAGATTAGTCTATACACCTGATTTTGTTTTCAGTAGGAATATAACTCGTGTGATGTTGCTGACTGTGAACCAGTTGTTTACGGTTCAGCCAAGGGTGCGAGTACTTTGATTCCACATTGTATACAAACAAAAGAGGAGCGATACAAAATTTCATCCATTTTGCCTTCCTGTTAAAATGTCTGATTTGTTTTTGACTTATGAGGCATTATGGGGCTTCTTATGCATTTCATTTTCTTGTGTACGCTTTAGGGACTTGTGTGTTTTTTAAAAGACTGTTTTATTGAACATTCCATAATTGGATTAACGGTTGCTGAGCATCAATTGAGGTTCATAATCAGCTAAGTAGCTTCTCCTATGGATATGTTTACTTGGACGTGGGACAATATCAAATAATTATATCAGACAAGTAAATAAATTTCAGGGACTTAATTCACCATTAACTGAGACAGTTTTATGAATTATTACTTTTTGAGAACAAATTTTCTGCTTGTACTGTAAGTTTCAATGTGATCCATGTGTGTATAGCATCTCATGTTACTCACGTAAGGATACTTAACTGTGAATGGGGAACTTAACATCTACATTGAAATAGAACTGGCAATTACTACTGTGTGCTTAACTGCTCGTATGAAAAAAATAATTTATACCTTATGCCCTGCTACGTCCTCAAAGATTCTGACACCTGAAATTTTATAAAAAGAGAAAACTGTAACCACTCGATCAGAACAAGTATCCGTGGTAAAACAAGACTTAGAAATTACTATGTCACTTCTATGCATTGCATGCTAGGGAATGGAGTTAGCCATTGGACTTTCAGGATTCAATGCAGGACACTGAAAGCTAATCGACCATCCATCACAAACTCCCAAGAAAGTCATTATTTCAACCACCCGTCTTCAGTCAAATATATGGATACTACTTTCTCGGTTCCAATCACAGAAGAGAGAAGACATATGGGGACACTTTTTTCTAATTTATTGGCTTATTTTGGCCTGATCATCAACATGGAATCGTGATTTAACCAAGTTAATTAATCCTTAAACTCAGACAAGCTACGGTTTGCTACATAAATCCTCAGCAGACTGCCCTATGCTTAAGAAGGAAATTCCACATCACAATGATATTTCATCTACATGTTTAAAGCAGGAAATGATACCATTAAATGTGCGGACACATTTCCATTCATGCGCTTCAATAGCATCCCCAGCATCTCCGTCAAATTCCCCTGTAGGTCTTCTGCAAAGTTCGCGGGAATGTCGCATATCTTGACCTACAAATCTCATAGAGAAAAAGCTTGAACTCGGGGTGAAATGGCCACATATGACACTTAAAATCATACTATTTCAGTTATACAGGAAAACATAACAGTAAAAAATGGTTTAATTTAAACATCTTAGAAAGGAATTACTGGTGGTTTTTAATTTTCTGTTAAACACATGGAATCAAAATCTCAAGGTTGAACACCATTTTTGCTTCAAAGTCGAGACCAGCTCTGGCATGAAGCTACACTTAACATTAAAAATCATTTTTTGCAAAAATGAGGTAGGAAAAGAATCAACACAGATTTATAGAATTAAAACAATAACGATATAAGATTTTAAGATTAATTGTTGAAAATACAATCATATTTGGTAATATACATCATAAAACATCTGCATACTTTCTTTTTTGCATTCCCCATCATTCTCCCATCAGAGAAAAGTATGCATTTCTGACCCAATGTAGTGTGTATTTGATACATAGGAAACTCTGCCAGATTAAAAACCGTTCTTTCCTGAAATATCTTATATTAATTTTAAAACAAAAATATCAAGACATGAATCATCATATCTTCATTAGCTGGACATATGCCTTGGATGAAATATAATGTCTTTAATAAATAACTAAATATGACCACAGAGAGACCAAGTCGGCTCACCTTGCCCTCTCTTTATCAGCTTTTTCAAACCACGCGCATACCTCCCGACCCTTCGTCGATGCCTTTGCAGATCAATCCTGATTCAAAGACAATGGGTCTTGACATTTATCTAAAGAAACACAGAAATATAATCTTAAAAGCAAAACAGTGACTAGAGCATATTAAATCCTGGTTTTAGCAATCCAGACTTTAAGTAGTAGCTTTTTCCTGTCGATAGTAGTTAAAAACAGCGTTTTCTGGGCTTCCTTTACTAACAGTATTCAAGGTCAGTATATAACCTACTAGTAGTAGTGAAAGGAATTGCAGTAGGGCTGAATAACAATTTAATTTCTATAAAAAAAAGTGGTCATTAATGAATATTAACATAGAAAAGCATCTCATTCATGTATACATATTTCATGGAGTAAATTCGCTATATGTAGTTTTAACATACTCTGCCTCCTCATTCAGATTCTTTCTGGCACTACCGCCATTCGAAAGGTCATACTCAACCTGTAATAAAGGTACAAAACGTTATAGAAAATAGAACATAAAATGACCTTAAGAGAATACCCTAAATTTAAAAGAAATAGAACATTAAGGAATAACCAATGCAGTAATAGAGCCCAAAGTTTATGATTTGTTGGCGTAGGATTCAAAAAAAGAAAGATGATAAGATATATCACATTATAAAGAACACCCAAAAACTGATTTAACGGGAACACTAAAATGTAAAACAAGCAAAAAAAATGTACGAAGCAGTATAAATGATATAATACCTGTTGCTTTGCACGATGGAATGCCTCCATCCATTTTTGTGCTTCTTCAGGTGTAGGACAAGCAATCTTGCAACAATGTATAAACAACTAATTATAATGATTTTCATAATACTTCCCCGCAAGAAAGAGCATGTTAATCAAAACAGATTAAGCAGGTTGCATCGTATAAACACTTAGCAGAAGTAAAGTAGACTTCTTCGATTAGACATGTATTATTCTAGCCTGGCTTTTACGCGTTAAATTTCACAATGTTCAGAGGAGGAAGCTAGAAATATTGTAACTAGTGACTACTGACTAGTGTAGCACAAACTTGGCAACAAAAGAGAGAACTTACTTCTCCCCTTTTTGACTGATCCAGCCGATTGTAGAACCTAAGAACATAAACATCCTAGGAATGGATAAAAACACATCAAAGTTACGAAAACCAATAAATTGAATTGCAATGTCTTTGATATATGCAAGATAAAATTAGCATCACTTAAGAAAGTTTCAAAGGAAAAGCAAATGCAACTTAAATCGACATAACAGCCTTACTTCATGGTTAACTTTTCGACTTCCTAACTCCTCCACCATTACCTTGTGTCCTACATAACCTCTCCTTATCGGTTTCTGCATCAAAAGATACAAAGAATAAATCATGAGCAGCCACATAAACACAGTATACTAATTGTCCATTGTTCCCAGACTCTCGCCAAGAATATCCTATCATCTGAGTTTAATCAACAAAAGAAGTGCAAACAAATCAAACTACCAAGAACTATATCTGTTAAGTAACAACAGTCCCAAAGTACTAAATCAAGAAAAGTGATGCATATCGTTCACGGGCCAGCACGAAATACAAATTCAGTATTGGCAAGAATTGCTAATAAACAACATCATATTACAAAAAATTCCAAAAATGCATGGCAGAGTAGTAAAGGCTTACAATGCCGGGATGTTGATGAGGATCACGCTTGAACATCTGCAGATAAGTGCCTCGAATCCAAAGGAATCGACGTCGAAAAAACTCAATCTTATGCCCGGCCAAATGATAAACCCATCCATAATACTCAAAAGGCCTGACATTGGCATTGGCATCACCTCCACCACCTTTCTCATCAGCTGAGCCTCCACTCTCACCTCCACCACCCTCTTTCCGTGGCTCCTCGGGCGAAGCCATTATGTTATATCTTAATCACCAATGTTGAGGATCAGAGGATCATAAGGCCTAATGATCTTGGTATCATTAAATATAAAAAAACAGAAACAGAACAGAACCAGATGGGTATATAGGAAATGTGCATGTAATGAATAATGAATGAAATTGACAAATTGTTGTTGTTGTGTTGGCCTGGGGAATTAAGGAAGAGAGATTATAGGGGGGGTGACAAATTAGGGTTGTTTTTGACGGATGAGATTGAAGAAACAAAGATACTAAACATGTAATGTGATAACGGGCTTCTAAATGTCATGTAATAACAACAAACAGTGCGCGTGTGCATTCATTTTCATAGATTCACAAAGTGTGCACAACTTAAGTGGACATGTTAAAATTTTAATACGATCCTGACCGCTCGATATGCATCCAACGGTTTAAAATTTATAGGTCAGTTAAACCGTCCCTGCCCGGACCCTTCGGGCAGATGTTCTAAATGATTTATTTAAAATTTTTTAATTAATTTTAAAAAAATATTTTGTTGACCGATTTGAAAAAAAATTAAAAAATCTTCGATACCCAATAAATCTTAAATCCACCGATCAGCTCTATTCCTAATTTTTGTTCAACTTCGATTCCCCATTTCTGCGATTCGGGTCCATACCGTAATATCTATTTTGATATAATTTTTTATGATAATATATCTCTTCCTAAAGGGAAAAAAAGGTTCATAACGCAATATCTGTTTTAATATATTTTTTTACGATAATATATCTCTTCCTACAGGCAAAAAAACTAAAAATTATGGTGAAACCTCGTAGTTGCAATTTTTTACTTTAACATAACTAACAATAACTGGAAGGATTAATTTGCTAAACATAATGTTTGGAATTACAAGATTAAGCGATCCATATTAGTTATATAATAGTATTCAGGCATGCATTCTTCGTGTAAATTTGCACTTGATATTTCAACTTCATCACAGTTTTAGTTTTTGAATCATGCTGCATCATTTCACAACATTGAGAACAGCAATTTCTCGCACAGCACAAAACATCACCATTCCACTGCTCCCGACTTCTTTTGTACCTCATAAATATCTTTTTTTTTTTGACAATGCGAGCTTATATGCCTTACAAATTAGTATCTGTTCTAATAATTCTCGGGTGAGCCAGAGTCGAACCCGGTGTCCCGGGACAACAGAGGATAAGCCCACCACTTGGGCTATCCAATCGTGCTCATAAATATCTTTTAATAATCTCCAAATTAGCACATTTCAACACCGATAACTCGGAGCATGTCATCCGTCAAAATAAACGCAAAGCATAACTGTCAGGTGCCAGTATGATTAACTAACAAGTGCTCTAATCTCAACTAGACCAACAATGCATCACCTGGCAACCATAAAAATTTTACAGAGCTAATATGAAATACATATCGATCAGCTTTCCGGTCCATATAAACATAGGACCCGAAGTAGGCCAATTGCTATTACCTTAGTTTCAGCGAGTATTGGCAGGCTGTAACTAGAACATAACTGCATAACAGAAGCCGAGGGCCTACATTGCTGTCCCATGCTCTGCTCATTCCTAAATAAATAATTAAGAGCACTAAATTACATAGATAACCCTCTGGGTTAAGTTCTATAGGGCTCAAGATTCCCCAAGATTATTAATCACAGGTCCGACCAACCATAAATTCTATACTAGGAGGATATGTGTAACATGTTTAACCAAGTTCAACCTGTAGGAACGGTCAAAAAAGAAAGGCGCCTTGATATCCAATGCAAACATTTCTTACAGCCAAAGACAGAACAACATACCTCAACTAACATAATGAAATCAATAAGATTTATTCATCTAACTTCACATCTTGGTCCACATCATATTCCTCATCATCATCGTCATCTTCGTCATCAAAATCCATGTCTTTATCTTCGTTGTCAAAGAGTCTGCTCCTGAACTTGCTTAACTCACCTCTTCCATCGTCCTCAAGTGGATAGTCCAATCCGAATTTTACATCTCTATGTTTCACCATAAGCCAACGCAGCAACCTATCTTCCTTGTTTAGATAGTGGAGTTCTTTATTCATGCTAGGTGGAGCCATCATTGTCATCTGCAACAGTTGTCCCTATCCAATAATCAATGTGTAAGTGCCCTGGCATATTAAAAAAAACTAGTGGTTCTTTCCTATTGTGAGGGCTGGCTACTCAAGTCACAAATTAGAATGGAGAAAACTAAATGTATACAGTTCAAGAGGTAAAATATGAAATATTGTAGCACAAGGTAAAGGTAACCAATATCAATCTTATCAATAGCAGTTTTTAGTGCAATTTGATTCTTTCGAGTTTATTTATTTGGTCCTATTCCCCTTTCTCGAAGAAAGGTACTTTAAACTATATAGTATTGACCCAAATGTAAAAGTGAAATTTGCAAACTTTTATACACTAGAAGAAAGCAATGTTTCTGTGAATCAAACAGCGATGACTCAACAAAGTTCGGATGAAAAAATCGAAATACAAATTCTTTAAATGATCAGAATAAATTTTCAATTTGATGTGCTTATTTTTGGATGGTCTACACTCTTATAGTGATATTTATTTCAATCTTATAACTTTGAGATATTTAACATCTGGTCACAGTAATGAGGAATGAATTGTGGAATGTAGATGAAAAACAATCTTGAGTATAATCAATGAAATTGAGACGCCCAACTTTGTCTTCTGGGTACTAATATCAGAACCTTGGCAGTGCTTCATATAACAGTTCATGCAATTAGAAAGCTATGGACCACAGCTACATTAGATACAGTTAAATTATAGTAGAAGTTCAAGTCTTAACACATGACTTTATTTCAAAGATATACTTTTCAGAATATAAGCAACCAATAGTTTATCTTATATAACCTACAAGACAGTATAATTTTCTAAAAAAAGGCCAGATTTGAAAAACAGATAAGTGGCACAAAGCTGAAGCTAACTCTAGTTTAATTATATTTTTACTACTTTACAAGGGTCAACAGGGTTCTGGTAGTCTTTATAGTGATAATACTATAAAACAGGTAAAACATAATTTGTGCTGGTTTAATTTGGTTGCTGGTACCCTGATATGCACACTCATGTAATTCAGAGCATCTGAAAGGATACATAACATGTACTTATAATTCAGAACATCTGAAACTTTGTTGGACACTTCTGCTCAGAACTCAGCATGCAGCCCCGTTTGTGAGTTAACATTGAAAAATCCGTATACTGTCATGGACCAACTCCCAAGTTATTCTTGTCCCCATAATAATGATGCTTAGAGTATTGAATGTTTACTACGTGCATCAGAATTTCTCAAGTTTCAACATATAGGTATACATGACCAGAACAAAATATTGAAGAGATGAAAGAAAAATGAAAAGACTGGTGACTTAAACCCAAGAGCTTTTTTAACATGATACCTATAAACTGTCAATATGTTCTTTCTTTTCTTATCATACTCAATTCAAATATATTTTGATTAAAATTTTTACAATTTAGTAGATGCAAAGACTGATAGAAAGACACTATTTACAGAACATTAGCACTAAAAAAATCTTGTAATTCTGTCTTATATAATACATCCCGTGATTCTTCTTGAGCAGGCAATTAGTTTTATTAATATATAGATCATGCTAAAATTCTTTCAACACAGAGGACAGTTCTTCAGTACTACCAAGCAACACCTCAGTACCACTGTGGCACAAACTCTGCTCATCTGTAAGCAACACAGTCTATCATACCAACTTCCAGAAACAGGTAGCAAATAAGAATCCAGATCAATTCAAGACAAGTAAAACTAAACAAAGAAACCACCAAGAGTTAACAATAAAATATAAACTAGAAAACAAATCGTAATTCCCAAACTATAACTTATAAAGAATTATACAAGTCCTTATCACATTCCATAAATGTATAAGAACATTGCAAAGCAATGCAAAGAGTAAAAAACACTGTATATATCCACCAAATGTAATTTCTTTGCCATTTTACATTTTTCTCTGATAAAATTTATACAACAAGAACAGCCACTATAATATTTCAAGGCAACCATGGGTTCCAAAAAAATTTCAACCCCAATCGAGTTTCTTAAAAGCATCAAACAAAATCGAATAGTCCTTAACCTGAATTCTTTCTCATCCATATCCCCTCCCAAACCATTCCTCTTCGATTAAAAAAACCTCATTTTTTCAGCAAGCACACATTTCTTCCACTCTGAGTAAACCTCATAAAATCTCAATCAATAATCCCACAATATATCAAGACCCCAAATCACACACGCACACACACACAGAGAGAGAGAGAGAGAGAGAGAGAAAGAGAGAGAGAGAGAGAGAGAGAGAGAGAGAGAGGGAAGGACAGGGAGAGGGAGAGGGAGAGGGAGAGACCGAGAGAGGGGGGGGGGGAGATTGCAATCTTACAGCAATTGCACATAATTTTACTTGACACAGTAAAAAAAACACAATAAAGCAGCAAACTTTGCCAAAGAAAAACAAAATCCCAGACCTAAACACAGAAAAATTGAAAAGGGTGATACCTGAAAGTGCCTGCCATCAAGTTTCTTGATCCCATAGCCCAAGTGAACAGTACCCAATGATTTCAACTCAGTAAGAACCCCATTTCTTTGATAAATATGCTTGCCCACACGAGAAACAAGGTCCATCACATCAGGCATCTTTATATGTGGCTTCAGCAACAGCATACAATCATACAGAGGCATCTCTCTTAAACCCTAATGCCAAACAAAATGTAAATTCAATTAAGCATTTAAAGATTCATGTACAGAAGAGTGTGTGTTTGTGTGTGTAGTTGAGTGGAAGAACCCCAAAACTCACCTTTGCAAGATCCGCAGAAACCCTAGTTTACTCGGGTGCTCTCCTAAATTATTAAAAGTAAAAATGATTTTTCAAGAACTAGTTTTGCCTTTTTGGTTATAAGAATGACTTTAGTAAATTTTATATTAAACTAGATTTTCTTACCCGCGCTCCGCGCATGGGTGTCCTGATATTGTAGTTGTTGTTTTTTTGGCGTTGCGAAATAATTTTTATGATTAAGAACAGAAAATCAAACCATCAAATAATCTCAAATTAAAAATTAAATTTAATAAAATAAAATGTCATTTAAAATCAACATAACCCGGATGAAAATACTTCGTCCATGATATGAAAACATCAGACTTACCACCCATCATTTCTTCATGCATCATATTTGTATTAGTCTTGCAATTCTTATTTTGAGCAAGTCAAGTTAGACCATAAGCTCCGACTCTGGAGGTACTTGAAGAAACAATTTCACAACCAGGTGGTTTAGTATCCTTATGTGGTCTTCGTTTCTTCAACCATTTTAATAGATTATCGTTTGAAAATATTTTAAATAAATTTAAATTTCAAATGCTTTGAATTATAGCACTTATCGAATCAATACTTACGTATTAGTTAAGACAGTTAAAAACAAAAGATAGAATGAATGCATAATTTGTGGGATTGTGCTAGAATCAATACTTTGAATTATCGTTTGAAAATATTTTAAATAAATTTAAATTTTAAATTCTTTTTGCTATAAATTATAGCAGTCTATATCCATGTATCGGGAAATATAAAAAATATATATATATAAAAATTTCATTATCAAAAGCTAAATTGTGGTGTTAAAAAGTGTTCCATTGATTAGAAAGTATAACAAAAAGTCTTGATTTGAAAATTAAATGTATTGAATATGAAAACCAGTATATATTATACAAAAAAGTATTGTAATAATAACAGCTAAAATCAGTTAATTAAATCAAATAAATTTTGACTGTTTTTCCTTATTTACATATGGGTTATAGCAGGCTAGACCCATGTATCAAAAAAATTTAAAAAGTCAAAATATATAAAACCTTCCTTATCAAGAGCTAAAATTATGGAGTGAGATATTTATTTGAAATTATAACAAAAAATCTTGATTTGAAAATTGAATATAATGAACATGGAAACTGCAAAAATTTAATAGAAAAGTATTTTAGTAATTAATGTCAAAATCAGTGGAAATCAAATAAAGTCTGACTTCCCTATTTGCATATGAGCTATAACAATCGAGATCCATGTATCCGAATATTAAAAAATCTAATATATAAAAATTTTCTTATCAAGAGCTAAAATTGTGGAGTGAAAAAGGACTTCATTAATTTGAAATTATAACAAAAAGTCTAGATTTGAAACTTGAATATAGTGAATAGGGAAACATCTACATATTATACAAAAGAAATAAATGCCAAAATCATTGAAAATCAATATTTTGACTACTTTTTCCTATTTACATATGAGTTATAGCAGGTTAGATTCATGCATCTGGACAGAAATTGCGTCATATTCATTCTCGGTGGTTCTTGTCAAACAACAATGACACACGATAAGATGTAAACAAAAAGTCTAGATCAATAAGCAGATGTTGAGGAAAAGTGAATATAAATCTTCACACGATGAGCATCCGATAGTTGCATGGACGAATCATCTCTATTCAGCAGCTGCAAGGAAAACTCAATAACAAAAAGTGGCTCAATAAATGCATTAGAGTACATATATGCATCCTAATCACTATCAATACGAAAGGAAATTATGCAAAAATAATCGTTAGAAATAAAAAATAATCTCAAATTCCTGGAACATGAAATCAATAGAAATCGTGAGGACGGATTTCTCAGCTTTTCTCTGTAGCAAATTATCAAACACGTTAAATACAAAATCATATACTGATTATGATACCTGCAGCGTTCAAACAACAAACTTCAGAACCCGTTCAACAATAATAGAATAAACAAATATACACAATGGAGCAAATATTGTAAATTAAGCTGGAAATAGTGCAAACCTATTTCACGACCAATGGTGTTATTCTCTTTTTGACTTCGAGACGTCATCCCTTGTCGAAGCATCGTCGCAAAAGGACTTTGACGGATACTACCTGATGCATACACGGATCAACGCGATTTGTGCAAGATAAGTAGAATTCTATTATTAAATAAAGTAAATATGCGCAAAGCAAAGTTCGTAGGTAGAGAAATTAATGTGAAAAAAGCCAAGATCAGTAGTACCGCAGTAAAATCCAACCGAGGACACAAATCAGTTCGGAAACTAAGCAAGAAAACATACTCGTCACGATTAGAGGCTTGGAAGAAAAAATGGTTTTGAATGTGAAATTAAAATCATCTGCTTTGATCTGATAAGAATATCATATGCAAATAAGTAGTAAAGCTTAAATATGAACTGACGTCGTGATCAGTGACACGATTTAAGGATGCGTGATTAATGCTATTTTGAAATTCTAATCTTGATAAGATGATCGTGATATGATTTGAATGGGCTCTCAGATCCAACGATACTCGGGTCGGGTTTCTTGAAGATCCGAAATATTTCATCGCAGTGTTAATTTGAATAAGAAGATGCGGGGTCAAACCGGAAGCTTGATGGGTTGATCCACTCCAATGTAAAATTACCATATCAGCCTTAAAAAAGAAAAATAAAAATAAAGATGAATACAAACAATCAAGGATATGAGGTCTTGATGACGGTTATATATATATATATCCACTCTCTACCAAATATATAGATATATAGACATATACATATATACATATATATGAAATCAATCAAACAAATTAGCATAATATATATATCCACTCTCTACCAAATATATGGATATATAGACATATACATATACATAGATATGAAATCAATCAAACAAATTAGAATAAATAAAATCGTTGTTTTAATTTTTGTCATACTATTGTTTAACGAAAGCTATAATCAAGGAAATTTGAATCGAAAATTGAAGAGCGACAACCATATGATTCCAATTTTGCAAATTTTTAGATGGTAATGAAAAGAATCGAATGAAATTCACTCCATTCCCATTCTGAAGCACCAATCATGCATATAATCAAGTAGAGCTAAATATTGACCACATGTCCCTTCTAAATTGCTTACAATTTCTGATCCTCAAAAGATATTATTTTTCAAATAAAATTAAAAAAATTCAAACCAATTAAATATATAAAAAGCATTGATTATGCAGCTGATTGAGCATGCTTAAATATCAACCAAATGCTGCTTCACACACCCTACCATTGCGACGCTCTGTTAGTGCTTTAGTATATAATTAGTGCTTTAGTATATAATTTTGAACTAATTTCATATTTATTTTAAAATAAAAGATAAGAGAGTAAAACATATATAATGACGCATCTCACAATTTTTATATATAAGAATTACTTTATTAAAACTAAAAAATAAAATAATGAAGAAAACAATAACACATAAATAAATTTAACAAAATAATAGTCAAATCATAATTTTTTAAAGTATAATATATTTATTCGTGCATTAATACCTTATTCTTTTTAATATAATCTTATGAAAATATTTTAACTATACTTTATTTTTAAATATTTTAAGAAAAGACGATTACCAGTTTAAGAGGTAATCACTCTTTCAATTTATTGAATTTTTAATGCAATATCATACAAAAATCTTTTAAGTGCTTAGGAAGTCTTTACAAATTTAATTCGAAAGAGATAAGCAAAAAATTACAATTAAAAATAGGTAAATATACAAAAATATATTGTAGATGTGAAATAAATTAAATGTATAAAGATAAGAAAATTATTGTTTAAAATTTTCTTAAATATTTTTATTTTAAATATTTTAAGATAAGATGATCAACAATTTAAGAGATAATTCAATTTTTGAATTTTTAATTTTTCATGTAACATCGTACAATAAAGTCTTCAGAGTGCTTAGGATGTCTTCCTATATTTAATCAAGGAGAAATTGAAAGTAATTAATTACAATTAAAGATACACAAATATATGGATACACACACATATGAAATCAATTAAAAGAATCAAAATAAGTAAAATAAAATCTGTTACAATTAGTAAACTTCCCTTGCAAGTTATACTAATTATTCAATTAACATACTTGAAACCGGAGGAGAAAAATAAAAAAGATGAGAGAGATACCGATGAATTTGAGTTTTTAAAATAGATGATAAGAATTGATTTGATTTTGAAAAACAATCAATGCTTTACATATTGGTTAAGACAATTAAAAATAAAAGCTGGAATGATTGTAAGAAAGGAAAGAAAAAATAGGATACATACCAAAAATGACAGCCATTCAACACGAATTAATTGTGTCATAACATCCAAAGAATAGGAAGCATAAATCAAGGCTGAAAATATGAGATTACATATTTAAAGTAACCATTGAGCTGGATTTTATGTGGCATTTACGTGGCATTTACGTGGCTTTTAACGAATTACGTGGACTTTGTGACTGGGCATCATTCAGGAATTATTATATAAATAGATTTCAGAAACGTTGACAAATTTTTAAAATTTTAAATTAATAATCAAATTCCATTTTTATATTTTTAAAAATTGCTAAAATTAACTTGTAACGAGAAGTAAGTTATTATTTAAAAAAAATGAAATAAGATATGATAATTTTTTTTAAAAAAATATTAACAATTCCTTTTATTAAATCGCGAAAATTAAATTTGAACACTCATCTACGATCTTGAAAATTTGCCTATTTTTTTAAAGTCCCGTATATGATATAGTTACCATTTTGTGATTACTTATTTTATTTACTTAAAGCAAATATAATATGTATATATATATATATATGGTCATGGCATTTTTTAGAATCAAAGTGACAGAGATAATAATTTTAAGAAATCCGGTTAAATATGCTTTTGAGGAAGGAGTATAGGATAATAAAGTTTTCGAAAATGAGTATGTTGCACTTATTTTTTTTTTTTGAAAGATGGAAATTGCATTAAATCAATGAAACATCATACAAAATAATAAAATACTCTCCAACATTACATGTGGAGGAGATAGAAAATCATTGAAGCAATTCACCTCACAAGGCACCCTAGCTAACAAATGAGCAATTTTATTGGCTTTGCTTTTTAACAAATGCCATGGAAATATCTTGCAGATTATTTGTATACGATCTTCGTGCATGTTGTTTTGTGGTGGTTTCGTTAATTTGTTCTTGCTTATATAATATAAGTACATTGTTGCTGTGATTTTAACTGTTAATTTCCAACAATATGATATAAGGTCTCTTGCACAAATGTTTAGTACTTTCAAAGTAATTAGTAGTTAACAGCTCTAAATTAATTGGAAATCAACATCACGTACTAACAGAAAAACGCAGAGTTGAAGTTGATTAGGAAATACATGCAAGTAAATCTCCTAGTACTTTGTCACTTGAAAACAAAAGAAAGCCCGAAATGTCTACTTACTTTGTTGATGTCTCCGATCCTTATAAAAATCAAGAAAATAAGGAAGAGAAATTGAGCTCCGAAGAAATCATAGATGAATGCAAGACATTCTACTTTGCAGGTAAGGAAACAACTGCTAATCATTTGACTTGGGCACTTCTCCTTTTAGCGCTGCACCAAGAATGGCAGGAAAAGGCTAGGGAAGAAGTATCTCGTGTCTGTGGAGAGAGTTCTTTCCCAACTGCTGATAATTCAACCGACTTAAAGATTGTAAGTCCTAATCCATTCAATACTGTTTTCAAAATTCGTTGTTTCTTAGGAACAAGTATCAGCTTAAAAACTTTATATTTGCTGCTGGTTTCTGAACTGTATGCTGTTCGTATTGTTATTAGGTAACCAGATGCAATATCAAAGAGTTTAGTTGCACTGAGAATCCTCAATTGTCTATTGTTTGACTTCCAGGGATCAATTATCAACTCTTGTCAGCGAAAACTCTCAACAAGTAGAAAACTTAAACTTGTCTGATGGAACATTCTAAAAACTACAATCATTTCCAACCTAGTAACAGAGAAGCAGAGAGTGTAGAATTTGGACACGCGTCTCAGCGTTACAGGGGGGATCCTAGTGGACGTGCAAATTCCAATGTGAGGCCTTCGGAGCATAATTTCACAGAAGCTAAGCCTGTACATAATCACTCTCTGCATACAGGTGAGGAGTTTGTATATGAAAAGATGCGTGATCGTGCCAATCTGAATGCTGGTGATCCTAGTCTTACAACAGGTTCCTTAGAGTCAAAAGGTGTCCGAGGCATCAGTCACACAAATCCAGAAAGCAGGTATAATAACTCTGAGCCAAAAGAATTTGAGAGGGAAAACTCCTCTTCGTATGAAGAGAAAAGTTGTTATGGATCTGCAGATATTCTCATATTCAGTAACATTCAGTCACAGAACATGCCTTCTGATTATCATATTTCACAAAATTACGAAATTTTAAAATACGAGTTTAGAACTGGTTCAATCCAAACATTTTTTCTGAAAAAGTATTTTTGTATTTAAGTCTGGTAGCGTGGTCGAGGGAGAGAATTAATGACGGAAACGATGCTAATGATACGAGAGCAGGAGAAAAAAATGTCAGACAATCAAAATTTATGGACGCCTGTTGGATCTGTTTGTAACTTTCGCGCTTTCAGCTGCCTGATCGACATCTACTTGCACAGTTTTGTGATTTCTTAAACGTTACTGCAATGCGAGGATGTACCTTATTCAGTGAGTAAGGCAATATGCATTATTCTGTACCGTCCATAGGAAAGACGAAACTATTAGGAAAATAGAACGAGTAAGAATTGATTCGACCTGGTATTGAGTTGCTGATTCTCTGTTGTCTCAGACAGACGAATATGAAATCAGTACCATATTATAAGGAAAGGCCGGAGAGTTTAGTCATGCTTGTTTAATGTTTACTATGTCGAAATTACAACGAAGAAGACAAGACTAAAAAATCGATGAATCTGATTGATTATATCTTGCATAATGTTTCATAATATCCTAGGAAAGCAGCTATAAGTTCAAACATAATTTAAGAAAGGAAAACAAGTTTATTTTACATATGCAAGTGAGAAAGCAAATTCTAGTGCTGACCTTTTTCAAAGCCAACTCTACTGCGACCACCTTCATTGCCATCTCGCATAGAAGATCCAGCCCTAGCTTGCATTGTACCGCTGCCTCCAACCTTGTCCAAGGCCTTCTTACCCTTCTTGACCTGGGTCGAAAACTGATCCAGACCAAATGGATCATCAGCTTCTTCTGGTTCCTTGTCAAATTCAACAGGCCTGTCCCTTGGGCCAGTTTTGTCAGATGTACCGGTAAATGACTTGTCAGGTTTGAATCTATTAGTCTTCATTATCTTGTCTAGCTGCTCATGATCTTCACCGCCATATGTATCAGCATCTGCATCTTTCTTTGGCCTGTAAAGAGTTGAAAGAGTATTCTGGGCAGTGAACAACCCCTTGTCATACACGTTGTAGTACTGGTCACCAGTTCCAAAGCCTGAGGCCATGCCCTTGTCTTGGTTGAACAATCGTGTATCATACATGACTTGACCACCTCGTGCTCCTCCAGTAGTCGCCATTCCAAGTGCAACCTTTTCACTGACATCACGATCTCTGTCTCTGGTAATCTTACTTTTCTTCCCCATTGCAGCATCCTTTGCTTCCAATCTTCTCTCTATTTCCCTCTCACAGCGCCTCTCCTCGCGGATCTTCTCTCTCCTCAGTCTATCTTCTCTTTCCTCCTTTGTCTCCCTTGCTGCACCCCTCTCTCTGCCATTATCATTGTCTCGGCCTCTCATGTCATCAACATCCACCATACACTTATCGGCAGCAGCAGCACTAGTTCTTTCTGATCTAGCTATTTGAGCTAGTTTTCTCAATTCTTGTTCCTTCTTCTCCTTGTCTCTCAACATCATTTCCTTTTGAACCTTTGATCGCATAGCAACACCCTCTCTTGCCTTCTGTTCTGACACATACAGAGCTTCTGAGAGCTTTGCAAAGTTGTCATTAATCTGAACCTCCTCAACACCTCTACCATCATCTGCTGCCAGACGCTTATCAAGTGGAATCATATAACCTTTTGAATTCTTCCAATTAGATACACATGGTGGGATTTTCCAATCCTGCTGATCCTTAACAGTGACAGGGCGAGGCGGAGATTGCATAACGGGCACAGGGGGTGAAGAACCATTAGCCTTAGGAACCCTCCTCTTGTGCTTCAACTTTGGTGGCTCCAGCTGGTCCACTGGCATCTCAACCATCCTAATAATCCTTTCCTTTGCACCAGAATTAAAAGCAGAAGAACACCGCTGTGAAGGTTTGTACTTGATACATGATTTTGTGGCCGACGATATTCTACTCAACCTAGCATTCACAATTTTCTCCAGGGCCATCTTAGTCTCCAACATGGTCTTATCTTCAATCTCTTTTCTCTCATCAGTATCATCATCATCCTCTTGTTCCTCCATCTCATCTTTCAAAATCTTCATAGCTTAGATCAAAAACTGCTGAAGCACAACTAGTAGAATCAAGAAATTAGCACAAAATTAACAAGTCCTTGCGCCATATATTTATAGATATATATCACGAAACAAACAAATCGATATCAACTCAAAATAGAATAGTTACACTCCAAATCAACAACCAACTCCAATTAGAATTCAGTTGGGCTGGGCCCGGCCATTAATCGAAAAGGAATACATTTGCCTTGTTTCTCAAGTATCGCATTGATCTTGATCCAATCGCCAAGGCTTTCCCAGATGACCAAAGATACGTCTCTTTCCTGTGTTAAACTTGATTACTATTAAATTTTAATAGATTTTAAACAATTTTAATTAAATAACATCGGATTTAAAAGAATAATTTAAAATTCTAATTGTATGCCGTCAATTTTTGTAGTATAATTTGAAATCTTAATTGCATATCTCAAGATTTTGATACACTTTTAAAAATTCGAGTTGAATACTCTCGAATTTCATGAATGAAAAAAAATCTTTTAAAATCCCAATTGAATAAATTGCCTTATTTTATGTATTGATGTTTTGTGTGCCTTTTTATGAATTTCAGTAATTTTTTCAGAAAAGACTTACATGATAATCTTTGTAAGACTTGTATCAAATATGAGACGGCGATAATTACCGCAAAAACTCACCTTTCACAACCAAAAATTATTTATATTTTAGGGATGTTTCTTACTCCAATATCGGTTTATATAACTAATAATTCTGAATATTGGACTACTATGTTACTATGTTCACAGCTGTTGTGTTGGATTATTCGAGATTTATTGTGATATTTTTAAATATTTTTTTGATATTATATGTGTTAAACGATTTGAAAACAAAAAGACTATTTTCCTAAAAAAAACAGGACTAAAATATTGTAAAAAGATATAATAATTTTTTGAAAAATCTGGATTAGAAATGGGTACCGTGTTGATATTGAAGTCCAAATTCTAGAAACAAGTATTCTTGTCAATTTTAAAAATTTAAATACCTTTGGCAATTTTGCTAAAAAAATGATTTTCATGTAATGATACTGAATTTTACCCATCTGACTGGCCTTGAACTAGCTTCATCCAAGTTTAAGGCCACCCAAACCTGTTCTGAGACGTCTGACAATTTTAAGGAAGTAGTAAAAGTTATCCATTTAAGCATGTATTAACTTTACAAGATTCATATCCTCCTCCCCCAATCAATGCTGAACAATACAAATCATACATTCTTTCACAATGCTTTCAAATTTTATGCTAACAGAGCTGCTGCTCTAAGCCTGGAATGAATTCTCAGGCTTCACAATACTGTCACTAGAATGCTCAGACACAATCTTTTTCCAGAACCAGTGTTTCTGCCACATTAGTATCATTTCTTCGATAGGAACTCCTTTTGTCTCCGGAAGGAAAATGTAGACGAAGATTGTCATGATCGTCACACAGCCAGCAAAGAAAAGGAAAAAACCGAACTTTAGAGCACATAGGAGGGAAAGGAAAGACTGCGCTATGACGAATGTGAAGAAGAGGTTCACTGCCACTGTGATGCTTTGTCCTGCTGACCGAGTTTCTAAGGGGAATATTTCACTTGGCACTGTCCATCCAAGAGGACCCCATGATATTCCGAATGCTGCAACAAACAGGCAGATGAAAGTCACCACCACTATTGAGTAGCCTTTTGTCAGTTCTTTGTCGCCACCAAATTTGAGTCCCAGAATTGTTGCAACAATAATCTGTTTGATGGTGGAGAGCATAATATAGAAAATGTTAACATCTTTGGCATGTAGAAGCAATTGAGCATATATATACTTTACAATCTATAGTAAAATTACCTGGCAGACAATCATCAGAATACCCCCTAATATCAGTAAAGGCCTTCGACCCCATTTGTCCACCAAGGCTATTGACACAACTGTGGAGGAACAAAGAACTGCTCCGGTTAAGGCTGACGAAATGAGAGAAGCATTTCCTTTGAACCCCATGCTCTGAAAGAGCACTGGTGCGTAGAAGAGAATTGAATTGATTCCTGTTAGGATCTGGAACGTTGGCATGAAGATTGCCATGATCAGTTGTGGTCTGTTTCGCCTCTGTAGGATGTTTCTGAATGGATGTTTGATTGAGTTTGCCAGCTCACTTGCATCTATCATGTCATCAAACTCTGCATCCACATTCTTTGTTCCTCTGATTCTTTCGAGAACTTGTCTTCCCTTTTCTTTCCTGCCTTGTTCAATTAAGCTGTTTGGCGTCTCTGGAAGTAGTATTCCCCCCACGGTCATTAAGAGAGCTGGTGCCGCAGCCAGTCCAAGTGAGAGTCTCCATCCCCATGGATGGAGTTTAGATGTACCATAGTTGACCATATTTGCTGTAAATATTCCCATAGTCGTTGCTAACTGGAACATCATGTTTAAGCCTCCTCTCAGATGAGTCGGTGCCATCTCTGACAGATAGAGTGGAACAGCCTGTAAATTGCAGTAATAGTTATCAATAGATCAACATTATGATGTTCAATGTAATGATTCGCTAAATTAATTACACTGCTTTCAGGAGAACTATAGATTGATGTAAAATGCTCTTGTTACTGTTTTTTGTACTATTTAAGCCATGGGTTGTGGAAACAGCCTCTCTACTCTTTTAGCATAGAGGCAATTGATCGCAAAGCATATTAACTTGCTAAGATTTTTTCTCAGTTACTGAAAATTATGAACCACGTGTGAGTGAAGGAGAATACCTGATTTCCAAACCCGATGCCAACACCAAGCATTATACGGCCCAGAAGAAGCATTCCTATGTTGATTGCAGATGCATTAAGAGCTGCTCCAATGAGAAAGCTGAGTCCACCAATGATTATACTTATTCGACGTCCATACCTCCTTGTGATTGGGGATGCCACCAAAGTCGCAACCAGACCAGAAAGATATAAAGATGAAGTAAATGCTGCAAGCCCTTGATTGTTGTACTTGCAGTAGTTACTTTCATGAGCATGTTGCTTCTTTCTGTATACTGTCTTGAAGAATTTCTCAAGAAATTCATCCATCGATGTAACTCCACCTGTTGAATGATCAGGTTCATTGTTAGTATGACTCCTTATTCTTTCTTATTTTTGTTAAGCAGAACCGCAAATGAAGTGGCAACATTACGTCCCTAAAGCAACAGCGATTATTAAACAGAAAATCACTAAACATGTCTCTGCCAGGCAGCCACTGGGAACAGTTAAACACTTGCGAGTTGAATACAAGACTATAGTTTCTTCTTGTTTGCTCAACATATCCGACAAGAATATCTCCATTATATAAGAAATTCATACATTTCACTGCTGTTAAAAGCGCTCTCTTACTTCATACATCCTAGGAAGATACTAATTGTGCAGAACCTGATTAGCCATGGCAGAGAATCCTTCTTTAATGTTCATTTGCCCAAGCCCATTGATACGCAAAGCCAAAACACGCCCTCTTCTCGGGTCTAGTGCTTCTACATGATCTTGAGGGCACGTTTAATTTCTCTTTCAAAAAGATCAGTCTGTTACTAGTAATTATGTTACCTGGACTCGGCTAAAAATGTCCAACATATATACATGTCCGAATGTCAAACTCAACAATATTCTAAAATTTTTACATGTTTTTGGCGTAAAATAAGTGTCGGAGTGTCTCTATCCACCTATATCTGAGTGTCGAGTGTCCGACACATTTACTTGAAGCAATATGAAGAGTCGGGATAAGATAGACTAGCAGTCATTTTAATTTTGCAAGTTAAAATATTAATTTCTTCATGATTTCAAATCTTTTCATCTGCAAAGAGGTTCAAATTCTGGTTTGCTTTGGTACCAACAAATTCATCATTTTCGAAGATAAGTCAACACAGGCTGCTTCTTGAATAAAATAATGCCATCATCACAATGAATTAAATAAAAAACTAAAAACAAAACTGTAGCTGTGATGGATAAGATTAGTGAAGAATACCTGAAATACCAATGTCATAGCCAAAGATAGAACCACCAACAGCAGCAACAATGCAAGAAATGATCACATATGAGGTCACTTTCCCCTGGTACTGATCAGCTCTCTCTTTCGCCACCCCGGCCGGACCAAATGACCCCCCTGCCATCTCTCTCGCTCTCTCTCTCTCTCTCTCTCCCCCTGTCTCCCTCCCTCCCTCTCCCTCCCTCTCTCTCTCTCTCTCTCTCTCTCTCTCTGTGTTACTCTATATAACAAGAAAAATCTCTCTCTCTCCCTCTCTCTCTCTGGCTGTATCTCTCTGAGTTATTTATAGGAGTTGAGTAGCAAGTGGTTAAGTATGTAAAAGTATTGGATTTAGTAAATAAAAGTTGGTTGACTTTAAGCATGCAACTGGAATGAATGAAGCTTGCCGCTTTGAAATTCCAATGTTGTTGTTATTGAAATGAAAACAGAAAATCTCTTACCCAGATATATTAAACTGAAACAAAGGTTCGATACATGCCTTGTTATTCATCGTCATCTAAACCATTATTACCGCACCAACAAACTATTCTATGTCCTGCGTCATTACGTGTGACATTTTTACTCTCAAATTCAGCGCAAAAAAAAAATAAAGGATTGTACATCGGCGTGTGTTCATATGTACTGTTTATGAATTTTAGAAACAATAATTTTAATTATATGGTCGAAAAATAAAAAAAAAAATAAAAAACTGATATAGAAAGGCTTTATATTTCGACAGCATTTATATTCAGATGTCACTGGCCTCCGAAAATCCCATAAAAATTTTACAAATATTCTGATTTATTATGATTTTACGGATTTGGACCATCCTTGTAAATTGAGGGATGTATTCCGTCAAGATTTTACTTTTGAGAAAGGGGGCAAAAGTGTTCGAATCCTAGAAATCTGAATATATGCATCCAGGATTACAAATAATCTCTTAAGATTTTGAGTTATTTAGAATTTTAAATTTTTCTTAAGATTTTAAAAAATATCTAAAATTTCATAATATTCAAATATTAATAATCAGTCATATTTTGTAAAAGGACGGATTTTGGCAATTTGATAGAGTATTTCATTCTTCTAAAATTCTTTCTGAAGTATATGAGATTCTAAGTGATTTGTGTTAATATGTGTAGATTTACGAGATTTTAGATAACTTCTGTTTGAGTGGAATAAAAATTAATTATAATATGTTAAAAGTCATAAATTAATTGATCTACAAAATTAATTAATCTGGATAAAATACTTCATGAGTTTATTTAAAATTGTGATAACTTTTCACTACAAAAAAGAGACGGTATGGATTAAGATTGGGACAAATTTGATATAACAGATTGTAATTACGAAAAAAAGGAAAATAAGAAAAGTTAGATATGAAAGTTGAGAAAAGTTCGTACTCTTTCATTTGGTATTTCTTTTCTAGTTGGGTGATACAGCAACAGGGCATTAATTTTTGGATATCGACATTTCAGATAAATATTTTGTCCTCAAGTCGTCGGCTGTGTTATGAAATTGGGTATGCTCTTTAATGTCCACTCTTTTTATGGCAGAAATTGTAAGTTAAAAGTTTTTGCAGCCACAGGATCAGGAACCAATACAAGTCCTTTGTTTTTCCATTTTCTGATTAACGGGTTAATAGCAACATTATATGCACTTGATATAACATAAATTTGTTACTCCGTACATCTATTTTTTTTTATGATTTTTTTGTAACAAATATATTAATTTTTTATAAAATATAATTATAGAACTTATATAATTTTTTAAATAGAAACTTAAACATCAATTTTGTATTTAAAGAAAACAATTAAAAATATTTTTTAATTATTATTAATAGAAGTCTTAAAATGCGTAACAAGCTCCCATCCCCTGCTATGAAAAATCTCAAAAAATAAAATGAGTATATTTTAAATCATATTTGTATATAAGTTTAAGTATTGAACTTATAATCAGAAAAAAAAAATTAAAATAATTTATTAACTTATGTGCCTGTTTGGGACGAGGGGAGAGTATGGCTTCTATTTTTCTTAGACCCGTTTGTGTAAAAAAACAAAAGCACTTTTTAAAAATTACAAATGCTAGTTCTCCTACTTATTTCCCAAACACTTTAATCACTTCTAACTTCTATTTCAATTTTTTTACGTTAATAAAGAAACACTTATTTCAAAACTCATCCAAACGACCCCTATATCTTATAAGAATCTTAAAATATGCGTCGAGCTTTGCTCGCAGGTATAAATTTTGATGTACGACAAGGGAGTGACTCAGTACCCGCATGAGCATCTGTCAAATCTCTTTTAGACTTTTAGTACTCCCAAGATCCTATAAACTACTCCTACCTTCTTTTTTCAAAAGTTAATCATGTAATTTAAACGTACTTAGATTTCTTTCTTATTTTTTATGTGAGTGATAAAGATCTTGGGGATATTCGTCCGTTAAAAGTACTACTCCCTCCGTCCCAACAGATTGTTTATGTTCACTGTTTGCACGCATTTTGAGGGAGTCTTAAAATGTGTGCCCAAAAGTAACGTAAAGAACCTGGTGGACGGAGGGAGTACTAAACCTGGTTGTATTGAGATCTGAGATGGACCTCTTTCACCGATTTCACTCCAAAAACAGTGTATATCTAACATTTATAGTATGTTATAAAGAAAATTATAATTTCAGAATTGATAAATATAGAGTAAATTTTAGATCGCAGCTAAACTTTTTGTCCTTTTATAAAATGTTGATTTATATTTGAAATAACAATAATTTGGCATGTATTTTTCACTGTTTTTAAAAAAACTCACGGTCATCAACTGCCATTAACGATATGTCATTAAATATTAAAAATTAAAGAATAATTTTAATATAGTTGTTAAAATTTCTAAAATTTAATAAAATATTGGTTGATAATCAATTTACACCCTTATTTTTCATACTTAACAACACACAAAATCAGCCACCTATTTATAAAAATTTGAACACTTTCAACCACCACTCCAGACTTTACTCTTATATAGTTATATGAATCACGAGTCCTACAAAAATTTATATTTCGAGATTGATACATCTCAATTCCCACGCTTCAAATACATATTCAATTGGTATAATTGGCCATAAACTCAATGATAGAAATTCTCATCCGATTTTCTTATAATTAGGTATTTTTGTCCTTCATCAAACTTTCCTTAATTTGGGTGGGTTATAATTTGGCTGGACTGCATATTCTAACAAGAACTTGCCAGAAAATGAATTGCCCCATTTTCATGTTATAGCACTAATAATTAGTATTTAGTTATAATAAGCTATTGGCTCTGGAAGATTTCAATCGTTTTCTATAACAGTATCACGTTGGATTATCACTTAAACACGAAGTAATAGTTACGTAACTAAATTGCTGCATTTCTACTAATGCCTTATTATTCAACAAAGTGTTATAATTACATGTAATAATTTTGGGGCATTTCATTCACGGTTAATGAGCCTGATTAACGGAAATAAGAACCTCAAATCCATATGTTAGTGTTTAAATTCACGAGTTATGTTCAAGAGAGAACCATTACAAAGAACTCATAGAACCCTTATCTTATTTCTTACCTTATTTCTAGTATTAATTAGGTTCTGCGGCGGAACTTCACATGCAAAAAAACATGCATGTAGATTTAGATCCTAAAAATCTATTTAAAATTTAGGATTCTGCAGCGAAACCTTAGGGGTTCTATATTTCTATTTCAGGCCTTAGGGGTTCTATATTTCTATTTCAGGGACTGGTTCTCTCCAGAGCGCGACCCTTAAATTCATATGCTAGTTTTTGGATTAGTCATTTTGTTGTATGAAATGAGGATCCTGTTCCCAGGATAAATCATTTCTTACGCACTGCCTGGATACTCATTCACATTCCCAATTCCCAATTCTCATTCTCATGTACCATCCAAACACCCGTGAGCTGATTCAGCGTTGGCGGTAGTTAATCAATATGAAGGAAGGAGATTACTATTTACCAAGTAAAAGTGAATGTATATTTACAAAGTTCTACTGCCCTGCATTAGTATTTTAACAGAGCTACATTGTTACTGATCTATCCTTTCTAACTTTTAAGCTTTTCGCTCGAAAAAATGAATCTATACAGAGAGATTTGCAAGAGGCGAATTGCATGATTCCTTCGTGTACGTGTAGCATGTCAAAACAGGTAAGTATAGAATGTCTTATGTTTAATCTTATAATCACCTTGCATTGAGTTCTGACTTCTGATACTGGCTGCAGTGATTTTATCTCGTGTTTGAATATATCCGTTTTCACCGAAACATGCTACTTAAGTACCCCCTGTGTAAAAATAAATGTAAATCGATCAATACCAATCAGATAATGGCAGTTCATGTGAGAGATGAAGGATTTTTACCAAACTCCTGCCTCTTTTTTAGCTTGTTCCCTGCACGTGTCAAAAAGGAAACTAGTATATCAGCATAATAAATTGGTAAATGAAGTATAACATCCAGAATTCCAGTTTTACTTTGTACCCTTCAGTTAGGTTTAACAATTACCTTGTTTTTCCTTCAAGTGCATAGTTGATATCATCTCCGTCAGGCCTCTCTGCAAATGATGAGATCAAGACATACTTCTCCTTTTGGGGCGTCTCAGGTTCACTTACCCTCCTGAATAACTCATAAGGAGAAGGATATGACATCCTGAAATCAGCAAGTGAAGGGTGTCAAGTTTGAATTAGCTACTACTCATCTGGTGTAAAACTTAAGAGCATTATAAAACTAAAAATTTATATGTTTTATAAAAAAGGTTAAAGTTTTCAATTCAGTTCCCTGTACTATTGACCTACCATATAAACGATAGATATAACATAACTAGACTTCCATGCTATTCACCTTTTGTACAAATAAAGTTTAAAATCAGAAACATCTGCCAACAAATATACATTGTTGTATGATAATCAGAAGGCATGTTTGGACATAGAATACGACAACTGAAACATCATTTAGATCTCTTAGTCCTAGCACTAAAATGTTAATGTTGAAAGTAATCACAAAAACAATGAAGTACTAGACAATTCAACACGAAAAGGCGAGAACTATTCCGATGAAGTTGTTAATAGTCTTACAGAGAAATATGATTTTGCAGGAGTCCCAATAGTCTCACCTTAAAACACCCACAATTGGATACTGGGTTCCAGCATAGTAGAGAAGCCGTAAGAGGTAGCAATTTTCAAATAATGCAGCATACTCCAGTCTCTTATCACGGCCCATTGTCTAGTATATAAACAAAATCGTTACAAGTTGCTAAAAAAATATCAGGTACTTATCCATTTACGTGGCACTGAAATGTCCTTACTTGCATGATACCACTCGAAGCCGGTAAATCCTAATCGAAATGAGAAAAAATGTTAGTCAGTTTCTTCATTTTTACCAATATATGCAAGGAAAATAACTTAAATCGGTCAACATGACGATTACCAATTTCATAACGTGCTATTCTTAACATCTTATCTCATTACTAAACACAAGTCAGCATACTCATGGTGCTTTATCCACCTTGTACCACAAAAGGTTTTGATCTCAAGGCATACATATGAGAAGATTTGTCAAGCCATTTATAAGTACATGGTTTTTGGTTGACTCTTATATCTTCTATTTTGTTCAGTTTCAGGGGATGTTCTAGGAATCATGTGGAAGTTCAGTTTGGAATAGATAATAAATTCGTTAGGGTGAGTCGAGACATAAAAATGTAATTTTCTGATACATGTTGCCTCTTAAAGTGCAATTAAAATGTATAATCTGATAAACAGTACCAGGGTCCAACCTTGAGCTTAGGATTTATAAGAATGACAGGTCGTTTTCCTGCAGCATCAGTCATGGCCTGTAGATCCTGCATTATTTAAACCTGATGCTTGTGAACATTAAGGCATAAAGTTAGAACATGTTAATTTAGAAATATGAAAGTATTTTCTTGTTCCAATGTCTGACCCCAATTATACAATTTCCAACAGCATTTTGAGGAGCTACTAATATGAACAAGTCATCTTCTTCAGCAACTTCTTTTGCTCCTGCAGATTAATCTTATAAATATCAGATATGAGCACCAACACTTACCCAAGCATGTTATGCATATAGGTGAGACAGAGTAGGCGGTAAAATGTCATTGATTCAAATTTTCTCCTAAATACCAAGATTTATTATATTGCTCACGGATGACAGAAAAATAGGCTTACATGAGCATTCAGATTTAGACAAACCTAGATAGAACATGAGTAAAAAGATGCAAAAAACTAATGCAATATTCAACAGTGTCTAAGATGAATAAAGGATAAGTCACAGCAAGCATATTGATCACCAAAATCTGCAGGTGCCCGCAGTTGACAAACTGAAGATAATAAGTAGAGACCTACAGCATTGCAATATTACTCATACTCTTTGATTTCTCAGTTACCTATAGCACCGATGCTGATAAAGGTTCCCATGGCACCATATTCACCCCAGTCCATGAACTCCAAGATCTTACGAGTTCCTGCAAGCTGCAATGGCATCCCTGCGAGTGCACCCTCCCCCATAGACCCTTGAACACAAACCTACACAAAGACAAAATAGTAACTTGATAGATTATACATGTACATTGCTTCACAAACAATAGCTTAGACAAACTATACACCTTTACTCGTTTTCCATCATCAGCAAATGATAAAGCTAGAACTCGAACAAGCTCCATCAATGTACCTATCCGATAGACATCCTGTGTGTCATAAGATAAAGATTAATTTATAATACTAAACAAGGATGGCCGGGAATAAGCAAGTCCCTCACCATTTCAGGGTTGAGTTCCGGAATATTGATCTCCACCTATTAAATTATAGAGACAAGTCAAATAAAATTCATGCAACACTCGAAAGCATGTCATGTCACACACACACACACAATTTCAATTAAATTAGTGTTTACCACTGCAAATACCTCAACCCCCCCCCCCCCCCCCCCCCTCGGCTCTCTATCATCATAAGGTCGTGTTAAACTCCACACAGTAGAAAAAAATTCTGTTTTCGTGTATATTTAGCAAGAAGGGTTTGTCTCTGGATATCATTTAGTTTTGTATCCTCTTCCTCTATATTTTTAGAATCAATCAGTTATAGAATGATCACTATACATGAATTAGAATTCTATTTGTTTAAAGTTCCACTCAAAGTAATACAATTCACTGAAGAATGAAAGCCAAACAACTTTAAAACCTAAATTGGTACATGTATCATCAAAAGTGTTTTATGTAAAGGGAGTTCCACAGATACCTGACCTTCAACCGAGTCTTTCCAGCTGTAACAGCTCTTTGAGTGGCTTGCAACACATCATCATAGAAATATTCTCTTATTTCTCTAGAATGAGGTATATTATTCAATCTAGTAGGAATTCCTCTCCAGTTATTCTGTACAACATGAAACAGGATGTTACAGAATTTGACATCCAGCTTTTTCCCACTGAGGTATTATCTGTTATTTTGTATTGTACATAACAGCCTGCAATCAGATACCTTGGGTGGAGATGCTCTCTCCGAATAAGTATCACCTCGAAAAGCTGATTTTGCAGGACCCAAACCCAAAAATCATAAGGTTTTAACGAAACAAGTTTCATACAATTGAATAGGTAGTTAGTACCAAGTGCATGAAGCGGAGGTTGTGTAAGAAGACAAAAAAGTCTTACAAGATGGCCACTGATATGTCAGATATACCTAATATGAACTATAGAATTAAACTAAAACATGCATTATTTTGGTCCAAAACTTAACATGATTCTGAGTAGCAAAATATTTCTAATATATGAAGGGGGTGTGTTTGTGTTTGCACCTCAGTATATCCTCATACACAACCAAGTACACTGAAAATGTGCACTATATTGCCTAAACTGCTTAATTTGTTTTCACATGATAAATAAAACTATGTTTGAAAAACTCACTCTATGCAGGATACATTTAAATTTACAGCTATCATCACTCTAATACTTCAAGTTTCTCTCCAGTGTCTCGTACTTTTAATAATTTCACCAGTTGTTCAAGCAGTACCCCACCAAAAAACCAATGCTGCAGTCCAGATATAGATGTGTGGGCACTCAGAATGAACAGCCAATATGAGCATTGGGGTTTTCCGTGCATTTCAAGTTATATTAATATACTTTTGTAAGCTGTTTTAGGTTGGAAAGAACAAAAACAAAAAACATTTATAAGCCGGCTTCATAATCAAAATACATTTATTTTTACCCCAAACTCATTTGCATTGCAAATTCTGCTATATTCATTCCTTCCTTTTCACATGTGCT
Source organism: Daucus carota subsp. sativus (assembly GCF_001625215.2). Classification (NCBI taxonomy): domain Eukaryota; kingdom Viridiplantae; phylum Streptophyta; class Magnoliopsida; order Apiales; family Apiaceae; genus Daucus; species Daucus carota. Next base: position 43,758,196 of record NC_030385.2, on the reverse strand, counting down.
TTATCACTCCAATCCTCAACTCCGAGTTCTCCACAAATTTCCCCATCTCTTAACAGTCGATCTCCTTTACTCTGTTCTTTTGTTTTCTATAACCTTCATCTACATTTCCCTCACTTTATTCCCTTACTATCCTATTTCAATCCTTCCGATCAATCAGCACTTTAAGTGTTTGAAGTACAAACAACTTGTCTGTTGTGATAGTCGGTACTTGTAATTGGTTGATTTACAGATCCACGCTCTCATATCTCTATATACTTTTCACCCTGTAGTCATATCTCATATTTTACATGTACCTTGATGGTGATGCTACGTAAAGTATTTTATAACAGAAATTGGCATGCATCTGCTCAAAATACCAGAGAGATGAAATTGGTAACGATTTAGAGTGTCAATGTTTAAGTACAAAAATGACTGAAAAGAACAAGCCTGGCTCACATACATCATCAGAAAACTAAGAAAAAATCAGTTGACTTTCAGCATCGTACAAATGCCTCACAGAGTGAAGCTTCTAAAACTGAAAGTTGCAAAATACATGGTGTGCTTCAGATCCTTAAATTTACTGACCTATTTTTGTCTGATCTGATTTCTCTTTCTGCACCTGGGTCAGTAAAGAATCTATTTCTTCGAAAACAACCTCTTTGGAACGGTTGCCATCAAGCTATAACAAATAAACAAATTGGTAAGGTAAACACGCCGTAAAGAAACCAGATGAATCAGGGACTCAGGGTATGAATTACCTTTTTCAATATGCTAATATAGGTTGATAAGATGGCATCTACATTTTGCTTGTAAATTTGCAGACGTGATCTGGCCTGTACTAAGAATAAAAGACCATGTTACTAATTATCACAGGACCCCGTGGCAGGTCCTCTTAGATGGGCAATTGAGACTGTACATGGACTTGGCTTCATTAGTTTCTATTCTAATTTTCAGAAAATGAGATGTCTTCTTTCCACAGTGGTGATACAATATATAGTACAAATATACAATAAAAAAGCAACCTTAATTAGAACTGAAAATAGAATATCATATTAAACAAAGGTAACTGAAGGCAGGCCATAACGGTTAGTTATTACTATATGTCTTCCAAAGACAATTTCATCTACTTTTACACAGTGCTTCTAGAGCCTTCCTGAGGCACTATAATCATTGTTCTGATGGCACAGCAATAACAATGTTTTCTACTTTACTTTCAGTAATTATATGATATAATTTCTGTCCTGTGATAAACAAACAGTAAGAGATACTACTTATACGTTACTTATTTGGAACAGCTTATCCAGATGTTTTCTATAGTACTGATGTCTACATTCCAGTCAAAAGAATAACAAGTATGATATAATGTACAAGACTAGTGCCGCACAATGGTATTTTTTGGTAGTTATTAGCATAATTAATTCATCTTTAAAAACTGACACAAAATTAAAGTAGCAGATATTTTTAGTCAAAAACATCTATGATCTATAACAACCACGAGGGATGCGTGCTAATAAAAATGTGTTGCTCTGAAAGGAGTGAACACGATTATAGTGTTATTGGAAACTGGACATATATTTTGTGGAAAACCCCAATAAAGAGTATTATATTGAAGAAGATGACCGCATTGTAATATCAAGCAAACCTACCTTTTCCTCAGTGTCATCAGGACGAGTCAGAAGCCTTGACTTAACTTCCTCATTTTCTGGAGGAAAATTTGTTATATGGTATATCTTCCCTGTTAAAGGATCCAATCTTCTACCAACACATCTGTCTATTAGAATATCATCGGGTACCTGTATTTGAGAAGGCTTATCATCTGAGCAAAAAAATCGCATGTAATTCAATAGAGATGAACAACAAAGAAGCACCAACACAAAATTGTTTCTTTAATCTGCTGGAATAGCATTAGAACACTAAATTTTACAAGCAAAGAAGGTAGAAATATTTAACAGACTGACTATTTCAAGAATGTTGGCATTGTCAAGTTGACACAGATGTGTGTCAAACTATACAAAGGTTGCATAATTTTCTCAAGAGTAACAGACAAACTATAGTATTAGTACTCAAGTCAAATAATTAAAAATAAAATTAGATACCATATTATAGGTGTTGAAAAGTACAGACATACATCTAATGCAATGTATATGTCTGGTCTAATCTGCAATTTTTCGAGACTTTGTGCTTGGGCAAAACTTCTTGGGTATCCGTCTAGCAACCAGCCCTTTTCTTGTGCATCTTTCTGAGATAATCTTCCAGTAACCATCTACAGGAAAAGCATGCATAATTTTAGTGTTGCCGAAGCTAAATGCACAATCTAACAAACATTGGAATACTTCATACAGCTGTCACTATATCATCTGGAACTAAACGGCCAGCATTCATGTATTCTTTTGCTTTTCTTCCAATTTCAGTACCAGCTGACACTTCAAAACGGAGAAGATCTCCTGTCGATATATGTACCAATCCAAACTGAAAATTATACGGATAGAATAAAGGTTAATGACAGATTTTTTTTTTATACTCTTTTAGTTTTATACATATGTGACAGGCTACAAGAAATTGAATCAACAAACAAAAATATAACAAACTAAAACAGAACCCTTTTTTTTGTTTTATCCGCAGAACCCACTACCCTCATATGGTGTGCGATCAAATATCAGGTCTTCCTGGCCCAATTTTGGATTCCTCAAGAGGTGTGCTCCGTATGTTACTGTGTGTATACAAGGACTACATTGCACATAATTGCCTTACCAATTGATCTTAACCTTTACTTTTTATAATCAAGTATCTAATATATCTTCTATCATCAAACAAGTATCATCCCGAGTCTTGTACTTTCTTTAAATTAATCTACTGTCTTTGAGCAGTGCTTAGAAGCACCGTAGAGAAACACCAAAAAAATGAAAGGTCAAAATCATTGATCATCAAATTTTCAAAATAATTAGTCTCATACTCATCCACCATGTTCAAATGGGGAAGCATTAAAATTGGTTCTGTCAAATAGGCAAGGCCTGTTACGCAACAGTCATAGAAACCACAAGTAGTCACAATCATTCTATCAGTTCCTAGCAAGAACTTCAAGACACTTCAAAAAAAAACACACGAGATAATTGACTCACCTTCTTGACAATGAGTTCACACTGAGTCCCTTTGCCTGAAGCAGGAGCCCCAGAGATCATAACTTTCAATGGCACACTTTGCACACACATAACCTCCAATCCTTGCTACACATCCACACATAAAAAAGTTACCCAAAAAAAAAAACCATGATCCCATATCAAAACATGCAAAATAACAACAATAATAATATCGAACACTTTAAGTGCATGCAAAAAACAAGTAACAGAAGCCAAGAACCTTGGCTTTGGGCCTGATCTTGAAGTGGGGTTTTCCATAGCCAAAAGAATAGTTGTTGGAGAGTGAGAGTTTGTGGTGAGAAGGGTGAGAGGAAAACGAGAGAGATGAGAGAGATGGAGGGTTTAGAGAGAGAGAGGGGAGAGGGCGAGGGGGCGGAGGGGCTTTGTGGTGGCACTGAGTGGTGGAAAAGGCCATGGTTAGATGGCCTGAAAAGGTGGATAGTTAGATATAGACACAAGTGGTGACCGTTTTATTACAAGAAGTGGAGAGATAAATGGAACCACATAGTACAGCTGGATGGCAAGACATGGGGACATTCTTGAAACCCCACCTGAGTTCTTCAACACTTTTGAGTTTTTACCCGGATAGGGTTTTTTTTCTTTTTTTTTTAATTAGTTCCGAATTACTTGTGTATTTTAAAGAATTTATAATTGAAAACTTTGTTCTAAAAGTCGGTGATTAATCACGATTAGTCACCAATTAATCCATGTTCCGTAGCTCACTGAACTGAATCTCCGATTAATCACTGATTAATCTGAATAATCCCCGATCAATTCAGTTAATCACCGATTAATCCATGTTCCGTGACTTCACCGATTAAGTCCGATTCCCGCTTTTTATAAAGGCACCAATTAGGTTATTTGAATGATCGGGATAATCGGGATATAATTAATCGAGCTAAATATCAGATATGTTAAAATAATATAATATTCCCTCCGTCCCTCTCATTTACGTTCACTGTTTGCACGCATTTTGAGACTCCCATAAAGTATAGTTTCGTAATATTTTTTCAAAATTTTCTTTTTTTAAATAAAAGTTTATATATCAATTTTTTATTCAGAGCAAAAAAATTTTAAAAATATATTATGAAACTATACTTAAATGAGTGTTGAAAAGCGTGCCAAAAAGTAACGTAAAAAAATGAGGGGGACAGAGGGAGTAGTAGTTAATAAAAGTATTAATTTATTTTATTATACAATATAATATATTACTAAAAAAAATGTTATAATGATTAATCAAATAATTTGTCGCTATACCAATCAGTAATTATCACATAATAACTATTTCGAATTTTGTTATAATGTTATGGTCAGGCCGGAAAGCTAGAATCCAATCCAGTGCAGTTTAAGGTTATGAAAGAGACCAAATTAAACCATTATTATTGCTAATGAGCTTGTAATTTGGCTTAGCTCTGTTTTGCTTATAATCTTGGCATACAAACAAAATACTGTAAATCATAACAGAATCTCATCTCTCTTTTATCTTTTAACGAATTTCTGTGTGCTCGAAGATGTTCCCCACTGTATTGACAGGAACCACGGAGAAATAACATAGTAAAATCGAAACGGAGCCTTGAAACATAATGCACTTCTATCTCTTCTTCCCCTGGGATTGAGCAGTTGCAGCAAAAGAGACAGAAGACAATAACATCATTTTGATTTGTACTTTGTTCCGTGCAAATCACCTGCAAGGACCAAAATATCAGCTATCGCTCCTGATTTCCCTCGTGTTTGAGATTCAATAAATTTAGTTTCGTGAAAAATATAACCTGATGCTTGTGAGACTTCATTCTCTGAAACAGAGGATTTCAAGAATCCAGAATGCCGTTTCACTAAAGATTTTCTCTGACAGCAAAACAAATTATAATAAGCCAGAATGCCGGTTAAATGATGAATACGACTCAATTACAGTGAGAAGGGTTTTTTTTTTTTGTCACCGAGTAACGTGTTGCAGAAAAACCTTGTTTTTGCTTCTCTGGGGAAGATTGGTTGCTGGAAAGGGCCAAGTTCTTCTAGAATATATGCATAGACATCGACGCATAAATAAAAGCATTATTACAGCTAAATATGAAGGGCGTTTATCATGTTTAATGGAACTTGCCTTAGGAGAGCTAGAAACAGGTGAGCTAGCAGTATCATCAAGATGAGAATTCTTCACAGGCTTCCTCGTCTTTCCTTGTTCTGAAGCAGAAACATAATACGAATTGTACCTAAAAGAATCATCGCCTTCCTCAACATCATTATTATGATCAAGCCTAGGCCCTGAAGATGCATCAGAAACCATCGACAAATCCTTATCTTCTTGCAAACCAGCCTTTTTACTTTTTCCACTTTTTCGGGTTTCATCATATGCAGGCCTGGACGATTGCTCGAGATAAGCAGTCCATCCGGACTCACATCCGCTACTGCATTCAGAAGCTGACATGTTCATGTTTAAATCCTCACAAACTCAGAAGCATGACAATTTTAAAACTAAAATTAACAAGCCAAGTGTGTGTCAGTGTGCATGTTGTGAGTGTGTATATATATGATTAGAGGAACACAAGAAAATCATTACAAGAATCACACTAAAGTGATGAGAACTCAAGTTAGTTTGTCTTTTGTATACCTATCAGTCTTTTAAATATTTCAACTATATTGTAAATGAAATTAAGAAAATTGCCAGTTGGCTCAGCCTATATAAACCATCAATATATATGCAAGAGCCAGCTCAGAGCCAACTTTCACACCTTAATATGGCACGGCGTAACGGTCCTACTGTTATAGGGTAGACCAATGCCGTTCAAAATTTAGTGTCCCGTTAATGTATCCTTCTGCAATCGAATCTTCACTGTTGATCCAAAACAAGTAGTGATAGTAGTAGTACATTGAATTAGACCTCGAAGTAGCTTGTCAAACCAACGAAAGAAAGGATAATAGTTTTCGCGCTAGGCTAGCGTTACATCTCACAATAATTCGATGTAAAAGTGTTGCTAAAATAGTTGGTCCATCCGAATAATTGAGCATTAACAGAAATAGTACAGGTTAACATACAACATAGTAAAGTTCGAATTGACCCATAAATCTCTTTGCCTGGTCATTGTCAAGAGTATATACAGTTATACATGCTTTGCCGAATACAGATACAACTTTGCAGCCTGTAAGCTGTAACATTCAAGATCACTATCTGATGTCAGCTTCACTAATTTTTAGAACAGCCTTCCAAGTCCCGCCACCTGAGGTAGATCAAACCGGCATGGTAGTGTGTGTAAGCTCCTGCAACGACCAACACATGAAAAAGCTGATGACTGTGTCCAGCTATGTCATACTTTCCAGGCTTCCAACACTCGGGTATTCTCTTGGCATAGATTAGTGCTCCAATTCCGTAGAATGCTCCCATCAGTACCTCATATCCGGTGGTCTCAAGAGCCACTGGCTTGTCCCAGTATAATATCAATTTATGCATAATGGGCACGGCACCTGATACACCCATTCCAAAGAAGAGAGAAGCACGAAGAGTTCGAAAATGAGGCTTCTGGAATACTGGGAGAAGAGAGAAAGCAATGCTGGCTAAACCCAATAATGTAATGAAGGTCAAGTAGAGGTCGCATAAGAAAGGATGGCACATAAAGGAATAATAAACAGGAGGGTAAAAGGAAGTCGCAATGAGAGCTGCAATGCCAGAATAATCGAGCCTGAGCATTATGTATGAAAGGCGCTCTGAGTAACATGAGAGGAGGTGGCACGTACTGCTGGCTAGCAAGCAGAACATGGCCCCTCCCAAGAAGGTAAAAAATGGCCACCTCGTGACCGGCTCATTCGGCAATGAATGTGCACTGTTGCCCATATTGCCTTCTACGCTTTTCTGCATTATCAAAAAGGAGCAAGAAGTCATGATGTTGATTACATATTAAGTGTTTGCAGCAATAACTACAGAACTACAGAAGCTTCGTATCCATATTTACTTAGCTCGTAAATTCTTAACACTCATAAAGTTTAGGTAATTACTAAAAGCCACGAAGCGAACCATTACCAGAATACAATCCTTGGCAGGGTACTCAGTTGACTGTTTTGGCAGACAATTCGCGATAAGCTCTAATCCATTCCAACCAGAGAGTGAAGGAAGAAAATCAACTGAAGGCAAAGATGTCTTCAGGTCATTTTTGAATCTATGAAAGTCAGCCATATTGGGCAAGGAAGGTAGGTTCAAGAGTTCCCCATTAATCTTGCTGAGATCAGTACTCCTGAGCATGTTAGACAACTGTTGTACCACCTGGAGATCCATTACCTTGGGGATCTTCATTGCTGTGTATATAGTTAATGATAGAAACAGGAGAAATCCGATCAAATGCCTGAAAAGATATCAAAAGCTTGAGAACAGTTACATTTATTAAGCCGCTAATACGACTCACCAACTAATAGTACAGATCACTTGTTCAGACATATTGACACATACTGACATCAGGTGTATTGTAATAGCCCTTTATTCTAGTCCTTACTTCAAGGATATCTAAATCTCAAAATGTCAAACTAAAGATCAGATATGTATGACATCTAAATCTCGACATGTCAAACTGAGAATCAGATATGTAGAGCGTAGATATAAGCCATTCCTGTCGGTTATATTTTAAAATGAGATAAAGGTGTGTGCATACATGGAAAATTATAGATCATACTTTACACACTGCGAATTTTGAAGGGCATCTGTGTGGTACTAGCACTTTTTAATGTTTTTTTAGTTAAGTAGAAAAATTCAAAAGCTACTTAGATACCAGATACCCATTACACCTGCCTCCAATTTGATCTTAATTGAGGTAGAAGTAGAAACAGAGAAGGGATGAAGTAATGTCTTAATACAATAGCTGACGTAAACATTGAATAATGAAAAATGAAAGAAATACATTAATATTTTTCTAAAATGTTTTTAAATCCTAACTATAAGGACTGTAGCAAGTAATACAATACTTCTCAAACTTCAATTTTTGACAGATAAAACATATTAATGTACAAGTAAGACTATCAAAAAGCTGGGTCTTAACACTTTCTACTAGCGTAATACCATAAATTTGCAAAATTATGTCTATGCTTATGATTCTTTACATCATAGTTTTAACAGAGAGGGCACAATCCAGGAACATACTGTCAAGTCCAATAATAAAAATCCCTAATTGCAAACAAAGTTAAAATATGGAAAAAAAATGCAACAGGGTAAAGACTTGCAAATGGGTAGCCATGCTAAATAAAAGTTAAGGTAAGAGATTCCTTACGTCCAAATGTTAAGAGTTTCATTATGAATATAGAAGATACTCAGGAACACCTGCTTAAGCGGCCATTCTGATCGATAATAACGCAAGATATACTCATTATCCTTTAAATATGCAGGCAATGTGTGATATTCAACAAGCTGATACTTAACTCCTCTCCAAAATTTCTTACTCTTCCCTTCTTTTGAGAAAAGTCTGCTCCCACTTTCGCAATCCATTTGACTTTCAGATGTTTCAGATAACACAATGCATTTCTCCTTCTGATCATCAACCATCTTTCTAATCATGAAAATCATACAAATAAAAGCTTGCAGTAATTATATAAACATCATTACACAAAATTCACAAAATTAATGAATTCTGCAGACAGAAATCAAAAAGAGTTTCCGTAAGATCAACAATCACCTATACCTATTAAGCCAAGGAATTACTATAGTTTCTTCATTCTAGATAATCAAAAAGCAAAGTCATGTAACAAAAAAGTTTTCTTTTACGCTACTCAAATAGAAACCAATACTTGATTTCGGAACAGCAAATAAAGTTTGTAAGTTACTTCTAAGATAGACCAACAGGGATGGAACTGAACTAGGATCAACAAGTTGGTGCGTGATTCTGAAGGACCAAAAAGAATGGCCTTCAGTAAACTCCATTAAAAAAAATAACAAATCACAAACGCATCCTACATTCTACACTAAAACAAGTAACTACGTAATCATGTATATTTCTTCATCAACAGAAGCACCAGACATTTACAAATTTGTAAAAAGAAGCATTATCTTCAAGCTCTAGCCTTGTATCTAGACTAAAAAATTGATGCAATTCTTATCATTTACCTCAAATTCTCAACAATAAACATACATGTCTGTCAAATCAACGCCCCTATCTTATCTTCAAAATAAGATTCTAACTTGATACCTGATTATCAGCAACAATTCATAATTCAATATTTGCAACTTCAATCACAGCTACCATCATTTCACATTTAATTTAACACAAAAAATTATCAAGAAAACAAGTAAAAAAATCAACATTTAACAGATGGGCTTATCCAATGATGACCATTTTCAGCTAAATTATTGCAAGAATCAAGAAATTCAGAAAAATGGGTAAATGGGCATGATCAAGAATTAGGCAGAGAACTATGAAACATTCAAATAAAAGAAGGGTAAATTATAAGATAAATTGCAGTAAAGAATTTACCTGGTAATTGCATTCGGGGCTTTGCTGATTGTAGAGATGAAATTATATAAATTTATTTATGGGGAGAAAATGATGTTGAGAAGGAGAAGAATAGAGATAGAAGGGGAAAGAGATAGAAGGGGAAAGAGATATAGAGATAGTCGCTCTCATTTTAACAAAATATCCACGTACTTAGGTCGGTACATGTACGATTAGGGGCGTCAATAGATCGGATCAGACATGATCCATATCCTGATCCGTTTAATTTTATCGGATTCGGATCGGATTTCAACCGGATTTTTTAGAGTGCGATCCATATCCTAATCCGTAGGATCACGGATTTTCGGATCGGAGCTCCGCTCCGTTTATATTTAAACAAAAAAAAAATTTCTTCACTTATAAAAATTTGTTGGAATCACTTATAATAAAAATTTATAAATTCAAAATGTAGTGTTTTAAAATACAAAAATACACTTGTTCAAATATTACAAGTCTTTAATAAATTCCGGGAGTTTAGGATTGAGAAACACTACGTTAATTTATATATATTACAAATTTTCTAATAAAATATGAGAAACTTAAAATTGAAATAGGTTGTACTAATGCAGTTCAATTATCTAAGTTCAAATGCTATTTAATTTTATTTATTTATTTACATATGTAATATCTTAATAGAGTATATATATACACAGATATATATATATATATATATATATATATATATATATATATATATATATATATAAGTCGGATCGGATTTTTTTCGGATAGGATCGTATTAAATCCATATCCTATACATATCGGATCGGATATTTTCCGGATCGGATTTTTTTCGGATCGGATATTATTTTAGGTGATCCATATCCGCTCCGTTAGCTCTTGGATCGGACCGGGTCGGACCGGATATCCGCTCCATTGACACCCCTATGTACGATCTTTCGAGGTTTTAAAAAAAAATAGCGAAAAAAGCCGCGCTTCGCAGCGGCGTTATGAATTTTTTTTAAATTTAGACAAAAAAATTGTTTTAGCTACTTTCCCGTCAAACATAATACTAATAAAAAAATATTATTATTTAGGTAAAAATTAATTTGGGCCGCCCTCCCCTTAAACACAATACTAATAAATAATCTTTTTTATAAATTTTGATACGAAATAATATTATAATTCCATAAACGTTATTTTCAGTCGTGTTCCCGTTAAACATATCTTCAATATATCTTATCGAAAATAAGAATTGTATATATTACTTTACATATCTTAAATATAAATTGTATTTTATCTATTATTATTAGTTTGAATAAATAAGAAAAAAATTGTATCATCTTTAGAATTCAATAAGAAATACTATTGTATCATCTTTAGAATTTAATAAGAAATACCAAATAAGAAAAGAACTGTATCATCTTTAGAATTAAATAAGAAAAGAATTGTATTACTTTTAGAATTCTTGGACCTGATTTTTTGAATTATAATTACATTTTATCTCCGAAATTCAAGAAAATTTAGAAGACTGAATCGAACAATCCTAGAGACGCTCGCATCCTCCTTTATATCAAACACAATACTAATAATAAAATTAGTTCGAACCGCCCTCCCGTCAAAGACAATATTAATCCATAATTTTTATTTTTATGATAAAATTAAATATTACAATATAATTTAGATCAAAATCAGTTTGAGCCGCTCTCTTGTCAAATACAATACTAATAAAAATTATTCTAATTATGATAAAATTAAAGATTATAATTGGATAAAAATTCCCGTTTTAACAAACAATATATTATAACATAGATAAAAAATTATTTTAGCCACTTTCACGTCCAACATAATACTAATAGAAAATTTATTATTATTTAGATAAAAATTAGTTTGGGCCGCCTCCCGTGCCCGTTGAACACAATACTAATCAAGAAAATTTACATTATCATAAAATCAATATATCCTATTTTATTTTATTAATTATCTATATTTTATGATTCCTATTTATTAGTTAAAAATTATTATTCTTTTATGGTTCTAATTTTTTTGTTATTAGTTTTTTTAGTGATTATTATCTTTATAATCCTTTATTTTCTATTCGAAATTTAAGAAAATTATATGACTAAATCGAAAATAAAAATTATACGTATTACCTTACACATCTTAAATATAAATTGTATTTTATCTATGATTGTTAGTTTAAATAAATATAAAAATTATTCTAATTATGATAAAATTATAGATTATGATTGGATAAAAATTATTTTGAACCGTGGTCCCGTTTTAACAAACAATATATTATAACATAGAAAAAAAATTATTTTAGCCACTTTCCTGTGAAACATAATACTGATAGAAAATTTATTGTTATCTAGATAAAAATTAGTTTGGGCCGCCTCCCGTGCCCGTGAAACACAATACTAATCAAGAAAATTTATTTTATCATAAAATCAATAAATGATTCCTATTTTATATATTCTGTTTTATTTTATTAATTATTTTCATTTTATGATTCCTATTTATTAGTTAAAAATTATTATTATTTTATGGTTCTAATTTTTTTGCTATTAGTATTTTTTTAGTGATTATTATCTTTACAATCCTTTATTTTCTACTCGAAATTTAAGAAAATTATAAGACTAAATCGAAAATAAAAATTATACGTATTACCTTACACATCTTAAATATAAACTGTATTTTATCTATGATTGTTAGTTTAAATAAATATAAAAATTATTCTAATTATAATAAAATTAATGATTATAATTGGATAAACATTATTTTGAAGAATTCTATTTGTTTATGATTCCTAAATAAGTAAGAGAATTGTACTATCTTTGCAATACTTTTATCTATAAAAGTACTTGAACGTGATTTTAGATTATAATTTTATTTTCTATTCAAAATTTAAGAAAATTGTAAGATTGAATCCAACCATTCTATTCGAATGATGCTGCTGGACAGAAGAAGAATTGAGCTGGGGAACTTAACAAGCTTGGTCAGCTTGGATCTTTACCTAAACAAATTGATTGGTCTGATTCCTGACACTTTGAAGAAGCTTCAGAAACTGCGTTTCCTCTATGCAATAAAATCTCTCCACAAATCTCAGTTTCCTCTTATTTATATTTTTGTTAGCTGTTTGGTAGGAGGAAGTATAAATTAGATAATTGTTACAATTATACGAGGCATAACAGTGTCTAATCTGTTTCTTGTCTTTGCATGGATAGGATGCTGAATAACAACACTTTGACAGGAACTATTCCTTATTCTTTGACTACAATCCGATCGTTGCAAATCCTGTGAGTATCAGTTGATCTTCTTTTTGTTTTTTGCTACCAAATGATCTTTTGGTTCTCATGATTTTTCACTATCTTTCTTTGTTATTTATATATTTATTAGTATTCTCCTATTAGTTTCAATTGCATATTATGACAAACATAATGATATTTTATCATCTATTATATATATATATATATATATATATATATATATATATATATATATATATATATATATATAATGCTGCAACATGAGTTTTGGTGAGCCAATTAAATCGCGTGAAATCACAATCTTATCCCTTTTCATCCCTTTTGAAATTACAATCTTATCCTTTTATATCCCTTTTTATTATTTATCTGTTTATTTTATCTTCAACCCTTCCTCTTCCCCTTACCAGTTAGTCTGCAAAATAAGATCAATATCTTAATTTAGTTTTTGTAGCATGTGTCGGTAACTGGAAGCACCGGATTGGGATCGAACCGCTAAACAGGGACAATACGTAAACATTAAAACAAACAGAGGTCTTGCGGTATATATCATTCCTGATATTGTGCACATCTGTGCGAGTTCTGAAAAAACCCGCTAGCCAAATTATCTTGACCATTTCGTGCAAAGTTCACACACATCCGACTATTAACAATTCCTCCATCAACCATTTTCTGAAGCAAACATTAACAAATTAAAACAAAGCGGTACACGGTTGTGTATCGCGGCGGCGTGATAAATTTTGATATGAATCAGTATTATAATACCATAGATTTTATTTTGAGTCATCTTTCCGTTAAACATATCACAAATAAAAAATATTATAATTGGTATAAAATTTTTTTTAAGTGGCCATACTTTCAAACACAATACTAATAATAAAATTAGTTTGAACCTCCTTCCCGTCAAAGACAATATTAATCCATAATTATTGTTTTTATGATAAAATTAAATACTATAATTTAGATCAAAATTAGTTTGAGCCGCTCTCTTATCAAACACAATACCAATAACAAAACATTATAATTTAGATATTAGTTTGAGTCGCCTTACTGTCAAACACATACTAATAAAAATTATTCTAATTATGATAAAATTAAAGATTATAATTGGACAAAAACTATTTTGAATTGTGGTCCCGTTTTAACAAAAATATATATTATAACATAGATAAAAAATTATTTTAGCCACTTTCTCGTCAAACATAATACTAATAGAAAATTTATTATTATTTAGATAAAAGTTAGTTTGGGCCGCCTCCCGTGCCCGTCAAACACAATACTAATTAACATTATCTTAAAATCAATATATGATTCCTATTTTATATGTATTATTTTATATGTTAATTATTTTTATTTTTTGACTCCTTTTATTAGTTTAAAATTATTATTCTTTTATGGTTCTAATATTTTTGGTATTAGTTTTTTAGTGATTATTATCTTTACAATCCTTTATTTTCTATTCGAAATTTAAGAAAATTATAAGACTAAATCGGAAATAAAAATTGTACGTATTACCTTACAAATCTTAAATATAAATTGTATTTTATCTATGATTATTAGTTTAAATATATATAATCATATTACTTTTGGCATTCCTAAATAATAAAAAAATTGTATTACCTCTAGAATTCGAAAAAAAAAATTGTATTAACTTTTGGAATCATTCAAGTTGATTTTTTAAATTATAACTATAATTGGATAAAAATTATTTTGAACTGTGGTACCATTTTAAAAAACAAATATTATAACATAGATAAAAAATTATATTAGCCACTAACCCGTCAAACATAATACTAATAGAAAATTTATTATTATTTAAATAAAAATTGGTTTGGGCCGCCTCCCGTGCCCGTCAAACGCAATACTAATCAAGAATCATTAACATTATTATAAAATCAATATATATATTTCCTATTTTATATATCCTATTTTTTTGTTAATTATTTTTATTTTATGATTCCTATTTATTACTTAAAAATTATTACTCTTTTATGGTTCTAATTTTTTGCTATTAGTGTTTTTTAATGATTATTATCTTTGCAATCCTTTATTTTCTATACGAAATTTTAAAAAAAATTATAAGACTAAATTAATAATAAAAATTGTACGTATTACCTTACAAATCTTAAATATAAATTGTATTTTATCTGTGATTTTTAGTTTAAATAAATATAATCCTACTCTTTTTAAAATAACTAAATAAGAAAAGAATTGTATTATTTTTAGAATCCAAAAGGAAAAGAATTGTATTAACTTTTGGAATCTTTGAACTTGATTTTTTAAACATAATCCTATTTCTTTTAGGATTACTAAATAAGAAAAGAATTGTGTCATCTTTAGAATTCAATAAGAAATATCAAATAAAAAAGAAAAGAATAGTCCTATTTCTTTTAGGATTATTAAATAAAAAAAGAATTGTGTCATCTTTAGATTTCAATAAAAATATTAAATAAAAAAGAAAAGAATTGTATCATCTTTAGTATTCAATAAGAAAAGAATTGTATCACCTTTAGAATTCTTAAACATGATTTTTTGAATTATAACTATATTTTCTATTCGAAATTTAAGAAAAATCAGAAGACTGAATCGAGCAATTCTAGAGACGCCCGCATCCTCCTTTATATATATTTAAGAAAAATCAGAAGACTGAATCGAGCAATTCTAGAGACGCCCGCATCCTCCTTTATATATATATAGATATATTGATTGATTGATTGATTGTTACAATTTATAACCGTTTATTTTGTCCAATATCTAGACTTTTGCATGTCACAGTTTACGATATGATCTTCAAAATTTCTTATATTTATAATCATAATCCATTTTTTCGTTAAAAATTATTATTAATGTTATGTATTTATAATTTTAAGATCTTGTTTGTTTATCTTTTTTTCATAAATAAGTTATTTATTGATAGTAAAAAAATATGAAAATTTGTTTGTTTTTTTTTCAAGTTTACCCGGACACATCCCAAGTAAACAATAATTCATGAAGAAGTACCATAAAAAATATGGAAAATGAGGGGAAAAAATAAAAAAAATATTTATCTATTATATATTTGGATGAACTTGAAAAAGAAAATTCACATTTCATATTTTTCTAGAAATATACAACTTAAATATGAAAAATAGGGTTTAAAAATAAGATAAACATAATCATGAAAATACAAATAGATAACGTTAAACAATAATTTTTAACATGACTGAATTACAAAAAGCAAGAGATTATTAAATTTAGATCGCAAACTATCACACAAATAAATATAGATAATCATATATGTTTGGCCCGAAGTTAAAGGTTTTACACGGACATAATTCAGATGCATAATTGCTTTACTGACCCAGGAATATCGATGTAATATATTTTGCTGATGAGACTTTTAAATATCAACAAAAATTTTATTATAAGAGGATTATTATGATAATACGTCACAACCAATTACGTATCAGCGTGATACTCTGTGGATAGTGGAATATCAATGTGATACTTTACCGGGAGTGGAACAACAAATTTATACGTTCAATTAAAATTTTGGACAAATTATTGGTTAAAATAGTCAATTTTTAACAGCATTTAATCAAAATTTGAATATTCAGGAATGAGTTTTAACTACCCACAAGATACTCCACTATCAAAACTGAACCAAAAAATACGTCATGTTTAGTTGAATATCAAGGTCATATTTCACTGTGTATGGAATATCATTGTGATACTTTGCTTACATTGTTTTAATAACAACTATTTTTAACTCACATTAACGGTTCATGCACGCTTAAAAAATAAAAGATATGTCTACACCGCATTGTAACAAAGGTAATGGCGTAATGCTACCTATCCTAAAATTTGTTTCCAAAATATTTTACCAAATGACATGGCAGACATGTATTTATTTCTAATTAGGTGATTGATGTGCATACAGTGAGTCTCATTATTATTGGTGTGGGAGGAACCAGTCATATAATACCATTTGAAGGGGGTGTTAATTGGGAACACTTTTTGGGATTTCTAGCATTTTCCTTGTAATAATAAAGATCCAAAATTTAATATTTATTTTTATTAAAAAAAAGGGTTTGGCTAGTTTGTGTCTGGCACATGCTAAGTATTTATTTATTTTGAGTGGTGTGATCGTTGTATATGTAAGGGGTCCATCATTATTAAAAATAAGAGTCAATTCAAAATGAGTCAAACTTATAAATTTTAATACTTAGCATGTGTTCATAAACACATAATAAAAAAATCGATAAAATATAGTTTTGTAATGTTTTTTTGATTTTTTTTAAAACAATTCACGTTTAAACATTTATTAAGGAATAAAATTTGAAAAAAATAGAGAAATTATATTACAAAAATCTCAAAATACGTGTCAGAAAAATAAAGTAAAAACCGCCGAGATTGATAGAGTGCTTTTTATTTAAAATTTGAGTATCGTGTTATAGTCGTGCTCTGAGAAGAGAGTATTATTAAACTTTTGTTACTGTAAAAATTAAGTGCTATTAGATTTGACCGTCTATTTAAAAAAAGCGGTTTTATATATTTTTCTCTAAAAATAAAATATTATTTATAAGAGAGTCAAAACGTCAATAATTCGAAAATGTAATCAACTTAGATTTATATAATTTATAAATTTTATTTAATTTTGATTTTATGAGGATTTAAGATGAAGGGGCCGTTTGGATGGGCTTAAAATAAGTGCTTCTTGCTTAAAATAAATAAGTGGAGTAGAAGTTAGAAGCAAGATGAGACTTATAAGTGATTAAAGTGTTTGGGAAATAAGTAGAAGTCCTGAAACAAAAGCTAGCATTCCTAGCTTTTTATAAGTGCTTCTTAACTTTTTACACAAACGGTACGAATAAGTGCTTCTAACTTATAAACCGAGAATCCCGACTTAAAAGTCGATCCCAAACACCCACGAAATATGGTAGAATTGATGTAAGTTTTTAAAGTATCTCCAACCATAGAAAGCCTTAGTTAAAAAGTATTGTCATATCAAAAATAGCAATCTCTTTTGTGGAATGTCTACATGCTCGTAAGAAATCTGTACGATGATTACCCCTCATTTATTATTATATTGAATTGATATATTTTATTTTAACAATTTAAAATATTAATAATATATTATTTTTAAATTATAACCAACCAATATAATCAAACAATATATCTTACAGATTCAACAAATTTTAAATAATACTTTACAAGTCCACTTTAACTAATGATTATAGTCAACCCCTTAAGAAACAAATGGTTCAAATTTTGGTCGAATTTCAAATATATTAAACAATTCAACAAATTTCATTTTACGAAATCCAAAAATATTCATTTTGAATATTGTTATATTTTAATAGATTTCAAATAATTTAAATTAAACAACATTTGATTTTAAAATATAAATTAAAATCCTCATTCAATAAGACTTAGATTTTATAATATAACTAGTATAAAAATCCGTGCGAGGCACGGGCCCGTAGTTTAAATAAATATTTATTTTTAAATTATGTATTTTGATTTTAATTTAATTTTTGTATAATATATTTGATTTATAATTTTATAAATATAAATTTATTTTAAAAATAAACTAATAATGTCAATAAAATATTTATTCAACTTGAACTAACCCAACATAATTTATATACCAGACGTTTATGCTAATATTAATTTGTCCAGGAGATTGTTTAATCAAAATTCGATAGCTAAAATTGATTTTAGATCAAATTGATTTGATATAATCATATGACAGATGACCATTAATTGAACTTTATCTAGAGTGCATGCATAGCCGGCACTAATTTTAAACTCCTTAATATATACTTGCACTTTGTCACTCGTCGATTGGATGATACATTCATCAACTTCAATTGATCATCTATTGCTCTATTATTAGTGAAAATGTATCTTTATTAGTTAAATAAAATGACATAATTCTAATTCAAAAAGAATTTTTTGCGCAAATTAATTAATCAAGAGTATTTAACCATCTTTCAAAATTAATTAAATAATGACGCTATTATGAATGAGTTATTAATGAATGTACTAAATACAATTAACATAAGTATAACTAACAAAGGAATATAATTACGGTCTTTCTAATGTGTGCTCATGGGCACATGGGCACATAATAAACACCAACTTTCATGAAAATAGTTTGTTTTGATTGGTGGAATTGATGTGAATGCAGGAGGGCCATTTACATTTATTATCTATCAACCAATCAAAAGTTAGTATTCTCATGGATGTTAGTGACTATTGTGTGCCCTTGGGCACACCATAGAAAATTCGATATAATTATTCAATACTTCCTCCGTCCCATTTTAGTTGTCACATTTGGTTTTGTGCCGGTCAAATTGACCAAAGTTTGATTGAAATTTATTAATTTTTTATCAATTGAAAAAATAAAAAAAACATGTCATCGGAAATAATTTTTAATCTTTTTAAGATATAATTTTCAGTTTTTTAAAATAATGTAAGAATGACTTATAATCTTTGGTCAAAAATTAGTCAATTTGACCAACAAAAATACAAACGTGACAACTAAAATGAGACGGAGGGAGTAGTATTTAATAGTTTAAATGTAATAAATGTATTAATTGATTGTTTTTTGTAATTATGAGATAAGTAGGGATATATTTGACTTTTCACGACCATTTTCTTGACAATTTTTTGCCTTAGTTGTCTTATTATATATATAAGTTGATTTAAAATGTTATGAGATACATATTTTGAAATCTGAATTAAATACCTTCACTTGAACAAATTTTTTTTTTAAAATCTCAATTAAATTCACGGCTGTCACATGAAAACCACCCTACTTGGAAAATAATAATACTCGAGTGAGGCTTTTAAAGAGTGTAATCTACAACCAATTTGGTAGTACAAAATAAAGAGGATTTTTGTGGGCCCAGACAGAGGATTTAAAACACAAGAATTTGCATTTAGTAAGCGCATATATGCTCGGTGCTTTTCTGAAACAAGAGCATTGAGTTTATAGATTTTCCGGCGATCGTGAAATATTTTCTGGTGATCAATTCAATGGTGGTACTAAGCACGACGGAGCTTCCTCCGGACTATGTGTCCCTTTCTGATCTGCGTGATCGGTGGTTGAAACAACAGAATGAGAAGAAGCAACGAGAAGAGGAAAATGCAGGGCAGAAGAGCGGTGGCGATGATTCCGGGAAGGGGGTTGTGGAGCTTGCGGGGGATGGAGGGAAAGTGGGTTTTAGGGGGTTTAGGGAGAGGAGGACTGGGAGAGATGGAGGGGATCGGGAGAGAGATGAGGGGAGAGGAGAGATGGGTGGGAAGGGAAATGTGGGGAGGAGGGTAGAGATGGGTGGCAAGGGCAGGAGGAGTATAAAGATTTGGTGGGGTTTTTCGGGGTTTGGGGAGATGAAGGTTGATGAGGGAGAGGATGGTGATGATAGAAGTTATCGTGGGGAGAGAAGGAGGGTTGGGGGTGTCTGGGAGAGAGATGAGGGAGATGCAAAGAGGGGAGAGGTTTCGAGGGGTTATGCGGGGTTTGAGAGAGGTTTAAGGGGGAATGTGGGTGGTGGTGGGGTGGTGGAGGGTTTTAAGGGGGGTGGGAGTAGGAGGGTTTATGAGGCGGAGGATGTTGGTGGGGATCGGAGGGGGTTTGGAAAAGGTTTGGGAGTTGAGAAGAGAAATGTGGTGGATAGTTTCAAGGGGTTTGGAAAGAAGAGATTTGATGAGACAGAGGATGTTGGCGAGGATTTTAGGAGGTTTGGGAGAGGTTCGGGGCTTGGGAAGGGGGAAATGGAGGTTGAGAAGGGGAATGTGATGGGTGGTGAGGTGATGAGGGGTTTGAAGGGGTATGGAAAGAGGATGGTTGATGAGGTGGAGGATGTTGGTGGGGATCGGAGGAGATTTGGAAAAGGTTTGGGAGTTGAGAAGAAAAATGTGGTGGATGGTTTCAAGGAGCATGGAAAGAAGAGATTTGATGAGACGGAGGATGTTGGCGATGATTTTAGGAGGTTTGGGAGAGGTTCGGGGCCTGGGAAGGGGGAGAAGGAGGTTGAGAAGGGGAATGTGATGGGTGGTGAGGTGATGAGGGGTTTGAAGGGGTATGGAAAGAGAATGGTTGATGAGGTGGAGGATGTTGGTGGGGATCGGAGGAGGTTTGGAAAAGGTTTGGGAGTTGAGAAGAGAAATGTGGTGGATGGTTTCAAGGGGTATGGGAAGAAGAGATTTGATGAGACGGAGGATGTTGGCGAGGATTTTAGGAGGTTTGGGAGAGGTTCGGGGCCTGGGAAGGGGGAGAAGGAGGTTGAGAAGGGGAATGTGATGGGTGGTGAGGTGATAAGGGGTTTGAAGGGGTATGGAAAGAGAATGGTTGATGAGGTGGAGGATGTTGGTGGGGATCGGAGGAGGTTTCGAAAAGGTTTAGGGGTTGAGAAGAGAAATGTGGTGGATGGTTTTAAGGGGTATGGAAAGAAGAGATTTGATGAGACGGAGGATGTTGGCACGGAGGATGTTGGCGAGGATTTTAGGAGGTTTGGGAGAGGTTCGGGGCCTGGGAAGGGGGAGAAGGAGGTTGAGAAGGGGAATGTGATGGGTGGTGAGGTGATGAGGGGTTTGAAAGGGTATGGAAAGAGAATGGTTGATGAGGTGGAGGATGTTGGTGGGTATCGGAGGAGGTCTGGAAGAGGTTTGGGGGTTGAGAAGAGAAATGTGGTGGATGGTGAGGTGTTGGAGGGTTTTAAGGGGTATGGAAAGAGGAGAGTTGATGAGCCGGAGGATGTTGGTGAGGATTGTAGGAGGTTTGGGAGAGGTTCGGGGCCTGGGAAGGGTAAGAAGGAGGTTCAGAAGGGGGATGTGATGGGCGGTGAGGTGTATGGAAAGAGGAGGGTTGATGAGGTGGACGATGTTGGTGGGAATCGTAGGAGGTTCGGAAGAGGTTTGGTGGTTAATAAGAGAAATGTGGTGGATGGTGAGGTGTTGGAGGGTTTCAAGGGGTATGGAAAGAGGAGGGTTGATGAGATGGAGGATGTTGGTGAGGATTGTAGGAGGTTTGGGAGAGGTTCGGGGCCCGTGAAGGGGGAGGAGGTTCAGAAGGGGGATGTGATGGGTCGTGAGGTGTTGGAGGGTTCAAAGGGGTATGGAAAGCGGAGGGTTAATTATGAAGTGGATGTTAGGGGGAAATTTGGAGGTTTGGAGATGGATGATGGTAGGAAGGGGAGTGTGAGGTATGGCGGGGATCGCAGGAGGTTTGGAAAAGGTTCAGGGGATGGGGTTGAGAAGAAAAATGTGGTGAATGTGAGGGAGAAAAATGTGGTGGGCGTTAAGGTACTGGAGAGTTCGAAGGGTAATGGAAAATGGGTGATTGATGAGGTGGAGCATGTTGGGAGAAAATTTGGAGGTTTGGAGCTTAGTAGTGAGAGGGAGGGTAGTGATAAGTATGGTGGGGATCGTAGGAGGTTTGGATTCGTTTCGGGGGTTTGGAAGGGAAGAAATGAATTTCAGAGCGATGTGAGGGAGGAAAATGTGGTGAATGTTAAGATGCCGGAGGATTCAAAGGTTTTGGTTGAAAGGCGTCTGAATGGCAGGATGAAGGGCAAGTTTGGTAGGGATCGTCGTAGGTTTGAAAAAGTTTCAAGGGCTACGAAGGGAAAGAATGTAATTGATGTGAGGGAGGAAAGTGAAGTTGTGGAGGGAAATGTGGTGGATGTAAGTAATGAAAATGTAGTGGATGGCAAGATGTCAGAGGTTACTGAGATTGTGGATATTGGGAAAGAATTCGGAGATTTGACGATTAACGGTGGTGGAAGGAAAGGTAAGTTTAAGCCCGGTGGAGATCATCGTAGATTTCGACACCGGAAGAAGAAGATATACGTTCCTGTGAGCAAAGGAAATGAAGTTGAGAAGCCAATTCCGATGGCTGTGAAAAAAGAAAATGAAGTTGAGAAGCCTATTGCAGTTGCTGCAGGGGGAGAAAAGGTAGATGTGAAGCCAATTTCGATGGCTGTGATAAAAGAAAATGAAGGAGAGAAGCCAATTGCAGCTGCTGTGAGGGGAGAAGATGAAGTTGAGAAGCCAATTTTGCTGGCGGTTAGAAAAGAAAATGAAGTTGAGAAACCTATTGTGGTTGCTGTGAGTGGAGAAAATGAAGTTGAGAAGTCAATTCCTGTGGCTGTGAGAAAAAAAAATGAAGTTGAGAAGAATATCACAGTTGCTGTGAAGGGAGAAAATGAAGCTGAGAAGCCAATTGTGGTTGATGTGAGGGTAGAAAGTGAAGTTGAGAAGCATTATCTGGTGGATGTTAAAGAAGAAAATGATGCTGAGAAGCAGATTCCAGTGGCTGTGAGAGATGAGAATGAAGTTGAGAAGCAGAATCTGTTAAATGTGAAGATGTCGGAGACTCTGAAGGGTTTTGGTCATAGGTGGGGAGATGAGGCGACTGGGGGGACATCTGAAGGTATTCCTCGTAATGGTTGGAGAAAGGGAAATAAGTATGGTAGGAGTCATGGGAGGTTTGGATCCTGGAAGAATAAGCAGACAGAGAGTGGCATGATGTGGGTGAAAAAAATGTGATGCAGGAGCTGATAAACAAGCTCAGGTAATTCTTAACTCTTGCTGTATTTATTTATTTTTATATATCAACACTATACTTGTAGTTTGCTTGTTTTGGTATTCTTAATCATACTTGGTTATATTCACTAATTTTGGCAATAATAGCTTGGTTTATGGCGGGATTAACTGCATTTTATATGTTTCGAATCTTTTTACTTACAATTAATTGGTTTGGTAGAAGGATAAGAGAGAGGAGTTAATGAGCATTCTTTCTCAGATAGAAGTCTCGAAATATTTTCCATTGCTAGTGAAGTAGATTCTGGTAAAATCTTTATTAGTCTTTAATGTTTGTTGATTTCATTTTGAGAGATACTACATTATAGATCAATGCTAATTAGGCAGTCAAGTTTTCATAATATAATCATCTGGAGACGATGAGAGTGCCAGTTTTTGATATTAGTAGGTTTGCCAAGAAATTGAATGGATGTAGGATCGATATATTGATCCCGAATTGTGAATAGATCTCTAGTTTAAATTAGTACGAATTGTGAATAGATCTCTAGTATAATTTTTTTTGATATGATAAGGATTGTGAATAGACGTACTAAAGAGCTCTGCAATTCATATGCTTTTCCGTAATCTTCTATGCATTCTGCATTATGTACTGATTTATTTTTGTTTCCAGGTGAAGACGACGGCATGTCAAGTGGAATGATTGTGCACAGATGAGTTGCAGCAACATTACAAAGCACCATTTCACCATCTCTCGCCATGTAGATGTATATCGAGCTTGTTCTTTAGGTTTCATAGTTTCAATTGTAAACTTTAAATGCTGTTCTGGAGCTCGGTGCTGAGCCAGTTGTGTCCGATTAGGTCCTTTCTCTTTTTTTTTCGTCAGTTAAGACTCAGGGTCATGGGAGACTCTGTATTGTCTGATAAACATAGGCCTTTTTCTGATGAAAACAGCCCTCTCTGGTATAAAAGAGAAAAATATTTGGTCCCTTTTACAGGACTTACATTTTATGATTGCAGTCATATTTTCTAATGTACATTACATATTTGAGTCTAACCGTTGGCTTGAAGAAACGGTATTTAAGCTATAGTGTAAGAATGAGGCCGATTGGACTGTGATCACTTCCATCAACATCTGGAAGAATATATGAGTCGTAAACCTTGTCCAAGACAGACTCTGATACAAGGAAGTAATCCAGGCGCCATCCCTTATTTGTCCCGCGTCCATCATTCCAACCCCAGAACGTATAGCCCACAACACCAGGATGCTGATTTCTAAATGTGTCGACAAATCCCTTGTTCAAGAAGTTCATCTCAAATGACTGCCTTTCTTCAATTGTAAAACCAGCTTTTTTCAGACTTCTTGCAGGGTTATGGATATCAATTTCTTCATGAGCACAGTTCAAATCTCCCGCCAAAACAACAGGTTTCGCCTTCTCCAGCTCTTTCACATAATTGCTTAAACAAGAATCCCACTGTGTGACTCTGTATGACAATCTCTTTAGATACCTCCCTGAATTCGGAACATATGCACAAACTAAATAATATGTATCAAACTCGACAGTCACAAGACGCCCTTCGCTATCATGATCTGATACGCCAAGGCCATAGCTCACGGAAAGTGGTTTGATCCTTGAGATAACTGCAGTACCAGAATAGTCAAGCCTGGAGACACTACATGTCCAAAAGCTATCTTCATATCCATCAATAAGAGAGCACTTGATTGCCTCCACATCTTTCTCCTGTATATAAAGAAGAAATTGTATTACTTAAACATCCGTGTATTGCAAACTGCCAAATAACACCACCTCACATCCTGTTTAATTAAACAAACCCCTAGGTCATCAGCAGTACACCACAAAATGACGGCTCACTATTTTCCGATCCAACGATTTTGAAGTCATTTACCGCTTCCTTTTCTTTTTTTGCGGCTCATTTAAAAATCCAGGTCATTTATTTTCCAATCCAACGGTTTGGGAGCCATTCATCAAATAAGACTTAACTAGAAATATTTGTACAAAATCCAGACCCTATACATGTGTATATAACAGTGGCGTATTCGATTAAGATTTTAACGGATTAATAATAAACAGTGACTTATTCAATTAAGATTTTAACGGATTAATAATAAACAGGAGCGTATTCAATTAGGATTTTAACGGATTAATAATAAACGAGACGAGATGTACCTGTAAGTGAGTTTCTTGCAAGCACAAGACATCAAAGTCTTCTCTCTGCGCCAGCTGTACCAGGTAATTCCCATCCAGTTCCAGTAAGCGCTTCAAGCCGTTGACATTGTAAGACAGAATCTTGACATGTTTAGTGTGAGGTGTAAGAGGAGGGTTTCTCATAGTACGAGGATTGTAAGGGGCCCACCCATGTTGTGGATTCCTGTGTGTAAGAAGAGTCCAGGGCTCAGCAGACATGGCTAGGCTTATTGTACGGGAGAATCTAAGCAACGGTGGTGGAAATAAATGAGTCAGGGGAGATAAGGTATGGCAGAACCCTAGTTTTTTCAGAGTTGAGACACGAATCATTTGGCTTAAAGAACTGTAAGGGAAAGAAAAAAGAGAGAGAAGAATAAAATTAATTTTTCTGTTGAAAACTTGAAATAGTTAAAAAAAAATTAAAACTCGTTTGAAATGCCTGCAATTATTTCATTTTTTTATATGTATTTTTAGGTTTAGAGAATGTAATTTTTTTTTTTTGGATTCTCTTATAGTTATCGATATGGAAATGTGTTTATATGTTTCCTATGTTAGTTCTTCACTTCTTTTGCTCTTATATATTGGTCGAAGAAAATTTGAGATATAATTAGAAAAGGAAAAAAGAAAAGAAGATTTGAGATACGATAATACTAAAGTTGTGTTTTCGCTTCGATTGAATAGAATAGAAAGAGAATGAAATGAATTTTGTATCTGATAATTAAAACAGTGCTGATAAAACTTAATTTTCATTTATTCGATAATTTCATTCTTACTATTTTAACTATAATTCTAAGTTCACATGTTTTGGAAGGAAAAAATGCTCACTCTATTTATACATCATTCTTCCTTACCATCTTTCTCACATTCATATTTTGCACTAGTATCTCATACTTTCTTATTTATCATTAACACAACTATATAAATTTTCATTTCATTTCATTCCATTCGTCTAAGGGTTTTGAAACTAATTTTTTTTGGCCAATTTAATATCTAGTTGATTTTTTTTTAATTTTTTATTATAATTAAATAATAATACTTAATTAATGATTAGAATTTACTTTCGGAACTCATATAATTTTGAAAATATAATAATAATTATTTTTTTTAAATAATAGACTTCGCCTTAATGAAATGAGTCGCTGCTATCTTTTATTTTTATTTTTATAATTAATAAGAGCACTTCCAGACGCAATTTCAACTGAAAACCAAATTGGATTTATTTTCAGGGAAAAAAAAATCAAATTGGATTTTGAAGTCCGTTTTTTCATTAAAAAAAAATAACATAAACACCCTTTATCCAAAAATAGTGACCGTCTGCGTGTCCCAGATAAAATAAAGAACTATGATACTTACAAAACAAGAATTGTTAGAGTGAATCATCATCATCTATATACAAGAAAAACTAAAGAGCTTGATCTGGAACCCAACTGGGCCATTGCTGATCTTGATTCTTGAAAGATATATAGACACACATATATGATGCTACACGATAATGGGGATGCACCTTCTCGGTGAGTGATGCAATTCTGCAATTGTGTGTGCATATATATATGTATGTATTTGTGAAATTTTAATCATGTTTCTATAGTTGCTTGAGGGTATATTGTGTTTCTTGGCTCTACTTGTGTGATTTGGTGATAAAAGTTTGATCTCGACTTAACTGGTAATTAGGAATCTTTTAGATAAGCTATATGTGTTTAGTGCTTGGTTATGACCCTTTTGTACTTTTATGGAGTAACCCTTTTAGGTTTTATGTAAAGCCAAGTTTTAAAGAATCTTGGAAAATATTTTCTGGAAGAAGCACTGTTTTATTACAATTTATATACAATATAGGCAAAAATTATGAAAGGCCTCTTGGTCGTAATTCCTTAGTTCTTTGTTAAGTAAAAAGAGTGTGTTAGTAAGGAAAGTAGGGTGAAGTTCAAATGACAAGCATTTATTTGTTCGGAGGATCAAGAACCAATTTGTTATGTTTAAAGAGTACCCGCATTTAATTAGCAAAAAAGAAAAAGAAAAAAAAAGAGTACCCGCATTTACCTTGAAGCAAATGATCATGGCTGCATAACAAGATTTTGAATTCCATGTCTCCATCTGTGGTGGTTTTCTATAAAAGCTTACTCTTGCACAAACACGCATATTAGACATCTGTGCTAGCACATATTCTTTACAGAAAGTAAAATAAATGTTCGGCTTATTTTGTTTCTAGTGTTTTTTACTATTGCACTTACAATTTCCAGGTTTGAATTGTTGGATATCGTTAAGAAGCATTCAGTGTTATTACGGAAAGAGTCTGTTGACGATCAAGATGTTTCTGATGTGGAAAAGAATCACGGATTTTGGCATGATGTCATGGAACTGTATTTTGTGACTGGTAAGGAGGCAAGGAGACGGTTGGATGATGATCTCATATTCTTTGTTAGGAAAACGGTTGGTTCACTTCTTTTTTTTTTTCTAATGCTTTTGGTGATATCAGATATGTAGTATTGTTTTCTTTTTTTCCTCTGCCAAGTCATCATTGGTTTGTTTATTATCTTGCTTCCAGAGCATGGATGGGTTTGAATTCATTGACAGTGCAGAGGACGACTCCCCTTACTTTGTGCGCAGGTGGGCACCTGAGGTAAAGGCTATTAATTTGAAACAATTTAAAATTTGCTCTGGCCTTAAGATGATTCTAGTTAACTGTACCAGTTGTTAGATGCTCCATTCTTCTCAAGCTTTAGTGAACTCTAAATTACTGAAATACTTGGCGTTGATTCTTAGTTTTGGGTTGTGACTTAGTTTTGAAATTGCTTTTAAGATTTCTGCAGATAGTGTAGAAAGTACAAAGTTGACTTCTTGCTCCCCCTCCTGAAAAGAAACTTCTCTTTGCAGATGATTGATGGAAGTCGTCTGTAGAAACTAGAATGTGTATACTTGTAGAGACGTGTTTGTAGAAACATCAACTGAAGTTCCCATCGTAAAGTTTGACCACTGGCATAATGTCATTTCTCACTTAAGTGGAAACACAGTTGTTAACATCTGTATTTTATCATGCAGTTACTGCTGCAGTACTGCCTAATGTTATTTTGTATAAAATGATTAGCCAACATAAAACTATCACCTTTAATAATCAGTTGTTTTTTGTCTTTTACTTGTTGACTTGTTGGGTTTGCTTATGGTCCATGTCCTTCACAAAAAACATGGACTATGATCTTTATTTTATTGATTTGGCCTTCTGTTCTATGATGTTATTTCCAGTTGAATAATTTAGTGGAGAAGAATGCAGTAAACGTGGACTGGAGATGCTCATTTTACTTGAACTTAATTGCGCACTCTTCGTTTAGTGTAACAGTGTTAATTTGCAGGTACATTATCTTTCCATACCCTTAATAGCTAAAACATGTTTTTGCCCTGAATTATGTAAAATCTTCTGCTTTTCATGTGGGCATGAGTGTATGTGTTTTTCTCGGGATTTACTTGTACTTGCCTAGATTCTGAATTATCAGGAAGGGAAAAAAATTATTGCATCTGCTTGCTTTGGAAAGAGTCTGGTTTATCAAGTACAGTTGAGTTGCTGCCTGCTGGTTAATATTCCGACAACTAATTCTAATAGTGTATCATGATTAATACCCTGTTGAACTTATGTTCCCCTCTAGGTTGTTGAAGTTGATAATTGTACTTCATACCACATTCTTTATTACATCTAGTCATGCCTGCATCTGCAAGTCAGTGTCCATTTCTGCTAGCAACTTTGACTATTAAAAATTAAAAATTTGACTTGATCAGCTCTTTTGGAGGAGAACTTCTTTGAAGACTTACTTAACTTTCTGTTAAACCGTAATTAAGTGGGTTGCTAGGTCTTTGTATATGCAAATATACTATTACCAACTGCAGCCTTGTGCAGCTAATGTAGTGTTGGAAGCTTCAGGAGTAGCATGATTTTCATTGTGAACTAGAGGGACAATACTGAATTTTAAACTCTCTGGGTTTTGTTTCCGAATAATAAATAGAAGGGAAAAAACTGAGTAACTTAAAAAAGACCGCATTTGTATCTTAATCATCTTTTACTGTAATGTAACTATGAATTTTCAGCTTTTGATAATAATACCAGTACTGCACTTAATTTAACTAGGACTTTTGCTTTCAGTCATCAGGCTCTTCAGAATTATCAAAGTGGTGAAACAACATCGATATCTCCCATATGTAAGGTATCAATATGCTAATAGTTTGGTGATGAAACTTTATTATTGATGAAACAATGTGTCCCGGAGGGGAGGGCAGTTGTATATTTCGTATATTGTTTAATATAATCATGAATTTATTAAATGATTAAATACATATATATAAAGTTGAAGTAATTTGTTTGCTACTTATTTATTTATTTATTTTGTGTCCATGTTTGTCAACTTCTTTATGCTCACTATTTCTGACTTCTTGCATTTGATTTGCATATGTACAGAATTGATTTTGGTGCGCATTGGTCTTTGATTTGGTTTTCATTTATCTTTGTGGGAATTTTTTAAATATTTTGTAGCTTAAAACTGAACTTTTGCTTTTTAAATAGAAGATAACTCTCTCTCTATAATATATATAATAGATATATGTTTTATAGATTATATATGTGATGTTTTTTATTATGTGGGCCTCACGTATTCTTCGTGCCTAGGCTCCATGAGGGTCTTGCGCCTCAGTGTGCCTCTCGCATTTAAGTACCTTGCCATCTACTTATAAGTTCTCCTATACGGCTAAGCCACTGGCTGGCTTCATGTTCATTTCTCATGAGTGGGTGTTACTCTTATTAAAAAGTTGAAGCCTTTGTAGTTAAGAAAGTTAGAAGCCTTTGTAGGAAGCGGGTCAATTATAATATATTGCCAACGCATGCTTATATACTTGAAATGGATATAAATTCAATTGGTTTCTCTACTTGTGTTTCGGGAATTTAAGGTGATATCATGTGAGGCAGAGAAAGGGAAAAAACAAATAATTAATTCGTCAAAAATTCAGAATATAATGACATATCCTGTATAAATCTTCTTTATGTATATGTTCTGATGCACAAAATTTCTTTCAATTATCGTATTTGGTCACTCGGGTTAGTTTACAGAGTATAAGTATATATATTGGTATGCTTTGTGCGCAGGTTGTGAAAACTGTTTATGCATCTCCAGACCGTGTAAATTTCCATGTAGACTCAAGGAAGGCTAGTATTAATTCGTTGCCAACACCATGATTCTCAAAATAATGTTCTATCTTTGTCTTCATCCATAACTTAGCAAATCTGGTACTGTTCCTGCTGTTTATACAGGAAGTAGAGACAACTCCTTCCTATCCAGATGTATGTTTTGCAGTTGATGATTTTGATTCCACTTTTGATGCAATGGTAACTCTAATTTCCAACACATTTTTTAGTTATGAATTCAACTTGTTTTTTTGGTTCCTTGGTTGTATGTTTCTGTCCTCTCCGTCATAGCTCCAATAAAGGTTTGGAAAATGTCAAGCGACTTTGTCCCATAGAAATAACAAACACGTTAGAGTACTCGATCCATGAAACAATCGAAGTACATCTAGTCATAGTCATTTTTTTAGCATTATATCTTGCACAGTTTAAGAAAGAGAACCTATGTTGTTCTTATCTTAGACATGGCTAGGTTTTCCCATCATTTTACAATCTTGGTTGCAAAATTAAAGAGAACCAGTTGTTTCCTTAATATACTAGGCAGTAGAAAACACGAGGAAAAATTTAATATGTTCTAATGTATTCTGCATTTGATCTATTGGTGATGGGTGCCTCTTTTTTTTTTTATTTCACCATGTGTTTCATTATATATTCATGTGCATCTATGATCATGGTTATGTGTGTGCAAGTGTTTGCATCCAATTAGCAGGGGGTTACTTTCATATGACTATTATATGTGAGTAGAGGAAAAGGATAAAAAAAATTAAAACACAATTATATGTGGTGCAACTAATTGCTTGTATATGCATGTGCATCTAAGATCATGGTTATGTGTGTGCAAGTGTTTGCATTTGATTAGCAGGGGGTTACTTTTATATGACTATTATATGTGGGTAGAGAAAAAGGATAAAATTTTGTAATACACAATTATATGTGGTGCAACTAATTGCTTGTTGCAACTTGCAATGTGTCATTTCTGTTGATATTTTCATTTTGCAGGTGCTAACTGATGTCGACCATTGTTTCTGTGTTCTCCTACATGCACACGGTGGAGCAGCTTTTCCTAGTGAAACAATATCACAAGATTCTAGTTCTAGTGACAATTCTTCAGCAAATTCCGGAAATGATACAGGAAAAACAAAGCATCCAAAGGTTTGAGATGCCTTTTTGCATGCTTGTCGTGTTGTGTAGTTCCATGTTTTTGTGCTGTAATCGTCCAACCCATACACGACAAGAATTTGTTAGCGACATGAAGTTGTGTCTACATGTGGTAAATTTGTCTAAACTCCGATGGAAATTACATAGACAAACTAACAGGATTACATTTCTGCACCGATACAAATCTTAACGAAAATGAAAGTCTAAATTGGATATTTTAATTTTTACCTTTTCAACAGTATGATATCATCGTCAGCCATTTAGAGCTGAAGATAAGAGAGGTCGTAGTAGTAGATTAAAGCGGCTAGGAGAAAAAGGAGATAGAAACCCAGGGTAGTCCGACTTTTTACTTTTGAATCTGGTATTAATGCATAGTACTTATGTTTGTAAGTATAAATGCATGTAGTTCTGAATATTTGATTTTTATATAACCCCAAAGTTTTTCATATCCACTAAAAGCGACAAGCGTCAATGGTTCCTATTTTATGAGCCAATTGTCATCAATTATATCAAAAATTGAAATCAGATTATAAATTTATGATGTATAATTACAGTACATATAAAATATATAAATGTGTGTGTGTGTGTGTAGTCCGAGCAAGTCACTAAACCTACTTCGTATTAGATGCTTGAACAGAAACACTAAATTTTCATGTTGTTTTGTGTGTAAAATTGCTCATGCATTACATCTATTTAATGAGGCATAAGGGTATTGAGTTCGCTTAAGCATGGGCATGTTGAGTTTCTGTCATTTATTATTCGGAACGCAGCTCTGATGAGCTTGAAAGCATTTGCTTTCCCTGCCTACGTTACCATAACAGAGACGGGAGTTAATTGCCTACCATGACAGTAAATCTGGTTCCAGTCTTGATGGTGGCAAAAGTTGTGATGTTATCTTTTTGCTAGACATTCTGGTTAAGATTTAGATGCTGTCAATGGTGCTACTAGGCTTAGTTTATGACAATGTTACATGTTGTTTAGAACATAGTCATTTTCAGTTGTAAGGACTTAAAAGTGGGTAATGCTGTTTTTCTTTATTTTACAAGATGTGATACATCATGTTAATTTCCCCATTGAATATACATTAGGAGCCTTGCCCCTCTTCTTTTATTGGGTGGTGTTTTGGTCTGGGTTCATGAAGATTGATAAGTTCTTCTCAAAGATGTTAGTTTTTGGATGCAGGTCACACTTTTCTCAGGATTTGTCAGCTATCAAATTGTCCGAGAAGCAAGCGATGGTATAATCATCTTTATATTGTTTTTGGTTGTATTAAAATTTTGAAGTGGAATTGTGGAAACATTATATAACTTAACAATGTTGCACTTGGGGCACCATAATTTCTTTTATGTCCATGTTCTGAAAAGCTATAGTAAGCAACTGCCATTGTGGAATCTAACTTTAAATATACCTTCCTTTTTGGTTTCTCATCTAGAACTGACAATTTGCCAATTTGGTACACGACATGTACATGAGAATTAGTGTTTGGATTTGACTTTCAGGTTCGCAAAATGAAAAGGTACATGAACACACAAGAATACACAGATTTTGTGTCATGTTTAGCTTCAGCAATATTTAGACCCTGTACCCCACCCACCCGAAAGAAATTAAATCGACTCCGTTTGATGCCTTGACTATTGGAGGATGACGTCCATTCCCTTCCGTTTTAGGACTTGCACAACCTTTAAAGGTTTTTATTATATATGGATGGATTATAGTTGTCATTAAGTCAACACACTTCTTACCGGTTTATGTTATTAAGATGACTTAATTGTTTCAGTTATATATTGAAAATATTGTGAATCACATGGATTTTATACTTCTTAGTTGTTGCTCTACAAATATTTTGAGTGTTTTATAATTTATTATTAAAATTGAATAACAAAACCTGTCGATACCCTAGTTGATTGCTTTGGCCCAATGCACTTTGGACTTAATCAGGGTTCACATATGTCGCAGACCTAAATTTTAGATTAAAATTCGGGATTTGACTCTGGTTGTTAGAGATGGTATCAGAGTTCTACCCGGTCAGAGGTGCCTGCCCGCTGCCTGAGGTTTGTCTGTTCAATTGTTTGCTGTGTTGATTTGTAATTATTAGGCGGGTGTTTCCAGATATCTTGTCCCAAAACCGTCAATTCATGATCTTTTGGAGCTTGTGGTGGGCTGGTGGATGACCGTAGTTGGTTGCATTTAGGCCATTGGACTTGGGTGGTTGGAAAAATGGAATGAAACATGTCCAAGTCCAAGCACTCGAGTCAATTTCCCAAACTGTCATTTGGGATATGCATGGACCAGAAAGAGGATTTTAGAAATTTAAAGATGCTGTTTAAGTGAACAAAAGTCCCTAGCTACTTTAGGATGAGTACCAAAGCACAAATCTCCTTGTTGTAATTCTGTTTGCTCATGTGTAGTAATTTAGACTTACCTTGTTACTGTTGTATTATTGTATGGATCAATTACCTGCTTTGACCTATATTTCAAGATCTGAATTCTGACCATGTATATGCCAACTTACAGCTGGTAAATCTGGATTCAGTAGTCTTTTGTCAATTGGTCATACGTCTGGCAAGACACACAAGCTACACATGAAAGGTCCTGGAGGTCGTGGGGAAGTTGAAGTGGCCATTTCTGGTGTTTTAGGTATACTTGTACCTGCCTGGCTTAAGTCGAGATGTACTACTTAATAGTCTCTTTTGCTTCTTCAGTTTGAATCTGTCTTAAAATGACTAATATAGCCTTATGCAAACCATATTTTATTTAACGAATCTTGGTTACTGTTCAGATGGAAGCATGCAGGGAATACCCTCTTATTCGTCAGCGAAATCGTCTAAGAAAAAATCTCGAATCAGAGAAACAGTACGTAAAGCAGCGATTGTAGCATCTGCGACCGCGAAGCATGTATATGCAGCTGGTGAAAGCCAGAGTTCTGACAAAACGCATCCACTGAAGTGCTGTTTGATGTCCATATCATTGCCCTGGGAATGTATTGCTTACGACCTCTTATTTAAGGTAAGAATCAGTATATCACAAGTGCTGAAATGTGAATCATGTCAATGGAGTCTAAACTCACTAAAAACTACGTAGAGTAGTTAAACTATTGAGCTAACTGCAGAATCCACTCTCCTGGTTTCGTAGGGAAATATACAGGCGAACTTGCAAGTGGCTGATACTTAGGATCTTCAAGAAAAATGTAAATACGTTGTTCCGGTTGTTTTATATAGAATAGGAATCCACATCTTCAAGGAGAAGAAACACAAGCGGGGAGGTTCATGCAGCATGGAGAAGGAAAATGATACATTTGAAAAAGACACTGATATTTATTTCCTTGGATGTTATAGGAAATAGAACAAAGATATACCAGTGAAGATGGTAACAAGGAAATGTAAGCAGATGTAATAATATATGTTACTAGTTAGTCGACATAAGATTATTTATGAAAGCAATTTGATGTTTAATACTGTAGAACTTTGCTTGAGCCCGAGGATTTATTTTATCAGCTGACTTATCTCTGTGAGTTCTTAAAAAAATATTCGATTTACTGGTAACATTTTAAGTTGACTGAAAATCGTGATTTATTCTTAAAAAAACGTTATCGACTTACCTATTACACTTTGACTTCACTAAAAATTCAAAATTTCAAATATCACTGATTCATAATTAATCTTAAAAAAATATTTTATTGTTTATCAATTATATTCTAATTTGACTGAAAATTCATAATTTATCAAATAAATCTCCAATAATTCTGAATTAATAAATCAGTGATCGTGTGACAGTCCAAAATATCGGTAATGCAAAAGATATTCCTTACTTATAAAAATAAGTACCTATGTTCGTCCACTGAACTTAATCTCAAATTAGGGTTTTGAGAGTCTCCCAAAATTAGCCGTCACTTCTCCATTCTTCACCTTCATCCTCTACATCCACCAAATCATTTTCGCTCTCCCATCTTCTCTACTATTTACCTGTTTTTTGTTTTTCAATAAAATCGAGTGTTGCTTAAACCTCGAAAATTTCAATCGAGTTTTATTTTCAGATCTGTTTCGGATTTGAGCTTGGACTTGATTGTTTTCTGAATAAATCAGATCTTTTGAAATCAAAGGTCCGATTGTGTTTTTCCGTCTCGCCTTTTGGCGTGTGTTGATTTAGTACCCAATTTTTGGGTGTTATATTTGTGGTTGTTATGTCTTCCTGCATTATCAATGAGAATGATTGGGATGGAGTTTTGGGAGATCTGGTTTATCGCATCATTAATACTTTCGGCATGTCTATAGCTGGCTCCCGGAATGTAGATAGCTGGGGTATGCTTGGAACGGTGGTGATCGCATGTGCTCACCTTTCACAAATTATAGTTGTTCATTATTCGAGGATTCTTGTTCCTCATTGCTTAGTTTTTGCAACTGAGTCGTCTGAATACCGCAACAGCCATGGAACTATTGTGAAGGTCAATTGTGAAGCTACCATTTTCGGGATTGATGTAGGTTGGATTACTCGAGAAGCCTTTGTATTCATTTTCAATTTCAAGAATCATTGGATTCATTGTGTTAAGCAGTCTGGAAACAATGCGGCTATTTGTTTAGCTCGTTTTATTGTTTATTAACCTGATTGCATTGTCAGTTGGGGATCTGTCCCGACTAGACTTGTTTTAATTTAATGGAGTGAATTTGCATTTTGTCAAAAAAAAAAAAAAATACCTATGTTCAAGGAAAAACAATTCTCATTTACATACTACTATTTTCTTAAAAAATTTACTTGTTTCTGAAAAATAAGATACGCCAAATGGGTGTTTGAAAAACAGAAACAAATGAACAAAAACACTATATTACTAACGCAAGTCAAAGTCACAACACATAAAGAAAAGATACAGCAGATTCAAATAAGTACTTCATAGCTTAATTGTGAACTCTAATTCAGTAAGATAACAAGTCAGACGTTTCCCAGCATTGACATAAAAGCTTGCATGCGCCACGTAGTTTGAAGATCTCCAGGTTAGAGGATCAAGGTGTTACAAGAGGGTTGGGAACTGATGTTATTGAAGCTGGAGAAGATCGACTCTTTTTTAGGAATGATCCCAGCACTGCTATTAGAAAGCAATCGACCCGCTGCTGTCCCAGTTCCCACCCATGAGATTAAGGACTGATGGAGTTCTGGGAATCACTTGCACTATTATTGGAACTATGCAAAACTTCCCCGAGTGGTCCACCCGCAGAAGTACCCCAATTTGCATGTCTTTGGTTCGTATCTTTGATGAATGTATTCATTTCAGAACCCGCATGAGCAGAGCCAAGATTGCACGATAATCTTATGGGTGAACATACAAGGTTTTCATTGGTAAGAGATGAAGTTGATGATATGAAATCTGCAGCACCTACTGGTAATGATATGGAGAGTCTGGTCCTGTCTAGTTGGGCATCAGTCTCAGGCCACGGGATAGCTTGGGGCTCAGACTGGCATTTCATCCAGTCACCCATGAACTGTCCAAGTGAATGCTCTGATCTATATTTGTCTTTATCAAGCTCTGCAGAAGACCTATAGCTTTTGCCTTTGATCAATGAAGGAGCTTTCTGGAATGGGTTTAGCATCGAGTCGGAGCATTGAAGTCCAAAGTCCATTGTAGAAGACTCTTGATATGGAATATGTTTAATATTTAAGAACCCACTTTCATTCAGAGTATTGACTGGACGTTTCATGGGAAGCCCTTCCATCTCTTTCACTTCCTCATGGATATTAACAGATCTCCTGCTTGAAGAAAATTATTCAGGTCTGACAACTGAGAAGACTAGCAAAAAGAACTAATATTCATGTAAGTTTTAGTGTGAAGCAATGCTGCAAATTGAAATATGAACACAAATTATTGCTAATATGTAGTTTAAGCCTAAGTTGCTTAGACTCAGGTATGAACACATTCATATCTGACTATTGGATTCCGGCCAAACGAGAAAATAACCTATTTTCTGATACATGTACAGAGACTCCGCGCAATTTGTTGATAGATACCTCATTATAAGGATACAATATCTTATCAGATATTAGACATGATACTCATAGTATACATGATTTTTTAAAATAGCAGATTACAGGTACTAGTTTTTCTTGAAACTAATTATGTTGGACTTCTATTATCAACACCAATTTTAGGATAATACCAAGGGATCTTCTCTCTTTCTCTTTTATTTTCTGCATCACAAGTACATCTCATTATATGGTCTTTCAGTTGGTCAAAGTGAATATAACATGAAATGAGTATCGTGTCCAAGGAGGCAAGGAGTCGACACAAATGCAGAAGCCAGAAACCAAAGAGTCTGAGTAACATAAGTTTCGATTATGTTGCTTATATAGGTAAAGCTAAGTCTAGAGAGTGAATGTTAATCTACAAGCAAATAGCAAAATACAACAGAAAAAATAATTGCAAGAACTGTATTTACCTTTTAGGGTGAGGGGATGTGGTGGGATTGGGTGTGCCTTGTTGCAATCGGTTTCCTGAGAGACCAAAATTGTTAAATGTATCGCTAGCTGGAACCACCAAGGCAGCTGATGTGGAAGAAGACATAGGCGGACTCTTTGTGGTGGTATTGGTGGTTCCAGAGACGTTATGGCCAGTTTGACCTTCCACAGGCTTTCTTGAACGGGATCTTTTTGTGTGTCGATCACAATATTTTCGATCAGCGACAGCCTCTCGTGAGCAGCGCCATTTTTTCCCATCTGTCCGACGACATCTCCCAAGATCAGGATCAGCATTGTTAGGAAATCCCAGATGAAAAGCACCCCATTCAACTGTTTGATGAACATGAACGCAATCAATTAAGATATATGCATGTGGTCACATGACCTGAAATCAGTATTAAAAATGCATAAAATCTATATCATGTGTGAGAATTTGGATTTATGCTTAATTATAACATCAGAAATTTCGATTCGCTTTTCTTCACTTGGATCAATGATTTTTATGCACTAAAATTCAGTGCGAATAGTCTTATTATTTTAGGGTCTGAAGCTTTTATTTTTCTTTGAATTGCTGATGCAATATAATCAGATCCATTTTGCTTTCAATGTGGCATTCAGGTAGTTATCTTACTAAAGGTTAGCACTAATGTTTCATTAGTGTAACTATAGGAAGACTATAAAGGTAGATTTAGTGCAGGAAGCCCGATAGTTCCTTAATGTTTGTTCATAATCAAATCTTGAAAGTTGAAATTCTACATAAAGTGTGTAATGTGCAAAGCAGTAATACACCCTTAAAAGTAAATTTTTTTAACAATCTTCTCCCTACTTGAGAGCACCTATTCCTTAAAGGTATTCTCATAGAGAATAAATATGTCCTGTGTAAAGCAGTTGTAAAGCATAACATGCATATCTTTGTAGACTGCACTGCAAGTTTGCAAAGGAGTATTAGAAAGCTGCCAATGTTGAGGTTAATGTCAACGAATGGGAGCAGTGGGTTTATTTCATATTTCAGAGTCTCTCCCAAAGTGTGGGAGGCCAACACAGTCATAAGTTATGGAACAGTGAAGTGCTCTCAGCAATCCGGTCAAATCTATTGCTCTATTGTTTCTCCATGAGTTCCAAGATGCTAATATTCGGCATGGTAGCTTCAAGTCAGGAGTTGCTGGCAATGGGGTAGTTTGCTGCACATTTCCGGCAGCAGGTACCATTAAAATTAATTTAGATGTTGCCATTGATGCAATAAACAGACGAGTGGAGTTAGGAGTTGTGGAGTGAACTGGGGGTAGTTACTAAATTGTTGGACTAAGGTCTGATAGGAAGGTGGTCGTCACTGTTCTCAGAACTATGTGTCTCAGAAGGGCTATAAGCACCTCACAAGCATTTCTCTGGAAAGGGCTGATGATGGCGTCTTTTCTAAAAATACATTTCTCTAAGTGAATTCTAAAAAATCAATATCTTTTTTTAACATGACTCCTGCGGAGAAGATTGGAGACAAGGAACCCGTTTTCTTGATTTTATGGTGGGTATTGTTCAAGAAAATAAGAGAAACAAGCAAACTGGCGAATTGCCACATCGGACCAACTACATAACAAAGTGAAGGTAGAAAACTGCTGTGCATATAAATGACAAAATGGAGGTAATATGAGACCACAATGCAAATTTACCTGGTCTAAGATTTGCGCCCAAAGAACTGGAGAACCGAGCAGATTCCATTGCTTTCTTAATGGGGTTGAGGAGGTTAGAAGGCACAGGATAATTTGCAGTCATGTACTTGTAGATTAAGGCTTGGTGTTCTAGCTCCATCCATTGTGATGGAGTAAATGGCCCCTTAACCCCTGTTGATATTCCACCATACAAGCCTCCAGAGACAGGGCCTGAAATAAATAGTTCCCAAATAGTATCAGTTTTCAGTTGGAACATAAACCTCTGCAAGTGCTGACTGACATATTTGATAAGAAATCTAAACACTAAGAATGACATAGAGGAACATAATCAGAATCAGAATAAATCAACGATGAAACAAGTGTCATATGCCTTTTCCAATAGCTCTAGTCATTCTTGTTATAATTTTTTTCTTTTTGTACTACACAATCATGAACAATATTGATACACAGCCAAAACCTCACACTTTACACCAAAAGAGAGGAATAACAGTTCTTTTTTTTAACTTTTAAATGACAATAATTTACACCAGGTCATTTGATTTTGGCAAACCAGCTGAGCTTAAAAGCTATATAAAATCGCCAAATCGACACTATATTACGCTCTACAAATCACCAAATCGACACCATATTACACTCTACAAATTGCCAATTCAACACTATATTACCTAAACCATTGTCTCATATAAGAGATGGGTGTGAAGAATTTGAAGCCTGTATTTTAAACAAAGGTTTATACATAAACACAAACACTTGGATAAGTATGTATGGAAGGCATTCACAATCACAATACTTAAAAACATAACCCAAATAACAAACTAAACTAAACAAATCTCTAAAGTCCTTCACTAGAACATACTCAAATCCTTAAAACCATAAGTGCAAATAGCCAGTAACCCATATCAAGAAACATAGCAAAAACATCAGGTTTCTACCCGTTCAATACAACACACAGCCTGAATTGCTTACACACACGAGGGGGGGAGACAGAGAGAGAGGGGGGAGGGAGCGAGGGAGAGAGAGGGGGGAGGGAGCGAGGAGAGAGAGGGGGAAGAGAGAGGGAGAGGGAGAGAGAAGGGGAGAGAGAGGAGGGGGAGGGAGGGAGGGGGGGGGGGGAGAGAGAGAGAGAGAGAGAGAGAGAGTGAGAGAGACCTGTAGTGTAAGAGTGAGGAGTTGCAACTTGATGATGCATCCCTAGAGGGTGAGAGTTGGGGGAAGAGAAACTGAGCATTTGAGACTGCCCATTACCAAAGAGAGAACCAGAATCAGATCTCTTCTTCAACATAGTATAATTTCAAGATTGCAAAAAAACAAAAACCTTAGTACTGTTTGTTGGCTTGAACAGGAAAGTGCTACTACTAGTTTAAAGCCATGAATCTTGATAGTTGAGATTAGGACAACTTGTTGGTGGTCTGAAGATGTGAAGCAAAAACGGTAGTAACAATCCAACCCCAAATTCCATTAGCCAATCAATCAACCCACCAAACTAGAGATAATTTTAAACCCACATTAAATGCAGCATTGGGCTTGGGTGCCTGGTCCTTCCAGTTCACACAACGCATGCGCTACATGCGTGTCATGCCAAGAAAATTGACTGAACCAACAATTTTAGGCTTATTATTGTGATACATTTTCTTGGTCCCTGCAAGTCATTCTCATTTCTTTAGGCAATATAATGTGTATATAAAATATAATTTTATAATTTTTTTTCTTAAAAACTTTTTTTATATAAATATTTAAATATTAGATATTTTTGGAAGAAAAAATTTATAAAATTATATTTTATAAAAATTTTAAAATACGGTCATGACAAGATCTCCCAAGATAATTTATCGGACAAAGTTTAAGATTTAACATAAATGGGTTGCATCAAAAGAATAGTGTTACACAAAATTATAATCATTTTGTTGGTTTCGTATTCATGAATACTTTAATATAATGATGAATTTAATATTAATTTAAAATATTAATGATCAGAAACGTATGTTGGGATAAAAACAAACAAAAAAAATATTAAGAGATGAGTACCACTGTATAGTGTACAGTATAAAAGAGAGTGTTGCAGTTGCAGGTGATGCAGTAGCCGCATTATACAGAAGAAAGAGCTGTCTTGCATGAAGTGACTAGATGAATGGGGGCAGATTTGAAAATCTATCCCAGCTAGTAGTATCTATCAATCCCCTGCCTCACTGTACACCTATTCACCTTTGGTTAAAAAAGTCAGTCATTTAGTCGCAGTGCAAAACATATGGCAGACTTGTTTCTTGGTTTGTTTTCTGCTTTAATTTTTTCTTTCAAGTCCATGCTACATGAAATCTTGAATACATTCATACACATACAAGTCTCGAGTCCCCGTCAAGCGATTGATACAATTATTACTTAAAATATTTTATTTAAATACAGAAATCATATCGTTTAAATATAAAAAACCGTTTCAGATGTTCGAGACCTGCCTATAAATATGTCTATTAGTCGCTGCATCTGCAAGTGTGTGAGAATATACTCCCTCCGTCCCACCAGATTCTTTACAGTTTCTTTATTTGGCCGTCTCACCCATTTCTTTACGTCACAAAACTTTCCTAAAATAGTTAATAGGTCCTACCACTTTCTCACTTTTTCTTCCTTTTCACACTACTTTTACTCCACCAACTCCCTTTTATATATTAAAAATCAATTGGTCCCACCACTTCACCCACTTTTCCTTCTCTTTTCCACTACTTTATACATATTTCTTAACATCCGTGCCCAAACCCAATGTAACGAATTGGATGGGACGGAGGGAGTACATTTGAAGGGCCTTGATCTTTCTTTATCAAATACTCCACACAGATCCCTGTACAAGAATGCATGGCTTATGCCCAACACTTCTTGATGTTGTTCATTCTCTTTGTTTATTATTCCTACTTTCTTGACCTCTATTCCACAGCTGCAAGCCTGCAATACTGAGATATATTTGAACTTTGAAGTATTATTTGTTTGTTTTTCTGTTTCAAGTCATTAAGCAATGAAAAGAAAGATCAACAATGGCAATAATAACACTAGTAGTCCCAACTGGCTGGGATTTTCTCTCTCACCTCACATGAAAATGAAGGAGACTGAACATAACCATCATCACTTCACTACTTCACTTTCCTCCACAGTTTCAACAAGCTTCTATGGCTCTTCTCCCT
Organism: Daucus carota subsp. sativus; assembly: GCF_001625215.2. Lineage (NCBI taxonomy): Eukaryota > Viridiplantae > Streptophyta > Magnoliopsida > Apiales > Apiaceae > Daucus > Daucus carota. The sequence goes on along the minus strand of NC_030385.2, from coordinate 43,715,094 downwards.
CAACTTATGCTCAAAATGGTGCTTTTCACTCTCATTTACCTGTGATGCCTTTGAAATCAGATGGTTCTCTTTGTATTATACCACCATTCTCCACATCACAAAGCCTGCAAGGTAACAAAATGAGTATACTCATCTCAAATCTTGTTTGTTCAAATGGTCATTTTCAATTTTTCACATTCTAATTGTTGGAACTTGTTAGGTGGTGCAAGCCAAAATAGGGAGAGTAAGGCTCTCAGCTTAGACAGTGTTTATTACCACCAAAATGCTGCAGACCAAGAAGCTCAAAGGCAACAACAACAACAGGAGATGCAATATTATTCTGGGATGCATTGCCATCAGTTGTATCAAACTGCTTCTATGCAAGAAGCCAGAGATTCCCAGGGTGGAGATATTTTTTCTGAAATTTTCCCAGGCCAAGAGATGAACACTGGCACCATGGTTCACAATGATGGTTCTGTTGTAGCTGCTTCTGGCTCTGTTGGGTCAATGGGTTTTGGAGATTTACAGTGTCTGAGCTTGTCCATCAGCCCTGGCTCTCAATCAAGCAGCATCACAACTCAAGCAGAAATCTCACCTGCTAAAAAGAAAGGGTCAGCCAAGATGGGCTCAAAACAACTCAAAACCAAAACTATTGACACTTTTGGGAAAAGAACATCTCAGTATAGAGGTGTCACCAGGTTAGTTCAAAATATTCTTTTGTTCATCTTTATCTGTAACTTTTTTTGGCTATATTTTGTGATTCATATTGTAAAACGTCATGTATTGATTAGGCATAGATGGACTGGTAGATATGAAGCACATTTGTGGGATAATAGTTGCCAGAAAGAAGGCCAAACAAGGAAAGGAAGGCAAGGTCAGAATTTAAAATGAAAATTGCATGTTTCTCAATTTTTTTGGACAATTTTGGTTCATGCTTTTGACTTGTACAATTTTGGCACATTAATCTGACCATTTCTTTTGATTATATCTTGTCATGCTTTTCTATGATGGGGGAATATTTGCTTTACAAATCAACTGTTGATGCATATTTTCAGTGTATCTTGGTAAGCCATTTTACTTGTAGTGAAAAAACTCAGCTGAATTATTAGTTTTTCATCTTTAATCAAGCCATTGAAAATGTAATTTTTTTAGGGGGTTATGATATGGAAGAAAAAGCTGCAAGAGCTTATGATTGCGCGGCCTTGAAGTACTGGGGATCTCAAACCCATATTAACTTTCCTGTATGATTTTAAGTACCTATCTTTTAAGTTTATTGTTTTCTCACCAGATTGAGTTATACTGAATTATTATGCATTTTTTTAAGTTGGAGAGCTACCAGCAACAACTCGAGGATATGAAAAGCATGAGCCGACAGGAGTATGTTGCGAATCTGAGAAGGTAATGCTGATGGCAGAATATTTTTTTTAAGTGATTAGTTTAGCAGCATTTTGAGGTATTAATTGTCTGTTTTCTGATTTCTGTTTCTAGGAAAAGCAGTGGGTTTTCGAGGGGAGCTTCAATGTACAGAGGAGTAACAAGGTAGTTGATGAGGTTTATGTATTAGTGCTGCAGTACTAGTAATTGATAAGTAGTAACATATGCATATTCAGAGATTTCACATTTTCTTGTTAAAAACTTTATTACTAGGCATCATCAGCATGGAAGATGGCAAGCTCGAATTGGCCGGGTTGCAGGAAACAAGGACCTCTACCTGGGGACATTCAGTAAGTCCTGCCCTACATGCACATTTTACTCTGTTAAATTTACTTTTGCTCTTCTGATTTACAGTACCTCAGAAACAGAACTTAATAGCAAAATATGCATGACATGGTTGTTTATTCTTGAATTTAAACTTTACTTTATTCGAGCACAAGTTATATTATCCAGTAATATAATGAAATTAGGACTAATTTATAAATTTGAGTTGTACTGTGAATGCTTTGATCCTTCTTATACTTATGGACTCTTTGGTGACAATGTGGTTAAATCTTGATGGTTCAGGCACTCAAGAGGAAGCAGCTGAAGCCTATGACATTGCTGCTATTAAGTTCCGCGGGGTAAGTGCTGTGACAAACTTTGACATTACAAGATACGACGTTGAAAAAATCATGGCCAGCGATGCAATACTTGCTGGAGAGCAAGCCAGGCGCCTGAATGACTCAGAAACAACTAATCACACGGGTATTGTTGAGTACATAAACCCGTTGTTAGTACCTTCAAGCCAAGGTGAATTTTTCCAATCTGCTAATCACAAGAATGCCAGTAGTTCAGATTGGAAAATGGTGATGCACCAGTCTTCGCAACAGCATGAACAAAATCCTAATTGTCTGGAATCACTTGCTGAGCAAAATACTAGTGTTGAACAAGAGCAGCAACAGCAGCACTACAAGAATTTGTCTTTCTCAATGGCTCTCCAGGATTTGATCAGTATCGAGGCCATGAATTCGACGCAACAGATGTTTGATGATTCATTGACATCAACAAAGATTGATAATAGTAACCATTTCTCAGAACCATCTTCCCTGGTTACTAGTTTAAGTAGCTCAAGAGAAGCTAGCCCTGAAAATTTCGCGGTCATCACAGCCTCAATGCTGTTCTGCTAATGCAACTTCAAGTTCTTGGATTTCATCAGCTCAGCCAAGCCCTCCAAATGGCTCACTTGCTGCTTTTTTTCTTCTTGTACTAGTGCTTGGCAAGGGATTCTGTGTTTTAGTTGCATGTGAAGGCTTGTTTATTTGCATGAACAACAGAAGACAAAAAATAGTAAAATTTTTGTGGTGTTTAGGTATTAAAAATAGGGCCAGTGGAAGACATTAGGGGCCATACTATTTATTTAATTACTTGAAAAATGGAGGGTATGGTTTTAATGGAGGGATCATTACATAGAAATGCTATTATATTTTATTGTTGATTTGCAAAAATTCTAAAATGGTTATTTAGAGTGTCAAAGATTATGCATTTGTATTAGTGTTAAAAATCTTAGATTAATCTTTTAAAGTATTTTACTTTTACCGATTATATTCTGATTTGGCTAAAAAAATTTGATTTATCGAAAAAATCTGAAATAAATCCCGGTAAATCTTTAATTGACGGGTCAACTAATTGATTCTGATTTCTACTATCATGAATTGTAGTATAAAAATGTCTATATTAAGTTTTCTGATGATAAATAAATGAATCAATCACCTGTGTGGATCCATGTGTTTCATGATTGTATCTGCTTTATTTGAATTCTTAAACTCAAAGTACAAAACCAGCTGAATGACACTCTCGATAATGTAAGAGCAAGTCCAAGAGAAGCCCTATAACTTGTCTTAAGTTATAATTTAAGGCACTTGATGAAAAATGTTGATCCAAGAGTGTCCTAGTGATGCCTTATATCACTAGGACAACCTCTTCAAGGCCTATTAATAGGGCATCTCTCTCCTTGCCCTATCCAATATTTTAATATAAAATTTTATATCCACTCTCTTTCTCTCTCTACTTAATATTGTGTTTTAATGATGAAAGGAAGACTTTAATAATAAAATATTAAACATATATTGAAAATAAGACACATTGTTGGAGTTGAACTTACATAATCATGTCCTAAATCACTAGGACATCATATTTTATATTATATTTGGGGCTCTAACTAGGAAATTGTTGGACTTGCTCTAAAAGGGTGTTTTCTTGGTTTGACCACACTAAAAATTTCCCTATTCATCACTCAAATCTGCATGACAAAATGATTGTAAATCTTTTGGATTAAGCTTTCTTTAAAGGCAAAAGACATTCTCTTGAATTATTCAAAAAAAGGTGGGAAATATTCTCATCCCCCAACTTTCTTTTTATTTAAAAGATTAGATGGTCATGATTAGTTGCCACTTTTGTCTGCTATTTTATGTCAAAAAAAGAAAACAGTAATCCAGTGATTCATTAACTAAAAGTAATTCCATGTCCTTGTGTGCCACTAATGAAAGATGAAATGATGATTAGTGGCCTTAATCAAATTAGGTCACACGTGAGACCACCTCTGTGGTGCACTTATGTGGTGTATTAGTTGTGAAATCTTGGAGATTAAGATAAAGTAGGTTGAGTTAGCAGACAAGGAGGAAAATTTTGGCAGGAAAGATGAATTAATCATCCAAAAAGACTGTGCATGCAAGAATTTGTAGTGTGGAGATGGGCTCCTGAGTGAACACTTAAATTTACCTAACCGAGTACTAGTAATTGACATGCAGCTGGTATAAACCATACATTTAAGTGGAATTCTAGATCATCTAGTGAGATGTAGATACAGGTTAACTAATCGGTTGATCTTATCGATTTAGGATATTTCAAAATATTTTGAATAAGTGTTGGTGAATTGATTGAAAAAAATTAAAAAATAGTTAAGATTTTTCAATATATTAGAGATCTTTAGAACACTGATCGGAAAATTACATAAACGTGTGAAACCCGAACAAGCTTCTCTAGTTATTTCTATTTTTGTTATAACATCGTAATGCATAACTAAAAAGGAATTTTTATCATGTGTCTATAAATCCATTGCTAAACATCAAATTTTATAAATTTAGCTTATTTTCAATAATAATGGATCATCCGCGTATATAAAAACTGCGTCAATCTAAACGAACTAAATATATAAATTTAATATTTAGCATGTGTCCACCAAGACACACTAAACAAACAGATTAAAAATTACACTGTAACGCATGATTAAAAGAATTTGAGAGGGGAAAAAATTGAAATGAATAACCGAAAGAGAAAAAGGAGGTCCACTTTGAGAAAAGAAAGGCACATTGAACAACTATGATATGTTTGTTTAAAAAGACAACAAGTAGAGAGTTTTATGGTCAAAAGATCGCAACACTGCGGCTTTGCATTTGGCATTTTTATATATACAGTAGTGTTTCTTTGGTTTTAGTCAAAAAAACCATAATTACACAATTGCCGGACAGGTAAGATCAAGTAAAACAAAGTTTAATCACTCCCCGTGGGCTATAAATTCGGTTTTAGAAATTGAAAATCGAAGCTGATCGGTAAATTTATCGATTCAATTCTTTCAAAAAAAATCTATAGATTCAAAATTAATAAAAAATTTATCAATTTTTTTGGAGTTAATCAGAGATTTTTGATCAAATTAATTTGCAATCGACAAATTGAGAAAATATTTTTGGAAAATAAGACGATGATTAATAGAAATTTGTCAATAAATCATGAAAGTTTACAACAACGCTATAATTCGAGTTGAGCTGGAGTTTGAGCGTTTTACAGGATAATATACATGAAATTATTACTGGGCCGGTCTCTCCAACTGCTCAACAAGCTTAGTATGATTACAAGGCCTTTGAAATTGTTCCCAAGCCCATGTAAGGCAGCCCAACACATTGTCTGGGCTACGTACCTCGAACAATTAATAGTCCGATTGATGATATATCAAACAGTTGAAGCATACAGTGATGGAAAAAGACAAAGAATCAAAGGCTTGCATGGTTGTTGACGAACAAAACATGTTAGAGCTCTAGTGTGGAATTAAAGATTGGACACATTCATCCAATAATGTCACTAAGCAACACTTTTTATACACATGCATAATGTACCTGCATGTAAAACCATATAGAATCATACAAACATGGGTGGCACGATTAATGGCAGGTCAAATGTCGAATTCTGTACCAGACTTGCAGACAAACTTCTTCCACCCCTCCCTCCCCTCCGGTCTCGGTTTCAGTTTCGGTTTCGGTTGCGGTCTTTCAAATTTTTCAGAATACCTTTATCTTATTTCTCTAATTTAAAGAAAAGCATTATTATAACATACGGTAAGTGATAGTATTTTCTAATGCATATTAAATTATTAATTCACCGATTTAGCGATACATTCTAATTTATGTAAAAATATTCTGATAAATCTCTTATAGATTCTGAATATTCTGAATTGATAAATCAATTGATTAGTTATGATTTTTAATTTCTATGACCATAATATTATGTAACATGGGAAGAAAACAGATATTGCAGTATTAATGAAGAATACACATACAGCTTGTTGCATGGGCCAATTTGCATGGACCCTTTTTAATTAATTTGGACATTTACCCAACGGCAGGTCCATTATAATTAAAGCCTGTGTTTGCAATTTTATGGCACGAATTAATTTTCAATTTTTTTAATTAGTGGTTGGTGTGACCACTATTTAATGTAATTAAATGAGTGAATTTAAAAAAAACAGCAGGTCATAAAGGGATATTCAACTTCATTAAAGAGAGGCTCCAGCTACTCAACCATATTATCGGTGGACAAATAAAGAGATGACCAAAAAGTACAGAAAGATACTCCTATGTCAGAATCCAATTCATAGCCTTGCCCCAATCTATTTTTAGCCACATTTTTATGTCAATACATGCACATTTGATCAGGGTGCTCATATTTCATGTAGCACGTTTCACAGCCCGAAAATGACTCGTTTTTAAAAAAAATTCCGAAGACTAGATTCTGACTCGGATTTTTTCTAAATTCTCCGAAGACCAGGATCGTACGAAGAAAATTGCCAATGTTTACATATCGATCAAATTTACACAAAGAACAGTGCTTAAAAATCTGCACAGCTACTAAGATGATCTGAAACTGCACACATTTGAAATAGCTTGTGTTCTTACAAAAGAATAGTCTAAAAAACGAATGAATGGCTGAAACGTAGAACTGTGGATTTTCAATAGTAAGTACAAATGAAATCACAAGACTGGCTACTAATTATCGAATTTTCATATAAAATCATCTACCTCCATTTCTGTGCACTGGTATTTGATCATTCTGCTGCATGTCCAACCAGAAGTTGCTGGAATCAGAACCAGAGTTTGAACGAGGAAGACAGGGTGTTAACTCACTCATCGACAAAGTTCATTTCCGTGTTTGATCTTCAATTCAATATCTACAAAAGCCAGAATAGCTTTCTTTACAATGTAATCCCTGCAAAGCCTACCAATGCTCCTTTAAGCAACCTGCTCGCCAATCAAATCAAGTCCGACCAGTAGAAATGAAACCCCTTGAAAGAGTAAGAAGTAGAAATGGATTCCCTGGGCAGACAGCAGGCTTCGGGCTGAAGCTGTCAAGAGAAGAAAAGCTAGTGCGAGCTCTTTCGTGTATAGTCTGTTGTGTTTTACCTTCTTAGAAGCCATCTGCTCCTTCTTGATTTCCTTTTCAATTTCTCCTCGCATTTCATCTAAATCTGGCAATGAGTTGCCCCTTAGAGGCTTTTTTTCTGGGTCTTTGTCAACTAAGGAAACGAGATCTCCTTCTGAGGAGCGTCCAGATTTCTTGGTAACTACCCATTCGTATGCACTTCCTAGTTGAAATAAACCAGAAATCATGGCATTGAACTTGGTTACTGACATTGTGTTCTCGAATAGAAGGTAAGGGACAATGAAAGGAAAAGATTTTGGGGCTGGGAGTATGTTAAGAAATGACATGGTTGCTGGTATATAACAAACAACCCATGCTGGGAGCGTAGCCTCCGGTATGAACATAGTCATTGGAAGGATTATGCAAAATAGAGTGAAAGAGTAAAATGGAAGTATTAATTTTCTTAAAAGGAAGAAGAGGAATATCATATTGAACTTTTTCCATAAGCTTATCTGCAGCAATCAGAAGTTACATTAACACAATGATGGGTCACTTTAATACCAATTAACTAGAACTTACATCAGCGAGTGAAGAGTTTGGTTTTAAAAAATATATTTGTGTGAAGATAAGACCATACAAGTTTTTTTTTTTTGACAGAGAAGACCATACAAGTTAAATACCTTTGAACGGATTATATCAGGCAAACAGAGACGAAACAACTGCATCGGACCAGAATGCCATCTGTGCTGTTGTTTCCTGTATGCCTCATAAGACTCCGGCAGTTCACATTGACACTGAAATTTGGATTACACAAACAAATGTTTTCAGCAAATGATAAGAATTCCAAACAAGCAGTACTGATTGTACTACATGTATTATCCATTGAAATTTACCTCAACATCATTAAGGAAGATGAATTTCCATCCATGGAGATGAGCTCGGACTGCGATGTCCATGTCCTCAACTGTGGTCCTCTCTAACCAACCACCGGACTCTTCTAAGGCTTTGATCCTCCACACCCCAGCCGTTCCATTAAATCCGAAGAAATTGAGTAGAATCCCATTCACCTGTTGTTCTACTTCAAAATGAAATGCCAAATTAATATTTTGGAGCCTCGTCAACAGGTTTTCTTCCTTGTTTACAAAGGACCATCTTGTCTGGACCAACCCTAACTCCTCATTATCCTACAAAGTCATAAACCCCAATACATTGAAATACTGATACCACAAAAACTTGTATAATTAGCTTCTCGCCTGATGCGTGTTTGCAGTGACAAAAAAGCAGTGGCGTAATAATCAAGTTAAACAAGAAGCAAGGAAGTTTTATTACCTTAAAATGTGGAACAGTTTTCTTAAGAAAATCAGGGTTGGGCTGAAAATCGGCATCGAAAATGGCAACAAATTCATAGTCCTTAACATAACTACAATTCATCGCAGACTTGAGATTTCCAGCTTTATACCCTTCTCTATTCACCCTATGCCGATACAAAATGTTTGCACCCTCTTTGTGCCACTTAGAAACCTCATCTTGGATCAACAACTGTGTAGTTGGATCATCCGAATCATCTAAAACTTGAATAAGCAATTTAGATTTTGGCCAATCCAAGTTACACACTGCTCCTATAGACTGCTGATAAACCTAAAAACACAAACTTCCAAGTTGAAAACAATGAATAATCTCTTATTTTGTCTGAATTCAGACTAAAGCGAGAAACCAAATTTCAGACAAAGAACAAACAAATGCATACAAAACTCACCTCTTTTTCATTACACATGGGGATCTGGACAAGAACCATAGGGAAGTAACCACCAGTACCATCACCAGCTTCAAGATCTTCTAACCCTTGTTTCAAAACTGGCTTAATCTTCTTAAATTTAATCCAAAAACAACCCAAACACAAAGCTAACCTATCCAAACTCTGGATAAGAAAAAGTATAATACAAGAATTGGCAAGGAATTGAAGAGGGGGAGCAAGATAATCAACCCTAATCGAAACCCAACTGGAATAAAGCAAATCAAATGCATCTTTCAGCCCTGATGGCCTTGTTAATGTATATAAATACTCTAACTGAAGATCTGGTTTACCTAAATGCCAGCCTTTATAATAAGCAACTATCTCAAAACCTAATAACAAAACAGATAACCAAAGAAACACCTTTATACATTTATAAAACCTTGATTTCACAACTGGCCTTTCAGACTCATCGGAGTCCGTTTTTCCGGCGGCAATACGGCGGCGCACGGCGGAGGAAAGACTAAACAATGCAGAAGCAATTGAAGTCAAACAACCAGCAGCTTTGTGGGCTTTAAGCAGGAGAACCCAAGTGAGCTGTTTGGCATTTTTATTCCGGCGAGATTTGGATTTCGTGCTGCCGGAATTCCCATTTCCGGCAGTCTCCGGCGCGAGAAAATCGTCATCAGAAGGGGACTCAAGCTCCAACATGGCCCAGTTATTCGGATTCTCCATCTTCACAACCACCGGCGTCCCTCTGTGGGTTTCTTTAGCCCACCACTCGAACGACGGCGCCATTTCTCAAATTCCGGCGACCCAGATGAGAAATCAGTGAAAAAAATCCAAGATTCCGAGATGGGGTTGTAGAATGAGCAAAATGTGAAGGACCCAGATGGCTGAAATCTACAAATATGATCTCATTTCTCGAGACTGGTGAAAAAGTTGCAGAGAAAATGGGGGAGACAGAGAGTGAAGTGTGTATCTATACGTGTATGTATATATATATCAGACACTATAAGATATGAAATATGTCTGTCCGTGTGTGATTATGTAAGAAGATGAGATGTTTTTAAGATTGATTTACAGAGGAATGGAGATGGAAGATGAGTAAAGAACGAGCTTCATTAGTTTTAGACTTAATTACTAAAAGAATTATACAACTATCATGTTTTTTTCAATTTAACCATAATAGTATATTTATTGCGGGATAATGCAAGTAATTTTAAAAAATTATTTTTAAAACCCAATCTCACTAATCCATAATCATGGTTAAGTTAAAATTGAGATGTATGCCACATATATTGTCTAAGTTATAAATTAATTAGTATACGAATTTTATTTATTTTTTTACTATCGAGTTAAAATGTCAAAATCATAATTCATATTTTACACAAATATTGAGCGAATTATAATTTATGTTTGAAGGCAGAGGACAATGTTAGCATGATTTTTATGAAACACCCATAGCCTACTGGCTACATGTGTATGATTATATTGATAATTTTCCATGTGATTTATGATATTTGTATCGAATTTATAAATTATATTATGACGAACCTTGATAATTCAAATAAAAATTGCCCGCAAGGGTTGGTTCAACTGTTTAAAGAGGGGACTTGTATCCTTTTGGTCACAAGTTCAACTTCTGAAGGGAGCAGAATTTGTGATTATGCCTCTTGGACCAGAGCCTGTCACTTAAGTGCAGTTTGCAGGCTATTATGTGAACTCGTAGGTTTACCCAGTGCGTCCTACGGGAAAAAAATTATGCCGCTTGGACTAGAGTCTGTCACTTAAGTGCAGTTTGCAGGCTATTATGTGAAGTCGTGGATTTACCCGGTGCGCCCTACGGAAAAAAAACTGATTGTTTGGCGTGTGTACAATGAATTATGTAAATATTTAAAATAAAATTATAAAAAAATAATATTTTAGTAAAGTTGTGTATGACATCCATTTAACCATGGTTAGAAATATTTTCAAATTGGGTTCTCTCAAATACGTTTTTTATTAGTTAGTTGCATTTTTCTGCAACAAAATTAGATTTATGGTTAAAATGAAAAAATCACTATAGTTTAATAGTTTTTTCGGTAATTAAGTCTTAGTTTTATTACAGCTATCAGAGTATCATTACTGACGTTGTTACACGCACACATACACTAGTTAATTTTATCCTCATTTTTTTCTTAAATCACGCATTTCGAGATTTTGGTTTATGAGTATGATTTTTGTCAAATGGAGGGCTTCTTGTTTCGAGAAGCTGAAATCAAAGAGCAAAATCGTTAAGTTAAAGTGTGTCCTTTTATGTAATTTTAAAAAATTATTTATTAAAATTTAATTATAAGTGAAAAGTAATATTTATTTTATTTATTTAAATTTTCTTTATACTCGTAATTATTGGGCATAAAAATTATAAATATAATAAAAAAATATTATAAATTATCTCTTCAATGGTCATTTACGAAGTTGATTAAAATAATTTATTTTACAAACAATATTAATAAGCTACTCTTGATTTATAACCGAGGGCAAAATCCCAGCCAAATACTCCCGGAATCTGCTTCAGGAAAAGATTAGAAAAATCATGTTAAACTTGGTGGATCTTTTCACATTTTAAATGTTATTTTTTTAATGTTTTAATCTGAAATAAAATGTGTAAATGTCGGTCAGAGATGAAACAGGGGATCGAAAGAGCGTCACCTATGGAATGGGGTAATGACCAAGTCTGCCTTTAGTAAAACAACCATGCGTTTTAGTTTTTGAACATTATTTCATACTAGCTTATAACCCGTGCAATGCACGGGCGGTTAACATATTTGTTATTTTATTTTATATATCTTAAATTTATCTAATTTTATTGTAAAAATAAAATTATGATAGAATAATGTGGTTAAATAAATATTTTATTTAGCAGTTGGATAAATTCTTCATAGTTAAGTCCGTCAAATGGCTAATTAAATATTAGGTCGAACATATATATTTTAATAAGAATGTTAAAATATTTTTTTTTGCATGTTATAATTTAAGAAGGCCTATAAACTCATATATAAACTAACCAATCAACCTTTTTAATATTTCGTTATTAATAATTCATAATATGGTATAAAACATATTATAATTTAAAGAGACGCATGAAACCAAATACCGACCGTCCGACCCATCATACTAATTTGAATTTAATGTTTTGGTTTAATAAATGATAAAAAAAATATAGTATAACATGTTATAAATTCAAGAGCTCCGTGGGTCGAATACCAACCCATTCACCAACTTTACTAACTGACCGACCATGTGAACTTTTTATTTCGGTTTTATTAATATTGTAATAATATATAGTATATGATAGATTTGTAATATTTTTTTTAATGTGAGATCATTAGAGTATTTAAAAATAATGTTATTAATGTATTTTTGGTTTAATAATATCACATGTTATTTATTAATAATTATATTTTTAATATACATGACGTCCGTGTTAATTGTAAAAACTTGATTTTTTAGTTAGAAAATCTAAAAATGATAACCCGTTTTGATTAAAAAGACAATTACTATGTTGCTCGATATTATTTTAGAAGATTGAGTTCTTTTAGCTAATAAATATATAAAGGTAATTTATTTTAGTTAAAAAGAATAATTGGTTTTATATATAGATAGGCCCGTACTTCGGTGCAAGTACCGACCGCCCGACAATATAATAATACTCTCTCTATTTTTTATTATTTGACGTTTAGACTTTTGGCTCACATCTTTACGTATAAATATGTCGCCCATGTTCGTATTAATTGTAAAAGATTAATTTTTTAGTTAGAAAATTTATGAAAAGATAATATATTTTACTTAAAAAAAGTAATTACCATGTTTCTTAATGTTATTTTAGAAGATTAAGTTTTTTAGTCAGAAATATAAAAAAGGTAATATATTTCAATTAAAAGGATTAATTGGTTATATCGATAGGCCCGTACTTTAGCCCAAATTAAAAAAGATAATTGGTTATATAGATAGGTCCAGAATAATTGGTTATATAGATAGGCCCGTATTTTGGCCCAAGTACTGACCTACCAAACTTTTATTGTTTCGATTTTAAAAGAATTATTAATTGGTTATATATATAGGTTCGTAATTTGACCCAAATTAATTTGACCCAAATTAAAAAGAATAATTAGTTATATAGATAGGCCCGTATTTTGACCCAAGTACCGACGATTTTAAACGAATTATTAATTGGTTATATAGATAGGCCCGTAATTTGGCCCAAATTAAAAAGAATTATTAGTTATATAGGCCCGTATTTTGGCCCAAGTACCGACCGACCAAACTTTTAATCTTTCAGCTTTAATAGTATAGTATAGATTTCTTGTTCAAATATTTTGAATAGAATTTTAATATTACTCTACTAAACTTGAGAGAGTAAAACACGTTTATATAAAGTCATGATTTCTTTTGCTAATAAAAGTAAAAAGGTAAATGATTTCTTTTGAACAATTATTGGATACTAATATATTATTAATTTGAAGCAATGCGATGCTTATCACAGCTAGCTAGTACTCTAGTAGTAACTCTAATTATGGATAACAGCTCTGCTAATTACTTTGTTAATAGAAAAGACGGAATTTTAGAATAATCTAGAGTGCTAAAGTTAACTTTCCAATTTAAACTATTCTAAGGAATCGAGGATGTCTAATAAGAAAACCAGAGAGCTACCAGTTCGATTGCCCCGGATTAGGGCAATTGCAAGATTAGGTAGTAGAAAAGTAGATTTGTTAATCACCAGTAGGCCATTGGTAAAGGTCATTCGTGGTTTAATTATACTTAAGCTAATAATTAGCAGCACAATTATTTATTAATGGAAATTTCTGATCACAAGTTTTTCTTGCGAAATAACATGGCCTGTTTGGCTGGATTTTTAAACCCAAATTCTGAATTTATAAGTCATAATATAGAAATAGTTTATTCATAATTTTATGTAGAAAAAAATTATAAATATCAAAAAAATTGTCCGAACACATGAATTAAAAATCACTTCTCATTTATAATTAACTTTTCATTTATGAACAATAAACATATTTTTGAAGCCAAGCTCAACGACCTAATGAACTTCCTCAGTTTATGGGTTGTTTGTTTCCCGGAAGCCGGAGCTGCTTCCGGCTTCTGCTTTTTTGACATGTTTATGTAAATAAGCAGAAACATTTTTAAGCAACTGAGAATGCTAAGTTCTTCCTCAGAATTTCTGCTTCTTTTCCAAACACTTTATAAACTTATTTACTTCTTACTTTTCTAATTAAGTAAGAAGTCAGTTATCTTAAACTAACCCAAACGGTCCCCGTATAGTACTCATTTCTTTGTCTTTTCGTCCGTTCAAATTCGATTAATATGATAAATTATAGTTTTTCCAAATTTTTAGAGAAATTATTATTTAGAAACTACGTTCCGGAATACGTTGAAGTGGCCTGTAATAAAATAGGAAACTGTCGGCAACATTGCAAGTCTCAATCTCGTAATAAATAAATCAGTCGTTTTCAGACATATGTGGGCGTATATTTTGTCCAGGTGTCTGCTCAAACCATCGACTCAACCAGAGGTGTAACTTGCGCATTGCTAGGTTTTGCAAAAGGCCTTGCTAATCTCCCTGGTCCCCTAATCATTTTTCTCTTTAATTTTAATTATTTAATTAATAGTATACTCCGCTGATTACGATTTACGCATCAATAACCGTTGTTCCACACAGGTATTGTCAACGATTACTGTAAAATATATCCCATTTTCATTTATTATTTATCTGATTGCAAATCTGTCAAGGTCGATTTATCGAGGCAGGTGTTACCTAATACCTACACAGGTTTTGTAGAAGTCGAACTCGATAATTATGAGCATCTCCAACCATTGAGAGTTCTTGGTTAAAAAGTGAATTGGCATACCTAAAATAAAAAAATTTAGCCAACAATGCGAAAAACTCAACTCCAACCATGCTCAGCTGTTGTCTATAAATTTAGCCAACCTCCTATGGATGGCTAAATTTGTCGAACCTCTACAGGTCTGTAAGAAATCTGTAGAAAAATTGCACATCATTTATTACTATATTGAACTGATATATTCTATTTTAACAATATAAAATATTAATAACATACTCTTTTTAAATTATAGCCAACTAATATAGCCAATACCATTGAAGCAAAATGTCTTACAGGTTCAGCAAATTTTACATAATGTCTTACAGGTTCAATTTAGCCAACGATTATAGCCAACGCCGTTGGAGATGCTCTAACATTTTCTATAATCTAAGTTAGGATTTTTCATAATACGATCATGTCTTGTTGTGTTTAAAATATCTGACTTGTGGTTTATAATTTATAAGAGCTTCTCCAACTCATCACAATTCTTAGTTAAAATTCATTAAATTATATCATAAATAAAAATTATAGATAATGTGTGAAATTTGCTTCACTTCAACCACACATAACCCTTGTCTAAGAATATAGCCAACCAATTGATGTTGGCTATATTTGGTCAACCTCTACAAACATGTAGCAACAACTGTAGCAAATTTTCGTATCATTTATTACTATATGATAATATACATTTTATTTATAATAACTTGAAAGAATAATATTTTACTATTTGTGAAATATAATCAACCAATATAGTCAGTACCATCGAAGCAAAATGGCTTACAACTTCGGCAAATTCGACATAATGCTTTACAGGTACAATTTACCCAACCACTTTTAGCCACACCATTGGAGATGCTCTAAGTCAATTTTTAACTTACAAGCGGAGATATGATAAGTTGAAAATGATACTTTTCTGCTGACTTTTATTGTTTTCGAAATTTGACACAATAAAAATTTAAAATATTCTATTATAATATTAATAAATTTATACATCTTATATTATAAATATCAATAAATTTATCCAAGTATAAATAAACTTTGACTCATAAATAATAAATAATATTTTTAAGATTTAAACCAAACGGCCTTTATATAGAAAAATTAATCAGTTGTGTGGTTGATTGCCTGGGCTACGCTGAGATCAACTTTTCCAAGTGCACTCGTGTGGCAGTCGAGGCATGAGAGAAGAAATTAGAACTCACTAGTTATATACTCCCTCCTTCCCATTTTAATTGTCCACTTTGCTCAAATCACACATATTAAGAAAAATTAAATATGATATGTTGTTATCATTGTTATGCATTAATTATACAAAAACACTACTAAATTTTCATTCATTTTGTTAAAAGTCAACATAGTTTGCATTGTAAATCATGAAAATTGTACATGCTAATAAATGTTAACATTGAAACTTGTATAAAATTGTATTGGACAAAGAAGTAGGACAAATAATATGGGAAATTTTTTCTTTGCAAAGTGGACTATTAAAATGGGAAGGAGGGAGTATATCCCATCACTTTCATTAGGCTCCGCCACTATCAACGGCTCTTTATTCAAATCATTACTGGTCTCCGTCAAGGAAAAAAGCTAAAAAAGTGCGGTAATGTTAAACTTATTTAAAGTGCTAATTTTGAAAGAAGTTAGTTTATATATTATTTTAATAAATATTTAAATATGTTATCTATATCTATATTATATTAAAATTTAGAAAATATCAGCTCAACAAAAGTATTATTTTAACATATAATTAAGGATTAAGGATCATTACCCCTCGTTCTTGCAAGATATAATGCTTTTTTCAACAATGTTATGTATTTTAGTCAAATCATTATTATTTTTAAAAATATTATATAAAATATGTAATCAAAATTTTAGTTCAAAATAATTAATTAGAAATAATAATTTTTGCCATGTGCTCAAATTTTTTATCATGATGTGTCTGGAATTCTCCAAAGAAGAATTTGTTAAAAATTCAAATATTATATACTTTAGGATACGGAGAGAGTATTATTTGATCAAGGTTAGCAATAAAAAATGTCTTAGCACGTTTTTAATAAATATATTAAAAAAGGTAAAAGTTCCCGTGATCTGCGATATTAGTTTGTATTGCATTATTAAAGTAAAAAAATAAAATCTTGAACTCATATTTTAATCCTCCAAGAGGGGTTGGATATGAGCTACATTCATTTTTGATTTTTTATCTCTATTTAAGTATTGAAATATTAATATTTAATAATAATAATTTTTTAATTAATATAAAGTAATAACTTAATTCTTACAAAAATGGTATATATTAATTCCAACACTCAACCAACCAAACACATGATATCAAATATGATACTTAAAGCAGTTTAACTCGATTCTCCATTTCAACCCCATACCATTGTTGGAACCAAACGATCCTAAAAATTTGAAACTCCCTTCCTTGTTTTAGGGACTTTCAATGACTTACGGGTGAACACCCCCTTCTGTATTCTTTTTATTACACTTGTTTCATCTTTTTATTTTTTAAAACTAGAATTTCAATTTATTTAGATTTTGTGCGATTTCTTCTCTTATGAGAGTTTGGTTTTTATTTGAATTTTTATTATTATTTATCATGTTCGACATTATAAATCTACGGAATTTTCATGATACTAACTCAGTTTAAAAATAGTGATGTATTTATGATCGAGTGCTCATATTATAAAATATACATATTTTTTCAATAATTTGTTTGGTTGTATATCCAAGATGGGAGAATTCAATAGTGATATGATTATACATTTATTCAGTTTTGATAAAATAAAATAGATGTTGGATTTTATTTTAAGACAAAGATCATTGGATGACTTATTTATTTTAAATACTTTGTAATTATGTTTAGGATATTCAGGACATTATTATAATTTATAGTTGTCTCGCTTGCCAAACCCTGGGCTAGTTGAAAAGCATCGAAAAAGATATGAACAGAGCACACCAGTTAGAAGGAACTTTTGGTATGTAGTCTTTTATTCATGATAATGGATCAAACACAAATACCAAAGAACAAATAGGTGTTTGTATTTGTGGGATGACTATAACACATCGAAATGGAAAGCAATGATCATACAAAACAACAATGCACTGCTTTTGGAGGGTTAATTATAAACTTTTAGGTGGTGTGGAGAGGAAAGAAGGCAGACACTGATAAAAATATATGTTAATAACAATAAAATTAAATAAATGTCATTTAATTATATGATTTCATTTATATTATAATATAAATTATGCATGAAATTAAGTTGCAGGTAACCCAACACAATATGAAATATATGTATTTTGTAAAAAAGTAATATCTTGTATTATACATACAAAATTTCGGGTCCTTAATTAGAATATCTCTGAAACTGTTACGATAAAATGATTGTCTGAAATTTTATAATAAAATAGTAATTACATAAAATTTTATATGCTTTGATGAAATGTACAATTACAAAATTATGATAAATAAAAGTATGTATTAGAATTAGGCATACAAAACTCTTACCTCAGTATCTAGTAGTACAGGTTAAGCGATCAGGGTCTAAAAATTTGGGGACTCATAATTACATTACATAAAAAAAATAAAAATATAAATGTATACTTTTTTTTTTGGAGTAGAATATAAATATATAGTTATATTTGCAGTTTCGAGACACACCCGCTAAAATATGCAGACACAAAAAAGCAAGTTCTATATATAGTACACACCTGTATAATCATAGGTTCTTGTCTTCTGGGTTTTCTTCTTCACCTTCTCCTCCCCTGAATCATCAGAAAAACATCAACAATAGTGTGATTTCATTTAATTAGTCTCTCTCAATTCTACACTTTCCACTATCAAATTCACACTTTTGCATGTCATATCGGTGCAGGTAAAGAATTTATTTCTCTCTATTTTATATATTTTTTAACAATTTGGTGTTATTTATTTAAACTTGTATTTCTGTTGTTTTATTGTTTTTATGATCTGCATCTGTTTTGCATGCATAGACCCCAAGAAGAAAGATTGTTTTAAAACAATTTAATGCGATTTTTCTATTAAATTTCCAGAAATTGATTTTTTTTGGCTCTAGAATGATGGATTCTTATCTGCTATAGGAAAATCTCATCGTTGTCGAATTCGAAAGAAATAATTAGTTATGTGATTGGGCTTATAAAGGTCCAAATACTCTTTATCAAAATGAGTGGGATGTTCCATTATGTCCTTTAGCTCACCTTGTTTTCGAATTTATTCCCAAAAGAAAAGTTGCATAAATGCAGTCCAGTTTACAGAATGTGTTCAAGTTTAGTCTCCCAATTTTATAGATATGCTGAAAATTCCTATATTATATATTTAGAACAGAGACAAACAAACCAAACATAGTCGGTATGTCCCACTCAGCAAGCTTGGGAGAGTGTCATGTATGAAAATCTTTAATCGTCGGTTTAGGATGTGGAGAGGCTGTTTCCGTAAAGACCTCAAGTTTTGGAGAATATGAATGCCACTTCAATGTGTTCAGATTTCACAAATGTGGGGTTAGGTTATTTGGAGGAATTATGTATAGTTGCATTCCGGTCATCATGGTTTTTTACTTAAACCCTGTTCATTTGCATGTTCTTCCTCTCATTTTCATGAATAAGGCTTTTTATATATGGTAATATGGCGAGGGAGAGGAGCTAAAAATTGCAAGTAACAGGTAGGCATTTAAGTTTTATTTCTATGTTAAATGTTTATGCATGCTTGTCCAGGCCAATCGAAGGTATTTAGCTAATAGTTATGCAGAAATCGCCTATCGTTTTTCAAGATATTCTAGGTGACATTGGTTGTTGACCTTTGCAGCTACTTCACTGGTGTGCCACTTCGTTTCCACAGTATTAGTCTTCATGGTGACCTCACAATTTTCGTGATGCTATATTTTGGGTTTTAAGGTTTCAAACACAGTGGAAGACCGATGAATGTAGCTGGTTTGTGTACTTCTGCTGGAATTAATATAGCATTGTGTACAGGGCTCGCCTCGCTGTATTCGATATTAAGAAAACAACCAAGCAATGTAAGCGTGTACTTTGAGCAAAGGATCTCTCAAGTACAAGTAAACGAGGAGGATCCAATTACCTTTGACAGATATGTTCCTTCACCTAGCTGGATACTTAGAGCTTGGGAGACAACCGAAGAAGATTTATTGGCAATTGGGGGTCTAGATGCAGTTGTATTTTTCAGGATAGTTCTGTTTTGGTAAGTACACATTATTTTTATATCTGTCACTGATACAAATTTCTACTATATCAAAAAATTTCTGGGTGGTCTATGATAATGGAAGTAATCAAATTTTCTAAAGATTTATGTGATATAGATTCTAATATTAAGGTCTTTGCAACCTGAAAGTGAGTGATTTATTTCTTTCTCTCATTTTGAAGGTAGTTCAAAGAACTCAGTGATATGCCTAGTATTGTTTTCCTCATCTTTTTATGATTTATTATATCTTGAAATGTTGCAATTAAGTACATTATTACATGCTATACATTGACTCCGTATTGGCTTAGCTCGGTATTTATTATTGCATAAAACGGTAAGTTCCTTATTACACTTTCTCTGCCTTAACTTGATAAAGTGCGCCAAAATTTGTAATTGCACAACTCTTTTACCCCGAACTTTATTTCACTTAAGTATCCATGTCGGATTGTCAGATCTCATACATGAGTGTGAACACTAATCACTTCATTTTTGGTTAAATATGCAATATGTTTAAAGTTTTGCCCAGTTTGACACTTGGACACATATCCATGATGTACACTTGCACCCAAACTTGGGTAAATCCATGGATAAAATGCTGCAGCGAGTAGGCAACTTCAACGTTTATACAAGTTTGCTATGATATCATGGATACACCTGGAAGGAGCTTACTTAGAGAAATCTCTTTTTTAAAGTGGTTTGGTGAAGGATATTAGCGGATAAAATGTATTTATCCTCCGCTTTTTTACTTCCTATTTCTTAATCATTCTTTTCTTATTAATCCTTACACTAGTTTTTCTCGACACACTTAATCCCCCTCTCACCCTCTTGGTAGATTCTTATCTAATTCATATTATTCGTAAGTCCCAGCAAGTGAATAGATTTATATTATCCTGAATTTACTTTCTTGCACCATGCCTGAAGATTATTACATGTCCTATCAGTTTGTGGTTGAAACACACACTATTACTCATATCATTGGAACCTTAACGTTTAATGTCCTTTTCATTGGCTGGAATGCTATATATTTTCAGTCTAACATACAACAGGTAACATATTTACGCTAAGATACTGAACTCACACTTGCATTTTATGCAGTATCAAGGTATTCTCCGTTGCTGCTGCTATTTGCATTTGTATAGTGCTTCCACTCAACTATTTGGGTCAACCAGTACATCATAAGAGAATTCGTACAGAGTCACTCACAGCGTTCACCATTATAAATATTAAAGCACGGTCAGAATGGTATTAGTTTCATCTCCCTATGGATGATTATATCTGTGATCCAGTTATTTACATGTTAACTTGAGGAGTTTATTGATGTTCGACAATGAAGGCTATCATTAAGCAATTGTAGTAAACATAAGTTCAACATAGAAAATATAATATTGATCCCAGCACTCCCGGCTTGCTGGCTTCCATTTTAATCCGAGATGTTCAGGGCTACTAAAATTGATTAAACTGCACCCGCTACATATTTGTCTTCTACCACAATTAATGATCTATAGAGATTAAAATTTTACTGTTTCCACTAATTCTAGTTCAATGCAAGCAAAATAAAACTTAATTTTTTATGTATTATACAGACCATTTGCTCTGTTCCTTTATTGGTCTACACTGTTGCTGATTTATCTTTTTTTTTTTTTTTCAGGCTTTGGGTTCATTGTGCTGCGTTATACATTATAACCTTCTGCGCCTGTGTTCTCCTGTACATAGTAAGAGATTAAATTTTAAGTTTGTCGTGCAAGCAATATACAATTAGTATGAATTCCCCTAAGTGTCTTGTTAAACTTCTGTACCATATATTAATCATTATTATGTTTAACACGTCCTGAATATTTTTGTAATTGTTCTTGCTTGGTCTAGGAAAGCAAAAGTATTGCTAAGAAGAGGATCACCTACATTCTCGGTAATCCAAATAAGTTAAGTCTCTTTACAGTTCTTGTTCGCGCTATCCCCTTTTCGGGAGAGTCATACAGTGATTCAGTAACCAACTTCTTCACAAATTACTACCCTTCAAGTTACTTATCACACCAGATGGTTTATTTCCCTGATACAATTCGGCAACTTGTGGTGAGCTTCTGACATAACATTACTTTTGACAATTGTATTTGTTACTAATTCCTTAAAAATCTTGTTGTACATGTGTTTATTCACTATGCTGTCCACAGATTGTACGTATAGTATATCTCTATGGACTATGAGCTCCTCTTTTATGAGCTAGGAAACTAGTCAGGTGCAGAATAGATCATAGATAGTATATGTCATGGCTCCCTAACCTGTCATTCTGAATTTTCCTTTAGCTACAATCAAGTGACAAAATGATGAATTCTTAAAGATAAGAAGAAACTTAACAACAAAATTTGTCATGTAAAAAGTGCAATGAGTTAACATCCTCAGTTTCTAATAAGCATTAAGTGGAGCTATGGGTTGCCTCGACTTTCTTACAATTTTTAATGTATATCTATATACCCTAATATATATATATATATATATATATATATATATATATATATATATATATATATAGAGTTAAGTTCTATGGAGTACATAAAAACATTGGAGTATTGGAGTACAAATCATAATTTTTTAGTTTGATCCTATATAATATCTTTGATTATCCAAATTTTGATACAATCTATCATTTATAAGTTGTCTTGCACATAATTGTATATTAATCATTAATATCTTTCAACTTTAAAAAAGTAATAAGATTATTGTTCTGCTTATTAGTTATATTGCAGAACATAGAGTCCTATGATTTATAAAAGTAATTATTCTACCATTTGATCACGATGTTTATGTTGCAGAACATAATGTGCATGTTGTCAAATATTTACAAATATTATTGGACAAAAAAAATTGAAATTTAGATGACTAGATTACATTTTATCAAACTTTGTACTCCAATACTCCAATTTTTTTTGTACTCCATAGAACTTAACTCATATATAATCAATGTAATATCTTAAAATCTTCATAAAAAAATTCCAGCTTCCCCAGGTTACCAGATTTTAATAAACATAGGGACTCCAACCAAGATATTTTATAGTCTTAATGTTTTAATACAATTTCGGAGACAAAACCCTTTGCTGGAATTACTATCTCCGTTCAATATATTTTAGAGTTTATTTCTTTATTGCGGTTTGTGTCCATGATCTATTCTGTGCTTTAGATCATTTATGAATTTCCCTCACTAGAAAGAATATCTTTGTGCAGAGAAATTGTCTGGTTTTATAGTTTATGACCCTATATGCAGAGTAATATAATAAAAGTAGTTCTAGGCCTGTATTTTTTTCAAATCTACTTTCATATATGTGATTCATTATTCTTATAAAGCTCAAGGAAATAGACCAGAAACATGGTGCTAAACTACATGAACATCATGTTAAAGACAGGGATATGAGTATATGACCTTAAGATATTAAGTATAAATCAAGAAATGAGTCTTAACAACTTTTACAGTATGAGATTGGGAGATGAGTAATATCAGAGAGATACAAGAGAATTCAAAATTGGATTTATTAAAATTATTAATCCTTCAGTTACACATATTAAACAATATGAATAGCTGCCACAAGTTGAGTTCTAAGATTAACAGAATGTCCCGCCAGTATTGATTCTAACAGACTTAACAGAAATTCGAAATGAAATGCTAACTTCCCTCCTTTTTTTGCTTGAGCCTTGATTGGATGTCTGTAGTTATAGCTCCATCTATAACACATCAATCATAAGATTTGAAGTTGGTCAAAATTCGAAGAGAATTAGATTTTTGAACTTCTAAGATTCTTTCACTTGCTGATTAACTGCGGTGAAGAGCGATAACTATATATTGGTCAACTGCTTTTTTCTTTAAATATATGGACGAGAAAATCGGAAACCTTTATCCAGTTGACATATGTTTTGTAAGAAATTATGTCTGTGTATGAGTGTTAGAGTTGCTGAATTAAGCATACAATCATTTTATTTTATTTTTATATATTTTTCTATTTAATACTTACTGATTAGCAGAATTTATTGGCTGACAATATGTGTGTGTGTGTGTGTGTGTGTGTACTTTGATCCTTTTTAGTACTGTATATATTTTGTTCAGCCAATGAGGTACATTTGTGGTCTGTAGATTAAGATAAGAAATTGTAGTATACGTGGGAAACTAATATATGTCATTCGATGTTGGTATAAAATTTTATCATGAATGCCTCTCTGAACCAGTATGTCAGTTTTTAATTCTTTTTGCTCATTGTATGTCAATAATTTCATAGGAAAATGTATTTCAAACTTAATTTCTACAGTATTGCCATTAACTTCTTACTGTGCGACAAGTTTTCCTTTTATTTAGTTGATTATATCTGGTCTTTTTCCATAAAAAAAATAAATTATATCTGGTCTTTATTTAGAAATTTCCACCTGTCAATCATAAGTTTCTTGTCTTCACCTTAAAACTTTCAGAAAGATGCAGAGATGATGTTGAAAATGCTCAAGGCCCCTAATCCGGCTCCATCTGGATCTAATTTAGGAGGATGCGGCCTCTGTGGAATAAATAAAAAGCCTTTCAAGATTCTTTCTAAGAATTCAACGGATTCAGATGACGATAGAACTGAATTTGTGGAAGATCTAAGAGAAAAGGTGATATGCATGACACTGCTAGCAAGTTTTACATGAAGTTACCTGATAAATTTATGCATATCACTGTTAGGAGTATATGTTTTGCATGGGATTTAGAACCAAATTTTTTTTATTGTATTTCAACTGAATGTTAGAATCATGTGTCTATGTTCATTCATTTTGGGAATGCACCGGCCAACTACTGGTCTGCACCTCCTAGGATATTGGACTATGCATTTATATGTGGTGGTTGGGCATAACTCTTATTCTCTTCACCTTTAAGAAAGATGTTGTAAAATATAATGACCATGAGTTTCTTATTTTTATGGTTATAGTACCAAAAATTTTACATCTCACTGAATTACCAAGATAAGGCTGATTCATTTGTTTGATTCTTTGGTACTTAAATAGACTGATTTTTTTTCCAGTATTTATAATCATATTTTGTTATAATGAATGTAGCAAGTCTCCTGTGTGTATATCTGCAAGTGACGTGATCTGGGAACCGTTACTTGCAACCCTAAAGCTTAACCACTCTAACCAGTAACCACATCATAAATTATCCTTTGGCTGCGATGATAAAGTTTCATTATTAAGGTATTTCCATGCAGGAGTGTGCAGCTGCTTTAGTTTTTTTCAGAACTCGCTATGCTGCTCTTGTTGCTGCAGCGACACAACAATCACCAAATCCTATGCTCTGGGTTACAGATATGGCGCCAGAACCACCAGATGTATTCTGGGCAAACCTTTGTGTACCATACAAATTACTCTGGGTTCGCAAGCTTGGAGTTTACTTGGCTGCAAGTGTGTTGATGGTTTTCTTTTTTGTGCCTGTGTCATTTGTGCAAAGTCTTGTTTACCTAGATAAGCTCAAAGAAAATTTTTTGTTCGTGAGGAAGTTGAGCGAAAAGAGGTATGTGATACTGTCAGGTTCTACTTAACCAAAAAATTGTCAAATTCACTCTCATGAAGCCCTAATAAATGTCATTCCATTTAGATGGAGCCAAGTTCATTTCAATATGTCTAAGATGAATTTAATTTTGTTAGCTTATATAATATACATTTTCTGATGCAATATGTAAATCATGCAAGTTTTATGAGCGTTTGCAAATTCGTTTGTGCTTGATGAGAGCTGACTGGAGGGTCCAAACTTTTGCTACCAGTATACGTTGTAAATGCTCTTTGAAACTTACTGAAAACCTTATTGGAATTACTACACTGATCCTTGCCCCCCACAAAGTTATAACCTTGTTACCAAATAATACTAAAGTTACCAGGATGTCAAGGATAAATCGAGTGTGCATATCACACAGATGTTATTAAAGATTGTCATGATTTCTCTATATAAAGTTTAATATTACGGAATGCACACCAAGCATGCCACATAATATTGTAACTTTTGTTCCCTATTCCTCTCCACTAGACCAAGTCTTTGCCAGTTGATAGCATATAGATAATGAGTATGATAGTTATGTAGTCTCTTAAACATTTTCAATGTGTCTGCAGGAACTTCATCTTTGATATGATTACCGGATATCTACCAAGTGTGATGTTGACAGTATTACTGCTCACTGTCCCACCATTAATGTCGACTTTGGCGGCGGTAGAGGGTCCTGTTGCCCGTAGTGGCAGGAAAATAAGTGCATGCCGCAAAGTTATGTTTTTTATAGTTTGGAATGTCTTCTTCTCTAATATTCTGTCAGGATCTGTCTTGGAGAGGTTCGATACACTTTCAAGTTTATGGGACATTCCGCTGCAACTTGCCAATGGAGTACCATCACTGGTAATCTCTCTTCTAATTAATTTAATAAATTTCTTAAGTCTCTTAGCACTCTTAGTTGTTTTTGATATTTGTGACTTTCATAATTGTTTCCCAAGTATTTATCTTACTTATAGATCCAGGACCTAATAAGAGAAGATGAAAATCAAGGTGTTTTTTTTTAATTATTGACTAGGACAATAAAACTTTTGCAGGCTGTCTTCTTTATGACGTACATTTTAACATCAGGTTGGACGGGTTTGGCTTCCGAGCTTATGCAACCTGTTGTCCTTTTGTGCCATTGGTTGGATATAATATTTTTCAAAGGCAAACCTGTTTTAGGGTATGGCCCAATGACTTTCCCATACCACACTGAAATCCCAAGACTTCTTCACTTTGGATTGTTGGGCTTCACTGGTTCCGTGACGGCACCTCTACTTTTACCCTTCTTGATGGTTTACTTTATACTTGCCTATCTGGTATATCGTAATCAGGTGAGAATTTCTTTAACCTAACAAAGATAAAGTCAGCTAATTTGCCTAATTTTGTGTTGTATGTAATGGCTATTAGGGTAAATTTGTGGCGCATTGTTGAAATTTATATAATGAGACTGCATGCGAAGAGAGAGTGAACTAGAAAGCCAAATATTATTTGGTATACAGGCTACAGTACATACGAATAGAGGCCTTTTTCTACCTACATTCACTAATACATATATAGAATCATAGAAAATTGGGAACTCGAACTCTAGAATTGGAAGTACTTTAAACTCTATGACAGGTAATAAGTTTACCTGCTATTTTGCTCCTAAGAGCAACTCCAATGCAATGCTATACTTGGTTCTATTGCTATATTATAGCATCAAAAGTAAAAAAACTCAACTCCAAAGGGGTGCTATATTTGGATGCATCCATGCATAGATGCATCCTTGGTTCTATATTTGAAACCAAGGATGGATCCATCCATGTTGCCACATCCTTGGTTCTATATTTTATTTATAGAAGTTAGGTAAAAGTTAATGAGTTGGTTAAATTTAAAACTAGTTATAGAACTTAGCATTGGAGTGCAAGTTTTATTTTAGCACCAAAAAACACTTTTTGGTGCTATATTATAGCAATAGCAATAGATATATAGCACCTAGCATTGGACTTACTCTTACATGACTATCCAGACCTGCAATTTTCAAGTATCAACTATTTTAGCCAAATATCTTTTGCAACATGTACTGAGTCTCAAATACCCACACTAATGTGTATGCCATCTTAAATGTGTTCACGAATTCAGGAAAGAGACAGAGAAGAACAAGTTGAAGAACTTTTCTTTTCATTTGAAAGAAAAATCCCACAACACACACCAGTATCATTGTAATTATAACCATTTAACTTAACTGATGTTTGTGTGGTCAAAGGCACTATGCATTGCTATATCAATATATTTTGTACATGTGGACTGTTGAAGAGTATAACCTGAAGTTTTAGATGGACTGATACTGAACATGGTATCATAGTTTGGTTTATAAAGGAGTTTTTCTACCCCATTTATTTGATTTAATTACTGCTTATCTGTCTCTGATACCTTATGGGGAAGTGTTGAAGAGTATGATTCCATATTGGACTTATTCGATGAACCAAATATATACAGTTCTAAAGTATGCTAACCTTCCAGTTTTCAAACGGTTCCTTATGAGCTTACCCGGAAAAGTAATTTTTTACCGCTTGATTTTTCCAGACTAGTTATATTCTTGAACTTCAATGCTTCAGCCAACAGTTTAGCATTTGGAAAATAAGAACTGAGCTTATATACATGGGCGTGGTTTAGATCCAAACCATATAAACGAAACCACAGAGGTTCAAATACATATAACTTAGTTCAGCACATTGTTGCTTATATATATATCTGAACCATACATGTTTATATCCTGATTCTTTTGATCCAATTTCTTACCCATATGTTTAATGAAGTTCTATTATAGTTCCAAATGAAATAAAAATTAAAATGTGAAATCTTAAGATTCAAAATGCTGAACATCCTTGGTTACTATATAATCCCAATTAGGAGTTCGCTGTTCCCAAAAGTAGGGTGTAGTTAATCTACAGAGATTAGAGGCAATCTATGGTGAGCAGTGATGGATCTTCTTTCCTGATTATATCATTATGCTTTTTGTCTGGTTGTGATCTAATAATTTGATTGTACCTTTTCAGTTTATCAATGTATACATCACAAAGTATGATACTGGTGGACTTTATTGGCCCGTTGCACATAATACTATAATCTTCTCATTGCTGCTGACGCAAGTGATTGTCCTGGGAGTATTCACTATCAAGAAAGCGGAAGTTTGCTCTAGTTGCACCATCGCACTGATCATTTGCACGCTCCTTTTCCACTTCTTCTCGAGGCAAAGATTTTTTGCAGTATTTCATAGCACTGCTGCACAGGTACTGAGCAAAATGCGAACACCAATTTGACTCATGAAAGCTCTCTTTTACACAATGTATATGTGCTCCTCCAGGTTGTAATGGAGATGGATAGGCAGGACGAGAATTCTGGAAGATTGAAAGAGATTCATGACCACTTGAATTCATCATATTGTCAGTTCCAATCGTCTCCATGCTCCACTCATGATAAACAAGTAAAAGAGTTTAATGAACAAATGCGTTCGACATTTGGTTCCTTCAAATCCACTTCGCGGACAACAATACCCAAGGCCTTAGAACTGGGCACGAATCGAGCAGATGCAGACGATAAAAACCCAGGTGATTCACTAGTAATTCTCTTCACTTACATTTTATACTTTGTGCTAAAATATCCATACTTTCTCTAAATTTATCAAACGCGGCATTCATTTTGCAGCAAAAAATTCTAACTATACGCCAGGCAATACACTAGCTGATCTCCTTCGAGATGATGGAGATGACTCGATGTTTTATTTCAGCTAGGTTGTATTCTGCATGCAGATAGCATCTTTCATATACATGTCATGTATGTGCCTGAATAGGCAAATTGTTGTCATCGGAAAAGCTAGGTAGCAATTCTGTGTATATACCTTTAAAAGGACGATACGGCGTTTTTTCATCCGTGGCATGCTAAGAATTCCGTTTACATGTTCATCTGCTCTTTTTCGCCTGTTTTATCATAGAACTTGTACAAGTCGGAGACGCTTGGCATGCTTGCCCTTAGTAGTTGAGTCTAGATTTACATGGAGGTTTGAAATCCCTCATAAAAAAGAAAAAAACTTTTAACTTCGATGCGTGCACTCTTTTTCCATGTTCTAAACAAACATCTGTAATTGTGATACATTTATCATTTTGCCACAATACACAACAAAATTGAAGTTCTTATATGAGAGTCAAACCGGGGCAGATGTGCCACACTGAAATTCTACAGACCTAGCAAATTTTGATAGGGTTGGGGCATCTTACAATCCTACAATAAAATGGTAGATATACAAAACTACAGAAACACAATGATACTCTTAGACCAAGGTTCTAATCTTAAGGATTCATGGTAGCGGAAACCTCATTCACTGAGGACTGAGGAGTTCTTTTCGTCGTCTCTATTAACTTCTTGCGAACTTCTCCATGGCAGCAAAATTTGCATTAAAACACCATTTACGACATGTGAGATAAATACTTGTCTTCCTTGTGTAAAATAGTTGGCTAGCACTTTTACCATAACAAAAAGGCAAGATACAGCCAAAAGGTTCCAACTCAGGTTTCCCTCCTGTTATTTATTTAAATCATAAGCATTAATATTTTTCATGCACATGTGAAAGAAAAAACAGAAACCGGAAGGAGAAGAAAAGCGAAGGATACCTCTGGGTTGGGAAATAATTCTCGAGATATCTCTTTCAAAAAGTTGGCAACTACACAGCCAACAAAGAGCCCAAAGGGGATAAGTAACTCTTTGTTCATGGAGATGGAGAATAAAACATCTGACATCGAACCAAAAATTAGCACAGCAACGAGAGACCACTTCAACGCCTCTTTTGCAGTTAGTAGAAATTGCTTTAATGCTATAGATTCTGCTTTCTTCCATGAAAATTCTTTGACTGGATTAGGAATGACATACCACAATCTATCCTTGATATTATTCATATGCAGATTAATCCCTGAGGGGTCATTCAACTGTGCTCTTGTTGGTAGTCTTACACACCGGGTGACTGAATTTGGGCTTCTGGTGACATTTATCAGCCTGTGGCTACGGGGACAAGATTTGCTGTTCAATAATTCCATCTGCACAAACAAAATACTGCTTTGTTTAACATATTTTACCCATTCATAAAAAAGAAGATTTTGTACGCATCTAAATTTAGTATTGTAATAATCTTTGTTTGTTTTATTTCTGTTCCCAGTAGTATACATCTACTAAAACTAAATTCAGGAAGCTTTCACAGCAAAAAAGATAAATAGAAAATTAATTACTGTGCCACCAGGAAGCTTTTACACCACACAAAATCACGTCATATACCACTTATCTGGATATTTGATGTTAAAGAGAAAATAAGAAAAACAAATCTATTTATTTGGGAGCCATACCAACTGTGCACGAATAAGAATACGCATAAAATCATCATATTATGATAAAAATATAGATAGCAGTTATTAAAAAAAAAATCAAATCGTAGCAACTTGTATACACTACTTTCTAATGATAATGCTCGATAATGAAATAGTAAGAGATAATTTCATTCAACCGCACAATGAAATATAAGTTAAATCTTCTTGATTAAATACAAAATAAAAGCTATAGATGCTACAATACATATAACCTAGACAAAGATGGACACCTAGTTAACAGAAAAATATAATAGCTTGGCAGAACTTCTGTTGGATCATCAAGTATTATTTACAAGTTATAACAATAAGTGTCCTGGTCACCCTTACAATTATATACAGAGTGAAATATACAATGTGGAGCATTAGATCCCCCCACTTCATCTTCCTTCTCATGAACGCACAACCAACCACCAGTATGCACAACAGCACAAGTAAGTAAGTAACCAACAGTATACACATATCACCCAGTTTGTCTTTGGACAGCTTGGAAAGGATAGACTCATCTATTATATATCTAATAGAGCAAGGGTGAGTAATTTAATTTACTGAGACTAAACTACCCTTGCTACTATACATGTATATTCATAAATAGTAAGGCTAATTCTGACTTTTTATACTAACATAAATAGACATTAATGTCTCTTCATTAATATATATTAATTATTTTATAATTAAAATTCCAATACATATATGTATATAATATTTATAATTATGATTTAATAAAAAATAAATATCTACTGGTGTAAAAAGCGGCGATTAATGAGAATAATTAACATGATCATTATTTGAAATTAGTTTAATATTATATATGTTAAAATAATATATAATCATTTTTCAAACTATCATTTTCCTCCATAAAATTTGTAAATTTTTATATTCTGGCTGATTTTCGAGCTATTAATCAAATCTCTTACCAATTAGGCATCGATTTAACTGGATTTTACCAAATCAGATCAAAATCCGTCCGATTATCGATTAATCCGTTAATTCGGCCGATTTTACCATAAGTTTTGAATGATTATAAATATAATATACAATAAAATAAAAAAGTGGACTATTAATGAGAAGGAAGTCTAGACTTATAAGTTTATTAAAGTGTTTGAAAGAAAGTAAAAGTCTTGATAAAAGAATGGAATTTTCGGCTTCTTATATGTTCTTGTGTTCTTGTGACTTTTTATACAAACGAGTCAAGGAAAATAGAAACTGACTTGAAACTGACTTGCTTATAAAAGGAAGCCGGAAGCAGGGGCATCCTAACATACACATGATATGACTTCAAATACAAACAAATATTACATTTAAATTACATTTATAACACATGCAAATAATATTAATTTAGAAAAAATAAACAAAAAGATATGAGATACATTGAAAAAATAATTTAAAACAACCCGTGCTTTGCACGGGTTAAAAAGCTAGTTGTTGATAATATCATTATGATGAAGACAATATTTTAAACTTTTCCATAGATGGGAATCACAATCTGTTGCTCATCTATAAGCTTATCATTGTCATATAGCCTTAAAGTAAAGATGAACAGACTTGGACGGTAAGTAATTAGAGTTAATTGAAATACACTAATCACTATGGCAATTCTAGACACCAGAGGACTGAGAGGTGTATATTATTTAACCCTAACAAATGATGACATGTACTTATTTTGAAAATTCCAGTCATGTTTTCTTAGCACAACACATCTAACATAACTATTAAACACAGCAGCAAGTAACTGAATCCATGGACTCCTATCTTTATACCAAGAGTAACATCTGTAGTCTCTACCCTAGTGGTTGGACTAATTCCAATTATAAATAAGGAGACGGGGCCAAGAGTGCTAAACTACCCAAAGAGTAGCATTTATGATATGTGGGGCTCTTAGTCTCTGGATTGGCATCCCCGTAAACAACTATTATGTGTGTTGGGTTTGGGAGCTTTTGGCACCGTCTATGCCAAAAGTAAAAGCGCTAATAGTAGTAATGCATTTCTTCCATATAATCTATTCTTAGGTTATAAATGAACCCTATAAGATACAAACAAACCCACACAGAACCGTGGTACTGCCTCTATCCTGAACATCAAAATACATCTTTGAATCATTAAAATCCTGAGTAAATAATTTAACCTACTCAACATCACTGTATTGCTACGGCAATAACAATTTGCTTACTGAGTACCTAAGATCAGGCAATCAGCACTTGGGTGACTACACAAACCTTGGTCCTGAAGTAACGGTTGCATAGGATACTTTCACTTTTCCAAGGGGATCTATTCAACTACATCAGGAATTCAGGATTAACCAACTCGGTTAGCAAGCCCATGGTCCATGCGGCCGTTACTTTACACAGTCAGATAGAAATATACACCTCTGTTACTCCGATTTTTTCATTCTGCCTCATGTACCACATTTGACACTTGGCAATAGGTATGGACTATGGACACTTACTTTAGGCCAAAAAACATGTAAAATTCATAAAATCTCGCCGAATTCAACACTTGGACACACATCCATAACAGACACTTCCAGCCGAGTCCGAGTAACAAAAGTACACACACAATTTACACTTAAGCCAAGGAAATCAAGCTCCTGCCCACAGCCCACTAAAAAGGGAAGATCGGACAACCTGATGAGCAATTGAGCATCATATACATGACAAATGACAAAGTCCCCTCAACCTAACTCGGTGAACCCGAAAGTGTCAAAAAATTTAATACTATTTAGATATATAATCAACTCGCGATAATCATATTTAATACTAGAAATCATTGTCGTAGAAATCAGGAATCAGAACTAATCCGATTCAGATATCGAAGATTTTTTCGATAAACAGGGGATTTATCAGTCAAATCAGAATATAATCGATAAAGTCTACTTCACGTGCTCGAAGAGGTCTAGAGTTCGATTCTCGCATCCGCGCTCTACTTAAAACCCTAATTCTTGTATCGCTGTAGATTAAAACTTAATATATTATCATCATCAAATAAATAAGTAAAATTGAAAGGAAAAAAAAGGAGGGGTTTACCGAAAAAGTCGGAAGAGTGACGGTGCAAGTCTGTAACGCCATCGCCGTCGGCTAATCGGCCGGTGTGTTTCTTCGACGGAAGTTTATAACCAACAAGGTTTTGTAATCGGGTTTGGTTTGTTGGGCCTACTGGTTAATGGATCTGGGTTCGTTTATGAATTTTTATTAGTGGGCTGGGGAAAAATGTGGTTGTACACTTGCTATAAGTTTGATGGGCCTGAACTCAGTATCACACCAATGACCAAAGTCACCTATTAAGGGTTTTTTTTTGAAAGTCACCTATTAAGGGTTTTACTATCTCAGTTCGTGTCCACTTTTAAAATTCGAATTTTGACTGGTCAAATTAATTTAATTGAATTATATATATTATATATATAATATAATCATATTATATAATCTGTTACAAAATGGAGCTTCCAAGGTACAAGAATTTAATAAGAATAATTTTAAATTTTCAATCTAACAAGATATTCTCTTATTTTAAGATTTAATCCATCTCGTATGGTGAATTGTATCAGAATACAACAGTCGTTGCCTGGAATATCTTGTGACGTAAAAAAAACCGTCTTGAAACTTCCTGAACCTGAGAAAATTCTAAATAACTTATTCTCATTTTAAATAATATATTTTATTCATAATAATTTAAAATAATAATAATACAAATTATTTTAAACACCCAGATTTGTTCAGTTATCCAAAACTATATTGCGGTTATAGAAAAGATCTGGTAAAAAATACTGTTATAAGAATAAGATAATTACTTGAAAATAATTTTGATACTGCATTATTTATGAAATTTGATATTAAAATATTTAACATTTCTTCAAAGACTTTTTTTTTTTTGAGCAACATTTCTTCAAAGACTTAAAAACACTTTTTTCCTGAAGATATGGGACTTCCTAAAAGCAGAAACAAGATGGGTTTTCTGAGCTATATTAAAATTTATCAAAAAACAGAAATCTAAGATGTGCAGCTAACACTACCAAACTACCTCCTTAATCCTATTTCCGGAAGTGTGTTATTTTTCCCTCAATAATCAGGATAGTATCACTTAATTGATACTCCCTCTGTCCCATTTAATTGTATACGTTTCTTTTCAACTGTTCGACACGCATTTCAATGCTCTTATAAAATATAGTTTCGTAACTTATTTTTGAGATTTTTTTTTCTGAATAAAAATATAACATCCAAACTTTAATTCAGAAAAAGAAAATTTTAAAAATAAATTACACAACTACACTTTACAGGAGCATTAAAGTCCGTGCCGCGTCCCCGTCCCCCAATGTATACAATTCAGGGGGATGGAGGGAGTATAATAATTACCGAACACAACTTGTCAAGTTTCGCGACAAGAAGTAAGTGGAAGAATATTGTGGAAGAGATAAGAATATGGTTAGTACAATTAAGATGTTAATCCACAATCTAATCAAATCCAATTAAAGGCTGTAAAGGTTACAGTGTTTAATTAAGTCCGAATAGTTCTTAACAATCATCCAAATGAATTCATACAAAATTAGCTCATCTCTCAACTCAATTATATATATTCACACAAGAGTATCATGTAATTTATAATGTTAAGCAAAATTCAAAATGTGCATGCTGTGACGTTGCCTCGAACAAAAACATACAAGTGTTTGACACTCAAGATTTAATAAAATTTCAGTAATCAATTCACAAAATTCACAAAATTGGAAATTAATTGTTTTCAGCACTGTTCAATTTTTTTTAATTTATTAAAAATTTCTGATTAATCTTTCAAAAATTCACCTATCCTTTGATTATATTTTGATTTTAATTAATAATTTCTTAATTATCCAAAAGAAACTCTGATATAGAGATAGATATTAATTCGGGTTGCCGATTTTTCCAATAATATACTCCCTACGTCCCAAAAAGACTGAACTGCTTTGACTTTCACGGAGATTAAAAAAATGGTAACAAAATGAATTAAATTAGTTGAAAAGTTGGTAAAATGATAGGAACCATCAAAATTTTAATAATAAATTTGAGATAGTGGATGAAAGAAATGGGTGTAACAGTGTTTATATTATTATAGAATAGAGATAGTGAAAGAAGTAGTGGGTGTAATAGTGAAAAGTAGTGTTCAAAAATAATAAATGTAATAGATTTTTTTAGGGACGTCTCAAAAAAGAATAAGTATCAATTAAAATGGGACGGGGGAGTAACTCATTATAACTCATTAGACTTATATTTATACTCCCTCCGTCTCTTAATACTTTTCCCATTTGTACTTTTCACGTTTGCCAACACACACTTTTAATCATTAATATTTTTAGTTTTGTATTAGTATTAAATATAAAAATTTCACTGTATTAAAGTACTTATAAATACGAATCTAACAAGATCACTCATGACTATATTTGGTCATATGAATTATGCGTAAATTAGTAATTTATCTCATGTCGTGAACAGTTCCAACATCCCAAATGGGAAAAGTAAAAAAATCAGAGGGAGTATATTTTTGGTTTCATAATCATCGCAGCTAGTGAGACACGTGTCCAGCCTGAAAGGATAGAAAATATGTGCATGTTATGTCACAAGTGTATATAGTTGCAGATCTCCTCGGCTAAGAATACAGCAACTGATAAAGAATCATTTTGATTTGAAAACCAAGTAAATTTAGAAAAGGGACCCGCGAAACCCTAAAAGCAGCAGAGGGACCTACAAATCCCATCACAATGAAAGACACCCACTATCAGACATGGCTCGCTGAGGAGATAGGTAGGAAATTTATGTCTTCCCATACACAGTAGTAGAGTTTTACCCTGGAATAAGGATGATTAAGAAACCGCCCAAACCGCATAAATCGCCCGCACCGCATCAAACTGCACCACAAAATGTTGTTTTTAATTTTCGTGGTGCGGTTGCGGTTTGAATTTTTCACAAACCGCGTGGTGCGGTGCGGGTTGCGGTTTGACATATTCCTATTGCGGTTCAAACCGTACCGCACTGCAATATTATAATATATATAAATTATATTAGTGATTGTCAAATAAAATTATATTATATTCATATATATTATTTTATAATTATGTTATATATATTTGTTAAATCTCTTCAAATAATAATTAATAATTATCTTATCAATCTCGCATAACCATTATATCAAATTTGTATGAAATGATTATATTATTATAATATGTCTCTTAGTATTCATATTTTTTTTATCATATTTACACTTTTGTTTGTATTATTTTAGTAGTTGTTGTAGCTCTGAAATGATAAATATTATATAAATTCATTACAAGAAAAAATTTTAATTATTGTATATTTAAATTTTATTTTTAACTTCAACTAAAAATATTTATTCTTAAGCATACAAACCGCACAAACCACACCGCACCGCATTTTTGTGGTGCGGTTTACGCGGTTTTTATGCTAGCGTGGTGCGGTTGTGGTTTGAGGTTTTAACCAAACCGCATGCGCGGTTTGATTCGCGATTTTAGTGAAAAACCGCACCGCCCGCACCGCGATCACCCCTACCCTGGAATACATGTACAGGGCCTCTGGACAAACTTAAGAAATATGACTTCTTATTTAAATCACAGGTGAAATGTAAATAAATTAATAAAATGTTTGAAAATAACGCAAAAATTCTGAGAGAGAAGCTTGCATTCTCTACTTCTTAAAAATACTTCTACTTATTTACACAAACAGGTCAAGAAAAATAGAAGTTAGAAATAGCTTCCGCTTCTTGGAAACAAACAGCCCCACTATCTTCATTCTACTGTATGTTTCATTTGTTGTTAAATTTAAACTTATGATTTATTTTACTTTATTTTAAGTGTAATATTTGGGATATAGGCGACCACACTGTGCAGTCCGCACCCAGCAAGAAGATGATAAAATGGGGTAATTTGTTTGTCTTTGCATGAGTAAAGTGGCAATGCCAGTGCATCTACAAGTTAATCACAGTCTGTTTAGATGATTAGCTTCTTTATTAAAGCTCTATTACAAATTCTTCTTCACCTTTTCTCTTATCTTAGAATGTGGATTACACGATAAGCAGAAATATATTCTTTTTAAACCGAATTCTGACATCAATAGACAAACAGAAATATTCTTCTTAAACCAAATTCTGATATCAACGATATATCAAAACTCAGAGGAATCAAAACTGCCATCTTATACTACTCCCTCCGTCCCTCTCATTTCTTTACAGTTTTTTTCACCGCTCGACACGTATTTTAATAGTTTTTTTCACTGCTCGACACGCATTTTAAGGCACTTATAAAACATACTTTCGTAACTTATTTTTGGAACTTTAAGTTGGAACATAAAAAATAAAAGAATCAGCATATTGAGGGGCCGTTTGGACACCTTAACAAGAGTGACTTCTTGTTTAAAGTAAAGAAGTAGATTAAAAGTGAAAAGTAGATAAGTTAATAAAGTATCCGAAAGAGAAGATAACATTTTCAGCTTTTTAAAAGTATTTTTACTTATTTACACAAACGGGTTAAGAAAAGCAAACAGACACCGAGTCACAAGAAGTCATTCAGCCGGTCAGAGGAGAGATTAAAAATAAATAAGAGAAAGGGTATGAAAGACAAAACGAGAGAAATAGATATAATAATAAAAAGTGGAGCAGTAGCGCATGGTAGCATGGAACAGTGCAGGCTGCAGAGTGAGGCAACAGTTGGCGCAGGCAGAGAACGCTGTGTGTGAGCTGAGAGAGCGCGGGTATCGCGGGGGATCAGGTCCCATTCAGACTCCAGTTCTTTTACTTTAAGCTAAATTATCATTCTTCACTGCTTGCTATGCATCAATTCAACTATGCTCCTTGTATATCAGTGTCAATATCAGAAATAGTAATTAATCCATTCATTTTCATTTTCAGAATTATAGGATATTTTTTGAATAATCAAGATTAGAGATTTTTAAATAAATTCAGTAATATCGTAAGATTATGTCAAAAATTAACTAAAACTGGATAGAAAACGATTGCTATAACAACTATTATGTTTGAAATACAGTATTAGATATATTTGGATCTTCTTTTAATATTTTAAAATTTTAGATGGGTTACTTCTCAACATGATATCACGAGACTGTCCCAATATTCTCAGAATTAGGATTACAGAGGGGGAGTATTTCATTTTCACAAACTGTGATGGTTTTTGTTGCGAATGTTCAGCTGATTCTTGCAGTAAGTTGCGAAATTAATTTGAAGGTTAGGGTGGGGACTTAGGGTTGTGGACTGATAAGCTCTTGAATGTTTTGTTTTAACACGTTAGGAAATTATCGACCTCAAATTGGAGTCCTGGTTCGAGTCAAAAATTATGTGCATAGAGTTATTTGTTTATGACTATAAAATTCTCAAATATTCATTATTAATTTCTTCCACTTCTTTTTTTGACGAAAAATAATAATAATTTCTTCCACTTTTTTCTAATAATAATTTTTAAACAATAAATATATTTTTCAAGTTGAGTCTAATAATCCTCTGATTGTTTGTACAATAATTGTGAAAAATCACTTGCCGAGACTAAAAACTCGGAGTGAGAAGATATTTGGTGCGATCGAGCCACGAAATGAAACAAACGACAAATATTATCATATCATTTTGTAAGTACTTCTTAACTTGTTACGTACAAATAAGTACTTCTAACTTATAAATCCAGAAGTCGGGCTTATAAGTCGTTGCCAATCACCACCTTAGATTAATGATGAAGCAAGATGTATAGTTAGTTTCTAGAGATGGAGGAGGAGAGATGCATGCATGTGGATTAACTGAAAAACGGGTTAAATCAAAGGAGCAGAGAGGGCAGAGACTGAGAGTCATAAACTCATTGTTGTGTGTCATTCATCACTTTCCTGCACACTGTTTACCGTTGAAACTTGGTACGTTTTCTCTCTGGAACCTCCACAGACGTATCATTTCTTCAACTATCACTCCTATCTTTCACCACCTCACATCACCATCACTCTCCTATTTTTGGTTTCATCTCATCGCCTTTTTTATTAATGGAAATTTTTTGCATTTTTTATTTTTTGCGTTTTAACCATTTCCTTTGTGTTTCTAATCATACAGAACAAATGATGCGCGCTGGACTACTGTTCAAGATTGAATATGTAGTGCTGGCCGCCAACAAGCGGCCTCCTTTTATCGGAGAAAAAAGTTGAGAATGTCTGTTTTATCTTTTCAATTTCTACTTCCTCTCATCAGTTAAACTATAGGGCCGTTTGAACAAATTTAAAAACGGTAAAGAAGTGGATCATAATTGAAAAATAAATAAGTTAATAAAATATTTGAAAAAGAAGTAAAAGTTTTGAGAGAGACGCTAGTATTCTCAATTTCTTCAAAGTGCTTATACTTATTTACACAAACGAGTTAAGAAAAAAAAAACAAACAACTTCTATAATGCTAATATACACATCACTTATAATACATTTTATTGTTTAGAATTTGATGGATAGTCATGATTTATAATATAAATTATTTTTATGAAAAAGTTATGATGAATTATATATATACATACAATTTATTCTTTTAACTCATTAATATCCAAATATGATATAACTCGATCTAATTTATATTATTAAAAAGAATTATTTTTATATTTTTTATACTTATCTTACTAAAAACCTAAATAGCATATTAAAATAAATAGGTTAGTATTAATTATAGTAGAATCCCCCCTTAATTGTTCTCCATGCACATAATGATAAAAAGTCTCATGCTTCTGTAATATTGAATAAATAAATTCTCCTACTATGATAACAT
Organism: Daucus carota subsp. sativus; assembly: GCF_001625215.2. NCBI lineage: Eukaryota > Viridiplantae > Streptophyta > Magnoliopsida > Apiales > Apiaceae > Daucus > Daucus carota. The sequence goes on along the minus strand of NC_030385.2, from coordinate 43,674,500 downwards.
CTTGGAATCAAATTTTTAGGTTCAAATGTCATTCGAGAGGTTTTCTAGTATATAGACGAAACTAATAAGACCTTTCCTTTGCAACAAGCTGATTAGCTGAATCATTTATTTAAGAATCGAATGAAATTAATTTGAGAGAACTTGGTGTCCCTTTGTCTGAGGCTACATCACTACCACATAGTCCAAATACAAGTAACCGATACCTATACCTGTCACATTTATTCGGATTTTATTTCAAATGCTGCACTGCACCATACACAACAACAAAAAGATAAGAAAAACAAAAAGATAAAAAAAATCCAACTGGTAAACACTACACCCCTCTTTTACATTATCACCAAAAATCATCAAACAAACTGCACATTGCTTTTATATACACCTCCTACTAAACCAACTAGTCTTAGAAATAATAATTTATAACCACACAACCTTTCTTTTTATTCTTCAACAAAAGCACCCCCTATGTACTGTCCCTCAGCCGGAAAACCTACCGGAAAATTCTCAAACCCTTTTGATATTTTATTTTTTTAGCTAGAAAAAAGGTTTGCATATAATTTATTACATGCTATGGATAATATGAATGATAATAATACATCTAATAATTCAAGAGGAGCAAGTAGTTTCTTGTACGGAATTGGAGGCACCTCTAGCTCTTCTTCTGCTCATCAGCTGCCTCTTGTGATGAATGGATTTCATCTCCCTAATGATGAATCAAGTAGGTTTCATCATCATCCTATGGTGAAAATGGAGGCTGGGAATCATAATTCTGTGCACCACAGATTTCATTATCCTTCTGCCATCAGAAGCCACCAGGAGAATATTGATCAGAGTGAAGGTGCGGCTGCTGAAGCTATTAAAGCTAAGATCATTGCTCATCCTCAGTATTCTAGTCTTCTGCAAGCTTACATGGATTGCCAAAAGGTTTTTTTAATTTAATACATATTACTCGATCTGTAATAAGTACACAGGGTAGAGACTAATATAGTCTAGGCTCTATGGCATGAGTATTTAAATTTCTGTAATCGACTATAATTGGACTTATTACTCAATCTATAATAAGTACACAGGGTCGAGATTAATATAGCCTTAGCCTTCTGGCATGAGTATTTAAATTTCTGCTATCAATTGTAACGGAATTTATTAGGTTGGAGCTCCGGCAGAAGTGATGGCTCGGCTGGCGGCTATTCGGCAGGACTTCGAAGCCAGGCAGCAAGCATCAGTAAACTGCGGAGAAGCATCCAAAGATCCAGAGCTTGATCAATTCATGGTGTGTTTTTTATGATTTTATCTCATAATTTTGTTCTTTCACTAGTGATTATTTTTAGATTCAATTAATAAAAGATTGATCAACAGGAGGCTTATTACGACATGCTTGTGAAGTACCGTGAGGAGCTAACCAGACCATTACAAGAGGCCATGGAGTTCATGCAAAGGATAGAGACTCAGCTCAATATGCTCTCCACCAGTCCACGTCAGATCTTCAACCCCGGTACTCCCCTCCATATCTGTTACTGTTAAGTGACCGTTTCTTCCAAAACCTCAAATTTCAACAAAAATAACCATATATAGCAACTCCGGTCGTCTCTTCTGTATTTGCTAAGTGACCACTTCTTCTAAAATCTCAAATATAAACAAAAATAACCGTATATCCGTACGTACTATGAACATATAGCTGGAAAGAGGAAACAAGATACAAGTGATGAAGGTAGATCTATGTGGAGTGTAGTTTTGTTATATTTGGGGAAATGTTAAGTTAGAACTGGCAGTTGAAGTAAAGAGATGTGGAGATGGAGTGTGATTGATTGTCATTTATTCACCGGGAACCCAAACTTTGACTCACAGAACAAACTGCCACTGCCCTTGACTGCACTCTGTGTGTCCTTTTGAAGAAACCCTAATCACCACTTTACACCAAAACCTCACAATTTATTCATACTTTACTCTTTATAAACCAGACATTGGTAGGGAATTAGGCAAACACAATCTCACTCTTTTCAACTAATCTCATTGATTAATCATCTGACACACTCATTGGAGTAATTAATTACTAGGGTTTTGTTCCCCTACTTAAAAAAAACACACTTATTTTGTTCTGACATGTATGTGTGTATGTGTATCAAGGTGTGTGCAGTTATTAAAATGGTTTTCTTACATTCCCGAGTAGAGTAGTGGAGTAGTAGAGTAGTAGGGGTGTATGGCTTTGAAAACTGGAGAAGAACATAGGATGCTGTTTCACATCAGACCTAGCAAATATAGCCTGTACATCTTTTCCTGCCTCTCTTTTCTTATTTACTTCTCCCTAACTTTTTATTTTATTTAAGTGTCAATTTATCTGCTTTCAACTTTCTGTCTTTTCATTACTTGCTCTGTCCCATTTAATTGTATACGTTTCTTTTCAACTGCTCGACACGCATTTCAATGCTCTTATAAAATATAGTTCCGTAACTTATTTTTGAGATTTTCTTTTTCTGAATAAAAATATAACATCCAAATTTTAATTCAGAAAAAGAAAATTTCAAAAATAAATTACACAACTACACTCTACAGGAGCATTAAAGTCCGTGCCGCGTCCCCGTCCCCCAATGTATACAACTCAGGGGGCGGAGGGAGTACATAATATGACTAGTAGCAGTAGTACTAGTTCATGCATGTATTAATATGACTGTTTCTAGATCTAATTATCTTTGTCTGTGGACTTGTGATATCCACTTTGATTTTTTTACTTGAATACACTGGGTAACGTTTTTTTAATTAATGTTGATAGTTTTTTAAAGATTTTTAACCGGTTGATTATAAATAAGTGCTGCTAGTTGGCTGGCAATTGTTGTGACTATGGTGTGTTGCTTGGATTTGAAATAAAAGATGGGTTTTGTAAGGGCTGCTGGGAATCAGCTGATGTTTAGAATAGATGCACCTTTTCAGTTTTTCCAGTTAATGCTTGTGAGCAATCAAGCAATGAGCATCAGCAACATGTCCATTTGTCTCGGAATTAGTTAGGTTCATTTTCTCCTATTTCTCCTAGGACTTGTTATTTGGTGGAAGTCTGAAAGTTTTTATATTAAGTTTATAAGCAATTTACTAATAATTTCTTATATTTTCGCTTGGTAAAAGTTTTTGTTTTTGTTTTTGTTTTTTTTTTCTGAAAATGGAAAAAGTTTTTGTTAAAATGCCAAAGAATTATCCAATTTTTTTTTCTTATGTTGTAATACTTGATTTCAGTCCTATACTCCTACATATAAAATCACATTTCAACAACCTGTAAGCAAATCCTCTAAAAATAAGTAGCCCATTCTAATTAAAATTCACATTGGATATAAACATTACCTTATAAAGTCTTGACCAATCCAAGTAATAACTTTAGAAAAAATTTGTAATTACTTCTAAATTATGTTGCCCGAGTTCAAGTAGGTATGGTCAAACAGATAGATAATTATAAGGTATTCTGACTTCAATTTATTTAAATGGATAATATGCAAAACCTATTGGGAGTAAACAAGATGTGTTTAATTAGGTTTCCTGAAAGATTGTAACTTAAATCAATTATGTTTATTTTTATTACATTAATGCCGAAGCCTCCATTTCTTCTCACTTTCTTCTTTTTCCTCATTTTTCTTTTTTTTCTTTCTGCATTGTAAATCCATCTCAAAAGTGATCTTTTTTAGTTTGTCAAAATGCCTATATTCAATAATGACAGTGTCAAATATTTTCAAGTACCCAATGGTAATTCTGGTAGGGAGTCCGAAATCGAGGAGCACATATATATAGAGGCATTGAGACATAACTTTGGGTGTTAGTATTTGATAGGAGCTTGGTGGAAAAGTTGGGTTAACAAACAATATTACTTTTTTCCGTAATTGTCACAAGACAAGCTCGAAACCTTTACTTTTATGGTACACACTCAGTGAAATTGGTATAAACAGCTCAGGATTCCCAACTAAAAACACTACAAGAGAAAGGAAATACTCTCCAAATATTAGAGCTGAGTTCAGTATGTTGATAACTTGTAAGTTAGTCACAACCTGTGAAATTATCTCTTAGAAAAGATAGATGAACAAAAGTGATTCTAGATTCCACAATGAAGTTGTAACCGAAGGTTGAGGTATAAGCATAATTAGAAAGCATGTTCAGAAAAGGAAATACTAGTTAATCATTGACGGTAAGATGCAAAATTGAATACACTTTGAAGTGCTTTGTTATCAAGTTCCATATATATACGCCTGATCGTTTTTGTTTTACTAAGAGAGATGAGCATTCACTAATATGGGATGACAGGCTCCACTTTATGACCTTAATTATTTTTACTTGTGCTTGCTAAACATACTGAACACCGCTCTAATCTACTAAGTTGAATTTTGATTTCTACTGAATGGATTTTGCGTATACTCCACTACTAAGTTAAGTTTTTATTTTTCCTAGTTCGACTATTCTAGTTGATGGTACATTGTAATGGATCAGACAGGATCCTAAAAAACCTCAAATTTTACTTGTACTTAGTCAGTTTGTCAGTGCAATTTTGTGCTTGTTCATATTCTTTCTTAAGGATTTGTATTAATTTTAATCACACGACAATTTGGGATGCTAGAGGTTGATTACGTTTCTCGCATGTTTTTTCTTGCATGTTTTATAGTTGATACTGATTGTGGCAAACCTAATGTTACCTAAAGCATATTATATGAAGTGCATAGCTATTTTTACAATTTTTCTCTCCTTGGTCTGCTGCCCTAACACAGTCTGCTATTTTTATGCAATTTTCTCCCCTTGATCTGCTGCCCTAATATAGTATGTTTTAAGGCGTCTGATAAAGTAAAGGGTTTACTCTTGTTTTCTAATTCTCTCTATAATTAACTAGATGAGAAATGTGAGGTCATTGGTTCGTCAGAAGAGGATCAAGATAATAGCGGTGGAGAGACAGAACTTCCGCAGATTGATCCACGTGCTGAAGATAGGGAGCTGAAGAACCACCTCTTGAGGAAATATAGTGGTTACCTGAGTAGTCTCAAGCAAGAACTTTCCAAGAAAAAGAAGAAAGGAAAACTACCCAAAGATGCCCGCCAGAAGTTACTAAGTTGGTGGGACTTGCACTACAAATGGCCATATCCTTCTGTAAGTTTTTTTTTTCATGCAAATCTACATGTAATGTTAGATGCATAATGTAAACGTAGTTAAGATTACTCAAGCAAATATGTAATTAAATAAGATGTGTTGATACACAGGAGACGGAGAAAGTAGCATTGGCAGAATCAACCGGGTTGGATCAGAAACAGATTAATAATTGGTTCATCAACCAAAGAAAACGACACTGGAAACCTTCGGAAGATATGCAATTTATGGTGATGGATGGACTTCATCCTCAAAATGCAGCTCTATACATGGAGGGCCACTATGTTGGTGAAGGTCCTTATCGATTGGGGCCATGAATAATAAACGTGGGCCGGTCTCCCGAGACAACAATGATTAATATTGTGCCATAAATCTATGAATACTATGGTTGTTGAGAGTTGGCCAGTGTTTGTGGGACTGTTATGTATGTATGTATGTTATGATAGGAGAGTGATTTAATTATTTTTAGCTGAACAGCTTCAGTTTTGCTTGTCCTTTCGCAATCTTGAAGATCTGGAAGTAAGTTTTCGAGACCTGCATATTTTACTTGTACTGATATCTGTATCAGAACTTCTGTTCAAAGTCTTAAGATAAATGTATGAAGTTTGTTGTGTATATTTGTTCAGACCTTGTAACGTCGAACAGCGTGCTTTTATAGTTCTAATAGTTTCAAGTTTTACGGATACTGAGAGGATCAAAGATTCAATGAGCATTGAGCAATGAAACAGAGAATGCCTTTTATTATTACAATAGACACCAACTTAAACCATTTAGAATTACACACAATTTAGACAATGTAATGCAAGTTCTGATTCCACAGCAATGGTACCAATTGGGGTTATAGATCGATAGAAACGACGATTGGAGACTCAGTTTTATCCACAACAAATGTCTTGAGAACCTTCTTTCTTTGAGAGAAGTTGCGAACTTCCACTTCATATGTTCCCTGGAAGCCTCTGAACTGAAACTGTTGTTGTTCATCGACATGTCCATGTGCATTCGACATCCACTCTTGCTTAAGCTCAAGCAACCGTTTTCCTGCTTCGTTGATATCGCCTTCTGCATTTACCAAATGTGAGTTATCTCTAGCCATAAAGAGCTCCCAGAATCCCCACAGCATTATTCCTTCTACAGCTGGATGAGCAAAACATTCTCGAAGCATAACTTCTAAGTCATCTGCTCTGATGTGCTCGTTGATGGAAGACACGTCGACTTCTGTGAACCAGATTGGAAGGCCAAGAGTGCCTAAAGTGTCTAGAGCAGAACAAACAATAGGCCCGACTGGATTGTCTATGTGTCCTTGAATTCCTATCCCTCCGACAGGTGCACCTTGTTCTTGCAGACCAAGAATCTGCTCAATGTACTTTTCTGGAGTCGACCTAGTGTCACATCCATCCTCAATGTGATAATCGTTTACAAATAGAGTAGGCGAGGGATCTAGTTGGTTGGCAGTCTTGAACATGTTGGCTCGGATATCTTTACCTAATCGATCTTGATAAAATGATCCATGCAGCATCTCATTGTTAACATCATAGTGCTTGAACTTCCCCTTGTAACGGCTTAAAAGGCCTGTCAGACGATTCTGAACTGCTGTCATCAAGTCGGCTTTGTTGAGAGCCTTCAACCATGGCTGAACCGTGTTCTCTGCTTCCCAGAAGATACAGTGACCACGGACTTCAATATTGTTTGTGTTGCACAAGTTCAGGAGGTCATCAGCATCTTTGTAGTTTAATTTTCCTTGTTGGGACTCTGTCCAATACCACTTCAACTCATTTGCAAATACAGACCAATTAAAATGTTTCGTGAAGAAATCGACAAAATCTTCGTTCTCTATGTTTGATCTGCTCATACATGAACCAATGGGGAAACTGTTTTGAGTTTGTCTGACTTTTACAAAAGTACCAGGCAGCATGCTTGAATCAGATGCAGAGAATTTGAGGGTGACATCGCGTTTACGTACCTGCAAAGCAACAAAAGGAAAATTTGATCGTATCCTAACAATGTCAGTTTCTAATTACTCAAGTAATATAATCATATAGGGAATTTAAACCTGATCAGTTTGCCTTTTCAAGTGTCTAAACCTTGCTTCCCGGTTAACTGGAAAAATCTGCAGTCCCGCGACCATGAAGTCAACACCTTGAGCAGGACCTTGAACATAAACCATCACCTTAGCTGCCTCTCTCTCAATTCTAAAAGAGCCGCCAATTTCATGCCAACGAGTATCATTAATCTCAGCTTGGCCACCATTCACCCATTGGCTGTCCACGCCAACTGCAACATTCACGTTCTGAGGACCAGCTGCCCTGGAGCCAATTCTTACCCAAGCAGACACTTGGTATGTCAGGTAGAGCTTGACTTTATCAGTGATCACCTGAGCAGGTCCCATCCAAGTCTGAGTCCGATTAGTCACAAGAATGCAGCGACCACTTAATGGTGCATGTTGCCCTAAGGTATCTCTCGCCATAGGTGGAAGTACACGAGGTGAGCCATTTGCAACGGTTAAGGTGCAATTGCCAAGAGAAAACCATCCATTGCTGCCATCATAAAGGTTGCTGTTTGCAATTACATTTACTCCATAATTTGCATCCTGCAATACAGTAAAACAGCGTCTCAATATATCAAATCTCAATTAGTTGAATCTGTTCTGTCAAGAAGCAATAACAAGAACTGAATCACTAATTCAAATACCTCTATAACTGGTGCAGGTAATGGAGGGATCTTTTCTGCGTGCTTCAAGGATAAATTGTTAACGAGAATATCAGTGCCTGCAGGCGGGCCTTCTAGATATACAACTACCTTTGATGGATTGCCGTTAATAAGAAATTTACCCTGCAACTGTACCCAATCTTTATCTGTGGCCTGCGTACTTTAAGAAGTAAACATATAGAACCGGTTATATTAAGTACTGCAACTACTATGTCTCCGTGCAAAATCCATAAAATTACTGGTAACATTGTTAGCTCATTTTTAGTTCTAGATGAGATAGGAAAAACTGACCTGGAGATGCCTATGTACTGCTCCTGGAAGTCTGGTGTCTGGACCCATAAAGTAGCTTGTACATTGGCACTTGTAACATTGTTACCATAAATCCGTACTACAGCAGATACCTCATAAGCAAGCTTTCTCTGAACCCTTCCAGTTATATCCTGCTGAATACCATTCCAACTTTGTGTGCGTTCTGTTGCAGATGCAAAATATTTTCCAGACTTGGGTAAGATTTTTCCATCTCCCATGGAGTCGTGGACAAGAATTTTGCAGCCTCCTCTTCCAGACCAATTGTTAACACCATCATCAAATGCAGGATTCAGTATTATATTCTCACTTTCAGCTGGAACGTCTCCGGTGCCTTTAATCTGTCAAATTGCATGATAAGATACACATTAACAGAATGTATAAACTACAGTATAATGAATAAATTGTATGCAACATCAACTTACACTGAGCTTGCCGCGCCTGAGACATGAAATCACTACTGATTCTATGAGTAAGTCTATTCCAGGAGATGGCCCTTCCAAATAAAATACAACACGCTTGGGAATTTTTGTCAATGAAAATGTTCCTTCTAATTTCTCCCACCTTTCTTTACTGACAGAGATTCTGCATGTAGAGACACTTATTAAAATAACTTCGTGTTTAATACAGAAAGGCCACACACAAAATTTGAAGAAGTACCAGTACCTTGATACGCGTTGATAACTAGTTGTTCCGTCTTCGTGATCCAGCTTAAGTGTAGCCAATACATCAGCCAATCCCTCCACAGGCCCTGCTACTTTAACCTTAGCAGAAACTGTGCAAGAAGAACCAGGCGAAACTCTAGTTGTGATATCTTGTTCTAACCCTTGCCAACACTCCTTGCGATTAGTAACAACAGCATAATGACTTTCTGACTCTGAATTTGCCAATGCTCCTTTGTGACCCGAACTTGCAGAAGCTACAAAGCCTTCGCAGCAATTTAGATTCCACGATTGCAGCCCTTCAGAGAAGTCATGATTTAGTATGATATTATCAGTGAGACTGTTTTCTGGACCCTCCATTAGGCACTCTTCTAATTTCTGCTGGATGAACAAAAATTCGAGTGGACAGTTATGTGATCAAGATAAAACAGAAATATTAATTTCATGAAAATTAAGGATGATCAATTAGTAACTAAATAATGTACAAAATACATGTGTTCATGTTGAGGATCTGATTTACTTTTAAACAACAAAATGCCGATAAAATTATTAGAAACAAACAAATGAATCAAAAACATGATGGAATCAAAAATGTACCTCAGAGTGAGATGCATTTTGGACATTGCTTGCTGATGGGGTCTCCATTGTTTCCTACGACAAACAAAAACATTAACATTAATACTCAAAGCGATTTTTGATGAACAAACAACTCTGCAATATACATGATAGATTACCAGACAATACCTCTGAATATATTTTCTTTCTATTAGCCCTGAATACTGAGCTTATGAAGAAGCTTTTCAGGACTCTCCTCATTATATACAACAAAATATCAATAAATTTGAATTTTAAAAAGATTTTACTTCTACAAAAAGCATGGACCAACCCAACCAGAACCCTCCAATCAAAGAATGAATTTCGAACCCAATAAATGAATAATTGAAGACGAAAAATAGAATTGAACGCGAAAGAAAAAGAGAGGATCAGAGAGTAATAAGAAAGAACTTTATAATTTCTTAAACTTCAAATTTGATCCACTCTTTCTGGGCAATCCAAATTGTTAGATTGAGTAAAGAGTGAAACATCCATTTTTTTATTTCTTTACTATATTGATTTGTTGGTTGATGAGTAAACTTGGCCTTGCAGATTGAAAATGCTTGAAGTAAAATAGAAGGATAGTTTGTTTATTATCCTATATGCCTCTGTTTAGTTCTGTTCATTCCTTCATAAATTCCATTCATTTTCAGAAGAAAAGTTTATAGAAAATTTTGCTTATTGGCATACAAGGAATGTATAACCATAACATAGGACCCTAATCCATACATTAATTGCAAAATACAGAGAGTATTTGCATGCATAGTTACAACATTGCTATATGTACTGCAACAAGAAAAGAACCGAATGATTTTATTTTTTTTCTACGATTCTTTGGCCAGAAATATAATAAATATCACAAGATATCGATGTTGAATAATGTTTGGTGTAACATAAGATTCTGTTGGGCCTTTCTCTAACCTGTTACTTAACATGATATCAAATCTAATACTGATACCTGGCCCTTTAGAGCAGATTACTTGACAATGATCTATTCTTGTGTTTAGTGAATATACAGTACTCAGTAGAGCTGAGATATTTTAGAGAGCAACAGAATGAAGGTAAAACTGATAAACATGAAACAGAAAAGAACATGCATTTTGAACATGGCTTGCTGATGGGGTCTCCATAGTTTCTTTGGATTCATAAGACGAACAAAAACTTAATCAAAGCAAACAAGATCAGTGACTAACCATACCTCTGAAAATGTTTTTTTTGTTGGATCAGCCTTGAATGAATAATGAGCAAGTTTATGGAGAAGCTTTTGAGTACCCTCCTTAATTTATATATAATAAAAAAAACCTTTGAAATTCCTTAATCCTTCATTTGCTTATGTTTATTTATCACTTTATAAATGACATTAAGAAGCTTTTCAGCACTTAATCTATATATATAATCATAATCTATATACTATATAATCAAAAACCTTTTAAGATTTCCTAATCCTTTGTTTAATTATGTCCATCACTTTATAAATGATATTAATTTTCACAAGAAATGTTTTGTTGGAAATTTGCTTCTGGCATAAAACAAATACTAAATGATTAGTACTAGTAGTCTACTAATAAAAAAGGAGGGTGCATTAGTAGTATGTTTGTCTGGCTTTACAAACCTTTATGAGATACTATTTTCAATAATTTATTTAATGTGATAAGTATATTTCGATAATTATTGATATTATCATTTTCAGTTTTAACTTAAAAGTTTTATTTTTATATTCTTAGTAACATATATATAAGTTATATAAAATAAATTTTTTACTCAAATGAATATTAATTTATAATTCTCAACATTTTTATTGTAAATCTAACAATAAATAACAAGACAATATAAGTTAAATATTTAAATAGGATTAAATAGGCCAGGAATGATTTTGGATATTGTGGAATTATTTAAGTTGAGTGAAGTAAATGCTAAAAGTTAGCTATGTTTACAAACATGACAACCTTGTACATACTTTTCGTCCAAACATAGTCTTGATTTAACACAAGCATTTCTACAAACAGGTTCTTCTAAGCAAATGCCACTTCAATCGAAAAATCTCATTCAAATATCAAGTAACTTGTACACAAACAATTAAGGGCAAATGCAACCTTAACCGAAAAAAGTTTCCATCATTTGGTTGTATGCAACTTTTACTCTCATTTGTATCTCAGTGTTTGGAACATGAAAAGTAGGGTTTTTTTCCTTCTTGAATTATGCATGCCTGCTCGATTCGAATTTTAGAAAGTATATTAATATTTTAAGTTGTGATTCATTTTGTAATATTTAATTGAGAATGTTTGTAGTTAAATAAATTATGATGATATAATTAAATTAATGAATTTTTTTGAGTTAGATAAAATGATGAATATCATGATATTATAGTTTATTGTTTCAAAAAATCTTTTCATATTTCGAAGTATTATACTTAAATTAGAAGAACTTTTAAATTTTGCTTAAAAAATTAATTATAATATATTATCGATGGGAGTCAAATTTTAGATACTTATATTCACATGTATTAGACTAAATTTTTTGAATTAATTGGATTTACACATATATATTCGAGATGGACCATTATTGAAAACACAAAGCTGTAGGCACGGTGGCAACAACTCATTTACATGTACAAACTCTACTCATCATGCGCCGTCTTCTTGTCCCTTGAACAAGTACTTAATTGCAGCCTGCAGGCCCCAATTTTCCACTCGTACATACATATACAAACAACCCCTGTATGTATAATTTTTGGGTTTTCCAATGGATTCTGAGAAGAACAGCATAGAACAATTTGAAGTAATGGGCCAAGAAAACAAGAAGAAAAAACCCAAAAAGATTAAATCTTTATCTTCATCTCCTTCATCTTTAATTGGTTGTTTTAAATCAGACCTTGGGCACCCTACTGTTGAGGAATCAGATGTTCATGGCAATTTTGATATCAAATCTGCAGTTAAAGATTCTGCCTTGCTTTCTAGCCCAACCCATCTTGTTGTTACTGTTAATGGAATCATTGGCAGGTTAGTTCTTCAAGATTTTTGTCAATTTTTAGTCTGTAGTTGAAGAATGAAACTTTATTTGCATTTGGCAGGATGGTTGATCCAGATTTTAGTTGATTTTCAGTTATGATTTAAAAGATAGAAACTTTATTTTCATTGGATGTTTTACAAGTTATAGTTTGCAAACTTTGTTGTGTTGGGATTGTGAAAAGTGGATGTTTTGATTGTGGTTTTAAGATATTGGAGACATGGTATAAACTTCAGGAGATTTATTGTTGATATTGAATAGTAAATGATTGTGGAAATATAATTTTTATGTGATGTGATAGGCCATATTTCGAAAATGTGCTATTCTGCCAAATTGTTATGTGCACGAATAAAATTCTAAATGGGCTGATACAATTGAGTTAGAGTTTGTTACTTGATTACTCCATATTGATTGTGATAAAGGTATAATCTTTTTAACATGTGCATTTGATTGCATGATTAACTTTGTTGGATATAGTAGTTCTTTGAGCTTGATGGTTTTATATAAGATCTATTAATTATTTCCTGTTTGTACTCACCTGAGATACAAAGGATTTTTATTGTGACCACATAGGGTATCTTTGTAATTTCAGAACTTGATCAAATAATTACAAGTATTCCACTATATGCTACTCAATGGCAAGTCCCGCAAGTACATACTCAGGGACATTTTTCTTTAGTTCTTTTGCTGTTTTGTGTTATGCTGCATATTAATGTCAATATACTTGCACACCCAGGCCTTCACCAAGGCTTGAACTATATATCTCTTGTTATAACTTATAGTCCAAAGAATGTCTAAATAAGACTATGCGCTCTTAATTACATTCAGAGTTTTAAATTGTGCATTAGGACATTTTTACTAGTTCACGAGTTGGAAGTTGGTGTATGATTTATGTGTGCAGTGCTCATGACTGGAGATATGCTGCAAAGCAATTTTTGAGTCGGTACCCCCAGGATGTAATGGTTCACTGTAAGTTATCCTTTGACTAACCTTGCAATGTATTTGTTAATTGGTGTTCTTGTAATAATGTGTCTATTGATTTTAGGGAAACAAGAGTAGTACAATATGCTTTTATTACATTTGTACTACACAGATATGGATATGTTGCATAGACTGCTACTTTTGTAAGGGAACTAAGGATAAAATTTCACTTTTCTGATAGAGTATTTTAGATTTACAATCTGTTAACTACATAGACTAAAGGTTTTGCTGTCAGCAGCCTTGCAGTATTAATCCTCCTTCAAATTAATACCAATTGATATATTGTGAAGTTAGTGTGTCCAATATAAGTGCTTCTTACTACTCTTTAACTTAATATTGACAAGATATAATGGTAACAAACTCAAGAGAATATTAATAACTGCCTCAAACAAATAATTAGTTTCTTCTAGTTTCCTGCTTCCCTGTTTCTGCCACGTTAGCCCTAATGTTTTGAAATAATTCACATTTACATGATATTTATGTTCAGGCAGTGAATGTAATTATTCAACTCTGACGTTTGATGGAATCGATGTGATGGGGAGCAGATTAGCCGATGAGGTGTGTACTGACTTTTGTATTTCACTATTGTAATTTGTTTCCTCAGAAGTGATACTAAATTTTTTATCATGTTAATTAGTAATATCTGAATGAAGTTTTGAAGCTTCTGTTCCATGATACAGTGTCAGGCTATAATTTAAGTATTCTACTTTCTCAGGTGATATCGGTTGTAAAACGTCATCCTGATCTTCAGAAGATTTCTTTTATAGGACACTCACTCGGTGGTCTGATAGCTAGATATGCTATTGCAAAACTCTACTCAGAAGATTTTAGAAAGCCAAGACATCAAGCTAATGGAGAATCAGATGGATCTGAAAAGCCATTTAGGGAGGAAAAACCTGAAGGGAAAATTGCTGGACTGGAGCCTGTAAACTTCATAACCTCCGCAACCCCACACCTTGGTTTGAGAGGGCATAAACAGGTGTTGACTAATTCTCTTCATGGTTACTTTTTCTTAATGGTTGGATTCATTATTATCTAAAAGTTATAACTTGTATGAATAATATGTCATACATGTCGCTGAATTATGTTATATATCGAGTCCAGCATTATAAATAATACGAGTTAAGTTATTTAGCAAAAAAATCACGATTTCAATTAAAGGAAGAACTAAGAAGTCGGCAGTTTGCCAATTAAAAAAACTTATTAGATGGCAATATATTAAGATGGATAAGTACAGTTTATCAATTGCCATTTTAGTGAATCAGAGTACAGTTGTTAGCAATGATCCATTATATACGCGTAAATGGTCCTCTGATGATGTCTAATAAATTGCCACTTACAAAATGTACTCAAATAACGTGTACATGAAAAACATGATTTATTTTGGTGACAGAATTTCTATAGATTTAAGTTGCACGAAGAATTTTTATCATGAAAACTTGAACATTATGGCATAATCATCATTTGGAATAATGTTTTTGTAAACATATATATAAGAGGCAAATTCAAAAGCTTTCATACTGAATTGATGAAAGTATGAGAAAGGCATAGCTTAGCCTTATCATTAGTATGAAATACTATTATGATCTCTGCCAGAAATGATGGTAGTATCTTATCAATATCCACCCATCTAAGGTACTTGATTTATACTGCTAAAAGTGTAAAACGTTTCTCATATATTCTTATCTCCATTTGTAAATATTAATAGAGTATATCTATTTTTTATCACAAGCAAAAATGAGTACAAGGATTTAAAATAAAAAAATAAAATAAAATTTTTCTGTGATGCTTTTACCGGCTTCTCCTGGTGGTTGTATTTACAAACTCATTGCAAAATCAGGTTCCCTTATTTTGTGGGATTCAGTCCTTGGAGAAGTTAGCATCATATATATCATGGCTACTTGGAAGAACTGGGAAACACCAATTTCTAAATGATACAGATGATGGAAAACCTCCTCTTTTGCTTCAGATGACCCAAGATTGTGAAGATCTTCAATTTATGTGAGCTCCCCTGACAAAGTTAACTGGGACCTTCTGCTTCCACCGTTAATTGTGATTCTGGTCTTAATTTTAACCTTGCTTATTGCTGCAGATCTGCTTTGCAGTCCTTCAAGCGTTGTGTTACCTACTCAAATGCATTTTACGATTGTATGTTTTCATACTTGAGCCTGTACTACTTCTGACTTGTTTGACAACCTTTTCACAAAGCATATAAATGAGAGAATGTTTTTAGTATCCATAATATATTTCCAATATATGTGTTAAACTTGTTCTCGAGGAAGAAATATCATAAAACATGCATGTGATTTAAGACTTCTGTTTTGTTTCTAGTATCTGTCTTCCTTTAAGCAAGCTGTATGTATTGAGTTTTCTTCTTTTTTATGCTCAGAAGTCAGACATATCTAAAAAATAGAATCAACCACACATGACACCAATCATGCTCTCGTGATTGTTAATATACATTTTCTGTTGACCTTACCTTTAAACAGATGTTGTCGGATGGAGAACGGCGTCCATACGCCGTCAAAATGAGCTCCCAAAAGTAAGTTATTTAACATTTAGCGGAGATGTTGTTTAGAGTCATAAGTATCTCACTTATCTTGAATTTTACCATCAGCATCTCTCAGCAAACAACAGATATCCTCATATCGTAAATGAAGAAACTGCAAAGCTAGATGGCTGTCATATAGAACCACAAGTCAATGGTGCCATCACTGATGATATTGAACTGGAAGGTAAGTACCCCATTTATTGTTCGCTAATCTTTGACCAGTGTTGTAATTTCATAACATTTGGTTATTAGAACTCCTATATTGTTAATTATCCTGCACTTTTGTTAATATGACAGCTTTGATTGGCGGAAACCATTTGTTAGCCACTATTAACAATTGGAATCAACTTGTAAATTGAATAAATCTCTGAAAAGATTCCCCTCAAATGTTTTTTCTGACAAGACTACCAGCTTGGTAGAATATATTTCTACAACTTCAAACAACATGGTACCTCCAGTATTATTAGATGAAAACCTTGATTAAGCTCGAGTACCAGTTCACTTGATATTGGCATATTGCTTTTGATAGTTGGTTATCTTGATTTTATTTCCTACAAGTCTGTAACATATCTTGCGTATTAATGGTGTTTATCTGTGTTATACCAAGTTCAGAGGCAATGATACAAGGACTAAACAGAGTAAGCTGGGAAAGAGTAGATGTTAGCTTTAGTGGAAGTAAACAAAGATTTTTTGCGCACAGTACAATCCAGGCAAGTACATGCCTTGACTTGCGTAGTATCCGTTTTATAATTTTTTTTTATTGGAGCTGAAATGCTAGTCTAAGTTTTTTACTCAATTTATTAGTACACAACTGTACCATACTGATCTTTCATGTCAAAAACGAGAAGAATGAAATGCTATTACTATCTGTAACCAGCCTTTTTTTTGCAGGTAAAAACTCCATCTATTCATTCCGATGGAGCTGATGTAATACAACATATGGTTGACAAGTTTTGTCTGTAAGTTTGCAAGTTTAAGCTCCAGCACAATGTTCATACCCCACAAGAGGAGGATGCATGGAAACTGGACAGTGTAAAAATGTGCAACATTGTGGATAGCTCTTGAAATTGTTTGAGTGTAATTTTGGGTTTTTTTATGTATATATTTATGATTTTCTATATGACATTCTCGGTCATCATTTTTTGACTTGGTTTGAGGTATATTGAAATGAAAAGTTTGAGAGTTTTCAAAATTTTGGTTCATATCCAATATCCCAAATGCTGGTAAAAAAGTTCTGGATAGGTAAGATAACTGTTTGGAAATATTTTTGATATTTATATATCTCGAGGTTTAATATCAAATATTATTTTTGACAAGATTCATTATTGAAATCTTATATTATAATGACTTCTCCAAAGGCTGGAAGCAGTTTTTTTCCCAAAAACAAAGCAGATTATCCAAAGGCATATCGAATTATTAAATTATTATTTAATTAAATATTAACTCCAGTGCTCTAGCTGGTTAGTAAAAAGTAGAAGGATTCGCAAATCACACTTTACAATGGTGGATCCTAAAGAAAGAAAACTAGATTTAGGTGGGTCAAAAATAATTTGGTAAAAGTGATAAATATAACACAGTAAAGGCAAGTAATTGAAGAGTTGAGAAAATATGTCAAGATGAAAGTTGATGGGGACTAACCGACACACACAGGTCCAACATAAAAATGTTACAAGGACTAGTCCAGCTCTCTTGAGTATTTATCATCTAACTACCTGTATGTTTAACACTCTACCTCATTTCCCACCTCTTCTTTTTCCTTTCTCACTCACTTCTGCTCTGCTGTACCTTTTGTTTCTTGATTTTGGTTCTGTATATATATTTGTAAGAACATACTCTGCCTCAGGCTTCTTCTTACATGCTTGCAGTTTCTCCTCTGGTTGGTGTTTCTCTGTCTCTCTCACTTTCTACTTTATTTTGATGGACATTGTTTGATTTGATTAATCTCTCTCTCTCTCTCTCTCTCTCTCTCTCTCTCTCTCTCTCTCTCTCTCTCCCCCCCCCTCCTCTCCCTCTCTCCCCTCCCTCTCTCTCTCTCTCTCTCTCTCCCCCCCCCCCTCTCTCTGTGGTTATGTTACATGTTTATTAATATTGCACTAGATTTTTGAGAGTGATGATTCGTACTCAGCAGGCTAATTGTCTTATAATATGAAGCTTTTTGATGTGAAGATGTTAAAATAACACAAAGATCATATTTAGTAGATTAAGGATTATTATGACATTAATGTATATTATTCATAAAGATCTATGTAGTAGATTAATGTATATGTAGTAGTATTAAAATCATTCTGGTATATTATTTGGCATAAAGTTGTTACAAAGATTATCGAGCCTTCTATTCAAAGTGCCCCTCCACTGATAATCACTTTATGATATGATCAACATATGGTAATTGAGGAGTTGAAGTAGTTCATTTTAAAGACATGCTTAATTCTGGTGATCAGTCCTATGCCCAAAAAATTATCTCGATTAGGAGTTCACCGGAAACAACCTTTCTACTCTTGGGAGCCGGGAACAGGGGTAATAAGGCATTCCTTAATCTCGTGGGGGATGCTGGAGTTTGCGTTTTTAACTTTTAAAACATTCCTGCTGTGTGCTTCCTTTAGTCTACTATTTTGTCTCCTTGTAACCTTTATTCTGCGTTTTTGACCCAATTCCTACATAATTGTATTTACCATTTTCAGAGATGTACTGAATGTCTAGTTTAGCCAGTTTGCCTGAATCAATAATGCTGAAGCAATCGCCCAGTAGGAATCAAAGGTCGAAAGAGTTCAAGGTAAAACACGCTCTTCAGATATGTTTATTGCTCGCCATTTGCATATGGTTGCTGTACCAAGTAAGGCAAACATGTCAGAGAAAGTTAGCGTCAGAGGAGAGCTTCGGGACTGCCAAGTTAAGTACTGACTTCGGAATGTTAAAACTGGGGAGGAAGGGCTTAGATCCTCAACTGCAGGAGATCGTTACAGATATTAAAGGAACTGCCACTGAAGATGCTGAGGTAGAAGGTAAGCTCAGGGAGAGCAAGGGAGATAATATAGGAGTCGTAAATGATGAGATAGATGGACAAGATCAGGAGAAGGACGATGAGGAAGAGTCTGAGCAATTAGAGGATTTGATTGATGAAGATGATACCGAAGGGAAAGGGAGTGTAGAAATTGACAGTGATGGTGAAGACGTAGATTTAATCAGATAATCAGCACCAATGCGCCACAATAGAGTTCAAATGAACTCCGAGAAGGCAGCAAAAGAAGAGACATTATATAGGCAAATATGATGCCATTAACAATACCAACAACACTACTTATAGTATATGACTCCTGGTATTCTTTGAGCAATTATCTGATGTTAAAGATGGTAGCGGGATCTAAAAAGACTGCGTACATCAGGACTTTCCTCCGCCCTGCTACGCAGGAGTCAGGTACATTGAACTATGAAGATACATATACAAGAATGCATAATGAAAGACCAACTGAACATAGAAACTATAGCGTTGTTCAGCAATAAACTAAGAATGTAGAATAGTTTTGGGAAATGAAAATACAGAGCCTTGTGTTTTCTTGTTTGTGTTATTGTGTATAACATTAGCGAGGTATGTTTGAGCGGAATGACATATGAAATAAGCGTAGTCGTGTTAATCCTGCCCGAGCAGTTCTTTACAGAATGTTGACGTTTGAACCCGATCTCCAAGAGAAAAGACGGGTATCAAGAATGCGTGAGTGTGTTTAATTATTGATGGAAAATATAAGGCTAATCGATGTGATCATAAGAGTGGATCACCGTCAAAACAAGACCGTTTATTGATATTTCAAGTGAAGAGACATTATGATTAAAATAAAATTTCATGTCAGGAAGAAAATCGGCACGACTATTTGTCTACGCGATAACATGTCTAAAAGAAACAAAAGTATTCATGTTATGTCAAGAGACATCAACGACACCGTCAATTGGGTAAAGAGACAGTCCAGAGTCGATTGTTTACTGTGCATATGGTAGAATGGTAGTCAATCATATTTAGTTGGATGTAAACAATTCTGTATGTTTGGTAATTGACTCTACCGCATCAACGCGATGAGACTGTCCACTAACAATGGTTTCTTTGATGGTGAGAAGAGTGAGAAATGATTCGGCCCAATTTTGACCGAGATCATGAAGAAAGTTTATGATCCAAAATAACCAGATCATTACACAATAAATTTTAAATGTCCATATTTTTCTGAGCATTCTGAAAATATCAATACTAACGGGATGTATTCGATTGAGAATTTAATGAATTGTTTTTAGTTTATGGATTTTAATGGATTGTATGAGATTTTGATTTTGATTTTGTGCGGATTCTTGATAAAATGTCGCAGAGTTAGATAGAATTTAGGTATACTGCTTCAAAATCCCATTGATTTTGGTGGGATTTCAAAAAACTTAAAATACACTGAATAATGCCACAAAATCCATCATTTAATGAAATGAAAAAAAATCCGTCCGCATTTGAATACCATCAGATTTTAATAGATTTTAAACAATCCCAATTGAATGCCATCGGATTTTAAAGCATAATTTAAAATCTCAATAGAATATCACTAGATTTTGCAGCATAATTTAAAATCCCAATTGAATATCTCAAGATTTTAATGGATTTCAAACAATCCCAATCGAATACACTCGAATTTCATGAATACAAAAAAAAAGGTTTTAAAATCCCAATCAAATACACGCCTTTAATATTTTTCGCTCCATCATAAATACTAAGGTTTGGATTACTCGGCGCCAAGTCCTAAAATTTTACTCCATCTGCCTATTTTTTTTTCACGGATTAACATGTATAAAGTATTGTTCACAATTTTTTTTTATTTTTTTATAACAATTTAACCATTAAACTTCAATGCAGAAATAAATATTTAAAATAATTTATAAAATTATACTTTACATGGGTCTTAAAATATATGTTGAACCCTCCGTTCCTGCATAAAATTCGCTATCGTACAAGAGTAACAAGACACGATAATTGTGTCTGGTAACGAAGAAGAATAAAAGATTTTTCCATCATGATAAAATTTAATTAATTATAGTCTGAGCTTGTAAAGTGCTGATAAAAATTGTACATACATAGAGAGTCCCCTATACCCCTACCATGGAAAGAGTTAAAGATGGAAACCTGGAAATCAGCCTTCTCTTGCCAACTCTCTCATCACTCCAAATATGGAATTTCTACTGTCAAATTTGCCATTCAAAACTAGCCGTTGCTTTCAAATGTGATATTCAGCAACATCAAAGATACATATAATCTTATACATAATACATAACAATAAGATTTGAGAAAATCTTTGAAAAGATTCAACTGATATATATTCTTCATGACTTCAACTCGTTCTCGTTGTGCAGCTTGCAAGTATCTGCGGAGGAAATGTCCATCAGATTGCATCTTTTCGCCTTATTTCCCTTCTGATGATCCTCAGAGATTTTCGTGTGTGCACAGAATCTATGGAGCCAGTAACATTGGCAAAATGCTTAAGGTCTCTCTCTCCCCCCTATCTCTCCGTCTCTCTCCGTCCCTCCCTCTCTCTCTCTCCCCCTCCCTCCCTCCCTCTCTCTCTCTCTCCCTCCCTCCCACTCTCCCTCCATCCCTCTCTCTCTCTCTCCCACTCTCCCTGTCTCTCCCCCCCCTCTCTCCCCTATATTTCATTTCAGATTGACATTGTTACAATACTGTGTTATGGTCCTAATCCAAGATGATCAGCTTATTGTTCAAATTTATTTTAAAGGTCTTGGCTAATGTTGCAAATTTGTATCTGGTTAATTCGGGTTGTTTTGGTATAATCTAAAAATTAAGTACAACATATTAAATATGAAATGATAATTCTCTTGCCTTGAATTTAATGGTTCAAGACTTGTCAGAGACAACGTAGGTGTGTGTGAGTGTACCCGGTTAGCACAATAAGGTAAATAAGTGTATTTGAGGTGCTGATTGACTGGCTGCTTAAATTCATGTCTCAGCAACTTCCAGTTCAACTACGAGCAGATGCTGCAAATTCGCTATACTTTGAGGCACACTCCAGGGAAGCAGACCCTGTTTATGGATGTGTTGGAATCATAACAAATTTGAATGAAGAAATACACGATGCTGAGACTGAATTAGCCAAAATTCAAGCCCATATCGGTGTCCACCATCAAACAAAAAATCCGGAAGATGGTGAAGCATCTCAATCTGGTCATAGTCCGGTGCAGCAGCAGTAGCGGCATCACACCATGGCAGCATTACCAGTCCCTTCCAATGCACCATGGTCTTATTCTATTTATTACAGCAATTTGGTATTTTTGGTGATAGTGTAGTTAAAAAAAAATAATTCTGCATTTCATCAGAGTGATCAAATTTTCATATTAATACTTTCGAAATCATGGTACTTGCAATTTCATTTGCAAACATGTTGAATGCCGAATCAAATCAACTATGGTTGTCCTGTGTGGGCGGAAATTGTAATGTACTAACTTGCTAGGAGCCTTTGAAACAAAACCATATGCAGTGAAGCTAGCCAAGACTGACAATTTACCCAGCACCAAACATGTTCTCTGTTTTTAATTTCATTCCAGGCCTTCTCTTGCATTTGCTGTTAATATCCATTGATATTTAAATACAATCACCTCCATTCTATACCCTTTTTTTTTTTTTTTTGAAGGCACCTCCATTCTATACCGTTATAACCAAATATTATATATGTAATGATAATATTTAATAATATTCATATTGTATTTTTCCAGGTTCAATTTTTAATTTAAAGTCAAATAAAAAATTAATGACTAATAAAATTGTTAATATTAAATAGTTTTAAGTTAATTTGAGCATATAATAATTGGTTTCTTTGTAAAAAAAATATTGTAAATATTATACTTTTTTTTCCCTGAATGAGAAGGGAAAGAATGGAAACCGGATTCTATTTATTATATCATGGGCACAATTATTTGAATTTTCTTCACATTTTCTTTTTTGTTTTCATTTCTTTACAAAATTAGTATTTTAGAGTAAGTTTAAACTTAAATATTTATATTATCTTTTATCTTTTTAATAAATATTGAAATCAATATATTTAGAAATTAGATGCTATTTTGATAAAAAGAATTTCAATGTCAATTAAGTTTTCAAAACACAATTTAAGTAATTGTATAACAAAAGTATTATCTTTAATTAATTTCTCTTTATTAAAATTTACCTTTTGTATAAAAAGGAAAATTTCAAAAATATGTGAGAATGAAAAATTTAAATATACAATAATATATTTATTAAAAAATATGTGTATATATATACACATATTATAATTTAAAATTAATTATATATTATATATATAATAATAAAAATATTATAAATATAGAGGCGAGAAAATAAAAAAGATACAAGGAGGGTCGTGACAAAACAAAGCAGCAACACAAACAAGGGTTTTATAGCCAAGATTCAAGAGAACAGAAGAGGGGTTAGAGAGCCTTCTTTTCTATCAAAACCCACCCAAGATTCACCCTTTTGGAGGTAACTAATTGCTCTTAATCACTCTCTAATCTTCATGTATCTATATCTCTCTCACTATGTATGTGTTTGTATGTAATTCTCTGCAATTTTATGTGTTTCTTGCTTTGTAAAAATTGGAACTTGTTGTAGAAAAGAACCCAATTGGATTACACTCTGTGTGTGTGTTTTTGTGTGTGAATGTGTTTGTATTTGTATTGCTTGAACTGAGCTGGGTTTTTAGGGAAATTTTGATATGATAAGGGAAAAGAAAGCTAGGGTTTTTCGAGATTGAGGGTAATAGTGTTTGTTTGTTTATCCTGGAATTATGCTATTTTTGATTTTGTTGGATAACAATCGAATTTTTATCTTGTGAGGTTTTGTTGTGGAGAGGAATGGATGATTATAAGTTTATTGTTTGAAGTAGACTTTGTAGTGTGGGAGTGTGAAGAAATCATTCTTTTGGTTTGTTTGTATTCTGTTTTTAAAAGACGCTGATGGATTTTGATTGTGGTAGCATTTATTAAATGGTATAAGTTGTAGATTAGTGACAACATAAGCTAACTTTATTGTGAATTAATGTGTAATCATTTTGTCTCGACACCATGCAACTGATTGTTTTCACGAATTTATTTCCGAATATTAAGTAGCGCTTTTACAGGTCTATCTCGGTCCGTAAACATGTCGGGTCAACTGACTCCAGCAAAGAGACAGAATGACCGGAATGAGTCAAATATTAGGGGAAAGTGGCAGAAGACTTCAGCATTTAATTCACAAAATTTGAGGATCCCTCCTGGAACCTCCTTCTTTCGTGTACTCTGTCCTGCTTCTAAAGGTGGCAGTGTGATTGGGAAAGGTGGCGGAATCATCTCACAAATCCGTCAAGAAACTGGGGCAAAGGTCAGAGTTGAAGAAACTGTCCCCGGGTGTGATGAAAGAATCATTGTCATTATTGAGTCTGACAAGGAAAATGGAGTTGATGCTGAACAGAATAAGGGGGAGGAAGAAAAAAATGATACTGATAAAGTTGATAATCTAGATGAACAAGAGAAAGAAGAGAAGGAAGGTGAAGATAAGGAATCTGTTGATACCATAGATAAAGAATCTGGTGCCGCCAAAGATTCACAATGTGAGAAGGGACCATCTGCTGCTCAGAAGGCTCTGCTACTTGTTTTCGAAAGAATTGCTGAAGGAGAACCCGAAACAGTTGGTGAAAATGAAGAGAATGATAAGGCTTCCGCATTTTCTTTGAGGTTACTTGTTCTTTCTAGTCAGGCGGGAGGCATTTCGGGAAACGAAGGGAGTGTTATCAAACAAATGGAATCTGAAAGTGGGGCACAAATTAGGATACTTCCCAGTGATGAACTACCTATTTGTGCCTCTCCTTCCGATGAACTGGTTCAGGTTTGACAATTGTTTTTGTTTCATTCCCTGGTCTGTTCCTCTACAAACTTAGATGTCATTTTCTGCCTTTTACATGCTGATTAAGAAACTTTTTTAATTTCAAACTCGGAATACAATTTTATTTTTCAGAATCAATACTCCTACATTTAATTACCATAATTAAATTAGTCACAACCTTCACGATATAGGTTTACATATTATTTCTCGAGTTCTCTCATAAAACGTGCTCATCCTTTCTTAAATCATTTCTTTCTCATGATATAAACTAAAGAGATCATAATCATTGTATTTGGTGCAAACATGTCACATGTGAATACATTAATTAACTTAGCTCTAGTCCATATTGCATAATATGGCTAGGTCCTAAATTATTAATCAATTGTTGTTCAAATGAATTGGTTTGGTAAATAACGTATTGCAGATAAATATTTTTTTTTATGTTTAAAAACGGAAAAGTTGTTTTTTGATTTTAGGTGCAGTAAGCATTTTGTAATCTTTTATTGTGGTCTTATTTGGTATGTAAATTCCAATAAAGAAGAAAGGTACTTTGAATGAACATTTTGTTTTCTTTAGTCAAAGTGTTCGTGGAGCATTTAGTTTGAAAGGCTCTGTTATCTTCTAATTTACTCTTTCATAATCTGTCGTCCTTTGTCAGGTCCCAGCGGACTTTGTTGATTGAGATGCCCCTTAGCCTTAATTAGAATCGGGAATTCTTAAGCAACCTGTGACATCCATTAGTATAGCTGATTGAAGTAGGCTTATATATTTTTTTCAACTCCTATTACTATTAATCGTAATTCACTTTCATTGTCTTTCGTGATCTCATTGAAGATATCTGGGAGCCTGGATGCGATAAGGAAGGCGCTTTTATGTGTTTCTCAACAAATTTTGGAGCATCCTCCTCAGGATGATGAACTGCTCTCCCTCAACACTAGCGGGCCTTCTTCTCAATCGTCTGGTCATCCATTTTCAAGGCAAGAGCCAAATTATCCTTTCAGTTCTCAAGGACCACCTTATGTTGGCTCTCGTGATAGTGAAAGTGGTATTCTTGGTCGCAATAATCCTTCCCAAGATATCCTAACATTCCGATTACTATGTCCTGATGAAAAGGCTGGAGGTGTGATTGGGAAGGGAGGATCTATAGTTAAGGCACTACAGCACGAGAGTGGCTGTGAAATAAAGGTTCTTGATGGTGTGTCTGGTTCAGAGGATCGCATCATCATCATATCGGGTCCATCGGTATAGTTTTGTATATATTTTCTTTCGTCTCTTCTGCGTCCCATTATAATTAATGATATTGGTCAATCAACATATCTTAACTTGAAAGGCAAACACAATGCAGCATCCAGATGATAGGATATCTGCTCCACAAGATGCAGTTCTTCGTGTCCAGACCAGGATTGTTAGGGCTGCACCTGAGAGCAAGGAAAAGACTGTGATAGCAAAAATTCTTATAGCCTCCAATCAAATTGGATGTCTCCTTGGGAAGGGAGGTGCTGTTATATCTGAAATGAGGAAGTTTACTGGGGCTTATATACGTATATTGGGGAAGGATCAGTTACCAAAGTGTGCCTCTGAAAATGAAGAAGTTGTTCAGGTTTTGTTGCATTTAGTCTATAATCTATTAATAGAACTACTACTTTAATAATCTAAATGGTTTGGCGTTTCATGTACTCTATTGACTGCCATGTGTATAGTATTATGTAGCACAAGTATAGGCTGTTATAATTTACATACAAGACTGGCACCTCTGAACTTATTTAAGCATTGACTATGCCTTGTACGAGACAGATAAATGGAGAATTTGACCAAGTTCAGGAAGCCCTACTGCAAATAACTAATCGACTGCGTGAACACTTCTTCCGTGATGCATTTCCTTCCATGAACCATCCTTCAAATCATGCATTTCCTGATCAAGGACCTCCATTTCC
Source organism: Daucus carota subsp. sativus (assembly GCF_001625215.2). Classification (NCBI taxonomy): domain Eukaryota; kingdom Viridiplantae; phylum Streptophyta; class Magnoliopsida; order Apiales; family Apiaceae; genus Daucus; species Daucus carota. The sequence continues at coordinate 43,647,776 of NC_030385.2, read as the reverse complement.
TTCATACATGGGGAGAAGGGAACTTTCACCTCCTGGAATGTATTCCGGTCTAGGACCATCATTTCATAAATTTAATGCTGGTATGCCTCCTATGCATGGTGGTTTTCATCCGCATGATGATCGATCTCCTTTTATGCACAATATCCACAGACCAGGCTTTCCCCCTCATCTTTCTGAAAGATTGCCACCTGCAGCCCCATGGAGACCTCAAGTATTATTTTTTAACTTCTTTTGTAATCTTTTTTGTTATTTATTTGAAATATCTATAAGCATGTACTTGGGCTTTCCTCTTGTAATTGTGATATGTATTCATGTTAACCCTTTGAAATATCTATGAGCATGTACTTGGGCTTTCCCTTGTATTTGTGATACGTATTCATGTTAACCCTATATTATCCCTTCCTGTGTCGTGATTTTCGAATTTACTGTTTATTAACTCACCATATTGGCTTTTAGGGACCAAACGAAGGTGCTGGAGGACCTTTAGGATTGCCTGACTATCCAGGAGGCCCGCAGAGAAGGATGGGTGGATTTGGAGGGTAGTTTTCTTTAGTTAAATTATGGATATCTGTTGATTATAAATGCTTACTTTGTATGATAATTTGTATTATCATTTTTCCTGTTTTATAAATTAAATGCCATTTTCTTTATGCAGAGGAAGCCATCAAGCTATCATCACTAACACTACTGTAGAAGTAGTTGTTCCTCGTTCAGCTGTTCCTGCAATATATGGTGAGGATGGTGGATGTTTGAAGCAGATCCGAGAGGTACATCTCATGGCCAGAAATTTTCATAATTTTTACACTTTTTCTGGAAAAAAATTTGCACAACTTTTTTTCATGAGCAAAAATATATTATTCCCAAATACAACTTAAAAAAAAACAGATCTACATCATATTTTTCCGGATCAACTCTATGATATGGTTGCGGTAGTTGTTTCTTTCTTCAGCATAATCTTATATGGCATAGTCATAGAGGACATCTCACACACGCACATACATATATTGCTTTGGCCAGACAATCTATAGCTCATTAGTCATTATCATACTAGCGTCCTAATTATTATTATGATAGGTTTTATCCTCATGGTAAACTATTTTTAGAAATGTGTTGTGTGGTGAAATTTTGTAGCTTTTAGTTTCTGGACGGTCAGATTGTATTTACATTGATAATGAGAAATCAAATATTTCAGGTACTGTTTACTCATATAATTTATTACACATTAATATATACAGTATATATTAATTATGTTACGAGAAAATTAATACAGTACTCACTACTCACGGACACGTTTGTCTCTACGGAGAGTGATACCCTCAACCTCTTGTTAAGAAGGGTGAGGGGTGTCTAGGTGTTTTTTATTGATCCGTTTCTGGCTTATTTACTTACAGTTCTGGCTTGGCTTTTTGCTGGTAGGTTCAAATGATAAGTAGTCTGTACTCTGTACCTGACTACCTGTAGTCGTCATCTATAATGTACAATAGGTTGAGTGCTTCTCAGCAGTTGGCCTTTGTATTAGGATAGTACTTAAAAATGGAGTTTTGGGAGGTACTTGCAGAAAAAAAAAACCTGCCTGAATAGTAGTATATATTGAACTCTCCTTCCAATGGAATTTGGGGGCTTGGAGAATGATGTCTCTTTCTTGAAGCCCCTCGAATATATATATGTAATGTGGTATCCATCTTATTGACATGCCATGAAAAAATCTTTCACTAGTATGCAGTTACATTTGTTTATGAACTACATGCAGTATACACTTCGTCATAACAAGGACCAAACAGACTCATGAATGCCATGCATGAATGCTAGACACAAATAAACATCATTAATTAGTGACTATTTGGTGTGTTGCCATAATTTTGAAAATAAGAGAACTATGATTTTGATGAACCTGATATTGTTTCAGATATCCGATGCCAAAATCACAATCAATGATCCAAAACCTGGAGCATCAGAAACTGCAATAATTATATCCGGTACTCCCGAACAGACCCATGCTGCACAAAGTCTTATTCAAGCATTCGTTATTAGCGAGTCAAACAATGCATGAAATTTTGAATTGAGGTAGGGATCCGGGGTTCTTGTTACTTTAACACACAATTTCCATATCTTTGTTAATGATATATTATATATATTGCAGACGACTTGCATTTTGCTGTTAGCATCTTTCTTTCAGCGCAAAATTGTAGTGACCTTGTGTTTTGATGTTAGCGACTTTCTGTGAGCAAAAGATTATGGCGACCATAGTGCAAAGCTTTTAAGGTGATTCACTGGGATTGCCGATCTGTAGATGTACAATTAGTGCTTCCTTTACTGGAATGGCCATTGGTGAGGGATCAAGTTGTGACCATGGAGGGAAATGAAATGATTGTATTAGAACTAGATTGTTTTCGCCCTCAACTGACTAACATAATCTACAGGAATATTGAATTTTACATCAACGAGAATTTTGATTAGACTTTTGTGGCTTTGTTTGGAATCCTTTTCTGATTATATGGATTTTGTCCATCGTAAAAAGAAAAGAAAAGTATGGTCTGTTTTATTTTGAGCTTGTTTCTAGCTGAAAAACTTGCACACTAAGAGGGGTGTATTGGATTGGGATTTTAAAGCATTTTTTTGCATTCATGAAATCCGAAGGTATTCGATTGGGATTGTTTGAAATCCATTAAAATCTTGAGGTATTTAATCAGGATTTTAAAGTATAAGTATGCTACAAAATCTGGTGGTATTCGATTGGGATTTTAAATTATGCTTTAAAATCCGATGGTATTTAATTGGGATTATTTAAAATCTATTAAACTTTGATGGTATTCAAATGCTGATAGATGTTTTTGAATTTCATAAAATAATAGATTTTGTGGTCTTCTTCGGTGTATTTTAAGTTTTTTGAAATCTTATCAAAATCAATGAGATTTTGAAGCATTGTGCTTAAATCCTATCAACTATGCGACATTTTATTAAGAATTCGCACGAAATTAAAATCACATACAATGTCTAGTGGGTAAATCTAACTTGATTGGGCGGGTATTTCTAAGTAGTGAGCTGTTCATCAAAGAAATAAAGTTGGTTATGGCCGTGACCTTGGAGCATGTCCTGCACTATATGCTATTTTTACTTGCTATTACTTCTTTAGAGTATATGAAATATAGTATACAGAATATATTGTATTGTTGAATGTTAAACATACGGAAAGGGAAAAAATAGTAAATTGGGTTGTTTTTTATATCATAATCATATATTATAAATAAACCCCCAAATGGGTTATTCTTCAGTCTGGCCCGAGATGCCCAAGCGTTTAATGAGGATGGACTGTAAATTCATCGACAATGTGTTGTTCCAGTTTAGCCCAATAATTTTCCAGCTTAGTCCAACAATTTTCTAATATTACCTAATTGACTATTAGGGACCCCTTGATTTTATGATGAACATGTAATACGAAGTTGTTTCTCATCGTTTATGCATGTTGATGTTTAAATTTATTTCTAATAACCACATTCTTTGTAATAATGTTACTTTCACTTCCCCACTTGACAAATAGAATTTCACATTAACAATCTCCATTACAAGATTGCATTCAAGAACAAGCCTACTAGATATGTATTATTACAGAATTCCAAACATTTCTTCATAATCATCCTTACTTGCAACTAATTCATTACACTTACAAACCACTACACTGCAGATAATTAACCCAGCTTCGCTTAATCCCCGACATTTTTGAAGGGCTTGTATGTCTTGAGGTCTGTAACCAGGCCTTGTATGGATCCGGCAGCTGCCACAATTGACACAGCCAGACACACCCAACTCAAAATCTTTAGCCACACCCAGGTGAAGGAGAACTTGGGTATTTTTGCACGCGCAATGTACATTTCTATGGGAAAATACACGGTTAATGGATAGAAAGATGCAGCACCGATTAACCCCAAGAAGTCGTTGAAGAATGGTAGTATCATGGCGATCACAGAGGTGATAACTACGTACGTTGTTCGCCACACCATCCTGAATAAGTTAATATTCCACTCACCAAGGAATGGGATGGGAACGGAGTACTCAGAGGTTATGAATTTGCTATCAGGCCATCGCTTGTTGCATCGTGTCTCCACAAATCCAAATATGGGTTGTGCGAACACCTATTTTTTTAAGAAGGAAAATAATCTTTAAAAAAAAAAAGGGATACTTGCTTTTCACAATGAGATTACACCGGATATAAGTACTTCACCTGATATGCACCAATGAGATGAACTGCAATGCACACATTGGCGAAGTCAATTAGCCAGAAGGGCTCATAGAAACCAAAGCCAGTGAGGAAATTTCCTGGTGCCTGGTTCCCGAATGCAGCGTAACCAAAGCAGCCACATAACATATAGAACATAGTTGTAGTGGAAACTCCAGCCAGGGAAGCCTTTTTCATGACCTTGTTCTCCGCCGGAGGAGATCTCAGCGTGTCCTGTTTCCATCAAAACCACAATTAAATTAGTTTGATACGAGGGGATTAAAGTGAAAGTATTGGATTCCTTGAATCCTTTCTCATTTCATGATGTGAGAGCCTTAAAACCTAAGTTACCCAGACTCGGCTAAAAGTGTCCAACATGGATACGTGTCGGAGTGTCGGACTCGGCAATAATTTGAAAATTTTACATGTTTTTGGCTTAAAATAAGCGTCGGAGTGTCCATACCCATGTCCGAGTGTCGAGTGTCCGACACGGGTACTCGAGACAAAATGAAGAGTCCGGGTAACATAGCTTAAAACATTCATGGAGTAACATAACTAGAAATGACTGGTCCAAGTAGTTAGTGAGACAGTGCCAAACTATAGTGATTAGTCTTTGGTGCAAAACAAGTATTCTAGTCAACTGGGAATCTGAGGAATCAACTAGACCTTTGAATTAAGTGACACCTAATGTTAAAGGTGGCACCAGCTATAAGAGAACAAAATAAAATTTATGAAGTGACATGTAAAAAGAATGGTGTGCAGATAAAGAGAAATCCAACTAGAAAAGTTTGGGTTTCTTTTTACATGAAAGAAATTACATGAAAGGAAATGATAAGTTAACATTGAATGGCCCAAATTCCCCTCCCCAAAATGTATATGGTCCATCAATTTCATTGTCCTTATTAAGAACTCATAGAGTCATTTTATACTTTTTTTACCAAATCTATGTCTATGCACATGGACTTATCAGCTATGGCTTATGGAGGCCTTACACTTAAGTGGGCCTACCAAAAGCACATGTCTCAACAAAGTGTCAAAGTGTCTCTTCATATCATTATATTTCTGAACAAAATTATATGAAAATATATTAAGTGATGTTAAATCATTTATTTTAATATACCAGGGAACTGTCTAGTGAACTGAGCTCATCAATACAAATCTTCAGTTTCAGAATATGTGCAACTGAGATGAGCTGATCACTATAATAAATTCTAGTGTAGACATGAGTTGGTTTTAATAACTATATTTGACAATATGTGAGAGAGATTGTACACATGTAATCTTTTGTTTGGAAAACTTTACTATGACATATACATTCATTTAATATGGCACACATATCAACAGTTTTGAAACAATTTTGCATCATCTTCTATATTTACACTCCCTCAATTAGTCTATATTAGTTGAACTTCATCTATAAACTCATTGTATTAATTACTTGGAGATAAATACAATCAACACACTGCAGTCACACATAATTTTTAGATAGAGAAGTTATAAAACTCTTGACAATATACTTAAGGTATAGATAAATGCATATAATTTGGATAAATAGATAAAAAAGGATATAGATAAATGCAAGTTAAATGGATTATATGGATAAAGGGATATAGAGCGTGCATGCCTGAATCTCAATGAGGACCGTAGAATAATTATAAGCAAAGGCAATATCTCCAATGGACTGAAATGTTCTCCAGATCTTTTCTGACCCTGTTACATCCACTCCGACTGTTGTCCCTGTCATTGTTGTCTTCGGATGTGCACCACCTCCTTCATATTTTATTCATCAATTAACATTAATATATAAAATGCGGAACAATCTGTAAAAACAAACAGGCACAAACACGCTGATTAAATTTACCTGCAACTTTGGCTATGGAAAGGCCAAGGCCAATGGATGAGTAAGCAAAAGACATGACAGCAGCAAGAATGGAAAGCCATGAGAGCTTATGAAAGTTCGGTATTTGACTTAAAATTATCTGGATTACTGCAAAAACGGACATGTATGGATAGTTTGACACCGAGCAAAGTTTATGGTCATGAGTTCCTTTGTTGTGGAAGCAGTCTGACCTGCTCACAGCCCTGTATATTCCAGCACAAACACCACATTAGTACTCATTCTAAACACGAAAAAAGGCCTGTTCAATAAGCACCAAACAAATTACTTACACCATGCTAATGGATGCCGTAATTGTATAGCCAATTGTGACTCCAATAAGATTCCCATATTGAGCTAATCCACATAGCTGAACCTTGAAGCCTCCTGAAAAAACAAATTCACAATACTCAACAAAATTTTCCGACTTATTAGAAAAAAAGGAAAATAATAACGGAATCACGAACTTTTTTACTTAATTTGCTTTTGAAATTGAAAGGCATCATACATTAGTTACGAAAAGTAATAAAACCAAATTATCTATAGAGAATATTGAGTAATCGACATCCTAACAAGATTTCCATTTCAAAGAAAGGGAATGGAAGGTACAATTTCGAATTTTTCACAAAATGTTTTTCTATTTTTGCGCACAACAATTATTGACAAGAATAATACATAAAAAAGGGAAAATTACCTAAATGAGAGCGAACCACATCCATGTAAGTGTAGTTCCGCTTGCCGGAAACGGGGTCCGGTGACCGGTAACTGTCCGCCAATAAAGTCGAGGTGAAATAGGTGATAAAAGAGAAAATCATCAGAACTGCCGTGCCGGTGACCCAGCCCAACTGGGCTATAGCCCATGCAAGGGATAAAACTCCAGAACCAATTACAGCTGTTATTATGTGTGCACTCGCAGTCAGCAATGTCCCTGCAATTAAAAAAAAATCCGAAAAATTAAATGATTAGCCATTTCTCTCTCTATCTCTCTCCCTCCCTCCCTCTCCCTCTATCTCTCTCTCTCCGCCCCCCTCTCCCTCTCTCCCTCTCCCTCTCCCTCTCTCTCCCCCTTTCTCTCTCTCTCTCTCTCCCTCTCCCTCTCCCCCTTTCTCTCTCTCTCTCTCTCACTCTCCCTCTCCCCCTTTCTCTCTCTCTCTCCCTCTCCCCCTTTCTCTCCCTCTCCCTCCCTCTCTCTCTCTCTCTCACACACACAAACACACACACTAAAGTCAGTAACACACTCGTTAGTTCACATCTCTTAGATCATTTGGACATAAACATAAAGAACATGCAGACAAACAAAGAAGATACACGTGATGTGTGTATACCAGTTCGTTTGGAGCGACCATCATCGTCGAAATTCTTGGCGAGATCAGCATCTTCGAGTTTTTCGGTGTAGAAAGCTTGGTTAGCCATGACTCCCTTAGTTTATCACTAGACAGAGAATTATGTGTGTTTGGAGATTTGGTAGAGGTAATAACCAAGGGCGTGTGTATATATAGAGTCAAGGACACGACACAAAATTAAGTCACCGTGTTTGCCTGTTTGGTTTCAAAAATAGTCAAATGAAAGAGAAAACAAAAGACCAATGCTTATCAAATGTTCTCCCAATTTTTCCAAAGGATTTTATATCAAAATGTCCACCGAATTCGTTAAAATGTATCAAGTACTTACCCAATTTTCACGACGACTTATTTAACATACTAAAATCATTATATATATCATTGTTTGTATCTCTATTTTATTTATTATATTTGTACATTCTATTTAATTTTAACTTGTTTTGCTATTTATCAATAAAACAACTTGTTTTGTTAAATATTAAAGGATAACTATAAAATTTCATAAATGTATCTACTTTGTTTATATCATATAAATATAATGGGGTCAAAAATAAATTTTAGTGGAATCAAAAATAAAAATTTTAAAATTTATAAAAAGATATTTAGGGGTTCGGTGGTGCAACCGGCCCCACCCATTAACGTCGCTACGCCCCTGAAATGATCAATTTTAATTAAATAATTTATATATAAATGTATTATCAATATGAGAACAATTATTAGTTAGAAAAAATTATGAATAATTTTTTAATACTTAACATTTTACAATAAAGAAGGTGGACGTGGACAAATTGATGCTAACCATGAGTGCGGATACTATAAAATATGCAATGTGGACAATACTTTATCATATTATTATACTATTCGAGAAACCGCGCGTTGCGGCGGCCTATATAAATTATATTAATGATTCAATATTAACATTTGTAAAATGCAATAATTTTATAGCTGTCTATAAAAAGTATATTCATGATTCAAAATTAATATTTGTAAGATAAAATAAATTTTATATTATAAAAATCTTGATGTAATACCATAGTAATATATAAAATTGCAAAATTGGACTATAATTCATGGTGAAAAAATGAAAATAAATTTCTACACGTAATTAACAATTTAAAGAACGACGGATCTTAATTTTATTTGTGTTTATTTTTTTTTGAAAAGTAATCATGTTCTTACATTGTCACCCTTTTTCAATTTTTTTGGATTGATTGTGCACAAAAACATCTAACTTAAATCCGTGAGATAGCGGTCTATAACTACCCTTACTTGTAACAACCTATACTATATAACGGAGCAATTTTGATATTTTTCATCCAAAAATTCCGAAAAATTAGAAAAATAGAACGGAGCGATGTGAGAGGCGCCACCCACACGCCCCTCGCTTCTCCGTTATATAAGTATATTGATATTGATTTTCCTTGTATAGCGGTCTATAATGCATGAATAATATTTTTCTGTATACAAATTAAATCATATAAAAATTAACAACAACAAAATGTCCAATAAACAAAACATATATTATAAAAGAATAACCAACAAACATACATCGCTAATAATTAATTATTGATATCATCCATCAATATCATGTTAAGACTATATTCTTCTCCCGTATTTGGATTTGTCGACTCTCACATAGCGGTCTATAACTACCTTTGCTTGCAACAATCTTTATTTTTTTTTAATACTGTATAAACAGTCTTCACTTATCGTTGCAGAAGAACGGCACCATCGAATTAGAAATCGAGCAAGAGAACTGTCACTGGAGAGAGGTAGAGTTGTGGTATTGAGAGAGAGGAGGTTGTGTTTAGATGATCTAAAACCCTACAACTTATAGGGATATTTATAGATTCAGAGAGACTTGTGTGCTACTCTTTCCCATAATTAAATAATCTGAAACAAAATCAGATTAAAACTTTAAAGCTACTAATTTCCATAAATAATTTGAAACAAAATCAGATTCTCAAACTTGCTTCTAATATATGAGAAAATAAAAAAGGTAGTATTCCATAAATAATCTGAAACAAAATCAGATTCTGAACATTGCTTCTAATATATTTGAAACTAAAAAAGGTAATTCTAATTTTTGATTTTTTTTCATACAAAAGTTCCAGAAAATTAGAAAAATAGAACGGAGCGATGTGAGAGGCGCCACCTACACGCCCCTCGCTACTAATTTCCATAAATAATTTGAAACAAAATCAGATTCTGAAACTTGCTTCTAATATATGAGAAAATAAAAAAGATAGTATACCATAAATAATCTGAAACAAAATCAGATTTTGAACATTGCTTCTAATATATCCGAAACTAAAAAAGATAGTTCTAATTTTTAATATTTTTCATACAAAAATTCCCAAAAATTAGAAAAATAGAACGGAGCGATGTGAGAGGCGCCACCTACACCCCTCGCTTCTCCTTTATATAAGTATATTGATTCTCGAAAGAATCATGGATTTAGTTTATTTTTTTCTGAATAATAAATTTAATATTGATATGAGAAAAGAATTAACCTCACCAACACACTAAAGTTTGGAAGCCATAATTATCACAACATATTGAGAGGTCGAAAACCTCCAAGTGAGGTTCGGTTTAAAATGATGAAGGGGCTTGTGTGCCTTTGATAGTGCTCTGACTAAAAACTTAAATTCCGTGGTCAATCTTCCTATTTAACTTTTTTTATCCTTTTGATTTCGTCCATCCATCGATGTTTAAAATATTAAAATTCAAAGAAGAAGATTATGTTCGTCCGATATTGGAAAAACTTTTTAATACACCTGTGGTGTATCACAGAGTGAATCGTGGACACACCCCATATTCTGTTGATATATTAATAAAAAAAGTTAATTTTGTTTACTGTTACTCTGTTAGTATCTTTCTATATTTAAAGAGAATCTTTTCCCAACACTGTGAATACGAGAATATTAGAGCATCTCCAACGGTGTTGGTTATAATCGTTGGCTAAATTGGACCTGTAAAATATTATGTAAAATTTGCTGAACCTGTAAAACATTTTGCTTCAATGATACTGGCTATATTGGTTGGCTATAATTTAAAAATAGTATGTTATTAATATTTTAAATTGTTAAAATAGAATATATCAGTTCAATATGGTAATAAATGATGTACAATCTTCCTACAGATTTTCTTACAGACCTGTAGAGGTTCGAAATTTAGAGGTTGGCTAAATTTATAGACAGATCATGGTTGAAGTTCAGTTTTTGGAGCTGTTGGCTATATCTTTTTATTTTAAGTATGCCAACTCATCTTTTAGCCGAGGGGTTTAGATGGTTGGAGATGCTCTTAGGTACCAAAATTTTTTCAGTATTTTTTCAAATTTATTTGATAATGTATAAATGATTCTATTTATATTCAATGATAAATAATGATACGTATTTCAAAATCTTTTCACGAATTACGTGACAGACATATAACTATTTGGATGGACTATATGCATAGAAAATTTCATTATTAGTGTAGGTGGAAGCAATCATTAACAATTAGATTTAAAAAAAAAAATAAAAACATTTTTTAAGATATATAATTTTTTCCATAATAATAATGAGAATTAGATAATGTATATAAACCGAACAATGATGATACCTAACATTACTTATTTAAATATCATAGAAGTTTGCCTCGGTAAATAGGACTTTCGCAATCTATATTTTTTATATTTCAATTTGAAAAATCAGATTTATTAAAATATAATACTTGATTATTAATTTTATATTCAAAACTGTATTTTATAAAATTAATAAAATAAAAAAAATCATTTCTTGATCTTAAAAAATACACAATAATCTATCAGTACAAACGTCATAATTTCCCAGTATGGAAAAGATGACACATAACACTAACATCACACAGGTCCAAGAGAAAACTAGGATGTCTTCGACTCGGTCCAAATTCTTACTCCTGTCCGGACCGTTTCTTTACCATTTTCTTTTTTATTATCTCATCCAATTTTTTATATTTTAAAATCAAAAATAATTATCAGGTGTCATCATTTTCTCATTTTCTCTCCATTTTCACGCTACTTTTACTCCACTATCTTCATACATTAAATATCGATAGGCGCCACCAATTCATCTATTTTTCACTACTTTATACATATTTTTTTAATTTCCATGTCCAAACCAAACGTAAAGAATTGACTGGGAAGGAAGGAGTAGTTAAAATTGAAAGAATAAAAAATATTATATAAAACTTACAGAGAATATTTGGAGAAAAGTACTTCATATATTCATTTTTCTTATATTTTATCAATCCGATAATATTCATTTTAATTATCAAGAGTCAAATTAACCAAATTTTGACTAAATATTATAAATTATATATTCATTATTTTTAAAATCTAAATGTATATTAAAATAAATTAAATATATACCTTCTAGTGATATAATTTTATTATTTTTCTCAAATATTTGATACATATAAATTTCAATCAAAATATAATCAATTTAACTAGTAAAAAGTTAAAATAAACATGTGAAAGGGAACCGAGGAGGCTATCACTAAAATTAGAGGTGACAATCGTTTCGTTTCGTGTATTTTTCGTGTTTCGTGTACTCGAAGGTGAAACCCGTATCCGCCAGTTATTGATTTCGTGCACATAATTTAAAACCCATATCCGATCCGAAACGTTTCGTGTATTTTTCGTGTACTTTTATATATAAAAATATTAATATAATTTTAATCAAAAAATAGTTTTAATATATATATTTTCATGTATAATTTACTAAATATGAATGATATAGTTATGCTCGCATACAATTATCTACAAATTTATTAATGTATCTCTAATATGTATCTGCATATACATAAATATATATATATATATATATATATATATATTTATTTATTTATTTATTTAACACAATTATATATTTAATATATTATAACATATATATAATAAAATTTATGTACAAATATTTCGTGTATTTTCGTGTACTCAAAATGAAAACTCATATCCGACATGAATCTATTGTGTAAGTTCGTGTTCGTATACTTTTCATGTTTCGTGTATAAAAATCAAAACTCATATTCATATTTTTCGTATCGTATTAGTGTGTTACGTGTGAAAATGGCAGGCCTAACTAAAACACAGCCAATATTGATTTACATGACCTCGCATTGCCAAAGTTTAAAGTACACGAGACATTCATCAAGGCTTATTACTCCATCAGCCATCTAAGTTTACACCAATATACAGGTTAATCCTTAAAATTTGAAAACGAACGGTCCAACCACTAAAGTTACACAAATGTCACTACTAGCCACCGTGGGAGAAAGTGCACGCCACGCGAAGTTGGCTGACACTGAGAGTCACATATGTATTCTCCCACTCAGAAATCGCAACGTACCACTGTTCTTTACCCTTCATCCCATTGGATTGTTAACATCATTTTTTGGCACGCTTTTTAAAACTTCAATAAAATATAGTTCCATGATATTTTTTTTATAAAAAAAATTCTGAATAAAAGTTTGATGTTTAAACTTTTATTCAGAAAAAAAATAAATTTAAAAAATATTATATTGCTATATTTTATAAAAGCCTCAAAATGCGTGCTATTACTAAATAATATTAGCACATAATCCGCGTTATGTGATTTATAGTATCTATTATTTTTTAAAAATGATTTTAATATTTTTTTGATGAAAAGGTTATTCTAGAATAATATGTATTTTTTAATAAAAATATTTTTATACTTAAAAAACAAACGTGGTTGATTTAAATAAAATCATTGAGTGTGTTAAATTCAAAATTTTGTTAATTATAAATTATAAGAATTATTAATCGTGAATAAATTAACTTGTAAACGAATTTTTTATATATATTAGAAATTGATTCTTTTATTTTATCATAATGTTAATATATACTTTTTAATTATGTCAATTCGGCTCGTTTAATTTTATATTTAATTGAGGCTAAACCCTAAACGAACTCGATTCGTTTAATTTCACAAATTGAATCGAGCCGACTCATTTTATTAAACGAGATGAAATCTGTGCCCCGACTCGACATATTTAACTAAATGAACCGAGTCGAACCCAGTTAAACGAGTTATAAAAGCTTTCTAATCATAATTTATCCATGAAAGTTAGTTGCTTTTTCTATTACTAAATCCCAAAGTGAATGCAAATTACTCCCTCCATTCCAAATTAGATGAGTTCGTTGACTTCAGACATACAATTTAAGGTCCATTGACCGCATAGCTATATTATCGTTATTTTATTTTATTTTGCAAATAAAAATTAAAAGTCAAGTCACGGACAAAATACACAAACTGATAGCTGTTGTGTTTTGTGTTTCGTGTTGTTGTGTTTGAGCGTCTGTCAGTGGAGGAGAAGAAGCAGATGGGAATGCTGGTGTTCAGGTGCAGCTGCAGCATCACACTCTGATTTGTTTGTATTCTGATGCTTTTTCGTTCTTCTATGGAAAGAACAGTAGTGTAGCTTAAGAGAGAAAAGATACATGCATATAGGAGTGGAAGTATATGTTTGTCACTCACTCTCGGCCAACTTAATGTGGCGTACACTCTCTGCCCGCGGTGGCTAGTAGTAATATTTGTGTAACTTTAGTGGTTGGACCGTTCGTTTTTAAATTTTAAGGGTTAACCTGTATATTGGTGTAAACTTGGATGGCTAATGGAGTAATAAGCCCATTCATCAATGATCAACTTATTGTCCTATTCTAACCAATTTGCAGTTCAAGTTCCGTTCTGCTTCTAATGTTTCATCAGGGGACCATGTTCTTCAGAATTGTCGCATTCTGGGGACAACTTCAGTCCAGGAGTTTACATAACATTAGCCAAGCCAACCCAGCCCAATCAATCAAGAGCCACCAGTTTTCCGCGTCGGTCGTGTTTTCGTGTCGTGTCCATATATTATTGCCTGCTTTGTTGTGAAGAGAACGTATGGCTTATGCATTCCAGAGTATTTCTCGAATAGAAATGTGCAATTTGAATTCACCGCACACCTCTTGGAGATTTTCAGTCTAGTTGATAGCGAAATTTCTTTCTCATGCTCTTTAATTATGCCCAGTACTTGTGATTTATATGCAAAAAGGGACACAAAGTTGTGATGCGAAACTTATTAGTTGTAAATTTGTATAAGAAAGAATCAAGAATTATTTACGTGGTGTTTAGTACTACATTTGGACGTTAGTGATGCATATCCGCACAACTCATAATCATATTCTCCTCTCTACCATGAATCGTGGATTTATTGAAAAATGCCTGATTTTATCATGAATTCTTGATTCATTAAAACATATTTGATTAAACACAGATCAATTCTTAAAATATATTTAATTAATTATATTTTAATTTGATTAGAAAATGATAATTTATCGAGAAAATCTTTAATAAATTTATAAACAATAAATTCTGATGAATCAGTTATCAGTAGATTAACTGATTAGTTTCAATTTCTAATTTTTACTGCAAGGACATTTTCAAAGCTGAGATCCTTTATTCAGTGTTCTGCTCCGCTCTAGAGCATGTGGTAAGAAAAGAAAGAGCGAGAGGAGTGAAAAAAAATGAGAGATTAAAAAATAAAAAATTCTTAAGCATTCTCTTGAATTTTATTGTGCTCTTAAAATCGAGACACAATTTTGTAAATATTCATATGTGTGTCAGAGCTTCTCTTCCGATCATTTTATCTCTGTTTTCTTTTCTCTGCTTTGCTGAAAAAAATTGGAAGCATGATGTAAGAGAAAATATTTTGAAAAAATTATTATATCTCCCTTCCTTTCTATTTTCTAATTTCAATGCTCCGGAATCTAGAAATGGGAGAGAACATGGTTAGTACTTCGGAGGGTGATAATGAAAAATACTTCATTTTTGATCAATTACATAATGTTGTAAAAAGCGGGAATCGGACTTAGTCGGTGAAGGCACCGTCCAGCGATTAATCGGACAATCGGATCATTAATCGTAATCAATTTAATATTTTTTTAAATTACATATATATATATATATATATATATTAATATAATTATATATAGTATAAATTTATAGTCATATAAAATTCAAAAATTAATGATTTTTTATAACACAAAACCTGCCTTTATATACATATACAAGTCCAGTCATCTCATATATAAACTTGAATTTAATTAATTCTGCAAAAGAAGATATTGCAAATTTATGTAATTATAGTTTAGAAGCTAATATTAAAAGAATGAAAGGTAATTAAATTTAAAGTTTTAAAAAAAAATTCGTTTTATTTTAATTTTTTTAAATTCACCGATTTTTGACCGACTTTTTCTGATTAATCCCGACTTTTGACCGATTAATCCCGATTTTGGCCGATTTCCTAAAAAAACGATTTTTTTCACCGATTAACGCTTAATCGAGACGGTGGCCGACCGAACAGCGATTAATCGGCGATTAATCCCGATTAATCGCCGACTTTTAGAACACTGAATACAGTAAGAATTTTGGTCATTTCTATCCATCGTTACCCATTTCTTATTGCAAATCACAAATCCCTTTTTTGGGAGAATCTGTTTAGTTATCCAAAAAATTGGTTGGAACGTTGATTTTTAATTCCGATAGTATAAGAAAATGTACAATTTCTTTCCCTAGGAATATGTTTCTTTGCGCAAAATAGAAAAACAAGCACAGTATCTAATTTGAATGGGTAACGCAATCGGCAATCCTAAAAACATATGGGCAGATATCCATTTCCAAAAAGTGTATCATCTGAACCTATTTAAGTATTTCAATTTCCGAACACGATTGGATAGGCCGTGGTGGGTTTATTCTATATTGTCCCGGGACACTCGGGTTCAACTCTGGCTCATTCTGAAAATTATTAGAACAGATACTAATTTGTAAGACATATTAGCCTGCATTGTTAAAAAGAAAAAAAAAATCAATTTTCATGTATATTTTCTGTTCGAGTGAAACATTGAAGGCCTGACATCTGAATTATGTTAAGTGTGGAACTACAAGTTGGGCTCCTCCGAGTAAGTTAACATTTGTACAATTGTACTAAGTTCACGAACCAAATAAATGGACCTGGCCTGCAGACATGCTTGTCTATCTCTTTAGTCCGACTAAACTAGTTTTGACTATTATTCTTACAACACCCAATCCTTTTCACCACCAAACACATTGATAAGTTCCAAAGACCAACTCAATGCAACTGCTTTCAATCCACATCTAAAGACCAAAAAACATCACTCTACTAATAACTCCACTAGCCAACTTACAACACAATCTTGCCAAATGGAGCCTAGCCAATCCATGCAATCATGCATGCATGTATACAAAATTTACACAACTTGTCCAAACCAACCATTCATTTTCAGTTCCATTTTCAAACATAATCACCAATTCTCCAAAATGCCTCAGGCAGCCTTTTCAACTCTCCGGCTAAACGCTATCCTGATTCTGTCACTGCTCTGCTGCCTTCTCTTCGTTGCAAATTGCGACGACCTCACACAACTTCTTGAAGTTAAATCTTCCCTGCAGAGCTCAAAAACAGATGTTTTCAGTTCCTGGCAAGACAACAATCTGATAACAAGTTTCAGTGGGATTAAATGCAACGAAGAAGGCCTCGTTACAGAAATCGAGCTTTCTCATCAGCATTTGACAGGAAATGTTCCTTTTGACTCAATTTGCCAGCTGAAATTCTTGGAAAAACTCTCTCTTGGAGCCAATTCATTGTCTGGTCCCCTGACAAAAGATCTAAATGCCTGTACTAATTTACGGTACTTAGACCTGGGAAATAATTTTTTCTCAGGCTCTGTGCCTGACATATCTTCTCTTACAAATCTTCTTGTGCTGCATCTGAATTTTAGTGGCATCTCGGGTACGTTCCCATGGGCTTCGCTACAGAGTATGACTAATTTAACTGTGCTAAGCCTGGGAGATAATTCGCTTGATCGGAGTGTTTTTCCTGAGGAAGTCACAGGGCTTAAGGAGTTGACCTGGTTGTACTTGTCGAATTGTAGTATAGAAGGGAAAATTTCAAGTGGGATTGGAGGCCTAACAAAGCTTGAAAATCTTGAGCTAGCAGATAATTACTTATCAGGGGAGATTCCATCAGAAATCGCGAATCTTGTGAACTTATGGCAGCTTGAGCTCTACAACAATGAGCTGAATGGAACATTTCCTCCTGGATTTGGGAACTTGACAAAATTACGTAATTTTGATGCCATGGGCAACTTTCTTGAAGGTGATCTCTCGGAGCTCAGATTTTTGGATCAGCTGGTGAGTTTACAGGTACATGAGAATCTGTTTTCTGGTCAAGTTCCAGAGGAGTTTGGTGAATTCAAGCATTTTGTGAACCTCTCACTTTATGGTAATCAGCTGACAGGGCCACTTCCTCAGATGCTTGGCTCCTGGTCAGATTTCGAGTTCATCGACGTATCAGAGAATTTCTTCACGGGTCCAATTCCTCCTGATATGTGCAAAAATGGAAAGATGGCTGAGCTACTTATACTTCAAAACAATTTCTCTGGAGAGATACCAGAAAATTATGCACGTTGTCAGACGCTGACGCGTTTTCGTGTAAGTATCAATTCTTTATCTGGTAGAGTGCCTAGTGGAATTTGGGGTTTGCCTGATCTTAATATTATTGATGTCGCGATGAATAGTCTGGAAGGTCCAATTAGTCCAGAAATTAGAAATGCAAGGTCTTTAACTGAACTTTATTTAGGTAATAATCAGTTTTCTGGTGACTTACCTCTGGAATTACTGGAAGCTTCATCATTAGTATCTGTTGATTTGAGTAACAATCATTTCTCTGGCCAAATTCCGAGGAAATTTGGTAGATTGAATCAGCTAATGAGCCTGCATTTGGAAGGGAACGATTTTACAGGCACAATACCTGATTCAATGCAATCTTGTGAGTCTCTTAGCGAGTTAAACATGGCTCACAATTCAATTTCTGGTAAAATCCCGGGCTATCTTGGGTCGATGAGGATGCTCAACTCACTGAATTTGTCTCACAATCAAATAGCTGGAAAAATTCCCCAAACTCTGTCTTTTTCAAGAATTAGCCTGCTTGATTTATCACACAACAGACTCACCGGACGTATACCAAAGTCCCTTTCTGTTGCAGCCTATAATGGTAGTTTTACTGGAAACGACGGTCTCTGCAGTGAGGACATTAAGTCCTTTCAAAGGTGTTCAACTAGTATGTCTCCAGAGACTCAGACTTTAATTGCTTTCTTTACAGTTGTTTTAGTTGCCCTTGTGATCTCACTAGCATATCACTTGTACCTCAATAAGAGACGTGCTAATAAGGATCAGGACCGTTTATCAGAGAAGCGTTCATGGAATGTGAAATCATTCAATGTCTTGAGTTTCACAGAAGATCAGATCATTAACTCAATCAAAAAAGAGAATTTAATAGGCAAGGGCGGGTCTGGAAACGTCTACAGAGTGGATCTTCCCAATGGCACACAATTGGCAGTAAAACACATCTGGAATTCGGATATAAATGAGGCCAAAAAGACTTATAGCAGCTCAACAATGTTGCAAAAGGGTTCAAAAACCTCCTCTGAATACGACTCAGAGGTAAAAATGCTGAGCGCCATAAGACATGTCAATGTTGTGAAATTGTACTGCAGCATCACAAGTGAGGACTCAAGTCTGCTGGTCTACGAGTACATGCCTAATGGGAGCCTGTGGGATCAACTGCATACTAATTCCGCGAAAGGGATTCTTGATTGGGATAAAAGGTATAAAATAGCGGTTGGTGCTGCAAAAGGCCTGGCCTATCTTCACCATGGCTGTCACAGGCCAGTTATTCATCGCGATGTCAAGTCCAGCAACATTTTGTTAGACGAACTTTTAAGGCCTCGAATTGCAGATTTTGGACTGGCAAAAGTGGTGCAGACTAGTTCAACTTATTCTACTCATGTCATTGCAGGAACATTCGGCTACATTGCCCCTGGTAATTTACTAACTCCTCTTTAAACTATAATTATACGGCACATTTTTTATCTTAAATTTTTTTTGTAACTATTTTTTAATTTTGCAGAATATGGATACACATTTAATATAAACGAGAAGAGTGATGTTTATAGCTTCGGGGTGGTTCTGATGGAGCTAGTCACTGGAAAAAGGCCACTAGAGCCAGATTTTGGAACGAGCAAGGACATAGTGAGCTGGGTCTGCAGCAAGCTGCCTGAAAAAGAAGGCGTTTTGAGCATAATCGACGCGAAGATTAGGCAAGACTGCAGAGAAGAAGCGGTGAAGGTTCTGAAGATTGCGATTTTGTGCACGTCCAGGCTGCCAGCGTTAAGGCCAACAATGAGAAATGTTGTGCAAATGCTGGAGGATGCAGAGCCATGCAGACTCATCGGTGTGCTTGAATTTAAGAACAGTGCTAGCAAGAAAGAAAATCTGTAGATGAGTGATATTATGTAGCAGCAATTTAGCAGAAATCTTGAATCGGAATTAAACGGTTGATCTGATTCAGAATTTATTAAGAATTTGTCGATTTTTTTTTGATGAATCGGAGAGTTTTAGACAAATCCAAATATAATCCATGTTAAATATTTTAAAAACTGGTCGAGGATTAATCAAAATTTTTAAAAAAATCGGGGATTTAGAACCAAACAATTGTTAAGTATTAGTCTCAGAGCATCTCCAGCAGAGTCGTAACATGTTCCCTAAATATATAATAAAATATTCATTTTTTCAAGGGACTACTACATTTTATTGAATGGAAACTCCAACAACATTCCATATTTTTATTCCCTATTATTATTATAATATTATATTCAACCTGTAAGTAGGAGAGAGAAAGGAAGGAAAGAGGGAGAAAAGGAGTGAAGTGAATATTTTATAGTTCGAAATAGTACGAGGAATGGTTCCACAATCCTTAAAAATGAGGAATGAAGTGTTATCTTAACTTTTTAAGAGATGGCTAGGACTCTACTGGAATTGTGTTTTATGTTATATTCTAGCACACCATATAAGGAAGCGGAGATGCTCTTAGTGGTAAGTTTTGATGTAACGAAATTTGACAATGAACTATACGGAAGCTTGGAGTTTTTATCTTTCTTCAGTCGTTTCAGTTGTCACCGCCGGATCATATGTTTTGACTTTTGAGGCTCCCTTTCTAATTGTTGAAATTGCTGCAGCCGTTTTCTGCTAAAGAGTAGTTGGAAATTTTATTTAATACTCCCTCCGTCTCAATTTATAGGTCCAGTTTGAAAAAAAAATTTGTCCCAAAATATTTATCCCTCTCTTCTTTCAATACAAATTTATCTACATATTCATTGTGATTTTTTTGAAACTCAACATTATTCTCATTTTTCAATGCACTAAATCCATATATTTATTATGATTTTTTTGAAACTCAACAATATTCTCACTTATCAATGCACTAATTAATGATACATGAGATAAGATTTCATCCAACCAACTTTTTTCTTAATATGTGTGTTTATTCCAAAATGGATCAATAAATTGAGACGGAGGGAGTAAATCTAAAAGTATTTTCTGGGAAAACAGTTTTTCATTGAAAAGTTGTTTATATAAAAGGTAGGTGACCAATATTTTAGAAAAATTGTTTTTAAGCTTTTCTGCGGCGAATCACATGTAATTCAACACTCACATAAATACTTAGCTCGGGAAAAATATCAAAAAAAAAATAAAATGGTTACACAGATTTTACATACGTATGACATGTTTGTAAATTATTTTTTTGGTGTGTATCTAAATACGCGCAACACTCTGAAACATCATCTTTCCCCAGTCTCCTTAAATAGGTCTTTTGTAATATTAATATAAAAATATAATATTAATCGGTAATTTTTTTCAGGTACATATCACTTTCATATTGTCATCAAATTCGGTCTGAACAGATACAGACATAGATATAAAAAGTCCGCCGGCTAAGACAATCGGCGAATGACAAACAATTCATTCAGGAATTAGTCAAGAAACAAGTCCCATCCATTTATTAACAATTTTTCCCCCGACTTCACACGTATTTTAATCAGTGTTCTAAAAATCCCCGATTTAACCGATTAATCCCCTGCAAGGTTGGCCATCGATTCGATTTTTGAAATCCGATTAATCCTTATATATATTTCTTAATCCATATACAAATATAATTATATAATTTTTTTTAAAAAAAATTTCTGAATAAATATTGGAACACTAAATTTTTAATACGTTAATTATAATTGACTGTTTTCTGGGTTCATTATTGCATCTTTATTAGGCCCTGCAATTTCAATGGAGGCCCATCAGATGTATGTAAACTAGCATTAGCCGAATCACTTCTAATGTAAAGCATGCAAATAAAACTCTCCTGAGAATGATCCATCCATTTTCTCATTCATCGTGTAATCCACATTCCTTCTCCTTAAAGGAAAGCTGTTATATTGAATATGATTTGGCAGAAAACTACTAATCTTTACTTCTCTACTACTGAGGGTATCCTGCCTAAACAATACACAAAGAGTTACAATTAAAGTTGGTTTATTACTTCTTACCAAAACTAATATTACAAACAAGATACAACTATGATACATTGAGCAAGCATGCACCTACGAAGGGATGAGTGGTGACTTTTTCTCCAACTGCCATTCCACTCGGATGGACCTGCAGGTGCAGTGATCCGTGGCAAAAAATATCTCGCCCAAAATTGCACTGATATCGCTCATGGAACCTGGGATTAGTCATCAACAGCATTGCTCTTGAGTTCTAGATCTGAAGAATAGTCTCGGTTTATCACGTTGGTGTTGCACCATGAATTGAGGAGCTTTGCTCCGAAGAATGCAGAGATGGTTGGCGATGTGGCTGCTGCATGTTTCTTTCATTTGCAAGACCAAGTAATGCTACAGTTGCTCTGCATAAAAATAAATAATGAATTGCTAGACTTTAGAGCAGCACTAACTGTAGTTGCAGCTATTGCTCTGAGAAACGATTGCAAAAGCATGACAAATTTTATAAAATTGCCAAAGCATGATAAATTTTAGGAAATTGCCAAAGCATGACAGATCCATAAGAAAGTTCAGTTGCAGGCTGCAGCTATTGCCATTGAAAATGACTACTATTACTGAATCTGAAACGCCACAAGTTACATTGTCCATAGTGGATAACACATACATGCTTCAGCAACCGAATCATCAATACTTTTATAAAATACAGAAATTAAAGAAATCTTGAGACTGTGATTTATTATTTCACCAACGGAATCATCAAAATATAGCCTATAAAATGTACTAGTCCGTCCTTGTCAAGGTTTCATTCCAACACTTTTTTTTTGGATGATATATTCAGCAGTCGCATAATAGCATTCTGAATCCAGAAACATGCAACAATTAAACACCATCAGCAATATACATTGACCCATTGTATGCAATAGATGACAAATGTAAATGACTATGACCCTGTTTGGAAATTAGCAGACTAAAGTAGCTGTATAGCAGATTGACGTAGCTGTTTTGTATGAAACTGTTTGGAAATATTTGTTCAATTAGTTTATTGTATTTTAACAACATGCCAATCTCATTGAAAAAGCTTTTTCAAAATTAGCTTTTTGAGCTCAAAACGCTACTCACATGGTCGAACCTCTACTATGGCCCAAATCTCTAAATTGTTTTCTCAAACCTCTAACTTTCAAGCAGGACTTATGACTCATAATCAGATATATTGCATTTGCAATTAGCTCGTGCAATATAATATCATAAATGAGGGCGTCCTTTTGCATAGCTTAATAGATCAATCCAATTAAAAATAATAGAGGTTTCAGACAAGAAGATTTCTGATAGTCCGAACTAGCTTATACCTAGGTAGTGAAGTTTTTATGCTAGGTTGGTTTGCATAAGCAGCAAGAGGACTTCTCAGGCTAGAAAATTTTTTAAGAGCACCTTCAAGTTGTGGTGATGGCAGCTGCAGAGGAAAACATAAAGTCAATACAACATTCAAATATTTCCATGTATGCATGCATGTGTGTGTGTCACCAATTCACATTAGGCAACATAATAGGAAGAAACCTACACAAAGTAAAACAATTTGTATATACCTGCAACAGGACACGGAAAGAATGTGGTTGCGTCTGAGAGACGCATTTCAGAAACCCAACCCATAATTTAGGCATTCTCCAGACCTGTATCCAACAGTAAAAAAATGAGAGTATTACATGTTGACAGCAATAGAAGAACTCGCACGTGGAACAATAATCTCAAAAATTGAGATGTCATATCTTAGTTTTAATTAGGATACCTGTTTATCTACAAGTTTCAGGAGTAATTCCATGACAAAATCAACCTACAGGCAAAACCAAGAAAAGGAAAGGAAACACGTTTTTGTCACTGTCATCATTAAATCAATCATGGTACTAATGACCGAAAGCTTTAAAAGAGTCCAAGGAGCAGAAGACTCAAATATGTAAAAAATTTCTGCAAATTGACAGCGACCACTAACTCTCTTTCATGTATCGGAGGCCCTTCTACTTTGATGTGCTATGATATAAATCAAAACAGCATTCCCTCCATTTCTATGATTTATATCTTCAAAGTAGAAGTGTCCACTAAACAAAATCCTCATTCGCAAGTTTAAGACTGACAGCTTTCCCATTAGCATTTAGCTTAAGTTCATCCACACAAGTTTGATGGAGTGCTTTTACAATAAGACTTGTAGATAATACGACCATTAACTTGGTGTATATTTGTAGATAAGATACTAATTAAAACATATGTATAATGGGTAATAGTTATACAACTTACCAGAGTAGGATAAGCATCGATAGCCTGGATTACTGTCCTCATAAAAAGCATAGGAAGAGGAGTTTGATCCACCTAGCATACAGGATGAAATTTAGAAATGCAACATTAAACCTACAATGAACTTTTGCGGCTCTAAGCATACAAAGAACAATTGTACCATCTGGTTTAAAGCCTTTGCTAAGACCTGCTGTGTAAAAACTGTCCTCTGCTCAAAACAAGCTGAGCATGCATCTGTTATCTGATAGATATCAAAGTGCAAAAATAATTACAGTTAATATATTGACGAAAAGAACTACCTAATGACTAGCCAAGAATATTAACTAGGATGACACTTATTTCGATGCACAATGAGGGTCAGAGACTAACATAACAGTGTGATTGCCACATGCATGGGAGTAATTCACACCACTCGGCTATTACTACCAGAACCAAATCTAAAGTACGAACGAAATACGCGGACATCTAGTACCCCAAATATTACAGCTTGAGTGAAAGGTGTACCCTCACTTAAGACGTAATGACATGGCTGGAAACTTAACAGTAGTTGTTGGCTTATATATGTACCCACTAATCATGTTGGAATCTCAAGGGACAAGTGCTAGAGTCTCCCCAACTAAATTCTTGATGTGCACGTCATATTTAAATTGCTCAACTTTCAGACCTCTAAGAAATTGTGGGATAATAAATTGTGTCCCACTTTCACACCCTGTCAGAGAAAGGATGGCAGAAACAACTCTTTCTAGAGTTGGATGTGATGTTTAAATCCCCAGAATTTTGGGATATGCATGAATTAAGACTAAACACACTATCCACGTGCTAAAACTTAAGTAAAAGTAGCAGCTGAACATTTACCCAAAAGTTCATGAATTAAAAGTATTTTTGAAATGAAACCACCATCAGATTGACAGAAATATACCAATTGTAATCAAATAACAGACTTCTATTGTAAGCTAGAGTTCCAGCAATGAAGACTTATGTTTTGTGCGGATGTAACTGACTTTCAGGTCTTAAGTACTTGACTGATATATTTAACAGATTACTGATGGTCTATATCAACACATAACCCCTGAAGTACTTGACATGCTTACACAATGATCTAGATGTCAACATAAAATTACGTTAGCAGCTAATTCAGAGACATAATCAATATAAGGAAAAATGTTAGTAGCTCTAGTGCGAATCCAGTCAATACAAAGCGAATAATCTAGTAGCAAGATACTAGTTACAACTAGAAAGCATCCAGAAAGGGTATTTACACACCTTTTTGAGAACAAGGCCGTCTCTCTCAGGATTAATGTCATGAATTGCAACCAACACCTCTGCTGGTGTCAGTGCAGCACCAGTCTGAGCTGTGCCCTGCAAAATAAAGCATTACAATTACTGTAACTCAAGCACAAAATCAGCAGTATCTTGCATGATATTACAACTTCCTGCCTTAGCTAAATAATTTAATGCAATGGATAAGGACACATGCTTGCAGAGTATCAACTGAACTAAAGCAAAATAATTTGTAAAGGAACTGCAACAGTTCTGAGCAAAATTATTTGTAAAGGAACTGCAACGGTTGTAATTTTCAGCATAAATTCAACTTAAAACTTATTCTAAACCAGCTGTAACAATTATCAATTACCAATAATGGCAAAAACAGAGTTCTGCATGAATCTGTATCCAACTCTTCTAGTAAGTTACATAGGTAAGCATTTTATACTTCCAGTAAGTAACAAAACTAAAGAGGAAGCATCACTTGACCACCTTTACATACAACTACTAATTTCTGTAAAACAGATGAGTAGATAATAACAACCCTTAGTTCTTACCTGTAGTATGTTAGCAAGTGCTGTTTGAAATTTATCCAGTGGAAGATCAACCAGACGAGGAAATATTGGTAAAACCTGATGAAATAATGTAAAAGTTAAAAATAATAAATACATCATAAGGTCACATATATAAGTTACAATCACATTATAAGGTTCATCATAAGAGAGCACATAGTATCTTAAGAGACAAATGGAATTTTCTTTAAGCCTCTGAAATAGAACATTATACACAAACACAAACACATACAATGATACAATGTTACTGTATTTTCAATTTTGTACTTATAGACTTCCCTGGAGAGCTCAGTAGCTCAGCTGCAGTTACTACTTCCATGGTAAGCCAGAAATCAAATTTTTGCTACTCTTCATTTGTTTTTGTAAATTTTAATTGAACCATAAATTTTTGGCATGAACAAGTTGCAACAAAGATTATCATCAAGCCTTGACAAATTCACTTTAAACGGACTGAACGAACGACTAGTTGACAAGTAGTTGACAAGTTGAGTATATTAACTTTAATTAACAACACTCACATACAAACACGTGCGCATAGTAGTATATTTTATACAATGGTATTGAAGACACTAATATAACCACGAATGAGTTTAACTTTTTTTTTACATTCGATATATGCGTACAGGATACGATCATCAGTATTATTGTAAAAATACACTATCTGAAAAAATTTAAAATACTAATACTGATTGTATATACTACTGACTAAAGTCAAAACACTGTGTCACTGTATATTGACTAAATACCTTGTAATATAGTATTTATAATACTAGGCACTATCTGTGCAGTCAATTGGACATATGCTACGAGAATTTCCAAGTCAGTAATGTTTAAGCAACAAAATGACAACTCATCACTTACTCACTCAAATTGGGATAGAAAGATGTTCATGCTTTAAAATTGATATCTTATTAACCTAAATTTCCATATGAAATTTATTAGACTAATGACAAATGATATGTCTTGATCCTTTACTCTTATTATATCAAGTGAAATGTATTGGGGAATGTAAGCCAGATTAAAAGGCAAGGAATAATGACTAAAATGAGATACAGAAAAGAGATCAAATCAGCTGCGCCAACCTGCAAGAATCAACTATGACAACTGGTCACAGACTCATAGCAAATCTACAATAATTATCTGGTCAGTCAAGTGGTCAGACTTAGAGCAAATCTACAATAATTATCTGGTCAGTCAACTGGACAATGTGCTAAGAGAATTTCTGAGTCAGCAAGCAAACAAATTGCGACCGCCAACTCATGAATTACTAAATAATCATAGTTAGGGCGACAAGATGTTTATATTTTAAAACTAATATCTTTACTAATTTGAATTTCCGCAATATGAACATTATTAGACTTTTTATGAATAATGTTTTCTCTAAATATTAGGCTAACAAGTGCAGTGCAGTAAAATTACAATTATTGTTTACTAAAGATTATAATCTTCACAAAAATACAATGAGAAGAATGAGCATAAAACCAAACCTCATTTTTGGCAAAGGAAGGCAACATTGGAATAAGAATTGTAGCATCCTGCAACAAATATATGTAACGTGAGGCCAAAGAACACAAAACCACCACTCAAGTACATTAGGTAGAACTTAAGTGGAATACCTTGAGTTTAGTCTCATACAGACGTCTAACAGTTGCAACCAAATCAGCAGACGGGACTGTGCCTTCTGACAAAACATTTAACACCTTAACGAAATAGAGAGCATCAGTATTCAGTACAAGTGCAACTGAAAGAAGACTGATGAAACATGAAAGACTTTTGATGATGATTGTAATAACTAGTAGTTACAGTTAACATCTTTATATGAATATGCACCTGGGTCAGAAGATTTTCACTTCCTTGTGGCGGATTAGATATAATATGGAGCAATTCAGAATATGATGACCCTAGGGCCCTTACAAAAATAGGAATATGACGATGAATAGCCTGCATCAACACGAGACACCAAAGATTTCTAAAAGGATTTAGTAACACAAAAACAAGTCACTAAAGAACATAAGATATTAAATACAAGAATATAGTGTGTCAAGATAAAGACAACAGAGAATGAGTTTCCTTCATGTTACACGACTTATATCATATATCATTGGCTTAAAATGAAATCCAATATAACGAGACGATCTGGTACACTCAAATCTAAAATACAACCCAAATGAATAACAATAGCTTTACTTAAAATTGTGAAACATGCATCATGTGCATTACTGCATTTGCCACACAAAAGATATTGTCAGGGACAAAGCTTTTCACAGAAGCTAAAGGGTGTTTAAACACCAAAACACTTGAATTAATTTTTTTTTGGTTTTACTTTCTTATGAAAATGTCAGATTAAGATAATGAACAGTGGCGTAGGTCATATGAAAAACCTAATAACACCAAGTCAACAAAAGAAAGATCAAACAAATGACCTGCTTAACAGCTCTTGGTGCACGGGAATAGTTATCAAATACGACTTGTAGAAGAGCAGGCTTCTGTAAGATAAAAAAAAGTCGGATGTCGTCAGAGAAAAAAGAAAATTGGATAAAATTTGGTCAGGCCGTTGTGTTATCAGCATTCAGCAATACTTACCTTCGTACATAAAGCAAAAAATAAAGAAATATGTTGCTGAGCTTGTGCAAATGACACCAACACATCACTTTGTGTATCACCCTTTGCAGATTCATTTTCGGCAGTTCCTGGCTCTGATAGTTGAGAACCACTTGTTGAAGTTTCTTGGCTACCAAGCTGAAACAATGTTTGAAGATATTACAGTTAAATATTCACCGCATCATTTTGACTAAGACCCATGAACCAGAGCATAATTTGTCAAAGGTGTCAATATAGAACTTTTTACAATTACATTAAATCAAACGAAATGATCTAAAATGAGTAATCTGTATTCTGTAAAACAAAGAGCCAGACAAATGGCGGTATGGCACACACCTCTCTTTCTGTCCTTTGCGCAGCGTCTCCCGATTGTGAAAGCACATTATTTGACATATTTTGATCCATGGTTGATAACAACATATTTGTTGCAAATTGTTCAATATCTTCTGAGATGTAACTGATCACATAGAGTTTGTTTGTCACCTGCCCAACAGGAAGAAGAAAATGTTTTAAACACACAAGAAAAATAAATAAATCTAAGTAGCTAGACAATAAATCAGCTTTAAGCAGTCTCCCGCTCCCATTCACCAAGCAATGAATAGATCCTAAATAATTATAAATGTCCATTACCAGTCGGATAGCTTTCGCACGAATATCATCCTGTGAATGGACTGCACACTGCCATTGAAAAATGCATCAATCAGAATTTAAAAACAAGGAATATATATATATACATCCTTAAAGGTATAAAGCACAACATGTTGACTTCTGTTACAGACAGAAAATACTATATAACTCAAGTTCGACATAAATTTCAGCACAACTAAGACTCCTATCATATACTTTATTACCTAGCTGTGTTAACACGAGGATTATTAAGGTAATAAGAAAAACTAGATAAAAATAATTAAAATTGCTATAATATACAATTCTCTGTTCATTCAACAGCAAAAGCACAAAACTAAATTTGGCAGATCCTATACACGGTGATGGATTAATTCAATAATATAAGGCTATCGATGAGTTTCAATGTTAGTTGTAACTGTGTCTACTAAATAAGGAGGCCAGTTGAGAAGGATGTCTTCATAATATTTAATATACTTCGTTTAATCAATAACTCTAAATTACAATTCACCTTGAGAGCTATATCCAAGCAGGCTTGCCGATTGGCCGGACGCCCCAAAATTAGACTCCAAACTGCACCAAGACCCTGAGTGATACGATCACCATCACGAGCATCTTTTCTCAATCCGTGATCAGAACAGCAGACATCATTCAGAAGTTTCAACACCGTATCAGGCAAATAAGGAACTTCGCCAAGAAGTCGACTAAAAGACTTATCAGTTGTTGGTAATGTGTCAAGCAAAGACCTAGCCTATAACACAAGAAACTTGTAAACATTGTTCACTTCGACGAAAGCATTACTAGATGAGGAAAGTTACATACCACCCCAAGGAGAAACTTTTCATATGCACCAGATGCAAGAGAAGAGTGTGCAACAGAATCTGATAGCATTAAAGTATTCAAATAGTATAAAACATGCATCACAAGCTCATGCCCCTGCCAAAAAAACTCCAGTTAGATCAGCATGAACAATTTTAAGAGAGTATTTAGGTAATTCACAATATAAAATCTTTCTCTAATGCTAAGTAATATCCAACCTAAAAAATTATAACACAATGTTAAGTGACAAATGTTCATCAGCCTAGAATCACAAGTTCACGATATGGATATTATTGTTGAGAACCAGGAACTAAGTTGCTTAAACATCAAAACAAACAAATAAAGGAGCATGATGAAGATAAGAAATACCAAATGATACCTTAAAGTAAGACTACTAAGTACTAACAGCTGTAAAATAATAAACAGAGAAAATATGAAACTACTGCATAATTGCTATCTGTTGAAATACGCATGGGAAAAGTAAAAACAGTAAACAGACATATACCTAAAGAACTTGGTGAACAACCCACACAACCACTCTCCAAGCAGAACATAATAAACAGTTAAAAGAGTTGAAACAAGAAGCAACAAATCTGATGTCCTAATCCGTATGTCCCCTGATATAGATCATCATCTTCGCAGTAAGACCTTGCACCAAATAAACACAGACCATCCCCATGTACAGCACTTGAACCAAATGGTTGCTTTATTCTCACAACTTGGTTCGGAATCAAGATTCAAAAATAAAAGAACCAAAAAACAAATATTTAAACATATTGGATACCTAATATACCGGAAAAGAATACTTGTAACCACATCTATTGCAGTCAACACAAAAAATGCAGAGGTGGGAATAGATTTAACTAAAATTTTAAATGAGTATCAAGTTAATAATCAATTAGAGCTAAAGACTATAATAAAATTAATTAGCCAAACTTCATACTTAGCCACGATGTTTATAAGTGATGGGTAAAATACACCAACACCAACAAGCAAATAAATAGATATAACACACTACCTTCTGATGTTGGTAGTCTGACCCAATGTGCTTTAGCATCATCATCACCACATCCTCATCCGCATCAATCTACAAAAAGGGTTGGAATAGATAAGTATGTCAAATTACCCATGCAGAGTGCAAAGTATATGAGGCTCAAAAGATGTAGAGGACAGATAAGAAGACATTCTATCCCATGCACAGAGTACATCAACATATCACTAAAAATCACATATGATATAAGGCTCATAAATTCCACCAAAAAAACAAACAAAAAGTGGGGAATACACTATAGTAGTTTTTTGAAGTCTAGACACCATTCGAATTCAATTGCACAGGTGAAAATTACCAGACATACTATAAATGACAGTAGCATAGCAAAACACTCCTGTCAACTTCTCATAAAGTCGACCTATGCAGGGAACAAAGGCAAGAGCAAAGAAGTACAAAACTTGCGCTATGCAACCAGGGGAATCCATGTAATTCAAAAAAGTATGACAATCAGATTGGACACAAGTAACTTGAAGATATTAAAACTTTAGCCATGAAAAAGTTTTTCTTCTGTATTACAAATGACAGAAAACCACAGGAAGGATATGAAACAGAGTATATACGAACTGGATAAAAGTTAATTATAAGAAAAATATGTAAAGAACTAGGAAAGACTTTAAAATTTATTTCTAGTTACTTCCCCCAACAAAAGCCTAAAACAGTACTCCTTAAACTAACAGTCTGCAGTTTGGGAATTCCAAACCTCATCGTGGTCTTACCATTATCTAAAATCAACTGCAATTTTTTTCCTTTATCTAATAAGGCATAACTCAAAATTCCAATCCACCAAAACAAATATAATAATCATTCTGGATAAATTTTCTTTATTGTGAGCAGGTTCTAACCTATGTTACTTGGACTCTTCATTTTGCCTCGAAGTACCCATGTCGGACACTCGACACTTGGACATGGACACTTGGACTCGGACACTTATTTTAGGCCAAAAACATGTAAATTTTTCAAAATATTACTGAGTCTGACACATGGACACGTATCCATGTCGGACACTTCTAGCCGAGTCCGAGTAACATAGGTTCTAACTGAAATACTAACAGATATGCATCAACATCAAGCCACAGGCGGACTCCAGTATACCAGGGATAATGAGTCAAGTCCCCTCGAAAAAGAATACAAAATATATATACTTAAATATTTTTCTGGTCATCCTGGCAGCTGCAAGTGGGAAATACATAGGACTTGCATGCAGGATATAACACAGCACTAAATTTTGTTACATAATACTAAAATAATTAAATAAAAAGCTTCCAGTGTATTACTCTCTTCACGTGTTGATGTTTTAGAAAGTCGATTAACTCCCCTGCCTACATATTTTAATTTGTTTATATGTGTTTCTATAATAAGGGCTAAAGGTTTTTGACACGTGCTCCTAAATGCTTACAGCTGGTAACTAATTTGACTGCGCAAATTCTTCAGTTCTCACACTGTTCCCCAGCCTCTTTGTGACACTAGCTTAGACCTAAGCTCAGGGTATTGCTACTGTAAGGCTTATCCTGCAAAAGATACTGTACTTGCTCCTGCCCTTATATGTTGCAGCAAGTTTTGTAACTGTTAATATTTTACTAAACTCCCTTCCCGTTCTCTGATTCACTAACATCTTATACCAGTTGACCTTTATAGTTTATTGTCTACTATAGAATCAAATTTTAGCCATGTGTCCAATTACAAACCAAAGGTATGAGCAGACTTTACTGACAAGTATGATTCAATGGTCAACAAAGTTTCAAACTGGTAACCGGTGTCCAATTACAAATTCAGAAGACTGATGCGATTTTCTAGGCAGCACTACAGATCAAAATCCTAGAGCAGTAACAATAGATATCCTGCAGACTCGTACCTTTATCTCTGACTCAAAATATCATCAACTACCAAAACAGAAAAGTTTTAAAAAAACGAAGATAGAGTAATTTCCCCACCATTTCCCATGGTATAAGTTCATAATACAGATTACATCTGGACTGAGTATAATAAAGATGAGAAGTGTAGGGTATCTTCCATAAGTGTCAGGTTGTAAGCTGGTGTCAAATTGACACCCCCATGTTCAAAGCAACATCTTTCTCCCCAAATTCAAACAAATCATTTAATATCAGAAGTTGAATAACTATATAGTACTAATAAAGTCTTAGAGTTGCCAAATTCTTTCTGGTACAGAAGTACTTAAGTTTGCATCCAACTTCTGCCCTTTCAGTCAATATCCTTGTGATAGCAGAAGATGCGGCGATCTTCTAAAGCCCATTGAATCAACCCCGACGCAACCTCAAGTTCCCCAACACATTAAGGTGTACATTATACCTCTAAAATTCAAACTCCATTATCTAACCAAATATAGAACAATTATGAAACCTCAGGAAGTCTTAACTAGCCACATAATGAAGTGCAAAGAGATATAGAACTTTAAATGCAAGGAACTGTTATAATTTTATACAGTAAAACAAGGACATGTTAAGAATGCACCACATACTACAGTATAAGACAAACAACAAACAAAACAAAACAATGTATATCCAACAAATTATCACTACTGAAGAGGTGATGAGTAAATTAATGTCCAACCGGAAAAGATAAGCCATACACTAAAGAAGATCAGATCAGCGCAGAGAAAATTAAAGTAGCTAATAGTTTTTTGTTGTCAGAACTAAAGTAACAGATGAAAATATGCAGATTCTGAAACACTTCTTCTACTTCCAAGAGCAATTTGTGATACTGCAAGTAACTAATATTTTGACATCTACACAACTCTAAATTTTAGATAAATAGTTATAATAAATTTTTGAGAATTTAAAATAGAACACCTTTTATAACCCCTAAAGCAAGAAGCATACACGATGCAATTCTGTAATCTAAAGCTGAACATATCTTAAGCTTTTAGGACATGAAAATGTGGTTTAAGCAATATCATACTTATCACCTTACTGTATCGGGTAGGGAAAAAAGCCTCTGAGATGGTAACTTTTAAACTTGTAAAATAACAAGTCAGTTGGACAAAGAATAGAATTCAAGAATTCAAAAGTAATGTTCTTGTTAGCATGGTCAATCTTTTGGCTTATGAGATATCTAAGTTACACAGGCATTGCGGAGTGTTGTACAAATGATATGATTGTCCTAAATGTGTGCAGTGTTAAACATGTTTTTAACGGCATATTTAAAATTTAGTAAACAGTCATTCGAGAACTTGGTAATTAAACCAACATCATTAAAATCAGGGACAAATATAAGAGCAAAAAGAACTGCTTCACTGCTAAAACAAGTATTTCAAATTTATGATGGCGCTGTTTGTTGCATCACAGACAAGTATACTATTGGTCATCTTTTTATGTACATCTGCTAATACGAAGATTATCCACATCTCATACCACGTTAAAAAATAAGTACCACATGGCTTAAATGGAACAACCTATGATCCCCTCGTAAGGGATGAAAACAGACATCTAAGCTCAACAAAGAGTTAACCAATCAAAAGAAGAGTCTGCCCCACCTGAGCAACCAATCGAGCAACCAGTGACATCCACGTCTGCGTGTAGTCTGTGCCATTTAAATGTTTGTGAGAATCAATGATGGACTCCACTGCAATTTTCCTAATATTTCTTTTCTGTTCATCGTCCAGCTCAACATATAATGGAGGCGAGGGCAATTCAGGATATACTTCTTCCAAGACAGGAGTGCTTGTAACAGATGGCGACAGTTCATCAGCTTCGTCAAGAAAAGAATAAGGATCTTCTATGATTATCTCCGACTTCTCTGATGCCACAGAGTGCCGGTTAACCTCATTAGTAGGAGAAAGTGGATCATCTGAAGAAAAATTGTCCCTAACATCATGGACAGCTTCTTTGGTTTCTTCAACTTCCATAGCACCATCTTTAGGAGCTTTGTCATCAGCTGAAGAAACAGTAGATGCATTTGTCCCAAATACGTCAGTCTCATATTCAGGTACAAAAGGTGCTGAATGATTTTCAGTACTTGTCACTATGGGATTTGTGTCTGGCTTGTTAATAGGTCTAAAATCCTCAAGCTCCGATTCTTTATAGCCGCTACTAGTTACATTCGTATTATTATCAAGAGAATTTGACGAATTCTGTACAGTCGAACGCCGAGGATCAAGACGACGAGGGTCCTAAAATATTAAATTTATTAGAAGCAAATACTAAATTACAGACTACATGAATAAAAGTGCAGCTATAAGAAACTAAAAAAACTAGATGTCAATATCTGCTTAGCTTACCCTCCGTGGATCACGTTTCGACTCTGGAGTGGGATTCACTGGGGCAGGTACCTCGGACAACGATGAGATGTTTGTATTAGGTGAAGAAAACGGCATGTGTACAGATTGAGTTTTTGCAACTGACGTGTCAATCTGTGGAACCTGAAATGCACCACTTGAAGAGCCATTCTGCCGAGTTGTTGACAGACTCCCTAGTCTAATTAATGGTGGGGGGCTTTTGGGCAAGTGTTTCATATTTGTTATGACGATATCAGCCAATATTTCAGGATGAATATTAGATATAAGAATTTTAAGTGATTCAGCTCCTCTGTCTCCTTCGGCAATCAAAGCACCAATCATGCCAATCATTTGTTCAACAGGGTTTAAGTCACTATTTAAAGGAGGAGCACCACCAGGGGAACTCCCATTAACAGAGAGACTGTGCCCAGAATCACTTGTCTGTACTAGCGAGGGTGCACTAGTATTAACATCATAACGGGCCCTTTTGGTAGCTACATCAAAGCTGTTGGCTTGAAACTCAGTATTAGAATGTCTTTTTCTTGTTAAATCTACAGAAAAAGGCAAATGATTTGTTGCTTGCTCATCCTGCAAATATAAATTCAAACCATCAAGGAGACTATAGATCCATAAAAAATATAAGTGAAACTGACCCAAAAGAAACAAGAAAGTGCCACCACAAAATTATCAACCACTCAGCATATTGACAAATTACCTTCAGCAACCGAGCATCACGTGTGGCACGCTCGTTAAGCTTTAACATTTTATCTACTTGTCGCATGACCTGATCTGCCGCGTCCCCAGCATTCATTGCTCGTAGTGCTTTAAGCAGCCTTTCTCTAAACTAATTACAAAAAGTAAATATCTTATCAGGTACATATTGGTGCATTAAAAGGCTAGGACTGAGCTAGCTCTAAACCATGGACATATTTCTGCGTAACACTACATTCACCAAAGATTACAATGCATATATTTTGTGCATAAATGCACATAATGATTATATTTTTCCACCGTAGGATGCACACCCTTAATCACAGAACTGGTATTATATGGACCAGTAAGTAGTTTCCCTAATTAAGAATCTTTTCATCACTAAAAAAGAAAACACTTAGTAATAATAAAAGAACCTCTCAAAAACACATTTGCACCAGAAATTCAGTTTCAAAAGATAACAATTCAAAGATTGTGTAGCTAAGATCGCTTAGCTCATAGAGTATTGATAGTATTTAGACAAGTCTTTTTTACAATGAATTACGTATTTGTAATTTATTAACATAGCAATCGTAGCACCTAGATGTAGAGCCTTTTGAAATTTATTAAATATTAAAACATAGCAAAAGGAAAGTGAAAACAAGACACTAATTACCAAAACAAGACCAAGAATATGACCAAAAATGCTAGCAAATATTTACCTCTAAAAAGGCGGGATGGTTGCACCTTAAGAATCCTAAAAACGCAGTTCTTAAAGAATACTGAATACTAGGGGCATGGGCTCCTTTTGCTGTCTCAAAATTTGGATCAAACTCCAGCAATGCAGAAAGGATTGAGCTACAGTGGAGTGGTCTTTTCTTTGCTATAGCTGCAAGACTAGGAAAATGAGTAAAGTGTTAGAATGTTTAATAAGTCAAATGTGTAACATACAGAAGAGACAAATATTAATCTCAACTCTCGATGACGAAACATTTGTAAAATATAAATTGCCAAGAAAAATAGCAAACTTCACCTAAAATATATTAGTTTGAATTATACTTGTATCTTTTAAAAGAAATTAATGGCCAACCAGAAATAAAAACAGAATTAGATAAACATGCCTTTATATCAAGTATCAAGACAAATATAATAATGTATATTAATACAATTATTTTCTGCAGCACACCCAGGCCACCAAAGTAAATCTTAGAAAAAGACGCCTGTAATATATACTCCAATGTGGTCATCTAATAAAGAATACAAAATACAATAGTTTCAAGGGTTGTACTGATGCAGCAACCAAAGCAAAAAGTCCACAACTGTTTTAAGAAGGAAGAGTTAGCCGAACCCAGCTTAAACATGGAATACCTTAACCACAACATGAAGAAACAATCTTCTTCAGACGACATAAAATTATTCCACTCTGTATGAGTTTCTTAAATTTAATCAAAACTTTACCAGGATAACCATGCCAGTATATCTTTTAAATATCATACACCGAAACTTTGAATAACTGCGAACCCAATAAGAAGAAAGTCACAGCTTAGAGAAAATCCACGAGTCCCGTTCATGAGAATATATGCAATACTACAAAATCAATCCTACAAATTTCTGTACGAGAGACACGGACACAAAACTCACAACTTTCCCGAGTCTAAAAACCTAATTCTCTGTATTGGTTCTTGTTTTAAAGTTACCACCAACATAAATCTGCAGTCACTCCCCTCCAATGACTACATCAAATTCATTTATAAATACTTTTAAATAGTTACACGTCACTCTTCCAGTGTCAAAATAACTTCAATCAAGACAAAGCAACTTTAGTTGCATATAAAGCTATTCCATTGCAAAGTAACAATTTGGAATGAGAACTTGCTGGTCTTCACATGGCTATAATTATCTGTCCCGCTCCATTTTCAAGAGAAAAATTACGGTGCTGAGAACAGATATAAAGAGTAGAGACTTCAATACATACTTAAACAATACACCTGAAATTATTGAAATGATCAAGTTTTACCATTTGAGAATATAATTATGTCTTTTTACTCAAATAAAAATTATATGCAATGCCTTAACACCTATGTGGAAACTAAGAAAGACAATGTAGTATTAACATACACTAAAGCATTCTACAAAGAAAGAAACTCTTATAATATTTCTAACCTCTACCAACCCATAGTCTGAATGATATACACGATAAAGTAAAGTAAACTGTCATTCCACTGAAAAGAATTGTAGACATGCAAAAAGTCCAAACAGAAATTCAATACCAATCCTAGAAGGTGTTTCTACATATTCAAGACAACTAGACAATCCAAACAAAGATAACTACGAAGACATTAAAGCAGGATCAAATATTTGAATCCTTCCTAAATCCAGACCACAGTTTTAAGTTAATTAAAAGTATAATGCACCTTGCTTGCACCAAAAATCTAATGTCATTTAACATTAGACTTAAACCTAGAAAATCAACCTCCCATAATAGTTTGCCTTATTATACTGAGCTTATTTACGAAAGAAAATCTTCACTGTTGTAACAGAAGATGTCACTATTAACAACTATGATAACAAAACATGTATGCTAGAAGAATAAATTACAATGGGGACTAAAATCGCAAACCTCAGTTTACAACTGCGTGTTTCAAAAAAGATAACCTTCACAATTGTAACAGAATATTACACTATCAACAACTAAAATAAACCATGTATGCTCAAAGAAAAAATTAGAGTGGACAAAAATCGCAAACGTCAGTTTACACAGCACTCATCCCAATTACTAGGTGCCCATAATGAGATGAGATTACATGTAGCCGAAACATATAGTATAAATGTCTGAGAGATCATTATGATCTAGAAAAATAAACTATATAAGCTCTTCATAATTGCCTAATTGAGAAACCAATGAGCTGAAAATCGGAGTATCCAATAATAACACAGTGGAGTTGAAATATGTTCTTCTACATCTTCGTTAAATATTATCCAGAAAAAAAAAAAAAAAAAAAAAAAATCTGTACACTGGTTAACATTTTTCTTTCATATTCCATGAGCAGGGACATCTATATTCTTTCCTCTACTACTTTTTGCATCTTTTTATATTTATTATTGTTTCTTCCTGGAACTTCTAAGATTGTAATTTTTAATGTTTATGATGCTTTCTTTGTCACATCATTATATCTTATTTCATATTTTTTTACAAGTAGGAGGTTTGCCAATTTCATGATAGTTCATTGCTTTAACTTAAATCAATATTATCATCCAAAATAATATCAACACCCATACCCACCTGTTTTGTATTATTACTGGAAGATTTTTTTAAAAGCAAATATCAATAGGAATACTGAATCAAGAACAACAACCAACTTAAGCTCTTCAGCACAGAAAATAATTTCTGCAAAAATTAAATGACTGGGAAGCAGGCATCAACGACATGAGTCAACTTCACTTACGATTTATGTGTGCCTGTACTTGATAATACAATTTAAATGGATGCTTACATGCTAGCTTTCTTATTCATATTTACAAAGTGAGGTATAGAGTTGCTGGTTTTTCACAAACACTTTTAAAGTAATAAACAGTAATGTCCAGAAGTTAATCCGATCTCTTGCTTAAGCACTTCTATCACCAGTCAGATGATCTTGGAACCATTAACTTTCATCAAACATATTTGTACCAGCAAGCGCCCGTTATCATTTACACTGCATCATGCAGTTGGACAGAATGCTGCAAATAATACCACAAACAGCAGTAGAACATGTACTATGACTGGTCCAAAACATAATTAACTAATAATCACTTACAATCTGACATATAACTACACTATAAATATGGGGGGAGGGGGGAGTAGTTAAACTCTTGCACAGAAAACTTGAACAAATATCAATTGATCAACCACTAAAGTAGCAGGCAGAGGCTCCTGGCCTCCTGATGATACAATTTTTATACTAAAGTACTAGGCAGAGCCTCCTGATAATACAATTTGTATTCCAATTTAAAGCAATAAATCATGAGAACTGAAATCCAGTAAAATACAAACAATTACAAGTACACCAAGCCC
This sequence comes from Daucus carota subsp. sativus, assembly GCF_001625215.2. Taxonomy (NCBI): domain Eukaryota; kingdom Viridiplantae; phylum Streptophyta; class Magnoliopsida; order Apiales; family Apiaceae; genus Daucus; species Daucus carota. The sequence continues at coordinate 43,607,734 of NC_030385.2, read as the reverse complement.
AGATCACGAAATGAAACTAACATTCACCTCAAGTACGGTTATAAGCCATCTTAAAACTAACACCTGCCTTCAGGATGATAATAGAATTAGTTAAGAATCGAACTTCTCAAAGCTATCACAATACCACCTCCTCTCTCTCCCTACTGCACTCAACATATAAATAAATAAGTATATAGATAGATATAGATATATATAGTATTTACAAGCAACAAGACATCTAGTTTCTGACTAAACAGGCACAACTAACAAAATAATGATCTAACCATTTTCTTAAACAGCCCTCCCAATAAAATCCACCACACCTGTAACAGTGACATGCTACTTCCACAGTGACAAACAAGCATATGTATTTAAGTATTATGCCAAATACAAAATATAGAAAAAATAAATGTAGAACTCACCAATTAACAATAGCAATTGTCATAGAACCCAGAGGGGCACCAGCAGATCTCAATATATCCAACATAACACCAATATATCTATTAGATTCTGACATCAAGGCAACAACGTCTATAGCAGGGTGACCGCCGAACAGCCATGAAACATTGAAAGGTCGTCCCATTTGCAAGACAGCTACAGCCAACACAACACTAGTAAATACCAAAATTTAACAATCCATGACAGTATATAAAGTAGCTACCTAAAAATTCCTACATCATCTGTAGCTGACAATTATAATTAAAAACAAGCATCAGTTCTCAATAGTCCCTAATGATCAGATATAAATACCTTCAAGATTACATTTTCCAGGATCCTCAGTATCATATGTAAAATAGAGGATGTATGTTTCCAAAAATTTTACTGCTAGTAACTTCTTTGCAACAGGACCGGTCTACACATGCACAAAAAAAAACTAAAATTAGCAATGTGATCCAGAAGCTATAAGGTATTTAAATATGGTACACCGGCACAAAGATTGCAAGGCCAGGCAATATTCAGCATAATATGTTTAACTAAAACGCAAGAAACAGATATAGACTATAGTTCTGTACTATACTACTATAACCAAAATAAAGATCCTTTCTAGGCAGTCGTCATCCACTTCTGAACTCATGAATAACCCAATGATTTATATATTGATTTCTACTTTATATTTACTCAAAAACCATTAAATATTTAAATATGTAATAAGTTTAAACACCAACACCTAAACTAAAAAAATTATTCACAATACTATACTCATTCTATATATAATAGTGGCATATATATAATAGTGGTATACATATGTGTGTGTGTGAGAGATAGAGAGAGATAATAGAATCTATTCATATTTTATATGTGTGAGTGTCACTGTGTCTTTTAGCTTTATATTCCATCCAGGCTAATTTCGTTTTAAAGCTTATCTATATTATGATAGTTTGCATATGCAAAATTCCGGCATAAGATTTAATATGAATCGTATTACATCATAGTTTCATACGGTCTTCCATAGAATATGATTTGAAATTTAAATTGCCTGCAAGACAAGTATTTTATTTGTTGCAGTTAGGTCTTTCATTGCACACAAGTTAGGCATTCCCATAATATCTTCAGTTAACTGGACTATGTACAAAAATGACCTAAAATCAGATTTATCTTCAGTAACTTCCCAATGTTAAAAGAGTTCTGCATACATTACATACATGAAGTATGAAGAACATAGTTATCAAATTTAAAACTACTAGTGTGGACTACAGACAATAATTTAAAAAGAAATAATAATAATCATCTTACATAGCAAATTCAGATAACAAAACATCATGAAATTCATATTCATCAATATGTGGTATACCTCCAACAGAACGCCAAACACGGCATCCCTAAATTTAATCATCCACGACCAAAGCTCTTCAAGCCACCTCTCAACTATACCACGCCGGTAAAACTAAATATTTTTCAAACAAAATCAAAGTTTAAAAGAAAATTAAAAGTAGTTGTGTAAACATCAATGTGTGTAAAGAGCAAGTAAATTAAATGATATAAGGTCTTCAAGTAAGCTACACAAGTAAGTACAAGTGTGTGGAGTCTCCATATCCATAAACAATAAAGACACCAGAGCAGAGTATGTACTCAAGCTTCTAAAGAGACAATGGAAACAGAGCTTTGAATCTTTGTTCACAAGTTCGACTTTGGAGATGAAGAGAAAAAAGGAGAAAGAAATAAAGAATGCTTTCCCCATCATTGTAGTGCTCCAAAATTTTCTTTTACAAAACATCGAATGAGAAGGCAACATAAAATATTGCCGAATCTTTTCCTTCGTGAAAAACTCGAGCACGAGGTTCAAATAGAACATTAGTGTTTGAAAACATCTACTCCCTCCGTCCCATAATAAACGTCCTCTTTTTTTTCAAGTTTTTTTCACGCATTTCCAAGCTTATAAAAAGCATACTTGTAGACATTATTTTCTCAAATTTTTTATTTTGTATTAAAATTTGAACTTCCTATTTTTATACAAAACAAAATACACGATAAAATAATATCTACAAGTATGTTTTTTATAAGCTTGGAAATGCGTGAAAAAAAACTTGAAAAAAAAGAGGACGTTTATTATGGGACGGAGGGAGTATTTATTATCTGTCAAATGGAAGTTATGCAACCGTATGAGAGTAAGATACTTTTCAGATCTTATATTAGATCTTTAGATTGCAAACAGTATGAGAAATAATTCAGAACTGCTATGAACTAGAAACAGAGAAATTTAAAGTCAAACCTTTGGACAGACATATAAACTGGTTGCACAAAAGATATGAAGCGTACCTGCAACGATAACTCATATAACACACTGCCTAGTATATGTGCCCCAGTAGTGATAGATTTTGTTGCAACAGTAGAGTCATTATCTCTCACTGATGTCAATAATGTTGGCATTAGTATCAGAAAATGTTCCCGAGCATTTAATCCAATCTCTTCGACAACCCTGGCAAGCATGGAGAAAAAAATAATTAAAAGCTTGTAAAACGAAATCAAATATCAAAAAGTCAATTACACACAGAACAACGAAATTAGCTCATGAGCAGGGACAAATCTACAGTGGAGGATAGGAATAACTCCCCCTCTGCAAAATATAAACATACATAATGCAACTCAATAACTAAGTCCAGTTAATGTTTCATAGTTTGGTCGCTTCAATATCATTTAAGCCACCTTCGTCAGACTCCGTTTCTTACGGCTTTTGTTGTATTTTTTATAATAACTTTAATCTTTAATATTTATTTACCCAGGAAGGAAAAAATTAGGTGCCTGTTGGTAAAAACTGTCCGAGTGCATTATTTGTCAATATTTTCCATATTCAGTTCTTCATTTTTTCTTTCTAATATTTGCCCCAAATTCAACGATCTGAATAAATTATAATCCCATAATTAATATTAACTCGAAAACATCTTTAATATCTGTCACTAACTAATTGAAGTACACATTATCTATGTCACAATTGGACCGCCGAAATGCATAACCGAGACAGACCTTATCTATGTCACACTTGATCCTTCAAAATGCATAGTGACTCGCAAATCAAATTTAATTCATCGAATACTACTCTACATACATACGCAACAATAATTAACTGCGGAATTAAAAATTTATGGACGAAACGAAACCGAAAAAAGAGGCGCTTACTCGACAACAGCTTTTCGAACGAGAGATTCCGGGGAAGAGGAGAGTTCAGCGAGATACGGAAACAAGTCAGCAGCGAGAGACGGTTCAATCGAGACAAGAATGTCTTTAGCTTGTTTGAGAGACGAGAGCTTGACTGCCAAATCGCCGTGGTTGTTGGCAGCGGCGAGGAGCGAGAGCGCTTGCTCTCGAGCCGCCATGTGAGAGCAATTGAGAGAAATTGGGATGAGCGTTTGGGTGTTTCTAGGGTTTTGAAAAGAGGGGTTTTGAATTAGGGATTGTGACTTTGTAGATAGAGAGATGGTTTGATTTTGAAGATGCTGCTGGGAGAAGTGGATTTTGTGGTTTATATATTGTCTGGAGTTTGATATTACGGGTCGGGTTTGAACTCAGACCATTATGAGCAAAAAGATATTATTGCTATTTTTTTGTTTTTCGATAATTAGATTTATATTGATATTTATATAATATTTAAAATTTTAATTATTGAAATTGAAAAATACTCTCTTTTCTTTATTAAAAACTGGAATTTTTTATTTTTCTGAAAGAATAAAACAATTTTATTTGAACAAAGGTTTTTAAACAATAGAAGAGATAATACAAAAGTTTAAAACTTATAATTAATGTGGATCTACAATCAAGTCTATCCCTGAATTATAATGTGTGGTTTATCATGAACTCGAATATTTCTTTGAACGTAATTTTTATACTCTTCTGTCCCCTCATTTTTTTCACGTTATTTTTGGCACGTTTTTCCACACATTTAAAATATAGTTCCATAATATATTTTTTTTAGAATATATCAAATTTTTATTCAAAAAAAATTATGAACGTATACTTCAGGAGTCTCAAAATACATGCAAATTATAAACGTAAACGACCAGTAGGAAGGAGGGAGTAGGAAATAGCGGTTTCACACCTAAATTTAACTGTGATAAACTATTTAGAAATTCTCAAAGGTACACTTATAGTTTTGGCTTTTCCAAATGGTACGCAAAAAGTTTTTGGCTTCTCAATGGTACACGTACACTATTCAAACGTTCCGCGCCATAATCCTCCCGTTAACAGCTGTTAATAAAACGTTAACTTCTCCTCAATTAACCCTTAATTAAAATTAAAAAAAAAACTTTAAAACATAAGAAATTACAGCAGAGGCGGGTTAAAGAGGGCTAGGTAAAAAAGAGGGCTTAACAGTTCCGCGCCATAATCCTCCCGTTAACAGCTGTTAATAAAACGTTAACTTCTCCTCAATTAACCCTTAATTAAAATTAAAAAAAAAAACTTAAAAACATAAGAAATTACAGCAGAGGCAGGTTAAAGTCGGGTAGGTAAAAAAGAGGGCTTAGGTAAAAAAGAGGGCTTAACGGTCGAGTGCAGCACCAAGGGTTTGTACGAGAGAAAGCACACTCATTTCGTATTCTTCTCAATCAGGAGTGCACACTCGATTCTCCATTTGTTCAATCTGCAATTCATCTTCAACTGAGGTATATTTCGTTTTCTCCGCCTTCTGCTTCATTTGTGTTTCGTTGTTCTTGTGTTTGTTGTTTATTGTGTGTATAAATATGTTGTGCCCATGCATATTCCACTGTATGTATACATTGTTGTACGTGTATAGTTGTTTGTGCTGCTATTTCTTTAAGTAATGTATTGTTATGTGTAGTCTGGTATGTATGTTCTTGTTGAATGTTTGGGTTTGTTTTGTACTGTAGAATGGGTGATCATAAGGTTTGGACGTTTAATTGGAGGGATAGCAATATAGATATTAAGGTCGAAATAGATAAATGCACATTGTTGGACCTAATTGTGGAGTATGAAGATGAGGCTAAAAGAAGGGGTATTCACTTAGATTTTGGTTATCCAACCTTTGCGTATGCTTGGAATATGAGACACAAATGATTAGAGAATGATGCCCATCTGATGCAAATGTTCGAAAGATTTAAAGACAGTACTGAGATTATGATCTGGGTTGGGACAAAGATGCAACCCACTCCCCTGTACAAGCTGGTTATGAATCTGAGAAGGCGAAATGAGCATAAGAAGATTGTTGAGGTTGATGGTAATGCAGAAAATGAGGATGAGAATGACACTGAAGATGAATTTGACGTGTCTTTGAATGATCTTGAGGACACCCCAGTGAAACCATCCACAAGTAACCCAAAACAGAAGCCAAAGACTAAAACCAAACCTAAACCTATAGCTAAGCCAAAGACTAAAGCCAAACCCAAACCTAAGCCTAAGACTAAAACCACAATCACACCTAATATCCTACCCTCACCTCCTATCTCACTTAATACAGCCTTCAAAAATTTGAAGATTCGGAAGAGTCCCAGATTTTCCCCTTTACCAAACACAAACAATGACACTGCCTCTGCTAATGCCTCTGCCAATGCCTCTGTTAATGCCTATGATCAGTCTTTATTTGGTCGTAAAGTTCCAAGAACAACAGCCTTAAGAAAAGGACTTCCAGTGGAAAGTGGCAGTAGTGGTAAAACAGCTAAAAGAAAGGTGGATTTTCAGACTGCAAGCAAGGAAACTCTGCTGAAGACAACACTGCTGAGGAGGGTACTGCTCATGTTTACAAAGAGCACTCTGATTCAGATTCAGATGTTGTGGCTAAAGGAGCATGCCCTACAGATGAGCTAGAAGAGGTTGTCACTGTTCCAAAAATCAAAGAAAACTGGAAAGTGGGGAGTTGGCATGAATTTATTTCAGATGAGAATGATGATGATTATCACCAGAGATTGTATAGAAATGGTGAAATATATGAAGACAAGGAATTTGGAAAAATTGTGTTGAAGCCATGGATGATTTTTCTGGATAAAAATCACTACAAGAACACACTGAAAGACTACTGTATTCAGGAGGGATTTGCTATCACTGTCATTGCTGCTGACAGTATAAGGCACACAAGTGCTTGCCTTTCCAGTTCTTGTGAATGGAGAATTCATGCAAGCAGGTTGCCAGATGGCATGACTTGGGCAATCAAGAAAATTGAACCCAATATTCATACATGTAGGGGTTTGGAAACTTATAACCCTCTCTGCAATGTACATTGGGCAGCTGAGAAGGTCATGGAGGACATTAGAGCAAATCCAGACATTCCTGGTAAGGCTCTAAATGAACTTTTATTTCAGAGATTTGGTTTGAATATGAAGTCATCAACCCTATATGCAATGAAAAAGTATGCACTTGAAAAGCTTTTTGGAGGACATGATGAGTCCTACAGCCATCTGTCAGCATATACAAGGATGATTATTCAGACTAATCCAGATTCAAAGGCACATTACTCCACTGTTGAATCTGGGAGTATCCCTAGGGAATTACTTTTCAACAACATCTTCATCTCATTCTCTGCTATGTGGAAGGGATTTCTGCAAGGGTGTAGGCCTCTCATTGGAATTGATGGCACTCACCTAAAAGGCAATTATGGTGGAGTTCTGCTATCAGCAGTTGCTATGGATGGCAACAATGAAATATTCCCTCTAGCATATGCTGTAGTCAGTGTTGAGGACAAAGATAATTGGTCCTTCTTCTTGTGGAACCTGTACCACATAGTCAAGGACTCAAATAGGACTTACTGGACTATTATTTCAGATAGACAAAAGGTAACTTTTAAATTTGTAATTTGTAATGTGTCTTTTAATTTGTAATTTGTTTTGTCTTTTAATGTGTCTTTTTTTACTTTGTCACAAGGTATTGATCTGGCCTTGGAAAATGTTTGGCCAACTGCTAAAAGAAGGTACCGCTGTAGGCATTTAAGTAGGAACTACAAAAAGCAGTTCTCAGGCCCACTTATGTATATTCTATTCTGGAGGGCTTGCAATGCTACATCCCAATTTACTTTCAAAAAAGCTATGGAAAGACTCCAAAAAGCAGGGGGAGATGCAGTTATGACATGGTTTGCAAACTTAGGAGATGCATCCACTTGGAGCAAACATAAGTTTGATCCAAATGTCTGCAATGACTCAAACACAAGCAATTTTGTTGAGAGTTTTAACTCCACTTTAGTTGATAGATGCAGACCAGTGTTGACCTTGCTTGAAGGTACATTTATACTTGTTTTTTCATTCAGACTTGGTTTTCATTGCCTGCAAACATGTTCTAACTTTGTCTCTTTTTTTGTTTAGGGATTAGGAGAGTTTGCATGGTGAGAATGGCAACTAGACAGCAAGCTGCAAGTACTTGGCATGATGATGACCTCTGTCCAAAGATTTTGTCAAGATTTTGAAAGTTATAAGCAAGGAGACAATCAATTGCAAAGCTTACATGTCAAAACCTGGAGAATATGAGATCCATGAGGGTACATCTTAATTTCCTTTATCTTTGAACTCAAAAATTTGTTCTTGTGGTGCTTGGCAGTTGTCTGGAATACCATGTAGGCATGCCATTAGAGCAATGTTGCATGCTAAAATTGATCCCCACAAGGTAGTAAGCACATGGTATTCAGTGAAGACATATAAGCAGGCCTACAGTTTTGGCATCAATCCAATTCCTGACAGAGATCAGTGGCCATCATTTGAAGACATTCCTACTATCAAACCACCAACACTCAAAAGAGGTGTTGGCAGACCTTGCAGAAATAGAAAAAGAGAGGAAGGGGAAGATCAAAAAGGCAAGAGAGCCAAAACGGTAAAGTGCACTAAATGTGACTGTTATGGTCACAATTCAAGGACCTGCAGAGGAGGCCTTACTACTAAACAAAGGAAGGAAGAACAAGAAAAGGGTGAACCTGTGGTGATAAGAAATCCAAGAGTGAGAGACCAGTCCAATGCAGCAAAGGCAGCAAAGGAAGCATCTAAATCATCACAGGCTACTGAGATTAACATTTCTCAGCCTGCTTCATCTAATACTTAAGAACATTAATGCATTCTGTTTTTTGGTTGGTGTGTTTAGAAAGTTTATTATGATGTTGAGACATGAACTTCTGTTGCTTCTACTTGGATCATGTTGGAATTTTTAAATTAGTGTCTATGAATCTTTTTGGATCATTTTTACTGTTTTGTTGGCTGGTTTTTACATTTCTTATCATGTTTATACTGTTTTTATGGAAAAATTAACGTTTGGTCAACAGCTGTTGACGGGAGGTGTATAGCAAAGAAAGGTAGAATAGTATGAGTGTATCATTGAAAAGCCAAAAACTTTTTGTGTACCATTTGAAAAAATCAAAACTATAAGTATACCATTGAGAATTTCCCTAAACTATTTATTGTGTCATCGTAAAATGAAAATGGGCCAAAATGTTTGTTGCCCAAGTCACTTCGCGCGTTCCCCGACCTCAAACAGACTTGGGCTGGGATGCTCTGAGGCTTGGAAAGAAGCTTATAGTCATGTTCCTTGTGAATCTTTCTTTCTTTCTTTCCTTCTTTTTTCTTATGTTATTTTAAGCTTACCTAACGGGTACAGGGAGGGATTCTGTAGTTTCTGTAAAAAATCGTTCGAACACACGGTAATCATTCTCTAGGAAACAAGTTTCGCTTGCTAGTAAGCAGATGAAATACTTTTACAAACTTTCATCCATTTTTAATTATTTATTAAATTTGTCGCTTTTCGCAAAAAAATAAAAAAAAAACTGTTCGGCAAGTTGAAGTTAACTTCAACTTATGTGAAACAGAATGCAGTGGAGTTAGACATTAGAGCATTTAAATACGATGTCAGCTGGATTAATACAACAAATTGTTGAGTGATGAATTGTTATACGAACTGTGGGACTTGTATGTGTTTCCTTAAATAACCCAGCAATAAGTATATCATGTCTATCAATCTATCAATAGATTAAAAATTAAAATGTCTATAGTTAATATGCGAATAGTGGTTTTAATAAAACACACACGTATATATATAAATAAATTTATTAATTGTTACTAACACTAAAATTTCCACACTAATATAATAAAAACGGGTTAATTATCTAGTTGGTCACTGAAGTGGGCTTAATGTATCAAATTGGTCACTGAACTCAAAACGGTATCAAGATGGTCACTGAAGTGGCCATAAATATCAAACAAGTACCTTGAAATATAAGTTCAAGTAGTAAAAATATTATTTATAAAGTTTTACACATTATTTTTGAATGTTACCAAAACCAAGTAAAAGGTTATGATTTCTAATATTTATGATAATATATTTAGATTTTATTAAGTTTATTAATTATTTATTTTTAATTAAAACAAAGAAAATAACTATATAATAAAATATAAATAATAAATAAACTTGATAAAATATAAATATATTATTTTAAATACTAGAAGTCATAACCTTTTAGCTGGTTGTGGTAACATTTAAAAGTAATGTGTAAAACTTTATAAATAATATTTTTATTACCTGAACTCATATTTCAAGGTACTTGTTTAATATTTATGGTGACTTTAGTGACCATCTTGATACCGTTTTGAGTTCAGTGACCAACTTGATACATTAAACCCACTTCAGTGACCAACTTGATAATTAACCCTAATAAAAACACACTTTTTATTGTTTATGTATACTAATTTCAAACTTTTAAATTATGATGCTGTGCCCTATATGATAGGGGGATGTATGATAAAATTAATTATTTTTCCGTCTCATGTTTGTCCTTCAAAAGTGAGTTTTCTTCTTTTAAATTCGAAAATTTGTGAGAATTCTTTGAAATATATCATGATTTTAATAAAACAAAATACTCTAAGGGTGTTTGGTTCATGGTTGATGAGCCCGGTTAACGGGAATCGAAACATCAATCCCATGTATATGTGTTTGGATTAGTTATTTGATGGTATGGAATGGGAACCCAATCAGCAAGTCCAATTATGAGCTATAGCTCAAAAAATTTCAACTCCAATGATGTGCTAAACTTGGTGCTAAAATAGCATATTGCTATAGTTGGTGCTTTATTTAGCACAAACTATAGCAATAGCTATAATTGCCACCTCATCAAAAAGTAAAAAAGTGGGGGGAAATGAATGAAAAATAGATTTATATCTCTACCTATTCAAGTACATTGTAGAGTTGATAAAATTTGGCACAAGATATAGCACCAGCCATTAGAGATGTGATATTATTTTAGCACCAAAAATATATTATAGCAATAGATACACCTATTTTTAGCTCACCATTGGACTTGCTCTTAGGTGATTAAATCACACATTTCTCACCCATTGGGTTGGCATATCATTCTCCATTCCAATACCCTCCATTCCCGTTCCCGATTACCATTCCTAACCTTAATCCAAACGACCCCTCTGTTCATTTTTTTTTTTATCGAATTTCTTTTATTTCTTAACATTTTCTATTTCAAAGATTTCATTGATTCTTAATATTTTCTAATAAGTCTAGCCACACTCATTTTCTCTTCTTCTTTCTTTTTGGTTTTTCTGATCCGATCACAACAGTAAAAAACTAAAAATCCTATTGCAGGGAGGGAGTAACAATAGAAAATTTCGAATTGACACACAAGTAGGACTTGGATTATTAATTTTCAGAATCAATCAATTAAAAAGAAGTGGTCACATGTATCAAGTATTAACATCTGTGTCTGCCAGCCCGCGATCCATCAATATCTTAAATCTTACCGTCTTTGTTGTTTGTCAATTACTAAAACAGTGACAGTCAGATGTAAGATTTGAACAGCATGCAAACCAGCTCACATTCACTTCACCATTAGTACTTGATTTCCTACTCTGGGTTCTCGCACCTTTGATGTACAACTAGGTGATAGATACCGAAGCCAGCGAAGGAATACGAAGGTTATGATAACAGAGAATCGGGTCTTTGAAGCTGCTTGCGAAGGAAAATGATTTCAAATTTAGAGGGATGTATTGAATTCAAATTTTAAAACATTTTCTTTCATCCATAAAATCCGAGAGTGACTATGTGGCTGTTAATTAAAATTATTTGGAAAGTACATAGGAGCAGGATATAAGTCTTGTCAAATAATGAGAACCATTTTATTACTCCTTCCGTCCCTTCTATTTCTTTACACTTTTTTTTTGGTGTCTCATCCAATTCTTTACATTTCAAAACTAACCAAAAATAGTGGGAACCACTCACTCACTTTTCTTTCTCTTTTTCACTACTTTATTCATATTTCTTAACCTCCATACCCAACCTATTTGATAAGAAATGGAAGGGACGGAGGGAGTAATTATTAAGGAGTAAAATACAATCCATAATATGGCTCCTTCAAATTACTAACCACCTTGAACAATTTTTTTACAAAACTAACCACTCATTTTTTCATTTTGCAAAGATGACCAACCTAAATCACGAACCCTCCGGCGAACATAGCGAGGGAGCAAGGGCGAACACCATATTTTCCACCGCCCCATGCAAAGGCGAACAGTATGTAATTGTTCTGTGCTGTTCGCCACTTCCCTGGGCGAACACAGTGTGGTCAAAATGTGGAATGAGCATGTCTCTTTCTCTTGGTGTGGCTAGCGACCAGCCCTTGTGGGCTTCTGGGTGCGAGGTGTTAGGCTACTCTTGTTACCTTCTTTATAAATTATAAATTATAGAGTAGCGCTAGGTGCACATAATTAGTGTACAGAAAATTTGTACATAATGATGTGGCAGGTGAGGTGGTGGGTTTTAATTGGGGTGGTTGGTGTAAATGCAGGGGGCCATCCAATTAGAATCCACCACATGTCATTATGTACATGTTTTTGTACACAATTATGTGCACCAAGCATTTTCCTAAATTCTATACTCTACTGGTGTATGTACCACCTAATATACTGTCGTAAAAATTTCCGAATTGATTATTTTCCGTAATATTATTAATTGATTTGATTTTTGTAATCCTATTCAGTTTTATAAGTTTTTTATTTATTAAAATTAAAATATTATATCATTTTAAATATGAAACATTATAGAATTTATGATGTAAATATATATTTCTTAATAAATAACCAGTACAATAATAACTAAATATTAAATAATATTTTAATATTAAAATACACACGATACGATTTTCACTTTGATTAATTCTTCCGATTAATTCCTGATTTTTGATTAATCTATATCGGTAGATCAGCCGGCTAGGTCCGATAGATATCTTTTACATATAATTTTTAATTTCTTTTGTTATCGACTAAAAACTAAAAAGTGGTGATAACTTGATCCGATTTTTTTTCTAGAATATTCAAGATTTTTTTTTTTTGTATTAAAACACTAACGAATTTTATTCGTGTACTCCCTCCGGTCCATTATATAGGACGTTTGACTTTTTACACTTATCTTTAGGAATTTTGACCATATATTTAATATTGATATTCTAAAATTTTCTTTTTCTGAACAAAAATATTTATGTTATATTTTTATTCAGAAAAAAAATTACAAAAATATTAATATTTACAAATCAGGACATTTGTGATCAATAAAATAATCACGATTGAATTTTTGCGAAATAACACAATTTTTTACTAAATAAAATAAACGAAAGTGTTTGGATTTTAAAAACACTTCAAATCATGACATTTTTAATCAATAAAATAATATCAATTCAATATTTACGAAACAACACATTTAATTTATAGTGTTTTTAATTTTTTATAAATAAAATAATCATATTTTTCAATTTTTTTGAATTTTTTAAAATAAAATAAACGAATGAAATAAACGAAGTGTTGAATTTTAAAAACAAAGTATTTAACAAAAATAAACACTGCCCCTGCATGGGGCGTTCACAGTTAGGACAGTAAATGTGTTCGCCTTTTCTTCGGGCTTACAGAAGTTTTTTCCACCCAGTTTTGTTCGCCCGAGGGATGAAACAATTAGAGTGGTTAGTTTTGTGAATTGAAAATTTGGGTGGTTAGTTTTGTAAAGATTGTGTTCCGGATGATTATAAATTTGAAGGAGCCCCATAATATACTACCGACCAATCTCATTCAAATCAGAACAAAGTACAAGTATCTCAAAATCAAATCGTCCACTCTGCTGTGGGACAGAGATCATACCACAATCTTCCAAAATTAAATGCACACTATTCCAAATTTATAATTTAGAAGAGTACAAAAAAAAAAAAACTACACCTTCAACAAACCTTCTAACATTTTACATTATTTGTTGAAAAAAATGTTGTGAAAAAAAAAACTTAATGATATGAAATAAGAATTGATTATATAATTGCTTGAATAATTGAAGATTTAGCGGATTCAACAAACTATGAGATATAGGTTAATCAATATCACTGACTTTTGGAAAAATAGTTAATATCGTTAAGCAACCAACCGTACTCAAAAGCCAAGTACTAGTACTACTTTAGAAAAGGGATTATTACAGTCCGTAACTGTAAGTAATTAACTACACAATTCACTTATGGTTAACTAGAAAAGTAATAAAGCTAGTGATTGAAGTGAGAGTACAAAGTTGCTCAAAACCTTGCATTTTCGAAACCATGCAAATCGCTCACTCTCTTAGTAGACTTCTTCGCACAAGACACCTTAGGTAGCCGATCCTCCTTCTCCTCCCCCATCCTTTGTCGCCGTTGCATCACCTCCTCCTCGACCTCCTTCCGCCACCTTATTTCCGATAATTCCGCTTCCAATTTCGGAACATACTCCTCCCCTAGACAACCCGATTGCACCAGCAGCTCCCGGCTCGAAGCCAGGAGCTGCACGGCGCTAGACATTTCGTTTAGCTCAATTAAACGCCGAGACTCGGCAATTGCTCTCGTAGTAATGAAAAAATTCCTTAGCCTTTGGATCTTAGGAATTGAGGATCTAAATGCTTGTGGCTTTGGCACAAGGAGAGGCTGATCTGTACCATGTATTATCTCCTGTGTCGCTGGGTCCTTGTAAGAACAACAAACGGATAGCACGTGGTGGCCCTCGTTGCTTGTAATCGGGACCCGCAGTTCTAACAGCAGCTCCCTCTCTTCCTCCGCGTACAAATCTCCGATCCGGATCAAACCTGTACGATAAATTCAATTCACTAACCGCTAACTAAAATTTAATCAAATAAGCATTCTAAAATTGAATTAATTAGGCTTTTTAAGTACCTGAGGTAAAGACTGATGGACGATTGCAAGGATAAACAGCGCAAATTTCAGCTGGATCAGAACCCGACGCGAAACCGACTCGAACACGCAAATCTTGTACAACGACACTCAATAATCCTCCGACGCATTTAGCAAATGCGTCCTCGGCTGGCTCGTGACTGTAGCCAGCCGAGTGAACGGGAATCTCGACGTGAGCAAACCGCGTCGAGGACCCGTGATTCGCAACAGGGCGATTATTAGAATTATTATCTTGTCGCGGTTGGTCATCCTGACCATCAGATAATAACATGACACTAGCCACCGGATTTCTCTCGCGCCGATCTTCGAGTATTTTAGTGGCTTGGCGTAACGCATCACCAGCGCAGCTTCCGCTGTGCAAATCTAATCGGTCTATGACTCGCCGAGCTGATCGTTGACCTTGTGATGTCATTCCTTTAAGCGGCATGAGCCGCTTAGCCGTGGCTGAGAAAGCTATGATTGAGAGCCGATCAGCCGAGCCGAGTGAAGACACGACTAAATGCATGGCGCGTTTCATCATGTCTAGCTTCGTGCGCGTCATGCTACCTCCGATATCAAGCACCGAGACCAAATCGATTGGCGCACGCCTCGCCTGCGCAACACCGTTAACACGAGGCGGAGGCGCTTTGATTTTCAAAACGACGACGTATGTCTCGTGTGTGTGACATGTAGAAATAACAGCAACTTCGGGGAGCAATCTCGTTTCGACTTTCGCATTGTTGATTGAAATAGACGAGGACACTGGATTTACGAAAAAGCCCTTGAACTCTTCGATTTCATCGTCGTTTTCTAGAATTTCTGGGATGGAATTGATGGATGATACGGTGGAAATAAGCGGCTCATCGTCGTTGTAAGTTGGTGTTTTGAAGATCAGGTTGTTATTTTTTTCTACCTGCGGAGGCTGTTGTGGTTGATGTATCGAAAGTAATGGAATTGCGTCTTTCCAGGCTGCGTTACATACAGGGCAAAACAGGGAGTTTTGGTTCCTCAGGTGGTTTGATATGCACGGAAAGTGAAAAGAATGGGAGCACTCTGATGTGAAAATCGCCGTTTTTTGTCCACTTTTCACACTCTGCATACACACTCCACAATTATTCTGCAATCACAAAAAAAAAAATGTACATTTAATTAGCATAAACAGTTATCAGTGACGGAACCAACTTCAAAACAGGTATCAATGACGGAACCAGAATTTCAAAAGACGGGATACACTCACCCGAGATAGACGGAGGGAGTTCTTGAAGATGGAGAAAGGGGATCTAGGAGAGGAAGGGTTGGAAGAACCATGATTAGCTGACGGTATTTTCAAAGATTTAGAAGTCGGCGTGTTGGGCATGGTTTTGCACCGTAGTTTCGGGGTGGTGTCTTTCTTAACCGGCGTAGCCGCCGTGGAGGACGTGAATGACGATGATCTCGTGGTGGTCTTGACACGGAGCCGCGGCGTAGAAGGGTTACTACTACTGCCAAGTCCACCGGAGAAAATAGCTCCTAGCTTAGAAAAGCTTCTTGGGGTTGGTGCAGGACTAATAGAATCATCTGGGCCATGAACAACATGATAATGAGTCTTGTTATTGTTATTATCTAGTGATGATGATGATGATGAGGTTGTGGCTTGGGGATCTCTTGGGATTGTTGTGCAAAAAGCTCTTCTCCAACCAGTTCCCATTTCTAATGCAAAAGGCAAGAAATGAAATGATTGCAGGTTTGTTTACTAGTTTTGCTAATCAAGTAGCTGTGTATTTATATTAAGATGGGTGATTAAGATATGGGATTAAGAAATGTTAATTGGCTGGTTCAATTATGGGATGGGATCTGGATGAAGAGCAAGTGAGAATGTGATGGATAGATAAATGGAAATGGCACAGAAGATGAGAAAATAAGGTTAAATAACAAGAGAATCAAATGAAAGATCAGGGATTCAGAGATGAGGGATGGGACAAATATTGCTACTGTAGCAAGTAATGTGCAGTTGAAGAAAGAGAGGATTTGAATACTGTGGTGAAAAATTAAGGGTCATGAGTTTAAAATAAGTGCTTATTGATTAAAATAAATAAGTGGAGTAGAAGTTAGAAGCAAGATAAAACTTATAAGTGATTAAAATGTTTGGGAAATAAGTAGAAGTCCTGTAACAAAAGCTAGTATTTCTAGCTTTTTATATGTGCTTCTTGACTTTTTACACGAACGGTATGAATAAATATTTCTAACTTATAAACTAGAAAAGTCCGGTTTAAAATGGGTTGCCAAACACCCACTAAATAAATTTAGAGCTCATTAATTGTGCCATTCTCTCAAGTCATATTGTGCTTCTCTTTCTATATCTCTCTGATACTATTCATAAATATTTCTGCCGGAAGATGTACCAAGGAGATTCGTTTGCTTCCAACTATCTCTTTCATATTCATGCACACACATACTCAGACGGGTGAAATGAAATGCGATATCGGTTAAATATTAAAAATTATTGAAAAAATTAGATGAATCTCGAATTTTAATGAAACATGATTTTACTAGTGTGTACATGTATACATGTCAATAATTAATGTTTTTAATTATGTAAAAACTTTTTAGTAATGAAGATTTTTGTGAATGTAGGAGGTCATCATTATTAATGAAAATAAACCTGATAAGATTTAACCATCTAAAAAAAATGATTGTTAGTGAATATATAGCGAAAAATCTGATAAATATTGCAAATATTACTGATGGTGTTCGTAATAAATCATGGTTGGGTGGCTAACTAGACCAAATTAATGTGTTATTTGGTGTGTACATAAATACTATTTTGGTTGAGGATCAGTAAATTTCCTTACCTGGCACTCGTTTGATTCTAGGTACTTGCAAACTGTATAATACAGTACTGAGTATCAGAGTATTCTATCACCTCCCCTCTCCGTGACTTCTTTCATGCATTGACAACCAATTTATATTATTTTATCGCGCATGGTCTCTAAAATAATTTTATCTTGAAACTAGACCCCTTATATTTTCTTCAACAAATAAAAAACAATTTTTGCGGTGTGATTTTGTTATGAGAATCATGAACTGCATCAAATTGATGTTACACGGTAGTTTAATCACACTATTGTCGCACTAATCATTTACGTAATTAAATACAGTAAAATTATCGGATCACATTGTATTAATGATACTAAGGTTTAGCTGTATAGGATATGTCATATGTTAGTAGGGAAGAAATGGGAGCAAATGCACAACTACCTCATGATAAATTCCATACAGGAGTGTCACTCGTTTGGAGACCAGTGATCGTCTCGATCAGAGCTCACCATGTCCCGTTTTATACGCTCTTCTGTATAGTATCCGATTTATCCTTATAATAATAACACCATCAGTTCTTTCTTATAATTATGTTATTTTTGCTTTTAGTTAAGGGAGATAATTTCTGACAAGTGATTGTTATTTCGTTGTTGTTCCGTCCATCCCAATCAATTATAGATATTGACTTGGAATACAGAAATCAGGAAAATGCGTGAAAATGAGTCAAGCAAGATGAAACGTAGGTAAAATTGTGAAATTAATTTATATTTAATAAACAATATTGAGATACTGGAGAAAAATAGTGTATGTGAAAGTGTTTTATAATATTATAAAATAAAGATAGTTAAAAAAAGTAGTGAATGCAACGGTTTTTAATACAAATACAAATACATTTTCACTATAAAATAGCCTATATAATTAATTATAACAATTGATTGTGAACGCTATAATTAAATATTAGTATCTGTCAAGACAGGTAAATAATGCAAGCGCAGACCTTAAATAATGAAGTGCAGTGATAGTACCATACTACAAGTAGTAGTTGTAATAGATACTGTAGAGGTCAGTGCAGGATAACTGGGACTATATGGAGTAGGATGGTACATGGTAGCTAGGCTTCCAGTAAAGAAACAGATACGTGAAAATTGAGAGTAAAGTCTGAGCTTTGTGTTTCCGCCTCTGATAATGCAATTGATTACTTGCACCACATTTATTTCGGTCATTTTTATACAGACGTTAATTAATTCACGCGTATCTCCGACTAATTTGAAATGATCATGTTCACATGTAATTGATTAAAGTGTTTGGGAAAACAGTAGAAGTTCTGAAACAAAAACTAGCATTCCTAACTTTTTATAAGTGTTTCTTGATTTTTTACATAAACAATACGAATAAGTGTTTTTAAATTATAAACCCAAAAATCGAGTTTTTAAGTGGTAAACAAACCCTCTCTAAACCTTCTCGGCCATAGTATACATAGCTTAAACCAAGCTTCAAGATGAAGGATCGTCTAAGTAAATAAAGAATATGTAGTGTGAAAGCGTGAATAAGTGTTCGTGTGTGTATGTTAATGCTCTGTACTTTGACTATGGTTTTCGAAGTGAGGAGTATAATTTTTTTATGCAAGCTTTGTTATTTAATGGATAGAGTCAAACTTTCGGGCATAAAACGAGATTTGGCTTCTTTTTTTCTGATTCTATCGGTTAAATGTGAGAGAATATAATTACACGCTTGTAAAAATTGAAAATAAGACTAATCAGTTGACCTATTTCATATCGATCGAATTTATGAGAGATTTCTTCAGTATATAAACGAAAAATTTATTACAATATTTTTCAAAATTAATCAATACATTTTAATAAATTTTGAATTTTTAGAACAGTGATGATTCATAGTTAATCAAATACGTAATATCATTATTAGTACTTAGTAAGAGAAAGGATGCTAAAATTTACACGACAAGCACTCATGAAAGTCACGTACTTAAACCTAATCCCTCTTTAACATAAATCAATTAGTACAATAACTACCTTTTACTAGAACTATTCAACGTGTAGCCTAACTAGTGCAGTGAAAGTCTTGCAGTTAGGTTTAACCTACCCCTTTCACATCCTGATCAATGAATGATCACTTTTTCTTTACCGTAAGACGATAAACATGACTCTTTTTTCTTTGATTAGCTAGTATGATAAGAATGTTTAAGATAATCTTGATGAATTGTTGATTTGATTATATGTTAATGTTGATTGAGATAGTAATGGGGAAGGTACAAATCCATTGCATGATTTAAGAATGGGAGGAAATGAAATTTGATAAGCTTATTTTCTTCTTCTTGTTGGTAAAAAGCAAAGTGATTATACAGTGGTTATTTCTTTTTTTAAAATTTTTTGGTTAAGTTTAACTGAAAGCAATAAAGTAAAATTTTAAGGGAAATATTCTGGTGACGTTAAAAAACGTTTCTAAAGCTGAATCGATAAATAATTTAATTTGAACCATAAATACAAATAAACATATTTCAAATAATATACACTAAATTTAATTACACATTCGCCCCTTTGTAGGGCTGGGTAAACAAAATGACCCTGCTAAAGAATTGGACAGTTTTAAATTGTGTACATTGAATGTAACACACCATGTGACGTGTCCACGTTAGAGTTCAAGTCATCGTCCTTTGACTTGGTCAATATATATCCCATTTTCTTCCGCATAATGCTAAAAATGTTCTACTAACATCTAATCTGTAGCTTACTTTACATAAATAGATACAAGTCCATGCTCCTTATTTCTTTTATATTACGGTCATGTTTAGAACTTCAAATAAATGTGAATTAGAACTTAAAAGTAATTTAAAATATTAATTAAAATATTTTGAAAAGAAGTAGAATTCATGAAATAAAAACTACTATTCTCAACTTGTTATGAGCACTTCTTGGCTTTGTAACAAAATCTATAAATCACCCCAAGTCAAATGAACATATTAGACTGTGTATTTATATAATTTAATAGATAAGAAATAAGCTCATGCAGATAGACTCGGAAATTTAATTAGTAAATTTTTAATAATTAAAAAAACTCAAATAAATGATACAAAATTCAAATTTCTTTTTTTTTTTTTAAAAAAAAATCTCCAAAAATTATATTTGATAATCACCGATTCCTAGTTACTTGTTTGCATAATTATATTTGCATAATCGATAATTAACTTTTTATTCCCATCGTTTGACAAATATGAAACTGCAAGTTGAACTTGGGCTTCACAAGTAGCATTAATTAGTTGTCCTATCACATGGTTATGGTTATGATAAAATACAATAACACCCGAGAAATCATAAATTTATGAAATATAAGATTAATATATAATATGCTTTGGAACTAAACACTAATTAAGAATTTGATTAATGGGTCACGTGGTTGTGAATCATAAGATGCCGCCCACAATCAGAGAGAGCATGTTACGAACCGATAACTGTTGAGAATCTCTTAACCACCCTCTCTTTATTAATTCCACTACTATAATAATAAATTAATTTAAACCAAATGAAATCATTGTAAGTACATAAAAATTCATATTTTAAGTTTTGTGTAAGACTATGCATGTTCATGCAAGTGCATTAATTGCAAGCTATCATAACCATTAATTTATTGAATCCTATTATAAGTCATTGACTTGCAAAAGCTAAAAGTACTTTAGCCTAATATTTTCAGGAACTTTTGTATAATATACGTCCTTTTTGTGTATTATAGCATCAATAAATCTCATAACAATAATGTGATGACATTCTGGTCTGCGATCTGTAAAGTGCTAAAGAAATTCATTATAATTATAGTTACATCAGTATCAAAATATCTCAATAAAAAGGCTCCTTTTTTAAATATTTATATATATATTTAAAAATATTTAAAAACTATTATATAAGCAATAAAATTGTATTTACATTTATATGTATTGTAACTACGCCGTTAATTGAATAATTATTTATATGTATGTAATATTCTCGAAAATAGAATAGTTATAATACGATAGAAAAAGTTGTCTTTAATTTTATTTTTTAAACTAAGTTGTCTTGAAATTATAAGTGGATAATTAATTTGAATTGTCATTTAATAAAATAAAATATTTATTTAAACATGGGAAATAGTTATTTAATACATTTACCTTTAATTTGTTCAGTTTTGCTATTCCACTTATTTGAAATGATCAAATTTGTGCGCTTTTGATTCTATATCTTTGGTAATGCAAACGAACAAAACGTGTTTTAACTTTTAAGACGGGAGTATAGTTTGTTTTGCAACAATTTTTTATATTACTTATTAGTGCTTGATTTATGCTAAACAAAATTTGGGCCGCAAGTGTTGGAATTTTGGGCTAACATTTTCCCTCAAACTCCCTCCAACCCCATGACCACCATCATGGCGGCTGCCACCACGGGGAGCCTCTTCGTATAACACGTATCAAGCTTCTGCGGCCAACTAACACTCTTCTCCTGGGCCATACCTACAGACTCATCACTGCTCAAGGTATACATGATTTCGGTTTGTTTTATAATTGTTTAGAGTATGTTTTCTTCACTGATTTGTGTTTTCAACCGAATCAAATATCCGGATATCGAGCTTCTCACCGACATCTGCAAGGACATCTTTAAAGGACTGATCATATTTGAAAACGACTCATTTTGTGTAAATATACTCCATAAAATTAAGGTGTACTTTTTTCTAATTTACAATCATACTTATTTTACGTGATCTATTGATAATTTAGATAGATATGCATCAAATCTTACTATTATTATTCATAAAATATATCCTTTGTATTTTGATATTTGCTTGCGTAAAATTGAATTCTATGCAACCACGATCAGATATAAAATTTTTTGACACAACCAAATATAGGTTTTTGATTTAGTGTTAACATGTTGTTTTTACGTGATTTTACATATCGGGTAGACGGTGGTGGTCTAACGGTGGTTCGCGGTAGTGGCTTGCGGTTGTAATATTGTTGACTAAAATTTTGATATAATTTATGATTTCAGTTTTGTAGAATTGTATTTAATTTTCAGTTTTAATTATCTGCATTTAATTTTAATTATTATGATTGATATATGGGGTAATTGTATCATGTAATATTTCCTTAAACAGTGATTGACTCTTTTTCATTTTTTTACTTTTGATATTAACCTTTTTAGTAATCATTATAATAACCTTTTTAATAATTGTTGTATTAAATTTATTGATTGATGTTATACTTAGAGCATCTCCAACGGTGTTGGCTATAATCGTTGGCTAAATTGGACCTGTAAGACGTTATGTAAAATTTGCTGCACCTGTAACACATTTTGCTTCAATGGTATTGGTTATACTGGTTGGCTATAATTTAAAAATAATATGTTATTAATATTTTAGATTGTTAAAATAGAATATATCAGTTTAATACAATAATAAATGATGTGCAATCTTCCTACAGATTTCTTACAGACCTGCAGAGGTTCGACAAATATAGCCATCCATAGGAGGTTGGCTAAAATTATAGACAACAGATTAGTGTGGTTGGAGTGCTATTTTTTCAGGACGTTGGCTATATTTTTTAATTTTGGAATGCCAACTCATTTTTTAGCCAAGGGTTTTGTATGGTTGGAGATGCTCTTAGACTCTAAGCACTTCATATAAATTTTTTAATTTCCTTAATTAGAATTTCTTTTATCTCATTCAAGTTGATTCTTTTGTATAAATGGAAATTATTTGGATTTTTTGAAATGTCTTGCTTCACATTTAAATCGGTTAGTGTGTTAACCATGCCTTTATTGATGGTTAATTATGTACCATTTATGGGTGACCATGATTGATGGCGTATTTTTGGCCTGTAAGAGGCAATTATGTGCCACTTTGTCGGCTGCAATTATGTGCTACTTTGTTGGCTTGTTAATAATTGTTATGTTATATCTTCAGTATATTTTCTTATTCATTAGTGTCTCACCAAAGATCCACCTTTGGTTGAGACTTTATTTAATTTCCTTTTCACTACTTGAATGATATACACATGATGTTAATAATTATTAATTATTGGACATATTATCCTTTATTTTTTAATAATATATGTAATCAGTTATATATGGCCTTATATTCTCCTTATTTCCTTTGTTTATATTTTCAGGATGCTTGGAAGAAGACGGGTTTTTTTTCGGACATTAAAGTTTTATTATCTAAATTTCCCCGATCATCTTATACGATGATTAGATGATAAACTTTCTTGAATGAAAGAATTATCACGGGGAATTGCCGCTTCATATTCGTTGAGATTCATTCTCATTTTCAAAAAATAAAAAAAAATAAAAAAAAGATAAACTCGTGGACGCAGCTTATGAAATCAAACTTTAGCTTGGGCCTTGGTGGAGTAAACTAGGCCATCTAAATGGGCCAGTTTGTGCTTTATTGTTGTAGATTTCAGTTGAACGGACACGTTTGCAATCACGCAAATAGGAACAGCCCAATTACGGAAGTGGAAAATTCATTCTTTGATGGTATGATACAATTCTTTCTGTTTGATAAATATATGAAATGTGTATAAATAATTAATTAATTTATATTATCAAAATTTTATTATTTTTAATAAATTTTGAATGTAAGCAATTAAAAGGTACACCAAAATATAGAGATATAAAGAAATAGTTGAGACGGAAAATTACGAACATGTTTGTTGCTTTTTCCAAAATAAAAAATTTGTTTGATTTAAAGAAAAAAAATTTTAAAATTTATATGATCAAAATATCTAAAATTAAGTTTAAGTGCGTATAGTCGACCAAATTGAATACAGCACATCAATAAAGAACTGGAAATTGATAGTTGCAAACTTTTGAAAAATGATCGAGAGGTTCTTTTTTTGACAAAATGCAAATTCATTCCATTAAATTAAAAACAAGTCTAGTCGGGACAACTCCCCAACTAACAATGCAATCAGGTTGATAAACAATAAAACGAGCTAAACAAATAGCCGCATTGTTTCCAGACTGCTTAACAAACTGAATCCAAGGATTCTTGAAATTGAAAATGAATACAAAGGCTTCTCGAGTAATCCAGCCTACATCAATCCCGAAAATGGTAGCTTCACAATTGACCTTCACAATAGTTCCATGGCTGTTGCGGTGTTCAGACGACTCAGTTGTAAAAACTAAGCAATGAGGAACAAGGGTCCTCGAATAATGAACAACTATAATTTGTGAAAGGTGAGCACATGCGATCGCCACCGTTCCAAGCATACCCCAGCTATCTACATGCCGGAAGCCAGCTATAAACATGCCGAAAGTATTAATGATGCGATAAGCCAGATCTCCCAAAACTCCATCACAATCATTCTCATTGATAACACAGAACGACATATCAACGCAGAATCGCCCAAGAATGGGGTACTAAATCAACACACGCCAAAAGGCGAGACGGGAAAACACAATCGGATCTTTGATTTCAAAAGATCTGATTTATTCAGAAAACAATCAAGCCCAAACTCAAATCCGAAATAGATCCGAGAATAAAACTCGATTGGAATCTTCGAGGTTTAAGCAACACTCGATTTTATTGAAAAACAAAAAACTAGTAAATAGTGGAGAAGATGGGAGAGCGAAAATGATTTGGTGGATGAAGAGGATGAAGGTGAAGAATGGAGAAGTGACGGCTAGTTTTGGGAGTCGACTCTCAAAACCCTAATTTGAGAGAGAATAGTAGAGATAAGAAAATTTCAAAGCGTTCTTGATCGAGAGGTTCTTAAGATACGGCTCAAAACCAATTTATTCGTATAATAGGTTTACGAGAAAACAGAGACACGAAATTTATTCGTAAATATTAAATATGATTCCACCTGTTTTTTGCTTTTTGATTGTCTTATCTAATTATTGTTAAAAATAGAATAATAATTAACATTTATATACATCATGGGAGATACGGCAGTTGATATTCGTTATTTTTTAAGAGTGATCGACACTTTTTTACATATCCGATAACTCCGATAACACGAGACAACAAACTGAAGACTAAAATTTTGAAATATTTACCTCAGCCAATTTTATTCATATAATAGACTTACATGAAACAACACAAATAAACGAGTGAACTTAAATCTCGCCATCCACTTCTTTCTCAGCCGAGTGGTGAACCAAAATCATAAAAATGGACTTTGATAGAACAGACCACACACGTATTCCTCTTGAATTTTAAATTACCAGTCGCATAAATAATTTAAGCATATAAATAATTTGAATAACAAATAAATTTAAGCAGCCTGTTACTTGTACTACTCCAAATAAGACAAAAATCACATCATAATGAAGATCCAGTATGCACCACAAGCCTTCACTTTCGAGGACAAAGAAACCCCTCTACAAACACCTTCCTCCATACCCTGCATTTCTAAATAATGCTTGCTTCATGTCTTCTGGACTTATATCTCCTCTCTGATCCATCTCCTGTAATATACAATTATAGATTATTTAAATAATAATCGATAAAATAACATCCTCGCTATTTTTTTTGACCTCAACATAATGTAGATAGTATATTTTTACTCTGAATAAAGTAATTTTGACGTTCTATATCCAAGTGAATATTATTTTTGATAACAAGAGGTTGATGGTTAAAAAACGTATTTCCGGAGAAAAGTGGAAGCATGGATGGAATTATACCTCTGAACAAGAAGCTTGCATTCCGAAGTCATTAAAGCAGCTAATGACACAATGCTGAATATCAAGGCCTAATGCTTCTAATGTTGTCACAGTTGATAATAGTAAACCAGGCTTGGCAGCACAACATATTTCTATTCGGGTATCCACATTTCGCCTTTCCACATCAAACTGCTCTCACCAAAGACACAAATATTAGAACATACAGTACTATCTTAATGGAGTTAATTAATAAGAGAATTATAATGTCTTAATTAAAACATATCATAATGAAGTCTACCTTTGGTGAATTTCTTACAAGAACTTCATTAGGCTTCACATTTTTTAAAATAGATGCCGAGGTTAGCTCATGCTGGTTTGGATTCATTTCTTCTTGCAAATTCTTGATTCTCTGCAGAAGCTCATTCATGTAATCTATGGTGTCTCCGAGTATTGATGTCCTGTCCATCTTTTACAGCATTTATTCATGTTAATAAAACAACAAAAATTATTAGAAAGTTTTACAACATTGACTAATAAACGAGAAAGTCATGCAACTGAATAAATGTTGTAAAATGTACTACCTTGGTGATCTTAGGAACAACAGATCTAAGCATGGAAAGCCTGTCATTGAGACGTTTTCTTCGTCTTCTCTCAGCCATCAGATTTTTGGATTGCTCTCCGTTGAGTCTCTTGCCTTTAGTCTTCTTCTCAGAGCAAACTCCTTGGTTGAAAACCGGCAACTCAGGGGATTGAGTTAGCTCTACTTTACAAGAATTAGCAACAGCTCGCGACGAGTACTCTTCTTCTAGAGGAACATATGAGGGTGTATTAAACGACGAAGAATCATAGGTGAGTTGTGGGACTGATGTCGCGATTTCATTTCCAAAAGACACATTGAATGTGGAGGAGACATTAAGGCTTTGCTGATCGAATGGGAAACTCGAAAACTCTTCAAAACAAAAGGGTTGTGTGGTATCAAGAAAAGGATTTTCGAGAAAATGATCAAAATTACT
Organism: Daucus carota subsp. sativus; assembly: GCF_001625215.2. Classification (NCBI taxonomy): domain Eukaryota; kingdom Viridiplantae; phylum Streptophyta; class Magnoliopsida; order Apiales; family Apiaceae; genus Daucus; species Daucus carota. The sequence continues at coordinate 43,580,720 of NC_030385.2, read as the reverse complement.
ACAAGCAGCAATGTTATTGTAGAAATCGTTCATTTCTAATGGAAAATTGGTAGCAAAATCCCAGGGGTCAGTTCTGAGAGACAAGAGTTCCTCCAACAAATCATGACCACTATACTCCATATCTTTTCTCTAGTTGGAAGGGCTCTTGGAGGGACTTGATAATGTGAAGCTTGTAGCAAATTGGTTATTATATATATAGTGACCAGAACAAACTTAAAACTAATGTACAAGTAGAGGCTGTGCATATTAAATATATTACTACAAAGACTAAACGAAATTCCTAATTATAAAATTTGTTGTTGTCTGGAGAGGATTAGACATCATTGAAAATTTGTTATGAGATGCTCTTCAAGAGGAAAAACACAATCTGCTGGTGGGTTATTAATTCAAGTGTGCATAGTTTTGTGGTGTTTGTGTTTTTGTAATTCACACAAAATTGAAAACAAATATATTTGCGTTTGTTTCATATTTCAGAAAAGATGATGTTACACATGTCATGCAATGTGGTTTGTGAACCCATAAATCTTTGCATGAATGGATTTAAGTTTATAAGTAAAAAAATATATATTGATCTGTCAAAAATAATAAATATGGGAGCTCCACTGCCATCTGAAATGAAGAAAGGTTGACGAAGACGTGAAGTGACATTAATCAAAGGTATAAATCAATGAACACTTTATCACTTTTGAGTTTTAAACATTCCAGCTTTTCATGATCATAATTCATACATGTTCAATCCTGAATCATTTTGCAATATTATTAATATTCACATTCATGTGTAGGCTGCAGCATTCTATATATCCTTGATACATTTAAAAATTCTGGACAAATTCTTCATTATTATTTAAAAATATTTTACTGATTCATCATTCATATTTTAATTTAACTAAAACTTTCTAAGTCATTAAAAAAATTTCTGATAATCCCTGAATCGATAAGTTAACAAATTAATTACGATTCATGATTTCTAGCATCATGAAATATATGTTACTTCAATGTTAAAAGATTGTGATCTCTGGTTGATATAGCCGTACGAGTTTTGTCCTAAACGTCACACATAAAGTTAATAATATTCGGAAGGCTAGTAAAAACGAAGAAAGAGCCAAATGCATGGTCCATAAAAAATTAACCTGACGAGATTGACAAGATAAGAAAGAATACAAAGTTACTGAGAGAGGTTGGGGTAAAACCGTGAAATGAATAGAGACAGCGACACGACGTAAAAACATGCAAATCTGTGAGGGGAATTGTTTCCGAAACAGCGGCGGCTCTTCAGTTTTCACCTGGTCCGGTTCCATCCAGTATCTTCACACTCTCTTGCATGTGTTTTGGTTCATTATTAAAACATTTACAATTTTTTCATTTTTTATAAATGATTTTTCCATACACGTTTATACTTAATAATCGGAGACTAATTTGATTTTCTGAATTTTATTGTACAAAATTATAATAATATTTACTCCGACACCCCATATTTTTTTTTTCCTAATTACTGCACACAACCGGTAGCCAAATTCCTAAACTCCAGCAAAAGAGTACAAGAACTCAAACACCGCACCAACACATTGTTGGCGACAAGCTGTATTGTTATGTGTGCGGAAACTGAACAGTTTTAGATAGATCGATCGATCAGATCGGCTACAGTATAATAAAAAGCACCAAAATTAGCCCACAGTTATACAACTCAAAACCACCACCCATGCCATCCCTGCTAGCTTATTTTGGTCAATTATTTATGGACACATATGGAGAGTAGTGTATATAATTGTGGTGGTTTAAGGGTCATACAGTATAATGCTTAGTATTTTTCTTACTTGTTGCTTTGTCTTTTTGCCAAGTGCTTTGGTTTTTTACCTCCTCAATCCTCATACTAGGTACAGTAATAGCCTACGTCCAGCTGGTCAAATTACACGAGCCTAGGGTTACTTTTGTTTTGCACCTGGTCGCCACGAAGAGTACTAAGGCAATAATTATAATATTAATTATAATTTTTCCTCGGTCTCATCCATTTCTTAATAATTTTTACGATGATTGAGACATATTTTAAAATAGATATAAACTATGATTTCATGATATATATTTTAAAAAAATAATTAAACATTAATTAAAAAAGATTAAAATAATAAATAAAATATTTTATTTGGAACTTCAAATCCATATCAAATATTTCTCTCCCAAATATTAATAATGTGAAAGGACTATGGTAGTACGCATTAATTTGGCAATTGCTATACACTCGTACAGCAAAGCAGTGACGTGACGTCCATATGCGTTACGAGAGCTAGATTTAGAAGTAGTAGTTTCGGCCAATGGTTTTGGTGCCCATAAACAATCATAGTGTAAAATCAAGAAGCAGTGAAGCACTTGTCAATTGTCATCCTATGTAGATACGTGTTTCTAAATTATCTGCAAAATCCTCAAGGACATGTACTAGAGGGATGGGCTTGGACCCTTTACATTATTTTTACGTGAGATTGGTAAGCTAAATTCATATTCCCGCGGTTGCGTACTGCATTCGAACTGAAACGAGAGAAGAAACAAGTAACATAGTTTGGGAGGAGCTAAACATTTATCAAAATAAAAAAATTAACAGTTTCACAGAAAGTTAATATAAATCCGACATAATGTTTGTAGATGTTTGTGATGGATTAATTTGCACAGAGTACTCAGATTTTATTTTTTCTTTTGCTTTTAGGCAGTGTGGAGCAGAGAGACGATCAAAACCATAGTCTTCTCCTGAATCGAATTTTGATATCATATTAAATGACTGATTTATGTGAAACATGTAAAAGTACTAAAAGATGGACCTAACATAATTTCATGTGACAACAAAAATTGTTTAATAATTTAAAAATTGTAACTATGTTTTTAAGAACTAAATATTTACCTAATTGACAACCTCTATGATAAATACTAATTTTGATATAATTATCCTTGTCAAAACATGATTTTTTTATTTATCGGTAAAATTTATTGTTATTTGAGTATGTTTTTCTGATAATAATATTTACCTAGAATTTAGAGGGTTCTCTTCTATTTTTTCTTTCTATTCTTGAAGTAGCCGCTTCTATAATTTGAGGGGCTTCCATCGGTTTTTACCGGTGGAAAGCCCCAATCTTTTCTTCTTTTTAGCAGTCTTTATTCATCTTTTGCTTTTGTTCAATAAGTTCCTAATTTATTTGGGTTTTGTTTGTTCTCTCATTGTGTGAGAGTTTGATTTTGATTTTCTTTACTGTTTGTCATGTCCGGGATTCTAGATCTGCAGGATTTTGATGGTGTTGATTCGATGAGGAAGGTTATTATGGTGATACATTTATGGTTGATTGCTCAAAACAACAGTTGGAGGATTACAATATGTATATATCTCTTCAAATAATCGCTTGGTTGCTTGTCCAAGATGGAAGGATTCAACAACGATATTATTACGCGTTTGTTCAATTTTGATCATGTATGTAGATGCCGTATGACTTTTTATTATTGAATTATTATCTTTGTTCAAAAAAAGAACCAAATATTTACCTAATTTGCGAACTCTATGATAAATAATAATTTTGATATAATTATCCTTGTCAAAACATGATTGTTTTTATTTACCGGTAAAAATATTTATTGTTATCTGAGTATGTTTTTCTGAAAATAATATTGAAGCAACTAAATATCCAGTCGAATTACTTAAAATATATGATCAAACCCTACTCCCCAGTCAAACATAACGGTACAACGAATTGAATTTCGAGATGTGACGCATAAATAAAAAAAACAGTACGTCATTAGAATACACTAAATAGGTTTGCGAAAGCAAACTAGGGTTACGTGAGTTGTCGATATTGAAAGTGGTTGTGATGGTTCAACAAGTTAATTTGAAATAAACAAATAATTTGGCACTTTATGGAAGCTCATTAAACAATAATTCTCCCGATTGTGAATCTTTTTTGTCCAACTTTAGAAGCTTATGATATTCTCAAAACCCGGTGTCGGTCTCCTCAAGGATCAAACACAACACTTAATTTGGTACTCTCCATCTACACAATATGTGTGTAATTACGAGTATAAAGCCAATGATTTGGTACTTAGAATTTAGCAATTCGGCAGCCGCTAATCATATGATCACTTGATATAATTGACAGAAAAGGTGCAACTTATATTATTTCTAGTCGCGTTGTACATCCTCGTCGCCGTTATGATGCCGTATAAATCATAAAATATATTAGTTTTTTTTAAGGAATAATAAAATAAATTATTCTTTTTGAAACAATAAAATAGAATATTATTTAAAAATAACTTTTACCAACTTTAAATTATTTGACTTATTTTTCAAAAAATTATTATTTAACTTAGTAGTATAAGATAGGCACTTTTTAAATTAATAAAGATTAAAAGAGTTAAAAGAGTTGGTTTTTGGTTTTTGTTTTGGTGTGCTTAGATGTTCTTCATGACCGAGGTTATGGATCGATATGATTTTCATGAGTTTGATTCAGATTTGAAGGTTATTATGAAATTACATCCGATTGTTCAAAATAGTCAGGTGAAAGCCAATCAGATGAAAACGAGTACATATATTCACATTATCTTCAAATCGTTTAGTTGTCTCTCCAAGAAAGATTGATTCAACAGTGATATAATACAGCGTCTGTCCAATTTTGATTATATTTATAGATGCCGTATGGCTTTTGATGGATGAATTATTTTTTATATATATAAAAAAAAGAGTTAAAGCTTAAATGAAAGCCCTCTTATGTAAATTTATTTGCGTATAATCTCGGACACTTACAACGATACATGCTCTTATATAAATGAAAAATATCTCGTAATATACTTCCATGCGCCTCTATTTATAACGACAAAATATATAAAATTTCCCACTTTCAATTTGATGGTAAAATAATGTTCCACAGCCGCACTACACTAAATCTAAAACAAAATATTCAAAGATTGAATTGCAGCCATATCATTTCATCGTGTTACTTGAGGAATTATTGAAATGCGATCTGGGTACTTAGTTTCATCCACAGTCAGCTTCTGTTGTTGCGAAACTAGCAGTTTCATGCACTATAAAACTCTGCATTCTGTATAAAAAACGCTAGTTTAAGTACATGAGCTTATCATTAATCAATCAATCTGCAGATAATCCAAAACGCTAATACGGACCTTGCTATTTGGCAGCTTTTGCTAATCAAAGATAATCAGATGATCATAATCTAATTGCCTAGCTTCAAGTGGAAATTAGGGTTTATCCTGAAGATTTTTTTTATAGGCGATTCTATTTTATATTGTTATAATAGTTGGCTTTTATTTGGATTACAAATTTGAATAGAACAAAAAATAATTCTCTATGTAACATTTTAGCTAGCTGTTTTTGACTTTAGCAAGTATTTTAAATTATTAAAAAAGAACACACTTAAATATAAATACTTTTTACAATATATATAATTTAAAAAATATAAATATTTTTAAAAAGTTATGCAACAACACACTTTTTTAACATCATTTTTTATCAACTCAACAGTTTTAATTCTGAGATATAAAAAATAGATACACACAGAGATAAATAATCAAACTTTATTTATACATTTAGGGAGCTAAATTTTTGCTTAGCAAATCGCAAGATATCTTAAACAGTAAACGAGCTTGTTTGATACAATAGTTTAAGGATCAAGTTGTGGACAAAAGTCCATGTAATTATCACGGGAATGACAAATTTGACCAAGTGATTAGTTAGAAATTAGTCAAGTTGCAAACTGTTTTTACATATTATTTTAACTTAACTTTTCTTAGCTGTGTAGAAGTAACTCTTATTTTCGTCATAAACTAAAAGGGCTTGTATTGTGTTGCAGAGACAAGAATCGCTAAATAGAATGTTATGTCTATGGCGATGAGGCACACAAGAAATTATCTGTAGCACTTTTAAAAGTTTTTTTAATATTTTTTCTGGTTTAGTAATTTAATAATCCAACTTGGATAATATACTATAACAAGCTACTTCTTCAAATTTATTGATTTACTAGCAAATACTTTATGCCAAAAAGAAAATACTAATTTTTCTAAAAATATTGTATCGTATGCATATCGTATTCATAGAATAATTTATCCACTTGATTATTTCATTCTGTAAAATGTGCATGAAGCAAAAAAACGTAACTGGAGTGTTCTTGGGCCTGGTTTGTAAAAGAAAAAATATTTTGGGCCTAACAAAGATCTTCTTAGTTTAGAATGTAGTGAGGAGCTATATGGCCGGCCCATGATCTAGAAACCATGTTAGCTGAGTTACCTAAGTCCATTTCAACATTATCCGATCAGTATTTTTTGAATTTCAAAGTTTGCAACATTTATATCCGGCTGCTTACGAAGTACTCCCCCGTCCCAATGAATTGTATACAGTTTCCTTTTTGGGACGTCCCATCAATTGTATACATTCCAAAAATAATAAACTTTTATAATATAAAACATCATTACACCAACTACTTTCTTCCACTATCTCCATTCTATAATAATATAAACACTATTACACCCACTACTTTCCTCCACTATCTCAAATTTATTATTAAATATAAATGGGTCCCACCACTGTACCCAATTTTCATTCAACTTTACTCATTTCTTACTCAGTTTCTTGGTCTCCGTGTCCCAGCCATTTGTATACAAATGACTGGGACGGAGGGAGTATATTCAACAATATCAACTAGCCCCGTTCATCGAGTTGCTTGCATTTTTTTTAATATATATGTATATTTAAATTTAAATACTTTATTAATTTATAACCCATGCAAGCCTAATTATAAAATTATTATCAATTTATTCCCTTAACCAACTAAATGTTATGATATCTAATATGCATAATAATTTATTTAGATTTTATGAAGTTTATTTATTATTTATTTAATAAATTTGACAAAATCAAAATATATTATCATAAATACTACTCCCTCCGTCCCTCGTGCTTGTTTACATTCACTGTTTGCAAGCATTTTGAGACTCTTATAAAATATAGTTGTAGAACTTTTTTCTAAAATTTTCTTTTTTTGAATAAAAATTTAAGTATCAATTTTTTGTTTAGAGAAAAAATTTTTAAAACATATATTGTGAAATTTAAATGAGTATGAAAAAGCGTGTCAAAAAATAACGTAAAGAAATAAAGGAGACAGAGGGAGTAGAATTCATAATTTTTTATTTGGCTACAGTAATAATTTTACTCCGTCCAATGGCACACTTCAAACTAGAGGTGTACACGGGTCGCTGAAACCGACCGAACCAACCCAAGCCGACCATATTTCATCCGAACTTTTTTGACCCGATTGATAGTTGGATTAAAAAATGAGTAACCCGATTTAATTGGGTTGGACACGGGTTTCGGTTTTATTTAACCGATCCAACCCAACCCGATTAAAAAATATTAAATTACACATAAAAATCATTCACCCCATCCCAGTAACCCATAATATGTTAGCTTAGTCCATTTAACTAATTGTTGATTTGTTGTGTTTTGCTAATTGTTGATTTGTTGTACTTTACTAATTGTTTCCGTTCAACTTAATTTTTAAATTTATTTCTGTAATTCTGAAATTTCTAGTATCGAGCTTTAATTGTTTTGGTCAGTAGTGCAGATTTTTTAAGATGTTATAGTGCTTAACTCATTTTGTATACACCGGGTATTTCACCTGCTTGTTGTAGTACATTCAGTTAAAGTTTTATCTTTTGATGTGTCGAAATTTGATTTTGCTATATTATGAAAAAAAAATTATTTTATATTTCATAATCCGATCAAACCGATTCGAACCAATCCAAACCGAAGTAATACAAATTGGTTTGGGTTATGAATTTAATTTTTATGATTTGAGTTGAGAATTAACAAACCCGATTTAATTAGGTTGGGTCATTAAATTTTTGAGTTAATGACACCTTGTACCCCTTAACTTTGGCCCAAAAACAGTTTAGCACCTAGACTTTGAACTTTGACAGGTTGCAATCGATAGTTTACAATCTCTTGCAATGTGTAACCTCTGCTCACTTTTCCGTTAAAAAACAGAGTTAACGTTAAGTGGGAGAGGGGTATGCTGGTAAATGCATTCATGGCAGAGTGTATTTAAATAATATATATTTAAATATTTAGTTATAATATTAATCATTGAAAAAATAAAATTATGTTGTGATAAAAAATTTAAGTTTATAATATTTTAAACATTATTTTAATTTTTATCGTTGTGTGTGTTCAGAAATAATTTCAAAATATAATATATAAACTTTGAGGGGTCACAGGGGGTAAAGTAGTTGTTAGAAACTAATATACACACTGTTACCTCTCAAACAGTTAAAGTAGTTGTTATAAATTTAAATTTTTTATCACAACATAATTTTATTTTTTAAATGATTAATAATATAACTAAATATTTAAATATATATTATTTAAATACACTCTGCCATGCACGCATTTTCTAGCATACCCCTCTGCCACTTAACGTTAACTTTTTTTTTTTAACGGAAAAGTTAGTAGAGGTGACACATTGCAAGAAATTATAAACTATCGATTGCAACCTGTCAAAGTTCAAAGTCTAGGTGCTAAACTGTTTTTGGGCCAAAGTTAGGAGGTACAAAGTGTCATTAACTCTAAATTTTTTTAACCCGCCCACCCTTACTCCAAACAAATTGAGTGAGAAGTTGCCAGCTGGCCACTCCAGAGAACCGCGTGACAAGCCCCGACAACCATACAAAAGGCAACACTCTACTGTACCAATAAAAAACCCGATAAAAATATACATATAAATCGGACATACACATGGGGAGGTGCACTGAACCCAATGCAAACTCAAATCAAACACAAACACTCCACAATGACTTCCACTTTCCCTACTATTTCGGGTAATAACAATTACGTCCATCCCCATTTTTTATTATTTTTATCGCCACCTCCCAACATTAATCCGTTATATTCCCTCCGCGATCCCGTATCTTTTTTTCCTTCGAATACCAAACCTAATCGCTCCTCATCTTCAACGTATTTCCCCACTCTTCGCTGCTCATCTCCTTCCGGTAAGTCTTTTATTCACCGTTAAATTCGATACATATGTAATGTATTATTATGGATTTTACGTGTTAGAGCATCTCCAACGGAGTTAGTCACGTGTTCGTGGCAACATTTGGTTGCGATATTTATAAGAATGTTTTATTCCTATTATGAATTCGATCTGACTGGACTTATCTGACAGATTTGTAATTATAATTTATTTTGTGAGTTTTGTTTAATTTCGTGATCATATTTATTGAACGCGAGGTTTGTTGAGTTTGATATGTTCAGTTGTGGTGTGGAGAAATTTTATTGATTACCAGGCGATAAATTTTTGTGGTTGTGAAATTTAGAAAGTGGATTATTGGACATATGGACATGGATTTTTGATTTACTTGAGTATTATTATTATTCATACTGACATGAATGTGTTTATTGAGGACAATAGTTATTTGAGATAAGAGGGTTGGATGATTGGGGATGAAAACGGAATTTGATTGATAAGATGTGTGTGATGTTATTGTGCTGTAATCTTATATTGGCATTTTAAGTTGTGATTACTGAATTAGCTTTTTATGCATCCAGTAGTTGCTGATATGGGTTCGAATCCGATTCCTGGCACTAGTGTTTACCCGTTGCATCGGTCTAAAACTATTCACCTGGTTCGTCGTCTCTTTATCATCCCCTATTTCCAGTTATATAATTTGCTTCTTTCACAACATGTAATATAATCAAATTAAAAGTTGAAAACACAATGCTTCATATAAGGAGGAGTATGTGAATCTGGTTATTGTGTATGTAGGTGAGACATGCTCAAGGAATTCATAATGTAGCAGGAGAAAAGGACCACAGTGCCTACTTATCTCAAGAACTCTTTGATGCCCATCTCACTCCACTAGGCTGGCAGCAGGTAACAACCGTGAATTCGTAAACTATAACCTTGAACTTTATATTCAATTTCTTCAATTTGAAATATAGCAATAGGTTTACGGTTCTGGAGTTCATAATGAAAACATCTACCCTGCTTACCTGTAAGACATTCTTTTTTAAGAATATCAGCTAATACCAGGGGCGGATTTCTTTACATCCAGTGGTGGCTTTTTAAGAAAGAAATAGAATTATAAGCAGAATACAGCTATTATTTGAAATTCATGGGTAAGCAATGTATATAAACTTTAGTAAAATTTGAACCTGGATGTACAATAAACCCGAGTTTTTTTTACTTGCTGAGTAGGACATAAGATATCAACATTGTTCTCAAGTAAAATCCGTATCATAAGTTTCTTACCAGTCGAGCTATGACTGATATAACTTTATACGTACAAAATTTGAAATTCAAATCTGTCTATAGCAACCCGTCTCAGTGAGGTCTGCATCTGCTTAATATTAAATTTGTATGCGCTGTCTCTGTGATCTACTTCCTACTGGGAGTAGTAATATAATTATTTGATGCATATTAACAGGTGGACAATCTGCATAAGCATGTTCATGCATCTGGGATCATCGATAGAGTTGAATTAGTTGTTGTTTCACCACTGTTAAGGTACCTGGTCTTGCTCACTCTTTTTAAATGTTAAAGATTTGCAATATGACTTATTCAATAAACTCACATAGGAATAATCTGATTGTTTTTCTCTTTTCTCGTTCAATTGTGGAATTTAATATACATTCAGGGTATGATCTACCAGAAAAGAAGTCTCTTGCATCTGATACATATGGTTGCTATATTATTGACATTCTTAATTACTTATTACTTATCTATTTAATTTACAGATACAATTATAAGATACAAAGGGAGACATGAAATAAGCAATTCATATATTTTTAAACTGAACTAAACTTTGGCCCTGAAGGAGATTATTTGAGTGTCGCCATTTAATTACTTTTCTGAAGATATTCACTATGTTTGCCATTCCTGCTATGCCGTTCCTAGTTACCCAATATTTACACAAACATTTCTCTTTAGTAATTGGATCTGAAATTCTGTCCTTAAACAAAACAAAATTCACACTTAATTTTGATCCATCTAGGGACATACATAATGTATTTGATATGGCTCGTTCCTTCTTAGTCTAGATACCAAGTCAACAAGGCCCTTAGCTTCAGTTTTTCCGACAATTCCACCACTCATACTTAACGTAAGTTTATTAAAAGTCTATATTGGTGAACACATGAGAATTTTTGGTCACAGATTACCCATTCTTATTTCTTACTGGAACTTTGTGCTTTGTTTGACTTTGAAAGACTCCTCTTTTGGATTCTACATTATTCCAAGGCATTATATATTTGTGAGTCAGAAGAGAACCAATTAATTTTTATGCATTTAGCTGCGCGTGATTTATTATTTCTTCTGTCACAGTTACTACATTAACAAATTTGTAAGATATAGCTATATTTTTTTTCATTAATCTTTGGTTTGTTACTCTTCTGCCTTTGGATTTCCATGTGGCAATCATCTTTCTTCATTTTTGTATTATCTTGTTCTCCTCACTATAAGTGTATAATGCCATCATTTGTATTTGGAAGATCAAGCTATATAATATCCATGTAACTTCCTCATTGTTGTCTATTCTCCGTCTGCTGGTTAAATTTACTAATAATTACATTATAGAACTATGCAAACAGCAGTTGGAACTTTTGGAGGTGAAGCTGGTGCAGACGGAACAAATGTACCTCCCCTAATGATGGAAAATGCTGGTAAAAGTAACCGCCCTGCAATCTCAAGTTCGAAATGTCCACCTTTCATAGCTGTAGAGCTTTGCCGAGAGCATATGGTATGTGATGCAAAGCAAACAGCAGCCTTTTATTCTTCTAATGTATAAGACTACATAGAAATAAGGCCATCCTTGTGTTGTACCCTATTTGTTTTGGATTGAGTTTTGCTCCTATATTCCCACAGATATCTTACTCTTTTTTCGGAAGTCAAGGTGTTAGGGAGTGATCCCTCAAAAGTCTAAAATTGTGAAGTACAAATGCATTTTGTGCCATTCTTGTGGGGATACATATACATTCTGAATATGCATCGTTTGTTTTAACACTAGTCCATTACAATAGTGTCAGCATGAAAACATACGTTGTGTCTGTTACTCTGTCTTCTGGTGTACTTATCATCAGAATGCTATATTTTCTAGAATCTCATCACACTTTTATCGCAATGCAGGGAGTTCATCCATGTGATCAAAGAAGAAGCATCAGCGAGTACAAACCCATATTTCCTGCTATTGATTTCTCATTGGCAAGTCCTCCCCTTCCCCGGCAATTATATCAAGTGTCGAGTTTATAATCTGGTTGATGTAATTGACTCACGTAGCTTCTCAGAGTTGCTTACTAATATAACTTGGAATTTTGCGCAGATAGAAAATGAAGATGATGTTTTGTGGAAAGCTGATGTAAGAGAGAAGAATGAAGAGGTTGCTGCCAGAGGAAAGAAATTTTTGGACTGGTAAAGTACCCATCTTTAAATATGATTATGTTTGAGTTAAGTAGTCAGCAAGAAGTTTCCGCTTGCTTCAAAAGACATCCATCTGTATATTTAAGCATCTCATGCCATTTAACCAGTAAACACAGTTTTTTTAAACGAGGGACATACTTCTGAGTTTTAACATGCGCAAGTTGGTAACTGACCTACTATGTTCTGCATTTACTCCGCGCTGTAACTGTTTTGGGATACTTAAATTATATGTGCATTTCCTGACACTGGCCTTTGGATGACCGAAGATGTGTCCATGACCCCACTCAATAGGATGTTTTGTGTTATTAATTAATTAATTAATTTGTTTTTATGATTCCATCAGGCTGTGGACGAGAAAGGAGAAAGAGATAGCGGTTGTCACCCATAGTGGATTTCTTGTTCATACCTTAAGAGAATTTGGAGACGATTGTCATCCTTCCATTAAGAGTGAAATGGGCACATTGTAAGTATTCACTTACGTTTTACTTTTATTTTTTTTGCTAAATAAGTATTCAATTACTCCTATGTTATAATCATACAAGTACACAAGATTCTTTGATGTAATATTACAAAATATTGATCAAAATATAAGGCCTTATCCTTGTACTGTACTTTAGGCTGGTTGCAGAAGTCTTGTATGGTCATATAAAACGATATACAATATATAACCAATGTTAGATACAAAACTACTCTTTTTCTAGGAGAAAAGAATACTTATTCTTGGTACCACTTCTGATATATACCTGTGATCTCCATTTCCAACTCTTCTAACATATGAATAGCTCCGGCACATGTATTCAGTACTAACCTCCTTCCTCTATCAAATTTACCCAGCTGATATTCTTTGATGGTTAAGACCTTCAAAGGGAATCCTGTATACTGCTGTTCTTTGTTAAAATTTAGTTGTTCACTTGGCTTGGTGCTTGTAATCTTTATTCTCTGACATTGATCTTTTATTTATCTGTTTACTCAGCTTTAACAACTGTGAGCTTCGGTCTGTGGTCATTGTTGATAAAAGGTCAGTGTTTCGTTTAAGCATTCAAATTACTGATTACTTTAGATATATAAGATATCACCTACTTATTTGCTTAAGATATCTTGGGTTTTGCAGTATGATAGGTTCAGATTCTTCGACAACCGACTTTCCTGGCAAAATCCCTAGCGGGGCTGATGTTCCAAGTGATACTGCTGCAACTTGAGAAGTCAGAAGTTCCAGACGATGAAGTGCGCACTTCTTTGAGGACTTTATTTTTTCGGAACTAGGATACCTAGACCATTCCATTCATTTTACTAGATTGGCACTAGTTTGTATACATTGTTTGGAAACGGAAGCAGAAGTTCTGTAAAACTATATAGGCACAGTATTGACCTAAAGGTCCCTTTTATTGCGAAATAAAGTGAAGGGAAGTGAGCAACTGTGGTGATCATGAAAGAAACCACCACTCGAAAAATATTATTTGCAGGTCCTGCTACGTTGATGATTGAACGTTATGTTAGAAGTATTTTGCAACGATGGCACGTGTTATATTAATTTTTAGATAAATTAAATAGCAATGATGTATGTGATAAATTAAATAGAAAAAGTAGGCCCGATAATTTGACACGTAACACGCTAATACGAAACGACACGAAAAAAATGGATATGGGTTTTGATTTTCGATACATGAAACACGAAAGTACACGAACACGAAATTACACGATAGATTTCGTGTCGAATATGGGTTCATTTGGGGTACACGATATATATATTTATGATATATTAAATATATAATTGAGTATAAAGTATATATTTATATGTATGTGTGGATATATATCGTAGATACATTAACAAATTTATAGAGAATTGTATACACGTATAAATATATCATTCACATTTAATAAATTTATAAAGGAAAATATATATTAAATTCATTTTTTGATTAAAAAATACATTAATATTTTTATATATAATATATACGAAAAGTACACGAAATATACACGAAACGATTCGGATCGGATACGGGTTTCAAATTAGGTACACAAAATTAATAACGGGTGGATACGAGTTTCACCTTTGAGTACACGAAACACGAAAATACACGAAACGAAAGTATACGAAATGAAACGATTGCCACCCCTAAGAAAAAGTAATAATGTTGATACCAAAAAATATTAATTTCCCGACTTAATATACTCAATTTTGACTCCAAGAGCTTTAATTTTCAGGTCCTCTCGTACTCCCTCCTTGCCCGGGTTCTTTACCTTAGGAATGGAGCCTCCGGTTGCTTATACACGTTTTAGGACCCTTATAATTTTATAAATTATTTTAGTTTTTTTTTCTTAATAAGAATTTAATATTTTAATTTTTTATATAAAAAAAGAGAATTTTAAATATAAGTTATCGAACTATATTCTACAAGAGCCTTAAACGCTTCAAACACTATAAAGAAATAAGAGCAACATACAGATGCGTCTGAGTCTAATGAATTGTTCAAAGTACATATAGTAACTCGGGTCTTTCCAGTTCAGTAAAAGATCTCAAACTATATTTGTACATATTGACAAAGCTTTTACATAATCATCCTAGCATCTCGAAAAAGTGCTACTATAGCATTTGTTCATATCGAATCTTGGCCGCCGACAGGGCAAATTTCAGTGTAACTGAAGAGCAAGCAAAATCAACGTTGTTTGCTCTTGGCCTTGGTAATTCTTGATTTGGTATACTCACTAGGTGGTTTCCAGATGATGTCCTCAAGATTGTTGCAAAAACTTTTGTAGAACTGAAACATTGTATAACTTTCAATACTGGAAAAAGAAAGCTAAGATAATTCTATGGCAGCATCATACATGGCCAGTTATAAATTTATTAATGACATCAATGTATAAGGATATAGGAGCATCATCTCTATTCAGTTGTCTTTAAAACTCAACACACACAAAAAAACTGAGGGTTTTAAGTTTTAACTATTGTACAAAAGAAAATCCAATCTAAATTCATTTTCTGTCCACTAAAAAAGTTTATATCAATGCTAGTATGAGCTAAAACAATCTCATTCTATACTGCGGAGAACTATGGAACTAAGATAAACAACAGTATGGGAAATTTGGTACAGTATCTCATACTATTTTTTGAGAGGCAGGGTGTGGCACAAGAAGAGCAACTCACCTTCAGGTATTCTCCAGCATCTCCAGCGGCTTTTTGAATGTCAACCATGACAAATATCGGAGTAACTTCAAAAATCTGCTGGAGAATGGAATTGCTTGGTAATATTGCACAAGTGATACACATAAAACTGTAGAAGTCGAGACTGATAACTTACTTCGAGTATAACCGAGAAATGGGATGCTTTATTTTCTGAAAGACCTTCCACCCTCATCTGAACATAAACAGATGATTTCGGTTTCAATTGGTTCAATAACTTGGCAAAACCACAATTATAATGATGTAAACAAGTTCAACTTGTTAGATGTCAACTTTAAAGCAAAAGATTCTGCAAATAGTTTTACCTTGTAATTACGAATGTGTGTTTTGAAACCCATTGATTGTGCAACAACTTCCATACTTGATAAAACCAATTTGGCTGGTTTTTGTGACACAAAACGTGTTTGATGCTTGACCGAATCCTGCAAAAAAATGAGAAACTTTTGTAGGTCCAGACAACACTGCCACTGATACTATATGAAAAATGAAAAATTACTAAATCTTAAAGAATACCAATTTCATCTAAACCTTATATATAATACCAATGGATAATATGCATGACATAAGAGCAACTCTAAGAGTTGCTTGACAAACTCCTAACTAAATCATGATTATACAGACTCTCTAGTCATTTATCACCACCCAGCTCCAACAATCCTCCTCGACTTATCTCTATTTACTTTTAAAATTATATTTATAGACAATATATGTTAATGGAGGATGACCACATTAGAAGGAAGTAATATATACTATTATAAAATTGGTTTAGGAGGCATTTGATGCTCCTCAATAGAGAGGAAGGCTTTGAGGCTCTTAAATTTGTAGGGAGGCATAAGGAGAGTGTTGGAGCAGATTTTTGTGATAGTTTTGTTAAAATATGACTTAAGAGGGAGGATAGAGTGGCACTTGGGGTTGCTCTAAGAAATATAGAGAACTGCAACACGTCGAGACTCGAGAGTGATAACGAACCTTAAAGGCTATGTTTGTTTAACGGGAGTAATAATTATAGGGCTACTGACTTATTTGCTTTGATTTTATAGTATATATTGTCCTTCAGTTTACCCATGGACTATATACAAATTTCTTTATTGGCTATCTCCAAGGAATTAGTAAAACCTTTGGAAAGTATATAAATCAATAGCCCCCACCTAAAAGAATTACAAAGAGAAGCTAGAAAGTCAAGAAACATAGTCCAAAAAATAATTTTGAAAGATTACATGAGCGCAAATTTAAACTAGTCCCGGCATTTTAATTTTTGTACAAACTTAGCAAAAAGCATTGCCTACAGGCTACAGCTACACTAAAAAAACTAATAAGCTCCCTTTGGTTGCAGAAAAATAACTAGATTTTGGAAAATAATGTCTGCGAAAAATTGAAAATGATTTCTCAGAATGAGAAAATCTTTCCTTCTTTTGGCAGGGGAAGATATTTCCTTAAAATCATAACATATTTCTACATATTTTTCTTCCTTACAAAGTGGTTTATTTCCCTTCAACCAACCAAACAGAGGAAAATTTTCCCTGACCAAACAAATGCCTTGTAATAGAAAACTAGGAAATTTATTTCTGTAAAATATAGACTTTGTGGTTTATAGTCTATACCTGCCCACGATCAAATAGTGCAGAAAGGTTCAAACCCTGAGAGAGGATAATTAGGTCAAATGCATTGAGATTCAGTGGACCTGCATCTTCATCCCTACACTGCTCATCTGGTCGTTCTCCCTAATTTAGTACAAGTAAACCAGGTGATTTGTTAAAATGAATATCAATAAAGTAAATCCAACATAAAGATATTACAGGAATTTCAGAGCTTGAACTTGAAATCTAACTTTCCTAGCTGAATGGTGATCAAGATTTAAATCATAAAGTTATCACTTGATCCATCATCTTATCGAGTAATTTCCAAAATTAAGCTGTCTAATCTTTTGAACCTTAATTAGAAATACGGGTCACCATATTGCATGGTGATCAATCTAGAGGAAAGCTGAGTTATATTACTAAAATGAAATGAACACGAGTAAAATCTCTCATGTGTTACAAGATTAAATTTTGGGCCTTTATTTGGAAATTTCTACCAACTCCATAATGTGGATAGCCCTGTACTTCCTTCTTCATATAGTATTATTTTACATCATATTTGGGGATTTTGTCTAATCATCACCCTGGATGTTATTTTCTATTTTTTACTGCCAATTATACTATTTGACTTAAAGCTTGTACTGAAAGTTTTGTAGTATCTTTAGTCAAGGACTACTAATACAGGGAGAACTAATTGTAAAGGTCGAAACAAACAAAAAAACTACTATCTTAAGGAAATCTCAGTGATTACTCCACATTTCAACTACTAGAATTAACAAAGAAAGAAGATAACAAGAAAAGAAAATAAAGTGAAAGAAAACACGGAAGTTAGAAGTGAAACCAACCTCAGAATCATCTAGAAAAGCATTTACATCATCCAGGTTAATATCTTCATACTCAAGGAATCCAGCAGGAGTGTAATCTTTCTTGAACCACTCGTCATTCCTGATATCTTCAATATGTATACGCTGTGGATGTATACATGAGAGATAATCGAGGTTACAGAAAAGAGGAGGGGGAAGATCATTATCCACTAGTATTAATTCTACAATATTAAAACTACATCATATAGATGGATTATAGCAAATAAGCTGATTATGAGGTTAGTAAGCAATGCCAAGAGTTACCTGATAGGGAAATTTTTAATATAAGATGACTTGACAAAACATATAAAAAATAAGATTAATTATACATGTTCTGTGATGCACTCATTACTTACAGTTTGAGGGTTGGGATCTAAAATTTGACGAATTAAAGATTTTGCTCCAACAGGAAACCATGACGGGCATGAATAGTCAGCTCTCTCAATCTGAAATTTAAAACAAGGATTATAACATTAAAATAATTTTAGATCACAGTGTCTCGCAGGATATTCAGGGTCAAAGACAAACTGAAATGAACATGTATACATAGTGTAATAAAGAACAACATCCCAAACAGTACGCAAGCTAAAATCACAGAACCACGAAAGTGTCTAAATTCAAACAAATCACCATCCTTACAATGTATTTAAGATCTTAATATTTCTAAGCAGGGGAGCTTGAACCCGGTAAGTACATTAAAGTTATTATGATTTTTAAAACATACCTAACGTTTTCCTCCATGTAGAACATCTACCCCCTCCACCATATACGCGACAGATATATTTCTGTTTATTTACCATAACAATGTTTATGTGATGACTAAATGAGTTTCATACAAAATATATCACCATAAATTATTAATAATTAACAAATTGGTAATGAATACTTGGGAGAGTTCTCATTTTCATTCGTAAATAGCAGATAATATACAATCTAGTCACATAAAGTTCATGCCTTGCTATACAGTGTGGTGAGATCCATTTCATCAAAAGGAAGATATCCAGCCATTAGGACATATAGGATGACCCCACAGGACCAAGCATCTGCTAAAGCACCATCATAACCCTTATGGCTAAGTACCTACAGAAGATAATGGACATGACTTAATGCAGACCAGAGACAAAGGTGACATGAATACATTTCAAAGTCTGTAGAGACAAAGGTGTGTCCCACACTTACCTCTGGTGCAACATAATTAGGAGTTCCACAGGTTGTCCGGAGAAGGCTGACCCCCTATGAGAACAGACAAAAGGAAAAAAAATCATCTGACATGTTCCCTGTTGTTAGATGTTCCCTTTCCCCTTAATCACTGTGCCTTTTGTGTATGTGTGTTTGTCTTACTGTTCCCACTTCCCATACAATCAGATTCTCTGTGATGGTATTAAATTTCATAAATGACACTAGTGAAAAAACATTACTTCTTCAGGCAGCGCACTAAGTCCAAAATCAGATATTTTCAGATTTCCTTGGGAATCTAGCAAGAGATTTTCAGGCTGAAAATATAGAGAAAAGAAAAGGTTAGACTTGTACTAAACAAATAGTAAACACAATCAAGGTTGCAAAATAAAAGAGAAAACCTTCAAATCTCTATGATAGACTCCTTTACTGTGGCAGTAACCGACACCATCGATAAGCTGCTGGAAATATCTTCTTGATTCGGCTTCACTAAGTCGCCCATGATGAACCTGTAAAGACAAATTATACTATCACGGTGAACTAGCAGAAGTATACACAACTGATGCCTTTTCTTTTAAACTTACTATTTTGTCAAATAATTCGCCACCAGTGATGAATTCCAAGATTATATAAATCTTTGTGCGGCTTGCTAAGACCTAAAAATAGCAGTAGACGTTAGTAAAGTCCAAAATTATAATATTAGCATGCCTATTCAAGCTAACAAGTCAATTTAACATTTTACAAACTCCACATTTAAATCTGTTACTCCAGATTTGAGTGTATACCTCATGCAGACGAACAACATGTAGGTGCCTAACACGCTTCATTATAGATATCTCCCTCTTAATCTGCATAGGAAATAGAACATACAAATGTCAGAGAGATTACAATTATATAAGCAATGGATGAATTAATCAACACTAGTTACTTAGCCAGATAAATCAGAAATAACATCTTTGACTCAGAGTCTATGTCGGTTTGCAAGAATTATAGTTCCCGAACTACCTAATATTTGAATTCATTTTAATTCAACTTAATCCTTTAAACTGGTCATATGAATTATTTTCTAATTCCTATCATCTTCGACTTCATTTTGGGAGGACAATTTAATCACATTTTCTGTCATTTAAATGACCTGAAAAGTGATTCAAAACCTAAGAAGTGGTTCAAATTTAGTCCACGGATCAAAATGTTATATATAGTTTAGAGCATATAAGATAATAGTAGAGGAACCAGACAATTATGCAAGTAAGAGCACCTTTAATCCTCTTTAATTCTACACAGAGAGAGAGAGAGAGAGAGACACACACACACACAAATATAATAATTCACGCAGTAAAAAATGAATAAATATAAGGCGAGCAGCTAACTGATCTCGCAGAAAAATACAATATATATATATAAGTCGAGTAGCTAACTAATCTTGCCGCAATTATGTAACAACCGAATGCTCAAATAGACAAATTGACTAATCGAGCTCTAGTTGTAGTTATATTATCTTCATAATGTAAAACTAGATTCATCTCACAAACACATAAACTGTTTCACACAATCAATGCGTAAGCAGAGTAGTTAATCTAATGACTAATATTGCAGGTATTACTATTACATAACGAATGAATGCATATATAGACTAATGCAAAATGCAAGTAGGAGAAACTCAACTCCTATTTAGTTCTTCATATTACAAATTCAACTAAATGATATTGAGTCATCTCTCTCTCTCCCTCCCCTCTCTCCCGGCTCTCTCTCTCTCTCCCGCTCCCGCTCCCTCTCTCTCTCTCTCCCCCCTCCCTCTCACACACACAAAATTACAAAATGTAAGCAGTAGCAACACTTCTACTCCTATAAATTCATCAAATAAACCAAAATTCAACACACACAAGCGATAGATAGAGATAGAGAGTCATCAGAGAGAGTAAACAGACCTGATCGACCATTTTATGCTTGAGAATAGTGCTCCGATCGAGAATCTTCATAGCAACACTCTCCCCAGTCTCCGTGTTCTGTGCGAATTTGACCTTGGCGAATGTTCCTTCTCCGATCGTTCTTCCTACCTCATACTTCCCCACTTTTCTGACCACCATCTTTTCCTCTCTCTCCACAAATTACTCCAACACCGAGAGAGAAAGAGAGCGAGAGAGAGATTCCTTGCGCTTCTTGTGGGAGAATTTATGATTTCGAATTTCGAGAAAAAACAGCGACTAAACAGTGGGCCCCTGCGCTTGAGCTTTATGGTTTTGGAGTTTAGAGCAAGTCCAATAGGTGTGCTAAATCAAGTCTTAAATCCAAAAATAGGGAATATGGGATAAAATTGCACTCCAACATTATGCTAGTGATGTGCTAAATCACTAGCACAAGCTTCCCCTTCCCTATTTTTAGAATATGCTAGCCACTCCTAAACTATTTTTATCATTAAAATATTCATTTCTCTCTCTTCTCCACATCATTTCCCTCTCTCCTCCACACCAAAGTTGTTTAAATTTAATATTATTATAATAATAGTAGGGAACCCCTTAGCATAATGTTGGACTTGCTCTGCTTTATCTGTTAAAATAGTCTGTCCTGAGGGGTTTTAGTAAAGTAGACTTATGGGGAGTTTTGACTAAATTGGCTGAATAATATTGGCCCCAAATATCAAATTCTTGTTTTTTCCGCACAAATATATATCTTAAAATTATTGACGGATCACATAAACACTTTTGAAATTTAAAGGTGGTCTCGTACGGCGCGTAATATACTCTTATCTTATACTGTAAGATATAAAGTGTCACTTGAAATTTATCAAATTTTATGTCAAATTCAAATTTATAAATGAATGTTCAGAAATTACATTTATACAAGGGTCAACCTTTTTTTTAAAAAGAAACTATGTTCTCTCGAAAAAATGATTATGTTTTTACTGAATTAAAATAATATTTAGTTATTCCAACCACTAAAATAAGTAAATAAAATCCGATCATCAATTTATATTTTACTCTACATTATACTAATAACATATCATATTTACGTTATCGATTGATGAAAAATACTGCCTAAAAGACAACAATAAAATTTTTACCTTCTCATCTCACTCATTTTTTTTCAAAAATTTAAGTATTAATTATATTAAATATGCTAAAGAAGAATATTATTCTTTCAATATATATCCATATTTAAATCTAAATAAAATTGACAAAATAAGTGGGAATGCAACGTAATGATGAAGAGATAGAGTCGATGTTGGCGGAGAAAAGGGAAAGTGCTACTAGTTGACAAGATGAGCCGGTGGACCTGCCGTTTCTCATCTGGTTGAACTTGAACACTTCATCCTCTCCATATACACTGTCATTAATTAAATAATGAACCACATAACCAACATTCTTTGGTAAAAATTTTCATTTCACGAGACCTGCAATTACAAGCAATGTAATTTAAAATATTAATAAAATGATTACATGATACATGTTGTAGTTATATCAGAATCTCGAAGTTAGAAAAGGACAAAAAGTAACTAATATATGTCTTTGTTGTGTAGAAAAATTGTACAAAATATATTAAATCGTAATAAAATCACCTGGTTTTAAATTGGATTTTGGCCAGTCAGGTGGTTATTTGCCGTAATTTTCTTTAAATTGAAAAGTACATGAATTAACTAATTTCACATCGCATATAAATATGATTAGGAGATAATTTCACATCAATATCAAAACAGTATTTCAATTTTTCAATCCAAAATTATCATTAAAATAAAATAAATTAACGCTCTATTTTTAGTTGTATTGATATGTTGCTTGATGAATTTTCTGATTCTCCTCATCAAGCTGTAAATATGAATGGGGGTAATAATAATAACAATAATAACCTGACTTTACATGGATAAATTGAAAATAAACTGACAAAAAATCATTTATCTATACCGTAAAAAATAAGCCAGTGAGAGCTTATTTAACTAAATGAGACTTGTTTATACTTGACAAAGGATGGCCAATACGAAACTTGCAAAATAATTTTAAATATAACAACTAAAAACATGTCTAAAGAGAAGAAACAAATCAGCACATACACAAATAAAATCCAAAATTTATCGGTGAAGAAAGGTAACCCAATTGTGAAAATCTCAGCATCGTAAAAGCATTTCCACAAAATAGAATCGTATCTCTAATCATCCACATTCATAATATAATAATATTGAAGTCATGAATTTTGAAACATCTTCTACAAAATAAGGGTGAAGACAATTGGTATAGTAGACCTTCGTTCTTGGATAGGAATGATAGTTAGGAATACTATTTCATTATTTTTTCTTCTATGTAACTAGAAATATGAGAGTACATGATAGATTAATGGAGTCATCGTAACAAAATTCATCTTAAGACGTTTTGAGTTAAGTGTAGTAAAACTCAATACGAACCCGAATCATAAAATATGGATCAATGTTATTGAGACTGTATCACAGTCTCCACACCATGCACTTATGTCACAGCACCATGCTTTGCACAGTAATACATCACAGCTAGTCGATATATCAGATGCTCATCTGTTAGAGTTAGTTAGACGTTATATAGATACATATAGTATGAGGTGATGTATGTATAAGAGTTAGTTAGCTAGTGCTTGTATATATACACTACTATGCACAGACATTGTAATCAAGTTTGTATAGTGAAGTTTTATACAGTTTTCTTTCTCTGCAATATACAGAAGCTCTCTCTTTACATTTCATAGATAATTTCATACAAATTAACATGGTATCAGAGCAGTACGATCTCGGGTGAACTATTTCCATGGCGATTCTGTTCATCTCTCTCGCGATTGCAATCTCTCTGCTACATTTGTGATTTCTGCATCTCTGTGTTTTCTTCAATCAGGTGTTTTCTGCTTCTTCTTTTTCTTCGATCTTCGTATCTCTAGTCTCTTTGTTCATCTCTCTGCGTGTACATACACATTTCTTGCATTTCTTATGGCGAATACAGTACCTGTTGTAGATCCTTCAAGTGTTTTTTACATTCATCCTAGTGAAGCAACAACAAATCAGTTAGTTTCTGTGAAATTTAATGGATCTGGATTTGCAAATTGGAAACGCTCAATGTTACTGAGTTTATCTACTAGAAATAAACTCGGTTTTGTTAATGGCACTATCTTGAAACCTGATGTTAATGATCCTGATTATGTTCTCTGGGAACGCTGTAATTCTCTGGTTACAACCTGGATTTTGTTCAATCTTGATGAGACTATTGCTAGTAGTGTCTTGTATTTCAAGACTGCTAAGGATATCTGGAAAGATCTTGAAGCTCGATTTGGACTTGTGTCAATTACACAAGTTTATTCTCTTCAGCAACAATTAGCTGATATTTCTCAGGGTAAACAGACTGTTTCTGAATTTTACACTGCTATTAAAGCAATTTGGGATCGTCTGGATGATGTTGATCCAATTCCTCAAAATACTGCTTGCAATTGTGATTTGAGTCAAAAGGTTGAACAAAGGCTTCAAAAACACAGGCTGGTTGAATTTCTGATGAAACTGAATGATCAGTTTTCTATTGTTAGGGGACACATTCTCCTAATGAATCCAACACCTACTGTTGAACAGGCATATAGTATGATTTCACAGGAGGGGAACCATAAGGAAATGACTGTTGCTCAAACAAACAGTATGGCCTTAATAGCTGACAAGATGCCTAATAATTACAGGAACAATTCTTCTGGTAATTACCAGATTGATTCACAGAGGTTTGGTTCATCTAATACTGGCAATTCAGGCCAAAACACCAGGAAATCTAAAGGATCCAACTATTACTGCACCAATTGCAAAATACCAGGTCACAGCATTGATAGGTGCTTCAAGATTCATGGTTACCCTGCAGGTTTTCAACCAAAAGAAAGGAAGGTTGCTGCAGTTTCTACTACTGAGGACATTGCTGCAATTTCAACTTCTCTTTCTACTGATCAGTACAACACTCTTCTTCATATGATCTCAAACCACAAAGTTGATTCTTCTGATAATTCTCAAGCACATTTGGCAGGTAAAACTTGCTTACTATCATTTCTTGACTGTAACTGGCTGTTAGATAGTGGAGCAACTGACCACATTACACCATCATTGGATAATTTTATCCATTACACTACTGTTACTGGATCAGATAATTGCATAACCATACCAGATGGTAGTCAAATAAAAGCAGCACATATAGGCACTGTTAATCTGGGTAACAATATCATTTTACAAAATGTTCTACATGTGCCTGAATTTCATTTTAGACTTATATCAGTTCATAAACTCTGTAGAGATATGAACTGCCAAATATTTTTCAACAACAATTCTTGCTTCTTACAGGACCTTTCTCAGAAAAGGCAGCCAATTCTTCTTGGTAACCTGAGAAATGGTCTCTACACTGTGGAGTCCAAATCCTCCTCAGCAAAGCTTTGTTTCAGTGCATCTCACACTCCTGCTACAGCACAACTTTGGCATCTCAGACTTGGCCACATGCCATTTTCTCAACTGAAGTATTTGAAGAATTCTATTGCTTGTGATCTGAACAATGTATCTGATTCTATCTGTCAAGTATGTCCCTTAGCTAGACAGACTAGATTTTCCTTTCCTCATAGCTCTATTAAGACTACTGCTATTACAATTGTTGCATGTTGATCTGTGGGGACCTTACAAGGTCAAAACACAGTTTGGATGTAATCAATTTGTTACTATAATAGATGATTTTACTCGTTTTACATGGGTTCATCTCATTAAGTACAAATCAGATGCATCTATTGTGATTGAAGATTTTATTGTGTATGCTGAAAAACAGTTTAAATCAACTGTTTTATGTGTGAGATCTGACAATGCTCCTGAACTGTGTCAAGGGAGATTAAAAATTTTCTTTCAGAATAAAGGCATTACTCACCAGACAAGTTGTGCCTACACCCCTCAACAAAATGGGGTTGTAGAACGGAAACATAGGCATCTCTTAAAAACATCAAGAGCTTTATTGTTTCAGTCAAGAGTACCTGATAAATACTAGGGAGAGTGCATTATGTGTGCTGCATATCTCATTAATCGAATGCCTCTTTCAAGCATTCAAAATGCAACTCCATACAGGCTGCTATATGATGAAGAACCTGATTACAACTTGCTCAAGCCTTTTGGATGTTTATGTTATACTTCTACTTCACAAGTTGACAGATCAAAACTTGATCCCAGAGCTTTACCTTGTGTGTTCCTTGGATATACACCTACTCAGAAGGGGTTTAAGGTACTTGATATTTCCTCTCAGAAAATCTCAGTATCCAGAGATATTGTGTTTCATGAATTACATTTCCCATTTCATAATATTGCCAAAGACACCAATTTCTATTCTTCCAATCCAATTTATCTTCCTACTGTCACAGAACCTACATCTGAGTTTTATTCTGAGTTATTTACCAATGCTCAAACTGGAAATGCATCACAGAATTCAAATAACCACATTAATTCTACCAATACTGCAGAGTTCAGTACTGATACTGCAGATTTCAGTACTGATACCTCTACAGAATCCTCTAATGCTGGCACTTCTGCAAATTTTTCTAATCCTTCCATCCCTGTTAGAACTTCAAGCAGACTTAAGACACAACCTCAGTATCTTAAGGACTATCACTGTCATACTGCATTCACTCATCATACTGCTTTTCTTTCCAAATTAGATCACATTTCTGAACCTAAAAATTACAAAGAAGCTGTTGCACATCCCTTATGGCAAGAAGCCATGAACAAAGAAATTGAAGCTTTACACAAAAACAAGACATGGGATCTTGTTCCACTGCCTAAAGGAAAGAAAGCCATTGGCCACAGATGGGTTTTCAAAGTAAAATTACGAGCAGATGGTTCCCTTGAGCGCTGTAAAGCACGGTTAGTAGCCAAGGGCTACAACTAACAATATGGTGTTGATTACGAAGAGACTTTTTCTCCTGTTGTGAAAATGAACACCATACGATGTTTACTGGCACTTGCAGCAAGCAGAAAATGGTCTATCTTTCAACTTGATGTTAATAACGCATTTCTGCATGGCAATCTTTCTGAGGAAGTTTATATGACAGTTCCAGAAGGCATTCCAAATCCACAAAATCTTGTCTGTCGGCTCAGAAAGTCCATTTACGGACTTAAGCAAGCATCAAGAAAATGGTTCGATAAACTTCTGCATGAGTTAATTGCTCAAGGCTTCAAACAATCCAAAAATGACTACAGTCTATTTGTTAAGAAGACAGATCATGACATTACCATTATGGCTGTTAATGTCGATGACATAATCATCACAGGTACTGATCACTCTTGTATTCAGCAAATTAAGTCTCATTTACATGAAACATTCAGCATAAAAGACTTAGGCATCCTGCATTACTTTCTTGGACTAGAGGTTGATTATGTTAAGGATGGCATTGCTCTTACACAAACCAAGTTTGCTAAGGATTTGATACAAGATTTACCCTTCGACATTTCTAAGAATGCTGTCACTCCTTTACCACAGCATCTTAAACTTGATACTACAGATGGTCCATTATTGTCTGATCCAGAACTATACAGATCACTAGTTGGTAAATTGAATTACCTCACTCATACCAGACCAGACCTGAATTATTCTGTTCAAGTTTTAAGTCAGTTCATGCATTCCCCTCGTACACCACACTTGGATGCATTAGCACATACATTACGTTATGTTGCTCATTCATCACATCAAGGCATATTACTCAGAGCATCTGATTCTTTAACACTACAAGCTTATTCTGATAGTGATTGGGCATCATGTCCTAACACTAGACGCTCCATTACTGGTTATGTTCTACTATTTGGTTCTTCTCCAGTAGCTTGGAAATCTAAGAAACAGTGCACTGTCTCACGTTCTTCTTCTGAAAGTGAGTACAGAGCCATGGCATCAGCCGCTGCAGATGTTACTTGGACTGTGAGACTGCTCGAAGAATTAGGAGTCACTGATTTGAAACCTGTCACCTTACATTGTGACAACCAATCTGCTATTGCCATTGCCAAGAATCCCGTCTTTCACGAGCGGACAAAACATATAGAGATCGATTGCCACTTTACACGTGATAAAGTTTTAGAAGGATTACTGCAATTAACCTATCTTCCTACTACTCACCAACTTGCTGATGTGTTTACAAAGATTCTCCCTTCCCACCAGTTTGACACTCTTCTATCCAAGTTGGGAGTATTTTCATCACCTACTTCCAACTTGAGGGGGGATATTGAGACTGTATCACAGTCTCCACACCATGCACTTATGTCACAGCACCATGCTTTGCACAGTAATACATCACAGCTAGTCGATATATCAGATGCTCATCTGTTAGAGTTAGTTAGACGTTATATAGATACATATAGTATCAGGTGATGTATGTATAAGAGTTAGTTAGCTAGTGCTATACACTACTCTGCACAGACATTGTAATCAAGTTTGTATAGTGAAGTTTTATACAGTTTTCTTTCTCTGCAATATACAGAAGCTCTCTCTTTACATTTCATAGATAATTTCATACAAATTAACAAATGTTAGAGTGTTTTATATTTTCGGGTCGGATTCAAATTGTTCATAAAAAAAATTCAGTCAAATTCGGATTGTTCACCATGTATGAATTACGTATTATTTTTATTAAATATGTAATCAAAGGGATTTTGTTATTTATTTGATATAGATTTATTATAATGTTATTTATATAACCTTTTGTTTTACTTACCATATCGATTATGAATCTGTGTGATATTTTCACATATTATTTTTTCATTTATTTATTATTATAATGATTTATTTTTTTTCATTGGTATAATTCTTTCTTCATAATTTTATTATCTCCCGTAAAAATATCATTTTATTTGTTATATCGTAATTTTCTAGAAAATCTGGATAGAAAATGAAACAAAATAAGAATTTCTTGTCGGATTTTATTATCGAATATTAAAATTTTATTATCTAAATATTTACTATTATTATTGTAACTTTGTTTGGTGAATAAAATTCCCGTCGATGACTATTATATAGTGATATAGTTCAGTTACGAACACATACCTTGTCATACAAAAATATAACATCTACGAAGATAAATTCTTACTTTTTATGATATTAGTTTATTGGTTTGTTTTTTTGAAAAATTATTAAAAATTGAGGGTAATTTAGTCAATTGATTTACTCATTCTAAACCCTAAATTTTCGCCTATAAAAACTCGCATTATCATCTTTTATAGAATGTTTTCTTACAAAGAAGGCGACGGATTGTTGACGGCGGATAGTTTCGGAAATCACATCCAATTATAAGAAAATCTTCGATTTGTCATAACCAGACATCAAGGTACAATTTTTGTTGTATGCGCCATTAATCAATCATCAATTATGTAATGGAAAACATTTTCTCACGGATTTGTTTAAAAATCTTGAATGATACATGTCTTTTACAACTTCAATTTTTCATGATTTGTTTAAAATTTTTGAATGAAACATATCCCTTGCGACTTCATTCGATTTGTGATGTATTAACATAATTCTCATTTTGCAAAGATTATGACTCGCATGGAAATTAACTACTTATATCGTTATCTGTTAGTTTTGAAATCGAATTTAATATATACTTCTCTCATTTCATCTCCATCTCTAAGTCTTCTCCCGCATAATTTTGATCCCCTATGTGTCTTCTCCCACATAATTTTGATCCCCTATCTCTTTCCTTCTCTCAACAAAGAACTAGTACAACATGCAATTTATCATAT
The DNA here is from genome assembly GCF_001625215.2 of Daucus carota subsp. sativus. NCBI lineage: Eukaryota > Viridiplantae > Streptophyta > Magnoliopsida > Apiales > Apiaceae > Daucus > Daucus carota. The sequence continues at coordinate 43,550,748 of NC_030385.2, read as the reverse complement.
TTTATATTTGTGTTTAATTATAATTATGTGTTTGTTATATTTCCTTTTTTCAAGACTTTAGTTGTTTATTAAATATTTATTGTGTACCTTTTTCTTAGTTATCTATTATATATTTATTAGACTGTTCATGGGTTTTTCTTAATTAATTATATAATATATATTAGATTGAAAACCTTTTTTAATATTTGTATTTACTCCAACTGGTTACCGAGATTTGTTAAAATAAATATTAATTATTCTTAAAAATTTACTATGATGATGATGATGTGTTTAATTCCACGATGTAAGGAAGTCGTAGTTTTTGTATGAAAAACTTATATTATTTATATATCACTTCTTTATTTATATTTTGTTTTATTATAAATTTCAATTATTATTCTTGTGCGCACATTTTACTTCTGGTAGTAGATGAGTATGTTATCACTGCACTATAATATTCATTTACAACTTATGTACAACTGTACAACTATTTTCTAACAATTTTGTGAAAAAAAACCCCAACTATTTTCGAACAATTCAAACAAAAATCACGTCTGCTTGCCATAGTTGCATTCAGTAAATGCTTGAGAATTTATTCATATTTAGTAAATGGTACTCATGAATAGAATTAGCATGATCTTAATATTGTTGTATATTGCTACACAGGTATGTCGAGGAGAAGAGGAAGCATGAGAGATCCTCGCAACTCTGAGCGTGAGGACAACATCTATCGATACTACAGAGATATGAAAGATGGACGAGAAAGAGTTAAGGTTTCAGACGAGGTTTTCGAATGTCCTTATTGTCGTCAACACGAGAAAAAGGAATACACCTATCAGCAAATTCTTAACCATGCCTGTCGCATTGGTACACAATCCAGGACTGCGAGCTCGAGGAGCCAGGAAAGACATTTAGGATTGGAAATGTACTTGAAGAGATGCTTTGATAGAGCTCCGCGATCAAGGACAGGCCTAAATAGAAGTGGCAATGATCGAGAACATGTTAGGGGCTCTTCTGGACCTACTCAATTGAGGGATTATAATGTTGTTGCACGTAGGGAGTCACAGAATTCTTCTGGTAGAGTTGTGAGATATAATCCACCATTGCGTACTAATAACAGAGGTGCTGACATGAAAGCTGAGTATGGCGAAGAGCTAATGGTTTATCCGTGGATGGTTGTGGTTGCCAACATGCCTGTCGAGTGGCAGAATGACGGGCAGAATGGAATATATGGGGGAGACGGTGGTCAGAAACTGAAGAAGGAGTTGACAATGCAGGGGTATCAACCAACTAAGGTTCGGCCTGTGTACAACTTCAGAGGCCACACAGGCTTTTGTATAGTTGAATTCAAGAAAGATTGGACTGGATATGATAATGCAATGAGGCTAGCCAATAAGTTTGAGACAAATTTTCATGGAAAGGAACAGTGGGAGGATAAGGGAGGAGCGAAAGGCGTTGAGCTATATGCTTGGATGGCAAGTAAGACGGACTATGAAAAAGGAGGTGTAATAGCTGGACATTTGAAGAAGAGGGCAGATCTGAGGACTATACGGGAAATTGAAACAGAAGTGAAGAGATTAGATGCAAAGTTGGTCTGCAGCATTACTGATACTCTGGATTTGAAGGAGAAACAATGTGAAGAGATTAAAAAGAATATAAGCAACACTGAAGCTAGCTTCTTGAATGTAATGAAGCAGAAGGAAGATATGGTCAAAGCTTTTAATGAAGGTATGAAACTAAAATTTTCAATAATTGAAAAATGTTATGCTTTTGTGGCTTATTTATTTGTTGCATTTGGTTGATAGCACTGGTGATCAGCCAAAAACAGCGACGTTTGGCAATTGAGAGCATGTACCGTGAACATGAACGAATTAATCTTGAGCTGGATGCTAAGAGAGAAACGCTCAAGTTGCATGAGCAGGAACTAAGAGAACGTGAATATCTTAATGAAACAGAGCGGAGGAAGCTTGAGCATCTGAAGGAAGAGGAGAAAAAGGTACTTCAATATATAGTCTACTTAATTTCAATCACTTCATGATTGCTTATAATGCATCTTAAACTCTAGGATATAATAGTCTGATAGAGTTCCTCAAAGAGTATGTTTAAAGAATTGGTATAGATTTCTCTTAATTAGCAATGAGATCGTTTGAACCATAGTTACCAGGAAACGGGTACGCCCCCACGTTTCGCGAATCAGTTCGTTCGACCCAGAACACGGGTCGTTTCCGACCCAGGTCGCCGGAATTCGCTACCGGTTCGTCAGTTTCGGCGACTCACAAAAACTCCGGCGACATGGTAAGAAAAGCGAACAAGGAATAAAAGGAAGGCCTACTATTTACGGAGGGAAGGAACGGCACAAGAAAGAAGAAAGAAGATGCAGATCGGAAAAACACGCAGAAAGAGGAAGATGATGAACAGTTGTGTATCTCGTGTGTATCTAGTTATATGTGCAGTACATTTTTAACCACACATGTACAGATGCACAGTAGTACTTATTTTAATTGAACTTTATCCAAATATTGTTTTTAATTTATATTTTTTTAGTGGAAGGATTTAAGAGGATGCCTCAATTGCTGTACATGTATTTTAAACTTTAAATTCTGTTCTCTCTCATCTTTTGTTTCATATTTATACCTCTTTTAATTTATGTTTATACATTTTGTAAAATCTTGACAAATTATTAATATTGAAACCATATAAATTTATTAATTTATAGATTAATTAATTCCGGCGTACCCATACGTTCCCTCGTACCCATACGTCCCATCGTACCGGAAACAATTAAAGTAATGTTCCACGTATCCGAATTCGTACCGCGTTTCGTATCGAACCGCGTCCTATGTAACTATGGTTTGAACTTATATTTTCTGCTCTGGTATATTTTTTTCTGCTATATATCTGCTCTAAAATTTTGTAGAATGAGAAAGCAATCATGGAGCAGAAGAAGGCTGATGAAAGCATGGCGAAGTTAGTGGAAACTCATAAGGTGAGTAAAATTTTGATTATGTGTTACTCTGAATGGATGCATCTTCTAATGCTTTTAATTGATTTGAATGTCAGAAAGAGAAGCAGCAACTTTACCAACGGATTATTGAGCTCCAGAAGCAGCGCGATGGGAAGCAGCAACTAGAATTGGATATTGAACGACTGAGGGGAGCTGTAGAAGTCATGAGACCGATCAGTGATGGTGGAGACGAGGAAATGAAAAAAAAGATGGAGTCCTTGAAAGAAGATCTCAAGGATAAGGAAGAAGAGTTTGAAACACTTGAAGATTTATATCAGACTCTCGTTGTCAAGGAGAGGAAAGTCAATGACGAGTTACAAGATGGTCGAAAAGAGTTAATAAATGTGAGTTTTTAATTTCCCTGCATTTTAATTTAGACTTCATTGTCATAAAGATGAGTTTTTTTACATGCTACAAGGCTCGGTTATGCATCATGACTTTGAATTTGATTGTCCACATATATTGAAATGAACTAAATATTTGATATCTTTTAGCAACTTAAAAATATGTATTGTTTTGATATTGTCCATCAAAGATGAGTTATTTAGCTGGATACTAATCGATTAATTGTTTGTATAGGGTTTGAAGGGCAGGCCGAGCAAGAATGCCAAGGTTGGTATCAAGCTGATGGGAGATCTAAATCTCAAACCCATTGTTTCCGCTGCAGAGAAAAAGTATCCTCCAGACGAGGTTGAAGAGAAAGCAATGGAATTCTCATCTCTGTTAGTCGAGAAACTTGGAGATGCAAACTGGTACCCCTTCAAGGTCATAAAAGTTGGCGAAGACAATGAGGTAACTCATTATTGTCAATAATTAATGACTTGTATTCTTCCCAACATTGTTTTGTAACCAGATATACTCATGATTTCTCAGTTTATTCCTTATTGTATGCTTTGATTGTATGTGACATGTCAGAGAGTTATCGATGCCGAAGATGAAGGCCTTGTACTTATAAAGAATGAGTGGGGCGATGAAGTGTATGACTCAGTAGTGACGGCTTTAACAGAATTGAACGAGTACAACTCGAGTGGAAGATACCCTGTTCCTGAGTTGTGGAATTTAAAGGAAGGAAAAAAGGCAACCTTAGCTGAGGGTGTCGAATTCATACTCAGACTGTGGAAGACGAAGAAGAGGAAGAGATAAAGTATTCTTGTAATTTGATGATTTAATTGCGTGGCATCTTTACTTTACTCGTTTGATGGTTGATGTGTCGGGGTCATTTTTTATGATGTACTATACTCTCCTTAATTTTTACCTTGAAATTGGCATTGAATATTGGTTTAAAAATTTTATTTAAAGATTTTTCTCATGTGCATCATCTTTTATACGGGACTAAAAACATGGGGACAGAATGGAGTATTATTACAAGCATTCTAGTCAGATCTGGTACTACTTTTTATGAACATGATACTCAGAAACCTGTAATGACGCTTCCACTTAATTTTGCTGGTTTGGTTATGTAGGGAAGGGGGAGTATAAATTTTCATATTTATACAAGGTTATGTATGTGTTTAAAAGATTGCAATATTTCAGCTAATGCAGACATCACTACAATTACTTGGAAAAGCTGAAAAACAAGATGCCCTCCAAGATATTTTAGTTGGCAAAAGAAAAGACTGAATGCATTTTCTCAAAGCTTAAAGATTTTCTATAGAAGGATTACTATTACTTGTAACCTTATGTTATCTGGTAAAAAAAACAAGAACCAACATAAGCAAGCAAGCAAAAAAAAAAAAACAAAAAAAAAAACAGAGTATTGTCTATTGTGTGATATTTAGCTCTGAAGAAACTTACCTGACTTGCAAAGCATCAAATTTCTGTAGTGTTGACAATCTTAGATCCCGGAATAAGTGAATATTAATGATCCTCCTGTGTACATTGTTCATCACAGCTAAAGCATCATCCTCCAGATTTCAGAATATGGGCACAGGGACGATTTTTTTATCTTCAATTATTTGCAAGAACGAGTAGCTTCTACAATTGTAATGTTAAATCGGCGATTGTATTGATCAGGAAAAAAAAAAAAGATGTTGGATTCTGAGGTCAGTAAACAGATATTGGCATTTCAACAAAAGTATACTGGTTATAAGTTTTTGAGTAAAAGACAATATGTGTACTTGTGGTTTTACTCTTATGCAATTTGTGTACATGGAGTTTCATAATAGCAAGATGTGTATCTGGATTTTGGATTTGTGTGCGAAACGTGTATTTGACGTTAGCTCCGTTTGCATATCTTCTCAAATTTTAACTCTTTTTTTTTTTTTGACGAAAAATTTTAACTCTTTTAATGACACCCTCGGTTACTATTACACGTAACTGTGTGCTGCTACTCTAATTGGACTTTGGCAGTGTTTGGAATAGAAAAATTAGAGGTGTGGGGTGATGTAGAGGTTTGACCATTACAATCCGCTAATAATAGTGTTGTATAGTTAGCACATTGAAATAGAAGTTTGAGCTCAAAAAGTTAATTTTCAAAAAACTACATAAAGAGTTTTTTGGGTCAAAGGTTTTGGTATGTGTCATGAAAAACTAATGAAACAGCTATTTACCAAACAATTTTACACAAAACCGCTAATTTAATCCGTTAGTCAAAACATCTATTTCGATCAGTTAGTCAAAACATCTAATTCAATCCAGCTAACCGCTAACCTCTAATTCCCAAACAAGGCTTTGAATTGGCTTGGCACTGTATGCAAATTATATCGCAGTCTAGTGAAATTTTATTTGTTTAATATTTTTATTAATTTAATTAATAATAAATAGTTAATATAACATATGAGTGAAAAATATTTAATTATTAATAAATGATATAAATTAATGTATTAGTACAATTATAATAAATCAATGTTAGCTGTAAAAATAAATATTTAGACAACTAACAATTAAATAAAATAAAATATTATATATATAGTATACATTTAATTTTTGAATTATTCCTAACAGAAAAAATTATTTTAATTTTGGAATCTATTGAATATATGCACATGACATTCAATATAAAAATAAATTTAAGTTTTAAAATATCAATATTATCTTTTTTAGTTTTGAATTTTTTTAGAAGAAAATTTCTACTTTGTAGGATATACCATATTGAAAAAAATTAAAATTAATTTTCCTATTAAAAAATATAAATTATTTTTTTTCTTTTGAAAGAAAATTTAAAATTATTTTAATTATAAAAATCTATTGTATATTTAATTTCTAATTCGTAGGACAAAAAATATTGAAAATAAAAAAATTTGTTTTCAATTCTGAATAAAAAGATAAATCTTATATTTATGGTGTTCTCTAATTTAAACTTTATTTTATTCACACACAAAACTCAAATACATTAATGAAGATTCAAATATAATTATAAAAAAAATTTTAAATTTATTTCATCTTTTATTATATTTATGTGAATCTTATATTAATAATCAAATTCTCCAGTAATAATTTCTCTAAATTTCTTAAGAGAGATAAAGTAATTAATAAATTTTTGATGATTTGATGATATATTTAAAGATAGTTATCTATTTGTTAGTATAAATATTGTTATAAATTTTTATTTTTTCAATAAATAATACTGATGTAAATTAGCACTTACTTTGATTTTTAAAACATTTACTGAATTTTCATTTTAAAATAGTCATTGGTTGCTAAATTGCATATGCAACAGGTAAGTGTTGGAGAAGATCTGTAAACGGTGCAAACGAAACTAACGGAACTAACATACAGTAAAGAGAAATACATGTTTCGCACACAAATTCAAAGTCCAAGTACACATCTTGCTATTATAGAACTTCATATACACAAATTGCATATGAGTGAAACTACAGGTACACATATTGTCTTTTACTCTAAGTTTTTTGATAAGGAACATGTCCCTTGCAATCAGCGTTGCCAATCCTGCTAGAGGGGAGGAACAATTCGGGAGATGGGGTTTGATTCGGGTCTGATTGTCTTATCAAGTTCATTTTTTGGGTTAATCCGGACCCGATGTGAAATGGGTTGAAAATTTCACCCCCAACCGACTCGTTCAATATATCTTACTAGTAGATATGCCCGCGGTGCAGGGCGTGGTATTAAAAAAAAAAACATGTTTAAGTAAATAATTTTGACTTGTTTGTTGTTAAAATCTATTCTCATATCTTCTTTTGCAGTTACCTAACTGGATTTGTCTGTATAAGAAAACTCAGTCGTGAGATTGATTTACAACTAATGCTACTGTAATTTAGTTTAAATAATACATTTGCGTTTAATTTTATTGTTTTTCAATTTGCATGAGAAAACTATCCGGATAATGATTGCTTATTCGAAAATTATTGAAACGCTAATTTGATGTGCATATCAGAATAAAAGCCTACATTCTAAAGTGCAAAGATTTGATAGTTTAATACAGACAACAAAGTACGTAAGGAAAAGCATTATTTCTAAAAACATCAGGCTCTCGAAGGAGCAAATCACAACACGGATAAACAGAGAGAGCAACTTCAGGTTGAACCAAACTCAAAGTAGTAGAGGAAATTCCACTTCATTGCTTGCTTGTATTTCACAAACTCATTAATTGTTATGCCATGCAGCCAACCTGTAGCATCGAATTGTTTCATATTGATTTTAGATATGAAGAAAGGAATTTATCTTTCAATTATATTTGTTACGTTACTAACTTTAATGCGTCTCTTAGATCCTCAACTGCCCCATGATTTGGATTTATGAAAAACCTTGTTGGTGGCAAGTTTGACAACTTTGGCGCGTCTAAATCATAAAATGTAGTAATTTAGTTTTGTGAAAATATTAGAAGACATGAATTTAACTAAATGAAAACTACCTCTGAAGAATTGTGCTTGACAACTTGAGATGATAACGATAATTGGATGTTGGACAACATCATGAATTGCTTGATCAAATTCTTCTGCCATTTCGTCGCAGAAAAGCACTTCTGCTGATGTGCTGTTCAAAGTTTGATAGAATATTTTAGTCTTCGAATATGAACTATCTTTTTATTTAACATTAGAGCTTAACAATCTAAATACTAACTGCATATCATTGATGGTAAAACGAAAACAGGATTTTTGCTGGTTATATCTGTTTCTGAAGGTACTGATTGGGTCATGGTGCTCCAATATTCCAACAACATCTACATAAGAAATCATATATTCAGAAATAGTTGAAATCACTATATGGCATTGGTGTACATAACAAAAAAGACTCACCGATCAGAAATTTGTTTTCGCTTGCAGCTTCCATTAAAGCTGACAAATCAGTGAATTGAAAGACATGAGGCGGGATATAATCCACATCTCCGGTCAACAAAACCTCAGTCATATGATTCAACTGGATATAGATATCACTTGCGAAGCATCTTCCAAATTGCATGTCCGAATATCTCCTAACAACAAAATTATTCACATCATAGGTTTCTCCTTCAATAATATGATCCTCGAACTGGTGCCTGATTTGTCGAGGAATATATGCCTGAATCCGTCCTCCCTGTAGGTGAAACACTACCATTAATATTATCATAAGCTTCAACTGTATATTATTTGGAGTTTGAACAAAGTTAACTTACCAACCCATCGACGAAAATCAAGTTAATTCCAACTATTCTTGTTCAATATATCTTATTAATCCAAAAATGGATCATTTTGATCCGAAATTATTAAAAAATAATTATCTTGATTATAAATTTTATATTTATTATAATTATTAAAAAATATATAAATAATAAATTGATGACATTATATGTGAATAAATATATTTTTGATAATTAACATAACGTCATAATATTTTATATATCTATCTAAATATTTCGGGCCGGGTTCGGATATATTGGGACAACCTGAACTCGATCTGAGTTTATCGGCTAAAAAAAAACCCGACTAGAAATATAAAATTACGATCCCAATACAGATTTTTTTCAAATCGAGTTCGTGTCAGATTTCGAGTCATGTCGGATTTTGTTACCCTGCCAGACTATGAAGCTTTACAGTTGCATAATTGCATTAGAGAAATGTTATATCCAGAGCAGTTTTTTAATTTCCAGAGCAATTTGCAGAAATTTGTACTGAAGTTGTATGATTTATGTTTTGGGGGGTGGGGGGAGCATTGAATTTGCTCTGGAAACAAAAATCTTACTCTCGAAATAACATTTTCCCTGCATTGTGTACAAAGACAGGACATTCCCTTGATAAGTGAGGTATAGTTTCATTGTCTACATAAAAAGGTTCCACGATTTTCCTAGTAATTGTTGCATATTATAACATGCAGGTAAGATCTTTGGCGCAAGAAGAAAGGGTTGATGGATTAAATTTTACATGTACATGTTTAGAAATCAAAGTAAATACATAATGTCGATATCAGTATGAGCATTGAACAACCACATTTCTTGGAAGACATTCTCAGTCATAACAATAAACTATTGCTTCCAAGTTGTCACCTCTTCCAATAGGATTAGCTTTGGGGTCGCCCTGAAAACTGTTGAGTCCACAACACTCATTTCCTAATGAACATATTATGTATATTACTCAGAGCTCCAAAGTTTTGATCTTTTCAAGAAAATTTTGCATCATTTGACTGATCTCAGCTGTGACGCGAGGTCCGGCCTCATTCTTATAAATGTCGAATTTTCGTTCATCACACTTCAAAGCTGCATCTTTACAGGCCCTGATACTTCCTGAAATAAAAGAACATGGATGTTAATGAACTATAACTTGTCACTGATATTATAATACACCATATACTAATTGCACCGTGTTTGTTTTGAGGGACTAAACATTCAAAAAATTACCTCATTCTCTAATTTAAAGGACTATTATCCCATAAAACTAGATCATAAGAATCTTTTTGGTTCACTTTATGGGATTTTAATATCTACTATCTAGTGTAAGAAGGTACCAGGCACTACAATACCACAAATATAAACCAAAAATGATAATTGAAATTTTGTTTGTGGGATAATCGTTTTAATTTATGGCAAATATGATTAGCTCTAACTAAGGATTATAGTCCCTCAGAATAGATATGGCTGTGGAATATATACAACTCTAGACGACAGTTAATTTAATTATTGCCCCATACAGTCCAATAGTCCATACTCCTAAATCATCTGATGATGATAGTTATCGTTGCCTATAAAATCTAGAAGACAAATGCTACTACTACTTGACTTACCACTCAAGTCCAACAAGTTAAACACTACTGGGCAGTTTCCAATATCCCTGACCATGGTCATTGCAGCCCAAACTTTTTGATACTCGTCTCTTGAGGTTCGGATGATGCAAACCTTCGTTATCGGATTCACATACTTAACTGCATAAAACATAAAATGTTTCAAAAATTAATACCTAAAGTCCACTATACGCGTGTAGTAGAAAATACAAATAATTCACCACGAATATCGACTCCATCAAGACATTGCAAGTTCTTGCTGCCATTTAGCTCTCACCTTGAAACGAACCGATCGATGAGCCAAGACCACATTCACCAAAGTTTGCAAGAATACTCTCCTTGATTGCTTTCGACACATTTAAATGAGTAATAATAATGGGATCATCTGTACCAAGATCCTTCTTTGGATCCAAAAATACCTCCATTACAAAGTACCTATTTTTAAATCTCACCATGCTGTTTCACCTAATGAGCAAATTAATTACATATAACAGATGTTTATATAACATTTAACAACAATGTGTTTGGAAATCTATCAAACATACAACAAGAATTAAAATAGGGGAGCTCCAATTACATAGAGTTCTATTGTAAATTTAACAAACATATAAATCATAGTATACATGTATGCTTATTATTGACAGACATAACTAAAGAAAACAAGAGTACCTCGGATTAGATGTCGCCAGATGAATCTTTTGGTGTCCTTTCTGAAGATGTAAGAACACAGAGCAACTCCGTTGTGAGTTATGACAGCAGTTTACAATTGCAACGAACTCCGTTGCGAGTTGGAGAAGGAAGACGGAACCCTTTGGGCTAACAATAGGCCCAAATTCTTTTAGATCAGGCCCAGTTGGTTGATACGTCGAGAAATTTATTTACAAGTCTCTGTGTAATGTTTTGATTTTGCAAAATGTTAAATGTATTAAATTTGTTATAAAAATGGGTACCAAAAAACAAGTCTTAAATTTTTATTGGTTGTAATTTAAATAGATAACGAATTCTTGTATTTCCATTTCTAATTAAATCAATTTGGTACCTGTAATATTATTCTTTAATTTTTGACTAGCATTTTTTTATTGATTTGATTGTACGGTAAAAATTATAATTTTCAATTAATTTTTAGAAAATAAATTCTGAATTAAATAATTATATTCAGATTTTTTTTAATATCTTATTTGATTATGTGATTAAACTATATATATGTGTGTCCCAAAATCAAAGTGTTAGTGTTATGTAATATCAAAACGAAGAGAGTAATTTGTGAATTTTATAAATACTTTATTAGAGAAATATTTTAAATTCTTATTTTCGCATCTTTTGTATACATTTTCACATGAACATGCATGGCCTTAATTTTTTGGCTCGGAATTCTAACGAAACCAGTTACCACCATCTCAGATAGAATAGCTCAGTGCCTGTCTTGATGATCAGGTCTGCAGAATTTATGCTTTGTTAACAATCTCACATAGACACTCTACTTACCACAAATCACTCTAATACTGGAACCATAATGGACAGCTTGTGATCTGGGAGCCAATTAGCCATTGCACTGCCTATGTCCATAGTGCAACACAAACAAAGAAATATTAACAAAAGACAGAATAAAACCAATTATTTGAGATATTGAAAGCATCATAAGAATGTAAGACCTTTCAGGAATAATGCCAGAAGGCCTTAATAAGCATCCACAAACATTTTCTCCGCCTCCTTCTCTCCTTTACCAGAACACCCTCTTTGCTAATACTTAAGATATCTCTGTTTTACAAGAACTGGTTACTAAAGGCTAGGCATCTGTCAGCAAGCACAAGTTTAAAGAACCAAAAGAGATGGTTTTTGCACCAGTGATGTTAGAGTACAATATTTACCTTAACTCCTATTTAATTACATTTTCATATCTGACGAAAGAAACTTTACATTTGCATATAATTCAGTATGAGTCTACAAGGAAAAGTCAAAAAAAGAAAAGGAAAAACAGCTGCAATATACAATGTGAGCAGCAACTACAAAATCCAGATGCCCGAAAACATCAGGCAAGTTCAGGTTGGGGCTCTGGTGAAGGGTTACGATGTACAGGGGTGCGCAATCTTCTGAATCAGATGAAAAATCCCTTTCCTATGATCCTGACATGTAAGGCTTTGTAGCTTATCCAGGTTTCCATCACTTGCAAGTGAAGCCTCGAACTGCTCTAGCACCTTCACCACCTGACAAAATTCTGGCCTTGTATCTGGCTGCGAGGACCAGCACTGCTGAATCAGAGCTTTTATGGCAGCAGGGCAGTCACCGGGGATAGCTGGCCTCAAATTCTGAATATCACAATTTAAGTATTGATTAAATTGAGTGCGCTGCAAAAATGTTACAAAGCCATAACAAACAGGAAACATGCAACAAGACTATATCTCTATGTGCAAAATTTACATTTGCATATAATTCAGTATGAGTCTACAAGGAAATGTCAAAAAAAGAAAAGAAAAAGGCAGCTGCAATATACAATGTGAGCAGCAACTACAAAATCCAGATGCCCAAAAACATCAGGCAAGTTTAGGTTGGGGCTCTGCTGAAGGGTTACGATGTACAGGGCCGTGCAATCTTAAGAATCTGATGAAGAATCCCTTTCTTATGATCCTGACATGGAAGGCTTTGTAGCTTATCTAGGTTTCCATTACTTGCAAGTGAAGCCTCGAACTGCTCTAGCACCTTCACCACCTGACGAAATTCTGGCCTTGTATCTGGCTCTGAGGACCAGCACTGCTGAATCAGAGCTTTCATGGCAGCAGGGCAGTCACCTGGGATAGCCGGCCTCAAATCCTGAAAGATCACAGTTTAAGTATTGATTAAATTGAGTTCGCGTGCAAAAATGTTACAAAGCCATAATAAACAGAAAACATGCAACAAGAATATCTCTGTGCAGAATTTATTAATACTTGAAATCATAAAATGCAAATATGAAAAATATGCATACCTTGTTCGCCACAGCAAAAGCGACTTGGACAGGGTTCATACCCTCGAAAGGAATCCTTCCAGCAACCATTTCCCATAAGATGAGCCCAAAAGCATAAACATCAACCTTCCTGCTACATGACTTGCTTTTGATCATCTCTGGTGCCATCCACCGATACGTTCCAGCACCATCAGCCAGAGCATCACAAGAGGTGTCACGACAAGCTATTCCAAAATCCGCAACCTTAAGCTTAAAATCCTGATTTATAAGAATATTCTCAGGCTTGAGGTCCCTATGTATGACACCTTGAGAGTGAACGAATGCCATCCCCCGCGCAATATCCAGAGCCATCGAGATCACTTTTGGTAATGGAATAATCCCCCCAAGCTTGTGCAAGTATGCCCTCAAAGAACCCTCCGAAAGATATTCTGTGATGATGCAGAACACTGGTGGCTTTCTGCATGCTCCTTTAAACTGCATAAAATATCAAAAAAAAATAAAATCTAACTTCAGCATTAATCTGTTTTAACACCAATTTGATAAAGAGAGTGCTTCTAAAAATCAGTTTAAAGAATATATATGCGAGTACTATGATGATCAAGAACCAAAGGTAGTAAATACTCCCTCCTCCCCCGAGTTTTATACGTTCAGAAAAATAAAATCTTAAAAACATATTATAGAATCATACTTTGGAGAACCATTAATGTACGTGCCAAATAGTGAGCATATAGAATTAAGACCGTGAGAGTATGAATATTTACCTTAACGACATTCGGATGGTGCAGACGACTGAGAAGCGTTACTTCTCTCGTAAACAGCTTCTCTAAACGAGCTCCTATGGACCCATCACCGGTATCATCCGGTACCCTAGTAGTCTTTACAGCAACAGGTTCATCCTTGTAACGCCCATGGTAGAGTTGACTATGCGCCCCCTGAGCAAACTTAAGCCCTATCAATAGCCTAGAGAGATCAGCCGTCAATTCATCAGTGGACTCGACGGAGACGACCTTCCCATTGGAACGCTTTGTGCATGCCGAATCCTTCTTGCTCTTCAGCTTGCCGAAGATTTTCATGGTGAGATAATCAGTGTTTTAGCGACTTGGAGGAGAAGTATCTGTGAGTGTAATTTAGTTTGGTGCAGCCCTAGGCTAATTTGTTTCGATATTTATATTTCTACAGGGTTAAATCGTAACTCTCGGATGAAAATTTGAATGGAGGGTCGTGATTTGTAGACTCTAATCGGAGGGTCAGGATTTGTACTGACAGTTTCATAGAAGCTTGCCAGAGAAAATGTTTGAATTGGCCAATCTAACTTTTAGAAGCTGGTTCCAATTGGATCAAAATTAAAGTTCGGGTCCCGAAAGAAAAATCGTGTAAATCTGAACTTTTAGGCCCAAATCAAAATCTAATCTAAAATATCTCTATCTCTTCGGTGAGATATTTGGAAGAAAGTGCTCGCCACAGATATTAGTTTTTTTTTTTGAAACCTAGATATTAGTTTTTTTATTAATAAAAGTATAATATATAAATTTTTGTAAAAATGAAAACTTCAAACAGTAAATTATTTTGGCGCATATTATCAAGATTAAGTGGTCATTAAGCGGTCCAAAGGATGTTGACTTACTAATTTTTTAATTTTAAAATATTAATTTTTTAATAATCTAAATAAATTTATATTAAAATATTAAAAATATGCATTTTATTACGAATATTATAAATTTAAATTCTTACCACAACATAATATTATTTTTAAAATATATTAATATTATAATCATATATTTAATTATATATTATTAATCCACTTATTGACCCGCTTAAAATTCCGCTTTTCCGTTTAAATGTTAGAAGGTCCTTCCACCACTTGGAATCGATTTGCGTTTTCCACGGTTTGAAACAGAATTGTGATAATATGTTCTAAATTTAAATTTGAGTTAATTACACTTTGTAACCCCTAGGTTTGCTCCAAACGCAGTTTAGTACCTAAACTTTAAAACGTGGCAATATGCACCCTAAACTTAACATTTCCGTGCAAGTTGTAACCCCTGTCACTATTCCGTCCAAATCTACCGTTAACTTTAACTGTTTGAGAGGTAACTATGTGTGTATCATTTTCTAACAGCTACTTTACTCCCTGTGACCCCTCAAAAATTATGTATTATATTTTGAAATTATTTCTGAACACACACAAATATGTAAAAAAATTTAAAATAATTTTAAAAATATGTATCTAGATTTAGAATCTGAAAATTTATTTATTTTTAAATAAACGATGTAACTTATTTTAAAATTTTAAAATAAGTACATATTTTAAAAATTATTTTAATTTTTTTTACATCGTTGTGTGTGTTCAGAAATAATTTGAAAATATAATACATAAACTTTGAGGGGTCACAATGGGGTAAAGTAGCTGTTAGAAACTAATATACACACTGTTACCTCTTAAACAGTTAAAGTTAACGGCGATTTGGACGAAATAGTGACTAGGGGTTACAACTTGTACGGGAATGTTAAGTTTAGGGTGCATATTGCCACGTTTTAAAGTTCAGGTACTAAACTGCGTTTGGAGCAAACCTAGGGGTTACAAAATGTAATTAACTCTTTAAATTTTTGGGTTAGTTTGCCCTGCGCATCTTGATCGAAGAAACCTATCCTACTTGTCATACCCTCTTGGTGAACTAGAACAAAAGTTTAAGAATAAACCAAATGAATATCAGAAAAAAATTATTCACAAGCTCTTCAAATAGCTGTCTAATCTTTAATCATCTCAAAAGCTACGTCGCAGAAACACAATTCAAACAACTAGAAAACAAAACTGCAACAACATACGTCGCAACCAAGAAATATAGCATAAATAATACAGTGACCCCCTCAACGGTTTACTATGAAATACAACATACATACTACAAATATCGAATATTTCTTTCTACAGCCTACATATAGGAAGAATGACTTCGAGAGCCTCGACATCAAAAATAACATAGTAAATCTTTAGAGTTCAGTTAGAAATTTAAAAACATATTACATACATATTCCACAAATAGATTTCGATAACATGTATATATATTTTAATTATAATAAATAAAATCAATTATTAAAATATGTTATAAATTATAGTACACTGTTTGTGCTTTAACATTATAGAATTCTAATATTTTTTACTGCTATACATACCATAAGTACTCAGTATTTCTGTTTAGGGTAGGGTTTGAGGAAGTTATAAAATGTAAACAGTCCTGCTAAAGACGATTTCCATGAAGACCACCGACTTAATGCACAATAATCAAAAAGGTGTGTGATACAATATTAGTCTTCATTGCTATATGAAATTGAAACAAGAGTTTGAACACAAAATTTTCTGATTATAGAGTTAAAGCTGGATTCCACATAATATATTAATATGTACATGCTATATATACAGGCACAGAGGTGCACTTTCTTCAAACAAAAGTCTCACATTCTCCAAAACTAGGAACAAAACCATGGAGGTTGAAACACCAGTGAGCACAACTATTCTAAACAATGGTGATATCCCAGATAAAGAAGAAGATGATGAGATATCACCTATAGAGCAAGTCCTCTTAACCGTGCCCACAACAGACGACCCGACCCTACCCGTATGGACTTTCCGGATGTGGGTCTTGGGCTTAATCTCCTGTGTCATGCTCTCTTTTCTTAACCAGTTCTTTTCTTACAGGAGAGAGCCACTCATCATATCTCAGATCACCGTCCAGGTGGCCACGCTGCCCATCGGACGGTTCATGGCGGCCGTCATACCCATGACTCAGTTCCGGATACCCGGGTTCGGGTCGAGGGTGTTCTCGTTGAACCCGGGTCCGTTTAACATGAAGGAGCATGTGCTTATTACGATATTTGCTAATGCTGGGAGTGCTTTTGGGAATGGCTCGGCTTATGCTGTGGGGATTGTGAATATTATCGAAGCTTTTTATCAGAGGAAGATTCATTTTATGGCTGCATGGCTTCTTATTATCACTACTCAGGTTTTGAATACTAATCCTCTCGAGTTTATTTAATTTTTTTGTTATTTCCGAGTCTGTGAACAGAGCGAGAGAGATAATATTTGAAGCGAGAGAGATAATATTTGACTGTTCGGATGCTTTGCTAACATAAGTATAGTTCTGCATGCGGAATGCGATTGCTTAGATAAAAATCTCATGATTATTCTGTTATTGGTATGAGTAACGTTAACATTTAGCTCACGAATAATTTGACTCGATTTTCAACAGGTATTGGGATATGGATGGGCGGGTTTACTGAGGAAATATGTGGTGGAACCAGCACACATGTGGTGGCCTAACACTCTTGTCCAAATCTCGCTATTCCGGTACGCTGCAATTTATCTGTCGTTTATATGAAACCCCGGTACGCTGCAATTTATCTGTCGTTTATATGAAACCCTAGCATTTTGTAATATGATGCATTCTTGTTATGATCGTTTTCTATGAGAAAGATAATGGGGTCAGAGTACGTTAAAAATGTTGTTGCAGTAACAAGGCTATAATTCAAATTATGTACATATACTAATTTACATAATAATATTAATAATAGTCATCGTCATATATAGATAAGTAAACATAAGCATGTGCAATTTCCTGCGGCGTGGAAGAAAAATTAATTGAACTGTGTGCCATGGCCCATGTTAGCACAGGCCACAGAGCCAGTTACCAGTGTTCCAGCTGATTCCTAGTAGGGCTAGCCACATGTAGTGGTCCATCATGAGTCTTGAGTATACGTATCATCAGCACTGTTGTTAAAGAGAAGTTTTAGACAATTGTAGCAGATCGATAATATCCATTTTGTCCAACTTGTCAATGCCATGTAGCTTACATTCACTAACAAGTTTAAAACTAATTAATACTATAAGATAATAATCTTGGTAAATCCGTTTCCTGGACAAATTTGAAATTAATATAATATAATGATCTTGAAAAATGCGTTTCCTTAATATTTTAAAATTTTAATTATATAAGTTTATTGCCGTCATTTCTATTAGAGGCCGTTTGGGTAGACTTAAAATAATGACTTATAATTTATACTCCCTCCGTCCTAGCAGCTTGTACGTTCACTGTTTGCATGTATTTTGAGACTCGTACTTCCATAACGTTTTTTTAATAAAAGTTTAAAAAATCAAACGTTTATTCTGGAGAAAAAATTTAAAAAAAAAATTATGAAATTATATTTTATAAGAGTCTCAAAATACGTGTCAGAAAATAACGTATCTAATATGTTCGGTATGGTCTTTCTAATGTGTGCCTAAGGGCACACAATAAACACTAACTTTCATGAAAATAACTTGTTTTTATTGGTGGAATTGGTGTGCATGCAGGGACATCAACATTTATTATTCATCCAACAATCAAAGCTTACAAAGTTACAATTCACATGAAAGCTAGTGATTATTGTGTGCATTTTTAGTAAAGTTATTTTTATTGGTGAAATTCTATGAATGATGGGATCTATAACATTTATTATTCATCTACTAATCAAAATGTATCATTATCATGAGAGTTAGTGACCATACCTTTGGACACACCAGATTTTTTTTTTTTTCGTTTGTTTTAAAATGCTTAGTGCTCTAAATATTTTGGTGTTCTTATTTTTTTTGAAACTAAATATTTTGGTGTATTCATGAATCTCGCAAAACTTTAATTTGGAAACATAAAACTGAAGCAACTATGTCAGAATAACTTAAAGTTCCTGACATATATTACTGGAACTCAATTTTCACAGCGCACTGCACGAGCGAGATGATGCAGAACTCCTCAAAGAAAACGGCGAGGCTCCCCGTCCAGGAATCTCACGTTCAAAATTCTTCGTGATCGCGCTAGGTTGCAGTTTCTGCTGGTACCTGGTCCCTAACTACTTGTTCCAGACACTGCAAAGCGTCTCATGGGTGTGCTGGGCTTATCCCAACTCTGTAACAGCGCACCAGCTTGGTTCGGGTTTCAGTGGTCTAGGAATCGGAGCGTTTACTCTGGATTGGTCCGCGGTGGCATCCTACTTGGGGAGTCCTCTCATTACTCCGTTCTTTGCCATTGTCAATGTTTTCATCGGCTATACATTGTTTGTCTATGTTGTCATTCCTCTGTCGTACTGGGGACTTAATGCCTACAGTGCCCAGACGTTTCCTATTTTCTCGTCGCAGTTGTTCACTGGAGAAGGTCAGTTGTATAACATAACTAAAATTGTTGACAAGAGTTTTGAGTTGGACAAGGGGGAGTACGCGAAGCAGGGGAGAATCAATCTGAGTACTTTCTTTGCTATTGCTTATGGAATCGGATTTGCTGCCATTGCATCCACTCTTACACACGTTGGCCTTTTCTACGGAAGGTAACTTGTGTTCTTGTTGCTACTAAACTCGTATTTATTTTCTCCTGGATTATCTGTTTGACACAAGTTGAATGCATTACTAGGGAGATTTATGCTCGTTACCGAGCTTCTAGGAAGGAGAAAATGGATGTTCACACAAGACTAATGAAGAACTACGAAGATATTCCTTCGTGGTGGTTTCACGTGCTTCTTGCTGTGACATTGCTCGTCTCTCTCTCGCTCACTGTCTTTATGAAGAAAGACATCCAGATGCCTTATTGGGGTCTTATCTTTGCCGCTTTCTTAGCTTTCATGTTCACCCTTCCGATTAGCATAATTACTGCAACTACTAACCAGGTATTCTACAACTTCGTTTTATACAGCATGTCAAATAGGTTCGTAAGAATAACATTTGTACTTGAAACTTCTCGTGCTTGTTTATGCCTAGACACCGGGTCTGAATATCATCACTGAGTATATAATGGGGCTGATTTATGTCGGAAGGCCAATAGCCAATGTCTGTTTCAAGACGTATGGATATATGAGCATGACTCAAGCAATCTCCTTCCTAAGCGATTTCAAGTTGGGTCACTACATGAAGATCCCTCCACGGTCCATGTTCCTAGTTCAGGTGTGTTCATATTCTATCTGCATAAGATGTCTGTTACTCTTGAATGTATCATAGTAGGTTTCTTACAGTATTCTTGCCTACTAGTTCCTCGGAACAATTATAGCAGGAACTGTTAATCTAAGTGTAGCATGGTGGTTATTGCACTCAATTGACCACATATGTCAAATAGATAAACTTCCATCAAACAGCCCGTGGATATGTCCCAACGATCGTGTCTTCTTTGATGCATCTGTAATCTGGGGACTGGTAGGCCCCAGGCGGATCTTCGGACCTTATGGCAACTACGGAGCACTCAATTGGTTCTTCCTAGGAGGACTTATGGGACCTGTTATAGTATGGATATTTCACAAGGCATTCCCTAAGCAAACCTGGATCCCTCTCATCAATCTTCCAGTCCTCCTCGGTGCAACTGCTGCAATGCCGCCTGCCACAGCATTGAACTACAATTCTTGGATTCTAATTGGTACAATCTTTAACTTCTTCGTGTTCAGATATAGAAAGAAATGGTGGCAGAAGTATAACTACATTCTCTCGGCTGCTCTCGATGCTGGGGTGGCTTTTATGGCGGTTCTGCTATACTTCAGCGTAAATATGGAGGGGAGGGGAATATACTGGTGGGGTACGGATAACCCGGAGCACTGCGATTTGGCTACTTGTCCAACGGCCAAGGGTGTAATTGTGGATGGTTGTCCTACTTTTTGATGTAATCTACAACCAAACCACAGTATTTTCTATGATCTCAATCTCACAAGTCATAATAGAAGTGGTTTTGAGAAGTCAAGAAGACGGTTGTATACATATGCTTCAGAATTATGATACTACAACTGTAGCTATTGTTTCCCAGTCAGTGACCTTGTATTTGTGCTTTTTCCGATTGCAATTGATGTGTCATTTGCCTCTGTCCGATGATTTTGGTTGGTTTTTATACATACATCAGCTCTTAAGTGCTTCCTAGAGGCAGAATCGGGGAAAATTACCGTAATCAATAAGAAGATTCCTAATAACATCAAAGCTAAGTAATATGCTCACCATAGTCCCTAGAACAAGAGATACATTTCAAATCAGATAGTCTGCAACAAATTGAAGATACTCTTCTGCTGTTTAAGCCTTCTAGAGGGACTACAATAACAGAACTTAAGTTTTCGGTAATAGTCAAGTAAGAGTAGCTTTTAACTTTTGGCTAAAAGAAAAAAAGAGTAGCTTTTAACTAGAGAGCAAATATAGGAATACAAAACAATTATAAGTGTACTTTTAACATTGATAATGACAAATATGAACACATTAAATTACGTATATCAAATCCTGAGATAAAACTGAAGAAGGTGGTTAACAAAATTGATTTTTGCCTTGGCTGTTGCAACACAACCAATTAGCTTGCTGTATATCCAAGAGAAAGTGACATGGTCAAAGCAAAGTATTTAAATCTAAATCCTGACTAGAACCTGCGGTGCAGAACTTCTCCTCACGACTCCCATGGAGCACAACTCGTTTAAAATTTCCAGTGCTTCCTTGGCTAGTCCTTCAAAAGCTAAACCTTCAACAAGAATAGTGTAAGTAGCTTCAGTAGGTTTACATCCTTTCGCTACCATATTAACTAGGAAGTCAATGGCACGATCAGTTCTTCGTGCCTTACAGAGCCCAAGCATGATAGAATTGTAGGTAACAGCATTAGGTCTGATTCCCAGTTCTTCCAAGTCACGAAAGAATTTAATGGCCTCCTCAATCTTTCCTTCTCTGCTAAGCCCTCCCAGAAGTGAAGAATATGTAATTATATCAGGCTTAAGATTCTTTTCTCGCATTTCATCTAACAGGGTAATAGCAGATTCTGTTTTCCCCATTTTTGCTAGCCCATCGATCACAGTATTGTAAGTGATCAAAACTGGCGAGCAACCTTTGCTACTTAGCTGATTAAGTATCTCGACTGCGATATCAACTTTTCCATCTTTGCATAAAGCAGTTAGCATGGTATTATAGGTCACAATATCAGGGTAACACCCTCGAGACACCATAATCTCTAAATATTCAATTGCCCTGTCCATCTTCTTCTCTTGGCAGAATCCATGAATCAAAGGATTATAACTTAACGAATTAGGAGTGCATCCATGCTGAGGCATCCTCTCCAATATATCAATCGCTCGACCCAATAATCCTTTCCTACATAAGAAATTAATCAATATGTTGAAGGTAACAACACTAGGAGAAAACCCTTTGCGAACCATCTCAGTCAAAAGTTTCTCAGCATCCATCCACCTACCAGTACTACACATGCTACGCAGAATTATATTATATGTTATCACGTTTGGCTGGCAACCATGTGATGGCATATTGTCCAAGAATTTTATTGCTTCATTCAACCGCCCTTCCTTGCATATACCATTGATTAGGACATTATAAGTAACAACATCCGGTTTACAGCCTTTACTCCTCATTTCATCCAACAGCTTCATTCCTTGACCTACCCCAACTTCCTTACAAGTAGCTTCAATCAGAATCGTGTACGTTATCACATCAGGATAACACTCCCTCTGTAACTGCCTTTGAAGAACTTCCATTGCCTGTTTCAATTTCCCACTATCACATAAACTGCGCAAGATGGTATTATAAGTAACAACATCCGGAGCAACACTCATCCGATCCAAGATCTCCAATGCATCATCAATCTCTCCCACCTTACAGTACCCCCTAATCAACACATTGTAAGTAATAACATCAGGAACAGCACCCGATTCCTCAATAATTTCCAAAACCCTAGTAGCTTTCTTAGTATTCCGAAGTCGACAAAACCCACGAATCATACTGGTACAATGCACAATATCAGGAATATCACCTCTATAAACCATGTTCTCTAGAAACCTAAACGCCTCCTCCAACTGCCCATTTCTAACCAGTCTCCGAAGATTATTATTACTCTCGTATTCCTCAAAATTCCGCGAAGCATAATACTGACTCGAATTAGAACTCGAACCACCCCCATTCTTAAAATCAAGATTAGACACATGCCCATTTGAGCTCAAACTCTCAGACTTGAGAATAGCACATACCGAACTCCCCCTTTTCTTTCGAAAACCCTCCTTTCTCCCCCACCCATTACACTTTTCACCAGAAAGAACAAGAAAACATGACTTGTCCTCATCAAACACTCTCACTGAACCAATTGTAAAACAAGCTCTTACACTAACTTTAGACCCTAAAGGTTGAATCTTTCTACTATTTTCTCTACAATCAGACTGAAATAAGCAAAACCCTTCAAGGTTTTGCTGTACAGGCACAACTAAATCCATAATCTCAACACTCTAGCCTTATTGTATGAAAATTATTCCAAAAAGTTCAACACTTTATACTAAACATGCTCAAGAACACATACAAAATAGAGCAAATATGTGTGGATTAGAAAGCTCACTGTTTGATAAATTGCTGCTGAGGGAACACGGCTTTGGAGACCTGTGTAAGAGAGTTGGCTGTATATATTGCAGCAGCTTATCCTCAAGCGAAACAGATTTTAACCAAGATATTTGTACTGATTTTGTGAAAATAGAAAGATAAAAAAATATTTGTACTGTATATATCAGTGAATATATGTAATGGCCACTGATGGGCTAATGAAAATGTGAAAGTTCAATTATGGGCTTTCTTGGAGGCCCAAGTACTAACAAAGAAAGTGTTTAGGTAAAGGAAAAATATGCCTTTTTGTTCTGGTAAATCCGGTCCAGTTTGAAATCAAGTTTGTATTTTAACCAAATTATAGAAAATTAAAAGTTGAATAAAAGATTGAAAATTTTAGAAGTATTTTAATTTTTGTAAAATTAAATTTTTATTAATAGCCGTGATCGTAGAAATTAAAAATGAAACTAGTGTTGATTCAGAATTTATCAGAATTTTTTTAAATAGACTAGAAATTTTAGTCAAATTAGTAGATAAAATCGATAATTTTGAAAAATCAGATATTTTTAAAATAACAGTTGGTAACTGTGACATCCCTCAGATCCGGGGGTCTGGATCTGGTGCCACGTGGACAAAAATCAATTTAAACCTGTATTTCCGGAAGAAGGTAAAACATATATTTCAAAATCTGGATTTTTAAAAGAGATTTAAATCAAAATCACTTTGACCCCCTAACAACAGGATCGCAAATAGGTTACAGCATTGAAACCAGAACCCAAACTATAAAATCTTTTTACAACTTAAACTACGTTATCAGCTAAACTTCGGTAAGAAGGATAACTGATAACCAATAAATAAAAACCATCTACAACTGAATTGAAATAATTCAACTCTAACCATACTAGTCTCGCAGCCACCTCCCTAGCAGTCTCGCCTAGCATTACTCTTACGCGCAGCTTACCCAGGTGACCACCTTAATCCTTAGCTGCAAGGGTTAGAAATAATAGCAAGAGTGAGCAATGCTCAGCAAGTATAACACTAAATTTTTAACAATGCCATACTATCTGAATTAAATCAAATATTTGTAACAGAGATTCAGTTCTAGGTTCCCCTCAAATTAATTGAAGTTCAATTACATACTGCCACCCTTTTTTATAAAAATTTCGATTACAATGGGTCCAAGCTATTCTTTTATCAGAATATAGTCCATTTATAAGAATATTTAATTATTAACTTCCTTTCAACTCATCTGACAATACGGGTGATCAGCCACGTAAAGTCCTCCGTCTCGGGCACTGGATCTAAGTCCCACCGACGACGGATCGTTCCGGGCACTGGATCTAAGTCCCACCGGTAACGACACTAGGGTACCCACTAGGCATCTAATTGGCCTCAACAGTTGGACTAGGTTTACTAGCCTCTTACGCTAACTTTTACAGTTCCCAAGACAATAGAATCCTTATCCCGGGCCTCGGACATAACATCCTCCCGGTGACCATTATTGGTGTCCCGGGCCCCGGACATAAAGTCCTCCCGGTGACAATTATTGGTGCCCCGGGCCCCGGACATAAAGTCCTCCCGGTGACAATTATTGGTGCCCCGGGCCTCGGACATAAAGTCCTCCCGGTGACAATTATTGGTATACACAATAGGCATCTTGCTCGCTTTTCTGATTGGCTATTCACTAGCCCCGGCTATTCACTAGCCCCGGCTATTCACTAGCCCTCGGCTATTCACTAGCCCTTCACCATATGTATTTATTTCTTTCGCAACCATATATATATTTATTCAAAAACTCTTCTTTTCTTATTTCAAATCAGCACCATATAACTCAATGTAACCAAGTAGCTATCTCAGCTATCAAGAACATAATATATGTCTAGCAATGTTGTCAACTGCAGATCTAACAATAGAAATATTTAACTTATCTTTAATCACACGAGAAAGATAACAATGCTTGCCCTTTCAATATAAATGCAGAATAGAATTACTTGCAGTAATTACAAGTTGAGAATAGAAATACTTGCTAACTGCAAGGGAAAGATAGATAGAAGTACTTGCTCTTTAAATAAAAGAGAAGAATAGAAATACTTGCCTCTAATTGCAAGAGAAAGTTAGAATTACTTGCCTCAACTCCGATGTCTAGCCACGATTCTAATAGCACTACATTGCACAACCATATCTTTCTAAGTAGCTTCCGACAATATTCTTTCTACGTCTTGTCTTCTCAGATATTTCTTGCTTCAAGTTGCAACACCATCAAATTAATAATGAACATTTTCGATACACACGTCTTGATTATTCTACACGATAGTAGGATAATATCTAAGTCTTCGGATTAGAAGAACTAGCTGATTCTAAATATTATAAGAATCACGAACATCTACCCTTCGCATATCCATATATAATAAACATGAATATATACAGATATCCACATAGCAATATATACACATTGGATCAGTCAACACATAATCACATAATCAATAAACAATCGATAGATATTCCAGTTCAAATAGAATATACTGCCATCAAGTATCAATTATTTAGTAATAAATAAACACCTTAATTTCTAATAAAAATTCGGCAACATCTCCTCTGTTTATAGGCTTATCCACCTGTTTTCAATACCAACAACCAGCCAATACTATTTCCAACACATGAATTATAATATAAAAAGATGTCTTGACTTGCAGTAAACACATAAGAAAATCTTTCCGCACGATTGCTTGTTCACTATACACAAAATACATTTAATAAGATATACAAGGCCAACTGAGCCAATCAATTAATAATCAATCGTATGCAATTAATCAAGTATAACTTCATATTATGCACCAACAAAGAAAGAAAACTAGAGCAAATAGTTTAAATAGCCCTTACTCTATGATTTTTAATAAATTGAAAATTTATCGATATAATACGAAATTTTTATGAGACACTCCTACACATTATTCCAACCTACAGTAAAATTTTCAGAAAGAAACTCCAAGCTTAAAGCAGTAAAACAGGCATGTCAATTAGGCACCAGAAACTGTCTTGAAAAACCAGCCCGACGCTAAGATTTTTTAATAAATAGAAAAATTGGTCTGATTGTATAAAATTTTAACAGCACATTCCAGACTCCAATATCAAACTCCATTAAAATTTTCATAAGTAAATACCAAGTTAAAGGTAGCAAAACAGGGCCTGGAACAGGACAAACCTGCCCAGAATTTTCTGCGCACCTCGCACTAAAACATACATCTCTTTTAGCTCGTTTAATGAAATTTCGAAATTCTTTTTCGTACTTGATCTAGACTTCAAGTAGCACATTATTACATAAAGATTAAGCACATAACTGAACTCAATTAACCCAGAATTATACTGCAAAATAGACCAGCGACGGCCAAAACTTTCTAAGTCAAGTATGAATAATTCTAAATCTTTAATTCACTACTTAAACTCTTAAAATACCACCCCAAAAACATTATCAGCATACTCGTACCCATATTTTCAATCTCATACACTCTCTTCTCCATCCAACCCTCCTTCCATCAGTTTCCATCACACCAGTCCCATAGACTGCCTAATCAATAGCCTTAGATCAGCCTTCTTATTCAATTTCAATTAACACCCGCACCTGCCCTGCTAACACCTCCGACAAACCAACACGGTATTTACACCCACATAAATCACACAACCTACTAGAACACACACAGAAGCGACAACACATACCTTTAGGCTGTTATACACACCTGTACAAACATCACAGCCACGTACCAGCAGCCTCTCCCAACCCCCTGCTTTGTTTACACACAAAGTAACTATTTACACACATAAACTAGTACACCTGTACAGGGCAGTTATACACACCACCCACACAACAGGACACACGCACACAATCTTCCGCAGCCCTCTGTAGTAGCTCCATCTATTCCCCTCTATACACCCCAAGCTCACCCTACGCAACAGCTCCCTCCGCTCACCTCTATCAGCGGCGAAACAAATCACCGCCATCACCGATTCAACCACACCACCCCTGATTACAAGCCCAAACGAACAAACACAATCAAGTATATAGGTGTATTTATATAAATAGATAGGGAGATACCAAAAGAAGTTGACAAGAATCGAGAGTTGATTACTTGTTTTCGCGCGCGTAACCATCTCTGCACCCCAATCCCTAATTCCCAAACTCTGTTGCTCCCCCAATTTCAATTGCTGTGTGTATATCCTCTATTTGTTTTCTAAATAGAACTATTTATATTTTAACAAAATTCACACCCACAATTCAATAAATAAGCTATTTTAACAATTTGGGGCTAAAAATATCTTCCAAATTTAAACATAAAAGTTTATAAAAATTTTAATTATCCCGAATACAGAATAATTGCAAATATAATATTTTTACAACCTTTTTCTACTTTTACAAATAATGCTCAAAATCATTGTTAATTAACAAATAATTAATACAATTATCTGCAACTTTCAAATATTTCTGAATCCGACAGAAATATAGAAATACTAATGTTTGTATATTTTAGTAATTTAAATCGGATTAAATCATTAGGCTCAAATAAAACAAGCTTTGATTTCAAAATCAAAGGATAAATTTGATTTATTAAAAAGGATACAATAATTCAAAATTCTGAACTAATTGCTCACACAAACAAAATAACCAAATAAGAAGCACATTTAACATGTACCACACTTAAATCATATAATTGCAAAAAAAAACTTTTCAAGCTACACCTGAAAATACTATCCACATAATATTTCAAATAATAAAATTCTCGATATTTCACTGGACTGGGAATAAAATATAAAAATTTTATTCCTCATCTTTTA
The DNA here is from genome assembly GCF_001625215.2 of Daucus carota subsp. sativus. Lineage (NCBI taxonomy): Eukaryota > Viridiplantae > Streptophyta > Magnoliopsida > Apiales > Apiaceae > Daucus > Daucus carota. Next base: position 43,522,509 of record NC_030385.2, on the reverse strand, counting down.
GAAAATCATAAAATAAAATATTTCGAAAAATCCGGATTATCACAATCTACCCCCCTTAAAAGGATTCCGTCCTCGGAATCAACGGAGAGAAGACTAAAACGTAATATTTCTTTATTCTTTAGTACCGTTTCCTCCTGATAGAATGTTGCGTATCTAAATGAGGACAGGGAGTCATTGTGTCCCCTATAATTAGAGTTGTTCATCTCAGTTAGAGTAGAAAAATATAAAAGGGTTCATAATTAACTTAACAATGGTTGCCTTTAATTGGAGAAAAGTTTCATGCGCACCTGGGGTTCAAATAGGGAATAGATTCCAAATGTGCTGAATTCGAAAGAAAAGTGATCAGAAATGATACCACAAGCACTGGCATCATTCTATAATTTCAAGAGTGAAAAATATACTCTTAAAGAGAAATATTCTCTTTAATGAACGTCTCGCTGAAAGAGATGTTAAAACAATCACTGATAGAGAAATAATCAATTTAATCAGTCAATTGAAGAAGGTATTGCCAAGATTCTCACAAGTGTCTTCTTACTTGATTCCTCTGATGGCTTATCTTGATTCCAAGAATTCTTTTCAGCACTCTTGGTGATCGCTTGCATATATTATCGTTGACTTATAATAGTCTCTATAGATTCCGTCACCGATATCCATGTTAGTAGGTCCTATCGAGCTTGGTGTTGTCAGAAGTCATGTCCAGCTTTATACAATCGGCCTTGTAGAGCGTTGACGCTCAAACCTACTTATAGGTACTATATCAAATAATCTAACATGGATTCTACATAAATTCTCAATTTGAGAACTACACTCCTGACTTCTCATCACCAATCTCATACTCATCTACCAAATCCATATGTCTCTATAAGAAACAATAGATAACCCTCTATCCAACCCTCTAGGAATGGTAGAGATGATAAGGAACATTCTAGGTTAGACATGTCAATCCACAAGTCTAGCGGACACTGATTACTCAGAAAGTCATCCTCAAGCTCTAGAAGATTGGAAGCTAAAGGTATGCTATCATGTCTCTCCCGATATCCAACTCATTAGTTCTAGAGTTAGGAACTATGATATACCAAATGATTACTCAGAATCAATATTCTAACTCCATCTCAGTTCCATAGACAAATACTATATCCAATAGTCTCAACTTGCCTCTATATGAGGTTCCATTAAACACATTTCTATTACAATCTATATTCTGATTTCAATAACTTATAACCTACAGCTCTGATACCAACTGTGACATCCCTCAGATCCAGGGGTCTGGATCTGGTGCCACGTGGACAAAAATCAATTTAAACCTGTATTTCCGGAAGAAGGTAAAACATATATTTCAAAATCTGGATTTTTAAAAGAGATTTAAATCAAAATCACTTTGACCCCCTAACAACAGGATCGCAAATAGGTTACAGCATTGAAACCAGAACCCAAACTATAAAATCTTTTTACAACTTAAACTACGTTATCAGCTAAACTTCGGTAAGAAGGATAACTGATAACCAATAAATAAAAACCATCTACAACTGAATTGAAATAATTCAACTCTAACCATACTAGTCTCGCAGCCACCTCCCTAGCAGTCTCGCCTAGCATTACTCTTACGCGCAGCTTACCCAGGTGACCACCTTAATCCTTAGCTGCAAGGGTTAGAAATAATAGCAAGAGTGAGCAATGCTCAGCAAGTATAACACTAAATTTTTAACAATGCCATACTATCTGAATTAAATCAAATATTTGTAACAGAGATTCAGTTCTAGGTTCCCCTCAAATTAATTGAAGTTCAATTACATACTGCCACCCTTTTTTATAAAAATTTCGATTACAATGGGTCCAAGCTATTCTTTTATCAGAATATAGTCCATTTATAAGAATATTTAATTATTAACTTCCTTTCAACTCATCTGACAATACGGGTGATCAGCCACGTAAAGTCCTCCGTCTCGGGCACTGGATCTAAGTCCCACCGACGACGGATCGTTCCGGGCACTGGATCTAAGTCCCACCGGTAACGACACTAGGGTACCCACTAGGCATCTAATTGGCCTCAACAGTTGGACTAGGTTTACTAGCCTCTTACGCTAACTTTTACAGTTCCCAAGACAATAGAATCCTTATCCCGGGCCTCGGACATAACATCCTCCCGGTGACCATTATTGGTGTCCCGGGCCCCGGACATAAAGTCCTCCCGGTGACAATTATTGGTGCCCCGGGCCCCGGACATAAAGTCCTCCCGGTGACAATTATTGGTGCCCCGGGCCTCGGACATAAAGTCCTCCCGGTGACAATTATTGGTATACACAATAGGCATCTTGCTCGCTTTTCTGATTGGCTATTCACTAGCCCCGGCTATTCAATAGCCCTCGGCTATTCACTAGCCCTTCACCATATGTATTTATTTCTTTCGCAACCATATATATATTTATTCAAAAACTCTTCTTTTCTTATTTCAAATCACCACCATATAACTCAATGTAACCAAGTAGCTATCTCAGCTATCAAGAACATAATATATGTCTAGCAATGTTGTCAACTGCAGATCTAACAATAGAAATATTTAACTTATCTTTAATCACACGAGAAAGATAACAATGCTTGCCCTTTCAATATAAATGCAGAATAGAATTACTTGCAGTAATTACAAGTTGAGAATAGAAATACTTGCTAACTGCAAGGGAAAGATAGATAGAAGTACTTGCTCTTTAAATAAAAGAGAAGAATAGAAATACTTGCCTCTAATTGCAAGAGAAAGTTAGAATTACTTGCCTCAACTCCGATGTCTAGCCACGATTCTAATAGCACTACATTGCACAACCATATCTTTCTAAGTAGCTTCCGACAATATTCTTTCTACGTCTTGTCTTCTCAGATATTTCTTGCTTCAAGTTGCAACACCATCAAATTAATAATGAACATTCTCGATACACACGTCTTGATTATTCTACACGATAGTAGGATAATATCTAAGTCTTCGGATTAGAAGAACTAGCTGATTCTAAATATTATAAGAATCACGAACATCTACCCTTCGCATATCCATATATAATAAACATGAATATATACAGATATCCACATAGCAATATATACACATTGGATCAGTCAACACATAATCACATAATCAATAAACAATCGATAGATATTCCAGTTCAAATAGAATATACTGCCATCAAGTATCAATTATTTAGTAATAAATAAACACCTTAATTTCTAATAAAAATTCGGCAACATCTCCTCTGTTTATAGGCTTATCCACCTGTTTTCAATACCAACAACCAGCCAATACTATTTCCAACACATGAATTATAATATAAAAAGATGTCTTGACTTGCAGTAAACACATAAGAAAATCTTTCCGCACGATTGCTTGTTCACTATACACAAAATACATTTAATAAGATATACAAGGCCAACTGAGCCAATCAATTAATAATCAATCGTATGCAATTAATCAAGTATAACTTCATATTATGCACCAACAAAGAAAGAAAACTAGAGCAAATAGTTTAAATAGCCCTTACTCTATGATTTTTAATAAATTGAAAATTTATCGATATAATACGAAATTTTTATGAGACACTCCTACACATTATTCCAACCTACAGTAAAATTTTCAGAAAGAAACTCCAAGCTTAAAGCAGTAAAACAGGCATGTCAATTAGGCACCAGAAACTGTCTTGAAAAACCAGCCCGACGCTAAGATTTTTTAATAAATAGAAAAATTGGTCTGATTGTATAAAATTTTAACAGCACATTCCAGACTCCAATATCAAACTCCATTAAAATTTTCATAAGTAAATACCAAGTTAAAGGTAGCAAAACAGGGCCTGGAACAGGACAAACCTGCCCAGAATTTTCTGCGCACCTCGCACTAAAACATACATCTCTTTTAGCTCGTTTAATGAAATTTCGAAATTCTTTTTCGTACTTGATCTAGACTTCAAGTAGCACATTATTACATAAAGATTAAGCACATAACTGAACTCAATTAACCCAGAATTATACTGCAAAATAGACCAGCGACGGCCAAAACTTTCTAAGTCAAGTATGAATAATTCTAAATCTTTAATTCACTACTTAAACTCTTAAAATACCACCCCAAAAACATTATCAGCATACTCGTACCCATATTTTCAATCTCATACACTCTCTTCTCCATCCAACCCTCCTTCCATCAGTTTCCATCACACCAGTCCCATAGACTGCCTAATCAATAGCCTTAGATCAGCCTTCTTATTCAATTTCAATTAACACCCGCACCTGCCCTGCTAACACCTCCGACAAACCAACACGGTATTTACACCCACATAAATCACACAACCTACTAGAACACACACAGAAGCGACAACACATACCTTTAGGCTGTTATACACACCTGTACAAACATCACAGCCACGTACCAGCAGCCTCTCCCAACCCCCTGCTTTGTTTACACACAAAGTAACTATTTACACACATAAACTAGTACACCTGTACAGGGCAGTTATACACACCACCCACACAACAGGACACACGCACACAATCTTCCGCAGCCCTCTGTAGTAGCTCCATCTATTCCCCTCTATACACCCCAAGCTCACCCTACGCAACAGCTCCCTCCGCTCACCTCTATCAGCGGCGAAACAAATCACCGCCATGACCGATTCAACCACACCACCCCTGATTACAAGCCCAAACGAACAAACACAATCAAGTATATAGGTGTATTTATATAAATAGATAGGGAGATACCAAAAGAAGTTGACAAGAATCGAGAGTTGATTACTTGTTTTCGCGCGCGTAACCATCTCTGCACCCCAATCCCTAATTCCCAAACTCTGTTGCTCCCCCAATTTCAATTGCTGTGTGTATATCCTCTATTTGTTTTCTAAATAGAACTATTTATATTTTAACAAAATTCACACCCACAATTCAATAAATAAGCTATTTTAACAATTTGGGGCTAAAAATATCTTCCAAATTTAAACATAAAAGTTTATAAAAATTTTAATTATCCCGAATACAGAATAATTGCAAATATAATATTTTTACAACCTTTCTCTACTTTTACAAATAATGCTCAAAATCATTGTTAATTAACAAATAATTAATACAATTATCTGCAACTTTCAAATATTTCTGAATCCGACAGAAATATAGAAATACTAATGTTTGTATATTTTAGTAATTTAAATCGGATTAAATCATTAGGCTCAAATAAAACAAGCTTTGATTTCAAAATCAAAGGATAAATTTGATTTATTAAAAAGGATACAATAATTCAAAATTCTGAACTAATTGCTCACACAAACAAAATAACCAAATAAGAAGCACATTTAACATGTACCACACTTAAATCATATAATTGCAAAAAAAAACTTTTCAAGCTACACCTGAAAATACTATCCACATAATATTTCAAATAATAAAATTCTCGATATTTCACTGGACTGGGAATAAAATATAAAAATTTTATTCCTCATCTTTTAGAAAATCATAAAATAAAATATTTCGAAAAATCCGGATTATCACAGTAACACACTTTCAAAACACAGAATCTCTTTCTTTCAAAAAAAAAAACACCATATTTTCTTCGTATTATTTAAATAACACCTCTTTAAATATATTTATTTATTACATAATATTTTGAAAGGCTGAGCAACTATTTTAATAAATATTATATATTATATTATTTCCTCATATTTTTGGTTCAAAGAATCGTACTACGTTGAAAACAAAATTTTATTATCGAGTCCAGTTGGTTCCGGTGTATGGAAATACTGACGCGTATTTGCAACGGTAACAATCTCTCTCGACTCTTGGCTATCATCATCTCTCTCCGTCGAGATTTTCACTTTCTCCCTCTCAGAACCACCAATTTCACAATCCTCAAACTGATTTCGTGTAAATTGCGAGCGCCCGCACACACACAATTAGTGGAATCAAACTAAACTTGAGGCCAAGCAAGGATCGTATCATATTACACATATGGCTGTTCTATACATCGTTTAGAATTATTTAATCTATTTTATGGGGACTCGCGACAAAATCAAATCGGTTGTGAAAAAGCTTTTTACTCGCAGAAGTTCTACCTCAGGTAATTAATTTTACCGCAAATTTTCATGTATATGATTAGCGGTAACGGAATTAAAAATTTTGAAGTTCAGTCGGAATTTGGATAATACGCAGGGATTCAGAATAGAATTGTCTGTTAATATTTGAAGATCAGCGCGATTATGTACATAATATGTATTGTGTCATTTATACTCGCGTAATATACTTAAATATTTGTGCAGCATTGTAAAATGGGGTACAGTGGGATTGAATTGAGTTAGAAATATGTAGGAATCAATTTTGTTGCACACTATTAAATGCGATTCTCTTCCTACTTAGGTATCCAGTGTTCCCTAAATATCGGTTAGTTTTGTTTGGAAACAATTGGCTAATGCTAAACTGAGGACAGATTTTAGCCTTTCTCCGTAATTTAGGAAGCACACATATTAAATTTGCGGCACGAGATGTTATCACTAGACTTTTGACTAGGAAAATTGTGGTTTGTGCGTAGAATTGTGCTGTTATTCCATTAATCTTTCGCATATAGTTATTAGTGTAACGTTTTTGCAGGTACAGGATATATGCCGCCAAACGGGGTCAGATTGTTTGTCCAGGGCAACCATGTATGTTAATTGCTAAATCCAGCCTCTGTAGTATGTGTTGTTGTACGTGCTTAACTATTTTTCTGTTCACTTTTCAATTTTCGTTTTAATGATGAACTTTGATCTTTTTTTTTTATAACATGACTGTATGTACAAGGTGATGGCCTTATAGACTGTAAGAAGTTAGTAAGAGTCCTAATTTGTTATATTAGATGTTCATCCATTTAGGTGAAATGAGATTTGTTTTATTACAGGTGGTGATTGATAATGGTATCCTCCAAGTCACACTGTCTAATCCAGATGGCATAGTCACGGGAATACGATATAACGGCGTTGACAATTTACTTGAAGTTCTTAATAAAGAAGATAATCGAGGGTAACTGATTAAAAATGTTGCATTATCTTGTAATTTTCTTTTGTTCTCAAGTAAGTTGCAAAGTTGACATAGCAGGATTACCGAATTGTTATTTATAGGTACTGGGATATTGTGTGGAATGCACTTGATGGAACAAAGAAGGGTGGAACATTTGAAGTGTATGTTGCCACCATATGTGTATATACGTGCAAATGTAAACTTGACTGTATAATATTGTATTAATGCTTATATTTGCACTATAATTGTTTATGCAGATTTAAAGCGACGAAGTTCAATGTTATTGTAGAAACAGAAGACCAAGTTGAGGTTTCATTTTCAAGACCATGGGACCCTTCTCTGCTGGGGAAGCTTGCTCCCATAAATATTGACAAAAGGTTTCTTATAATCTATAAAGATACCATGGAAGTTTTGGTGCCTTAACAAATTTATATCAGTTCACAAATCACAACATATTTTTCTTTGATAGGTTTGTATTGCTCCGTGGTTGTTCAGGCTTCTATACTTATGCCATTTATGAACACTTGGGGTCCGAGGAATGGCCTGGCTTCAGCATTGGTGAAACCAGAATCGCTTTCAAGCTAAGAAAAGACAAGTATCATCCTCTATATTCTATTTAAATTTTAAATTACTGAAATCGATAAATAATTTTTTTTGCTTTATCGATGTAATCAAGGTAGTATGTAATATTTGTATAAAATAAATGGAAAACTTAGGTATTTAAGTGCAACTCTATGTGGCTATAGCGTAAAAAAATCCTGCTAGATCTGAGAGAATATTGATTTTGTACTATTATTAGTAAATTATAGTATTTAGGACCTTCTGGACAGGAGAGTAACTACTTAGAATTAATTTTGGTCTTCAAGAGCTAAAGGAAAAGAGTTAGCGCTTACTGGACCCTCTGACTCATTGCTTGTTGGCTCAAGTACCCTACAAGGATATCTGAAATAAATAGGAAGTATGTTGACACATGTGAAATCTATGAATCTGATAAACAAAAATCCCAATTTTTCTTAATGTTCTTACGCCAGCCCAAGAATTTTTTTTCGATTATGTTTTAACTACTACTTATATGGCACTTGAACCCTCTTTAAGAGCTAATATGTACTTGAATAAACAGGTTTCAATATATGGCTGTGGACGATAATAGGCAAAGATGGATGCCCCTGCCGGATGATCGTTTACCTAGGAGAAGTCAACCACTTGCCTATGGAGAAGCTGTCCGATTAATCAATCCAATAAATCCTGAGCTTTATGGAGAGGTCACTTCTCTTTCAACACTTCGTTTTATATCTATAAATTTAAAGCATCAAATATTAAAATCATTTTTTATTATTAAGAGAAATCATTCCGAATAATGCAGTGAAGTAATTTTTCTAAGGATCAGTGTAGTTAAATCATCTTTGCTCCACTAGTTGCAAGGTGTTGAAAATGATATATTTTTGTAATAATTCAAGTAACATATAATTGTAAGGGGTATCTACACATATAATAAAGAGAACATGAAGGGAAGTGTCTTGAATACATACTGTACTAAAAAGGCCAATTTACAAATTTGCCACTGATCTACGGCTTTACACATTATTTTTATGCTAATTTCATATCTGCTAATTTCTCTTGTATCTCAACATGTACTTTCACATCTTTAATTTGGCCTAAACTATCGACAAAAAATGATATATACATGCACTTGATACTTGGTGGCTTCTAGGTGAATAGTAAAGACCTATGAGATCTAAAGTTAATTTATCGTGCCTACCCCTATTGTGATTGTGAGGCACATATATTGGCGAGCATCTTTTCACTCATTAAGGGACTCTGTGATGCACGTTTGTAAATTTCATTAACATACTTAATAGCTATTCATCTTGAAGGAGCACCCTTGAATTCCTAAATAAATAAAATTGCTTAAAATATCATCCTACCAAGTAGAGTTTTTTTTATACCATTCCTTTGGTTTAATGTTTATTGTGCAGGTAGATGACAAATACCAATATTCTTGTGAGAACAATAATCTTAAGGTCCATGGATGGATTTCTATGGCGCCACCTGTGGGGTTCTGGCAAATTACACCTAGTGACGAGTTTAGATCTGGTGGACCTGTCAAGCAGAACCTCACTTCACATGTGGGGCCCACTTGTCTAGCTGTAAGTTTAGAACATAAATTATACTGATTCAGCTTCTGCATTCAGGTCTTTATTGATAAAAAGAAAATTGGTAATCTTGTGTGAAAAGTTGATGGTCATGATTTGCTGAAAACATAAAGTTTTGTCAGGTGTTTCTTAGCGGTCACTACGCTGGTGACGACTTGTGCCCAAAAATCGGACAGGGTGAGTACTGGAAGAAAGTTTTTGGTCCAGTATTCATTTATCTGAATTCTGCAATGAATGGAAGTCATCCGCGAACACTCTGGGATGATGCAAAAAACCAGGTCGTGTTACCAAATAAAATATGTTTGCCTCTTAATATGATATAATTTGATTAAAGATATTAGTGAGGAGAATATAGAGGAAATTATGTGTAATATTATTTCTCTATATCACTTAGTTACAACCAGGGCTGATCTTATATAGCCTATTTACATATCAATTAGTTTAATACATGATCAATTACATTATTACAGAATAACAAACGAATAATTAATCCCCAGAAATCTGGAGGCAGATTAGGAAACCTTAATGCTAACATGATATGATTTTATTTTCTGTCATTCAGATCTTAATTCAATGTTTTTATATATCAAAGCTAGTTGGGTGTTGATTGTTCAGATTAATTTTTAGATGATGATTGAAGTTCAAAGTTGGCCCTACAGTTTTCCAGCATCGGAGGACTTTCCATCGTCTGATAAACGTGGTAGTGTCAGCGGTAGACTATTAGTCAAGGACAGGTATCTGCTTATCTCTTAGTTATTCTTAACTGATTATCCAGTACAATATATGAACTTGATTATATTTTTTGGCCTTAATTATTGTTTTAAATGATCTCTCAGTTATATGAGCAGTGATCTGATACCAGCTACTGGTGCTTATGTGGGATTAGCCCGACCAGGAGATGTAGGTTCTTGGCAAAGAGAATGCAAGGTGATATAGTTAGAATTATGAGTGACCCATAATTTCTGATTTCCAAATACAAAATAGAGTGCCTTTTGCATTATATTCCAACACTTTCGTACACTTGAAAGCCCATTTTTGGGTTGAAGAGTAGACTACAAACACCTATCTTTGCGGCTTTATTTTGCCTTTGTTTCTATAATAAATTATGAAAACATCAGGGGTGGCAGGGTTTGACCGACCTCGAGTCCTCTATTTGATCTCTGATACCATGTTAAGTGGGCGCCAAAAATGACTTTTACCATAAACATTATATTCTAACAAGATATTTATTATACTGTTGACAAGATATTTGTTGTATTGTTGGAATAAATCGGGCAGTCTCTTTAGAACACAAATTTTCGGTAGGCGAGCAGGGAATATGGGACGAGTTACCATAACAGCCCAACTTTTCAAGCTATTAATTTGAGGAATTATTCAAAATAAAACATAAATTTCATAAACTCTTCGAGTATCATTCTAAAATATCATAAATAAACTACTAAAAATCTAAACCAAGGTAAGTCGCAATTTATTTTAAAGCAAAATCATTTGAGTCAGAACTCCTTAATTAAACATCTAATAAGCAAAATCATTTATCCAAGGCACTTGTCCCATCCCAAAAGAATCCAAAGTTGAGCCATCTTAAATTTCACAGTTAGGTAGGGTCACATGTAATATTCACAATTTTTTTTTATTTATGATGTATATATTTTGTGTAAATTTTTAGGAAAGTATTTTATTATTCAAGATTTAATTAATATTTTCTTTAAATGTTGTTAATTTCAGAATTTGTATAAAATGTAGTGAAATGATAATATTAAGTTTGTTTATTTTTTTAATGTTGGTTTAGGTTTAGTTGGTATCGCATTATCATTGGTCGCTATTAAGATAAGTTTACTCTTCGTACTTTGCGGATTATATATAAATGTTTTATGTTTGCAATTATTTTGTCACGAAAATTTGGTTCAAGGATATTTTATTCATAAGAAATTTCTAGCTAACTCTGGAGTCTGGCCTTTGAAATCGTTAGTAATTGTGTATCGTTCGGGAACTAGCTTTTGATACCTTACGAGAGTGTGTTTTGCATAGTTTATGATATCTTAGTAGGACAAGACTATTGATACCTATGAACCTATTGTAATCCCAGATATGTGATCCTATCGAATTGTGAATTTAGGTATATGAATATAATATTTTGACTTTTGATTATGAAAGTTTGTAGACTCGGTCTGCTAATTATTTTGAACAAGTTTCTTGGCGGCCTGTGTAGCTCACTCCTTGGGGACTCTCAAGTGTTTAGCATGGGCTCAGCTTTTTCAAGTGTCTTAAAAATAATGATTTTAGTTATGTGATGTTTAATTGAGCATCTATGACTCCAAGGATTTGGATTTAAAATAAATTATATGACCTAGCCCGGTTTCGGATTTTGAGTAGTTTATTTTGTGATATTTTGGGATTATGCTCTTGCTCTAAGCATTGAAGAAATTTATGTTTTGTTATGTATTATTCCTCGAATTGATAACTTGAAAAGTCAGGTTGTTACAGCTCCCGCCCATCAGTATTCAGTTAGTATCTTATTTCTTGTAAGCGATTAAGCATGATAAAGTTTGTGCTTTGTGCCCATTCCAGTTGCAACAGAGAAAATATTATGAGACCTAATGACAGTTTCGTCCCTACCTGGTAACGGATAATAATACTTTGTCTGTATAGAAAATTTTAAATTTGTTATACTTTCGAATCTACTATGTCTCTGCTTCACGTTCATACTTCACAAATCCTACACAAATGACCGATTGTTTTTCCACTCCACTCAAACGAGGCTTCCTAGACTAGAGTGTTGCATTGCACAGGGGCCTGTGCAGCACTGGAGAGGCTGCAGGAGAGTAATAAGAGTTAAACAACCTAATGAAAATGGATAATATAAGCGAACAGTCTAGCAGTATAAAGCAATCATTATATCTAGTAACAAACTCAATTCTTGTAGTTAGTCATAGAACTAACTCATCCTTGAATTTATCGTTTTGTTCTAATAGAAATAAGCAGTAGGCAAATGGCTATTCACATGCTTAAATTAGATTCTGAAGCAAGGATTCTACATATTATTTTTATTAGGACTACCAGTTTTGGACAAGAGCTGATGAGATGGGCTGCTTCTCTATTAACAACATACGTCCTGGTGACTATAATCTGTATGCCTGGATCCCAGGATTTCTTGGAGACTACAAGAATGAAGCTTTGATTACTATAAGCTCAGGTCTAAGTTCTAGACTTTTCATTGATTATAAGCTTTTTCATGTTCATCAAAACAATTTATATTTGTCTGAAATGCAAATTAGGCTGTCATATTATAAAGGAGGATCTTGTGTATGAGCCTCCTCGAGATGGGCCTACACTATGGGAAATTGGAATTCCTGATCGTTCAGCTGCAGAGTTTTACATTCCTGACCCCAATCCAGAGCATGTAAACAGAGTTCTATATAATCATACTGACAGGTAAGTTCTCTATTCAGTCTTCCGGAATTATCGCCTTATTTAGCACTGAAAGTGTCACCTTGTAATTTTATGCCAAGTTTTAGAAAATCTATTATGCCTTTGTGTTTACGATGCTATTTCTCAGTAAGTAGCAGATATTCTCCAAATTCCATTACAATCTTCTGGTCTATTGCAACCTTACTTTTGGTCTTGTGCCAGCTTGACAATCAGTATGGTGATTGGACCCGACGAATACCCGACTCATTCCGATATGTTTGGATTTTCCCGAACCTGATTTTTTGGATCTGAAACTGGATTTGGATCCTGTTTTTAGACCCGGAAGAGTTTGGATTTGCATTTGGATATTAGATATCCCAAACCGATACTTGACAGGAAACCCGAAACCCGATAATATATATATTATGAATTATTTAATATATTAATATTTTATTAATTTTATAATTATGATACATACTTTACATACATAGATAAGACGCTTTTAATATATATTGTGTTTGATATATATATATATATATATATATATATATATATATATATTATAAAACATGAACATAATAAAAAACAATTCATTTGATGCAAAATTGCTGAATGGTAATATTATATTAACGTAGTTATGCAAATCATGCAATTTGCAACATACAACAATAAGATACAAATAATGGATTCTATATTCTCGGAGTAAAGCAAATATTAAATGTTTAAACTTGTAGACACACTGCTAGAATAGTAGTATTATTATAATGGTATTGTCTTATTAAAACAATACATTTTAATATGCATTACAGGGTTTGTATAAACTATTTTTTAAGATTTATGTCAATATATAAATGCAGCGTAGTCTTCTCTCTAACATGCATAATTCGGGTCTGGGTCCAAATTTTCGGATTTCAGGTAAAATCCGATCCGATCTGAAATCTGTTGGATCGGATTCGGGTCAATTTTCGGGGCTTTTTTTTTGGGTTCGGGTTGGGTCTGGATCTTATCAAAAAAATTTGATTTGGATCTGGATATTAAAAAACCCGGTCCGATCCGCCCCATTGCCATTTCTACGATTGGTGCCTCATTACATTCTAGTTGAGTTTATTTGAGAACTATTAATATATTTACCAATCGTCATTTGACATTCAGCTCTAAGTTTTAAATAGAGGGACTCGTAACAGAAAAGCAAATAATGGAAAGCGGTCTTAGACTATTAGCTAAGCTACCAAGTATTTTACCCTTACAATTGATTGTACTAAAGTTGAAACTGACATATTACCTGCTCCCTATTCTAATATTTATGTGACCTATGCCTAGCGGTGATGCTTACTTCTGTGACAGCTCCTTTAAATGATGATGAAGTTAACTTTTGTATTTCAAACCAATGGCAGATTTAGGCAGTATGGGTTATGGGAGAAATATGCAGAGCTATATCCAAATGGAGACTTGGTGTACACAATTGGTGAGAGTGATTATCGGAAAGATTGGTTTTTTGCTCATGTTACCAGGTAAGTTTCAAAATATACTGTATGTCTGTATTTGTTCAGAAGAGATCCCTTCATATATATTTTGTGCCACGCTTTGGATTGAATACTGAACAGTTGTGTTAAGATTATTTGGTACTCCTATAGCAGGAAAAAAATATGAGGATTTAAATCCTTTACAAAACTAATCAAATCAAAGATATTACTATTCCTGGTGCCTCTTAAAATCACCAGATAAACTTGAGCAACTAGACCTAGTACATAGTTTTTTTGTTTGGGGGGGGGGGGGGGGGGGGGGTTGGGTTTCGGAGACTCATCATGCTTCACTTTGTAACAAGTTTTCTCGCAATTTAGGAGAAAAGAAGATGGTACTCATCAAGGAACAACATGGCAAATTAAATTCAAACTTGACAGTGTTGATCAAAAAGGATTATACAAGCTCAGAGTGGCACTGGCAGCCGCAGCTCTTGCAGAGTTGCAGGTAAATAATTGATTTTGTTTTATGTAGGTTTCATTTCACTGATTGTGTGCTTATCTCTCAACTTAATATGTAGATTCGAATCAATGACCCCAACACAAATCGCCCACTATTTACAACAAGACTGATTGGGAGAGACAATGCCATTGCTAGACATGGGATTCATGGGCTATACTGGATGTACAATGTGGATGTACCAGGAAATCGGCTGTTGCAAGGTGATAATACCATGTATCTAACACAGCCCAGGTGTGCGAGTCCTTTTCAGGGTATCATGTATGACTATATTCGTTTAGAAGGTCCCCCATGTCTTTAACTCCCAGTCAGACATCACTATTGCTTTCCTTTTTACACAAATTTCATAAATCAACACACTCCGTGTTTCTGTAACCTCAGTTCTACATAAATATGTGTAATTTGCCAGATCATGTGAAAGATCTTATGAGTACCGTTACTTGTATGTCTTTTACTAGAACCATCAGACGTGTTGTACATAAAACAATATTGGAATAAGGAATTAATTGCTTTTAATGGGATTCTTTTTGTATTTTGTTTTAACTATTGACATTTAAGGCATTCTCTTCAACAAGTATTCGTTGATTAGGGTCATGTTCAAGAGAGAACCATTAGACAGAGAACCCAGAGAACCCTTACCTTATTTCTAGTATTAGTTAGGGTTGCAGCAGAACTACAAAAAATATCTTATTTATGTACTTATATTTTGAAGTTACTTCTAAACACACACAACGATGCAAAAAAAAACATGTATTTTAGATTTAGATGTTGAAAATCTATGTAAAATATAGGGTTCTGCAACAGAATTTTAGTGGTTCTCTGGTTTTATTTTAAGCATTGGTTCTCTCTTGAGCGCGACCCTCATTTGATTATCCATAACAATTAAAGTAGCTACAGTCCGAATATCTTCAAGTGAGCAAGAAGTATGGCAGGCGATTATTAGGAAACTAAACTTGTTTTGTTGAATTACTGGGGGTAGGGATGCTATAGAGCTGTAATTCGAGTCGGGCGGCTCGCGAGCTCGCCCGGCTCGAACTCGTTTAAGTGGGCTCGGCTCGACTCGACTCGTGAAATTAAACGAGCCGAGTTCGGGTAGAGGTTTGGGCTCGATTAAGTATAAAATTATACGAGCTGGCTCGCTCGACTCGTTAAAACCGGCTCGTTTAGCTAAACGAGCCGGCTCGACTCAACTCGTGAAAGTAACCGAGTCGAGTTCGGGCAAAGATTTAGGCTCGATTAGTTAATCGAGCCGGCTCGGCTCGACTCGATTAAACTTGGCTCAAATTAGGCTCGGCTCGTAACTCGCCCGGCTCGAATTAAAGCCCTAGGATGCTATGACAGAAACTCCTCCATCACTTCTTATTGTAATCTCTTCCATAAACTTGTCCAGTTTTTGAATGTTACAGAAATCAGAAAAAGAAAGAAAAAGTAATTCCAGTTCTCGCGGTTATTAATTGTGAGCTAACAAGGTCTAAGATGACATTGTTGAAAAACTCAAAACAAGAAAACAAGAAATAGAATCTCGTCAGTAAAATCTTTGAAGCCCCGGTCTATATCACTTGCAATTAACACTTGGGGAGATCTGCAGGAGGTGGTAGTAGTTTCTGATTGGAAAGCTTTCCATCTAAAACAAGCCATGCCATCTTCAAACCCCAGCTCGTGTGAACCTCCAAATGACAATGCATAAACCACACCCCTGTTTATAGCAAAAAACCTAGATCATTACAATGTTGGAATAACGTTTTAGCAGCATTGTTCTAAAAGTGGGTGATTAGTCTCGATTAATCACCAAGTAATTCATGTTCCATAACTCGTCGAATTGATTAGATCTCCGATTGTTCAATTTATCATCTGATTAATCTTCAGCCAATCCAATTAACTTCCGATTGATTCTTGTTCAATGTTTTCATCGATTAAGTCCGATTCTCGTTTTTTACAACAATGTTTAACATGTTTAGCCGTAGTGGTTAATGTTTGATTAGCTTACCTGGGTTATCGGCTAGGAACCGAATAGCAACCCATCCGCCAGAGGGAACGCCAACAGTGTTACGTTCTACAGGATCCACAAGATTGAAGCTTCGGGGGTCTACATTCGGATTGTAGTCCCCAAAGCCTTGCCCGACGACAAAGAAATTGAAGCCATGCAGATGAAGTGGATGGCTTTCTGCTCCTAAAATGCTTGTATCCTGCATGACCAGCTCCACACTTGTGTTGAATGGCAGAACCATAAGCTTAGTGCCATTGCTCACTAGAGTATTGTTCGGAGGGTTTCCGGTGTAGTTAAACCACTGCAGAGGACTGACAGGGAAATCAGGTTTATAAACTCCATCTGATTGACCCAGAAAGTGAGATTGAAGGAGAGATGTTGTTGGCTGTATAAATGATATGTTGTTGATGGAAGCTGCGAATCTGGTTCCGTTTGGACCCTGGCAAGTTTGGTTTTTCAGACCACAAGGGCTTGTTCCAAGGCCAACTGTGAAGAAAAATTGCTTGTCCACTTTCTTAGGCACATTAGCGGGGAATTGAGCTGTGGCTAAACTACGGAGTTTTTTGGAGAAGTTAGCGGCAAAAGATGTGTCATTGAGGGAAGGTAAGGTTGGTTTGAAAAGGGGAAGTTTCTTCGTCGAATGATGAGAAGATCCTTTGTACTCAAGAACTCCGGCAACTGTGGAGTTGTCAAATGTGCCAGAGCCAGTAACATAAGGTCTAGCAGTCATGAGAAAAGAAGCTTCTGGATAGTTGGGTTTGGTCTTTAGAAGAACATTGGTTGTTTGTCCAGGGGTAAGTAGAATTGTTTCCGTCTCAAATGGTTTCACATAAATAGCGTCTACTTCAACAACTGTGAGACTATGGTTTGCTATGCCAAAAAAGAGTTCATCATTGAGTGCAGCATTGATAAATCGCAGGAGGTATGTTTTTCCTGGCTTCACCTTCAACTTGAATGTGTCTGTGGATGAAACCAAATAAACTAGAACCGTCAAAACTTGCCTGCCATCGTGTTTTATGCATATAATGGTTTGATTTCAAAACATCATGTAGTATTTGTACTAATGTGTTATGTGAATACCTTTGGAGGAGCAGTTGTACAGAGGTCCAGGTAGTCCGTTAAATGTATAAGCATCAGAAACATTAGGGCCTCCACCAGTTTGTAGAGCTTGGGTTATAATGGCTTCAGTATCAGCATTGAACCACTCTCCTACAAAAGAAGATATTAGAACTAATATAAGCTTGTATACTATTTGAACTTATATGTATAAGTTGGTACTTTAGCAATAAGCAATTGACTGAATGTGTTGACGTAGGTACCAAATATGATGGGAACTTCTTTGTGGGGCTTGGGGAATGGGTAAGGCACATTGAGCTTGGGAAGAATGATAATAGGACCATAAAGGGTCGATCTGAGCCATGAAATATGAGCATGCCAGAAGAGAGTTCCTCTTTGCCCAACAATGGTGTAGTTATAAACATAGCTCTGGCCGGTTTGTATGGGGCACTGTGTTATATATGCAGGACCGTCTGCCCAACCGCTTCTAAGCTGTCGAATTCCATGCCTGTTCCATTTATAGATTTAGTTAAGCTTAAAAAACATATATTTGTATGAGGTTAACTGACAGAAGAGGCTCATGTATGTGTATACCAGTGGATAGAGATGTTGTTTGGAACATGATTAATGACTTTAATGAGCAGACGATCGCCCTCTCTAGCTACAATCCGAGGACCAGGAAATTTCCCATTCACTGTCACAATGCTCTTGGTGTGGCACAGCCGTGTCACATTTTGCAGCTTAATCTGTTTGCAGACAAGGAGAAAGGGAATAGCACGAGGAGATGATTATGTTTTTTTACAAAGAATTTCAAGGCCAAACTCTAATACATGAGTGGAAACTTACGTTGAACTCGTAATGCCTAGTTATGGCACCTGCATTGCTTGCAGTTGCAGAGGCCAGATGAAGAAGGAAGCACATTATTGACAACGAGAAACGAAGAATCGCTCCAGGTAATGTTAAAGAAACCCCCATTGTCAGTAGCTTAGACTGGAGCCTTTTCTATTGTGAGAGGCTAATAAATAGATAGTGAATTTTGTTTGATTTAAGTTACTTGAAGTTGCATGGATATATATAGTCAAGTTGTGCTTTACCTTTAAGGTGATGCATGAATATTAATATAAATTTATACATGCAGTATTATTTTTTGTATTTGAAGGAAGCCAATACTGCAGGATAATTAAGCTTCAAACCAGGTATTGTTTGGACCAACTGTTGTTGGAGAGCAACTTTTGAGTGATGTCAAAGACAGTCCTTGTAATTAACAGATAAGTGAAGAAGCTCAGGTTGGTCTGCTATGTATTTTCATCTGTCAATTTTAGAGCTTTCAATATTCCATTTCACACTATTTCCTTCAGAAAGCAAACAGTGGAGAAATGGACTCCCTGGCCATCTGTAAGTGGGTATTAGTTAAATGTTAATATGATGCTCATTAGATGAACAGTTAACACAGATGGATTCACGTCAAGTAAAAAAATTTCATGGAAGTGGTTGAAATTATATATACAGACTAATGTTGCTTTGATTTTATGACTTGAAAAAACGGTTCATATATATACAAGCAGCCTATGAGGTCCTAGTCTAGTGACGAATACTGAGATCCTGTATACAATAGGTCACATGTTGATTTTCCCTCCACATTTATAATTTGTATGGTTTTATGACTCATTTGGATCAATACATATACAACGAAATATGGCCTCATAGGCTATAGCTCACGTATGTAGACAATTATTTTTAATCATGAGAGTAGATTAGGCTAAAATATCTAAGAAACTTGGTATTAACCCTACAAAGTTACAAACAAAGCCATTTCCAGCTTAAGTGTATTACATGGCAGACAGGCGTACAAAAATTAGTCTCTAATTGAATTGAGAAGCACAAAGACGTCGACTTGTTTCCAAAAGCAACCAACTCTTAGCTTGCAGAGTTTGCTGGCGAAGGTGATCACCTGATCGGCCTGTTTTCAGGTTTAGAGCAATGTTTACCTTCTCAGCTGCTGCCTAATTATCTGAACAAGGGCCAAATGATACTCTGGTGGAGTGCATTGATCGGATATTTCTAACGTCCTCATCATGGAAGAAATTGATCTATTGGAGATGCGTCTCAGGACATAAAAGCCTGTTCAAAATATTACAGTAGCAACCATGAAGTGAAGTACAGATGTAAAGAACATAATCTGACCAATCATTTACAGCAGTAGAAAACTAATGATCATCTCTAGTTACTGCTGTATTAGGTGTGCACTCACTGCTATGTATCTTCATCTGTCAATTTTAGAGCTTTCAAGAATGCAGTTAACACTATTTCCTTTATAAAGCAAACATTGGAGTATTGAAGTTATTAGTTAAATGATAAATTAATGTTTACACAGAGGAATGGTAAAAATTGATGGATTAAGGGTAAAGTAATTTTTTTTCATCAAAGTTGTTGAAATTATATATACAGACAAATGTTGATTTGATTATATGGCTTGAAAAACCATTTATATATATACACAACCAACCGATGAGGTCCTAGTCTAGTGACGAATACTGAGATCCTATGTACGATAGGTCACATGTTCGATTTCCCCTCCCCATTTATAATTTGTACCGTCCTTATGACTCATTTGGATCAGTCCATATACAACCAAATATGGCCTCATAAGCTATAGCTCACGTACGTAGACAATTATTTTTATCATGAGATCGAGTTGATTAGGCTAAAATAGCTAATAAAATTGATATTAACCCTACAAAGTTACAAACAGAGCCATTTCCAGCTTAAGTGTATTACATGGCACAGGCATACAAGAATAAGTTTCTAATGAGATTGAGAATCCGGCAGTGAACTTAAAGCACAAAGACGTAAAATGTATTTCCAAAAGCAACCAACTGTTGAGCTTGCAGAGTTTGCTGGCGAAGGTGATCCTCAGAGCAAAATGTGCTGTATGCAACAATTTATGCAGATGTAAGAAGCAATATTATATGATACATAATTTGGGAAAAAGTGGTAAATTACCTGGATCCTGAAGCTCACCAGTGATTTCAGCCTCTCCATCTTCATGGCCCATAGATATTTGACATTATCATCAAATTCTCCAAAGGCTTGCAGGGAATTGAACCCGAACTCGTGTTTTCAGCGAGACTGGGCTACAATGTTAACTTGACCCAAAACCTCGAGGAGGAGGATTTACCAGGATCATATTATATTCTAACACTCCATACGCCCTGCTGGAGTGCATTGATCGGATATTTCTATCACCCTCATCATGCCAAATTGAATTATTGGAGATCCCAGACTATTGTTTCATCACATCAAAAGCCTGTACAAAAGATATCAGCAAAAATGAAGTGATGAAACACTAAAACAACATAATCTGGCCAATCATCTCTAGCAGTAGAAAACTAATTCATGTCTAATTAGTGCTGGTATTAGGTGTGCACTCGCCATATCATGTATGATGAGTGCACACATAATAACAGCAGTGATTAGATAAAAACTTCAAAAACAACTAATTAGCATTCATCTCCATCTTTTTCATATAATGACTAATTGGTTTCATGCAGACATATTACTTATTAGTATACTCAAAATAACATGGCAAAGATTTGGTATATATAGTAGATTAAGGCTCGCGAGAAACAACTTAGATTAGTAAGTTTCAACCTAATTACTTAACAACTTACACCATCTTTTTAAAAGAGCGGTGGGCCAAAACACACACTAATCATGATTAATATTTTAATTTTATATAACAACTTACTCCAAATTATATTTTCACACTGATAACTAACAATAACAACTAACAACAAATTGCAGTGCACCAGGCACCACGTCCGGTTCCGACACTAACTAGCACAGATATCTATACTATACTATTAAAGCCGAAACATTAAAAGTTTGGTCGGTCGGTCGGTACTTGGGCCAAAATACGGTCCTATCTATATAACCAATTATTTTGGGCCTATTTATATAAATAATTATTCTTTTTAATTTGGACCAAAGTACGGGCCTATCTATATAACCAATTAATAATAATCCTTTTAAAACTGAAACATTAAAAGTTTGGTAGGTCAGTACTTGGGTCAAAATACGGGTCTATCTATATAACCAATTATTCTGGGTCTATTTGATATAACCAATTATTCTTTTTAATTTGGGCCATAGTACGGGCCTATCTATATAACCAGATAATCCTTTTAATTGAAATATATTATTTTTTTTATATTTTTGACTAAAAAACTCAATCTTCTAAAATAACATTGAGAAACATGGTAATTACTTTTTTAACTAAAATATATTTTGGTAGGTCTTGGGTCAAAATACGGGTCTATCTATATAACCAATTATTCTGGGTCTATCTATATAACCAATTATTCTTTTTAATTTGGGCCATAGTACGGGCCTATCTATATAACCAGATAATCCCTTTAATTGAAATATATTATTTTTTTATATTTTTGACTAAAAAACTCAATCTTCTAAAATAACATTGAGAAACATGGTAATTACTTTTTTAACTAAAATATATTATCTTTTTATAAATTTTCCAACTAAAAAATTAATCTTTTACAATTAATACGGACATGGGCGACATATTTATACGTAAAGATGTGTGCCAAAAGTCTAAAAGTCAAATAATAAAAAATAGAGGGAGTATTATTATATTGGTCGGGCGGTCGGTACTTGGGCCGAAGTACGGGCCTATCTATATATATAACCAATTATTCTTTTTAACTAAAATAAATTATCTTTTATATATTTATTAGATAAAAAAAACTCAATCTTCTAAAATAATATCGAGCAACATAGTAATTGTCTTTTTAATCAAAACGCTTTATCTTTTTTAGATTTTCTAACTAAAAAAACCGAGTTTTTACAACTAACACGGGCGCCATATATATAAAAATATAATATCATTAAATATAATTATTAATAAATAACATGTGATATTATTCAACCAAAATACATTAATAACATTATTTTTAAATACTCTAATGATCTCATATTAAAAGAAATATTACAAATCTGTCATATACTATATATTATTACACTATTAAAGCCAAAAATAAAAATTCACTTGGTTGGTCAGTTAGTTGAGTTTGGTGAATCGTTTGGTATTCGACCCACGGAGCTCTTGAATTTATAACATGTTATAGTATATTTTTTATTATCAATTAAACCAAAACATTAAAATTAGGTTAGTATGATGGGGAGATATTTGGTTTCATGCGTATGTTTTATACCATATTATTAATTATTAATAACAAAATATCAAAGGTTGATTGGTTAGTTTATATCTGAGTTTATAGGCCACTTTAAATTATAACATGTAAAAGAAAATATTTTAACATTCTCATTAAAATATATATGTTCGACCTAATTTTCAATTAGCAATTTGACGGACTTAACTATGAAGAATTTATCCAACTGTTAAGTAAAAAATTTATTAAACCATGTTATTCTATCATAATTTTATTTTTACAATAAAATTAGGTAACTTTAAAATATATACAATAAAATAACAAATATGTTAACCGCCCGTGCATTGCACGGGTTATAAGCTAGTAGAAATTTAATTATAGATTTAATAAAGTCACTAATTTTATAAAAAGAATGAGTAGCTGTACTATAACAAAGTTCATGTTATATAAAAATAATTTTTTATAGTACTAAATGATGTAAGGAAGAAAATATAACATCTTAGTATTATAAAAATAATCATTCTATTCATAAGATACATAAATTTGTATACGTATACAGTCGTACACAAACAAATTAAAATTTACTTTATGTGAAAATTAAGATCAGAATTTAGCAATATAATTAATTTGAAAAGATATTAATTAATTAAGTATATCCTACCGTAATAATTAAATTTTAGTACATATTTGAACTGAAAGTGGTAATTTTCTCTAAAGTGATTTTAGTGCAGGTAACTGTAACTTACCACATAGAAAAAGAGAGCAGGTAAGTCGCTTTTGCTTTTGTATATCTAAGGTGGAGTATTTGGTAGGAGTTCGGTTCCTCACAGGCTAGTTGCACACTTTAATTACACGTATAATAATAAAATTATTTTGGCAATAAAAGATGGAATCCTTAGTTTCCAGGAAAATTCAAAATAAAGTTAATTTGGTTTTGGATGACAAATTAAACAAGCTTACTTTACATATTTCTAAGCTTGTTAACGGTTTATTAAAACATCTCCAACAAAATTGGTTGACTATAACTAACTTGTGGATGTAGTGCTTTTGATTAATTATATTTTAAAAATAAGATATTATTAATATGTTAGATTATTATGTAGTAAATGACCTATAATCTTATTCATTTCTTACGGATATGTAAATATTCCATTAATTTGAATAGAAATTAGAATGTGACTCGTTAATGTTATCAGATTAAATGTTAATTAAAGGCTTATATGTCTTAAAATACCAGAAAAGGAACAATGTTTTATTAATACCATAACTTATTGAGAAAAAAATGGACTAGATATTGATATATTTGTAATCCTGGATATACGGATCCTTTTAGTTCTTTTTCTATGTTTTGGGCCTGAATGAAGAGAGCAGTAAATTATAAATCCAAAAGAAATGGGCCATCAGCAAAGATTCTTCTTTCCTAAAAAAAAAGCCCACATTACTGTAATTCGGAAGAAGTCGACTGATCAAAATTATCCCAACTTCGGAAATGACTATATTTTTCAAAAATAATTTTTATCACTCAAAATTGTAATATCTGACCTTAATTATTGAAAATATAAATATTTATGTATATTTAAATTGATATTGTAGAAGTGTTACTTTTATGAGAAGTACCCTATTTGGTGTGATATATATATATTTTTTTTGAAATTATTTGGTGTGATATTATACTGGAGCAATTTTTTCGTCAAATTATAGGAAAACAAAAATGATCTATAATGCTATGATGATGATGAGTCATGACTTGTGAGAAATGAGTAAATCTATAATGGCTGAACACTCGCCACGTACAACTAATAACTTTAGCTTTAACAAACGTGGCAGCTATTGAGACATGCAACCAAAATATATATAAACATCTGAATATAAAATTACAAATGAACATCCAATTCAACAGACAGTCGTTACGTGAGAGAACTAAATACTGTATTTAATATGGAAGCAGCAAGGAGCGAGTCGCCGCCATCAGCTCCGGCAACCAACGCCGGCGTTAAGCCGGAAGAAGTTTCTCCGTTAAAGAGAGCATGGGTCAACATGAGTGCGACCTTGCAAGAACATTTCAGATATTTTAAAGCTTCTCTCTATGGCCTGGTAATTATTTTTTCCTTTTTTTTTGCTGTGTTTAAGTTTTTTTTTTCCCGTAAAAAATAAAATATTTATGATTTTAATGCAGGGGAAGAAGGTGACGGCAAGAAGTGAGAAGGAAGCAGCAGAGGCTGATTTACAAGCTGCTAAGATGCAAGTGGAAGCTGCTGATGCCGCCGAGGAGTCGAAGAACAAGATTTCGCAATGAATTTATTTATAGGAAAATGTTTCGTACCCTAAAAAATTATTCAAGGATTGATTTGGTAATGTTTAATTAATTTCGCTCATATTAATAATAATAAGACCCTTTTTATATACATAGATTTGGGTCCATAGCATTAGTGTTTGATTATCAATGCAAAACAGCATCTGTGTCTGCGTAATTGATTTCTAGCAATTTGTATTATGTTCTTTATAAAACGATTGAAATACAGTATGAAAATTTATGTGTGTTTCCAGCTTTTCTTAACCAACTGTTCGTGGCTGGTTTGTCTTCGTCACTACTGGAGTGTAGTAGCTTACCATTTACAGTATGCATAAATTATAGTGTTTGATTTGTTTTATGCATAAAGTAAATATATTGAAACCTGACAAAAAAAAAAAAGTAAATATATTGAATGAAATAATTTGATAAACAACCCTCCCTCAAATAATATTATTATTTTTGGTTCCGGTGCCAACGTTATCATCCGATCAAATTAATCTTTAGGTATTAAACAGAGCAATGACAAATCTAACAATTATTAAGAATTATTAATAGTTTTTAGTCCACACTCTTGAAACCGAATAATCCTCTCACCAGAATTTATTTAAAGCATTGGGGTCCAAACTGTTAAGGACCAAACATTGCAAACATTTATGTTAGTTATTAGATGATCACCACCATACTTTAATTGAAAAAGATATTTCAAATTTCTCTAAATAATTTTTTAGAACTAATTTATATTCAAAACTGTTATTTCTTTAGTTTCTGCAAAATATTAGTACTACTATATGATTTATATAGTCGGACTTCCAGCCACGAAACGAAATAGCTGATAGTACACATCTTACCGGCAGCAACTCATTTATCCCGTTGTGTAAAACAACTATTTATTTTCAGAAGATTCTGTCTATGGAGCATCCGTGAAATCCTGTCGGAGTAAAACAACCTTTTGTTTTCAGAAGATTCTGCCTAGTAGCATTTGTAAAATCAGTGATCTGCCACTGTTGAAGCACCTGCGAGTGTGGTACTTAAACTTAACATCCAAATTTCTGATTCCGATGGACACTACCCCTGTAGTGTTGCGCATTTTGCATCGAGTACACCAGGAGGGTTCCGTCATTGGTACCAGCCAAGAAACATTCCTCCGGTGTCACAGTTAACGCAGTTATTACCTTTCCGACACCATTATACCTTTGAATAACCTCCAGTGACTTCATAGAGCGTACCACAATCTGCCCCTGGTCTCCTGCACTAAGCATAAACTCTCCGCAACTACTCAGTTTGATGCAATGTAGTCGGCCATTGCATTCAGCTGTAGCTAGCTGCTTTCCGTTAATAGAATACAGGTGTAGACTGAGATCCTCATCAGCGTAAAATACTATCCGTCCATGATGAGAAGCGACGAGCTTTGACACTGGGATACCAGAAGGATGCCGAAGAGATCTTACATATCGTCCATCTCTCAGGGTATGGACAATACATGTTCCGTCTTTAGATCCACTTATGACAGCGTCAAGTTCTGAACTTACATATAAGCAAGTGATCACATCATCATGCCCGCACAAAATGTGAAAGGGCGTTCCAGCAATGACATGGTCTTTGCGTTGAATTCTCCTTTCCGGTGTCCTTGCCCGAACAACATCCCAAACCATAACCGTCGTATCGTAACTCCCAGTAGCAAGGATGCTTCCATTAGAAGTCACTGAAACATCAACTCCAATCAGAAAGTATGCGCAATGCATTCATATACTTAAATAATGGATCATGTTTGAGAATGCAATTTTATATGCTCAAATAAAACGACACAAGGAAGTATGGATTCATAATTCTACTGTGCCAACTAGAATATGAACTTGCTCAAAAATTTGCTACCGGTATCTTATTATATCTTTATTACCTGCAACACAGCTTACAACATCTTTATGTTGTCTAATGCTTTGCACCATCCTTCCATCAAATAGAGATATGACCTGAAAGCTATTTTCCCAGTTCCCGCATGTAATTAGAAAATTTTCAGGTATCGTCTGCAAGGTCGCAAAGCATTGTGCTCCCAGTTCAATATATTCAGCCAAAGGGCTACCAATTTTACGAGAAGAGAGGATATCTGAACCGATTCTGAATATGGGATCCTAAATAAGTTCAAATCATCAGTACGAAATAATTCGAAAACTACTTTGGTAAAATTCTTGATCCCTGCCCGGTATTAAGAATTATACCTGTGTGCCAGAGAGAGTGAAGTTCCCAGCTGATTGCAGTTGGGGTGTTAACCATATCTTGACAGACATGATTAGGCCCTGGTTCACGAGAAGAAGGTTAGAGTCAAGGACATCAACATGCACAACAGCTGATGTTGTATCACTTCTACTTGACACAATGGAAGTCAAATTAATAGAACCAGGGGCAAAGCGTAAAGGGTGAGCAATTGGAATCGGTGGCCCTCTTCTTGGGTGCTTTTTGCGGAATATTTGTATTGGAGTTTGACCAAAATTCGCAATTTGATCTTCTATAGCTAATCGTTGCAACTCATCCTCCACTGTGTCCAGATCAACGGTTCCTTCATAAGTTAAATAGTAGAATATATTTGCAGCCTATGATTCAATGAATCAAGAATGATAATAAAGTTAGAAACAGAATCAGCTAACAAAGAAATTTTACAATTTCCAGGTTTTGCATACCTCTACAGCTGCTTTTCCACGCTGCTTGTAACCAAATACTAGATCAATCCAGTGATGAAGATGTGAGCTAACATATTCACTTTCAAGGGCCTCTCGATTTTTGCTTATAAACTCTTCAGGCGAGCCCTGTGATTATCATGTATACAAAACCAGCATCAACTTTTATCTTAACACTTCATTGCAAGATGAAACTTAATATTCAAAGTTTGTGCCATAGAGAATAATTAAGGAAAAAAATCATCTTCAAGTTAAGAAACTAAGAACTATCAATAGCAAAAAAAAAAAAAAAAAAAAAATCAAATTCATCTTTATATCCTTACAGCTATCCAGCCCTTGTGAGATGCTTTAAAAAATAAAACTTCCTACAACACCCTAGAAAGTCAAAAAAGTCATCTTGGGACAAAATCCAAAACGGAGGATTTTATATAAATTTTGTGATGTCTTAAGGGTAAATCAATTGCAGTCATCCTGTGCACTACTCGGGTCCTTAAATTTAATCCTCACAAGTTTCTCCAAGGAACTGTCTCTGTCGTTAGTTCCGTTTGAAGTAATCTCAACAAGATTCAAAATATAATTTCATAAGCTAAGTTCAAACTATTTCCTTGAAAGCTGGGTTTTTATTGCACAACTACAATACAGGAATCCTCTATATAATACAATACTATCAAAGTCAAGATATTAAAAGTTGTAATTAAATTTTAATATCAAAGAGGGGGTGTTTGTAACATCCCACAACAACTAATGTATACCAATTCGGTAGCACTTTTGGACCGAACTGGTTGTGAGTTTGGATGTTATAGGTACCTCGAACTGGTTGTGAGCTTGGGATGTTATAGGTACCTCTAAGTAGTACATATTTCAGTTCAATCCAAGTGTTCTAATGGGGGACTTGTATGTACTTAAACATTTCAATTGAAGCCACTTTACAAATAACATATTTGTCATAATGGAAACTCATCTCTGTCCAAAACAAGGTGCAAGTTTCATATGGATCATGTATCTTCAATCAGTTTGAAATTAAATGATTACACAAAACGAAAATGTTTTGCATGGTAGATAGCAGTACATATTTGCATCATATACCTTGGCCCAAGGAGGGAGGCAAACATCTGATAATGGTTTGCCGTCTTGCTTCACTCCAAAATGATAAGAGTTCAAATTGAGAAGAAATTCAGGCATATAAAAGAATTCAGGAACCAACTCTTTCACATCGCTTGTATTAGAGAGGCAGTTCCTATAAGTCGCTTCAATGCTTTGAAAAAGGCGGTCCGCATGGTCAAATTTCCCGCCCTGGCCAATGGAATATACGAGCATAGTATGATTGACAGTCAGTGAGAAAGGTACCAAGTTAATAACAAATTATGTGCAAAAGAAAGAAATAAAGAAAATTTGGCAAAATACTTAACATTTTAGAGGTCGCGTCTACCTCTATACAGCAATATAGGATCTCATGGAATTGATAAAACTAGATGCAAAGTCTATTATATTGCATGTTTATCCAGTACAAAATCCACAAATATAACAAAGTTCATTTGTAGGTAAGGAGAGTGATATACTGAAAATACCTGCAAACTGCGGTTAAGAGATGTAAACGGCTCCAACCGAAGAAGATAAAATAACACAATCCCCATGCTGGAGTAGTGAGATCCATAATAGAAACTGCAAACAAGAAAACCTAATTCAGTAAAATAGCTGATCAGTAACCAAATCCATGTTAGCTACAGAATATAGTGGACACTTACTTGGGAATATCAGGATCAGAAAAGCTATGATATCTGTCCTCGAAAACCTGTAAAGATAAACAGTCAACACTAAAATTTTAGGCATTATATGGAGGAAGATTTTATCACTTCATAAACAGAAGAACCAAAAAAGGAAACAGACCCGAAACCGTTTTGGATCCAGTGCCCCAACAGGTTTTGTAAGATCCCGAAAAGTTGATGACTTGCTGAAATCAAGACTGTCAGAGGAATAGTCAGCAAGTACCCATGGAAAAACAGGATACTGAGTCAAGTCATTGTAAGTCCTTCCAGCAAGGGTATTGAGCCTCATTAAATACTCAAAATTGGTAATATCCCTTCTCCTCCAGCTCTCACTATAAGTTTCTGCCATATCCATTGCTACACGTCTATCAACAAAGGATATTACTCTATTCTTATCTTTATACCCTTTTGGAAACATAGATTCATTCCTTGTGGCAACTATCAAGGTTCCAATATCTTTTGCATCCTTCTTTGATGCAAAGTTTAAAAAAACAGGAGCAACCGGATTGTCGAAGAAAATCTCTATTGCGCTGTATCTAAGCAAATACCGAGTCCAGTGTACAGCCTTTATCTATGATGGGAGAAAATACAATTATACTTGAGTCACAAAATATGACATAATATTTTAGGCAAACTGACTTACATATTATGAAGACTACCTTGGAAACGTTCCATCTTCTGTGACGCTTTATAGTTTTGGCCTGTTTCTCAAGACCACTGCCATGAGTGGCATTCAGACTATTAATGTCATTGCCTCTCTCAGAATCCATATCTAAACTAATAAGAAACTTTCGTTTTACCCTCATCTGGTCAGGCTTGTTCGCACAAAAATTTTCTGATGTGTTCAAATTCTCGAAAATAGATGACCCTCCTGTCCCTTCCACTAAAAACTCGCCAAAAAAATGCAAGAAATTTTTCATTACTGCCAGATTACCAGCTAATTTTCTCCTTGGAGTTATAAGCACAGAGGGTACAGACATTAAAACCTGAAAACTAATCCTGTTTAGAAATGCAGTCTCGTCACTTAATACACATACCAACAAAAATGTCTAGGCATACCTTACTAGGTTCTGCCTCTGTTGCTCGTAAGGAAGGCTCTTTTTTGCCAAAAGCATAATCCTTCAGATTGCTGCTGTCTATATGTGCCTCAAAATGTCTTTCATCTAAATGATCCTCAGAAGCAGATGCTTTCAGCAAAAAAGATTCAGATTCGTTTTCAATTGTTTCAGATGGCCCTTCCTCGGTTATTTGACGAATTCCTTTCAGTAGAAACTGCTTCATTTTCTCGGGAATATGTGATCCGATACCAAATTTGCTTTCATCAACACGATCAGTTCCCTCAGTGCTTGGTATACTGGAGTGGGGATAGCAAAGCTTTTTATCAAAATAATAATTCTGCCTCAACTTTTGCCTACGCCGCCATGCATCCTCTGTCTTGTCAAGTTTCCAGTGTAGTATGCTGCTATTTGGAAAGGGCATAGCGGACCATGGACCCCTCTCATCAATTAAAGTACGAAGTGTGTGCATCCATTTGTCCTGTCATAGTTTAATTATCAGGCAATCAATATTAAACTGAATTTCCTTTTATAGCTAAACATAGATACAAAATTACATAAAAGTATTTAAGAAATTTGCAAACCATGACTGTTATAATGTAATATAAAGAAATTTACTTACAGAAACGATTTGTTGCTCTTCATCATAAGCTAGCTGAAAGGAATCTCTTCTACTATTATCTGAAGCAAGAGCTTTATTTAAACTATTCTGCATCTCATCTTCGAAAGATTTTGTATGGCTTACATCAGATAACATATTTTCATTGATTCTTGTGCGGAGCTCATGCAACTGTCTGGCTTGATCAGTTTTTGAAGTCTTCACATATTTTACTTCATCGGAAACCTTTGAATAGAAGTATACAAGTTAATAAAAAGACACAGACGTAACAACTGAATATCAAAAGACATCACGTGTCAGGGTAAATATTTTTTTGAGATCTAGGGGAGATTACTAATAATAGGAGTGGGAGGTCATTACATCTAAAGGAGAAAGACAATCAAGTAAGAATACTGCAAATTTACTCAAGAGGTGCACCATCCTTATTTTCTTAGGAAAACAATTTGATTTTATTTTTGCTGTTACATCAGCAGTTGACTGGACATCTAGGGGCAAAGCACTGTTTCAGTGCGGGCCGTGAGAGCGGTACCGAATCGAGGCAAAATCTAATACTAGATACGACCTCAAAATAAGGTCAAGATCGACCAGTGAGACGATGGGGGATAAGCTTCATCGTCGAGAGGGAAACAGCCTGGACACCAGCTAAGGCCCCTAAATGACAACTCAGTGGTAGACACCAGCTAAGTCCCCTAAATGACAACTCAGTGGTAAAGGAGGTTGGGGTGCAAAGATAGCCACGGAGATTTGCCTAGAAGCAACCACCCTTGAAGAGTGCGTAATGGCTCACTGATTGAGCGCTCTTGCGCCGAAGATAAACGGGGCTAAGCGATCTGACGAACCGGAAGTGAGAATGTCAGCTTGAGAAGCCCAAGTGTTTCAAGCGAGTCCAGTACATCACTTTGTAAAGGTTGCACCTGACATAAGTTATGAAATTCCTGACATACAGAAAGGACTGGAGACATGATTTTAATAAATTATTGCAAATCATATTACTCTATTTAGAATTTTTTGCTTTTAGTATATCCAAGACTATTAGTTTATTTAATTAACTGGACACACACAACTGCATATATTATTAAGGATGGTAGAAATAAATATGATCATCCATATATGTCTTTGTAAGAGGCAGAAGTCGCACAATTCTGAGAGACGATAACATTATAATCCTGCCGGTCAAACTAGACAGTACCTGATAAAAAATTCGTGTCACTTTACAGACCAAAATTGTAGATGTTCTCCAAGCCTTGCAAAAAAATTGCAGAATAGATGTTCATTTCTATAAGAAAAGGAGTAATGCGGAGGAAGGAATTAAAAATTAATTTGCAAAGGTTTGAATCTGTTATATAGGAACAGCTATTAGTAATATGCTATGAAACTATATCAAATTAGATAAGTGCACTATCTAAGACTATTCTAGTTTATGGTAGTAAAGTAATGAAAGGAGCTGCTCCCTCCAAAGGTTCTAATCTTTATTTCCTTCTTAATTCTTGTCTGGCATTGAGGACTGAGGAGTATAGTTAAAGATTAAAGTAATGATTTATTGTACTTACCCTAACAATTTCAGAACAAAATCATCATCAGACTCATGAATAAATATTGACACATTAATGCAGGGGCAAATGCATCAATTATAGTTAGCTACTATGTGCCTTATTCTCTGACATCAATACCTATAGTCTCTTACCACTAAGAGATAAGGAGTTATATGGAAATTTATAGCATCAATATTAAAGGTATTACTCCCTCCGTCCCAGTCAATAGTATACATTGGGGGACGGGGGCGCGGCACGGACTTTAATGCTTCAATATAGTATAGTTCTGTAAATTATTTTTAAGATTTTCTTTTTTTGTATAAAAATATAACATTTATACTTTTATACAAAAAAAGAAAATCTTAAAAATAAGTTGTAGAACTATGTTTTATAAGAGCCTTAAAAAGCGTGTCGAGCAGTGAAAAAGAAACGTATACAATTGACTGGGACGGAGGGAGTAGTTTTAAATTGCAAAATTTTAAGATTCTCACCTCTACAAAATAAATATTATATAAAACAGCATGAGTATGGGACATAAGATACAAGATATAAGCCTAACTACATCGAATGACAAGTATCCGTTCTATACTGTTACTAGTCAGCATATGTTGGTCAGAATGACAGGGGCGGTAACAAATACTAATTCTGTAGTGTCCTAGTAATTGAGCTCCTGTTGCAATTCATAACAAGGCATGCCATCGCCTATTATAGTATTATACCATGATGAGCTCTTAGAGGAAAAATTAATCCCCCATCACCGGTCTTGTTACTGGAACCAAGATCCGAGATGAAGACTGCCACATCCAAACGGGATGTTGAACTTCAGGGGTAAAGCTTCTTTAGATCAGAGAAAAGCAAACATAATTTGCACCATTTACAAATTTCGGACTGTTCTATAATCTTAAATATCATGTTTCCTTTCTTTGTTTTTTGATTATTTCTGAATATTACCTGTCTTATCGAAACTACAAAACGTAGACCGAGACTGATTTTCGGGCATATACATAAAACGATAATTGATATAATTCAAAGAAAATTGGCACAAACCGCGGCAAGCACTCGATCCTTCTGGATAAGATTATAAATTGCTCCACTGTCTCCTAGATCACTGCTTAAATCTGATAAATCATCTCTGCCAGAGAGAGTGGTGACTAGCAAAGATCTCCCATATTTAATCGTTTCTTGAAGTAGGTGTGAAATTTTATAAAGCCGAGCCCCAGCATCGAGCATCCCATATTTTTTCCTGATAATTAGCAATGACCTACACTTCAATGCAAAAGTAATGTAGGATCAAGGAGATTATGGAAAAAAGTTAGTAAAAAATGCAGAAAAAATTGAACTTTATAAAGTCAACTAAGGTTATTTGCTGATAGTACCAAATGAAAAGTTGCAGTCTGCTTTTACTCTGCTCATCAATGACCGTCAGAAGATTGGGCAGAAGAGGAATAACCAGCTGTACACATTGAGAACATCTTGCTAGAGAAGATTCGCACAGATATAAGACCAGTAATCGGTATGTGATTCTTGGGCAATTTTCCCCCCTTAATAGCATGGCTTTATCTACTGGTTTATTTGTTTTTCCAACCAGAGCATTGCTAATTCCTCCTGACACAACGGCTGAAGCCATCTCGGCAGCAGGAATATTTAGGGATTCTACCAAACCACGCGCTCTCTGGCCAAATGATGCTCCGACACCTGAAGATAATTTTCGTAACTTTCTTGACCCTTTGCCATGCATCTCTCTAATAATTATCCAAAGCTTGTCATATATTGTCCACCGCTCTTCCTCAATCATATTATTTTCAGAAGTGGCATGTCCCATAGCATTACTAAACAGATACATTAGATCACGAATTGTTATAAAATATTACAATGCAGCATGAGTTGTTTAAAAAAATTTAAAGGCATGCTTGAAAAATAAATTGATGATATCCTTACAAAATTCTTGCCAAGATATTTCTCACAAGTACTTATTATGAGAAAGTTTAGCTTTGTATCATTAATTTATTATTAAGAATTCTTGTAATATCTTGTAAAGTTACATAATCTATCCAACAAGCCTTTATATAGAGGCTTTCTGTATAATAACAATATATTTTATGATAACCTTCGCTTACAAGAGTTCTCTCATTTATAAAGTATATATACATGTAGAAGTATATACCAAATTACCAATATTCATATGTTTCATCCTGCTAAGAAAAACAAGCTCCAAGAAATGATACTAGTACTAGGTAGTGCAGGAAAAAATTAACTTGAGTGAGAGGACAAAATAAAAACAACCTTTTCCTACCAAATGCTAGATTGTGATTACAATTTTCATGAGATGATCTTTTCAAAAGATGCTTTCATCATAACTCGATTTTACTAGATGGATTCTTCCCTAGGGTACTGAATACTGATTATATAAATGTGATATTTCTTTCCCCTTTTCATCTCTGACTAAATACCTTCCAATTCCTTTTAACTACATTCATGTACATGACATCTTTTGATTAGCAAAAACAAAAGCAAAAAAAAAGGACAATTTGTCCTTGCAAAATTTAATTACTTTCCAACAAATGTATGATGGAAAATATTGAAGCACTCTTATTTTCAATGGGACTGCCGTTCGGATTTATATCTCTTGCAAGGAACTATGGACTATGATTATTTCTGAAGTGGACTTTCTTAGACCTGTGAGGATAAGGGCTGTAGCCTATCTAGAATACACTAGGGAGGCAAATATCCAGGGTCCATCACAATGATTACTAGCATGATTGCAGACTGCAATAAACTTTCCGTGATCAGAGGTGCAATAGATGAGGGCTCTTCTAATCGACTTACACTTGTATACTCTAAATTTTCCAGGAACATCAACAGAATAATCACATTGGGAAAGAAGAACCTATATCATGTCAGTCGACACCAACAGATAATTTGGTACTCACAGAAAACACATCATTTAACGAAATTAATACAGCACTTTTGAAATTATAAACACTGCAAACTACACAATCAGAAGAACAGGATCAGGACAAACTATAGACAAGAGA
The DNA here is from genome assembly GCF_001625215.2 of Daucus carota subsp. sativus. Classification (NCBI taxonomy): domain Eukaryota; kingdom Viridiplantae; phylum Streptophyta; class Magnoliopsida; order Apiales; family Apiaceae; genus Daucus; species Daucus carota. The sequence continues at coordinate 43,486,759 of NC_030385.2, read as the reverse complement.
ATGACGTTGAAAAAGATGCCTTTATAATATAAAATAGGAAAATGCGTTGGCAATACCTGCCTTGTTGGTCATCATATTCTCCATTTAAAGCCTCATACAAAGCAGAACCCAGATCCATGTGACTATCTAATTCTAGGGAGTCTGTCGAAAATTCGGCCAAGCCAGCAGGAAACTACACGCAGTGAAGAAAAATTAAAAAGAAGCAGGAGTTGAACTTGCTTCCTACATCTAGTTGGATATCTTATGCAAGGTTTCAGTCTCAACCATCAATCTTACAAATTTGGAATCGAATAAGAAGTATAATTCTTCTAACACGAACATGTGCTTTTTCACTATTTGTTATATTAGTGTTCAAGACTTAAAGTAAATATAAGTATAATTTCGTCATATTGTGGTATGCAGGCCTCAATTCAGTTGGAAGACTATAAATTCTCAATCATACATCAGCAACAAGGCAGTATATTATCTTGACATTACAATGCAACATAATTAAGTTCATATATATTAGCAAAACAGCCTCTTTTTCAAGCCAAGTTATACATAATTAAGTTCATATATATGGTTGCAGTTCCATTAACAGGTGTTTATAAACAGCACTTCAAATCAGATTCTGAGTAGTGTAAAATAGAACACTAGTAGTATTATTCATTGTTCCTTTCACTTTGTATTTGTTACTGTTGCATGGAAAATAGTTTTTACATGCTTAGGTGAATATTGAAACATACTATATATAATATAAATTTTGTAGGATGTATAAAGGCTAGCTTTGTAATTCGATACGCAACTGTTAAAACCGAATCACACCGATGGTGTTTGGTTGGGTTTTGGTTCTTAAATTTAGAAACCGCATATTATTGGTCACAGTTCAGTTTTAGGTCAAAACCACACTGAATCGTACCACGCTCATGGACAGATTACATAGATTATGTCATAGACCCCAGCTAGTACAACAATTAAGAAACAAAATAGACTAGGGGACTGGACATCGACCACGCATTAAACAAATATATAAAAAAACTATCAAATAACGATATTGTGGCGCTTCATATATATATTAACAATAAGATATTCCCACATTATGCTCAAATAAGATATAACAAACCAAAAAGAAAGAAATTTACAAATAATCCACGCTCATCATAGTGATATATATTTATGCCAATAAAATCAGTATGTCTAGCTGACAGCTCTAAGTTTCATTTAGTCACCCCACCTTTTTCAACCCCACCTTATTCATAACTAGATCTGAATTTCGAGCAAAGAAGTGATGAGGATAAAATTTCCTAAAACAGATTGACCTTATGGAAACTTCTAAAATAAATTCACTGCAGTGAATCACAACTTCTCTGCTGAAGCCTGATCTAATAGGTAATATTATTTTATAGACTCCAATCATGCAGCATTACTTGGTTGTTTTTTCTTCTCTTTTTTTTTTGCAATGAGAGACAAGCTGAACAGCACAAATGTGTGGCGGTAAGACCAGGTGTGCAATGTGCTGACATGTAATATGTATTGTGAATTTGTAATTCTATCCCGCTAGTACATTTCTGCTAGCGACAATGATATGCGTAAGACTAATAGACCGACAGAAAACAAGTTTGCCCACCAACAAATGCTAAAGCAAGAAGGTACAATGTGTGAGTAAAAAACATATATACCGGAAGCTTAGCATCAATTTCAGAGATCAGCAAATCATCAACCAGTTTCAAGAGGTACAGGATGTTGTCCCGACATGGTTGCGCAAAAAAAATGTTCTCCTCAGAAGATAATTCTACCAACCTCTGAACTAAATCCTCATATATATCACGGAGGAGGTACTGATATGAAATGCCATCCTGTTAAAAAGGAAACATGAACTACATAAACTATAAAGTGTCTTAATGCAAGTATATGTCTAAAGTATACAAGTTGAGCATACTTGTTCACGATGCATAAGTAAAAAAATTGCTGTCTCTTCTAAATGTTGCCACCCCCCTTTAATAGACTGCATACAATGACGAAGGACGACACAAAAGAGCTTCCTGAAAAGAGTTTGCTCACTCATTTCACTGACTACTTGAACTTGTGACTCCCTTTTATAATTTTTTAGCACATCAAACTTCACTGAAGCTGCTAACCATGCATTCCATCCATAATCCTGATGTGGAAGATAAAAATTAAATTGAGATATACAAGAGAAATATAAAAAAGATTTTTAGCTCCAAGTGCACCAAATAGGAATAAATTTCTTTACCAAAAAAGCTTCGACATTTGAAGAACTGGTATCAAGAATGTCAAGTATATCTTTAATGATATTTATTCTTTTGGTTACAGACTTGCAGCCTGAAAAGAATCTGAATATGAGAGGCAAGATTTGAGGAAGAAAGATCTGTGGTTTTTTCAACCTGCCTCTCTGCTTCTCAAACTGATCTTGTTTATCCAAAACCTGCCAAAATAAGTGCACAGAAACTCATTCACCTCGTACGCGATGATGATTATTTCTAAACATTATATATATACATTTATATTACATCCTTATATAATAAGCGTGAAAGAGATCTCGTATCAAAAACTACCACAAGTCAAAGGTTGGAGTTTTTTGCAACTAACAAAATAACAATATATAAATATTAATCCAAATCTAAAGTAAAATAAGTTATAAAGGTCAAGGGTTCGATTTTTTACACCTAGCAAAATACCCATAATATTATCTCAGTGTTTAATCATATCACCTTCTGCTAAAACAGGGGTAGGTTGAGACACATGACAACTACTTAAAGTTGACATAACATTTATTCACAAATTTTCCACATATTTGTAAGCAAAATTACTCTATACACTTAGCCAAAAAAAAAACTCTATTTAAAACAAAAGTGTTTCATTAAGTATCATAGAAATTACCACCATAATAATAGATAAAAATTCATTAATATGTCTATACAGAGAAAACAAAACAAAATTAAAAAAAATGTCTGTCCCAAGGATAAAAGGCTTGAATAAATAGCATAGATACATAGATTTATGTGCGTGTAAGTAAGAGGTACGCAATAGACATCAAAGAGAGAGAAATTGTTGAACTTGTGAAAAAATATAGGAATCATGACCAGATTTGCAGATCTCGATAAACAATGGAAAAATTATTCATCACCCACAGAATACCTGTTCGGGACCAGCACCACCAAGTAGAGTATCAAATAATGCTGTACAAAGGTTATTTGTTTGAGGAAACCTAAATAGCTTATCTGATATGACAGAAAATATAGGTAGCATCTGCAGACCAAGCTTTCTATGTCTGTCTGAAAGAGATTTTGATCTTCCCGTAGTTGCGCTAAAGAATTTCAATGCTGTTTTATGGGAATAAATACCAACCAAAAGTTTTCCCATAAACTGCAAGGCAAGCAATCTGATGGGCTCATAATCCCTGAAACAAAAATAATGATCATGTTAAAAAAAAGGGAATGATAAATTAGCTCCAAAAATTACTACTAAAAGTGTTCTGTTTTTTTTTTAAAAAAAGTGTTCTCTGTGGAGTGCAACCCTATATATATATAGAGAGAGAGTCTTACTCTAATACAAACCTCCTTATTCTACAAACTAAAAACTATCACTAAATTTCTAAGAGAATATCACTAAATTCTCCAACAACCCCACCTTCTCCTTCTCCAAGCCTCTGCCTCCCCCTCCAGCCCACTTCCTGCAGCTTCACCGCCATCAAATTCTGCCGCTCCCACCACCTCCATGCCGCCCACGCCCTCCATAACCACCACCTCCATTGTTTATATCACCACCATATCCAACCCACCTCCACCGTCCCTTTCACTTCACCTTCGTCCTCACCTCCACCTCGGTCTTCCTTACCTCCAGTACCAACTGCCCAGTATTTACTGTCGATTTCAATTCCAAATCTTTGCCAAAAACTGTCGAAGAGAGCTAAAAGCTCCTTTCATGTCCACTACCTCCATCTCTACCTTCACCTCCATTGTCTCGACCACCGCAACCACCACCTGAATCGAAAACTATAATAGATTTGGAGATTTTCAACAGGTTCTGGACGTTTTCACCAACTTCTATAACCAGTGGCGGATCCAGAATTTTACCAAAGGGGGGGCTTCACTAATATTTATAAAAAAAATTAAAAAAATCTTAAATATCTCAAATACATAATATTCCCTAATTATTTTTATACAATGTCACGAGAAGGTAATTCTTGATCTCTTTTGACATTATAAATATGCATGTCTAATTGATTGCGAATCATGAGAAGCTCCTTCACATTTTTAAGCAAGTGCAAAGCTTGAATCCCCCTGGTCAAGAGCAACAGACTAGCGCAGTAGCCAGTAGTGAAGTCCGAAGAGGTACAGAGTGGGCACAATCTGTTTAAATTCACAAGCAGCAGCAAGGGGAAGTGTATTACGCTAGGTTTTTTGTTTGAAGAGTGGGCTGGGCTAATCATATAAAGGACTGGGCTGAAATTTGTTGGGTGGGCTGACTTGTAAAACCTAAAAATTTTCAACTAATATATGAATTTACTATGGGCTCAGGGGTGGGCTTAAGCCCCCTGAGCCCCCCTTTTGTATCCGCCTCTGTCTATAACATAAATCACTAAATCTTAGAGAGAATACCACTAAATTCTAAAGAGTTTATCACTAAGTTAGATTGGTTTTTAGTTTTTATTTGAGAGGTGATTTGTATTTGATCACTACCCTATATATACATACATACATACATATATATATATATATATATATATATAGGCTCATGATCAAATAGAAACCACTCTTAAAATAAAAACTAGAAACCAGTTTCCCTACCACTATTTATAACTACGGGTATCACTAATTTATACTGCACTAATCACTGTTTTTATGCAGTATGTAAACAGCGATTTTTATTATCAAAATTGAGAAAATCTACTTATCTAAATTATTGATAATCGATTATAGATGATTAATTTCATCCGTAAGAAGGTTCTTGATGGTAGGAAGGCGCAAGAGAAGTTGTATGATGATGGTAAGTAGTCGTTAGTTTTGTAAGTTATGATGGAAAGTGTAGGTGACTATTGGTGATGATAGACAATGGTTGCAAGTCATAGAAACGTTTGGTAATGGCGGTAAGATGTCCAATATTACGATTTGGGTGAAGATGATGGTCATATACGTTGCATATATGTGTATATATATGTTTATATTCGCGAGATATGCCATATATAAATTAGTGATATGTTATGTACAAATTAATGATTTCTGTATTTAAAAATAGTGATAAAAAAATGTCCAGAAACTGGTTTTTAGTTTTTAGGCTAATTTGGTTTCTATTGGAGTAGGACCCTATATATATATATATGCTTAAATTCACACGAAAAATAAATAAATCATTAATTTGACTTGACAAAAACTGGAATATCTCATCAATAAATTTTAATAAATGTGATATAATAAAATTATCATATACAATCTAGAATATACCCGTGCTTTGCACGGGATGGAAAACTAGTTGTAATATATAAATACAATCCTAGTTTTTATACAGGGATCAGTCAACTAGCTTTGGCTGAGCTACCTTACAGTTCTAACCTTTATTACTCTAGACTGCTACATAACTAAACACTTCAACTAATAAGCAGAAATACTTGCACAACACAACAAAATTGTGCCTCTTCCTAACATGTATAGAGTGGAGAGGTATCTACGCGTGCATAGTTTCACCAAATATTTCGAAACTATCTAGGTCTAGGTAATATTCATGCTAGATTCACCGACACGTTATACTTTAAGTTACCCATACCATTAAACAACCTCAACCAAGACACGCCATAATTTACTATAAACATATTTTAAATTCCAAGAACCCTTCCAAAGACAAGTAGCAGTTAACAGAGGTCATACCTCTCCAGAAGATTGACGAAAACGTGACAACCACCAATTAAATTGATTTGTTCCAGAAATGAGGCAAATAATTGGTTCTGGTCAACAGCACGAATAAGCATATGTAAAACATCTTCAATACAACCCATATCTTGACTAGTCTCGAAAAAAGCTATGAGGGCATCTATATCTGTTACTGCAATGCTCTGCCTGCACATATACAGGTTGTCAGTAATTGCATAGCAGACAACTAAGTCAGAGAAAAAGCAAGGAAGCAACCTTACAGGTGGACACATTTACCTTAAACTCATCTCACCAAGACTTAGTAGAAGAAGACGGATTCTATGGTGTTTTTCTTTACTTGGTCTTTTCCCAACAACCTGGTTTGTCATTGGATGAAGAAAGGGTTTACCTCCCACTCCTACAATAGATTGAAATTTTGGATCATCCGAGTAAAAATGGCGTATTATATCAAGAATACGAGGAAGATGACATAAACTCTGAAGCAATCTTGGGTCATTATCAAATTGTTGGATGAGAAACGTGTATACTTCACGTTGCACATTGTAAACTGTGTAGACCCATATGACGGGATTAAGAAATATACTAGAGATGGCATCTTTTGTAAGCATCTCAGACAAACCTGGATTTAAAAAAAAAATGAAAGAAAAAATTTAGCTTCAAGTCAAATATTATAAACACTGACAATTGATCTAGATCAATATATCTTTATATGTGCAAAGATATTATGACACCTACCACAATTTGCAACAACGTTGTACATATATTTTAGAGCTGAGAGCATTTCCAAATTAAGTTTTTGGGGAGGAACCGACTGCAACAAGAATCCCAGAATTGAAAACCCAGAAAGATGAAGCATCTGTTGTTGGTTAACTAAATTTTCATCTAGGACAGAAGCAATAAGTTTGATAAATTCGGCAGTTAGACGTTGTTTTCTGGTAGGAATTAAGAAACTATGTCCCACTACTTCACTTTCTTCAATTTTATACAACTCAAAACGAGTAAAAAGAGGGAAAAACACAGACACTCCCCCAACGCAATATATGATCTGCTGCAACAACTTCCGCGAACATAACTGTGTACCAGACATGACAGTTGCTTCAAATGATGTCCTGACTATGCCATGTCCCATCATAGGTGAAACATTGAATAGTGTTCTACCATTACAAGCCTGGGAAATTGGATGAGAACAACGGTCATTTCATGAACAACATACAAAAAATAGTTGGTTAACTTAACCACAATACACACACACACACATACTCGATGGAAACAGAATAACCTGGGCATTAATTCCAAAAGTTAATTTTGATGCTAGGCCGTCTCGAGCATCAAATATCCTTCCAGGCACCGGATTATCTGATTGAAATGCCTTTTCATTGTCAAGGAATGAGTACATATAACTTGGTCCTAAGACATACATTCCCTTCACTTGTTCAGGACTAAGTGGCTCGTTGAACATATATATTGGACCGATTTGACCCAAAAAAGGAGATGACTCATTGATGCAGGCTACGGTATTTTCATCATCATTTGAATGCAGATCTACCTTTGTGCCAATTGAGGAACTCGTTAGAGTGTCATTAATTTTTGCATAGCTGAATAGATAAAGGTTTGTCGATCAGCGAAAAGTTCCACATATAAAATTAAAGAAGATAAAAAGTATACTTAGGGGTCGTTTGGTTGAGGGTGTCTCGGAATCAGGTATGGGTTTCGTTCATTCCAAACCCATACCTGGTGTTTGGTTGAAAAAAAAATTGAAACCCATACCCAAACCCCCGAATATGGGTTTTCAATACCAGGAAGGTTGGTGGGTATGAGAGAGTGGTATGGGAATGAACTTTATTTCTCGTAGTTTTATCTTTGTTTAAGCAATTTAATATAAATGTTTAATACAAAATTAAATCAATGATGCAAAAATATATTATAATGATAATTTTATTAATATTTATAATTAATTCAAATCAATAACTTGTTTTTTTAATTATATATATTGATTTTAGCACTCAACAAAACACATGATATTAAATATGATATCTCAAACCCATACCACCTTTGCCCGATTCCTCGTTCCAACCCAATACCACTCCGCGAACCAAACGACCCCTTATAAACAATAAGATAATATGTTAATGACCTGCATTTCTCTGATGATACAAGGACTCCATCAACATAACACCTCACTTGGCTACCCCCTGAAAAGGCTCTCCCTATGCTATGGGTTAAACAGAGAAACTGCCATTTTTTTGTAAAGAGATTAAGATTCAGAGAAACAGATTTTCGTTTCTGGTTTACGGACTGCAAAACAAAAGAAAACAAAGTCACAAAATTGAATTTAATTTGCTTTTAACAAACAGCATACGTTAGCATCTGTGAGTGGAGAAGTAATGATCTTACCACTAGTTCAACAAACTGCACACGTCCACAGAAATTCTACTATTCATCATTTTTAAAATCCAATATTTGCAAACTATCTCGAACCAACAAGTTTTAGTTTTGCACTTCAAAAACAAATTATCTTCAATATATTACAATGATATTCCCTTTACATATTAAAGGGATTATTTCTACACTAAAAAAAATCATATTTGAGAGTAGCAGGTTCATTTTTGTAAAATCCCACATCATTTAGATAAAGAGTATTTGTGCCCTTTATAAAGGCCAGCACATAACTAATGTAGCACATAACTAATGTATACTAATTTGCTAGCACTTTTGGGCCGACCTATGATGGGTTGTTGGGTCCGGATGCATCTAGTTGTGGGCTTGGGATGTATAAAGGGCCCAAATACTCTTTATCGAACTGATGTGGGATGTTACAATTTTCCTACAGTTGCCGATTACTATGGCAGTTCATTTATTCACCGAATATGAGCATAAACGAAAGAAGATGGTCATCAAATATTCCCTAATAAGAGTAGAAAAACCGAATATGAGCATAAACAGAAGAAAATGGTCATCAAATATTCCCTAATAAGAGTAGAAAAAATAATTGTATAGAGAATAAAATCTAACCTCATAAAGCAGCTTGCCTTTTGTCACAGTAGCCAGACAGCCTCTTCCATTTTCTGTGAGAAAACTGAACAGCCCCATTGTACTATTACTTGGGAATTTTTCTACCCTAAGCCAACAAGAAAATGAAAATCCCTTATATAAAGGCCAATGCACAGGAGTTTTAATTATTATCCCCTGCAAAAATAAGAAGACAAAAGAAAAAATACATATATAAAGTGACATATGATATTCTGGGATTAACATTCAAAACAATATAGACATATAATATATGTATTCATTTAGCTATGCCCATTTGCAAGAGGCTTTTGCCTTTTCAACAAAGTTACAGAACATGCTTATGTACTTTTGCTTTATTCGTAAAAACTTTTTCAAATCAACTAACATCAATCATTTGGGCATCATAGAAGACTATGTTGCGAACAAACTTAATTGGGTCGATTATTGAAATATCTTTAATGCTTCCATAGTAGTTAATTGAAAATGAGTTATTTTTGACTGAATACACACTGAAATTCAGTAGATTGAGAATGATTAATAGCTTAAACATAGGCATATTATAGTTTCAGGGGGTTCTTTTGAAGATTGTGTCGGATTAATTTCATTTTTCACCAGATTCTAGAAGACAATATCCAACTAAAGGAAGCTGATTAAAAACGGAGGAAAAGCGCCACTTGAAGAATTCATCTCTGACATATTATCAAGATTAATTAATATGTACTTCCTAGTGTCACTAGTTCCACTAGTTGACCATCGATATTGGAGTTGCTATAATGTATAGATTAACACTTTTTTGTGGTCATTATTTTCAAGACCCAAGCATCAGTTAACACAAACCCTTTGGTATAACTTATGTGTGTAACCAAACATTCAGCAGAGGTGATTCTTCAGTGCCGTTTCCCAGAAAATTGAACTTACAGAATTGTTGCCACTAAGATCAAAAAAAGCTGTTGGTCCTTTTTCATTCAGCATGGATAAAATGCTGGGCAATAATAGTGAACTGTACTGCTCCCCAATGCCTACTTTCTCACTACGAAGAAGAGTGAATATTTTACGTATATCCTTTCCAGATATACTGTGGCCACCAGTAATCTTAATGAGTTGTGCCAGTCTCAGGATCATGCCGTCATCTTCTTCTTGAGAAAACCAATCAATAAGAAAGTTAAGTGTTCCTGCTTTGACACATGAAGCTCGATTGGATATCGACTCTTTGAGCAATTGAAGAAACAATTCGAGTCCATGATAGCGTGAGGCATGACTGCTCTGCCATTGACATAACACAATGGAATGACTCAGAATAGCATCTAGTTGCGAATTTCTGTCAGATAATGTGTAAATGTAAAAAGAAAAAATTAAACACTGTAAGCCAATTAAAACAAGCAAGATATAAAGATATATGTGAAAATAATGAGCTCCAGCAAACCATTACCAACCTTCTGCAAAACCCTCAGATACAGTAGGATCACATCTTCATTCTGTTGTAGAAAAGAAAGACACAGAAGGAAGAACAATTTGTGAGACTATTATACAAGTACAAACTTTGAAAATGTGGTTATCAGAAAGATCTACAACAATTCTGGTAAAGAACCAATAGCTGTTGACATAATGTAACTGCAAAATCACCTTAATGACGGAATTTGTTTTCATATCAAACTTTCCATCAACAAGCATGTCGAGCAAAGCATATAAAAGACCTTGACTAGGCCGCCGTTGACAAAAGTCCAATAGCAAACTCTGCAAAGTAAGATAACCCTTGCCTACCAGAGCTCTAAATGCATCCTTAAAGAAAACAATAGAAGAGTTATCAGCAATGAATAGAAGGGGATCATTATTCCAAATCAACACCAAAACAAAATAACAATATAAGGGCAGGTAGTAATGTTCATGAATATGAGAATATGAAGGGGAATTCCATGTCATATTCCCTTAACCGGGTTCATTTACAATGAACCAAATACGCCCTCGGCCTTATATATGTACATGGGTATACCATAACATATTGTATTACAGAATAATATTAAACCTCAAGCATTAAACTTGTGGTTGGTCAATCATTAGTTAGGCTTTATGGGCTTTAAATAGTATACATATAATATTCATTTAGATCTTTGTTAGAATTACAAACTATAACTTCTAATAAAAAAACATATCAGAATTATCTATTGGTCAGCATTATGGGTCTTAACTCTTAAGGGCTTTAAATAGTACTCCCTCTGTCCCAACCATTTCTTTACACTTTCTTTTTTGGGGTGTCCCATCCAATTCTTTACATTTCAAAACTTACTAAAAATAGTCAATGGGTCCCACCACTTCTCCACTTTTCTCCCCTTTTCACACTACTTTTACTCCACTATTTGTGTTTTTATACATCGAAAATTAATGGGTCCCACAACTTCACCTACTTTTCATCCTCTTTTCCACTACTTTATACATATTTCTTAACCTCCGTGCCCAACCCATTTGATAAGAAATGGGAGAGACGGAGGGAGTATAAACAAAACGAATATAAAATGAAATTCTATATTAATAAGATTTTTAATATTCAATTAAATCTTTATTAAAATTACAAATTATTACTTGTGGTGGTATTATCGCATAATAGTAGAGGTTCGAAGGTGTGGCATGATACCAGTCGGTATTATTACATAATGATTAAAGAGGTACGATCTGGGCTTATGGGTTATCAGTTCAAGCTTGAAAAGCACATCAGCAATTTACGTGTCAAAGTTTGTAACATTCCAATCCCACAACGAGAAGAGTGGAGCCTTTAGTACAATTTATAAGCACAAGTACAACTACCAATTGCACCAACAAATATGACATTTTAAGGGTATGTGGTGGGCTTGCTGATTACCCAAACTGTTTCATTTGGGCCGGGTGTATTTTGAATTCGAAATTCGGGACTTGACCCAGTTTTCGAAAAGACTTGGGATTTGACCCAAGTTGTCACGTCCAAAAAGTTAGCAGCATGGATATCATATTGCAAGTGACACACACCACACCACAATCAGAATACCTTTGAGGCATCATTGTTTGTAAGCAGGGAGGTCAGAGTTTCAAGAACACTTAAAGCCAGCTTCTCATTATTTTCCCCCTTGAGGTTTCCATTCAACAGGGATAAGATATGTAAAAAGCACTCACAATCACGAAACAAAGCCTGATAATACTGAAAACAGTAAAGCAAACATATTAGAGAATGATCCAATTAGGATCAATCTTTCCATAAATAAGAAATTATATAACTAAAAAACATCCAAAATAATACCCTTTTGTTCAATTGGAGCACATCCATCAAACCAAGCAATAAATTGATCAACAATTCTGAACAGCTTCTCTCCCGTTCCTTCACATGGGTAAATGTTTCTAAATACTTGGAGCATAAGTACAACTCGGCAGTTTGGTCTTTATTTGCAAAGGGAATGATCTGCACAATAATGACAGCACCCCATAAATCACACTGTCCAGAAAAGGAAATAATAACGAGGGATCTTATGAAATATCAAGTAAAAAGAAACAAACATCACAGATGTGTAGAAAGAACAAACCTTCATAAGGTCAAGAACATAAGCAAGCACACGATCTCTCAAATTTTCTTCCCAGAATAATTCAAAGAGGCAATCAATACAACTAGAGCTACACAAAATTAAACTTCTTGCATCTTCTGTGGCTGAGAAGTACTTCCCAAAGAGCTCCATACATGTTTCCAAGCTTGCATGCCAATTTTGCACTACTACTTGTGAAGTAGGATTTCCAAATCCTCTAGATGCTGCATAATTACAGTCTGGCCTTCTGGATTCACAGACCTGTATACAAGCAACTTTAAGCAGCCGCGGAACCGCATCAAGAGTCTTGAAAGAGGCGGCAGTTTTTTCAGCTGAACTCTGATAAATTTGAAATAGGCATCTTGCAATAGAACCAGTAAGTCCAGGATCACACGAAGAATGTTCAAGGGAGTTGAGCAAAACTGAACATTCCGGCTGTGAATCGAAACAGTCCTATAAGTACTTAACAGAAGACTGTTTGCAAGGCTAAATTAATTAGATACCACAGCAAAACTCTTACAATGGAAATATAGACTATAACAGAAACTCAAGGAGTTTAAAACAACCTATACCATTAGGTTTTAGAAGGAATGCTAGTAGTATTGGATCCATTTAGTGACTTCTACCATCACCTTGAGAGTTTTAAAGAACTACTCGTTAACATGACTATCAGACTATGTCAAATATTTTTTTTAATCAAGTAAACAATATTGTGCTGTGTTGACAAACTCAATGTAGTCCATCATCTAGTAAAGCTACATGCAAAAATATTACAGAAGAAATATCATAAAAATCAAAATAAAGACTGAAACTAAATAAGTACCCACCAAATTATGTACATTTCCAGTTAAAGTTGCGGCAAACTCCATTAAAGAAAAAACTTCAATTCGAAGATTTTCGATCATATTCTTGTTTACTTGATGGTCAGTAAGGTTGGAATCGAATTTATATTCGTAATTCCAGCAACGAATCCCACTAGATGCGTTATAATTTGCTGCAAAGTCGTCTAAAACTGAACCAAAGTAAAAATAATTTTCTGAAAAGATAAAATCCCACAAGCCCACTGACCGAAATACATCCAGTAGTGAAGGTGATGATATAAGAACCTTTCTCAAGACAAAGAGAAAATGGTGCTGTAATACATAGACAAACAACCTGGACATATGGAATAAAATTTATAAAAAAACAATTTAGAGACTCTAGACCAAAGGGTTAAAGTAGCTGCAAATCGTATAGATAATGATAAAATACTCCGCAATCCATACTTGCATCACTCACCTTAAATATTTAGGTAGGTGATTTTGGTTAGAACACGCCTCCACACACGGAAATACAGTAAAAAGAACTCGCATGATCCACTTTGCCGAAAGTTCACCATACACAGAAGAAACTGGCAAGGTAATTTCACCAGCAGATGATCGAAAATCATCAGTGTATATATCTTCCAAATCAAGCAGAAACGAAAAGAGGACTTTGCTTAACTTGACAACATAATCATTCCAGTAACCATGGATTTCTGTATTATCATCATGTTTGGTATCTAAAAGTAGCATACATAAATTTTCCTGAACAGACATTTCCTTTCTCTGCTGTTTTTTCTGCTTCTGCTTGTATTCCTTAAGCAAGAACGCAAGTGCACAAAAGCTGTTTGCAAATTTGTGGATTCTTCCGTTCTCACATAAGAACTGAAAACTGTTCGAATTTCCAAAACTGTTTAATAGTTAAGGGAATCACAACTGAAGCGTCAAGAGCGACCACTAAAAAGTCGAATTTAGGATAGTGGAAACATATTTTTTTAATCATGTCAAACTGAAAATTAGCAGACATTTCAACTGAACTATTGAGATCAAATGAGTAATAAGAACATCGGTATTAATTAAGGTGAAAACCAAGAAATAGAATTAAAAATCAGGTAAAACTGGTCCTGATTATGAAATACTAATAATTGAAATACAAAAGTATAAATATTCTTACTGAACAACTGAGAACAGTTAATCACTAGGCCAAAAAAAAAAAATCACTAATTTTAGAAAGGGAAAAATAGTTTTTTTTGTTACTGAACTGTTGCCTTTTTTAAAAACTTACCACCAAACAATTATTTTCCTCGATATTATCACTAACATCACAGACGTTTGTGATTTTAATCATTCCGTTAAGTTTTATAATGGAAAAATAATTTTTTTGTCACTCAAATATTTATACTTTTAGCATCTTACCACTGAATTACATAATAATTTATTCTAAGTCACTACTGTTACATTTGTATTTGATTATAAGCATTTCATTAAGTTTTAGTTATTGCCATTAAAATAGCTGTGAGTGTCCAATACATAGATGATGTATCTTTAAACATTAATTTTAGTATTTGAACACTCTAACTTAGCCTCTACTCAATAAAGCATTTTCAATCTTTAACTATAAATCATTTTGGTCATTCTATATGAATATCTTCAAGCACACCCTAAAAGAAATCCACACTACTACCAAAATAAGTTCAGTATGCTTAGTTTGGGAATCGATTGAAGAAGATGAAATATCACAATATTATATATTAGAGTTATTTGAAACCTTCACTTATATTTTTCCCCGAATCACAATAACTCAAATATATGCCTGTTACGGAGCATATAATAGTCAGGTTATATATATCTACTATGTCATCAGTACACATTAGCAAAACAGTCTATGATGATGATTTTTTTAACGATTAATTATAAAACTTAACTACATACCAAAAATGAGAAATGTATGTAACATTAGTGGTTATATTAATTAAGTTTATTATTTGATAATAAGTTTCCAAAAGAGTAAATAGTTTAGTGATGAAAATATTTATTTTCCCTTTAAAATGAAAATTTTGCAGATAAAGTTTGATTTTTATTCCCAATTCAAAAGATTTATTATTGACGAGCCTCACACAATTAGGCGGAAAAAAATACTGCTAGAATAAAAGGCAGAATAAACACTGTGATATACAAAGGCCATGTTCCTAAATTCACACAACTGCTAGCTATCTATCGGAAGATAGGTTGTGGCAACAAGGATACACAGACTCTCTGAGAACCTTAAAAGAAAGAACATGGAGCAGCAAGATGCCCACAGAAGCATTCTCCCCACTGCAAGAATAATTTAGTGAAGATGTCCATCACATAAAATGTAGTGGATGTAAAGAGAGTCATACAGTCAGCAATATAGTACTATTTCTTTCATGACACTGTAATCACATAAAATACCACTCATGTTCCATTAGTTAAAGATAATTTAAGATCCTTTTAAGTCCTTTTAAAACCGTAAGGCTTTGAGATAACTGGTAACTTAACATCTCAACTATTAATTCAGACACTAATTCAGAGATATTGCACCAAAGATGAGCTCCTAGTGATCTACTCTCGACCAAGACATATACTTTCTAGCGAGGGGTAAAGTCAAAGATAACTTAAGACCCCGTTAAGTCCTCCTAACACCTTAATTGGCAGAACGAGAAAGTTAACATCATTTACTAACCAAACATATAGAGCATTATATCAGTATAGTAGTGTGCGGGGCCAATGCTCCATGAGAACCATATGCGGTGAATTTCATAATAAATCTATATAAGCATACACATGTGACCTACATGTATGCACAAGATGTGCATGTTAAAGTTTTAAGCATTCCAAAGGTAAACATTCAACTTTATCATTATTTGTAAACCTAAATGCATGTCTTCAAATTTTTAAAATTGGTAATAATTTTATATTACTATTGTACATAAGTATAAGTGTTAGAACCTGACTTGTAACATCAATTATACCAAGCATGAAACACTGCGTATTACAGGCAGATATGTTGGTCAAATTAACACAAATATAGCATCAACGCTTACAAAGCTAATTACACTAATATAAATATATACAATTAAATTAGCACGTTTCAACCTGGATTTTTTGGGAACAAGGTCTAATTAAATTTTAAGTTAAGAAAATGTAATGAAATATCTCTTACTAGTGTGCTCCAAAGTCTTGATGAGGGTGCATTAAAGAAGATGTAAATATATATAATAAGAACATAAGATTATAATTGGAATTAAAAAATGTTTTTGAAGACAATTATTTTCCATTATCTTTCTATCCTATTTATATAGCGGAACTGGAGGTAAGGTTATACCTCCTTTAACTTCTATTTCCTTCTGAAGAAACTCAAGGAAAAAGGTCGGTGAAAATATACACACATCAATCCTCTTTCATTAGATTTTCTACCATATTCAAAACTTTAAGCAGGGTGTATCACAAAGAACCAAGGTCAAATATTTCCAGATTAAATTACCTTTCCTTGGTAGAAAAAGATGAATTCTTTGATTCCAATATGTCAATTGATGGAAATTCAAGTCCGTCCAATAGAACTTCAAGTCCACCAATACTTCGAAAATGATTTTGACCATGGGGATTATTTCTTAATGCCGATCGAAGACTTGTTAGAGTCAAGTAATGGAGGGTCATGTCTAATTGTTGTTCTTTTATACTCAACCTCCGCATTACAAGCAAAAGCTCTGAAAAACAATGATTTTCCATAAGCAAAAACAATGCAACATAGAAACCACAAATAGCATAGTATGTAACTAAAGGTTCACAAGCAGAAAATTCTATTATCTATAGACTTTATGCCAAAGTCCAAAATTTTTGGTGATATGTTTTTTCAAATATTAAATAGACAACAAAAATAATTCAGTTTTAAGTTTAGTATCTTAATTATTATCTAATGCTACAATGGGGAAAATTTTAATTCATCATCAACTTCATATATATTACTAGTTGAAGAGTATAAATATACTACAATTGAATCTGTCTATTGCGTCCCTCCACTTTAAAGTTTGCATTCACCAAAAAAAATAATTAAAGCTTCTTGTAGTATATAATAGCGCCGGTTTACAGGTTCACTGAGTACTGCGAATAATTGCAAGGATTTATGTATGTGCTATAAGGGATTCATATATCAACAGGAGGTGAAAGCACATATTAGTAGTGGTTTTACTTAAGAAAATTCTTGCACTGCTTTCATAATAAAGTATTGTGTAAGAACCAACTTAGCTTATCTAATACAATAAGATGTAAACTCAGTCGCAAATTCAATTATGTTCTCTAACTGACCAAAATCAATTATTTGAAATCATTGTCTCTAGATGCAACCTCGGGATCATTTGGAAATAACTTGCAAAAGTAATAATTTTCCCTAAATAATCAAATCAATAAGTTTTAGAATTTATCGAAGCCACAATATTTAACTCACACGAACAAAACATGAATGGCCTACCTTACCTACTAACCAATTAAAGCCGCCAGCTTCTATTACTGAAACAACTGACTTTTGATGCCAAACTACCCATGCTTCAGAAGAAGCTGTTGTCCCACCAGGATATTCGAAAATATTTGAACCACCCTCTGGAAAACTCAACTTTGAGAAGCTAAAGTATGGTTGGGAGATTTCGTAAACATTTGGATGTAGATTGATGAAGCTACAAATTATTAAAACGGCACGTCTAAGTAGATTTTGCAGAACGGCAATCTTTTCTATGATTGAGTTTGATGAACTTTCATCATCTGGAAGCGCATCGGTGATTGTATTAAGTTGCATAACACCCGCTGCAATGACCAAATGGAAATCACACATCAAATGCCATATGTTATTAGACAATAACTTATAAGAAAAAAAAGACTTCTATTAGGAAGTCAAATACAATTATAACAGATGATAGGATACAAAACTAAAACTGAAACATATAAATCTGAGAGCGTCAAGATGTATCCAACCTATACTTGTTGAAACCCCCTTCCAAAGGTATACAGTTTAACCTCTATAAACTAAAATCCTCAGGACCGCAATGATTTATTAATTTATTAAGGTTAGAGCTACACTATCTCAATTATGTTGGGAATGAAAATAAAAATATTAATTATGTTAAGAATGAAAATAAAAATATTCAATATGAATAGTGACTTATTTTTAATTATAAAAAACTTGCTTCATTTTTATATATAGGTTGATATTTCTTCATATTGAATGTATATATAAATTAGTTACATCTGTATATTATTGTATTTTTTATTTTGATAAATAAAATAAATGCATGTTTATCTTTTAACTTTTAGGATAATAAATTAGACTATTTATGTGGAAAAAATTTAGATGGTACTCATAAGTGAGGGGTAATATTAAAGTGAAACTGATTAGGGCATGTTTGGCAACGGTTTATAAGTGCTTCTTTTTTCAAGAAGTCGGCTTTTCTTGACCCGTTTGTGTAAAAAGCCAAAAACACTTATAAAAAGCTGAGAATGCTAGCTTTTGTTTCAGGGTTCTACTTCTTTCCCAAACAGTTTAATCACTTATAAGTCTCAATTTAATTCTCACTTCTAGTCCACTTCTGCATTTTAAGAAGAAGCACTTTTATTAAGCTTACCCAAACGGCCCGGGCTAAAAATTGTTTCAGGACTTCTACTTCTTTCCCAAACAGTTTAATCACTTATAAGTCTCAATTTAATTCTCACTTCTAGTCCACTTCTTCATTTTAAGAAAGAAGCACTTTTATTAAGCTTACCCAAACGGCCCGGGCTTTTAAGCCCCGACCAAACACCCCTTAATTATTGATGTTAGCCTAATATATTCTCTAAAACAGTAGAGATTATGTCAAGACCTTTTAAGAGTATTTTCTAAAAGATACTAATTATTGGCAAAGTTGAAGCAGATCTTTTTCTACCACTTGACTAAATTAGTAGTGTACTGTATCTATACATTTCTTGCCACATCCCATGAAATATGTTTTAGTGTTAGCATATTACATATATACATGATATACATTAACCATGTTACATGGCTATTATTTTAATAAAACACTTCATGCAATACATAAAATGTAACATACTATTGTTATGGATTAAAATTAATAATAAGAAGCCCCCTGATATAATTTATAATAATACAAATAATTATATAGCCATAATCACATTTGCTTTAAAATTAAAAATTCCTAGATACAAATATTCTAACAAGATATACTATGCAGTATGCATATAAGTATAACATAATATTGTTCAGGTTTAAAATAATGCACGACTCATGTTGAATTCTTGCTCACAGGTACTACAGGGTTTTCAGAGTGTATAATGAAGATCTGATCTCTAGCACATTAAAATTTTGAATTTGTGGCCTTCAGCACTATTGATTATTCAAAGATTTCATATTGTTGTTTTTACAATTGTAAATGTTTTGGACACCTACTAGACTGATTTGACTATTATGTGGATTATTTAAAGGTTTCGGTACACATTCTACATGTTTGTGGTATAAGAAGCAATAAAAAACAAAAGTAACAAGTGCTATGACAAATTTGACAAAGCATGTATTTGTACAGAACCAGTATGGATAATCGACATATCATGAAGTTTTTCCTAGTAGTAAATGTGAATTGAGTTGGTATCTAGCCAAGTCGAAGATACTCAACAAAACTTACTAAAGTGACCAACTCTGTAGATACATAATAATGTCAAGTGTAATGTTCTTTTACACACATTTTGAATTTTAATTTGATATCTCAGAAAGATGGACTTGCCTTCGGAGTTACCACCAAACTTATTTTCTACAAATCTACAACTGCCTTGCGCATTTGCTCTATAATTCTTGTAACATTGTAGTTTCTTATTCTTAATCTTCCTGACAAACACATCTTCAAGTGCTAGTTAACTTTAATGGAAATACTGCGCCCTTCATTCCACATTGACCTTTTACTTCATTTTTTGAAGAGTGCATAAAAATTTAGATAATATATATTCACTTATCAGATCAAACAAATGACAGAAAGCAAAGCTTGGCCTGCTTTGATAATAATGATAATAATAATAATAATAATAATAATAATAATAATAATAATAATAATAATAATAATAATAATAATAATAATAAATAATAAAAATCATGATGATGATGATGATGATAAAAACATGAAACAATAATAAGTAAGAAGAATACCTTTCAATAATGTTGTGACTTTTTCAATCCCTCCATAGTAACCAAAGACGTTGCAATTATGCACTGACCGAGTTACAATGGCCAGAGCATCCAAAATGGCCAGCTCTTCAGATGTTAGGGTTACACTTGTATCAGTCCCCAACCGTTCTGTGGTTGATATCACCCCACTCATGTCCGAGTGTGTAACTAAAATAAAAACACTATAAGACTCATGAAAGGATATAAGCTTCCAATAAAATTGATATTTAGATACTATAAATTACAAAAGCACTGTGCCCCACCACCAAAATTAATGGGTCTAAAAGGTTTGACTGGTCGCACATCAGGAATACTACATAGTCTACATTTTATTACCCCTTCAGGCATTTGAATTTTGTGGGTTTCAAATTTCATGGTCAAATCAACCATATCCAGAATCAATTATGAATCACCATTTATGATGCACATTTAAATTCTTCTAAAACTTTAAGCAATGGGTACTGAAGGCTCACTTAACTACGAAGACAGTCTCCACCTATATTTTGCAAATAAAATTAAAATTAATTTTTTTTAGTCAATGACAAGAAATTGCAACCAAAAAAAATTAATAGACAAATTTTTTTATTTTTTTTGGTTTCAATTATTAAACTGCAAATTTTTTTATTTCATTTACTCATTTTTGAGGTTCTTTTTTTAGTTCACTGACCCATTTGGCACTTGAGTGATATATTAGGAATTTACCTCTAGATATGATTGGGTTTAGTGATATTTTAGCCATTTAGCTCCATATATTTATCCAAACTGAATATGGAACAGCAAAGCAAAGAGCAGAGTTACGTCCTTTTGTGAAAAACCATGACCACTCGTGGAGAATTCACAGCTAACCAGATTAGAATCCTAATCAATAAGAAGTGTCAAAGACGGAAATAGCGAAAAAAGGTGCCACTCTCTTTCTGAGTTCTACAAAGAGTTCACATGAAAATTTAAGCTGCATACTGATATAGTCCGACTTACACTGAGAGACCATGGCAGTTATATGTGAGATTTCTTCGGTTAAGGCTAGAGTTATTTCAGCAGGGTGACCAGCAGAACAGCCAAACATCACATCATCATTTTGTGAACATTCCACTGGCAGGAAGGCAGATGCAGCAGCCTCTGTAGATTGCCCTGGATCTACAGGCTTCCAGTTCTTGTGCACAATCAAGAACTGCTCCAAAAACATAACAAATGATTTTTGTCTTTCCACCTGAAATTGAGTATAAAAAATTAGGAGCTATAGATGTAACTTGTTGAGAAGGCATGCTGACGAAGGAAATTACAAGCTGAGAATAAAGACATGAGGGAGATCAGCATTAAATATATTCTTTAATCATAAATATGAATTTTATATGAAAGTAAATTCAGTTCATATGAATGTAAATCCACAAAAGAAGAAAATCAATCTCATGTGACCTTACAATAGAATATCCAACATACTAATACTAAATTGTAGAAATAAATAGAAAACTTTTTCCGTTACATCGAAAATGCTTCTCCATGTGGGCAAAAAGAAAGTAATGTCAACTGAGGGGTATACCACAAAAACAAACGAGTCAAAAATTATCTAATCAAGAATAAATAAAAAGAAGAAGACACTTTGCAGTTTTTCAAATTTGCCAATTTACACAATAAAGACTGTCCTTGACAGACAGCTAGTAAAGAACCAAGTAGCCCTTCACTGCAACTATGCAAAAACTAATCTCCTCCTTTTACAATCATTGTATCAATCATATAAAATCAACATACGGCCAAGGGATTATGAAAAATACCTTATCAAAGGCATCAATGTACTTTCCCCAAAGTGTATTCAGAATTGCCTCATCACCAATCTCACTGAAATAGAAGAATTTAGGCAATGCCGTCACAGATAGGAAATTTCTTACAATAATTAAAACTCAGTGAGCACAAAATTACTTAAGGAACCAATACAACTTTCGAAACCTTTATAGAATGAGCATTATCAAATGTAACAAATACAACATAAATAACAAAGTACTCTATGACAATCTGCAGGGAAGTTCCTGCATTATGCTATTTTATTCTCTCGTTCGCGATTCCAGATCAGTGGAGTACACAATACATCTAAAGCTTCACATTTAGAGAAGTACATAACACATATGACACTATATGATATACATGCCATCTTGTATAGACCTCGTGTATTATATGTTCAAAATCTTCTACATTATGGGCTAGTTCAAGAAATCCTTTGACTGTATTGTCGACATGGTTTCGACTATTAGGCAGCTGTCAGAATTATGAGTGCAGCGTGAAAATTGTATGTGATTTATGTAAAGATATATCAAGCAAAACCTATATGTCCTTTGAGGTCTTGATTTTGGGAATAATCGCATGTGACAAGTAAGAACACTTTTGGAGATAAAATAGACGTGCAGGTTTATAATTAAGAACTTCTTTCTCCTAGATTTGCTGGTGCGATCGTCCCAACTTAACAGAGTCCAAGTTAATGATGTGACAATCGTACAAGAGGTTGTGAATGACTAGAAGTCCCTCCATGGAAATGTGAAAGGGACTTCTGTAACAAGTCGCATTGACTTTGCTATTCCATAATGTTTCGGTGATGTCAAGCTTATGAAAAATATAAACATTAATTTCTAGGTTTATTTTGTCATTAGCTTGAAGTCACGCTCTCATGCGTGTTTCTTTATATAAACTCCTTTTTCAACCTTCTTCACTTAGATAGTCGGGAATGAGTTTATACAAAGGATTGAAAAATGATGTGGAACATGACATAAAAAGAATTATAAAGTAAAAAATGATGGGGATGGGTAAATAATTAGGGTTTAGGGGTTTTTGCACATAAAATCGCGCAAAAGAAACTTTAAACAACGTAAACTCAATAAATAATCTATGATAACATTAAACAGAAGTTGAAATACCTACTTATACGAGCCTGACCTTGTTCATGCGAGAGCCATTTGCATTACACTGGTTACAACCTTTGCAGTTAGAGGTAGGAAATAAACAAATTTAAGGGTTCCCTTAATTCAGTCTTTAGAAGACTAAGAAGTGCTGTGGACTGCTGTAAATGTAGGTGCCAATGTGGAACTGTATTTAATCAGCAAGAGCAAGAGTACCCTCTCATTATAGTTTGGTGTAATATTTTGAGACATGAGCGGAAAGATGTTATATGCGTTGAGTACTTAAATTATTCATTATGACCTCTCAACCTACTTCATCATAAGCAAGTGCGATTTCTTCATAATGATCCAAAAGCTGCAATGCTGATACAAGCAGAAAGCCTAAAACTCTCTTACATCCTAGAAAAGAATTACTGCAAGTCTCCTGATAACTAAAACTTCACACAAAAGACCTAAATAAATCTCAACTGAATACAGAACGATATAGTTATTATAATAACACTAGTAGGATAATAGCCTCTCTAATCACCATACAGATAACAAATTTCAAATGGACCATACCTGAATCTGATTTGTAGACAAGGAAGCGAAAACCTCTCCGGTGATGACACTACTCCAGACTCTGGAGTGTTACCGACAGACCACCTTCGAACAAGGTGAACAACACCCCTGACAATGTTCATGCTAGCGCCCCCAATAAAATCCAACTACCAAGCCTTCAGGCGCCAACAATTGATTGCCATAATTTCATCTCAGGCTATCACGAAATTCAAATTAATTTCTGCCGAATTAAAACCAGGACACAAACGAAAAAACATGTCAATACTACCACGATCAATTAGTACATTGAACATAATAATACTATACACCGATAATAATATATTTTACAAATCGTGTTGTACCTACACTTTTTGCATACGTTATTCCGAAAATTCTAAAATTCCCCTCCCCGATCTTGATAGATTTTAGATATAGTGTTACCCGCACTTTTCATATACATTATTCCGAAAATTTTAAAATTCCTGATCCCAGTCACATAACTCAAAATTTACGAGATTGAATATAAATAACGGTTCTCAACCAGTTCGAGCCTGAATTATGTGTCGTAAACAAACTAATCATCATTTTAGCCCTAATTTCTTTATTATTGAATGCAACAAAATTGTACACAGCCTGGATTCAGAATATAGATACAGCGTGTAGCTATACATATAGTAAATTCTGATGATACATGCGAATAAGTGATTGAGACAATACGAACGGTAAAAATTGGAGAATAGTGTTTACCTGATCAGATCAGGGAGATGTGTGCAACTCTGCGTGAAATTTTCTGGGATTGTTTTTTACTTTCACCAGTTTCCTTTGTTTTTTAATCTACTTTCACGAATAGAATTAGAAGGAGAAATAATAATTTAACTTTTTAGGTTGATTATAAAAATCCACCATATATGTGTGTAGATGGCTAGTTTGTTCTGTTTTTATAATTTTCTGGAAGTTTTAATTATAGATATCAAAAATATAAATTATCTTTTTTAATTTTAAATATATTAAAAAAAAATAAAAACTTGAATATTTTTGTAGAGAGATTAATAACAAAGTTAACACGCATGTAAAAGATATCCGTGTTTCTAACTCTATTTATCTCTGCAAATGCGTTAGTTTTCGTTTTTGTTTTTGCAGATAATGTAGATATGTTCATCAATTTTTAATATTATTACGTAAAATATATCTTTTGCATTTGATATTTGCTTGTGTAAAAATAAACTTTTTACAATCTTGACTTGATCAAACATAGATTTTTGATTTAGTGTTAATATATTGTTTTTACGAGATATTAGATTCCGAGAATATGATGGTGGTCTGCGGTGGTGGTTGTATTATCTTTGACTAAACTTTTATTAAGTTCCTTTTCACTACTTGAAATGATATGCACATGATTTTAATAATTATTATTTATTGGATATATTATCCTTTATTTTTTAATAATAATATATATATATATAATCAGTCATATATATGGATTTATATTCTCCTTGTTTTATTTGTTTATATTTTCAGAATACTTGGAAGAAGACGGGTTTTTCTTTTCGGACATTAAAGTTTTATTATCTAAATTTTCCCGGTCATCTTGCATGTCTGACGGTTAGATGATAAGTTTTTTTGAATGAAAGAATTATCACGGTGAATTGGCGAATCATATCGGTTGAGATTCATTCTCATTTAAAAAAAAAAAAAATTAAGACAACCCATCGTGTAGAACAACAGATAAACAATTGCTATGATTGAAGATAGCGTAGTAAATGTTACGAGTATGATTGTATGAGCCCTATTAAAGAAAAAGGCAAACCTGAGACAAACTCCTCTCAAATACTCCTGCATCAAGAAAAAAAATGATACGTCATGACAATTCCAAAGCCTTTTCATAGTAAATTTTGTACTCTTTACCATGTTTTTTCATTGAATTGAAAACTAAGTTTTATGAGGTTTTTTTTACTACAATTTGCACAAATAATGTCCAAAATAACATTGTTGGGAAAATGACCCAAAATATTATTATTAACCGCGGATAATATATTGTTTTGATTTTTGAAAAAAAATGCTAGATCATGTTGCGTTTAGGTCTAAAAATCACTATAAAACATAGCACGATCCTGCGTATTAGAAGTAAAATGCTACATAAAATAACGTTTAGATACTCAAAATGTTAGATCGGTGCAGTCTTAAAATGGGAAAAAGGATAAAAACTATACTATCCTACGTTTTGGATTATAAAGTGATATATCGAGGTCATCTCTCAGTGGCATTTGAAGCATTAAAATTGTAGCTGGCCAACACCCAATGTGGAACACACCCGAACTACAAGCTTCACTCCAAGAATTCCAAAAACAGAAAACAAATTAGACCAGCCCCAGCTATATAAACAAACCAACTTGCATTCTTCAAGTTACAATATACATCAAAGATGGCCAGGTTCTCAAAAAGCTTCTGCATCGTGTTAATCCTCCTTGTATTTGCCACCAGTAAGTAACCATATTCTTTCGAGCCCAGGTTCCCGACAAATAATTGTTACTAAATTTTTCCGTTGTGCATGCAGATAGCAACAAGGTGGTGCATGGAGGTAGATGTGACAAAGGTAGAAAGGCAGGAATAAAAGGAGGCGGGAGCCCCGGCGTACCCTGCACAAATAAGTTAGGATTATGCAACGGATCGGACGATAATATGTGCGACTACGACTGCCGTCACGACGATTATCCGCTAGGCTATTGCGGTGAATGCGTTAAAAATGATCAAGGCACATACGATTGCATCTGTCACACTTGCTACTAGCTTGTAATTTTTACGAGTGTGTTGAATTAAAAGCTATAAATTTATCGGAAATAAAATAAACAAATTCCACGGTTTTCTGTCTGCCAACAGCTTTCACTGGCTTTGCGTCAGATAAATTTTCAGTTTTACCGTACGTTTTTATATTTGTATCGTTTACGTTAAGACCGTTTTAGCTTGAGAGGAAAAAGATTCTCATATTCCTAGTTGGGTCCTTATGAGTTACGACCAAAAAATTAATATCAACAATCGGTTTAATGGAAGCTGGAAAAAACTGGGTTGTATTATAACCGGATTGTTAATTTTTAAGGATTTTTTTTTCTGACAGAAGTTAATTTTTAAGGATTGATATACAAATGAAGATTCTTTATAATCTAATTGTTTGATTGATGATGTGATTTATTTTTCTTGTTATATGTATATATAAGAATTAGTTGGATTTTAAAATTATCTTATTTATTTTTATTTATCAACTTTAATGTTCGTAAAATTTTAAGAAAATTTTATTTTATAATTCATTTGTTCAATATATATCATAATTATTAGGAAGATAAAAGTGTCCTCTTGAATGAAGAAAATTATTAATAAGACATATTTGAAATTACAAGTACAATTGTAACATGCCAGTAAAAAACCCATTTTTTAAAAATAGCTACCAGACAAAAAACATAAATTATTTTACATGTACGAAGTATAGCTAACAATAATAGCAGATACAAGCAAGTTGGGCAGTTTTGTCCATATGACATTTACCACCATAGTAGGCTGAGGGATGCACCTGCATTCTGCACTGAAAATCACAATAATATTCATCGTAATCCCCGTCACATTCTCCTATCTTTCTGCCACATAATTCTTCATTCCCCTCTTCTATTCTTGTTAAATGTTTCGCAGCATCTGAAAAACAACATTGTATTTAATATTTACATTTAAATAAAAAAAATCACATGTATAAGTTGCCTAAATTTATCTTTAGTTAATTTTTTGACCATCTAGAAATTAGTAAAAAAATATACGAACTCCTCCTTGAAATATTATAAAATATGAATGTACATCCAGAAATATAATCTGGTATATTCAAATGCAACAAACCTTGCACATAAAAAGTACGATTAGCCTCATAACGTATGAATTTATATTATATCTCACTCTTAAAGTTTAGAAATATATAATATAAAGGAATTGTTTTTATAATACACAAGACAAACAGCCTTCCACTTATCATCTATATCAACAGAAAGGAAACAAAAATATAGAAAATGATTTCAACACTAAAACTAAATTTATATGTTAAAGTTAAGTTCATTTTTAGGGGAGAAAGTGGAAATTATTAAATTATTATAAATTATTTCTCAAGATAGACATGTTTTGAGATAAACTCATGGAAAATAATAAAAAGTGCCTATAAGTAGTGACAAAATATAATTGAGGCAAAGACTTTGTTGAATTCATTGGGCAGAATATTTGAAGAAAAAGAATAGACTTACTGCTAGCAAATGCAACGAGAAAAATGATGCAAAAGCTTTGGAAGAATTTAGTCATCTCCTATGATGTTTTCGGCAATTGATACAGAGACGCGGAAGGAAGCTGTTGACCAGGCTAGATTGTTCAAAGAGTTTTGTGCGGTGTACTTGTTGTTATACAGGAGAGGGCCCATAAATATTTATTATTATTATGTCATTAAAGATGCAAAAAAGAACACATACGTAATACTCCCTCCGTCTCAATTTATTGGTCCCTTTTGAGAAAAAAAATTATCTCAAAATATTTGTCCCTCTCTTCTTTCAACATAAATTTATTTCTATATTAATTGTGATTTTTTTGAAACCCAAATCTATTCTCAATTTTCAATGCACTAAATCTCTCTATTTATTGTGATTTTTTTAAACTCAACTCTATTCTCACATCTCAATGCATTAATTAATGATATATGAGATAAAATCATATATAATCAACTTTTTTCTTAGTATGCGTGTTTATTTCAAAATGGACCTATAAATTGAGACGAATGGAGTACGTTCACCGTATAAAATTTAAATCAGCATAAAAGTCCGTGCGAGACCTGAGCCTCTGGTTTATATTGGGTGTTAAATAATATTTGTATGACATCTTATTGTTTCGAACATAAATATTATTTTTTATTCTTTGACAAAATATGTTAATATGAAAATATAATATTTGGGTCATGTTCCAGAGAGAACCATTTGAGAAATAACCCTTGAAACCATTATTTTATTTTTAGTTTTAGTTAGGATTTTGTCGCAGAATTTCAAATGAAAAAAAGTATTCGTATTAGTTAGGGTTCTGCAGTAGAACTTCAGGTGAAAAAAAAATTATTTATGTATTATATTTTAAAATTACTTTCGAACACACACAACGATGCAAAAAAACTTGTATTCAGATTTAGATCCTGAAAATTTATGAAAATATAGGGTTCTGTAGCGAAACCTTAGTGGTTCCATGTTCTATTTTAAATACTAATTTTCTCTTGAACGCGATCCTATTTTTATATAACCAATGCATGGAAATGATAACAACGTATCATAATTAATATTTCTTAAGCCCAACTTCAACCATATATCCAAATTTGGATCACCAAATAATCCAAATTTAGGGCGGGATTCAAATCCTGCTCCTCCAAACAGTGATCCAAATTCATTCATCATTATTATACTCATATATTCTAATTTTATATATTTTGAAAATTATTAACTCATTTCATTATTAATTAATTATAATAATAATATCAATAATTAGACAGAGATAAAATGTTACAAAATAATTCGAAAAAGAGAAAACAACACATAAAAATGAATTTAAAGCATTAAAATCTTATGATAAAATACTAATTTTCAAAATTAGTATATCCCTCCACAAAATGGTCAATTAGTGCATTTTGAAGTTCAAGATCGATTATCTTGGATGAACAAGAACTGATTCAGCACAACTAAATCGATAATTTAATTTTTATTCAAAATTGTATTTTGAAATTTTAATTCATAATTAATCGCCGTTTTAATTATATTCTAATATTAATTAATCTACCTTTAATAATAAATCATCTAATAATAAAAGTAATAATATTTTAATGTTAAAAAGATTTGGATCAGTGAAGTGAATAGTAGTGTTCCAAATTTGGACAAATACTATTCACTGATCCAAATTCGGATCACTTTTTAGTCCACGGTTGGAGTGGTTTGGGACAGAACTGTCCCAAATTTGGATTTTTGGATCACGGTTGGAGATGCCCTAATATGTATGATATGTGCAAAGTGAACTATTAAATGGGAAGGAGGGAGTACTAGAAATACTGAAAATGTCAAGAAAACAAACGGTACTGAAAGTCTTTTTTCTTTTGTTTTCATAAAACATCTTATATAAAAATATCTTAATATACACAAAAATCAATTAAATGAATAAAAGAAGCTAAAATAATTTAATTGTTTCCAAATCAAAATATATAATAATTAATAACATGGTAAAAACATTAAAACCTTTGGCAAATACAAATATCACTGGCAACACATTTTTAACATATTCGCATATATTACCGATGCATAAAATACACACATATATAATTCGTAAAATCATAGAAAAATATAATAAATTAAATATAAGAAAATATAGATTTTGAGAAAACCTTTTTCTGTTACAGAACACCTATTTTCAAAATATAACCTATTTTTAGGTATAACCTATTTTGTTAGGTAAAGGACTAACAGTACTGATCATAATAAGGATAAACCTTACATATCAAAAATAGGTTACGGACGCTTACCTATTTAAAACTAGAACCACACAAACACTAATAAAATTTTATAAACCAAACAATAATAAAATCTTATTAACAAAATACTTTTTAAAACTTGCACAATAAAATACTAATAAAGCACCAACATGAGCCTCGATCCTAACATCCTTGTTTTGAGTACTTGCAAATTTTCATCTCTGGAAATTCCTCTAGTCCCCTCATTTCTGACCTCAGCCTCAGTCCTTGTATCAACCACATTGTCATTCCTCCCAGACTCACTCATGTTAACTTCCCATCGTTTCTTTTCCGAGTCAAAATCTGCATATAACAATCAAAAGAAGAAAAAATGAGTTTTCATAATTTCATAAGTATCCAAAAGCATGTTGATGTAGGACTCAAAATAGCTTACCTAATTTCATATCAGATTGAACAAATTTTAAAATTCTGTTTACATCTTCTTGTATGAAGGAACAAAGGTTGCTGATATTAATCTTTTTGTTATCATCAGTAAGTCCAGTCTCACTAAATCCCACAGAGCCAGTATCTGCAGAGACTGAAAACAATTTTTTTAAATAATTTTCACATATTCGTTAACGTGCAAATTGCAATCCAATTACTTACACATGCTTTTTCCCGAACCCTTGAGAATGCCATTAACCACCTCCACTACTGTAGAGAGGTAGTCTTCAATCCACTTGTCCACTAGCTTCTTAATATCCATAGCTTCAAATAAAACATACAGGCACATAAATATAATATGTTGACATCATTAAAAAAGTATTCATTTTACGACCTCAATCTTTCATACAAGGAAAATCGCATTCAAATAACACACATTCGACATCGAACATAAAAAAAACAAAAACAAAACCGATTCTAAACCCAGTGGCCAAGTTTAGTGATATAACGGCAAGCTTATCTACCCTCTCATGAGTGCTGACTCGTTTACCTTATATTCTAATCATTTGCGGCATGTACTTAGCAAATTAGGTTTCTCAATCTCTTTCAAGCACCTACCAAGATGGGGGTTCTTACCGATATGAGAGTATTGAGCAAAGATCTAATTAAGCAAAAACAGAACCAGTTCATAGTACTTACTTTAACTAGTGGTCAAAGTTTCTAGATACTTAATATAATAGGCTAAAAACATCTTAAACAAAACATTCTGTACCATATCACATAAGCATGTCAATGTCCATACTAACAGTAACAACTAATGGATCACAAATGAACCTAGCAAAGAAATTAATACTTGGTTGGATTAAGGAAGTATGATGACTAGCGATAAAAAGACTTTAACCTTCAAGTAAACGAAAGCATTAATCATAACAACCAATTGTAATGCATTGAGAGTCTCCATTGGTTAAATACATACAGAAACTTGAACATAAGAGAACAAGTAAATTCCGCAAAACTTTAAAATGCGAAAAACTAAAAACTACATAGGAGAGAGAGAGAGAGAGATGCATACCTATATTAACCATCTCAATTTAATCAAGACATGTTTCTGTAGCATATGTGTGCGAGGTGTTGAACAACAAATTTAATTAAGCAAAAAGGACCAGTTCATAGTTTACTTTGAATTTCTAATTACAAAAACCTAATCGGACAATTTACAATATCACTTAAAAGTTAAAACATATCAAACAACACATTCTGCACGGAAACAGATCATTGTCCATACCAACAGTAACAACCAATGGATCACAAATGCACCTAGCAAAAACAACTAAAACTTAATTGGATCAACGGACATGAATTAAAATTAATACCTGATCAGAACAATGATGAATGATATGAGTACAATGATATTAGGCAAAAGATACGGGGACCAGTTCATAGTTTACTTTGAATTTCTAATTACGGAAACCTAATCGAACAATTTACAATATCACTTAAAACATATCAAACAACGCATCCTGCACGAAAGCACAAAAACAGATCATTGTCCATACCAACAGTAACAACCAATGGATCACAAATGCACCTAGCAAAAACAACTAAAACTTCATTGGATCAACGAGCATGAAATAAAATTAATACCTGATCAGAACAATGATAAATGATATCAATACAATGATATCAGGCAAAAGATACATGACAAAAAAACAATAATCTTATAGTAAACACTAGCATTAATCAAGAACTAAACAATTGTAACTCAATGAGAGTCTTGATTAGTTAATTTACATAAAGGAAACTGAAACCTAGGTCAAATTACATACAGAACTAAAACAAATCACATACAGAAACTAAAATCTAGGTTAAATTACATACATAAACTATAACATAGGAGAAAAGTAAATTCAGCAAAATTTTAACATGCAAAAGCATGAGGTAAAATTAATACATGACTATGATTATATCAGGCAAACATGCAGGACAAAAAAAACATTAATCATAAAGTAAACAAGAGCATTAATCAAAAACTAAACAATTGTAAATCATTGAGATTCTCCATTGGTTAAATTACATACAGAAACTAAAACCTAGGAGAAAAGTAAATTCAACAAAGCTTTAAAATGCAAAAAACTACAAAGGAGAGAGATAGAGCGATAGAGAGATAGAGAGCTACCTAATCAGCATAACGTGTATGTGTTTGTGCGAGGGAGAGATGGAGAGAGATGCATATAACAACTTAACAAAGACATATAACGTGTTTGTGATAGAGGAGTAACCTCATCGAATTGACGTCAAATTGCCGGAATCGCGCAAATTTTACAGAGGAGATGAGAGATGAGGGAGAGAGAGAGTAATCTCACAACGAGATTTACAGAGGAGAGGCACAAGAAAGTTGCATGTTACACAGGTAGCTTAAAAGACGCGCCAAACTTAGAACCGTAGTTCCAAGCAGTGGCGGAACCAGGACTGAGAGTTAGGGGGGCTGAACTATTTCGTTATTAACACTTCCATAAACAGCTTTCTCGACATATATCATCATACTATCATTCAGTCATGCATCTCCTATCATATTACGCTGATAAGTCTTAATTGTTTTTATAACGAAAAAAACTCTCTCAACAGTATCAATGACAACGGGTAAAACCAGACTTAACTCAACCAGAAGATAAACTAAGGGATAAGCAGTGTGTATGTGTGTATTAACCATCATGACAGAAATATTTCCTATACTCCGAAGTCCATATCAATCTTTATCCGCTACTTATCATTTAAAATAGAGTGCCAAATCATTCTGATTTTTTGTTGTAAAGCTTATGGCAAATCATTAGTAATTGTCAAGATGACTTTCATCAAAAGAACTCCATTGGGTTAGGGTAGTGTCAAGCGTGTGTGTATGACTTATATGTTCAAAAGCTTCTTCATATGGACTCTTTAGCCAAAATTTGAAGAATACGGATATGAAATGAACTCCAACAAGCTCCTAGCACCTCTTCAAAAATTTAGGAGCTCTATTTGCTTCCTCAACAATGAGGAGCACACTCTCCCTCTTGACTATATTTTATATTATTTTTCCTATGTTTAATGTACTCAGCATGCATGATAATGATACAGTTTGTAGGTATGCATATTTTAATAACAGATATAACTAGAGAGCTGTGTAAGGAAATATTGTTGGATATATTGTGTAATTTTACCTCTTAAATAGTTAAGAGTTGATTGTTTATATTATTTTTAGAGAAAATTTAAGGAGTTGCTTTGAGTATATCTCTTTGAGTGTATTTGTTAATTAGATCCTCTTTAGACTAAGAGCCTTCTTTTTTTACCATAAGTCCCTCTCTCTGACATTTATATTTCGGGGCTAAAAAAAATTATATTGACATCACTAATTCAGCGGGGGCTGGGAAAAAAATTTACACAGTTTTTTCGAGGCTAGCATCCCCTAGCCCCCTCTGGTTCCGCGGTTCCAAGTTTGTTACATGATATACTTAAAAAAAATAAAACCAAAAGGGACAATTTTGCCCTTTGTGGAACAGATTGAGAGAGTCGCACCATCGCCATAGAGCAATTCATGTTTTTCGCGTGTGTGAGGGAGGGGTTACTACGAGGATTCTGAGGGAATTAATGTGTATTTTGGAGGAAGGGAGGTTTTATGCACAGAGAGTTTAAGACATTTATAGCAAAGACGGGGGAGATGAGAGGGGAAGGGAAGGGAGAGAATACGTGCTATACTCTATAGTATAGACCCTAAGAGGTGAGTGATACGTGCTATGCTTCAGGGTTTAGAGCCTAGACTGCACGTGTAAAGATATAACATTTTCGTTAAAATATTAGGAAAGATTTGAATTTGATCGGTGGTAGTATCGTATTTTTATGAAAAGAAGCAAAAATTTTTACCAACAACGATAACAGTTCAAGAGAAACTCAAAATTAAATATTTATAGTTTCCTCAAATTACGAAAATAAATAAATTCAGTTTTTAATATCTGTAATCTCATGAAAAGTTTAAAGGTTTAAAGATCTATTAAATACTATTATTTACAACACATGAATTTAGTATAGCGTTAATTTCGCCCAAATTGGCCAGCTTATACTCTTTTTCTTTTAACCTTCCGCTTTCACTTTTTTTTTAATTTAAAATTGTGATTTACACCACCTTAGGATAACCCTCCCCTCATGTTATGTTGGGTTAAAAATGATTTATATGGTGTATTGGAACAAAGGATTGTTCAATATATGGGATGTCTCTGTCCTAACCTTAGTTGGTGTAACTTAGGACGGACAATTTCGGGTATCGGGTCGAGTTTAGTTCGGGTTGACAATCGCGGATCAAAAATTTTACGCAACCCGAACTTGACTTGAAATTTTAATGGGTCAAAATACCCAACCCGAACCTCACCCGCACTACCCGCGGGTAACCTGAACCCGACCCCTAATCTTTATTAATAATATTTTTTTAAATTGTAAATAAATATTATTTTAATTTAGATAAATTAATTTTTATTAAATTTAACTAATAAATGTTACAAAAATAATATAAATATAAGTATTTTATATAAATATAAATAATATTTATATTATATATTAATTTTCGAGTCAATTTCGGTTAACCCGGATTCAACCTGAAAATGACTCGTTTCTTTCGAGTTGATTTTGGTCAACCTGAATTCGATCCGAACCCAAAAAACTCCAACCCGAATTCATATTTTACGGGTAGACTTCGTGTTGGGTTATTGGGCCGGGTCCCATATTACCAGCCCCAGTGTAATTCATGACTATGAACATCGGTCTATCACCGGTTTTTTATGTGACCATGTCAATTGTGTTTTCACTTATTTCCAGAATTATTGATTTCGACCAGGTTGCTTGAGAAATTTTTGTAATCATTTTTATCATTAACAATATTTATATTATACTTATTAAGCAATTCGAAAACAAAGCGACTAGTTACTTAGCTCGTTTTTTGTTTCCCAGGTTGTAGTTGTCAGTTTGGGGTTCTCCCGGCTGTATTCCAGTATTTTATTTTCAATAAAATCTTATTGTTCGTCATAAAAAATTGACTGAACTTTGTTTATTATTTATTTATTATCCGTTTATAATTTATAATATTTGAAAAGTACATATTAAAGAAAATATACCGCAAGGTAGTGGTATAAATTTTGTTACTAGGAGTCCAAATGAACATTGTTATTTTGAAAGTTTTTTAAAGCTTTTGATTTCATAGAAAACAGAAGGTATGTGTGATTTGTTGACAATAGTTAATAATTTAAATCATTGAGTAATTTTATTTATAAACAAAATTATATTTACTTAATGTTAAAAAATATAAGTAATTTTAGTTCTGAAGAACCCTGACGCAAATTAGACATAAAAATATACTCACCGTCTAAAGCATACTTGATATTTTGCGTATTACAATTATAAATGAGAAGAAAGCTCATACAATTCAATATAAATCAAAGAAACCAAAAATACCACCATCTAATTCACGCAGGATAGTTTGCACATTGCAATTATAAATTGTGACGAAATTTGTACAATTCAAATAGAAACCAAAATATTCATCCATGCCACATTCAGATATATTGAAAGGAAAAAGAGCGACACTCTGACCAAGCTCACACAATTCAAACAGAAGTCAAAAGAAATCAAAAATTTCACCATGCCACATTAAAATATATTAAAAGGAAAAATAGTGACAAATATATTGAAAGGGATAATAGGACACATTGACATGTAGACCAGCTGAGAGGCAGGCTAGATTAATATTTCTTTATAAAAAAAAATTCTATTACACTTGTTTTTCGTAAATAACAATAGAACAGAAAAAGAACCATCATCAGCTCAAATATCAGTGCAATTCTTCACCATCAAGCCATTTAAGATTAGGCATCAGGTTTGACATATATGACCTGAAGTTTTCATTTACAATGACATTCCCCCTTAAATCTAATTCTATCAAATTCAAGCATTTGAAAGTCAAATAAGCTTCCCAGTAGTTTCCATCTTTCAAATAGTTGGTTGTCAGTTCCTCAATATTAAAATCACTTCCAGTTGTATGGGACAGTGGAGAGGAGCACAGATACCTTCTTGTGTCGACAGTATGTGAACCAATCTCATTGAATGAGATATCTAGTACATCTAGAAACTTTAGAAACCTTAAAGGGTCCAAAGCAGTAAAACTAGATAGTCTATTGTTGCTTAAATTCAAATGAGAAAGAAGCTGCATAGCCTCCAAACCTGTAAAAGAGGTAGTAGTCAAAGTCTACTTCAAAATATGATTTAACCATAAATCACAGAACTATCACCAGATTCAAATGGATCATGAAGACAACCATGTGTTACACTGATTAAAACATTTCTTCCCAATGCAATAGTTATTATCTCATGTACCATATAGATTGGTATATTCCTTCTCAGGCAGGCAACCAGCAGTAGATATATGCATAAGTACATTGACATGTGCATATATGATATATATTATTCTTCATAAATACAAGATGTGTGGTAACTTAATTTATTCTCAAATAAAGTTCAATATAAAATTCAGGTCAGAGTTCTGACCTTCAATTGACTGCAGATGGTTGTGGCTAAGGTCTAGCATGCGTACCCATAGCAACTTTTCAAAAGATCCAATGCGTGTTATTGAAAGACTAGCTAATCTTAGACAAATTAAATCACTATTTTCTGTAGAAGTTGATTTCCTGTATTGATGGCAGTAACCCAGTAAAGATTCCCTGCTTGAAGTCACCTGCAGAACCATGTTTCTATATTTTTAGGCAAACAGAACCCATATCAAAGGTTTTGAAAATATATAATACAAATTTTCTATGCACCACACCATACTATTGAAAAAAGGGCCACTGTAACTCCTCGATTAAATCATTTTCTGTGTGTGTGTGACTAACTAAAAATATACAAATTCAATGCCCCTGATACTTTAGGTTCTTCACAATTCACAAATCTTGTAACCTTCTATCTGAAATACCTAATAGATCCAAAAGCGCCACAGATTTCATCAATAAATTCAAACAAATCATGTGTGTGTGTGAGAGAGTGTGTACCGGCTCGCGCACACACATTTGCATCGGCAAAGAGATAGGGAAAACACATCCAGCTTTAGTTATTTTCCCACCAATTCATATTTCAGAGATTGTGATTAAACATTTCGATCAGTGATGAAGAACAGATAAAAAAAGTGTACTAGATGGCATAACCATCGGCATCATATTTTAAACTAGAAACTACTGAGAGAAAATATGAAGGGCTAACGGATTACAGATGAGAAGGAAAATAAAGAAGCTGGCTATGACATAAAAGAGAGTTAGATCATAGATGATTCTACGACACATAACAATTTAAGTCATAACAACGAAACGAGGTTGTTTTTTCTTATTTTAATATCTTCCTAGCACATATAAATGTTTTTTTTACGCATTCTATTACCCGTCAGTTTCGTCTGTAGTTGTTTTTCATCATTATTTTTCATATGCTGGCTCCCTTTTGTACTAGCTCATCTGTCTAATTTAACATATTCTGTAATCCTTTTTTCTTTTCCTTAATTTTAATTTAATGAGTTCAATGATTTGTCTGCAAACGAAAATGTCAAGTGAGTGGGCTGCAAATTAGGTCCAAGTAAATGACCAAATAAAGAATATGTTTTCACCCCAAGAAGAACTAGTATAGAGACAAACCTGCTTCAGCAAGACAGAGCTGTACTCATCCTTGTAGTATTGAGAATGTGTTGGATCCGTCTTCATTAAATCCTGATATAGTCCTAATACTTCTTCTGATTGGACAATGCTGGAGGCATTGAGATTGTTGTGTGATATCATTGCATCATGTGCTATCAATAGTCTTGCTAATGTCAGCTTTCCAATTTTACTACACAGCAGAAGTAGACATAAGAGGCCATAGGACAGTATCTTTATCTTAAATACTTATCAATAGAGCAAACATACCAATTCGAAAATGACAACAACTCCCTATACTGAGCTATCTCATTAGCAATGGCCTCAGCCTGCCACTTGGAAGCAGTTGTCTCACTGCCTTCATCAATACTCAGATTAAAAAACATATCAAGAAGGCTCGAATTTTGGTGATTAGTTTCATACGGGATGAAATTATCATCTTTCCACGAAGTCCTCTGTCCTCTGTTTTCTGTATGTATTGAATTACCAGGTAGTATTGAGACTTTGAATTCAATACAAGAGAGATGATTGTAGTGGGTGCCATGTAAAGATGTGATGCCCGGGGAATGTCCTAGCCTGAGTTTTACAGGATAAGTCCTCGCAGCATGGAGTTCTCCATCCGGACAATTTACATATGCTACCCAAGCTTGGGCACACCCATATACATTTGCTGAAAGTGGCTTCCATTTGAGATCACTGTTTGTGTCAAACTCAACTTCAATAGTTACTGTAGTTAGATTCACACCTCTGACAGCTTCACTAAAATACAGCACTACAGGGAAACACCCTCCAGAAGAATGAACACTTGCGGTTTGGGAAGGGGTGAAACCTTCAGCAGAATTATAAGTTGGAACATGAACATCGGATCCATGAGGCGGCCAAGTAGAAACCAACAGAGGTCTATCATGTTTGACAGTCTGAGAAAGAAGCCAAAGATGATAAAACCAACCACTTTGATCATCTGGATCAGTAAACACTGCATTACGTACAAACTCATACTCCTCTTCTAGAACATTTTGCTCAAGAGAATAACCTTGAGCCTTTTCTTTCAGCAGTTGAGACAGAAGTACACTGCAAAAATACATCATTAAGCCACTAGAAAACAGATTTTAAATCACCATACTGCATTAGTTGACTACAGGTGCTAAAATATTACTGACGAGATTGTCGATAGATTTAAAATTTTATTTAAATACCAATATCTACTAATTTATATATGTATCTTACTCTGTATGACATTTAAATTCTTCAACACAGGTTTTCGAATGAAAGTTAGCATAAGTGGATCTCAACCCACTTGTAGTGAAAATCATTTATCTTTCCCCCCATCCCTTATATAATACAACATCAAATCTGAACATATGTCCTGAATCCTGATATTGAGTGATATTAGACATGAAGATGACAACCATTGGATGATTTAATTTACGTAAATTTTATATATCTGACCGGGAAATGAATAAAATTGACTGTTTTAACAAATATTAGTTAACCAAAGTGCCTAAATATTCATATGTTAGATCCTATAACCATCTCCTCCGCTAAAACAAAATGCCAATCTAAAAGTCTAGTGCACACAAAATATTAAGTTAGGGTTCAAAAGGTATTTTGTCTGAACTTGAAAATTCAGCCTACATATTTTCCTTGTTAAGGGAAAAGAGGAACACTCTCTTTTCACTATCCCTTAAATTGAAAAATGTTGGAAGTCATAGTCTTATAGAAAGAGACGATGATGCTAGGATTAAAAGTAAAACCTAACACAAAAGCATTTGTGAAAATGTAGCCCCAGCCCCACTACCGGCTCTTGTGATTATTATATACAGTCCAAGACATTCCAACCTAGTACGCACGTATATAACTAAAGAAAAAATAGCATTGCAACAGCAAAAACAAATTGTCCCAGTGAGAATCCTACCACAAATCTCACTGATATGAACCTAAGTCATTTTCAGGTCTAAATAGCATAATTTAATATAATCACACACACTAGAATGCATAGTTGGTTTCAGAATAGCAGCTAAAACCATCGCCACCCAGGTTCTCTCTAATATTTAATCATTAATGAAAACAGTATGCATTCAAAAGTAGATATGATCTCGCGATACCTCCGATTGTGCCAAGCAGAATAGTTACTAAAATTATCATTTATCATATCGGTGGTGAATTGTAGCTCCTCCTCTTTTGAGATGTTCCTTAGGGCCGTTACAAATCTGAAACAAAATTATTATATAACTGACACATTAATATAGATGAACAACTCTTACAACAAAATTTTCTTTATATCATCAGCATCATACCAGTTCAGATAATCACCTGCGGTAATTCCATGCATGAAAATTCCTGGCGTCTTGCTTTTGGAACAAATTTAAAAGCCGCAACTCCCGATCTGTTGAAGAATGCCCTTTGCTTAATACCCATGTCCGGTGATGCCATGCACCGTACGACTTATAATTCTTCTTCAAAGCATTCTCAGCCTATATATACATTCTATAATGAGTTTTGAATAAAATCTAACTCATAACCCCAAAATGGACTCATATGGAAGCAAAACAATTGTACTGTTTGGTCAGATCATAAAGCAGTTCTATATGCGAATAGATAATATCTGTCCTTCAACTCTAAACTTTTTAAATGAATAACACGAAAATACATCTTATCCGATCACTGATGATAACACCAATACAATTCCAATTCAAGGAACTCATCTTGTCACAAATAATCAAACAAAAAAAAACATAATCCAGAAAATTAACATACAACTTTCAATTCTTCATCGAGAATGGAGTTAATAGAACCATCCGAATCAGTGGATTGAGCAGCAGCGAGATTGCTCTGAACAGCTAGTTTTCTATAATTCCAAGCGGTATAGAACTCAGGATTAGCCTCCAAAAGCTTGGCACTTACTTCCACAGCTTCTGCAGTGTAACTGAGACAACAGAGCATTACAAACCTATCCGAAAAATCAATTCAACAAATGGACGAATTTAAGACTTTAACAATTCAGTACATACATTTTATTCTGATGAAAGTGGAGGAACTGAGATTGTAAGGTACGAAGCTTAGCAGCTTTACTAGCTAAAGCTTTTCCATCTTCCTGCGATAGAGCTTTACGAGGCCTTCCGTGCATCTTTACCACTAAATTCAATCAATTCGTTATTCGGTTCTATTCAGCCTG
This sequence comes from Daucus carota subsp. sativus, assembly GCF_001625215.2. Classification (NCBI taxonomy): domain Eukaryota; kingdom Viridiplantae; phylum Streptophyta; class Magnoliopsida; order Apiales; family Apiaceae; genus Daucus; species Daucus carota. The sequence continues at coordinate 43,445,103 of NC_030385.2, read as the reverse complement.
CGTAAAATCAACAACAACAGAAACTATCAGTATTTCGTGTGCTTGTACTTGTCTGCGATATCCTAAAAACACAAAATCGAACCCTAACTGCACACATTTGAGTTATTGAGTGTCACTTTTTAGATTCATAAATCATAATCATACTCTTAATTATAACTTATTTAGAACTCAACATTATTATCAGCTTATACTTTCTAATTGTGTATTATAGAGCTTTTAAACATATAGCTGTTAAAAGAAAGTTAATTACAGAGCTTCGAATCAAATCGATTTGCATATTTGTAGTTATATGTCATATTTGTAGTTATATATAAACATATACTTACAACTGCACGGATCGCCGGAGATGATGGCCGACGGCCAGCCACTCGGGTTTAGCTTATGACCTTGCGGAGTTTTCAAGATACAGAGCGCTTCAGCAGTCTTGGCAGATATTAATTAATATTTTAAATAAACTAATTCGTTTTTTTTTTTTTTACCGAAATAATGATGGTGCAGCTTTGGTTCGTGTATAAATAAAATCATTCAGTTTTGACTTTTGAGGACAATGCTTTATGAAATTTAACTTTACTGATGATTTTTTATGGTTTATAATTTTATAAAAAAAATATTTGAATTTATTTGAATCTTCAATATTTAATAATAAAAATATAGAAAATATAATATAATGATTCTTGTCAGTTTAATTTAAATGACAACGATTATAATTTCGTGTGCGGAATTATAAATCAGCGAGTAAATTTTTGCATATTTAATTTTAATAATATGGTATTGACATATCAAAACAAGGGGTTAATTTTAATAATATGGTATTGAAATATAAGTTCAAGTTGTAAAAATATTATTTATAAAATTTTACATATTATTTTTAAATGTTACCACAACCAACTAAAAAGTTATGACTTCTAGTATTTAAAATAATATATTTATTATTTATATTTTATTATATAGTTATTTTCTTCGTTTTAATTAAAAATAATAATGAATAAAACTTGATAAAATCTAAATATATTATCATAAATATTAGAAGTCATAACTTTTTACTTGGTTTTGGTAACATTCAAAAATAATGCGTAAAACTCTATAAATAATATTTTTACAACTTGAATTTATATTTCAAGTTACCTGTTTGATATTTATGGCCACATCATCTTGATACCGTTTTAAGTTCAGTGACTAATTTGATACATTAAACCCACTTCAGTGACCAACTAGATAATTAACCCTCAAAACAAGGACCAACCATTTATTTACTTCAGTAACACAGCAGATAAATAAAGCAAGCAAAACCATGTCCCAACCAGTTTCGTTTCCACAAGGTCACTTGCTATTTGCTAAATCTGCCAGAAAATTTTGTCTGAACAATATAAGAAAAAGATAATAAACACAGCTACAGCAGTGAGCCAGCCAGTGACCCACTGCCTTCACAGCTGCCTTCATAGCTATCAAATTTATCATATTACTACGAAATATGCTAATCCAGATACAATCTCAACTCTGTGACCCCCATAATATAAATGTTTGATGTAACCCATTAAAACTCTCTAAGATGTGGGCATGGATGTATGTTCAAGACTAGAACCTCCATGCACACTCTGGTGAAAATCAAGGGCTGTTGCATGACTTTCTAAAAAATCTCCACCACTGCACTGGATTGATATTCCATCAACCAACTGATCTCCCCCACTGAACTCTGATATTTTCTCGTGGATCTCTCCTTCCGGAGTAAATCCTGTATCTATTGTATCAGCTACTATAACACCGCTATTGACTGTATCTGGTGCTACCTGGTCATCAATATTAACATTGACATTATTATTTGCATTTTGGTCATTTCTATCTCTATAATGTCTCTTTCGTTGCCTTTTCTTGTAACGGCCTTTCTTTGGTTTTAGTGCTGCTGCTGTCTCCTGGGCCTTTATAACTGAATCTGACACCTTCTTTTTGCCTGGTACAACCGTGTATGTACTAGAGCTTGTATTGACCTCCATACTAGACGTTGTAGGATCAGACTGTATAGCCAATAAAGCAGTTCTCGCAGCTTTGAGTTCTGCTTCCTTTTTTGATCTTGCTGCACCACCAATATATTTGATACCACCAATACTAACAGTACACGAAAAATTGCATGATCTCTCATCCTTCGTGCATAAGTATGACGGAATCGCAAAACTCATCTTCTGTGCATATGCTTGCAGCAAATTCTTGCATAAACCTGTATCATGCTGAAAAGCAAAACAAAACGTTTTGAACATTAAGTAGGCCGGAAATAAGCAAGTAGTTGGCACACAAAAATTAAAATGTGATATTGGACAATTTAATGCAACAAGCCCAACTAGTATAATAATATTAAAAAGCACTGCAAAATTGACACAATACAACTAGGGAGCGCAATTGCTAGAGCACGGGATAATGAAGAGTATTCAATATTGAAAACAGGCAACGATACTCAACTTCCATGGATGCAGCAGTTTAGTAGTTCACAAAATATGAGAGAAAATAAAAAAGAAATTTCTAGAAATAACACTAACAGAATATGCAAGAATAAAAAGTCAAGTTGCCCTTGTTGGTGGTGTAGAACATTTAATTATACTCAGCTGCTGTGATAGTATATTTCTTCTATGAATTTAGATTACAGGAGCATGGCCTAAAGATGAGAGAGCAGTCAACTGTTTAGTGCAAGTGTGTAGTGCGAGATTGCTAGGTGGGGCTTTAGTACCTAGGGTTCTGCTTAGGAGTATTCAGTTCGCTATATATATTATCGGTTTATAAAGATTCTCGATAGTGCTTGAAGATATGTTCAGGAAACTTTCATCTAAGTATTTACAATTAAATACCTTCTGCAGTAAATTGCAGACAGGTGTGTGTGTGTGTTGTAATTTATTAAAGTTAAATACATTCAAGTGTACACTCCACCTCCATTTATAGAACCCTTTAAAGAGGATGCAGGCAAAAAAATTATCAAGGACAGCTGGTCTGAACGAACAATGCAGAACTTTTTGACTAGAAGGTCATTCTGGAGGACAGATCTCTGAGTCAGAGTACTGAATTCTATTTCAAGGACCAGAAAAGGGTGACAAAGAAAGAAAATACAGCAAGATATAATTTGCATGACCCCATGAAAAATAAACCTGGGGGACTAAGCACAAGCAAGACATATACATTTAGGCACATACACCTAACTCCGTCAATCTGGTAGGAGTAGGTCAGTAGGACCTAAAATTTTTCATCTATTGCCATAGTATTTAGGCAGTGCGTATTTGTTGAAACGATTCAATAAAAAAGGTAAAATACTACCATAAAAAATTAATGTTCTTAAAGGTGATGAAATACAACATGCTTCAGTTCTAATTATGTTCAGATCAAGAATATTGATGCGAATTGCATAGATATTTTGCTCTTCAAAAAAAAAGAGCAACCAAAGATAAACCTCATGGCATGACTGACTAATAACACAAAATTGCAATAGAACTTGGTCAGGCAAATAACAATTACCACTGGTTGAGAAATGCATTCACCCATGGTCCCAGAATTAGAAAGTGCTTTAAGAGCAACTTCCGCAGCAGACTGCTCAGCATCCCTTCGACTGAAAAATCCAGGAAGAGATTCATACGTAACATCATTCACAATCACAGTCGATCTGAATGAAGGCTCATGAGATGGGCCTTCCTTGATTGTGTTATAGGTAGGATTAGGAAGCTTTACTTTCTGAGCGAACTCTTGCAACAGGCTCTTAAAAACATAGCAACTGGATACACCTGGAATGTATGTGTTACTCATATGATGAACTAACGGTAGATCAAGCTTCAAAGCAATCATGCTTATACACAATACACAAGTACACATTCTCCTAACAAACACCAACAAGAGGCCAACTATCCAATATTGAAGTAGCCACAGCAAAGCAGGAACGAAAATCATCACAAAAATATTATATGGCCATTTACATGTAACAATTCTTTAGCGTAAAAGCAATATATAGCGAAACTCCCATCACTAAAGAGGTTAGTAGCAGACACACTTATAATGGAGAATATTTGAAGCAACTTCATTAACCAGCCAAAAAACCCTTTGCAAACTAATCAATGAGCTAACTAGAACCAACATGTCTACTACCATTGGGATCTCAAACTAATCGATGAGCTAGTAGGAACTAACACTCAGATTTATAAAACTAAGCCTTGCACAAGAAACATCTAAAAAAGAAGCCACTGCAAGAAGCATATTGACGGAATTAGTACTTGACAAAATAGGAAACTTGATCATTTAAGAGTAATCAAATACAAAATCAAAGACTCGTGCATGTACCTAGCAATTAGCATTATACGAAAGTAACTAAATCTCAAGTATATCTGTAATTAGAAGGCATGGCTTCTTCATGTGCAGCACTATGCACCCGATTCTTGAAGATTCCAGGGGTGCGGGAATTCTTGGGATTCTTGTTCATTAATTGATTCAGTAACTAGTAGATTACTTGATCACTTAACTATCTTATAATGCAACATTTGTGTCATCAAGTAAAAACAATGTGAATTATTAAGGATAACAAACTTATTTACTTGACTATATAGCTTAAACATAAATGTAACTCCTGAAATATGTATACAGAGAATACTTTACAAAAACCACCCCTTCCCCATCCATGTATTCGTAAATTTGCTAAACCTTACCAAACCATGCCATAAAACTTCAATTTCAACAGCATTTCCATTAAGTACACCAGACGAATACAAAACACGGAAGAAATCAAGTTATTTACTTGGAACAGCTGGTGAATTCACATGTTCCTGCTGACCGAGCTGCCGTGGAACCGACTCCTGTTGAGTTTTCGAGACTCCGTCAAAAAGACCACCAGACTCTGTCTCCTCCATCTAATAATCAACCACAACACCACCAATTAATTCACAATTGAGCTAGGGTTAGAACGAAATCACACAACAAAGCACATACATAAACCCAACAATCTGTCTATTCGTTACATTAACGAGTAATGGTTTACAATTAAATGTGAACGAAATTAACCTCAATTTTGAATGAATTAGGAAATAAAAGAAAGAAACACGTAATTAACAATGAGAACGTACTTGCCTCCGACCTCCGACTTCTTCGCGATTCTGCGCACTTTCAACTCAGGTTTTAGGGTTTTGGCTACGGACACACTGTCAGAGTTTCGGGTCGGACCTACAAGACTACAACATCTTTATGTGTGTTGTATGCAGTGTGCATCTCATTCTAAATTAAAAAAATAGTTAATTATCAAACTCATCACTAAAGTGGACAATTGGTATTAAACTCATCACTGATCTCCACGGGGTCTCAAGTGGCTCACTAAAGTCTAAACTTCCGTTAATTTTTTTTAACGGCAGGGATGAGTTTGATACCATTAAGCGACTTTAGTGAGTCACCTGAGACCCTGTGGAGATCAGTAATAAGTTTGATATCATTTGTCCACTTCAGTGATGAGTTTGATAATTAACCCTTAAAAAAATGGATTAGTTATCTAGTTGGTCACTGAAGTGGGGTTGATGTATCAAATTGGTCACTGAACTCAAAACGGTATCAAGATGGTCACTGAAGTGGCCATAAATATCAAACAGGTATCTTGAAATATAAGTTTAAGCAGTAAAAATATTATTTATAAAGTTTTACATGTTATTTTTAAATGTTACCAAAACCAAGTAAAAGGTTGTGATTTCTAATATTTATGATAATATATTTAGATTTTATCAAGTTTATTTATTATTTATTTTTAATTAAAACAAAAACAATAACTATATAATAAAATATAAATAATAAATAAACTTGATAAAATATAGATATATTATTTTAATTACTAGAAGTCATAACTTTTTAGTTGGTTGTGGTAACATTTAAAAATAATGTGTAAGACTTTACAAATAATATTCTTACTACTTGAACTCATATTTCAAGGTACTTATTTGATATTTATGGTGACTTTAGTGACCATCTTGATACCGTTTTGAGTTCAGTGACCAAATTGATATATTAAGCCCACTTCAGTGACCAACTTGATAATTAACTCTTAAAAAAATCGACAGATACTCGGGTTCCTAATAATTCTGTTTTTTAACTGTGTTCCCGAAACCCAAATTTATTTATTTATTATTTTTGATTAATTTAAGAAAAGTATTTATTTATTTATTTATTCTCGGTCGGTTCAACAATGATGTTTTTAACACATATTTTAAGTGATTTAAACAAATAGTTATAAATGTCATTTAAAATTATGATCAATTATGCAAATAAATTATGATCTTTTAGCGTTTGTGTTGAATTTGCAAATTATTCAAATTATTGTATTTGGACTAATATATTTAAATTTATTTTTGGATACAGAATTCAAAACGTGGCCCATTTTTTGAAAAAGTCTCGAGTTTTGACCGCGTTTGTCATATATAATATCAGCCAACTCTCGAACACTTGATAGTCAAATGGGCGGCTCGTGGATTATTCGAGGTGTTGTATTTGGATCAATATATTTCGACTTATTTTTGGATAAGGTATCCAAGATTTAACTTGATTTTCAAAAAATATTCGGATTAGATCTAGATTGTCGTATATGATATTAGAGCCAACTCTCGAATACTTGAATAAATCAACTGCCGACTTGTGAGTTATCCAATTTGTTACATTTGTACCGGTATATTTTGACCGTTTTTCGGATACATAATTTGGGACTTGATCAGTTTTTTTAACAAAACTTGAAATTTGACTCGAAATGTCGAATATGATATTAGAGCCAACTGTCGAATACTTGAAAGTGAAATTACCGGAAGTGGAGAAATGAAGGGGTATTGTTCCACGACAATAAGTATTCAGAAGTGAGGAGATGAAGCCATCTAATACAATCCCACAGTGGCTATATAGGTACGATTTGAACCTATGAGCTATTTGTTTCAGCCAAGTGAAGAGGTTAGAAATTTAAGTTGCGGAATATGTAACACCTCACATCACATCATGAACAATAGGTCCTATTTGTTTCAATTCAGCCAGTTGAGGAGGTTAGAAATTTAAGTTTCGAAGTATGTAACACCTAACATCATGAACAATGGCGACATTAGTTTACTTTATAAGTATCAGTAATTTTTTTAGCGTCTGCGATGGGTTTGTCAATTACCCGAATGGGTCAATATATTTCGATTTTTTATTGTTTCAATTCTCAAAACTTGACCCAATTTTTTTTAAAAAAATTAGAATTTGATCGGAGTTGTCTCAAACAAAATATGATAGTATGTCTTAAAATTTACTCATGAAAAGAAGATATTATTTTATGTTTTAAACTAGTGGAAAAATCGCGCTTCGCGCGAGTGAGAAAAATAAGAATATAAAATATTTTAAAAATTGCCTGTAAATAGTTTCTTAGTTAATTGTTTGAAACAACTACTAAAATATGTTTTACATGAGCCCTGCAACAACCAAATATTATAATTAAATTTACGACATAATAAACCATGTTAGTTTCCAAGTTCAATGCTTTCAGTGGTTCATCAAGATGCTTGGATGGGAAACCTCCGACCGAATCAAATGCAGCAGCTTCTTCCTTGCTCAAACATCACCAACCAGAAGCTAAAAGTAATAATGTTCCTTCGCCATCAAATTCATCAAGAAAACATTGCGGGAAGCTTGTATTTGGATCAAACGGAGACTTGAAATGTCCTCTGAATTATTTGCCCAGGTTAGCGTAATTGGGAATTTAGTCCACTCGTCCCCCATAGCGTTGCAACATGTAATACAGTTACTTAGGTACAATTATCTCTGCTCATCCATCTGTGCCTGCTAACTTTTGATGTTGGCCCCTGAGTTTGTTGTTGTAACATGCTAACTATGTGGAGCTCCCCTGCAACTGGTAAAATAGTTGCTACACCCTTATGACATGGAGCCTCCCCCAACTGAGCTTGGCTGAAAGACGGTCTAGGGTCATATCCTGATGAGCGAAGATCTGGCTTCTGATCAGAGCTCAGAAGAGTTATATCAGTTGCTCCATATATTGGTTTAAGTGGAAAAACAATGCATGATATCTTACTTTAAGTTTCGAGGGAAGTGGCAACTTCCACAACCGTGTTCATTGCTTCAATTAAGGCCACAACATATCTCTGTCAAGCTGTAACTTCATTTGGGATACAAAACTCGAAGAGGATTTCAACACACGACAAACACATATACCGGGATCTGAATTGAGTAATTGTCTAGTATGGAATGGAATGGGCAGCAGCAAGCCTTGATACAAGCAGTTTCACTTTCATAATGCCCTGTAAGTTTCAAGTTGAACTTCTTTTTTTCTATTCATTTCATGAGGCAAATAACATAAACATACATGTCGGCAGATCACACTTATTTAAAAAAAATTACAACTAATTTATAAATGGGGAAAACTACTATATATCAAAATAATTTTCGGACTCTAATCATTCATATAAAATAATTAAGAAATAAATTCAGGTCATATGTTGGGTGTATATCCAGGGAAAGGGGCCTTCATAACAAATAACAATTGCTAGAACCTTGGAATGGAACGGACCAACTGGCCAACATGGAAATTTTCAGGCTACCTGAAGGTTGAAGGGACATGAAAACAACTGTATTTCTGCTAATTCAACTGATAACAATTCAGCCGTATTCCATGTATGCACAGCCTACTGAAAGAAGTATGTATATATCACAATTTTGCATCATCTATCCCGATGAAGCACATGATACCTTACTACTGAGAAGAAGCAACTCCTCTCCACAGGCATTCTTTCAAGAAGTGACATAGGCGCCATACAAATACATCTGTAAAAAAAAGGCAAGAAAGCGGTGCTGCCGCGAGCTTGACGGAGGATGAATCTATCGAGGCCATTGATGCCTTTAGCGACCTCAGTATGAACCTTCTGGATCATGTGAATGGGAAGACAAAGGCTGAATAACATTGTGGATCCAAAGCTCCAGATATAATGAAAAATCTTTAACTGTAATAGAGTAATAAGTTAGGAAAACAAAAGGTCAATTATCAATCAATCAATATATATATATAAAGGAGGATGCGGGCGTCTCTAGAATTGTTCGATTCAGTCTTCTGATTTTTCTTAACTTTCGGATAGAAATATAATTACAATTCAAAAAATCAGGTTCAAGAATTCTAAAAGTAATACAACTCTTTTCTTATCAAATTATAAAGATGATACAATTCTTTTCTTATTTTAAAGGAGGATGCAGGGCGACTCTAGAATTGTTTGATTCAGTTTTCTAATTTTTCTTAAATTTCGGATAAAAAATATAATTATAATTCAAAAAATCAGGTTCAAGAATTCTAAAAGTAATACAACTCTTTTCTTATCGAATTCTAAAGATGATATTATTTACAAATCTTAAAAGCAATAGGATTACTAGCTATTATTGATAAAATACAATTTATATTTAAAATTTGTAATGTAAGTTAATACAATTTTTATTTTCAATTAGCTCATCGTCATCATCTTGAACGGTCAGATACTGATTATCACCAACTTAATTTGTATTGCTTGCAACAAAAAACTAAGCAAGGATGGCCCTGTGTTTTATTTATTCAAAATAACAATTATTGAACAAATATAATTTAAAAATACAATTCTTATTTTTAAAAGTTATAAAATTTATAATCTTATTATATTAATTTTTTTTTCAAATTATATATCTAAAAAATAAAAACCAGCATATTCCAGAATCTCAAATTGTCTAAATAGGTTTGCAGCGTTAAACTCACGTCGTTCCATAATGGTCAAGAAGATGGAATCTCTATCATGAAAACATCTTTAAAATCTTCACAACCTCATTCAAATAGTATGCATTGACTTACAACCAATCTCGATAATAGTTGGATTCAATCTTATAATTTTCTCAAATTTCGAATAAAAAATAAAATTATAGTTCAAAAAATCAAATTCACGGATCTTAAAGGTAATACAATTCTTTTTTTATTGGATTCTAAAAAATAAAACTCTTTTCTTATAATTTTCTTAAATTTCGGATTGAAAATAGTAATACAATTCTTTTCTTATTTAGGAATCCTAAAAGGAATAGGATTATATTTATTTAAACTAACAATCATCAATATGCTTATATAAAGGAGAAGCGAGGGGCGTGTAGGTGGCGCCTCTCACATCGCTCCATTCTATTTTTCTAATTTTTTGGATTTTTTGGATGAAAAATATCAAAAAATTAGAACTACCTTTTTTACTTTCGGGTATATTAGAAGCAAGTTTCAGAATCTGATTTTGTTTCAAATTATTTATGGAATATAGTAGCTTGAAAACTTTAATCTGATTTTGTTTCAGATTATTTAATTATGGGAAAGACAATTTATTTATGGAATATAGTAAATTGAAAGTTTTAGAAAGTTTTAATCTGATTTTGTTTCAGATTATTTAATTATGGGAAAGACAGATTATTTATGCAATATAGTAACTTGTAAGTTTTAATCTGATTTTGTTTCAGATTATTTAATTATGAGAAATAGTAGCACACAAGTCTCTCTGCACTTATAAATACCTCTATAGATTGTAGGGTTTTGGATCATCTAAACACGGGAAAGGTAGTTATACACCGCTATATTGGAGTCGACAAATCCAAACACAGGAAAAGAATATAGTCTTGACATGATATTGATGGTTGATATCAATAAATTAACTATTAGTGTTGTATGTTTGTTCGTTATTCTTTTATAATATTTGTTATGTTCATCGGACATGTTTGTTGTTGTTAATTTTTATATGATTTACTTTGTATACAATAAAAAAGTATACATGCATTATCTGTTTGCTCCGTTCAAGTAACTTTTAAGTAAAACTTATTTATACAGTATTAAAAATTAAATATTGTTACAAATAAGGGTTGTTATACACCGCTATCTCACAGATTTAAGTTAGATGTTTTTTGCTCACAATCAATCCAAAAAAAATTGGAAGAAAGTGACAATGTAAAAACATGATTACTTTTCAAAAAAAAAAAAAATTAAGATTCGTCATGCTTTAAATTGTTAATTACGTGTATAAATTTATTTTCATTTTTTCACCATGAATTATAGTCCAATTTTGTAATTTTATATATTAGTATTAGTATTACATCAAGATTTTTATAATATAAATTTATTTTATCCTACAAATATTAATTTTGAAACATTAATATATACTTTTTATAAACAGCCACAAAATTATTTTATTCTACAAATATTAATATTGAATCATTAATATAATTTTTATAGGCTGCCGCAACGTGCGGCTTCTCAACTAGTCCTAGATAAAATACAATTTATATTTACGATTTGTAAGGTAATTTTATAATTTTCTTAAATTTCGAGTAGAAAATAAAAGATTGTAAAGATAATAATCATTAAAAAAATAATAGCAAAAAAAATTAGAATCATAAAAGAATAATAATTTTTAACTAAAAAATAGGAATCATAAAATAAAATTAATTAATAAAATAAAATAATTTTTTTATATTTTTTATGGCTTATCAAAAAGGAAAAATAGGATATGTAAAATAGTAATCATATGTTGATTTTATGATAATGTAAATGATTCTTGATTAGTATTGTGTTTGACGGCACGGGAGGCGACCCAAATTAATTTTTATCTAAATAATAATAATTTTTCTATTAGTATTATGTTTCACGGGAAAGTAGTTAAAATAATTTTTTTATCTATGTTATAATATATTTTCTTATTAAAACGGGACCACGGTTCAAAATAATTTTTATCCAATCATAATGTATAATTTTATCATAATTAGAATAATTTTTATATTTATTTAAACTAACAATCATAGATAAAATACAATTTATATTTAAGATGTGTAAGGTAATACGTACAATTTTTATTTTCGATTTAGTCTTATAATTTTCTTAAATTTCGAATAGAAAATAAAGGATTGTAAAGATAATAATCACTAAAAAAACTAATAGCAAAAAAATTAGAACCATAAAAAAATAATAATTTTTAACTAATAAATAGGAATCATAAAATAAAAATAATTAATAAAATAAAATAGGATATATTGATTTTATGATAATGTAAATTTTCTTGATTAGTATTGTGTTTGACGGGCACGGGAGGCGGCCCAAACTAATTTTTATCTAAATAATAATAATTTTTTTATTAGTATTATGTTGGACGTGAAATGGCTAAAATAATTTTTTATCTATGTTATAATATATTATTTGTTAAAACGGGACCACAGTTCAAAATAATTTTTTTCCAATTATAACCTTTAATTTTATCATAATTAGAATAATTTTTATTAGTATTGTATTTGACAAGAGAGCGGCTCAAACTGATTTTGATCTAAATTATACGGTAATATTTAATTTTATCATAAAAATAAAAATTATGGATTAATATTGTATTTGACGGGAGAGCGGTTCGAACTAATTTTATTATTAGTATTGTGTTTGACAGGATGACCATTTAAAAAGAATTTTATACTAATTATAATATTTGTTTTATTAGTGTGTTTGACCAGAAGATGACTCAAAATAATTTTTATGCTATTATAATATTAATTCGCATCAAAATTTATACAAAATTTATAACGCCGCCGCGAAGCGCGGCTTTATTCACTAGTTAACTAATAAGTTAGGAAAACAAAAGGTCAATTATTAACTTATAAAATATTTTAATTTAATTTTAAATTGTTAAAGAGCCCAAAATTTAGAAACATGGAAAGGAGAGATCTGAGAGATGACACGTCATCCTCTTGAGATCTTCCTTTTTTTTTGAGATCTTCCTTTATATATATTTAGTATTGTATTTGACAAGAGAGCGGCTCAAACTGATTTTGATCTAAATTATACGGTAATATTTAATTTTATCATAAAAATAAAAATTATGGATTAATATTGTCTTTGACGGGAGAGCGGTTCGAACTAATTTTATTATTAGTATTGTGTTTGACAAGATGACCATTTAAAAAGAATTTTATACTAATTATAATATTTGTTTTATTAGTGTGTTTGACCAGAAGATGACTCAAAATAATTTTTATGCTATTATAATATTAATTCGCATCAAAATTTATACAAAATTTATAACGCCGCCGCGAAGCGCGGCTTTATTCACTAGTTAACTAATAAGTTAGGAAAACAAAAGGTCAATTATTAACTTACAAAATATTTTAATTTAATTTTAAATTGTTAAAGAGCCCAAAATTTAGAAACATGGAAAGGAATTTCTTCATCTTCCAAAGCAGTCGTACATAGATTAGTGAGTTTGTAATGATCTTTAATTTCCTGCATGGCCATGGCTAGAAACTATGTCAGTGGGCCAGTGGCAGGACAAATGTCCACAAAAGCAATGTACTAACTTGATTAACATTTAAGAGACACTGTATATTGAAAAGTTGCAATGTACTAACTTGATTAACATTTAAGAGACACTGTATATTGAAAAGTTGCAATTTTATACAGGCAAACAATTGACATTGGCACATAAGCTAAAATTATTCCTCCCAGAAGAAAAAAAAATAGCTTGATCGATTAATTACAACCGCAACACTATATATATGATCGAGACAACATAAATAATCACAATTAGCCTGTTTCGTCGGTCGCACGTGACATTCCTCATATCAGGCAAATATATCTCGATGAAAAGCCAATTCCAGACTTCCGCACAGTTGCCGGAAAGTTCCTGGCAGAAGCACTGTGTGCGTTGCCATGACCCAATGCAACCAATTATAAATTCCTCAGAAAATTGGTAATTGTAAACCATTTCTGAGGCTAGCTGCAATTCATCAATCACACTACAATGACTCAAACTATCCAAAATACCTACAATCCAGAGACATCAAGAAAATCAAAATCAAAACACCCATAAAAAAAATCACCAAATTAATAAACACTCAACTCAAAAAACTGATGAGAATCACAAATTTTACCCTACAAAACTGATTAGAATCACAAATTTTACCCTATAAATCGGCACAGATACATATAAGCAATAAAAAAGGAAAGAGCTTGAGAATCACATCTGTAAAATGAAATCGAGCTGAACAACCTCAATTTTTGGCAGGGGACACAAATTTTTCGTGAATAGCTCAGACTATATATATATCATGGCATGGAAAGCAAAAGGCCATGGGCAATGGTAAACCAAAATTCTGTAACGGAAATAATTAATAAGCAAGGAAGACAAAGAGTAAAATACAAAAACAAAATAAAGCAAAATACAGACTTGGAGGCTTAGGAAAACAGGGAAAATAGATTGGAGATTGTCTAGAGCGCCATGTCACCATCTGTGGGATCCGTCCGAGATTTTACTTTATATAAATATATAGAAAGTTAGGAAAACAAAAGGTCAATTATTAACTTATAAAATATTTTAATTTGATTTTGAATTGTTAAAGAGCCCAAAATTTAGAACCATGGAAAGGAGAGATTTGAGAGATGACACGTCATCCTCTTGAGATCTTCCTCGGCACAGATACATATAAGCAATAAAAAAGGAAAGAGCTTGAGAATCACCTCTGTAAAATGAAATCGAGCTGAACAACCTCAATTTTTGGCAGGGGACACAAATTTTTCGTGAATAGCTCACACTATATATATATCATGGCATGGAAAGCAAAAGGTCATGGCAATGGTAAACCAAAATTCTGTAACGGAAATAATTAATAAGCAAGGAAGACAAAGAGTAAAATACAAAAACAAAATAAAGCAAAATACAGACTTGGAGGCTTAGGAAAACAGGGAAAATAGATTGGAGATTGTCTAGAGCGCCATGTCACCATCTGCGGGATCCGTCCGAGATTTTACTTTATATAAATATATAGAAAGTTAGGAAAACAAAAGGTCAATTATTAACTTATAAAATATTTTAATTTGATTTTGAATTGTTAAAGAGCCCAAAATTTAGAACCATGGAAAGGAGAGATTTGAGAGATGACACGTCATCCTCTTGAGATCTTCCTCGGCACAGATACATATAAGCAATAAAAAAGGAAAGAGCTTGAGAATCACCTCTGTAAAATGAAATCGAGCTGAACAACCTCAATTTTTGGCAGGGGACACAAATTTTTCGTGAATAGCTCACACTATATATATATCATGGCATGGAAAGCAAAAGGTCATGGCAATGGTAAACCAAAATTCTGTAACGGAAATAATTAATAAGCAAGGAAGACAAAGAGTAAAATACAAAAACAAAATAAAGCAAAATACAGAACTTGGAGGCTTAGGAAAACAGGGAAAATAGATTGGAGATTGTCTAGAGCACCATGTCACCATCTGCGGGATCCGTCCGAGATTTTACTTTATATAAATATATAGATATAGAATGTTAGGAAAACAAAAGGTCAATTATTAACTTATAAAATATTTTAATTTAATTTTAAATTGTTAAAGAGCCCAAAATTTAGAACCATGGAAAGGAGAGATTTGAGAGATGACACGTCATCCTCTTGAGATCTTCCTTTAAAGGGTCATTACATTTACAAGGGAGCAGCTGAGAACAATTTGACACGTTGCTTTTTAAAAATTTTGAAATATTTTATGAGAGATCTAGCATTCCTCGTATTGAGTCTGAACCCTTAAGTTGATAGTTGATATTTAAAATATATTATTTTTATTTTATAAATTATTATTTTTTTTATAACAAATACGTGAACTATTTTCCGTGTCGACAAAATTTAGAATTAACTATATTTTAGTTTCCTCCAACAAAAATAATCTACAATTATTTTGTTCATATTGTTCCTTTTTTTTCAACTTACTCTTTCAAAAATTTAGTAAATATATATGACTTGAAAAGAAGAACTACGTTAGCTGACGTTATCATATTATTTGATTAACTAGCATTAGTGCCCGTGCAAGGCACGGGCCTCGTATAAAAATTCTATTCACTGTGATTATATCGTTGTTTTTCAAAAAGTTAAATATGACTTTTAATGATATTAATATATTATAAATTTTTAGTAACTCCTGACACAAATAAATGACAATTTTAATTTTGATAAATGATATTTTATTGTAATAGAAGACAAATGATAACTCTCAGATAGTTTCATCTCTATTTATTCAGTCCTAATATTATCCCGTGGCCAAAGTTACACCCACAACAGTCAAAAGTTACACATAATATCAATCCTAATATTACTCTTCTACATGTTCTTTTTTTCTCCTCAAGCCAAATCTGACGCAATTTTACCACATGTTCATGTTTTATCCCCATACTCAAACCACATTCTATTCTAGAACCAAAATGCCAAAAACCAGGTGTATGTACAAAGTGCAACATTTCATAGTCATTGTCCAAAAGTTACATATAAATCATATCAAACACTCTACGTGAAGCAGGAACATTATATCTGAAAGGTGAGAAGTTGAATTAAAAACTCTGCAGAGCTCTCAGAACCTCACACATTGGTGGCCACAGATGTGCATCCGACCACAATATAGAGCTCGTAATAGTATTTGTCAAGACAGAGTTTGAGAATCAACTACTTGGATTGCCATTAGTTTGGTTAATTTAACTTATGTGTCCTCACTCCTCTGATTCTATATTGCTCATCAGCTTCCCTGCCTGTCACCAGTTCTAACAACATTACATAAAAGTTGTATATGTCCATTTGTTCTGTAGCCTTTTTGCAGTATCCACTCTATGCATTCAAAGTTGACATTCTTGTTTCAAAATATGAAATACCCAATTGAAAAACATGAATACTCGTTTGAAAGGACAATATTTTTGTTATTACATAATGCAGATCATATTAATCATACACCAATAAACACTAAATTTGTCCATAACCTTTAACTGAATTCCCTAGATCCTAACTAACAAGAACACATATAAATAATTACAGAACACAATATCTTGGAACTTATAAATGAAAATAAAAATAAAAAAATATTAACATTAAAGAACAAAACAACAATATATAGGACATACAAAGATTTATGAGCACAAATTTTTATCTAGCACGATTAAAAAAGTTGAAGAACTTTTAGAAAATTTATAAGAATACATAATATAAAAGATTTCGTATGTCACTTTCTGAATTTCATTCTTTTTTCGGGAGTTGAACCAAATAGTCCTTTAACTTAGTTATGAATTAACACTTAATTCACGGTTAAACAATTCATTCAAGTTTCTTCTCTTCTATTATTAGTTCTCGTATACTTATAACATTGTCTCTCCTTAATGTCAATTTAAAACTTTCCAACCCTTCTATTTTTCTGAAACCAGTCAAAAAGAAAGAAAATGGTTAGATGTGTCCAGGATAAATTATATCATAACATGCAAGGATAGGAGAGAAGAAAGAGCACAAACAAATGTAACAGCAAGGCTACAGAGGCATTTACACAAAACTCTTTTGACCCATAAAATTCAAACTTGTTTTAACTGCCTCACTTTCAAATGTACTACAAACTTACACACATCCAAACTCCAAAACCAAAAGATTCAAGCTCCACTGTGACTTATAGCAAAAAAAAAAGCATGGGTAACTGCTATGATATTATCGAGCTAGCCGATTCACTAGGCAGTTACCTTCTTTTTAAAACACATGTAAAAAAATAATTGAAAGGCTAAGATGATAATAGCATTTTGCTTAAAAACAAATGATTAAGGATTTTTTCCTCTTATCTTGGTCATTTTCAACTATTGCATTATAGCTTAACTGTTATTTTCAGTTTATTTTTTTGGACAGTCATTCAGCCCATGCCACAGCCAATCCAAACCCTTTGCCTAGCCCCAGGCCTCAGGCCAACTTTTCATTAATTTATTACCCATACAGCCTTGATACCTAATTAACACTGCCATCTTAGTATTGTGTTACAAACACAAATACCCTCCGTAAATAGTTTACAATAGTGCATCAACAGTGCTTTGTTAAGAAAATGTAGTCCCACAAGAACAACTCTTAATGCAGATGCATATGCTCTGTAAAATTCTAATATAATCTACCCAGGTACTTAGTATCAAACGAGAAAAGGTACTGGCAAGATTTTTTAGTAGATCCTAGTTTGTTATTTCATTTACTGAGAGTTCAGTTGAGGGTTAGTGGTAGCACACAAGAGCTTAAGTTAAAAATACAATCCTGAGATGATGGGCAGATTTTGACAATATGTCCAGTTTTTAACTGCATTTAAAAAGCTTTGGACAACTTAATAAAGAGAAGTACGCATGCAATTTAAATAGAAACTACAAACTTAACTACAATATGCACTCTACACAGGAGCAACTGTTAAGAGATCAAACTGCTTTGAACAGAAAGTCCAAAGGCACCAGAATCAAAAAAGACTTCTGAAGATTATAGTAAACAATGAATATTAAAAATCTTTAAAAATGTTCTTAATTACCTGTGAGCAATAGGCGGGGACTGGCAATGCATAGCAAAGACTGCATTACACACATCCCTGAAAATAGCAAGTATCTGTTTCTCCTCATAGTAACCAGCCCCTCTACTCTCAAGCACATTAACCAGAGACTTCTCACAATACTCCATCACAAGAAGAGCCTCTTTTGTGCGGCCCATGTCCATTATGGTATGTGCACATAGAGTAACAACATTTGGGTGCCCTTTAAGTGATTTCATCACAGAGATTTCCTTCATCACCATTTCAAGGGATTCTTCATCATTGCAAATAATGTGCTTTATTGCATACTGTTTAGGACCATTTATAGCATCTCGAGCTAGGTAAACACAAGAAAACCCTCCCTCAGCAATGACATTACGGACGTGGACTTTCAGATTGCCAATGTCAACGACGCGTCCTTCAAGTCCCGCTTGTTCTTTATGCGTGAAAGGCTTAAATCTCCACATAATTAATGAGGATTTAAAACAGGACCTCCTACAAAAAGAAAGACAATCATGAAGAAAAAGTACTATTAACATTCGTAGGCATTTATTATCAATAATTATCAGGAGCAATTGTTTCTTTCAACTTTAAATACTAACTGGACCCTCCATGTACCTTCAATCAGCACCTACAATCAAGGAAGGTAAGCATCATACTCAAATTAAGAATGTAATTGTACAACTAACTCATTTGTAAAGGCAAAAATAGTTGCAGAAGGCTGATAGTGGCTGAGACGGATAGCCATGGAGCTAGTATTGGTCAACACAACTAAGGTCTTCAAGGTGTTAGACATCATTGTGGCAGACCAAATGGCTAGTGAAAAGTATAAATTTACAAGTTCAGAGTCTTACATTTTTTGAGTTGTCGACTTTGGAAAGATAGATCCGGGACCCGTAGACAGGAATTACATATGATTACAGCTATTCGCCGATCATCTGGGTGAACAGAATGTAACTCTTGTCTTACAGACTTGATGCACGTATTATGTTCCGCTAAAAGCTGAATAGCAAGAACTTCCCCTGTTGCCTTGACAAACCTGCCTAACACAGCACATGAATCACCAGGATTTGCAATATAGAGATTTCCATTGCATATCACTCCAACCAAGCAACAGGACCCAACTGCGGCAAGTTGTGGTTGTATTGGCCATTGCTCGCGAACAATAGATGTAAAACTCTCTTCTGTTGCATAGAATGCTTTTCTTACCTCCTCTAACATGGATTGATGCTCAGATGCAAATTCTGTCAAACACAGACATATAATTAACCTCAAACCCTCGGAAAAGTAAGAGAGACTAAAAGCATACACATCAATGATTCCTCAATTGTTTACAAGTTCATTTTATTTGGTTCCCCATACATGAATGGAACCATCCTCGGTTTTTTTTAAGGAACACGTCAAATTTAATAGGGTTTGGCCTAAAACAAAAACATGTACAGAACAAGTCAGCTACAACTGTGTCATCATGAAGGTTCAAATGACTAATAAACACCAGTGACCAGTATTCAACAAAATCTACGGTTTGCGTCCATTTAGTATATCTTATTTCTTGTAAGAAACTAACAAATCCAATACAATGACTTAAAACTCTATTAGAAGAAACGATACCTACTCTTTAGAAGCTGAAAGAGTTGAACACTGATAAACGCAATGTCTCACGGCCACATGTCCATCATAAACTCCTACAGAAGTACAATACGGGCCTGACTCGTTCAAGCTCAGACAGCCTGATTCACGGCCACATGAATCATAAACTCCTACAGAAGTACAATACGGGCCTGACTCGTTCAAGCTCAGACAGCCTGATTCAAGCTGACTCTGATCCTCCAGTAAATTATTGGCTTGAACTACAGCCATTGAAAAGTCCCCATTAAAGTGTTTCCCAGAACCCTTGTACCACAGAAAGGTCTGTAAATGAATCAAGGGTCTTCAGTTGTGTTTAAAATATATCTTTGATTGTTGTTTAATGTTTTTGTCGTACTTCTTGTGCTGAAGAAAATATTTTGTAACAAGGGGAAAGAAGGAAGGATTGTTTTGACATTGTTTTTCTACGTCCCATGCTTATAATTCAAGATTAGAGTATCTCCTATGCTAAGATTTGATATATGTTCAAACAGGAGTATTTTTTTCAATTTTTTTTGACAATATAGGCTAATATGCCTTACAAATAAGTATATGTTCTAATACTTCTCGGAATGAGCCAGAGTCGAACCCGAACCCAGGTTTCGCGGAACAATAGAGGATAAACCCACCACTTGGCTATCCAATCGTGCTCTCCAACAGGAGTATTTAACACAAAAAGACTTGGCATAAAAAAGTACTTACTCAATCACTACAAGGCAAAAACAAAGGAATGACATGCAGCTAGCTAAGGCTTGTAAACAAAAAGAATTAATAACACTAGTACATATATTTCAATCACACAATATGAGTATCTGGGGTGGTGACACTCAGGTTTGCATATTGGGGAAAACGCACCAACTTCTGTTTGAATATTTACCCATTTATGATGAAAGTTTTTCACATAATGGAACAGCAGACAAAGATGGCATTATGTACTATGCAGAATTGCAGATATATTTTATACACAGTACTGTTAGTCCGCATTATGAGCAGTTACCTTCAGAAGTTTTAAAAAAAAAGACCCTAAGATAAATTAAAATTTGATAAATAGAACACATCATATAGATGGGACCAATAAAAATCTGTCTCATGCATAATTTCTTTTTCACTTGGCATCTCTGACACAATGATTTCTGCTAAAAGCTAAGGACCTGAAAACATACTCAAGTACTAAAGGAGTACCTACCATCAGAACCATCAGCCAAATAAGCCTCGTAACTCTCCATTCATGGAGCAAGAACAATATATTGAACATTTGAGATTCTTCTAAACCTCCACCTCTTCAGAACCAAATTTCAAACATCTTCAGAACTGATATCCCTTGTCGCACGCGCAACTTCATCCTCCTTTTAAGCATACATGGGATTAATTTCTGATTCAGAATAGTCAGCATAAAGACCTTGGATGCTTGTCTTCGAGCAAGTAAGCCAAAGTTGAGTTCCACACATCGAGATTTCTTACTCATGTAATTATTATTTACCTGATAAGGTGCCCTTTGAATCATGATATCTGCCCCAACTTTGAGGTGATTTAGATGAAACTACACGAGAAGCAAAAACTAAATCATTTAAGGATACAAAAAGTGACAACAAAACCTTCGGCCAATATATAAATACATTACATTGAGGATTGTGTTGCCAGCAGAGTACATACATGATAAAAATCCAAGAATTATGCAAATGATTCCAAACATATATGATGGACGAATTCTTTGGAATCCAAATTACTTGTATTTGATTTTTTTTTTGAAAAATATAAAGAGCTCAAGTAAGTGAATGACACACCTCAACACATTTCTTGACTTTTAGATACTTGATAGTATTTGTTTCTAACATTTTACATTTGTAATCACACCGATATATGGCATGTGCCATGCTATGATCTTGGTAGTAGATGGCTAACTCAAATTTTAGTTGGGTGAAAAAAGTATATAGAAAGCATGCATTTGGCTAGGATTAAGTTGGCAGTGTACATTTCTTGTGACAGAATATTAATTACCATCGGATTTGTAGTCATGGGCCATTATTTTGAAATATTGTGCAAAATGTACAACAGTCATATGCAGCTACAGCTAGATAGCTAATTTAGAGCATGATCAGGCTCTAATTGCAGTTGGCTGGAAAAACAGTTGTACTTATGTAGAGTTGGTTAAAGTGAACGGTTAGTTAAATTGACTTACTTAAACACCCAATTAAGCAATGATGAAGCGGCTCAGATCTAAACCCTTTGCTATCTTACATTCTTTAGAACAATCTAAGATCCAAATGAATGCCTATATTCATAAACATATACATATTTAATGCATTTCTGAACCTTCCAAACTGTCAATCGTTTAATTGAACACCAGCAGAATGCTTAAAATGTATACAAAGTTAAGAACTTACATTACTTATTACCTATTACCATAGCATGATCACTTGTGTTACCAATAAATCACTTCATTCTATATCATTATACAAATTTTCAGCTACTTCATATTTAATTACAACAAAAAAGATTTAAAACATAATCATGATTCGTGGTAATAATAATAAGTAAACAAAATAGCGAATGCATATCATACCAGAACATAAAGAAACGAAGCAACGATGATCGTCGATAATGCTAAATACGAATCAGCGATAAACGCTCTGAGCAACAGCGTGAGCATAGCAGCTCCAGACCATGTGTTCACATTAGCTGTGGCGGCACCAGAGTTGGGAAAATCCCATATTCCTTCAACTTCAGCATTACAGTCTATGTGTTCGACAGAAGTCCTGGATGAAGAAAATGAGGAAAAAGTGCAAAATCTGCGTGGTTTGGTAAGGGATGTTGAGAAAATGTTTGGTGGGGTTGATTGAAGGAGAGTGATGGAGGAGAGGACGAGGCGGCAACGGTGGCAGTGGGTCGGAAAACAGAAACGGCAGGACACATGGGGTAAGTAGCAGAATGATACGTGCATATAGGGCTGTTATGCATATATCACTAATATGCTAAGAGACCGCTAAAGGTGAGGGTTTTTGTGGTATATGCTAATTCGTTGACATGAACATGGATACTGAACGGGGACCGGGGAGAAGCTGCAAGTGTCTGTCTGTGAAGATGTAGAGATGTCTCTGGGTTTCTATATGTGTGAGCAGGTTTGGAAGTAGGCTTGGAGTGTCCGAACCGAGGAATTAATTTGCTCAGGAAAAGAACTTGTTCTCGTTTAATAGATATAGTAGATAGTAGATGATATATCTTTATTTTTTGGAAAATATTTAAATTGTATTTTTTTTCTCCAAAAAAAATGGTACAACCCGTTTGGCGTTTTGCAACGTCCATTAATTATTTTTAACAAGCGTTTAATCTCATTTACATATTCTATCGTATTCATAAAAAGCTTTATTTTATTTAAATTAAGTGCTTTGGAGGCTTGGACAATGGACATGATTGACGCCCCATTTATATTCCCAACTGTCACTGTGTAACCTGAGAACCTAATCATTTTTATGATATATGGCCCATTTACTAATTCTCAACAGCAAGGCTATAGATACGGGCCATACGGCCACTAATCAATTAATTACCCTAACTAATCTGGTTTGCTTTTTAAGACCATCAGCAACGCAAAGCCCGGATCCAAGTTTTGTAGGACCCATTTTCTGAGCCACGCAAGCAAAATGTAGTTTGGTTTTGGAGTTGTCTGTGTTGCTCCACCGCATTAGAGCCCGAGTCCGCATAAATGAATGATTTCATTCATTCACTTCATATATTATATTTGATAAACACAAGCCGTAAACCTTTTTTTTATTTATTATAATAACATAACTTAAATGATATTTAAGAAACAAAATATATTAGTAAACACACTCATAATTAAATGAAAATACATAACTTGAAAATGCATTACAAGAATACGAAAAACATAAATTAAAAACATAAAATTAAAAACATTACATATTAAATAAATTAACGATTATTATGAAATTGCGAGATATGCTCAATTAAATCAGCTTGTAGTTGGCGATGCTTCTCTCTGTCACGAATTCGAAAATTATTTTGAATATACCTTTCGTAAGGAATAAAAGGTTTTTCCTCTAGAATCGGTTGTGATAAACCATTTGTTGCATCATCGTAAGTCGGTAGAGGACCAAATGGAGTGGCATATGTATCTCTTTCATCCTCGACAATCATGTTATGTAATATGATACATGCCCTCATTATTTTGGCGAGATCTCCTTTGTCCCAAAATCGTGCTGTACCACGTATAATTGCGAATCGTGACTGTAATACACCAAATGCTCGTTCGACATCTTTTTTTTGGCCTTCTTGATATTTTGCAAATAATCTTCTCTTATCACCCTGGGGATGTGGAATAGTTTTAATGAATGTTGCCCATTCCGGATAAATTCCATCTGTTAAGTAATATCCCATATTATAATCATGACCATTAACATTGTAATTTACTTCAGGAGCACGACCTTGTAGCACTTCGTCAAATACCGGTGACCGATCTAATACATTTATATCATTATTAGAACCGGCAACTCCAAAAAATGCATGCCATATCCATAGATCTGATGAGGCGACTGCTTCAAGTAATATAGTTGGAACCCCTTTATGGCCGCTCGTAAACATTCCTTTCCAAGCTGTAGGAAAATTCTTCCATTGCCAATGCATACAATCAATACTGCCCATCATACCGGGAAATCCGCGATCCTCACCCATCTTTAATAGACGTTGTACGTCATTAGAGTTTGGCTTTCGCAAGTACTCATCCTCAAATACCAAAATAACATCAGTGACAAATTTCTTCAAGCATTCAATTGCCTTTGACTCACCAATACGCACATAATACAAGAAGAAAAAGACAAATACTAACTTCCAAAGAATACAATACAAGAAGAAAAAGACAAACACTAACTTCCAACAAATACAATACAAGAAGAAAATGACAAATACTAGATTCCAACGGCTACATCATCCTTGATTTCACTTCAGCAAGCAACTTGGCATGTATCTCCCGTTGAGTATCATTCATTATAGTTGTATCAACCATCAAGATCCGTATATCACAATCCTTTTGTCGAACATCATTAAATTTCTCAATTAAATTTAATCTTCTATCAGTATCGGCTTTCAACTCTTCATACTCTTCATCTTTTTTTGTTTTTGCCTTTCCCTTTCCTTTTCGATTCTTTGCCGCATTTCTACCTTTAGTACGAACAGGAGATTCTGCAACATTCTCATGCGTCTCATCATTCATTGATGTTGAATAAGTTCCGGAATCACTCAATTTCGTTGTCTTTCCACTTCCACAACTTGATGTTGGAGTTCTCCACTTGGGCATCCTCCGAAGCTCGTTCCAATGCTTGTCAAAATTTGACTTCTTCTTGTAATCAGTTTTGTGCCAAACGTGAGCTGCTGCAATTATGTCGTCCATATTTGAACCACTGCCCACCGTTCGTTCAGCTTTTTCGTAACACGCACCGTATCGTTGAGCCCCTTCATTTATTCGTTGCCACCTTTTCTTCATAGCTATAGCTCCTCTTTTTATAGGCCCTGGAGTACTTTCTTCACAATACTCGCGAATTCGATCCCAAAATGCTTCATTTTTTTGGTCATTACCGGTTATGGGATCGGTTGATACATTCAACCATGCACTAATTAGAAGTTTATCTTCACTCCACGTCCACTGAGAGATACCTTCTCGCGCATTTTCGACTTCGTTGACATCATCATTAAGATCGATAATATTAGTATTATCGAAAGCAGAACCTCGTGATTGTGGGGAATCATTACTAATAGTAGTTTGTTGGGTTCCAAATTGTGGGGGTATATTTTGAAAATTTTGAACAAACGGGAATTGTGAATTTTGTGAATGCGAAAAATACGGATTTGGAAATGGAAATTGAGAATTCGGGGCTTGAGGATTGTAAGTTGGATTTTGCGGGTTTGAAAATTGAGAATTTTCAATATTTGGATTTTGGGCATATGGTAAATATGGATTTGGAAACGGATATGGATATTGAGTATTCGGAAATTGGGAATTTTGTGGGTTTGAAGCAGAATAATTATTTGGATTCATCTTGTATCCAAATTTGTAGAAGAGAGAGTGTGAAATTTTTTATCAACAAACTTCTTATTTATAATGAAAATTTTGGAACGTTACAATTTTTAAAATTTTTTAAACGTTAATATAGACGTTATATTTGCAGGGTCTGTATGAAGTTCAGTTAAAAAGAAAAGTGAAAGTAATTGCATGAATACAACTTTGATTCTAGAGACAAGCCCATGTGCTACAAAACAAAAAAAAATAGAAAAGCTGCACAAGTTGGCTGGCCACCAACTCGGCCCCCGGCCAAGTCCAGTTTTTCCTCCAATGCAATAAACGAAACATGGATCCAGGAACAGGTCGCCAGCGCAGCACTCCTGCGTTGGAGACGGTCTAACTATTGCATACTCGTTCCTTTAATTATCTCATTCAAATAAAACAAATATATATAATATATTTTTTCATATTTATCGTTGATCGACTGGATTTGAACCTCTAATATTTTGTATCCAAAACAAACGCGTTGTCCAATCAATCGTGCTTGTACAATGGAAAGGGCCGCCGATTTATCTCTCCAATGAATCAAATTGGCCAAAAATGTGTCGTTGTGGTCGGACTCTATTATGGATTTCTGACCACATTTTCTATAGGGTCTCTTATCTCTTCCTTCTCCGAGTTCCAGTCGAACTTGCTTTGGGGGAAAACGTATTAGTGTTTCAAAATGTTTGAGTTTACCAAAAATATATACACACTTATGACTTAATATTTAATACAATGAATATAATATTTAATTCTTCTCGATATATGTGTTTTTTGTAATTGTGACAACTAAAAAAGATGGAGGGAGAATTAGAGAAGAGATGCTGTATAGATTTTGACTTTGATGACAGTACACAAATCAGAAAGCTTGACATTTATTTTAGGATTTTTATGAAATATGATTTTATAAATTATATACTAATTTTTTACTTAACAACAAAAATTTTAAAAATCAATTATTGAATTATAGTTTAAATTTTAAATATATGTTAAATAATAAAAAAAAATTAAATAAAAATGAATGAGACGAACTATTAAACGTTAACAAAACAATTTGCCTTTCAAATCAATACGGTCTATGCGTGATCGCTGGATTATAAATCCACAGCAGTAGCACTAGTGTTTGATAAATCTAGTTAGATGGAACTAGTTGAGAAGCCGCGCGTTGCGGCGGTCTATAAAAATTATATTACTAATACTGATATATAAAATTGCAAAATCGGACTATAATTCATGGTGAAAAAATGAAAATAAATTTCTACACGTAATTAACAATTTATAGCACATCGAATATTCATTTTATTTGTGTTTTTTTATAAAAAAATCATGTTCTTACATTATCACCTTCCTCCAATTTTTTTGGAATGATTGTGCACAAAAACATCTAACTTAAATCCGAGAGATAGCGGTCTATAACTACCCTTACTTGTAAGGGCCTTTATTTTAACAGTCTTCACTTAAAAGTTGCTTGAACGGAGCAAACAGATAATGCATGAATAATATTTTCCTGTGTACAAAGTAAATCATATAAAAATTAACAACAACAAACATGTCCGATGAGCAAAACAAACATTATAAAAGAATAACAAACAAACATACATCACTAATAGTTAATTTATTGATATCATCCATCAATATCATGTCAAAACTACATTCTTCTTCCGTATTTGGATTTGTCGACTCCCACATAGCGGTCTATAACTACCTTTGTTTGCAACGACCTTTATTTTTTTTAATACCGTATAAACAGCCTTCACTTATCGTTGCAGAAGAATGACACAATGAAAATAAATTTCTACACGTAATTAACAATTTAAAGCACATCGAATATTCATTTTATTTGTGTTTTTTTTATAAAAGAAATCATGTTCTTACATTGTCACCTTCCTCCAATTTTTTTGGAATGATTGTGCACAAAAACATCTAACTTAAATCCGAGAGATAGCGGTCTATAACTACCCTTACTTGTAAGGGCCTTTATTTTTTAATACTGTATGAACAGTCTTCACTTAAAAGTTGCTTGAACGGAGCAAACAGATAATGCATGAATAATATTTTTCTGTGTACAAAGTAAATCATATAAAAATTAACAACAACAAACATGTCCGATGAGCAAAACAAATATTATAAAAGAATAACCAACAAACATACATCACTAATAGTTAATTTATTGATATCATCCATCAATATCATGTCAAGACTACATTCTTCTTCCGTGTTTGGATTTGTCGACTCCCACGTAGCGGTCTATAACTACCTTTGTTTGCAACGACCTTTATTTTTTTAATATCGTATAAACAGCCTTCACTTATCGTTGCAGAAGAATGACACCACCGAGTTAGAAATCGAGCAAACAAACTATCAGCATAGAGAGGTACGGTTATGGTACTGAGATAGTATGTTGTGTTTAGATGATCCAAAACCCTACAATCTATAGGGATATTTATAGATGAAGAGATACTTGTGTGCTACTCTTTCCCATAATTAAATCATCTGAAACTAAATCAGATTAAAACTTTAAAGCTGCTATATTCCATAAATAATCTGAAACAAAATCAGATTCTGAAATTTGTTTCCAATATATCCGAAACTAAAAAGAGTAGTTCTAATTTATGATATTTTTTATCCAAAAATTCCAGAAATTAGAAAAATAGAACGGACCGATGTGACAAGCGCCACCTACACGCTCCCTCTCTTCTGCTTTATACAAGTATATTGATTGTCAAATCATTTTACTCATTCATGTACCTCATCGCCCTTTTCAAGTCATAAAAGTAGTACTCCTATGTTTTGCCCACTGCCCAGTGCCCACAGCCTATTTATATGAAACAATCAAGGACCTGACCATACCGCATGTTTACAAATTAACGAATTTTTTAAATAATTTGTTAATTTAAATAATAAATAAATCGTGCATAATTTAAAATCAGATTAGAACTTAACCCGTTAGCAAATTTAACAAATTTGATTAGTTACAATTTTTAGGATTAATCCAAATTTATCTTCTATTTTTCTAATACAAAAAAATTTCACATGACTATAAAAGTCAAATAAAAAAATTAATATTCCCTCGAATAATAGTTCAACTTTTTACGCGTTATATTAGCTGTTTTGACAATATTTCTAAAATTAGTATTATAAATAAGACTCTTTCCCGCGGAAATGGGAAATGTTATATCCAGAGCAATCTTTTAATATCCAGAGCAATTTGCAAAAATTTGTATTGAAAGTGTATGATTTGTGTAGATGGAAGGGGGCTGAGAATAGAATATGTTCTGGATATTAAAAGATAAAAGATTGCTCTGGATATAATATTTCTCGCGGTAATTACAAATGAAAAATGTAGTTAAGTGGTACTCATCGAGTTGTTTGGTTTACCTAAAATACAGGAAGTTGAGGGCTTCTCTCTGCCTCCCTGTTTTGAGAGTCGACTCCCGTATCTAGCCACCACTTCTCCATCTTCTAAATCTTCATCCTCTCATCGATTAATCATTTTCGCTCTCCCATCCTCTATTCTGTATTTCACTTTTTCAATAAACCAAGATCTGTGAGATCTTGTTGAGTACCTTGTTATCAAGGTCGTGTCCATATTTTTGGGATGTTAGTATGTCATGTTTTGTGTTTTGTGTGTGTTTTCGTATCGTTGTCGGAAGTTTCTCTAAAAAGGATTCATATGGTATCTTGGGTGATCTGTAAGACTTGCATCGATTCTGGGATGATGGTGGATATCGCAAAAGCTCACCTTTCACTACAAAAATTTGTTCATATTTTGGGAGTCCTTATTGCTCCAATATCAGTTGATACAACTGATAGTTCTGAACGTTGGGCTACAGATGATGCTTATGTGGAGGTCAATTGTGATGCTACGAGTTTCATAGTTGATGTAGGTTGGATTGCTCGATATTTCATTGTATTACTTTTTAGATCAAAGAATTTAAATATTCTATGTGTTAAGCGATCTGAAAAGAAAACGGCTATTTGTGTAGCTCGTTCTTTGTTTCACAATCAGATTGTAGTTGACAGTTCGGGGGTTTGTCCCGACTGGGTTCTGATAAGTGATTTCTGTTAATAAAATCATTTGTTTGTCAAAAAAAGTGGTACTCATCGGATAACAACCTAATAAATAGCCGGTATTAATTTCTTGTGATGATAATTGTTTCTTTTAACATAAATAGACAGCTGTCCAACTCCGGGAGACCTCATTTATAATGCATGAACTGTATTTTCCGCTGGGAGATGCATGTCATTGTGCAATTTGTATATTTTGCATAAGACCCGAAATAATTGAAAACGGCACCTTTATTAACACTATATATATGCCTCTATCTTGTTCATTTTTTCATAGCCAACAAACATTTTTCATTTTAAGTGTGCAAGAAAATGGAGAACCTAGTTTACAACAAGAGGATTTCCACGGTGGTTCCGGCGAGAATGACACCGGAGGAGAAGAGCAGTCATGAGCTAACAAGCATGGATTTAGCAATGAAGCTTCATTACATAAGGGGCGTGTACTTTTTTGAGAGTAAGGCTGTTGAAGGGCTAGTGATTCTTGACTTAAAAAAGGCCTTTTTTCAGCTTCTTAATGTTTATTTTGCGGCATCTGGGAGAGTCCGGAGGTCGGAACACGGAGGAGGTAGGCCGATGATAAAGTGCAATGATAGCGGTGTGAGGATTGTGGAGGCACAGTGTAGCAAAAATTTGGAGGAGTGGATGGGAATTATGAAAGATGATCATTCGATTAATGATCATCTTACTTATAAGCATGTTCTTGGTCCTGATCTTGGCTTCTCCCCACTTGTCTTTGTGCAGGTAAGTATACTGGTAATTCATAAACATGTGATCTTAATAAATGTGTGTGTAAGAAATCGGTTAATAATCGCAGCTAGACAGGATTTCCTTTTTGTGCCTGCTGATATAATAGTAAGGGGAAATGCTAGAATAATACAGGAATATGATTTTCTCAATTAGATGAGAATTAATATGTGTCTAGTTAAACTGCAAAAAGCTAATCAAACAATTACTATCAAACAGTGTCATTCAGATCAGTTAATTTAACCCGCTAATCAAAACAACTGTTTCAGTCAACTAGTCAAAATAATTAATTGAGTCTTTTAGTCAAAATAACTAATTCAATCCACCGCTAATTATCAAACATCACCTGTATCTATCGAAGCAGTATACACTGTTGCCTCGCGCGGCTATTAAATATCTGACCGAGTAACTGTAGTGTGGTCCAGATGGCAAACATTAATGGCGATACAGTGTGCCATGGATTTAAGCCTCCCCAGTCCCCAATTAGGCTGTCTAGCTAGACTTTAAATATGAAGAACAATTGATATTTAGTTCTGCCAGTACCTACTTGTTGGAAGGCCAATCAGTTGTGCTTGTGTCAGATAAGTAAACACCTTAGAAGTTGAAAGATGTGTGTAGTTTTCAACTTATAAGTTAGTTATTAGCTGAACCAAATTCGTATGTAAAACTCTGTGCGGGATAGGTAAACAGTTCAGAAGTTTTTAAGTTGACAGCCATAAAAGAGAGTCCTGCATATAATTATTCATGCAGATGAGATGTTGGTACCGGCCATAATAACTGTACTCACCAGTAGAATTTTCCTTAAGAACAGATAGATGAGAGGAGGAATGCACTGCATGTATAACCACAAGAGTCCCAACCGAAAAATGCCTTAAATGCAGACGGTGTGTGCAATTATAGTTGCTTGTCCTTAGGGAAGGAGGGTCGAGAGTTAGAGAATTTTATAACCCAATCTTGTGCACGAAACATTTCTCGCTCCAGGTCAATAAAAAAGCCTATGCATTCATGAGTGTCCTGAGTTAACTTTGAAAACTCTAACCAGTTTATTTAAAATCATATTTCTGTTTCTTGGTATGGTCCAGTTCACTTGGTTCCAGTGTGGAGGAATGTCTGTGGGCCTCAGCTGGTCCCACATTCTGGGAGATATCTTCACAGCTTCTGCCTTCATCAACATGTGGGCCCAGATCCTAGGAGGCCATCCGCCACGTCATCCTGCAGAAAACCCAAGCTCTGAAACTGACAAACTCCCTTGTTTCACCACAAAATCATGTTCACTAAAAACAGTAGGCCCTGTCGGAGACTACTGGGTGGCCCCAAATAACTGCAAAATGAGGACTCATTCTTTTCATATCACTGAGCAACAACTTCATCACTTGCTTACTAAAATCTGCAGGCTAAGCCCAAGTGAAAAGATCAGGCCTTTTGAATGCATCTCTGCAATAATTTGGAAATCTCTTGCTAAGATAAGAAAAGAGCTGATGCAAGAATTTGTGACAATATGTACCCACAATTCTCATGACATTGGAAATGAATCTCCGCGTAATAGGCAGGTTGTGAGCACGGTTGAGTTCGATGCACATTTTGATGCTGATGTACTGCATGTAGCTAACTTCATTGCAAAGAAACAAGTTGATGAGCGAGAAAAGATTGCAGAGCTGATTGACAAAGAGGATGGGAACTTGGACTGTATAGTGTACGGGGCAAATCTGACATTCGTTAATCTTGAAGGCACGAAAATGTATGAGATGGAGCTGAAGGGAGTGAAAACTGTCTATGCAAATTATACTATCGATGGAGTTGGTGACAATGGGGTGGTTTTGGTTCTTCCGGAGATGAAAGATGGCGACAAGGGATTAAGAGTGACAATGATAATGTCTGAGAATGAAGTTGCAGAGCTGAAGAATGAGCTGAAATATGAATGGAGCATCAATTAAGGGGATTCATATGTATTGAAAGGGCTGATTTTACAAAGTTATGTAATAAATCTCTGTTTTAAGTACTTTTCTTCAAATTTGTCATGCTACAAAAGTTGTGGACATTTGAATGCAATTAATGGGAGTTTTTAGCTTGATTCGACTTAATAATTCTACTATTCTTCTTAGCTTAAACATGCTTCGATTACGATTGTCAATTGATTAAAGTTTCTTATCTTGTGCGGGTAAGAGATTTTTTGTGCAGCAAGAAATGTTGAATACAAAGGTTGCAACTATTACTTGATTCGCGGAAGATTATGATTAAGATATATTTATACATCTGAGGCTAGAGGAGGATGCAACAGAACCTCAATCTCTGACATCGATTAGTTTACCAGAACTGATCTTCTTGTTACTGTGGCTGTGTTTGTCGAAATACTTAGTATCATAGTACCATTATATATTGTGACAATTTAAATATCAGACCGAGCGAGAATTGAATTCGTAATATTAGAATGATAATGGATAACTTGAGTTGTTGAACTATTCCGTCACGTACGTAATTATATATGGATTTAGTTAGGAGCTTGCCATATTTTACCTTCTTGTCTGACCATAATATAAAATTAATATTTCTCACGATATTATATTTGTTGGGTTGGCCAATATCATTTCCTAAGTTTAAAAAAGCCAAGGACTAGTTCTTATTTTCTTTTCCAGACGGAAAAGAGTTGTTTGTTGGTGCATAATTGATGATATCTGAGCAACAAAAAGATTGTTTCACATGCAATTTCTGATGCTAAATCTGAGGACATAAATTAGTGATGACTTTCCAACAAAATACCACACCAACCGTGTCGTGACCAACAGATTGCCAAGGAAATGACATAAAACTATTTTTTGAGACTCTCGTTATATATAAAAACATACCCTAATCAAAATAAGCTAAATGTAAAGAATTTAGTATATGCTCGTAAACACACACCACATATACTGTTAAAATAGAGCATTCAATCAATGAGCTAGTTAGCATATAATTCGGTGTTTAGTATGTACATGGATATGTTAGATAAATGGCTCCTCTGTGCCCAGGTTTAGAGCATTGATTAGGTGTTATTATCCGTGCATCATGCATTACAGCAACATTGATTTCTAAACAGAAAATTCAAATGTTTCATATTTATGAAGCAAATTTAATATTTTGTTTATTTATGTACTCCCTCTATCCCATTTTAACTGATGTTTGACTTTTTGACACGTATATTGAGATGTAAAAAAATAATATCTACGCTCAATAATAAAAAGATTTAATTCTTATATCAAATAAAAGTTTAGATTCCAAACTTTTATTTGATATAAATTTTATAAACAATAATTATGTTTAGATGTGATTTTTTTAACACCTTAAAATACGTGTAAAAAAGTCAAAAGCAGTTAAAATGGGACGGAGGGAGTATTATATTATAATACTAATTATTTTTATTTTTTAATAATGTTAAAATAATAAAAAATTATAAATTTATTATTAATGTCAAATTGAGTGATTTTAGTTAGGTGCCTTATTTTAATTAGAAAATTATTGTATATGCAGGGGGGCCTCAATATTATTTATGTGATGAAATTAATTAAAACTTGTCATATAAATAAGATAAAGAATTATTTTATGTTCTCACAATTTTGCAAAAAATAATATATTATTGTAAATATAAAATTTAGAAGATAAATTAAAAGTACATGTAAAGTTAATATTAGTTTGAACCCGTTACAGCCCCGTGCAATTATACTTGCAACCCCTGCGTAACCAATTAAGTGAAGAGTCCGGATCCTCTATCCCCTCTTTGTCTCCGTGTCCCCTCTTTTTTATTGGTCCGTTCTTTTACTTATCACGTGATCTATAATTCTATAATTCTTATTTATTTTTTCACGGAGCTTATTATATAAACTTTTTCAAATCTATAGAAATATATCTCAATTATTTAAATATCTTTTTCATATAGTACATAATCAACTAAAAATATTTTTTACATGATATAAATATAATATTATATAGTAACTTTATTTTTATGTTTTCTACATGAAATAATTAATTAAAATTTTGAAAATTTTTATATTATTAAATTTAAAAGCAAAGATATACTTTATTTACATTATCTTTTCCATATAGTACATAATCAACTAAAAATATTTTTTACATGATATAAATATAATACTATGCAGTAATTTTATGTTTAGGTTTTTCTATATTAAATAATTAATTAAAATTTTGTAAACTTTAATATTATTAAATTTGAAAGCAAAAGAAAAACTTTCTTTATGACTTAAATTATATTAAAAAATTGAGATGTTATTTATATAATATTTAATCTAATAAAATTAAATTGGTATATGAAGGAAATTCACTGGTACATTTTTTTTGATAAACCAAACTATACATCATGGAGTTAATATTTAATGCAACAAAAAAAGATGATTGATAATATATAAAATTGAAGTCTACATTGAGAAGAAATAAATTAAGCCTGCAATTACAAAAGATTTTATCTCAGAGTTCACAGAAAATAACTCAGTTGAATACTTGTAATTTATTTGTATTTTGCAATGACAAGAGATCCCGTGAGAAGTAAAAGAACTAATCAATAAAAAGAAGGGGACACATAGGGAGACACAAAGAGGGGACCGAGGATCCCAGACCCTTAAGTGAAGTTCATTTGGCTGCTCATTATACTTTTGCAATTATTTTTAAAAAATTAATATTTTTATAAATATATTTAAAGTAAAATCGCAAAAGAATTATAAAGGGGGTATTTTTGACAGATTCACTATATTATGTTATAATGCTTACACATTTCTTCCGTTTAAAAGTTTATTAAAAGAAGACCAACGAATAATTTATTCACTTTCACCAAATCCACGATTATGACCCACACACCTGGTATTTAACCTCACACCGTCGATGTCAACAACTGGAGATTCGGCACACTGGAAAAAAAAAATCAAAATTATACAACAAGGTCACTTTCGTAATTTCACATCATTCTCCCGAATTCATTTTCCAGAATTTTTCCCTTCTCTGCCCGCACTCTCTCTCCACCGGTCTCTCTCAAGTCTCGCCGATATTCCCGACGGCGCGTGTTTTCTACGCTCTCAGCTCAGCTCGGCGGCGCGTCTTCTTCCATCACAACGCGGTATGAAAGCTGAATTTGCTTCTTAAACCCCCGGTTGTTAGTTAGGGTTTAAGTACCGGAATTTCAGTTGCGGAGAAATCACAATGATTGAGAACACGAAGAAGCGGAAACGCGGATTCATCTCCGAAGAAGACATCGCAATCGTCTTGCAAAGGTTGTTATCTGATTACATATAGATAATTGTTTTTATATAATATCTGTTAATTTTTTTTATAGGAGTGTAATTTGTTCTAGAAATTTTGAAATTCAAATTCATTTGAGCATTTCGGTGTAAAACAATTTTTAGCGCGACGAGAAACGTGAAAGTTACTGTTATGCATAAATTGTATGCACTGTGATGTTCACTATATTTGAATTGAATGTATAGTCTATGCTATTATAATAGATTATACTATCAGCATTTTGTGTGTTTGTGCTAATTTATGTGTTTATTTTGAATTATATTTATGTGTATGTGACGTAGAAGTTGTGATGTATGAAGGTATTCTCCAACTACTGTATTGGCATTACTTCAAGAGCTATCTCGAGTTGCGGATGAAAAGTTTGATTGGAATGAGATGGTGAGAAAGACCAGCACTGGTATATCTAATCCGAGAGAGTACCAAATGTTATGGCGTCGTTTGGCCTATAATACATCTTTAGTTGAAGTATTGGACGAAGAGGTTGAACCTCTGGTAAGTTTACTCGTTTATGAAAATTTTGTTTATATATTTGAATAGTTAAACCTCAATGAATTTGTAGGCTCAGGACTGGCAAAAAACCCATTCCTCTGAAGGGCTTCGCCTGTAAAAGGGATAAAGACTATGGAATATGGATTGCACCAAAAAGAGACTCAAATCAATAATGATATCAGAAGCATCATATATAATCAAGTCTAATTAGTATGCAGGGATTACGTCAATATGTTAGAGAACAGATTAAGGGCCGTAGTAACAGCTGGGCTATATTATAAATATATAACTCCACGTATATACCCCCTCCTTCCCACCCAAATGTTTACATATGGGTTGGATTAAGGAAATAACTAAAGGGAGAAAAAGAAAGAAAAGTATGTATAGTGGCAGGACCGATTAATGTTTAATGTATAAAGTGAGTATATTGGAGGAAAGTAGTGAATGTCTTTAATTTTTGTATTATAATTTTTTTCAATTTTTTTGGTAAATTTTAAAATGCAAAAAATTGGAAGGGACATCCCAAAATGTGAAGTGTAAATAAATGGTTGGGACAGAGGGAGTAATAAATATATAAATACATTTATTTATTCTTACAATATATATACACACAAACACACACACACTAATAACGATTATATATTTTCAGTTCCGTTCTCTATCAATCTCCCTTTGTTTTCTCCCTTATTACTTTCTCCCCTTATTAGAGAAAACTTGTCCACGAGTTTTGTAGAAGGCAAGAACAATTATTTTCCATGCAAGACCGGACTGGAATGAAGAAAAATTTCCTACTCTGCTTGAGGGACAGTGGTTGAGGTACAAAGAAACCCGAAACTA
Source organism: Daucus carota subsp. sativus (assembly GCF_001625215.2). Classification (NCBI taxonomy): domain Eukaryota; kingdom Viridiplantae; phylum Streptophyta; class Magnoliopsida; order Apiales; family Apiaceae; genus Daucus; species Daucus carota. Next base: position 43,407,679 of record NC_030385.2, on the reverse strand, counting down.
GCAAGTGAAGGGTATTAATTTTAGAATGATAAACTTGATATGATAATAAAAAATACGATAATGGTTCATATTTGGTTTGGATGCGGAGGTATTAATAGGTTTACATTCGAATAAAATCATAGTGGACCCAAATTTGAACACACTAAAAACAAATTGATCCTTGAGCAAAGGGGTGCCCGGTTCTACCCGGTTCATTTTACACACAGAAGTTTTAAGGGCTGAAATGTCAAAACTCGAAGCTTCAGCGATTAACAGTACCGGCTCTAGGGGGAGCTGGCCTAGGCCGGTGCCTAGGGCCTTGTTATTTTAGGGGCCACAAATTTTAAATATAGTAAAATTTTAATATGAGTGTATTTAATTAATATTTAAAAATTCTAAATTGAAGTGGACCAACTATCATTACACAAGTATTTTACTATAATAGTAATTAATCAAGTATTACTTTTGTGTCTCAAGTATCTATTTAAATAGCCACTTAAAATATATATGGAATAATACTGACAATACTTGTTACTGTACCTACCGCTAAGAGAAGTTTTTCCAAGTTGAAGTTGATAAAAAACTACCTTCAATCAACTATATCACATAAGAGGTTAAATGGTTTGACTATGTTATCTATAGAGAAGAAAATGACTATGTCAAAAGAGAGGTCGAATAGTTTGGCTATGTTATCTATAGAGAAGAAAATGATAGCTGAACTTGATTACAAATATTCGACTGAAACTTTTGTGCATCAAAAAGCAAAAAGAATTATTTAGGGGCCTCAATATTTTTCTTTTGCCTAAGGCCTCAAGTATGCTTGAGCCGCCTCTGCCCTCTGGTGGTTAAACTGTCAAATATCTGAAGTTAGGGACTGATTTGAAACTTTCTGTAGAAGGAACTCTTTTGTTATTTCCGGAAACTTCATGAAATGGACTATATTTTTAGAAATTTGAAGTTACCAAATAATTGTTCTGCAGAACATATAAAAAAAGGCCTACCACTTCTTATTTATGAAGCAGCGTTCACCCTTTTTTTCTAGCCTCCACTTCTATTTTCCCAGATTTGGTTGACTTTCCTTTTCCAGATTCCCCCCTAGGTCGAACAGTGATTTTCCGGAGGTGAATAGTGAACAATACTCCCCCCATCTCCCCAAAATATAAAATCTTAGATCTCCCAACAATCAAGAGAATTCGATGGAGAAGCCAAAGCTCGTAGTACCATTTGATGCAGGACAACATGTGGAAACAAAGCTTTGCGTATTGGGAACACGAAAAAGATAGCTTGGGTAGATCGCAATCAAGAAAAGAGATTCAAAACAGTGTAGATATCACTGTATATTGATCAAGTCTAATTAATATTAGGTGTGTACATCAATGTTATAAGAGAATAGAATACCTAATTAAATAACCTAATGGACTATGGACCGTAAGCACCAGGCTCTATAATAAATAAACTCCGAACCCCATTATTAATATAATAGATAATACAATTATTTCTATTTTCTACACTACACTACACACACACACACAATCAATTTTGTAATGAGTGACTAATTTAATATATCTGAATTAGACGAGTCATGACTTTAATACTTATCCCCACTAAGATGTAAGATGAGTGTGATTAAACAAATCTAGTTTTATGTTTTGTTGAGGATTGGTGTTCTCCACAGCTTATATTATAAATTAAACTAGCCGGTTATTATTATTGTATTATTAAACTACTTGCATGTAATAATGCTTTTACACTTCAACTTAGATGTTGGAGACATGTGAAAATAACAAATATGCCTCCAATGATATATATTTGGTGAACTGTTATACATAAGAAAGACATACTAATTAATGGAAGCATATGACTTTAATAGTTGGTTTTAAATATAATATGCATGTGATTTAACAATTGACACCGACACGATCAATATGTATATCAAATCACTCAATCTGCTCAAATGAAATTTATGCATAGGTGTATTGTCTTATTAGGGTCATTAATTACATCAAACTTCTTCAGCATAGGAAAAAACATTGTTTAGATGATATGAGACTTTAAGCATTAAACATGAAATGGAACATTGTAAATTGATAAATAGAAAATGCACATCATTGGAATAATAGGAAAAAAAAAAAAAAAGACACTCTGTGGATATCTCTAAATACCTGCAGCTTCTATTCCGCCGTATATGTGTGTATAGCGTTGTTACTAATTCAAACATGTGAACACATATGGTATTCTTCTGAGATTCAAAGTTGCTTAAAAAAAAGTTTCACTAAGATGAATATCATCTTTCTTTCATGTCGCTATACAGGATGATGACAGTGATCTTGATTATGAAATTGAAGCTTTACCAAATGTTACGCCAGAAGCTTCTGCTGAGGCTGTAGCATGTGTGAAGGTGAATTTCTACACTATTTGCTTATGCACAAGCATGCTGCTACTTTCACACAAATTATTATGTTTGTTTAGTCACTAAGTAACTTCTATGTGAATTTGAAGCATTACTGCTCTATATAGAAGTCTCAAAGATGTTCAATGATTAAAGATACAAGCTGAATTGATTTACATTGTTTAGAAATATAAATACGCGGCCAGTTGTGTTGTGTTGTAAGCAGAAGAAACCACATGATAAATTGATAATTAAAACAGTGTTTTTATTGAGCAAGATGTGTCCACATTTGGTTGACAACTATTACCAAAATTGTTAGTCTAAATAGATAGATGACTTTTTCCTGTCATACATTTTCTTTGGCTGGGGATTCTCAACAAAGAGAAATGCTGCCATTTTGTTACTTTCACCAAATCTATATTGGTGACATCACTAGCATTTTTGCAAAAATTTCAAGCAGTGCTTTTTTTTTCTAAACATAAATAAGTATCTCTAAAAATTGTTGTATAATTAAAATATGTGACTGATAAAGTTTCATGTTTTGGTCAATGTTCCATTGTATGTGGCACTTCTTCTCTGTTATGGTTTATATGTTAAACCATAATTTTGTCAGGTACTTGCTGCTTCTGGCATGCCAAGTAGCTCCACTGTACCAAATGGTTCCACAGTCGAGGCTCCGTTGACTATTAAGATACCTAGTGGACAAGCAGCTAGAGTTTCCTCAGAAAGCTTACATCCGTCAAGCTTTGTACGGGGGCGGACAAATATTACAGTTCCAGTTTCTGTCCAGAAACAGCCAACGTCTACCGAAGGGCTGGATACTGATGGGTTGGCTGGTGGCAACCCACCTCCTCGAAGGAGAAGGAAACCATGGTCTGCTGCGGAGGATTTAGAATTAATTGCTGCTGTAAAGAAGTGTGGCGAAGGTAATTGGGCAAATATATTGAAAGGCGACTTCAAGAGTGAACGATCAGCTTCCCAACTATCTCAGGTTTTTTTTTGCTCAACTGATCTTTGTTCTTTACTCAACTTCTTGATCCAACTTTTTCCGCGTTGTTGGGCATCAATTCTGCTGCACTATTAATGTATTACACGTGCATCAGTTTTCTTATAAACCTGCAGTACAGAATTTTTTTTAGTTGACATCTTTTCACATTTAAATTTCGTGATCCACAAGACATCTGCAACAATATACGTAGCACAAAAGACTACAACTACATCGAACTAGACCCCTATGACCAAATAAATCGAAAATGATACGAGATATACGCTATGCCAGGAAGAAAGTCCTTGCAGATAGAGATGCAGTAAATAAATACATGACCATTTTTCATTTTATTATTTTTTCTTCTAATTAAGAATGTAATTATATATGTTAATTTAAATTGAAACTGTAGTTACTATATGAACATCTCCTGGGACTCTCTGAAATGTAAGATTCCCATCTACATTAGGCGCAGATAAAGCAGAACAATGTGAGAAACTTATAGATCTCAACTGCATTAGAAAGCTGAGCAAAGAAAGCAAAGAAGAATCACATGATTTGTATGGGTTTGTGGTGCTCATCTTTAATCAAGCATGCTTGAAGTACATAGGGTCTAGGACTTCTATCAAACAATTGGTAGTACAAAACATAATATATTAAGATGCTCCGAAGTGATTCAAAAAAATAGTAAAGAAAGATGAGAGTCAAGTAGAGTTAAAACAAGCATGACTTGCATTACTACTCTTTACCAAGATCTGTAGACTGCATCTCACTATAGCTGATACCAAGATTCTCTAATTGATACTGATCACAGTCGGTAAGATGACTAGATGATATGAGAATTGGAACTTGGCAGCTTGCCAAGGAAAGTTTAAGTTGGCAATAATATGGCTTGGTACTAATGATCTAGGTATTAGGGTTAAAACTTGAATAGAAAAAAGAAAAATGAAAAACGAACAAAACTAGGCAGTTTAGTTGGTTTTATGGACCCCTAGACTCAACCATAATAAATATTAATATTTTCTAGAATATTTCTATTTTTTCCGACTTGTGATTTATGTTCTTTGTTGTCAAAGATAATTAGTTACTTGTTTTTTTAGGCTTTGTCTAATCATTCACTTTTGTTTTATTTTTATTTTTGTGCTAAACCTAAGATATTAGTAATATGTTAATTTACTAGATTTGGTACTTACTGAAAATTGAAATTTGATTTCGCATTCTTATATGGGGGTGGCAATATCAGACTCGACCCGATCCGCAACCCGATTTACTGAGGCAAAACCCGAAGTGACCCGACAATCACCTGATTGACCCGAAATTAGAATTTATTTTCTAGTAACTTCGATTTTCAGTTTTATTCAATTTTAAGTGATTTTAGCTTGACCCAAAATTGACCTGATTGCTGACACGAACACGACCCGTTACCCGAAATTGCCACCCTTACGCATTCCTATGCATAAATAAATATATTCGATGTCCTGTAATCTTTGAGTCCTGCAATAAATATATTTTACGCTGGATGAGGCTCAGTGTGCCTTTCATCTTATATAACCCCTTGTATAGCTGTGTCATCTCCATTTTAGTATTCCATGACCATAATTCCCTCTGACCACTGTTTATAGTTTTTACTTCTTGGTAGGAACTTCTGTTGCTCCATTAGATGCTTCATCTTTTCTAAAACTCTTCAATCGAAGTAATACTTGTAGCTACATGTTTGTTTCTGTAAATTAGTATATTGTATGTGATTGAGATAACTTGAAGTAATATGAGCCTCTTCACATTTGAATTTAAAAATTGTTTATATTTATAAATATGATACACCGGGCAGAAGTCTACATGTTTAGAATAATAATACTACACTAAATTACTTGACCGGATTGGGAGTATATGCAACAGTAAAGACCATTGTCAACTCCACTTTTCGCACGTGTTTTCTGTAAAATTGCCTCATTCTGAACTGTTTATGAAATAAACTATAGCAAATGTGTCACTATTCTATTTTTATCCAGTATGGCTGCAATGTCTAATTCCCCCAGGTTTCCTAGAACCCACCTGAGGAGAAACTTTCTATTGTATGTGTGTGATTGCAGTGGTCACTAGACATCTTTTGCAACTGTTTCAATCTTGGTTCTTATGCACTAATTTATATGAGATTCTGAAAATGCAGAGGTGGAACATTATTAGAAAGCGGAAGGGCAATTCTAATTTAGGAAGGAATTCACAACTCTCTGAGGCGCAGCTTGCAGCTCGCCGGGCAGTGTCTTTAGCCCTTAATATGCCTATGACAGATAAGCTGAAGGCATCTTTCTCCTCTGGTAAGTAGTTCTTCTGCATATTATTATATATACAAAAAAGAGATGGTTACCTAGCAACTAATCAAATATTCTGTAGCAATTTATACAAGATTTTGTTTTCTTCGGGTCATGCTAAATAATATACTGCCGGAGTTATCCATTTGCTGCAGTTTACTCTGTTTGGAAAGGTGCATTAGTAGTAAGGGGAACATTCATTGATTATCTGATAATAAGTTGTTAGCTTATCAGGTAATTATGCGATCTCGGTGTTGACTAGAGATTTTTAGGACAATTACTGTGCAATAATTTGGCAAGTGATCTATGTTTATGAAAATAAGTCAGGGAATTCATTCTAATCACAGCATTCACCCCCTCGCTCTCCACTGTTCTAAAGGGTTGTGATTGAGACATGTAGCACAAATTTTCATTTCACTAGTATTTGACTCATAACCCTAATTTCTTACTATCAAACTGGGCATTTATTCGTCTTAAGTTACAGATATATGCTTTAAACCTAGAATTCTAAACTTTAAAGCTAATTTTAGTTCTGCTTTTCTTACTCATATGTCCTCTGTGATTTGGAAACAGGTTCAACGAGTTTAGCTATTATGCCCAGCAACTCTATCCATTGTGATGCTGAAACTTCTGCAGGCATAAAGTCTGAACCTCAATCTGAAGTTGATTCTCTTCCAACCGTAACTCCACGGTCCAATATATCTTACCCAGACTCAGTCCCAACAATAGCACAACGATCAGGGATACTAGGACCTGCAGCTAAACAAGACCTTGTGAAAACTGCCACACAACAATCCATCGCAGCAGGGGTTTCATCTAAAGCTCGGATTAACTTAAAAGCTCAATCAATGAAGCACTCTCCTGGTCCAGATGGTGAGCTAGTAAAAGCTGCCGCAGTAGCTGCGGGCGCTCGTATCGCCACTCCATCTGATGCAGCATCATTGTTAAGGGCTGCACAGGCTAAGAATGCCGTACGAATTATGCCTGCTGGAGGAGCGTCTGTAGGGGCTGGTAGTGGAAACTCATTACCCAGTAATGTGCACTACATTCGTACTGGTCTGGCAACTACATTTTCCACATATTCTACTGTGCCGCCAAGTGTCTCACGATCTACAAGTAGTCAACACATTCAGGGTCATTCTGTGAAACAAGCAATTGTGCAGGGTATCCAGAGCCAGAGGCATGCCAGTCCTAAACTGAATGTATCATCTGAGAGAAATAAAGCTGTCACCTCTGGCCCTGTAATCAAGATTGAGGCTAACATTTTGGAAAATGTGATACCTAAATCCGTGGATGCATCACAAAAACCTAGTCAAGAAGACGAAGACAGTGACAGAGGGTGTACAATGAGGGAGAAAGAGCGTAACCATTTTGGAAATCCAGGGCAGGCCCAAAGACAAGTAGGTGATGGTGGACCTGAAGAGAAAATTAAAAAGGACCAAGATTTAATTTCCAGTGGCACACTATTGGCGCTCACTTCGAAGGATCTTGCAAAGCCAGTTCCAGTATCACATCAATCTGATACTGCCAACTCAAAAAGCTTGAGGGCGGAGGTAAGCGGCGATGGTGATTGTATAGATAATAATCAAAAAATGGGTTTCAGTGACAAGGAAAAATATGTAGTAGATGTGGATATCTGTGAAGATCATAATGTGGGAAAGAAAATAGATTAACTTGTTCCTTTGGATACTTGTGAATCTTAGTTTGTCATACAAAAGTTATGGAAAGCATGTTTATGGCCGGAGGTGACGGAAGAAATCTTGTATCAGCAAATGAAATGACCATGGAAAATAATATTGGAATGTGGATCAGTAGTTGTGGTGGAGGGTACATCCTATGATGGTTAAATCTTGCCTTCATGTCTGTTCTTTGAATTATGGATTTAGTTTGTTTATTGATAATGGATTTTAATGCTTAGACATTTGTGAAGATTGCAGGATGTTTCTTTGTCATAATTTTTTGTTAGAACTTGTAAATGACTAGGATAGGCCAAGTGGTTATTGGCAAATGGGCAAAATGGGTTTGCATCTGATGTAAGCGAGTATGAAATATGGAATGGTTTGGCTTATTTTGAGTCTTTACATGTAAAAAGTAGTAGGTCAGTATGAAATATGAAATGGATTCCTGACAACAAAAAAAGATTAAAAATATATGAAATGGATTCCTGACAACAAAAAAAAATTTAATCTAACTAACATATGTATTTAAATCTAACTAACATTTAAATTATTCATTCCATGCTGTTTTTATTGTTTTATTTTTAATTTTGCTTACCCCAAAAATAACATTCAAAACTAACAATTCTAATGAAATGAAAATATTTGCTTCATTATATTTGAATAATTATCTAATTTTAGTTTTCACCTCTTGTTTAAACTTTTTAATTTACCTTTAGTTACTCTGAGCTGTGATAATAATTGTATCTTCTGTGGATGCCAGCTTATGCTTGCAAGTTGCAACATAGGGTTGTTTTTTAATACTCCCTCCCATCAGGATTGTTTCTTAATACTCCTTCCGTCCAAGCCTCAAGTTGCTTACGTTCATTATTTATACGTATTTTCACAGTTTTATAAAATATAGTTTTCTAATGTTTTTCTTAATTTTATTTCTTTGAATAAAAGTTTAAACGTCAAATTTTTATTTAAAGAAAAATATTATAAAATTATACTTACTTTATAAGAGTCTTAAAAGATAGAGGGATTATACTTTACTGGGAGTATACTTTATAGAAAGAGGGAGTGGCAGACATCGAAAGTAATCAAGAATCTCATTTTCTTCGACTTCAGATCCCAAAACAGGAAAACCATTTCTTGCTAAACAGATTGCAGCAAACATAATTAGTTCTGGTTAAACAGATTGTAGTGAACAGAATTGCTGTTTAATTACATTGAAAGGTGAAATTATGCTCCACTGATGGTTGGGTGGGGGGACGGAGATTGATTAATCTCCTTACCAGCACACTAAACTTTCCATTCGAATATATTTCAGGCTCAGCAATACTCTAGGTAAAATTTTAGAAACTGCCGTTCTCCTTAACAGCCATTTTCCTTGTCATCTGGTCTTGCTTGTTGGCACGGACTTCTTGGAACTTGAGTGTCAACCTCCTTGCTAGTGACAGGACCTTTCGGCTGGTCAAAGTTCCTTTCTTTCAAAACGGTATCCGATGACATTGATCTCATAGCTCTTGGTAATTTCAGAGGAACATCAGACTCGGATACAGTACTTTGTGTGTTGTTTGGAACTTCAGAACACTCTATTTGAGAAGAGATTGGAGCTTCTTGAACTATTTTGAATGATGGTTTGCGCCATTTCTTCCTCTGTTCAGGCTTTGGTGCATCTGACATTACCTGGGGCAGTTCAAGTTCTCAGTTAGCAAATATAACTTGAAAAGTTTGCAAATAGGATTGCAGCTCCAAATGTTTATTATACCAACGCAAGACTAACAAAGCATTTCCCTAAATTCACTATGCAAGTTATCCTGGTTATAGGGTGAATAAGGAATAAGTAGAACTACCTTTGTGTTCCCAATGTCAGATAGTGGCTTTCTCTTTGCTGCAGTGTCATTCTTAGTCTCGACTGGAATATTCGAAAGTGCTGTGTTAAGTAACATTGCACCGTGAGAAGCAAGAGTGTGGCTTGTCTCCGTTTCATCAATGCTGGAAACATTCCCTGTGCCTTCATGCAGTTCTAATTGAGGCATAGCACCCAAATCCTTGATACTAACTTCCCTATTGCTGCACTTCTTAGGATTACAACTACATGAAACACCGCAGTTACCCCCTGCAACTCGACATTCGCATTTTGATGTCTTGCAAAAGGACTGTTTGCTACAAGAACAACAGCGCACATCAAACGTTTCCTTCAACATGTTATCATGCTCCGCTGCTGGGATCGTATCCACTGTTTCTTTGTCATCAGAATGACTTGAATTCGACAGTGAAACTAAATGTCTTTCATCAGATTTAGACATTTTTCTCTTGGTTTTGCGTCTTCTTCCTTTCGCAATCCTAGAATATTCCCAATCAACATCATCAACTTCACAGCTCGAGTGATCCGACTCAGATGTATCCATATCTTCCAGTAACTCGACAAAGTTTCCCGCACCATTGTAGAGCATTGACTTCCGAGATCCCTGAAATAATAGCAGCAGATAAGAAGACAGTGTATTATTATTTGAACAGAAAATACATATTTGCTATATACATCAAGCAATGAAGCAATTACCTTCATCCGCAGGTCATATGCATGTACTTCGTCATTGCTCTGTATGGAATTCCCAGAGTTTGATTCCTTTTCCTTGTGAGGTTTTTTCAAAGCAGATTTCTGTTACCATATTTACATATGTAAGCTTACTAGAAACACACAACAAATCAGCCTTCTACCAAAAAGTATCACACTGGATTATTTAAATGGCTGAATTCTTTTACAGTAGCAAGTTAAACAAGGACCACTTATTAGATCCAGATAACTTTATAATCAAGTATTCAAGTTCATTTTTTATGCATATTTATAACACATGGATTTTTTATTAGCAGGGAAAAGTAAAGAGGGGAACAAGGTGGGTCGGGCCTTCTTTAGTATCGATCACTCCATCTAAAACTAAATTTAAGGGAAGTACAGCATCATATCACAGTACATACCCACAACTTCTCTTGATGTATAAACTCAGCCTTCTGCATTTCAAGTTGCCCAATCAGATTCACCACTTTTTCCTTCAGATCTCTAATTTCACAATCCTTCTCTCTGCAATTTACTTCTCTATCCCATAGTGAGCACCTTTACAAAAGGTAAACAGAGGTAATTAGAAGCTATTAATATCTCTTTAATTTGTAATGAGAAGATAAATCTTCACTTCGCTGAGAATCCAAAGACAATCAACAGCTAAGCATCTTCGAAATTTGCAATTGAAACAAATTTTTTTTACCTTGCAGAGGATGCTATATTAAATAGAAAGTTCAAAACTGTCTTCGCATCAGGTAGGGATCGAATTTGGTTCCATCTCCCAGAGCCATTAAAGGCTCGTTCTCGCTCTTCTGCTTCTGATAATTGAGATGCCATAGAGACAAGAGTGCTCGATGTCGTCGAGAGCATATTCTCAAGAGCGTAAATCCTTGAATTTCTGGCACCTGGTGACATTGCCTGAGGACAATCACTGCATTGCATATACAAGCCATGTTATTATATAAGACAGTGTGCAAATCATACATAAAAACATGTGTGCGTGCGCGTGTGTGTATATAGTCATAAAAAAAGGGAAGAGAAGTGTCATCTGGTGCAGAGATTTTTATGACATATATAGCAAGAACATTTCAGACCTTAAAGTACTTCGTTTAAGAGCTTGTGCTTCTTCCTTCAGTTCTGCCACCTCCTTGGCCATTTTAGCCCTCCTATAAATTAAGGAATTCTATAAGCAAAAATGAATTTGATGGATTCCATCAAAAACGACACCAATAAAATAGGTAGATAGTTATAAGAGTAAAACCTTTAATATAACTTTCTCTTATGTAAAAGCTCAAAGGTTGTAATTTCATCTCGGTATACGAAGCACAGCATAAAATGGACTTAATATATAGATCAGGACCCATGTGAAAGAGAACTAGTAAGCCCCTCCCAATAAACCAAATATATTTCGAATTTATGTATAATTGATAGAAGGACATATAAGCTTTCTAAAGATGTTTTACTGTAAAACGGAAAGACATATTGCGCCCGAATGAATAGCAGTTATGATTAAATAATGTGAAAATGAACTGTGACATACAAGCTACACATCAGTAATTTACGTCAAAAAAAAATTCTCATAATAATAAATCAAGTGTTACGTTAGTAACACATCATATACAGCGACTTACTCTGCCATTTGACGCTCATACTCACACCGTACTTCATGTACACGTTTAGTCACTTCAATCTCATGCTCAATTGCATGCATCAATGCCTATGCATAAGAGGGTATCATTAGTTACTAATAGAGAACCAAGAAGGACAATAAAAGCAATAGAAACCTCCTGTATGTGTCATATTCTTTTGACACATCAAATATGTTCAGGTTGGTTTTGTATGAACTAGTAATTGAGGCATAATCCATTTCCCAGCCAACTAGTTTGAAGTAGTTAACTGCTAGACTTGAAGCATGCTCCTATATTACCAGTTTAAAAATACAAATATTTCTTTATAATTAAGTAGCCTCTACCTGAATGCCAGGACCATTTCGACTTCCATCGCCTGCAAAATAGAGGAAAAGTACAATGAAAACAGAGCAAATATAATACTATTAAAGAGAGAGACTTCCAAAAAACAATACCATATGGTCCACGCGATGCAGCCTTTCGGGATTCTAATAGCTCTTTGAGCCGTTTTGTAGCCAGGGATGCTTCTTCCGTCTTCCTTTGCAAAACCTGGCATGTAGAATGCATACAATGTTAGTATAAGTTACACAAGAGAAGGATCAATACACTCTAGATGGAATAACTTACCATTTTCTGTCTTTGATTTAAAGCTAATAGCTTATGCATTTCATACTCATTCCTCCTTCCCTCTTTCTTAAGCTGTTTAATAAGCAAAACATACACATATTACCGATGATCTGAGAAAAAAATAATTATGATAGCTTCATGATGCTACTTACATATGCATTAGAGATCATAAAATATGATAATATGGAGCTTCCAGAGCAACAGAAGAAATGAAGTGCATGTTGGATCAAAGATATAACATTATGTATTTTCAAAAAAAAAAAGGATATAACATTATGTTAACAGCATAGGAGTTGAATTTTTCAGTGCAAGCTGATGATTTCAGTTGCATTGCACGCCCATAACTGCATGCATACCGGACCCAACAACCCACCTCAGGTCGGCCCAATAGTGCTAGCAAATTGGTATACATTAGTTGTTTGTTTGTGCTTATAAAGGCTCCAAATACTCATATCTAATCGATGTGGGATGTTACAGGAACCGTGCAAAATCTATCCCTCACAAATTATCCCCATAATTTCAACTCAAATTAATAAAATGTCGATATACCTCCCGAGTATCAAATACATAAAATCACAAATGTGCTGGGTTTCCAAAACATCTAGTTTAATTATTATATATTAGCATTCTAGTATCTGCGGTAACAAATTGATTCCGCTAGAAGTCACTGTCGGATTATAAAATCTGAACTGCTTCCTTTGGTTTTTGTGTTTCTTAAATTCCTATTGTTTTATTTTCTATTATCAGTAAGCAGTTCATAACAGTGTATTATATTATCTCTGTTGGCTTTCCTTTCAGAATGACCGAGTAAAACAATAAGATTTTTTAGGTTTATTTCTAAGTGCCTATAAGTATTATAATAGAGAAGAGAAGAAGGGTATAATGTAAAATCATATATATTATAATCATTTCGATGGGCTTCATATAAGCCAGGAACATAACTTAAATAGCCCATCTTCCTAAGAACACTGCAACTATTCAAAAATAATTCAAATATAATCCTAATCTAAGTTAACTACTCCATCCTTTCCTCTCATTTCTTTACAGTATATTTATATTGCTTGGCAAGTATTTTAAGGTGCATATAAAATATAGTTTCCTAACTTATTTTTATAATTTAGCTTTTTTGTATAAATATTTAAACATTAAATTTTTATTCAGAAGGAAAAAAAAGTTTAAAATAATATGTGATACTATATTTTATAGGAGTCTTAAAATGCGTGCCAATCCCCCATCCCCCAATGTAAAAACCTGAGGGGGACAGAGGGAGTAAAGGATTACGTCAACATCGACTAATTATTAAAACAAATCTTAATTTAAAATTCAAAGCATAATTTTAACAGATTTCATGTACTGAAGCCTGAAAGGATAAATAATAAGCCTACTCCGAGCAACTAAAAAAATACAGCTTCACTATGTAGCGGATAATTCCAAAGGTACTTCTATAAAAGAATATACTATTGAAGCCTTTGGAGCTAAGACAAACACGGGTAATTTTCACATGATTAAAGCCCTTGAAGATTCTTCATCATCAGTTGATTGATTCATATAAAACATTACACTAAACGCACCTGAAGAACTTCTTTTTCACGTGAAGCTTTCCATAATCTGAACTGCTCGGACTCTTGCTTGATCTTTTGTTGTAGTTGAACCTATATGATGAATTTTGTCACAAAGAGCTCTTCCAGAATCGGCTTATTTAAAAATAAAAAAAAAACAATTTAAAAGAACTTTAAATACCACCTTTTGGCTCTTTATCCTCTGGATGTCATCTTGTAAACGTCTTGCTGCCTCATCACTCTTCTGTTTTTGCCTTAAAAGCTGTGCTTGAGCATCTTGTTTCTTCTTTAACTCAGAAACCTGACAAAACAAACTGTAAATTTAGTCATTGTATGATGATATAGCCAGATTAAAATGAAGAGAAATCTACCTGTGACTCGAGAAAAGTTAACTTTTGAAGATAATTTTCTTTGAGCTTTTGAGTACTGTCGTCGGAAGTGGATGATATATTTGAAAGATTACACCTCAGTTGCTCAATCTCTTTCTGCATATTGACCATGGTTGTTACGTCGCTCGACTAGTCGCGACTAGTCGACGACTAGTCGAGCAGTCGGTGGAGGACGGTCGACTGGCCTCCTCGACTGGCTGTTTGTAAGTATTTCGCTCGACTGGTTCATGACTGGTCGACTGGGTCGACTTGTCGACCCGACTGGTCGACCCAGTCGCCCGACTGGTTCCAGATTTGCAAAAAAACCAGCCCAAGGTATTAAAAAAAGCCCAGATTCTGCAATTCTTCGTTTTTCTATGTCTAGATTGTATATTCTGTTTCTCTGCCTACTGTTTTCTGCTGGCCATGTATGTATTCTGCATCTCTGTCTTAGTTTACTTTGCTTCCTATAATCCTATTTGTGCTGTCAATTGTGTGTAGAAGTGTAGAATATGTAGATATATATAAAATTACTAATTTTATACTTTGTCGACTAGTGTCGACTAGTCTACGACTAGTCACGACTCGACTTGCCGGACACTCCGGTCGACTCGACTCGACTTACCGACGTAACAACCATGATATTGACTATATGTAAGTAATAAAATACTACCAAGAAAAGCATGGAAAAGAAATATGAAGTTCACTTCAACCTGCAACTTTCTTTTTTCTTGTTCCAAGTCCTGAACTTTCTTTTCGTAATGTTGTTTAAGGACTGATGTATCAACACCCGCGAACCGCTTCATTTCAGCCTTAATTAAGGAATGACAAAAAAAAAAACATTACAAAATTAGCATTATCTGTGAAAAGAAGCCTTTTAACCTTAGGTATATGGATACAGAAATATAGAGTACAGGTAACTAAAAAATATTAGAATGAAAATAACGTTTTCCTAATTATGATAATTTAAAAACATTTTAATACAATCACTGAAGTACTGAGTACACAGTCCACTGATCACAATATATTCAGAGGCGGACATGCAGTAAATAAGAAATTTTTTTAATTATATTTTAACGACCGATATTTTCTAGGAAAAAGATGATCTAATTTTTTAGAGGATTAAAGAATTTAATCTTGCTTTCCTGTGATCTTTGGGTCAGTCGGTCTTTGCTAGTCCAAGTGTTTTTCTTAGTTTAGCTTAAGTTGGCATCTTTTGGTTGTCGTTGTTGCCTCCTGTCTAGTTTCTAACTAGTTTTTTTTGGCTCATCAGTTAGCAGTGGGTGTTTCTCTAAATGCATCTGAAGTTTCTTCTTAATACAATTCGAATTATCCAAAAAAAATTAGACATATACATTCACTCCACTGCTGAGAGCAGAGGGACCCGTGAGGAAGAGAACTATAGAATTCTAGAAGTACCAGTCAACGAATAAAAGCATACCCCACAGCACAGTACATGCCATATAGTACCTTAGTCTTTGAATCTAATATACGGCAAATTATGCTGAGAACCACTCCACGTACTCATTCTAAAACATGAAAGCATATGTGATATAGGGCACACGGCATGAAAAGCTAAACATAAACCAGCCCCATCAGAGCAAGTAGAATGATCTTGTCATCGTCCAGAAAATGGTGGTTTAATCATCAACATAGCAGAACTTCATTAGCATATATTGTCTTTCTTTGTTTCACATCTCTATTTAGAGAAAGACTTATAATAAGAGACCATTTAAACAGTAATGATAATCATGGACACATACAGTAAATAAAGCAGGTACACGGATAAGAAGCAGGAGTTAAGTTCCATTCACAAAGTTTGATAATAAACAAATACCTCTTTTTGTTCAAGTTTCTTGTCCAATTCTTTAAGCTCCATATCCAGTTTTTCTTGTATACTAGAATGTTCTAACTCTTTGACTCCAACTTCAGCCTCACCTACAAATGATTAAAAAATTATTGTTTTGTGCAACTTGAAATTTTTTCATTATGATAATATAATGTGAAATATGATTGTGCAGCACAAAGTGAAGCATCAAACTTTTAATACAAGAAAGAAACAATATAAGCGTCAGCCACAATCTAAAGACAAACAAAATTGGTGGCTTTCAATGAGATGAATGGACCTCATGAACTTTTACCTAGGGCCTGAAGAATATATAGAAGAAGCTTACCATCAATATCTGCAGCTACTGTATCAGACTCAGCAAACAATAAATTTTTTGGAGCAAAACCAACAGCTTCCAATTCAAGGTAATCTACAAGTTCATTGTGCTTCGATGTATTCGACTTCTGTCTTTGAAGCAATTCATTTTCTAATTCTTGGATCTTTGTCACATATTTTTTAACCAGCCCAATATCCTGCCCAAACATAATAAGCATACATTAGAGAGGCTAAAAAACATAAATAGAATCACCACCACCGATTCGTACCTGATTTGAATCAGAGTCGATCTCTTCCCATGATTTACCACTTCGAGCAGATTCGAGTTTCATGATCAAATTATCTTTTTCTACCTGAAATACAGAACCACCTCAATTGTCACGTAATAATCTCAAATAGCATGTAGAAATGCCTTCCCAGAAACCATCAAGTAGTTTGTTATGACCATTACTTCATACCTGGGCGTCAATAGCTCGTTTTGAGAGATGCTCACAGCTGATCATGCGTTCTTTAAGCTCCCTCTGTAGCTCTGCATTGCTTGCCTCGAGCAAAGAAATCTTGTGCTTCAACATCTGGAATATAATAATAATAATAAATAATAGTAATAGTGTAGTTTTAGAGAATGCAGAATAAAAATGAAAACAGCATAAAACTTCACAGAATATAGTCATAGGCATCATTTACTTTCTTATCAAATTACTATACCTGAAGTTCCTCAAATGGTGTACCAGAGTCTCCACGAACATAAAGGAGCTCAGCCTGCAACTGCTCGATTTGATTCTGCATTCTTTGCATTTGTGCAGCAACTGGATCACGGTTGACCTGCAATTTGAAAATAAAAGAGATGTAATGAATCGCTTCAGAACTCTGGGGAAAGACAAAAAGATACTCTGAAGAATGACAGAAAGATAACAACTCACGATTGCTTTGTTTTGGATGTTACGAGCTCGATTTGCATACTTTAAAGTATTCAGTGTCTCCTCTGCATTTGTATCTGCAGGGCTTACACAAGCTGCATCCATATATTGACTCAATTCATATATCATGACATGAATTGTGTGATAAAATACACTCTATGTATTAATATCAACTAAAGATGAAGAAAATGTATAAAAAGCATACCTATCATTACCGTTTTGCTGTTTCCTCCAAGAGAATCCTAATATATTAATTTTAAATAGTTAGGAATTATATTTGACTTTTAGTCTAAATAAGCTACAACACTTTAAACGCATAAAACATAAGATATACAGATTGTCAACAAATAAAAATGCATCTTGACTATTATAATCTGGGTGAGTGACTTGCAGGAAATGCCAACTCAAATAAGAATGCATTTCCCAATTCATAGCTGGAACACATAATAGCATTAACTTAGTAGAAACTGTAACAGGTAGGTGGTCCTTCATGGACATAGTTTAGATGGACATTTGGGCCACTCCTAGGTGGAATTTGGAAATTATATCAGCCTGTTTACTGTATTTTACGAACTTTACAATGAATACAACATATTATGTTAGACTGTTCCCAAGTAGATATACATGAAGAAATTTGAGTGTATATTATAATAGTAACATAACATGTGTAAACCGCATCATGTTGTGTGGGACCAAGACATAGATCCACCCAAGAAATTCTTTTTCATCAATCATTTAATAAAGAATGCACACTGACTATATCCGAATAACAAAAATTACAGAAAAGAATTCCTACCTGTGCTTAATAAATAAACTGGACTAGGAATCAAATTTTACTGTTTTTTTACCTTTCAATGAGCATGACATATTTACCCTTATAAAGTTAAAAGCAAATACATTCTTATGACATGTGCAGCTATTATTTATTTTAAGCAGCACACTATCGGAAGTTCAGCATTGGCATTGAAAACATGGCTGTACAGAATAGCTAAACCAAAGAAAATATCAATAATCAATAATGATAAAATATTAGAATACTTTAAACTGTAAAAACCTGCCTGTAAAAGACGAGTTAATTTGCTGTCTCTATAGGGAACATGTCCTCCTTCTTTACGCTTTTTCTCATCACCTAAGGCACTTATCACATTACCAAGAGCAAGCAGACCCTTATTTATATGAATGCCTGAGTAAACGGAAATTTACAAACTTTTAAATAAGATGTTACTATCAAATCTCATGATGAAGTAAAATAAAAGAGATCCATGCATCATTGCCACCAGCAACCTAAAGCCATTTGCTTAACAAAATTTTAAATTTATTCTCGGTTATAAATTAGCAAACCTTCTCGTAATCGCAATCCGTCTGCTCCAGTTCTTTTCGCTCTTTCAGAACCTGCAAGGTCGACCAAATGGAGCTTCGCACACAGAATATCACAGTTTGAATCGGGCATATCCCCACCAGCTGAAGAAGAAAGCCTCTTTTGCTCCATCGAAATTGTAAATATTGCATGTGATCGACTAAAACATATAATAGACAGAGTTAAAAGCCAGGTTTTACATGGAATAACTGCAAGAAAGGCACTTCAAAGAACTCAAACGATACGGAAATAGGAAAAGATGATACAGGTTTAGAAGACAGGTAAGTTCTGCACTTGATTTGGATTGATTTTTAAGTATGCTCAGCACAATAGCTATAGAAATGATATCTACTTTTATATCATAAATTACATTACAAACTCACGATATTGCGCCTAAGTTTGAACAGATGTATTTAATAGAAAATCATATATTAATATTGATGCATTGACTTAACTAATCACATGCTATGAGGATTTAATAGCACACGGTTCTTGGGCTGGTCTGACTACTACAAATTGCACCGTTTCCTCGAAGCAACTAAACAGAAGTTTTCAAAATATAAGGATAAAGCATTCAGCCTTCTTATATAAAACATGTAAATATACAACTATGATCAAAACGCGGGTAATTTCAGCTAGTGCAGTATGTCCTTGCAAGAAACGCTAATGCTATTGCTCAAACAACATAAACATGATTATTGCGTGAAACTTATTATTGCATTTCATATCAAACATGAAATAGTGTTACTTGTAAATTTTAATACTCAAATCAAAAGTTTGCTCCTTTTCATTACAAGGCGATAAATGAGATGAGTTGCACCTGGATTTGCTATTCATATTTGTGCTTCCAGTAGCACGACAAAAAGAACCACGCAGGAGAAAAGAAGCCATTTCTTCCTTCGTCCTGACTTCAGCCTCAGTTACACCAGCAAGTGTTATTCCTCCACTTGCCGTTTCTCTGATATGAATCGGAACTCTTGCAGGACCAGCTTGCTTTCCTTCACCTTTAGATAATGGCACTGGATTCGGATCCAGAAGATCATATACCTCCTCCTTAAATATCTGGGTATATAGTTATAGTTAAATATATTGAGTGTATCAAATATGCATAAAACCAGTATGGAACAATGTATATGTCTTTTATATACCTCAATAAATGACACTCTAATTAGGAATTCCGTGGATTCTTTAGCAGCTTCCACTCTTGAGAAAATTGTTTCCATCACATTAGGAATGACCCCGTCATTCTGCCCTTCTCCATTATAATTCGTCCCCATAGTGTATGTTTTTCCTGACCCCGTCTATGAGATAAGACGCATATAAAGAAAAAAAAAAACATATTGTTAGAAAATAAGATGAGGCTTAATTATATTATGTTTAAGGCATCAAGTACAAACAGGTAAAAGCATAGGAAACATGTATATGCCACACATCTATAAATACAAACATAAAGATAAATTTCACAACATTTATATGTAATTTAAGTAACATGAATCATAAATCTGACATTATTAATAACAGTACCTGCCCGTAAGCTAGAACAGTGCCATTATATCCCTGACAAAGGGCATCAACAAGGGGAGCAACACATTCCTCATAAATTCGCGAGGAACGCTGCCCAGAGCTGCCAAAAACATAATCAAACGTGAATGTGTGAGCTCCTATTTGAACCTGTCAAACACACATCACAACAAATTGTCAATCAATTAATCTTCCGAAACAAAATAGCACAATCACAATTCACATATACACCTCAACAATCACACAAATCACCTGCGGTTCACCGGGAGGAACAGAAATACAATCGGTGCATCCGACAGCTAGTTCAGCTGTCACGAGAGGCCTAATATTCACCGCGACTCTCACGCAGTCCTTCGAAGTCTCCGATGTCTCCATCTACACTCAACTGCCAACAAATGTAACCCTAATTTTATTAAAACACACACATCATATAATTAAAGAGTTCAATTACATACAATTATAATAAACTAGGGCATAAATAGGGGAATTATAACTACGATATTAGAGATTTTATATTACCTAGTGAGTGAATTAACGACCGGAGAAGATGAAGTCGGTCGACAAACAATGCTACTGAGTGTTTCCGAGAGAGACTGAGAGAGATAAGTACAACAGAAACAGTGCGTGTGTGTATTTTTTTGGGGAGAGGGAGAGAGAGGGAGGGAGGGAGAGAGAGAGAGATTTTATATTACCTAGTGAATTGAAGACCGGAGAAGATGAAGGCGAGCGAGAAACACTACTACTGAGTGTTTCGAGATCGAGAGAGATTGAGAGAGATTAGTACAACAGATACAATGCGTGTGTGTATTTGTTGCTGAGGGAGAGAGAGGGCGATCTAAATTGAAATAGAATAAGGGCGGCGACTGCGAGACCCAAAATAAAATTCAAATAAGTGTCACGTGAGTTGCGCGTGCTCACTAGACGTTGGATGTTATGGACCCTGCGGGTTTCTCTGTGTTTGGGTGGGCTTCTTCAGCCTTGCTTTTTGATTTATAATAATTCAAAATCAAGGGGTTGTTTAGCATAAAAAGAAAATGTTATTTTTTAATAAATAAGATAAGATAAGCAGCGCTCTTGGATTCCTCGTGTATTTTCAACTTTTTTTTAGCGTTTGATTCTTTTTCCCTAATAATCTTATTATATTATCTCTGACCTTTTTTAAGAACGTATGCTTAGTTGTAGTATTGACCTGTTTTGTTAGGCTGGTCCAAGACGAGGAACAAGATCTGTAGATCAGACACCCACGTTTTCGGAGAATGACTTTGGATTCTTCTCAACTGCATATGATCGCTAAAACAATATTCAATGTTGCTTTTCTTTTTTTCTTTTTTTTTTTTTGCTAAATGAATTGTTGCTTTTTTATTTAGTTGGAAAATACGATAAATCTTTTTATGATTGGTATTTTTGATGATGCAAGGACATTGAATATTTCTAAATTTTATTTAGAATTTTATGCGCATGTCTTTGAAATTGAAATGCTTCAGTACGTATGTTAATTGTGGTTTTGTCGATTCTAATCTTTAGTCTTAAGAATATTAATATAAGCTACGTACGCCGAGTGATTCACCCACCATTTTGTTATTCCAATATTTGGTAAATATAGAAGTTCTTTGCATATTTGAATCCAACGTAATATATTTTTTTTCATGATTTCTTTTCATTTATATTACAAAAATCCACCGTACAAAACCCGTTATAAATATAAAGTTTCTCCGCATACAAATAAAAATTATTTGTTAAATAAAAAATAATAATTAAATAGTGTTGCCAATATCATGGATTTTATAGTCACAACGATATATTTTCTCTTTAGGATAGTGGTTTTCCTTTTAATTCATATTTTAATATTTTAATTCAAATTACTAATAATTTCTCCGCATGCGAAGCGCGGGCATAATTCCATAGTAAGATAAGATAAGCAGCGCTCTTGGATTCCTCGTGTATTTTCAATTTTGACTGTTTTTATTCGAGAGAAACAAAAAAAAAATTATAAATTTTAATATTTTTGATATATATTCAAAGAGTTCGGACAGCAAACTCTCCCTGGTTTCTTATAACATGAGTCATGAGCCCATCCGTCTTCTTTTCGTAATAAAAACCAATACGTAAATTGTTGATAATAATTGGAATCGTCTCTCATAATCAAATTGATCCGAGTGACGTTCAATTTACATATTGAGGATTCAATTTTCGGCATTCTTTTTATACAATATTATAATTATCAAAAAATATTAATAGAATTATATAAATTATTTAGGAGTAATTCAGGTTCGGTTCATGCAATATTTGAATTCGACTTAGTGAAGCAAAATGGAACTGTTGAATGAAGCAAGTGAAAACTTCAAATGAATTACCTCGTGTCGTTTAATTTAATTATATAAATTATAAATATGTTTATATTTAAATATTTACTGCATATTAAATCTGGCTGAACCTATCATGTGGGAGCTTTTGCCGATATCAATTCTGCAATTCAAGTTTTTGAATGGAGTTCAGAACGCTTGTTTATTCTTATTCTCTCGTTGTGTTTGGTTTGGGAGAATTGAATAAAATGTAATGAAACGAGTAAAAATACTTGAAACTAATAGAGATAGAAGAAAATTTTAAAATAAATTTAAATGAGTGTAAAATTTCTAGGATGAGATTTGAGAAAAAATTAGAGGTAGGAGAGAATGGAGCATTCCATCTCAAATTGAAGGTATGATCTCTAGCACATAATGAAAGGAATGAAATGGAGGAAGGAATGAAATTTGTTAAAAATTGCCCATAATATAGTTCTTTTTCATTCCATTCCTTACGGAATCATTCACTCCAACCAAACACAAAATCATTCTTTACAGATTTTTTTTTTATTGAATTTTGAAGCATTGTGCATAACTCCTAAAAAATCTATATCAATTTTACGACATTTTTTTAAGGAATCCGCAAATCAAAATTACATACAATTCCTTAAAATCTATAGATAAAAACAATTTGTTAAAATCCTAATCGAATACATCCCTAAATTACAAAATGCGACAGTAGTTGTGCCACACCAAGAGCATTGTGACAGTTAGGGATCACATAGGTGTGGTTTCTAAAATTGAAAACCAAAACCAAACCAAACACTATAGGTGCGGTTTGATTTATAATATGAGCGGTTTCGGTTTCACATGATGCGGTTCGGTTTTCAAACCGTGAAAAATCCGAAAAACTATAAGAGGTGCCGAGGAGCTGCCTAAAAACTATTACTAACAGAGTTAAGAGCATCTCCAATGGTACTCCTAAATCATTCCCTATACAATAATATAAAATGTGGCTCCTAGTAAGTTAATACATCGGAAAACGTGAGAACTCCAATGCTACTCTTTATATTTGGCTCCTTATTCACATTTTATATTTATTTTATATAAATGAGAGGAAAAAGTTAACTAAAAGAGAGAGAAGATTGAAGGGAAAATAATATAATATTGAGTTAGGAGCTACTAAATGCTCTTTAAAAGAAAGGAGAGAGAGTAGGCTCCTAAATTTTTAAAGAGAATTTAGGAGCCCATTGGAGCACTAAATTTTGATTTGCTCCTAAATTTTAGATTTAAGAGCTTGTTTAGAGAGCCCTTTGGAGTTGCTCTAAGGCACATGAAAAGTTACATAAATAAATCAATCTAAGTTGTGCCAAACTTACATATAAGAACTGCCTATAAATTAACTAAGCACCAGACAGGCAGTGTATCACATATCCAATTATATATTTATAATACATATGATTTGTATATATGATTTAAATATATAAAATAAATAATTAAATAAATATAAATATTATTGCGGTTCGGTTCGTATTCGGTTTTAAAATTGTCGAAACCAAAACCAAAGTATCTGTGCAGTTTTTATTCAATGCGGTTTCGTGCGGTTTTTGCAGCTTTCGGTTCGGTTTCAGTTTTAGGTTCGATTTATGCTCATCCCTAGTGACAATGAATGAGAAATTTCCTGGTCCCCGGATTGTAGCTAGAGAGAGCGATCCTTAACATTCAACAAAAAATTCAATTTTGACAACCTTAACAGATTCGGAATTCTAATTTCAAATCAAATTGTAATGCTTGTAAAACGAAGGTATATATCAACTCGATTTGACAAGAGCATCGTTTCAATCTATAATATTCAATTCCAACTCAAGCCCAACCGAGAACTATTCCTTTAAAAGTAACAAATTTCCAATTTATCTAAATACCTAATCATAAAATTTTTAGCATCTTTTATTAGTCACATTCTATGATGTAACCTGTTTTCTAATCCATCAACCATGGTACAACGCACAAAATTGGAGTAACAATATCAATGACTGCGTGTCTACGAAAAACTAGAAAACACATAACTCAAGTACAAAATGATTTACAAGTCAAAAGTCTGAAGTTGTTAAAGGGATGAAGGAAATGCAGTTGAGCAAGCCAATCGATTTCCAGTCCACTTCGCAATACCCTCTGGTCTCCAGATTTAGGATACTGAAACCACTCTCACTTTGATATCAATTCTTCTCTTTTCCGTACATTAGGTCACTTTTATTTCTGGTATTCCGCATTACAAAATATATATAACCTGGTACATAAATCACCATTGAAAAGTTCAATACATGTTAATCAATTTGCATAAAAGTATATTATAATTGGATACAAGTTAAGAACATGGCATTTTTCTTTTCTAAAAGCGGAGCTAGGGAATTCCTTATGTAATGAGTAGCTAAATCAAAACGATAAAGGAACTACTAACTCACTTATTCTGTCTTCACAGTTGCTTCTGCATCTTCATCCTCATCATCGAATTCTTGCTCCACTGCTTTAACCTGAATAATATACAAGATTGCATTAATGAGAGTATTCTTCTCCCCACCTCACGAGATAACAAAAGGCCATGCATCAAAACTTCAGTTCAATTAACTAGTGCAATTTTTCTAGAAGCAGCCTAAACAAATACCCTTGCCCGTCAGATTCTTCATTTCTTCCCCCATTCTGATTGTCACATTCTGCTCTCAGTTACCCTAATCTTTGGAACTCTTCTACAATTTTGTTATCCACTATTCCTACTCTATCTAATCCTTTTCCATTTAATATGCTAAATCAAGTGTGGACAGGCAACTCTCCTGTGCTGCAGGAGGAGGTAGCTACTCTTGCAAAATCCATTGAATGTGCCATATCACTTGCATATGTGCGCAACATCTTTAATACGAACATGATTATTAATGTTACAGACAGTCGTTTCTATGCAAGAGATAGTATAATTAACTGCAATTCAATGAGAGACACTAGACATTATATGTTTACCAATCTCTGGTCCAAAACAATCCATATTATTATCTGTGCTTAAATAAATACTTCATCGAACAGGCAATTCCAAGAATATTTAAAGCTTTTAATCAAATTTGTAGATGGTATATTCTATCTAGTCATGTTCCAGATTTTAACGCCATATAAAAGAATCAATTAGGGATTGAATCCATTTCGGATCTTAAAATCTGACCAATAATATGCCTCAGTTTTTGAATTTCTCAAGAAATTGACTAGAGTAAATAAAACTTAATCCAGGAAACTGGCAAGGGTATTTTTACAAGCAGTCGTCGACCAAACAACAAATAGCAATCTAAGTTTTTTTGTGTCCAGTCAACCATTCATCAGGTCTGAATTGTATTTTAAGAATATAAAACATGAGATTTCAAAAAAAAAGAATATAAAACAGGAAATATGAAAATGATAAAACAAAAAGCAAAATACACTTTAAACCTTGATAACTTTAATCAGAACTTTGCCTCTCAGGTATGTTTCATTCTGATGGGAAATGTGTAAGTGTTAACTTTTGGCAAGAAAGGTTCAACTAGTCAGATTGACATATGTTGGAGCTCATTAGATTGGTACAAATAATATATGAACATATCTGTTATGCTATATTGGCTTAAACTTAAACGAGGACATGTATACTAAGAATTGTCTCACTGATCTTCTCAACTTCCCTCACTAAATGTTACTCCCTCCGTCCCCCTGAGTAGTATACATGGGGGGACGGGGACGCGGCACGGACTTTAATGCTCCTGTAAAGTGTAGTTGTGTAATTTATTTTTAAAATTTTCTTTTTCTGAATTAAAGTTTGGATGTTATATTTTTAGTCAGAGAAAGAAAATCTCAAAAATAAGTTATGGAACTATGTTTTATAAGAGCATTGAAATGCGTGTCGAGCAGTTGAAAAGGAACGTATACAATTAAATGGGACAGAGGGAGTATAAGTCTTTTGTGCGTAATGTTTCCTTTCCTCTGTAATTTTCCTAACCTTTCTGCCAATTGCATATGACATCAAGTACTATCTGACAAGTTTTGATATATTATGATGGTAAAGGAACAGTACGCCAATAGTAAATAGTACTCCCAACTCATATTAATATAGAGTGATATGATACCAAATATAAAAATACATAACCATAGGTGCTATAAGGATTCATGTCAAACTTTACCTCAGGTACATAATGCATCAGCATGTTTTCAATGCCAGACTTTAGTGTAACAGATGAGCTGGGACAACCACTACATGCTCCTTGCATTCTTAGTTTAACTATTCCAGAATCTCTGAGGAAGGAAAGCAGATTTATAGATTAAAATACAATTTTACACCAAATATTAAATCATATACTGTTAACAGAGGGTAGTAAACTTACGGATCAAAACCTATATACTCGATGTCTCCACCATCATCTTGCACAGATGGTCGAATTCTAGTTTCTAATAGTTCTTTGATCATTGCAACGGTCTCTGTATCGTCCTGGAAAGGCAAGGATGCCAACGATCATAACAGAGGTTCAAAAAATTCACACAACAATTTGTAAGGTCTTTATGTCTTCAAAATATAAACTAGAATATATTTTTAATTTTTTATACACTAAATAGGAAAGTAGAACACTTTGAATTTGTTACAGTCGTTATATATTAACCACCAGAGAAGCGTCACTGCATCCAGAAGACCAACCGCTGGCTCTTAATAAGAAGCTATACATTATGCAACCTGGAACCAAGCAGAGGCTAAAGCACTTACCACAAATTACTATCCCCCCATCAAACACTAGGAAAACAATTTTAAACTTTTTTTCTGGAGTGAAACAGAGATACTACAAAAAAGAAATAAACACAACTAAAAACAGCCTGCCCATGTAATACGAAGAAACTAAAGTTTAGCACAGCTAAAGATGTCGAAAAAATATCTTCATTTAGACAAGACATATATTCTTAAATCATATGACATGAGGTCATACAAAATAAAGATAAGATCCTGCTAGATTTATATGAAACCATACACATGTTGAAAGAACCATTGTTGGTTTCATGTCATATTTACACTCTATACTCCATTTCGAAAGATATATTATCTGCCACATCAACAATAAGTATCCATCTATTTATCAGGTCTATTAAATTGCTGAGCTATCGAGACATCCTCTAAGGAAGAAGAGGAAATAGTTAAAAAATTGTAGCCGAAAAATTAAGTGTTTGGTAACATACATCATGAATAGCCGTGTCTTTGGCGGCGGCAGCAGCTGAGTCAAGAAATAAAGGTTCACCGGAAGAATAAAAATCCATGATGGCAGCAAAGATTTCTGGTTTAAGAAAATCCCATGAAGCCGCTTCTGATTTTGTTACAGTTACAAAATCTGCCCCAAAGAAGACTCGAGTAACTCCTGTAGAACCACCAATTTCCTTTGTTAATATACATAGATATATTTTACACAAGGAGGGTGTGGTGTTTATAGTATGAGAGGGGGAGGGGGGGGAGGGGGGGGGGGGGTAGTATTGATAGTTATGTAAATGAATGATTAATAATCAATAAATTACACAATCAATTAAAGCATTGAGGTGGCCCAACAAAAAAAAAAAAGAACATGGCTGTAGAAAAGCAGGTGTAGCAGATTCTTGGCTACAAACTAAAGAAAAGTTTGACACTTCTGTTCGCTTGGAAAAAGTGTAGAAAAAATAGTGCAGAAATTAGTGTAGCTTATAAAATTGAAACAATTATTGAAGCAAATATATAGAGTAACCTCTACGCAAATTAGAGGATTGCAATGGAGCCAATAACCATTCATAAGTGGCCAGGGAGAACAAAACAGCGAGGACCTAAGTCCCTGAACTAATAGAGCACTAATCCAGTGCTGACTTCCCAGTGCCCACTGCTATAGCCATGGAATACAGCCTACCGGTTATTTTCTTGCTTTTGATTTTAAGAAGTTATAGGTTCAAACCCCCTTATCAACAACGAAAATATTAGCGTCTGTTGTTTAACATAAGGGCAATGCTCCAACAGTATCAGATCCTCTCACTCCAGCGGGAGGTTGATGGTTCAAGTCATATTGGAGACATATGGGAGTGGGGTATGAGACCTCTTAAAAAAATTTACTTACCTTCAAAAAAACGTTAACTTATTTCACCAACACCAAAAGTGATCAACAGAGGTATTAGAACGAGATATTAGAACTTACCAGACAGATAATCACAGCATTAATCACTTAAACTATACTGTATACTGGAACCTATGACAATGCTTGCAGCAGAAGTGGAGCTAACACATTCTTCCAAAATACGAGAAGATAAATTCCAATATTCCATATTGTAAATACATATATAGATATCCGCAATAATATGCAAATAAATAACCATTAATAAATGTTATAGACCTTTTCCTATTTATTTTAATAGAGCTCGATAAAATTTGCATATAAATCATTGGTCATGACAGTGTCATATAGCTCATGAAAGTCTAAACTTTGCCCCTTAATGAGACAAAAACTCTGAAAAATAAGAAATGAAGACTTGCTAATTCACTACAGCACTGTTATAAAAAGTCATGAGGATGTCTGGTTTCATTACAATGCACTAGAAGCATACAAGATATAATTTCATTATAATGCCATAACTTAAAAACTGACTGGAGAATAAAATTTTATAACAAGATTTATGCAAATCACAATACTTAATAATATGGTTCATGCTCACCATCAATTCCATACAAGGCCTTTGCAAGTGGTGCATTCATTGCTGAACGAGCATTCGGAAAGTCAGAGCTCCCAACTTCCATTACCGGCTTTCCAGGATAAAACATGAGTGATAAAGGATTTGGAGTTGATTGTGTTTGGATAAACATGTTTCTTCTCTGCCCTGTCAAAACATAGTAAAATTAAGACCATAGAATCATCTCAGATTCCATAAACACAATGCATGAAAGGGAAATATCTAAACAAACCAATGGCCCATACTCCATAGTTGCTGCTATGGGATAATATCTTCTAATCTTCAAAAAGAATCAATCTATTTTTATTGTCACATAAAACAGTTCGAGAAGGTTCAATTGTCAGAAATGAATTCCTAGAGTTCCAGCTTAATTCAACTAATCTAGCTAATTATCCACATGTTTGGCGCTAAGAAGCACCATGATTATTTAGTTTAGTTTTCTTCTTTTTTTGGACAAATGGCATTTTATTAAATGAACTTCGGGTGCAAACCCAAAAATTCCATGACCCATCGGGCAGGGAGAATCATTCCGGTCCTGGGAGAGATGGTGACCATTCTCAAGAACCAAAAAGACCGAGCTGAGGGAAGCCCTGTATTATCCTGGAAGAGGTGAACCGCATCTAGAGATGCTTACATCAACATCTTAAATCGCTCACTACTAAAAACATAACATCTAAACAAACCAAAATAATAGCTCATATATAGCAGGCCAACAACCACATATAGCCATAAAATACAAACTAACCTAGTATCATTTACGAAAAAACAAAGATACTTGCATTTCCAATAACATTTAAATAGCTGCCCAGCACACAAGAATTAACAATCAAACCAACCATGACATACAACTCCAAAATTCTTACTACTTCACCAATAATAGTATTCGCCATTTTAAAACAAACAATTATAAATTACACATTAAAAAGCAAAAAAAAAAAAAAGCAAATTATGTAATAAAATCAACAGAGATTAAATCTTTACAACTTAATATCAAGAAATCAACAAACCTGCAAAAAGGGTCCATGGGGATTGCTGTAAACGAGACAAAGAGTTGTTTAAACTCAAATTAGAAGCCAGCCCATTAGGATTTCTTGAAGAAACATATAGAAAACGAGTATATATATGATTATTGTATCTATATGTGTTGGCTTGGGGTTCCAAGATTTTGCCAACAAAGCCTCCTCGCCCAAACAATTTTGCTAAGCTCCTCTTCATCGGTTGATTTTTCAATCTCTCTGTAACGATGTGTGTATGGTTGTTTATATGTCGCGTTTCAGAATTTGCAGAAGTACGATAAGTCGAGAATTAGAATAAATCATAATTTTTATTGAGTTTGGGTGTCTAAGAGTCAAGACCATGGTTCTAAAAATAGGTCACCGATTAATCCTGGCAACATGGACAAAAATAAAAAATCCTGGCAAGGTGTATCCAGATTTTTTAAATTTATTAATTATTATAAATCGTTTATAAATAATATATACATTAGCCAATTTGATATATTAAATATTATTATAATATTATATCGCATGTCATTTTTAGTTTAATTAATCTCCAACGACCCGGTTAATTTTTAAAAACTATTCTCGGTTTCATAATCATTAATTGAGACATGTAAGCATTTCTTTCAAAATAGAAAATTGTATTTTTCTATTTTTGCAAAATTATTCGTCTAAACTGTTCTTTTAGAAAAATTATCTTTAATTTTATGAAGAAATTAACAAAAAGTTGTAGCGCAAATCTCATATGTCGATTAGGATGGTTTGGTGCTTAAAAGTTAATTCAAGTTCATACTCAAAGTTTTCTAAATATGATATTTTTGATATTCACGGAATAACAGTTGTGAAGCTATATATAAGAAATTAAATCTATTTTCACTATTCACTATCGTTGATGCTAGTGTTATGTGGGTGTATTTTAATAATCATTAATTATTTGTATTTTCAAAATTTGTAATTTGATTTAAGTCGTTCAACAAGTGTAATACAATATATGAGAATACAAATCACCAAGTCAAATTTCTGCATATTTGACTCTAATGATATAACATGAATAACTAATTTTAAATGATTTAAAATACACATAACTCAATAAAATCAATATTTTAAATGAAACAGAATTAATAAATCAATAACTAGTTCAAGCATATACAATATAGCACTTAATCAAATAAACAATTTATGAGTCTTTAAGTGTTCGGCACACATTTTAAAACACATATAAGATTTGCTTACAACTTTCTCTAAGAAAATTCTTGTTCTGCATACATATCTTATATTAAACTTTTGTTCATAGGAAAAAATCATTAAAACATGATTGAATAACCCAACTAATGTTTTATCTTCTACGTGTTTTAAAATATTTATTTGTAAATAGTGAAAGACAGGAGACAAGATTAGTTTTTTTTTTTCACGTATTCAGATATATACTAGAATTCTAAACTTATAAGCTTCACTTCAATATGATATATTCGATATATATTCGATATACAGTAATATGAAATTGAATTGTCAAAATACAATACTCCATTGGACCCAATTTTTTTGTCCTTACTCATTTACTTTTTGGTCCTTGGAAATTTTTATATATTACATTGTTAAGATAAATTAAAATATTTTTATTTTTATTTTTAAAGCAATTAAAAATAACAATATTTTAAATATAATTTAAATAGAAAACAAGTTATGAAATGTAACCGGAAGAAATGATACTAAGGAGAGTTGTGAATTCATCCCGGTGAAATCGGGCAACCTCTTTTAAGTATCATATTGTTTAATTTTAAATACGTCAAAATTGACTGTTTTATTGTTTTATTTTAGATTTTTTTATTTAAATTCAATTATGTCATGAGATTTGAATAATATACAAAACATATATAAATATATATAGGGATCTTTTTAAAAATACCCATCTGTAAAATTATTTTTTTAAAAATACTACCATCTTTTTCATTGTTTTTAAAAATACTTTTTCATAAATTTTTTTTTCAAAAATACGATTTGCAACTTTTGCAACCTCATTTACAACTTTGGGCGGCGCAGCCGTAAAAGTTGCAAATGAGGTTGCAAATGTTGCAAATTGAGTTTGCAAAAGTTGCAAATGAGGTTGCAAAAGTTGCAAATAAAAATGGAAAGTTGCAACTGTAATTGCAACTAGTTCAACTGAAAACTGTAAGTTGCAAAAGTTGCAAATGAGGTTGCAAAAGTTGCAAATGAGGTTGCAAATGAAGTTGCAACTGCAGTTGCAACTTTTGCAACTGCAGTTGCAACTTCATTTGCAACCTCAGTTGCAACTAAATGCAACTGAAAACTATATATAGTTGTAAATGAGGTTGCAACTGCAGTTATATATATATATATATATATATATATATATATATATATATATAATGACATTTGAAAACTGGAACTTGAAATCAGGAATTCAGCTGCATATGAAGTTGCAAAAGAGGTTGCAACACGGCTGGCGCCGCCTGTAGTTGCAAATGAGGTTGCAAAAGTTGCAAACAGTGTTTTTGAAAAAAAGATTTTATGAAAAGGTATTTTTAAAAATAATTCTGGAAGGTAGTATTTTTGAAAACAATAAAAGAAAAGGTAGGTAGTTTTGTAGATTTCCCATATATATATAATATATTTGAATCGAATGGAAGTTAAGAGATCTAAATATTGGGATCAATTTATTAGGTTTGTAGCAATGTTCTAAAAAATCCAGATTCAGCCGATTAATCCCCTACAATATGGATGGCAAGATCAATTTTTGCATTCAATTAATCTTTATAAACTTTTCTTAACCGAAGCATATATAAAATTCAGTAAAATTAAAATACTATATTTTTTTAATCATGAACAATAGTAAAATTTATGAGTTAATAAATAACTAATGCAATAATAACTAAATATTAAATATTAAATAATATTATAATATTAAAATACATATGATTAATCATTTTTGTAACACTGATTTAAAACATAATTTCATCATTCTTAAATTATTATTATATATTTGATTTCGGACCTTTTAATAATAAATTATAAATTATTATAAAAGAGAACTTTTATACAAAAACCATCAATTACCACATGTATATAGGAGCAATTTTGTGAAAAACCCTGATACTCATAGGGTTTGCAAAAAGGGTTTTATTCACACAGTCACGCACACTAAAACACCGTCAAAAACACGCACAACCTCCCGCCCCCTTCGCCGTTTTGTCAACTGCGACACAGCTCAGGTATCGCTGCTATCTCCTTTACTTCGACTAAACGCTTGTTTAATTTGAGTTGTATGCATGATGCATCTTAATTTTACAATGAAACCACTCGTACTTTGTGTTCTATAGTTCTTCAAATTCATTTATCTGGACGCTTATTTTTTAATTTTTTTTTTTGTGTTTTGTTTCTTTTGGGCATCTGATTAATGATACCTACAATGTTTTTTGGGTTTAAGCGAGGTTTTGAGTAATGCTGCTAGGTGTTTGATGAAAGTCCCCTGAGAAAAAAAAAGGACCTATGTATATCACGGAGTGATTCTTCAGCGCCTGGTAGTGTGGCTACTCTGGTTTTGTGGTGATTCTCGAATACATTTCGATGGAAACTATGTTATATTTAACTATATATATATATATATATATATATATTAGATGGGTACGAAGCTTTTTAAGGGTATAAGTTGTGGGAATTTGTAGTTCAATAATATAATTCTGCTGCTTGCTGGAGCTGTGTTTATATACATTTTTTGTATGTATCGAATTGGAGGCCGCACTTTGATTTCTTTTATGGATTTTTGTCACGAAAATTGTACATACCACACATGCTGAAGTAAGGTTCGGAAAGGTCATGCTAAACTGATAAATACATATTTTATCAACTGTATTATTTAGATCTAGCAGAGTCTTGAAATAGCTGTCTGTCATTAATATGCCTCTAGATTAGCGTTGATTGTGGGAGTGGATTTCTATGGTTTAGGATTATAAGAAGTATATGTTAATTTCCACTGACAAATTGATGTTCGATCGTATTTTTCTATCTCTGGCTTGATGATCTCTATGCATCAATAGCCGATAGCCATATGCAGTGTGTATCAATTTTGGATCTCTTACCAGTAATTTGCTAATTTAAAAGAATATTTGCTACATGTTGTTTGTTAAGCGTTTATTGAATTTAGCAATTGATTAATTTTCTTATTCCAGCCTTTTCTTCTGTGAAGTAATATTATATAGGATCTTACAAGATGGCGGTGGAACAAGAGAACGGCGATCCTGGAAAAATACGCCCTGCTGTCGAAGAGGTAGTTATATAGAGTTTCACATGATGCTGTACATTATTACTGTGATCGGATGTTTGATGATGTAATTTTTCACGTTACGGCTAAACCTGAAGGTTCTGTATCATATTTATGATTGCTTTTGACATCATATCAGTACCTTCATAATGTAAACTTCAGTGGAACTAGTCATATGAGAATTTTAAGGCCTAATGTTTCCCTTGACAAGCTATCGATCTTAGTATACTACATTTGGTCATACTATTAGCTCATACTTGTTTCCAAGTGCTCAATCTACTTAACATGAGTTCAGATAGAACATTTTTATCTTTTATGTCTATGTTACAACCTCAAGTTTGAGCTTTGATGCCCTTGAAACCTTTTGATCATACATAGTACTTTCTGGACCTAACTGTTGAAATAATGAAATCTAATTATTGTTGCAGGATATCTCCGAGGAGATGGAAATAAAAGTGAAGAAGTATCTTAGAGGAGAAGGAGCTAATCTGGAGGTATAAATATGACTTTCCATTGGATCTCAAATGTTGGATTTTATAGCAATCTTGAAAGTGTTCTTTTGATTTGGATATCTGCAGGTTTTACAAGATAAAAAATTGAAAGGGAAGCTTGCTGCAAGAGAAAAATTATATGGAAAATCTGCAGTGGCTGCTGCCAAAGCTGAAAAGGTAATTTTTTTTCTTTCCAGAACAAGTTTTTTTTTTTGCTAAATTTCCAGAACAAGTTGATAGCTTGTCTTGGTCCTTGAACCCTTGATCTTTTATTTCATTATTTATGTTGTGCTTTGTATTTGACATGTTACCAGTGGTTTATTATGCATCCCTCTCCTCACAGAGACCCCATATATTCTCTCTTCGTAGGGCTCCCATAGATTTTGAAACTTCAACCTCTGAAAAAAAATGAAAATAGGACCTATAAGGGTTTATATTTCCTGTGTAGGCTAATTGTGATCTCTCAAATTCAGGACACCATGTAGTTATCAAGAAAGGTTGTAATTATCTGAAATTGAACATCATTAAAGTCCTTGACTGACTTCTTATTCCGCTGGTTGCTTAACAGAAGTTATTACTTTAAACGTAATCATGTCTTCATGTGTGTGTGTGTGTGTGTGTTATATAATGTAAGTTGATCTTTTGGATTTTTTGTAAATGTTTTGTAGTGGCTTATGCCAACTGAGGGGGGATATTTGGAACCTGAAGGTATAGAGAAGACATGGCGAATTAAGCAGGAGTCCATTGCTCGCGAAGTAGATATCTCTAGCACAAGGAATCAATATGATATTATCCTCCCAGGTTATTAGTTTAGTAAATTCCTTTTCAATTTTACTTCGCATCGTGAATTGTACATTATACACATTGCTTAGGCATCGTTGTATTTATTTGTCTTGTGATATGTATAAGTTTTGAGGAACATACTGGTATAATAGCTTTTCATGTAAACTTATCTATCAAATCTTACACTCAAACTTAGACGTAGACATCTATATCAATAGATGGTCACAATCTTATATAATATATCTCATAAACACCACAGAAATTATGTTAAATAACTTCCAAAGAATAAAGTGAGGAAGATATTCTAAATCATCTGTTTTGTTTGTAGCTACCTGGTCGTAGTAGAACTACAGTATTACTCTTTACATTGTATAGGTGAGGAACTTTCTTTCTTGATGCAGTATGTGATTCACACACTGTCAAGGATCTTTGCTTCTATTAAGTCGCGTATTTGTTTCTATGTCATGAACTAAGTATCTGATTTCTCTCTGATATATATCATTTCATATTTTTTTTACACAAATTTTATTAACTTGCAAACCAGAGCTTGGTCCTTATTCTCTTGATTATACATCAAGTGGGCGATACATGGCGTTAGGCGGACGAAAGGGTCATTTGGCGATTATTGATGTAAAAAGCATGGGTGTTACTAGAGAAATGCAGGTTAGTCGCATCTCTCATTTGCCTTGAATGTTATTGATTCATGACATTGATTTTTAGATGCAAGCGTCGTGATGTAATAAAGTAGCTGTTTGCTCTCATCGTTATAATAACTATAGTGTTCTATCTGCAATTTCAATATTTTCCAAAGTATCCACTCTAATAGTTACTCCCGTTCCATTCAATTGCATACATTTTTTTCCAATGATCGGCACATTTTAAGGTGAATATAAAGTCTACTGCCATAATTTATCATTAATTTTTTATTTTTTTGTATTAAAGAAACATTGAATTTATTATTTAGAAGAAAAGAAAAATAATATATGGAACTATAGTTTAACGGAGCTTTAAAATGTGTGCCGAGTCCCTGCCCTTCAATGTGCACATCCTGCCGGGACAGAGGGAGTACTAATTTACAATTTCATAAATTTCAACTGGTTGCCTATTATAATAAAAGATCTGTGACACGATATGATTTTTATAACTAACAAGAGATATACACCGTCTCTTGGTTTATTTAATTATCTTTTATATCAATATATGAAATCAATATGCATTGTTAAACTCTGGTTTCTGTGTTTAGTAATTCTAATTCCTTAAACAATATTTTTCTGCTTTATCTATTATGAACTTCAGATTTTAATGATGTGTTTAAAACCTGTTTTTCTGTTTCAAGCTTTCCTTCCATATTACTAGTCAAAAGAAAAATCATGGTCAGGAGTCTTGGCGAATCTTTGTCTTGTTTTTCTGAAACCCTTGATAACTGCTGAAATATATTTTCTACATTGATGTGTTGAGATTTCAGAGGCATTCAGTTGTATCTGGGAGCACAAAAACGTGAGATACTTGTTATCCTGATGGCGAATATTCTAGCTATTAGCGACATTGATACTTGTGACTTATATTAATGAGCAGGACTCTGAAAAGAATAATTTATATTAATATCTACATGTTAGCACATCAATGTTACTTGTCCAAGATAATTAATCTTGATGTATTTAGGACAACTATGTACGTTCCAAATTCCCAGTATCTAATAATAAATTAATTCATGTGCTTCTGTGATAATTATATTAATTAATTATAATTCTCATTATACCAATGGAAAATTTCTGTTATGTGGATTTTAAATTTAAAGACATGAATATATAGATGATTTGGAACACAGGATGCAAAGTCAGCAAGATTTTTAATGCTTGTGTGAGGAGTGGACATAGATGGAATAGAATGTGAAGTTGGATATATCAAAAATAATACACACATCTCTTTCAGTTGGATAGTTGCTACAATCCTTTCCCCAAACTTCTAGCCCACTCTAACCAACCAGAAAGTTGCTTCTTCAGCTCTCTTTTTCTCTCCATATAACATCTTTTTAGTTAGTGAATGTATAACGTCCATAAATGATTTTATGTATTTGCTAGTTTTAGATAACGATCACAGTTCCATTTACATACAACTACTGCTAACTATGTGCTGATTATGTAATACTCAAGTCAACTTGCAATCTTATAAGCTATCCATGATCGATGTCATCTTGTATTGGTTGTTGTCTCTGAACTTACTTTGTGAACGGGATCTCGTGGTCCTTTTTTCTGACGTTGCTTTAATATGTAGCTATAATTTGATGCTATATGTATCTCTAGTCTCTACAACCATTTATGTTTTTCTCTGCTGTTATCTAAGGCTCTAGATGTAGTCTTAGGAAACTCTTTCATCAGGTTTTTTTCTGAAGGTATTGATCAGCCAATGTTATGCTATACTGGTGCTTAAGGGTGGCAGTAACATTATCTTACTTTTCAAGGAAATGCTGAGATGTTCACTTATTCTTTATTCTTATAGGTTCGAGAAACGGTTCGAGATATTGTCTTTTTGCACAATGAACTATTTTTCGCTGCTGCCCAGAAGAAGTAAGTCCTTATATTAACAGAATGCATTCAAATATTTTAGGCCTGTATAATTTATTTCGAATTGCATTCTATTACTTGGTGTTTAGACCATATGTTCACGAGTCATGTATTGTAGCATGTTATGGAATTGATAAATAGATAACGAGTTGCATTGGAAAATGTAATAGCTTGTTTCTATAATGGCCAAATGGCCCATATATATGTATAACTGAATGGTTAGTTCTCAATTGTTGGAGAGTTAAAGGAAGCTCACCTAGTCATTATTATTATACTTCCAATTTCTTTCTACTGGCTTCGTATATCACCAGTTTTGAGTTTAACCTAGAATTTGTGAATATTATGAAGCAATCTGTTGATTCTTGAGGTAGACAGGGATGGAACTAGAAAAAAAGTTCGGAGGGGCCAAACTTATAAACTGAATCTCATAATATAATTCTAAAAGGATAAATAAAAATATCACTTCATATACACAATTTTCTGACATCAAATGAGGGCACAATCTATACATATATACTACTTTAACGACTTTTTCATCTTGTAAAACACATCAATGATAAATTCATTGTCAAATGTTCAGCAACTTCCTTTTAATATAAATTTTCAAGTAAAAAATGGGGGGACCGGGGGACTAAATAACAAATTTTGAAATTTTAAGATAAAAAATAGCAGTATGTAAAACTTCTGGGGAACGGTCGTCACCCCGTGCCCCCCTTCAGTTCCGTCCCTGAAGGGAGTATCATGTTCAACATGTAAATCACATCGAGTTGGGTGGGAAAAAGTTGATTGCCAGATTTTTTTAAGGGTTAGTTGGCCAAAGAGCTGATTTCGAGTTGGAGATTGTATTTTGGGTTGATAATTCTCTATTAATACTTTTAACACAGTTTTTTAAAGTTCTTTAGGTCTTTTAGCGTATGACTTATGAGAATAAAGAATCTAGTAAGTGTTCAGATCCTTGTGGGAAGAAAACAATTGGAACTAATTGTGATTTTACATGGACAGGTATACATATATTTACAGCCGAGAAGGCATAGAACTCCATTGTCTAAAGGTTAGTCAGCTTGTCTGGTTTCAACATTCCTCTGCTATTTGTCGCTTTTTAAATATGCAGATAATAATGTTCATAAATGTTTTCAATCCTAGCTCTTGTGAACAATAGATATGCAATGGCAAGAAATTTTATACAGTA
Organism: Daucus carota subsp. sativus; assembly: GCF_001625215.2. Classification (NCBI taxonomy): domain Eukaryota; kingdom Viridiplantae; phylum Streptophyta; class Magnoliopsida; order Apiales; family Apiaceae; genus Daucus; species Daucus carota. Next base: position 43,368,343 of record NC_030385.2, on the reverse strand, counting down.
GTGTTTAACTTCCATGGTTTTACTTATTTTGTATATCCAAGTATCTAATATATAAATTGAAAATGTCGTTTTGATCGTTTTAGGAACATGGCCCAGTTCTAAAGCTTCAATTTCTAAAAAACCACTTTTTATTGGCATCCATGAACAAATTTGGGCAGCTCCGCTATCAGGATGTTACAACGGGGGAGATGATTGGTTGTTATCGAACTGGTCAAGGCAGATGTGATGTTATGCGGGTAAATTCGTTTAATGGGGTGGTTGCTACAGGCCATTCTGGCGGTACAGTTAACATGTGGAAACCTACCACTGGTGCTCCTCTTGTTAAGATGCTGTGTCATCAAGGACCTGTCACGTCTTTGGCATTTCATCCAAATGGCCATCTCATGGCGACAGCTGGTATGGATAAGAAGATAAAACTTTGGGATTTGAGAAAATTCGAGGTTCTCCAACAATTACCTGGCCATGCCAAGACCATGAATTTCAGTCAGAAAGGTTTGCTGGCTGCTTCCACCGGTTCTTTTGTGCAGATACTGGGAGATTTGAATGGATCCAACAAGTACAGTCGATATATGAATCATTCTATGGCGAAAGGTTATCAGATACAGGAAGTAGTATTCCGTCCATATGAGGATGTTCTAGGCATAGGGCATTCTATGGGTTGGTCTTCTATCCTCGTTCCAGGAGCTGGAGAACCCAACTTCGACTCTTGGGTGGCGAATCCATTTGAAACAACTAAACAGAGAAGAGAGAAAGAAATCCGCTCTCTTCTTGACAAGCTTCCACCAGAGTCGGTAATGCTGGATCCGTCTAAGATCGGTACAGTGAGGCCCACAAAGAAGAGAAACAAACCAACTAAGCTGGAGCGAGAAGCTGAATTAGAAGCTGCTGTTGCAGCTGCTAAAAGCATGCCACTGAAGAATAAAACGAAGGGAAAGAATAAACCAAGCAAGAAGCTGAAGAAGAAATATGAAGCCGTTGATAGAGCCAAGAAGCCTTTCTTGGAAAAACAGATGGAGGAGGAAAATCCCACAAAAAAGAAAAGGAAGACAGAGAGCGTAGCAGACGAGCTACCAAAAGCACTACAGCGGTTTACTCGCAAGAAACCTGCAACATGATTTCTTTCCTGCGTTTTTACTTTTACATTTCTTGTGTTGGGCAATTTCATTAGAGCTTGTTTTAACTAAATTTTGACCTTGCTAAAGATGTATTGTTGTAGTATGATACAACTAATTTTTTGTAGCATATTTGAAGTTATCTTGTTGCCATTTTATCTTATAACCTATGAATATGTTCATAAATATACAACACAATCACTGCCATCTTTAATTTTCATACCGGATTTATCGATTAAGTTGTTATTGAGTGTAATATGATGAACAGGACCCAGAGGTTATCCTCCATAACACAAATTCATGCTAAAATGTGTATTAGATGGATTTTCTTAATAATACAAATAAATCGAATAAGTTACTGGTTTACTTTCTTCTTTAGAAAAAGAAGAAAAGAAGGTAATTTCTGATGTATGCTAAGAGGTTGTTTACAGATGAACTTGAACTTGCCAAGCTTCTATGGAAGTTCAGATGGAGGCCAGCAATTCAATCCAACACTAAATTTCTTTGGAAAATTGCTATCCAGGTGTCCAGCACATAAGCATATATTGACAAACACTCGATCTCTCACGTACACAGGAAAAAAAAAATAATATTACAGCAATAAATATTTATTTTAGAGAATTCTGTAACAAAAAATTATTTTAATAAAATGATTTATATATATATATACCTAGGTAGCAGATAAATTCTCAATATATTTATAATTATCAAATAATAAAACTGTACCGTATACTCTATTATATCACAAGTGTATCACATAATCACAAATCTATCAAGTTACAATCTTAAAATTAAAAACCGCTCGACTAAAATACGATTGTATCATATATTCGAATGAATTATACCTGTACAGGCTGTACTGTATCACACAATCTCGTCAACATTCAATCAAAATATAAACGTACCGCATACTCGATTAGATTATAATTACATCAACACGTGATCGAATCAGGAACATATCCCTTATTCAATTAAATTACAACTGTAACGTAAGATATCAATCATTTATCATAAAATCTTATCACAGAAAACATATACAATTCAATTACAACTGTACAATGATATCTTATTTATAAATTTTTATAACACTCGTTAAAAAAATTATTTTATTTCTTCTATTTCAAAGACAAAGAAACAAAAAAAAGCAAGATTACCCTATTTTCCACAACAAAATAAAATCATAGTTTTCTTTTTCAAAAAAATAAAATCATAGTTTCCTAAACAAAACAAAACACCCAATACATAGTCTTATGCTAAAACATAAACACACCCAGATACATACATTAAATCCATCTCTTACATTTCACTCTCGAAGCTCCCCCCTAACCAAAAATGGAGAACACCCAGAATTCCGACAGCCGCGCCGAGGCCGAGCGGCTCCTCGGCATCTCCGAGAAGTTCTTGACGAACCGCGATCTCTCCAGCTCTCGTGACTTCGCCGTGCTAGCTCAAGAAACGGCTCCGCTCCTCGACGGCTCTGATCAAATCTTGGCCATCACCGATGTGCTCTTGGCCGCCGACACGAAGAAAATCAACGGTCGGAATAACTGGTATGCAATTTTACAGCTTGAGAGAAAATCTGATAATTTGGATGATATTAAGAAACAGTATCGTAGATTGGCCCTTTTGTTGCATCCTGATAAGAATAAGTTTCCGCTTGCGAATGAGGCGTTTCAGCTTGTGGCGGATGCGTGGGGGGTTTTATCGGATTCCGGGAGGAAGGGTGTGTTTGATCATGAGTATGGGGTGTTTACTAGGGTGAATTTGGTTGCCAATAGGAAGGGGAATCAAGAAAAGGGGTACAAGGGGAAGGGGAGTGGGGGTGGGGGAAATGCTGGTGAGACGCGGAATTTTTGGACCATGTGTCCGTATTGTTATAATTTGTATGAGTATCCGAGGGTTTATAAGGACTGTTGTTTGAAATGTGGGAATTGTAAGAGGGCAATGCATGCTTCGGAGATTGGGAATTTGCCTCCGGTTGTGCAAGGGCAGGATGCGTATTACTGTTGTTGGGGGTTTTTCCCCATGGGGTTTACGGGGAATGAGGGAGTTGGAGGTGGGAGTGGGGGGAAGGGTTCGGGGATTCCTAACTGGACACCGCCTGTGTTTGGGATGAATGTGAATGGAGGAGAGGATGAGGAGTTTGTGGAGAATTCGGGTGGCAATGTGACTCCGGTTCATAGGAATGTGAATGCTTCAGGTTCTACATCAGGTGCAAAGAGGGGCAGGGGCAGGCCTAGGAAGAATCTGCTATAAACTGCTCTGTAAAGTGTGGTTTAAAGAGGTTTAAGAAAGTATTGAGTTCGCTTAGCTTTTGCATGTGGAATGCAGTAGACAGGTAGTTTCTTTAATTAGTTGGTTATTATGCTATTCTATGTTTATGTTGAAGGCAAAATTGCTTGTAGAAGACTGATGTTTGTAGGTTTCAAATCTTGAATATTTAATTAACTGTGTCGAAAGTTGTAACTTGTAAAACTGCTTTTATTTGATTTTCTCAATTGATAGACAATTTAGTAATTTTGTCCTCCATCCTTATTATGGTACTGGTTTGCTGATTAAGGGTGGTGTACATAGTAATTAATATGTATGTATAAGGCTATTTGTTTTATGTTGTTGAACCTGGTCCTTTCCATGATCATTTTGTATGATCTATATATAGGTTGTCAATTGAATTACGGCCTTATGAATTGACTAACCTTGTTAATCTTTTATCCCCCGGAAAATGTTCTTAGGATGATGGTTGGATTGTTGATGGGGATGAGAATGATGAATTTGAATGAGGGTCAAGGGGAATGATTATGAGAATGAGAATGATCTGGAGTGGGGAATGAGTTTTTCAGTTCAGCTAGGACAAGATGACATCTCGATATTATTACAGTATTAGAGATTGAAATAATGAAAAAAACGATCTCTTAGTTGATTGCTTGTTTTATCTCAAGTCAAGGACGGTGTTAGGACTTGGGGCAGAAGGCCACAAATTATGTTTTCTTTATAAATATTATTTTATTCATTTTAAGTCTATAGAAAAGAAATCTTGGGTTAGTAGCAAGATGGGGGTTTAGGGCTGAAACTTGTTTTGAGTACTGTAAAACACAGTCTTAAGATCTGAAACCTACTTCAAAGATTAAAATCGGGCTTGTGTTTAAAATTTTGCATATGCTTTGGTATGTTTGCAAACTTAATTTCATTCCTTTTCTCATTCCTTTCCAGTAATTTAGGCTAATGATTCTTGTATTTCGCTTACACACTCTGTTCTATTACCCACTCAAGTTTGACAAGTTTTATTAATTTCTCTACATCCCTCTGTTTTTTTGGTTGTACTTGTTTAGTTCCTTCCATTTCTTTCATGGTTTTCCCCGGTCCATTCTCAAGTCTCATCTCCATTTTAATCAAACTGTAAAGTGGAAGTCTTTTTCTGTTTCTGTTTCTGTTACCTTTGTGTACTCATTGGTTAAGGGTTATACTTAGCTATGTGTGTCATGTCCTCATCCTCACAAACATCTTAAAATATACTCTATTTTGGATCTCAGTTGTTGCATACTTCCATGTCAGAGTTGTCTGTTCTAAACACATGACACTAACTGCACTAGATACAAGAACATAAGAACCACCCTTTTAATCTTTTGATCTTGATACATTGTTTCACCAAGATTAAATCTAATTCAGAGGCAGCAGTATATAAATTTATTCTCAAGTTGCCCCAAGATGGGGTTATCTAGTCTTGGTGTGCTTGTTTGGTTTTGATATAAGTTGCTTATATGAGCTGTAAGCCCATTTCGACTTAAAAATGTGTGTTTGTGTATCACTTACATTTTGTGACATTTGTTATAAGTGAGCCAAGGGCTATTTTCACAATGTAATTTCATTATGGAATTCCCAAATCTCCACTTCATTGATTTGTCACATTAATATTTCATTAAATTTCATTCTATATTGAAGGAGGAGGTGAAAATCAGTTGATTTTTGTATTGTGGGTCTTACCGTAAATTCAGCGTGACTTTTATAAAACATAATTTCATAATTTATGCGTGACTTTTATAAAACATAATTTCATAATTTATAAAAGTAACGTATACAATTGAATAGGGAGTATAAAACATAATTTCATAATTTATTTTTAAAAATTATCTTTTTTAATAAAAATTTAAACAAAAAGGTTAAAAATAATTTATGAACCTATATTTTATATTTTATGAGAGTATTAAAATGCGTGTCAAGCCCCATCCTCCATCCAATATAATACGAAATAAGGACGAACGGAGCATTAGATGATGGGATTTCTAGTGTATGTAGCATGGTGAAGTACTGAAGTTTATATTTATAAATCTGCAAATTACCACTTCATATTATAAATTGTTTTAATCTTAGCATAACTCCCTCGAGCGATTCTCTTTTCATAATTATAGAAAAACATTTTTACGGAGCCTGCACTTGGCAGTAATTTGCCTAACGGTATCTTCGTAAGGTAGAAAGGAGTTCATGACATCCATTTCTCAAATATCACATACCTTTCTTTCTTTCCTTCCTTGCAAGCAGAAAGCGCGATTAGCAGACTACTTTCGCTTCATTTGCCTTCTGCCATCACACAACTCAAATGTACCTCACATTTACAGATCCTGGGCCAATGTCATCAGGAACATTTTACTTTCCGAAGCTGATCTTATTCCCTACAACCTTGCTTCATCAACATTAAATATAACCACAATTCTACACACAGGTGCAGAAGAAGCCAAGATGGTTACAATTTTTATTTAACTCTGCAAAAGGGGTGGTCAGGGACAAAAGGGTGGCTCATTTGTACAACGAAGCCAAGAGAGTACATATAAATACAACAAACTTACTCCCCAATACCCAGGCTCTCAAGCTCTTATTAATCCTTCCCTCGCTATATCAAAATCCTCCATTGCGGCTTAATCTTTATCCGGCTTTCCTCTACTAGATTTTCTGAGAGACATCCCAGACTTTACACTATTCAAAGGGTTGAGCTTTCCTACTTTGTCTAAGTTAGTTTCCCTACAACTACTACAATTACTGTTCCTATCTAATTTTCTACAATGTTTAACCTTGTCAGAATACAAAACGGGGACACTTCCTTTACCTTTTAAATTTTCAACGTTGCTATAGTTGCTTGGTTGTTTTGCCCAAACATGACCATCCTCAGCATATTCGACACAATCAGTTGAATAGTGGCTCCCTTTGTTATATCTCGTAGCAATATGATCCAAGCTGGTCCAGTGCATATTTTTGGAGTACAAAGGGGAGGGAGATGAAGAAGATGAGGTGTCAGAGTCTGATGAATTCCACCAGGAGTTGTGTCCAGATTCACCGAATATTTGATCAAAATAGTCATCAGTGCTCGTGGAATCCTTTGTGCTGCTTTCGGTACTGCATGAAAAAGCCTCGGAGAATAATGAGGAAGAATTGTCACTTGATGAATCATCATCCGGTGAGGAAAAAACCCGTCGGAAACTTGGGTGATCTCGATAGAAGCCTTGACCAGACTGATAATTTAAATGATCTGTTCTAGGAGAATCACATGCACCTGTGGAGTTCGATCTTGACAACGATATATTCTTTGGTTTTCTTGGATCACGAGGTACCATCGAGTTTCTTATTAACTTTGGAGCCCGTGGAGAACACCTATGGGAATATATTGCAAGTCTTTAAATGACATAATTTTCTTTCTAAAAACATGTCTACTAAATCAGTTTATCAATGAAAGTAGCAGTTCATATATGTACCTCGCATAAAGAAGCATATATGCTCCTTTGGTCAAGACGTTCTCAAGTTCCACCCCATTTACCTGTAGTACCACATCAAGCATCAGAACAATGACTATAAGTATAAAAAGACAACAATGTTTAATGCTTCAATCTTATATATATAAAAGGATCACGTTTAAATTTTAACCACCAAAGCAGGGAGTAAAGTCTATATCCTACACGTATTCTTTTTTGTAACATATAATTACAGGTACATCAAAATGTCACCACATACTTAAAAGAAGGTTCACGTTAACATAAAATAATAACTTGCAAACGTCTTGGTAATTGGTATCAAACAGTATAGCCCCTTGCTTCTCCCAGATCTCTCAACTTGGTGCACCCAAGCCGACGAAGTAAAAAAATAAATTCAAAGTAAAATAACTACAATTAAACAGATAACAAATCTATAAAACCACATAAGACTAATGCAGACAAGTTTACAAACTTCTTTAAGATACTTGTAAGTCAAGTTTATAATCAGGGAGGAAAAACATACCGAACTATCATCAATCTTGAACCATTTGTTTTGGATATTTTTAACGTAGCATACATAATGACCAGAAAATGAGGCATTCATGATATCCAAGTGAACCACCACTCCATAAAGTCTGTATATTGGAGACATATCACTTGTTGAGCTCATAAATGGGGTCATATTTAAAACCTCTGGGAACTTGATAGACTTGCTAAGTTTTCCAAACTTCCCTGACTGCAAAAGAATTACAGGTATAACAAACAATTCAGTATGGAGAATAATAAGTACTTATATTATAAGGTCAATCACGAAACATACCTGAAACCTCTTCAATGCAATGGTCAGGACATTAGGAGCCTCTATTATGGTCAACTTCTTTTTAGCTTTCTCGTAAGATTTGCATCTGCAAAACAAAAACAATGTCAACAACTTGCTTCAATATTAGACGAAACTGAGACCATACAGTTGGGTACTAAAGTTAAAAAGACAACTTGAACTTAATAAACCGTAATCGACTAATATAAGAGAGTTAAATAAATGCTACTTAACCACAGGGGGATCACTTGTTTATATCCCTAGGACATAATCCCTCTACAAGCCAGACTCTTATCTAAATTGAAATAAAATTTGCCAACTGGCTCATATCATTCTTTAGCATAGTCTTCTTATGCTAATCACCTTTATTCTGTAAAATTCTAAATTTACATTCATGCTCATATTTTAAAGGCTTTTCATATTTCTGATAAACCTAAAAAAAAGGGGGAAGTGACCACCAAAACACAACAAAACTTCAAAATAGATACATCCAACCTCAATTTTAAATTTGCAAGAAACTTCCCTATCTATATATATATATCAATATGGCAAGGAGAAATGGAAAACAAGGGAGGGCTTGCTGACATGCATAAATAAAATTTATTCATACAGATACACAAGAGATTCATTTTCAGCAACTTATCATCTGACAAGACACTGAACCATTACCAAACCGTATTATGTCATTCGGTTTCTAACTTTTAACCATAAACGAACCGTTCTTAACATTTTTTTTGGTCCGGCTAACCGTTATCTGTTTCGGCCTTTCGGGTTTTTTCGGTGTTTATCTAATTATTAAACATTATGAAAATTAAATAATAATAATAATATTGAAATTTCACACTAACATAAAAAAAAATTCATAAATTACAATGAAAGTTTTTGTCAATATAAAACCAGTGTTGTGAAAAGCACAAATCGGTTCTAAGCGGCAGGAGGACCTTCTAGCGCTTAAGCGGTAAAGCGGACGCTTAAGCGGAATTTTAAGCGGGTCAATAAGCGGATTAATTAAATATAATTAAATATTTAGTTATAATATTAATATATTTAAAAATAATATTATGTTGTGTTAAGAATATACATTTTTAATATTTTTGATAAAAGATATTTTTTTAATTTTATAATATAATTATAGTTATATTATTAAAAAATCAATATTTCAAAATTATTTTTATTAAAAAAAATTTAGCAAGTCAACATCATTTTGACCGCTTAACGACCGCTTAATTGTCCACTTAATTTTCAAAAACGCTTAATTTCCCGCTTAGTACAAAATCGAAGCGTTTTAGGGCCGATTCCGCTTAAGCGGCCGTTTAATCGGCCGCTTAATGCGCTTTTTAGAACACTGTATAAAACTAGTACTCCGGCCCATCCAAACTGGCTTGTTTGACTTTATATGGTCAAATTGACCAATTTCGTAAGTTAAATTACGCATATTATATGTTAGATATAAATTAATGAAAAAATATTACAAGAAATCATAGATAATCTATTATTGTATACGTTTTCTTAGGGTTATAAAAAATTAAGTCGATGTTTTTAAAATTTGGTCAAGTTGACCAAGAAAAGTCAAACAAGAGTGTAAGTGGGACGGAGGGAGTAATAATTTGTACAACTAACAGTTCAACGAATGAAGGCACCAAAAGTTTTATAAAAACAAAGGTATACCATCGTCAGTTCTAGACAGAGGGCATAAATTTAATAGTTCCAGACTTTCAGTTAATACAAAAAGGAGCTAACATATAGTCCTAAATAGAAATATAGATTACTTACACAAATTTATAATACATAATTTCAAAATGAGAAAAAAGATATAACATGTATACATATTATAATAAGTATAACGGTGCAGTTTTACAGTTTGGTTCGGAGGGGTAAAACCAAAACCATTACTAAAACGTTCAGTCGGTTCATTCAGTTACTCCCTCCGTCCCACCAGGTTCTTTACAGTTTCCTTTTTTGGATGTCCCATCCAATTCTTTACATTCCAAAACTTACCAAAAATAGTCAATGGGTCCCACCACTTCCCAACTTTTCCTCCCTTTTCACACTACTTTTACTCCCTTTTCACACTACTTTTACTCCACTATCTCTCTTTTATTCATTAAAAATTGATGGGTCCCACCACTTCATCCACTTTTCTTCCTCTTTTCCACTACTTTATACATATTTCTTAACCTCCGTGCCCAAACCAAACGTAAAGAATTGGCTGGGACGGAGGGAGTATGTTTTTTTTATCAGTTTCGGTTTTTTCGGTTTTTAGGCTTGGTTTCGGTTTTTCTTGCTCACCCCTAGCTTTTAACCAAATATCTCAACCTTTAACATGAAGAAAATATTTAATATGACATATGAAAACTTATTTAATTATGCAACTTGGTTTCTAATCAGTAAAGCTAAGACAAAAGAAGGAAGGATGGTGGCTGACTAATATTTTCTTCATGACTTGCTTGTGAAAAATATTTTTTAACAGCTTGTAACAAAAAACACTCGTCCTAAAAAAATGTTGGTAAGAAAGGGAGACAAGGAAAATGCAGTCACATCCCAGTAGTGCACTGCATATCTCACTTTCCCGGGGATTTAGCCTGCTAGCCAAGCTTCAAATTATGCAATTGAGACATTAAGTACCAGAACCCAAAATAAAAACAATTTGAATATATGTTAGAAGTTAAAACATGCTTCTAGATTTGTACCATAAATATAAATACAACAAACCTGCTGCATTTGTACTTGTTTTCACCATCAAGAATTTCAGTACATGTAAACTTCCGTAGAGCCTCTTCTAGGGTAGATATGTTTCCATCTATTTCAACAGCGAGGTCCATTATTCTCTCATGGCGCTCAGACTTGCCTCCACATTTCATGCATTTTATCTGGACATTCACAAACACTATCAGATATTTCATGTTTAAGAAGACTCGACAATAATTTAGTGTTTCCTGACCCAAAAAAAAGGACAAGATAATTTAGTGTTCTAAAATTAATATTACTGGAAAAAACACAAACAAGAACACACATACTGAGAATACTGACGCGCAGTAGAGAGTTCTATTTGGTTATAAAACTTATCCACCTTTCATGAACCATATATTTACCTTGGACCGGAGGTAACCCCCAAATGTGAGGCCTATAAGAGTAGTTTCTTCATTCAAAGAGCCAGAGCTTTTTATAGTGGCTTCCTTAAGACAAGACGATTGCATTGTATCAATGGCACACCTGTAAACTAGATAAATTTCAGTACTGCTTATACTTCAATACTTCATGCATCTAACAAAACCTCCGCGCATTAGAACTCTGCTGACACAAATATTAATCACCTTAGAAACTCGTGTGCATCTTCTTCTTTCCCATAATTAAGATGACTCCCAATGTTACCAATATGGGAAAGTATTTCAATTGGAGATAGTGGAGAATTTCCTTCCTTCGCCTTTACAATCAGACTTTCGAATTCACAGGTAAAACACCAATCTTTAGTTTGACCTAATGCAAAATAATTACATATATGTAAGAACATAAAGTAAAAAACACTCATTTGCATACAAGAGCTGGTAAGAAACATACATGTCTTGGAATGGAGCTGTTGAAGGAAATAAGCAGTGATAGGTGGTGTAAATGCCAAGCACTGGAGCACAGCATTCGCATAACAACTGCAAAATTTTAATATCATAACAGGTAAAGAAGGACCACGTGTTCAGTTTAGGAAAAAAAAGAAAAAGGGAGGATCAAGCTCAAAGAAATCTGCACCAAATATTATTATTTCTTAATAAAAAAGAGACTTGCTAACTGGGTTATTTGTGAGATGACCATCTAGCTATTAACAAGTTATATCGTGGTATGCAACATGCAAGTCAATACACACATAATATCTCTCTATTCATGTCTGGTCACACATTAAACACAAATCAGGTGAATGGCATGTCAGCCTGCACGTGCGTATAATAAACACTGATGAACGATCCATGATAATATCCTAATGAATATATTGTTTGTAGATGAATGGTACTAGATATAAACTCATAAATTAATATATAAACAGATATATGTTGTTGTGCTCGCATGTTATGTAACATGCATGCCAGAAAATGTGTTCGATACATGCATTTGTCTACTGGCAACGAGGCCCAAATGTAGTTCATGCTTGGGGGAGAGGTGACTGATAAGGATATTCAAGAAATTATGATATATGAAACATATTCAATCTACTAGTAAATGAGCCCGGATATGGAGGACTTGTTTGTTGCAGTCTGGGTACTCGGACATCAATGTTGTGTAAAACATTCATTCTATTCAATCAGGGATACTGTGGCTTTCCATTATCCATAACTTTAAATACAGGTGTAATCATCAAATAACGCTATCTATTTATTTGCCTTTTAATTTAAAGCTAGCTAGTACCTGTTCCCGCAATTTATGAGGCCGCATGGTTGCATTTCAACTTTGTTCCAATTGTAAAGCTTAACAAATTGTTCATACGAAAACAGGCCCTGAAGTAAATGAATAAAATCAGAATTAGAAACAGATGCAGTAAACTCGGGATAAACTGCATTCATGAAATCTAAGAGGTGGTAAACAGCACCTTGGGAGTGTATTTTCCCAGAATCTCACTACCAACCCCCATTGAATAGTGTCTTGAAACTTTGGAAGGCTTGAGCTGGTCAACAACTTTCAACATTGTTTGTTTTAAACCATTTTTAGCATTTGCTGCAACAGTTGGCAACTGGGGCAAAGAAGTGGTAACCCTAGGAATACCATCATCAACATTTAACCACTTTGCCTTGTGATCTTCATCTGTGCCAGGGCTGGATGTCAAGCCCGCATCATAATCCTTGCACAACATAGTTCCAACTTTCTGAGATCTCGAAGCACGTGAAGAGATAATTGTATCATTACTTACTTTGTTTAATCTTTCTGAGCACAATGAGGGCAAACTACTAGTGCTCTTAGAGTCTTTAGCTACTAAGTGCCCTCTATCAATGGCATCTGGCTTAGCACAAGAATCGCTAGATCGGGAAGACTTAGTCTCTCTAGACTTCATAATCGATGAATCAACAGAGTCAGCATGCATACTTGTAGACGTTTTTACATTCAATGATGTTGACATTCTGGAAGTTGAAGCCTTTTTATTTAAATTTACTAATAAGGCAGCTTCACTAACATGCCCCTCTGTCCCCAATGCTATACCATTATAATATTCACTTGAACTGGAACGAGTACAATTATCATCAGCATCATGTCTAGACCTCCTAGATTTGATGGTTCCTTCCCAGAATCCAGAGGAGGTTGTAGCAGGATCAGAAAGAGAATCATTAGAACCACCAATCTTCTGACCAGATGAAGTGCAAGACGCACAACCACAATCTCCATCACTACAAACAGGCTTGTTCTGACCACGTTCAATGGATGACTTCTCCAGATGGAATGATTTCTCGGTAACTGGTGACCTGCTTTGATCCCCATTGGCATGTAGAGTTTCGGACTTAACTGCGATACTGGCAACAGTCCGAGTCCCATATAATCCATCAGAATCATTCATACTCGAAACAGAAGAATCAAGTGAAGCTTCACTGGAGGTAGTAGTTGATTCAGAACTCCCATCAAAAAAATGAGAAGTATCAGACGAGTTAGATTCCACATCCTCAGCAATTACTACGTCTTCAATTTCATCCTTTGTGTGCAAAACATCAGGGTCGCCGGCATGTGTATATTTTTCAAGAGAAGTTTTAACTTGCTCAGCATACTGCCTTCTGTCCAACTCATAGCTATCATCATGGCTCACATCTTCATTGAACACTTTCTGACTAGAAAGTTTATCTTCATTGCTCTTGCCAAACATGGCATACTGATGGCATTCATCTTTGTGAATTTGTCTCCAGTGAATAATTTGACAATTCCCAGAGCTGAAAACAACAAAATCCAAAAGTAATTAACAAATGTATGAGAAAGCATAAGTGTATATTACAGTATAGGAACACAAACATCAAATTCAGGATGCATCCTAGTTGAGCACTATACCAAATATTTTATGTTCCAAGGTCAGTGCTAACTGCTAAGTTCAGGTTTCCTTGATATTTAGTCCTGAGTTTGCCTTGGATGATGATTATATGTTGTTATCAATTAACTAGAACAGTCACTAGTATCACCCTCTACACATATACACACACAAGTACACAATTATATGGCCAGTATTTGACACTAGCAGTTTAGCTACATAAAAACATACCTTTTATATTTTAGTTACGAAAATGTGAGCACATTTAAAATACCAGATCTAATCACCACCCAGAAACTTTGAGAAAAAATGACAATTGGGCACTTCATTAATAACCAAAACACAAAACCCTTGCAGTTCTGGGTGGATGACATGACATTTTTCAAATAAAAAACAGAACCTATATTAAAAAAATAAATCAATTATTGTTTTGATAATTTTATTCTTAACAGAGAAACCTAAAAATAATCCTTCGCTAAATGAGATTACCATCAACTAACATGGTTCCATACCCATTACATGCTCACATGATTTAGATAGACCTATTATATCTGGATGCATGTCAGCTTATGTACCAACTAATTAATAAGTTAAGGTGTACAAGGTAACATTCTGCTCAAAATGGATAGGAAAAAAAACAGATACGGAAGTAGTGACAAGTGATAAGACATGCATGCGGATATAGGGTTTGCTAGATGCCAAAGCTGTAAGTTCAAAGTGCAAAAGATCTCCTTCTGAGACGCTTAAAAAAACTATAAGGTTGTAATATACAGTACCACAACGGCCATGGAATGAGGCCATATTTATAAATCCTCTTTTCAGTAGTATATCCATGTCTGTGCGAGGTATGTTTTTATCATTTATTAAACTAAAATTCTAAGGATTAGTTTCCAACTAGGAACCAGAAATCTTCCTTGCCTCGCTGGAAGTATGCCATATAAAAAAGTTATGCTACAATACTCTGATATTTAATAGTACTTTATAAGTTCAAAAGTATTGCATATCATACTATATTTGTTGTTGACTTGTTTCTACCTTCATGTTTGATAAATCCATAAAAGGAAACTATAAGATGATTCATTTTCCTTCATAGTTCTGTTCCCTCAAGAAATTTTTCATAAATGACTCGAACCATTTGCATCTACAGACACAGGCACGCTATACATGTCTTAAAGTCTTAAACAATACTATTAAAATCCCCAAATTTTCAGACACAAAGAACATAGTTGAGCACACCCGTTTTCCAAAACTGTATCTGTGCTCCTTAGGTACCGCTATTAAGCCTGTATATAATATGTAAGAATATTTGCTTCTTCACATATTCACGGCTCAATGAACAAATCATGTGTAATAGACAGATTATTACAGGGTTCTAAAAAACCTATCCATTTGCACCACTTGTGTACAGCAATTTAACAGTTAAATTTGACATATAATAAAAAGACATGGACTACACCAAGTAGCCGAGACGTAAATATTTGTTGGGAAATCTACACTACGCAATGAACTGACCAAAATCACAAATAAAAATATTACCTAGAATAAATTTGTTTTTGAAATAGCATGCAAACATTACTCTCTTACTTTTAACAATTAAATAGTTACAACTTTACAGAGATCTATTTTTGTTGGGCCCTCATCGGCGTTACACCTCAATTTGTTCAAATCTAGCAAAAAGTTAACACCATCTCCCTTCGTACCAAATTTAATGCAATGAAATTTGAGTGGTATTAATTTATGTATTTCTGCACGTGGTAGATCTCATTGGTCCCTAACCTGCCTAAAATAATAATTCAACATGCATATACTGGCATCATAAACTACACGTTAATTTTCTCAATAACCTAATAACAACGCGTATAATTTAATGAAGACGCTCAGTTTGGCTCTATGACAAAAATCTGACTGTTAAACATTCTAATGACCGCTAACAAACAATTCATGTAATCTGACTTTTAAACATTCAAATGACAGTAAACAAACATCCAAAAAAAACCACCTTCCTTATTAACTAGCACAATCAACGTCTCATTCCTGATCTGCAGATAAATTTCAACACAAGAAAATAACCTATGATAGAGATCCCGATCAACAAGAATGCATACTTTCAGCATAATACATCGCATTCAAACACCATCTAAACTCTAGCCAATAATTCAAACTCAATCCAATCCAAACATCCAAATACAATCACAATCACAAAATCAAAACCAAATTCATCACAAACACAACAAAATCACCATACCAATAATAAACCGCTTTACACTGCGAACAAAGCTTCTTAGTAGGCGTCAAGCACAGCGCACACTGATTCTGCACCGGCTTCTTAATTTTCCTCCTCTCCTCCTCAACAAACCCCACACTTTCCGCCACACTGGAATACTGCACCTTAGCCTCAAACTCCACTCTAGCCGACTCCTCCGCAGCCAAAACCAACAACCTCCTAATCTCCTCCCTTCTCGACACCGCAGTTCGCCATTTCCTCCTCAAAACAACCCAAACCACCACCACAACCACAACCACTAGGGACACAAACCCTAGATCCCCTCTCACAAGCATTTACACAAACACATCAACCCTAATTTCAATTTCTCCCCCAAATCATCAAACCAACACCTCCAATTGCACGCAATTCACACACAAATTCACATACAAATTTACACACAATAAACAAAACACGAGAGAATAAATAAATATTAACTGTGTGTTTAGAGTGTCGCTTGGGCAAGCGAAAAAGACGGAGCTATAGATACAGAGGAGGTGTGTGTATAGGTGAGATGACGATGGTGGGAACGTGGATTCTGACTGGATATGTGTATTTTCAGATCAAGAATTTAGGGGGCTAGAGAGAGAATGACAATGACAAGAAATTTTTATTACATACAGGAGTGTGTATGTATATTTTATTACAGACAGACAACATAGGTTTATTACAGCGTGGGGAATTTAGGAGACGCAATCTGTAAGTATATGTCGGTAATAAAAAACTTTATTTTATACTATTATTTTTTATTACAGGAGTGTGTTTGTGTATTTTATTGCACACGGTTTTATTTAAGGTAAGAATTTATAAGACCGGATCTGCAAGTAATATCGGTAGTATTACTAAATTATGTATAATATTGTATTTTATTTTGAGGGCGGTAGATGTTATATCTGTTATAAAATAAAATTTTCGTAAATTGTAATTTTTTTGTGCGTATAATAAACTATATATATTATGGTGTTGTTTGAGCAAATTTTAAAAAAAAAGTGATTTTTTGTTTAAAGTAAAAAATGGATTAAAAGTGGGGAGTAAATAAATAAATAACTTTTTAAAAATGCTTCTACAAATTTAAACAAACGGTAAAAAAGCAGAAATCAGAAACAACTTCTGCTTTTTAAAAACAAGCAGGCGCTTGGATTATCTCCTGACCCGTAAACACGAAAATATCATGCATTTTTTTTACTCCCTCTGTCCCATTTAATTGTATACGTTTCTTTTCAACTGCTCGACACGTATTTCAATACTCTTATAAAATATAGTTCCGTAACTTATTTTTGAAATTTTCTTTTTCTGAATAAAAATATAACATCCAAACTTTAATTCAGAAAAAAAAAATTTAAAAATACATTACACAACTACATTTTAGAGGAGCATTAAAGTCCGTGCCGCGTCCCCGTTAGAGATGTTCAAAAAATCCGAAATCTGAAATCCGATCTGATCCGATCTGGAAAAAAATCTGAAAAATCCGATCCGAAAAAAACCCGGTCTGGCCCGGCCCGGCCCGAGGGCCTAAAACAGGCCTAATATTTTCAAAAAAACCCGGATAAAATCCGGATTTTTGAAAAATCCGGGCTTTTTATAACTAAACCGGGCCTAGTATTTTTGGAAAAGCCCGGCCCGGCCCGGCCCGATTTTT
The DNA here is from genome assembly GCF_001625215.2 of Daucus carota subsp. sativus. Classification (NCBI taxonomy): domain Eukaryota; kingdom Viridiplantae; phylum Streptophyta; class Magnoliopsida; order Apiales; family Apiaceae; genus Daucus; species Daucus carota. Next base: position 43,350,788 of record NC_030385.2, on the reverse strand, counting down.
AAAAAAGCCCGGCCCGATCTGGTTTGAAAAAAATCCGGATTTTTTTGGCCCGGTCTGGATCTGGCCCGAACAGATCTTTTGTGCATCTCTAGTCCCCGTCCCCCAATGTATACTACTCAGGGGGACGGAGGGAGTATAAAGATATGATTATTGAAAGAATGTCAGATGACAATCATAAAAATTATTGAGATTTTTAAGTGCTGCAAATTTACCTGCACCTCATATGTTGGATTAGGACATCAACTACTCTACTACTAGTGATTAACGTCCAATATTACGTTAGTAACACCAATTACTCCATCTTGATCGTATTGTAAGTAGAAGGGGTAATTAACAAATCTGTCTCTGTGATAGGTGATTATGAAAGTAACAACTCAGCTGGAGATTCGCAGGTTGCTTGAAATAAACATTTGATGCAGACAAATGAGCACAACCAACGGTGGATGTCTCACACAAAAATGTTTTCGACGGCCCTGATTAATTCCTGGTACATGAAATGACTAACGATTCTGATTTTGATGGGCCACTCACCAGTCACTGAGTTTCTCAATTCAGATGATTAAAAATGTGAAATTCTTCGTTTCTCGGGTTTGGTCAATTAGTTGATACTACTGTTTTAACAAACAGAAGCAATTGGTTGAAAACGAGTCATACCTGATTTTATAAAGCAACCAGAAACCGAGTCATGGCCGACTCAGCACCTACATAAATATTCACTAATTTTGAGTTTTTTTTCCCAAATCTTAAAATAAATAATACATAAAATGATATTTTAAATAATTACTTTCCCTAAAATCTTTATGATGTTAGGAAAGAGGGAGAACTCACCTATTTTAAAGCTCGATTTAAAGTATACCATTTTTATCTGAATCCTATTTTACTCTTAATTATTTTATAAAAAAAATGGGATAAAATGTACCTCTTGGTTACTCTATATTTTTGTGCCCTATCATTGTTTTATGATATTAAATTTTGTATCAAAATTATAATGATCAATAAATTTTGAAATATTTAAAAATTCCAAATTTAATTGGTTACCATCAATATACTTATATAAAAGGGAAGCGAGGGGCGTGTAGGTGGCGCCTCTCACATCGCTCCGTTCTATTTTTCTAATTTTTTGGAATTTTTGGTTGAAAAATATCAAAAATTAGAACTACCTTTATTAGTTTCGGATATATTAGAAGCAAGTTTTAGAATCTGATTTTGTTTTAGATTATTTATGGAATATAGTAGCTTGAAAATTTTAATCTGATTTTGTTTCTGTTTAGTTTCAAATATATTAGAAGCAAGTTTTAGAATCTGATTTTGTTTTAGATTATTTATGGAATATAGTAGTTTGAAAGTTTTAATCTTATTTTGTTTCTATATAAAGGAGAAGCGAGGGGCGTGTAGGTGGCCCCTCTCACATCACTCCGTTCTATTTTTCTAATTTTCTAGAATTTTCAAATGGAAAATATCAAAAATTAGAACTATCTTTTATAGTTTCGGATATATTAGAAGCAAGTTTCAGAATCTGATTTTGTTTCAGATTATTTATGGAATATAGCAGCTTGAAAGTTTTAATCTGATTTTGTTTCATATGATTTAATTATGGGAAAAAGTAGCACACAACTATAAATACCCCTATAAGTTGTAGGTTTTTGGATCATCTAAACACAACCTACTTTCTCTCAATACTACAACCCTACCTCTCTCTAGTGATAGTTCTCTTGCTCATTTCTAACTCAGTGGTGCCGTTATTCTGCAACGATAAGTGACGGCTATTTATACGGTATTAAAAAAAAAGTTGTTGCAAGCAAAGGTAGTTATTGACCGCTGTGCGGGAGTCGACAAATCCAAACAACATAAAGTCTATAAAGACATCGAGATACTTATATAAAGGCTGTTTATATAGTCTTGACATGATATTGATGATGATATCAATAAATTAACTATTAGTGGTGTATGTTTGTTGGTTATACTTTTATAATATTTGTTTTGTTCATCGGACATATTTATTGTTGTTGATTTTTATATGATTTACTTTGTACATAGGAAAATATTATTCATGCATCATCTGTTTGCTCCGTTCAAGCAACTTTTAAGTGAAGACTGTTCATACAGTATTAAAAAATAAAAGTTGTTACAAGCAAGGGTAGTTATAGACCGCTATTTCACGGATTTAAGTTAGATATTTTTGTGCCCAATCAATCTAAAAAAATTGGAGGAAGGTGACACTGTAAGAATATGATTACTTTTGAAAAAACACATAAAATTAAGATTCGTCGTGCTTTAAATTGTTAATTACGTGTAGAAATTTATTTTCATTTTTTCAACATGAATTATAGTTCAATTTTGCAATTTTATATATTGGTGTTGGTATTACATCAAGATTTTTATAATATAAAATTTATTTTATCCTATTAATATTAATTTTTAATCATTAATATACTTTTTATAGACAGTCATAAAATTATTACATTCTAAAAATATTAATATTAAATTATTAATATAATTTTTATAGGCTGCCGCAACGCGCGGCTTCTCAACTAGTTGATCTCTAAAGATGAGTTGAGCACCTGAGCTTCCGAAAATTTCAATCACTATTTTAAAGATAAACAGGAATTCGGAAAAAAAAAAATCCATCATTGAACTAGGCCGGACCTGAATTATCGTCCTCTCGTTTTGCCACTAATAATACTAGGGTTGGGGAAGCTAGAACTTTTAGGGTTTTATGGCGCAGAAGAAATGATTGTTCGAAGAATTCGGGATGATAGGACATGTGTGTGTACATTCTTCTTTTGAAGATATTCAAATTTCAAGCCAAGTATGATGGCCAAGGAGAATGAGCAGCTCCCTTGTGTAAAATCATGGCAAAAATAATGAAAGGGGTTAGCGTGAAAAATATATGTTTGGATCGCAGTCTTATTTTGGTAAAGAATTTCATATTTATATAATGTTTTTTTAGATAAATATTTAACACATGTTTAATATTTTTTATTCATAAAAATAAAACACTTATTTTCAGATAAAAGTATTTGAGGATCGTTTGTGTAAACTTAAATAAAGTAACTTATTATTTAAATTGATTAAATAGATTATAAGTAAGAAGTATGTCATAATTTTTAAGTTATTAAAATTATTTAGATATTCATGGCTTATGAGTTGTTTAAGTGCTTGAATAATTTGATTTATAAGTTAGCGTAGCTTAGTAATTTGATAATTAAATCTTATTTTGTTTTAAAAATTATTATAACAGCTGCATTTGCTTGGACAACATCCCTGCCTGCATAGAATCCCAGCTGGTGTGAAAAATAGATTGGAGCAGTTTCGTCGTAATTTCCTCTGGGGAGAGATACAAGGTGATAACATTGAAAAAAGAACGTTGCATTTGCTCAACTGGAATGCAGTATGCTCTTCTAAGATGGGAGGGGGGTTGGGTATTCAAAGAATTAAGGAGAGGAATTTGGCTTTCTTGGGCAAGTGGTGGTGGAAATTCCAGGTTGAGCGTGACAAAAAATGGAACAGATTACTCAGGTCCAAATATGGTGTGGTGAACTCACTAGCAGAAATCCAGGTGAAGAAATTATCCCCAATCATGAGAGACATATTGAGCGTTAAAAAATCGCATATGTATGACTCCTTGTTCCATGATTCCTGTTGGAGATGGAAGATAAAAGATGGATATTCTGTGTTTTTCTGGCATGATGATTGGGCAGGTGATGGGCCTCTGAAATTGAGCTTTCATAGGTTGTTCTCGCTATGTATTGATAAGAGCATTTCATTGGAAGGTATGTATTCATGTTTGAACGACAACCGGGTTCTAAAGGACTGTTTATGGCGTCGCAAATTGCGAGGATGGGAGTGTGAATCGTTGCATGACCTCACAGAGATTCTCAGAAAATTTGTTCCCACTACGGGTAATGATCAGGTTCTATGGTCACCAAATGCTGGGATATATTCTGTAAAGGAAGCATATCATTTATTAGTCAAATGTGAACCTTCTCGCATTATTTGGAGTACAATTTGGAGCCTAATAGCCCCAGCAAAGGTGAAATTTTTACTATGGAAAATAGAGCATAATATCGTCCCTACGAAACGGTTTCTCCAGAATCGTATTAAGAAGGGTGATGGAGTGTGTGAATGGTGTGGGACTGAGTTTGAGACGTGTTCACATATATTCTGGGAATGCCAGTTCGTGAAATCAGTTTGGAGAGAGTTATTTAGATGGTGGAATGTAAACGTTTCTCATCTAGTTCATGCATGGGGGTCCTTGACAAGGATTTTTGACTTAGTGGCTGACTCAAATTCGCACGCTGCATGGTCTGCTTCAGTTTCTGCTGCTATATGGGTAATTTGGCTAGCTCGGAATGATAATATCTTCAGGCGGGTGAAAACGAAAGTCCAGTCGGTTGTTTCTCTAACTAAAATCAGAGCTTTTGAGTGGTGTGTTAATGCAAATCTTCTTCCAAACCATTCTTTTTACTTATGGTCTATCAACCCAGTTTTCAACTCAAGGCAGTTCATGGCTCTAAAGAAGGATGCTCTTATCTCATCTCTATCTCATGATTTTGAGGTAATTATTTTCACGGATGGTGCGTGTTCTCCACAGAAATCAGGAGTGGGGGGCTGTTCTTAGATCAAAAGGGTGTGCTCCTGTATATTTTCGCAGGGCCGTCTCAACGGAGAACATGTATTTTCACAGAGTTTGAGGCTTTTCTGCTAGCATGCCGAGTTCTGAATAATCACTGGAAAAACAAAAAAGCAATTATATGCTCTGATTCCTCGTCCTTGGTTGATCAGTTCATGAAATTTAAAGTGGGCTTGTTGGGCTCACATATTCAAAACTTGGACTTCTCTAGTTATGATTTAGATTTCCATTTAATCTGGGCCAAGCACATTCATCGATCCTTAAATCAAGAAGCAGATTTCTTGGCCAAAACGGGGGCGTCAAGGAATCGTCTAGTAGCTGGCAAATAGTAGATATAGGGGCTGAACTGTTACACAATCTCCTCTATAGTGCATATCTACATGGGATTGTGTTTTAGATTGTGTAAATCTTTGAATTTGCATAGAGCTGCCAACTTTTTACTGTAGGAGCATTTTCCGTTGGTTTTAGATTTAGTCTCCTGGTTATAACCCAGGGTTGGTAACTAGAGCCGCTATATAAATTCTGGAGCTCAACAGAGGTTTTAGTCAAGCAAATACTCTGAAATCTCTCTTTCTCATAATCATGAACTCTCCTTGGATTGCTCCCGCCCACGGAATGGTTAAGGTCAACTGTCATGGGGTTGTTTTGGATGTTCCTGCAGCCAACGGGAACACTTCTAGCTTAGGAGTTATTCTCCGTAGGTTCAACGGAAAGCTCATCTCCTGTGCAGTGGGTTCGATGCCACGTCTTTCACCTCTGGGTAATCAGTTATGGGCGATTTTCAGTGGAATGCGTCGTGCTTTTCTTGGTGATTCTCGTAGGGTCATCATAGAAACTGATAACATTGAAGCTTTTGGGGCCATAAAATTCCCCAACGCAAATGCCTCGACTGAGATTTCAAGCATTGTTCAACAGATTCTGGTGCTAAAAAATAACCAGACTTGGAACTGCTATGTACGATTTGTGTATGCCAGTAGGAACAAGGTGGCTACATATCTCGCTCTCCTGGGTGCTGAGCTGTTTACCAGGGTTTTTCTCTTCTCTGAACCACTGGGACGTGCAGCAGAGCTGATGGATCTCGACCTTGGATTGGGCCCTCATGATCCTGACTTTTTGGAGATGGAGATGGCTGAGGTTGAAATGGAGCAACTGGAAGTGCTCATGGCGAATGAGGTTGATGGTCCTTTGGTGGCTGGACGTGCTGCAACCTTCTTGGCCGCTGCTAGGTTTCAGTTGGCCCCTCCAGTACAGGCAAACCAGGAACAAGACTTCCAGGATGTGGCTTATGAAGATGATCTCGACATGGACGAGGGTGCTGTGGTCATGCAGGCCTGATATGCCTCTGGTTTTTAGTTTTCGGCGTAGTATGTTTTGGAATCTTTTGTACACCCATGATAGTCCTAGTATAGATCTAGATGATTAGCTTTTCGGTTCATTCATGATATAAGCTGGAGATATGGGTGGCGTTTTGGCCGGTGTTTCTTTTGTCTCCCTCTCGGGAGTTATCTTATATTAATGAATTGCGTTTCAAAAAAAACAACATAAAAACCTATATTAATACATGAAATACTGAGCAAGATTTCCGACACCAAATGATTTAGAAGTAAAGAAACGGTGAGGAAGAGGAAACATTAAGGAAGGGGGAAAGATTCAAAGATATTAAAAGAAAGAGCTTATTGCACTTTGTAACCCCACACTTTGGCTGATTAGCAAATCAGACCCCACTGGCAGTTTGTAACCCTAATTTAGTTTCATTTAGCTTTCAGTTTGTAACCCTGGCCCACAAATCCGTTAAAAACAGCCGTTAACTTTAGCTGTTTGAGAGGTAACAGTGTGTATATTATATTCTAACAGCTATTTTACTCCACGTGACCCTTCAAAATTTATGTATCATATTTAGAATTTATTTCTGAACACACAAAACGATGTAAAACAATTTAAAATAATTTTTAAGATACGTATTTAGATTTAGAATCTGAAAATTTATATATTTTTACAAAATTGATGTAACTTATTTTAAAATTTTAAAATAAAACATATTTTAAAAATTATTTGTAATTTAATATATATTGTTTTGTGTGTTCAGAAATAATTTTAAAATATAATACATAAATTTTGAGAGATCACAGGGGGTAAGGTAACTGTTGGAAACTAATATACACACTGTTACCTCTCAAACAGTTAAAGTTAACGGTTGTTTTTAACGGATGTGTGGGCCAGGTTACAAACCGAAAGCTAAATGAAACTTAGGGTTACAAACTGTCACGTTTCAAAGTGTGGGGTCTGATTTGCTAATCAGCCAAAGTGTGGGGTTACAAAGTGCAATAAGCTCTTAAAAGAATTGTGTATTTCTTGACTTCTGCTTCGGCCTTGTGGGAGCATCTCCAAACACTTACTCTAAAAAAAAAAATAAAGAGTTTGAGGAAAAATAGAGCTCCAATATATTTTTAATAGTTCCTAAATTACTAGAAATATCTTTTTTTACCTCTCTTTTAAGAGTCATCACACCACATGACTCTCATCTTTGCTAATTTCAATTTGAATTATTATTATAAATTTCAAATAAGAATTAAACATAATGTTAAGGTAGACTATAAAGAATATTGTTGTAATTCACACTCCTAATAATATACTATTAACCAACTAGTAGTTTAATATTTTATATTATATTTAGAAGTCAAATAGGAGATTAATGAAGATGATGTGATAATGTACAAGAAGAGCTTTTACTTTTTACCCAGACAAGTTTTAAAATTTTAAGGCCGCTTATTTTTTAAATATGCTCCGATTTACTTTGTCCAAACCCCCACATAATTATCTATTTTTTCATAAATAAGTGATTTACTTTTTAAAAATAAAATAAATCAAACAAGATATTATAATGCAATTAAAATAAATATAGAGATGTAAGATATTCAAGTATTAATAATTTTTTTAACGAGAATGAATTGAATATCATCAATTAAATCACAAATTGGATTGATTTAATATTACAACTTCTCCACACTTATGATCAACTAGTTGAAAAGCCGCGCGTTGCGGCGGCCTATAAAAATTATATTAATGATTGAATATTAATATTTGTAAAATGCAATAATTTTGTAGGATAAAATAAATTTTATATTATAAAAATCTTGATGTAATACCAATACTAATATATAAAATTGCAAAATTGGACTATAATTCATGTTAAAAAATGAAAATAAATTTCTACACGTAATTAACAATTTAAAACACGACGAATCTTAATTTTATTTGTGTTTTATTTTGAAAAGTAATCATGTTCTTGCATTGTCACCTTCCTCCAATTTGTTTGGATTGATTGTGCACAAAAACATCTAACTTAAATTTGTGAGAAAGCGATCCATAACTACTTTGTAACAACCTTTATTTTTTAATACTGTATAAACAGTCTTCACTTAAAAGTTGCTTGAACGGAGCAAACAGATAATGCATGAATAATTTTTTCATGTGTACAAAGTAAATTATATAAAAATTAACAACAACAAACATGTTTGATGAACAAAACAAATATTATAAAAGAATAACCAACAAATATACATCACTAATAGTTAATTTATTGATATCATCCATCAATACCATGTCAAGACTATATTCTTCTCCCGTGTTTGGATTTGTCGATATCCACATAGCGATCTATAACTACCTTTGCTTGCAACAACCTTTATTTTTTTTAATACCGTATAAACAACATTCACTTATCGTTGCAGAAGAACGGCACCACCGAGTTAGAAATCGAGCAAGAGAACTATCACCAAAAAGAGGTAGAGTTATGGTATTGAGAGAGAGAGAGAGAGTAGGCTGTGTTTAGATGATCCAAAACCCTACAACCTATAGGTGCAGAGAGACTTGTGTGCTACTCTTTCCCATAATTAAATAATGTGAAACAAAATCAGATTAAAACTTTCAAGCTGCTATATTCCATAAATAATCTGAAACAAAATCAGATTCCGAAACTTGCTTCTAATATATCCGAAACTGAAAAAGGTAGTTCTAATTTTTGATATTTTTCATCCGAAAATTCCAGAAAATTAGAAAATTAGAAAAATAGAACGGAACGATGTGAGAGGCGCCGCCTACACGCCCCTCGCTTCTCGTTTATATAGAAACAAAATCAGATTAAAACTGTCAAGCTGTTATATTCCATAAATAATCTGATACAAAATCAGATTCTAAAACTTACTTCTAATATATCCGAAACTAAAAAAGGTAGTTCTAATTTGTGATACTTTTCATCCAAAAATTCCAAAAAAATTAAAAAAATAGAATGGAGTGATGTGAAAGGCGCCACCTACACGCCCCTCGCTTCTCCTTTATATAAGTACTAGTTGAGAAGCCGCGCGTTGCGGCGGCCTATAAAAATTATATTAATGATTCAATATTAATATTTGTAGAATAAAATAATTTTGTGGCTGTCTATAAAAATTATATTAACATTTCAAAATTAAAATCTGTAGAATAAAATAATTTTATATTATAAAAATCTTGATGTAACACCAATACTAATATATAAAATTGCAAAATTGGATTATAATTCTTGGTGAAAAAATGAAAATAAATTTATACAGGTAATTAACATTTGAAGCACGACGAATCTTAATTTTATTTGTGTTTTTTTTAAAGTAATCTTGTTCTTACATTATCACCTTCCGCCAATTGTTTTGGATTGATTGTGCACAAAAACATCTAACTTAAATTCATGAGGTTTTAGTATTGAGAGAGAGGAGTTTGTGTTTAGATGATCCAAAACCTTGAGTTATTTATAGGTGCAGAGAGACTTGTGTGCTACTCTTTCCCATAATTAAATAATATGAAACAAAATCAGATTAAAACTTTCAAGCTACTATATTCCGTAAATAATCTGAAACAAAATTAGATTCTGAAACTTGTTTCTAATATACCCGAAACTAAAAAAGATAGATCTAATTTTTGATATTTTTCATCCAAAAATTCCAGAAATTAGAAAAATCAAACGGAGCGATGTGAGATGTGTCACCTACACTGTTAGGAATCAATAATTTTTGATGATAACATAAACATTTTGTAACATGTCTTACTTAGAACCTTTATCAAATTTCAGTTGTAATTGTTATGTTTCTTGTCTTTGGGAATTATCAACGGATGGGTAGAATAGGATGGCTAATTGTAAATATCCAATGCCATGTAATTTTATCTAAGTGAAGGATATTCAACTGATGAGATGTAACTATTCAACTGATGAAGACTGGATGATGTTTCAACTGATGAAAATCAAGCATTCAACTGAAGACAAAGTGTTCAACTGATGATGCTGAGGAATTCAACTGATGAGACTGGAACAGCATTCAACTGATGAAGTTTGTAATTCATTCAACTGATGAGCCGGGCATTCAACTGATGAAGTCAAGAGCAGTTGAAAGTAACCAGAACTTTCAACTGATGAAGCAAAGAGCAGTTGAAAGTGACTAGAGCTTAAGTCTGACAAATCACATGGATCGAATTACACTAAAATAGACATGGAAGCCTAATTAGGAAAATAAAGAAGAAGCAGAAACATACTTATCTCATGCAGTGCAATCTGGATCAAATCAAGATGATGGTCAAAGATGAAGACATCTCAGAAAGCATGCATAAGACAAAGTTGTGCAGCATTGTTTTTAGATTAGAGTGCATTTTGTATTCTAGCTAGAAGCTTTGTAAAACTTGGAGTATATAACCAAGTTAGTAGCATCAGTTGAACTTGTTCAAATTACTTGAGAGAAAAATCTGAGAGTTAGAACTTGTTGAGTGATGAACCAGCAGCTGTGCGAATTGTAAACAATCCACAGATTCTTCTATATAAAATCTCACGGGTGGATCATTCAATCCACCCGTATTTTTAATACTTGGTGTTTTTCTGTTTACTGTGTTTTAGTGTATCATCCTTGAATCTTTTAAATTTGTAAAAGATTGTATTCAACCCCCCCCTTCTACAATCTTTCTCATAGTTGGTGTAAAATAACAATTGGTATCAGAGCGAGGTTCCCAACAAACAGGGAAAAAGATCAACACTGCTAGAGAAAGATGGGAAAGAAGGATGCTGGAGTGAAGATTCCTGTTCTTGACAAAGACAACTATTTTCACTGGAAAGTGAGAATGCATCTGCATCTGTTGTCCATTGATGAAAGCTATGTGAACTGCATTGAAAAAGGACCTCATGTCCCCATGAAGGTCTGCACAAGCATGGGAGCTGATGGTGAAGACATGGTAGGTAAGATGATTCCAAAACCTGTCCATGAATATTCTCAAGAAGATACTGAGGAGGTGCACAAGGACAAGAAAACCATGAACCTTCTGTTCAATGGTTTGGATCAAGAAATGATTGATAGTGTTATTAGCTGCACAAGTGCCAAAGAAGTTTGGGACACCATCAGGACCATCTGTGAAGGGAATGAGCAAGTAAGAGAGAACAAAATGCAGCTTCTGATTCAACAATATGAGTCATTCCATTTCAAGGCTGGTGAAAGTTTGAGTGATACATTTAACAGATTTCAAAAACTGTTAAATGGTCTAAAGCTCTTTGGAAGAGTATATCAAGTTAAGGATTCAAACCTGAAATTCTTAAGAGCTCTTCCCAAAGAATGGAAACCCATGACAGTCTCTCTCAGAAACACACAAGAGTTTAAAGACTATACTCTAGAGAGACTGTATGGAACCTTAAAGACTTATGAGCTTGAAATGGAACAAGATGAAGAGATTGAGAAAAGCCAAAAGAAAGGGCATTCATCTGTGGCTCTAGTTGCATCTCTGGAGGACACTGTCAAGGACAAGGGAAAGTCTCAAGTTGAAGAAACTGAGAAGTTGGTCAAAGAGGAGAGCTCAGAGTCAAGCAAAGGAAGAAGAAAGGAGAAAGAAGTAGCTGACTCTGGTGAAGAAAGTGATGGAATTGATGAGCATCTAGCCTTCTTGTCAAGAAGATTCTCCAAACTGAAATTCAAAAAGAATTTTAATTCTGCAAAATCTTTTAAAGGCAATCCCAAGTCTGATAGAAGCATGGTAGACAGATCAAAATTCAAGTGCTTCAACTGTGGGAATGCAGGTCACTTTGCAAATGAGTGCAGAAAGCCTAAAGTTGAGAAGAAGTCAAGTGAAAACATTGACTACAAAAAGAAATATTATGAACTTCTCAAACAAAAGGAAAGAGCATTCATCACAAAGGATGATTGGGCAGCTGGAGATGATTCTGATGAAGAGGAGGAGTTTGTCAATCTAGCTCTAATGGCCAACTCCACAGATCAAGAAGAAAACACTGGAAGCAGTAGTCAGGTATTCACTACAAACCTAGTTGAGTTAACTAAAGATGAATGCAATGCTACCATTAATGAAATGTCTACTGAACTGTATCATTTGCATGTTTCTTTAAAATCTCTTACTAAGGAAAACAGTAGAATTAAGGAAGCTAACACCTTTCTTAGTGATAGAAACAGTGCCTTAGAAGCTCAATTTATTGAATTTGAGAAGCTGAAGATTGAGTGTCAGACAGCCAAGGATGATCTCTTGGTTGTTCTGAAGAGAGAAGAGGTCATAAGAAAGCAGCTTGATAAGGAACAAGAGATCATTGCCAAATGGAAATCTGGTAGAGATGTTTCCACCAATATCATTAACATGCAAGGCAGAGAAACCTTTGTGGAGAATGAATGGAAGAGGAATAAGAAAGTGCTTAAGATATCTGAGAACAGTTCAGGTGATGAGAATACTGATGATGATCATCAGTTGAAGAACAAAGTCTCAACTGATGAGAGTCATCAGTTGAACAAAAACTCATCAGTTGACAAGAATGTTCTCAAGAAGCTTAACAAGAAATATGGTCCTGTTAAAAAGAATTTTGTTAAAGGTGAGAATAGTTCTTCTGAGACCAGTGATAGTGTTAATAACACTCTTCATTCTAGTAACAAGAACAAGAAGAAGTTGGATACTAGTGAGCATAAATCTGAGGAGACTAAAAAGAAGAAAGGAAATAGAAATGGCAAAATAGGAGTTAACAAGCACACCAATTACACTCCCCATGCTAGTGCTCTTAGGAAAACCTGCAGTAAGTGTGGTAGTGTAAATCATTTATCTGCTAATTGTAAAACTGTGATTGCTCCTAATTTGTCTTTGCCTATTCCTATGACATCTGTTCCTCACATGAATTTATCTGCTATGAATATGATGCCTGGTTTATTGCCTCACAATCCTTATTCTCAGCCTAACATGCCATATATGTTCAATCCTTATTTCAATGCCTTTAACATGCCTCAATTTCATTCAAACTTGCATGGAATGAACAATGTATGCATGCCTCAAAGGCCTGTGTTTGAAAACAAAGTTGATATTCCAGTTTCTCAACCAAAACCAAAGATTGAACCTATTCAATCCAAGGAAAAGGTTGAGAAGGTGGAAAAGGTTGCTAAGACTAACAAATCTGGACCCAAAGCAATTTGGGTACCAAAATCAACTTGATCTGTTTGTGAAATGTGTGCAGGGAAACCACAAGAAGAATTTGTGGTACTTGGATAGTGGATGCTCCAGGCACATGACTGGTGATTCCTCCCTGCTCACAAAGTTTGTGGAGAAAGCTGGCCCTAGCATTACCTTTGGAGATGACAGCAAAGGATATACTATGGGATATGGCTTGATTGCTAAAGAGAATGTCATCATTGATGAAGTTGCATTGGTGTCTGGTCTTAAGCACAACTTGCTTAGCATCAGTCAGCTCTGTGACAAAGGTTACAAAGTCAATTTCACTCCTGCAGCCTGTGTTGTCACCAAAGGAGATGACAACAATGTGGTTCTGATTGGACAAAGAAAAGGAAATGTGTATGTAGCTGACTTCAATTCTGTCAAGTCTGAATCTATCACTTGCCTTCTCAGCAAAGCAAGCTCAGATGACAGTTGGCTATGGCATAAGAGATTGTCTCATCTAAATTTCAAAACCTTGAATGAGTTAGTAAAGAAGGACTTGGTAAGAGGTCTACCAAAGCTGGAATTCTCAAAAGATGGACTTTGTGGAGCCTGTCAGCTAGGAAAGCAAAAGAGAAGCTCTTTCAAAAGCAAGACTCTTTCATCAATTGTGAAGCCCCTTCAGCTCTTGCATATGGATTTGTTTGGACCAGTCAACATCATGTCTATTTCAAAGAAGAAATATTGCCTAGTGATTGTTGATGATTTTTCAAAATTCACTTGGACTTTCTTCTTGCATTCTAAGGATGAAGCTGGGAAAATCATCATCAATCATATCAAGGCATTAAACAACAATCCAGATGTCAAAGTTGGAAGGATAAGAAGTGACAATGGGACAGAATTCAAGAATTCTGTGATGAAAGAATTTTGTGAAGGAGAAGGAATTATTCATGAGTTCTCTGCACCAAGAACTCCACAACAAAATGGTGTTGTTGAAAGGAAGAATAGAACTCTTATTGAGGCTGCAAGAACCATGATTAATGAAGCTCAACTTCCAACCTATTTTTGGGCTGAAGCTGTGAACACTGCTTGCTTCACTCAAAACATTTCACTAATTACCAAACCTCATAATCTAACTCCCTTTCAACTCTTCAAAGGAAAGAAGCCAACAACTAGCTTTCTTCATGTATTTGGATGCAAGTGTTATGTTCTAAGAAATCAAGGTGAAAATCTTGGAAAATTTGAGGCCAAGGCAGATGAAGCTATTTTTGTTGGATACTCTGATGGAAAATCATTTAGAGTATATAATCTGAGAACCAACATTGTTATGGAATCAATCCATGTGGTTTTTGATGATAAGAAGATTCAAGGATTCTCAGATGAAGGATTTCATGATAATCTCAGATTTGAAAATGAAGGTGAAGGTGATCTGTATGACAGTGATGATGATGATGACATTATTCAAAATGTTGGAATTAATCCTGGAATTAATATTCCAACTGATGACTCTCTAGTGCAAGGAACAACTGCAACTGGAAATTCAACTGAAGCATCAGTTGAAACTACATTGGAGGGATCAGTTGAAACACCTCAAGGATCATCAGTTGAAAGAATGTCTCAAAGTTTCAATCAGTCTAGAAATAATGAGATGTCAAATTTAGGGGGAGCTTTCCAACATGGAAACCTGAACTTCAACAATGAAGCCACATCATCAAGACAATCACTTCCACCACAAAGAAAGTGGACAAGGGATCATCCTTTTGAGCTAATTATTGGAGATGCAAATGCATCTGTACAAACAAGAAGAGCAACTCAAGATGAGTGTTTGTACAGTGCATTCCTTTCACAGGATGAACCTAAAGTCATAGAAGATGCTCTCAAAGATGCTGATTGGGTTCTTGCTATGCAAGAAGAATTAAATCAATTTGAGAGAAACAATGTTTGGAAGCTGGTGCCTAAGCCTAAAAATAAAACAATTGTAGGAGTAAGGTGGGTATTCAGAAACAAGGTGGATGAGAATGGAGTTGTCACCAGGAACAAGGCCAGACTTGTTGCTAAAGGATACTCTCAATCTGAAGGAATTGATTTTGATGAGACCTTTGCACCAGTTGCAAGACTGGAAGCAATAAGAATGTTCCTAGCTTATGCTGCTCATGCCAACTTTAAAGTTTATCAAATGGATGTCAAGAGTGCTTTTCTAAATGGTGAACTGGAAGAGGAGGTATATGTCAGTCAGCCTCCTGGTTTTGAAGATCCAGAATTTCCAGAGTATGTTTACTTTTTATTAAAAGCACTCTATGGACTAAAGCAAGCACCAAGGGCATGGTATGACACTCTGTCTCAATTCTTATTAGATAATCATTTTTCCAGAGGAACTGTGGATAAAACACTATTTTACAGAAATGTAAATGGTGCCTTTATTCTGGTTCAAATTTATGTAGATGATATAATTTTTGGTTCTACAGATGAGAAACTTTGCAAGAAGTTTGCTAATCTTATGAAGAGTCAGTATGAAATGAGCATGATGGGAGAGCTCACCTACTTTCTTGGTTTACAAGTTAAACAAGTAAAGGAAGGTATATTCATAAATCAAACTAAGTACATCTATGATCTACTTAAAAAGTTTGATTTATTGGATTGCAAAGAAGCTAAGACTCCCATGCCAACAGCCACCAAATTAGAGTTAAGTCCTAATGAGAAATCTGTGGACATCTCTAATTATAGAGGCATGGTTGGTTCTCTTTTATATCTGACAGCTAGTAGACCAGATATTATGTTTTCTACATGCCTCTGTGCTAGATTTCAATCTGATCCTAAAGAATCACATCTTATTGCTATAAAAAGAATATTCAGATATCTTAAGGGAACACCAAATCTTGGCATTTGGTACCCTAAAGACTCTGGATTTGATCTAATTGGATATTCAGATGCTGATTTTGCAGGATGCAAAATTGATAGAAAAAGTACAACAGGCACATGTCAATTTCTTGGTGACAGACTGATTTCTTGGTTTAGCAAAAAGCAAAATTCTGTATCAACCTCTACAGCTGAGGCTGAGTACATTGCAGCTGGAAGCTGTTGTGCACAATTATTGTGGATGGGAAATCAATTACTTGATTATGGATTAAACCTCTCAAAAATCCCAATATTTTGTGACAACACCAGTGCTATTGCTATAACTGAAAATCCAGTACAACACTCAAGAACCAAGCACATTGACATCAAATACCACTTCATAAGGGAACATGTGATGGCTGGTACTGTTGAAATGCATTTTGTTCCAAGTGAAGAACAAATTGCAGATATCTTCACAAAGCCTCTTGATGAATCCACATTCACAAGGTTGGTGAGTAAATTAGGTATGTTAAATTTCTCCTAATTTAGAGTGAATTTTTCTGTAATTTGGCAGCCAGAATTTGATTAATTTTGATTTATCAAAATTGAATTAATTATAATTCTGGATAAAATCTATAATATTTCAACTGATGAACTAGTGAAATTGTTTCAACTGATGTTTGACACAATATCCTCCTGCGCTGTTTTTCATTCAACTGATGACACCAGTTGAAGACGCCTTCAACTGATCTTCATCAGTTGAATAGGAAGTTTAAAGAGGCGCTTATTTCATCCGTTGAAAGTATTATCAGATCTGAGCCGTTGAAATTTCTTTTGTCTCTCACCTACTTTATACACACGATCGTGTGTGTAATTTTTGTAGAGTTCAATAAGAGTAATTTCTTCTCAACGGTAATTTCTCAGCCAATCACAGCAATTTTCTGAGAAAGTATTTAAGTGTTTTAATCTATTTTCATTTCTTTTCATCTTACTCTTTCGAATTCTCAAAGCTCTCTTCTCTCTCTGTGCAAAAACAAGTTCTAATTCTTCTTCAAGCTTTCTCTGTAACTGCAATGGCACCAATGAAGAAGTACACTGCACCAAGTGGGTTTATCTATGAGAAGAACAACTTTGCGTCATTTGTGGATACCAAGGCTGTGGAGGAGAAAGAGTATCACAGGATGATGGAGTTCATCAAGTCAAGCCAGCTCTCTTATGCTATGACTGAAGCTCCCATCATCTACCATGAAATAGTTGAGGAAATGTGGACCTCTGCAGAGTTTAATAGTGAGCATGAAACTCTAACTTTCTCTGTCAATAATAAATCTTACTCTGTTAATGCTGATGTTATGAAAGCATGCTTTAAGATTCCTGAAAATACTGTTTTATCTTTGCCTAGTGATAATCAGTTGGTTAATTTACTTTATGCCATGAATTATGTTTTGCCAACTGATGCCTTAGGTAAAATAGAAAGAAGGGGTCTTAGGAGAGAATGGAGTTATTTATGTGATGCTTTTATTAAGGCATTTTCTGGTAAGATTAGTAATTTCAATGCTCTTACTTCCCAGATCTTACAAATGCTTTACATGTACCTGACTAATGAATATTTCAACTTTGGTGGTTTGATGATCCAAGAAATTGGGGAGAAACTAGGTGATAAAACTGATAGACCTAGGAATATATATTATGTCAGATTTCTTATGATGCTAGCTAATCATCTCAATGATAAGCTAGTTATTACTAACAAGGAAGCCAAGCTTCCCAGTTTTGTGCAGGAAAAGAGAGTCTTTAAAGACCTCTTTAGGATGAATTTATACCCCTCCTTGGAGGTGGTGTACCTGCCAACAATGGAGGCTGGAAAGCACAAAGAGGTACATGGCTTTCCTACTACTCTCTCTCAACCCTCAACTTCTTTGCTTTCTGCTATCAGGGCTGTTGAAGAGGCCCATCAACAGCCTACACAAGTAGCAAAACCCTCTAAAACCAAGTCTTCTAAACCAACCTCAGATGCCTCCCAAAAGGCATCTGTTGTAAAAACTAAGAAACACAAGCCTGAGGGGAGTGTGATTGGAGGAAGTAAGGGGGAGGGAAAGGGTGATCATCAAAGAAACCCTAAGGATAAGGATGGAGAGGTGAGTGCTAACCAGCCTAGCCACTCTGCAGTCTCCCAAAAGACTGTAGATGTTAATATGGATTTAAGCACATCCCTAGCAGCATCCTCCCAAAAGGATGTTGTTATTGAAAACAGTCCTCAGCCAAGGACACAGTCAAAAAGGGGGAGGGACACCACTTCTTCACCTGTTAAAGCCTATGGGAGAAAGAAGAAAAGAAGTGATGAATCAAAGCACTCTGCACACACACAGGAATGTATTCCTGTCATTTCTCAAATTCAGATTGATGTGACTCCAATAAATGTGGAGTCACAGCCCCCTTCTTCAGTAAATCCAATTACCCATATTCATGATCTTACTATTTCTACAACTCAAACACAATCCCCAACCTCTTCTGTGGATGTGGAATTGATTCACACCACACTTGTAAATTCTCCATCTTTAGATTTCATGGAGAAGTCCCCCTCTGAGATTGATCATCATCACTTTGATGATTTGTTGGATCTTTCTCTTCCAATTCCTTCTTTTGTGAAAGTGTGCTCTGTGGATATACCATTAAAATCAATCACCACAGACTCAACTATCACAGCCTCTAAACCTATTTCTTCATTTTCTTCAACTGATCTTTCTCATCAGTTGACAAGTGTTTGTCCTTCAACTGATCTGCTTAACAGCTCTCATCAGTTGAATGCCTCCTTTACTCATGTTTCAACTGATGTCTCTCATCAGTTGACAACTGCTACTACTTCAATTACTTTACCTTCTTCTACAGCAGTTGATCACATGGTAGCACAAACACTTTTAGGATTGAGTGGAGTGAGCTATGGAGTGGAGAGGCAGCCTAGTGAGCTGGCAAAAGGAGAGGGTGTGGAGAGTCTGGCATTTTCTTCTAGCCAGGAAAAAGGAGAGGATATGAGTGACCCTTTAGTAAGGGTAAGTGAGGGAGAGGTGAGTTGTGTGGTGAGCCAAGGGGAGCCCTTGATGCAAGAAAAGAGAGATAATGAGAGAAATGCAGGTGTCAATGAAGGGTTTAGTGAACAAGAGATTCAAGCTGAATATAGATCCATATTGGATAGTGTTTCACTAGACCCTGAGACTTTTACTCATGGAATGTCTTCCATTCAAGATTTTGCAAGATTGGATAATCAAGCAGCTGAGAGGCACCTTAATCTGATTCACACTACATCTTCCATGCTTAGAGCAAAGGAGGCATTTACAGCTCTGCCTGCCAATGCTGGAGATGATTTTCAGTATGATGATAGTGATGAAGACCTCAATGATGCTCTTGAGGAATCTCTTGGTGAACAACCTACAACTTCTCTGCCTTCATGGCTCTCCATGCAGTCTGCCAATGCAATTGTTGTTAGCATGGAGCTGGAAAGGCAAGCCTCCACTCTTCTTCAATCACAACCTGGAAGCTCATCCTCCTCTCAAGCCATCTCTGCCACCATTGCCAGTCAAGCTCTGGAAAACCTCAAGCTTCACAAATATCAATCTCTCCACTTTCAGAAAGAGATAGAGCATCTCAATTGTCTCATTGCCTCTGTTAAGACTGATCTGACCAAACAAATTGATGAAAAGCTTCCAGCTCAGGTCAAATCAGCTATTTCTGGTTCTGAGCAAAAACAACTGCAATTGGAAAAGCAAGTAGAAGCTCTGGAAGGCAATGTCTATATCTTAAACTCTAGAATGGATGAGATGTTGCAGCATCAAAGAATTCAGACTGGACTCCTTCAACATCTTCTTCTTGCCTCTGGTGCTTCTCTTCCCAGTCCATCCCTTACACTTGCTGCTAACAAAAAGGGGGAGAAAGAATTACCAACTCCTGCAGAATTGATCAGTCAAATTCCTCCTCCTTTCCACACTGAAAGGGAAAAGCAAAAGATTGAAAGGATGAAAGAATTGGACTCCATTGCAAAGAGAGTGGCTCAATTGGGCAAGAAATCATCTACATCTTCTACAGCCACCACAGCTCAAATCTCTTTTCCAACCACAACCACAATTCTCAGGGTAATCACACCTGAGATTGTTATTCCCTCCAAGACAGAAAAGGGTGAGCCATCATTTTTGAATGAGTTCAAGCCAATTCTGTTTCCAAACAATTGTGGTTACTCCAGGCCTGGAAAAGACTCAAGCTCAATCTACTTTCCACTAGCCAGGCCTGACAAAAATGATTACAAGCTTTTGGGCCAAGAAATCAAAAGTTATAAAGACTGTGCAGATGTGGCCTTAAAGGCTCATTTTGCCATCATCCATAGAGAAGGCCAGAAGCTGTTTATTGGAACTGGCCATCCTCACTACTCATTTGCAAAAGCTGAAGAGGTGGCCAGAGAATGTGAAAAAGAGGAGTTTGAATCCCAACTCACTTTAAATCAAATAGAGGTTGATGAAAGGTATGCTATTGAGCTGGAAGAGGAGTTGGCAGCTGAGCTTTTAAATGAGGAAAGATTGCCTCTTGAATCTTCTCCAAAGAAAAAGAGAGTCAAATCTAAGACTAAGATGCCTGAGGCAGCCAAGAGAAGAGAAGAAGTGCCAGAAAAGCCTATCTCAAAGCCTTCTTCTCCAATCAAGGACACCACAGTGGTACATCCAGATGTCAACTTCCATGATGAGCCAATAATGCCAAAGGAGGAGCCAGTTGACTTGGAAGATATCCCAATTCCAGCTTTTCTTGTTCAAGAACCTTCCAAGCCAAAGAAGAAAGTCAAATCTGTGGCTAAAAGGATGGCTAACCCTCCTAAACCTCCAAAAGAACCTGAGAACCCTGATGACTATCTCATCATTGCTAACATTGAAGAAATTTCTGAGTTGGATCTGGAGCTGGATGATCTTCAAGAAGTAAGAGGAATAGAAGCAACTTCAAAGTTACCTGAAAGATTGGTATTCTCTTACAAAAACAAGGGTGATGTCATCTGGCCTCTTCACAGAGTTCTGAATTCTGAGGGATTCAGTTCTCTAACAAAAATATATGGATCTATGAAGAGGACTGGAGGATTTACACCACCTGCAAAGCAAATGGTACTAAAGAGAATCCTTGAGATCAGGAAGGAATGGAACTCAGATGCTAGTCTACAAAGAAGGCTGAAAATTCCCTACACTGGAAAGAAAATTCATCATGAACCTACTCCAGTTATGGAATTTAGGGACAATCAAGGTGTTAGGAGATTTTTCAGACCTAAAGATCAACTCAAGGTTGCTAGCTTGAATACTCTGAAGACTCTCCAATCCAAGCTCAACAGACAAGATAGTGATGAAGAATGGTTCTACAGGATCTTTCAGAAGCAAATTAATATTCTTGAAGAAAAACTTAAGTCCAGAAGAAGAAGATCTTCTAGGAACAAGTAACTGCTCAGTCTAGAGGAGCATAATCATCTGTAATCTTTTCTAACTCTTGTATTTAAATTCTGCATTTTATTTTATTAATGTTTTTGTTATCATCAAGTGTAGAATTTATGTCTGCATCTTCTCCAGTCATAAATTGGGGGAGATTGTTAGGAATCAATAATTTTTGATGATAACATAAACATTTTGTAACATGTCTTACTTAGAACCTTTATCAAATTTCAGTTGTAATTGTTATGTTTCTTGTCTTTGGGAATTATCAACGGATGGGTAGAATAGGATGGCTAATTGTAAATATCCAATGCCATGTAATTTTATCTAAGTGAAGGATATTCAACTGATGAGATGTAACTATTCAACTGATGAAGACTGGATGATGTTTCAACTGATGAAAATCAAGCATTCAACTGAAGACAAAGTGTTCAACTGATGATGCTGAGGAATTCAACTGATGAGACTGGAACATCATTCAACTGATGAAGTTTGTAATTCATTCAACTGATGAGCCGGGCATTCAACTGATGAAGTCAAGAGCAGTTGAAAGTAACCAGAACTTTCAACTGATGAAGCAAAGAGCAGTTGAAAGTGACTAGAGCTTAAGTCTGACAAATCACATGGATCGAATTACACTAAAATAGACATGGAAGCCTAATTAGGAAAATAAAGAAGAAGCAGAAACATACTTATCTCATGCAGTGCAATCTGGATCAAATCAAGATGATGGTCAAAGATGAAGACATCTCAGAAAGCATGCATAAGACAAAGTTGTGCAGCATTGTTTTTAGATTAGAGTGCATTTTGTATTCTAGCTAGAAGCTTTGTAAAACTTGGAGTATATAACCAAGTTAGTAGCATCAGTTGAACTTGTTCAAATTACTTGAGAGAAAAATCTGAGAGTTAGAACTTGTTGAGTGATGAACCAGCAGCTGTGCGAATTGTAAACAATCCACAGATTCTTCTATATAAAATCTCACGGGTGGATCATTCAATCCACCCGTATTTTTAATACTTGGTGTTTTTCTGTTTACTGTGTTTTAGTGTATCATCCTTGAATCTTTTAAATTTGTAAAAGATTGTATTCAACCCCCCCCTTCTACAATCTTTCTCATAGTTGGTGTAAAATAACAATTGGCCCCTTGCTTCTTGATAAGTGGTATTTATACACACTTATAGGCCTTCATTTCCACTTAAATTGGTTGGTTGTACTTAAGTGTTTAGTGTCTTTTGATGTGTTTTTATTGTTTTTCTGTACAGGTCACGAGTTGAGGTGATGAAGTGATTTTCTATCATTTTAGATTGTTTCTGGTGCATTATTTGCAAGAATGGAGAATTGTGGATTCATCAAGACTTGGGATTTTGTGGGTACATCTTCTACAAACCCTCACGAGAACACACTCGTCCACTAGAGCTATCTAGGGGTTTAAAGGGCTTGTTGCATGTGCTAAATGCAACCGTGATCACCTACGGAAGTGGTACTAGGAGCGAGGAAGGACATACACGCGAGAACGAGCTGAAAACGAAGAAACAGGGCTGCCATCACAGTCAGTAGCGCGCCCGCGCTAACTTATAGCGCGCCTGCGCTATCCTCGGGTCAACTAGCGCGCCTGCGCTAGTTTAGCGCGGTGGCGCCCAGCAGAAACTCCCCGGGCCGATTTTTACAGCTTTTCTGATGGATTTTCGCAGCGGTCGAGGCCCGATTGACTTAGTTAATGTATTTTAATTTCTCGTGTGTAAAAACCCTAGCCTCCAAGTAGTTTTTAGCAGAGAACAATATCATACTTAATTTCAAGCACATTATCAGTTTGTATTAGATCGTTCTTTGCGAGGAAGTGACAGTTTCGAGCGAGTTCGTGAACAGCAATCTGTAACGTGTGATCTTTATTATTAATTCAAGCATTTTTATTCCATTTAATTCTTGTCTTTTATTTACCATGTTATCATTAGAACCCATGATGTCGATTAGTTCGATCATGAACTAACCGCCTTCATGGGATTCTAATGGATTTATCGATGTAGTCTAGTAACGAATGTAATTACTTGATTGTGTGACATACGTTGATTTCTTTACATGAGCCGTGCTTATTCTTCTTAGGAGCGTAGCTAACTTCTAAGTTGTTTGTTAATTCTTTCTGAAGCGAGAGTGGATGATTGAATTTAGAACTATGCCATGTAAACATAGGATTATGTGAATGAAACATAATTTGTGGTAGACTTGAACTATTTTTATCACCCTATGTAATCACGATAGACGACTTGTTATTAAACCTCTCTGCTTACACTACCGCTATAGAGATATAGGGTCTGAGCTTTGTTGGTGTCCATGAGATTTCTATCTTAATTGTGGATTTTGATTGGTATGATATGTGTGCAACGAGAGTTGGCATGTATTACTTTCGTGTTGTCTGATTAGGATCAACAGTCGCATGTTACTTAGTAATTTCAATTCTGGATGAATTCGATAATGAAGTTAGAATCCCATGTGTTTTCCTATTCTGAATTTGATTAGTAATTTTAGTTATTAGTATAAAAGAAACCCATCCTTGTTAATTGTCTTAGTAGTGAAAATTGATCATACATTGTTGCATAGGTGCGTATTCTTAATTCACCAGTCTCTGTGGGAACGAACAAATATATTACTTATGATCACGTGCGCTTGCGTGTAGATTTTTGCGAACAAGTTTTTGGCGCCGCTGCCGGGGACTCGGTGTTAATTAATTAGTTTACGTACTTGTCGTCAGTGTGCATTAAAATTCACTGACTCGGATTCTTTTCTCACTTTTCTTAGTTGTTGTTGTATCTATTGTTTTTGTTTAGTTATTTATAATGTTTCCTTTGCCTCCTTGGGACTTCAGTTCCAAGTGAGGTAGCTTTTACTGCGTTCTTGGCTGTGTTTGTGCTGTTACAGGGTTACAATGGAAGAAGTCGATACCTTTGCACTTCTATCTTCCATAGTTGAGGCATATTCGTCGAAAGCTACAGAGCCGACCTTGTATCCGATGAGTGTCGATGAGATGTCACAAGTTGCCCCTACAACATACAGCTTCTGTCAAGTTTGTGGTGTTCAGGGTCACTATAGTTATGAATGCTCTTATAACCACTTCAACTCTCAGAATACTCAGTCGGGACATGGATATAATTATCAAGAAGGATATGAGTACAATCAGTATTCTAATTCTTATGATCAAGAATGGATGGATCAACCAGATTTCTCTTACATGGACAACAATTTTGGTGATTTCCCATATCATGGTCAACATCAATTTCAAGAACAAAAATTTCAGCAACAATGTTATGAAGAACCTCCAATGCAACAATATGATCAGTTTGAGCAACAGTATTATCAGCCTCAATATGAGCAACCACAATCTCAACAGTATCAATATCCTCAAGTACAAGATCTACAGGTTCCTCAACCCACTGTAGAAGTGCTTTCTGATCAAACAAATGAGGTATATGATATGTTGGTAAACATAAACAAGACGCTTAAGGACCTCAAGGCTACACAACTGATGATGGAGGCTCGACTTGAGCGGTTAGCTAGTTCTTTTACTGTCGAACAACCCGATTCTTCTCCACTTATAGCCACCCAAGTTGAAGATGACATAAATGCTACCATTCTTACAAATGATGGAAATTGTGATAGTTTTTCGACCTGGGATGATGATGTGCCTATTAATAAAGAGGAAGATCGTGTCGCTGACGGCAAAATCGATGAAGTTGTTGTTATGGACCGTGTGGGCGATGATGAGGTGCATGAAAAAAGCAATATCGAGTTGATCGTAGTTTCTCCTACACCAGGTGTGCTTGAATTACATTTCCTGAAGGGGATTAGCTCAATCAAGGTTGCTCCATGTTCTGATATTGAAAATTTGGCTTTCAATCCAACCTCTACCCCTATACTTGAGAGTACATGTTTTAAAGCTGACATGATGATTGTCCAAGATGATCTTACACAAAATCTGGTGGGTTATTAAGTCCAAAAGGCTCTTACACTTCAACTCTTGGAAAAAGAGGATAGCAATTTCATCTCTTTATTCAGTGACATGAAAGGCCAAGAAGTTCTTATGACTCCTGTGAAAGTGAAGAGTTCTGAAAAACCACCACCCGAGCCTCCACCTTGTGTGAAAGTCGAAGGTTTTTGGTCCTTTAATGGATGTGAATTTTTTCGTTGTTTTATCACAAAGTTCTCTGAAAGTATAAATGTCGATCAATGGTTACTTCTTGAAGTGACAATTAAGTTTACTAACGTTTGTTTGGAGACTTTCTGCAGGACAAAGACAATATTTGATGCTCTTGATTTTATTTGTGGTGGCGAGATTTTGTTTGAGAAAGTGGATACCCCATTTCTTAAACCTAAGCAATATCCTCCACCGGATTCACCTCCGGCAGAGGAGGGGGAGGACTCCGATTAGGTACGTGTTCGCTCTAGCCTTTTTACCACTTTCAACGAGAACATTGAAAATTTTAAGTTTGGGGGTGGTAATCTAAGGAAGAGCATATTATTATAATGTAGTTTATTATTGCATGTGTTAGTTAGTTCATGTAGTTCACGTTTATTTTATTTTGCTTTGATTATTTCTCACGTTTTTTTTTATTTTTCTCATGTTTTTTCTATTTTTCTCATTTTTTTAATTTTTACATGTTTAGTGGTAATTGTCATAGTTAGTATCACGAGCATTTGCATGAATTATGAAGTTAAGCCAAGTTAATTGCCTATGATGAGTTATGTGCGTAGTTCTTGATTAGTAGTTTCAATTGCAATGCTAGGTTAGTACTTGGAAATTGCTTGTGTTGGAAATTGTAATTCACATATGTTCTTGAGATAGGATTTAGACGAAATTCCATGAATTCTAGGATTGAATTGAGCATCCTTCAGCTTAGGTCTGTAAATCTTAAGTTTGGGGGAACTGAGGAGTAGATATGCCTTTCTAAAAAAAAAAAAAGAAAAAAAGAAAAAAAAAGAAAAAAATAGTAGTAAATAAATTCACTAAAAAAAAAATAAGTGGTAGAATTAACTAGGTTGAGCTCATTAGTACTCGAGTAATTAAGTCTGAGGGGACTTTGTGCCTAACAACCTAAAGCCCTTCGTGGTTTGGGATTGTTGACCCAACGCTCGCTACATGGGTACTAGTGCATAAATCTTTAGGGATCTCAACCATTGCACGGTTAAATAAACCACTAGAATAAAGTGAATAATTGGTGTGTGAAGTCTTGTGGTGTTCGTAACGCATTTACACTGCGAAGCGCTCTGACCTTAGACCGAGCAATTAATCACCAATAAAAAGAGACAAAAAGAAAAAAAAAATATAGTGAATAAAATAGAAGGGTGTGGACATTCTTTGGGACCTTGGCTTTAGTTGGACTTGAGTGACGGGGTGTTAGTTTTAAACTTTTACGATTCTTGATTGGGATTCTGTGGGAGTAGTAGTTTTTGTCTTGTCTCAATAAAAGAGCATGCTTGCACACACGGGCACTCCACACTTGTAAATAGAAGAGTAATTGACTTAGTAGCGAGAGAGATGAAATTCGAGAACATTAGCACAATCTGAGGTATTATGATTGGCAAGGCAATTACTTCATAGTTCACTCATTCATCACGTAGTTGCATTCATGCATTGCATTGTATTATTGTATAGTGTCGTTGACGCTTGAGGACAAGCATCAGTTTAAGTTTGGGGGCGTGATAAGTGGTATTTATACACACTTATAGGCCTTCATTTCCACTTAAATTGGTTGGTTGTACTTAAGTGTTTAGTGTCTTTTGATGTGTTTTTATTGTTTTTCTGTACAGGTCACGAGTTGAGGTGATGAAGTGATTTTCTATCATTTTAGATTGTTTCTGGTGCATTATTTGCAAGAATGGAGAATTGTGGATTCATCAAGACTTGGTATTTTGTGGGTACATCTTCTACAAACCCTCACGAGAACACACTCGTCCACTAGAGCTATCTAGGGGTTTAAAGGGCTTGTTGCATGTGCTAAATGCAACCGTGATCACCTACGGAAGTGGTACTAGGAGCGAGGAAGGACATACACGCGAGAACGAGCTGAAAACGAAGAAACAGGGCTGCCATCACAGTCAGTAGCGCGCCCGCGCTAACTTATAGCGCGCCTGCGCTATCCTCGGGTCAACTAGCGCGCCTGCGCTAGTTTAGCGCGGTGGCGCCCAGCAGAAACTCCCCGGGCCGATTTTTACAGCTTTTCTGATGGATTTTCGCAGCGGTCGAGGCCCGATTGACTTAGTTAATGTATTTTAATTTCTCGTGTGTAAAAACCCTAGCCTCCAAGTAGTTTTTAGCAGAGAACAATATCATACTTAATTTCAAGCACATTATCAGTTTGTATTAGATCGTTCTTTGCGAGGAAGTGACAGTTTCGAGCGAGTTCGTGAACAGCAATCTGTAACGTGTGATCTTTATTATTAATTCAAGCATTTTTATTCCATTTAATTCTTGTCTTTTATTTACCATGTTATCATTAGAACCCATGATGTCGATTAGTTCGATCATGAACTAACCGCCTTCATGGGATTCTAATGGATTTATCGATGTAGTCTAGTAACGAATGTAATTACTTGATTGTGTGACATACGTTGATTTCTTTACATGAGCCGTGCTTATTCTTCTTAGGAGCGTAGCTAACTTCTAAGTTGTTTGTTAATTCTTTCTGAAGCGAGAGTGGATGATTGAATTTAGAACTATGCCATGTAAACATAGGATTATGTGAATGAAACATAATTTGTGGTAGACTTGAACTATTTTTATCACCCTATGTAATCACGATAGACGACTTGTTATTAAACCTCTCTGCTTACACTACCGCTATAGAGATATAGGGTCTGAGCTTTGTTGGTGTCCATGAGATTTCTATCTTAATTGTGGATTTTGATTGGTATGATATGTGTGCAACGAGAGTTGGCATGTATTACTTTCGTGTTGTCTGATTAGGATCAACAGTCGCATGTTACTTAGTAATTTCAATTCTGGATGAATTCGATAATGAAGTTAGAATCCCATGTGTTTTCCTATTCTGAATTTGATTAGTAATTTTAGTTATTAGTATAAAAGAAACCCATCCTTGTTAATTGTCTTAGTAGTGAAAATTGATCATACATTGTTGCATAGGTGCGTATTCTTAATTCACCAGTCTCTGTGGGAACGAACAAATATATTACTTATGATCACGTGCGCTTGCGTGTAGATTTTTGCGAACACTTCTCCACCATATTTTCTTGTATACAAAGTAAATCATATAAAAATAACAACAACAAACATGTCCGATGAACAAAACAAATATTATAAAAGAATAACCACAAACATACATCACTAATAGTTAATTTTGATATCATCCATCAATATCATGTCAAGACTATATTCTTTTCCCTTATTTCAATTTGTCGACTTCCACGTAGCGATCTATAACTATCTTTGCTTGCAACAACCTTTATTTTTTTAACAATATATAAATTGCCTTCACTTATCGTTGCAGAAGAACGATACCATCGAGAGTTAGAAATCAAGCAAGAGAACTATCACCAGGGAGAGGTAGAGTTGTGGTATTGAGAGAGAGGAGGTTGTGTTTACTGTTTAGATGATTCAAAAGCCTACAATCTATAGGGGTATTTATAGGTGACGAGAGACTTGTATGCTACTCTTTCCTATAATTAAATAATCTGAAACAAAATCAGATTAAAAATTTTAGATTATTATATTCCATAAATAATCTGAAACAAAATCAGATTCTGAAACTTGCTTCCAATATACCCGAAACTAAAAAAGGTAGTTCTAATTTTTGATATTTTTCATCCAAAAATTTCAAAAAATTAGAAAAATAGAACGGAGCGATGTGAGAGGCGCCACATACACGCCCTTCGCTTCTCCTTTATATAAGTATATATTGATTGATATTGATTATAATTTTCAACCCATATAATAATATTTGAAATAAAATATTATATTAGCCATTTAAGTAAAGATCGAGTATTGTTTCGGTAGATATCAATTCAGCTTTATTTAAATCTCCCACATTGGAAATATTAGAATATTAAATTTCATATACTTCAACCAAAAAAAATTCAGGCTTAAAGTTGGGTGACACATGACGTGTCTTCTTAAAATACGAAAGACACGACTCCAAAATTAGGGTTTGCAGTTTTGATAGTCGACTCCAAGTTTTAACCTCCACTTCTCGGCTCTTTATCTTTCATCCCCCTATTGATTAATCATCTTTGTTCTTCCATCTTCTCTAATATTTATTAGTTTTTTCAATAAAACCAAGATCTAATCCTTTAATGTGAGTTCTTGTTGAGTACCTTGTCATCAAGGTCGTGCCCATCTTTTTGGGATGTTTGTGTCTGTTTTGATGTTTCTGTGTGTTTTGTTATGGGTCTCGGTAATGTTTCTAAGAAGGAGTTACATGATATTTTAGGTAATCCGTAAGGCTTGTATCAGATATGGCACGATGGTGAATATCGTAAGAGCTCACCTTTCACGACATAAAATTGTTCATCTTTTGGGGTCATTTGTTGATCCAATATCGGTTGATTTAACTGATAATTCTGAACATTGGGCTACAGATGCCGCTGCTTATGTGAAGGTCAATTGCGATGCTACTATGTTCAAAACTGATGTAGGTTGGATTGTTCGAGATTTGACTGTAATACTTTTTAGTTTAAAGAATTTAAATATTCTATTTGTTAAGCGATCTGAACACAAAACAGCTATATGTTTAGCTCGTTTTTTGTTTCTTAATCAGGTTGTAATTGACAGTTCGAGT
This sequence comes from Daucus carota subsp. sativus, assembly GCF_001625215.2. Classification (NCBI taxonomy): domain Eukaryota; kingdom Viridiplantae; phylum Streptophyta; class Magnoliopsida; order Apiales; family Apiaceae; genus Daucus; species Daucus carota. Next base: position 43,320,671 of record NC_030385.2, on the reverse strand, counting down.
GTTTGTATCGGCTGAGTTTCAGTTATTTATTAAATTCTTCACTTTTCGTCAAAAAAAATAAAATATGAAAGACAAAGAGAACAACCACAATGCAATGACATTAATATTGCATATGGTTTAATTTGCATTTTAATTTTCCTTTTTCTTGTCTACCAACATTTCATTGCTGGCTTAATTTTACTTAATTTTTCTTTAATTTTTTCAACAGATGATCATCCTCGGGGTCAACTGCTTTCATCTTTTCTTAATTTTTTCATCTTTTGTTCAAGAAAAATAAGTTATTTTTCGCATCAGAAATATTTTTAAATGAGCTCATCGTGAGTATAGTAACAAATTTCACATTTATTAAATTCTGATATCACAAAATTAACTACCAACTATTAGTACAGATAAAATATTTATATAAAAGATTGAGATATATAAAAATTTAAACATGTTGAATACCTCCTCTCTGAGCAAGCATAATCTTTCCGCTTTGGAAAAGTGTCCGATGATATTTTACACAAATTTGACATTTGAAATTGGTGACATTGAATATATGCGAGTTATATATATTTAATTATACAAAATTTTATACGTGTCCTGTAGAATTATAACCGTAAAATATGTGTGCAATATGTAATTCAAAATTTGAATTCTTTATTAATGATAATGCTAAAATATGTTTGTAACTTTTGTGTTTTTTTTAATAACAAGCCATTCCAACGGTTATGTAATTCAAAATTCAATTTTTTTTAATTTATAATGTATTTTAAATAAAATAAAATAATATTTATATGTGTTAAGTATCAAATTGGTTACCGATACAGATTTGACGACTCGATGTAACATTTTCTTCACTAATTTGGATGGGGTTTTATTCAAATCATTTAAATTAGCATAAATATCTTATAGCTAACTCTCAAACTTTTAAAATTAATAAATAGATTGCGATAAAATTAAAATCCCGAAACGATCATGGAAAATAAAATAATGTGTGAATATTCATTTTTAAGTGGTATCAAGCAAGACAAATATATTTTGTTAGGGTAAATATCTTTTAACCAAAATTTAAGAAAAATAATCATAAACACGCAAATATATTCATCAACACACACACACACACACACACACACACACACACACACACACATATATATATATATATATTCTTGTTTTCGCACTTCAATTTTTAGTTTCACTCTCCGAGAGTTTTCTTCACTACTCATTTATAATTGTCTCCACTTTTGTGACAAAAAGTAGTTTGATCTTATTTTCTAAAATATTGAAAGGGAAAACCTTCAAGGAGTACCCACTTTCATTTTAAATCAATGATCATGTCCCCACATTTTTTGGTACGTGCATCATAAAAATCACTTACTTCAAATTTCTAACATCACAACATGAACTCACAATATTTAACTCATCATATATTTCATCATACAAATAATTGCAAAACTGATTTAAATATGCTAAAAACTGTAATAAATTTCAAACTCTGAAAATTAATACAATTATATAAAATAACAAGGACATTCCTAAGTTACTTTTTCTAAAAATAAATATTTTATTAATCAAAAGAATAGCAAAACATCTCAGTTTATATGAATACTTTGACAATAAGGGAATTAACCAGACTGACATAAACTGTAATGAGACTAAACACCATAGACCGAAATAAACTAGATCTAAAACAACTACTAAAACTTAGCAATTACTTCATCCAACTGGTACCTCATACTACAAGTTTATTTAAAAATAAGTTAAAGATTTGCTCATCGTTTGTTTTCATTACATACGTCAATTCCGGTTGTTTGTTTGTCCATTTCATGCCCTCTCTGCACTCCTGGGCAGCATTTGTGGAGTTTCAGTTAATCTTTACGGAGAAGTAATATCTGTGCTTAGATTTTTTGGTGGCCTTCCCCTGCCTCGTTTTGCACTCTTTGGTGGTCTTCCCCTGCCTCGTTTTGCACTCTTGGGTGCCACTTGTGAAGCAACAACCGATTTTTTGGGAGTAGAAATATTTGCGTCTTGATTTTTTCGTGGCCTCAGTGCCACTTGCGATGCATCAATCGATCCTTGAGCAGCAGCAACCTCCCGATCATGGGAAATAGACAAGTTTTGCATATAATTTCCTCCCACATGCTCCAAGGGCTTCTTACGCGGCCGTCCCCTGCCTCGTTTTGCATTTTTATCTGTCATTTGTGAAGCAACAACTAATCTTTGGGGAGTAGAAATATTTGTGCCTTGATTCTTTGGTGGCCTTCCCCTTTTGTGATTTACACTATTAAGTGCCACTTTTGGTGCGTCGATTGATTTCTGGACAGCAGCAACATCCCCACCATGGGAGATAGACAAGGTTTGCACATGACTTTCTTCCACTTGCTTCAAGGGCTTTTTGCGCGGCCCTCCCCTGCCTCGTTTTTCACCTCTTGATGCTATTTGTTCAACAACAAGTTCCTGGGGTGGACCTTCATCAACAACCCGCTCTGTGTTATGATTGGGTTGAACTTGTTCCGTATGTGATGAGATAGCTAAACCATTCTTAGAACAATCAGTATTATTATTACTTTGGAAGACAGAATCGTGCACACAATTATCACGCCCAGCACCAACAGTAGTATGAATCAGCGGCATAGATTTTACCGCAAGTTCCTCATCTTTCTCGAGTGATTTTGGTTTTTTTAAATCACCCGCTGTTGAGTCTTCCTTTGAATCAGACCGATAACCTGCAACCATTTTCAATATATCCTCCCCTTTTTGATTCGGAGTGTAAGTACCAGGAGCTAACTCCCGCACATGCTCACATCTATCGGTTGTATGGTCAACTGAAAGACACATCAAACAATATTTCGAAGTTTGTATGTAAGCCACATTAATCATGGCTGCGTTTTTATCTGCATGACCCGGAAGCGAAGTCATTATAACAGACGGACGAGCAGCTCCCATCATGATTTCCACATAAATGAGTGCCTTGTCAGAGGGAGTCTTCTTGGTAGCATTCATAAATGTTTCTTTATCGAAATAGATCGGTTTGCCAATTGCACTCGTAATAAGGCACAAGCCTTCAACAGACCAATAAGAGAAAGGAATGTTTGAAATTTCAATCCAAACTTTCTCTTTAGCAAGAGGATAGTTAGTTTGATAACGTTCCCACCACTTGTGTACATGTATTTTTTCCCCATTGATAGACAAAGGACTACAATCAATTACATTAAACACCTCCTCTTTGGAATTAAATTTGAGGACTAGAAAGCCCAATGGATGAGAAAACACATCAAGAAGGCCGATACGATGATATTTCTGAAGTAAAGCATCCTTAATAATATTGAAATTCACAGGAGCTTTATTCTGAAACACACCCATACAACAATTTTTCCAGTTATCAGAGATCTTGAAATAATCTTTGTCGGGCTTTATAAGAAGCATACCGTTATCTTTTCTGATCACTTTATCCGGGAAATACATTAAAGATTCTGATTCTTGAACAAAAGGAACAATTTCCGAATAGCCCTGCGGTAATAACAATATCATCATTAACAATAAGTAAGGAAAAATATTTACAAGAATGAAATACACACACAAACTAAAATGAATCTGTAGATTACCTTCATTCTAGAGCACCTACAATTTTTTATCTGAATTGATGAATAAACTAGAAAAGATTTGTGAAAGACGAATTATGTGTTGGGTTTTATGATGGGTACATTTTGATATTTATATAGATGTTCAATTTATAGCCGTTATACCATGCGTAAAATTTTATATCCGTTGTGGATATATTATAGCCGTTATATTGTATGTGTTAGTTCCTATATGTTTTCAATAGAAATCATGTTGTTGTCAACGGTTATATAATTCAAAATTCAAATTGAAACATAATTTTAATTATGTTGCACACCGAGATCACAAAATTTTTGGATAGATATGAAATATTGTCGTTCAAAGATTTGAACCAATATGATTAAATCCAACGGTTATATAATATATAATATAATTATTTCAAAAATACATATTTGAGCATAAAGATACACTATATGTATTGACGTACATATAAAAATTATATAATACTTCAATAGAAACAGAGAATGTGTTGTATAGGGATCACCAAACTATATACTGTACGTATGTAATATATAATCCTACAATTATAATTGTTTAAAAATATATTTAAGTTTTTTTTAAAAAAAATATATTAAATATTGTTGTACAAGAGCTACAAACACATCTACGATCATATACTATAATTGTTTTAAGTATATGCATATAATTATAGTCGTTTTAATATATATAGTATAGATTTATAATATTATTTTAAGGTGAGACCATTAGAGTATTTAAAAATAATGTTAATGTATTTTGGTTGAAAAATATCATCAATTATTTATTAATAATTATATATAATAATATTATATTTTTGTATATATATCTCCCGCGTTAATTGTAGAAGATCAGTTTTTAAATCAGAAAATGTGAAAAAGATAATGTGTTTTAGTCAAAAAGAGAATTACTATGTTGCTCGATGTTATTATCAAATATTGAGTTTTTTTAGTTAGAAAGTTTAAAATAGGTAATATACATGCCCGTATTTCGGTCCAAGTACCGACCGACCAAATTTTTAATGTTTCGGTTTTAACAGTATATATATATATATATATATATATATATATATATATATATATATATATATATATATATATATATATATATATATATAGGGTCTTACTCCAGTACAAACTCCTTACTGTACAAACGTACAAACCAGTGATTATAACAATAATATTTAGTGATTAGCATATTTTAATTTAACAAATACATACATACATTCATCACCACCGCCACCACAATCACCTCCAATCACCACCACCACGACCACCCCACCCACCACCACCACGACTGCCCAGCGCCACTCTCTCTCTCTCTCTCCACCATCCACCACCAACCACCACTGCCCAGCGCCTCTCTCTCTCTCTCACCACCACCCACCACCTATCACCACCCACCACCACCAACCACCACCACCACTGCTAGCGGCTCTCTCTCTCTGGTTGTTCCCTCACTGATTAGTGCTATACACACACAAACACACACATTCACCACTGCTTTTCTCATCTCCCTCAATCGTGTCTCTATCCCTTAATCGTGTTTCTAGCACTGCCCTTGCGCCGGCGTCGCGGCTGCCGCCGGCCGCGCTGCACTACCACTCGGCTATGCCGCCCCGTAAGTGCTCCCCTCCCCTTATCTCTCCATCAGACCCTCCTGGTAGATTTAGTGATTATATTCAATCATTTAGTGATTGTGTTCAAGTCATTTAGTGATTATTTGTACGTTTGTACACTAAGGAGTTTGTATTTGAGCACTTGCCTATATATATATATATATATATATATCTATATATCAGTTTTGATATTTAATCAAGCTAAAATTCCTATTATATATTTTTTCTTATTGTATATTCTATGTAGATTCATTGAAGTGAATTATTTTATAAATATAGGTATACTGATAATTATATAATGCATATATTAATAACCAGAGTCTAAATCATATAAAACAAATTTAAATATCTTAAAATAATAAATTTTATCATATACTTAATATACCCAAATATTATAACAACTTATAAAAAGTGGAAAACATATCTTTTCAGAAATTTTTAGAATAAATACCCATCAAAATGAATTTAAATGAAAATCCTATACAAATGCATAGATCTTCCGACTCAATACATCGAGAAGAACAAATCAAATGCAAATAATGTTGCTAATGACTTGATTACGAGGCACAGATTAGAAATAGGATTTTAAAAATAAGAATGTTAGAAATAATGTTAGCTATCAACAACTATGGGTATATTCTTGATATCCTTGAAAAACTGCCTTGTTGTAAATCTGAAAATCATTTAATAGATTTGTGCAAGAAATTGCTTGTTGGCCGCGCAACACCCATTAACTCCGCATTAGTATGATATTGTCCGCTCTGGGCCGTGGCCAAGCCCGCACGGATTTGCTTTCGGGCTCCTCCCAAAAGGCCTCATACTAATGGAGTTCTTTGGCTGCTTATATTCAAGATAAATCTTCTTTATTTTTCCGATGTGGGACTTGAGTTGAACCCACTCAACAATCTCCCCTCAATCCAAGAACCACCAATCTTGTGACCATTATACCGCCGCTACTCATTGATTCCTCATATTGCGGGACACGCCGTCCGACCACCTTTGTCGGAAAGACTTTCGACACAAGCCGTCCAAGACCTCCAATCGTAGTTCTGGAGAGCCTCCCCACATCACACAACTGCAGCCCGCAACCCCAAGATCAACTTCTTAACCTCGGCACTGATACCACTTGTTGTGCCGCGCAACACCCATAACTCCGCATTAGTATGATATTGTCCGCTCTGGGCCGTGGCCAAGCCCGCACGGATTTGCTTTCGGGCTCCTCCCAAAAGGCCTCATACTAATGGAGTTCTTTGGCTGCTTATATTCAAGATAAATCTTCTTTATATTTCCGATGTGGGACTTGGGTTGAACCCACTCAACAATTGCCAATAATCCCAAATATTATATTTATTTCAATTGATTTAGAGAAGTGAGTTGCTAAATTATATTCCCTTTATCCCATTTAATTTCATATATCTTTCTTTGCCGCTCAACATGCATTTCAATATTTTTATAAAGTATGATTTAGCAACTTATTTTTTTTCTGAATAAAAGTATAGATTTTAAATTTTAATTCAAAAAAATTTCTAAAAATAAGTTATATAATTATATTTTATAGTAACATTAAAATATATGCGCATCCCGTTCGGTAATGCATACTCGAAGCGAGTATAACTTCAATAATTTGGCTATAATTAACCAGCTTTTCGTCAAAAAAGTAAATAATTTGACCATAAAAAAGATGTTTGTCCATGATTTAAGTCCATAACTCAAAAAAAAATTTAAATACTAAATTAAAAGGAGTATTTTTGTGTAATATCGCAAACTGAATTAAAGACAACAATTAGGAAAATATTTTTTTTAAACAACTTATTTACTTTTTTGAGTTTATATAATAAAGTTAACATCATCATTAAATGAATAGCTCTACAATTTAACTTTTATCATTACATTTTTATTTTATAATAACCACCTAATACAGATTGAGATTGTAGAAACGAGTATTTAAATTTGGGTTTGTCTGGTGTGTGTCCATGGGCACATTTTAAGCACAAAATTTTATAGGTTTGTGAGATTTTGATTGGTGTAGTTGTTGCATTTGCAGGGGGTTTCCAACATTATTAAGAAACAACAACCAATCAAAATGAGTCAAACTTGTGGAATTTAGAGCTTAATGTGTGCCCATGAGCACACACTAGAAAAACTGTTTAAATTTTCTTAACAAGCTCAAAAATTAGAATTTCGCAAAAATATTGGCAATAGCTCCACAACCCGAGATTTCGAATCATTCTAACATCTGGTCCCCAGAAAGGTTAACTAATTGGACTGCCATAAATTCTGGTACTTTTTAGGCTTTTCTGCACTGTATAGAAGTCTCGTGAGCTTCTTTTGGGCCTTATGTGATGTGTTAATTATCTTGTCATTCATGATGGACCTGCTGTATTTTTATTATAAAGGTTTGATTTGAAGTCAGTAAATTATTTTATTTTACTCGAGGTAATTTATCTTGGTAAAGCCTTCAATTCAGCTAAGACAAAAAAGTTTCTTTAATTGCACACTCTTTGAATTTAATCTTATGTAATATATATATTATAGTAATTCTTAAGACCAACAGCATTATTCGAAATTTTTCGGGGAAACAATAATCTGATATTTTGTACACCATTTTTTATAATACATTACAGCACCATTACCGTCAATGTCAGTGCAATACTTTTGTACATTTGTTTTACTAGGCCATTATTGAAATTTTATATTGTTAGATTATTTATAACCCAAATTGCTATATTAAAATGTGAAATTATTGACTGAGATAAATAGATTTTATGGATTTCACGGTGTTTATAATACTCCTGATTTATATTAAAATCTTGGATTAGTTTCTGATTAATTTTCAAAAACTATTTTATCAATTTATTAATTATATTCAATTTAATTAAAAATCTTTAATTTATCAAAAATATTCTGATAAATTTCTAATAATTTCTGAATCGTAGATCAATCGATTAGTTCTGATTTATGTTATCATCGACTTCATAAGTAATTAAACTCGGGATGTGGGCCCGGTTTAGCTGGAGGTTCTCTGTGTGAGCATGCCCGTGACCGACCGGATTCTCGTGGTTGACCCGCCCCGTCAAAAAATTCCAAGAACCCACCTCAAGTTGCTTCTTGTTCACGAGTACATCTGTGCAAGCAATCATTCTATTCCGCTTTTCATCCCAGCTTTCCGGCTCTCTCCGTAATCTTTAAATACATGCAGAGGTGGTTTTATTTGAAATTCTGAATTTGATTGAATAACTTGTTTGAGAATTTGGATTCGGATATCATTTGAAATCCAGACATTATTAGTATAAATCTGAAAATTGAAATGACAACTCAAATTTTGTCATTTAAAATCCATTGTTTGAAATGAAAGATATGTTTCCAAATGGTCTCTAAATATTATTGTTAGAAAATAATATGATTTTAATAAATCACCCTTCCAAAATCCAACATCTTGAAATTTTGAAAAAATTGGTTACTTAAAATGATTTCAGAACTGGCCTTTGGAACACAAACTGTGAGCCATAAAGCTAGAAACCAACTGCTACAAACTCCCAAAATTTTGCATGGTCCACCCATATTTCCAACCAGTTCGTTATCTAAACAGCAAATTATGTTATCCCCTCGATGCTACAAAATAACACTAGTCATGGCTGCTTGTGTAACTCTTCAACCCCTTTAGCTTATATATATGTCTTTACTACTTTGCTCATTTTATCATTCCAAACTCTCAACTACTTCTCTTCAACAAGGTTTGGTTGAATTATGGGTTCCACCAGTCTTCTAAACCTCATCTGCACTCTTCTCCTAACTACATTGCTAGTAAAATCATCCCATGGTTCTGATGCTTGTTCTGCCTCCAACTCCAAATCAGATATCTCCATTGTCCACATCTATGGAAAATGCTCACCTTTCAATGCACCAAACCCTTCTGCATCTTGGGCCACCACAGTCCTAGACATGGCCTCGAGAGATAAACAAAGGCTCGCCTACTTGTCGAGCCTTGCAGGCCTGAAGCCCACTAAAGTTCCGGTTGCTTCAGGTCAGAATGTTTTAAACATGGGGAATTATGTGGCCCGGGTTAAAGTAGGCACCCCGGGCCAACTAATGTTCATGGTCTTGGATACCAGCAACGATGCTGCATGGATCCCGTGCACGGGATGTACTCAATGTACATCCACCATATTTTCCCCCAATGCATCTTCTACTTATGCTCCAGCACAGTGCTCCATGCCCGAATGTGCCCAAGTCCGCGGACTTTCCTGTCCAGCATCGGGCACGGGTACATGCCTTTTCAACCAATCATACGGCGGAGATTCAACTTTCTCCGCCACACTCTCTTATGATTCCATTAGTCTAGGTAACGATGTCATCCCGAATTATGCATTCGGATGCATCAATGAAATTTCCGGCAAATCAGTACCTCCCCAAGGCCTATTAGGCCTAGGCCGAGGACCCATATCACTACTTTCCCAAACCGGAGCCCTTTATTCAGGCATTTTCTCATACTGTTTACCAAGTTTCAAATCATACTACTTCTCTGGTTCACTCAAACTAGGCCCCTTGGGACAACCCAAAAACATCAAAACCACTCCACTTCTAAAAAATCCCCACCGTCCATCACTATACTATGTGAACCTCACCGGTATAACCGTGGGCCGGGTCAGCGTACCCATTGCCCCGGAGCTCCTAGCATTCAACCCAAGCACTGGGGCAGGAACCATAATAGATTCGGGTACGGTTATAACCCGATTCGCCCAGCCCATTTACAATGCAGTAAGAGATGAGTTCAGGAACCAAACAAAAGGCCCTTTTACCTCATTAGGAGCCTTTGACACATGCTTTGCAGCAACAAATGAGGATGTTGCACCAGCCATAACGCTGCGATTCACCGGAATGGACTTGCTGCTGCCGATGGAGAACAGTTTGATTCACAGCAGTGCCGGAACAACGGCCTGCTTGGCAATGGCAGCATCACCAAATAATATCAATGCTGCAGTGAATGTGATAGCAAATTTGCAGCAACAAAATTTAAGGATTTTATTCGATGTGGCGAATTCTCGCCTGGGTATTGCTAGAGAACTTTGTAACTAGAATTTGGTGAACCATGCCCCTGCATGGCTGCATGCACCTCTGTTTCAGCTTTTTTTCGAAATCTTTTTGTATGAACCTGCATGTATTTCAACTAAAAGGCCATAACTAATGTATGGCCTTTGTAACTTATATGTGTGTGTAGCTTGGTGTGTGAGGTGACATAAGAAGTGAGCCATGTTCTTGTTACATTTGAACAATGATTTCATAGAAGTTGTAAGTGTGTCCAAGCTCCTTGCAAAGGCTTGAAATTAGGATTAACATTACAGCCTCAGAGGGCTCAGATAAATTCGGCTAGACGATTACGAATGTATGCTGTATTTAACATGCAACCCTAGAGTACAATTACCCTACTTCATTCCTAGACCAGTTAAAACAAACTATTAAGGTTTCAAAATATTTATCAGCATAAGTTGTGGAAGATCACTGTACGCTGAGGGCTTAGCTTGCTTTGAGCATTGCGTACACCATCTTATAGATTCCTGTCAAGGGCTACAATTATAAAGCTTCCTTTTCGCTCAGTATGCTACTGTCTTCAAACGAATGAGAGGACACGGAAAAAGCAAGCACCAGTCATCATCTTGACATTGTCCTTGAAGGAGCTGCTCGAACTTTGTCCATGTTTTCTGATTTCCCTCTTTCCAGATGGCTCGCATGGGTATCAGATCTTTTATCCCGATCTGAACCTTCTGTTGATGCCCCTTTCTCTGAATTTTGGACTGTATGGTGATGGTCTGATCCTTTGGATATTTCTGATGAGTGACTCTCAGAATTTTGAGAAGGGTGACCATGAGATCGCCCTTTGTAAGAATGAGATCGCCCTTTCTCAGAATGTTGGACCTCTGAAATTTGGGTTCTCTTTTCTTTCAGAAAGTTAAGCCGATTTGTTAGCTTTGACAGTGCATTATTTGAAGAAGTACCGCTCTGTAATTCAAAACAATTCAGAGTCTCAAGTACTGCTGCACTCAGATTCTCATAAATTGACTCCATGAGTACATATATTACTAAAACTCTGCATATTTCCGTGCATATATTCTGACCCAAAACCAAACCAAATTACAGCTACTCACAGAATTATATAGTTCCTGTTATCTTTTCTTTTTACTGATATAATAACCTTAGAGGAATGTATCACACGAGCACTTTCATTCTTCTTAGAACCCAAGTGAGTAGTAATACACATGATTAAAGTTTACACTGAAAAGGTATGGTCAAAAGGGAACAATGTGCTTATCAATATGTTGACAATTTCAAATGTTAGTTCTGCCTAAGACAAGAACAATACGTACCTCCCCCCTGGAATTCTGCCTCCTGGAATAGGTCGCAGATGGCTTGCCTGCTGCTGAGTCATTTGATGGAGAAGTTGGCGGATATCCAGAATGTTTTGAGCGTACCGAATCTGAGTGAGCCATGGTTTTAGAATCATGTTTTTTATCTTTATCAACATCTGCTCTATTCGATTCATCCTGTAAACACACAAAAAAAAACAGGGTGTCTCAACTAGGAGTTGCTTATTTCATGTGTATTACAGGCACAAGATTCGGAAGCCTAAATAACATTCACACCGATATATAATTGTTCCCAACTGTGTAACACTCTAAAAGTAAATGCCACCCAAGTACTCAACTGTGTAACACTCAAAATTTATTAAGTGCATGTTATACATGGAGAAGTGCGTTCAAATGGAAACATTTAATTAATCAGATGATAATTATTTTGTCAAAAATCAGCAAAAAAGAAAGACCGATGCATATTTCTCATTGCATCATAAACCCTGCGAAGAAACATAGTGTGCGACTGCACAAGACACTTACTCGTGTCACAGAAACAGCTGCAATGCCTAGCTGATCTTCTAACTGGGGTAGAAGGACAATCAGACAAGAAAAAGATTCTTATATCCTAAAAAAATAAATTTAAAGATACTAAAATGAGAATCAATTCCTTATACCACGGGCTTTTGGCCTGGCACAATGGTCAAGTGTCTACTTATTATCTTTTAGGTCACAAATTTGAACCCCAGAAACAGCGGTTTACAAAAGAATTAAGGGTTTGTACATCAGGAACCCGAACGTCCCCAGACCCACCCTCCTGATGTGTTTATTTGACAGACTTCTGTCTTTCGGATGATGTTTTTTCTTACTGCAGATAAATGTGCCCTGATGCGTACAAAGTTCATTTGTCCACTTTGGAATTCTATAGTTTGGCCAGTCAAAGTGAATGTTAATAACATCAACTCTATACTACTTCCTTTCTTCCTAACTATACACAGTTTGCATTTATACAATTGTAATTGATGTGTATATTCACATGTAATCAAAACTTTTTTCAGTTGTTAATATTGATTTACCAACATCCCCTCACTAAGGTAAGCAAGAAATACAATGTATCGATGTATACTGCAGTTTTGTATACATAGTTGGCTCCCTCATAAAGATGAGAGTTAGTAGGTACTTCAAGCCAATTTTAAACGACTCGAATCCGTGGGGCGTGGACTTAGTCGGGCAGTGAACAGATAACACAATAAAGTTGCAGCAGATAAAAAATCAACTAAACAGGGTAAAAACTTTGTCCATGATTAATATTGGTATAATGGCTGAAACACGGGCAGTAATAATTCTTACTAACTAAAGATAGTACCTTGTTACTAGAAGTTTCGGAACCTCGTTTCATACTTGCAGCTGCATCCTTTTGCTTATCTTTCCTGTTTGCAGGTTGAGGTGCTTAATAGGCAACGTGATGTTCTAGAGGAACCTTATACTGCTATTAAAAGTTTACTGGAATACATTCTATTCAGAGTAATATACTGTTAAGTTTTATATCTAGACAGACTTTAAATGAGTAGCAACTATATTTTTCAATTATATTACCATAGGCAGAAGTTACCCCTCTACTAGTCTATTCCATAAGAATATTGGACCAAAACACATGAAAGAAGAGGCGGGACCCGGGAGGGAGTAAAAGAAGCAATGGGGAAAATTTACAGCTTATCTTCATGGTTTGAAATTTGTTCCAGATGATGGAAAAGTGGCGTCCACTTTTTTTTTTCTTTTTTTTTTTTTTTTGTATTTGATATACATTCATGAGTAGCAACTATCATAATACTTGTATTACCAAAAAACTGAAGGTACACATTAATTAAATAATTAAATGATCCGAAAGCATGCGTGGAGAGGTAGGAGGGGGTATAAAATACAAGGGGGGGATATTTACAGTTGAGGGCGGTCACTCATCAAACAACAATCATGATCATCAGCATTTTGCTTTGCTTCTGGAATTTCTTCATGCTCCTGCTTGACCTTCAAAATTATCATTCAGTATACTGACTTATTAATTATCATAGTCCCTGGATGGTTAATCACTGTTCAGAAACTGACCTTATGATCATCCTCGGGCACTTCCAGACCAGCTTCCAGTGCAGCCCTCAAGTCCCTCTCCTGCAGCAACTGTTCTTGGAGTCTTTCCACCTATCAAGACAAAGTTTATTGTCAACCCGTACAGTTTTACCTCATGGAAGTAAACTCCACTAAAACAGTGCAACTTTAAGGCCAAAATCAACATTCTCAGAATATCTAAAGCAGAAATATATGGTTAAGCATAACAGATGAAATCTGACATAAAAATACAATAGAGAAGGAGTTGAATATCCATTTAAAAAGAAGAAAATACAAAGAGCACTCAAGTAGTTGTGTACCAGGTTCAACAATAGATTACATGAAGTGAAGTTTTTCCAATCTAAATGCATAAACTATTTTGGCGAAAAAATAATCAGTTTTTGACTTATGAACAACTAGAAAGCCTCTAAACAGCTAGAAAGCAATTTTATAATAATAAAGTAACAATAAGAGTAAATGAATATTTGAAGACTGGAAGAGGCACCCTCGCACATACATCTTGCTCAAGTATTAAACGTTGTTCATGTAAAGAATTCTTGTGTTTCTTCAATTTTTCATATAGAGCTGCATTTGCTTTTTCCTGTCATGCAAAAAAGACAGAGTTTATGAAGTTATACATGACAGTTGTTTAACATGCAGGTATAATCTTTAGAAAGAGGTAACAAGGCTTCATTATATACCTCCTCCTTGATCTTGTTTATTAGATCAGCTCTTGTGACTTCTAGCCTTTCAACTTCGGCCCTGATAAAGCTCATATAAGATTTAACATACATTAATGTATCAAGGCACAAACTGTGTAGGTCCACATACATATTCATTTTGATGTAGGGACAGTTAAAAATGCAGATTGCTGACCTTAGATCCCAAAATGAACCAATTAAAGAATATGTTTCCAAAACTATATTTGAAAATACACCAATTAATCTTTGCTAATTTTACACCTTTATTAATAATAATATGCAGATATTTCTCAACTATCTGTATTCTTTTACAAATTACAACTGCTAGCATTTTTGGACTAGTTCTTGTTTCTTCGCAATCCAAAACTAACTAATATGAACATAGGTAATAATTTTTAGCTTGGACAGCAGCAATAGTACACACATGAAAATAAGTATGCTTGATCATTCAGATGGTGGTGGATTTTGGAATAGTTATGAAGGCTTTACATTTTGAAAAGTAGGTAAGGAAAATAAGATGTCTGCAAATTATTTTCCAACTTTGAGATTTAAATGTTTCCTTCACTCTCATTAGTCTGCTTCTCTGGTTTGCACAATATTTTTCCTATACTAGTCTTTACAAGTAGAAAATATTTTACGCCAAACAAACGAAGTCTTAATTTAATTAAAGCTGTAAAAACAAGTAGCATTGGCAAGAGAGGAAATACTTCAAAAGATCAAGTACATACTTAAAGAAAGTACAAAAAGTATAAAATGCTTACCTATCATCGGGAGATGTCTCAATGGATTCCATGGACAAATTCCTTTGTTCCTGGGCTCACATGCATTAGGAATTAGTAACCGGAAAGAAACTGCAAATTTATGATACACACTAAAAAACAAAGGAATTATTTGCATGAATTATGAGAAGAGAAACATTATTGAAGCTTTGTGAACAAGGAGAAATATTAAATATGATAAAGGAGTAAAATGATCCAGATAGACGTCGAAGATGTATACTCACAGAGGTTCGTGCCCAGCGATTAGATCGCCTACTTCTCCTAGGTCCGTTTGCTAATGATTTCTTTCTGCTCATCTGATGGTTTAAACTTGATTTTTTCAAACGAGGCTCCAGTTTATCATCTACTTTAGGGGACTTGGCATCCTGCATTGTTAAATGCCCTTTATAAATTGAAGAGGCAGGCGGAATACCACACCGAGTAATTTACAGGGGCTGGCATTAATATATATATAATATATAGGGTCAAGTTCCTCTTAAAACCCTTAGCCCAAGAACTCTTAGAACTTATATCTCTTAGGTACGTTAACTAAGATTCTGTAGAAGAACTCGACTTATTTTGTAGTTTTGTATTCTTCAGCTGAACTTTGTATTTTGTATTGAAATCATGAGATATTTTAACAATTGAATTCAGAGAGTCTATTCAATATTTTGGGTTCTGCAACAGCATTTGCCTTATTTGTAGTACTAGCCTTTAACCCGTGCGAAGCACGGGCGGGTATATAGTTTGTAATTTATTATTTATAATTTAAATTTTAACAACATTTTATTAGTATTTTAGTATTAATGGATTGAATTTTAATTAAATTATATTATTCAACTGACTATATTTTCTCCCGATTACTTAAAAATGGACAAACCCTAATTCGCACGGGCGGGTATATAGTTTATAATTTATTATTTATAATTTAAATTTTAACATCATTTTATTAGTATTTTAGTATTAATGGATTGAATTTTAATTAAATTATATTATTCAACTGACTATATTTTCTCCCGATTACTTAAAAATGGACAAACCCTAATATATACAACAATAATTTTTAAGATTAAAGTTAGAAAGGATTATGTAATGGTTATATAAAAAGAGTTATATGAAGGTTATTGTTAAAAAAAGATATTCAAAATTATATATTTATAATTTTATTTATAACATAATTATAATTTTTCAATGAAATATTATATGATAATATATTGTTAGGAGTTTTTTTAGTATTTGAAACTATTTATAATACTAATAGACTCCACATTTGTAGTCTTGTAGTACCAAAAGCAGTACCAAACCAAAAAATATAACTAAAACGTTGGACTACAAATTATACCCATGTTGGCTTATTATAGTATAGTATAGATTAATTAGAGTTTCTACAGCAGAATTTGCTTTATTGTGTGGTATTAATGTGTTAATTACGTACAGTTCAGGTGTTAAACATAACATTTGTAGCAAAATTCGCTTTATTCTGTAGTATTAATATGGTTGACCGTATGAGTTGAACTTTATATAACATACTTTCATTCTGGTCAATGGTCATTAAGATATTGGGCACTATGAGGTATTATGATACATTAAATGTACAGAGCAATTTTATTTTTTTTGATTGGTAATTTACCACGTCTCAGCTGAGACTAAGGAGTAAGGAAACCAACCTTTTCATCAGAGATATAATCCTCAGAATCACCAGTTCCTGTGCAAGTTCCACTTGATGCATGTTCTGAACCTTCATAAGATTCTGTATATGAACCCTCAGTTCCTTCATCTTCTTCTTCCTCTTCTTCTTCATAATCATCATCATCTTCAAAGGATTCATCATCACTAAGCTCTTCACTCTCACTTCCACTTTCTTCTGAGTCGGAATATAACCCAGAGTCATTGCCTTCCTGCAAAATATTTAAGAGGCTAAAAGTGAGACTTGATAGAGAAAGACTATCAATGTACGCAATCTCTATAAGATAAAAAGCAAAAAGTGACATTTCATTATTTTCAAGAAAAACTAAATCTACAAAGGTCATGCAACTATGACAGAGGATTGCTTTGATTCCGAACCATATCATATGCAGAATGAGTTGAATTCTTTTTTCTATAAATTGTGCCATTAGTCTATCTTGAAAAAAAAATGACACCAAACATGTTATTAGCTATTTTTGAAATAAATGCACTATTAATATTGCTTACCCCAAAAAATTTATTATATTCCTCCAGTAGAGTAATAACGATTGCTTGAGCATGGTTGGCTGCAGCAGCTGCTTGCATAAGTTGAATTGAACTATCACCACCCATATCAAAATCATGTTCAAGCTCACATTCACCAGCCAAAAGGGGGCGAAGAAGCAGTGGTGCCATGCAAGCTGCAACAGCTGAAGTGCTCATACGATTCACAGCCTTGTGAGAAACCACAATTTGCATCATAGAAAGAATTCTGGAGATTAAAGGGCATAAGCAAAGTCTTTATTAAAACTAGGAAACAATTGGTTGAGTAATCTCTAAAACAAAATGCAAGGATTAAAGAATTATTTAGCAGACAAAGAATCAGAACACCCAGTAATTGCTTTCCTATTTAACCTCACTTATATTATACAACTAAAAGGGGAAAAAATCATGAGTGAAGTCATATATAAAAAGGGATGATATTGGTTGCGAACCCGAACTGGGTTTTTATTTCGGTCTTCCAAACTTGTGTAGTTAGTCACCTTCCACATGTTTGTTAATTACTTCATTCAGGGTTATATAGCATCTTGCAAGATCGCGTCAGTAGTTTACAACATCTATCTCAGTCCAGCTTGATTATGAATCTTAGAATTGCTTAGTTGATCATAAAACTGAGATAATTAACTGATCTAGCATCCTCTTACTGGGGAAAAGAAATAAATTAAAGCATGTTTGTACTACTCGAGTAACAACAAACTAAAAGGCCAATTAATAAATTGCAAGTAATAACAAAATAAAAGGAAACACAAATTAGCTAAAACTGGGAACTTAATTGTTAACATTTGACTACTATATATTCACTCGAATAATGTTAGAGATTATAAAACAAAAAGTCAGTTTAATGTAATTCATGCAGACAACAAAGTTAAAGCATGTATAAATATGTAACGTCACAAGCTTTTGTATCTATTGTCGGACTAATCAACACAATAAACAGTTGAATAGAGGACTACTCACAATTAACATCATCATCATAAATAATCCAATTACCATATACAGTTGAATAGATTAACAATCTGAACTACCTTTGTAGTAGACGACGATTTGGCTCAGGAAATGTGTCAGCTATAGCTGCACGCATAGCAGGAATTCTTTTGCTACGATCAGCACCTATCATGATGAATAAAATAAACGAGTAAATATTTTTATTGAAAAAAACCTTGAAAAAGTACATGGCTAAAATATTGAGTAGGCTCTTGAAGACCAACGCTGATATTTTTTTCCAAGATTAAATGCAAAACTTTTAGCCATCCTCACATCCCACCAAAGCCCTATAATTTACTTTTTAGAGCAGAAAGGAGTTCCGTTTTGGCCTAATCATGCAGCGTATTTACATAACAAAAACTTTGGACGGGTACCAGTCATGTTAATAAATCATGGCTAACGAATAGCTGTTGTCCAAAATCATTCGAGGAACCAATATACAAATTGATCTAGCAAACTGACAGTGCCATTTAAGAAATCATTGCAAACGAATAGCTTTTAACAACCATATTACATAAGTTGTAAGTCACAAACTATTGTGTACCAAAGTTACATGGTAGAGATAAAATTAACAATTTAATTAAATTTAAATATTATATAATATATATATAGGGATAGGATCAAATAAAAACTTTTTTAAGTTACAAACTTACAAACTTTTTTTTATTCTCCTATCGTGTTAATCCTTAGTTATATAAAGTATCCATGTTGAAAATTTTTCAAAAAACATCACAATTTTTAAAAATAACGCATAAATAAATCGCGTTTTCAACACATTTATAACTGGGGTTCAACATCGGGTGTTGAACACTAATTATCATTGTGTTGAATATATCTAAAAATATGTTTAAACTATACCTCTAGGGTTTGGGTAGGGTCTAGAAACATAAATATTAGTTATATAACATGTTTACCTTAGTTCTTACATTTAAAAATTGGTTTATGTACTTCTCCACCACTATTTTAGTCAATGTTCAACAAAAAATGTTGAAAAAATGTTGAACTCAAGTTATATATGCGTTGAACAAAAAAAGTTTGTAATTTTGTACCAGAACCCTCCCCTATATATATATAACTATATAAGTATTATAATAAAAATGTAATATACTTAAATTTCACCTAAGTCCCAATTAGTATTATTCGTGTCTGAACATATAATATATTACCACCCTTAGTACCTGAGTTGGATTTGGGTGGGTTTGTTTTTTAGCAGGTCACAAGTTTTCCGCTTAGCATGAACGCATAAAATTATTTATCTATTCAGTGTTCTCATCTCAAGGCCTTCTACAATTTTATTTGAAATCTACTACTCCCTCCGTTCCTTTTTGTTAGTCGCTTTGACTTTATGCACGTATTTTGAGGTGTAAAAAAACATATTTCTACACATTATTTTTCAAAAAAAAAATTTCTGAATAAAAATATAGATGTTAAACTTTTATTCAAAAAAAGAAAATTTGAGAAATAATATGTAGAAGTATGTTTTTTGTACACCTCAAATTACGTGCACAAAGTCAAAACGACTAACATAAAGGAACGGAGGGAGTAATAATAAACCTGTTCCCCTGGTTTTCGACCCCAGCTCAACAAATACTGTAACTCGACCCCAAGTGCTGGTCATTTAGCATAATTGCAAACAAAAAGCACAAATGATATTAAAAATCCGAAAAAATGTCTAACATATGCATGTAATGTATGCTTCATGATAACAAACTTACGAGAGGCTTCTAGTAGTGCGGTGCAGCAAGATGCAGGAACCGGAGATGAGGGTAACTCCCTGAGAATATACTAAAAAAGAAATATAAAGAGAGTAAGCGGTCTTTAACATCGTTTATGGCTTCATGCTTATTCATGTCTTTAATCAAGGTACCTTGATACAATCTCCTATAACATGTGCATCGTCATCTGGAGAAAAGTCTTTCTTTCCTGAATCAGCAAAAAAAACAAGATTAACAACACTAGCAGACTAGATGGGTTATGTATGCAAACCATGATCGACTTGTTAATGTTGTTATATCTTTATTATTATTAATTATTATTGATGTAATTGTTTATTTTAAAATCGAAATGAACAAAATACTTTGCAAATAGCTCAATATAGGTGATTTATTAATTTATCATTACAAGTAGTAACTAATATTCTGAACGAATAGCTTATTGGTTTTTTTATCAATTGACTGTGTTAATACATCCCTACAAGGCTATGATAGCAATCACGAATAGAGAAAAGATTAATTGGTGGTGTAAGGCTTTTTATAAAAAAAATGATTTCAAGTGTGTGGGAGCTCAAAAAATGAAGATGAAGTTTCATTTTCCTGTTAAAACCTACTTCTCCTCTGAAACCTATCCAATAAGTTGGCCAAAAGAGCAAGTATCACCATTTTGTAACTTAAAATATATTATGACGTAGAGAAGGGGACTTTACAAATGAATTGTCCTATGCATGTACGTGATGCTTATGCATAAAGAGCCATTACTTGTTACTAGTACATACTATGGAAGCCTACACTAAAAACCATTTTCTGATAGAGGGAAACGGTGTACAAAAAGAGGTCATAGTAATACAAGATTTTATCCATTTTCATTGAAGTTAAAGACTGGTATGCATATATAGGAAACAAGTTTTAAGTTATAATATACACTGCAAATGCATCTCAGGAATAGTAGTAATATAAGTATAAAGTGAATAGTTATTCACAATAGTTGGAGGTACACTGACCTTGCTCGAACTCTCTAATTTGACGCTCAACTTCTTCAACGTCTGCAGCTTGACGCAAGATCCCTTCTACCTTAACTCCTGAAATATTAGCTGTAGATGTTTAATGCTGAATAAACATGATTTCATGATTTCACAGCGTATGAAATATATTTATTTCACAGGCGTGTTATTTATAAACTAATCAAAACATAGAAGCCTTTTTGATCATTGAGTTTAACCCATGGTATGAGTAATGATCCTTTGAGATATATCTGTTCAAAATTCCCATCCCTTCAGCCAAACTACATCGTCATGTATACTCTCTCACATTGTTAAATTACAGATAAAAATAAGACCTGGGCCATACAATGAATCCTTGTTTACAACCATTTTAGAAGACACGTTTTTATATACAACGAATACTTCGTGATGAAGGGGGTGTAGCCATATTTCACTAAGCCAGGATTTAAATTGTTTTTTTGCAGATCTTGTGCCCACATGGCTGGCTACATGCATCTTAAAACAACATTGTCATATAATATATGCAACTTGCATATACTTCCGGTTTATGGTAATCATATGTCGTTAGCAATATCCAAAAATGCATATTATATACTATCACTTTATTGTCATTATATTCTTTCCCTATAACATGTGGCAAATTTGAAGGTAGATTTTAAATCAAACAAGTAAATTTCAGCGAAGAGGAGAAAGATGTTACATCATTAATACAGAGTAATGGAACAGGGACTTTATTTTCAAAAATTAGTAGAAATAAAACATCACCATGGGTTTCAGTAAACCTAAGAGCCTTCTCCAGGAAAGATGGGGTTCCATCAACATCCTCTAGAGCAAGTAAAATTGGTCGACCAGTGACTAAAGTTTTTGGTGCCTCCCTGTCTTTTGCTACAGAGTAAACATAATAAAGAAGATATCAGCATATAAAATAAAGTACAGCAATAGCAAGCAACCCATCAATAAAGAGAGTGAGAGGGACTACAAACCAAAATGTCACATTTCAGAATCAGAAGACAATTGCAACATCCAGGTTATCTACATGGACAGTAATCTCAGATTATGGGCCTTCTAGAAATCTTACATGCACAAAACCATCATAGTTTGCCCCAGTATTTTCCAGGTACCTAACTTGATACATATTGTCCACATTCTTGTTCTAAAAAGCTTATTTATTAGTTTAGCTCATAAATGTTCTGTATTTCTGACTTTTTCCAGTGCTATTGATGAAATAATCATCAATCGCTGAACTCCAGAAAATAGTACCTTTTTTCCTCAAAGCTAGGCCTAGATCAAGCTTCAGTGACCGAATGTGACAAATTACTAAATCCTTTTATAAGACAACTACCACATGTGGTCATCAACGTAAAAAAAAAAAATTATTTGCTCTCTTTATCTTATCCCTAGGTCATCCCCCACTATCAAATTGACTAAATGAGATGCAATGTAAATAAAATTTTTATTTTTCTTCGTATTAAAAAGTAAGCTCAAGGAGATAAAGGAGCTTCTGAGTGATGTAAACATTGCTCCTAGTGCTAGAACAGATGTCAGACTCTTGTGGATATAAGTGTCACATACTTCTTTAAAAAAATAAATAGGATTTTGGATATAAATCCAAAAATGGGACGGGGCTTAGTGATATATTAACTGTCCCAAAAAAAAAAGCATATATTTTCCTATATTTTATCTCTTCTTGTTGCTATTTGAGTCTAGCAGTAGGAACTCTTGTAGACAAACACAGTTCAGTTCTTTCAAACTAAAGCCTTAACTATACCTTAAACCACCATAGCAGGTATAGATATTCGTTTTTGCAAAAATAAAAACCTGGGGTGAGGCGTTTTATAAAACTCAGATAGTGATTTATTGTAAATGTATACACAAAGTTGTGGGGATTGAGGCCAAGTATTGTAGGAAAATTTGTGAAATCTACAAGTGAGTTTGTTGCTGGAATTAATGTGCTGAGTAGTCAAAAGCTAAATGGGGTGAAAAAGAAAATTTTTATGGCTGAATTGTGATAACTAAAAGATTGAAAGTTATAAGTTTATCCTGCTCCCTATTTATAGGAAGAGACCTGAAGAAAAGAATTGCATTCTTTTCATTCTTATGCCGTCACAATAAGGTGGCGGTTCGATGCATGACAGAAGTTAGCAATTAATGGACTTTCGGTTACCGTGGACAAACACGTAGTGTTTCCACGAAATAGCTAGCTCTAGCTTACAAAGAAAATAAAAATAGAATTGGACAAAAGATGATGAAAAAAAATTAGGCCAGCACTTTACATTACTTTAGTCTATTATATGGTATTTATATAGCAGAAGAACATTCTGCAATATAAAGGTTAAGAGCTCAACTCAATTTATATTGAGGATTTTACGAAGTACTAAATTCTATTTTAACAAAAGATAAGGACAACAAATATATAACAATACTTGAAATCCTTTTAAATATGAAAATTATCAACTTTATTCAACCCTAAGACATGATAAAAATGACTGGCTAAACAAGGATTTTAATCTAAATTACAGAAAAGACTCTGGTTCTTATAACGGTAACTATTTGAGAGTACCTTTGGCTTCAGCAGGCAAATCCAATTTCTAGAATTCTCTTTTGTGGTTCTAATTTTACATAAAAAATTTGTAGAATTCACTAATATGACAGTTGACACAAGTAAATCTGTAAACATAAAATGCGGCTGTAGATATGAAGAACTTACAATGTTCTGTAGGAGCATCAGCTGCGTCAGACTGATCATTTTTCAGAACTCCATTTTGTCCCATCACATTAGCACTCGGTGCATTTGCCAATGCTTCTTCTAGTGCTTCTTTCCACTCGGTAAGATCTTCAGATGTTTCAGCCTGGAGTGATAATTGCCAATCAGTACATGAAACCACACCTTCCCAGGCTGATAATGCTAAAAATAAATGACAACAATTGATTCAAATGGCAGTGACTACATGCCGTAAACAGTCTGGAAGCTGAATGAAAATTAGTTTAATTTATTTGCTTATGAAATTGATACTATTCCCAAACTAAGCCATCGCAGGCACCTGCAATGACTATAGATTCAGATTGCAGTGGTGCTAATTGCTAGATTTATATTCTGCATCAAAGGGACGGGACAGTACTCATTACAAGTTCTAAACGTCCCCTATATTCCATATTTCCCCTTACATTTAAGTAGAAAAACATTAAGACCTGATGCATAGTCCTCCAAATTTCCAAAAATCTTGCACAAACAGAAGTCTGGGGGGTTAACAATCACCCACAAACATCCTCAATGTGTCGCTAGAATTATGATATCAGGTTTACATATAAGCTGCATATTAATTAAATAAATATAATATTTAGACAATGTATTTAAATATTTAGATAATAAAACAGAAATTTCGAAACCTTTGATCTAGTTTGAACAGTGTACCAATTTCAAATTATCTGCTAACATTTATACTTTCAGGAAACCCTGTTGAAATCATGAGATATAACCATGTTGTCTTTTTTCTTCCTTCTTGTTATGTGATTAGAAGAGCATCGCCAGCTCATGATTAGTTGAGGATGGAAAAATCTAGAGAACTAAAAGATGTAAAATGTGACTTTCTTCATACACAAGGTGACCCCATCGAGAAAGAAATATAGTAGGAGACATGAAGACTAAAGCAAAGGGTTACAACAAAAGAGAACCTTAAGTGTAAATGCTCTCCCGTCACGACCATCAGGGAAGAGCACTGTCAAGAGCTTCTTGTCCGCTTTGACGACCACACTGAAGAATCCATAAAAAAAACTTTGACATCTAGAATAACTAAAATAGTGGAAATGCAGTAACAGAAACACTGGAGCAGGAAGTAAATATTAAAAATTGCTTTTATGAGGTAAAGTAACACGCCAACCTGCCTGAACTGTTCAGGTCAATACCGCCAAGAGTAAGATTCGCCTCGCTCCCTTTAGGAGGTATAGCATTCTGAAATTTGGAAACCACCACTCATGAGTTACTAAGAATTTTACGGTCAATATGCACAATAAATGAACCTGAGAAAGTCTGATAAAATTATAGAAATGACTGACACGAGGATAACTGTATATCTGTGTAAGTGACTATCTTGTGTTATGCATATTTTGATATTTTCATTATGATAAACGAAAAATACTGTATAATTATGCTCAACACTTAAATCTCCTTCCCAAGAAAATATTGTACAAGCTCCTGGACCATTGTCTAATTGGCAAAAAAATTCAGTTACATTTCTGATTGAAGCTTTTTGTGTTACTGTATATGTGTGCTGCAAGTCCTACCCAAAACGTACACAACTTCCATGGTTACCAATTAACCTTTGCCCGCATTCTCTGTAGACATTCATTGTCCCCCCACCCCCACAAATAAATATATTGGTAAGCATGATGATCAGATAAGAGTTTAGTTTGATTCAACTTACTGGATCACTCCTGAAGAAGACAAGTGAGGTACTTGTTAAGATAAACCATCTCTTTTTCCAAGAGGTCCATCCAATTCCTACAACAGAGTTGCAAGATAGTGATTCTGATGGTACCTTAACATTGTAGAAGAATATACAACTAATTCTGTAGAAGCTACTTGAGACACTGAGAGATATGTGTCTCGTAATGAAGAATTCTATAATAGTAGTCGCAAGATATCTGGTTAATATGATTTGTACAGCACATAGATGCTGCGAGGTGAAAACTTTCACATTATTTTGCAAGAAAGTGTATTCTAGTAAATTTAAATACATTTGGACAACTATCTAAAACCATTTGAAGTTGACGAAAATTAATAAAATTTTGGATAAAAATCAAACTCAATAAAACAGTTTGTTATTGTCTTCTCATCATATAATCTAGGTCCTGGTCCAGGTAACATTTAATATATCTCTTTATATGCTCTTTTATTTTAATAATCTTCTCTGGTACAATAGTTGAAAACAGTTAAAATTAGGCGGGAAAACTATTTTTCCCTCTTTGTTGTATTAGTGCACACAACACAACTGAGTTTTCAGCATTTTTTTTTTCTGTTGCTTCCGCGATACATTTTAGTGACGAGGCATGTAAGTGCCCAATAACAGTATACCATCAGTAATTCACTCAACAATAGTTCCTAGCAAAAATGTAACATTCTTCATATCAACACTGCCAATCCTAATCCATAAGCACATTTTTACTTTTACACAGTGTCATGGAGCATATTATGTGAAACCAAACATTCTTGCAAAACCTTAACATTACTAAAAAATAGCTCACCTCTGGAAGATAAAAATAATGGCCCGCTCTTGTATACCTGCATTGCAGAGAGAAGATTTAGACCACATCTGAGCTATAATGGTAAACCATCTTAAATTTTAAAAAGTATTTTAGCCTCGAGGTTAGAATACTGAAAAATAGCTGATGTGGCAAGGAGGCCATTGGCAAACAGAGCATTTATGAAGCTCTCTGGAATTTAAAGGAACAAGATATCAAATTTATATAGTGTTCCAGAAACTGGCATTTAAATCTAACACCACCCTCTAAAACATCAAAAATTCAACATTCTGACTCTGACAAAAGTATTACCGAATTCCATATCCAAAATTCCAGCCAGAACAATGCAAATTACATTATCGGAATTAATCCTATTAGAATCACCTCCACCAACACACACAAAGGGGGTGTTTGGATGATTGGTGGGAATGGGAATGGGGAATGGGAATGGAGGGTATGGGAATGGAGGGTATGGGAAATGGTAACCCAAAGGATGTGGAGTTATTGATTTACCCTTCAAGAGGGAATGAGGTTCACATTCCAAGCAAAAATTTTACTAATCCAAACACAATGTATGGGTATTAGGTTCTGATTCCCGTTAACCGGGCTCATTAACCATCAACCAAACGCCCCCAAAGACTTCCTCAATATTCAAACGAAATTAATTTGATAGATCCGTATATACGTAACACGTCCTACTACACAAAATACAGGATCGCAATCATGCGAGGATAGTCCTCAAACAATTATTCTCACATGTTCACCATACATAAATATAACAGTAGTAAAGCGCAACAATAAAAAATCACAATGACCTTATTCCCGGCATGATGATGCTGCTGATCCGGCTGGGCATGTTCATTTTCCCCCTGCGCGGGTGCAGCTGCAGGTGCCGGTGCGGGTGCAGGGGCGGATGCAGCTTCCGAAGGTGGAGGTGCATTATCACCACCACTCGCCTAACATTAAAAAAAAATCAAAAATTCATCACACGTAAAAAAAATTTAAAAAAATGTACCTAACAATAAAATGTGCAAATATACCTGAGAAGAGTCAGCATTCTTGTTAGTCATGATCCAAATTTAATTACATTCGCCGCGTAAAATAATCAAAAATAATAACACGAACAACCTGCGCGCATTAAATTGATCCGGACAATGAGATGCATGATGACGTGAACAAATGTACATTAATGTGGTACGAGGAAAAGAGAGAGAGAGTACCTGTGAAAAGGGAAAGAGGAGGAGAGAGAAAAGGAAAGTGAAAAGAATCTGTGAGTTGAGCTTAGATTGGGGAAGTTTGATGGTATGAGCGATGGAGAAACAGAGTAAAATGGTTTTGGGTTCTTCCTTGCATTTTGGGCAAGAAGAAGAGGAGCCTTTTGCGCTTTATTTTCTCTCTTCTGCACGTTGACCGTTTATTTTGTTCAGAGTTTTTTTTATACGCACTCTCCCTCCATTTCCTCCCCCGATTTCTGTGTTTCATTTTCGATGCCACATATCACACATCTGCTTGGGGAAGTCTTGGGTATCATGATTTCTTCCATGTCTAAAATATATAATTATATTCTGGCAAAAAATATATATATATATATATATATATAATTATAAAAAATGTTTATAATATTATTTATTATTATCGAAAATCCGATATCTACTTCTATATATTAAATGGCAACAAAGGGCAAAAAGAGCAAATAAATTGGTGGTGAAATGTCCACTATATCCTTTTATTACATGTAATTACAAAATTACCAAAGGGTTCATTTATTACATTTAAAATATTAAATATCAATAATTAATGCATTGACATAATAATTATTCATTTTAATCACACTTATCACTTATTTATGACCATTCATTACAAGAATAAAATATTAAATGTTAATGGAGTTAATTAGTTAATTTACACAAAATAAATTTGTGTGAATTAAACTTGTAACATTTAATTAAATCTCATGTGAATTCAACAATCATAATACTTAATAAGATCCCCCTATTCCCATTTTATTTTTAAAAAATTATATTATTTTTTTTGCATGTGCGGATATTTCGAATTATTTTCAATTATAATTTTTTTTTGCATATGCAGATACCTTGAATTAAAGATTTCCATTTTCATAGCATGATTTCGAACTTTCGATTTTTTGATGTATAATCAAAGTTGTCCCGATTTTGCCTCGAGTTTTATTGGAGTTAGGCTCAAGTTATATCCAACTAATATATTCAGCTCGAAGTGTAGGTACTCAACCGAGTTACGAGTCAAGTCGGTCAAATTTAAAATTATTTTTTAAAAACTAATTATTAAACAAATAATCACATATAAATTGTTAAAAAAACAAATCGATTTTGCCTCGAGTTATGATTGACTCACATAAATATGCTTTTATACGTGCATGTCTCTCGGTGTTCACATGAACATATTAATTCAATTAATTTAACTATCTTACCATTTCATGGGTTAGCTATATAATTGACGCGAATCATACATATAATATTTTACCATTTGTACACACATTCGACTATGTTTCGATTGAATAACACACTGATAAGTAGTTCTGTAAACATCTTTCACATGCGGAATTTATCGTGCCAATCTCACTTATATAAAAATTTGTTTGGTATGCTGAATCAGTTATCATAGATATTTTTATTTTATTTTGAAAGAAAAATTATATTTAAAAATTTAATAAAATTAATATACTAAAAACAAACAATATAACATATCATTTATAATAAATTGGCCCGTGCCTCGCACGGGCTTTTACGCTAGTTTGATTTTTAAAAGGAAACTGTTACATGGTATCAATATATTCTAAATTCCTGCTAATACCCATTCAGCATATGGATTTTTTTTTTATGATCCGACCCGGCAGTTAACTTCCCACAGCAGCGTTATTCCTCTTTCTTCTCTCTTTTCCAAATTTTACATCTGAGTCAGTTTTACATCCCACGTTTGTAGGCACGACTTTCAGTTTCAAACTACTCTCCATCTTATATTATTCTTCCTTAATAATAAAAATAATATAATGATCCTCATGTACTAATATGAATACATTGAATTAATATAAATATGGACGTATTACTATGGAGATATTATAATTAGTACTTTCATCTTATAAAAGATTTATTTTATTTTGTTCCTAATTATCTTTCTAAATGCAAATGCTGATTTGTTTTACTGTTTTCTGTCAAATGAAAAGATTAATTAATTTAATTTTAATTAACCTGATAAATTAAGGGACGACAAGGTACTTCAACACTACCTGATTAATTTATTAATAGACTTAAAATATGCAATAAAAAAATCTTGGGAAGATCATGTTTAAAATTATTTTTCTGGAAAGATTTATTCTATTTTGTTCTTAATTATCTTTCTAAATGCAAATGCTGAATTTTTTTTACTGTTTTTTGTCAATAAAAAAATTAATTAATTTAAATTTCATGAACCTGATAAATTAAGGGACGACAAGGTACTTAAACGCTACCTGATTAATTTATTAATAGACTTAAAACATGCAGTAAGAAAATCTTGGGATGATCATGTTTAAATTTTTTTTTGTCCAAAGATTTGTTTTATTTTGTTCCTAATTATCTTTCTAAATGCAAATGCTGATTTGTTTTACTGTTTTTTGTCAAATGAAAAGATTAACTAATTTAATTTTAATTAACTTGATAAATTAAGGGACGACAAGGTACTTTAACACTACCTGATTAATTTATTAATAGACTTAAAACATGCAATAAGAAAATCTTGGGAAGATCATGTTTAAAATTATTTTTCTCGAAAGATTTATTCTATTTTGTTCCTAATTATCTTTCTAAATGCAAGTGCTGAATTTTTTTTACTGTTTTTTGTCAAATAAAAAAATTAATTAATTTAAATTTAATTAACCTGATAAATTAAGGGACGACAAGGTACTTAAACACTACCTGATTAATTTATTAATAGACTTAAAACATGCAGTAAGAAAATCTTGGGAAGATCATGTTTAAATATTTTTTTGTCCAAAGATTTATTTTATTTTGTTCCTAATTATCTTTCTAAATGCAAATGCTGATTTGTTTTACTGTTTTTGTCAAATGAAAAGATTAATTAATTTAATTTTAATTAACCTGATAAATTAAGGGACGACAAGGTACTTCAACACTACCTGATTAATTTATTAATTGACTTAAAACATGCAATAAGAAAATCTTGGGGAAAATCATGTTTAAAATTATTTTTCTCGAAAGATTTATTCTATTTTGTTCCTAATTATCTTTCTAAATGCAAATGCTGAATTTTTTTTTACTGTTTTTTGTCAAATAAAAAAATTAATTAATTTAAATTTAATTAACCTGATAAATTAAGGGACGACAAGGTACTTAAACACTACTTAATTAATTTATTAATAGACTTAAAACATGTAATAAGAAAAACTTGGGAAGATCATGTATAAAAAAAAAAAATTGTCAAAAGATTTATTTTATTTTGTTCCTAATTATCTTTTTAAATGCAAATGCTGATTTGTTTTACTGTTTTTTGTCAAATGAAAAGATTAATTAATTTAATTTTAATTAACCTGATAAATTAAGGGATGACAAGGCACTTAAATATTACCTGTTTAATTTATTAATAGACTTAAAATATGCAATAAGAAAATCTTGGGAAGATCATGTTTAAATTATTTTTGTCCAAAGATTTATTTTATTTTGTTCCTAATTATCTTTCTAAATGCAAATGCTCATTTTTTTTTCTGTTTTTTGTTAAATGAAAAGATTAATTAATTTAAGTTTAATTAACCTGTTAAATTAAGGACAACAAGGGACTTCAACACTACCTCATTAATTTATTAATAGACTTAAAACATGCAATAAGAAAATCTTGGGAAGATTATGTTTAAAATTATTTTTCTTGAAAGATTTATTCTATTTTGTTCCTAATTATCTTTCTAAATGCAAATGCTGAATTTTTTTTATTGTATTTCGTCAAATAAAAAAATTAATTAATTTAAATTTAATTAACGTGATAAATTAAGGGACGACAAGGTACTTAAACACTACCTAATTAATTTATTAATAGACTTAAAACATGCAATAAGAAAATCTTGGAAAGATCATGTTTAAAAAAAATTTTGTCAAAAGATTTATTTTATTTTGTTCCTAATTATCTTTCTAAATGCAAATGCTGATTTGTTTTACTGTTTTTGTCAAATGAAAAGATTAATTAATTTAATTTTAATTAACCTGATAAATTAAGGACAAAAAGGTACTTAAACACTTTCTCATTAATCTATTATCTATTAATCTATTAATAGACTTAAAACATGCAAATAAGCTTAAACTAGACTACTTTCAACGGATTAAACTGCTTTCAAGCTTATACGCACGGTTATGTACACTTTCTTCTTCCACTTTAGTGTCACACGGTTAATCAAAATCAAATTTTTCTTGGCGCTTCTGACTCTGTAGCAACTGTGATCTGCGTTCAAGCCACAAAACCCTTCCCTGCTCTCTGTACTACGATAAACTGCGTTGTCTTCTGGCGCCAGAGATGGATGGATCAGGTGAAGAGCATGAATCTACCTTGGCTTTTCCCAGTTTCTATTGTTTCATGTACTGATGCTTAACTTCTTTACAGAGTCTGCGCGGAAGAGAGCCACCCAGGGTCCTCACTCGCCGTCTTCCACCAACAAAGGTTTCCGTAAAATACGATATAGATATTGTTTCAGTGTTGTTATGCCGTTGTGTTTATTTGCCTTTTCTCACAAAATGATTTAATTTATGCAGGAGCAAAGCGTCGTGCACCGGTTCACGACTCTGGAGTAGGCAACAACGAGAATTCAAACCCCAATATCATATCTGCTCCTTCCATTGACAGTGGTGCGTTCTGTTATGCTGTAGCCGGGTTATGTGTATGGTATATCATGTTAGTTTCTTATTCAAAGCACATATTCCTCTTTTAGGAGATCAGGTGTTTGTTGTTTTGCTTTAGTCGATTTTCTTATTTTGCACATGTCATCTGATTTCTGTGATGATCAGTCTATTATCATTTCATACATAAAACAATATGACCCTGTTTGTTTGCATCCCTTTTTGTGATATAGGCACCGCACACTCCTCTGTCACGTGTGGTACTGCGGCCAAGCATGTTAGGAAATCAGGATCGTGTGCCGCCTTCACCTTAATAATTAAGTCAGTGTATTTAATTATTATTTAAGTCAGTGTATACAATCTAATTGTTTTATTTTTCATGACAAAAACCTTAGGAATTTCTTCATTGGGCGCTGTTAATTTGCCTGCCAGAGTGGTTCCTGACACACCAATGTCGTCTACAGGTAGTCCGCTTTAAAAAAATTAAAAGCTTTAACTATTAATTTTTGCAGAATGTGAATCAGAACTACTCGGTGTGTTCTATGGGTTCTTTATCAGTGATCACATAAAGGTTTGGTTTTTTCATTATACTATTTTGTACAATTTTCTCACAGTAGGATTAGTAATGTATACTGCATATTGTATTTTTTAGATAAAAAATGCAGGAGTCTATGTCTCAATAAATTTGTCGTCAATCCAATAATACTTCGTTAATTACTGAATCAGGATTATATTGAGAAGTGATCATCTTCTTCGCTAGGCAATTCTGAAAGGATCACGCAAGAAAAACTTGAATCTTGCAACCAAACTCTTATAAAAGGTCCTTAAAAGGTAGTTTCCATTGACAACGACTTCGAGCCTCCAACATTGTTCTCTATCATTTACTATAATGCTAAAGTAATTTGGTGAGTTTATAGCTATATTGCTCTTATTCTTTTGTATATGTAGTATGTGAAACTAAGTACTTTCAAGCTACACCATCAAACAACTTCCATATTCAGTAAATCATGCTTTCATTATTGAATTTG
Source organism: Daucus carota subsp. sativus (assembly GCF_001625215.2). Taxonomy (NCBI): domain Eukaryota; kingdom Viridiplantae; phylum Streptophyta; class Magnoliopsida; order Apiales; family Apiaceae; genus Daucus; species Daucus carota. The sequence goes on along the minus strand of NC_030385.2, from coordinate 43,287,527 downwards.
TGGTTACATCCATACTATACAGAATTCCAGAATGGTTAAAACTGCTAGAGAATATTTCTTCAACTTAAAATTTTATAATAATATTGTTTAATTTAAAGCACTATTTGATTCTGCCAATATTTGAACAGTTTGATCCCCAAAGTCATATCTATTTGTTCTAAATATGATATTTTTCTAATTTCTAATATGGTTTTAATTTATATATAAATATTTTGAACTTGGAAAATATGTATTTTGAAGACACCATATGGTGTTAAGGAAGCTGTCAAGTCTGTAGTTGAAGCAATTGCTTGCTGGGATTGCTGCCTATTTGGCTAATTGGATTCCTATCAAAGTACAAGTAATGGTTCTAGCAGTATCTTGGACCCGGTCCTGGTAAGAAAAAAATGTTAAAAGTATGAGACACAAATTTATAGAATATTTCGTCACAACTTGCTACCCATGGAATTTTGTTTTCAGATAACTATTTTATCTCTTTCATCTATGCCTATTCTAATGGGTTCTTACAAATCCTCGATATACTATATAATTTTCTTTAATATGTGGATTTTTTGCTCTATTTAGTAAATTTTCACGTATTTATAAGATATAATTCTTAGACAGGTGTGTGCGGCATCAGCTTGGAAAGTTAAGAAAATTCTTATCTCTTTTTTTGACTGAAATAATAATATTTGTGTGTGGAGTTTGTTATTACTCTTGCTTAATTTTGTGATTAGTGTTATGCTTACAGGGAGAGTTGAAGCCGGTGGCAGGGAGATTGAGCGATCATAAACCAACTGCATTTTCCCATGTATGTTTTTGATATATTCTACACGCTTATACATGTGTAAACTGTAAGTGTTAAGTTTGTTGTTGCATTCTATTTGGTTGAGTAATGTAGGTCATTACCAGCCTATTCTTAGTCTTATATTTGTTCTCTCTTTTAGCATACTCTATTCAGTGGTATAAGGTTCTTGCTTCAACATTAACAAGTATAAATGTTTTATAGTATAAATTTAAGGATCATATCAAAATTAGAATCTAATTGGGTCGTAAATGGCCAAAAATAATTTGATTGATGGATGTTTGTTGGTTGATCCTGACAAGGTGAATGCTTTAGCATAACTAATGACTTAGAAATCAGTGGTCGTAAATGGCCAAAAATAATTTGATTGATGGATGTTTGTTGGTTGATCCTGACAAGGTGAATGCTTTAGCATAACTAATGACTTAGAAATCAGTAGTAACTAAGATACCTTACAATGGTGCTAAAAGAGGGATATGATGTAATCAAAAGAAGGGGAGTATTTTCGAGCTAGAATGAGTTACCATAGTTTTTATTCAGTAGATACACGATCTGATTGGTGACAGATGTTCCTGCATTTGATATGTGAACAATTATATCGTTCTAGAATATAGTTTAAGCTAATTGTGTATATAATCTTTCATATAATGTTGTAAAAAATATTTTGTTACAAGTTAATATTGTTCAAGGTATATTTTTATTCAAATTCATGTTTTTGTAATTTCTTTGTGGCCAGACAGACAATGGCGAGGATACCGCAGGTATACTTGAAGTTTCGTGACTACTGCTCACCAGTAGTAACCGGAAAAAACCAGCAGGTATACAAGGATTCTGATTTGTCATGATTCTTATTTTAGCAATTTTATCTCCAATTAAATTCCGAATTCATTTCCTTTGTTCTTTTGGAGAATCCAGAGGATCACTCTACATAGCTGCCGAACAGAATTTCTTTTTCCATTTGCAGAAAACCAGAGTAGGAAATCTCTACTCAAGAACACGGCAGCTTCATCTTTAAAAATGCAGATAATCTGGAAATAAGACCCTTTGTCTCTGATATTCTATTTTGAGAACTAGCACCAAATCCAGACAGACCTCCAGGATCACATGCACAAAGGATCATCACAGCAGGGTTCCAGAACAGAGCAGTCAAACTGTCCGGCCTGAATATAAACACCAGAGTCTGTAAGCACTGATCCGGTTAATTATCTGTTTTAATGCAACCGGATTAGTGTGTTATGAAAATTCTAAATTCACGGTCAGAGGTATTGCTTTAAAGTTTTTGTATTACTTTGATTTTAGATACGTCAAGCATAGAAGATAAAGTCTGTAAGCACATGGCTAATCAGTCTTTAAAGTCATTGTCTGCAGCTTAGATTAGACTTAATCACGTCCTTAATTAATCATTTAATATACTATTTTTGACTTTGTATATATTGATTTTGTCCATCATCATTCAAATATAAAACTTTTGAGAGTACCTTCTCTGCACTAATAAATTCAAACTCTCCTTTTGAGAGTACCTTCTCTGCACTAATAAACATTTTGTATGGTCTGCCACAACTAGATTTATAGAGTTCAATCTGAAGACAAGAGAACTAATAGGATGAAGAACATACAGAAGTGAGAATTTTTATTGACATAGCCAAATGTTTTTGTAGTGTCACTGTTATACCTATATACAGCTGAGAGTGTCTTTCTGAATGTTAAAAAAAAAATTATTTAGAATTTCATATATTTTGCTTTTTCCCGAGATGAAAAGAAACGCAAGAAATATGTTAAATGGAGGAAATTATGTTTGTTCCATGTCAGTTGATCTAATTTATAATGTTCAGAAATTAAACAAATTCAAAAAACAACTTTTATGAAGAAACAATTTTTAGTTATATTTTATTATAATATTTATATCTAACACTTACTAAATTTGATAGATCTTTTCGCGGGTATTTTTTATAAATTAATTATAATTCTTCAATTTTATTCCTTAATGAATTATATTAATATTAATATTAATTATTGAATTGCTACGAATTATCTTAATAAGTCTGAAATCTATAAATATAGTACTTTTAGTTAATATAAATTTTAAATATATTTAAATCATATATGTACACTGCATATACATATATTCTAATTAAATATTTTATTTACACGTATGTCATACATAAGCAAAAGAAATGCAAAATCATTTTTGTAATTGACTAAGGTTCATTTGAATAAGTTTACGAGTCTAATTAACTAATATAATTTTATTATTTTCAAAAACAAAACTAATACAATTTTATATAATTTCTTATTAATAATTGTAATTTCAAATCTCAATGATTCATTTTCTTTCATGTATTTAATCCTTCACTGACATCAATAAAGTTTTATATAATATGAAGGTCATTTGATCGTAATTAATATTATTATCCACAGTCATACAAATGATAATCATATTTTACTATGACTTTTTGAATAATATTTTGTCAGAAACTTAAGTAACTAAATTGAAAGTACAAAACTGTTATTTCTCATATTTATATGATATTAGCTAGAAACAAATTTAAAAAGTAATATAATATGATAAGTTATTTATATGATCTTAGTTAGAAACAAATTTAAAAAGTAATATAATATGATAATCACTTATTTTAAATAGTTTAACACCAAATCAGTTATAATTTACTTATAAATTTTACTTATGATCGTTATAAATTAACACAACATAAGGCGAAGCGAGAAAGGGAAACTAACATGAGTAATGCACAACTTCATACTAACTAGATAGGGTCATATTAAGGGAAATCATTTTTTTCTAAAATTTAAATTAAATAATTAATTAGTTACATAAATTTATAATTAATCGGTTTGATTAACTTTATTAAAAGTAACATATACAAAAAAATATAGTAAAATCACCGTGTGCGAAGCACGGGCATAAAGCTAGTTATATTAAGATCTAAATATCATTATAAAATGTAACTTGGGGTCGTTTGGTTCATGGGTTTTTGGAACCAGGTATGGGGTTTTGTCCATCCCAAACTCATACCTGGTGTTTGGCTGGGGAAAATAAATTCTGAAACCCATACCATAGAGCATCTCCACAGATTAACTATATTATTAAGCTATCATTTTAAGGAATATGCACAAAAATCCACTCCAGCAGAATCCCTACTCATTCCCTGAATGTTAAGATCCAATTTCCATTTCTCATAAGTAGGGAATCCCTAACCCATTCCTCATTTCATTTTTAATGATTAAATATTCAACTCTCACCTTTAACACACTTTTTCCCACATATTTTTTGTTGTCTTTTTGTTAAAAGAATTTGAATTTAATATTATAATAATAACAGGGAAGACAAATAAGGATGATTATTGGAGTTGTCAATCAATATAGGATCCCTATTATTTAGAATTTGAATTATTTATTATATATTTAGGGAACCTCCCTAGGACACTGCATGGGATGCTCTTAAACCCCCAAAGTATGGATTTTTGATACCCAAGTGGAGAGGTGGGTATGAAATGGTGGTATGAGATGCATTTGGCTTTTTATTTTTTTTGTCTCTATTTAGGTAATGAAATATTAATGTTTGATACAAAATTAAATCAATGATGCAAAAAATGTATGACAATAATAATTTTATTATTATTTTTTATTAATATATATTAATAACTTATTTTTTATAAAAATTATATATAATGATTTCAGCACCCAACCAAACACATGATATCAGACATGATACTTGAAACTTATACCAGCTTAACCCGATTCCTTATTTCAAATCCGATACTATTTTTCGAACCAAACGACCCCATAATAAGACGTTACATGAAATGACATTTAGAAATTCAAAACGTTAGACGGAGTAACAGTCACAAAATTAGTTTTTGTATGTATGTGATTTGGGTTTAAACTAGTTCAGTTAAATGAATCTTTGATAGAAGTTCACCCCTCAAATAATCAAAGCGTAATCTTACTCATATATTCCAAGAGAAACAAAAAGGAAAAACAAAAAACAACTTGTAATTCCAGGCTGCTCACCTCACGTCAAAGCCTAATAAAACAGACAAACTCAAAACTCAAAACAAAACAAGAAAAAACTAATGGGCGTCCAAACGCTGCCTTAACCTTCAATTATTATCTTCTTCTTCCTCCTCAATCTCCACCTATACACACAACCATCTGTATCTACATCCACACGCATGTCCCAGCACTCTTGAATTCCGCCATGGAAGTAGTGGAGATAGGCGTGCCGATCGGACCGAACTACTCGTACAGCGCCGAGCGAGATCGAGTGCGCGTGCGGAGAAAAACACTCGATGCTGTGCTCGAGCAATGTCAGAGAGCTCTTCAGTTCCTCAGCGACACTGGTTATGTTGATGATGACGATGATGACGACGTGTGTGACGGCGCCGGTGAAGTTGGTTGCGGGAGAGCTGAGAGCTCTTCTGGTGATGCGCCGTGTCAGGATAGGGAGACTGATGAGGTATATTTATGTGTAATTTGTGTGTGTGTGTTTGTGTACGGTGTGGAATGAATTGAGTGATGTTTGATTGCGGTACGGTAGATGATCTTGATATGTGTGTGTGTGTGTTTTAACCTCGATCTCGATAAATCAGTAAAATTATCGGGCTGTGAGGCTTGATAATTGATAATTAAGAATAATATGATTTATCTGGGAATCGATAAAATTCAGTCTCTCTGGTCCTGAGGCTATTAAATTGTGGAGGTCTAGCTTTATATGTAGAGAAACTTATGAACTATACATATGATGTTTGCAGTTCCTTTCGAATTGACGGTGTATATACAGGGAAAGGAAACTGTGAGGCGTGTGTGTCCCCTATCTTATGTATCTTGTTCGAACCACGTATATTTGTATACAGTGCCAGACAATTAGGTGATTTTATTTGGAATGGCTTAAGTGAGAGAGTTCATCTTCTTGTTTTTGAGCTTTCTATTATATGAATCATGTGATGAGGTGAGTGCTAAGTAATCAGACTTTAGGTGCTGAAGAGTGTTTTGTGATGACGCTTTGGTTTATAACTACTGTAGAAGCTGTAATCCTACAGTACCTGACATTTGCTTCTTTATAATTCTAATTTTTTGGGGGGTGAAGTGGGTGGGTGGGTGGGAGGTATTAGTGCTGGATGTATATTAGTAATTGGATGTTATATTATGTGAACTTTTGAGTAGTCTTTAATGTAGGTCAGAGCTAAGGAGGGTTTCGATATCACATGGTTGGTAGTGGATGACATGAAGTTATAAAGGTTATTCTTGTAGTGATAGATTTTTGTGGACCTTTTCAGTTTGATTTATATTTATAGGTTTAGAGGATGGATGAACAAGACCTTGTACCTGTTTGATATGATATGAGCAGCAGCAGCAGCAGTAGTAATAGTAGTACTGTAAAATGATATCTAACTTGATCAGGGAATTCAAATGTACGTGAAGAAGCAAAGACAACATGAAACATAATGGATTACGGTGTATGAGAGTTTTTAGCATATAGCTTTAAATATCTAGTGGTTGGTTGGTTCTCTTGGGCAGGAAAACTTGGATAATATATGAATAGAATGATATTGGTGTAGTAGCATAATTCTAGATAAAGGGGTTCATTTTATCGGTTTGGATGTGATATTTACGGTGAAAATGATTAATAAAGGAGGTAAACTTGTTGGACCGACCATTTAGCACAAATTGGTATTTGAAGCTGTACTCGTACTTTTGTTATAAATGGACCTCTTACATTGCGACAGAAATTTGATGCCAACGGTATATACCTGTGCGGACTGCAAGTATGAATATCTTCTGACCAGTTATATATAGCTATTTAAGCTGGAACAATTCAAGTTGTGATATAATATACTTCATTTTTTTTATTTTTTTTTGCTAACTTATATAATATACTTCATATTAGTATTAATATATATTTAATGGTTTCACAAGTAAATTGTATATATTTGTTCTGCAGCTATGCAGTCTCCTCAAATCTAGAGTTGAGAGCCCTGATTTCCTTGAAAAGCTGGAGAGTGCCCAAGTGTCAGTTCCACAAAATACGCCTGGTATGTTTTTCAGAGAAATGTCCGAATTGCACACTATCTCCAATCTCAAATCCTTTTTGCATGAAGACGCATATTGTGGATCTGATAGATACATGCATATTCCTACTTTTTAAATTCTATGATATATTCTTTTAACGTTTAATGGTAGTGACTTGTTATATCCTTGTGTGATGACAGAAGAAGGTAGTACCTGGGACATGATTAATGAAAAGGATGTGTGGGAAAGTGGGTATATCAATTCAGAAGAAGAAGATTATGTTCTTGTTAGGCAAGAAGATATTGTGGATGGTATTGCATGCTTCATGGCTGCATATCTTCTTTCACTTAAACAGACCAAGGTTTACGAAATAATTTCTTATGTCAATTAAATTTTTTTAGGTCATGTTCCTCATCTGTGTTGTTGATTTATATCTACCGTAAAAGATCTTGATGCTGACAAATATACAGTCATGTATAGAGATTTTATAATGAAATCCTGGTTGCTTCAGAATGTTTCAGTTGGTCAGTTAGAAAGGTGCTATGTAGTTTTTCACTCTCCCATCGACAGTCTCTTGTGCTCTCAACTTTTTGGAACCCATCAAAAGGTTTCAGAATTATTAGCAAAACAAAATCATTTACTTAAAAAAAAAATCTTTTCATAATTTTATCACAAACACACAGAAAAAGCCGGAAAAAATCATGGAAACAGCCTTTCTCACTATATAACAAATATTTCGGGATTTGCTAGTATGGTCATTATTTAAACTTTATTTGTTTGTATATCACATATATTATTCAGTATGTAGTTAAGTAAGTGCACCTAATCATTGCACAAAAAATTGTTACATATTTTTAGTTAGAAAATGCTTAACTGAGATAAAATTTTATAAAAGTTCAGCACCCTAGTCCCCAACTCCGCACAAATTGGTTCGAGTGCTATGGCAAGTTTTAGTTGTCAGCCCATGACAACTTTGAAATCACCTGGCAATGGCTGGCATCTAGAATTCTCAGACACATTAGTGGTTTTCGCTTATCTGATCTCCCTGAATTTAATCACAGGGAATATAAAAATTAGTTGGACGCGAGATTAATAAATATAAGATGGTTGTGCCCTAGAGTACCTGTCTGGAATAGGATACCTTGAGTACCTAGTCCATGTTCCAGATTTATGTCGTCTTTGACTCTTTTCTTCTTTTTTGGAATTACAATGATAAGTGGATTTGGCTTAATCAACTTTGTTTTTCCCCTATCTCAACAGGATTTAACCCCAAATCAACTCCAAGATGGTGAGTACTGTTTTTTAACAAGGTCTTTGTACAAAGCATATATAGCTTGATATTGGTTTTCCTCATCATACTTTGTTTTAAGTCCTTCGATAAGTATCATATTAAGAGATCGAGGTCTGACATGAGCTGAAATTTGTTTCAGCTCTGAGCAAAACCTTCTCTCTGAAAAAGAAGAAGGGAAAACTTCGGAAGGCATGGGACGGAAGCAAAGTCATATATAATGTTGCATCATGGGGGGCAACAGCAATTGGGTATGTTTCTCATATTGAGCTGGTTTAGTGTATTTAATATATTGGTGACTGGCTTGTATTTTTTTTCTTTTCTACGGTTACATCGTCTTTCTGTCTTTAGCACCTGCTTATTCTGGCTGTAGATAGCAACAATTGTCTAATTAGCGAGCAGCTTTTTCTATGTGCATGAGCATCAATGTTAAGACTGAGGTTTAAAATTTTACACTTTCTAAAAGGGTCCAATCATAAATGCACAAGAATGTTAGATGTTGAATTGTATATGTTTGAACCACATGTATATGTATTTAGTATATGGGAATATGTTTCTGTATATGTATGTACGTGTATACGTTTAATCATATATGTGTATGTTTGTCGATGTAGATGTATGCACAGATCTGTTAACCATTTTGATGGCCGGAGTAAATATGTTCTCATTCACCTTTTAAATGTCAAAAAGCTGAGGTTTAATTTACAATAATTAAGAGTTAAGGTTGTATGCAGGGTATAGCACCGAGTCTGAATTGTATGTGACCCTTTAGCCTTTTTCTAGGTCAGAAAAGAGTTCGAAACAGAAGATTTACCTCTGTTTCTTGTGTCAACTGCGGTTTTATTGTGCAGTTTGCAATCTGGCAAAGTTTGGTATAGTTAATGTGGTGAGTTAATGTGTTGATTTCAAATTGATTAACTAATACCTAGTCTGCAGGCTGCACACATAATGAAAATGTCGTGTAGAAAAGTTTTACCTATCTATAAATCGCATGTTCTGTTTTTCTGTAACAGGATATACCAAAATCCAGCTCTTCTCAGGGCGGCTTCAGCAGCCTTCTGGACCTCATGTAATGTGATATCAAAGCTCTTCTAATTACTCTTGTGCTGCACCATAGACGAAGCTGTTGCAATGCTTGAATCCACTGTCGGAGTGTTTTAAAGCATCCTGGTGTTGCACACAACTTGGCATAGTAGTTGCTATTCTTTGTATGAAATGATTGGATTTATCTGATCTTGTAAATACATCAGCTGCATCCTGTGTGCAATTACAATTGTGTGGGATATAATGAATGGGTGTATGTACTTGGAAGAAAAAAGAAAGAAAAAGAAAGGCGTTACTGGTAGGCAGAAATGTAATTTAATTTTTAGTTATCTGATTGGCAGCATACGGACTTGGAATAATTGCCTGGTTTCGCATGCTTAGTGATGTAAATATGGAACTGTCTCGTAATTTTGTTTTGAGGTTAATTTTGTGTCTTATCATCTTTTATCTTCTCAATCTTGGTTACATACATTTCACCCTTTTTTCAAAAAAGAGGGTCAAAATCAAATCTCTGGCTCTTGAACAATGTGTAGCTGAACTGATTTGAGTTACTCCCTGCTTGTCGTATTCAAACTGAAAAACAAAAAAGTTTCTATATATTCGGATCAAATAAAAAAGAAGGAAAGGATGTTTAAGGAATCAAAACTATTTAGATGTAAAGCAAATTATGTTACGTGGCTGTGGGACAATAACATCAGCAGGCTGTAGGCTTTCCTTCTTTCAGAAAAGGACTCGTATAAACATGGCCCGTGGGTATTTATGAGGTTGAAAATGTATTCTTTAATCTTTGACAAGAAAAGCAAAAAAATTAAAAGGGACAGTGACACTGGTCAACAATGTGTTAATGTGCTATATAAGTATACAACAATGGTGCTTCATAACAAGTTAGCTCTTTGAAAATGTTTCTGAAGTCACTTGTGCCCTTGCCCCACAGCCAACCACATTTACAAGCGTGACGAGATTTCTAGCTTTTCAACTATTTAAAATATCTGTAAAATTACTTATGAACTAGATGCGGTATCAAGAAGAATACAAGTCTACAACCACAAGACTAAAATATTGTCGTCGCATATATATTAGAATAAAAGTCAGTGAACTAGCTTCTATATGAAATGTAGTTGGGAAAAAAGGAAAAATGCTTTAGGTGAATCTGGGAACTCGATGTATCTATCCTTGGACAAAATTTTGATTGGCGGTAACTGGAAATGGCATGGTTATTCCTGGTCATCTATTCAACAAGCCAACATGAATGGTGAGGCCGACCAAGAAACGTCTTTGCATCCGGAAAACTTGTATCAGGACATGTCGTCCCAGCCTCCCGTTTATCTACTATTTACAACATAAAAAAAAAATTCTGCTAATAATAGTAAGTATTTCCCTTCTGACTGGCAGTGTCTTTGCATAGCATCGAGCGCACTTCGATGATTGATCTAGGAGGTTCTATGTCTTTCTCTTGAAGGGCATTTCCCAGCAGCTGCTGCAGCTGAGATGCAAAAGTATCATCCAGGATCTGCAAGCAATAAATAATTGATAAACCGGAGGCGAAGTAAGCAACACAGGAAGGCGTGTGGACTTGAGACTCGAGGTATAGGATATAAATTCTTGCTTATTATAGAAGGCCAAGCTGAGATGTAGCACACAGTGAATTATAGACGTCTAGGTCACCAATTATATCCAATACAAGTTTTTAAATATTTTTTCACTGAATTTATTTAAAGTTTGTTTTAATGCATTGCCGATTAACTTGCACAGTTTCCAGAAGAATAGGCTTCTTTTTGCCCAAATGGGTGACACTTGTAACATCACAACATATGATATAACCTAGTCTATATACATCATGTCATTTACACAACAGATCAAATAGCATAGATATAGAGAATTAAAATCAAAGCAATTTGTCCCAAGTATACTGCCTAATCCTATATTACTGCCCAATCCCAAGTATACTGCCTAATCCTATATAAATTCTTGCTTATTATAGAAGGCGAAGCTGAGATGTACTTAGCACACAGTGAATTATAGACGGCTAGGTCACCAATTATATCCAATACAAGTTTTTAAATATTTTTTCACTGAATTCACTTGAAGTTTGTTTTAATGCATTGCCGATTAACTTGCACAGTTTCCAGAAGAATAGGCTTCTTTTTGCCCAAATGGGTGACACTTGTAACATCACAACATATGATATACCCTAGTTTATATACATCATGTCACTTACACAACAAATCAAATAAAATAGATATAGAGAATTACAATCAAAGCAATTTGTCCCAAGTATACTGCATAATCCTATATTACTCTGAATCTTTAATTTCACTTCAAGTACAAAGTTAGACTCTCAGACATGGAATATACTCGCAAGACTGAAATTTATAAACATCCATGTTTGATACCTCATCTGAGACATGGAAACATAACATGCATCACAAACTAATTTAAAACAGAATGCCAAGTAAATATTGAGCATATCATTTAGAACGAACTGTCCAGAATATATCAAAAAAATAATGATAATAAAATAAAATTGGTGGGGGATATCATATCTATACTATACTATTAGTTTTGGTTGGTCAGCTGGTATTGGGGCCTGGGCTTTCTAAATGATAACATGTTTTAATCAATTAATGAGTGTTTTTTATTGCAACTGAAACACATTTAAACAACATCATCAAAACATATCTACCGGGCCTACTTATTTATAAGGCTTTTAACATGCCCAATAAAAATACTTATTTAACTTGTTTAATAAAAATATATAACCCATACACATTTATTAATTATTTAAAAATCTAATTTAACTTTAAAACACATATTTTTCTAATATAAGAGTATCTCCAAAATAAAATTAAATATTAGAACAACAAATAATACAAGTAACAGTTGCATCGCACGGGTTATAAACTACTATGTATATATATTGACAAATCACATATTTGCAAAAATAATATATATGGTCGAGCTATATGGCGGGTGGAAAAAAGGTAAATGGAAATACAATTTTAACAACAAAATATGGATATAAATTCAAAAAGATTTAAGATACACCTACTTCATTCACAGGTATACAGAAGCATACTTATCCTAAATTATGGAAACCTTAATGATCTGCTGGCTTAGGAGTTGGGAACAGTATGTAGTTGTAAAAAGTAATTAAAATGAACAAAAAAGTAAAGGAGAAGCTCTTACAGATACTGCAGTGCGAGAACCCTTGTACCAAGACCTATTCTCTTTCCTGTTCTCTAGGAAACTTAGGACATCCTGTAGCAGAATAGACCTCAAATGAGTAACACTATTGTGAAAAACTGCTAGTTAAAAACTAAAAATGTAAGTTTTTACCTGCCCCATCCGGTCCCAGTAACCCCGACATATAGCAACAAATACATGTGTTTCAAAAATACTATGAAGATGATTTATAGTATTTGAAAGCTGCTCTATTAGTTGTTGCATGCGGCTTCTTACGTCTGCTTCACCTACACATTCCTTTGAATCTTGGAGAATCTTTTTCAGTTTTGTACCGCTCTGTAACCTTGTCTGGGAACATGTGAAACATGTCGAGGTCAGTACAGAAAAGCAAAATATAAAAATGAGTATAGTGATAAATTTATATAACTAGCAAAACGATAAATAACCAGTAATGGCAATAATGACACATCCAAATAGTACAAATGAAAAATGATATCAGCAAATTAGTGAATTTCTAGTTAGTATGCAAACACTGTGCAGCTGCAGCATGTACAAAAGGCAAGAGTTGAATGACTATGGAATACAAATAGGTCATTTACAAATGATGACCTTCAATTATGTGTTCAAGACTAGTTAACTGTTTTCAGGAATCAGCTTAAGTAGCAGTCTATAGACATATGAGCATGGATAGTAGTAGTAGTGAGGGTAATTGTGTCCTTTCATTACAAGTTAGTAGAGTCTATAAATAGATCTACTCAGTTGTATTTTCTATTATGCATGATGAATATATGAAAATGGAACTTGTTCCACAATTCTCTCTCTCTTCTCTCTAGGGTTTCGATCTCTAGAAATCTATCTTGTTCTTCAAGTTTCTCTTCTCATCTAATTCTGATCTATCTGAACTCTGTTGCTTATCTCCGTTTCTGCCTATTTCTTCTCTAATTCTCTATTATAAAGCTGTTATCTTACTTATAAACTTGGAAAACAACAAATATAGTAACGAAACTAGGTCAGAACTTATCAGTTCCTGACAACTATTAACTCTTATTACCACAATAAAAGCTTACCAGTTCAATTAAAAAAACAGCTATGGATCAAACTTTTTTAGCAGTTAAAATAGTAATCTAATTTCTTGGATGGCAAATTCTACAAGCTTTTCTACAAAAGCTTGCAAATAAGTTCTAAACTTTGATCGACCAATTCTTATTACCAGAATGAAAGATTACCAGTTCAATTAAGAAAACAACTATTTATCAAACTTTTTAGCAGATGATACAATAACCTAATATACTAAATCTTAAGTTCTTAACATTTGGCAAATTGAACTAATGCCATATCAGGAAAACAGTTGAATTTAGAAAGATACTCACATTTTCAGCAAGCTTTTCTACAACAGCTTGCAAATAAGTCCTAAACTTGGATCGAAGCATCACTGTCACTTCACTTAAACGCTCTCCAGGAGCTGTGTTTCCTCCATCAGGTATGCATGAACCCCATGACTTCAGTTGATGCTCAACTTTTGGGCGGAGAACATCAAGCATCCTCTTCATTGAGTTTAACAGAATGCCAAGCTGCATTAATGACCAAATTTGAGGGCAGACAAACATATATAAATATATATATATATATATATATATATATATATATATATATATATATATATATATATATATATATATATATATATATATATATATATATATATATAACTTATCAGAATCATACACAGAATATGTATGTTTAGTGAGCTTTTGCCGAAGTACGCTTACCTCTTCAGGCACCACATAAAGACCGACAGATCGTTTAGCTAGCTTCTGCACATATTTGAGGCCAAATTTCTTGGGAGCCATGTTCTCCTTCAATGGAGATACAACATCTGCGTACTGTTTGTCTAGGGCTTCAACAACTGCCTTCTCAATGTCAGCAATAGCCTGTTTTTTAAAAATAATAAATACCAGATTGAAACTTATAACCACATGCTTACCCTAGCTAAATTGTAACTATGATACAGGTATCTGTTAAAGAACATAGTTTAGCATATTCCCTTTTTTCTTTATTTAACTCTTTCTGTTACACATTTGTGCCTATCAAGAAAGATTACTTGCTTGTTTCAGATATCAACTAAAATTTGGATTAATAGCAGTAGTATTCGTATAAACAAAACCAGAGATGCATTAAATGCCAATGCTCCTTTAATACTACGCACAGTCACATTAAGCAACAGAGCATAAAGATTAGACACTTGGTTAAGGAAGCATACTGACTTACATTCTCCAAAGCAAAAGTATATTCTGGCCAGCGACTAATAATGACACCATAATCATTTAAAATCTCTTGCAAACGATCATACATCTCATCTACAAATGGAGTTGTTGAGTACTGTGTCCTGACTCCAGACCATTTAACCTGCAAGGAGGTACCATTTAATCGATATTCACATATAGGATAGCAACACTTCACAAGGTGAGAAATTCTCAAGCCTTCCTCTCCTATGTTACTTCAATAAAAACACCTAGAGGAGGTAACAGCTGTTTTGTACACTAGAAACCATGCACAGAATGAAACTGAAAATTTTGATGATCGATAACATGACAAGTTTACCTTGTCTAATTTGCATGTCTCGAGCAAAGCAAGCCGCTTATCTTGAATCCAGAGCATGATGTACAAATGGAACAGTTCTTTTGCATCAACTCCACCTTTAACAGGACTGGTAAATAACAAGATAATTAGTAGACATGTTGCAGATATTTTAGGATTTTAAAGATATATGCAAAAACTATTTTACTTGATATTCCAGCTAGACAGATCCCTTTGAAAATCTGCGGTTGCAATCACAAGCTCAGTTACATGAGGTGAAGGGCCTGATGGTGGACATGCAATGAGAAATGAACGCAGTCTGTTGCATAACTCTGCGCTATATATCGCTGTCGAAAGATTGGGCAGGTCTATAAAACTGCAGTAATAAAAAAGAGAGGGAGAGAACTTTAGCAACCACAGGAAAAAACATTACTATCACTTTCCAGGGTCGACATAACTATGTAAGAATATTAAGCTATATGCAAAAAATTATAATATAAGCTGATAACATATGCCTTGAACATTTCATTTAATCACTGAAGCAAAATTTTGCTAAAAGAAAATAGATGATTGTATCACCTCCTAAATCAAGTGTTAATAACTAAAGATACAAAATGAATTTATTGAAACATAGTGAAGTTCTGGTCAACAATTTAAAATATTTATTCATCTTTAACATTCACATGAAGTAAACTGAAGAGAATATAAGTTACCTGGGAAGTATATGTTGATTGTGGATCTCTATATCAGTAAAAATCTCATTCCTGATGTTCATACAAAGAGATTTCATTTTCTGATATGCAGTTGTAATAGAAACAACATCAGCCAGCATGCCTTCATTGTTCCCGCTGACATATTCATCTGTATCTGTCAAATGCCTTCTACTTCTCTTTTTTGCAGCAGCCTGATTATATATAGAAGCTATAACAATTGCAGAAATCTGACAACAGGAATCAATTGTATGTGTATATGTAATCTTTTGTACCTGAAAGTAGCTGTATAGTTTGTTTTGAGCTTCAGGTGATAATATATCATGTAGAAGCGTGTACAATTTAACAGCTGGCTCCAACGCTGGTGCTGCACTCCCTGTAGCAGGCCTGAAAACATCCATCATCCCAGATGGTGCTGACTCATCTAGAGACTTGTAATTCTCAAAAGCAAGGGCAAAGACTTGTTCGAGCTGATCCTCAATTTCTCCCAGAATACGGTTCTGGCAAACATGTATATAACATGAAGAATTGGAAAAGCTTGTAACTTGTTTAAGAACGCAGAGCATTTGGATACAACATTAAAAAAAATCGCCTATATGCTGCACTATAACAACACTTCAAATCAAACTACTATAACAGTTGTTTGCATGGATACAAGATTACCTCTTGATGACTTAGGGTGCTCTTACAGTTTCCCTTCAGTACTACGGGCATTAATAAATCATGCACAAGAGTAAGGCAGTCTGCAGTTGGCGTGGCAACATCCATCACATAAGAGAGGTATCTGAAACATGTATCAGAGGTCTAATTATCAGAAACTGCCTCGGTAAATACGCTGCTATGATAAACAATATGCAGCTATAAGAAACACGCTAATAAGAAAAACCAAGCAGCATCCGAGTACCTTAGTTTAGTGTATGCATCAGAAACTCCAAAATATGATGCAAATTCGATGAGCAGCCACTTCCATGGACCATGGACTAACAGATTCCTTTGCTGAAAATGTTGATCTTTCATTGCAACTTCCAGTACTAGATCATATGCTACTGTCTCAGCAACAGAGCCACACTAGATCAAAAGAGAAAAGAGCTCTAAATATTAATGATGATAAGATCAACTGTAGAATACCTAATCCATATCAGGAGAAATAAAGTCTTATAGATGCAATAAAAGAATATCAATTTTAAATTAAAAATAAATATATTACTTGACATAAGTTACAAAAAAAGGCATTGATTTTAACAGCAGTAACATAATAAGTCTGTCTGAATTCACATGCATTCATCCTAAAAGGAGACCAGGAGAGGTGCGATAAGTAGTAGTAATTCAATTATACTCACATCCCCAAAATATTGAACTGATGCACCGGAGTGTCTCTGACGGAAATTTCAATTTCAGTATATATAAAATCGTAGGTCTAAAATTTTAGGTGTTATTACAAAATATATATATAATCCTTTTTACCCACATAAAACCTCCTTTTGGTTCATTTTTCTCATCATGTGAAGTGTGATAACTTGAGAGTCATATTCTTTATCCATCCAAGTAATGTAATCTAGACATTTATCTCAACTGTAAATACTAAATAGTGGAGTAACAGCATCAAAACTTGCACTAACTTTACTATGTAATCTAGACATTTATCTCAACTGTAAATACTAAATAGTGGAGTAACAGCATTAAAACTTGCACTAACTTTACTCTAAAACAGGTTTAAAACCTGATCTAATTTCAGCTTGACCACGTTTAACCAGACCTGCTAATAGGTAATTCAGATACTATTCATGAGTTTATGTATCGTTAAGAAGCCTAAAATTGCCTCACCTTAAGATGACTATTCTCATCCAAAGTTGTTGAGTAATTTATAAAAAGCTGTAATTTTCCAACAAGTTCGTGTTCTGGCTCACGAAAAATAGACCACCACCGAAGTTTGTCACCCTGCATAGAACAAGTCCCCAACTGTGATAAATATCAAAACAACAGAAGTGCAAATCATTCCCTGAAGATGCAGGAAAAAACTTTACCGGATCTTCAGAGATGGCAGCAACTTGAGCCACAACACGACCATAATATTTTCCAGTGGAATCCTGGATTTCAACAATCAAATCGTCTCCTAGACTATCCGGGAAACTGTAAGGTCATTAGAGTTTAGTTCATTGATGTCAATAGAGCTATAACAAAATGTTCATAGCAGAAAGAAATTCTACTTACAATACATGTGTTTCACCAGATCCAGGTTGCATCCTAATGGCGTCCTCTTCAGCTGAACTTTTCAGTCGTAGCAAACTGGAGTATGTTTCTAATCACACAAACGGAAGCATGATTGTTAATTATTAGTTAATCCCTTTGTAATACTTCAAAACCATTAATATATAAAGTTGACGCAAATAAGTTGCACAACAGTGTCCTGGAGAGACTGAAAATACGGAGGGGATTACAGGTGTGATTAAAAAATAGGAACATACAGTAACATGGAATAGATGATCAGGAGAGTTGTAGTTATAAGCAAGAGCCTCATTCTTTCACATCAAAATGGAGTCTTATTAATTGGTGGTCAAAAAATGAATAAAACTTTCAGAGATATTAATATAATGAGTTTGTTTCTCTTCTATATTTCTATCTTTGACTTTGGCTACTATAACATTCCCAACCACTATTTTTATTTTTTTCGAGACATTTCACTATGACGAAAGGGGAGTCGGCGGATATTTTGTTCCACCACGGAAAATTTTCTGATTCTTGCGTTTCAAAGAATTTCCATAATACATCAGAACAATCATTTATAGGTATAGGGTTCGATCAATAGCAAGCGACATGATAGATTTGATCTCACATTAAAGTCTAAGGTGGAACTCCTTTTATATACAGTTTGGATAGAATATATATTCTAATGGAGATAAGGATTTTATGGGAACCATGTATGTACCTTGAACTTCATAGGAAGATGGACTACTTCTCAAAGTTGCTACACCAGTTTTTAGGAGTCCAGATACTTGTTTCAGATATTGTGTGCTGGCCTGCACATATGCTAAACTTTGGCGTGAAAAAGAGCCATTTCCAGCCACCCTGGGTGCAAAATGAACACTCCGGACTGCTTGCCATCCAGAAGAGACCGTTGACTGAAAATTGGAGAAGCGGTCCTTTATAACTTCCAACTTAAGCTTTGGTGCTCTCACATTTGAAAAACTGCATCCTGTAGGGGGGTCCAGCGACATTTTGACCTTGCGAACTGCACAACGAAGACGGTCCATTATTCAAGACATAGCAACTCAGAACATAAATCTAGATAACCCCGCTACCTTACCTTGCACCTTCATCTTCCCAACCATTTTCTTGGGCTTGGGAATAGCTCCTTCACCAGCGAGTTCTGAAGTACGCTTGGACAGCAACAATTCCTCCTCTGACTGCAGCAGGACTTGCTGCAATCTGGACGTGAAACAAAAATACAAGGAATGCAGATAATATTAACAATAAATAACATTCACACATCACAACAGCAATTCATAAAATATTGAAATCATCGTCAAGAATTTTTGGATAAGCATAGAAACGAAGAAAGGATGGCTTGTTTGGACAAATGGCATAGTGAATAATAACTATTGAAAAATGCATACCCAAACGTATTCCTCAACAGTGCACATTCATTCTCAAGAAACATTGGTGCTTCCATGCAACCCTTTGCCCAAGCATGAAGGCATAGTCGAACACATGCATCATATGCTATTACAGCATGCCACGGACCTAGCGCACTGTATACAAACAATAAATTTTAAATACAACATAAACCTTATAGAATTCAAAAATAACGGCAGAGATAAAGTAAATAAAATTGCAACCAACTAGTGAAATGCAACTTGTTTAGCTTGAATCATAAGAAGCTATACCTTGCATGAAATGTGGGAATCCGAGCTGGAAATGAACCTGAAGGCACACCATTTTCTGCACTTGCTGCAGTCCTGTAAAATACAACACAAGCAATATCTTCATACAGCTTACAATAAAAAGAAAACATATACATACTAAAATGCTTCCCACTGTAAAGCTCTTTTAATATTGATTTTCAAGAGAGAATACAAACCTCACAGACGTTTTAGGCATCTCCTGGCGGATATTATTCTGTAAAGTAGCCGTTGTAGTTTTTGTTTCTGAACCAACTGCTGCAGAAGGCATGCCATTTGGTCTGCTGGAGGCAGGGCTCGGTTCTTGCTTGATCTCCCCACCAGCATCAGAAAATGGAGGTGCGCTTGGATTATCATCATCAGAAAGCTTCTGATTCTGCAAATTTTTCATATTAATATGCTGCAAATTTCTCGTGGTAAAAAGCTGTGTGTTGGCATAAAAAAAAAAAATACTTATGCTTCACAAGTGCATCTATGAATATAAAGCTCGATAACAAATACAGAATTACCACTTCACTTCCACAAGCCATACTTCTAGAAAGTTTAGTTAAATATCTTGACAAATAAACGAATATTGTCCTGCTATTTTACACGCTGTTAATCAAACACCGAAATGTATTCAAAAGAAGCCTATCTGCAACATAAAAATATTCGTGATATTTCTTGAATATGAAAAGACTGAAGAACCTACACACAGCTGAAATTTAAAGAAAGGATTTATGAAAATCACTAAATTTCTGCACCCTTTCATTTTGACAATACAAACAAATGGTTACACCAATACTTACAGAGCTCAAGCCACCAACAATGCAATTTGATATCTCACACCAAAAGCTACAAAAATATATTTTTAAAAAAATCTATATTGGCGTTTTTTCAAACAAATTTAAGGAAATTA
Organism: Daucus carota subsp. sativus; assembly: GCF_001625215.2. Taxonomy (NCBI): domain Eukaryota; kingdom Viridiplantae; phylum Streptophyta; class Magnoliopsida; order Apiales; family Apiaceae; genus Daucus; species Daucus carota. The sequence continues at coordinate 43,267,117 of NC_030385.2, read as the reverse complement.
GGTATTATGAATGGGAAATGCTAACCTAGTATCAAATTCTAAGGTTTAGATGTTTATGCAGTGGTTGTATTTATTCAAACTTAAACAGAGTATACCTTGTTGGAGGCAGATTGCTTGTTTATCCATGAAGGCACACTAGAAGCATATCCCTCGGAAAGATATGCCTTGCTACCGGGTAACCCTTTATCACTCCTTGGCACTTGAGTTGATGAGAATTCCGAGCTGCACGCAGAATCTGACGATTCTTCCTCGGTGTAGCCATTGCTTCCAACAGGGTACCTATTTGCACCCTTCATCAGCCTGTCTACCACCACCCCACGCCCTCTTCCTAACGTTTCTCTTGACGAACTAACATCCTCTGAATACACACTATCACTACCATACTGAACCCTCCTTTCCGCAGGATTAAAATACCTTCTAGCTGCTGCATTGCTAGATGCTCTATCATCCTGCGGTGACGAATCCAAAGAATACCTCCCTCCATAAACCCCCTCCTCTGAATCTGTACTCATATCATTTTCCGATTCTGATCTACTGTCATCATACTGGCGCGGAATAGTTCTTGAAACTGGAATCCTATCCGGTAAATGCCCACTTCGGAACTTCGAAGTTGGAGGCAACCCAAAACCTCTAGTACCAGTTCTGACAGTAGTAACAGGATCTATCCTAGGTCTTTGACTAGACATTGACATTGGAACTTCTTTTTTGTTATTCAGAGAACCCTGTATTCAATTCGAATTCAAATATCACAACTCTAAGAGGGAAAAACCACAGTACCTTCACTAGTTGACAAATTCACATAAGTCACACAATTTTGCATCCAGATAACAAATTTTCACCAAATTTTAAAAAATACATCATCCACACAAATACATATGCATAAACAAATCTTACACACACACACACACAGACAGACAGACAGAGAGAGAGAGAGAGAGAGACTCAAATATGAAAATTTCCAAATCATAAAACTGGACCAAATTTTACAAACCCATCAACCACATAATACACACAATACAGACATATGAATATCACAATCTTACCTCTTTAACCCAACGAAGAGCAGATTTGTCAAGGCCTTCAGTAAACATAATACCCTATATAACTGCAAACAACACAAACAATGATTACACACAAACATAAAAAGCAGTGAAAAAAACAAAACCCACTCACATAAAACATAAAACAAATAACAAATCAGACTCAAGTTGAAGCACTAACCCAAAATACTGGAACCCACCAAAAATGCAATATTTTCTATTTTCTTGAAAAATGGGGTTTGAGATCAGATCAGAATATTTCTTGACAAAAATAAAAAAATGGGGTTTTTCAGTGACTATATATAACAAAATAATCAGATAAGAGTGTAAAAGCTGCACATTTAGATGATAAAGTATGGGCGTTTCTTCTTCTGATTGTGTTTTTTAGCAGAGAGACAGAGAGATGTGTTTTTACCAGAGAGACTGAGGGAGGGAGAGAGAGATGGGAGAGAGTAAGCTGGGACTGGCTGTATCTAATTGATGATGATAGTTTTGGAATTTTTTTCCTCTGTAAATAATTTAAATTTTTAATCTTCTGCATAAAGTTTACTACTATTTCGCTATTTTTTAATCTTTTATATTTAATTTTACTACAATTTCCCTATTTTTTAATCTTTTCTATTTAATTTTACTACTTTTATTAATTAATAATGCGTGGTCAGACCATCATTAATTACAATTAATGAGAGATTGTTTCTATAATCCGCACACAATACGCTTTATTTCAATTTATTTATTTTTATCGAAGTGGGTTTATTTATGAGATAAGCCTGTTCTAACGGGCAAAAAACGTCACCGTTTGGCTGTGTTTGATAGTGTCAAAACTAAAAATTCGTGGATCGTAAAAACAAGGAAATACACCGAAAATAAAGAACACGTCGTGAAAGTGAAGCGTGTCGACGTGGCAGTACTTAATTAAATAAGGTAATACAGTAAATAATTAGATTACATAAATAATTTTGTAGTACTATAAAAAGAAACAAAGACAAGAAAATCGAACGTTGCAGTGGGAACACAGAATATTAGTAACGAATACGATGAAATAGATAGATACAGTTGGAGTGTACGTATATCTGAGCTGGCTTTCGTATTTGCTTAAGTGAGAAGATTTACTCGTTGATTCACATGGGGGCTGCATGCTTCTTGATGGGCCCCACCTTCAAAGCACTGCACTGTGCATGTTTTTTCTCTTCATCAATTCCATGTTTACATTCTAACCTTGTACACTTATGGGTTATGTCGTTGTCGGGTTATTTATTTAATCCAAATGGTAATAGTAGTAGTAGTAAACTTTCTCTTTTTTTTGCATGTTCGTGCTAATTTAGCAAACATTTTCTATTAGGTAAGGTTGTTCGGAAAATGAAAAGGGAACTCCCTCGACTATGATCGAGTAAATGTCGTATATATTACAGTACAATTTTTTTGGGGATGGTCGACAACATCATTAAAAATGTTCTGAAAAATTATTTATTAAGAAAAACTCCTCTCGATTTATTATGAGAAAGATTCATAGTAATTTTTCAAACAACATATGAAACTTTAATTTTCTGAAAAAGAAAGTGTATATTCTGAAAGAAACTATTATATCGTGTTATATCGAGGTTAAAGATATCAGAAAACAAACACGATTCAATATTATATAATGAAACGCGTTTACGGTTTTAAAACGCTGCGAAATCTAGTATTAAAAAATAATAGGAATGAAAAATACTTTATCATTTTATATTGAGGTCTAAGAATATCAGAAAACGTGACATGGTTTAATATTATATAATAAAACGTGTTTACGGTTTCAAAACGTTACTCAATTTAGTATTAAAAAGAAATAAGAATGAATGTTGTAGAAATGAACGCCATACAATCTAAAATTTTGAATCATAAAATGATATCGACGGTCATTTACTTTTTAAATCATTATCTCTAAAAAAATTATGCGCTCGACCAACACACGTTTTTGTTCACAACGTCCGCCCACAATGTAGCAGGTTACAAAAGTATATGAGTTTTTCAATATTGATCTATCAATTTAGATACATTTATCTCTAATTATTTTTGATTATCTTATCAAGATATATCCGAATTATACCAGTAAAATTTAAAAATCTGATTACATAATTATTCAATATCATTTTAATTTATATATATAAATAAATTATATATAATAATTGAATGGAACTGAGTGTATGTGAGAGTTCATCAATCAAATTCTTTTAAACAAAAATTTGAGATTTTTTTAATCGAATTCAAGCTCGGGATTGAATCTAGTTTAGTTTGAAATCAAATTTGTCGGAAATTGACCCAACTCGTTTACACTCAGTAATATTTTGAACTTTTCCGGTTAGTGTTAAATGATTTCTCCCGTATTTGTGTTTTAGAATAACACATACATATATTTATTAAATTCTTATTAGAAAAAAATTATGTCATGCTATTAAAATCAAAATATTTTAAAAAATTTGTAGGTTAACCAGTAGTTGAGTTTATGGGTCTTCTTAATCTACATTTAATAACTTACTGTGATGTTTTTTATTATTATTAAAGCCAAATCGTTGAAATTAAAAATTTAGTTTCTATTCTGCACACGGTTCTGTTTAATTTTAACATTATCTAACAGATATTTTTATTGTAATTAATACGTGTTTAAATATATTAATAAAAATACATCTTTCCATGTCAACTTTAAAATTTTTTATGAAATTAGTTATTAATAAAGGACTTATTTAATATCTTTATTATATATAATTTTATTGTATACTGAAATATACAAATATAATTATAAATATTGTAAATCACATAATACACAGGTGTAAGCTGATATATCGTCAAAACAATTGTTGTGTTTGGTTGAGGTGAATGAAAATGAAGAAAATGGAATGAGATTCGAACTATAATTTAGTTGAATATACAATAATTTCATTTTTTTTACCATTCCATTTGTATCACCTTAAGTGGAGTTCAAACCCTCCATTTTGTGAAGAAATGCTCCATTCCTTATCATATTTATTTTTTTATCTAAATCTTATTATTCAAAATTCGCGCTCACTCATTTTTTTCAAAATCCTCCCTCCTATCCTTCTATTTTATTCTATCCATTCCATTTCATTTCATTCACACCAACCAAACACAAGATTAAAATTACGTGAAAGGATAACTGAATCGGGTTATTATTAAATACTCGTTCGTTAAATATTAAATATTAATATTTTATTCTTTTGTAAAAATAGTAATTTAAAAACTGCTGCTCGTAAAATTATCATGTAATATGATGTTAAATCGTTAAGGCCGACATGGGGGACCAGCGGGAGACATTTGAATTTTCGGTCACACCTCCAAGCTATAGAATATAGAGTATATGCTGCTAATGGGGAATCATATGGTAATAAAAGGAAGCTTTGCTTTAATTTGAAATATTTTTGAACATGCTTTCATGTTACCAGCATTTTGGTTCATTTTGTCTTTCTTATTGCATAATAAAATACTCCCTCCGTCCCGGTGAATTGTATACAGTTTCCTTTTTGGGACGTCCCATCAATTATATACATTCCACGTAAACTTTTATAATATAAAATATCATTACATCAACTACCTTCCTCCACTATCTCTATTTTATAATAATATAAACACTATTACACCCACTACTTTCCTCCACTATCTCAAATCTATTATTAAATATAAATGGGTCCCACCACTATACCCATTTTTCATCCAACTTTACTCATTTTTTACCCAATTTCTTGGTCTCCGTGTCCCAGCCATTTGTATACAAATGACTGGGACGGAGGGAGTACCTCTTTTCCTTTTAGTTCACCGTCCATATAATAATATATTATACTGATTCTTCTAGATGCCCCCCCCTCCCCCTGCATTTTCTGCTTTCCTGTCATAATATCAGTTTTGCAGAAATTAAGCATCTAGGACGGAACCGGATCACTGTTCTTGTATATAAAACCTTTAACAAAAAATTCTGAAATTTTAAATATTTTAAGAAAATTAGATTCGATCCTCCTAATTTTATCCTCTTCGTTAAAATCTCGATTCTGCGTCAGTAAATTCTTTAAACTAATGTACAAAGAGATTTATTTACTGTGATCAACAAGTGTGTGTTGAAAAGAGAACCAACAAAGGAAGTGGCAAAGCGGTACTTTTATTGTTTTGTATATAATCATTTGAAATGTTTTCTTTCAAAAGATAAAATTAGAGAAATGTTATATCTATAAACTTTTATATCTATAGCTGAAAAAACATGAAAAGACAAAATTATCCTCACATTGTTATTTTCTTTTGTTGTTATTGTATATGTACGGGGACAAATTTGTCTTTTTATACTTGTTTGCTCTGAAAATTAAAACTTTACTCTGGATAAAAATTTCCCTAAAATTAAAGAAACTAAAATAGTGGTGGAACAGATTCCTTAGTATTGCTGAATGATATACTTGCAGTTGCACCAGAGCCCGGAGGAATTGCAAATTGGGCTACTTTCATTTGTTGACTAACATGTAAGCCCAGTGGGGAGAACAAAGACACACACACAGTGTTACCTGACAATAACATCACAATTAAAATAACATTTATTGATAATAACCTATCATGATATTTTAACACTTTTAAAATATAATTATATATTATAATTACTTAAATTAAATTATAATAGATTATAATTTTTTAAATTTAATATGATTAATATGTATCATGTTAAATGATGTAATATGCTTTTAAATAGCTAACAGCACGAATAAACAAAGAGAGAATTTAAATATCGTACTAGACAAATAAACATCTAGAATAACATCATATAATTATTGTTACATTTCTCGAGACTAGATATCTTTTGTTAAAATTAGGCAAATAGATATTATTAAAATATTTTATATATCTTAGTTTTAAAACAAAAACCGCATTATTCTAACAAAATTGAATTATAAAAGCTAAATCGCATCATTTATGTATGAGTTGGTTTCAATTTTCCATTTAAAAACCAAATCAATATAACCACAACGTGATCAAAACGGTATCATGCTAGTTTCTAATCCCATCTCAATCTACAAATCAAAAGTCCATGTGATGTTCAAAATTCAAACTTTTAAATTACTATCGTGTGACCTAATGCTATTCAATTTCATGTTCATTCTTTTATTTTAAAAGTTTTTCATTTATTGGAAATTCTAAATTAAATTTTAAAATTTATTTACCAATTTATATATTACATTTTGATTTGATATAAATTCATGAACTATTACATTCTAACCCACAAAATATATGCATTGTGAATAATAAATGTTCTAAATTTTACAAGACAAAAAGTGTTTTTCATAGTTTTTCAACATATGAGTTCTTTGTAAAAGTCAACCAAATAATTATAATAATTATTATTATCATCATTTTTTGTATATATTAAAATAATAATTGAACACATCACTAATCCAATAATTTTTTCCACAAGTTACATGTTATGAAAATTTAAAAATCATTTGTACCGTTTGATGCTCATCCTTAGCCGTTTCCAAGTCTACATACCTAGTCCCCTTTCCTCTATAGTTCCGAAATGATTCTCTTCTGCCGTTCTATCAAAACGACATCGCTCACGATGTCAAACATCATCCACCGTCCATGCCACATCACCATCTCCATCCAACGGCTCTGATCAAACCCTGCCCGCCCATAGATACAGCTCACTAACGCATATAAAATATATACACACACATCGCCGAAGAAAAAGCGAAGAACAATCGCAATCTCTCTCTCTCAAAGACTCAAACTTTACTCTCTCTATCTCTCTCATGGCGACTCTAAGCAGAGAACAGTACGTGTACATGGCGAAACTCGCGGAACAAGCCGAGCGATACGAAGAGATGGTGGAATTCATGGAGAAACTGGTGACCGGCGCGACTCCGGCCGGTGAATTGACCGTCGAGGAGCGCAACCTCCTCTCGGTGGCGTACAAAAACGTGATCGGATCGCTGCGAGCCGCGTGGCGAATCGTTTCCTCGATTGAACAGAAAGAGGAGTCGAGGAAGAACGAGGACCACGTGGTACTAGTCAAGGATTACAGATCTAAAGTTGAATCGGAGTTATCGGATGTGTGTGGTGGGATTTTGAAGCTTTTGGAGACTAATTTGGTGCCGTCGGCCTCCACTAGTGAGTCCAAAGTGTTTTATTTGAAGATGAAGGGCGATTATCATAGGTACATGGCGGAGTTTAAAGTCGGTGATGAAAGGAAGGAAGCTGCGGAGGATACGATGAATTCTTATAAGGCTGCCCAGGTATTATTGTTTTCGAGTTTTTTTTATTCATGTTTGATGTAGTTGAATTGATATTTTGGTTATTTGTTTTTGATTTAGTTGAATTTGTGTAGTTTGTTAATTTTTTGATCATGATTTAATTCTTCTTGGTATTGTGTTGCTGTAGCCTGTATGTTCTAACAAATGCTTGAGGATGTGTCTCTTGATTAAGTTGAATTAAATTAACTGTAGTTGTGTGAATGTTTGGTTAATTGTTTGCCTTGATTTTGTGTTTTTTGATTTAAGTAGGCACTATTTTAGTAGATAACCAATAGATATGCGGAGGAAATGATCCAAATATAGAACATATATAAGTAAATATATGAACTTCTCTATACTAATATTCTTAAGCTATTCACTAACAGTCTAATACTATACAGGATAAGTTCTATGGAGACCACCTTTTCATTGAAGACTTGGAGACCACTTATGTACTGCAACTAAAATACTCCATAAAAACATTGCAAAACATATTATTTTTCGAATCATGTTCTACAAAGATCATTATTTTATTGACAATCTTGCAAATTTTATACATTTGGCAAATAAAACATTAAAAAACATATTATTTTATAAAACCATGTTTAGTGTGCAGAACATTTGTTGATCTTGCAGAACATACATGTTCTGCTTGTTTAGCATAAATAATTTTCAACATTTTCAATGAAATAGTGATATTTATAGAATATACTTCGCAAAACAATAAATCTGGTAGTGTTTTAATTGCAGAATATAAGTGGTCTCCAAGGTCTCCGATGAAAACGTGGTCTCCATAGAACTTTTCTCAATACATATATTTGGATTTACTTTTGTGCATTTTTTTTATATTATTGTTTCCCTGGGCCACAAAGTCATTTTTAATGTATTAAAGGTTCAAAAGTTGAATAATAATGAACAAACTTCAAAATAGAAGTGCCCTTCTTTTCGTGTCAGGATATGGGGATGATATATACCTAGGTAAAAAAACAAATCTGTTCTTTTTTTCCCCCCTTATGGTTTCATACGTAAACATTGACATCTGTCATTATCTGTCTAACTCTTTTACAAATGGATATTAAAAGATTGGATATTTACAGTGGTACAGTATTATAATACTGAGAAAACCCATTTAGAATATCGCGTTTCAACCATTCCAGTTCTAACCGAGAAGGGATGCATAATTTTTTCATGTGGAAAAATTTTGCTGCCTTTTTATACTCACGCAGTATTGGACATATTAAAGTTGTTACGGTTTTGAAATTTTGAAGATATAATTCCCACTTATTTGACATAATATATTTGTTAAAACGTGGCTTGTAATTTTGGACAAGTATTGTGAACACTGAACAGTGAACATATAGCCATGCCACTTCGAGTTGATGATTGCTTTTCATTTGTATGGGATTTATGTGTATCTGCAACTCTGCAAGATCTATGTGACAACATGTGTATGTGGTACACTCTGCTGCCTACATGGCTTTCATGGCGTCGCTATTAAAATAATACACTTCATATGGGGTGGGTGTGAGCAGTCTATTTAGTGGAGACATCTAAATCATGACATCTGAATTTTGGAGACTTTAAGTGAGGAAGAAGTCATTTACATTTAGTCACTTTCTTAAGCGAGGAAGAAATTGTGGCATATAATCTTAATTTGACATTACTCCTTTGGCTGTCATTAGGGACCTGATTTACAGGCATATAATAGGGCAGAAAATCTGTGAAAGTAGTGCTGGTCTATTTGGTATCTATGATATGTGCATTTCCATATAGGTTGAGGGCAAGTTTGTGCGAGTCTGTGTGTGACCTTAACATTTCCTTTCAATGGACGAAGGGAAACTTAGAAATGAGTTTACAGGGTAACAGGGCTTTAAATAGACAACAAACTTGCTGTTATTATAGTTAGGTATGTTAATTGTTGTTAAACCATAGGTCTTGCAGTAAGGTGTGCTGATTTTATGTGCTTTTTGTTTTGAAGGATATTGCACTAGCAGATTTGGCTCCTACACATCCAATTAGATTGGGGCTAGCGCTCAATTTCTCAGTATTCTACTATGAGATTCTTAATTCTTCTGACAAAGCGTGTAGTATGGCAAAACAGGTAATTTTCAGTCTTTATTACATGATTTTGGAATTTGAGTTATCTGGATGATTCTTTTGATATAGATCTGGACTACAAATTACTGGTCCTAAAATTTTCTGCATTTGAGGTATTTACAAGTTCTAGTTATACTTATTACTACATCTTCCTTTACTTTCTGTTTTGAATAAAACTATAAACTTCACTTTTCATTTAAACAAAAAAACTATGAAAACGCATTACATTTAAGTAGCATTCTTCCTTGAACTATGGGAACAAGCAAGTTATCAATATTTGGGACCAGGGGGAGTATATAATTTTGTTAGACTGGTGGTATGCAATGATGAGCAAGTATTATTAATCAAATTTGCGTAAATGCAGCAATAGATATGTCACTATTGTGGATATTATTATTTTATATCAGTGTGCTTTAAACACAATGCATTTGTTTGTTTATATCAGAAGTTGGACAGACTTGTTTAGGCACATCACAGAACTTGGAGTAGGGGTGACAATATTCAACACAGCCGAAACCGAGATAATACATACATAGGTTCTAACCCACATAAAAGGCTAGATATTCCATTTCGGTTAAGAGATACTAGCCTAATAGGCCCAATCACATAAGCATACCAACACACTAATGAGTATCTATTATGACTATATTATCTTCTTATGCAGTGGCAGCCGTTTTCTTTTGATTCTCTATTTTCCTGTTCCTCATACTCTCTTTTTTATTTACACAGAGAAAGATGTATACCTCCGTTTTTAACAACAATTTACTCAAACTGCTTAATCTTTGGAGATGAAGCACAACAGATATATGAAAAATTGCTGAATAGATCTTTTTAGTTGTTAAATTGATTTGTCTTAAATTCAGTCTGGTTTTAGCTTTAAAAAAAACCCGGTATAGCCAATCCGACCCAGACCTGACCCAATACCTAAATTGCCACCACTAACCTGGAGCATAGACGACGTTCATATATTTAAATTTGTGAAGTAAAATGCATATCTAAGATTTCACTTTTTTTAACAGTCTCACTTTTTTAAAGGTAGAAGTGAAGGCAGTTGTGTATATGTGAGGGTTAATGTGAAACCTTTATGAGTTTATGTTGGTAAGAACCTACCTCGGAAGAAGTTAAAAGAAAGTGTAGACAATCTCAAATCTAGACTATCAGTTTTCGAAATTATGATTTGGATTGTGTCTTCTGAAAGAAAATTTCAGTGGGTTATGTTCCGACTGTTTTCAAGTGCTAAGATAGAACTGAATTATTTCTGTCGTGTTCCTGTGTTCACCACTTGCTGTCGGCAGACTCATACAAACCTTATATTTTTATGCAGTTGTTAACCGTGTTTATCTCCTACTATAAACTTAGACAATTATTATTATTTTTTGGATACTTTTTAATAGGCATTTGAGGAAGCCATAGCTGAGCTTGACACTCTGGGTGAAGAATCATACAAAGACAGTACTCTGATCATGCAGCTCCTGAGGGACAATCTCACCCTCTGGACTTCAGATTCACAGGTTATTACTTTTTAAATAGTGCTGTTAGGCATGCAAATGCAAAGATGTTTTAATCGAACTTGACAGTAATTATCTAGTTTGCTATACTTAATACTCACTCTGTTCTTGTACCTATGAGTAGAATCTCTATATTGCAAGCTGTCCGTATTCTAAGTTATATTATGGAATTTTTACAGGACCAACTGGATGAGCCATGATTTGTAGGCCAACCAGAAATCACTATTTCTCCTCAGAGGAGGTGGGCTTGAATGTCATGTTTATGTTGACTAAAACGTGTGTTGTCCGATAATTGTCATCAACTTATTACATGTTTTTGATGTTTAAAAATGCTTTATGAAATCTAGAATGATTTGGAACTTTAGTGATGGAAGTGTAAAGTTGTTTTGCATTTCGGTTATCTGTTAGATTGCGTTTGGAACATGTATTTCATCTCAAATTTGGATTTCAAATGCCATGATTTGGGGTGTCATTTCAAAATTTCAATTTTATGCTAGTATTTGAATGTCCTAGATTTCGAATGAAATCCAAATTAAAATCCATGTTTATATTAAAACATGTTATTGCAAAGTTAGTGTAGTAAAAAAATTTTAAGTTGATGTACAAGTTGTATATACCGAGTCCTCAAGTAGAATTAACATGTTTAATTATCATTTACCAATCCATTTCCTACAAGAACCATCAAACACCAATTCACTGATTAGAAAACAAGGGAGGAGTTTCATGAATCTGGAAATGTTGAAATGCTAATGGGTCAAGTAACCCAGCAGCGTGGCCCAAAACCCAGCAGCATCAAAGCCACTAGGCAGGGTCATGTTGAACTACAAAATTTGAGTTTTCTACCTTGCAGCACTTGCTAATTAAAGACAATTAACAATCATAATATTAATTATAATTACATAAATTTAACCTCTTTGTTTACACTTTAAACCGCCACTTGCATGAAGTTTAATGAATTAAATAAAATGGTACACCAACCTTGACAAATAACCTACCACCACCATACCCCCTATCTGATCAAGTGTAGATCTGTTCACCACAATTAGTTTCCACAAGTGATTTGCATTTTTCACAATTTCCTAACAAAAATTATAATGGATCTCAAATGAGATGGATAGGGAATTATAAACTATTATATTACATCAAGACATTAATCTAATCACAACCAAATCATATCTCATTCATTAAACTACTAAGCAATAAGCATCTTGACAAGAACTAGCTTTAAACCAAGGGGCAAGAGCCTTTGCTTGACATTCACATTTAACAAAGAACAACCCTGTTAGTCCTTAGTCCATACAAAGACCCAAGTTAGTGTGAACCGATGAAACATCAGTGTAAAACCGACTAATATTATGAACCGCTAATATTAAAACTGTAACGTGGAAAACAGTAAGAAATGCATCATATTTTAAAATGTGCTTGTGTAGTTATTTTAATGCAAGTGATGATCGAGAAACAAAAAACGCGGAGGATGTTGAGGCACGCTGTTGCAATGGCGAAGCACGGAGGAGTAGCTGCACATGAGTAGAAATGTTTGCATAATATGATAACATCAAGAATGTGAAGGACAGAGGAATATAAAAGGGGTGTACAATCTTGGGAGCCTTTTCTCCGTAGACTTTCTCTTGTTGTTTACTTGTTTTTCACATCTGCACATGTTATTTAAGAGAATGGTGATCTCTAGGTTATGTTTGTTAAGCTTTTTTTTACAAAGACTTGCTAGTATTAAGAAATTTGAGATATCATTAATTAGTAATGAGGGATTTCATTAAAAAGTTGTTAGAATAGTACTACTACTCTTTAATTTAGTTATTTTGATGCTAACAATACTCTCATTTTTTGTGTGAAGTCCTGCATAGGTCATTAGTATAATCTAGCGGTGTTAAATGATTTTACATATTTGTTGATAGAAATAATTTTGGCAATACCATGCTAAGAAGAGTGGAGACGTTTTACATGTTACGGTAACTTAGAGCCTGTATGTGTGGGTTTTAAGTAGTGGCTTAAAACTGTTTCCGACTTAAAGTTGGAAAATGTATGTTTGTGTAATACGGCAGAAACTGATTTAAAATCATAAATAAGTCAAAAACTAACTCAAAATCACAAGTTAGTTTAAGGTATTTCTTCCAAAAGATTTTATTTCATTTTATTTTACTCACTTACGAACCAATTGATCACCTTTCTTTTCAATAACACAAGAAATGAGAGGTTGCCTTCTAAGAAACTCATGGTACTGGCATAGAAGTAAGCTTGGTTGTATAATGCATGTTGATGGCGTAATGCTATGGCGTTTGCATTACGAAGATGTCCTTTCAATCTCGTTATAATCATTTTTATATCTGTGAATCTCACATTATTATAATTACTGGTGATAAATTAAAGATCTCCAGGTTCGCGTTAGATCGAGAAATTGATGAAGAGTTGAATCGAATAAAATTCGGAAGAGCCATTCTGCAGAAAAATGGAGCAGGGTTTATTACTCTCAAGACAGATCTCCAGTCACATATTAATGCTTTCTGCCCCCAAGTTTACGGATCAATTAACAGATGTTTGACTCATATTCGTTAAACATAAACAGATTATGATGTATTTATCTGAAAAGGGTCTGATTTATGTGCGAAAGCCAATTTTCGTAACAACCGTAGCTTCTAACTTTTAGATTGAGATTTATAAATACTCCCAAAACTCTTACTTCCTCCGTTTTGAAATATAGGTCGTTTGATTTTTTTTCCACATATTTTTAAGTCTTTTGACCGTATGTTAAAAATCATTATTTTTTAAATTTTTTTTCTGAATAATAATATCAATCATATATTTTTATTGAAAAAAAGAAAATTTCAAAAATAATGATTTTAGCATGTAGTCAAACGACTTAAAAATACATGCAAAAAATCAAACGACCTATATTTCAAAATAGAGGGAGTATATTGGCCCACATATCACTGTAATATCACATTTTGGAGATTGTCATATATAATACTCCATACTAAATTTTATATTGGTTATACTTGTGTATATTTAGAACTAATCAATTAACCTATTAATTCAGAATTTATGAAATAATATTTTTTGATAAATCGAAGATTTTTAGTCAAATTAGAATGTAATCGATAAAAGACTAATCAGGAACTTTTTAATAAATTAGGGATCTGCATAATAATAAATTTTCAACTAGCTTTTTGTAGAGTTCTCATTCGATTAAATTAATAACTATATTTTATCGTTGAAAAAGACAAATAATAAGAATGTGAATTGGGCAAAAATATGTTATAAAATTAGTTAAAGTATGGACAAATAATTGGACAAATAATAAAATTTTTTGTGTAATTATTAGTATGGACTATTGCTAAATAATTTGGACTAATTTTTAAAAGTCGTATAAATTTTGTATGATTATTATTTTTATCAAAAAAATGATATTTATCATTTAATTATAATAAAAGACATTATGATTATGAAAATATATTATCCAAAAATATAAAAATAAAAACAAATAATATGTAGGAAGTAAAATATCCAACATGTCAACCAAACACGTTTGTGTTACTTCCCTCATATTTAATGTAGATAGGAAGTAGAAGTTACCATAGGAAATAACTTCCATCATGATACCAAACAAGCACTTAGTATTGCAAGTCTTACGTCTCTCAAAGTGCAAGTACTCCTGATATACTCTTTGATAAAATTTCTAGTTTAATACAAGTTGTATTACCCTAACAAAAAGTTTCAACAGTAGAAATGTAAGAAATTGTTATTCAACTTGATTGACAACTTCTTGTTTTGACCACCAAAAAAGTCCCAACAGCACAAAACACACACATAGAAAGAGAGGAATATGATCATGTGCCTTATAAACTAGTATGAATCAGTGATCCACCACTGGGCTTGCAGCAGTAAAAAGAATAGAAACAACTTACAAGGGGAGGGGAAAAAAGTCAGTTGTGAAAAAAGGAAAACACAAGAAAAAGATTGTGGACAGAAGAGATAAATAATGTGTAGTTGGTATTCATAGCTCGGATCTCAAGTTCTCAACCATATTGCACCAACACTCTCTCCAGATTTGCCTTAAAATAACCAAAACCACTGAGCGGAAATAAACCCGACACAAACCTAGACTCGGAAGCAGATAAATCTTAACATGTTTTTGCAGTTTGGTGGAGGAAATTTCAAATTTACAACATGATGATCAAATATTTGCTTTAACTCTTCGAAAAGATGGTTAAAAGCCACAGTTTAAAGAACAAAAGTAGCTTTCCTCAATAAATGCCCCCTAGCCATCGTTTTAAAATATAAAAGTAATATTCGGTCACTATATTACAAATTATAAGTTCGACCAACTCTATAATTCACTATTCTTCTTATTATTTTTGAAAGTTAGTCGGGACCGAGTCTTAGTATTTTCTCTACTTATTATTTTTGAAAATTAGCCGAGACCCGAGATCGATAGAAATGTGTGGGGGGTTTGTCTGTGGACTGTGGAGGTGGTCCTGAGTCAGTGGTCTTCTGCTAGCTCTTACTACAAAAAGACATTGAGAATTAAATAAGCCATGAGCAAAAAGAAGCAAATAAATTACATACTACACAAAACTCTGACATGAATCATATGGGTTGATACATTTCGGTCCAAAGCAAAATTTTCGAGAGTGCAATTGCAGTGAGGAAAGTTGAAATACAATATAACTAGAAAAGAAATCACATTTCATGGGATAAAGGGTTTGAAATTTGTGTCCAAAGTGTCTTTTTTGAAAATCTTTTGCACGTTCGGAGAGAATTCAAGAAAAAAGAGAAGGAATTCAAGAAAAAAGGAGATGGATTTTTAAAAACAAGGCTAGAATCCGAAGTAGTGAACAGATTTACCCTTGTCTCCGGATGAATTCAATCTGTTTTTTTTGTAACATTGAATACCAAAGGAGGAGGCAATCATATTGTTAAACTGCAGATGCTTAGATATTTGAATTATGGGAGAAAGATTGACAATGTGTAAGACAAAAAGTTGAGATTTAGAATGAAGTTAAATTCACCAAAAGAGATGAGTAAATGGACCACAAAAACTCAATCATTCATTCAGATATATATAAACTCGGTCAGCAATTTGTGTCCGTATGAAGTTCCCTATGTTGTTAAGTATCTCTATGAAGCACTAATCCAAGTTTTAGCTTAAACTCAATCTATGATACATTTTTGAAATATTGATATCACAACACCCCAGTTTCATATTGAGAAAAGTGAAGATATTAGTACAGTTTATAAACATAAATATGACTACCAAATGCACAGGTACACGAAGGCGAGTTTGGAGTTGTGGATACCAAAAATATAAGACGCTATATGCTAAAACCAGGGACGTAGCCAGACTTTTGAACTAGTGGGGGCAGAATATAACAGAGAGGGAAAGAAAGAAAGAGGGGCAGCTGGAAGGAATTGAACTTGTACCTCTTGGGTTAACATAAAGCATCTCAACCATGGGGCAAACAAACAATTTCACAAGAATGAGAGTAGAAATATATACCTACTGAGAAGGGTCAAGTACCCCCACTGCCCCCCTCTGAATAAGTCCCTCGCTAAAATGGTAAAAAAATAAAAATTGTTCACCTTGCATGGGTACAATACAACTGAATAAGCTGGAGCTTAAAGCTTAAGTAAAGATTACTAAATAAAAAACCACGATTGAATACATGGATTGAATTTTGTTATGTAAGTGATAGGAGAACTTTTTTCTTTCCCTTGTAGTAAAAATGTTATGGACTTGAAGAAAGTGAAAAAGAAAACATGCATTGTTTCCCAGCTTTGTGAGAAGATGCATAGCTAACTTAGATGTCCTGTATATTCTTCTTATCAAACAGTTATTCCTGCTAAAATGTTTGTGCAACTTTTGATGCCACTGCACTTGTAAAGGGAAGCCCTCCCCAAAGCTCTGAAAAGAAAGTTTTTGATTGTACACTACCATATTCGGTCAAACAAGTAACTAGAAAGAAATTTTATTCGCCATTTAAACATTAGGTGATAAGTTGAACTATGTTCTAAAATGACATTCTTTAATTCCAAAATTTAGGGGCCATGAACATGGCGGATCTAGGAAGAGGCACGGGAGCATGTGCCTGCCTCATAATTTATTTTTTTTTACATTTTTTTATCATTCTAAATTTTACAAAATTATAAAAGTGCCTCCCCAAATTTTGAAAATATATAGGTGTCTTTCGAAAATTTGCTTGGTGTCCCTTAAGATTTTGAGTCTAGATCCGCTCCTGCCCCTGGCCATGAACCCCGTCCGGCGTCCGCCTCTGGGTTCTGGCTACATGCATGAAGATTTACAGTATTAGCCGTTAATTATAAAAACTGACCCTCTGCCTTGATGGTAAAAACATGTCGAACTTAACTCTTGCATACATGATGGAATACGATTTCAATTACTATAACTCCAACAAAATCTTTTATAGTTCTGGTTCACCCGTCTATCATCCCCCGCACAAGAGGCCAAAGCTGTTAATAAATGATGCAGCGGAGGCCTACGTAATTCTCGCATTTTTCTTCTACAGGTGAGGTGACTTATTTTAACAAACGGGATTGTTTGACAGGCTTAAGTGGTGGGAGGACGTAGCAGCGTTCAAGCGGTCAAACAAATGATTAAACGAATCAGTAAGCGGATTAATAATATATATTTAAATTGATCTATTCACGTGAAGGGGTAATATGATTCTTGAATTATGAATTATAATTAATATTTTAATCATTATGTTACGTTTATGTTAGTTTGTCATAAATTTAAAATTTCACTCTTCATGGTAATTTTTAGAGTGATTGACACTTTGCACCCCATATGTTTAGGCGCTTTTTCGATTTGGTCTCAAACAATTTTTTTTGGCAGTATGCACCCCAAAGTTTGAAAAGCGCTTCGCTTTGCACCCCTTTGACCAATCTCCGTTAATTGACCGTTATAGTTAACAGATTTTAGGTTTTCACTTTGCACCCCACAATTTTAATTTTTTTTTTCATGATTGTTTTGAAATATTTTTTTTCAGTCTTAAGGAAAATATTTTTTTTAAAAAAATATTTTATGATCAATTTGATTTAAAAAAAAATATTTTCATTAAGCTTTATTAAGCAGTAAATAAATGTGGTCTTAGACGAATGAATAATCTTTCGTTTCTTTTGAAAATCCACCCCCCTGGAACATTATAAAGGATTAGGGTTTTATATCCAAGATCCAAAACTACGAGGACCTAAAAAGATGCAGAAGCACAAGAAAAACAAACCATGCTACATGGACAAACTCCCAACCGAACTCAAACTAGAGATTTTTAGTCACCTACCTATTATTGATTTAACGACGCTTGCATGCATGGATCTTGAATTCGAGTATGCTATATGTTTATTAGATTACACAGTCAAGATAATCATCTAGTGTATCTGCAACTTTAAGAATAATGATCACTATATATTAAGTGTTATTAAGTCAATATGTGCAGCAGATGCATACAGTAGCTTAAAATCATTTCTGCTAAACTTCAAATGCAGTTATAAATCAGCAGGCATATAGTATACAGTGAGTCTGCCATTAAGTCAAATCAGTGTTCAACAGATATTGTAACAGTATGGCTTCTTAAATCTTAAATTTAGACACGAAGGTTACAATTATACTCTTTGAAAGTTTTTTTATATAGTCGATGGAAGTGTTCTTATGTTGAGGTATTTGTGTGGCTATATACAAAATATGACTGCTTATTTGTATATGAGTAGGAGGTATCTGTCAGAGTTGCAGGACTAGCTTCTGTTGTTGAATTTCTTTCGCTTCTTTTCTTTGCATTGAGTGCAGTTTAATCCCATTGTGGAACCTAATAAGCTAAGCAATGCATAAATATCCACTATTAATCCCATTAATAGTGGCTATTATAATAATTGCGATTAAAGACACTATTAGAGCACGAGAACATACAACTAAACATATCTAGAACAACAAATGCAAACGCATGCTCTGTAAATATTTCTCATCGAACCTGGTCCTTAAGCCCGGACGATCTGCCTCTGTTGCATCCTTGGTTTCTTTTATGTCTTTCCAAATTTCTGAACAATTTCACGAATCAGCCAGGGGTGCCTATCCATTACAATCTTTCCCATAACAAACCCAACAATAAGACCACTTCCAAGTCCTGCTAATATGAATAACCAATCAGAAAGCTTGGCTAACAAGTGGGAGCATCCTGTGGAAAATATTTTTTTTTAAAAAAATAAAATTTCAAAACACTCATGAAAAAAAATTAAAATTGTGGGGTGCAAAGTGAAAGCCTGAAATCTGTTAACGTTAACAGTCAATTAACGGAGATTGGTCAAATGGGTGCAAAGCGAAACACTTTTCAAACTTTGGGGTGCATACTGCCAAAAAAAATTGTTTGAGACCAAATCGAAAAAGCGCCTAAACATAAGGGGTGCAAAATGTCAATCACTCTAATTTATATATATATATATAATTTGACTTGTGTATAATTATTTAGACTATAATTTGTACCATTATATTATCACATAATATTTTTCTTTATGTAATGGATTGTAAATTATAATAAATTTATATGTTGAAATTTAAAAATTGAACTTACAAATATACTCTTCTTCATCAATCAATACTATTTATCTTAAATATGTCAAAAATATCCGTGTAATTTTTATAATTTTCCATGTTATTTAAATATTTTAATCAATAATTTTTTCATTTAATGCTCCACCAAAAATAAGAAAATTGAAATTTTGGTTGTCCATTATTTCTAAAATTTGTAGTAACAAAATTAATATAATTAACATATATTATATATTTATTTTAATTAAAGCAAAAAAGTTAATTTTCTTTTATAGAAAAAAGTTTCCTAGCCCCACCTCACTCCTACTCTTATACTCTATTTGTGAAGATGCGTCCATTGGTGAAGAGTCGCCTCTTCTCAAACTCTCCAAATTTGCAAACACAAAACGCGCATTTCTCTTCTATAAACCTCCCCCTTCTCACTTCTCCAACCCTCACTCATTTCTTTGCTCCCCATTATCTCTAAAATCAGCTCATTTAATCATCTCATAAATCAAGAAAACCCCATTTTATATAGCCCTTTATTTGTCATTTCCATACAAGTCTTTATCATACCCAAGTTTTATCATCAAGATTCAAGATTTTGTGGGGAGATAGATAGAGGGTTGTTTGTGTCTAGTGTAATGGCTGCCAGTCTTGATAGTGCTGTGTCAAGCCTATTGTGTGCTGAAGAAAATGAAAGTATTTATTTTGATGATGATGGTGTTGAGGAGGATCAAAGTAGTAATTTTAATGACATGGGTAGTGATAAAAATCGAAACTTTTTGGGTGAAGAGGGGTTTTTGAGTGGTTTGGTGCCTTTGCAAAGTGAGGAGTGTGTGGAGTTGATGTTTGTGAAGGAATGTCAGCATTTGGCTGCTGGTGATTATGCCGAAAGATTGCGAAATGGGGGTTTGGATTTCAAGGCTAGACAGGAAGCTGTTGATTGGATTGGAAAGGTAGCTATATATATGCATACATTTGTGTTTCTTTGATTAATTGAGGAGGATTTCATTTGGGGTTGCAGATTTGATTGTTTTCAAGAGGGGATTTGGTTTATTTTAGTTCTTGATTGAGAATAATGAAATGGGGTTTGGTTGAATTTGGAATGTTAATTGAAGAATGAGGAGCACACACAAACACATTTTTTCCAATTCTTGAAAATTAAGTGATGATTTATCTTGGTTGTTTTACAGGCTCATTCGTATTTCAATTTTGGACCTCTGTGTGCGTATCTATCTGTTAACTACTTGGATCGATTCCTCTCTGCCTATGAGTTGCCAGTAAGCTTGGAAATCACACTCCATAATTTCCTTATTGTGTAATCTATGTATGTGTGGATATATGATATATTCATTGTGTATTATAGACTGGCAAAGAATGGATGATGCAATTGTTGGCCGTAGCTTGTTTATCCCTGGCAGCCAAAATGGAGGAGACTGAGGTGCCGCTATGCTTAAATTTACAGGTTCGTATAAATATTGCTTTGTTATAAGTATTACTGATTGATACTATCATGAATCTAACTTTCTTCTTTGCCTTTAATGCTATCAGTTTGGTGAATCAAAATTTCTATTTGAAGCAAAAACCATACAGAGGATGGAACTTCTTGTTCTGGGTACATTGAAGTGGAGAATGCAATCAATTACCCCATTCTCATTTATTGATTATTTCCTTGCTAAAATGATGGGAGATGACATTGCATCAAGATTGCCAATTTTCAGATCAACACAGCTGATATTAAGCATAATAAAAGGTCAATTTGTAATATTTTATTAGTGATTCATGTGTGTGTGTGTGCAAATAGCACTTGTCTGGCAGGGGGACTGATGTAATCTTTAATGGGACTTAAATTCAGGGATTGACTTCTTGGAATTCAGGCCTTCTGAAATTGCAGCAGCAGTGGCTCTGTCTGTTGCAGGAGAAACTCAAACAGTTGATACTGAGAAAGCATTATATGAACTTCATCACCATTTACAGAAGGTAATAAATTTGTGGTCCAATAACCAAAAGAGGAGAGGGGAGGGTGGGTGGATTAGTCATAACTGAAATGGAATGATGCCTACTTTTCTACTTATTCTTCATCATTTGTGTCTGATTCATCAGTGTTTAGAACATCTTAACCATAGGCAACCCGCGGATTTAAAGGGCAGAGGAGACGTACCCTTGCAAAAGTCTTTTTTGTTTTTTTACTATAGGATTGAGTGGTTAAAATGAGACCTTAGAACTGTGTCTATCATATTGGTTATAATTTCTGATAGCTAATCTTTTATGTCCTTTAATTGCAGGATAAAGTGGTGAAGTGTGTTAAACTGATGAAGAGATTATCAACATTATCATCATCTTTAAGTGCTGTTAGCAGTAATGGTTCGAATGGATTAACCCACTCATCATTGCCACAAAGCCCAATTGGCGTGATAGATGCAGCTTGTATAAGCTATAAAAGTGATGAAACAACAGTTGGAACATGTGCAAACTCTTCTCATTATAGTGAAAACACTAAAAGGAGGAAGCTAAATCAGACACATTGCATTGGAGTTTTAAGAGAGTGATGATTGGTTTCTCTTTTCCTTGATCCAATGGTGAAACAAGAACCAAATGCCAGATAGTAAAAGGGTCGTTTTTAAGAAGTTGGGTCATTGAATGGAGGACATGCCAATGCCAAATGAACTCTGCAAGTTATTCATGCTCTTGGCATGAAAGCTTGCAACATCATCAGCTGTTAAATATTAGTCCTTGTAACAACTAAGATATGACAAGACAGCACAAATGAAGGAGATTAAAAATAATTAAAATTGTAATAAGAAGTGTAAATTTGCTTTTAAAGTACAATCTGTACTTGAGTAAGAGGCTTGATGTATTTGTGTTGAGGACTTGAGGTGATGGAGAAAGGAAATTTTTGTAGTGATATTGTTCACAATTGTAGTGTTTTTGCTCAGGTTGGTCCAATGATATTAAAACATTCGTCTGTTTATAAATAAATATAGAGTGTTTTATTATGTACCTACACAATTATCACAATTTAGGGAACATTGATTACAAGGGTCATTTGCCTATTTCTCCCATCAAGACATTTTGAAGTTCTAAACCAAAACTCATAGTTCTATTCATTTGCAGTTTTATACCTTGGT
Source organism: Daucus carota subsp. sativus (assembly GCF_001625215.2). Lineage (NCBI taxonomy): Eukaryota > Viridiplantae > Streptophyta > Magnoliopsida > Apiales > Apiaceae > Daucus > Daucus carota. The sequence continues at coordinate 43,244,533 of NC_030385.2, read as the reverse complement.
TTCGATTGCTAATCCAGTGAGTCTTTGTAATTATTAAGACAATATATAACATTAATGATCGCAACATCAATTAATAATAATTTATAAAATATATTGCAGTGAATATAGTAATTAGTATGAATATATCATTATAATGATGTTGATTTAACATTATATATGTTTTTATGGCACATCAATCAACATCAATTCATGATTTTATAGCAAAATATATAGTATTAAAATTTAATATGTTTGACTTCTTTAATTGATCGAAAAAATAAAATATTTTAATTACTTTCAGATAATGCGATATTTTTCAAGTGAGTTTAAATTCAATTTTTATTTAAATATATAAATTTGCATATCTGAAAAGTTGCAATATACTTGTGTACATGTATATTACAACGACTTTGTAATTTGTGATTATTACTATAATATATTGCGTTCCTCTCCCATCTTTATAATTGTCTAAATATTTTCAAACAACTATTCATGGCATTGCTCAAATTCTTATCACTAGGCCATGGTTAAAAGCAAGGTAGGAGATGAGTTAAATTGAATGAACAAAATAGAAGGTGCGAGTTCAGACATGAAGGCCGGAGAACCACGAAAGATTACAGTATCTTTACAAAGATGAATGTCCCTACAAGCTACAATGTATCACTGAACATTGGAAGCTTCTGTGTTAAATAGTGTCACGGACACTGAATGGAAAGCTGAAACTATTAGCTGCTGCAAAAACTTGTGTTGCATGTCTGAATAAATACAAATATGTACATGCATCTACAGGGCCCAATAATAAGTCTGTTTCCCTGCTTCTCATGGAAGATTTAATATGAGGGCCAGAATGTATCAGATGAGCTCAAATTGTCCATTCTTCTTCGACTGAGTAAAAGGCGTAGCATAGGACATATGTATTTAATGCTCATATCCTATCGGCTGAGTTTATGTAGCAAGAGCTTCCAATTTTTGGTTTGCTAGATACCAAACTCGCAAAATTTCCTGTGATAGTCGTACCATTCTTCTCTGAGTCCTGCCATTCTTCTCTGTTATCCTCTGCATTGTGAGTCAGTTGTGAAAGTGATAGAGTTTAGAATGAAATATTATTTTCCACCATTAAATATAAGAAAAGAAGCTATGCTCGACTAGTACTTAAATAATATCCTGAGAGAGTTTACAGAAAATAAGACTACCTTTATAAACTATTCTGCAAATTTTTTAAAGTGCAGAACAAATATTTTTTATCTCGGAACTGTTCTTACATGAACTCGAGTCTATTTACATATATAAAGGAGAGTTCTATTATAGTAATTAGTTAAACATTCCCGCCCTCTGAGGTCGATTTATAACCATAGACTACTCGTAAAGGGAATTATCTGAGCCCAATATCAAGTGAAGCAACCGGTTCTTTGATATGCCATGGCCAAAAACTAACTTGGACTCTCTGGGCCCAAAATAATTTACCACATATGGAAATGGGCTAGGCATTCTCTTCACAAGGATAATTTACAACATTTGGAAATGGGCTAGAATTAAATCAAATTTGAGATTTGACAAGCTAAAATCATTTATACCGGTATTAATACATTGGAACAGTGATATGGACTTGATGCACTAATTTAGAAAATTTATGTCAACAAAAAGTTTTTCCAATTATTAAATATCATGACTCTAATTAAAATATAAACAACTAATCAAAAATGATTATATATCAAATTATTCCATTCAAAACAATTAAACAAAATCTAAAATCGTCAATTCAATTTCTAACCGCTAATTACCAAATACGATCCTCGTATCCATCATATGTAGCCGATTGTCAAGTGGTGGATCCTTTCATGTTGCCGGGGCATTTGCGTTCATAATTACACAAAAGTAAAGGTAAAGTAACATATATAAACTTGGAGTGAAGCTCTTTTGTGCTTTACTTCTCATCTGTACATAGTGGCATGGAGTGTCTGAGTGCTACACTAAAGTTGCAGACCCCATAGAATTGGAGAAGGTATGGACTTGATTGGAGTTGAATTTGTTCCCCCCACTCCAAACAATTAGGCCTATATTTTATGACCAGCAGACAGCAGTATGTATTTTACATGTATCATTTTATATTATAATATTTGTATTAATGTATACACAACAGCATGCGTTATCTTAATATATGTCAGTAGTTAAATAATTGGGTGAGTAGATCTTCTTCTCTGTGTCCAAGATTTCTTTTCAGGTTGTTAGATTTAATTATGGCCGCCCTTGGCAGCATGTTACTGCATTCATGTATCAAATTCGGTGTCGTAAAAACGAGTATTGGATTTAGTCGGTGAAGATATAAAAATATTATTTGAAAATTAATTGAATTGATCAAAGAATAATCAGATAATTAACTGAATGATCGGATTAATCAATTTGATAAGCTACGGAACATGAACTAATCAATGATTAATAATAATAATAATAAGTAATCACCGATTTTTAAATAATGATTAAACTAGTGCATCCCTGGTAAATTCACTCAAGGAAATATTACCATTTTCTTGAGATGCAAGATATGATTATAATTAAGAAAAATGATCAGACAAGGGGAAACATTTTTCAACAAGAACGCAAGAATTTCAAACCTAACAGACGAAAACAAAACAGCACAAGTTTCAGCGAGACACTCAAAATTGTTGGTAGCAAAAATATAGAGAGCAGAGACAATTGAAATTTGACTATCACTGTCAAAGGATAATAGTACAATACCTAATTCCATATTATAATCAAGAGCTAGGGGAAAACAAAGTCTGTATTATGTCACTGTATATTTAAGGTCTAAGTAAAGACATGTATGGTTTCATCATGAACCACGTTTGATCCTTTAGTATTGTATTATCCATTTTTATTACAATAATCACAAGATATAAGTAATGGAGAGTGCTTCGTTTTTATCATATCATATATTCATATAAGATTGCTTTCATTCAGTACTGCATTAGTTCTTTTCTTTAAATCCGAATATCGTATTTGACAATATTCGGAGTCTCGAATGAGCGGATCAAATTTTGACACCGAATTATATGCATGTATCACATTTCATACATTCAGGTGTTCAATGGCTCTTGGTTTGGTATTGTATCTTTGGTGTGGGTTTGTATGATTGATTTTGGGTTGAATGGTCAAGACAGAATATTCAAACACTTGGTGTTAATAAGTGTTAAGCATAGGATACTATTATCTCATGCTTCTTTATAATCCTACTCTTATTTATACTTCATAGAGATGCAAAAGAACGGTCAAAGAAGAATATGGAGTGCAACAAAGGAAGAAAGTAAAGGTGACATAAACAAATTGTTTGGGTTCGTTATGAAAATCTGAATCTCAAATTCATTAACAAGTATTTGAATAAGTAAATTTAGTAATTAGTATTTGATCGATTATTATTTATTTTTAAAATCCGACTTCTAGTATACGACCTACCATATTTTGTCGGCATATAAATTGTGCCACATGTGGTAAAAAAATATGTAAAATTAGGCAAAGAAAGAGGGTGAAAAAAGGGTTGGTCAACAAAACCAGAAGCGGATTCAAAGTGAAGATGATGATGGTTCGAACAAGTGTAGTGGGTCCACCAAACTGGCCCCACTTCTTGTAATAACATCAAGCAAGCCCCAAGTCCAACGCAAGCGTGCACTAACACACGCGTGATTCTACTCTACATCCCCCTATATCTATTTCCCATCTCTCTCTCTGCTCACTCATCTTATCTGCTTTCTTTGCATTCTCTCAAGATTTCAGCAACTTCTTGTCTGAAAATACACTCATTCTCTCTGTAAGTCTTTATTTTTGTTTCATAAGTAATCTTCAATTTCTGAATTTTTGTGATGTTATTATGTTAAGTTGATTTTTAATCAATTTAAGTTATGGGTTTGTTTATATTTTTTTATTAATTGTGAAATATTGATTTACAGGGAATTTAATCTTGATTATATAGATCAGATTAAGGATTAAAGATTAGTATGCGGTGGTTTAGCCTCTCTGTTTATGCTGTCCGAAGATTCATTATCAGTTTGTTCTGCCGTGTGATTCTGTAATTTGTTTCTGAAATCTATTCTTTATATAATTTTGAGATCACCCTTTTCAATTTGTGCCCAGTTCTTGTGATTGATTTATATAAATAAATCTGCATTTTATATTTTATACTATAACCTAATCGATATTCCTCCAATGGGGTCTAATCTCTTCGTTGTCATCCCTTGTTATTGCCGTTGGATCAGTTGAAAATCTTGTTGGATCATAGGTTTACTTCAAACAAATTGTCTTTTAAAAATTTAGGTGTTTTTCCGGATTTGATATCAATCTGCTTTCTTGGGCTTCAATTAGCTCTGGTTCTGTTGAGGGTTATTTTTTTTGGGGATAGTTCTTGTTTGAGAATTTAGTTGGTTTCGAGAAAAGGGGGAATTATAAGGGTTGGGAAAAAGTAGTTATGGTGTGCCAAGCAGCCGGCCAAACAAAATTTCGAGCTTTGAAGCATGAAAATGGAATTGCTGGGGGTGCCACCATAATTGTTAGAGTTATTGCTTGCTTTCAACCTCTACAGGATTGCCAGGTCAGTAGTAATCTGTACTATCTCCTTTTTCTTGCAATCATAGTGAATAATTCTTATTTGTCCAGCAATTGGTGAGTGATATAACTCTCGGCACTGTTCTTTCAGGCTGAATACTTCCGTCAGTTGCTCAAACCTGTAACGTAGTTGGATTTTTCTCAAGCTTGTGTTCAATCTTATTAAGCTGGAGTTTTTAGTTGAATTTTTTACATTGTTATCAAAGAACATCCAATAGTCGTCAATATTCCGAGCATTGTTAATCTGGTACGTTTTGATGTTCAATGCTGTCTAATATGTGGATCCAAATTTTATTTGAGTTTCACTTATTTGGAATTTGTTTCTAATGTATTTCTTTCACAGAGCTTCTTTTCCAATTTTCGTTGTCTGGTGGTTGTTTTGGTTGGATGGAAGAGGGCATCGGAAGCTGGTACGTCCACCAGCAAAACAATGGGCAATCATCCAATTTCAATATTTTGAATGCTCCATACTGTTTGGGCCAGCAGAGTACATCCCCTTCTCATATGAACTCATGCTATAATCTTGTATATAATCTTGTTTCTACGAATGGTAGTATGCCCATTCATGGGTCTTTTGGGTTGCCTCAGGCTGAGATCAGTCAACAATTTGAACCTCGTAATTGGTCATACTGCTTGCCCCGATTTCGTCAGGCCTTCACCCCTGTGTTAAATACTGCTTCTCCTTATAAAAATTGCGGGGACCCTGTGGCTTCAAATGCTCAGAGTACCCCTAAAAGGTTTCTTGTTTTCGATCAGTCAGGAGATCAGACCACATTGATGTTCAGTTCTGGGATCAGCAGTCCTGTTAACAACATGCCTTCTTGGCGCCCAAAAGCTTCTAATACATTTACTCTCTACGAAGAGCTGAAAAGTAAACACAAAGCAGGCAATCCATCTAGGACGTTTTCGTACAACGCTAATGATGAACAAGACTATGAGATTGATGGACAAAGTGAGATGCACGAAAACACTGAAGAACTAGATGCACTACTTTACTCTGATGATGAAGGTGAATATTCCGAGGATGAGGAAGAAGCAAGCACGGGACATTCACCTAGTACTCCTGATAACAAACGAGTATGGTTTGACGAAAGTGCAGAACAAGTTTCTAGTTCAAGCAGGCCAGCAAAAAAACAGAGAGTTTCAGGTGGGGATCATGATGTTCCATCACTCATCGACACAGCAAGTTCCCTGAAAAGTCATAGATGCATCGAGCATGAAGACACTGCAGAATCTAGCTGTGGTAACGTCAACAATGTGATTGGGGAATTAAACCCGGCATCTGCAGACCAACGGTATAAAATGGAAAACATACGCAATACCATAAGCATTCTGGAGAGCATAATTCCTGATGGAAAGGGTAAAAATTCTATTGCGGTCCTTGATGATGCTATTCAGTACTTGCGATCTTTAAAGGACAATGCTAAAGCTTTAGGCCTTAATGGTCAGTAAAACACACTTGCAAATTGTCACCTGCACCACCAGTTGTATCCTTTTATTTGGCACGTGTTTCAAGCTTGTCTCTCTTCCGTGTTCTCGTGAAGTTGGTTGGCACAAGGTTAGCTATAGAAGTTGTATATAATATTTCCGTTGGCAAATTATGAATACATATCTCGAAGATTACGAGTTAAATTCACACCTCGGCATGGGAGTCGGCTTTGTAGACTCGAAAAGGGGCTCATAAGGAGGAGGCCAGTGGGGTGAGTTGGGATCCTAACTCTCAGTTTCTTGTAATTTCCACTTCTCTGATTCAAAAGCTCTTCATCCTGGCAAATGGTTTGCCCACAGCATTCGAGTTTGTACTATAGTTGCGAGGTGAAGTCCATGTGTGAACCATTTGGTATTTTTCTTTCCAATGTATTTTCGTCCATGTTGGATATATCTCCATATTGTTTGCTTTGTAAGTGTTTAATACCATGAATATGAGTATCTTTCTTCTAGCTGGCAAGTTACAGTTGCCCTTTGTTATATTTTCTACCTTAAATAGTTAGAAATAAGAAATTTATTAAAGTTTGATTTTTTTGTCAATCTTGCAGTAACTTAAGGAAAATGCTTCCGGCGCAAAATTGTGGGTACAATGTGTTAAGTTTGATTGGAATATTTTCAGCAAATTTTGTATCCAATGTTGTATACGTAGTCCTCGCAATGAAATTGAGTTGTGTGTATACGTTTATATTAGTGAAATATTGAATATTTCAATAATATTTTTAGGAAAAGATATCTGAAAGAAAAATTGGAAAGAGAAAATATTTGAAGTATTTTTCTTTTTGAAAGAGACATAAAATAGATGGAGAAAATATTAATTAAATGATGCACAAAAACTAACAAATTAAATAATCCGACATTTGACCTAGCAAACCAATACCACAACCTAAAATCCGTGAAGTGCAAGATTGCAATGCCAAACATGCCCCCTAATCACATTGTTGACGTTGTCAGAGCCAAAACACGAGTCGACTCACCTCTCATCCATCCTCCTCCATATGGCAACAATCTCATCACCATCCGACTCGGTGCCACAACCCGTTCATCCAACCGAGTCGACTCACTAATCGCCAAAACACTTTCACGCTCTTTCTTAACACGCAAAAAATTGATCCTTGTTTGACTAATCAACTCCCAAAACGCATCGTTTCTTTTTCTATTCACAAACAAATCCACCAATCTTTCTTTACTCTCCTCCACCTTTTTCAAACAATTTATCAACTCATCCAACTCGCCCGAGTTTAGTCCCTTAACTCGGTCTTCCAACTCAGTGAGCCGCGAATAAATTTTTTGCTGAGTCGATCGGTAGTCCTCGCTGACTAATTTCATCGCCTCGTAAACTAAATTATTTTGTTGAGTACTCGAATCATTCGGTGCTCTACAAATCTCCTCAATTATATCAACCAAAGCCTTAATCTCTTTAATTAAATCCGAACTCAATAATCCCGTCAAATTTTCGAAATCTTTGACATTATTATTCGATGAATTAGTAAAACTTGAACTCGAACTCGACAGGTAAGAACCGAGGACCCTAGAGGTCATTAGGTTGAGTTCCAAGAAACGCGCGTACCAACGTATCCATGTCGAAAACTCCCATGTCTTAACGTTACTTTTATCCGAAAACATCGAAAGATTGAGATAATTTCGGCCCCCCGTAGACGGATAAATCGAAAGCTGGTCCTTGAGGATGAAGGAACCTCGGGTAATAATATTATGAATAATAATGAGAGACTTGAAGACCACGTAAGCGTTCCGAGATTTGTGGGCCCGGTCCATGATTGCATGGATGCATGCAGACGCCGTGGGACGACTAATGTGGCCGAAGGCGAGGACGGCGTCTATCCGATGCTGCGGCGGAGACGTGGAGGTTCTCTTGGTGGCGCGGATGACGGAGAGACGGATGGAAGCTGTCCGACGTTTAGATGATAAGCTTGCTTTGATTATCGAAGCTTTGTCTTTGAAACTGCCGAGGAGCAATCTGAGGTGAAATTTTCGAACCATTGCGAGGTTTTGTGATTCGAAGACTAAGTTGATTTAGAAACTGGTGAAGTGAATTGCTTATGCATCGGAGCTTGTTGTTATATACTTTGTCTCCGTCTCCCCCGCGTGGTTTATGTTGGACAATGACATATATTTAAAAAAATAATAAATTAGTTTTAAAAAATTATTTTTTGAAATTAATATCAAAATATTTATATAAACAGAATATTTTTAAGAATAAATTATAAAATTATATTTTATATATACACATTAAAATTTATGATGAATAACGAAAAACTCGTAAAGAAATAAGAGAAACGAGAAGAAAAAAGGGAGTATATTTATCAAGGTAACAAGATTCTAGACGTGGGGATGTGTACATGTTCGTGTGGTTTAGGAATAATAAAATGTGTTTACGCGGAGTTCTTTTTGTACAGTAATTAATTAAGTAAATAGGAGGAAACGGTCTTAGATGTTGTTTTGGTTCAGCAAACAAAAAGGTAGACGGCATGTTAGAAATAAGAAATGTCAACTACGACCTTGTGTTAAATACGTGTTTCTTCGTATCTCTCGTTGTTTTGTTTTGACATCCAAATTGATATATTAAAGCCGTGTATAAAAATTTTCTTAAATGCAACGAAGCACTGTTCGTATAACCAAAGTCTATTAAGAACATTTTTTAATTAAGGGGAAAAAAATGATCCAGACAAGCTGTAGCACAATAGTAATAAATACGATTTTTTTGATGTGGATGATATAATGGCCGGTTTTCTAGCTCGGAGAATACTATAACAAACACAAATATTTCCAAATTAGATATTCAGACACACCGTTGACTTGAATTAATCATCTTACTCCCCCCCTCGATTTATACAGCATCTTGTTCGAATTTATTAAACTTTGCCTAAGAGAGTTTTGAACTTGAAAATTATGACTCAATCTAAATCAAGTCCGAACTATTTACTTGAACCTGACAATATTCAACTCGTCTAGTTTATAGCCCAACTTATCAAACATGCTGTAGCTGAAGGTTATCGAACATCTAATTGTATATCAAGTTGGTAGCCTTCATATCTCATGTTGTGTCTAGAACTTGTAAATCAGAATTCACTGATGCATGCATACATGCCAGATTTATCCTTCAAAATAAATAATTTTTAATCTGAATTGATGGCAAAATGATGCAATTGATGTCAAATTTGAGGTTCTACTGAGAGCTTGTGTGATTATATTTTAAATGATCAATCTAACTTTAAAACTCATAATAAAATCCTATCTCACAAAATAAGTATTATAAATTATACGAGAAGTAGGACCATAATGCTCAACTTTTAACACAGAAGTTTTGATACAAGTGACACGAGCCGCTTCTCTACAAGCTCCTTAACCCGAAGAGGAGTCAACTTTTAAGGTTGTTGGGAGATTAAGCAGACCAGCTACAAGTCTGCAAAGAAGTTCTCCTGTATCTGCCCAGGATTTGCAGTTCTTTTCGTCCCTGCATAAGATATGTTATTTAGTAAAGTGATGTAATAAGCTATCTACTGACCACAATCGCAATCTAATATGCCTATGGTGTTTCCTGAGACATAAGGTGACAATCAACAATACACCAACCAAACAAAAAAGCAGAAAAGAAGCCTAAGAACTCATCCTGCCACTATGGAACTTGTGACATGCAACAAAATGTAACCACACTTGCTCTTAATAACAATTATAGACTCTGATCTCATGAAAGCTCACCGATTCCCATAGGCATGTTTCTACATTCATTTAATAGAGCTTGCTGAGTCTTCACCAAAAAAAAAAAAAAAAAACCTAGCTGAGCCTAGACATTCATGCACTATCACTCCTCTCTAATCCCAGACATTTCACAGGAGGGTAAAATGTCTTGAAACTTGCACTGAATTATGTTCCTTTGCTAGCTTTGAAATTTAAGCTGAATACTCTGCATATTGAGAACCTAAGTTCGAGCTATTAGGGGTGTGCATGGTGCGGTTTGGTGCGGTTCCGGACATTAACCGTAACCAAACTGTTAAATGCGGTTCGGTTCGGTTAATTATCATTAACCGTAACCACACCAATTAAAACGGTTTTTCGGTTGCGGTTAAACATTAGCCGGTTGCGGTTTTTTTTCAGTTTTTCTATTGTTGTCCATAATAATTTTTTTTTAAGAAAATATAAATTTTTCATAAACATGTACAGTATGTTCGGTTACTCATGTTTCCATATATGAGCATATAGGAAACATTGCATACTTTCATCTAAAAAAACTTAATACACAATTAAAACTTAAACATACATATTTCAACAAGAAATTAGATGATGCCAAATCAATATAATTATCCAAAATTAACTAATCATAAAATTCAAATAAAAAGTCTTCAAAAAGTACATAAATAAAAAGAATAGAATATGTTTCATAATAAAATTTGATTAGCAGATTAACAAAATAAATATTTCTGCTCTGTGGCAAACTACAGTAGTCCTAATCTTTGAGTAAACGCCCCTCCAAATATTTGGGTGCCCTTTTAGTTATTTAAGTGACTCAATAAGTGAGTGTCTTTGGACAGGAAGCCTCGATATAAAATAAGATGTGAAGTGTAAAAATGATTGAGGTGTTTTATTACTATTATTAATATATATATATATATATATATATATATATATATATATAACCAGTATCGAACAGTATGATGAATCTAGATAATATTAAACAATACTTAGATGGAACAGTTAGAATAAGTTTTGACGATAGTCATAATAGAAAATCATTTTTATTAGAAGAAATTTGTTCTAGATCTGAAGTAGCTTCTAAGAAAGATTCTGAACTTCTTAGTAACATAAAACTAAAGGGTATTATAAATGAAGGACAAACTAGTCAAGCCTATTATAATAACTCTGAAGAAGATATTCTTAGTAAAACGAATATTAGTATTAGTAACATAAAACTAAAAGAAAGACAACCTAATAAATCCTACTATAATCACTCTGTAGAAGATGGTCAATTATCTCCCACACCAACAGATTTTGAACCTATTAATCACCAACTACGTGTTATTAATAAAGAAAATAAAATCAATTGGGAATATTTAACGAAGATTTTAATTCAAAAGAAAATAAATTAAAAAGACACCAATTTAGAGAAAATCATAGTCATGATTAAAGAGAAAAAATAGTTAATAAATGGAAATCTTTCTTAACAAAAGAAAAATTAAATATTACCTTTTATCCTTGGTATAAAAGATATTATGGTAAATGTAACGTAATTACTAAAAATCAGTGGATTAAAGAAGATAAATCAAAAGTCTCATCTAGTCATCCCCCAATGGAAACAATAATAATTCCAGTCATGAATATTGAGATAAAAGGATCACCTTTCAAGATATCCGATAATATTAATGATGAAAAGAAAGTTATAGAACAAAATAATTTCACAAATCAATATCTAGCGTCAATAGGTAAACAATTAGATAAAATTGAAGATAAGATTAAAGAGCCAAATATTAAACAATATCTAGATATAAGAACTATTAAAGAAGATTATGAAGAAAAACCTTTAATAAATTTACCTAGCAAAAGAAACAATTTAAGTTTACCTAGTAAAGACAAAGAACTAATTAAAATATTAGATAAATTATTTAAAAAGCTAGACATCCCTAAATCCAGTAAAACAATAAAAGCATTTGGGTATTATGAAAGTTCTGATGATAGTGAAGATTCCACAAATCATGAAATAGAAAATCAATTTAATAAATTAAGCTTTAATAAATCAAAAGATTGGTATACCAAGCCAACCCCTCCTGACTTATTATTTGAAGAAAGAAATCTAGATAATCAATTTTCAGTTTCAGCTAATAAAATGTATGAATGGAATATAGATGGTCTTAGTGAACAAGAGATATTAAATAAACTAAATCATATGTCTATGGTAGCTAGTAGTTATACAACAAAATTTAATCATTTAAACCAAAGTGATATTGTTGAAATATTAACTAATGGTTTCACAGGAACCCTTAGGTCCTGGTGGGAAAAACATCTCACCGAAGAAACTAGGATTAATATTACTAATGCTTATCAATTAGACAATGATGGGCAACCCATATTTGAAGAAACAACTGGTTACCTAGAAGATGGAGTCAATACACTAATTTATACAATAATAAAACACTTCATTGGAACACCTAGTAATATTACTGAAAGAATACATGATCAACTGAGTAATTTAACCTGTCCAACACTAAGTGATTTTAAATGGTACAAAGACGTTTTTATGTCCAGAGTTATGATGAGAGAAGATAGTAATAAACCATACTATAAAGAAAAATTTGTTAATGGTCTTCCAAATTTATTTGCACATAAAATACAAGAAGAATTAAGTAAAAATTCAGAATTCATAAATTATGATGATTTAACGTACGGAGAAATAATAAGTCAAATACAAAAGACAGGAATGAAAATGTGTATTGATCACAAGATCACTAAGCAAGTTGATAAAGATAAAAACAAAGCTAAGTATGAGTTAGGAACTTTCTGTGAACAATATGGTTTACCCCCTATAGCTTCGGTTCGGTTAATTTTGGTGCGGTTTTAGTTTTAAAACCGAAAATAAAACCGCACCATTAATTTCGGTTTTTTTTATTTCGTTTATTTTCGGTTTTATTTTCGGTTTGGTTTTTCTCGGTGTGGTTTTTCGGTTTTTTCAGGGTTTTTTTGCGGTTTCGGTTTTTTCTGCTCACCCCTACGAGCTATCCAGGTCTTTCGCTTGGGAGTTCACAAATAAAAGAGAAAGATTTACGAATTGAGAGTTAAAGCTAAGTCATTTTACTAGTAAATTAGTAATCTAAGAAAACAATATAACCAATAGTATCTTTTCTCCTGAGCATATTAGAGGTATATGCCCAACTGAAGAACATAATTGCTAGAGACTAACTTTGCATACCCTCAAAAGATTATCATGCTAATGTTACACTAATGCCAAATTTTAAGAATAAGATATATCCAAACAACTTCATGAATCTATAATTAATAAAAGATACAGACACCGTTCTACCATTTAGCATGACACCAACGAGTACATGTTCAAGGTTAAACACTAGGAGCATGTCAACAAACTACAAAATTGGTACATAAGTCTGCAGGAATACCTCTTCTAGGCTTTGGAGCAAGAGTATCCACATCCATATCCATCTCATCACTGTCACTGTCATCTGCAGCTGAAGAATTTTTAGCTGTACTTTTAGATCCTTGTAGTATCTCATCCAAATCCCATAGCTACAAAAAAGAAAAGCTTCAAAATTTGAGGGCGATTACACACTCCACATTGTTTCATTCAATATTTTCTATCTCCTATCTAGAAACGGAAAGATAGATACCTTCAAAATATTATCATGTGAGATACTGCCAAGAAATTTCTTTTCATGAGAAAAGGCTAAAAACAAGAAATCATGAGTTAGTATTCCAACATTTTTGCATAGAAAATATCGAAAGAACATCCAAATCTAAGAAGCACAGTAGCCTCCAAAAGAAAAGAAAAGCTTACCAAGTCTTTCAACAGGATACTCCGAGTGTTCTGCAATTGGCTGGATTATTTTGTTGGGTAATATTCCTACAAGGCTACGTATGATAATGGGTTAAACCAATAATATTATCGCACAAATGAAATTAGAGTACCAATCATATTTGAGAATAATGGCAACTCACCTGATAACACCATTTTCTGAGGCAGTTATGACCCTCTCTTCGTCAAGCTAAAGTAAAATATAAATTATAGATCTGATAAAAATAATCAGTGGAAACAGTCTTAGGCATTAACTGAGCAGATACATACCTTTAACAACGCATCCACAGAGTTTGGACAGAGATCAATAAAGCGGTCACTGAATTTCACAAAACAACCCACACCAAATAAGGAATATTAATACTTGACAAAATGGGATAAAGGTCAATATTATTGGGTGCAATAGTTATCTCTCCCACAAAGCGATAATTAAGGACTGCCGATTTCTACTACTTCAAGCATTTTACTAAAGAATAAAAGGTACCTGCAATCCTTGAAAAAACCCCAGGAATACAATAGTAGAGCACCAGTCTGCGTTCCACATATAACTTTTCGACCATTCTGAAGTACAAAAGTATTACTATCATGAGAGATACAGTTTGCATTTAATGTGATCTAAAATAAATGAATATGAAGGTGGCATAGGGACTCTTTCTATTAGCATAAGAAGCTACTTATACCCGAATAAGTACCACATGAGGTACTCATTTGGCATATGAAGAAACAGGCTGGCTAAGGACAATATTACTTTCCCTAAGGTTTATTACCAAATCAAGATATAGCATTATACAGCTACCTGTAAAGGTGAATACACTTCTTTACAGTGAATCCACAGGAAGGCATTTCCCTAAAGAAGGTGGTTTATTAAATGAGGTGCATCTCTAAAACTTTTGTTTCATTATAAAACTATCTTTTCATTGAATCTGACAAAAGGGGTGGAGTCCAAATAAACTTTACAGAATATAAAAGCTTGTTTAATAGATGACTAACCAATCACAGCAAAAAAAATTTGTCTATATGTGTCCGCTAATAGGAAATGAACTTATACAAATGTAGTGCTAGTATGTAACCTTTTCTATTAATGTTAGCCACATCACTACTACTAAATTAAGAGATTAAATTCTAAGCATAAGTACTATATTTTTCGAACCTTCATAATAACAACTGACAGCAGCTCATCTTCTGAAAACTCGGACCGTGTTTGTACCTGATATCAACATACAAGTGGAACCTTTGTCAGGATATAGATATAGTACATGTTATATAGGCTACATTTTGATGTTACTAATTACCCAATTTTAGGTTTATAACCCTGAGAGAGGGTAAATAGTTTTAACCACTGTTGACTTTTGCTTGGTATTATATGGCTACAATAAAAATCACAAAGAAAAAGGAAACAATGTTCACTTATTGATCATGTGTGGAATAAAATACTTGAGAAAAGGGGATAAATGGGGGGAAAAAATAATACCAATTGCATGTAAGGCTAAATATAAATACAACACAATTTTTTATTTACATAGAACATATGGCTAAGGAGCCCACCACCAGCCACTATAAAGTAATTTACTTTCCTCTCTTTTTTCCAGATCTCACAGCCTATATTACTTGGACTAATTGTTCAAGTTCCACGTTCAGCAATTTTTTCTAGATGGTGCAGGTTATTGGCCCAAAACATAGGTGTTGGGGTGTTCATACCATGTATAATAGTACAAGCATGAACCAGGTATAATGTTGATAGTGAGCGGGCTTGCAGCTTAGTTGGTAATTACTCGGTCCACCGAGCAAGGAAGCATGTTTTATCAATAATACCAAATAAACCTACATATACTAAATACATATGTTGCTTTTCGATTACAATAAACAAAATTGCTCATATTAACGTGTACTTTACCTTGATATTAGAATGTGGACAAGACTCTTGGGACAAGAAAAACAAGAAATGTGGTCAAAAAAAATGGGAGGGTACAGATCTAAACTCTTCAAGTTTGGAAAGATGAAAGAGGGTACAGATCTCAATTGTGTTGATAAGTAACAAATTTTTTATATTACCTATAACAAAACAAACACTCTAATAATACGCTACGAAGGGTAGTTCGAAACTTGCCTTGTTACTTCGCAGATTGCAAACAGAAAGAGTTCCATCCCCACTTCACAAAGGAAAATATAGATAACAGTGTCAGTTAATATAGACAGTTTCTATGAACATGTTTTTATATAAGTTAGAAAAGGCATGTTTGTGTGTTTCGCTTTATAACTACCACTTAGACCAGAGAATAAATTTTAATTTGGTCTATAACAACTTCCTCTTAAAAATTAACCGAACAGCCAAATTTGGAAGAGGACATTTCAGTGACTTTTTATAAATTTTTGATATGAAGACCAAAATAATAATATAATCATCAGCATATGTAACTACTAGTAATATTTTGTCAATTTTAACTTATGACTTATGAGCTATAAATTTATATTGAATCATAAAAGGTGAAAATAGATAATTTTAAAGTAAAATAAAAAACTGTACAGCAACATTTTAGATACCTTTAGGGATCAATTAATTTCATTTGAGGTAAGAAAAACGGGTTCACAACAGAGTAAATGAATAATAAGCCTTTACCACAATCATGTAACATCTGTAATGTATTACTACATTTTGTAGTTTTTCTATTTTAGGGTTTATATGGTAATATATGTATATGCTCAAAATGTCCCTAGCACACTTTAAAAGCATCAAATAAACGAACTCAATATACATACAGCTACTATGCAGACCAAACCAGAGGCCATTTGTATATAGACTCTAACACTACTAGAAATTAGAATGCTATTAATTTTACTAAATATTTTTAAAATAGGAAGTCAGCCATAGTTAATAAAACTCTTCCAAATACCTTGCAGCCACCAATTTATGAGAATCAGCCGCAAAAGTCATGTCTGATATGTATTCTTCGTGAACACTAAAGGTATTGCAGCATGAACGTTGTCTCGTATCCCACACCTACGAATGGTAAAAACTGATGTAAACATGCAATTCAACTCTCACCAAATTAGACAGAGATTCTGTCTACCGCACAACATGATGAACCACTAAAGAACAAATACAGGAGAAATTTGTTCACGTCAAGGAAATAATGGCATAAAAATTAAAATAAGCAAATAAGCTGCTAACATGGCAGGTCACTGTAAATAAATATGAGATCGAATCAACAACAAGATGCATCTTCACAGAATATTTTTCCTAGAATCAATATAAATAAATATCTCTGCATAGATGAAGTTGCACACAGACATCACTCATATCAGCTTCAGATATCATATTAAAACTGAACATAACTGAACACAAACAAGATTACCTACAAAAAGGTTGTACATTGGTGCTAGACAAACTGAAAAATAATATACTTTTGCTAATCACAACTTATATATCATCCATAGTGTAATTCAGTTGCATCACAAAAACATAAACCATAGACGTATTAATAAACATTTACCGAGTCACCAAATTTCAGTAATCACTAAACTCTGACATAACTTAGCATGGAATTGTATAAAGTATAGTTATAGACTACCAGAAAAGGGACCCTGAATGGAGAATTACTACTTAATTAACAAACCAGAATTCAAGACGATACTCGCAGAAATATTTGAATTCTATTTCTAATGATATTTCATAGTGCTTTTCATACATAATGGCTACAATCATTTTATATTACTCCCTCTCTCCTTCATGTCGACCAAAATGACAAGTGCATGATGCATATGCAGGTGGACCTCACTTTGAAATATAATAAAATAAAAAATATAATAGGCCCCTCGCGTGGAACCAGACAAAAATTTCTTACAAAGAAGATGAAATGAAAAATGCACCTTCACACAACCATCATCATCACCGGACGCAATAGTAGTCTCTGTTAAATTAACTAACCGGTTTACAGCAGCCCTGAAGCATAACATTATTTCAATTACCATCCATCAAAACATTATAATCCAAACAATCACCAACTTAAGACCAAAAGGAACTCACCCATGTGCATCATCAACACGGGCAACCTGAGTTCCAGTCTCAACATCCGTTGCCAAAAGTGAGAAATCCGGAGAACCAGTAAGAATAGCTAGAAAAACAAAAAATCAAAAACCAACCACACCTAAGTTCAACTCATCAAATAAATAACAATTAATCAAATTAACTACAAAAACTTCAATGCCAAATACCGCCTCCTCCATTAATAAACCGAACAGCTCTACATGATTCTTTATGCGCCGAAACTTCAAAAACCCTATAAGCCATACACTCATTACAACCTAAAATTCACCTAAACAAGAAGATTAAATCAAAACACACACACACGATTATACCTTTGTGGGGTTGAATCAGCAGCATAACGATATCTACAAGCAAAAAGATTGAATCTTTAATTAATAAGTAGACGAAAATCTACGGTTTGATCAACCAAATTAAACATATAGATACAAAGATGTAAGTATAGGTGAGAAAGTGAAGAATGAGCTTACAACTGAAGATCACCAGTGATTAAGCCAACAGAAACCAACTGATTAGAGGGATGAAAGTCAAGGTCAAAAGGGAGCTTCTTCAAATCAATCTCCATTGATAATTCTTAAACCCTAAAAAAGAGGAAAAGAAGTTGATAAACCCTAATTCACAATTGAATTGGGCGTTGGCTATATATGTAGAGTTCTGTAAGAAACGGCGCCAGGGTTTTGTTTCGTGGTATTGGACTCGAAATTATTTATTTATCTATTTTAAGTTTTTTGTCACATTATATATTATTTTTTTGTCACATTATATATGTGTTGTATGTTTGAATTAATTATTTTGTTACCCGGTCAGCTTCGTCATTTGCAAGAATATTCTAAATTATTATTCTTAGACTCTTAGACCCAACGGTATTTTTATTTTTGATTATATGATTTATTTTATAAATTAGCTTACTAATATTTTATATTTTAATTTATACCCTATTAGAATTAATATTTTCATTTCAATAAAAATAACAAATATAATGATCTAACAATTTTTTTTATTAGACCACCCTTTTTCTAATTAGATTACTTCTTGTTTTTTGTTTCTTTGACGATTTTTATATTTATTTTTATAATCAAGCATACACCCACACTCATCTTGTTTTTTATACCAAATGAACTCTTGATATTTCGTAAAGGCGTTTTGACAATATTCAAACTCTCTCCATCTTCCATAACAAAAGAAGAGAGATATAAAGAGTCAGGTTGAATTTTCTGGACAACTTTCATTTAATGGCATGATTGAAATCAAGAGTACGTACAAGGTGGTGTCCCTGTGCCACCTTGACTACTCAATTCATAATGTTCCAAATGCAAAATCCCTTAACCAAGTCCACTTCGCAGAGAAGAGGAGGAAGTGTCCTCATTGGGATGCTATGCATTAACAAGCCACTTGATTGAAATCAACATTATTTGTAAAAAAATTAAAAAAAATTCAATCTAGGACTGCTCATCAGTTGGATTAGTATGAGCTGATGACCACTTCTGGACATGCATTACAGCTTTTTCAGCCTGCAAGTGATTCGACATATGTTAAGAACATAGCCTGAAATAATCAGGGTCCGATTAACTATAAATACCGCGATTAACTGATGTTGTTCAAATTCTCAAAAAAAAAAAAAAAAAAAACTGATGTTGTTCAAATGTTTACCTCCTTTTCCCAGTTGCATTGCAGTGTCATTATAACTAATACAACAGTCTGCATGGCTGTTCCACCAATTATCATCCCTCCCCACATTCCCTGTATTGCAAATTTGCAGATAAGCTCATTGCAGGCAACTAGATATCGTTCTCGATCAGAAGTAATTAACAAATTACCAAAAACAAAAAAACAAGCACAGATGTGACTGCATTACAAGCAATTGGTTCACATCTTTCCAGGGAAAGGCAAAACTGCCTGGCAAGTTAACTGACTATAGTCAGTCATGTTTTGCCGAATTTTTAAGGAATTAGCTTTACTTATATAGATGCTGTTAATATTCACACTGCCTACATCTGTAATTGTCTAGTTGCAAGAAAAGATAACAGTTTACTAAATATTTCATTGCTGAGATGAACACCATTTTCATCGTACAGTCTCAGCTATTGTAGATTAAACTAGATATGTGTAAAATAACCCAGTCAATGCATTTATTTTAAGGCGCGACTCTAGTAATGAAGGGGTTGAAAATATAAAACAGTGCCGATGATCTTTAAATATTTTCCTATTTATAGTCTTTTGAGGGGAATCTACAAGAGTTCATCTGTTGATTAGTAGTATGTTACTGCAATTCTCTTCAGGAAGCCAAGTCCACAGATTTTAGGTACTGTAACTGATGATGTCTGGTAATGGGGCAAGGTCGGCTACGTAAATTATATGACAAATGAGCATAGGAATATACAGCATACCTCAACGCCATAATTAAAAGTCCAGCCGAAAACAATTCCAAGAGGAATGCCAACAAGGTAGTAGCAACCCAAATTAACATATGCAACCTTTGATTGTCACCCTGCTCCTACTGCCACCCCTATCAAAATTAGATGGAAATCATGACTTAACTTTTAATTTAGTTTCAGAAAAAGGAAAATGACATAATGTGCTTATAAATAAAGGGTATCCTGTATATGTACCAGATAATACAGGTTGAATACTGTTCAGAAGAATGGTAATAGCAAGAAGGTATGACAACTTATCAACTGCTTCTAGGACTTGAGAGCTAGTGGTGAATATCAATGCGAATTTGTCATGTAATACCAGCAAAATTATGGAAAATAGGCTGCCGATCATGCTTGATTGGCAGACGGAAACAACTGTGGCAAATTTGGCTGCTTTTCCATTTCCTGCACCCAACTCATTTGCAACCCTTACTCTGCAATCCAAATAAGATTTTTTTTCAACACAAGTTTCTTATTCGACAGAATCTGAATATTCATGGTTTACCGCTTAACTACTCTAATCAATATATGCCAGGTGATTCTTAATTTTAATATTGAAAATAGTTAAAATTTGTGAGATTACAATTAATCAAATGAAGAATTGGGCAGAATATATATAACTATTTGGAGGAAAGTTCTGTATTGACATATTAGCTGCCTCTACAAAGTTGTACTCATGTGGATTCTTGTCCTCTAGAAAATTAAACTCAACTATAAAACATGCTGAAGATTGCAATAACGTGCTAAGATATTCAAAATGTTTTACCCTGTTGCAGCAAAAAAAGCAAACGGAATCATCATTTCCCAGCCATTGACATTCATGCTGTAAAAGTCGAGCCAAACAAAAAATCATTTACAACAGTTTATATGAAATGTAACAATCTGTGTTTTAATTTTGTCAATTGTGTCGTAGTTTGATGGAAAGTTACGTACCAGATAGACAATGCATCCACAGCCACAGTGGCATCCTTAAGATAACCAGTCATCAATATCAGTATTCTGAAGTACCAGTTCTCCAAGCTGCATTAATGTCACTAAATGCGAGTTATATCTGATCTTTAAATTTTGATCCAGATTAGAAATTGTTTAGTACCCTGATAATTGCACTTATCACCAATTATATGATAGACCTACCAGAGCATGACACCAGAAGCCGCAGAAAGTTTAAAGAAGTCCCAGATACCAGAAAAAGCTTCCAGTGACAAACCAGTCCATGTCTGAGGACAGCCACCTCGAATAACATACCAGAGTAACCCGAAAAAAATAAGCCAATTTGCTATACCCAATGCAAGAGCTATTCCAATCACCCCTAACTTAAATTGGTACACAAAAATCCAACTCATGACAGCGTGGATCAGGAAAACAGCAAGTGAAACCCATGCCATCACCCCGACCTTAATCTGGCTCTGCAAGAACCTCTGCATAGGCAAGAGAAATCCAAAGCTAAAATGCATGGGAATAAACCACAAAGCCACTATTCCAGTTTGCTCCGCGATATCATCTGGTTGGCCTAGGAGCTTAAGCAGCGGGGTAGTAAATATATATATCGGCAACAACAAGACACAACAGAAGAAGAGAACAATCCATGATCTTTGTAGGTATATTCCCAACATGTGGTGCTTTTTTGCTCCAAAAGCTTGACCACAGAGAGTCTCTAATGCACTTGCCATTCCTAACTTGAATTGCACAAAACCAACAATTTCTTATTAATACACCTTCAAATATTGTCAGAAAACAACGTTTATACTATGCGATTCATTGATCATGAATTTCTATAAAGCACAACCTACTTCCCTGATATGGTAATGTGCAGATGATATATGAAGTATACTATTCAGAAGCTTATGCCTTTTCTATATTGGCACACACAATTATATATGCTTATAATTTTCAGAGTCTGAGATTAGAAAATCATAGCATTCAAGCTTTTTGCACAACAACTAAATATTATGGTTATTCAAAACATATTTTGCTTGCACAACATGTATGGTCTCCGAGTCTTCAATAAAATAGTAGTCTCCATATATCATTTCCCGACAAAACAGATATGTTATAGCAGCAAAAGCAAATAAGACAACTTACAATGAGTCCAAAATTGAAACCAAGAACAACAGTGTTGCCAATGGAAATGGAAGCAAGCTCAAGGTCACCAAGGTGACCAGCAAAAGCTTGAGTAACAATATTCATGCTGTAGGATGTGACCCTGGTAAAAATAGAAGGACCAGCTATGTGCCATAGCTTCTTGGACTCTTCTTTCCACAGCTCAACACTTGTCCATTTTATGCCAACTTCCCCTACACTTCTTGCTTCTTCTCCTAGCAAGCTCTCTGTCAGATTTTCAGCTTTCCCTTCCTCCATGTTTATTTTCACTCCTCTTTTCTGGTACAAGCAAGAATGAGAGGTGCAGATGTAAATTTGTTTGTGTTAATATAAGTGTAATATGAACAGAGGCCACATAAATTTTTTGGAATAAGGTGGGATCTAAGGAAAATGATTGAGTATACAAAATGACACTTTTATTGATCGTAACTTTGAATAATGACAAGAGACTCGTATATATAATTTAATTAATAATGATGGACCCGACATCTCCATTAATCAGTACAAACTGATATACGATCGATATCACATCAAATTATTACAAATTTTGCACCGATACTTGTAGCATTATTCTTAAAAAAAGGCAAATATTCCCCTACTTCTATCATAAAACATACTTTATTAAAGAATTTTTAAATTCAATAGTTATAATTTAAAAGTGTTTGTCGGAATAACATTAAAGATTGTCAACTTGAAGAAAAGAACCTCATTCGACTATAACAATATCAGTATTATTCTATTATCGATCTTTGTAATTTTGCAGTTATTTAATTTCAGAGACTCTGAGATTTGGCAATATTGTCAGCAAGATATATAATAACAATATTACGCACTTGTTTTTTGACTTTGCATGTATAATGAAATGGTGATGTTGACGGAGGGCTACGATTATCACTTATCAGGAAAAGGGTAGTTAGATCGATGAGAAGATGAGAGTGTCGTTTAAATTAGATTAATTTTTGTATTTTTGTATCTATGCATAAAAAAAATAGTACGGTGCTGTGGTACATCGTCATGTTGCGTCAATTCGATAGGCCGTCTAATGTAGATAATATGACAAGCTGCTGGGACCTTGAAAACGTGATTCAATTCAAAACTTGATACGCCTAATATGTTGTCTGGAACGTACGAGGCAGGAGGTCCTAGGTTTTGCACACATTTTGAATCATTGTGGGTGTTTGGCGCGGGCTCATAGGCTTCTCAATTAAAAGTTAGAAGCACTTATTTGTACCGTTTGTGTAAGAAGTCAAGAAGTATCAAAAAAAGCTACGAATACTAGCTTTTTTCTCACGGCTTCTACTTATTTCCCAAACACTTTTATCACTTATAAGTTTTAACTTGCTTCTAACTTCTACTTCACTTTTTTACTTTAAGCAATAAACACTTATTTTAAACTCACCCAAACGGTCCCATAATTTCCTGTTCCAACCATTTTTTTACACTTTTTTTAGGATGTCATCAAAAATAGTCGACGAGTCCCGTCATTTTATAAAAGTTTTAAAAATATTAAACTATATTAGCATATTTTATAAAATGCATGATAATCGATGCAAAAAAACTGTATACAAATAAGTGGGATAGAAGAAATATTTATTTATAAAATGCATGATAATCAATGCAAAAAAATTGTTTAGAAATAAGTGGGATAGGGTAGTTTTATAAAAAAAATATTATGAATAAAAATTTAATATTTATATATATATATGAAAATGAAAAATAAATTTTAAAAATAATTTACAGAATTATATCTTATAAAAGTCTCAATAATATACGTTATGACCAAAAAAAGAAGTCTTAATATATGTACAAAGCAGTAAAAAAATTAGAGGACAGAGATACTAGATCTGAAGGATTACATAACCCGATAACCGTAAAACATCTACCGGAACAATTAAAGAATACTCCATTGTATTTGGAAAGGGAGGCTTGCACAATGATGAGATTAAAAGCTTGCATCTTTATTACTCATTTCTGTTTTACAACATAAGATACTATATTTAATGCCGAAATTCTATATTTTATCCACAAGTAAAATCAATTCCCATGTAGAAGTTCTGGAGCTAAGGAGACGCAAGAATGGCCATGGCTTTCTTTGCGGCGAACCCTGGCCTCTCAGGAAAAAAATTGTACGACCATGTCAGCATACCTCATGTTAGGGACAAAGCAACCATCGCTATCCGCTATCAAAGATGATCAAAATCAATCTAACCACCAAAGAGAGCTATCATCCAAGAACTTTGCTGAACAGTATTATGATCCCCATGAACATTGACAGCTCGAACAGGAATTTGGGATCTGCAATATGATCGAGAATATGCCTCCACCTGTAAGTTCAACCAGTAGATAGCTGCTGATCAAGCCTGTTAACCATATTGAGAATGTTTACCACATTCAGAATGACAACTAAAGGTTTATCCACTTCCAGCTAAGAAATGAATCAATACATTATTCATGTGGCAAGAGCTGGGATTCTGGGAAGACAATTTTTTGGCCAGCTATGACCAAACGTATGGTTAAAGGTAAAATGACTGTTTTAAAATGAGATGAGACCTGACCCTTTTTAGCCAGTAAATTAGTTTAGACAATGGATTATAAAAATAAAAAAGAGAACTTAATGTTCACATTGGTATATATATGGTATACTGGAAATTGGTAGGGAACATAGACAGTGGTTTGTTATTATATCTGTAGTATCTATAATATCTAAAATATGTAAACTGAAAAATACATTTTTATGTGGATTCGAGATATGCTTTTTAGTAATATAATATATATTTTTTTAAAATGGTTATACAATGTGTGTAGTTTTTGGTCAAAAGTTTGGTCAATTTGACTAACACAAGTCAAAACAATATTATTATTTTGAGAGGGAGTAGGAATATTCTAGAACTTCAATATTCTAGTTAAAAAAATCTAACGCTTCTAAAGAATAAGAGTATACGTCATAGACTGAAACTATGAAAACATTCTCAAGCTCACCAATTTGCTTCAGTAGACATGTTGCCATGCTCAATCTCCTCTTTCACGAATTCCTCTAGTATAGCACGTTGGCGTTCATTTAGCTCACTGCAGTTAATATAAGAAGAATAAGACATTAAAACTTTGGCTTCTCACGACTGATTAGTTCTATAAAAATATAAAGTTCCATATTAACTTCCCATAATTAGATAATAGATACTGATTAGCATATACAGTAGATGCAAATGACTTGATACATATACTTAAACTTGGAAAACAAGCAGAAGAATAGGATGTTTAGCAGAATTAAAGAAAAATCTATTGCACAGTCCAAAAAAGGGCAAGAGATGTAAATAAAACATAAAAATTAAGAAGTTTAACAAATGAACAAGACTCAAACATGATATAATAAACCATGCACTCGCTCTCTTCAATTTATGTGCTGGTGACAATCTTAGAAAAGTGAATTACTAGAAAATATTATAAATTTAAAATTATAAATAGCTCACAGAACATTTAGCTCAGCTTCTGTGCAACGACCCAGACCAGAACTAGATGCATACCAGATTCAACAACCCACCACTGGTCAGTCCAAAAGAGCTAGCAACTTTGGTACACACTAGCAACTTTGGTACACATTAGTTGTTTAATTCCCAAATACCTTTTTATCTAACTGATGTGGGATGTTACGTTCTAACCTCCATATGTGGCACAGCGCACAGAGGTGTCTAACATCACTTGACTTTGGGAATTTCCGTGAACAAAGGGAAGGGGACAAGTAGAAGGTAAGGTTTTGGCTTTTTGTTTCTCTCTCTCTCTCTCTCTCTCTGTTTTTTTTTTTTTTTTGGGGGGGGGGGGGGGGGGGGGGGGGAGTTTGTTTAGAACTGTACCCAGAACATATCAGAGATGCAAATCTTAGGAAGAAGATAATGCAATATTAAATTCTTACGTGGGGAAGTTGATACGAAAGCGAACATATTGGTCCCCGTGGTCAACAAACAGACCTTTCCTCGGCAAGCCTGCAAAAGCGTGTCCAGGATCATGATGTTGCCAAGAGGGAGCAAAAGAGGATAAAAGGCAAGGGACAGAAATGAGAAATATTTAATTGGTGCAGCTCTCTCATACCTCTGCCCCTCAACACAGTAAGATATCCATGCTGAACCCCTTTTGGTATCTAAGAGAATCACAATGTACAATTAATCCTTTGATAGAATATATACATATTAAGATAAAGATACCCAAATAAAGTAGTGATAAGACAATCTTTTGCACATAAATTAATATTTAACTACATCGAAGTACAATGAATTCAATGAGAAGCATAGGCAAATCATCCATCAGAAATAGGAGGCATAACATGACATCTTACTTTCACTTGCGTCTTCCCTGACAAAGTTGGTACCTCAACCTTACCCCCGAGAATGGCCTGTCAACAAAGAGAAACATAAGAGAAAAGAAGATAAAAAAGGAAACATATTCCTTAAATTTTCAGGAGGCATTAGATACATGATAGATCGAATGATTGGTGTCATTCAAAACAGATTATTACAATCTGTTAAATACAAACAAAGAAGATAAAACTTAATAATTTTTTCTCACTTGTGTGAAGCTAATATTGGAATCCACGTATATATCTGCTCCATCCCTATCAAATGTTGGGTCTTTTGCAACCTGCACACCAGACAAAGTAATCTCAGAACACAAAAGACTAGCACTTAAAAGAAAAAAATAACTTAGCTTAAATAAAATATGTCAAAAATGAACAATGGATTTAATTAAACCACTAACAACGCAAGGTACTTTCAATTCATCCACTGTATTATGCAGAGATGCCTATATCAAACATAGACTTGGAGCCCCTTCTCAGGAGAATGGCTTTGTGGTGCATTAAGACCATTAAACATATAGCAAAGTAAAGCTACACTATAGATATGTAACTCGCCCAATAAAATATTAATACCACGTGGAACAAAATTACCTACAGAACATAAAAGTGTCATTCTAAGGTATTTACGAATAAACAAGCTGACTATAAGATGCACTGAATCATTATTTAAATTTAAAAGGAGTTTTCTGCCACCATAATTCACATGAGTTACTTTGTAATGTCACATTCAGTTGCATTCTGAGTGTATATTCAGATATGAAGGTAAGTTGTTGCTCGTTTAGGGTGTCTCAGTGACATAACATCAATTAATCCCGTGCCAAAGCCAATTAATCATATAGCTTAAGGCAAGAATTTGTCACCCCTTGACTTCTAATAAACAAATAGCCAAAAAATTGTACCTTCAATTTTATAAACAGGCTTCCAGGTTGGATCTTCCCTCCACCATTGCCCGCTCCAGGAACACGAATAGTGTCCCCAGAATCTACACCTATAAACCACGAGACAATGGGTATTGATACAGTAATTGAAAAATTGAAAGTAAACCATGAAGATGGATCCAATAATAGACGAGCTCTCGCCAAATTATATAATTATATAATAAAAAGTTACAAACAAGGAACTTTCAGATTTCAGAAAAGAGAAAAAAGTTCAACAGAAGTTATACAAATACTTTAATTCTTGTAAGTATAGATGATCAGAATTCTAAGCAAACCTGCTGGTATGGCAACTTCAACCTCCTTGATCCCTTCAACCACCCCTGATCCCTGACATGTCCTACAGTAATTCTGCAATAGCCAAAAATTAGTGATGCTGTCGGCATCAGAGTATCAAATGCACAAACACGTTAAAATCGGGAAGTCATACCTTTATTATTCGACCACTTCCTCTACATGTCATGCATGTTGATGTGAACGGAGGAATTGACACCTAATAGATAATTCGACATGTTATGCATGAAATTTGTTAAGAGGACGCCATACATATATTTATGAAACTAATCATCAGGAGTAGAAAATGTAAAGACATACACTCCCAAGGCCTTCACACGTTGGACAGATTCCTGTCTTAGCATTTACTGAATGACCACGCCCATCTACATCAGACCATAGGCGAGTAAAAAATTTTAGTTTTCTAGTAAAAAAATAAATTAAAATAATGAGGAATCATATGTCATATACTCATATCTCTAAAAAAGATCACCATATTAGCCACATGTAAATAGTGCCATCCTATTTTACATAATTGGATATAAAATGGAAAGATGAGGATTTCTAATTACTTACCACACATGTTGACAAAAATGAAATAAGCACACATTTGGGTAACTTTTATGGAGATATGTAATTATAATTATATACTAAAGCAAACTGTCTAGACATCCTCTCAAAGCAGCAAAACGACGACTCTCCTTGAGGCCTAGTCTTTATAGAAACAAGGGAAAAACATTATGGCAACTTGACAATGCCAGGCTTGCTCCTCATGATTATATGTAATTACATAACCTGGAATAGTTATTATATTTTAAACAAGTTTGCAATTCTCACTCAATTTTAGATGATTATATCTGTTTATTGCATTAACATTGCTATTTGGAAATTTGAAACAGGAGCTAGCAATTTTTGGTAATTTAACTCTCTGGCCAGTTTTAAATTTATTTTTATTTTCAAAATCACTTAAGTCTATCGCTTCATGAACCACAGTTATTGGTGTGGACTGTGATGGTATATGTAGCGTTTATAAACAAGATCTGAAATGGGCTATATACTAAGAAGGTCGCAACAATAGTTCACAATCAGACAACAATTCAACACTCTATATGTTAATGTAAAGGGCTCAACCTCATGTTTTAGGTAAAACCAAAAATCTATTTGTTCATTCTATCAACTAACTAATGAAATAATAACCATGCACTTTTAGCTATTTCTATTGAATAAATAAAAGGACATGAACTTGTATATATGATGCTCCCAGTAATTTCCGGCACAATTAAGTTCCAATTAGTAAGCAAAACTTTTTGGCACATATCATGTTAGATAATCAAACATTTATGGCAACATTATAGCCTAAGTTCCAGCACATGCAAGTTCTGGATTATAAGCTGGTGAAACAAGCATGGGGATACTACTGCTATATGGAACATATAAAGTGTACACTTTTGATTCATTTTCTATGAGTATCACCAGAAAGTATATGTAGTTCATATCAGAACAGGGATTAGTCATGAACTTTGACAAAAATGCTATCATAGAACTCTGTTACTGCCTTGAACTTCAAGAAACTTACATCGATCGTTCAAATCAAATCTTTAGCAACTTGCAATTACAAGAATTGCACACACCAGATCGAAAGTATAAGTAATTCAATATGAATGAGAACTGACTGTTACAGAAAACTCACCACAAGAATCACAAGGTACATCCGCATCAAAAGACAATTTTTTTGTGCAACCGGTAGCAGCCTCGGAAAAAGAGATGGCAAGCTCAACCTACACCAATAGAAACAAACTCTAAGCATCTTAGCTCACAATATCTGAAAACATCTGGCAGGACAATTACTAGTAGCATAACAAGTCAACCTGAATATCAGTTGCAATATTTTCCTTCTCTTCAAATATCTGTAAATATATACCGAAAATAAGAAGATGAATTAAAAGCCACCACATCATTATGGCCATGAATATTTATATATGAATTAGGGTTTTAAAATAATAATACCTCTGAGAATATATTTTGGAATGAACTAGAGAAATCACTTCCAGAAGCACGCCTAGAATATTGTCTACCCCATGAACCATATTCAGCATCATCTGACCTTGCAGAACCAGCCTTGTTCTGTACTTCATTAAACACCCAGACACTAATTAAAACTATTGATCAGATGCATTAGTTGTAGCAATCAAGAAGTGAGTATCAGATTAAGACTCGGCTTGAAAAAGTTCGAACAGAAGTTGTTTACCATGTCATATTCTGCTCGTTTTCCAGAATCTTGTAAAATCTGGAATTGAACACCCAAAACAGCTCGAAACAGTAAGTCAGATGGGATAAACTTTGACAACTAAAAGTATTCAATTCCTTAATAATCAAAATGGGGTCATCAGAGAGAGGAAGGAAGTGAGAGACTTCTAATTTAAACTAAAGTTGGGAGACAGTCAAATAAGAACATCATCAACCAAACCACAAACCTCGTAAGCCTCTCTTAGCTCTTGAAATTTTCTCTTAGCTGAAGGATTGTCCTTGTTAAAGTCTGGGTGATATTTCTTAGCAAGCTGCACAATGTTGAATTATATAAATTAGTCAGACTCTCAATACATATGCATTACAAAGAAACAGGAGAAGAGCCTTGACTTTCTATTCTATTAGTCAATCACAACAGCTGTAAGCCTGCAATCAAACTAAAACAAGAAGGGAGGGTGCTTGTTGCTGCTTTGTTAATTAGTAAGTAAGCTTGTTCAGGCGAAAGGTTGCTTTACTAAAGTTCTCAGTCCTATCAATGACGAATATAAACCACTAGTCTTCTGCAACTCTAGAATACAGCATAGAAAATTACAAGCCCAATAAATAAATACACGTACAACATGTAAAACTTGGAGTTTCTGATATTCTATTTATTTTGCGAGTTTTTTGTTACTCCCTCCGTCCCATTTAATTATATACGTTCACTATTTGGCACGCCCTTTAATGCTCCTATAAAATGTGGTGTTATAACTTATTTTTAAGATTTTCTTTTTCTGAATAAAAATTTAATAGTTAAATTTCTATTTAAAAAAAATTAAAAAAATAAGTTATAGAACTATACTTTAGAGAAGCAGTAAAGTGTGTGCCGCTCCCCCTGCGTATACAACTCAGGGGGACGGAGGGCATATATTATTTTCTACCCTCGCTGCATTTTCCTTTTTTAATTACAGCTAAATTCAAAAACTTGGATGAAGACAGAAGATATGGCCAGTCCCCTCAAAAGAAAGATGTACGCACCACATGAAATGCCTTCTTGATCTCATCCCGGCTAGCATCTTTTGGCACACCTAGGACTTCATAGTAATCTCGTCGACTTGAGTAGCAAGATCCTGGAAATATAAGTAAGCAATAAAACTAGCAGACACTAAAAAGAAAATAAGTGGAGCTCATCTAAACATTGAGTAACCAATATGACGAGGAACATTAGATTGTATCTTTCTTAAACAACAAAAACCTGTGCCATGAATGAATCTCTTTGATAATAACTGCCTTGTAGATGCGAACTCCAAGGGTGTTCTTGCAAACCCACAACCATATAAAACTGACCAGAAATTACATTAAGAAAATCAGAGACCACGAGAAATAATAATTTACTGCTTATAGTAACAGAGAAAAGAATGTATTTAATTTCAAACTAGCCTGTGATAATAACAATTTAGATTGTGAAGATACTCTATGTCTTAAACTATAATCACATATTAATTCTGCTTTTATTGCATATAAACTTGTCATGTTGGAACAATATTCAGACACCTACAATCATATATAAAACAAAGAGGAGATACAAACTCAATGCAAACAACACACTTTATAAGATATACTAGACATCTATGAGTTGAAGCTTACTAACTAAAAATCAGCTCAGGAACCCGGAAGCTAAGGAAAAAGGAACTGTAACAAAAAAAAAAGTGCAAGCAAGCTATTAAAAAAGAAAAACATGATTGTAGATATACACATTAAAATAATATAACAAACCTTAATACTCTGGGCATAAGGACTTTTATTGTCAATCCACTTCATTTGGAAACCAACAATAATTTATATATTTATTTAAACTTGGTTAAAATAATAATGAATTTCAAATTTTTAAAATTACTATAATCTTCAGTTTTTTATGGATCCATAAAATCACATCAATATATTGAGTTTGAATTTAAATTAAGTTCACTTTAAAAGCCAGTATGGCAGATCAGCAAGGATCAAGCGCAGCATTATTTAATTTTTTAACCATTAGCATAAACAGGGGCGGATGAAGATGGTGGGCATAGGAGTTTAAGCCCGCCCCTGTCATAATATAACACCTAAACTATGGCGAATCATGCTGAAACCCCAATATAAGCACATAGTGAATCCCGTGCTTCCAGATACACAAATAAGCTACAGAGTCACAAACTTCAGAGCAAAAGCACATTATTTACATTTTACAGTAATGTTTTAAATCCCCATGTCTTAAATTCCCGATTGGCCCGATTGGGATACATAAAAAAATGCAACAAACCTCGTCTACTTTCACATTGTACATATCTAATTATACTTCATTTCATATCATTAATTTGAATTTCGTCACTATTATACGCAAAATTAGACAGGCTACATTTCGACAAACAACGAAAATGCATACATCACATACACCTACTAACAACAGCAAAATCGATGCTAAACAAGAGAATTATTACCTCGTTGTTGAAGGATTTCATCAGCGAGTGAATGTCGATGAAACTGCAAAACAAAACCAGCAAAAATAAATTAAAAAACAATTAAATTGGTTGAAAAAACAGTAGATAGAAACAGAAATTAGTGATTGTATGTGTGCAAATTACCGTTCTGTTATGAGCTATAAATTTAGCGGATGATTCTAGGGTTTTAAATCTTCTCATTTGAAAATGATGCTGTGATTGTTAGTTTTGAGAATTTGGGGTTTAGGGTTTTAGAGATTAAACATTGGGAATGTTTACTGGCCACGGAGACCCGGAGGTGTGTGCTCTAACGGCGTCGTTTGGTATCTGAAGTTTCTTTTTGCCCACGCTTTCTTTTGTTTGGTTACCTTAATAGTGTCTTTATGTAATCTTCTCTTTGGGAAAAAAAACTTTTATATTTCACTTTTTAAATAATATCATAAATTTAAAAGTGTGTGTTGATTGAAATTTTTAAAAAAATATTCTGAAATTTGAGGGTATTCACCTTATTTTAGAAAATGTATCAGAATCATGGGATATTCAATCAAAATTTTGAATTATATTATAAATTTTGTGGTATTTGATCAGGATTTTAAAGTATACTTAAAAATAAATAGTATTTAATTGAGATTATTTATATTCATTAAAATCTGATGATATTCAAATTTTGGTTGATATATTTGGATTTCGTAAATAATGAATTTTGTGGAATTGAGTAGTGTATTATAAGAATTTGAACTATAAAATTCTGAAGCATTATCTTTAATTCCTAAAGATTATATGCCAATTCTACGACATTTTATCTGGAATCCGTATAGAATTAAAACCATAAACAATTCATTAAAATTCGTAAACTAATAAAATTTATTAAATCTCAAAGGATATCCCCTCAATTTAGTAAATTTGCTTGATAATGATGAAATAGGCAAAACCTTGGGACGGTTCCAAAAATCAAAAGTTAATTTTTTTTTTATAAATCACGGGATATTATATTTTATAATATAATTCATCAGCAGAACAATGATCTTACGATGGTTAAAGTTTTTTTTTTTTAAACAATGGTACTAATCTAATAGTAATCTAATAATAGAATCATACGGCATCGAGTGACTGGGTCCAACAAACACTATATTGCAATCGTCTGTTTTTATCAAGAGACATGTAAACGATTTTTTGAAGATGACGCATGTACAAATACAAGTATCTGCTTGAATGAATTACTAATACCCTTTTCATCATCCTATAAAATTATCATTTGAGCTACTGATCAAAACCGCGATTTTATACAAAATTTCATCATCAAATTAAGATTCTGCTTACAAATAAGAAGCAAAATAAAACTCTCACCAGGAAATGGTGGGCAGCTTAGTAAATTTGGATAATGAAATGTATCATTTGTGATTAATCCAAAAAGTTATACTTATCAACGAAACATTGTTGTACAAGTACAACTCCCACTACAAGTTTCGATCATTTCAAAGACAAAAGCATTAAGAATCAACTCTTACAAATATATAAAATGAAATCAAAACAAGAGCGTTAGATACTCATGCGTGGGCGTGTGGCAGCATGATAGAGTGGAGATCATAGCGAATGATCAGGGGAACAGAACGACGCCGTCGTATGTGGCTTTTACTGATACTGAGAGGCTCATCGGTGATGCTGCCAAGAATCAAGTTGCCATGAATCCGATTAACACTGTTTTCGGTATGTTAGCGCTTTCGATGTTTCTCGATTTTTGAATTTTAATTCACTTTAGTTGATTGCTTGTATGTGTATCCTGTATTGAATAACTCTATAACGATTATGTATAGTGATTATTGATTAAACGTGTTTATAATGCCATATTCTTTCTTTTTCTCATGATTTTGAGCAGAATTGCGAAAGGTGTTGATTTTAATCTTGTTTGTTTGTGTGTATTTGTTTGTTTGTTTAATCCATGTGTTTTGTTTGGTTTTTGGCGATTTTTCGTGTTACATGTGATACGCTTCGTTGTTCGCTTCGCATACGACGAGGTAACTTGATCGATAGCATAGCGGTGGTGGCCGATGGTGGCGGTGACGGCGGTTTCAGGACGGGATCCGGTTTCAGAAAGGAAAGTGCGCTAATTGTGCCTTAATTGAGGGCGGTAATTGTGCCTAGTTAATTATGCCTCTTTATTGAGGGCGTAAATTGTGCCTCGATTATTGAGGGCGTAAATTGTGCCTATTTATTGAGGGCGTTAATTGAGCCTTATTTGAGGGCGTTAGTTGTGTCTTAATTAAGGATATTAATATTTTATTATTATGCCTTAATTAAGAGCTTAATTGTCTCAATCATGAGTTATGATGATTGTGGGAATATTTTGATATAATCTGTTAAATATATCGACTTATATTCTTTTTGTTTCTCTTGTTTTATTTTCAGGATTCTTGGAAGAAGGCCGGTTTTCTTTTCGGACATTAAAGTTTTATTGTCTAAATTTCCCCGGTCATCTTGCATGTCCGTCGGTTAGATAATAAGCTTTCTTGAATGAAAGAATTATCACGGTGAATTGCCGATTCTCGTTGAGATTTATCCTCATTTTCAAAAAAAAAAAAAAAGTTATACTTGATACTCCAATACTCTTGTTTAAATACAGATTTCATAGAACCCTACATATAATAAGAACAAATATTATATATGATTCGGTTTATTTGATTTGAACTAAAATCTTAATTCAAAATTAGAACTTTAAACTAAAATTCCTTTTCCCAATAAACTGAAATTCTAAACAATTCAAAATTTCAATTAAGAATCAAACCGAAATATAATTTCAAAAAAAGAAGTAGAGTCAAACCGAATTTACACATTCTATTTAATTTTTTCAGCTTCGATTAATTCCGTTCACACTGGTATTTAAAAAGAAGCAGTGTTGTAAAAAGTGAGAATCAGACTTAATCGGTGAAGTCACGGAACAAAGATTAATCGGAGATTAATTGAATTGATCGGGGATTAGTCGGATTGATCAGTGATTAATCGGAAATTTAATCAGTTCGACGAGTACGGAACAAGAATTAATCGATGATTAATCACCGACTTTTAGAACAGATTTAGAAGTAGGAATCAATACAATAAATTGTCAAAGATACTGAATAAAAGCAACATCTATGAATTAAATATACATATTCGATACTATCAACGCTTTTTACACGTTTTATATGCGAAACCGCCAAGTCAAAGACGCCGTGCTTAAACAAATCACTTCCAACTGGAAGCATTTCACGACACATAATCTACGATATATACATAATACATCCACTCCACACAACAATCTCAAGATATCTCCATTCAGTTGACACCACAAGAATCAAGAACAAAATGGGCAGCGAAGCTGAGATCATAGAGCCAAGAAAGCCAAGATTCTTGTGCCTTCATGGGTTCAGAACAAGTGGGCACATACTCAAAACTCAGCTCAAAAAATGGCCTGAATTTGTTCTTGATAAGCTTGATTTAGTCTTCCCAGATGCCCCTTTTCCCTGTGCTGGCAAATCTGAGGTTGAAGGGATTTTTGACCCTCCTTATTATGAGTGGTTCCAGTTCAACAAGGTCAAACTCATTATCCTGTACTTTTTTATTACATGTGTCTGTGGCATGTCTCGTGTCTGCGGAGTTCTAGTCAAAATCAGTTTTCGGGTCAGTTCGTGTTTATATATGTTGCATATCTGACATATATAATTTTAGGGGTATATTAATGGTTATTGTAGTACTTTTATGTTGATTTGAGATCATTCGATTTGAGAATTGAAGGGAGCCTAATTGTTGTTGTTGAAATTACAGGAGTTTACGGAGTATACTAATTTTGATGAGTGTCTTGAGTATATTCAAGAATGTATGATCAAGCATGGACCTATTGATGGGCTGCTTGGTTTTTCACAGGTACAATTTCTATGTGGATTAAAATATGATTATGAATGGGCTCTATTTTTGTTTATTAAAGATGGTCTCTTTCTTATGAAATGTCTGTGATTGACAACTACGTGTTCGATTTTTGATTTATATAGGGATCCATATTGTCAGCTGCAATGCCCGGGTTACAAGCCAAGGTATGCAGTAGATATTTTGTTGATACTGGGGTTTTTCATGATTTATAAGTTTTTTAACATAATTTATGATGGAGATTTGTTGTGGGTTTGAAATTGTGTGTAGGGTTTGGCTCTTACAAAAGTGCCAAAGATAAAATTTCTTATTATAATTAGCGGTGCTAAGTTCAAGAATGAAGCTTTGGCTGAGAAGGCATTCTCAGAGGCGGTTAGTTGCCCATCGCTGCACTTTTTAGGTAAATCTTTGGCTTCAGTTGGATTTAGCGTCCCTACTCCGTAGACCAATGTTATAGCTTAGCTTAGCTAACAGACAACCACACTACTTTCATGCAACAGAAACAGGGACACATATTTTTTTCTTGATGAGAAGGCTTTCAAATAGGATTTCGCATGATCCATTAAAAAACAAAAAGTGAATGTGCTAGATATTGTAACTAACATTGTTAAGAAGCCCACACCTTTTACTCTTTCAGTTTTGGGCTGGAGGTCCAAAGGTGATCCGGGGCTTGAGACCCAACATTAGTCCCCCTCCAAAGTAGTTCCAGATCTTTAGATGTGGATTAGATTATTTTGGGAAGCGTTTTTACCGCATGTGACTTTTGTTGCTTGACAAGTTTATTATGGCGTGGAGGCGGTGAGCCATTTTTTGTAAAGAGGTGCAGAGAAGTTGAGGAGCTGGAACCTGCAGTGCATGTTGATGAGATTCCTGCGGACAAAGAGTCTCTTTTCTCTCTAGTTGTTTTCTACCAAACAATCGAAGCCAGTCTAATGGTGATAATTACTGAAAGAACATAATGGCTAAAAGAATAAACTGCCGAGTGAAGTAGAGGGGCTGTGAGCTTAACTCGGAGAACCATCTTTTCAGTGAAGCAGAGGGGCTGTGGGCTGTGAGCTTGGAGAACCGTCTTCGATGGTGATATCGATGTTGTCACTTCTGGCTTTTAGGTTTGATGATCGATTTCAACATAAATAGGGGGTCATCTTGTGGAGATTACCTTGATTCACATACCAGTTTGCCCGCGAAGCGGGCTTATATTGGAGATGATGTGTTTAGGCAGATGAAGCCTTGGGGCGTGATACCTGAGACCCGTTGTAAGGCTTTGCCTGTCATTTAAAGGACGCTCGTCGAGCTAGTGAAGCGATGTAGTGAGAAGACATGATGCCTGAGATCCGTTGTAGGGCTTTGCCTGCCATTTAAGGGACGCTCACTGAGCTAGTGGAGCGATGTAGTGAGGGGGCGTGATACTTGGGATCCGTTGTAGGGTTTTGCCTTCCATTTAAAGGACGCTCACTGAGCTAGTGAAGCGGTGTAGTGAGGAGGCAGACAACAGAGCCACTTTGTTCATCGGTTCAATATTTCAGTGCCTCCCTTTCTGATCAGATTTGAAAATATCATCTCTCTACTCGAACTCTCAAAAAGCAACTAATAGGCATCCTACTATGAGGCAAGGAGCTTGCTAGCTTTGGAAGTCATGGATTACTAGAGCTTCGAACGTCGGAGGAGCCGATGAAGTAAGGAGGCAGAGCCGCTGAAGCGAAGAGGCGATTTGACCTTGAAGGTCAATGACAACTAGAGCTTAAAATACTTTAGAGGCCGGAGAAATAATGAAGCAAAGCCGCCGAAGTGAAGATGCATGTCGTTGAAGCACTTTAGCGTCCTCTTCTCGAGACAAATGTATAAAAATCTTCAAGTTTTAGTTATTTTTTGGGCTTCCAACATCTTCTCATAAAGGAATATCGGTAGGGACCTTGAGGCCTCCAAAGTGTGACTTGGTGAGTTGTTTATCCACTGTAATATCATCATCTAAGAGAGATTTAAAAGCGCCTCACAATCGGGGCGCTTCACAAAGGGACGCTTCAAAACTTGGTAGCTCAAAGAGCAATTGAGAATGCTCGGACGCTCAATGAGTAATTGAGAACGCTTCAAAAATTGGACGCTGCAAGAGCTGTTGGAGCAAAGAGCCGAATTATGAAGCCATTTTGAGGATATGTCTTTTACTTTCAAGGATGCTCCGAGAGCTGATGGAGCGAAGAGGTGAAATATGGAGTTATTTTGAGGCTATGCCTTTTATTTTCAAGCATGCTCTGAGAGCTGATGGAGCGAAGAGGCAAAATATGGAGTCATTTTGAGACTATGCCTTTTACTTTTACGGATGCTCCAAGAGCTGATGGAGCAAAGAGGCGAATTATAGATTCATGTTTTTTGGATTCCCATAGGGATGTATGTTTGTTTCTTTTGATCCCGTTCCCGTTGGGATTCAAATTTTTGTATGCTCCAAGAGCTGATAGAGTGAAGGGGCGAATTCTAGATTCAAGTTTTTTGGATTCCCATATGGATGTATGTTTGTTTCTTTGGATGCCGTTGGGATTCAAATTTTTGTATGCTCCAAGAGCTGATGGAGTGAAGGGGCGAATTCTAGATTCAAATTTTTTTGGAATCTCATAGGGATATATGTTTGTTTCCCCTGAATTTCGCTGGGATTCAAATTTTTGTATGCTCCAAGAGCTGATGAAGCGAAGAGGCGATGAGCTGATGAGCCGATGAACTACGGGAGGCGATAGAGCATGGAGGCCAATCGTTGAACCACTTGAGGGCTGTGTTAGATACTTTTCTGAAAATTTCAATACTATCTCGGTTCAATGGCTCCACGCCTCCTTTTTCGATCAGATCTGAGAATATTCACTCCAAGCAGCCTTCACTCCATATCAGTTCCTCTTTCAGATCTAATTTTCCTCATGTAGTCTCTATCAAACTTGGTGGCGTCGGATCTCTTAGCTTGGCAGCTCGTATATCACCCACCGTGGTGGCGCATAGATCAGCAACCGTAGTGGCGCCTAGCTCAACAACAATGACAAAAATATCCGAAAACAAATCGCCAAGCAACGTAGAGCATACACAACAAATCGCCAAGTAACGTAGAGCATACAGGAACATAGCTTCTTCATTGGAGATCTCGAATGTAGGTAGATCGAGATTCATTATTCCAACAGAAGTGTGTGTATAGATGGATGTATATATATTTTTTATGGTTGTATAGATCTCGAATGCAGGACATGGCTTCTCGGGAACAGGGAGCACCTCTCTCGTCGCCGGATCTGGCGGCGATTTGTAGAGCTCATCCTCGTTTTCGATAGTAGCTTTGCAGATCGGAGATATGAGTTTTGTGGTTGGAAAAGCGAGAGCCCCTCCTTCTAGCGCCAAATTTTGAGCCATTAAAATGGAGGCTCTTTTCTCTCAATTTCCAACCTCTTATTTTCAGATCTGAGCTTTGTATATATAGCCCTCCCGTGCGTGTCTTGCGCGTGATCTCTTCTGCATATACTTGTTTTGGACTTTCCTTGGGCTTTTGTAGTTTTGGGCTGGAGGTCCAAAGGTGATCCGGGGCTTGAGACCCAACATTAGTCCCCCTCCAAAGTAGTTCCAGATCTTTAGATGTGGATTAGATTATTTTGGGAAGCGTTTTTACCGCATGTGACTTTTGTTGCTTGACAAGTTTATTATGGCGTGGAGGCGGTGAGCCATTTTTTGTAAAGAGGTGCAGAGAAGTTGAGGAGCCGGAACCTGCAGTGCATGTTGATGAGATTCCTGCGGACAAAGAGTCTCTTTCCTCTCTAGTTGTTTTCTACCAAACAATCGAAGCCAGTCTAATGGTGATAATTACTGAAAGAACATAATGGCTAAAAGAATAAACTGCCGAGTGAAGTAGAGGGGCTGTGAGCTTAACTCGGAGAACCATCTTTTCAGTGAAGCAGAGGGGCTGTGGGCTGTGAGCTTGGAGAACCGTCTTCGATGGTGATATCGATGTTGTCACTTCTGGCTTTTAGGTTTGATGATCGATTTCAACATAAATAGGGGGTCATCTTGTGGAGATTACCTTGATTCACATACCAGTTTGCCCGCGAAGCGGGCTTATATTGGAGATGATGTGTTTAGGCAGATGAAGCCTTGGGGTTGGAAATTGAGAGAAAAGAGCCTCCATTTTAATGGCTCAACAGAAATCAGGTGCAATGGTTATGATAATGTAAACAGTCGCACACACATGAAAAATGGTAAGAGAATTAGCAAAAGAAAAAGAAAATCTGAAGAGGTCCACATTTTATCCTGTAGACGGTAAATTTTACATAATTGATACACTTTGAACTTTTGACTTGCACTCGATTGAATATCGGAAATCTATAGTTTGGGGGGTGAACAGCAAAACCAAGACACAGTCACAGGGTACCACCTTATAAAGACAAAAAATGGCAGGTTAAGACATGTAAAACGATGCGAGAAAAAAGTGCTTGATTTTCTCACTATATTCAACATTAAGAATGATCAAGCATGATATACAGAATGGATATGACATTTTCAAAAATTATGGTAGTTTACCTTTTATATGCTAGCTGTTATACAATGCGGAAAAACACACACACACAGAATACAGAATTTTCAAGTCCAGCTCCAGTGTCTGTTAACTTGGATAAGTATAAAGATTAATTCATGGCAAGGAAGAATCCCAAGTTCAACAATCACACGACATATGATAATATACTGGATCCCTAGTTTAGTCAATTCTGTAAGAAATCATCGAAATTGAACAATCTTTGAATTTTTTTTTCTTTTCTTATACAGGTGAGACGGACTTCCTAAAACCACATGGGACTGATCTTCTAGAATCATTCGTAGATCCTGTTGTGATTCATCACCCTAGAGGGCATACAATACCAAGACTAGGTAGTTTTCAAGTAGTTTCTGTCCGAAGAGAATCTAGTCTTCAACAATTCTTTTTTGTTTGTATAGCAGAGAGTAGATATTCATAACAATGTTTTTTTTTTCTTTACAGATGATAAGGGCTTGGAGACGATGCTGAGTTTCCTTGAAAAGATACAAAAGGAAGTTGCGAACCAGGAAGGTGAAGAGAAGTGCTTAGAGGAAGCTCCTTAACTTGCAGAAATATATACAGTTGAGCTTAATTTCAAAGCTTGCGTAGTTCAGTTTGTATCAATATTATTTGGCGACGGTCAGAACGTAGAAACATGAAGAAATCAAGTATCAGTTGACGTGGTCAGAGATGTGATGTAAGGTATACTTTGGGGGCACAGATTACTACTATAAACGATGTACTCCCAATCAAACTTTTCATCTTTCTATAGATATTAAAGTCAAATCCTGGATCCGTTGATTTTTTGATTTACAAATAGAATGCAAAAAAATTATACTTTGTGTTGGTCTTAATCTCAATAGGGATTGGCAAGCAGATGTTTATTGTTCTAATCCTTATTTATAAGGTTAAGCGATCGGATAGTCTTGTCCCAGGACACCCTCGTTTGCGTTGAGTCTTTTTGCCATAGAATAAGGGAACTTAAAGTTTTTTTTTTTTTATTTACCATAAAATACATGGACTTGAGCTTTTAATGGGTTGTTTGGGTAAAGAAAAAAATATTTTTTTTTTCTAATTCATAATACTTGTCAATTTTAACTTTCTATATAATTTTTTTTGGAGTACATTTAATTAATTATTTTCAATTTTCCGTGAATTTAATAGGAATAGAAATTTTAAAAAGTAACTTACATTTTTTTTGAAACACATGCATATATTTGAAAACAAATTATTTACAAAGTACTCCCTCCTTTTCAAATAGATGACCCTTGAATCCTTAATATATAATTTTATAAGGATTAATTGCATATATGGAATAAATAATAAAAATATTAAATTTATTTACTTCAAAATATATTAAATTTATATAATTTAATTTTTAAATAAAAATTTTAGAAATAATAATCCTAGCTACCAACAGGCAACAAGCATGATGAAACAGGAACGTCTGATCATATGCGAAACGAACTTGACGATTGAAAGACGTCTCAAACGATATTACCTTCCAAATTTCGAGGAACATTTTGCCGAACAACCTCATAAATCAACACAAAAATATTGGTAAATCTGGTTTTTTTTTTGTTTTTTTTTTTTAACGTAGGAACCCGCAGCCGCTACCTTTTGGGTGCGCACCGGGTAAACCCACGAGCGAGCTCACCTAATGGCCTGCAAACCACGTAAACCGCACTTAAGCGACAGACATTTTAGTTTCTTTTTTTTTAAAAATTTGAGGATATTCAATTGAAATTTTAAAAAGTATATTAAAATTTGAGATATTTAATTGAAATTTTAAGTTATGACAGAATTTTAAATAATGATTACAAATTCGATAATACTCAATTGAAAATATTTAAAATTTATTAAAATATATTAACATTAAATGCTTCTGAATTTTTTTATATTTCATAAAATGATAGATTTTGTCAGATTGTTCGGTCTATTTTACACTTTTTGAGATCTCATCTAGATTTTGAAATATTGTGCTTCAATTCTATCAACTCTGCAATAATTTATCTAAAATCCATATAAAATCAAAATCATTGACCCTCCTTACTATCAGTGGTTCCAGATTACCAAGGTCGCCGGGCTCAAAGTACTAAATTCTAGTCAAAAACCAGTTTATCGGAGCCTCTATGTATTGGGCATCTCAGTGATCTCACTCAATGTTTTTGTTCACTCTGTTACTTCCATCTACCCGGCCTCTGTTAGACATGATTTTTGTGTGTTCAACGTATAAACAAGAAAATCGCAAACTGTGCCTGTACTCTTGCCCTCTCAGCGTCGCATTTATGTCTTCACATGTCATGTTAATTTGTTCACGGTGTGCGAAACGAAGGCAATTCAACTTTTCAAGTCATTTTCGAATTAAAACCGATCACCTATCCCAAATTTATTGATGTGACGTCAAAGATTTTACAATAATATACACTCATCCTGAAAATTTGAGTGATAATATCTCAAAAATATTTGACCTACCACGTCCAATGACCCAGCTACCCATCAAGGTACGCATATGATCCAAGAAGATGTATATACACAGACGTCCCAACTACCAACCAATATACGACAGCTCGAAGTTTTAGGAGAACACGCGCGGACCATATGATACAAGAGATTGAGGTTTTGGGAGAATCGATAAGTATTACTGTTGGGGTGTCTAGCATCTCCTTGAAACATGGCTATATAAGTTATAGTTACGTCGTCTCCAACAAGTAACTGTTTTTGATGTAGTGATTAACGTCTGGGTCCTGAAAAATGTTACACAGGTTATAGTTGCGTCATCTCCAATAAGTAGTTGTTTTTTTGTGTGTAGA
Source organism: Daucus carota subsp. sativus (assembly GCF_001625215.2). Classification (NCBI taxonomy): domain Eukaryota; kingdom Viridiplantae; phylum Streptophyta; class Magnoliopsida; order Apiales; family Apiaceae; genus Daucus; species Daucus carota. Next base: position 43,200,889 of record NC_030385.2, on the reverse strand, counting down.
GATCAGCGCTTGGGTCCCATAAATTACCAAACATTTACATATAGTCGCGGAAATTTTAACATCAGATCATTAACAATCACCCCTTCACCTTCTTCTTCACAGCAATCTTTTCAGTTGATGAAATGGGCGGTCAAGTAGAGATCATAGAGCAAAGAAAGCCCAAGTTCTTGTGCCTTCATGGGTTCAGAACCAGTGGCCATATACTCAAAACTCAGCTTCATAAATGGCCTGAATTTGTTCTCGAAAAACTTGACTTAGTTTTCCCAGATGCCCCTTTGCCTTGCACCGGAAAATCTGGAGTAGAAGGAATCTTTGATCCTCCTTATTATGAGTGGTATCGCCCTAGCAAGGTCGAACTAATCATCTAGTACTTCTGCATTATATCTTATAGGAGTATATGTTTAACATGTGCATGCATAAGACAGTATTTTTATTCTAATATGAGTTCATGACATTCGAAAAATATGTCTGAAATTACAGGATTGCACAGAGTATACTAACTTTGATGGGTGTCTCGAGTATATACAAGAATGTATGATTAAGCATGGACCTTTTGATGGCCTACTTGGTTTTTCACAGGTACAAATACACTAATTTCTTTCCAAATTAATGTACAATGATATTAGTTTGTGATTGTCAATTGTTAGATTCTTTAAATTTTTCAGGGAGCCTTTATATCAGCTGCACTGCCTGGGTTGCAAGCCAAGGTATGCAATAGAGTTTTTATAGATACACTTAATAATTTGTAGTATTATTAGACATCTTATAATGCAAATTTGTTACGGTGTTGAAAATGTGTAGGGTTTGGCTCTCACAGAAGTACCAAAAATAAAATTTGTGATTATAATTAGCGGTGGTAAGTTACATAATGAAGCTTTCTCAGAGAAGGCATTCTCAGAGGCAATTACTTGCCCGTCTCTGCACTTTCTAGGTAATTCTTTAGTTTTTATTTATAGTTTAGCTGGTCTGATAGCTCTATGAACTTGCTGCAACAAAAGCAGGGACAAATACTTAACTAATAAACATTCTCTAAATAACAAATTAGGGTCACAATAAAGGCCTAAATAGCTGTTTGATTTATTTTTCCTCAGTGCTGTGAAAAGCATCAAACAAAGCCAAGTTGCCGAATGACCTTCTAGCACTTAATGTTTCAATTGGACGTGTAGGTGAACACCATAAATATTAAGTGGCGTAATTGTTAAAAAATTTAATCAATAGAGGACCTTGTAGTGCTCTAGCAGATGATTGATTAGTCCAACACTGGAATTCAAGAAAAGTCTTTGAAAAACATGAATATTCATATAGTATATTTTTATATGTAATAGTAAAAGGTATTATTAAGTAAGAGAAACAATTTTAAAAAGTGAAACAGCAGGATAACTTGATTGGTATTCACTTCTAATTCAGAATTACCTTCTTACGATTCACATCAGAGTCTAGCTTCCCTCCGAATTTGAGATACAATTTGTGAGCATAGTCTCTAAAATGGCTAATTGTTTTGTGCAAGTGATATATGTTCTACTTTAGCCTTAACTACTAGCAGTTCGCAATCTAGTACACCTTGACAGAAATATGTCATTATTTTGCATATTATCAGGCGAGACGGACTTCCTGAAACCACATGGAACTGCGCTTCTGGAATCATTTGTAGATCCTGTAGTGATTCATCATCCCAAGGGGCATACAATACCAAGACTTGGTAATTCTTTAGATAGTTGCTATCTGTGAAGCAGCAGTCCCTAAGCTTTCATTTTGTTTACATGCTATGGCATGATAATATTTATAACTAAATTATTTAATTTTATTACAGATGAAAAAGGTTTGGAGTTGATGCTGGGTTTCCTTGAAAAGATACAAAAGGAACTTACCAACCAGGAAGGTCAAGAAAAGTATATAGATAATGCCTTGGATGATTAAAATTATGCTGTTGAGATTGATTCGAAAACTTGTGTAGTTGAGTTCGAATCTTATTTCTATATGATTCTCTATTATAATCAACAATTTGTTACTGCACTAAGAATAAGCAGCAACCTGTGTTATGGAAGTGCATGTATCTGGTTTTAGTTGCATTATTCAAATCGTTTCCAAATAAATTTATTATTGCAATTAACGTGAACAATCCTTCTGGATTCGTTATTTTCTTTGAGTTTTGTAGCATACAAGTTAAAGATACTTCTATATTAAGGTAATGCATAAGCTACTTATGCTGTTCTTTCCTTTTTATCTTATTGTTCTCTGCTATACTTTCGACTTATAACTAATATTTAAAAGGAGATGCATGTACATTTCCCGGATATCAGCCTTCCTGTCTCAGATAGATAATTGGTTAATAAGGCGTTGATCGTGAATATCAGAATGAAATTGCTACCCTTGTCTGTTATCTTATTTATGTTGGTACTTGCATTGTTGTGTTGTTATATGAATGAAAATATGATATAACACGAATTAATCAGGCATATGTTGTGGCGATGCAGTTAATTGAACGACTGAAATCAATTTGAGATGGAAAAAGTTTTTGGTGGAGAGTTGAAGTATAGGCTGTAGTGGGGACTGCCACACTCTTCATTTTCCTGTTATGAATTAGTTCGTCTTTTCCACCTTATTTTATTTGATAGTTTCCCTGTTATGTTTGGTGATGAGCTCTACCCGTGACTGGAGGAATATGAAGCAACTGGATGTTAATTAGAATAGCCTAGATAGAGAAACTGACAGTTACTGCCTTACTAGGGTCTGTTCCAGTTTAGATGTGTAAGTGGTACAGTTTGTTAAAACTCTAAAATCCGATAAGGATAAAATTTCCTGATTTAAAGAACGCATACGTTCAATAGTGCCTACTTCAACTTCAACATTTCCATGTCATGTTATATGACTTTAGCTTTTAGTGGTGGTAGCTGAACCATAGCTTAATTTGTGATTATGTGATACAGAGGCAACACACTATCAGATAGACAGATATTACTTGCTACTACAACTAATGCTCAGCCACCACAAAATGTCTCCGATATGAATATGATACGCTGATGTCTCAACAACAATGTCAGTCCATGTTAATGTCTCAGCTACGCGTCAACATTAGCATTAAATATCCAACAGCGCTGCTTTGTTTTTTGCCAAAAAGAACTATATATTACTGATTTAAAAATATTCTCTGTGAAACAGTCTTCTCACTTGACTACAAAGGATTTACAACATTCAAGAGTGAAATGGCTGATGAAGCTGAGATCGTAGAGCAAAGAAAACCCAAATTCTTGTGCCTTCATGGGTTCAGAACCAGTGGTCATATACTCAAAACCCAGCTTCATAAATGGCCTCAATTTGTTCTTGATAAACTTGATTTGGTTATACCAGATGCCCCTTTCCCCTGTACTGGAAAATCAAGCGTCGAAGGAATCTTTGACCCTCCTTATTATGAATGGTTTCAACCTAACAAGGTCAAACTGATTATCTAGCAATTCTGTGATGTTGTATAGGATTATATGTTTAACATGTGTATATGTTCATTGAATTCGAAAAATGAAAAATCTTTGTTTATTGTCTTAATATTTACAGGATTTTACCGTGTTTACTAATTTTGACGAGTGTCTTGAGTATATACAAGAATGTATGATTAAGCATGGACCTTTTGATGGGCTGCTAGGTTTTTCACAGGTACACTCTTTCATGGGGTAGTACTATCTTTTATTGTTTCACTTTGTTTGATTCTTTTTCTCTTCCAAATTTATTTGCATTAATATCTGTTTGTGACTGACAACTGCAAGTATGATACTTAATTTATAGGGAGCCTTTTTATCAGCTGCACTGCCTGGGATGCAAGCCAAGGTATTTTATACATTTCTGATTCATACTCTATTTTGTGTTTTATATTTTGTCATATTATTAGGCATTTTACATTGGAAGATTGCTGTGGTATTTAATTTTTTTCCTGTAGGGTTTGGCTCTCACAAAAGTACCAAAAATAAAATTTGTAATTATAATTAGCGGTGGTAAGTTGAAGAATGAAGCTTTATTGCAGAAGGCGTTCTCAGACGTTTATCACTTCCCATCTTTGCACATTTTAGGTAAATCATTGATTGTGGTATATAGTATAGCTGATAGATAACTCTATGAATTGATGCAACAAAAACCATGGTAAATACTTTTTGCTTGATAGCTGATAGGTACTAATTCTGTATCTTCTATCATATAACATTAATTACAAAAAGTGAGAAATACCAAGTAATGTTTCTTTTGGTTTCATGATAAGAAAACACTTCAATTGCGAGACATTTGAATATTTATAAGAACCTAAGTTTGAAAATATTCTAGAAAAACACATGAGTAAATGTCATTCTTTTCCATTTTGTTAGGCGAGATGGACTTCCTGAAACCACAAGGAACAGCGCTCCTAGAATCATTCGCAGATCCTGTAGTGATTCATCATCCCAAGGGGCATACAATACCAAGACTTGGTAATTATCCAGATAGTTGCTATCTGTAAAATTGCAGTATCCAAAATTTCATTTTATTTACATAGTATGGCTTGTAATATCATCTATAACTAAATTATTTAATTTTATTACAGATGAAAAGAGTTTGGAGTTGATGTTGGGTTTCCTTGAAAAGATACAAAAGGAACTTACCAACCAGGAAGCTCAAGAAGAGAAGTGCTCAGATAATACTCTATAGTTATGCAGTACTTGAGCTTAATTTGAAAGCTTGTGTAATTACGTTCTGATCTTCTTTTTATATGATTCTCAATTAATATTAACAATCTGATAGCATTAAGAATAAGCAGCAACCTATGGTACTGAAGTGAATGTATTTGATTTTAGTTGCATTAGATGAATTGTTTCCAAATTAAATTTATTATTACAATTAAAGAGAACAATCCTTCTCAGTTTGTTATGCTGCTGTTTTTTTACATATTTTCCATGCTATTGGTATGGCTTGAATGAATAGTTAAATGGAATAAAAGTACATTTCCTGGAAATTAGCCACCGCTCCTGTTCCTCAACCATAGATAGATAATTGGTCAACTGTGTGTGAGTGTGACAGTCGATTGTGATTTGTGATTATTAGATAAATTGTTAAATGTGTTTGTACTCTTGTCTTTTGTCATATCCATGTTTTCATTTGCATTGTTGTTTTGTTATATGGATGAAACTATGTTTTAACACAAATTAGTCCCGCGTGGTGTGGGCGATTCGTAAGTAAAAGTTATTTGCAGACTGTTTGAGTTTTATTAGCTGAAGTTGGAATGACATGCTATTCTTTTGTCTGTTATAAACCAGTTCGTCTTCTCCATCTATCCTTATTTTGCTTGTTAGCTTTTCCTGTTATGATTTGTGATGAGCTCTCTTACTGACTTGAGGTAAAAGATGAAGCAACTGAAAGTTAGTTAGAATCACCTCCAGAGAAATCGCAGAAATTGTTATGTGACCCGTTCTTCTAAATCAGCAGTGGATCACGTAGGTGTCAGAGGGTCGAACTCAAGTCATGTTTGATTGTCTGTGTTTAACTACGAGGTCTCCTAGAAGTTAAGGAAATGACTTCATGTGAATACGTGATCTTACATCATATTCTTACAAAAATGTATTACATGTTACTGATGTTAGTTATAACAATAAATGCAACAATAAAATATACTCTTGCTGGCAACTTGACCTACTAGATCCAATGTTCCAGCTACGTACCAATCAACATATGCATTGACCAAACAAAAGAAACATACATTGATGTCTCAACTAGTGTTATTCAATATCCAACTGGCCACTGCCTGAAACCAAACATCACTATATATACACAACAAAGAATCTACAACATTCAAGATTGCAATGGGTGGTGAAGTTGAGATCAGAGAGCAAAAAAAACCCAAGTTCTTGTGCCTTCATGGATTCAGAACCAGTGGTCATATACTCAAAACTCAGCTTAATAGATGGCCTGAATTCGTTCTCGATAAACTCGATTTGGTATTCGCCGATGGCCCTCTTCCTGCTTCTGGCGGAAATGGTGTTGAAGGAATCTTTGACCCTCCTTATTATGAGTGGTACCAACCTAACGAGGTAAAAACTAAGCATCTGTTTTTATTGATATGTGTCCATTAAATTCGAAAATGGATGAAATCTTTATTTATTTGTTTGTTTTATATGTCTAAATTTACAGGATTATTCATAGTACACTAATTTTATATGTATTATTCTAATATGAGTTCATTACATTTGAAATATATGTCTGAAATTACAGGATTGTTCAGAGTATACTAATTTTGGTGGGTGTCTCGAGTATATAGAAGAATGTATGATCAAGCATGGACCTTTTGATGGCCTACTTGGTTTTTCCCAAGTATACTCTTTTCTTTTTCTTTTTTGTTTCAGACATATGGTTTTCCCCCCCTTCCGAATTTACGCACAAGAATATCTTTTTGTAATTGACTTCCACAAGTTTGAATCTTGATTTATTTAGGGAGCCTTTTTATCAGCTGCACTGCCTGGGTTGCAAGCCAAGGTATGCAACAGATTTCTGTTGATACTCTTTTTAGTTTGTTATAGTTTGTAGTATTATTAGAAATTTTATAATGGTAAGTTGAGGTGTTTGAACTTTTGTGCAGGGTTTGGCTCTCACAGAAGTACCAAAAATAAAGTTTCTGATTATAATCGGTGGTGCTAAGTTAAAGAATGAAGATATTTCTGAGAAGGCATACTCGGACACAATTACTTGCCCGTCTCTGCATATGTTAGGTAAATCATTGGTTTTACTACAAAATTCAGCTTATAGATAAGTCCATGTATTTAATGCAAAAGAAAAACAACAGGCATCTCTTTTTCTTGATTCGGAAACTGTTAAAAGGAACCTAAGCTGATCTATTAATATGGGATCTGTGGATCAACATGAAAAACTGAATCTGAATCTGATAGATATTGTAAGTTGTAACAACACTGTTTTGAAACATGCACAAACAAGTTCAGATTTAAACATGTAAAACAACTAGACAAGTCTGAAAATGTAGATTATCCGGGAGACAAGAACGTAGAATGGAAGATAGATTAGCCTAACTATAAACAGTCTCTTAATAGCAATTAAACTCACAAGAAGGGCGTGAATGGCTGTTTGGTTTGATTATCTATGTTGTGAAAAGCATCAAGCAAAGCTAAGTTGCCGACTGACCTTCCAGAGCTTAATTTTTCAAATTGGACATGATAGTTAGTTATTTTTCGCAAATTGTATATCAGACTTTAGCCTTAATTAGTAGTAGTTCGTGTTCTAGTAAACCTTGACGGGCTTTTTTTATAAAGTTCTACAAGGACCTCGACTGTTCCACCTGAAGTTGTTCACAGTATTTGTTTCTTGTCTTTTTGGTTATTTATTTTGAGTATCGAACTTTAGACCTCTCACATTGTTAACAATTTATGTTTAGGCAATATAATAAAATTGTATATTATATGCTAACCGTTCTATCATGAGACAGTTGAAATGAGAAAAAATGTCTTTCGTTTTCATTTTAACAGGCGATGCGGACGCTCTGAAACCAGACAGTATTACACTCCTGGACTCATTTGTCGATCCTGTAGTAATTCATCATCCGAAGGGGCATACAATACCAAGACTTGGTAATTTTCCGAATAGTCGCTATCTGTAGAATTGTAGTCTCTAAAATATCTTTCTGTTTATATGGTACGACGCATCATTATTGATAACTGAACTGATAAATATTTTTCACAGATGAAAAGAGTTTGGAGTTGATGCTGGGTTTCCTTGAAAAGATACAAAAGGAACTTACCAACCAGGAAGCTCAAGAAGAAAAGTGTTCAGATAATACTCTATAGTTATGCAACTGAGCTTAATCTGAAAGCTTGTGTAACTATTTTCTGATTTTCTTTTTATATGATTCTCAATTAATATCAACGATCTGATACTGCGTTAAGAATAAACAGCAATTGATGATACTGAAGTGAATGTATCTGATTTAGCTGCATTAGATGAATTGTTTCCAAACTAAATTTATCATTACAATTAAAGAGAACAATCCTTCTCGATTTGTTATGCTGCCGTTTTTTGTCTTATGTTCTGTGCTATTGTTTTGACTTGAACTAATACTTAAATGGAATAAAAGTACATTTCCTGGATATTATCTTAGATCGATAATTGTCAACTGTGTGTGAGTGTTGAAATATAAGTATAAGATCCATAAAAGGGCCTCCTCTAACACCTTAAGGCCTCGCTCTGATACCATGTAGAGAACCATTCCCTCTAAAACCTTAAGATGTTAGAGGAGGCCCTTTTATGGATCTTATACTTATATTTCAACAGTGAGTGTAACAATCGACTGTGATTATAAGATAAATTGTTAAATGTGTTTGTACTCTTGTCTGTCGTCGTATCCATGTTTTCACCTGCATTGATGTTTTGTTATATGGATGAAACTATGTTGAAACACAAATTAGTCCTATGTGGTGTGGGCGATTAAGTTAATTGAACGATTAAAGTAGATTCGTGTGGAAAAGTTATTTGAAGACGGTTAAAGTTTTATTTGCTGAAGTTGGAATGACATGCTATTCTTTTGTCTGTTATAAATTAGTTCGTCTTCTCCATCTTTCCTTATTTTACTTGCTAGCTTTTCCTGTTATGTTCTGTGATGAGCTCTCTTTCTAACTTGAGGGGAAATGAAGCAACTGAAAGTTAGTTAGAATCACCTTCAGAGAATTGGGCAGAAAATGGCAGTTACTGCCTGTTCCAGTTCAGATAGAGTAAGTGGTAAAAAAGTAAAAAGCACATACCTGCATTCATGTACAGTCGAAACCGAGTATCCTGTGAGTTTGAGCTCTCATACCATTTTAAGTGACCAATTCTCCCCCTCGAGGTGTTGGGAAGAGGGCTTACAAGGATCATATTATATTCTATCCTATCACCTGGTGTCACAGGGTCGAATTCGATTCATGTGCTAACTGCTAACCTGAGCTCTAATACTCTGTTTAAGTATGAGTTCTCCCAGAAGTTAAGGAATTGACTTTACGTGTTCTTATATTATATTCTTACAAAAATATATTACATATTGCAAATTTATTGATGTTGCGCATAACAATATTTACAACAATAATATTATACTCTTGCCGGCAATCTGAGTGATCTATTTGAATAAATTAACCTGCTACATCCAATGTCCCAGCTACCAATCAACATTTGTATATGACCAAACAAAAGAAACAGACATTGATGTCTCAACTATAGTTATTAAATATCCAACTGCCCCTGCCTGGTATTGCCAAACATCACTATATAACACAAAAAAGAATTCACAACAATCAAGACTGCAATGGGTGGTGAAGTTGAGATCAGAGAGCAAAAAAAACCCAAGTTCTTGTGCCTTCATGGCTTCAGAACCAGTGGTCATATACTCAAAACTCAGCTTCATAAATGGCCTGAATTTGTTCTCGAAAAACTTGATTTGGTATTCCCAGATGCCCCTTATCCCGGTGCTGGCAAATCTGGTGTTGAAGGGATCTTTGACCCTCCTTACTATGAGTGGTACCAAGCTAGCAAGGTCAAAACTAAGCATCTGTTTATTTTAATATGAGTCCATTAAATTTGAAAAATGAATGAAATCTTTATTTATTTATTTATATATCTTATATGTTTATATTTACAGGAATTCACAGAGTACACCAATTTTAATGAGTGTCTTGAGTATATACAAGAATTTATGATCAAGCATGGACCTTTTGATGGCCTACTTGGTTTTTCCCAGGTACACTCTTTTTTTTTTGTTTCAGACGAATAATTTATTTTTTTTCCTTCGAATTTACGCACAAGAATATCTGTTTGTTATTGACTACTAGAAGTTTGAATCTTGATTTATTTAGGGAGCCATTTTATCAGCTGCACTGCCTGGTTTGCAAGCCAAGGTATGCACCAGAGTTCTGGTTGATACTCTCTTTAGTTTGTTATAGTTTGTAGTATTATTAGAAATTTTATAATGGTAATTTGTTGAGGTGTTTGAAATTTTGTGCAGGGTTTGGCTCTCACAAAAGTACCAAAAATAAAGTTTCTAATTATAATCAGTGGTGCTAAGTTGAAGAATGAAACTTTTTCTAAGAAGGCATTCGCGGATACAATTGCTCTCCCGTCTCTGCATATTTTAGGTAAATCATTGGTTTTACTACAGAATTTAGCTTATATACAAGTCCATGAATTTGATGCAAGAGAAAAACTGACAGGTATCTCTTTTTCTTGATTCAAAAACTGTTAAAAGGAACCTAAGCTGATCTATTAATATGGGATCTGCGGATCAACATGAAAAACTGAATCTTAATGTGATAGATATTGTAAGTTGTAACTACACTGTTATACAAGGACCTCTACTGTTCCACCTGAAGTTGTTCACAGTATTTTGTTACTTTTGTCTTTTTGGGAGGTGATTTTTAATTATTTATAGCGGAAGGGAGGATGAGTTCCGAACTTTAGACCTCTCACATTATTAACAATTTATGTTTAGGCAATATTATAAAATTGTATATTATATGCTAACAGTTCGATCATCAGACAGTTGAGGAAATGAGAAAAAAATGTCATTCGTTTTTATTTTAACAGGCGATACAGACTTTCTGAAACCACACGGGATTACACTCCTGGACTCGTTTGTCGATCCTGTAGTAATTAATCATCCGAAGGGGCATACAATACCAAGACTTGGTAATTTTCCAAATAGCGTCTCTAAAATTTCTTTTTGTTTATATGGTACGACGTACCATTATTGATAACTGAACTGATAAATTTTTTTGACAGATGAAAAGAATTTGGAGTTGATGCTTGGTTTCCTTGAGAAGATACAAAAGGAACTTACCGACCAGGAAGCTCAAGAAGAAAAGTGTTCAGAGAATGCTCTTGAAAATAATTAAAGATAACATTGAGCTTAATCTGAAAGCTTGTCTGTATGAGTCCGGAACTTATATATTTATATATGTTTCTCAGCTGATGTCAACAATAATGGGTTAATCTGTGCTATGAATAAGCAGCAGCCTATGATAAGTGAATGTATTTAATTTTTAGCTGCATTGTTGGAACTGTTTCCAGAATAAATTTATTAGTTAAATTAATGGGAGCAATCTGTCTTGATTTATTGTTTATTTTGAGCTTGTACATATACATATCCTGATGTCACCCTCTGTTCCTGTGCCAGTGTCGTGGAGACGTTGGTTATTAAGTCTTGATTGTGGTTAAAGAGAAATCGCTAAATGTGTTTGTACTCTTGTCTGTTGTTGTATCAAGGTCTTCGCTAAATGGTTATGTTTCCACATAGGAGCGATGTAGTTTATCAAACAATTGAAGGCCATTTGAGATAAAAAAAAAAAAAGGTTTTTGGCAGACTGTTGAAGTATAAAAAGCTGAAGTTGGGACTGACATGCCCTTCAGTTCCCTGATATGATTTAGTTCACCTTTTCCATCTTTTCCTATGTTGCTTGGTAGCTTTTCCTGTTATGTACGGCGATGAGCTCTGTTTGTGACTGGAGAAAACACGAGGCAACTGGAAGTTAGTTAGAATCCGCTAGACAGAAATGGATAAAATTTGATACTTACTGCGTTACTGGTGTCTGTTTCAGCATAGACTAAGATTGCGTTCACTTGGATGGAATAGAATGAAGAGTGAATGTAATGAAAAATTATAAAAAGGTTTATGGAGAAAGAAGAAGATATGAGAAAAAAGTGACTAAATATGAGTGAGTCTGAATTTTCTATGATTGAAGCTTGTACAGAAACATGATAAAAATGTGGAATGAGCATTCCTTCCAAAACATGCGGCTTAGAATTCTAGTGCAAATAGCTTGGAATGGAATGATTGAAGGATAAACATTTTGTCCGATCACCCCCAATTCAGAGTACAAATTTCTTTCCATTTCTCCCCCATTCCATTCCATCCAAGTGAACGCAGTCTAAAGTGTTACAGTTTGTTAGTACTCTAGAAACGGATAGATTAGTATGAAATTGTACATTTAAAGAACACATACCTGCAATTATGTGCACTTGAACAGTTCCATGTTCTGCTATATAGTTAACATTCTCATTTTTTGATCTTTTAGTTGCGAACCATTGCTTAAGCTTGTAATCGTGAGAATGTGTGATACAGAGGGTAGCACAGGCTCCGATATTAGTTGCTTCAACATCCAAGTTCTCAGCTACCAAACATGTCTCGAATATGCATAATACACTGGAGTCTTAACTACAATGTCCTTCCACATTAATGACTCAACTACATCATCAGACAGTACTGCTTAGCATCTTCCAGAAGTTCCTACAAATGAATGATATATGTACAAATAGACCATACTATTTTCATACATTACTATCATATCATAATTAATCACCGCTTCACATTTCTTTCTATAGCAATCTTTCTAGTGACAACGAACAATTCAAAGCATCAAGAGTAAATGGGTGGTGAGGTTGAGATTATAAAGCAAAGAAAACCAAGATTCTTGTGCCTTCATGGCTTCAGAACCAGTGGTCATATACTCAAAACTCAGCTCCATAAATGGCCTGCATCTGTTCTTGATAAACTTGAGTTAGTATTCCCAGACGCGCCTTTTCCTTGTACAGGAAAATCTGGCGTTAAAGGAATCTTTGATCCTCCTTATTATGAGTGGTACCAACCTGACAAGGTCAAACTAATCATCTACTACTTCTGCAAGCTTTAGGGTTACAAGTTTAAAATGTGTATATAAAAGACTGTTTTTATTTTAATACGAGTTCATTGCATTCATCTATGTTTAAATTTACAGGAATTTACTAATTTTGATGAGTGTCTTGAGTATATACAAGAATGCATGATTAAGCATGGACCTATCGACGGTCTGCTAGGTTTTTCACAGGTACGTTCTCTGTTTCAGAATTCTAGTTCATTTAGAGATTTGTTGATGATTGCAAACTTTATTTTCGATTCTTGATTAATTTAGGGATCCTTTTTATCAGCTGCACTGCCTGGGTTACAACCTAAGGTCTGCAATAGATTCTCTTATACTCCTTTCTGTCTTTTCGTTATTTGCAGTATTATCAGACATTTTACGATGGAAATCTGTTGTGCTGTTTAAAATTTTGTGTAGGGTTTGGCTCTCAAGAAAGTACCAAAAATCAAATTTCTGATAATAATTAGTGGCGGCAAGTTAGAGAATAAAGCTTTGTCTGTGAAGGCATTCTCAGATGCAATTAGTTGCCCTTCTCTGCACTTTTTAGGTAAATATCCGGTTTTGGTATATGGGATAAGATGGTTAGATCGATCGCTTGTCAGGGACCGGACCCGTGTTGGATTACATGGTTGTTTGTATATTCTATGCTAGCTGCTACATGATGCAAAAACACACATACAAATTTATAAGTCTTATCTTTGGTTCTCTATTAGGTAGTTTCAGTAGTAGTATCATCTATCATGTAACATTTACCTTTAGGAAGAGAAAATCCTATATTTAGCAATGAATGTGGAGCGGTGCACCTTACCCTCCTCAAACCCTACTTCCGCGTGAGACATAATACAGAATAATTTATTTTTCTCGGTTTAATGATAAGAAAACAGTTAGGAAACTGAAATTTTGTAAGATCATACGCTTTGACAATTTTTTTTTATTTTTTATTTGTTTTAATAGGCGAGATGGACGTCGTGAAACCACAGGGTAAAGTGCTCCTAGAATCATTTGTAGATCCTGTAGTGATCCGTCATCCCCAGGGGCATACAATACCAAGACTTGGTAATTTTCCAGATAGTTGCTGTATGTAAAACTGTAGTGTTTATTTGGCACGGCGAGTATTATTATCTGCAACTAAATTGTTTGATTTTGTTTCAGATGGAAAGGGTCTGGAGTTGATGCTGGGCTTCCTTAAAAAAATACAAAAGGAACTTTCCAACCAAGAAGATCAAGGAAAGTATTTACGTAGTGCACTTTAGGAAACTGTAGTTTTCTTGGGAGTCAGAGAGATCAAGAGTTCAAGTTTCAGTCAGATAAAACACGATTCGGAATAGAGGCAAACGTAATCGTAGGAGCTCCAAAAAGTCCTTTACCCCGTTAAAAGAAAACAATGTCCCTAGAGATGCATAGAACACTTGTACTACTGAAGGAGGAAAGGATCACCGTCGTAAAAGCTTGTGGGAGATAAGGTTCCGTTCATTTGTAACCCACATATATACCAGGATTATTTCCCAGTATCATGACTTGAAATTTGATTAATTTTATAATATTATCGTTTAGCGACTAGTATAACATTTTTTTTGACTTTTATCACGTTTTTGAAGATCAGAATTCCAAAAATACCGCGATTATTTTTAACATGTTATTGACTACACGTTTTTGAAGATAGCGGAAAATCTAACCTAGACTGGTCCATTCATTCCATCCTAATCAGCCCAAAAATCACACTTTTGAAGATAAGCCGAAGATTTAACCTAGACTGATCCATTCATTCCATCCCAATCAGCCAATGCTGGTCCATTTATTCCACCCCTCTATATTACCAATTTTTACGTATATCAGATTCTCCTATACTAAGAACAGTGTGATTTTGTAAGCGGTATAGATAAGCTAAAACACCCTAAAAGTAAACATACAATTTTGAACATTTTCTCATGTCGAGTACACAACTCCTGAGTGACTCGGCTGAAACATGGTGGTGAAAGAGTTTAAGGGTGGCCGCAGTAATGAGATGCCGGTAATGGCTACAATATGATGCTATGATAAGTTTGAGAATGGCTTCTAAAAATTGAGGATGAAGTGCAGCATTGACTTTCAGAATGGCTGCTACTAATTGAAGACAAAAGACAGTATTCTGATATATGATGAGATGGTAGAATGGTTTTTACTTACCGAGGATCAGGATCAAAGGCGATGCTGAAAGAGCGGGTTTGCCAGGTTGATGATAGGGTACAATGAGTGCTGAAGCTTGAGGATGAGCCCAACTTGGAAGTGATGAGACTGTAGAATGGCTGCTACTGATTGAGGAGGAACAAAAACACCTAGTTCATATATTCATTCAACTACGTCTAAAATAACGAAATGCATATTCAAGTGCTACGATTAGTACTGTTAAGAAGATAAATAATAGCCTTCAAAAGGTCATCAAAGCCAAATATTTCGTGGGCGAAATGAAGAAATGGTTAGGGTTTCGGCCAATCATAATAACTGGATAGATGATACAGGACTAACAAGTTTGCTTAGCATAACAACCACCCTTTCAGAAAAGAGAAATATAAGTGACATTTATTACCCCCTCCCCCGCACTCTTTCTATACCAGAAATGACTGACAAAGTTCCTGCTGCCCTCTTTCAGAGGCAAAAAACGAAGTATGACATCAATGGACCTCTTGATCGATATAGTCCATAAATATGGATACTACCTGATGCAACACACATGCATATATATAATATATCAAGCATTACATACATACACATCATGCTGGCTTAGAAGAGAAATCCATTCAAATTATCAAAACAATATGCACCATTCTTTTCATGCAGGCTCCTCCCTCCCTCCATCTCAGATCCATAGGGTATCATGCACTGCCTGTTAAGTGCTGAAAATTCTCATGAAATACCTAACACATGGAACCCACAGAGTGTGGATGGAGAGGATCTTACAATGTCTGTTGGGGTAATGCTTTGCATACATTATTAATGGCCCTCGGTATCAAGCTAATTATTTCAACATGTAAAAGGCAAGGGAGGCGCATACGCATTAGCTTATATGGTCTACATGCATTTTTAGAAATCAGAAATTAGGGAAAGTGCTTGCTACAGCTAGAAAAGATTTACTTGAAAAAAGAAAACTAAAGAAGGAAGGTCTATATAGACAGAAAAAATGCATTATTAATGTTATCACTTGCTTCCACTAAAATCTGTAACTAATATTTTATAATCAACAAGCAGGGCAATAGGGCATCACATTACTTTTCCAGCTACGATGTAGAACATGAAAACTAAATCTGAACAAAAGCAGACTTCATCAGTCTTTCAACATTTCAAAGCATTCAGAAAATAGAGTATATAGACCAAAACACATGGTTTCATCATCTCCACCACCAACATTCTATCGGTGAATGGCATACATGTAAAACAACACATGTGTACCACACTCGGCCTAGAGCAGTCAAGCAGTTGAATAACAGAAAAAGACTTCCCCTCAGTAATTTCCAAAGCCAATAAGTTAATAATTAAAAAAACCTAGCTGAAATAACTAACCTTACCAATACACCAATATCCATGTCATCCCATCAGTCTTTTGGGCTTCCCCCATTTAATGGCCCATGTAGTGCACTGATTAAGAAAAGATTAATGATCGATATGCAAAAAAGTACAAATATCCAGCAATTACATTTCCTTGCAGAGAAAAGCCACTCACTGCTAGAAGCCACTATCAGAACTCAGTAACGCTGGAACATTTCAAATCCTACAAGATCAGAGGATATTCACAAATCTTGGTGCATCAGCCCTCGGACCTTCAAGAGATCGGTACATGTACAATGTGTCGACGAGATCAGAATTCTCACCCTCTTCCCCAACCTGATTCCAATTAAATATTTCCACAATAACACCCGGGATTTGACGGGCAATTTCCCTACAACCTTGGCGAGTTACCTTACAAGTCGACATCCAAAGGAATCTCATATTATGATACTGATGCATACCAGAGCGCAAAGCTATATCTCCAAAAGGGGAATCCCTGATCTCAAGCTTCTCCAGTTTAGGGCAACCCTCAAGGACATATGTCAGTCCCATGTCACTATCACCAGCAAAAGCAACCGACAAGGTCCGCAACAACTTCCCATACTGTCCAATGTAGCTAAAAGCCCTATCAGTAAGTAAACCAGAAACAGCTAATCTTGTTAGCTTCTTGCAATTCTTCACGATTGCTCCAAAACCCTCATCCATTGGTTCTCCAGTACTATGGTCCGGTCGGTATCGCCCTATAATACAAAGTCGAAAAACGATGAGATCTGGACAGTTAATTGACATCGATATCACAGCAGCATTTGTCATCTGCTGACAGAAAAACAAAATTGATTGCAATTTCTTGCATCCCTCGGCAATTGCATGAAGACCCACATCAGAAACCGGGCCAGCATTATCTTCTATAGTATCCATAGGGAAAACCCTCAGCTCCTGAAGATCCTTACAAGTGGCAGCCACTGCCACTAATCCTCCATCACTTATTAAATCCAGTACCTGCAAAGGCAAGAAAGAAGTTTGCTTCAGTTTTAAAATTAAATGAGCAAATCCAAGCAAAAATAAAGATTGAAGTACTGAGCGTGAATGTTTGGGTAAACTTACCCATAAAATCTGGAGTTTATGGCAATGACTTATAACTTGTTTGAATTCCTCAACAAGTATGTTTGCATAGCTTAAGTTGAGAGAAGTTAGGTTTGCACAGACTGGATATACAGCAGGCAGAAAATATGGTACAATTTCTCTAAACCCAGAAAGACAAACTAATGATTTTGAAGCCGCGAATGCAGAAGAGACATGATCTCGTAGTTCGTTGGCAGGAAGAGGATCCTCCAAATCCTCCAAAGGACCATATGATCCCGTCCCCAAATGAGTCAACTGCGGGGCAATAATCATTAAATGGCGAAGCTGCCCAAGTGAAACGTATCTGTTCACTCTCAGCTTCTTCAAAGATGGTGACCTAGCCACTAGTTTCTCCAATGCATTAAAATTTAATGGGCACTCAACACAATCAAACATCAAAGATTCAAGACAAGTAGCACCTCCTGGAAAGAAAGAAATCCAATCCTCCTCATCATCTGCTACTTCATCCTCGATCAATTCAAGAACTCGAAGTTGCCTAAAACAAAGAAAAACATGTATGTAACAATATGAAGAACTCATACTTGCCTAAATTAGAGCAGCCTTGTTAATAAATATTTCTAACATCATCAGAACTCAAAGTTGCCTAAAATTTAAAAAAGGAGTCCATCAATCATAACATAATAAAAACTTAAGCTCAAAGCAACAAACAAGATTCCACTTAGCCCATATCAATCATTTTGCACATCACACCCTCATATAAATCATTTCACTTACCCAGAAACAATAACTCAAATATCATCAACCAACTTAAGACATTCAATAATATTACCTTACTATCAAGAGTCCCCGAAAATATACATAGATTACAAAACACTGTTATGCACACAGTCCAAGCCCAATAATAAATAAATAAAACAAACACTTAGCAATCACAATATATACAACATAACAATATTTCAAGATACGAAATACACACATTTTTATAAGCGAAAAGCACAAAACATCCTATATCAACCCACCGTCGCTAACAAAACAATCATCCCACATCACAAACAAATAAACAATCAAGAACCAAGCAAACTAACAAACATACACAAATCAAGCATACATAAACAAAATCAAACACATTATACCGAGAATCACAATTAAAACATCCAATCAGCATTCAACATCCAAAGAATTAAACATCAACATTATACTCAGCAATCACAATTAAACATCCAATCAGCATTCAACCATCTCAATTACGCGATAATCACAAAACTCGAGAGAATTTGACACACTCACCTACACTTGCCAGCAAGAACAGCAAGGCCACTAGTCCCGAACCCCTCGCAGCAAACAAGCCTAATCTCCTTAAACCCCACGAACGTATTCGCCACAACCACCAGATCATCATTACTCACATACATCCTCTTCAAACACAGCTTCTCCAGCCCTCGATAAGCGCCGCTCAACACCACAACCCAGGGGCTAAAACGCGCCCCCCAGTCCGGCGGCAAGAGGCTGAAATCAGCGAACCGAGGCTTCCCCTTGAGAACCACCGATTTAATTGCTTTGAACCGGTTCACCACTCGCTGCGGCGAGATGGAATAACAGTTCCCGATGACGACCTCGAATCGCGTCTCGGCTTCGATGCGGTTCCACGATTTGTTGACCAGAGAGAAGGCGTTGCGGTCGCGCTGGCAGGGGAGGAACTCGAGCACGCTCTCGAGCGCGATCTCGAGGACTTCGTCTGGGCTTAGAGGAACGTTGTTGCGGAGAGTGGTGGGCGTGAGATCTGACATCTTTGTGTCTGATGTTTGAATTTGGTTGTCTGGATTAGGACAGGAGAGGGGAGATGGAGAGAGAGACGGGTGTTGTGTTTAAGGAATCGGGGTGAACTGAGATGGAGTGAGTTGAGAGTTGGTGTCTGAACAGTAGTACTATAGAAGTCTAGAACAATCGCTATCGATGTTGTTTTTATATGTCGAGGGATGTGTAGTACAGTCTAGTAGTGTTCATTGGGATTATCACCCATACATACGGTCGTGTTCGTGTCCGCCGATAAAATTATTTGAAATTAAATAAAACTGAAAATTGAAATTATTAGAAATGAAATTCTAATTTCGGATCATTTCAGATCCATTTCATGTCAAACGGGTAAATTTTGGATCATTTTAGAATTTTGTCTCAATAAATCGGGTTACGAGTTCGAGTCGGGTTCGGGTCGTGTCTGATATTGCCGACCCTGTCTGATATTGCCGGCCCTGACATACCCTCTGCCCACGCTTTTTCCTTTCTATTATTTCGGTTAAAGGCATTCGTCTTTTCATTTTGTCCTTGCTAATTGCTATGGTATTTTCTAAACTTTTTTTCCCTTTGAGCTTCGATTATTTTACTCAATTTGGGCTTTTTGAGTTTTATTCTCTGAAAATGGTTTTGGTGAAAACCTACTGGGGTCAGTAAAAATCTTACCAATTTCGGGAATAGCTAGTTAATATAACTAGTTGAGAAGCCGCGCGTTGCGGCGGTCTATAAAAATTATATTAATGATTCAATATTAATATTTGTAGAGTACAATATTTTTGTGGATGTCTATAAAAAGTATATTAATGATTAAAAATTAATATTTGTATAATAAAATAAATTTTATATTATAAAAATCTTAAAGCACGAATCTTATTTTTATTTGAGTTTTTTTTTTAAAGTAATCATGTTCTTACATTGTCATCTTCCTCCAATTTTTTTGGATTGATTGTGCACAAAAACATCTGACTTAAATTCGTGAAATAGCGGTCTATAACTACCCTTGCGTGTAACAACCTTTTTTTAATACTGTATAAACAGCCTTCACTTAAAAGTTGTTTGAACGGAGCAAACAGATAATGTCTGAATAATATTTTCATGTATACAAAGTAAATCATATAAAAATTAACAACAACAAACATGTTCGATGAACAAAACAAATATTATAAAAGAATAACCAACAAACATACATCACTAATAGTTAATTTTTTGATATCATCCATCAATATCATGTCAAGGCTATATTTTTCTCCCGTGTTTGGATTTGTAGACTCCCACATAGCGGTCTATAACTACCTTGTTTGCAACAATCTTTAATTTTTTAACATCGTATAAACAGCATTCACTTATCGTTGCAGAAGAACGGCACCACCGAGTTAGAAATCGAGCAAGAGAACTCTCACCGGAGAGAGGTAGGGTTGTGGTATATAGAGAGAGTAGGTTGTGTTTAGATGATCCAAAACCCTACAACGTATAGGAGTATTTATAGGTGTCGAGAGACTTGTGTGCTACTCTTTCCCATAATTAAATAATGTGAAACAAAATCAGATTAAAACTTTCAAACTGCTATATTCCATAAATAATCTGAAACAAAATCAGATTCTGAAACTTGCTTCTAACATATCTGAAACTAAAAAAGATAGTTCTAATTTTTGATATTTTTCATCCGAAAATTCCATAAAATTAGAAAAATAGAACGGAGCGATGTAAGAGGCGCCACCTACACCGCTACATGCCCCTCGCTTCTCCTTTATATAGAAACGAAATCAGATTAAAACTTTCAAATTACTATATTCAATAAATAATTTGAAACAAAATCAGATTCTGAAACTTGCTTTCTAATATATCTGAAACAAAAAAGGTATTCTATCGCTTCTCCTTTATATGGAAACAAAATCAGATTAAAATTTTCACGCTGCTATATTCCATAAATAATCTGAAATAAAATTAGATTCTGAAACTTGCTTCTAATATATCCGAAACTAAAAAAGGTAGTTATAATTTTTGATATTTTTCATCCGAAAATTTCAGAAAATTAGAAAAATAGAACAAAGCGATGTG
The DNA here is from genome assembly GCF_001625215.2 of Daucus carota subsp. sativus. Taxonomy (NCBI): domain Eukaryota; kingdom Viridiplantae; phylum Streptophyta; class Magnoliopsida; order Apiales; family Apiaceae; genus Daucus; species Daucus carota. Next base: position 43,179,782 of record NC_030385.2, on the reverse strand, counting down.
AGAGGCGCCACATACACCGCTACACGCCCCTCGCTTCTCCTTTATATAGAAACGAAATCAGATTAAAACTTTCAAACTACTATGTTCAATAAATAATCTGAAACAAAATCAGATTCTGAAACTTGCTTCTAATATATCTGAAACAAAAAAGGTAATTCTATCGCTTCTCCTTTATATAGAAACAAAATCAGATTAAAACTTTCACGCTACTATATTCCATAAATAATCTGAAATAAAATCAGATTCTGAAACTTGCTTCTAATATATTCGAAACTAAAAAAAGTAGTTATAATTTTTGATATTTTTATCCAAAAATTTCAGAAAATTAGAAAAATAGAACAGAGCGATGTGAGAGGCGCCACCTACACGCCCCTCGCTTCTCCTTTATATAAGTATATTGATTATTAGAGGATAATTTATTATAATTTATGCCCTATCATAATATATATAATTATTTAATTATTTTTTTGACAAACAAATGATTTTATTAACAGAAATCACTCATCGGAACTCATCCAGCCGGGACAAACCCCCGAACTGTCAACTACAATCTGATTGTGAAACAAGGAACGAGCTACACAAATAGCCGTTTTGTTTTCAGATCGCTTAACACATAGAATATTAAAATTCTTTGATCTAAAAAGTAATACAATAAAATATCGAGCAATCCAACATACATCCAGTGTTCTAAAAGTCGGCGATTAATCGGGATTAATCGCCGATTAATCGCTGTTCGGTCGGCTACCGTCTCGATTAAGCGTTAATCGGTGAAAAAATCGTTTTTTCTAAAAATCGGGATTAATCGGTTAAAAGTCGGGATTAATCGGAAAAAGTCGGTCAAAAATCGGTGAATTTTAAAAAAAATTAAATAAAAAGTAATTTTTTTTTAAAATTTTAAATTTAATTTTAAATAAAACAAAAGGCACGGAAATGACACATAAATTAAAGTTGTTTTTATTACCTTTCATTCTTTCATTAGCTCCCAAACTCTAATTACATAAATTTGCAATATCTTCTTTCGCAAATTCAATCAAATTCAAGTTTATATATGAGATGACTCGACTTGTATCATGTTTTGTGTTATAAAAAATCATCAATTTATTTGATTTTATAAGACTATAAATTTATATTATATATAATTATATAAATATATATATAATTTTAAAAATAATATTAAATTGATTACGATTAATGATCCGATTAATCACTCCGATTAATCTCCGATTATCCGATTAATCGCTGGACGGTGCCTTCACCGACTAAGTCCGATTCCCGCTTTTTACAACACTGCATACATCACCTATGAAATTGGTAGCATCACAATTATTAGATAGGAAAGATTTGATATTAATTTGGACCACCGTATATTGTACACAATTTTGATTATTTATATGTCAGGATTCTGTTTTCGTCTGAATCAATCACAAATACATAATTATAATTTTAATTTAGGGTTTGGTTAGTGTGCACCATGGCACATTTTAAACTCTAAATTTGTTATATTTAACTTGTTTTGATTGGTAAAATTTTTGTCCACCATTAATAATAACCAATCAAAATGAATTAAATACATGAATTTTAGTGCGTAGCATATGTGCATGGGCACACCATAAAAAACCTTCTAGAGGTCGTTTGGTTGGTGTAGAGGTATTTGGTTGGAATTAAGAATCGGGTCGGTGTGGTGTGAGGTTAAGGTGTCATATATGATATCATGTGTTTGGTTGGGTATTAGAATGAATCTAGTTAATTTAAGATATTATCATGTTATTGATTAAATTATTTTATTTTATTAAATAAAAAATTATAATATTTTTATTATTATTAATGACATTTATTTGTACATGTAAATATTTTATTGATATTATTAATGTTTTTTCGAAAATTAAAAAAAGAACATTAATAATGATACTCATACCATCATCTCATACCTGTCTCCCCACTACTTTCAAAAACTCATAATATGGGGATTAGGTATGGGTATGAAGATAAAAATAAATCCAACCAACACACTAAGTATGGGTTTGACTGATTTCATACCCATATAGCTGATTCCTCATAACTCCCAGCCAAATGATCTCTTAATTTATTCGAATTTGATTTATGGTAATCCCACAATGTACGATGTTTAATGACTCAAAGTGTTCTCGCAATCCCAATGCTTGTGTTATTTTGAAAAAAGTCGGAATTTTAAGTTGTTCCGAATTCCTTAACATAAAGTATACGAGGTAATTTTTCCGTTTTGACATACACATCTTTTTTTTTTTGGGAAGGAAGATGGTTTATTGTTTAACACATATTTCTAAAATTTTAACCGCATGGTTAAAATTGTTTTTAAATTTTTTTTTTGAACAGAACTATATGATTAATATTATAATTGAGGAAAAAAAATCAAATATATTAATTTTAGCAATTCTGTCAAAAATTCTAAAAATATATGTCGAAAAATCATACAACTTATATTTTAAAACAGAATAAGTAAAAATTTATTTTGGACCCATCATAATACACAGTTTTAATTATCACTAGGGAATTATGCCCGCGCTTCGCGTGCGGGTAAATTATTAAAATTTTTATTAAAATGAGGTTGGAAGATAAATTAAATTAATATTAACATTAGATTTTTTATCTTTATTATGCATATTATTTATATTTACAGGTATTGCATCATCAAAAAATCAGTTATTTAGGATATGTGGTATACACTATGAAAAATTGAGATTTATGCGAACGAAATATAGTGAAGGTAATATTTGTATCTTTATTATTCTTATTAATTTATTAATTTTTATATATTACATCATGTTTTTAAAATTCTAGATTCCTGGTTTAATTTTTACATCTTAATAAAAAACTTTGAGTTCTTCAGACATTATTTGAATAATAATAAATATAAGCAAATTTAAATTATTAAATTTTAAAAAATGCTGACATTCTAGAATAAATTAACTATAATATGGAGAATTTTTTTTTTAATTCTACCTAAAACGGCCAAGCAGAAGAAAAGATATATATATATATATATATATATATATATATATATATGTCAGAAAAAACATGTCAACCAAACTATATAACTAACGGCCACTCTTTGATAGGTACAATCAACTTAATTTGCCGCATAAAAAATCTTATGGTCAAGTTATACAGGAAAAACAAACAATGTTACAATAAAACACTGACTCTGTATACCCGCACGCCAAACATGGAAAGTATCAGAGCTATTATGTCAGAATTTGATTGCAAGCATGTGAATGCAATGAAGATGCTTTTGAACTGCATCCTTTGTGTATAAGTGAACTCTTACTACTAAGTATCAACAAACCTAGATCATCAAATTCACGGTCAAGAAGTGATAGCTGCAGTCTCAATCCTTTTAATCTCCCTCTTGTTGTCACAGCTATAGCTGGTGGCATGTGCAGGTGAAATTCAGTGCGAGCTAACAAACCAGTGGCGGCAGCGGCATGAGCTTGGCCATCAAGAAAATACCCAGAACTACCCAAAGCTATACAAAAAGGAAAATGATAGGGACCCCAAAAAATAATCCCAAATATTTTTCCCAAATGATGTGGTGAAATCTGATTGGCTATATTCAGTCCCATAATAATGAGACCCCCTGCAGATTCATCAATCACCCAATCATAATTTGCCACTTGTTTGCCACATCATTTGGTAAAGATTTTTGGATTTTGGGGTATGTAGCATTACCCATACAAAAATCAAAAGTATGCCACATCAAACACTATGATATAAAAAATGCTTATAAAATGCTAGAGAATTTGTATTAATGGGCCTCGGATGAACACGCTGCCATGGGCAAAAAAAATTTCAGATTTCAGGATATTTATAATCTCCATTGGTATCTCACATGAAGACAACAATGCACTCCATAAGAAAAAATCAACTAAAAGAATGTAGACACGCAGAAAACATGCAATTTCTGCAATTAGAATCAAGCATTAGTGAAGTTATGAGTGTCTAGTAATTAGATGCATCCTCAAATCATTTTAATGTTTCTTTAAGATTCTGTACAATATGTAATATTGTTATCAGCCACTAATAACAATACAAAAAAAGCATAGCCAGCAGTATTAATTTAAATTAAAACAGAGATGTAGGGTGTTACAGGCTTACAGCACTACTCCTGCATTCAATCTCCCATTTATTGAACTGGTTCTTTGGTTTTCAACTGTAGCAAGCTAATGGTGGATATAAAGAAGTTGATCATTTTAGGAATATAAAACCAAAAGCAAAATATGTAGTTAGAGTTTCAGTGACTTTTAATTCATTGAAATTATCTTTTATTTTATCCGGGCATAATCCGTAATAGATAAAGATTTTTTTCTCTTTTATATCAGTTATGTATATAAGAGAAATATTGAAGTAAACATAGAGGTTAAGATTTAAGTATTTCTCGATAGAAAATGCTCTCTATTCAGCTATCTCAGTTGCTGGAGTAGCTACAACATTAGCCATAATGTGCACAGAGCAAATATATGTAGCCTTATAGTAAGAAAACACACCTATTCCTCTTTAACTTAGATGTTCCTTTGACAATAAAGCATAGGCTGCTCTCCAGAGAAAATATAGTTGTCATAATCGTTGTAGAGACAGAGCCTGCACAGCAAAGGTAAAGGAAAGTTGTAATGCTGATGGAAATTACAGATGGCTTCTTCACATGATATGATAATTATGCTGCTCTTTTTGTAGCTGATATTGTCCAATATCCAAGTAATGTGAATCACCAGCTAGCATTGACATAACTATGTAAGTCTATCTCTTAGGCCATGCAGTTTCTCACTCTACTTATGCTACTTTAAACGTGATATCCCTCAATCATTGGAGCTTTTCATAGATCTGCACGTGCATTACAGTAGAAAAAGAATAGTTGCGAAACTACCTTGTGGTATGGCCAAAAAAGTTTATCACCAACACAACATTATGCTGCAATGAGATAGGCTGTGCTGCAACAGACTCTTGTGATCTGAGCTAGCAGCAACATATCCTGGCTGCTCCTGATGTTGCAGCTAGCTCAGATCAGTAGCTAAAATCAACATCAGGAGCAGCTTATCTATTTACCCCAGACATATCCTATCATACTATTTTCATGAGTAACTAAGAGTAAACATAAATTTACTGATATTATTCTCAAACCAAAAGGATGACTCAAGCCATTAAACAACAAAACCGTCAAATGTCTAGGATATGTCTGGAGCAAGTTGTGCACCTTATTTGAAAGAACACACGGTCGGAAATCAATCTTAATCTGGCAACCTAATTCAAAGGTTGAACTATGAGGGGCATTCCCTTGACAGGCCGAAGAGATAATATGTAATCAGGGGAATGAGTGTAGTAAGGTGAAATACTATTTCTATACCCCTTCCTACATTATGTTTATAGTAATTTACATGCCTTTGTTTACCTATGAATTGAGATGATGATGGAAAAGGAATACACTTAAAATATTGATATTAATACGCCAGTTTAATATCCTTGTGACAAAATAGTTCTGGAACGCGAACTTTTTCTTTAGGAAGTCTGCCTGTGGGAGTCAAATAGATAATCAAATATATTCATCTTGTTCTGAGATTTTGACACTTGTTTAACGGCTATTCTACCTACTACTATAATAAAATCAAAGATGATGATCATGATCCTGCTTACCTTGGGGACATTAAGCAATGTCATGGTTTTACAGAAAACTATATTTGTCAGTAATGGAGGCAATGGGTTAGAAGCCGTATCAGCTGACAATGCCTATTTATGAACCTTGTGTAAAGCATCCAAGACGTCACAAAAATTCATAGATCTGCACCTAACATTAGCAAACTTTTTTAGAATATATCAAGATGTCACGACAAAAAGTGATAAATTACCACGTGTTCCTTTGTCTAGCGATGACATAGTCTGATCCATGAGATTCTGATCTATGACAGTGTGAGGAGTTCGTCCTGGATAGTAAATGACAGAATATCAACTAAAAAATCAATAGAATTCTTGCAGGTATCAAATGTAAATTGTAACGAATATATAGCGATGTTACATACTGGTAATGATATTATCTAAATGTTACTATAGGACAATTTGCCTACCTTATATACTACAAACATTAATAATGTAAGAAATTAATATTAGTATAAGTAGCATGGAAGAATACTTAAGTAGTGATATCCAATAAAATTAATCAAACTCTCATCAAGAACCAAAATTGTAAAATAATAGTACTCCAACTTTGTGCAAGATTACAAAGTTTCATTGTGTAATTCTCCTTACCCGTCTCTAACAATGTACTTCCTCTGTTAGATTCGCTAAACATGACTATATTCTGTCTTCTAAAGATAGTTTCCACACCTGGGCCATGTTTGATTCTGAAAAGTGAATGAACAGAGAAGCATATGATTTAGTCTTAGCCTATTATGCTCATGACAGGTCAATTATACATAATATTCATCACCCTATCAATCATGAATGGCCATCTAAAAAACTAATCATGAATGGCCATCTAAAAACTGTGACTCTAAGAGTAAACTTCAAACCTCCGTGCACTTCAGAGCCAGGTTACATATAGTGGCTAATCTCGTAAGTTGTCTTACACCCATGATAAATATAGTAAAGTGCATCATTAGAGCTGCTTTTATGATATTGTAAGCACCTGAAATATTGATTTGGAATTTTTTATTTTATTTTTAATGTATCTTAGAAATGTTAACAAAAATAAAGTTAATATAAATGTTTGCCATCAGAGTGTCCTAATTCTGATCTGGGGAAGACGGGCTGTAAAAGATATGTGAATCTTCAGTTTTATAAGGATGCCAGATGTAATATTTTGTAAATAGCTTAGTGGCATATTATTAATTCAATATTATAAATTAATATTAAAACTGTCTCAGCCAGTAATCCAGAGTACCCAAACCAATTTCCTGCAAATCCTGTTATGACTTATGAGGGATGCGCCTCCCTGTCACAAAAATTATGAAGGGAAAATCTAATTTGTTGCTTGTAGTTCTGTGAATAAAAGATTGAACCAAAAATCTGGTGTAGTTAGAGGGTAAACTGCTATAGGTTTATTACCAAAGAAAAAGTATCAAATAAAAGATAAAACCATTTTCAAAAGCCTCGGAGTCTTTTCACATTATTAAGAGAAAGCACTTTAAATTATAAAGTGTGTATATAGAAAGTACTTCACTAACAAAATTGATAGAAACAAATTCAAGGTTGTAACAATAATTTATCTGCAGTTTCTCTGCACTATGATCTCAATTTCAGTTACCTCGTCAATAATCTTGTATCTGTATGATCCATCAGTATGTGTATCTGAAAACAGTCATTATATATCAGGCAATCATGCATCATAAACCAAATCATTATAGCCTAAAATTTCTAATCAGTTGCAAATTATCACAGTCTACAATTTACCAAATTCTTCTTTGGCACATCTGGATTTTATTTTAATAGATTTTTATTTGCCCTAAAAGATTTTAAAAATGCTATATTTGTGAGAGAGTGTCTGATTGCAATCTAAAGGGTCCAATACTTGACACATTTTTAATGTAATATATCCATGTGAAGTTTTTGTACTAAAAAAGCTAAGCTAAGAATAGGCTCTTGTAGTTCTATAACCGCAAGTAATTTTTTCTTATCTGCCTAATTAGTTACCGCTCAAGGCCAGAAAATATGCTAATCAAGGACCAAATGCAGCACAATTCAAGTTCATAGCCAAGGCTCCGAAATTAGCAGGGTCCAGGTGCAAGGTTAGCTTTGGATGTGTATAAATAGGTTGTTCACTCTCTTAGTTCCTATATCATTTCTTCTAATATGCAGATTGAAACATTTTAGTTATAACTTCATTAGAATTCATAAATACTACCCAAATATAGCTTCATCACACGATCACAATTCACATGTAGTCTTTAACAAATCCAAAAGATTAACCATACTGCAATTTATGGTCTGGTGTAGTTAGAGGGTAAACTGCTATAGGTTTATTACCAAAGAAAAAGTATCAAATAAAAGATAAAACCATTTTCAAAAGCCTCGGAGTCTTTTCACATTATTAAGAGAAAGCACTTTAAATTATAAAGTGTGTATATAGAAAGTACTTCACTAACAAAATTGATAGAAACAAATTCAAGGTTGTAACAATAATTTATCTGCAGTTTCTCTGCACTATGATCTCAATTTCAGTTACCTCGTCAATAATCTTGTATCTGTATGATCCATCAGTATGTGTATCTGAAAACAGTCATTATATATCAGGCAATCATGCATCATAAACCAAATCATTATAGCCTAAAATTTCTAATCAGTTGCAAATTATCACAGTCTACAATTTACCAAATTCTTCTTTGGCACATCTGGATTTTATTTTAATAGATTTTTATTTGCCCTAAAAGATTTTAAAAATGCTATATTTGTGAGAGAGTGTCTGATTGCAATCTAAAGGGTCCAATACTTGACACATTTTTAATGTAATATATCCATGTGAAGTTTTTGTACTAAAAAAGCTAAGCTAAGAATAGGCTCTTGTAGTTCTATAACCGCAAGTAATTTTTTCTTATCTGCCTAATTAGTTACCGCTCAAGGCCAGAAAATATGCTAATCAAGGACCAAATGCAGCACAATTCAAGTTCATAGCCAAGGCTCCGAAATTAGCAGGGTCCAGGTGCAAGGTTAGCTTTGGATGTGTATAAATAGGTTGTTCACTCTCTTAGTTCCTATATCATTTCTTCTAATATGCAGATTGAAACATTTTAGTTATAACTTCATTAGAATTCATAAATACTACCCAAATATAGCTTCATCACACGATCACAATTCACATGTAGTCTTTAACAAATCCAAAAGATTAACCATACTGCAATTTATGGTCTGCTATTGACTGGGCATCTTGCTTTTGATAATCAGTTTTTTGTCTTTCAATCCTTTCCTCCCTATTGCTCAGAAATTGATGTAGAGCTGTACCAAGAGCTCTAGGTATATGACATGCTACCTCAAAAAATAAAACACAACAGATACATGGTGAATATCTAGGCAAGTAGTGCTCTTACAAATTGAAACAAAAGTATTTCTTTGATGCTTCAACATAAGACCTGGAAATGGTGGAAACCACATTAGATTGTGGTAAAATAATACCTTGCGTGCTTTCGTCTTCTAAATCAGTCCAACAGTGTTTACGGACTACGAAAAACATTAAAACAGTAAGCAAAGTAGATGCTGCATAGTTAGAGATTTGGCGGCAAACCATGTAGAACTTATGCCTCGTTTGAACCCGTGTTATAATCCATCCCAGAACCTACATATCATCAACACAGATATTTAGAAACATAAAAAATATAAACAAATGCGAAAAATAAGGCATAAGAGCTGATCAGGAGAAGATAGTAATTGTAGAATAATGCAAATAAATATACAGGGGATAAAGGACATGTCTTACAAACAAATATACATTTCATGTCTTAAAAGATACGAAACTATGACAAATTAACATTTAGGTATGCTATATGGTAGTGACTATATGGCTGCAACATTCAAATCACACAACAACATGATTTCATTGTTCAACAAAATACCTGATGCAAATCCGCTTGTTTGATCAGGGGTAGTCTGAAGACTCTTTATGATATTGTGCATTCCCGGACCACGGTCGTGCCGCTTTTGAGTAGAACTCCTACTGGCAGATCTATTGGATAGAGTTTGTTGGGAAATGTTGGCTTCTCCTCAACAATCATATAAATAGCGCAGGAGTGCAATGATCATTTGATAGCCAGAAAGCTTGTAAAGAAAACAGGATACCAGATCAGATACTTCAACTAATATATTAGAAAATTACATTAAAATTCCATGTTATAAGAGTTCCAACAGAAGTTTTTACCTGCACAACAGCTGGCGAAGTCAAACCAAACATTTCTACACCGTCAAGACTTTTCGAACAGGGGTTACATAGAGGCGGCTCTAGTGCCCAGAGAGCATTTCAGGTTCTGGTGCAGGATTCGCAGCCTGGTGGAACTGCTTTGCTTCAACTTGCCATAGAGGGGCCTCCGCACCAGCGAGATTTGTTCATCAGTCCTGTGTTTCTGTAGCAAGAGGAGACTGATCTGAAGAAATGGTTGCTGGCTTTGGCCCTCACTTGTGTACCAGACATTTGAACCAATAAGCTGATTTTCTAAGTCTTGAGATCCAGAGTTTTGAGTAACATGATTCATTTTCTTTCCCAAGTCTATTCCACTAAAAGAAACACAAATAACAACAGAAAGTTAAGGAAATAATTAAACAAAGCACCTCAGACGCGTAAAGAACTTATTCATAATGGAACTCGTTCATTATTGTATTCTTTCCATAGCCTTTAAACCCTGTTCTTGAGAAAGAATTAGTAAAATATTTTTCTAAATGCCTTGAACCACTACCACACCACCGGGAAAAGATAAAATTTAAAAATCTTCAGGTATCATGATCTTTAAACTGATTTCCCGGTTTTAGCATCGTTTGCTCACCATTTTCTTTTCAGTTTTAAGAAATATGTAAGAAAATTCATGATACCTGCAACTGTGTACATTTTGTACATTTGACAGTAAAATCGAACATACATTGATTGGATGCATTCTGATCAACAGCTGATAGCGGAATACGATTCGTGGCTGCAATAAAAAAAAGTGATGAATGATGGAATGGGTGTAAGTCATCGATGACAAATCAGAAACAAATTATAGTGAGTGAGTGTCAATACCATTTTTTCATGAGCTGATACTATCAAAGGCCGACGAAGTACTAATCTTCTTGGATTTCTTAATGTTTTCAGTGCATCATTGAAGAAATAAACATAACGCATTACCAGATACTTGGCGACGGCTACCTGCTATATCATGCTAATGGTGAATTAAATAAACAAACACGTGGTGTTCCTACTTTAAGCATAACACAGCAGCAAGTACAATGTTGGATTGATGAATTTCAGGCCATGGTTAAGCTGATGCCAGCAAATGAACTATCTTCTTGATTTTCATGATTTCTCTTGCGACCTACACCTTAGAAGATAGCAAAGCCAATACATTAGAGTCGAATTCACAGATAGCAGAGTTCAATTTTTGAAAAAGACTATTATTAGTGCAGGCTTCTCGAGTGAAAACCTGTGCTTGACCGGTTAGTCATCGGCTGCTGCGAATGTGAATCCATCGCTGATGAGTCTCCTGTCCAAAATCATTCACCAAAAAATAACTCTTTGATAGAAAACAAAGAACTTCAGTTTGAAATTTGAAAAAAAAAACAGACATAGCATAAGATACCCTGATTACACGCACTTTCTATTATGAAAGAGGTGAATGCCGAAATAAGAAGACAAAGGAATAAATCAGCAATCAATTTCCGTGAAGAAGGCAAGCGCAGAACTTTAGCTGGGGGAGTCGGTTATATTCCGGTTTAGTTTACTAAATGGGTCAAGTAAAATGTGTATTTTATAGTAGGAATCGGGTAAAATATGGATAACCCGTGGGTAAAGAGCTAAATGGGCATTGCGCTCGTTAAGAATAGATAGATGTAGAAGACATGTGGGATTTCGTGTTTGTATGGACCCCTTATAATTAATAATTTCATTTTAATAATTAGATAGTTGGGAATTTTGTTTAAGTTTAGGTTCATCACAGTACACAATATTGGCATGGTAATTGGGATCTCGTTTCTTTTCCGACTATCATAATATAATATTTGTTAAATTAACAAATAATAATCAATAATATTATTACGAGACTCGAACTCAATATTCTTATAATCACATTTTTGATATCATGTTAAAAAATTTGAAAATATTAAGTTGTTTGAATGTGAATCCCTTAACCTCAAGTTTGTGTGAGATAAAAATTTGTCTTTTACTATAGTAAATAATTTCAATTCTACATGGGTGTGGTGTAGTCCTGGAGATTTCATCTTAGGTACTGTTTGGTGTTGTTGTCAGCAAAAACAGTTTTTTTTTTCCCGAAAAGCAGGTGAAAAACTGTTTGGTAAATTTAAAAGCAGCTTTTAGAAAAAACAGGTCTTCCCATGCTTTTGGAAAAAGCTGCTATTCAGCTTTTGCCAGAATTACAGATGTCACTATCAAATCTCATCAAAAACATTGTTTTTTCTATATTATAACTCAAAATAAGCACGTATCAAAAAATTACCAAACAGTTATCTGATTTCTACAACAACACATTTTTACCAGCATTTTTCCTGACAGCACGACAGTTTCCAACAGCAGCCCAAACAGACCCTTAGTTAAGTGCTACTCCCTCCGTCCCAATAAATTGTATACAGTTTCCTTTTTGGAACGTCCCATCAATTGTATACATTCCAAAAATAGTAAACTTTTATAATATAAAACATCATTACACCAACTACTTTCTTCCACTATCTCCCTTCTATAATAATATAAATACTATTACACCCACCACTTTCCTCCACTATCTCAAATTTATTATTAAATATAAATGGGTCCCACCACTATACCCACTTTTCATCCAACTTTACTCATTTCTTACCCAGTTTCTTGGTCTCCGTGTCCCAGCCATTTGTATACAAATGACCGGGACGGAGGGAGTATCACTTATTTTTGATATCTCTGACCGCATAATTAAAAAATTATTTTTATGATTATCAAAAATATATACATTATTATCATTTTTTTGAGTTAGAATATTAATCACATATTTATTTATTTAATTTGAGAAATAATAATCCTAATTATGTATCTAAATGATCTAGAAATATTTAGTCAAAAAAAAAATGATCTAGAAATATATTTCAAAAAAAACAAGATTTTCTAATAAAAAACAAGATACTAATAGTTTGAAATGATCTCATAATTATTTCCTGATAACATGAACCGACCTCCAGGCTCCAGGAAGTCTTAATCAACACAGCAGGTGATCTTAAGGAAAATAATCAAATCACGCGTGTGCCAGCGTTCCTAACTGCAGTGGCTAAGTAATAAAATTAAATTAAAATACACACCAGCTTCGAGATAAATATTTCTAATCCATCTCTAGAACCCCCAAACAAAAATCACACAAAAATTCAAACCCGCGCATCTCAAAACCCATCCACGCCACCGTTACCCCCAACACAACTCCCTCGAAAAATTCGCCATGAATCCCAACAATCAAGAGAATATATCGCAACAAGCCCAACCAGAAAAACAAACGGCTCCTCACTCGGCTGATTACGTTCCGTACCCTAAGCTCGATCCAAACGACGTCGCTCCGCCCCCTCCCCCCGCTTCCGACAACTGGACCTCCGTTCCGGTCACTTCTCAGCCGCCGCCGGTCGACGCTCCCCGATCCTCCGCCGCGCCCGAAGTTACCGCCACTACGATGCCTCCTGAATCGAACCCCTACGTGTCCCCCGCTCCCGTCCCGGCTTCTTCGGTGAAGAGTGAGTCACTCGATCCCTGATTATGTTATACTTGTCGGATCCGAGAATTTTATTAATTTATGGAGTGTAAAATATATACCGCGGCTGTATTTACCGTCTATCTACCGTGATCGCGCTTAGTTTGTTGAGATTGTCAATTTAGGGAGTTAAAGAATTTACTGTGATCGCGCTTAGTTTGTTGAGATTGTTAATATATCGAGTTTTGCAAATTGACTGTGGCTGTGTTTACTGTGATAGTTGAGATTGTTAACTTGTAGGGTTTAGAAGTTACTGTGTCTGTATAGTGCGAGAGTGGGCGGTTAGTTTGTTGATTTATCGAGGTTTGACTTTATTGACGTTAGTGATTTGATTGTTTTTGGTAGAATCGATGGATACTGTTAAGGATGTGCTCGGGAAATGGGGAAAGAAGGCTGCTGAGGCTTCAAAGAAAGCCGGAGATCTTGCTGGAAATACATGGCAACACTGTAAGTGTTTCGTTTGTTCTCTGTTTGTTTTACTGGCGTGTCTACTTGTTTCTATGTTTATTATAAGTAATAATATTTAGATGATTATCACTGACCATTTAACTTGTTAGCTAATAGTGAGCAGTGTAACTAATTAATTTATGTCTGTTTTACAGATTATATTCTATGGATTCTTAGCTTATTTACTCTATTGTTAAAGGGCAATTATCTCATGGTCTAAATTGTTATAATCTTTTGGTTCATTTTATAGAACTGTAAGAGGTAGTGAGAGGGCTAGGGTGGTAATAAATGATCCTTAAAATGAAATATTAATTTAATTATTGTTTTACACACACACACATAGTAACACTACGGGGTGAAGTCCCTTGCATTGCAAACCTAAAAAGTCCCCAAGATATTTACTACTTTATATATATGAAATAAATAAATATTACAATATAAAGAAAAAAAAGAAGAAAAGATGCATAATAAATCAGTTTGTTGGTTTGCAAAAGCAATATGATTATATTGCATAATCAAATTCTGCTTCCTATTTTTTTTTTTTCAGAACCAGGGATTTTTTTTGAAATAATAACAATACGAGTTAGGAATTCTCTATGGACCATGTCACAAAAAAAAGCTATAAATTTTTTTTCATTCTAAATATGTTCTAGATTCCACAATTGTGAATCCTTCTCTTTAAACAATTGAATCATATTTTTTTTACGATTTTGCAATTTTTTTGCAGTTCTGCAGTAGTTGGTTTATTATTAGTATCGTTTCACAATGATACATTGTAATAATGGGATTTTATAAAATTTAATTATATTTATGCAAAAAACAGAAGATATTTTAATTATTGTAAATATAATAATATAATGTATATAGTGTTAGAAGTTAGGATCTCTGGTTTTCACATTAGTTTTCGCTTCAATGTTTGCTTGTATATACGTATGTATATATGTGACTATGAGCCTGTTTGTTTGAGAGTTTAAAGTTATTTTTTACCCAAGTTAAAAGTATATGTTCGTGTAATAAATCCGAAACCGTGTTCAAGTTCAAATAAGGTAGAAACTGAGTTCAAACCAGGTTTTTATTTGTAGCCTGTAGGTACTCCCGCCGTCCTAATTTATATGTATTGTTTGAGTTTTTATAGTGAAATTGATAAAACTTTGGCTGAGATTTACATATATAAGATAATTGAAACTATTTGGTATTTTTTTTCATATTTGTATATATTGAGTTATAATATAAAAAATAATGTTTTCGGGGAGATTTGATAGTAAAATATGTAACAACTTCATGCAAAAGCTAAAAAGTAGCTTTTTTCAAAAGTATGATGGGCATGCTTTTCCTAAAAGCAGCTTTTAGCTATATCTGTTAAAACTGCTTTTAAATTTACCAAGTAGTTTTTCACATGCTTTTCAGCAAAATGCTGCTGTCTGCAACAACAATACTAAACGGAGCCTAAGTTTACCCTAACTGGCTCTAACGGAGCCTAAGTTTACCCTAACGGGCTCATAGCCTTGACTGTTTATTTTTTGGCAGAAATACGTTCTTCAGTTTTAGCTTGTGATTTAATTTTAAATCTAATTTTGAAATCAGTGAAGACTGCCCCTAGTGTTACTGATGCCGCTGTTGGAAGAATTGCTCAAAGTACAAAAGTTATTGCTGAAGGAGGTTATGAAAAAGTTTTCCGACAATCCTTTGAAACTGTCCCTGAAGAGAAACTTTTGAAGTCCTATGCCTGCTATCTATCTACATCTGCTGGTCCAGTCATGGGGGTAATGTACCTGTCAACTGCAAAGCTGGCATTTTGTAGTGACAATCCTCTGTCCTACAAAAATGGCGAGGAAACGCAGTGGAGTTATTACAAGGTACATTGGTTTGTACTTATGTTTATATCTCTTGATCCAATTAATAGACTTTCATGTAGGGCTTTTTTACATCATTGTTGCCTTTCTTCTGTAAATAGTGGGGTGTATATGAGTCCTAGCCTTGACTTCTTCAACATGCATCTGCTAATTAATAACAACATTCTGAATGATAATTGCATAGGCAGTTATTAGGTGTAAAATTTCTTGTGACTTGGTGTATCCCTGCTGGACAACTGTGTACAGTGATGCATAAAAACACTAAAATAACAACTGCAAATAATGATGGGTCAGTAGTATTACTGAGGATACTGGAAACAAATTAATAAATATTGGGGACTCGGGGTATAAAAGTTACACAAAAGTGTCAAATATATATGTACACACACACACACACACACACACACACACACACACACACGATATCATACCCTGTCATCCCACTTAGACTGAAAATGGGTATTTGCTCACATGCACTTTAACAAACTCTAGCTATCAATCACCTTGTAAACTCTACTAATGCAGTTGTAGATATACATGAGTTTGAGAGTTGGTGGGGGCAATCACTACCATTGCCCCCATGTTGTATCTGTCACTGCATTATATCATAAATAAACTAGCTGTTGACATCATTACAGTTGCATATTATAATCTGAAATTGAAATGAACTAGTGTATGAAAGACTTATTAGATAATGCAGGTTTAAGTGTAGTCTATTAGTTGCATGCTCATACCTGCATACTTCGATATAGAGACGAACTACTATGCAAGTAAAATATTAGTATTATTGTTTATTGATGTAGATAAACTTTTTAATTGATATATATGTGTTGGTAAGTATTTATGGTGAAGCAACTTTGGATGAAGGTTGAGTCTAGTAGCACTGTAGCAGTAGCATCATGTATATAATTACTCCGTCCTACTTATTATACTAGCAAATCAAATTCCACATTCAATTCAATCAAATTAAAATAAACTAATAGTTGCCAAAGCGAAATGCATTGTTTTTCAAATAAGTTAACATAAATAACACTTAATTTACCATATTTAATAAATTCGGCCAATATTTTGGGACAAACATAATAGAAAATGTGACGGAGGTATTATTTTTGTAATTGAGTGTAAATTTTTTGAAGTCCTTTTATCTATAAATGCTTAAATCTTACTATCATCTATTGATAATCAAAATTTCTTACTACTATATATTGATAATTAAAATTTTATGGTAATATATGTGTTGAAGTACAATTAATGTTGACGTTGTTCTTTAAGTTGGAGGTTGTTAGATGTTTTAGCTAGAGGACCACAAAGTCCAGAGGCCATCTATGGTTTCAGTAGTTAGATACTTAGATGTTTGATAGTAAGCTGAAACAACCCGGGTCAAATCCCGAGTCTTTTTCGAAAATCGGGTCAAGTCCCGAACTCCGAATCCGAAAATAAGCCGAAATATACTGGCCCAACTGCAACAACTTGGGTAATCCACAAGCCCACCACAGGCCCCCAAAAGATCATGATTTGTTGGTGCAATTAGTAGTAGTACTTATGCTTATAAACTGAACAAATATCCTCACTCTTCTCGATGTGGGACTGGGGTGTTACAATATGAACTTGTTCTGGTGGAAAAGGAGTGATGTCTTAATGTCGGTGTTACATTTGATTTGGAATTATTCACAAAAATCTTAATATTATATTATCACAGAGATTGCAACTTCTGTCTGAAAAGTTCGGGAACGATATAAAATTATCAAAGAATTAAAGTTGTTTATTGTATTTTGCGTGAAATGTTGAAGTGAAATCTTACGTCTATGTCTTCGTTGTGATTATGATGGATATATTGTCCTTTGGGCTTATAGTATTAGCATATATATAATGTATGTATAGAAGGGGCTGCTTCATACCCAGCATTGTTACACACTCCTGCCTCTGAGTATGTGATTTTTTATATGAATTGACCAAGTTCTAGAGTTTTAGTATTTGGGCTACTAATGCTTATTGCTCTCACCTTGAAAATTTGCAATCAGGTGGTCATCCCTATATATCAACTGAAAGCAGTAAATCCATCTGCAAGCAAGGTGAACAAAGCCGAAAAATACATTCAGGTTATCTCAGTTGACAATCACGAATTCTGGTTCATGGGGTTTGTTAATTATGATAATGCTGTCAAACATTTACAAGGCGCTTTAGAGTCCCGCCCTCAGTGATATGCTGTAGCCAATCTTTCTATAATGTGAGTAACAGCTGTGATTTGTCATGAAGTTGTGGTGTAGATACAATACCATGTGATCTTTCAGAGGTAATGTGCAGTAGTACATTCCTGCCTCTGAATATGTCTGGATATGTGTACTAGTAAAATTATTCAAGTGGTTGTCAAATTGTTGTGTGCTGGTACTTGATGCAAATGGATGGACAGAAAATGATGATTGTGTTTCCCATTTGTAATGCACTTAACCAAAATATTTGTACATTTGTTCATTTATTGAGTAACTATATATCAGTTTGGTTTTGGACCTTGTTCTAACTCTGCTGGTTGTCTTTTTGTTCATTTTTTTAGTTCTCTGGGTTGAATGTGAGACTGCCAGATTGATTTCTCTCTTTATATCACCTACCTTGAGGCCTTTTATTGGCTGTCTATTGGCAACTAAAGTCTTATGTGGTACACATAAATACATAATACTGTATTGCTCTCAATTCTCATCATGCATCGATTGTGATTTGTGAATGACATTAGCAGATTAGCCGGCCTCAAATGCTCCATTGAGGTCCTGAGGCATCAGGCATTTGAGGCAGGCCATACTGGGTCGTTAGTAGATGAAAATGTGAAAAGATGATCTGAATAACGATGGGCCCAGACTGCTTGGTCCAGTCTGAGACATTTGTCAGGCCAGCTTGCCTGTCAATATCTCAGTGGGCCGCACAAATCTAATTGTCCTGTTCCAGGTCCTGGTGTCTTGGTCGGGAGTAGGGGGTGTGTTTTCGAAACTATTGTAATTCATTGTAATCGTTACTCCATGTTTGGTATTGTAATTAAGAACGGGCTAGAGTTAATAAGTTTCAGGTGTCATTTATGTGGTTGGTTGAGCCAATTGCTAGATCCGGGGATATAAATTATCGACTGATGAATTAATTAGTTATTTTTTTGAAACAATTAATTAGTTATTTTAATATATTTTTGGATAATTGATTTATTTTTGTATTAAATATTTAAAAGAGAGATGAGATTCATGAAAATACTTATTTTAAGTGCCAAGATATAGAAATCTATACCTGCTGGCTTGAGATATACTCCCTCCGTAACCCTGAGTTGTATATGTAGGGACACGATATATGTAGGGGTACGACACACACTTTAATCTTCTTTAAAGTATAAAATTTATTTTTAATTTTTTTTCCTGAATAACAATTTAACTATTAATTTCTTATTCAGAAGAAGAAAATCTTAACAATAAATTATAGAAATATATTTTATAAAAATATTAAAATATGTGTTAAATAATGAACGTATAGAGTTAAATGAGATGGAGAGAGTATATTTTAACTTGTATTTATGGGTTTGAGTTTGGTTTGCAACGATGAAACTCGCCTAGTTCAAAATATTTTTGAAGTGGCTACCCCTTCATATATCATAAACCCAAAATCAACAAAATATCTGAATTCAGAATATTTTGAAGCAAATAATAATCCTTCGTTATTATTAAATGTATTAATTTAAAAATGTAAGAAAATTATTTGTGCATATCAAAAGAATAGAAATAGGTGGTGTGAGGTTGTGATAGCCAGGGGCGGATCTAGTAAGAGGCACGGGGGGACACGTGCCCCCCCTAAAATTTTTTTTTACATATTTTCACCATTCTAAATTTTACAAAATTACAGAAGTGCCCCCCCAAAATTTAAAAATATATAGGTGTTTTCTGAAAATTTGCTTGGTGCCCCCCCTAAATTCTGTCTCTAGATCCGCCCCTGGTGATAGCCCTGGCGCAATAGTTGGAGACAAGTGGAGAGGCCCCTTGCCTTGTATGTACAGTATCAGTAACAATATTATCGCAGATTTGCAGGTAAGAGATAGAGATGCTAAAAGATCAGAGATAAAAGACAATGATTGATTGATTGCTTGTTTGATTAGAGAAAATGCATAAGGCTGTCAAAGTATTTTTCATGTAAGAATCAGCCGGTTTTTACTCCTGTCTTGTCACCATCGTCATCTACGCAGTACAGTGAGGGAGTGATGAGGATCCACACTGATGACAAAATGAAGAATCTTTCAGTAATCACGAAATCATTACTCCACCAGAGCTTTTAAATTTCAATTATCTTTCTTTTGTTTATTATCGATTAAAATGATAATTGGACTTACTCGACGTATATGAAAGGCTAGATTATCCAATTATTATTTTTTTAAATATTGAATTGCCAATACATAAATAATTTTCTTAACAATAATATGGGACCTCACATGCATACATATGCGTCCCCAAATTAAAAATTATCATGTGTTATGTTATATCATTTGTTAAATATTTGAGAAATTTATTTACCTAGCACTTCTCTTGATGTATACATGAAACAAGGAAATCAGAAAGATTAATTTTTTTCAAAATAAAATAAAATTAGGAAGCTCAACTAAAACGATTGAAAATTAATTAGATAACTAATTGAATAATCAAATATTTAATCAGTTCAACAAGTTAAGAAATATAAAATAATTAATCATCAATTTTTAAAATAATAATAACAATTTGAGCCCAGGACACCGACATTCAAAACGAAGTAATTTGCTTGGGATAATCCATGGTTTTGTTTTGTATACATCGTAAAGTGGCACAAATTCCCCTTGATTATATATATATATATATATATATATATATATATATATATATATATATATATATATATATATATATATTTTCAAAATAGCAAACATTTCTGGACATACTATTTCAAGCATTTTACCCGCACTATCTCTTGTCAGCGTCAATAATTTTTACAACCATTGTCACTTTTCTACATAAACCTACATTTTTTATAACAAGCCCAATATATTAATCTGGATATATAGCAGAAAGAGATAGGCTTGAAAGACAAAAGAGAGATGGAATTTGAGGAGCAAGAACAAGATGAGGAAATGCAGCAGCTGGCGCCGTCGAATTACGTTTCGACGGTTCCAGAAGCTTTTAGGAGTAGGGCCGGCGGATACAAATACAAGGAGTGCTTGAAGAACCAGGCAATTGGAATCGGCGGCAATGCTGTAGATGGCTGCAGAGAGTTCATGCCAGCTGGACAAGAAGGAACCCTAGATGCCCTCAGATGCGCCGCTTGTACTTGTCACAGAAACTTTCACCGCAGACAAAGCGAGGCGGAGACAATGCCGCCGCAGTACCACCGTCCATCGGGGTACCTAGTGACCCCGATGAGCCAGCAGAGGCCAGTGGCGGCGCAGTTGGAGATGGATCAAGAATTGGGAAACCCTAACCCTAGCAGCAGTGGAGGAGGGTCGTCGAGGAAGAGATTCAGGACGAAGTTTACGCGGGAGCAGAAGGAGAGGATGACGGAGGTGGCGGAGAGATTGGGGTGGCGCGTACAGCAGCAAGATGAGGCGGTGGTGGAGGAGTTTTGCAAGGAGAGTGGGATTCAGCGGCAGGTTTTTAAGGTTTGGATGCATAACAACAAGCACACTCGACCTTAATTATCAGTAATTATTTTATTTTCTAGGTGACTATAAATCTGATCTATTAATTAGGGTTTTAAGGTTCTTTAAGGCTTGTTATATACATCATTTGGTAAACAATATTCAGATATTGTGACAGTTTTTAGTAAGCCTTAATTAGGGTTCATCGATCTGTATTTCATTGTCAACTTAAATCTACTTTGTTTTGATTTCACCGGGATTATTGAAATCTATATTCAACTATAACTTAGAAAATATTCAACTAAACTACTTACAAAGTACTGTTAGTTAAATTTGGCATAAATACTAGCTAGAATAACTAAAAAAATGAATGTTCTTGATTGATGTACTAAAAGAATTGATAACAAATTGTAGGGATTATTTGTTTTATTTGCTTCAAGCGCACATAAACTTTGATGCTATGCTGGGGCAAAACAGTTGTTTGTAGGTATTTAGCCTATTCCCAGATATAATTTTTTTAACATGAATCATACAACATAAAGAAGTAATGGTAATAGGTTTCTAATAGGGTTCAGGGGTTGTTAATTACACATATTTTCTTTATAAATAATTACCGGCTAAAGATTATATAATATTAAATACATAAAGGCTGTATAGTATTTAAATACATACCTAAAATTTAATGAAAATATAAGAGAATAGATCAATAGGATTTATTTTATGATAATTATAGATAATCTTGAACTATAGAGTACTAAATATATTAATTTATCTAAATATATGTGGAAAACTGATTATAAGTGCGATTTCAATGAATTTTTTATCAATAAATTTATATTCAAAAATTTTGTATCGATGATTTTGTACATCGAAGAATTTTTTTAAATATAAGAGAATAGATAAATAGGATTTATTTTATCACAATTTTGTAGATATATAATATTGAACTATGGAGTACTAAATATATTAATTTAATTAATAATCAAAAATACTCTCACCAATTTTATTTTTTAAATTTAAAAAACAGAGCAAACATAACGAATCAGAAAAATATTATGGTATATATTATATATAAGCTGAAATAATGACCTAAATTGTAATCCAAATTTGTTAGAACTGGTCAAAGTCCATGCACATAAACTCTTTTACATTCGTAATGAAAATTGTACATGACCCCAACCAGTACTTGCCATAAAATGCGTAAATCCGTAAATCTTAAATTACTTTAGTATATGTGATTGTGAATATTATGAACGGAATTCCTTAACAAATTAATAGTACGGTTTAAATGAATATTTTCCTCACGTCAATCTTTAATATTAGCCAAGCCACCACTTCCTTTAAATCTAATCAAATTATTATGTAATTTGTTCCCCACCATGTTACCTTACCACATGCTTTTTTAGAACGTTTCGAAACACCTCATAACCTGCACGTTCCACATGCTTCGTTACAGCTACATAACTTTTTCTATAATCTACTAAATTAACGTACCGTTTTCAACAGGTAATCAATAAATCATCCGTTACACTAACACCACGGTAGATCATTTCAACAATTTGCTAGCTCGAGTAATAGTAAACCGAATCAAAAATTAACCGAAACAAAGAATTTTATTAACAAAAATTAAATAAAACACATCCGATCACCACATGTACTGATCAACATCCGAACAAAGTATTACAAGAAAAATTTCCCAAAAAAAACAAAAAATCGATCACCGATATTCTCGTTAAATCAACAATGCAACGGCTGCGAATAATGCCACTGCACCGGAGCCAGCAACGGTGACTCTGTTGAGACCAGCAGCATTGTCAGGAGTTCCGGCAGGTGCATTGCTAGGAGTGGTGGAGATAGCCGACGGTGGAGTTGCGGATGGAGTCGCGGCAGGTGGAGCTGGAGGAGACGATAAAGGAGAATCCGAAGGGGGTGACGCGGTAGGAGAAGAAGTTGGTGCAACAATTGGAGGTGGCGAAGAGACCGGGGGAGTTGATGGAGTGGAGGAAGGTGATGGTGCGGGGGATTGAGCTATGGCAGATGCAAATATTGTTGCTAGCATTATTGTGAGAATAATTTTTGAGAGTGCCATTGCGGTATGTTTTTTATTTATCGAAAACTCAGACTCGACTCGGCTCGATTTATGCGTTAAAAGGTTTTGGAGGTGTTGAGAGAGTTTGTGTTGGGAGAGTTGGAAGAAGAATGAAGTGTTTATATAGGGGAGTTTAAGTCGGGTTGATTGGAATGCACTTCTGTTTCTGTTGTAATGATTAATTTACAACTCAGAAACAGAGTGGGATTGGCCGTGTTATTTGTGTGACGCGGTAAGAGAGATCTGAGCCGTCCACAGCTGTTTAATTCGCGTTCATTTTGGGTTTTTTGATTTATTTAATTATTTTTGGCTTCACAAACGTATATATTAATTTTGGAAAATTTGGGGTTACCGTTATGAGTAGCACGTTCTGGCATATAATTATCATGACGAGTCTAATCTCTTTAATGTAATTTTAACAGACTAAAATATGCTTTCTAACTTGTCAAATTAATTAATTATATCAAGTTGTTTGAAAGATTAGAGGTGGGATTTTCTACCTACATAGAGATTAGAGACTAATTCTACTACCATACAAGTTTGACCAGCACCAATTGTTGTTTAAACAAGTTGACCAAATAAACAAAGCACAATAGATGCGTCTATTTTAATAAATGGATACATTATCAGTGAAATTTGACGTAAAATTAACAAATACAAATGCTAATATACGCGTTTGGAACTAATCTACATCAGACATGCTGAGCATATGTTCGAGTTAAAGTCAAAGAATAAATTATATCAGAACCACTCTCGTATAAAATACAGACTAATATGTTAAGGAGAATATTTACGCGGATCCGTACTTATTGCATTTAAGTTATTATAAACCAGTTGGATACATTTAACTATTTAAGTAATTATTTATAATTATTTTTATAAATTTACATAAAGTTTACATTGTGAACGAACTTCTAAAATTTATAAATTGCTCACAAACACAACTATGCAATCAAATCCAACTAAACGCTAGCAAGATAAACCAAAAATTCAATCAAATGCTATTAATACCCTAATGAAAAAAACGTAAAACAGAAAATAATAACCTATTTTGCTTGTTTACATAGTTACATATGTAAAATAGTCATCCAATAAGACATAGTATATATCATTAATAATACACTGAACTACAGTGAATGAGAGAAAAATTAAAGTTTTAAAAGAAAGATAAGGAGTGATGAACGCTACATAGTAATTATTATTATACATTCTTCCTGGGCAGCTAGCCAGAAGGTTTCTATCCTGTATAAAATAAAGAAGGAAGAGTCTCAAGTACTCCCCAGCGTATAATTGATCTAGAATAAATGGAAAAAGATACAATTCAAAATAAGATACTTATGAGTGAAGAGTACAACAGGGTATCAACTTCTGTAGCTTCCTGGACAGCTATCCAGCAGCAGGTTCCAATTCTGTATAGTCTTAAGCAGGAATAAAGTACCAAAGAATCCCAAATGCATATCTTCAGCTGAAAAAGGCCAGAAGTCCAAACAAACACGAAATTCCCTGATACTCGACTACACCAACTATTTATTCCGACATGACCAGTATAAGCTTTCATCCGATGTAAATACAACAAATTCTCGACAGCATCAGTCCCTTCACACTCCACCGAGTTCTAGAAAGCATAAAATCAAGCAAGTAGATTCGAAAGAACTATGCCTATATAACCCCTGAATCTTATTGAGTATATGATATCTGGGTTGTCTCAAAGTAAATGTGGATAAAGTAGGCAGCTTCAGAGATGCTTTACACCTTTGCTTTAAGAAGTATTGAAGAATATGGAGCAACGTTGTATGAATCTCCAATTCCAGGTACACCATCATGCACAAAATCATCTGGTGACATGAGATTGGTGTCAACCTGAAATAAAAAGGTTCACATCTGATCAGGAGCCAGAGATGAACAAGTATCACAAATGAACAAATAAATACCAAAAAAAGACATCTCAAAGTATCAATCGAGAAATGACCTTTACCTTAAAGGCTAATAAGTACTATATTTGCATTAAAAGTAAAATATTCTAGTGCAGAAGCCAATATTTCAACAGATTCCTCAAGGCTTGCGCCAATCTTTAGAAAATGCACCAACAGGTCAAATGGCAAGCTTAATTCGACTAGTAAAGTCCCAGCATCTGATCAATTGACTATGGACAAGAGAAAAAATAGCCCTAGCTAGTGTAAGCTTGACTATGCCGTAGGGTCATAACCAAAGGCTAAATATAATACACAGGACTTGTATGCACTTGGCCATTGAATTGAATATGCTAAGCAGGAGCATATGTAACTTACATGGGCCTGGCAGATAAATAACTTCTGTACTATAGCACCTTATAAATTAAACGTTTGCACTTGTTATAACAATTCAATGATATCAATTCAATGATATCGATGAGAACTTCATGCTAAGTAAGCAGATTTACAGTTTTCTTTGTGGTTTCAGAATGCACAGAATACAACTCTTAATCAATATAATATATACAATTTAAGCCATCACTCCTCACTCATCAGACATCTCATAATAAAGATCCAATTCGCAACTTCACAATAGTTTCATTCTTTAAATTAAAATCTACAAATTGTTATTTAGCAAAGGGAATATATACAAATTGTGACACCCCAGTCCTACATCAAAACATAATAAAGTTCAGAATATATGCTTGTAGACTACCTAACTCGTTGAAATTACGGGCCAGTTCAGTTTTGGCTTATGTTGTATTCAGATTAAATTATATGCACAGTTAGTAAAGAGTACTAACCACTCGAAACCACTGTCTTTTTGGTGGCGGCGAAGGAATTGCAACTTTAACAAAATAGTCATGTGCATTAAATGCTAAGTAGATGTCTCCTCCATTACTATCATGAAGTCTGCAAAAGAAAAGTTCAGTAAGGTGATTCAAGTCATCTGATACAAAAGGGACCTCAAATTGTAGATGAATATTAACACATGTCCTTGAAGTCCAATAACTTAAAGGCTAATAAGTACTAAATATTCGCATTAAAGTAAAATACACTGAATTTAGAAAAGAAAATATCCATAGACTTACGTGAAGGCAAGGAACTTGCTCTCATAGTTATCCCAATTTTTCTCATGCCAAGTCACCTCATTCTGGAAAGAACGAAAAAAAATATATACAACGAATGAGAAAACAAAGTTACTGCACGAAATCTCAAGGTGCTATATAAGCTGGCAAAACGAAAGACTGAAGTTTGAAACATAAACCTCGCCAACAAAATTTTCTTGTCGAAAGATGTGATGGGCTAGGCGAAACTTTATCACCTCCGAGAAAAACCTAAAGTGATCATTCTCAGATTCCAACTGTAGTGATCTGCTCATTAGTTATGTTATACTGTAAAAGGCATGGAAATATATATAAAAACATGTCACATACTTGTTTCCACTGGAAGTTGTTAAGAGCATCATCATGTCCATAACTGTTGTTGTTTCCATAACGAGTATGTCCATACTCATCTCCCATGAACATCATTGGAGTTCCCTAGATTTTGTACCAAAGAAACCCTTTAGGATTCGAAGTCAAATAGAGGTTGGATATTGAAGAAAGGATAGAAATATATATTGGACACTAACAAATGAAAAAAAAAAGTCACTTGATTATTGAAGCACAACATATATACCAACACACACTGCTAGATCATCAAAAACCTGACCACCTTGCATGTGTATACCAGGTACTTTGTAAAATTTAAAAGTGCATGTCGTGCAGACATTGATTTAGAAAGGAGCACAACGTAGAAACTGCAGCCCTCTCAAACATTCTACTTTTTCCTTGCTTATAATAAACATCATAAGTAATACCATGCAAGGGGGAAAAAAAGATGACATAAGATCTTTATGATGTTTTGGGGCTTAATTCTCGCATGAGGATGTTAACCAAATGGTCCAAATCAGCATGTACCATTAATTTCATGCAAATGTATGCAAGAGTCCAAAATTTAGTTTCGCATACTGAAGTACCTGCGATACTATTAATGCTAGGTGGAAGTTTTTCATTTGCCGAGAGCGTAAAGCCTTGATTTGTGGATCAGTAGTTTCTCCTGTCCAAGTGATACAGAAAAATAAATATTAAATGTCCATATTTACCAGACAAACCCTACATGATTAGAAAAAAAAGGAGTTGACAGTACAGCACAAGTGCACAACATACAACTAGTGCTACAGATTTGGGGCTGATATGAAGTTGTTTCATCGTTGCTAAAGTTCTTCCAGGCTTTAGTAAATAAATTTCCCATCCAATTTACCAATATAGCTCTGGAAGACCTTATATCACCCAACCCCCACTAAAAGAGAAACAAAAACTAAATACCATAGTCGCCACTATTTCAAATACAAATGAACCACATATATTTTCTGTGTATGTTCAAATGTATGTGGTCGTTTATGTGTTTCTCATTCTTCCTTCACTTCAGGAAGTTCCGCTTCAGCCAGTAAGACATCGAGATTTAAATTAGTCTATATTATCTACAATAAAGACCAAAGAGTCAAAGACAAAGGTAATACATGCAACCAAAGTTGGGTGATTCACAAGCCAACACAGGCCCTCAAAAACTATGATTTGTTGTTGGTGCACTTAGTAGTTGGACTTGAGCTTATATTCTGGACAAAATGTCTCGCAGATTCCAGTTTGGTGTTGCAAACTTCCCCGGTATAACTCCTTATGTCCTTGTAAGGCCTAAACGGAGAGCTGTAAAAACCCTGGCAAAGCACCTCCGGCCGGGTTGAGCTATGATAAGAGTGCTTGTGCATAAAAATAGGCTGTGTGGTGGGACGGAAAATGAATTGAGAATATCATAGTTTAAAAGACATATCCTTCTATAGTGTTGCAGATTCTCAAAAGATATACAGCACCAGTTGTTTATAAATTATACTCAACTGAGTCCCAGCTCTAGAGATAAATATCTGTAAGCAGCCACACACAACGAGTTATGGGTCGACTACAAGCATCAAAGGCTTCAGATACGCGCCATTCAAAAGGAAGACCATTTAAGTCTTAATGACTACTTTCTTCATCCAGCGGCATCAATCAACACAACACTACAATATATTATCTCCTCAACTGTCCCAGATTAAAATTTATTATTTATGCATATGACTTCTTTTTGGTTAATGGTTCAACTCAATCGACATTTAATTAAATCCCTTGATGCTGTACCAAATGAAATAAGAGAAATTTGAAGCACTAGCATTTGGTGCTTTACCTTCATGGCCACAGTTCCAACTTAAGTTGTCATTGCTTCCATCATTGCCACCTTCTCCATTAGCATCATTTTTCTACAACGGACATAAACATAATACTGACATTACAAGTTGGCTTCTATGGTTAACAAAAAAGGAGCAAAAAAATAAAATCCAGGGACTACCTTTTGATTATATGACACGAGATCATACAAAGTAAATCCGTCATGTGCTATAACAAAATTGACACTGTGAGATGGCTTTCGCTTATTTACCTGTAACAAATGAGTCGCACCACCATAGACATATATTAACAAACAGCAGTTCCCAAACTATGGTAATTAAGGGCAGTGATTTCCTCAACTTGGTCACCGATGGAAGGCAAGTCGTAGTAGGAAAAGTAAAGACATGTTAACTAAAACATTGCTGATGCCTTACTTTGTACATGTCAGCAGAACCAGAAACTCGACTTGCAAAACTCCCCTTCATACCAGCATCACCCTGTGGTTTGATAATTAAATTAGAACAAGAAATTAACTTGACAATGAATGCAACTTCTGAACCAGGAAAAAAGGAAGATGGTATTCTTAACAGAGAAAATTAATAAATGAGTATTAGAGTTTCGACAATTAAGATAATTTACAAAATAAAATAAAATTAATAGATAAGAATTAGTTTTTCAACATTAAAAACAATGTATATGGGCACAAAATCATGTTGCTATGATAATTTCTGTAGTGCATATATAAATTCAAGGACAAAACAACCTAATTCTGAGAGTTACGAGATTGAAACTAAATTAAAGATTATTTATAATTGTATCCAGATAACACCACCTTTATATATCTCCTGATGTCATCACGATACTTCCCATTCCACTCAGCCCACCTGCAATTAGAATTAAGAGATGCTCACTGCCAAAATTTAAGTCATTATATACAATCCCAGAAGCAATATTAAGATTATTGGATTCAAAACCAGAAGAAATATTTAGTTTAACGTCATATATCCAAATATACATCTGCGACAAAGTTAACATATAATTTGACTATACTAATACAAAATATTTCGGTATATCTTGCTCTAATGTCGAAAATCCAAACAATAAGCTTCCACACAGTTAGCAAACAATTGAAACTATTAAAAAAAGAGACTCATATACATTTTGCGGTTTTAGATAAATGCACTTTGCACCCGATAATTTCATGTGAAGCAATTTGCATCAACAGAAAAATAAAAATAAAAAATAGCAATAAGTGACTAGAATGATAGTACTGCATTAAAACACAACATAAAATGAACAAGAGTTAATTGAAAAACGCATCCCTTTGATTTGAACAAAATGCACTTCATTACCTAAACTTTAGGTAATTGCAAAGTGCACCCCTTAAAATATTTTAAAGTCACATGTCAAACACTCTTAGTCCATTTTCATCGATTTTGAAATAGTACTATGTTAAATTAAAAGGATAAATCAATTTAAGAACCTATAACATTACATTTTAGTTAATTCTTAAGTCTATTTCACCCTTACACAATTATAGGTCAAAATAGACAGAAATAGACCAAAAGGGTTCAAAATGCAGAGCCAAAACAGGTAAAGGGATGTATTGTGCAATTATGTAAAGTTTAGGCGACAAAGTACAATTGGTCTGAACTAAAGGGATGCAATTTGCAATTGAATCAAAGAACAATGAGTTATTCAGAAAACAAACTATAACAGGAATATTATAGTAGCTCACCTGTCCCAATTTGGAAATTTACCAACAAGGTAAAGGCCTCCACAGTCCCAAGGTTCAGCAATGATTTTACACCTCGAAAGTATATCATCTTTTGCTATTGCCTATACCAACATAATCATTTTAGACACATCAATATACCACAAAAAATTTCCTTTGTTGAGGTCCACAATACTGTATATTGGAAAATAAACATAACATTGTTATCCCCGCAAATAAATGTCATGGCGTCCACATGATGAACCCACATGGAGACCATGGACTTCCATGACCCAGAACTAGGAGTCTTCAGGCGGTTGCACTTGGTGCAATTAAAAAACAACAAACAAAGCACGAATGGAGTTCCTAAATGTAATCTGCCGCTAATGCTAATCAACTACCGCAATTAGATATAAAGCAACTCTTTTCTAGCTCTACCACCACAGTGTAAATGCTAAAATATAAAAAATAATCAAATTCTCTAGTAATGCACTATAAAATTGTTTCTCAACAAGATGCAAATGGGTTATTTACCAATTTATAATCTTGCATCACATGAAGTATTAAGCATATATGTCAATCTATATTTCTACCTATCAATTCTTATGAACTATGTCCATTACTTTCAGATTTCCTGGCCTCTGGTTGATCACCACGAATGTACTCAATGGGATTGTCCACTGTTAAACAAAGGAAGGAAAAACTCGTAGTTGTTTCATAAAATGTATATCCTTATTTTCTTTCAGGATCAAAACTGACTTGCAGATAAAAATTAAACATAAGTAATAGACAGGCTAGTAATTATCATAACAGGATAAACTATTAATAGTTCGTAGTAAGATACTCTTGGGTACTATTGGGCCCCTCTATCTCAACCCAAAGGTTCTCTTAAGATGAGGATTTCACTCGCACTAATTAAATTAGCACCCTTTACCCAACTTCCAATTAATATCTAATACTCCCTCTTAACATGTGACCGAGCTCCGCCTAGCCAAAAAGAGAAAACCTGGAGAAACTTGTAGGATGGGCTTTAATACCACTGTTGGGAAGATTTAGGCCAATCTACAACACAAATGCTAGCTCGTAGTCAAAAAACTCCTTAACAATTGAGCATTAATTTATCCAGTCTAGTTAACTTGAGCGATAAATGTATGATGTGTCCTATTCTTGTCAAAATTTCCTGCTTAACTGATGACGCCACGTTCAGACTATTGCTTCACCATTACAAGGGAAGTCTGGCAGCAGATAATATATGAATAACACTTTCTACTCAAGACATGTAGCACGAAGTTCTTTGTGGATGTCAAATATTAATATTTTTGGCAGACAAGCTAACTGTGGCATCCTAAATGTTAGTGACTTACCCTAACAAGTGGAGGAGCACTCAGCGGAGAACCATCTGTACCCCGACAAAGAACGCTGGCAAGATCGAAGCGAAATCCATCCACATGATATTCCAAAACCCTTCAGTAAGAGAAACAGTTAACCACCCCTTAAATTTAATATGGTATTCAATAACAGCTTCATAATTGCTCCAGATACAAAAGGAGAAATAATGAAAAAGATCAAACGACAACACCAAAAAATGGCTGAACAAATCCTAGCAGATGTTATAAATTGTATATTTCCTACGGTCAGATTGTGTCAGAATAAAGGTTTGAAATATTATATATCAAATTTCAACATGATAACCTAAAATTTCAATCTACTTCCACAGGCAAAAATATATTTATTGAACACAAAACGAATAAATCTTCTGGTGACTAAGGTCATGATTTAGTATATAGCATATGTGAGTGCATATATAAGTATGCAACAATAAAGGTCATGATTTCGTACATAGCATATGTGAGTATGCAACAATAAAGGAGTATATATTATACAATTAAACACTAAGAAGAGGTATCATTCATAAGATCCCAAGAAGCCAAAGCAGAATTCCAAATTATATTTCAAAAAACAGTGCGACTTCTAGTGTACATTTTACATTATTGCATATGTTCAGTCCAGATTTCCACCAACTGAAAAGAAAGTATTGGGAAACAAATTCTAAATTTCTGTCGCTTGTTGTTTGGAGGGTGACCTTAAAGTTGGGATTGCTGGGTCGTCAGGTGACATCGGGAAAATCTTCTCGGGAAGCTGCTGGCTGGGGTTTAACTGTTACCAATTTATTATGCTAATCCAGAAACATTATGATGACATTTTCTCATATAGAACTGCTAGTAATATGCCTAATTGTGATAAACTCCAAATAGTTATCCAGTACCAATTACCATATATGATTGCATGTGCTAATTAATTCACAGATAATAATATAATACATTTATTATTTACTCTTTTCCAAGTTTGTTATAAACATTTTTAACTTCTGGAACATAATACAGTCAACCATTCTGGTTTCATGTACTTTTGGACTCATTATTTGTGTACTGTCCTAATTTAAGCATTTTATAAGTCAGGCACTCGTAATAAACACAGGCATCAAGAAGTCTCTAATGACTTGTATATTATATAGTACAGAGATGCAGAAAAATTTCTTGATTGACATATATTGTTATTTCAAAATACTTGGACCTATTGCCCTCCACTACTTTTCAAAAAACACACTTCCATAGAAATCACGTTGGTCGTAGTCAGAACCTCAATACTCGTTTTGTCATAGTCACATTTAAGATGCTTAAAAGAAATTAAAAATTAAAGGAGGTCCATACCAGTGCCTCAGGCTATCAAGTATAAGCTCCATAACCACAGGATGATTACAGTTTAACGTGTTTCCTGAATGATAAACACTCTATGTTAAAAGAACTCAGCATGAAATAACAGAAACAACAACGATAAGTAGGACAATTTCAGTTAACTTTGGCATGGCAGTATTATGATAAAGTTCTGAATTGTCAGAGCATATGTTCTAAACATAAGTCTACAGAGAATCATTTGACATTCAGTTGTGAGAGGAATACACATACATCGTTTTAAAAAGTTAAATAGCTGCTCAACAAACTTTTCATCTTCTCCTTGTAGACTGTTCAAGTATACATTCAGTTATAAATTTAAGTATCTAGATCACCACTCAATCTTGTTTGTCAGGGACATATTGCGGTGGACTCCTGAGTAAGGTGATGAACATATCCTACCGCAAGGTTATTAAGTACTCCCTCCGTCCCTCCCATTTCTTTACACTTTCCTTTTTGGGGTGTCCCATCCAATTCTTTACATTTCAAAACTTACCAAAAATAGTTAATGGGTCCCACCACTTCTCCACTTTTCTTTCCTTTTCACACTACTTTTACTCCACTATCTTCTTTTTATACATTAAAAATCAATGGTTCCCACCACTTCATCCACTTTTCTTCCTCTTTTCCACTATTTTATACATATTTCTTAACCTCCGTGCCCATCCCATTTGATAAGAAATGGGAGGGACGGAGGGAGTATTAACTTATGACCATCAAGCACTTTGAAGTCAATGTAATAATAGTCCTTGGATTCTACATAGGATTTGTGAGTGCTTTTGACACTAGGCTCAATTAGAAAATACTCTTACTTTACATAACATATTATTCACTTTGGCTAGTGAATAATAAGAAGTGTGGGTACTTGGCCAAAAATAGAAGAGGAGTATGGGTGCATTACCACATCCTGAGAAGTTCAGCAACTGCTGGTTGTTTGGATCCATCATGTAATACACCTATTAGGAATTGTTAGAAGTAAGATCAGTAATTATAAGGGGGGAGGGTTTGTGAAAAATCATCATCAGGCAAAATAATAAAATGACTTCTCGATCTCGAAAAAGCATATGCCTGCCATACATGGTTCTCCTATTTCTGAAAATATTGACAATGAATTTCCAGGAATTTACAAAAACTATTTAATTCATATACTTCTAATACAAACATACATAACAACTAAATTATCAACAGCACTAAAAATTGGTCCGTATTTCTCAAAAAATATCACTTCCAATTATCTAAAAATTCAGGATGACTATAGCAATAGTTCTTGGACATGATTCTAAAAAGAATTCTAATGAGAAAACACAATCAACAAATTATTTTAAGACAATCTGTGAATCTAACTCCACCTGTATGTCATAATTAAAATGGTTATAGTAATAGATGAGTAAACTAGCTGCTAAGAACCAAGAGTTAGACATATGCTTCCTAAGGTATGAACTCCTTCCAATTGCAATTATCGAAAGACCATATATAGAGACAGAGTCAGGCTCTACTTACAACAACCTAGAATTAAACGATATACACTGTATTCTTTTACATAACACTGATTTTTTTTGTAACTAACATAAATATTGTGTTTCTTAAGAACAAAATTCTATTGTGTTCTTTAGAAATTCATACTATACTATTAAAGCCAAAATATTAAAAGTTTTGGTCCGCAAGTATCTGGGCCTGTTTACAGACCTCTTTATTTTATAACATATATTAATGGGTCTTTTTTATTATAGCTAAAACACATTTGAATGTTCTCATCAAAACATATTTTTGGGACCTATTTGGCTATTTATTTACAAGTCTTCTTTTGATGGACTGAATTATTATAAAGTTACTTAACATATCCAATAAAAAATATATTAATCGAATCACACCTATTAATAACTTAAAAGCCTATTTTAATTAAAAGACACATATTATTCTAACACATATGTATCTTCAGAATAAAATCAAATATTAAAACATACACAACAAAAGAACAAGTATTATAAGTCACCCGTGCATTGAACAGGTTATAAGCTAGTTCTTATGTGGTTCACAAAAAAAATATAGTACTATATATTTTGTAACTGAATAAATGTCTATATATTGTTTAATGAACATTGTTCTTAAAAATAACAATTATGCAATGTTTTTAATAAATATTGTGTCAAGCAAAAGAACACAGTGTATTGTATTATGCAGCAGAACACAGTGTTTATGTTTGTATATAAAATTTTCCTACAGAACACAGTGTCTTTTGTAAATCAGTTTTTTTTGGCAAAACACAATTTATTTCATTATTATTAAACCTAAAAATGAAAAAGAAAAAATTATGCAAAAAATGATAAAACACCATACTATGGTCTGCTAGAACATAAATTAGTTCACTTGGTTCGAAGAGGGAAAAATGGTTCTTAGGGGAACCTGGCCCTATATATAATAGGAAAAATTACAAGTATACATATAAATAAAATAAGAATTATGTAATAAGCTTTAGAAGCATGTTATAGATGCTCAGGCATAGGAATGATTAAATTGTTTGTTAGCTGGCAAAGAAATATTGTCGAGTTGTTTAGCTTCACCTTGTTGTCTATTCCACGGAATGAAGTGGTATAAGGGTTCGCATCATCAGCCTCATTGGTATGGTTATAAACAACATCTAAAATGACCTGTGGAAGTGGTAAGAAGGAAGTTTGAATCACAAAATTAAATCTAGAAAGGAACATAGACAGATATAGCAACAAAAAACTCCTAAATGGAGATTGACAAAACGCGCGCCATACCTCAATTCCTGAACCATGAAGAGCTTTAACCATCTCTTTAAACTCCCGAGAAGCTTTAAGAGGTCCTCCAGCAGAACTAGCATAGCGACTCATAGGAGCAAAGAAATTTATTGTAGAATAACCCCATGTGTTGAGCTTTACACATTAATATCCAAGCCAGCATGCAAACACAACAAATTTCCAATAAAACACGTGTCTGCTCAATTCTTGAGAATATAAGGTTAATAGCAAAATCTACGTGTCTGCTCAATTCTTGAGAATATAAGGTTGATAGCAAAATCTACATACAAGGAGCTTTCGAGAGGATAAACTTTTAGGTAGAGGGAGGGAGATGAAACTCTGGACCAGGTTACTTCCGATTTAGAAGGTTGTGTCAAATGGGGAGCTCTTGAGGAAGCACATTGCCTAAAGAGATCTAATCTAAGAATTTCATATTCAGAAGTAACTCTTATAGCTGAAAACGCCGTAAGTAGCTGAAAGTATCTCCCATCATATGGCACCCTTCTTCACATTTATATAAATTATACTACTAAAAATAGAGTTGACAAAAGGTTTGGGAACCATGGGTGGTTTGCCGCTTATGAGGGAGGGATAGAGAGGGATTTGGGTGTTTGGGGAGGGAGGATTACATTTGACAGTTTCACCAACGATTTGCTAGCCTAGTTTTATAGTCAATAAATATATCTGAAATTTACCATGTGATCCCGAGGATTAGGACGTCTCTGGAGTTCCATCTCATCATACTCAAAAACAGGAAGCAACTCAATTGCATTGATGCCGAGCTCCAAAAGATGGGGGATCTACAAAATGTTGGGAACATTAGGACAAATAATAAATGCACAAATGAGATTATATGGTTTTATGTCGCACAGTGAAAGGAACAAGATGATGCATTCTAATCGACACTTTTATGAATTTCGAAATTTTAACCATTAATTTGGAATACACAAATAGAACAAAGTTAGATACACAAAATCTATCTTTCAACTACTTTATTTCCAACTATTTGGTACTTTTTTTCACAGATAAAGCCAAAACAACTGCAACCCCATAGTTTTTTGTAATATAAAGCATACACTGCAAGCATACTTGTAATATAAAGCATATACCGCAAGAATACAAAAAAGTAATCTCCACATTTTTGACAGTTCATAATGTATATATACAACTGTGATGTCCTTTACGGATGTGGTTACAATTGTTGGTTTAAAATCAACAGATTCATACAATGCAACAAATTTAATAAACAGTGAAAGGATTAAAAAACATTTGAACAAAAAATGGAAGGCTGTAAGAAAACATTGAGGTTATAGAGATCATTATATTGTACCATATATAAAAGATATAACGAAATTAATTATTTCAATAAATGGTGATGATCCTAGTTTATGTTAGTTTATGTTGGTGTCGGTGATGGTGGGTGGTGATGATGATGGCTGTATAGGATAATATACATTACTACAGTAGTATCACATATACATACATATTATTCCGTATAGTAAATCAATATATAGTATGAGACTAACTAGAAGAGGTAATCTTACAGGGTTTGGTTTAATCAACTGCATCAAGTTGAGATGTAAATATCCTTTATTCCTTCAGAATAAATTCTACTACATCATCTGTGCCGAACGAGGTAATGAATTGTATACATGTAGCAATTACTTTTCATACAGCATTCTGAAATAATGAACAAAGACCATACTCTGAAATATAATGCCAGTGGTAAAGAGAAAGGAGAAAAAGAAAGTTGGTATCTCATATATTGATCCTCAAGGAGTGTGCTCAAACTAGACTACTGTTTAGATCTGAAGCAAAAGGCTTACCTTATCAATTAAACCAAGGTAGCTGCCTCGAATGTTTGGATCCAACCCACTTGATTCATCAGCTGTAAATGCACGTACATTCATTTCATAAATGACAAGATCTTTCTGCAAAGAAAATAGAACTAAAATTAATACTTACATTACCTATTACCTTATACGACACACACACACACACACACACACACACACACACACACTCACACATATATGAAGTTGAGTTGCAATCTTACATGAGAGGCTGTCAGCGATATTTTTAATATTCTAAACTGCAATATAGATAAAGCTAACTAAGCAAATCATGAATTAATATTCTAAACTACAATATAGATAAAGCTAACTAAGCAAATCATGCAGTTCACCTCGGGTATGTTTGGAATTTTGTAATTGTTTCCCCAATCAAATTGCAAGCCACTGAAGTCATAAGTTCCAAAAAACTTGGACATCTTATTGCTAACATCTCCAAAAATACGGCGTCCTTCAAGAAATTTTGCATAGGGATCAATTAGTAACAAGCTTCTGTCGAATCGATGACCTTGATGCCAAGCTGGAGGACCATCAATGTGATAACCATATAGGACGTTGCTCCGGGGTAGATCCTAGATTAAAATTTATTACCATGTGTTGCAAATATTACAAAACCTTGCAAAAGTATCCCCCAAGATGTACATACACACACAAATGGAGATTAGTAGTGCAACTGCAGATGTATCATCAAAATTAAACAATGATGCACTTCCTTAGCAGAGGCATTTTCAAAATATAATCAACACTATGGGTAGAAATTAACTCAAAGTCTATTAACAATAAGTAACTATAACCATTTTGCACAATGTACATGAATTTCATAAACAACAAAAGCAATGGCAAAGACATCTTAGTAATTTAACTAATTCCTTCAAAGTTCCATTAAAAAAAAAAAAAAATCTTCAAAGTTGATAATGATAACAAGAAATCACTATAATACGATCATGTTATTGCAGACACTTCATCACAAGCAACGCAGCTATTTCTTATTCAATATACATCATTCCAGGCTCAAAAGTTTTTACAACGGTGAGCTGTAAGCATAGGAAAACATTTTTTTTGGCCAGGCATATATAGTATTTGCAACTATAACATGAACAAATTTGGAAAAAATATATTTGGAACTCAAGATAACCTCAACATGTATGTGCCATATGTCTCCAGTTCTATTCACACGAGGATCCAAAATCACCTCGACCATTTCATCATCATCAGGGAAATCATGTGCACGCCTAAAACAAAACTGGTACTTGAATACAAATTTGGGAGATCAATATAAATGAATACTACTACAATAAAGCATTACATGCAGGATTAGAAAATAGTTGTACATTTATCTGATTTGCATATTTTTTTTTCCTAATACAATAAAACACTCTACTTAAGTTATGCGTCTTATTCTTATCATCTTATAATTGGGCAGCCTAATACCTAATTAGCTATTTTCGCCCTTTGATTAATGGATGTCTAAGCTTTTAGACTTCTAATTCAGAGTAAGAGTTTCAATTTGGGCTAATAATTTCCTTGAAACTTTATTCTTCTATATTTTTGTTAAATTTTTATGCATTAATTCTGATAAAAGTTGTTTAACCATTCAGACTTCTAATTAGTTTATGGTGGCATTCTCAGGATGTGTTTTCAGTTTTCCATAAAGCTTGAATACTTTGACTTCTGTTAACCTTGCTGCAAATGTATCACCAAATTATATACTGTATAAAATTCATCAGGTAGATCAATATTTAATCACAGAGGTCGAGATTGTTTCCGTGCATTGTCATATCCATAAAAATTAGTGTATGCCTCACATCAAAGTTGCAACAAGCAATCATTTTCCTTTCTTTTTTTCAAATGTTCTTCCAGGTCTGTTCCTTGCGAAATTCATACTACCAAAGTAGTAGAGAAATACAATAGGCTACTTCCATACCCAGTACGACTCAAAATTGAAGAAGCAAACCATATTTGCTGTATTAAAAATAAACTTGGATTTTTTAAGCAAGTAATAAAATAAAAAGTAAATCTACCTCTCAGGAAGAGACAAACAGAGTGTGACCGAAGTTGCATGCTGTGAAAAAATTGCGAAGTTGATTCCATTTTCTATTTCCGACACTCCAAGCGGATACGCCTGGCCTGGGGAAACCTTAAACTGCAAGCTGGGTTCTACCATTTCTATAGCTTTTTCCTAGACCAAGCATAAGCCATCAGAACATAAAGAGAAGGGAAATGAATTAATATTTGTTAGTTGAAATTGCTAGTTATAGAAGTCGAGGCATGATAAACTCTGCAGATTATAAAAAAAACAATTAATGAGTAAGAAAATAATGGTTGTAGGTTCATCAAATGCAATAGGAGTGAGAAAATACAGTATGTCACTAGTAAGAAGGGCTTCAATGTTGCTTCCATTTTGGTGGAAAAGTTTAGTTTACATAAGAATATTATAGAAATGAGAGCTGGACAACTGATCAATGCATAAAGTAACATATAAGCCTTCTTGTCAGCTAGAAGAGCTGCTGATAAGTGAGAAATTCTTAACGTTCTTCCATTGACATCAGTAATCAGCTTTGTTTTACATTAATTTGGACTTAATAATCATGCCAGTAGATTTTACGTAATTACAATTGAAGTTATCTATATTATTTTAATCAAATATACTAGAGGCCAGAAGACAAATCGGAAAGGGAGTGACAGGTACTTGGTTGAATGTAATCACCTCATGGCTACAATTACTAACGGGTGAGGGACCCACTAATAAGGATCCATCACATTTAGTGTCAATCCATCAACAGCATGCTAAAGTCTTTTATATGCTGAAGGGGATGATTACCAGGTCATAAACATGCCATCAAATTTAAAGGCAGGCACAAAGCAGTGAGCTTACGACCTTATAGGTATCCTCAATCACAGAAAGATGAGATTAAGGCTTTTATCTACTAGACATGGCATACATAGACATAAATATAATCTAGCAATCAAAAAGT
Source organism: Daucus carota subsp. sativus (assembly GCF_001625215.2). Taxonomy (NCBI): domain Eukaryota; kingdom Viridiplantae; phylum Streptophyta; class Magnoliopsida; order Apiales; family Apiaceae; genus Daucus; species Daucus carota. The sequence continues at coordinate 43,139,128 of NC_030385.2, read as the reverse complement.
TATTTTTCTAGTCCGATACTCCTTTTGGAAAGAATGACGGCCCATGGAGGTTTTGTGTGGACTACCAATACTCAAGCAAGATGATTGTAACTTATAAATACCTCATTCTGGCGATTGATAAATTTCCACCGCAAATAGATGTTTAGTAGAAAGGTTCAGAATGACACGGATGCTTCAGGTTCAAGAAAGATTACACATATGAGGCATTGCCTTTTCGTAGACAAGGACAAAGAAGAAGGGGAACAAGACTTGAAAACTGGATCAAGAGTATGAATTTGAAGCATTTGAGGATTTTAAAGATGAACACGACTTTGATGAAGATGATGGATGAAATTTTCACCACTAATAACGTTGGAAGACGGGAGCCTGGAATTTAGCCTATAAAACTTAAATTTTGAATATAAAATTTAACTTTATAGCCTATAAAACTTAAATTTTGAATTATAATATTTAACTTTAGTATCGTTTGTCCCTGTATAAGTATGATTTAATATATTATAAAGCGTATATTAAATTATTTTCACCCTTAAAAGCGTAATTTAATATCCTTCCATCTCAAAATAATAGTCTTGTTTTGATTTGACTTGGTCAAATTGACCAAATTTTGACCCACAATGTACATGTATTGTATAATTTAGATTTTTTATAAATTAGATCATTATAAAACATATTTGATCTACTTTAAGATGTATTTTTCAGTTTTTTAAAAGTTAATAAGTTATAAAAGAATAATTTTTTTTATTTACGGTCAAAATTTGGTCAATTTGACTGTTGAAAAGTCAAACAAGACTGTTATTTTGAGGTGGAGGGAGTATGTTATAAACCGATGTAAACTTATATATATCCCGAGTAATATTTCTAGAAAAAAATTATAAAATGCGCCTCGCTTTTGCGCTTTGCCCCTAGGCTCTAGGAGTTTTAGGCCTGAGGCGCCTATGCTCCGGGAAGTTTTGCGCCTCGGGTTCGCTTTGTGCCTTGATTCACTTTTGATAACATTGAGGGGTCCGAATAATTCATAAATGTTATCGTCAAGTTTTAATTTGTGGTAAACATGCATAAATGGGCCTGTTTCCATTTATTAGATACACGACCAACTATATATTGCCACCTAGAGTCTACCATTCTTCTTTTATATAGAAGTTCAAGTCTTCATATGCTTTATGAAAATAAGAAAGAAGTATTCCATTATCAACGAGGAACAGCACAGTGATTTTAGGTACGGATATCATACATGTTCTACACATTTCACTGTTTTAAGGCGAAGATGAGCACTACAAACACTCAAAACAAGATATATACCTCAACTACACGTTCTCCAGCGTGACGAGCTTGTACTCTAGTAGTTATCTGCTTTCCTTCTCTAACCTAAACCAAGATTCGTATCCGGATGTCAATTCTCAGAATGATCTATATATTAAAACAAAATTCAGTAAAAGCGAATCAAGAGCTCACTACCTTAGTGGAATTCTTTTGCCTAGATTTGCTTCTACTCAACCTCAACCTGTCATACATTTTCGATTAAAATGAATATAACCAAAACTCTTCACAAATAATTACACCGAAAGTAAAAACACTAGGCACGTAAGTGACTAGAATCCATAACTCAAACAATCATACTAATCAAACTATCAAACACAAAACAAGCACAACTCGGAAATCATAACTAACATCATTTACTCAATAAACTATAAACAAAGCAAATGATCACATGAGCAGCAAATGATTACATAAACTAAACTAAACCACAAATCAGCATAATACATTAAGAAGTATAACGAAACGATTACCTCGAAAACGATGAGAAAATCGAATTATCCGCATAATTACAACCAACGGAAGAAGAAATCAACTTCGTCGAAACAGAATCACAGAAAGGTGAATGAATCATATCTTTCTACAAAATCACTCTACTATTGTGATGGGATAAAAGCAGAGAGAATTGATAGGGAAATATATTATATACATACAGGTGAAATGTATGTATAGTTGAGAAGAGTAGAGTGGAGTAGAGAGCAGGGAATGATTAATGAAAAGTGGAGTTGTTTTTGGCAACTTTGGGATGGGGTTACGCTTTTGGGGTTCCAAGAAAATGAGGTGAGAAAAGCGTGATGCCTCCTTTCCTGTTGTTGTGCCACGTGAAGGGTAGCGTCAATTAGCATCTTCTATTGGACGCGTGTATTGGTTCTAACAACGGCATGTGAAATGGCATTGGCTCCTCATAATACATTAGATCAGCTGCGGACATGTTTATTTTTTTTTTTTGAAAAAATAATTCATTCGTTCTTGAGTTACCTGGTTTACTATTTAAGTTTCTGAATTAAAATAATCTGATATCTTAATTATAAAAAAGCATAATAAAAATTTTCTTGTCAAAAAATTGACTAGCTCTAGCCAATTTTTTATTAAAAAACGAAAAATCAAAACTTCATGGACTAGAATAAATTTTGATATGCTAATTAACTAGAGAATTCAAGAATAGGGGTGATAGGAAATTTTTGATGTCGGGTTCATAACATATACTCCGTAAAAAATATGCGGGTTAAGATGTTCTCGAGAGTGGAGACAATCTTGTGCAGACATGCCAGCTGCTGGATCCATTAACGGTGAAAGGTGGGCCGTGTCCGTAGTTGCTCTAATGGTCACTGTTAGATGGGCCTTTTCGATGAGAAAATTAACCCGATTTTGCTCAATTGTGTTTACAAAATCAAATCATTTTCAGTTTAGAGCCCGTTTAACCGAGTTTATAATTTATGACTAAAAACTTGACGTGACTTATGTAATAAATTAGAAATTTAAAATTTTTGTTGAATAATTATGATTTATTGATGATTTATGAATTATTAAAAATATATTAACACAAATCTATATACTTCTTAAAGCATGAGTCATTTTTTTAAGGCTGATATGGTAATTTCACATGCTCTTGGATCAACCCATTAAGCTCTGGATCGACCCAGCTTCTTCCTCATTCAAATTAACACAATGAAAAGATATTTCGGATATTTATGTGACCCGACCCGGATAATACTGGATATGCACCATGTTCATACCGTATCAGTAGCGCAGCATTGAATGCAATCCCTTCGATCAAGCCACTCATTACGAGCTCATTCAAATCATATCAGGATCATCATATTAGGATCATAATTTGAAAATAGCACTAATCACACATCCTTGAATCGTGCCACTAATCACGACGTCAATTTAGATTTAAGCTTTGCTACTTATTTGCATATGATATTCTTATTAGATCAAAGCAGATAAGTTGGATTTCACATTCGAAATCATTCTTTCTTCCACGCCTCTAATCGCGACGAGTATGTTTTCTTGCTTGGCTTTCGAACTGATTTGTGTTCTCGGTCGGATTTTGGTGTAGTACTATTGCTCTTGGCTTTCTTTACACATTAATTTCTCTATCCACGGACTTTGCTTTGCGCGTATTTACTATATTGTATAATCAAATTGTACTTATCTTGCACAAATCGCGTTGATCCGTGTATGCCTCAGGTAGTATCCGTCAAAGTCCTCTTGCGACGATGCTTCGACAAAGGATGATGTTTCGAAGTCAAAAAGAGAATAACACCATTGGCCGTGAAATAAGTCTGCACTATTTCCATCTTAATTTACAATATTTGCTACATTGTGTATATTTGTTCATTCTATTATTTTTGAACGGGTTCTGAAATTTGTTGTTTGAACGCTGCAGGTATCATAATCAGTACATGATTTTGTATTTAACGTGTTTGATAATTTGCTACAAAGAAAAGCTGAGAGATCCGTCCTCACGATTTCTATTGATTTCATGTTCCAGGAATTTGAGAAAAGGTTTGAACACTTTAGTGCAAATGAAAGATTTGTGTTGTGATATAGAAATTGGGATTATTTTTTTGAACATCATTTTTAACTCTCCGTTTTGGGATTTGTGTTGTGCAAAAAGTAATCTTAGTGTTTTGTTTTTTAATTCTTCTGGATTCAATTTATTTTGATTTTGTATAGAGGACATGATAATTTGTAATTAATTTTTTTAATTTTTTTTTCCATAATTTTCTTTCGTATTGATAGTGATTATGATGATGCATATATGTCCTCCATTGTATTTATTGAGCATCTTTTTGTTATTGAGTTTTCCTTACAACTGTTGAACAGAGATGATTCGTCCTGGCCACCATCGGATGCTCATCGTGTGAAGATTTGTATTCACTTTTCCTCAACATCTGCTTTATTGATCTAGACTTTTTGTTAACCTTTTATCGTGTGCCATTGTTTTTTGACAAGAGACACCGAGAATGAATATGACGCAATTTCCGTCCAGATACATGAATCTAGCCTGCTACAACTCATATGTGAATAGGGAAAAGTAGTCAAAATATATTTGATTTTCAATGATTTTGGCATTTATTATTACAATCTTTTTTTGTATAATATGTAGTGGTTTCGATATTCGGTACATTTAATTTTCAAATCTTGACTTTTTGTTATAATTTCAAATTAATGGAGTCTTTTTTCACTCCACAATTTTAGCTCTTAATAACGAAGTTTTTATATATTAGATTTTTAAATATTCGGATACATGGATCTAGACTGTTATAGCTCATGTGCAAACAGGGAAGTCAAGCTTTATTTGATTTCCACTGATTTTTACATTAATTACTAAAAAACTTTTTCACTTAATTTTTGCGGTTTCCATGTTCATTATATTCAAATTTCAAATCAAGACTTTTTGTTATAAAACAAATTAATAGAGTATTTTTTCCATTCCATAATTTTAGCTCTTGATAAGGAAGTTTTTATACATTCGAATTTTTAATGTTTGGATGCATGGGTCTAGCCTGCTATAACTCATATTTAAATAAGGAAAAATAGTCAAAGTTTATCTGATTTAACTGATTTTGGCCGTTATTATTACACTCCTTTTTTGTATAAAATATACTGGTTTCTATATTCAATACATTATATTTCCAAATCAATACTTTTAATTATAATTCCTAATCAATGGAACACTTTTTAACACCACAATTTTAGCTCTTGATAATAAAGTTTTTTTGTGTTAATTTTTTTAATATTTTCCGATACATGCATATACACTACTATAACTCATAGAAAGTAAGAAAACATAGTCAAATATAATTTGATTTCCACTTATTGTAGCATTTATTACTACAATATTTTTTCGTATAATTTGTGCGGTTTCTATTTTCACTATATTCAATTTTCAAATCGACTTTTTGTTATAATTTCCAATTAACGAAGTATTTCTTCACTCCACAATTTTAACTCTTGATAAGGAAGTTTCTATATATTAGACTTTTTAAATTTTCGGATACAAGAATCTAGCCTGCTATAACTTATATGTAAATAAGGAAACATAATCAAAATTTATTCGATTTTCAATGAAATTGGCATTTGTTATTACAATCCATTTTTGTATAAAATATAGTGGCTTCCATATACATTATATTCAATAAGCAAATCAATACTTTTTGTTATAATTTCAAATTAATTGAGTCTTTTCTCATTTTGAGATTAGCTCTTGATAAGGAAGTTTACATATACAAGATTTTTCAAACTTTCGATACATGTATCTGGATTGCTATAGCTTATATGCCAATAGAGAAGTCAAACTTCATTTGATTTCCACTGATATGACATTTATTATTACAATACGTTTTCGTTTACTTTATGCGGTGTCCATGTTCATTATATTCAATTTTAAAATCAAGATTTTTTTGTTATAATTGCATTATTAATAGAGTATCTTTTCACTCCATAATTTTAGCTCTTGATAAGTAAGTTTTTATATATTTGACTTTTTAAATTTTCGGATAAATAGGTCTAACCTGCTATAACTCAAATGTAAATAAAGAAAGGTAGTCAACGCTTATTTGATTTTCGCTGATTTTGACATTTATTATTACAATCCTTTTTTCTAATATATGTACTGGTTTTCATATTCACCACATTCAATTTTCAAATCTAGACTTTTTTTATATAATGTCATATCAATGCAACATTTTTTAACTCCACAATTTTAGTTCTTGATGATGAAGTGTTTATATATTAGATTTTTAAAATTTCCAAATATATGGATCTAGCAAGCTATAATTCATATGCAAATAAGAAAACGTAATCAAACTTAATTTAATTTTCATTAATTTTAGCATGTATTACTACAATGTTTTTTCGTATAATTTGTGCAGTTTCCATTTCACCACATTCAATTTTCAAATTAAGACTTTCAGTTATGGTTTTCGAATAATAAAGAATTTTTTCATTCAACAATTTTAACTTTTAATTAGGAAGTTTTTATATATTAAAAAATAAAAAAACAAAAATCATACTCGTGTGCGTAGCACGTGCCAAAATGCTATGAGTATATATTTATTTAAATAAAAATCTGATAAATGAGCATGTTGGAAGTTTAAATAACTTAACAATAAAAAATTTTACATACAGTAAATTATACAAATTATTATTTAATAATAGATCTATAAACTTATAAATTTTTAACTATATAAATAATGATTTAATAATAAATCTATAAACTTATAAATTTTTATTCCAAACATAAAAAATTATTATTATATTAAATATTTAGTTATATTAATGATACTAATGAAAAGTATATTCCGTTATAAAAACAATACAGAATCTATTCCATTATAAATATTTATCACGTATATCTTCTTATTATAAATTTTAAATATAGACAATAATTGTAGCATATAATTTTAGTAATGTAATTGAATTATGATCACATATGTATTCCTTTATTGATGTATTTTTTCAAGGTTAGTTATTCCATAACTTATTCATCAATTTTTATTAAGGACGGGAGGAAACTCTTTTATCAGCATATTCACCTTAATTTTATAATTAAAGATCGGATGGTAGCTTTATAATCTGCATAATCAGGTTAAATTTAAAATTATTTCTATTTCTAAATACAAAGATTTATATAGTCTGCGTCGTTATAATTTCTGTTGCGTGATTTTATTTTTTTTCAATCGAATCGTATATATTATCTTTAACATTTACAGCGTACTGATCTCCAATAACATAACACGATTATTTTGACTCTTACATGCGTTGCCTTTCATAACTCATATCTCATATCATATTGTTTGTTAATAAAAAATGTATAGCTTAACTATATAAAAAAAACAAAAAATCATACCCATGTGCGTAACACGGGCCAAAATGCTATGTGCATATTTTTATTTAAATAACTTAACAATAAATTTTCTTACATACAATCAATTATAATTTTTTGTTATTTTATTTAAAATACGAGGGGTCGCCGTTAGCCGACCCCAAATTTTTTTAATTATATAGCGATTACTATTTTCATGTCTTTTATAAATATTTTAGTCAAAATTATCAAATACTTTTATTTGTTTTAACTATACAAATAATGATTTAATAATAGATTTATAAACTTATAAATTTTTATACCAAACATAAAAAATTCTTATTATATTAAATATTTGGTTATATGAATGATACTAATGAAAAGTATATTCTGTTATAAAGACAATACAGAATCTATTCCATTATATATATTTATCACGTTTATCTTTTTATTATAAAATTTAAATATAGGCAATAATTGTAGCATATAATTTCAGTAATGTAACTGAATTATGATCACATATGTATTCCTTTATTGATGTATTCCTTCAAGGTTAGTTAATCCTTAACTTATTTATCAAATTTTATCAAGCAAGATAGGAAACTCTTTTATCAGCATATTCACCTTAATTTTATAATTAAGGATTAAGGAATGGATGGAAGCTTTATAATCTGCATAATCAGGTTAAGTTCAAAAATATTTCTGTTTCTAAATACAAAGATTTATATAGTCTGTGTCGTTATGATTTCTGTTGCGTGATTTTATTTTTTTTATTCGAATCATATATATTATCTTTAACATTTACAGCGTACTGATCGCCAATAATATAAAACGATTATTTTGACTCATACATACGTTGCCTTTCATAACTTATATCTCATATCATATTGTTTGTTAATAAAAAAATGTATAGCTTAAAAAAAAAAACAAAAAATCATACATATTTGTGTAGCACGGGCCAAAATGCTATGATGATATTTTCATTTAAATAACTTAACAATAAATTTTTTTACATACAATTAATTAAATTTTTTTGTTATTTTATTTAAGATACGAGGGGTCGCCGTTAGGCGGCCTCAAGAAATTTTAATTATATAGTCATTACTATTTTCATGTCTTTTATAAATATTTTGGTAAAAATTATCAAATATTTGTAATTATTTTAACTATATAAATAATAATTTAATAATATATCTATAAACTTATAAATTTCTATTCCAAACATCAAATATTTATTATTATATTAAATATTTGGTTATATTAATGATACTAATACAAAATATATTCCGTTATAAAAACAATACAGAATCTATTTCCTTATAAATATTTATCACGTATATCTTCTTATTATAAATTTTAAATATAGGCAATTATAATTGTAGCATAGTATTCCTTTATTAATGTATTCTTTCAAGGTTTTTTTTTTGAAACAGTATTTCTTCAAGGTTAGTTATTCCTTAACTTATTTATCAATTTTTTTTAAGGTAGGAAACTCTTTTATCAGCATATTCACCTTAATTTTATAATTAAGAAATGGATGGAAGCTTTATAATCTGCATAATAGGGTTAAGTTTAAAATTATTTCTGTTTCTAAATACATAGATTAATATAGTCTGCGTCTTTATAATTCTTGTTGTGTGATTTTATTGTTTTTCAATCAAATCATATATATTATCTTTAACATTTACAGCGTACTGATCGCCAATAACATAACACGATTATTTTGACTCTTATATGCGTTGCCTTTCATAACTTATATCCCATATCATATTATTTGTTAATAAAAAATGTATAGCTTATCTAGATAAAAAAACAAAAAATCATACCCATGTGCATAGCACGGGCCAAAATGCTATGAGCATATTTTCATTTAAATAACTTAATAATAAATTTTTTTACATACAATTAATTATAACTTTTTGTTATTTTATTTAAGATACGAGGGGTCGCCGTTAGGCGACCCCGAGAAATTTTAGTCATATAGTCATTACTATTTTCATGTCTTTTATAAATATTTTAAAAAAAATTACTTACTATTTTTATTATTATTTTATCTATACAAATAATGATTTAATAATAGATCTATAAACTTATAAACTTTTATTCAAAACATTATAAATTATCATTATATTAAATATTTGGTTATATTAAAAATATTTATCACGTATATCTGCTTATTATCAATTTTAAATATAGTCAATAATTGTAGCATATAATTTTAGTAATGTAACTGAATTATGACCACATATGTATTTCTTTATTGATGTATTCGTTTAAGGTTAATTATTTCTTAATCAATGTAATAATATTAATTAAGGAAGGAGAAGACTCTAGCGTCAGCATATTCATCTTAATTTTATAATTAAGAAATGAATGGAAGCTTTATAATCTGTATAATCAGGTTAAATTAATAATTATTTATGTTTCTAAATACAAAGATTTATATAGTCCGCGTCGTTATAATTTCTGTTGCGTGATTTTATTTTTTCAATCGAAATTCGTATATATTTTATCTTTAACATCTACAACGTACGGATCGTCAATAACATAACTCGAGTATTTTGACTATTACATACGTCGCCTTTCATAACTTATATCTCATATCATATTGTTTGTTAATAAAACATTTATAGGTTAACTAGATAAAAACAAATCATACCCGTGTGCGTAGCATGGGCCGAGATGCTATGAGCATATTTTTCTATAAATAAAAATTTGATAAATGAGCATATTTTCATTTAAATAACTTAACAATAAAATTTCTTGCATATAGTTTATTATAATTTTTTATTTATTTTATTTAAGATACGAGGGGTCGCCGTTAGGCGACCCCGAGAAATCTTAATTATATAGTCATTACTATTTTCATGAATTTTTTATAATATTTCAGAAACAATTACCTATTTTTTATTATTTTAACTATACAAACAATGATTTGATTATTGATCCATAAACTTATAAATTTTTATTCTGAACTTGAAATATTATTATTATATTAAATATTTGGTTATATCAATGATACTAATGAAAATCTATTCTGTTATAAAAATCAATACAGTATCTATTCCATATATATTTATAACGTATATCTTCTTACTATCAATTTTCGGTATAAACAGTAATTGTAGCATATAATTATAGTAATGTAACTGAATTATGACTACATATGTATTCCTTTATTGATGTTTAAGGTTAATTATTTTTTAACCTATTTATCAATTTTTATTAAGGTTGGGTGGAAACTCTATCATCAACATATTTACCTTAATTTAATACATAAGGAATGGATGAAAGATTTATAATATGGATAATCAGGTTAAGTTTATAATTATTTATGTTTCTAAATACAAAAATTTATATAGTCCGCGTTGTTATAAAATTTGTTGCGTGATTTTATTTTATTTTTCAATCGACATTCATATATATTATCTTTAACATCTACAACGTACTGATCGCCAATAACATAACTCGAGTATTTTAACTCTTACGTACGTGCCTTTCATAACTTATATTTCATATCATACTGTTTGTTAATAAAAAATGTATGGGTTAATTTGAGAAAAAAAAATAAAAAATCATACCCATGTGCGTAGCACAGGCCAAAATGCTAATAAATACGTTAAATTTTATGACTTAAAACGCATAAATAAGTAGTTTGACTGCGCCTATTACCCGTCAGATTTGGGGTTATTCACGACAGAAAGTAGAGGTTAAGTTGATAAAAAATCAAAGAATCAATACCCGTGTGCGTAGCACGGGCCAAAAAGGCTAGTAAAAATAATTTATGAGTAATTTATGATTTATGAGTAATTTTTGTAAAAAATAAAAAATAATCAAGTCACTGAAAAAATACCTCAAACTAACTTTTTAATTTAAGTTAGTTTCTGGCTTTGACTTTAAAACGACTTCTGAATATAAAGCTCGATTTTAAATCCAGAGAAATAGACTCTTAATTTTACAGATCATATAGAAATTAGTAGTACAAATATCTCATATTCAATTATTCTCTCTTTATTTACATGGTAAACCGTAAATCTAATTATTAAATACACAAGTCATCGTGGACGAATCTAGACATATTTGTTTTTTATCAGTTAACCCAGACATATTTGATTAGGAGGGAACTGCAGAAAAATCTAGAAACACACTTTTATATTAAAATTTCGATAGAGACATTTTTAGTTTTTTAATTTAAGAATTTTAATGATAAAAAAATAGATCCTGATTCCATCCCGTTACAAGATAAGCTCCAAACATCAGAATTTAAGTTTTCCACGCTCTCTAATGTTTTTTAAACCCTTTTCCAGTATACTTGACTTTTACACATACTGCATTAAAAAATATTTAATTCTACACATTAATTCTCATGCAAGCAATTCTGAATGATGATTCATTTTGAACACTTCTTAGTCGCAAAAGCTAAAACAGGTCACGTATCTGGACAGCAAATACTTGGTAAATTCTAAGATGGCTCGGCACGCTCTTGGAAAATTGTAAAAGAAAGACATAATCAATAAAGTCTGTGTGTTAATTAATTCCACGCTCTCACATAAAATGTCGGTCTTTTTTACTTAGTAAACAAACATGACTAGAGCCCTCCTCTTTGTGGACCCTTCTTAAAAATCCAACTTCAAAACAACTTGCATTTCGTCAAAACAAGTCCTTTTTGAACTTACCAAGAACCTCCCTTGAACTCTCTTAGAAAACACTTAGAACATCTTTATATAAGCACTCCAAGTCCGGAGAAATGAACATCTCTAGCTAAAAAACAGCAAACCATGGAAAATCGGAAACCGAAACTGAAACCGAAACCGGAACAGATGAGGTGCAAGAAGCACCCGAAGCACAAGCAAGCGCCTGGCGTTTGCGCAGTATGTCTAGCGGAAAGACTCTCTCGGCTGGCGTCTTCGAAGAAACCAATGAAGAGAGCATTGAGAACTCCGGATACTTCGTCGTCGTTGTCATCGTTATCGTCGTGTGATTCTTCGTCGAATGCTTCCTCATGCGCATCTCCGGTGAAAAGATCAGAGGGGAAAGGGTACGTGTCTTTCTTGAAAGTGAGTGGGAAGAATGTGATTCTTACGAAGAGTAGGTCAATGGAGTTTTATCCACCGAGGAAAGATCAAATGAACGATGAATTTCGGAAGAAGAAGGGGGGATTTTGGTCTAAATTAATTGGTTCGAGAAGCAAGAAAATGGATCATGAAGGTTTAATGCATTCGAAGACTACGAGGGAAAGATCATCTTCTGGAGTTCATTGAGGCAGATTTTTTCAGATTCTTTGTAATTGTTATTGTATATCTAGATTCTTTTATTTATATGTAGATTTGTAGTATTTACATCAGAGAAAACAAATGATCGAATATTTTCTCAGATTGTTACGTTACATGCATGTATTGTGTAGTGAGAAGTGAGCCTGGTGTTTTGGCTTAAGCTGATGAATTGCGAAAATCGAAATTCAATCACACTTTCAACTTAATGATACCAACTTGTCATATACTGATTATGTTTGGTTTGGTTTTATACTATATCGCTTGGTGAGACGTTGATACAGAAAAATTGTAAGACTGCTAGTATCTAACTTCGCCTCTTCATCCATTTACAGAGTGCTACAGAAGTATTTTGACGTTGATTACTAATTTAGTTTCTTGTTCTGATCGATCCGTTGATAATGAATTTTAGTATGCAAGTAGGATTGGTCTGGTTTAAGTTTGGTTTGCATATACTCCCTCCGTCCCAGTCATTTGTATATATACAAATGGTTGGGACACGAAGACCAAGAAATTGTGTAAGAAATGAGTAAAGTTAGATGAAAAGTGGGTATAGTGGTGGGACCTATTTATATTTAATAATAGATTTGAGATAGTGGAGGAATGTAGTGGGTGTAATAGTGTTTATATTATTATAAAATAGAGATAGTGGAGGAAGGTAGTTGGTGTAATGATATTTTATATTATAAAAGTTTACCACTTTTAAAATGTATACAATTGATGGGACGTCCCAAAAAGGAAACTGTATACAATTCACTGGGACGGAGGGAGTACATGCTGATCACAAAGTTGTATGAAAGGGAGGGGAAACAAGACTTTTAACACCGAGATTCTTTTTCTCCTCCGGAGATACTTGACTTGATTTATAAGTAACTTATAAGGGAATTATAAGAATTCACACTGACACTAATGTGAATTCTTCGATCTTCGTCTCTATCGATCATCTGGCACACCTTTCTTTAGTAGCACTTTTGTTTTGGTGACTTTTAGTAACACTTGTTGTTTTACATTACTTCCAACACTTGCTCCCACAACAGCGCAGAGACAAGAAAATCTTCCCTGATCCGTAAATTTGATCGGAGTGCACCTTTGTTAACTAGTACTCCCTCCGTCCCCTTTTACATGTCCACTTTGAAAAAAAAATTTGTCCCAAATTACTTGTCCACTTCTCTTTTCAAAGCAACTTTTTGTATGTTTTTTCAAAAAGTAACAACTTCCAATGTTTGACTAGCATATATATATACACAACTCTATCTAATTCATTACATTTATTAGGGATATGTATGAAAACAAGATATCCAACTAACATTTTCTTAAGATGCGTTTTTTTTCCAAAAGGGACAAGTAAAAAGGGACGGAGGGAGTAGTAGTCATGATGACGCCGCGTCAAGATGCAACCAAAGTGTTAGGAGTATTAAATTAGTTATAGGACCAATGCGAAAGCAGCAAGTATGATGGTACGGACAACTACATACAGAATGTAATGGTGAACTGGTGCTAGGCTGTTTTGTTCGCTGTGGCTGAGATTTGGTTTGTGGTCCTTATTTTTATGAAAAATACTAGATTTCGAATTTCTTTTATTATTATTTTTTCAAAATTTATTGATAATGTATAATTAATTCTACACGCTAATAATAATAAAAAAAAAGTTTCAATACATGTAAATTGGATAATTTTAGGCATTTGTCTGGGTCTGGACATAATTTGAGACTTCTAACATTACTCTTTTTATGCGGTTGGCGTTTGACTTTTGTGGTTTATGGTTTATGTATCATTTTCTATAGGTAGGTCGGTTTATTGTTTATATGTACTCTCTGTTTTTGTCTACTATTTAATACTCCCTCCGTCCCAGTCATTTGTATACAAATGGCTGGGACACGGAGACCAAGAAACTGTGTAAGAAATGAGTAAAGTTGGATGAAAAATAGGTATAATGGTGGGACCCATTCATATTTAATAATAGATTTGAGATAGTGGAGGAAAGTAGTGGGTGTAATAGTGTTTATATTATTATAAAAATGGAGATAGTGGAAGAAAGTAGTTGCTGAATTGATGTTTTATATTATAAAAGTTTACTACTTTTAGAATATATACAATTGATGGGACGTCCCAAAATAGGAACTGTATACAATTCATTGGGACGGAGGGAGTACTACTTATGTATTTTTTTCCCATACGAAGATTTTGAGACTGTTTTTAGCATGTATCGCAATTACCTAGATCTGATAGTACTCCCTCTGTCCTATAATAATAATAATAATAAGAGTCGTTTTGACTTTGACACATGATTTAAGATGTAAAAATACATATTTTTTATATATTAGTTTTAAATTTTTTTTCTGAATTAAAATATAGATATTAAATTTGTATTTGAGAAAAAAAATTGAAAAAAAATATGTCGAAGTATGTTTTTTGTACACCTCAAATTACGTATAAAAAATCAAAACGACTTTTATTATGAGACAAAAGGACTAATAGAATACTCCCTCCGTCCCAGTCATTTGTATACAAATGGTTGGGACACGGAGACCAAGAAATTGGATAAGAAATGAGGAAAGTTGGATGAAAAGTGGGTATAGTGGTGGGACCCATTTATATTTAATAATAGATTTGAGATAGTGGAGGAAAGTAGTGAGTGTAATAGGGTTTATATTATTATAAAATGGAGATAGTGGAAGAAAGTACTCCCTCCGTCCCAGCCAATTCTTTACGTTTGGTTTGGGCACGGAGGTTAAGAAATATGTATAAAGTAGTGGAAAAGAGGAAGAAAAGTGGATGAAGTGATGGGACCCATCAATTTTTAATGAATAAAAGAGAGATAGTGGAGTAAAAGTAGTGTGAAAAAGGAGTAAAAGTAGTGTGAAAATGGAGGAAAAGTTGGGAAGTAGTGGGACCCATTGACTATTTTTGGTAAGTTTTGGAAATGTAAAGAATTGGATAGGACATCCAAAAAAGGAAACTGTTTATATTATTATAAAATGGAGATAGTGGAAGAAAGTACTCCCTCCGTCCCAGCCAATTCTTTACGTTTGGTTTGGGCACGGAGGTTAAGAAATATGTATAAAGTAGTGGAAAAGAGGAAGAAAAATGGATGAAGTGATGGGACCCATCAATTTTTAATGAATAAAAGAGAGATAGTGGAGTAAAAGTAGTGTGAAAAAGGAGTAAAAGTAGTGTGAAAATGGAGGAAAAGTTGGGAAGTAGTGGGACCCATTGACTTTGGTAAGTTTTGGAATGTAAAGAATTGGATGAGACATCCAAAAAAGAAAACTGTAAAGAACTTGGTGGGACGGAGGGAGTAGTTGGTGAATTGATGTTTTATATTATAAAAGTTTACTACTTTTGGAATGTATACAATTAGTGGGACGTCTCAAAAAGGAAACTGTATACAATTTATTGGGACGGAGGGAGTAGTAAATTTCACAGCAGGACAGTTCGACAGCAATAGTTGCATTAATATTCTGCTACATGGGGTGGTTGAATACGAATTCCTCGCAATTTCCTGCACTGCAGGAGTGCAGGTATAACTTACAGGCTACAGCTAATGCAAGGTCAAAAGTTTATACGAGACTACAGTTGCCCAGTTCCCACGCAAGAAGATACAACAGAAGAAAATTACTCCTCCTTCCCATATTAATGGTCTCTAAATAAAAAATTTCATAATATCTATCCTCCTCTTTGTTCAATTTAATTTTATATTATTTTGATATTGATCATAACTAATTCACATAATTTTCAAAGTATATGGACCCGTATTAAACGAGTCTTCGAGATTATTATACATGAAATCAGGTTGGATGGACTCGTTCTTAATAAAATATGTGACTCTGAGATCATCAAGATCCATCTTTTAGTATTAACTAGTTGAGAAACCGCGCGTTGCGGCGGCCTATAAAAATTATATTAATGATTTAATATTAATTTTTGTAGAATGTAATTATTTTATGAATGTCTATAAAAAATATATTAATGATTAAAAATTAATATCTGTAGGATAAAATAAATTTTATATTATAAAATTTTTGATATAATACAAATACTAATATATAAAATTGCAAAATTGGATTATAATTCATGGTGAAAAAATGAAAATAAATTTCTACACGTAATTAACAATTTAAAGCACGACGAATCTTAATTTTATTTGTGTTTTTTTTTTGAAAAGTAATCATGTTCTTATATTGTTTTCCTTCAAATTTTTTTGGATTGATTGTGCACAAAAACATCTAACTTAAATCCGTTAGACAGCGGTCTATAACTACCCTTACGTGTAACAATTTTTATTTTTTAATATTGTATAAACAGCGTTCACTTGAAAGTCGCTTGAACGGAGCAAACACATAATGCATGAATAATATTTTCCAGTATACAAAGTAAATCATATAAAAATTAACAACAACAAACATGTCCGATGAACAAAACAAATATTATAAAAGAATAACCAACAAACATACATCACTCATAGTTAATTTATTGATATCATCCATCAAAATCATGTCAAGACTATTTTGAATTGTCGACTCCCACATAACGGTCTATAACTACTTTTGTTTAAAACAACCTTTATCTTTTTAATATAGTATAAACAACATTCACTTATCGTAGCTGCAGAAGAACGGCACCGTCGAGTTAGAAATCGAGCAAGAGAATTATCACCAGAGAGAGGTAAGATTGTGGTATTGAGAGAGAGTATGTTGTGTTTAGATGATCTAAAACCCTACAACTTATAGGGGTATTTATAGGTGCAGAGAGACTTGTGTGATACTTTTTCTTATAATTAAATAATCGGAAACAAAATCAGATTAAAACTTTCAAGCGGTTATATTCCATAAATAATGTAAAACAAAATCAGATTCTAAAACTTGCTTCTAATATATCCGAAACTAAAAAAGGTAGTTATAAATTCTGATATTTTTCATCCAAAAATTTCAGAAAATTAGAAAAATAGAACGGAGCGATGTGAGAGGCGCCACCTACACGCCCCTCGCTTCTCCTTTATATAAGTATATTGATGATTACTATTTATTATTAAAAATTTATATTAACTTGTATGAAAATTAATAGATTTATTTTATTAATTTAATATAAATAATATCAAACAGAAACAAGAAAATGAGAGGGAAAAACAATAACGATCTTTAGGGGACAAATATATAAGAACTAACCGGAGTGAATATCTGTTTATGATGTCATTCTATAAAATATATATGTGACAAACTAAAATACGTCTATTGAAAGAATGAAAAATATCTTCATTAAGTTTCGATATATCTTCGTTTATCTTCCTTCAAATATTAATCGGTCTTGCTTATTAAAGAAAAATGCTAATATCTTAGGAAAAAAAATGCCAAAACTCTCTTAAATTATATGCTAAACTCACTTTTTAGCTAAGGGGTTTGTATGGTTGGAGATGCTCTTAAACTTCAAAATATCTTCGTTTTATCTTCCTTCAAAATCTTAAACTCTTTTCCTCCATCTTTTTAGATAGTTTTATTATTTTGCTGTATGTATGAACTTATTATGTTTTATTTGTATTGCATTTTTTCAGGTATGCGAGTGGAAGATAGAATGGTAGTGGGACCTTTATGGGTGTTTTCTTATCGAACATTAAAGTTTTATTGTCTAATAAGTGTCTCCGGTCATCTCTGCATGTCCGAGGGTTAGATGATAAACTTTCTTGAACGAAAGGAACTCCTTACAGCGGCTTTTGTATTCTGATACAATTCGTTATACGAGAAAGTATCTTGTGACAAAAAAAATAAAAAATATTAATCGGTCTTGCTTATCGAAGAAAAATGTAATATCTTGAGAGAAGAAATGCCGAAACTCTCTTAAATTATATGTGGCATATTTTTTCATTAAATAAATTTGAACTCCATTTAAATCAATCTCACCAATAAAATCATTCTTAACCGGAGCATCAGCTATTTGGAAATATTTTTTTAAAAATAATTTGAAATACATTTTGTTATATCATCCTTATTTTATCTATTTATAAACAAATTCCCGAATAAATATCACCCATGCATGCACATCAACTTCGTTACTGTAACAATAATTTTGAAACCCAACGGCTCATGTTAATTCCGATCATCACTGCCCTCATCTCGCAATAGCCTCCTTCCACATCTCTCCCCCTCCGCTTTTCTATCCCCTCCTCCCACTCTCCCTTCTTCTACAAAAAAATAATAATTCCCCCATCTCATTTATCACAAAAATCATGTCCTCCCCACGCGAAGAGAACGTCTACAATGCCAAACTCGCAGAACAGGCCGAACGATACGAAGAGATGGTGGAGTACATGGAGAAGGTCTCCAACTCGTTGGCTGAATCGGAGGAGCTCAGCGTCGAGGAACGCAACCTCCTCTCTGTGGCCTACAAGAACGTGATTGGCGCTCGTCGTGCCTCGTGGAGGATCATTTCGTCGATTGAGCAGAAGGAGGAGAGCCGGGGGAATGAGGATCATGTTTCGGTGATCAAGGAGTATAGGTCGAAGATTGAGAAGGAGCTTTCGAATATATGTGATGGGATTCTCAAGCTGCTGGATGCGACACTCGTGCCTTCGGCTTCGTCGGGGGATTCGAAGGTGTTTTATTTGAAGATGAAGGGGGATTATCATCGGTATCTTGCGGAGTTTAGGACTGGAGGTGATCGGAAAGATGCTGCTGAGAGCACTCTCAATGCCTACAAAGCCGCTCAGGTAATTTTTTACACGTATTTGTGTTAGAATATAATATGATCCCGACACCTTGAGATTTTGAGAGAATTGGTCATTTAATATGATATCACACATCTTCGAGTGAGGGGAAATGTTAGAATATAATATATCCTGACATCTTGATATTTTGGGAGAATCGGTCACATCACAGTCTCTGGTGTTGAATGAAAGGGCTTATAGAAGTTTGTTGTGATCAAGATATAAATCTTCTTATAAGGCTCGTAAAATTGAAGTCTGAATAGTATAAGATCCTGTTGGAGCATTTTTCTAAACCTTACTTGACATTTTTTTGAAAAGGATGCTCAATTATGATCAATTCGAGTGAAATTTTAATGTAACTGGCACTCTACAGTCTACACTGCATGTGTTTTCAGCCGCAGCCTAAAGATTGTAGTATTGAGTTTTTAGCACTGCATATGGATGCCCTTGAATATGAAACTTTTGTTCTATTACAGGATATTGCAACTGCAGAACTAGCTCCAACACATCCAATTCGACTTGGCTTGGCTCTTAACTTCTCCGTGTTTTACTATGAGATTCTTAACTCACCAGACAGAGCTTGCAGTCTTGCTAAACAGGTGATCGAATGATTTTTGTTTTAATTTTGAATACAACATGTTCCATATTGATGTAGCAAAATCAGACATAAAAACAAAAATGCATATCATTTTCAAGAAAATAAACATAATTAACCCGGGAATATCTTAATGTACATGAAACTGTCTACCAAGTTGGAGATTTCATGCTGATGTTATTCTGTGAGTTGCATGACAGGCTTTTGATGAAGCGATCGCGGAACTAGACACCTTGGGTGAAGAATCCTACAAAGACAGTACATTGATTATGCAACTTCTCCGCGACAACCTCACTCTCTGGACATCTGATATGCAGGTTTAAAATTTTTTCCTTCTGAGATCTTTTAATCACTACCACATGGTCTAATGAAGAACGAAGCTAATCAGTTCTCGATCGATTATGAAATGCAGGATGATGGTCCAGATGAGATCAAGGAAGCCTCCTCGAAGCAGGAAGAAAAGAAAGAAGATGAACAGCAGCAGTGAGGATAGCTAGCCATCCTCAAATTAAAGCTCTTCTCCTTCTATCAGAAGAAGAGTACTATTTTCATATTTTTTGTGCCCCCTTTGAATTGTTTTAGTTATTAACTTAAGTACCATATGTTGATGCGCCACACTTGTTTTACCATCCAGATGTAACTCGGGTGGCTTATTAGATACCTTAGATTAATTCGTTATAAGCTAATCATATCCCTGAAATTTTATACGTTACTCGAACTGTTATGGTTTTTTAAGTTTATACTATAGTCACAGAAACTCTTGCTAACTACATTCTTATCTTTTATAACAAAAAGATGGCCCTATGTTCCTTGCACTTTTTAATTTGCAATCCCTTAGACACATATTTCAAGATAGAATATATGTTTACAAATAATTTTTTAATTTTTTTTATTCTATATAGAAATTTAAATTTTAAATTTTTTTTTCCTTGAAAAGAAAAGTTTAAAATAATTTATTAAATTAAAATTCATAACTCCGGATAAACAATTGAGATCCGCGACGGGAGTATATAGCAGGATATATGAACCAGAAAAAAAAAATCATTCTGACCCAACTTTTAAATTTAGCTAGCGGCCTCTAGATTGTTGGAACGGGCATATTTATAATATTTGTATGTAAAAACCGTAGTTATTTAAAAAAATTAAAAGATGAAGGTTTTTTTTTTGATTAAATATGAATGTTAATAATTTATTGATTTACTTTTACAAGAATGAAGATAATTAGCTACTTCGCTCATTGAAGCATTCCCTTTTTTGGGCTATGCTTTTGTGGGCTTTTCTTCTTGTCATTTAAACATTTGATTATCTAGGCTTCCGGCAGGCCGCAGTGTACAGATATTCAGAAATACACAAAATATGGTAAGTATTTTGTTTCATTTTCATATTATCATATTTTGTGTATCTTGTATATTTGTTTAATATTATAACAATTGTTTTAATTATTATTACATACTTTTTTATTAAATATATCATATTTTTATTAATATAGATTGAATTTTTTAAAATTTATTTTAATTGTATTTTTAAAATTAATAACAAATATAATAATAGTTATAGTCAATATCATCGGAGAATTAATAATTATTTGTTTTTAATATAAATTATTACTATAAATTTTAACGTAAATACAAAAATATTATTTTTACTATAAATAATCCTAGTGGATTATAAAATTTTAGTGATTCAATAATTTTTAACTAATCATACTATAGCTAATAATTTTAGTTCATTCTGTTGAAGAGGTTCAGGGAAAGATGAAAGGATAAGAAGAGAACAATAATTGCTATGTCTTGCATAATAATTAACACTCATCCTATCGAAAGAATAGAGAATTCATAACAATGCGATGTCCTAAACATCCGATAAGTATCGGATAAGTATCTTGAAAATTCAGCGGTGTGAATGTGTTAAAAAAAATCCCATTAAAACAGGCAGCGCTGAGGACCGAGGACAGGAGGTATATATGTCAACAATGTTGGAGATAAAAATTTTGATCAATTAAAATATGGAAACTTCTCGTCTTGAAAGCCTCAAAAAGTCTTGAAAGCCACAAAAAGCACTTCCTAGTTCCTGCTACTCACCCACATTATTGGATGAACCAAATCATAATCATGCATGCTACATGCAACCATTATGCAACCATTTTAATATAAAATACTAGAAATACTAGTACTAATATAAGATATACTTGACGTTGAGTAGCGTTCTCAAATTCTTCATCTAAAGATCTTGTTTCTTTCCGTAAGTTAGTTCCGAGTCTTCTGACTAATACTACTAACTTGTGTCACTGAAGATAAATCCAGCTCTGCCATCTTTATCTTCTCCACACGCAGCCCTGGCGTCTGCCTTATCACCATTTTTCCCGTACTTATCTCAACTATGATAAATAGTTAAATACCCTGAAATATATACTCTCTGCAATCTGCATAACGATATATAGTGAGTTCTAAATATTTTTTAGAATAAATATATAGATGTTTAGTTATTTATTCAAAAATAAAATATTTTTATAAATAAATTTTAATATTATATATTGTAAAAAATATAAAATATGATAACACAAGAAATTACAGTGTAAGATATCAAAACAGAAAGTGTAAAAGTTTAGATGGGAGTTGTTGATACATACGGAAATAATCCCCCTTCATTGATGTAGTCCTACTTGCCTGAGTACCATTTATCTAGACAGTTTGTATCAACAGACCTCTTTAATGAGTGGTCGTTTGGACAGTTGGTCGAAAATTAAAATATACTACTAATACTGTATCAATAAATCTCATTAAATGGTTGGTTGTTTGATCGCAAATCAGAAATAATTGAAAACATATGATAGGATAAAATATTAAGTGATTTGAAATTGGGTCTAATTGGCAATCGTTTTCTGTCAGACAAAAAAAATTCACATTAAATCGATACTGCCACATGGAACTAACTTTTCAGTAAAACTTACTTAATTTATCATATTTTTCATAAATAAAATTCTATTTTAAGAAGGAAAATGTGTAGTAACAATATTATTATTTTGAAAAATAATGATTTATTAAATATGAGTATATTAAAATCTTTAAATATTGACATTCAAAAATAAGTATGTATATATTATGTACATATATTGCGTAAATAAATTTTGAATTTTAAAATAGGAGAGACAAACATGATCAATGTCATTTTCAAACTCTACTATGGGATATATATCAATTCCGAGGTCAGTTAAATATAAATTTAGTGATGCCTGGAGTTTTGGAATCCGATTATTGAATTCTATTAATATTAATTTATTTGAACCGTATATATATTAAATTCTAAATTATATATTAAAATATGAGAATTTTAAATCTTATTTTTTATTGACTTATAAATAAGAGAAAAAACATTTTTAAATCAATCTATACGTTATTTTAATATATAAGAAAATCGTTAAATATCAGTTAATTACAAGGCTTATATGGGACAGTTGCCCCATTTGCAATTGAATTTTAATTTATTTGTAATAATTTGGATATATATATTAGATACTATTAGTTGCTCTAGTATATCTATAAAAAAAAAAATTATGCCCACATATTACCGTCCAAATAGAAGCATACATATAGAGAGGAGCAGATTAGATCTAGAAAGTCTCATGTATGAATCAATTTGCGATTTGAAATATATATGATATGATAACAGTACTGGCTTATCATAATATAATACAGAGTACAACGTGCTATATATGTACGCGAATCATATTAGAAAAATATCGTATCAATACTAACATTGACACTAGTTATTAAATTGAAAGGTTAGTTGCAGGCGGCAGCCTCCCAGTTTCATTTACTTTCATCCTTCTTATACAAATTTAAGAAATTTATGCATTTCAACCCAGCTATTCGCAAGACAGAGACACCGTATCTGCCTATTACTAAAAAGTGATTTATTTCCAATATTTTAGACTGCAGAATGTATTTGAAATTGTTCGAATTTTTAGTTTATAGTGTTAACGTGTACAGTGGCGGATCTGACTATTAAGTTAAGGGGGGTCAATTTTTTTGTAAAAAAAATTAAAAGGGGTCACAAAAAAATTAAGGAGAGTCAATTTTAATTTTACAACCTAAAAATATGTATAATATTAACAAACAAAAAAATTAAGGGGGGTCAGTTGCCCCCTCTTGCCCCTTCTAAGATCCGCCTCTGAACGTGTACACGCGGGTCAGACTTATTTCCAACAATATTATAATACAAATCTAAGTATTTTATATCCAATTTGGAAACATATGCAAAAGAAAAATGTTATTTAAATATTCTAAATAATTTTTTCAAAAAAATCAAATAACAAACAAAATGACCTCTGTATACACACGTCATTCAAAAGTTTTTTTTTTAATCTGAAATCCAGATTGGATATTTAAAATTACTCGTTTCAAGCACTTTAACATTTCTCTTTCAATTATGAGTAAAATATCATAAATAAATTATATTTATAAACACCGTCAAAAATAATTGAAGTATATAATATCAAAAGACTCTATTACTTATAGTATATTATTATTTTCCTAGTTACTTAGCCATTTGTTTTTGATTGCAACTAATCTGGATTTAGCATTTCTCTTTTGTTTGATGCTCCGTTTAAAATAATCCTACAGCATAGCCTCATCTTATATTCGTGGTTTCATCTCTGTTCTCACCTAACCATTTATGCACACAAACACACAAGAACATATGCAATTATTAGGCCATGAAAGATTCAACTTAGTTTAACTTGTGAGGAATGCTAAGCATGTTCAATTAAAAATAGCAACTACCGTAGAATGCAAGTGCAATAAAATATTAAAAAACACCAGCTTAGATCGAAGTCTCAAGTCTCAACTTTGTACGAAAATAATTAGCACTAATAAAAGGGGTTTGTACGACAAGTTGAGTAGGATAAGCTTATCACTTTGATTTCTTGGATCTCATATGGTCCACCCCACAAACAGAAATTCTTAGCTTGCACGAAAGTACATGCAGTAAAAGGTTCGATCTCGATCCAATTGCACATGATCATTTAATTTCTGAATCTCTCTAAAATTTCTGAATCTCTCTCTGAAGATTCTTGACATTTTAATATTCATTTTAATATATGTTCTATAATTTGATTTAATTAAACATAAAACGTCGTGAACTACTGAGCAATAATTTGTAATCATTGAGTGTTTTTATATTGAGTAGGCTGAAATATCACATCAAAGTGATTATCGTGGTACCTGTTCCTTTTATATGCATATTATATATTTATACACTCTATGTGTATAAGTAACTTGTAGTCCTATCACACGGATAAACTAGCTGCGGGTATAAATGAACAAACATGTCTGTGAATAAAATTTTATTTGATCATTTAAATGAACTCATTTATACTCATTTTAAAATTTTAATTATATATATAAACATTTGTTCGGTTAGTTAATAAATTTAAGTCAAGTTTTTTTGTGGACAATTCGAATTCAACATGTTCAATTTAAGACTGCCTCGACTACGGTAGAAACTTGAGTGACTGAACTCGACTCGTATAAAGATTCTATACATAACGTAAAATTTAAATATTTCAAGTGACTACAAAATTTAGACATGAAATACGAAATAGCAAAATAAAGCTCAAGTTGAATGCGGTTTTGCAGTTTTCGAAATCAGACTTCCAAAATTAGTATATTAGCTGCCATTTCTCTATTTTTCAATCTTCGCTTCATCAACTATTAAGTCCATTCGCTTTTCCATATTCTCTCATGTTTATTTTTTTTATAATAAAATCAAGATTCTATATTTTTTGGTGAGTTCTTGTTAAATAATTTGTGATAAGGATTGTTAGTCATGCCTATTTTTTTTTTATATTAGTGTTATATATTAAAATATTTTTCTGTGACTTATTATAGATTTCGACTTGTATGATATTGTTGATGATCCGTAAGACTTGCATCAAATATGACATGGTGATAAATATCGGAAGAGCTCGCTTTTCGCAACAAAAAAAATTCATATTAAGGGACATGTGTTGCCCTGGTTTCGGTTGATGAAACTTATAGTTTTGAAATGATACTTATATAAAGTCTAATTATGATGCTATTATATTTGCTACTTATATGTGTTGAATTACTCGACACACAATTGTAATACGTTTTGGAATGAAGAGTTTAGATATTTTATGTGTTAAGTGATCCGGAACAAAATGTTAGCTCATTCTTTATTTTACAATCAAGTTGTAATCGATAATTTAGGAATTTGTCTCGAGTGCGTCCCAAAATTTTAATGAATTCTTCGTTTTTATCGAAAAAAGGATATATATATATATATATATATATATATATATATATATATATATATATATATATATATATATATATATATATATATATATATATATATATATATATATATATATATATATATATATTAATTAACACGAAATATTATACTTTAGAATTTATAAATTAAAATTTGTCAAATTAAAAACATATGAATAGTGTAGGGACAACACATGTGGAGTGGGCTCAAATTTGACGCAATTCAAATTGCACTCGTATATCCTGGTGATGTTGAATGTCACTTTAATTCGGCTATAAATTTAAATCAACTCGAACTTTTTGATAAAAAGGATTAAACTTAATTTGGATAAAACTGAGTTTAGCACTACAAGTGTTCTTTTAAAGAAGTTACTATTCTTTTCATTAGAAATTTTATAAGAAACGGAAGGGATTTTATAAAATATAAAAATAAAATTTCAATATATTTAATACCGCCGAAAAGTTTTGTTCTAAAGATGAATGAATATGAATGTTTATTTATCGTATATTTGTTTGGTACAAGGTCACATAACAGATAAGAATGAGTAGACTATTTGTCGCTTTTCTTTTATTTTACTTCGTTAGACTTGTTTAGCGGCTTGAATGAGTCAGTATTTTAGGAAAATACAGCACATACACTTGTGTAATCCTATTTGACCAAAGTTTATACGAGATACATGAATCAGAGCGGGCGTGGATGGACAATATCCGCAATCGCATGGGCTTTCGAAAATAAAGGATTAAACTTAATAATTATTTATTATAATTATTATTAAATTTTATCTATTGTTGATTTTAACTGATCTTAATCATATAAGTTGATAAATTAAATTTTAATTGTTAATTTACGTTGTAAAAAAAAATTAAAAAATACATCAATGATTCGATATGCAAGAAATATTCCATTTAAATGATTTTTAAATTTATTTATGATGCATTTTGATAGTTTATTTTATTTAAAAACTATAATACTTAAATTTTATGTAAAAATAAAAAATCTAATTTCATTTAGCAAAAAAAATAATCTAATTTTGAGATTTCATTAGGGCAAATTGGTTTGGCCCGCCCCTCAATCATAGAAATATATATAGACCCTCTCACTGTCTGCTAAAAGGTGAGAGAGTGCTGACGCTTTGTACATATCTATAGTAATAGTGGTGGGTGAATGAATTAATCATGTATGGCCTCTTGCACCGAAAGTCATCATCGTCCTTACTCATTTCCGGCAAAAGAATATAATTTAACCCGTCACTCTTGACCGGAGATAATTTTCCCGTCGTCTTGGGTATTGTGGATGGTTTTTTTATTTGAAATAATTTTTTTTGGAACGTTTCACTCAATTATATATATTTTTAAAATAACAGAATTTTTAGATATAAAATTTTAATTACATCCACTAGTTTTTTCTACTACACTCATCTTACCTATTAAATATTAGTTGATCTTGTCTCTTTATCGATTTTTCTTATTTTTTTCCACTGATTACACTCACTTCTTACCTTAAATTTTCGTTGATGATATAATTTTATCAAAAAAAAAATTCTTATATTTTTCCGCTAAACTAAATTTTTCTTAACCTTGCCCGATCCATTTGTATACAACTCGACGGGCGCACGGAGCAAGCTTTAGATAATGATTCAGCGTGAAAAAGTATGAAAAGATGATCCAGTGAGGTCATCAGGTTGATATAACGACTTCTGTAGATGTTTGTTAAACTTAAAAGTAAGATTTTGTAAGCTTCGGATGATATTTTTCTTAGGATGACAAAAATTTTAGATTAAATTTGTTATTTCGGATCCTTGAATTCATGTTTCGATTTTATTGATTTAATATCCGATTAAATACAAATTATTTGGCTGTCCAGAAATATTATCTGTTAAATGGAATATGAACAAGTTACAACATTTTTGTTAAACTATTTAGTTTAATATGTAGAGACAGATTCTGTAAAACAAAAATTTAGTCATCATTAAACTAAAAAATTGAGTATATTATATTTAGGACTACCGCCGAATTTTCGTGAAAAATAGTTTTTCAATAAAATAAAATGAAAGTAAATGCCTAACTAAAATAATATGGAGATATTTTAAAATTATAACAAATTATCCGCTGTTTTTATGACAAAAAGAAAAATGTCTCTCTTATAAAAATTGTGAATATTTTGCTTATTGCATTGGCAGTGACTAGTGATCCGACCCAAAATATAATCATTAAGAATCTGAATTTCAATATTTTATTTAATGCAAACTAAGACATATGATTAGCGTGATTTCTCAAACGTAATTATTTCACTATTCCTAAATTTCATTGTGAGAACTATATCCATTATCAGCCTATCAACTTTAACACACATGTGAGACACATTATTTTAGTTGGACAACCTTTGTACCATGAGACAGCTATGACACATGCATTGTTTGTTATAACATGTATTAATTTGATTCTTTATTTCTAGACTAACAGTGTTTTCATTTCCAGATTAGCAGCCTCTCCTAATTTAGTCCTTGCTCTGCGGATCCAAATTTGGACGATGATGTCTACAAGGTTCTCAAGTGGATCTGTCTTATTTTTTAATCTCAACTTACATAATTTATAGTGACATTATACATTGTATATTACGTATTATGAGGGTGACAAAATTAGTTTACCTGTTAATCGTGTTAATTTAATTAATTAATCATTCATTATACAGGAAAAGTCTAACAACCTCAATAATCATTAGAGTATAGCAACTACTACTTCATATTAGGTGTACTGACTGACTGAAAATTAAGATGCTGCCGCAGCCTGGTGCATGAGATAAATTTCCAGCTATTGTAATTACTAGGAGTAATTATTATGGATCGATTTGCCATTATAATAGTTTAATATAATAGGGTTTCTTTACGCCTAGATAATTATTAAAGATCGACGAGTCTCGTTACCTTTAGAGCGAAAATTCTACAAGAACCAGATGCCTCAATGAATTCTATTTTTATTCTCCGTAAATAAGTCTTCATAAATAAATATATGCAATTCATAATCTGAAATTTGAAATTTGGTAATAATTACTGGTAGTTCCTTATAAATAAAAGAGATATATAAATTTTACGTTAAAAGATATAAAAATTTTACGTTGGAAGATATATAAATTCTATGTCAAAATTAAACTATAATCGTATTCATGTATTTAGTTATATACATTAAATTAATTTGCTGTGAAACACACTACGCATCTTATAAATATCTTAATCATTGGTACTAATGATAATTAAAAAGCTTCAAAAAGTAGCATGTAATATAAAAAGATAAGTGTATTATCAACTATCAAATTTTTATCACAGCTACAATTCAACGTCTTTTAAGTAACGTACAATAATAATCTAAAACACAGTATGAAAAAAAACAAAAGGTAAGGTAAGACATTTTTTAATCCCATCCAGCTAACTCTGTAACTAACCTTCAAAGTCGGAGATCAAAACTACCCAAGACTTCATTTGTTTTTTATAATATAAATAATTGACCCAGGGTTGATCCCTTGCAAGGGTGGCAGACTTGTAAAGTAACCCCACCTTGTACAACACGAGGACGGTGATTTTTTTCCATCTAATTTTGCATGTTGATGAATTAAAGAATAATAAACTTGATAAATCTACAGAAATTTGTTTATCTTTATAAAAAGTAGCAAGTATTTTGATAAATATGTACAGAAATAAATATAACAAAGCAGAAAAATTATTGAGCTAAAAACTTGATGATCCTAATAAAATATTTTTGGATTTGAATTTTTTACACAAATTAATTATAATAAAACAAAAAATTTAATGAGCTAAGAACTTGACATCACATGATGTGATAAAATTTCCTCAGCATTTAGATTTTTACTCGTGCATTATCGTACTGATCTTAATAGTGTCATCACAGGGCCTATAAATTGAGGGCACTCCTCATAATATTTTCATAATATACTCATATTTCACAATATTTACCAAAATACTATTAGAGTTCTAGCCATGTCTGCATCTTTCTCAAATGCTTCAATGGTAATACATTTATTTAAGTAATATTGTATCTGCATAGGTGACAAGATCATGCTTATTGTTGATCGGTATTAAATATTGTTGCATGCATTTTGTTTTTACAGATTCTGGAGGAAGAGCGGAGGTTTGAAGCAGAGGTAGCTGAGGTGCAAGCATGGTGGAACTCTGACAGATTCAGGCTCACTCGCCGTCCTTATTCAGCCCGGGACGTGGTCTCGCTCCGCGGTGACCTGAAGCTAAGCTATCCCTCTGATGAGCTAGCCAAGAAGCTGTGGAGGACCCTGAAGGCACACCAAGCCAATGGCACAACTTCAAGGACTTTTGGAGCACTTGACCCTGTCCAAGTGACTATGATGGCCAAGCATTTGGACTCAATTTACGTGTCTGGATGGCAATGCTCGTCGACTCATACCTCCACCAATGAGCCTGGCCCGGACCTGGCGGACTATCCTTATGATACTGTGCCTAATAAGGTGGAACACCTCTTTATGGCTCAGCTGTATCATGACAGGAAGCAGAGAGAGGCGCGGATGAGTTTGAGCCGTGAGGAGAGGGCTAAAACGCCTTTTATTGATTACTTGAAGCCTATCATTGCTGATGGTGACACGGGGTTTGGGGGCGCCACGGCTACTGTCAAGATGTGCAAGCTCTTTGTGGAGCGTGGTGCTGCTGGTGTGCATATTGAAGATCAGTCCTCTGTGACTAAGAAATGTGGGCACATGGCTGGGAAAGTGCTTGTTTCTGTGAGTGAGCATATTAATAGGCTTGTTGCAGCACGGTTGCAATTCGATGTGATGGGGACTGAGACTGTTTTGGTGGCCAGGACTGATGCTGTGGGAGCTACTTTGATCCAGTCAAATATTGACACCAGGGATCATCAGTTTATTTTGGGGGTGACTAACCCGAATCTTAAGGGTAAAGGCCTGGCTGAACTCCTGGAAGCTGCAATGGGTGCTGGGAAAAGCGCGCCTGAGCTTCAAGCTATTGAGGATAAGTGGCTGGCGATGGCTGAATTGAAGACCTTTTCGGATTGTGTTGTGGATGCCATCAAGAATCTGAATGTTGGGGAGGCTGAGAAGAGGAGGAGATTGAATGAATGGATGAACTGTGCAAGTTTTGACAAGTGTTTGTCAAATGTACAAGGCCGCGAGATTGCTGAGAGATTGGGCCTTGTCAATCTGTTCTGGGACTGGGATTTGCCTAGAACCAGAGAAGGTTTCTACAGGTTTCAAGGGTCTGTGAGTGCTGCAGTTGTCCGCGGCTGGGCTTTTGCACCTATCTGTGACCTTATTTGGATGGAAACGGCCAGCCCTGACTACGACGAGTGCTCAGAGTTTGCACAGGGGATGAAATTGGTCGTACCTGAAACCATGTTGGCGTATAATCTGTCCCCTTCATTTAACTGGGATGCATCAGGCATGACTGACCAGCAAATGATGGATTTCATTCCAAGGATCGCGAAGCTAGGCTATTGTTGGCAGTTCATAACACTTGCTGGTTTCCACGCGGACGCTTTGATTGTGGACACTTTTGCCAAGGACTATGCAAAGAGGGGAATGCTGGCTTATGTTGAGAAGATCCAAAGAGAGGAAAGGAAACATGGTGTTGATACCCTGGCTCATCAGAAATGGTCCGGTGCTAATTACTACGACAAGGTTCTCAGGACTGTCCAGGGAGGCATCACTTCCACCGCTGCCATGGGCAAAGGTACATCTATCATTTGATCATTAACATAAATAACTATAAAATTTTAACTGATGTAAAACCGCGGTTGTTGCAGGAGTCACTGAGGATCAATTCGGAGAAACATGGACCAGGTCCGGGGCTACAAACATGGGCGGCAGCGCTGTGGTGATTGCAAAGTCAAGAATGTGAGACGCATTGTCTAATCCAGGGGTGGTGGAAAAGCAGCTTGGGAAATTATTTTATGTGCTTTGAATTTGTAATCATGTGTTTCAATAAGTAAATTATGGTCATTTGTAATTTTTGCTACCAAAGCTTCTTTTTTAAAGAAAAAAATGTCGGTTGTTCAAGCTTGTTCAAACCCTGTTCTTCATTTGGTCATGAAACATGTGTACGATCTTCACTGTTTTGCTTTCAATCAGCCAGCTTTTCCATACAGATGTCAAAATATAATTATGAGCCTGTCTGAAATTCACTATTATCTGATAAGAGGGTTCACAACCCAAAGTAAAGTCCACAGTATGGATAATAATGTGACTAATTATAGGCCCTCAGATAGTGGAATTCTTTGCCCCACAACCTCAAGCCTGAGATAATTTCTCCACATGTCTCCATGTTCCTCGTGCTAATAATTCTACAACAAACTTTAATGGAATTATTGATCTCATCCAGCTTGTTTCTTGAATCTTGAATCTTGGATCATCAATTATTAGTCTTTCTCTTACTGTACCATCTTTAGGGTGAATGAAAAAGGTTATCAATCCGCGGTAAGTGTAGGCCTTGGATTAGTGATCAAGTCCCGGAGAAGGGTGTTTTTGCAGGGTAATTGCCCGAATTCAGGTTCAGACATCGGTCTTGTAAGAAGGGAAATTTTTTCATAATGTAAGATGATTATGGTGCAGGCAAATGTAAATATTGGAGATCTTTTCTATATATATAGCGGATTGAAAAGAAAAATTTTATAATGACGTCTTCCCCACCTCTAGTGCAAAAACTAGCAGCTGATCCTGCAACAAATAAGAATGCACAGAGCAGTGTAACTTGCGTTTACCAGGCGTATATTGGAGGTTGTTGGCGAAGCATTACTGTTTTATGGACCAAGAACATGATGAACTATTCGTTAATCATGTCTGTGGATAGTATGGAAACTGATCACCATCAAACCTGCAAAGTTGAATTAAAGCCTTGGCATTTTTGGTCGAGGAAAGGGTACAAATCTATTAACGTAGACGGTTACCAGGTGGATGCATATTGGGATTTTCGGTCTGCTAGATTTTCTGGAAGTCCTGAGCCTTTCTCAGATTATTATGTAGCAATAGTTTCAGAGGAAGAGGTGGTGTTATTATTAGGGGATTTGAAGAAGAAGGCTTATAAGAAGACTAAATCAAGGCCTGCTTTACATGATGCATTTCTGTTTTACAAAAAGGAACATGTGTTCGGTAAGAAGAATTTTGCAACACGAGCAGCATTTGATCAGACAGCAAAGGAACATGACATTGTCGTTGAAGGCTCAACATCGGGGCCTAAAGATCCTGAAATGTGGATCAGTGTTGATGGGATCGTGCTTGTCAATATCAAGAACTTGCAATGGAAGTTCAGGGGAAACGAGACCATCACAATAAATAAGCAGGCAGTTCAGGTTTATTGGGATGTCTATGGATGGTTATTTTGTGACCCGGGGTCTAATCACGGATTGTTTATATTCAAGCCTTCTGTAACAGAACACGAGGGCGACAAAGATGCCAATGGTAGTGCTCACGGTAATGGCAGTGATTGCAGCGGGGATAGCATGTATTACTCTACCGTAGGACATTCAAAAGAAACACAATTTTGCCTTTTTCTTTATGCTTGGAAAGTTGAATAGTGACAAGAATTATAAATTCAATTGCATTGAGTATTAATGGCTTCTGATTTGTGCACATTGTTGATTGTGGTTATTCTGTTTGGCTTGCTAGCATATTTTGCATTTCCTTTCTCATGATCAGAGCTTAACAAAAGCCGGTGTTATCTCAAATCTGATGCTCCGATCAAAGCTTTAATACCAACTCTTTGCATAGCTTGCAAAATAAAATATAATATCATTTCTATAAACAATAAATAACTGGGAAGTAGCTTGAAAAGCCGATCTGAATGATGACTCTGCTCAGCCATAACATAAATTCTACCGTGTCAATATGGTGAATAATCAGATATCGCGTCTTTTAGATGTTTAGGTGCAATATGAATTCAGAAACTTATTTTTCAGCCTCTCAGGATTGTGCAACTCTGACATTTTTATGGTCCTCAATATGTTGCAGAATTGCAGGTTATCTTGTTAGCTCTTTGAAACCCTGTCGAATAAAATCTTGCCTGCATTATCATTCATTCTTGTCATTTGCCTCGAGTTCTATGATTCTATATGAAAACTTCAATCTTTCTTCTTTGTAGATAACAAGATCCATGTTATCTTCACTGTTCTGCCTCTGATCAGTCATCAGATCAGAGCAATACTGCACAACTTGTCGAAAAATGACAGTTACATACTACAAATGAGTCTGTCTAAATTTTATTATTGAAAGATATGTGTTCACAACATAAAATGAAGTCCATAATTTGGATAATAATGTGACTAAATATAGGCCCTCATAATGTGGAATTCTTTGTTCCACAACCTCAAGCTTGAGATATTTCCTCCGCAAACTTACTCTCATGTCTAAACTTCCCTGTTTCTTTGTCCAAAAAATTCTACACCAAATCTCTGTCAAATTATTTTTATCCTAGCTCAGCTTGTTTCTGGAAACCTGAATCATCGATTTTAATCATTCACAGGTGTACCAGCTTCTGCGCGAATAAAGAGCTTATTGATTCGACAGCAAGAGGCCTTTTAGATTAATAAGGTTTACGAAAAAGTTGTTTGTGCAAGGTGATTGCTTTTTGCAACTCGTTTATTTTCTCATGATGTAAGATGAGAATGTTGTATAGAAATGTGAAATTGGGAAATCTTTTCCATGTATATAACGGATCAAAAGGCAAATCTTTGTAATGGCGTCTTCTCCACCTCTAGCACAAAAGCTAACAGCTGATGCTGGATCACATAAAAGTGCACAGAGCAGTGTAACTTGCGTTTACCAGTCTCATATTGGAGGATGCTGGCGAAGCATAACCGTTTTATGGACCAAGAACATGATGAACTATTCCTTAATCATGTCCGTCGATAGTATGGAAAGTAATCAACATCATACTTTTAAAGTAGACTTAAAGCCTTGGCACTTTTGGTCGCGGAAAGGGTACAAATCTTTCCAGGTAGATGGTTACCAGTTGGAAGCATTTTGGGATTTTCGGGCTGCTAGATTTTCTGGAAGTCCTGAGCCTTGGTCAGATTATTATGTAGCATTAGTTTCTGATGGAGAGGTGGCA
The DNA here is from genome assembly GCF_001625215.2 of Daucus carota subsp. sativus. Lineage (NCBI taxonomy): Eukaryota > Viridiplantae > Streptophyta > Magnoliopsida > Apiales > Apiaceae > Daucus > Daucus carota. The sequence continues at coordinate 43,104,043 of NC_030385.2, read as the reverse complement.
TTATTGTTAGGGGATTTAAAGAAAAAGGCATATAAGAAGACGAAATCTAGGCCTGCTTTATTTGATGCATTTCTGATTTACAAAAAAGAACATGTCTTTGGGAAGAAGAGTTTTTCAACGCGGGCATCCTTTGATCACAGAACCAAAGAACACGACATCGTTGTAGAAAGCTCAACATCCGGGCCTAAAGATCCTGAAATGTGGATTAGTGTTGATGGGATTGTGCAGATCAACATCAAGAACTTGCAGTGGAAATTTAGGGGAAACGAGACCATCACAATAAATAAGCAGGCAGTTCAGGTTTTTTGGGATGTCTATGGATGGTTATTTTGTGACCCGGGGTCTAATCATGGATTGTTCATATTCAAGCCTTGTGTGACCGAATCAGAGTGTGACAAGGACGACAGTAGTAGCGTCCATGGAAATGGCAGTGACTGCAGCGGTGAAAGCATGTATTACTCTACAGTGGGGCAGTCGAAAGAGACTCAATTTAGCCTTTTTCTTTATGCTTGGAAGGTTGAGTAGTGTGATCAGACTTGTAAGTTCCAGTAGTTTACCAGGATCATTTATTATATGTTCTTTTCCTCACTTGTGTACATTAACAAAATTCAAGAGGGATTACCTTAAATTTGATGCTTTGATAAATATTTCAATCTCAACTCTTTGCATAGCTTGCAATGTAAAATGCAGAACTTTACCAGAGAAATGCTGCAATCGAGGATCCAGCACTTCTGTAGACGCCCTGATCTTGAAAATAATGACAGTTGAATCAGAACTAAGAAAAACATAATAAACGACAATCAAACAAGACACCAAACTAAACTAGTTCAATGGAGCGCCCTAGCACATATTCATAATCTTAATGTTTTTCTATTTCCCTCGGAAGTCTTACCATGTTAAGTAACCCGTCAATCTAAAACCTTAAGCTGTTAGAGGAATTGTTAAACAATTTCTACCCTGCGTCCTCAGACCTCCACAAACAATGTAAAAAAGTTGAAAATAATTCTTACCTCAAAAGGCACATGCACCTCAGCCAAAATGCATCAACCTTCACACAAAAATTTGTCAAATGAAGTATAAAAAGAAGCAAGGCCATTATCGAACACCGTAACTAACAAATAACAATGATAGTATTGCGATTTACATGGTATAAGATCCTGTATTACATCGACTGATAACAGTCATCATGCACAACAAATAAAATAAATACCAGAAGAAGTATTTTTCCTGTGAAAACACGACAGGAAAGCTGTAATGCAGTAGTTGCAACAATGAGGCTGCTTATTCAGAACATAAACTCTATAATGTTGGAGTCTATAAATGATTAGTACCGGTTGGAGTTTGTATATTTGTCCAGAATTGGCTTTACTTTCCTTTCTTCCATGGTTTCATTATGGAAAGTACGACGATGAGGGCGATGACGAGGAGGAGGATGATGGCAATCATCATACATTTTCTGGATTTCTTCTGCAAGCTCTTGGCAGTGTTGAGAGCATCAGTTCCCCATTGCACATGGTCTACAGCATTTGCCACCTACAAGTTAGAAAAAAGAGAGTTCTTTTTTTTTAATCAGGTAGATGCAACTTTGCGCATCTATGATATGCGTACATTTGATAAAAAAAAAATTGGATATATATTTACGCACCTTCAACAGAGAAAAGAAAATATATTATGTAATTGTGCATTTATTTTTTATCCACAAAAGAGAAGATTTATTGTTTCAATTGAAATTGCATGGCACACCCATTTACTGTTCCTGCTGCTATTTCTAAGTATCATGATACGAGGTATGTAATTTTGTTTGAAATTATTTATTCATTAAAACTATGTATCCAAATTTCATTCTAAACTTGTGTAGCATTGATGTGTTAACATGCATATATGATACTCGTCCCCGATACTCGTCCCCGTTGAGTTATATATAGATGGTAACATGGGACGGAAGTCCCCGTTGAGTTATATATAGATGGTAACATGGGACGGAACGCGAACACGGATTTTAAATGTTACGGTAAAGTAGGGTTCTATTACCTAATTTTATGATTATTTTTTTTGGGAATAAAGTTTGAATATTATATTTCTGTTCAGAATAAGAAAATTTTAAAAAAATATCATAAAACTATATATTATAAAATATTAAAGTGCGTGTCGATCAGTAAAAATTTATGTCCACTTATTAAATTATATAATTTATGTAATTTCTAGAAAATTTTAACAAAAATAATTACTATTTAAAACAAGAATAATAGATAAACTATTGGGCACATAAATTTCATCCGGCCATTCTATTTGACTTTTGCCCATAGTTTCTAATTATCTGTGGCAAACTCAAAAAATTTTCCAACACAAATGCATGGAAATAGAAGTAACGTGAAAAATATGATGAAATGGATTATCATATTAGTATTTAGATTATTCTATACATACTTTTTTTCCCTACTAAAATATTCTACACATTCTCATGTAATTGAAACAACATCCTTCCTTTTACCTCTTAGAAATATTTGTCTATTAACTCACAATTTTCTTTTAAAATGAAATGTGATAGGAGAGAATTGAAAGGAATATACAACTCAGGCAAATAAGGAGATAAAAGATTCTTAAAATAAAAAGGACCGCAATTCTTAAAATTCTTCTACAACCTCTTTGAATAGGATAAATTTATAGCTATAGTGAGTTAATTTGTGAGAGATTTATATGTTTCTAACAAAAATAATTATTTTTATATAATTATACTCATTATATAAATCATTTGTAAATTACATACAACTCTCTCAGTTTATCTTAGGACGAGAGTTTGACCCGCATTCTAATGAGAAAATATAGTTCTGTAACCTATTTTCTTTTTAAAAAAATCTCCTTAATAAAAATTTGATATTTACTTTTAAGGAAATAAGAGGGACAGAGGAAATAATATTTACTTGTATCAACATTTTGGATTAAGCAACAAATATGAATTAATAACATTAGCTAAATTAATTAAATTTTAATTAATAATATAAAAATATCATTAAGATGAATTAAATATAATATCAATAATAATTCTATTTTAAAAAAATTTGAACGAATCATGTATATATTAGATAAATATTTTACACGAAATTTGAAGGTTTAATACTAAATTTTAAATAAAACATTAAAATTAATATTAACATAGATTAGTTATTAAATTTTAATATTGATCTCGGTACACAAATTTTATCAATTAAAAGAATTTATGATTTTGAAGATTATTTATTTTTGGAGATGTTCTATTATAAACATTATGTATGTTATAATATAAAGGGTTTACGACATCACATATTATTTATTTTAAAAAGATTTACTCTAATAATTATATATGTATAAATGTCTATTAGAGTGTAAAGTTTTGCTACATTTTCCTCAAATAATGATAACAAATTATGATTTTAGTAGTGGGGTCATAATACTTTAAAAACAGAAGAATAATTTTTAATTTATTTTTTGACAACCGAACACTCATTTTCCTTTTGAGGATTATAAACATAATATATAAAAATATATCTTTATCAAAAACACTGATGCCGAGTTAAATAAAAAGAGACATCATACATAACACGTCTCCAAATTTACATATTTTATAAAATTTATTTAATTTATAAACAAATGTAATATTTAGTAGGGATTTTATAAAACTTTGTTGAATATCCAGATACTTTATAAATTGAATTAAAATTTTAAATATATCTAACCAAGAGCTTAATATTTTTTTTAACTATTATGATATGCAATTTAAAATTTTAAATATTTATTTAATTGCAAAAATCTTTTAATATCTATTTTATTCAACGTCAATATAAGTATCATACTACTATTTCAAAAATTGGGTATATAATATTTGTTAACTAATTTTATAAGGTGATGAGCTTAATATTTTATTTACCTATCTTAAATCTTCTTAGATACATATCACATATATGCCAACACCGTGCATACTCATATTGTACCAAATTAATATCAAGAAAGAATACAGGTCATATTTTCTTTTGGGAATACATAGTGTGCCAAAAAGTATCAAAAATTAATTTAATATCTTCAAAACATCTAAACACCTTCAAAAACAGCATAGAATTTATAAATTGTAAGATTTGTAAATTAATTTAAAGTCTATATATGTTAATAAATTTAAGAAAGCACCGGGATTCTCATACACAAATTGAAAAAAAAATGAAAAATGACTGAATAATAAAATAGAGACCAGAACATTTTTATATTATGTGCAACTTAAATCTATATAATAAACCATGAGTAGTGTTTCACAAAATTAACAATCCATTGCAATATTTAAAAAATTAACATTCAATATATGATCTATTAATTTCTTGTGTAGCTTCTCCTTTTTGCCAGAATAGAGTAATTTACATTTTTAAAAAGTAGTCTGATGTATTAAGAAGTATTATTATTATAGATTTTAAACTGAAAATTATAAAATGAGAATATAAATAGATATCCGTGAAAGACAAGGAAATGAAAGGAAATAATTTTGATTACTAAAACAAGATTCATATATATTAGTGTATCAAAACTTAGTATTGAACTAAAGGAAGGCTGTAGCATAACTTGAGGAAGACTAGCATAACTTGGGAAAATCCTGGCTATCTAGCACCTACCTAAGAATTTCACTTTTTGCTATACACGTCTAACCAAAAAAAATATGCATTTGAGATATTATATTAAATAAAATCATATTTAGAAAATAGAACATTAATCGGTCTCGTCTTGTAACACACTTAGACACTAATAAACAGAAAATTGCTAGTATTAAAACTCAATAATATCCACAATAATGTACTGGTTTCTTTGTTTTTGTGTTCAGACTCGAACACCAACACCAACACCAGAAAGACCACGAAAATTATCAAACTTTACACGCAAAAAATAAAATAAAATCATAAAAAATCATAATGCGGTCATATACCAAAGAAATCGTAAAATAGTTGCAGTTAAATATGACGGGAAGACTTAATGATGTGCGTATATATCCAATGGTAAACTATTTTCCGACTCACTATAAGGCTAGCGCACACGTAGACCGAGAAACTTAAAGAGGGGGGACCGAAGACTCAAGCACCGTTTTTCTTCCAAGGTTTGAGCACTCCAACAACTATAATTGTGATTATTATTAAAAGAATAATGATGGCAATGCACATCCATTTTCGAGAGTTCCTCTGAAGTTTCTTTGCTTTCTGAAGTGCAGTTGTCCCTGATTGGACATGGTCGACTGCATTCGAGACCTGAACAAGATTCCGGTTAACGCACAACCCGTAGAAAGGTATGTTGCGCTGCTACAATTAGGTGTATATGTAGAACAAGTTGAGAGAAACAAACCTGGCTTTCAATGTTATCTAACAGATCTCCTTGGGCCTCAACCAGGACCGCCATATCAAGATAAATCTGGCATATGCCAAGGAGAAGTTTTAATCAAGTTGATTTCCCCAATAAGATCTCTATTTATGTATTAATATATATAGTATGATGTATAACTAAATTCAAATAGTACCTGATGCAGGTCAAGAAGCTTTTTCTCGATTTCCCTCACAGCATCATGTCTCTCCTGGATTTCTTCTAATGTATTTAGCACCTGAGACAACACTCCCCAGGATGCAAAAAGTAACTTCAGACATAGAAGATATTATATAGAAGATGCATAGACTAAATGATAGAAATTCGTCCCCATTCTACAAGTGTGCTGGATTTCATACATCTCTCAACGTATGAATTTTAAATCCCAAAAGAGCTGAACTTGTAAATTGATTATAATAAGTTAAAAGTTATATAATTGGCTTTGTCACAGTAAAGATATACGATACATGAATACTCTGAGATAATTGAATCCTTGTCAAACACAAGATTGTTCTACATCCTAAACTGTGATTTGATAAAAATTTGAATCTTTCTAGTTTAACAACGCAGGTTACTTTAAATGTCTTTTACCAAGTGGCCTTGTGCATTACATAGTGGTAAATTGTATTCATGTCTAAGACCTGTTTTGTCCCAACATTAAAAAGTGAGATCCTAATGCCACTCTATATTATTCCAGCACTTAGCCTATCAAAAGCTTCTGTAGTCTATCAGTGTTTCCTAATTTATAATATTATATGATTCACAATAAAGACAATTGTCCAAGATGTGGGGCATATAAAAATCAAACAAACACCCAACTGCCCACTCTAGAGTCTAAACAGTACATGATACAGATGATTACAAACTCTACAAAGGATTATGAATAAATATAGTACCTGTCCGCGTCCCATTTCTTGCATAGCATTCTGGAATATTTGTTCACTATTGCCAGTTTCTATAAGGTTGCTAATCGTCTGGGAAATCATAAATAATTCCTTATTAGTTTATACTTATAGAGCCTAATATTTACAAATTTCATTGGATTTGAAGCTAACCTCTTCATCTGGTCTGGTTCCAGTAACTTCAAATTTATGAAGGCACACAAAGAGAATACGAATTAGAAATCATACTGACAATTTGATGGAACACTTAAGACATCGGTGATAAGTCCAAATAGTAAATATAGTATCTGAATATTGCTGGCAAACCAAAGTGATCAAACCTGTTATTACTCTTCTTTCCACGACCTCACGATACTCATCATCAATCCTTTGTCTCAATGTCTGATAAAATAAGCATTGGTAACTTACATGATCCAGTAACATTAATTGAACACAGGGATGCAATTAATATCAACATAACAGCAAGTATGAACATACCTGAAACTCTATCATTATATCTCTGAACTTCTTGGTCAAAGCACTGAAAAGTAAATAAAAAAGCTGCAATTGAAGCTATAGTACATGTGCATAACAAACTGAAATGAGATTCATAATTGTTAGTAGCATACTTTGTCATGGTTGTCCTCGATCGGTCAACTCCTGTACCCTTTCCGCAACCAGGTTTTTGCCGATTGGCCAAGTTCTGAAGAGAAAGCACTAAAATCAACACTGTCCGAAATCATGATCAAGAAACATCTGAAAAGCCCATACCTCCTTATTTAATGCTTCTATTTTTGCTTTTACATTCCGTGCAAGTTTCCCGACCTCATCAACATCTTTTTCCATCCGCTTCCTGATTCCTGTGATCAACGCAATACAGTTGATATTAGTTATGATGATGGAATGTCATAAAGCAAATTTTTTTAGCTCTGTGAACCAGTAATGATTACGAAAGCTTTAGCATATCGAATTGTGATGCCAATGTATTGATTTAAAATTTATAGAGAATAAACAATTCCAATTATTAATGAGGCAAGAAGCATGTCTACTCAATCCTACTTCAGATTATCACGATCAGAATCGTTTGCGGATAGCAGTATTAACATTTTATAACATAACTTGTCTGCTTTTAACATAAAGATTGAATAAGGAATTTCACCTTTCATGGAAGATGCTTTTGTGACAGACTTTGACTCCTCATTAGCATCCTATCAAAAAAAAAAAAAAAAAAACACATGAGAAGATTGAATATGGAGAAAGGAACTGGATTTGTCTTTCTACTCCAACTTTGCTGTAGCTTAATGTATATATTAACTAATTGTTTTCAGCAATTAAACTTGCAAGAGTGTTTTCTACATCCCCTTACATTTATGAACTGGTCACATCCCACTTTTCCACAGATGAAGAAACTATATTGGAACGAAGGAGATGCTAACAAGGTGAACCGGAACATTCTCACATATGCTATGTTACTTAAACTCTTGACTTTTGGCAATCATGCATGCCTGACTAGGACACTCAAATATGACACTTATTCCATGTTAAACCCTTTGACTGAAATTTAGACAATTTGACCAACTGAAAGACCGCATATGAGCTAAATTTAGGATGTTAAAAATCCACCACAGGATTGATGTAAAGACGAGTGTACTGTGTATATAATAGAACTCCAGTATAGTTCAAGGACAAGACCGTAGTATGCTAAGCCCTCTAAAAATTCATGCTAAAATCTTGATATGATATCGAACAAAGTATAATTATTTGTTGTAAATTATATGCTCCCCAAATACAGATTAGGTCGTGCCAGTTCTCAAAAATTCTGAGTTTAGCACTCGGATATGTGTCATGTCAGAGACTGCCAGTTTCAGTAGTGAAGCTTCAATGTAAAAACCACAAAAAGAACCTGATATAAGCACCAAAGTAATGGGCACAAGGTGATACTTGATAGAATAGTCTTATGAAAAGTTTCAGCCTCAATGATATCTACCTCTCTTACTCTCTAAACAAGGGTTTGCTTAAAAGACTATGTTGAAGAATTTGCACCAATGCTCTCATGATTTTTCGAGTAGCTAAAATCAAATTAAATCCCCAGGTGGAGCATTTATTTCGGAGTCAAAGCCCAAAGGATGCACAGACATAATGAAAGAAGTACTTGCATCACTTGAGCAATTTGAGCGGCAAAAAGTGTAATTAGAAGATCAAGCTCCCAGCCTAAAGAAGTATGTAAGATCTTTGGTATAAAGTCCCAATAAAGGCATGAAGGGAACTGAAGCCATGTACTCCTTACGTGCATACATGGAGAGATGACCATACAATCTATACTTATTTCACTTAACAAAATAAGAAATCACTCTGAAGAGTTCAAAAACATTCGGAAAAGCTTCAGCACAAAAACTTCCTCAAAGAAGCAGAACGAAACCTTATAAGTTATAACTTATATAGGATGCATATATAGTTTTGGGTATATATAACATATAAAGGTATCATGGTTCCTTCTCTATCTCAAGAGTTTTAAATTTTGCCCCCAAAAGTATGGTATGATGTCTGCTGAAGGAGCTCTGTTTTAGCTAATTCAATATTCATTTGATTGTTTTCAGTAATGCTTGTGTTTTTCTGTGTGTGCTATATAGGGATTATGAGAAGCTTCTCTTTTAACTTTCAAAATCAAAAGTTATTTATGGGCCTCTCTAGCTAGGCTATTAACTTTATCATGAGAAAATGGTGGGATACCCTATATTAATAGTGAAATTCTCTTAATTTCCTGAAAAAGAATCCCCACAATAAAATTCGTCGTAAATGCAATTCATCATTCATATCTTGTGTCCCTTGTCAAAGCCTTGCCTCACTATTATATCACACAACAAAAGGGCGCAATCTAAGAAATGCAAATACCTTAAGTTTCTGAAGTAATCCAGCAACCTTATCTACTAGCCTATCCACCTCTTGTATCTGCAACAAAGTCAAAAGTAGATATACATTGGAGAAGCACAGCAATTCTTCAATTCATTGAAACAAAAATTAAAATTTAACTCTTCAGATTTCAAATAACAGTAACTAAAAATTCGCATACAGTCCCAAGTTCTAAATCTACAAACGCACTCGGCAACCTGTCATGTTCCATAGGTACCTCAACCCATTAAAACAACAAATAAAATCGAATTCTTCAGATTTCAGGAACTAAAAATTTGCACACAAACCTAAGTTCCAAATCTATGATCGCATTTGTCAAATTTTTCATGTTTTATAGGCACCTCAATTTACCCCCACCCACCCAAAACCTACCCACCCAGTACCTGTTTGTTAAATGCTTCCATTCCCATATCTGAGTTACTCTCTGGAAGCCGAGTGCCCATCTCAATATCAGCATCTCTGGAAGGTTTACTCCTGGAATCGGTGACGAAATCCTAAAAAAACACATAACACATAAAATCATAAACTGCACAATCTCTAATTTAAAATAAGTTACAAAACATAAAAATTAGGGGCGGAAATATCTAATAGGGCACAGAGCTTGACTCAATTTTACCAACACAATACCTGATAATGTCAATACTCAATTTCAACCTGAATAAGACCCATGATGACCCTTTCTCCAGACCAACAGAACCAAAGAAAAGGTCTTCATCAAAAATTATATTCCTTTGGCATTATATATTACACTTTTTATCAAATTCCACGTAATTATAATAAAGCACAGAATCAAGCTCACAAACATGAAAACAATTCAAACCCCCAAACCTCTGAACCAACACCGGAGGGAAATAATCCCCTTTACTTTCTTCATCAAAGTTACACACACAAAAGGTATACAAGAATAAACCCATATCTCCAATATGCCTAACTTTCTTTCAGATCTTCAAGCAATCAATCTGACTCCCCCCAATCTGACTCCCCCCCTCCCCCCCAAAACCAACATACATACATATATATTAACTTGCATCACTGATCACTAATTGCTTAGCTTAAAAGGATCAATATTCTACTAATTTCCTATAACACCCACCACTCCAACAACAATCATCAGCATTATAAATCAAATTCCAAAGATGAAGACACAATCTATGACTTAAAAATCACCAAACTCAACATCTTTCATGAATTACACAGACAATATCAATCTATAGATGCAATAACAAAAAGGGGTTGCTAAAGATTGAAACTTACTGAAAGAAGGTCGTTCATCTTGATCAAAAATCACCTGTGGAGAGAGAGAGTAGAGAGAGAGAGTAAAAGTGTTGAAGAAAAGAAAGGAAACAAGAAAAGCTAATGGGGTCCTCGATTATTGAAATTTCATTACAGCCTACTAACAGTTGTTTTACTTTTGTTAATACATTTAAGTTGTGTGTTTCATCTGCCGTGTTTGGCCGGCGATATTAGCGGAGCTGTAAACGAGGAGGGACAATATTAAAAATATGTATGATCTTGCCACGAAGCATTACTTGCCAAACAGCTGATTAGAGTTTTTGTGTTTCTTTGAGTTTAGTTTAATTACAAGGAATTTTTCATGGTGTGCCCGAGGGCACACAATAATCCCTAACTCCAATAAAAATAACTCATTTTGATTGGTGGATGAACAATAAATGATAACGGTCCCCCTCCATTCACATCAACTTCACCAATCAAAACAAGCTATTTTTATAAAATTTAGTGTTACAAAGGCCCTATTTACAAAATAGTTTAGAATATAACTCTTTGTTTTTAAAGTAGTTTATAATATAACCTAAATTATGGTGATAAAATATAGGAAATTTATAAATAATGTTTTCAAATTTATTTTTAAAATATAGTCGAAATTGTGAATGAAGTTATAACATGAGTCGAAAATAGTTGATTTTGAGATTAGTGGATTGCAAACGACTTTGCATACATGATTGTCCCGTATTTTTTTAAAAAAATAATTATAATTTGGATAATTTTGAAAACAATCCTAAAAATTTTATGACTGTGATATGCTTTAAAATTTAGATTTTGATAAAGTATTAATATATAATAAAGTTTTTTTTGAAATAATAAACTTTTTCTTTTAAATATGAATTTTTAATAGAAAACTAAAAGAATAAGTTTAGTAATATATTCAAAATCTTAAGTATAAGGCTCTCGGTTATTTTTCCAAAATGGTTAAGAAGATTACGGGGGATTTGCGTGTCTTGTTTGATTTTCGTTCTTCAACGAGGAGATTTAAGGAGTCACTCGTTATCTATAGTTTAAGATTTAGAATAAACTAGTTGATAAACCGCGCGTTTATAAAAATTATATTGATAATTTAAAATTAATATTTGTAGAATGAAAAAGAAAATATCGGAGACTAATCTGTGATTAATCCGAATACTAATCATGTGTTGCATGAATAATATTTTCATGTATACAAAGTGAACCATATAAAAATTAATAACAACAAACATGTTCGATAAAAAAAACAAATATTATAAAAAATAACCAATAAACATGTATTAATAACAGTTAATTTATTGACTTTTTCATCCATCAATATCATATACACACTATATGGTTCTCCGGTGTTTCGATTTGTCGACTCCCACATCCGACAAACTCTTAATTTTGTTAGCCAATCATCTCTATCGTCATTCAAAACATCAAACATAGTAGCATAGTGTAACTCATTATTGTATTAGACGGAGAAGACAAATAAGCTAAAAAAAAAATTTGTGTGTTAAATTTTATGATGTCTACCTGAATTTATAGGGGTTGATTTGAGAAAAAGACCGGTTTATCAAAAATTCTTTTGGTTTTTGATATGCACTTTTTCCAAAAATATGATAATAATTTCAAATTTTGATTTGATTTTGATATTTTGAAAAAGGTAGTTTTGAAACCTTTTCCAAATATATCCGAAACTAAAAAAGATAATTTTTATTTTTGATATTTTTTCATCCAAAAATTTTAGAAAATTAGAAAAATAGAACAGAGCTTTCTGAGAGACGCTACCTAACCGCCCCACGCTTCTCCTTTATATAAGTATATTGATTTAAATGTCCTTGAATAATATAAAATTATATTAAGAGAATTTTGTGACGTTTAAATATTTAAACGTATATGTTATAAAATCTTAATATAGTCAACGATTTCAAATTTGAGCCCTCTCCTTTTCATTTGTTTATTTAAGATATTGTTATTTATTTATTCTTAACTATTATTCAATCATACGACTAATGATAACGTTTGATAAAAATATCGTTTAAAATAATAAACTAAATTAGCTAATCATTATGACTATTACCACTAAAACACTTTTGTTTACGGGATCAACAAATTTTAAATACAGATTTTTAAATAACAAAATTTTAAATTCAGATTTTTAAATTATAAAATTTCAAATAATTAGAATAACACACACATATATATAAATATATATAAAATTTTATTTGATTGAATTTAGAAAACATTACTGGTTATTTATAATAAATAGTTATTATTTAAAAATATATTTGTTAAAATTTGAAGACGAATGATCCAATGTAAAGAATTTTATTTTAACAGCTAGATATTAACCTTGTAGTAATAAACGATTATGAAAATTGCACCACAGTGGAAAGTTCATAGCACCACAATGAAAAGCGATAAATATGAATAGAGTTAAAATTAAAAATTTTATTTATAAAAATTTTTAAAACTATAACTAAGAAATGAAAAATATAACACAATTGAATATCAATCATGTTGAGGAAATTTAAATTTATATGTAATCTCAAGATATTGCACATATCTTATTTTAATAACAATCAGACATATTTTTTATACACATCCATGAGACTATAATTTTCTAAGCATGTTATAAAGATTATTTTCTTAATATTTATTATTTTAATTACTTTAAATTATATTATTAATATGATTAATAATTCAAGTTTTAGTAGTAGAAATAGTAAGACTTGAATATAATCATATAAATAGATTTTAATTCAAAATAGTTGATAAATTTGGATTTATGTTGGATTTGAAATATTAAATATGTTTTACCTTCAACTTAGCAATCGAGGCTTTCTTTTTCTTTGTTTTTTTTTTGAAAAAGCAATCGAGGTTTTAAGAACTTGTAATCTGTCGCCTTGTGTTGTTTTATCTGTTAACTCATCTAGATAATATGGCACCTGCAAACATGTTCACAACCCGTAAAATTACATAAAATTTAGAGAAAAAAATCTTAAAAAATCCAAATTAAATTCAAGAATAAAAATACATACACATAATCCCAAAATATCTTTAGAAGAATTAAATATTAAAAAAGATCAAATTAAGTTTAAAAATCAAAAGATCCGGATTCAAATATTTATTTAGTACTCTCTCCCCTCCATTCGCTGGATAGTATATATTGGGGAACGGGAGGCGGTATGGATTTTAATACACGGTAAAATATAATTGTGTAAAATTTCAAAAATGAGTTACGGAATACAGGACCACTAAAATGCGTGTCGAGTAGTTGAAAAAGAAAGGTATAGAATTAAAATAGGACGAGAGAGTAATATTTATATTAAAATATAATAAATTATTTGCCTCTTATTTTTATGGGACCCATGAATAAAATCTATAATCTTGTGGGACCTATGAATAAATTTAATAATTTATATTATTGGTTGATTTGAAAAAGATATTATCATGATTTTGTTGATTTTTATTCTTTTTCCTCTTATTTATGTAAAATATTAAGTTCTAATTTACATATATTATATTTATATATGTTGTCTGAATTTTGTTTTAAATTTAATCAAATTTGAATCCGAGAGAATGTACATAAAATTTTAATATTTATTGGGTATAGACAAATAATTTTAAATAATTTCACCATAAAATAATCGATTATAATATATAACGGTGTTATAATGATTTGTTATCGTGGATTTATATTTTTAATATTCTAAGAAATAACGACATGTTACATAAATTATATAACTAACATAAGTCAATACAGATAATTTAATTATAAAACTAAAAAGTATAAAATCACACAAATAAAAATTATGAGTCATTATATATATTAAACAAATTAATTAATTACATTAATATCACATATATGAAATAATCAATAAATGTGATAGAAAAAAAAAGGAATATTCAATTCTCTAGATTGGAATATAAGATTTTCAATACATGCTTTTGAATAATTTTGTCCAAAAAATTGTACCCCTCACCATTGGATCCTGTATATATAGAGGATCACTGCCTGCTGCATTTTCTCACATTCTCAATTGTTGCTTAAATTGCTTACTCTCTTCTCGGCTTTCTCATTTTTATGTAAGTTATATGTTGTCAGGGTGCAAAATTTGCACATGCATTTGATTTTCATTTTTCATGTTTATGGCTTGCTCATTTCATTGGATCATGATGAATTTCAGTGTTAACATTATAAAACACTGTCATTCGGAGCCCAAAAATATGAAAGACAGAGACGTTTTTAGTTATTCTTGTGTGATTTTCATGTCAGAAAACTGAAATTTTGTGATTAATTAAATTTATATAGTATATATCATCGGTTTTAATTATTTATTTCTTCTTATTATTCATGTTTTTATATTTTTTTTACGTGATTTTGATTTCTAGGCAGAATTTTGAAGGATTTTGTGATTCATATACAAATCCATACTAGTTTCGATGAATTTTGTGATTCATATACAAATCCATATTGGTTTCGATGAATTTGGCGTGCTTTTGTATATGTGATTGTAGGGCTTTGTACTTTGTATATGTGATTGTAGGGCTTTGTGAAATATAAGGAAATTATATTATTTTTTGATTGATAAATTTGGCGCGCCTTTGTATGTGTTTGTAGGCATAGGGTTTTGTGATCCATAATTTAAGACATATAACGAGCTTTTTATATGTGTTTGTGGGCGTAGGGTTTTGTGATCCATGGTTTATGACATCACCTTATGTGTTTCATACTTAGACATGTTGTCTCATTGTGTGTTGTTAATTATAGATGATTATCATTTTTACTTTCAAAATTTTTGTGTTGTTATAAATGATTATCATTTTTACTGTCAAGATCTCATATAATTGTGTATCATTGTGTGTTGTTAATTATAGATGATTAAATTTTTACTTTCAAAATTTTTGTGTTGTTATAAATGATTATCATTTTTACTGTCAAAATCTCATATAATTGTGTATCGGTTTATTTCAATTTTATTTGATAGTTAAAATTTTATAAACACAATAATTTATCTTGTAAACTAGATTTATTTCTAAATTCTCAAGGTAAATAATTTCATTTTTTTCGAAACTATTTTATACAGATAGTTATTTCAAAAAATTAAGATGTAAATAATATACTTATAACAATGGTTGATTGTATATGTAAGATAGTATATATCTTCAATATCAACAAAATAAATTGTACCATTTTTACCTTTTTAATATAGATGTTATGATGTATGTAAAGATTACATATCTATTTGAACTCAACATTGCGGCGCTTTTACAACATCTTTTCCCCTGTATCTTGTGTGAATGAAATATATCATGTATAGTAAATTAGTAACGCGGCAACTAATGTATCAACTTGATATTATGGCATGTAGAGATCAAAATGGAGATGAACAACAACAACAACGTGCAAACAGGACGACAAGGAGCAGGCCCAAGCGGAGTTGGTAGCAGCCAGAACCAGCCTGGAATTGTTAATCAGGACGCTGCAGCGGCTGCTTTTTTTGGTGCTGGTTTTCCGAGCTATTGTGCTGCTCCTGGTGGTGCATTTGTTGACTATAATGCTGAGTATGCTGGCGGTGTTTATGCTGGCTATGGAGCTGCTTCTGCCGGTGGTTCCTTTTCCAATTATGGTGCTTCTGCTGTGTCTGCCGGTGGTTCCTTTTCCAATTATGGAGCTGCTTCTGCTGCGTCTGCCGGTGGTTCCTTTTCCAATTATGGTACTGCTTATGATGCGTCTGCCGCTGGTTATTTTGGTGGTCATGATGCTGTTGATGCTTTGGCTGCTGCGTCTCCGGGCTCCTCCTCTCAGTCTTATAAAGGGAGCAAGAGGCACACTGAACAGCAAGTCGCTGCGATGAACGAGTAAGAGCATCTCATCACTCTTTAACTTAGTTTTCATTGTACGGTTCCCATGGTCACATGCTAAACACTAAATTTCACAAGTTTGAGTCATTTTGATTGGTTGTTGTTTTCTAATAATGGTGGACCCCCTGCAAATGCAACAACCACACCAATCAAAATGTTCTAAACCTATAAAATTTAGTGCTTAGAATGTGCAGGAACACACTAGACAAACCCTTCATTGTATTCTACTGTACTCTAAATTTTTTTTTTGTCTATAATGTAGCTACTTCAACAACAATCAGCACCCTGACGAGGAGCAAAGAAAGGAGCTTGCTAGGAGAATAGGGCTGAACCCTGGACAAGTCAATGTCTGGTTTCAGAACAAGCGCAGTCAACTAAAGAAGGTACGTATTTGCTTCCTCTTTATTACATTAATTATGCCTCCACCTCAATTGAAAGTCTTTGTATACAAGTTATTTGTAACAATTTTACTCACATTGAAATCACCTATCATGCAAAATTCTGTAGAGCCAAAGAGAACGAGGAAAAAAGGAGGCTGGTCAGATAGAGAGCAAGAAGGTCCGCGCTGAAATGGAGGCTCTCCGGTTAGAGAACCAAAAGCTCCGCGCTGGATATCCTGACTATGAGGCTCAACGGTTAGAGATTCAGAAGCTCCATGCTGAAAATGCGCAGATTCCGAAGCTCCGTGCTGAAAATGCGCACCTGCGTGAAGAAGCTCAAAAGAGAAACACATCGGAATACGCTGGTCGGGGTAAAGGACCACTCTCCCAAGGAAGTAACCTCAACCCCATGCAAGTGCAAAATATAGATATGGTAAATTAATTTTGTACATTAATTTCAATTTAAAACATTGTTCTCACTCGATTTATTCACTTTTTTTATAATAATTTTCGTGTACAGTCGAAAAAGCGTAAATTACCAGTAGCTGGTGATTATCCGGCGGACTCAATCAATATAGCCGCTCCGTTAAGGCAACGAGTGGAACAACTTGTACTTTCAGCTGCGGAGGAGCTAAAAGTTATGGCTAATGTTGCGGAATCATGGCGGAGTCCGGCCAGTGCTGATAACGCAACTGGGAGGCTAATATTTGAAGCTTCGGGCCATACAGCTACGGTCTCAATCCACTCGAAACAACTGCTTAATGTTCTCATGGATGTTGTGAGTATTACATATTATTATTTTTATTTTACATATATTATTATCATTCAATAATAATCATCTAAGTCTTTGATTTTCTTGATACTAGAATGAATGGTCATCCACCTTTTCGGCCATCGTCGCCAGAGCTCTGACACTTGACATTCTAAGTGTTGGAGAAGATTTTAACGGAGCTCTTCAACTGGTATAACACATCTGTTTAGTCTATATTCTTAACTCACATATGTGCAACTATATAATAATTATCAATGATTTATGCATTTATAATTCAGATGACGGCGGAATATCATATTCCCTTACCATTGATCCCCAAACGCGAATGCTATTTCGCAAGATATTGCACAAAATATCGTGCGGGGGTGTGGATAGTGGTTGATGTTTCCGTAGACGATGTACTCCCCATTCCAGGAATCACGACCTGCCGAAAAAGGCCATCAGGTTGCGTGATAGAAGAATTGCCAGATGGAACTTCAAAGGTAGGCAAATTCAAAAGGTTTTGTATTAAGTATTATAACAGTCTTATCAGCTTAGTTTGATATATTATGTATAGATATTACTTAAACTGATTACTATTATTGTTGTGATTTAACAGGTTACTTGGATCGAGAACGTATGTACCGAAAGTAATAATGTGAGCAATATGTGTGAAGGCATACTACGTTCGGGTCTGGGATTTGGAGCCAAGAGATGGATGTCAATTCTACATTTACATTGTCGACGTTCTGCAGCTGCGATTTTCCCCATTGTTCCATCAACGGACTTCAGCAATTTAGGTGAGTAAACATAAAATTGGATTATTTAGGCATATATTACTTGCTAGTATTGAAGCAATTGATGTGCATGTTTATAACGTCTCATAGCTTTCTTGATATGACATTATTGTCTTTTCACAGTTACGTCGTCAAATCGAGAAGGGAGAATCGCGATACTGAAACTCTCAGAGAGAATGGTGAACAACTGCTTTGTTGGGATTACCGGTCCAAAGGCTGGTAAATGGACTGAGTTGCAGGGCAATTTTGGTGCAAACATGAAGTTGATGAGTAGAAGAGTCATCGACGAACCTGGCCTACCACATGGCACCCTGCTAAGTGGTTCCAGCTCTTTTTTTCTACCAATTCCACCTAAAATGGTTTTCAATTTCTTCAGCAGTAGTAGACAACGATGGGAGGTATGCATATTTGTACTACGATTGTTTCATAGTTTTTTGTTTGTCATTAGTCGAGTCTCAAATCTCAGTGTCGAAGATTATTTACTTAATAACAAGACATTCATTCTGAATCCATATATTTGATGATCAACAGTGGGACATGTTTAAAATGGGGAATGAATATGATCTGGTACACCACACTCCTCTTGACCAAGAAGGTAGCAGTGGTGTAACCGTATATAAAATTTCGGTAAGTACTTGTATATAAAAATCTTTGTTATTTGTTACAGTATTATCAAACTGCGACTAAATATTGAAAAATTGCAGAACCTGGAGAAGCTACTAGTGCAGGAAAGTTGGAGTGATCCAGTAGCATCACATATCGTGTTTAGCCTTGTCGAAAATCAGGCAATGAATTGGATGATAAATGGGGGAGATCCAGATTATATAGCTCTGGTTCCTTCAGGTTTCACCATATTTCCGGTTGGACCTGTATCGGGCACAGAAGGTTCAAGCTCCGGCGGAACTCTTCTCTCACTGTCATATCAATTCGTAATAAGTCAATCTCAGACCGAGGACATGGATGCACGGGCTTTCCACCTCGCACAGATGGTTAGAGACAGATGTCAAAAAATAAAGGTGGCTTTGGGCGTAGTTGGCCCTAACACAGGAACATCTTAGGTGCAGTATCAATGATGTATTCGACTAGAATTTTTTTAATAGATTGATTTTAATCTTTGTAATAAATTGTATTTGATTTTGATTTTTAAAAGATTTTTGATAAAATGGTGAAGAGTAGATTTACATTCTTTACGATCTAAGCACAAATTATTCAAAAAGTATCTATTTATATCCATTTTTTCGGATACAGATTTTTCCGAGTACAATATATACGTAAATTAATTAATATATTTTACAATTATATTTATATTGTGAAATTTGTTCAGGTGGGTGATGAAATATTAAATACTACGTCATTCATTTATTTATTAAAATGCTAATTTATTTATTTTGTCGTGCATTTTATTTTTATTATGTAAATATGATGTTTATTATGATAATTTTTTGGAAAAAAAAATATTTCAAAATAAATATTTTTAGCATGATTTGAAATAAAATTTATTTTTATTCACTCAAAAGAATGAATGCAATTTGATATAAAATTATTTTAAATTTTTATATAATTATTTTGGAACATAACTATGTTCAGTAAAAAGTTATATATTTTATAAATAGGGTTAAATATCAAGTTGGTCACCGATGTAAATGACATGTATCACTTTTTTCATTGGTTTTTTAGTGGTATCATTTTGATCACTAAAGTCGTATAAAATATCAAATAGATACCTCGAAAAATGTGTTGAGAAGGTAAAAATTTCAAATAAATAATAAACATTTTTATAAATATATTAATTTGATAAATGTTTTTGACACATATTTATATATTATAATATTTTTTTTTCATAGAACACTTACGAATAAAAATATGATAATATAGAAATAAGATTTAGTGTCTTATTACAAAAAGAAAAAAGAAAATAAGATTTACCGGTGATCACATGCCACTGCCTAAATACGATCTCTACTTTCAGTTTCAGACTTACACACGTGTTACATTACAGAATAAAAAAAGCAGGTGACTGTGTCTCCAGCTATCTTACCAACAACTGCAGTAATCCACCGTTCATTTCGTAAACGTGTCGCCTGATTAAGAAACCATTACATCTATAGTACCAAACCTAATATCTTTTCAAATCTGTGATGAATCAATTTGCTTAAAAATTCAAATTGCCGCCTCTCACAAACTTGCACGCGAATGAATCGAACAATGGAGCTTCGAAAAGACTATGGTGATCTAGGTATTCAACAACCACCATCCAGTACAATGTTTGTAAGTCGCTCGACTTTTCTTATAATCTTCTTGGTTGATTGAGTTGGCTCTTTTTACTGTTTACAAATTTCATTGCTTATGTAGTTAGCCACGATTTATCCATGATGGAGAACAAAGAACCCAAGCTTCCATATACTATTGAAGATTTGATGCTTGAGGAAGACGAGCATGGTACTATAAACAACTTTTGTTCACTGATTTAACCTAATTTATAATAGATTATGCAAGCTCTTCAAGTGAAATATTGTTGGGTGTGTAGTTACAGTTAAGGAGGATGTGTTTGTCTGAAGATTTCATTCTGCCACAAGCCTAGGTGATTTTTTGTAACTTCATTTATTATTAATTGAAATATGTCTAGAGTTTGTGAGTTTTATTTATATTCACCAACTGTTTGATAAAATGCTTCATTGAAATATTTTTATTTTTATCATCATTGTGTTATGATTCTTTTATTAATTTTTAATTTTATGTGATGTCTTAAATTCAAATTTTGGGAAGCCATGATGATACCGAGATATTGTTCATTAGTTCTCTGTAGAAATTGAACTTGGACCAGTGTTACAGGTTCTTATATGTACATGGCTTCATGTACTAAATTAAGTATTCAGACTTCTGTGACTTATTATTGTTATTAGTTTTCATTCTGATTTTAATTTTTAATATTATGCGGTGTTTGTATTTGATATTTAAGTAACAATGATGTTTAGATTGAAATTTTGGCGCTGGAAAATATCATGAGAAAGCACTGTGGAGAGTTGATATATTTTTTATGAAATAAAACAATGTGGAAAATGATCTGGACTTTAAGGATGCACTAAAGCAACAGATTTTACTTTCCTAGACATCAGCGGTCGGCATATAAGGTTATGTATGTGTTTAATGCAACTGTAGCATGTACACATTCCATAATGATCACTAATGTTTCGTATATATGTTGATCTGCAGATTCAACAGTGCTTTTGGCAACAAAGTAAAAGGCTGGTGTTACTTCCAGGTTATAGATATCGTATCTGTGATAAGATAATATAAAATTTTTAAGTTTTCTTTTCTGACCCAAATGTGTGATATTATGTTAAAGTATTTAGTCCTTGATATCCTAACACTATAATTTCGAAGTTATTGCATTTAATAAGCTCCTAGATCAGAGTTGGTTGGTTGTCTATAGTTTTATAAAATGCTCTCTGCTGGCCTATCAATGTTGTATTGGCCACTTGCATTTCTGAAATAAAAAATAAAAAAAACAATATTATATACGGCAACACGTATGACATAGAGGCGTGCATATTTGTTTATTGGAATTCCAATTTCCAACTTCAGTTGATTATACTTCATTTTACATTATTTTCTTGACATATTTCGTGTTTATGTTCTGATATAATGATCTCATCTTCTGATGTGGATTGTTCTTTTTGTTTTATGTTCAGTTTTGATGCAGTAGATCGAATATCCAAGAATATGAAATTTATCACTTCTCTTCACTTCTGATTGTTTACTAATTTTGACTAATGTGAAACATAAGCGGAAATGCAATATTTTACTGATATGATTGTCAACATGATGAATTTGAACATGTTATTTGGACCCTAGGGTGGACCGATTATCATGTCTCAGGTCCTAAAACTTTTTTTTAATAAATTGAATCACGAGTTTAATATTTTGTTAACTTGCAATTAGTAAAAGAGATTGACCTTTTTTTCGATTTGATGATTATGTTGTGCAGATTGAGGATGAATATGGTCCGATAGAATGGAAAATAGGTACTCCAGGAAAATCTTATACAAAATGGTTCTCAAGCATGGTTGTAGGCCTTAAAACTGGTGTCCCATGGATGATGTGCAAGTAAGACGATGTACCTAATCCAATTGTAAGTGATTTTCAATAAGTTTTCATATATGTTCAGATTTCTATGGCGAAGAGCCGAAGATACATGCAACTTATAGAAAGCAAGTCTATGACCCAAGAGCGGGGAAAGGAACCTGTTCAACAACATAATGTAGAAGATAAAAGGAAAATTATTTTGAAAGTTAAAAATACCAACAAGAAAGAGGCTGCTTTAAGAGGTTTGTATGTGCCCTTATTTTTTAAACCGAACAAAGTACGAGTATATGGAAGAAATGATGTTTCCCATCAGAATACAACTCCAAGCAATGATCCAAACCATAAAAGAAAACATCACAGTGGAAAGAATGAACTTGCTTTAATCCGAAAACCTCAAATTTAAACCCAAAAGAAGGGTTATACAAGGAAAAGCTGTAGCTCCTTATCAAAGTCTAATAAAGATGATTGATTTGAACAAGCGGGAAGAAGCATTTAATGCAAATGGTGTAGCTGTGACTATGCATACCCCAGCTTCTGTTCTTGATTTAACTGAAACTGATGTTAAACAACCCACAGACCAAACTTAAGCTCCTGTTTTTGACTTGAACCAGAGATTGGTAAGTTATCAGGTTATATTTTGCATGACAAAATAAGTTATTGTATTGTTGTACATGGTGGCAAACTGGAATAGTTGCATTCTGTTATTCTTTTGTTTGAAATTTGGCAGGTAGAAGAAGAGGAATACAGGGTAATTGTGAGATGGCAAGGCAAGACAAGCTATCTGAGTTGAAGTTATCTCTATGTAGAAATGTTGGACACGGTTCCTATCGTGCGGTAAAGAGAAAGATCTCATAGCAAGATCCAGTTGCTTTGAGGGTGTGATTAGCTGTAGTCAATATTTATTAGTCAGTTAATGTAGGAAGAGAGGAAGCTTATAGAAGATTGAAGTACATAAGATAAATATATCTTAACAGTTGTGTTATGTCATTGTTCAAGCAGTTGCGGTATGTCATTGTTAAAACAGACTCTACTATTATGTTGGTTTACGTTAATGTACAAGTGTTGTTTTGATATGTTACTATTAGTAACTTGGTTGATTTACACACAGGCAAACTATCTGATGAATTATTAGAGTTAATGCGGACGGAAATACAAGAATTTTGTAATCTCACCGACAGCCAAGGGTTTAATACAAATAAATTTTCTTCTTTGGCCGTTTGGCATAATAATGTTCATATATTTATAGAACAATATTTATCATATCATTATCTCTGTTAATAGTATGTTAACTCGAATTTGACGCTTATAATGATAAATATATTTTGTACATGTCACTTATTAAAATTTAAACATCTATTTCAAGTAGTTATGTAATTTTATAAATATAGTTTGAAAATTAAGTATATACTATATAATTGAAATCTTCTTTAAAAATATAATTTTAAATATAATTTTTATTAATTTATATAGTTTTGTAAATTTATAAGTTAAAATCATGATAATATTTAAAATATACCTATTTAAAAATCGAGGTATGGCCGCTCGGCCGAGAAACCTTTTTATAATTATGTTTATTAAAAATCATAATAATATTTAAAATATATATATTTGAAAACCGAGGTATGGCTGCCCAGCCATGCCGAGGAACCTCTGTATAATAGTTATGCATGAATAGTCAATTTTGCTTTATAAAAAATTACTGATTTGTTAATCTCATAATATTATTACTTAAATAACCTATATATTTTGAAAGGGGCACATGAGAAATATATCATAACTTAATTTACATTAAATCAATTATATATTTTAAACTAAGAGATTATCTTATATTAATAATCATTATTTTTATCATCACTAATAAATAATTTTAAATAAAAGTATTAATTATAATTTACTATATGCATATTTTTTCATACTAATATATTTTGAATAAATATTAAAATTAGGATGCTGCTACATGCACAGTTTAAATTTATTTATGTATTTTCTATTCTTACTTTTTAATCAAATTATTCTTAATTTTTAAGAAAACGGTATAAAGTCTAAATAAAATTTTGGTGTGCATTAATAAATTTAGATATAAATATACAAAAATTTAATATAATTATTATAATAAATATATAAAAAATTAAAACATATAACCATGCGAAGCGAGTCCACAACACTATCAACACGACTCAGCACTTTGGCCAATTTCATTTGGAAAGCAGAGAACCGAGCCATTGGCCGTGAAGAAGACTATCAAAAGATAATTTTTACTGAAGCTGTAGAAGAACTCTCCCATTCAGTTTTGCAAGATGGGGCAAATAGCACTTAGTACAATAACATTTGTTAGAGACAATAAGGGAAGAGAAACGAAGTTGACTCCCATCTCAAATCAACTCTACACCTTTTATATTAAAAAAAAGGTTTAAATAGTAAAATAAAAAATTTAAAACAAATAGTATTTTCGAGAATTTGGTCACAATTAATTTTACGAAAAAAATCATCTCTCTACCCATGCGTAGCGGGCAAAAAATCCTAGTAAATATAATGTATAATCCCTCCAATAGATTATATTGTTGATATTGAAGCTACTAGTGCAGGAAAGTTGGAGTGATCCAGTAGCATCACATATCGTGTTTAGCCTTGTCGAAAATCAGGCAATGAATTGGATGATATCTGGGGGAGATCCAGATTATATACTTCTGGTTCCTTCAGGTTTCACCATATTTCCGGTTGGACCTGTATCGGGCACAGAAGGTTCAAGCTCCGGCGGAACTCTTCTTACAGTGTCCTATCAATTTGTAATAAGTCAGTCTCCGACCGAGGACGTGGATGCACGGGCTTTTCACCTCGCACAGTTTGTGAGAGAAAAATGCCAAAAAATAAAGCTGGCGTTGGGTGCAGTTGGCGCTAATACAGGAACATCTTAGGGTGCAGTATTAAGGAGGTGTATTCAAGTTGGATTTTATTCAAAAAAAAAATAGATTGTTTTTAATCTATGTATCTTAATAAATTGTATTTGATTTTGATTTTTTATAGATTTTTGATAAAGCACGACAGAGTTGTTAATTCTTTAGAATTCAAGCACAAGATTTCAAAAAGTTTAAAATTATAATCCCGCCAAATGATTTCGATGGATTGAAAACAATCCCACTTAGATATCATAGTTTTTTAGGCAAAATTTAAAATCTTTAATGAATATCAATAGATTTTGTAACATAATATAAAATCTCAATTAAATACGACTAATATTTTCATGCATTTAAAATTTCAATCGAAATACACGGTCTAATATTAATTTTAAAATTTTCCATTTTCGAGAGAAGTTGTCTGTGTATAAAGTAGTCCACATCAAAATTTATGATCCGACTCAAATGAAATAAACCGAATTCATATTAAGAAAAAAATGACGATATCACTTAATCTAAAATTGAAAATTGGTGAAAAAAATGTCTCAATAAAAAAAAAATTACTTCCTCCGAATACACCCCTTGATCTTTTATTCTTTTTCCTAAACATTATGTTTAAAATTATTTTAAAAATGCTTCCCAAATCTTTTATTCCCTTCTATAAATCTTACTTTAAGAATTAAACAGGGATATTTCGTATTCAATTGAGATTTAAAAGAAAAATTCATTCATAATCCTGGTATATTCAACTCTAATTTTAAAAATTGTGGTATATTCAATTCTAATTTTAAAAATTGTATCAGAATCTTGGATTAGTCAATTAGGACTTTTAATTATTCAATAAAATATAGTGGTATTCAATTAAAATATTAATTATATATGTAAAAATCTGATGATATTCAATTGAGATTATTAAAATCTCGTGATATTCAATACTGAATATTTTTGAACTTCATAACATGATGAATTTTATGAGATTGTTCGGTGTATGTCATACTTTTTGAAATTCCATCATAATTCATGAGATTTTGTATATTCAAGAATCCGTATAAAATTAAAATCAGATATAATTTATTAAAATCTATAAACTATTACCAATCCATTAAAATCCGAGTTATGATCTTAATCCTTTCCTATTTCTAAATATTATCATAAATTTATTTCAAAGAATTTTGATAACTCTATGATTACCTTTCTAAATCTTACTTCCAAATAAATCTTAACCCTTTATACCTTTGTCTATACCTGAAATAAAATCTTTTAAAATAAATCTTCATGTTCTACTCCCTTTTCTAATCTTATTTTTAAAATTAATTCAAAAATCTTCACAAAAATTTTAAAATAATATAGTCCATGTACTACGCCCTCCGTCTCATTTTGGTTAGTCACCTTTGGATTTGTACTAGTCAAATTAATCAAATTTTGATTGAATTTAATTAATATTTTATTAATTGAAAAAATAAAAAAAATATGTCACGGGAAATAACTCTTGATAGATGTAATTTTTCGTTTTTTAAAATAGTGAAAGAGTGATTTATAATCTTTGGTCAAAAGAAAAAAAATGTGACAACTAAAAACAGACAGAGAGAGTATATTAAAGGTTTTTTTTCAATCAAGACTTGTTTTTTTCACCTGTTTTGGATTTGAATCTGAATATAGTAAATTTCAACATAATATTTTTACTCGTTTATTTCATTTCGACAATTATATTTTTCAAAAATCAGGTGTGTCCTTTCAACTTTCACCAGAAAGTAGAAATCCAGAAGTCCAACTCTTTCGGTCTGGAGCGGCTCTCTAAACTTTGAATATAAATTCAAACGTAGGCATTTTATTACTGTTGTAGAGATGAAGCCAAGTGCTTTGCCTTGTGCTACATTATAGTTCTAAAAACCAAGAAAAATGATAAAACAACTCAAGCTTGGACTAGGAGGCTGAGCCTCAGAACAAACTGGTTGACACTGTGTTTCCTAAAACAAACTCCGGGGATATACACATGGAACTATGGAATGAAGGGTGTAGACTAAAAATCAATGATCGGCTCTCCAATAGTCAAATTACGCTCTATGGACCAGGGTAAGTTGAAGAGCTCTGCAGCAATGAACTTGAAAATCTTGTTCACGTTAATGTTGTAGTTGGCACTTGAGAAGAATAGCGTTGCATTCAGTACCTTTGCATAGCCTCTTGCCTATTCGATTTGCAAGCCATCAAGTAAACCGGAATATTATTTCAAATCCACATACAGATGAAACCAAATAGGCTAATTGATTTTGCAGTCATTACCTGATTAGCGATTGTCCATTGCAGATCTAGTGGTAACTGGACAAAATCATCAAATTTGGTTCCGACTAGTACTGGCATTGCGCTCTGCAGATACACTTTAATTAAATCATCAATATACTTATATAAAGGAGAAGCGAGGGGCGTGTATGTGGAGCCTCTCACATCGCTTCGTTCTATTTTTCTAATTTTTTGGAGTTTTTGGATGAAAAATATTAAAAAATTAAAACTACCTTTTTTAGTTTCGATATATTAAAAGCAAGTTTCAGAATCTGATTTTGTTTCAGATTATATATGGAATATAGTAACTTGAAAGTTTTAATCTGATTTTGTTTCTGATTATTTAATAATGCGAAAGAGGAGCACACAAGTCTCTCTGCATCTATAAATACCCCGTAGGTTGTAGGGTTTTGGATCATCTAAACACAACCTCCTCTCTCTCAATACCATAACCCTACCTCTCTCTGATGATAGTTCTTGCTCGATTTCTAACTCAGTGGTGCCGTTTTTCTGCAACGATAAGTGAATGCTGTTTATACAGTATTAAAAAAATAAAGGTTATTGCAAACTAAGGTAGTTATAGACCGCTATGTGGGAGTCGACAAATCCAAACACGGGAAAAGAATATAATCTTGACATGATATTGATGGATGATATCAATAAATTAACTGTTAGTGATATATGTTTGTTATTTATTCTTTTGTAATATTTGTTTTGTTTATCAGACATGTTTGTTGTTATTAATTTTTATATGATTTACTTTGTATACACGAAGTTTTGAATGACGATAGAGATGATTGTCTGATGAGAGTAAGAGTCTGTCGGATGTCGGAGTCTACAAATCCAAATACCGGGGAACAATATATTCTTGACATGATATTGATGGATGATAGTGATATATGTTTGTTCATTATTATTTTATAATATTTGTTTTGTTCATCGGACATATTTGTTGTTGTTGATTTTTATATGGTTTATTTTGTGTATAGGAAAATATTATTCATGCAATACTCCCACAATATATGTTTGCTCGGTTTAAACACCTTTTAAGTTTTTAAGTGAATGCTTTTTATACAGTATAAAAAAAATAAAGATTGTTGCAGGCAATGGTAGTTATAGACCGCTATCTCACTCCATGATTTGTATATAATATTATTTTATCTCTATTTATATTATTATATAGATGTTGTTGGTTGTTTGACATACGTGGGTGACATCAAAACTGTCAACGGCGGGTGGAAAAATAAAGATCTAACAATCGGTATAAATTAGTAAGTTATTGAAAAGTTGCTTTAAATCGTTAATTACATGTAGAAATTTATTTTCATTTTTTTACTCATAAATTATAGTCCAATTTTATAATTATATATATTAATATTGGTATTGCATCGAGATTTTTCTAACATAAAATTTATTTTATACTACAAATATTAATTTTGAATCATTAACATAATTTTTATAAGCCGCCGCAACGCGAGGTTTCTCAACTTTTAACATAAATCTATATACCTTTTGTAATGACTGGTTCAGATATAGTTAACCAGCAAATTTTTACATATCATCTGTTTTTACAATTTTAACTAACAATTATACTTTATACATATCCCCTGCTAGGGGTGTCAAACGGATAGTTCGGATACGGATCTGCCTGTATCCGGATCCGAATCCGAAAATCCATATCTGTATCCGGATCCGAATCCAAAATTTTTTAAATTATGATATCCGAATCCGGATCAGACGGATACTATCCGGATTCGGATAATATCCGGATCCGGATCTGATTTTTAATCAGAACTTTTATTTCTTTATTAAAATTTCTAAAAAATCATAAAAAATAGTAAAAAATTAAAAATTAATTTTTAAAATTGAGTAAAAAAATTAAAATCATTAAAGAAGGTTTATATTAATTCAAAAATTAATTCTTATTTATCTTTCAATATAAATTTGTTATCTTTAAAATATTAAACTCAAATAAAATTATGATATATGTCTATAATATTTTAAAATTATACAAAATTTATATAAATATATTATTTTATGTATACATATATAAATACACACATTATATAGTTATTGAATAATATATATATATATATATATATATATATATATATATATATAACATTTAATATCATATATATTTAATTTTGGATTCGGATATTATCGGATAGGAATATGCCTATATCCGTATTTGTATCCGGAATATCGGATTCGGATACGGATAATATCCGCTTTGTCTCGGATACAGATAATATCCGCTTTATCTCGAATACGAATGTGGATTTTTCGGACGGATATCAGATTTTTCGGACTTTTTTGACAGCCCTATCGCCTGCTCTAATATTGAGAATGATACTACCTCCGTCGCTTTTTACTTGTGATTTTGATATGTGATTAAAGAACATATTTCTACTTATTATTTTTTAATTTTTTTTTGAATTAAAATTTATAGTTTATATTTTTATTCACAAAATGAAAATTTTAAAAATAATAAGTAGAATTATGTTTTTTATTCACTTTATATTATGTGCAAAAAATTAAAAAGGAACGGAGGTAGTAATAATTTAAATTGTTCGTTAAACTACTTGATGGGAATTGGGATGTAAATATGCATGAATAGATGGCCTATTAGTATTGAAGTCCAACGGATCATAAATTTTATAGTCTAAATGACTTATATTTACGTGACATATTACTAGCATGAATTTTAATATATATCATTTCAAAGTTTCAAATTTTTAGGATGCATATGCTAAAAAATTTATACAAGTAGTTATAAGAAATTAGCAGACAAAAGTTAAATTTAGTAGGAAAAATAACATTGATAGCTGAAAAATATCAACGATCCATAAATTATTAAAATCAACTATCCATATTTTTAATCGTCCAGAAAATTTCATTCAAATCTAACAAATGATCCAAAGTAAGAATTTTATTTTAGAGCTTTTTTTATTCATAACCACGTTTTCAATCTTATTTCCAAAAATACTACCTTATCCAATATTATTTTCAAAAATACTACTTTCTCTAAAATATTTTCAAAAATATGCAACCATATATGCAACTGAATTCCTGATTTCAAGTTCCAGTTTTCAAATGTCATTTTCGACCTCATCGTTGGAATCGATATATGGAACTTGAAATCAGGAATTCAGTTGCATATATGGTTGCATATGAGGTTGTTTTCAGTTAGATTCTATTGTAATCTAATGGCCCCGTCATGGGCACCCACACATCAGTTGCAACTTACAGTTTTCTGTTGCATATGAGGTTGCAACCTCATATGCAACTAAATGCAACTGAAAACTGTAAGTTCCAACTGAAGTATGGGTGCCCCTGGCGGGGCCATTAGATTGCAATAGAACACTGAATGCAACCTCATATGCAACTAAATGCAACAGAAAACTATAAGTTCCAACTGAAGTATGGGTGCCCCTGGCGGGGCCATTAGATTGCAATAGAATCAACTGAATGCGCAACTAAATGCAGCCTCATATGCAACTAAATGCAACTGAAAACTGTAAATTGCAACGGATGTATGGTGTGCCCCTGGCGGGGCCATTAGATTGCAATAGAATCAATTGAATGCAACCATATGCAACTGAATACAACCATATGCAACTATATATGCAACTGAATTCCTGATTTCGAGTTCCAGTCTTCAAATGTCATTTTCGATATATATTGACTCCAAATGTGAGGTCGAAAATGACATTTGAAGACTGGAACTCGAAATCAGGATTTGTAGTTACATATATGGTTGCATATGCAACCATCGTATTTTTGGAAAATATTTTCAAAAAGGTAGTATTTTTGAAAATATTTTAGAGATTTTAAAATAAGATTGGAGAAGGTAGTATTTTTGAAAATAAGATTGAAAAAACAATATACAAGATAATTCCTCTTTATTTTAACACCTGGATATTAACTTTGTAATAAGACGATTATGAAAATTGCACCAAAGTTCAGAGCACCACAATTGGAAGCGATTAATATGAAATAGAGTTAACATTAAAAAAATTATTTACAAAAATTGTTAAAACTATAATTAAGAAATAAAAAATATAACACAATTAAATATCAACCATGTTAAAGAAATTTAAATTTATATATATTCTTAAGACATATTTTTTATACACATCCATGAGACTATAATTTTCTAAGCATATAGTATAAAGATTATTTTCGTAATATTTATTATTTTAATCACTTTAAATTATATTATTAATATGATTAATAATTCAAGTTTTAGTAGTAGATATACTAAGACTTGAATATAATCATATAAATAGATTTTAAATAATTAAAATAGTTGATAAATTTGGATTTATGCTGGATTTGAAATATTAAATATGATTCAACTTTAGCTAAAATACATAAAATTTAGAAAAATAAAATATTAGAAAATCCAAATTAAATTCAAGAGTAAATATACATACACATAATCTCAATATATCTTTGGAAGAACAAAATATTAAAACAAAATCAAATTAAGTTTAATAATCAAAACATCTGGATTCTAGTATTTATTTAGTACTCCCTCCGTCCGGATAATATATATTGGGGACGGGACGACTTTAATACTCTGTAAAATAAAATTGTGTTATTTATTTTTAATTTTTTTTATGAATTAAAATTTGGATGTTAAATTTTTATTTAGAATAGAAAAATCTTGAGTTACGGACTATAAAACTACTGAAATGCGTGTCGAGTAGTTGAAAAGAACGGTATAAAATTAAATGGGATAGAGAGAGTAATACTTATATTAAAATATTATAAATTATTTACATCTTATTTTTATAGGACCCACAAATAAATTTTATAATCATTATTATTATGGGACCCATGAATAAATTTAATAATCGATATTATTGGTTGATTTGAAAAAGATATTGTCATGATTTTGTTGATTTTTATTCTTTTTCCTCTTATTTATGTAAAATATTAAGATCTAATTTACATATATCATATTTATATATGTTGTCTGAATTTTGTTGTTTTTAATTTAATCAAATTTGAATCCGAGAGAATGTAACGACTAATACACAATTTCAAATATTTATTGGGTATGGACAAATGATTTTAAATAATTTCATCATAAAATAATCAATTATAATTTATAACGGTGTTATAATGATTTGTTATCATGGATTTATATTTTTAATATTCTAAGAAATGACGACATGTTACAAAAATTATATAACTAACATACGTCAATGTGGATAATTTAATTATAAAAGTAAAAAGTAAAAAATCACATGATTACGTGTCATTATTTATATTAAACAAATTAATTAATTACATTAATATCACATATAAGAAATAATCAATAAATGTGATAGAAATAAAGGAATATTCAACAGAAAAATTCTCTAGATTGGAATATAAGATTTTCAATACATGCTTTTGAATAATTTTGTCCAAAAAATTGTACCCCTCACCATTGGATCCTGTATATATAGAGGATCACTGCCTGCTGCATTTTCTCACATTCTCAATTGTTGCTTAAATTGCTTACTCTCTTCTCGGCTTTCTCATTTTTATGTAAGTTATATGTTGTCAGGGTGCAAAATTTGCACATGCATTTGATTTTCATTTTTCATGTTTATGGCTTGCTCATTTCATTGGATCATGATGAATTTCAGTGTTAACATTATAAAACACTGTCATTCGGAGCCCAAAAATATGAAAGACAGAGACGTTTTTAGTTATTCTTGTGTGATTTTCATGTCAGAAAACTGAAATTTTGTGATTAATTAAATTTATATAGTATATATCATCGGTTTTAATTATTTATTTCTTCTTATTATTCATGTTTTTATATTTTTTTTACGTGATTTTGATTTCTAGGCGGAATTTTGAAGGATTTTGTGATTCATATACAAATCCATACTGGTTTCGATGAATTTTGTGATTCATATACAAATCCATATTGGTTTCGATGAATTTGGCGTGCTTTTGTATATGTGATTGTAGGGCTTTGTACTTTGTATATGTGATTGTAGGGCTTTGTGAAATATAAGGAAATTATATTATTTTTTGATTGATAAATTTGGCGCGCCTTTGTATGTGTTTGTAGGCATAGGGTTTTGTGATCCATAATTTAAGACATATAACGAGCTTTTTATATGTGTTTGTGGGCGTAGGGTTTTGTGATCCATGGTTTATGACATCACCTTATGTGTTTCATACTTAGACACGTTGTCTCATTGTGTGTTGTTAATTATAGATGATTATCATTTTTACTTTCAAAATTTTTGTGTTGTTATAAATGATTATCATTTTTACTGTCAAGATCTCATATAATTGTGTATCATTGTGTGTTGTTAATCATAGATGATTAAATTTTTACTTTCAAAATTTTTGTGTTGTTATAAATGATTATCATTTTTACTGTCAAAATCTCATATAATTGTGTATCGGTTTATTTCAATTTTATTTGATAGTTAAAATTTTATAAA
The DNA here is from genome assembly GCF_001625215.2 of Daucus carota subsp. sativus. Taxonomy (NCBI): domain Eukaryota; kingdom Viridiplantae; phylum Streptophyta; class Magnoliopsida; order Apiales; family Apiaceae; genus Daucus; species Daucus carota. Next base: position 43,070,126 of record NC_030385.2, on the reverse strand, counting down.
CACAATAATTTATCTTGTAAACTAGATTTATTTCTAAATTCTCAAGGTAAATAATTTCATTTTTTTCGAAACTATTTTATACAGATAGTTATTTCAAAAAATTAAGATGTAAATAATATACTTATAACAATGGTTGATTGTATATGTAAGATAGTATATATCTTCAATATCAACAAAATAAATTGTACCATTTTTACCTTTTTAATATAGATGTTATGATGTATGTAAAGATTACATATCTATTTGAACTCAACATTGCGGCGCTTTTACAACATCTTTTCCCCTGTATCTTGTGTGAATGAAATATATCATGTATAGTAAATTAGTAACGCGGCAACTAATGTATCAACTTGATATTATGGCATGTAGAGATCAAAATGGAGATGAACAACAACAACAACGTGCAAACAGGACGACAAGGAGCAGGCCCAAGCGGAGTTGGTAGCAGCCAGAACCAGCCTGGAATTGTTAATCAGGACGCTGCAGCGGCTGCTTTTTTTGGTGCTGGTTTTCCGAGCTATTGTGCTGCTCCTGGTGGTGCATTTGTTGACTATAATGCTGAGTATGCTGGCGGTGTTTATGCTGGCTATGGAGCTGCTTCTGCCGGTGGTTCCTTTTCCAATTATGGTGCTTCTGCTGTGTCTGCCGGTGGTTCCTTTTCCAATTATGGAGCTGCTTCTGCTGCGTCTGCCGGTGGTTCCTTTTCCAATTATGGTACTGCTTATGATGCGTCTGCCGCTGGTTATTTTGGTGGTCATGATGCTGTTGATGCTTTGGCTGCTGCGTCTCCGGGCTCCTCCTCTCAGTCTTATAAAGGGAGCAAGAGGCACACTGAACAGCAAGTCGTTGCGATGAACGAGTAAGAGCATCTCATCACTCTTTAACTTAGTTTTCATTGTACGGTTCCCATGGGCACATGCTAAACACTAAATTTCACAAGTTTGAGTCATTTTGATTGGTTGTTGTTTTCTAATAATGGTGGACCCCCTGCAAATGCAACAACCACACCAATCAAAATGTTCTAAACCTATAAAATTTAGTGCTTAGAATGTGCAGGAACACACTAGACAAACCCTTCATTGTATTCTACTGTACTCTAAATTTTTTTTTTTGTCTATAATGTAGCTACTTCAACAACAATCAGCACCCTGACGAGGAGCAAAGAAAGGAGCTTGCTAGGAGAATAGGGCTGAACCCTGGACAAGTCAATGTCTGGTTTCAGAACAAGCGCAGTCAACTAAAGAAGGTACGTATTTGCTTCCTCTTTATTACATTAATTATGCCTCCACCTCAATTGAAAGTCTTTGTATACAAGTTATTTGTAACAATTTTACTCACATTGAAATCACCTATCATGCAAAATTCTGTAGAGCCAAAGAGAACGAGGAAAAAAGGAGGCTGGTCAGATAGAGAGCAAGAAGGTCCGCGCTGAAATGGAGGCTCTCCGGTTAGAGAACCAAAAGCTCCGCGCTGGATATCCTGACTATGAGGCTCAACGGTTAGAGATTCAGAAGCTCCATGCTGAAAATGCGCAGATTCCGAAGCTCCGTGCTGAAAATGCGCACCTGCGTGAAGAAGCTCAAAAGAGAAACACATCGGAATACGCTGGTCGGGGTAAAGGACCACTCTCCCAAGGAAGTAACCTCAACCCCATGCAAGTGCAAAATATAGATATGGTAAATTAATTTTGTACATTAATTTCAATTTAAAACATTGTTCTCACTCGATTTATTCACTTTTTTTATAATAATTTTCGTGTACAGTCGAAAAAGCGTAAATTACCAGTAGCTGGTGATTATCCGGCGGACTCAATCAATATAGCCGCTCCGTTAAGGCAACGAGTGGAACAACTTGTACTTTCAGCTGCGGAGGAGCTAAAAGTTATGGCTAATGTTGCGGAATCATGGCGGAGTCCGGCCAGTGCTGATAACGCAACTGGGAGGCTAATATTTGAAGCTTCGGGCCATACAGCTACGGTCTCAATCCACTCGAAACAACTGCTTAATGTTCTCATGGATGTTGTGAGTATTACATATTATTATTTTTATTTTACATATATTATTATCATTCAATAATAATCATCTAAGTCTTTGATTTTCTTGATACTAGAATGAATGGTCATCCACCTTTTCGGCCATCGTCGCCAGAGCTCTGACACTTGACATTCTAAGTGTTGGAGAAGATTTTAACGGAGCTCTTCAACTGGTATAACACATCTGTTTAGTCTATATTCTTAACTCACATATGTGCAACTATATAATAATTATCAATGATTTATGCATTTATAATTCAGATGACGGCGGAATATCATATTCCCTTACCATTGATCCCCAAACGCGAATGCTATTTCGCAAGATATTGCACAAAATATCGTGCGGGGGTGTGGATAGTGGTTGATGTTTCCGTAGACGATGTACTCCCCATTCCAGGAATCACGACCTGCCGAAAAAGGCCATCAGGTTGCGTGATAGAAGAATTGCCAGATGGAACTTCAAAGGTAGGCAAATTCAAAAGGTTTTGTATTAAGTATTATAACAGTCTTATCAGCTTAGTTTGATATATTATGTATAGATATTACTTAAACTGATTACTATTATTGTTGTGATTTAACAGGTTACTTGGATCGAGAACGTATGTACCGAAAGTAATAATGTGAGCAATATGTGTGAAGGCATACTACGTTCGGGTCTGGGATTTGGAGCCAAGAGATGGATGTCAATTCTACATTTACATTGTCGACGTTCTGCAGCTGCGATTTTCCCCATTGTTCCATCAACGGACTTCAGCAATTTAGGTGAGTAAACATAAAATTGAATTATTTAGGCATATATTACTTGCTAGTATTGAAGCAATTGATGTGCATGTTTATAACGTCTCATAGCTTTCTTGATATGACATTATTGTCTTTTCACAGTTACGTCGTCAAATCGAGAAGGGAGAATCGCGATACTGAAACTCTCAGAGAGAATGGTGAACAACTGCTTTGTTGGGATTACCGGTCCAAAGGCTGGTAAATGGACTGAGTTGCAGGGCAATTTTGGTGCAAACATGAAGTTGATGAGTAGAAGAGTCATCGACGAACCTGGCCTACCACATGGCACCCTGCTAAGTGGTTCCAGCTCTTTTTTTCTACCAATTCCACCTAAAATGGTTTTCAATTTCTTCAGCAGTAGTAGACAACGATGGGAGGTATGCATATTTGTACTACGATTGTTTCATAGTTTTTTGTTTGTCATTAGTCGAGTCTCAAATCTCAGTGTCGAAGATTATTTACTTAATAACAAGACATTCATTCTGAATCCATATATTTGATGATCAACAGTGGGACATGTTTAAAATGGGGAATGAATATGATCTGGTACACCACACTCCTCTTGACCAAGAAGGTAGCAGTGGTGTAACCGTATATAAAATTTCGGTAAGTACTTGTATATAAAAATCTTTGTTATTTGTTACAGTATTATCAAACTGCGACTAAATATTGAAAAATTGCAGAACCTGGAGAAGCTACTAGTGCAGGAAAGTTGGAGTGATCCAGTAGCATCACATATCGTGTTTAGCCTTGTCGAAAATCAGGCAATGAATTGGATGATAAATGGGGGAGATCCAGATTATATAGCTCTCGTTCCTTCAGGTTTCACCATATTTCCGGTTGGACCTGTATCGGGCACAGAAGGTTCAAGCTCCGGCGGAACTCTTCTCTCACTGTCATATCAATTCGTAATAAGTCAATCTCAGACCGAGGACATGGATGCACGGGCTTTCCACCTCGCACAGATGGTTAGAGACAGATGTCAAAAAATAAAGGTGGCTTTGGGCGTAGTTGGCCCTAACACAGGAACATCTTAGGTGCAGTATCAATGATGTATTCGACTAGAATTTTTTTAATAGATTGATTTTAATCTTTGTAATAAATTGTATTTGATTTTGATTTTTAAAAGATTTTTGATAAAATGGTGAAGAGTAGATTTACATTCTTTACGATCTAAGCACAAATTATTCAAAAAGTATAAATATAATGTATAATCCCTCCAATAGATTTTGATGGATTTATAACAATCCCAATTAATTATCATATATTTTAAAAAAAAAATTAATCTTTAACCACCAGATTTTGTAGCATAATATAAAATCCTCATTAAATACACCCACTATTTTCATACATTTAAAATCTCAATTAAATATACGATTTAAAATTGATTTAAAACATTTCTTTTTTTGAGAGAAGTTGTCTATGTATAAAGTGGTCCATAATAGGACCTCATCAAAATTTATGATCGGACTCAAATGAAATAAACTGAATATATATTAAGTAAAAAAATAACAAAATCACTTAATCTAAGATTAGAAATTGGTGAAAAATGTTTTAATAGAAAAAACAACTTTATTTCCTTTAAATACATCCTCTCAATCTTTTATTTTTTCTCCTAAACATTATCTTTAAAATTATTTGAAAAATGCTTCCTAAATCTTTTATTCCCTTCTATAAATCTTACTTTTAGAATTAAATATGGGGTATTCAATTGAGATTTTTTTTTAAAAAAGGAAATTCATTCATAGTCCTAGTATATTCAACTCAAATTTTAAAAATTGCATCAGAATCATGGGGTAGTCAATTAGAATAATAAATTATCCAATAAAATCTAGTGATTTTTAATTAAAATTTTAATTATACTTAAAAAAATCTGATGGTATTCAATTGAGATTATTAAAGTCCATTAAAATCTCATGATATTTGGTGCTGGATTTTTTTTAAACTTCATAGCATGAATTTTATGAGATTGTTCGTGTATTTTATATTATTTGAAATTCCATCATAATCCATGAGATTTTGTGCATTGATTATTACCGATCCATTAAAACCCGACTTGAATATACTAATCCTTTCCTTTTTCTAAATAGCATAATAAATTTACTTCAAAGAATTTTTTATAAATCTATGATTACCTTTCCCAAACTTACTTCTTAACAAATCTTAATCCTTTATCCCTTTCTATACCAGATATATAAATCTTTTAAAATAAATCTTCATGTTTTACTCCCTTTTCAGAATCTTAGTTTTAAAATTAATTCAAAAATCTTCCCAAAAATTTCAAAATATTAATCCAGGCAAAATGTTCATAGCTCCATCAAAATTGAGTTAGACTACATTATAAGTTTTTTTTTCAATTCAGACTTGTTTCTTCACCTGTTTTGGATTTGAATCTGAATATAGTAATTTTCAATATAATATTTTACTCGATTCTTGGTTTATTTCATTTCGACAATTATTTTTTTCAAAAATCAGGTGTGTTCTCTCAACTTGCACCAGAAAGAAGAAATCCAGAAGTCCAACTCTTTTTTTTCTGGGGGGCTTTCTAAACTTTGGATATGAATTCAAACGTACGTAGGCATTTTATTATGCAGAGATGAAGCCAAGTGCATACCTTGTGCTACATTATAGTTCTAAAAACCAAGAAAAATGATAAAACAACTCAAGCTTGGACTTGGAGGTTGAGCCTCCGAACAAACTGGTTGACACTGTGTTTCCTAAAACAAACTCCGGGGATGTACATATGGAACTATGGAATGAAGGGTGTAGACTAAAAATCGATGATCGGCTCTCCAATAGTCAAATTACGCTCTATGGACCAGGGTAAGTTGAAGAGCTTGGCAGCAATGAACTTGAAAATCTTGTTCACGTTAATGTTGTAGTTGGCACTTGAGAAGAATAGCGTTGCATTCAGTGCCTTTGCATAGCCTCTTGCCTATTTGATTTACAGAGCATCAAGTAAACCATAATATTATTCCAAATACACATATGATGAACCAAATAGGCTAATAGATTGTGCAGTCATTACCTGATTAGCGATTGTCCATTGCAGATCTAGTGGTAACTGGACAAAATCATCAAATTTGGTTCCGACTAGTACTGGCATTGCGCTCTGCAGATACACTTTAAATTTAACATAAATCTATATACTTTTTGTAATGGCTGGTTCAGAAGTACAGAAATGAAGGAGCAAAAACAGATGGGATATTCATACATTTAACTTATACCTGGTTCCATTTTCGAGCTTCTTTATACCAGTTAATGACACTGAAAAAAATGAAAATAGCCAAGTCGAAGATCAAGATTATGAAATTTCATCCCTGTAGGAATTCGTATTAAAATCTTAACAAAAGAGTATTTAGACTGTACAAATATGAAAAAGAGATCTGTAATCGTAAATTGTTATTAGCGTGTAGAAGTAGAACAAACCTATTTAAGGTACACCGACTTGTAAGATCAAACATGAACAACATTGCTACAGATTCCTTGCAAGCAAGTTGAAGGTTACTCTGTGAGTTATCAAACCCTACAGCACATTGAATAATCTCAGGTTGAATGTACATCAACAATTCCATTCATTCTATTAAGCAAAGTTGTTAACAAAAACCAGGCATTAAATGCTGGTGAAATGACCAATAATTTCAGTATAATAATCTAATAATGTTTGTTAACAGATAACAAGTACTAATTTGGCAGATAAAAGATCATTGCTCATCTCTTTATCAACCTCATCATATGAATTTGGATTTCTTTCATTTTTATCAATCTCCAGTCTCCCCTATCGCGATTTGGAAATCTACCAATAATATTGTAATTATTCATCCCAGCCAAACAGAAACAATACCTTTATAACTAATAACAAAACCAACATAGCACCAGATCATGAAAAAGAAAATGCAACATTACCTTGTACCTCGCAGATGTGAAATGCAATCCGAGCTCCACTAACGTACATTATTTTATCCATCTGATCCATTCCATTCCCTTCCTCTCTTTCTCTGCCTACATATTTCGTCTTAAAAACAAATGAACAACATCAGTTAACCCTCAAGAAAACAAAAACACGACAATGCGATCATCCAAACATACCAAGAAGCTGGTTTTGCCAATCTTGGGATCACCCAATATGCACACTTTAATCGACACCAGATCAGAAGCATCATCATCAGCACTAGGCGACTCAGCCCCATTCAGCGAAGGGGGAGGAGAAGAAGCCGGAGACGAATAATTCTCAAGCTGACGATGATGATGATTATTAATATCATTATTTTTATGAGCAGAAAATTGCATCAAACAACCAACAACCCGTTTCCAGCTAGATGTCACACATTTTTTCAGAGCAATCATCCGCAACAAAATCGCTCTTTTTGTTTTCAGACGAATTTTTCTTCGGCTAATTCGACTCATTTCAAGATTAATATCAACACACTAGTAAATTTTATTTACATGCACATGAGGAAGAAAGTGAGAACTAAAGAAATCTGCAAATGTGATATATCAAAAGAGTGTTTTTAGAAACAATGAATGAAAAGAAGGGAAAGCTAACAACCGCATAACGGGGACAGTTAACCGGTAATCGTGGGGCCAAAATTCAATATCTTATGGTAAGAAAGACCTCCAGCTTTTTGGTGACTACCAAATGCTTCCACCTGCCTATACCTTATCAATATTGTGAAACTTTGCTTCTGTTTTTTTTGGAAGCAATGTTGAATGTGATGGAAGCAACCAAAATTCGACACATAAACGTCTAACAATCATTTCGGGAACCATTTTGGTATCTTTAGTAATTTTTTTCGTCCCTTAATGGCAGGACCGGTCCTACAGATTCGGGTACCCTAGCCGAATTTTCAAATTGATGTTCCTTATTTAAAATTGTAAAGATTTTTTTTTTACGCATGCATACTCTTAATCATGACATTCATATCAATATATATAAGAATATTACCAAATACGCAATATGTACGCTCAAATGCAATTACATATAAATTTTGATGGTTTCCTAGATGTATGTCTTGGTCGCCTTATCCATGACTGACTCTGCTTACTGCTCTTCAAGTAAAATTTTAATTTTTTAAAGTCGATTGTTAAAACATGCATAACAATTATTTATGACAAGCTGACACGTATGTCACTACTCATAGTATGTTATTAACAATGGACTGCGGGAGACCAACTCCCTTTGATTAAAAGATATGGGGATATGAAACAGTCTTGTAAATTCCACTGACCATCCTTGTGCAACAACTGTGGATATTGTAATTTCACCTACATTTACACAAACTTTGGTATGTAGTTGTCTAAATTAATTATAGGCCTGTATGTGTTAAGCAGTCACAAAAAGCAGGAGCATTTAAAGAAAGAGAGGGGAACATCACTATCTACTTCTTAATTTTCAGGAAGGTGAGCTGAGTTGCACGTCTGAATTTTGGGAGGTTTGTTGCTTCCCATCACGCGATTCACGCCTGCTATCATTACTCTTTCGCCTAAGCATTTCTTTAATGTCAGTCTCTTTCTTATCGACAAAATCCTTGAAGCTAGTGGTGCGAGAGGTGCCTTTGACACAACCTACAGATTCAGGGTCCTCTAATCCATCATCTGCATCTTCTGGGGCATATCTAAGGTACTGACAGTAAACTCTACAGAAAAATACAATAAGAGAAACGAAGCATGCAATGCCACATATGAGAAATAAACCCCAGAAGCTGTTGAGAGAGAGCCGGTTGTCATCTACTTGGTTGCTTTGTGCAGAGCACGTATCTTTTGATAGCCATTTGTCGTGGATTCTTTGTAGATCGCCATTTTCTGACAGTTGAAGAATTGCAGTTGATAAGTCAACTGCAAGAGGAGAGTCCCTCTGGAACGCCTGAGGCAACAGAAATGTTAGCCTAAATGATAATATCATATTAATGTTTTATCAGTGTGCAATCTTGTAATTAAGCCTAGTCATTAAGATAGAAAGATGAATTTACTTACAAATCCCCATCCACTTCTTGTGAATTCCTGTCCCACTGTCTTGAATTCACAATTGACATTGGACAAGAAGAGCTGAATGTAAGGAAGCTCATCAACTATGGCAGCTACACCACCCTTTTTTGGACCTTTAAGGAGCTCATTGAGATACTCATCCTGGGTTTTTAATATTTTGATTCTTGAGACAGCTATGTTGAGCTCGTCGATTAGATAGTTTAATGCAAACGATCCATCCTGAACTCCAATAGGTACATTATTAGAGACCAAACTGTCTATTCCCTCGATCTGGGACGACAGTTGCTGCACTGTGAGTATTGATGTCAAACTAGCTGTGTAGCTTGAATTGATAATCAAGACAACAAAAAGCCACAAAATAAGCACCAGACGCCCCAGAGTGCTAACAGTGTTCTCTCCTGCATTGATTCCAAGCAAGGAAGAAATTAACAACATTAAGCATGAAATTTCCAACACAGCTGAAGATTTCATTAGGAACAAGATGATCAGATTGGCATGTGGTACTTACTGTGTGCAAAAAACATCGTTGAGAAACTAAACCTGCAAGAATGAATTGTGAACCAAATTAGCCGTTAATAAAGTGCCTAGCATAAATGGATATCCAACAAGAACAGCACTGACCAGAAGACTGTAATGAGTTGTTGCCGAGGGGAACCACGAAACTCATTGTTAGTCCGATGCTCAAGAATCCATACAACAGATCCAACAAAAAGAAAGAAAGCACCCGTGACAAACCACATTTCCCAACTAAATGGTTTAAGAAAAGCCCAAGCAGAAGATTTTACTCTTTTAACTGGAACAACCACAACCAGTCCAGATTCCATGTAAGGCTGTGTAAAGTCCACAATTCTTGTCCTATTTGTAACAATGGTAATATCCCCCACGGCTGCATCATATTTCTGGGACATGAAAAAAAATAAATTATCACCACTATATTCAATAGAACAACTTAATCAGAGAAAACACAGCATCGTAATTTCATACAATCAACATAGGAAAATAAACAGAAACCATTAACTCAAAACCCAAATTAATAATATATGCAATACACATAGATTAAAAACCTGTGGGAGGAAGAATAAGAAGGCATAGGTTAAGGAGCATGATTAAAAAAAAAAAATGAAAGAAAGACAGGAGATAGTTGGAACAGACAATATTTTGCTTCTTTTTTCTCTAAAGAAATGTTAATAACTTGTTTAAACTTTAAATGTTGCAAGACTATTGACAGGGTGCCAAGACCAATCAACTCATGTGTTTCCCACGGAGTAAAACTGTAAACCTGAAGTTAGAAACTCACATGTTGCGAAACATCGTATACAAGATTACTGAAGCTAGGGTTTCTTTCACCATTTCCATACAGTATATATGTTCGAGGGACAGGATAAGGCAACAGATCCACTGCAGCTTCAAAGACATCAATACAGTATCCTTTTACCCCCATAGGACCTTTGTCTTTTGTAACAAATTCTTTGTAAGTTACCCGATAAGGCACTGCAATTTGCAAAGGCTTCCCATTGTTGGGGAACACCCATCCCCGAGGAACTTTAATAGTTTCACCAGGCCATATTACATCGTATAGATGCTGATTGTTGGCAGATTTTGTCACATTTTCCATAGATGAAGTTTCTGGTGTTGTGACTGAAAGACCAGAATGATTTGACCAGTAACCTATTCTGCGTGAACCTGTTCCACCTATGTTTAAAATTTCAAATGCTGGATTAATCAAATTCCTCTCCAGATCAAATTTAATCTGACCACTTCTCCCTGTGAAGTTCATTGTAGTTAGTATCTGAAGTAATTTATCTCCTTGATCAAATCTACGAAGTGTTGACAAATGTAGACTACTCCCGTTTGTGTCTCTCAACTTGTGGTCATAGGAAAAGGAGATATTATCACCTTCGCTAAGAAGAACATCTAGAGCACGGGCAAGTAACCAAACAGAATCGTAAGCATAAAGTGCATAGGAGTTGAAGTTCAAAGATTCCTTCTCTTTGATCTTTTTCCACCTATCTGAAAAGCTTTTTTTAAGATCAGTATCTGGGGTGTAATGGCGAAGTGCAACAACTCCCTGTAGAAGATCCATTTTCTCAGGATCCACTGTTTCTGATGAATCCATAACAGAACAAAGCCAATCTGTAGCAATCCAAACATAGCTAGTAGACATCATCCCAAGTCGCTTTGCTACATCAAATACTCTGAGACCTGTGTCAGGATTTACATGTACAACATACACTCGGGATTCCATCAGATTTACGCCATCTAACAAATCATTGATGTCACTTGTAGGGGCTCCGGGAGTAAAGGCAGCCTTGTAAGAAATCGAGGCACGATTCTTAGCAAGTGCATCACCTAGCGCGGAAATTCCACTCCTGCCATAATCATCGTCAACAAAAATGGCTATTACTTCTCTCCATTTATAGTATTCAACTAGATCAGCTATAGCCTGCATCTGAAAATAATCACTTTGTGTGGTACGGAGGAAATATGGAAACTGTAAGGCAGAAAGAGTGGGGTCTGTAGCTCCAAAGGAGAGCAAAGGTACATGAAGTTCATTCACGACATGGGATATAACATGAGCTATCCCAGATGACTGCGGACCGATTGCAGCAACCACGTCGTCAACCATCAGCTGCAAAGCTGCATGATTAAGAATGCACACTAACTATCTCTTCTGTTTTATAATTTAATATAAAAGAAATGATACAGGGAGACAGCACAAGCGTCTGTGTGCTAGTGTGCGCACATGTGCAGGTGTGCAAGAGAGAGTTATTGAGGCATTCAAATCAAGCTCCTGTTTTTTATCAATGCATTGTGCACACCTGAACCTGCTAATCAATCAAATAAATTACAATAGATATGTTCGGACTTTCATAGGGAATTCCACAGTTTAGCTATTGTGATTTGTGGAAGTGAAAGGATTTATAAATTAATTGCTCAGTACTATGCTGCAAGTACAATTTAATTTTCTAAGTGAGAGCGACCATTGAACTTTAACAAAAAAATTAAGCTCAACGTCCCTTAATCTTTATGAAACCATAAATACCTTGAGATTTTAGGTGAACTGGTAACTTAACATGGTAACATTCTCATAATTTGTTATGGACACAAAAGGCAAATTTATGCCGTAAAGATGGACGCTCGTGATCCACTCTCGACCCAAAATGGGCTTTTGAGTGAGGGGAATGTTAGAATACAATATGATCCTGGTAATCCCTCCTCCAAACACCTTCAGGTGTTATTAATGCCACAAATAAACTCAGGGTTCCATAATCTTTATGTAGCCATCAAATAAAATTTTGCACAGATCATTACATCTTATCCCTGTTTCTGCATCAGGAACTGTTTAACCACTGAATGATGGTTATACAGAGTATAGAGCAGAGCAAGCTGATAAAGAAGTTCTTCTTCAGCTATAACACCTATTACCCACAATCCTATCAATCCAAATAGAAAGTGCTGCGCAACTATGGCTTCTCTTTTTAGATGTATATCTCATTATGGAACTTCTATGCTAAAGATTAATAAAAATCAACAAGTCCAAGCTCAGATAAGAACAAAGATAGGAAGGACGCATCACTTTAAAAAAAAAAAAAACAGATTATCAATATTTAGGGAACACCTAAAATACATGTTGTGGTTTTAGACAACGATAGGACAAGGATTCATTGACATCTAGAAATGTGACTGGATATTTCCAGACACTTTCCTAAGTCTAGCAAAGAAAACAAATGAGTACCAAAGTTTGGTCAGGAGAAGAATACCTTCTATCGTGCCGAGAAAACCACTGCAATTTGTATCACTCATAATCAAGTTTAGTCGCCTTCGCTGTAGAATGCCTGAATCAGAGTTGACATCATCCACAGCAGCCATAATTGCTGGCTTCACTGATCTGCCAATCGCTGAATTTACTGTAAACAAAGCTCCTACATTGACAACATCTAGTTTTACAGAACCAATGCGACCACCGACTTCCACAGGCACTTGCATACAAAGCAAAAATATACACACTACTGCTCTGGCAAGAACATGGCTATCCATGTTTCAAAAATTGACAACCAAACTATTGATTCTCCGGTTCAGTTTAGCATTGCTTTAAGAAATCAAAAACCTGTCTACATGAGCAGACATGAATGAAACTGTTAACACCCGCATCAGCATAACTCCGAGTTTAACAGAGATAAAAACAAAATTAACAAAATCAATCCTGATGCTCTTACTTCAAAAGTGGTAAACTAAATTAGAAAATTTTAAAACCACAGTACAATACACAACTAAAATATACAGATATTAGATTCAACATGTGACAATTAAACTAGAGAAAGTACCACCAGAAAAAGAACATAAAAATAATTTAAAATCAACATGTACTTAACAGAATCAAGTTCAAAATTCTCAAGTACTCATTAAAGTACTAAACAATTGTAGTTTCCATCAGCAAAATCACACTTACATGTTTGTTTTATCCATAATAACAACTAAAAAAAGCAGAAGAAACCTGTTTCAAGAACAGATAGATGTTGAAACGAAGTAAAAACAAAGAACCCAGACGTAAATTAATACTAAAAAAAGAATAAAATTATAATAAAGAATGAGAGTGAGAGGGATGGTAGGGAAAGTGTTATGACCTGAACTCATCCAACGATGGAAACTAGAAGTGGTGCAAGTATTAGCTTCCAAAGACAACATATGTAAAAGCATTGTTGTGTCTGAATTTGTGTTGAATATAAGTTGGAAAAGGTAAGAACAGTCTTGATAAGTCGGGAAAGAATCGTACTTGCCGGTCTCTATAAATATCTAGTAGACTAGTACTATAATACCGTTTGGCTTTTATCATCGAACATCTCCGACCCTCCGAATGATGAGAAAAGATTATCACGAGTAATACTTAAAATATAATAATTATAAGAAAATGATCCGGAATCTCGTTTATAATAATATGATGTTTTGATTTTTGAAAGAAATTATTAAATCATATTGCGTTAAATTTTGAAAATTACCAACAAAATGGAACACGTCCAAAATACTCTTATACTAGAAATCAAGAGATGAGCATTAAGTCCTAAAATGTTTTATTACAACATAGTAACCGGCAAAAGGGACCGGCTTATGTTTAAGAAAAATTGTTTTTGTTTTAAACTCTTTTGAAATCTTGATTCTGTTGTTTCGGTGGATATTGTCCTGAAGTGGTGAGTAATAAAGAATCGGGAAGAGAGTGAATGGCGGAGAGGATCATACTAGGGCTGCACATGGGCTGGGTTGGGCCGGTTTCGGCCATTCAAGCGACCCAACCCATTTAGTACGGGTTAGAAAAATTTAACCCATTAATCATAAAAAGAATTAGAAACCCAACCCTACTAATTGTATGACGGGTTGGGTTGGTTAGGGTAGGGTTGATCGGGTTGAAAAATTTGCAAGATAAGCATAATCCAAAATATGTTTTGCACCATTTTGTTGTATACAATTAGCAATAACATAGGACACTGCACCAATACAAAATATCAGGTGCTTTTAGAGTGCAGATATTCTCTTCATACTAAGGTGGACAGCTGAATCTTAATACACTAATAACTATTAGAAATCATGTTTCCGCCATGATATATAATCATAAGAACTAGCAATGTGAGTCGTTTGATTTGAACTATAAAGCTTTATTTCTAATTGTTTCTGCACACTGCACTACACTCACTGCACATTCTATCATCAAATAAGTAAATATAGTTCCGTAAGCAACCAAAAATATTCTACTCCCTCCGTCTCTTATTACTTTTCCTGTTTCTCTCTAGCACGTTTGCCAATACACACTTTTGATCCTTAATATCATTAATTTTGTATTAGTATTAAATATAAAAACTTCATTGTATTAAAGTACTCGTGAATACGAATCCAACAAGATTACTCACGACTATATTTAGTCTTATAGATTAGACGTAAATTAGTAATTAGTCTCATGTTATGAACAGTCCCGACATATCAAACGAGAAAAGAATAAAGAAACGGAGGGAGTATGAGAGTGTTAAAGATATATTTTGACCGGGTTGGGTTGGTTTAGGGTTTTTAAAAATCATATTTCAACCCAACCCATTATAAACGGCTCAACCAAAAATCAACCCAATTAACCCACGGTTTGGAATGGGTCGGGTTAGTCGGCCTAGTTCAAGGTTGGGTTGGGTTGGTTTGAACGGGTTGGACAACCCATGAGCAGCCCTAGATCATACCCACTCATTTTACACAAATGTGTGAATTGTCCACCATTTATATGGTAGGACCATGTGTCGAATCTTATTTCATAACACGTTGTTATTAATTAATAATTGACCTCTGTGGACTGTGAACAGAGTAAACGAAGACCTTGCGTTTTATCCTTGGGCTTTTTGAGAGTATATCCAAAAGCCCTTAGCTGACTCTAAATATAATAAAAACAATACGTCTCTTATCAAATTTAGTATAAAGTTAAGTGTGTAAATTTTAAAAATAATCTATATATCTCTTTTATATTAAATCTTTTGTATATTTTATATTTTATTCATATTGAACTACACTATAATTATGAAAAAATAAGTTAATAATTATGTGATAACTCTTAACTTTCAGGAGTGAAGAAAAAACAAGAAACTGTTAGTGATTTAAAGAGTCGCTCAGAGTCTTTATACTTCTCAAATTTCAAATTGTGCTATGATACTATCATAAACATTGTTGGAGAGGACATCTTTTGAGAAATTATAAACTTTACCATGAGTTAAATTGAGGTTTTTTTTCGGAAAGCAGGTTGAGCTTGTTATTTTCAGTTTCAAACAGCCAGCAACAATTATATTTACATTATTCCTTTCATTTTGAACCAGGTTTTTTTTTGAACCACATATCTCTCTTGAATTTTTGAACAGGCGTTTCATTTATCCTTTATTAATTTAATACCCATGTAAAAATCAATAACTATAATTGATATACAATTATAATTTTTGCATAAGTAAAAGTTCAGATTTTAAATTTTGTTAGTCATAACTTTTATTATGAAGTAATAACACTAAGATACAAATTTTCAAACATTTTAAAATCTGTAAAAATGTCAAAAAGAGGAAGAATTGTGTGTTTCACGTACAATGAATTAAGTATCATTTTTATGTTAGAGAAAAATAACATAATTACATGATCAATACTCTAATACAAGTGCCCGCGCGCCCAAAATCATAAAAAAAAATTTTTGTAGAATTTGAAATGGAATTATGATTTGTAACTTACAGAGTTACAATGGCTCAATGTGATAAATGATTGATTTGAATTTTATGTTTGATTAATTTTATATTATAAATGGCGTATGAGTTATTACAATAATAATATAAAATTTTAAAAATTATTTATTTTGGTATTAAAATTATTTTTATTAAAAAATTCATAAAATAAAATAAGTTGATCAAAAAAGTACATTCTATTAACTTGTGATTTTAGTTTAACTGGTGATTTATTTCTAATTAAACCAATTTCTTATTATTAAATAAACAAACATTTTTCATCTTAAGATGAAAATAATTTAATAATGAAATATATAAGTTCGTGCACCATAATCATGTACTACTCCTAACTTCTCCTCAAATTGTATATACTGGTAGATGGAAATGCGGCGTACATTTTAATTCTCAAAATAAAGTACACTTTTCGAATTTATTTTTAAATTTTTATAAAAGTTTAAAACTAAATTACAAAATTATAATTTATAAAAATATTTAAATGACGTAACAAGGTTACTGGAAGAAACTGAAAATATTTAATACGGAACGGGAAGCTACCCATACTGACAAATGACAGACAAGTTTGGCCGAATGGCTGTCATTTAATTGTACTGAATGGATGGAACATATAACGTTATCGCCCCTGGTCCCCTGGTCAGTCCGCACTGTATTCATTAAATTCAAAATTTTAATTTTAATTTACATTAGAGTTTACAAATGATAATTGTTATTATAAAAATGAAAATAATGAGAGTCTAAATATCACTCCCTCCCTTCGGACTCATTTCACTAACACATGTTATTAAGTTTTATAGTTATATAACTCATCTAAAAACCTATTTAGTTTTGAATATAAATTTAAACTTTATTTTTTATCCGGCCAAAAAACCACGAAACTAAGTTTTATAAAAAATTTAAAATAATATATAGTTCTCTCTCTCAAAAACATTTACAATTTCCTTCTGAATAAAAATTTATTATTATTATTTTATTTTATCTTTTTATAAAAAATTAAGTTATGATACTATATTTTATATACATTATTTTAAAATAAGTATTAATTAGTGCAATAAAATTATTGATACTCTTAGTGTTTTGATGATCACACTGCCAGCAAGCTAATAGCATAAAACTGGTGCTTGTTAGCGAAGCTATCAAAGTAACATATGCATGTGCTAACAGCTTGATAAGTTTCAGTATTATGTTCACTGTCAGCAAGCTTACAGGTTATCATTCAGGCTTATCAGCGAGCTTACAGCATGAACAGAATTACAACTGGATAAGGATTGAAGTCGGAAAGCAAGGAGATTTATTAGGAATCGATTTGTAAGGACTTTAATATTTATATATGACTTATATAAATATTAGAGCTCAGTTTTTAAATCAGAATTTCAAACAAAAACGATTTCCTAACTTATAGGAGTGTTTATCTCTTTCGATCTTATCTCTAAAACTACTCCTATCTTATTTCAAATTATGGTTTTATAAACAAACGTTTACTGAGTTGTTTCAAACGTCTTTATGCTTTTACTCAGTAAAGATACATTATTCAAACGTTCATTATTCAAGCAAATTTAAACGTGAGGTTGTTGAACCAAGAACGTTGGATAGTTTGTTGAGTTATGACCGTTTGGGATAATGGTATATAAACTTGAGTGTGGTTTCTATTTTCAGTAGAGAACAATAACACACTTCAAGCTTCTGAAATACAACACACTTTCATTGCAAAATCTTTACTTGAGCTCTAGTACTTATATTCGATTATATATCTATATTGAGTTCATAGTTTCGGTTGTATTACACTCATACATTGTATTGTTCAAAGTGTAAAGGTTTGTTGCTGTGTATCGAGCTTGTGGAACAAGGGAACAAGGGGACTAGTTAGCTAGAAGAGTATACTTGGGAAGTATAGGTCTTGGAGAGCTTTTGGTTCGTGGTTCAGGGGTTTCAGCAAGCTGATAACAGGAACAAGGGATAAAGGGAGTTATATTATTGAATCATTGTAATCGTTGACATTATTGATTAATAATATAATCTCTTACCAGTTGGTAGGGGACCAGGACGTAGACCATTAGGGATAGGGGTCGAACCTGGCTAAAATTCTCTGTGTTGCTAGCTTACTGATTATATCTGTTTTGCATTGCATCTGCATTGTTAGCTAGCTGACTGTTTACTCTGAAATTAACAGCAAGCTGTCTGTGACAGTTTAACTATTCGGTAACAATTAAAAATCGGTCATATTAGCCATAACACCTATTCACCCCCCCTCTAGGTGTGTAATTTCAATTGGTATCAGAGCTGTGTTTGTACTAATACTTCTGTAACAGGAATAGTATCGATCGATATGGCTGATAACTTTCAGGGAAAGTCTGATTTTAGAGCTCCTCTCCTCACGGGTTCTGACAACTACAATTGGTGGAAAGGCCAAATGGAGGCTCATCTATCCAGAGATCCCCTAATGCAAAGAGTTGTGCAAAGAGGTCCTTATGAATATCGTGATAGCGATGGCAAAATCAAGGACGTTGATGTTCTCACAGCGGACGAGCTATCAAAGGTTGCTGCCAATGGAAAAGCAAGGAGTACATTAATCAATGGGCTGAATCAAGCTGAATATGACAAGGTCTCTTCTCTCAAATCTGCAAAAGAAATTTGGGATGCATTGGAGACATATCACGAAGGCTCAAAGGCGTTAAAGAAAGTCAAGCTCGGGAAGCTTATGAAAGAATTTGGAAGCTTTGCTATCAAGAAGGGAGAATCCATTCGAGAAAGCCAAGCTAGATTCCAAATCACTCTCAACAGTCTTGAAAGACTTGGGAAAAAGATTCCTCAATCGGAAATCAACATGAATATTCTAAATGCTGTTCCATTCGAATATGGTGCCAAGGTCACAGCATTGGAGTCAGCTCTCAACATTGATACTATGGATCACCTGGCTATATTTGCTGAGTTGGAACAATTTGAAGCTAAGATTGAAGCTAACAGCTCAGAAAGCAGCAAGCTACCAACAGAGAAAATGAAGAATCTTGCACTGCACTCCTCTGTCAGCAAGCTGGAAACAGATGAGGAAACAGAATCAGATGAGGATCTAGCTCTTATGTCCAGGAAAATCAAGAGAATGATTGAAAAGAAGAACAAAATGAAGCGTGAAAAGGGCAAAGCTTTTGGTGCAAAGAAAGATCCAAAGGATGATGCATGTTTTGAATGTGGCAAGAAAGGGCATTTCAAAAGAGATTGCTACAAGCTGAAAAACAAGTCAAAGCCGCCTAGACAGCAAGCTGATTACAAGAATAAAAAGAAATCCAAGGCACTTCTAACTTGGAGTGATGATGAGGATGAGTCAGCTTCTGATGATTCTAGTGATGAGATGGTTAACTTGGCTCTTGTTGGTCTCGATGGCTCAATTGATACAACTGATTCAGATACGGACACAAATAGTGAGGTAAACTCTATTAATTCTGAATTAAATACTATTGATACAACTACTTGTGAACTAACCATGCAGGATAAGAGTTGTTTATCAATAATGGAACTCATTGATCTAAAGAATGAGAATTATGAGCTCGAGAAAGAAAATGTTCATTTGAAGAAAGTCATAGGTGATTTCTTGAATGAAAAGAGTGCCAAAGCTAGTAGTGGAATCATTTCTACCCTCAAGGAACAGATCTCACAACTTGAAGGGAACAACATGCAAATCCAAAGAAGGAATGATACACTCATGAAAGAACTCAGCTCGCTGAGAGCAGATCTTAAAGCTAAGGATGCAAGCTTAGAGGCGTTCGAGTTAAGCAAGTCCCAAAGCTTAGCCGAAATCTCTATTCAAGCTGAAAAGATCAAAGCATTGGAGCAAGAAGTCAAAGATCTTCAGAAAGCCATGGGAAAGTTTGTTCAAGGAGAAGAAAGTCTCAAATCTATGATGAAACAAGCTAAAGGTTCTCATGATAAAGGAGGCATTGGTGCAGCTTCTACATCCACTTCTTCAATGAGATATGAAGGGAAAAATGGCATTCCATACAATTATGCCATGCCTTGGGTGACTTGTCACAAGTGTGGAAAGAAGGGCCATCTTGCTAATAACTGTCCAATGAAGAATTCTCAATCAGCAAGCTGGGAAAGGAAGTCAGCTCACAGGCAGTATGCTGACAACAGAAACAGACAGAAGACAGCTCCAAGACAGAATGTTGATAAGACCAGCAGAACATGGAAGAAGAGTTCTAAAGTGGTCCAAATGTGGATCAAGAAATCTGATCTTAATGTTCTATATGTTTTATCAACTAACACTGTTGGACCCAACAAAATATGGGTACCAAAACGTTGAGTTGTTTGTGTTTGTTTTGTAGGTTTGTCTCGTGTCTAAAGTAAAGCCAAATCAATGGATATTGGATAGTGGATGCACTAGGCACATGAGTGGAGACAAATCTCAGTTTCTAAGCTTGAAGATGAAGAAGGGTGGTCGTGTCACAATTGGTGATAGCAAAACTCTTCCTATTCTTGGCAAAGGAACTATAGGTAATAGTATCATTTCTATCAACAAGGTACAATATGTTAAAGGTCTTACTTATAACTTGCTTAGTATAAGTCAGTTATTTGATGATGGTCATATTGTTAACTTTGGTAAGGATGAATGTACTATACTTGTTGGTGCTAACAAAACTCCTCTAGTTGCAAAACGAGAAGGAAATATATATGTTTTGAACTTTGAAGAACAGGAGGCAGGTGTTTGTTTAGCAGCTATGGATAATAATCCAGAAATTTGGCATAGAAGGCTTGGACATGCTCATATGGATCATCTCAGCAAGCTGTCAGCAAAGAAGCTTGTTCGAGGACTACCAAAGCTTAAGTATGTCAAGATGGAGACATGTTCTGCTTGTCAATTGGGAAAGCAAACAAGGACTCCACATAAGGCAAAGAAAATGGTATCTACTTCTAAACCTTTAGAGCTTCTTCACTTGGATCTTTTTGGTCCCGAAGCTTATAAGAGTATTGGAGGTAAACAATATGCCTTTGTTATTGTTGATGATTATTCTAGATTCACTTGGGTATTATTCTTGCGTACTAAAGATTGTGCTTTTAGTGAATTTGAGAAACTAATCAAGTTGCTTGAGAACAAACTAGATACAAGACTTGTAGGTATTCGAAGTGATCATGGTGGGGAATTCCAAAAAGACTTCATTACTTATTGTGAAGAAAGAGGAATCTCACATGAGTTCTCAGCACCTCGTACACCTCAGCAAAATGGAGTTGTAGAGCGTAAGAACAGGTCCTTACAAGAAACAGCTAGGACATTGCTGCAGGAAAGCAAGCTGCCAAGAAGCTTTTGGGCAGAAGCTGTCAACACAGCAAGCTATGTTCTTAACAGAGTGCTAATCAGGCCAATTCTCAACAAGACTCCTTATGAATTGCTAAGGAAAAAGAAGCCTAACATCAGTTATTTCAAGGTGTTTGGATCTAAGTGCTTCGTACTCAAAACCATTGATAGGGATGGTAAATTCGACTCTAAATCTTATGAAGCTATATTTTTAGGCTATTCTTTAACAAGTCGTGCTTATAGAGTGTATAATCTTGGTAAACATACTGTTGAAGAGTCTATTGATGTGTCATTTCAAGAGTCTACTGATGATCTTGCAAGGGATGAGGAAGAATGTGCAGGTACAGGTACTAGCAGCAAGCTGACAGTGAAGGAAACTGGAAATCAGCAAGCTGACAAGTCAACTGCCACAACTTCAGAAGGAAATAAAGCTATTGAATCCACTCCATCTCTTGAAGAAACTTTGGATAAGATGTCTAAGCTTACATTGGATGAATCCAGAGGTCAAACTACATCAGCAAGCCAAAATGTTGTTGATCAGACTCCTCCTAGGCAGACTACAAGAAATGAAGAGGTCATAGCTCAACATAATCTACCAAAGTCAACTAGAACAGTGAAGAATCATCCTCCTCAGTTGATCATTGGAGATAAATCAGCTGGAATCAAGACAAGGAAAGCTCAAGCCAACATTTGTGCTTATGCTGCCTTCATAGCTCAAGAGGAACCAAAGAATGTTCAAGAAGCTTTACAAGATGAAAATTGGATCATGGCAATGCAAGAAGAACTCAACCAATTCGAAAGATGTGATGTTTGGGAACTTGTAGATCCACCAGAGGATGCTTCAATTGTTGGAACCAAATGGGTATTCAAGAATAAAGTTGATGAATTTGGTACTATCACTCGAAACAAAGCTAGACTTGTTGCACAAGGATATAATCAGCAAGAAGGAATTGATTTTGATCAAACATATGCTCCGGTTGCAAGATTGGAATCTATCAGGATGCTATTGTCATTTGCATGCTATAAGAAGTTTAAGCTACATCAAATGGACGTCAAAAGTGCATTCTTAAATGGATATCTAAAGGAAGAAGTCTATGTCAAGCAACCACCAGGATTCGAGGATGAAAAATATCCAAACCGTGTCTACAAGCTCAAGAAGGCACTATATGGATTAAGGCAAGCACCTCGATCATGGTATGAAAGGTTAAGTGAATTTTTGATCAAAAATGGTTTCATTAGAGGTAAAATTGATCCTACTTTGTTTACCATTATTAAAGGTCAAGATATATTAGTTGTTCAAATATATGTGGATGATATTATATTTGGCTCTACTAATGATTCTTTGTGTAAGTGGTTTTCAAAGTGCATGCATAGTGAGTTTGACATGAGCATGATGGGAGAGCTCAATTATTTCTTGGGGCTCCAAATTAAGCAAACTCCAGAAGGAATATATGTGCATCAATCCAAGTATATCAAGAATCTACTCAAAAGATTTGGTTATGAGAATATCAAGGCGAAATCCACACCGATGAGCGTTGTCAGCAAGCTGACAGCAGATGAAAATGGTAAAGATGTTGATATTCGAATGTATAGAGGTATGATTGGAAGTTTACTTTATCTTACAGCCTCTAGACCTGATATTATGTATAGTGTTTGTGTTTGTGCTAGATTTCAAGCAAAACCAAAGGATTCACACTTACAAGCTGTTAAAAGAATATTTAAATATTTAAGTGGAACAATTACTTTGGGTTTATTCTATCCTATCACAAATGCTTTTGATCTTGTTGGGTATAGTGATGCAGATTATGCAGGTAGTCAAACTGATAGAAAAAGTACAAGTGGTGTTTGTGCATTTTTGGGTCAAAGCTTAGTTTCTTGGTTAAGCAAGAAGCAAACTTCAGTTGCTCTATCTACGGCTGAGGGGGAGTATTTAGCAGCTGGTAGCTGTTGCTCTCAAATGCTATGGATGAGACAACAATTGAAAGACTTTGGAATCAAATGCAAACAAACTCCTATCTTTTGTGACAACACAAGTACAATCAACATTTCAGAAAATCCAGTCAACCATTCAAGGACAAAGCATATAGATGTTCGACATCATTTTCTGAGAGACAATGTTGCAAAGGGTGCTGTCAAGCTGATTTTTGTGGCTACAGCAGATCAGCTAGCTGACATCTTCACAAAACCTCTTCCTGAAGAACGATATGTCGTGCTGAGAAGGGAATTGGGTATGTGTGATGTGCAGTCAGCAAGCTAATAAGCTTGGTCCGGGTACTATCAGCTTACTCTTAGTACTTTACATATTCTAAATTATTTTTGCATGCGGGTCAGTTCAAGGGTTTCTTTGCAGTTTAGTTTAATTAATAAACTATCCGTTATGTGCTGATTTACATGAATTTATGTGCTGAATTTTGTTACGTGATTATGTGATAATCTATGTGATTTATGGTAAGCTTTAAAATTCAAATTTTTAAGATTTGCTATTTAAGTGGAAATCTGCTAAGAATTGTTACTAGATTTTGTTAAGAGAATATAGCGGATATATCATGTCGTTTTTCACCAAAATTAGTTTAACAAATATTATCCCTAAATCCTCTCCCGAGATCATTATCAAAAGAATTTTAAAATCTATCATTTCTCCGAGTCTATACAGCTTCCTCTTTAAAACCTCTCACTGTGGCGCCCTCCAAACCCGGGTCAGAAGTTTGGGGTCCGCACCTTATCATAAACCTGTAATTAATGATTTAATAGATGTATAGTGACCCTTAACTGTCCTTGGATCGCAACAGGTTAAAGTATAAAACAAGCCACAACACAACTTCAATTATTACAAACCCAAATCCCAAAATAAAAACTTCAATCTTACAAGCTTACACGTCATTTGTGTCTCATTATTCAAACTAATACATATATCAAATGTCAAGCGCTGCCGATAGCTCTCTCCATCTCTCAGCCTGGAATCCTGGCCTTACCACTAGCCTGAGTATCATCGTTACCAACCTTCTCTGCTTTCACTGGAAAGAACATAGAGTATCGCAAGAGTGAGCTGACAAGCTCAGCAAGTATAATAATATCCATTTAAACATTTATCAAAAGATGATGGAAATCAATATTTAATAGAATCAACCTCAATGTCAAAGTTTCTTTTTAGAGTATCAATTAGAATTGGATATTAAATTTTATTTTTAAAAACCAAAGGTTAGGCTGCTGATCAGTCAGACACTAACCCCGAGCAGGCCCCGCCATGCTCGTTTACTGGATCCAAGGCACACATTGGCCTAAAGTGACCACTCATCTGGTCTGACCATTCATTTGGTCCATTTAAGAAAAACTATCCAATTCTATTATAAATCAGGATGAATACCAATATAATGCAATAAACAGAATCATTAAGAACATGATTAAATTTTGGAGCAGAAACAGAATTCATTTCAGCAATATCTTTAAGATATTCTACAATAAGAATCAGGAATAATTCCACGAGTCAAAGGATCAAATATAGCATATCTGGATTTCAAGTGAAACAATAGTCATGGTCTGTATGAAAGAAGGTTTCTGGTTTTATTAAAGAATTCACATGTCAAAAGGGTGTTTTCAAGTCCAAAGAAATTAGGTTATTGAAAAGGAATCACAATTGTGGGGTGTATGGTATTCCAGGTATGATTGACTTCCAGTCAATTGGTTTGGATATCAAAGGTGTGTCAGAACATTGAAATAAGGTTTATATGGTAGTTATTCAAAAATCTCAAGGTTTGAAGGTTTACAATTGAATAAGGTTTCCAAAATAGATATCAAAGAATCAAGTTAATGGCTCAAGAATCAATGAATGAATAGTTCAAGTGATAGTCAAAGAATCTGGTTGATGGTTTAAGAATCGATGAATTAAACAATTCATGATATGGCTCAATAAGTGTCATGAGTGAATTAGAAAGCTAGCAAAGCAATCACATCAAGGATCATATATATATATAATTGAAGGAAAGTATCAAGGAAACTTGCCTTATACTGACGATTTCAAATTTCAATCGCTCCTGCTCGATAAACTATTCTATATCCACTTGCTTTCCCCTTTACTACGCCTCGCTTCTCTGCTAATCATCACAACTAATTATCAATATGTGATCTCATACTATTCTCATCATCCTTTATTCGACACAAGCTTCTATCTACCCTTCGTTTCACCCAAATCCGATTTACGGATCAAAAGTTATGTCAAAAACAATTTTATATCAATCACGTAAACACATAGCATATCAATCAGATAGCACATAGCACATATCACATAAAATATTTAATAAAATATATTTTTCAAAAGAAGTTTGAAGTCAAACGGACTTTTCTGGTATTTATTATGAATTTTTAAACATTTTTCGGAATTAAAACGGGTCAAAGAATCATTTTATAAATAAATAATCCATTTTTGGATACTCGAAAACAAGTCCGAAATCATTTGAAATCAATTAACGAGCTTCAATCATATTTTAGAATAATATTTTAAAGCTCGAAACTATTTTTCGGAATTTTAAAATCATTTAAAATTATTTAAAATAATTAAATCTAATTAATAAATCAATTAAAATCAATTAATAATTAATTAAAATAATTAATAAATTAAATCAGATTTATTTTTGAATTAATAATTAATTAAAAACAATTTTTGAAATTAAAATAATTGATTTTCGAAATAAAATTAAATAAATAAAACTTTTTAAAGATTTTAAAACTTCAAGGTTTAAAGTATAAAGCTGAGAAACTTCAGGGGGTGACTAAACTGCAAAATGGAAAACTTCAGGGACGAATCATCATCGTCTTCAAAAGATGGGTGACCGGTCGGCAGTTTGCCGCCGGCCACCGCGACCAGTCGCCGGAAACGGCTTTCCCGGTCACTATCAACTACCAAACTCTCCAGATCCCTTCGTTAAGTCAACACAACCTCATCCCCGCCATCACACAGTCCAAAGGTGGCCGGAATCGGCCAGAATCAGTCGAGGAAACTCGCCGTCGCCGGCGAGTTTCTCTCTCCCCGATTTGCGCGATTCCTGAGTCCCACACCACATCTGTTAGCACCATACGACTCCTCTAGACAAGCCCTAGCTATTTCACACCTCCAATCACATCCAGAATTAACGAATAACAAAGCCCTAAATCCAATTGAAAACATTCAAACGACACATAAACCCTAATTTCTTGAATTCGAAATTTAAACTCAATTCTGAACATGTTATTGAACTCCAAATCAAGCATATGATATACCAAAATGATCAGGAGAAGATTATCTACAACATACAATCATCAAATCACACAAACAACTTCAAAATCAAAAATCCCTAATTTGAGCTTATTTACTTCGAATTTAAAACTCAAAATCCAAACCCACCTGATGTTGCTGCACTGATTTTGATGCTAAATTATGACTCTACTTGTTAAAACCTTCAATTTGAGTCCTTGAACGCCAAAATCCGAGTCCGATAACGCGTCCAAATCCTCGTTTGAATCTCAAGAACACGAAGAACTCTCTCGGGAATTTCTCGGTTTTAACTGGTTTTATGATTTTCGTAATGAAATAAAGTACGGTTAAGGATATTTATACTTATGAATAATTAGTACCCCTTTGGATCATATATGGCATGAAAATACAATGTTTAATAGCTTTATACTAATAAAACGGGTCCAATCGGTACCGGTTTTCGAGATAATCATCAAAACGGGGCTTTTAATCCGTCATTAATATGCGGGTCCCACCGTCATTATGACAAGATAAGGATAAGTATAAAATATCTAGTTTCACGTTTATCGATACTACCGGATAATTATCGAATACCGAAAGATTCCGCCGGACCGGCTCCGGAACAAACCGTACTCCGGATCGAAAAAGTCAAAACATGAAAAGTGTCCGAAATGGTCAAATTAAGCTAAAGGTGAATTTTGTTGAAATTTTCGGGAAGTAAAATCTCGGTACCATTGTAGGTTGACGGTTTTCGAAAAATCAAAGTAATTAATAATTAATTAAAATATACATAATTAAATTCATAAATCAAATATAAAATCATACGACAATACATAAATCGATATGAACATATCTAAATAAACTATATTTTGTACTGAACATATAAAAATTGATATTCCTCAAATTTAATTAAAAATACATAACTAAATTAATAGAACAGGAACCAATTAATTCACAGAAATTCATATAAAATTCATATAATATTCATTAATCATTCAAATAATTACACGGATAATCCCAGATGTTACATCCTTCCCCCCTTAAAAGGATTCTGTCCTCAGAATCGCTTAGGTAAACAAATGAGGGTACTTTTCACGCATATCACTTTCTAACTCCCAGGTTGACTCTTCAACCTTCGGGTTTCTCCATAGTACCCTTACTAAATTAACTACCTTGTTTCTTAACACCTTCTCTCTCCTATCCAAGATTTCCACTGGCCTTTCTACATATGATAAATCTGCCTCGAGTTCTATCGGCTCATACTCTATCACATGTTTCGAATCTGGATTATACTTCTTAAGCATCGATACATGAAAGACGTTATGAATGTGCTCCATGTGCGGGGGTAACGCCAATTCGTACGCTACTTTGCCTACACGTCTCAAGATTTCAAATGGCCCCACGTATCGGGGACTAAGCTTGCCTTTCTTTCCGAATCTGGATAATCCTTTCCATGGTGACACCTTCAGTAACACTGCTTCTCCGTCTTCAAATTCTACGTTCTTCCGGAATTGATCTGCATAATTTCGTTGACGACTCTGTGCTGCAATTAGTCGTTTCTGAATAATTTCAACTACTTCCTTTGTTTGCTGTACTAATTCCGGTCCCAATACCTTGCGTTCTCCGACTTCATCCCAATATACTGGTGATCGACATTTACGTCCGTAAAGAGCTTCATAAGGAGGCATCCCAATACTTGCGTGATAACTATTATTGTATGCAAACTCCACTAAAGGTAGATGCTCGTCCCAATTGCCTTTGAAATCGATTGCGCAAACACGTAACATGTCCTCGATCGTCTGAATAGTTCTCTCACTTTGGCCGTCTGTTTGTGGATGATATGCCGTACTCATATTCAATTTAGTGCCCAAGCATTCCTGAAAACTTTTCCAAAATCTCGAATTAAATCGTGGATCTCTATCTGATACAATGGATACCGGGACTCCATGACGAACTACAATCTCTTTCAAGTACATATGAACTAGTTTATCCAAAGAGAATCTCTCATTGATCGGAAGAAAATGCGCTGACTTGGTCAGTCTATCTACTATAACCCAAATGGCATCATGGTTTGCTTTAGTCCTTGGTAATCCTACAATAAAATCCATAGCAATATGTTCCCACTTCCATTCTGGAATCTCTAAAGGTTGCAATAATCCACTTGGTCTTTGGTGTTCTGCTTTCACTCTTTGGCACGTATAGCATTTACTCACCCATTCTGCAATCTCTCTTTTCATATCTGGCCACCAATAGTTCTCCTTTAAATCTCTATACATCTTAGTGCTGCCTGGATGAATTGAATATTTGGAATTGTGTGCTTCCTGCAATATGTCATTCTTTAACTCTGTCACTGGTGGAATCCATATCCTGGAAGAAAATCTAAGAATCCCTTGATCATCTTTCTGTGTACATAACTCTTCTCCTACTAACTTGTTTACATCCTGATCCATTACCTCTTCCTGGCACTTCTTAATCTTCTCTAATAGCCCTGGTTGGAAGGTTATGGTATACAATGCT
This sequence comes from Daucus carota subsp. sativus, assembly GCF_001625215.2. Lineage (NCBI taxonomy): Eukaryota > Viridiplantae > Streptophyta > Magnoliopsida > Apiales > Apiaceae > Daucus > Daucus carota. Next base: position 43,041,057 of record NC_030385.2, on the reverse strand, counting down.
ATCTTTGATGGTTCATGAATTCTTACCTCGATTTCCAACTTTTGAAACTCCTTATATAACTCCTCTGGCACAGTCAATACAATTAATCTTTCCTTTCTACTTAAAGCATCTGCTACAACATTAGCTTTTCCTGGATGATACTTAATCGTACAATCATAATCCTTAATCAACTCTAGCCATCTCCTTTGTCTCATGTTCAGCTCTTTCTGAGTAAAGATGTACTTTAAACTTTTATGGTCTGTATAAATCTCACATTTTTCTCCGTACAAATAATGTCTCCATATTTTCAATGCAAATACAATAGCCGCTAACTCCAGATCATGAGTGGGGTACTTTTGTTCATGAGGTTTAAGTTGTCTCGACGCATACGCAATAACTTTATCATGCTGCATCAATACACATCCTAATCCTTTATAAGAAGCATCACTATAAATCACAAAATTTCCTTGATCATCTGGAAGGGACAATACTGGTGCTGACACTAATCTCTTCTTCAACTCCTGAAAACTTTCCTCACATTTCTCATTCCATATGAACTTCTCATTCTTTCTAGTTAACTTAGTCAGTGGGGTTGCAATTCTTGAGAAATCCTGTACAAATCTTCTATAATAACCTGCTAATCCCAAGAAACTCCTGATCTCTGTAGGGGTCTTTGGTCTTTCCCAATTCATTACAGCTTCAATCTTTGCTGGATCTACCTTGATTCCTTCACGACTTACTATATGTCCTAGAAATTGAACTTCTTTTAACCAAAATTCACATTTAGAAAACTTTGCATACAATTTCTCCTTTCTTAATATCTCTAAGGCTGTCCTTAAATGTTCTGCATGCTCCTCAGCTGTCTTAGAATATATCAAAATATCATCTATAAAAACAATCACAAACTTGTCCAAATACTTCTTAAAGACTCTATTCATTAAATCCATAAAAGCTGCTGGTGCATTCGTTAATCCAAAAGCCATCACTAAAAATTCATAGTGACCATACCTTGTTCTAAAAGCTGTCTTAGGTATATCCTCAGATTTGATTTTAAGCTGATGGTATCCTGACCTAAGGTCAATCTTAGAAAAATACTCTGCTCCTTTCAATTGGTCAAACAAGTCATCAATACGAGGTAAAGGATATTTATTCTTGATGGTAAGCTTATTTAGCTCTCTGTAGTCTATGCATAACCTCATACTTCCATCCTTCTTCTTTACAAATAACACTGGTGCTCCCCATGGGGATACACTAGGTCTGATCACTCCTTTCTCCAATAACTCTTGTAATTGTTTTGCCAATTCTTTCATCTCTACTGGTGCCATCCTATACGGGGCTTTGGATATTGGCTCCGTTCCAGGTGCTAAGTCGATTGCAAATTCTATCTCTCTATCTGGGGGAAGTCCTGGTAACTCATCCGGAAACACGTCTGGAAATTCATTCACTACAGGAATATTTTCAAGTTTTACTGGTTCTTGACTTTTATCAATTACATAAGCAATATAGGCTTCACATCCTTGTCGTAACATCCTCTTTGCTTGGATCATGGTTAAAAACTTCTTTACTTGCTTTTGTCCTCTAAACGTTATTACCTCGTCGTTTGGTGTCATTAATATTACTTTCTTATTTTTACAATCTATCTGCGCACTATGTTTAGACAACCAATCCATCCCTAGGATTACATCAAACTCCCCCCAACTTGAAAGGTATCAAGTCGGCACAAAACTTATTCCCTAAAATCTCAATTTCACAATCAGGGCAAACTCGATCAACAGAGATACGATCCTGATTAGCTAGTTCTACATTCATAACCTCATTCAACAATTCAACTGGACAATTCAACTTATCAACAAAAGCTTGAGAAATAAATGATCTAGTGGCTCCAGAATCAATTAACACCTTGGCATTTATAGAATTTACATTAAGCGTACCTGTCACCACATCGGCATCCTGAATAGCATCTTTCACTGACATATCAAAGACTCTTGCCCTAGGAGGTTCATTCATTTCTGGAACAGTTCCCATGATTCTAAGTGCATTGCTAGCAGGGGCTGGTGTCTTGCAGTCCTTAGCCATATGTCCTGGCTTTCCACATTTAAAACATGTATATCCTATGGCTGGAGTCTTACTTGTTGAGCCTCTATTGGTCTGATCCTTTATCACTGGCTGGTTTTGACATTCTCTAGAGTAGTGTCCTTTCTGGTTGCATTTAAAACATACCACATTCAGTTTGTTACATACTCCTCCATGTCTCTTGCCACACGTTTGACATTCCGGCATTGAAGACCTTTGTTGATTGGCCTGACTTCCCGTAAGAAAACGTCCTCCTTGTCCACCACTGCCTATTCTCTTAAAATTAGGATTTCCTCCTGCTTGAAACTTCCCTTTCTTCTGGAACCTCCCTTGATGAGAGGATCCTCCTCTGTTGTCTGGCTTTCTCTTCTTATCTTCCTTAGACTTCTGAAACAACTCATTCTCAGCCTCCGCAATCATTGCCTTCTCAACCACTGCCGCATACGTTTCTAATTGCAAAATAGCTAACTTGCTTCTAATCCAAGGCTTCAGACCTTGTTGGAATCTTTTTGCTTTCTGCCTATCTGTCTCTACATAAGTTGGCACAAACCTAGCCAATTCCGCAAACTTATTCTCATATTCCACCACAGACATATTTCCTTGTTTCAACTCTAGAAAGTTCAACTCCATTTGATCTTGAAGAAACCTAGGAAAATACTTTTCTAAAAACAATTCCTTAAACCTCTCCCAAGTCATCTCAACTGTACCTTCCATATTCTTCACAGATTCCCACCAATACGTTGCTTCATTCTTTAAGTAATGACTAGCAAACTTTGTTTTCTGATCCTCACTTGCTGGAACTAATGCAAAACACTTTTCCATTTCTTTTAGCCATGTTTGGGCTGCAACAGGATCTGCTGAGCCCTTAAACTCTGGAGGATTAACTGCCTGAAAAGTTTTAAAAGTTACCCTAGGATTCTCTTGATGTTGCTGTTGTCGGGTAAGATGAGCAGTTTGTTGAGCCAAGATTTGAATGAGTTGGGCCACAGCAGGATCTACTGGGCCTATATTGACATTCTGGTTATCATTGTTATCATTGATGCTGTTGGTGCCTTCAGGATCACTGTTGGCACGAGTATGTCTTGTTGGAGGCATTCTGTAAAGAAGAAACAATTTACTTAGTCGTTTTAAATCAAATTCTCTTTTTATAGAAGGTTTTTAAGAAAACAGAGTTATACATTTTTGAAAACATTTTTGAGATTGTTTAACTAAATAAATTGCATGCTTCTTTACAGAATGTAAAACATTGAAAGAAAGATTGTAATACTATCACAAGAGTTTATGATCGATACTGAAAGTAAAGTAAAGTAAAGCAAGTGCGATAAAGTAAAGGACAAGACTGAAAAGTAAAAGATGCTGATATATATAAGTCAGTGCTGGAGATACAAGCGTCAAGCGCTTTATCAAAAGTAAAGTACAACAACAGCAACAGCAAGACTATCATCTAGTCAGCTCGGCCAGTCTATATATACATGTCAAAATCTGCTGATGACCACAACAACATACACATCCTCTGGCCAGCTCCACTAGTCTATACGTACATGTCAAAATCTGCTGACCTGATACAACTACTCACTACACACTGCATCATACACACTACTCACTATAATACTAACCATCTCCAACACATGATATACTCCAGACCTATGGGAAGTCTGGTCCTCCGATAACATCCAGCCGCTCCAAGACCCAACGAGCCCAATCTATAATATCTCCAGGGGTACCAAGTGGTGCGGTAATCCCACATAACCTCTCTACTGCCTCTGTCCAAAAAGCACGTATCTCCTCTCTCAACTGTCGCTCTGCCCTATTAGGATCTAAATCCCTCATCGCCTGTGTCAGCTCCCCAATCTGGCCCAACAACTCATCTCTCTCCATCAAAAGTGCCTGATAGTAGTGATAGGGTACTGAAAGAGGGGAACACGGATAAGAGGGTCCAACACCTGAAAACCCAGAAGACTCATGCTCTGGTGGAGGTCCACGGATAGGAGGTCGTACAAGGGGAGCAGGTGGGGGCATCTCAGGTGCAGGTGGGGGTATAGCCCTAAGCGGTACAGCTGCAATAGGGGTCTGTCCACTACGAGGGTATCCAGGTGGACGTGAAGGTCCAGCTACAGGTGGGGGTGTAAGTGCCCTGGGTGAAGATACTGGTACAACTCCTGGACGGGGTGGAAGTCCCTCAACTGTCGACTCTGAATGATCAGAATGAACCGGGGTACTGGGTCCTGACATGCCTGATAGTCTGAGAATCCACATGAACAAACACGTATGAGAATCTGTATCCACTACCAACATCAATCCTAAATCTGTTACAAATAATCCTCAACCTCTCAACGTTCTATCTACCTATCACTCATTTCTAATCCTAAACTTCTACCCAACCTAACAATCTAGGCTTGTTTCATTGACTTAAAACCTGTCGCTCTGATACCAACCTGTGGCGCCCTCCAAACCCGGGTCAGAAGTTTGGGGTCCGCACCTTATCATAAACCTGTAATTAATGATTTAATAGATGTATAGTGACCCTTAACTGTCCTTGGATCGCAACAGGTTAAAGTATAAAACAAGCCACAACACAACTTCAATTATTACAAACCCAAATCCCAAAATAAAAACTTCAATCTTACAAGCTTACACGTCATTTGTGTCTCATTATTCAAACTAATACATATATCAAATGTCAAGCGCTGCCGATAGCTCTCTCCATCTCTCAGCCTGGAATCCTGGCCTTACCACTAGCCTGAGTATCATCGTTACCAACCTTCTCTGCTTTCACTGGAAAGAACATAGAGTATCGCAAGAGTGAGCTGACAAGCTCAGCAAGTATAATAATATCCATTTAAACATTTATCAAAAGATGATGGAAATCAATATTTAATAGAATCAACCTCAATGTCAAAGTTTCTTTTTAGAGTATCAATTAGAATTGGATATTAAATTTTATTTTTAAAAACCAAAGGTTAGGCTGCTGATCAGTCAGACACTAACCCCGAGCAGGCCCCGCCATGCTCGTTTACTGGATCCAAGGCACACATTGGCCTAAAGTGACCACTCATCTGGTCTGACCATTCATTTGGTCCATTTAAGAAAAACTATCCAATTCTATTATAAATCAGGATGAATACCAATATAATGCAATAAACAGAATCATTAAGAACATGATTAAATTTTGGAGCAGAAACAGAATTCATTTCAGCAATATCTTTAAGATATTCTACAATAAGAATCAGGAATAATTCCACGAGTCAAAGGATCAAATATAGCATATCTGGATTTCAAGTGAAACAATAGTCATGGTCTGTATGAAAGAAGGTTTCTGGTTTTATTAAAGAATTCACATGTCAAAAGGGTGTTTTCAAGTCCAAAGAAATTAGGTTATTGAAAAGGAATCACAATTGTGGGGTGTATGGTATTCCAGGTATGATTGACTTCCAGTCAATTGGTTTGGATATCAAAGGTGTGTCAGAACATTGAAATAAGGTTTATATGGTAGTTATTCAAAAATCTCAAGGTTTGAAGGTTTACAATTGAATAAGGTTTCCAAAATAGATATCAAAGAATCAAGTTAATGGCTCAAGAATCAATGAATGAATAGTTCAAGTGATAGTCAAAGAATCTGGTTGATGGTTTAAGAATCGATGAATTAAACAATTCATGATATGGCTCAATAAGTGTCATGAGTGAATTAGAAAGCTAGCAAAGCAATCACATCAAGGATCATATATATATATAATTGAAGGAAAGTATCAAGGAAACTTGCCTTATACTGACGATTTCAAATTTCAATCGCTCCTGCTCGATAAACTATTCTATATCAACTTGCTTTCCCCTTTACTACGCCTCGCTTCTCTGCTAATCATCACAACTAATTATCAATATGTGATCTCATACTATTCTCATCATCCTTTATTCGACACAAGCTTCTATCTACCCTTCGTTTCACCCAAATCCGATTTACGGATCAAAAGTTATGTCAAAAACAATTTTATATCAATCACGTAAACACATAGCATATCAATCAGATAGCACATAGCACATATCACATAAAATATTTAATAAAATATATTTTTCAAAAGAAGTTTGAAGTCAAACGGACTTTTCTGGTATTTATTATGAATTTTTAAACATTTTTCGGAATTAAAACGGGTCAAAGAATCATTTTATAAATAAATAATCCATTTTTGGATACTCGAAAACAAGTCCGAAATCATTTGAAATCAATTAACGAGCTTCAATCATATTTTAGAATAATATTTTAAAGCTCGAAACTATTTTTCGGAATTTTAAAATCATTTAAAATTATTTAAAATAATTAAATCTAATTAATAAATCAATTAAAATCAATTAATAATTAATTAAAATAATTAATAAATTAAATCAGATTTATTTTTGAATTAATAATTAATTAAAAACAATTTTTGAAATTAAAATAATTGATTTTCGAAATAAAATTAAATAAATAAAACTTTTTAAAGATTTTAAAACTTCAAGGTTTAAAGTATAAAGCTGAGAAACTTCAGGGGGTGACTAAACTGCAAAATGGAAAACTTCAGGGACGAATCATCATCGTCTTCAAAAGATGGGTGACCGGTCGGCAGTTTGCCGCCGGCCACCGCGACCAGTCGCCGGAAACGGCTTTCCCGGTCACTATCAACTACCAAACTCTCCAGATCCCTTCGTTAAGTCAACACAACCTCATCCCCGCCATCACACAGTCCAAAGGTGGCCGGAATCGGCCAGAATCAGTCGAGGAAACTCGCCGTAGCCGGCGAGTTTCTCTCTCCCCGATTTGCGCGATTCCTGAGTCCCACACCACATCTGTTAGCACCATACGACTCCTCTAGACAAGCCCTAGCTATTTCACACCTCCAATCACATCCAGAATTAACGAATAACAAAGCCCTAAATCCAATTGAAAACATTCAAACGACACATAAACCCTAATTTCTTGAATTCGAAATTTAAACTCAATTCTGAACATGTTATTGAACTCCAAATCAAGCATATGATATACCAAAATGATCAGGAGAAGATTATCTACAACATACAATCATCAAATCACACAAACAACTTCAAAATCAAAAATCCCTAATTTGAGCTTATTTACTTCGAATTTAAAACTCAAAATCCAAACCCACCTGATGTTGCTGCACTGATTTTGATGCTAAATTATGACTCTACTTGTTAAAACCTTCAATTTGAGTCCTTGAACGCCAAAATCCGAGTCCGATAACGCGTCCAAATCCTCGTTTGAATCTCAAGAACACGAAGAACTCTCTCGGGAATTTCTCGGTTTTAACTGGTTTTATGATTTTCGTAATGAAATAAAGTACGGTTAAGGATATTTATACTTATGAATAATTAGTACCCCTTTGGATCATATATGGCATGAAAATACAATGTTTAATAGCTTTATACTAATAAAACGGGTCCAATCGGTACCGGTTTTCGAGATAATCATCAAAACGGGGCTTTTAATCCGTCATTAATATGCGGGTCCCACCGTCATTATGACAAGATAAGGATAAGTATAAAATATCTAGTTTCACGTTTATCGATACAACCGGATAATTATCGAATACCGAAAGATTCCGCCGGACCGGCTCCGGAACAAACCGTACTCCGGATCGAAAAAGTCAAAACATGAAAAGTGTCCGAAATGGTCAAATTAAGCTAAAGGTGAATTTTGTTGAAATTTTCGGGAAGTAAAATCTCGGTACCATTGTAGGTTGACGGTTTTCGAAAAATCAAAGTAATTAATAATTAATTAAAATATACATAATTAAATTCATAAATCAAATATAAAATCATACGACAATACATAAATCGATATGAACATATCTAAATAAACTATATTTTGTACTGAACATATAAAAATTGATATTCCTCAAATTTAATTAAAAATACATAACTAAATTAATAGAACAGGAACCAATTAATTCACAGAAATTCATATAAAATTCATATAATATTCATTAATCATTCAAATAATTACACGGATAATCCCAGATGTTACACTCACCAACCCTCTAGGGTTTTATCTCTCTTCAACAATCGTCTCTTCCAAATCACTATTGCGACTATCGGCGCTCGAGTAGCTATGAAGAAGAAAACCAGGGCATCAATGAAGACTCCAACCACCGGTTCTGTCACCAAACGAAGGTTAATTGATGAGGACGATATCGACATTGATCCTGATTTGGTCGATATCGAAAGTAGTGATGAGAAGTCTGGGGTTCCGAAGGTGGAGAAATCGGGCAAGAAGGCTCGTATGTCAGCTGAAGAAAAGCCAGATGTTCTGGGTCTTGATGATCGCAAGATTATTTTGGGGAAACCTCTATCGGGTAAAGCCTTCTTTAACTGTGGTGTCGTTAAGCTTTTCACTGATTTAGGTTATGAATCTTTCTTAATTGACATGCCTAAGATTTGTTATCCCACTCTCGTTCGTGAGTTTTATGTTAATCTTCAGTCAAATGCATCGGGTCAGTTTGTGTCTTTTGTGAACAACACCAAAATCACACTGTCTTCCTTGTTTTTGAATGCTATTCTGAAAACCCCTCCATCCTCTGTCTCGATTTATACTAAACGTGGGTTTAAGCAGTTTGATGATTTTGATGTTAAACAACAGTTTAATGTGTTGTTTGGGGTAGATGGTCCAGTAGACACTTTTCCCTCTACTACCCAGATTCTACCTTTAGCTCATGCTGTCTTTCGCGTCTCTATTGAAAATTTGAGTCCTAGGTTGGGAACTCGTTCCAATCTATCTGCACAAGATGTTATTGTGGTTTCCATGTTGTTGGCTGGGAAACAATTTGATTTGGGTGATTTAGTTTTAAACAATATGGTTGCTGCTGTCGAAGGGAAAACCACTGCTGGTTTACCTTATGGGTTACTCCTCACTCGGATTTTTGAGTGGTATGGAGTGAGTTTTGATGGTGTTGAGTCTGTTGCTGCCAAAGAATTTTTGGATGTTAAGTGTTTAACTCAGTCTAACTTGAAAGTTGAGAAAGATGGTTCTCTGTCGGTTGTGGAGGTTCCGGTTGTTCCTACTCCACAAGTTTCTCCAGTTCCCTCTGCTTCTATTGATCTTGGTATTCCTGCAAAGGATATTCTTGAGTTTATGGATGAACTTCGTGACAATCATAAACGCTTAGTGGATGGTCAAAAGCAGTTGTCAGAACAGCTGGATAACATTGCTACTGAGTTTCAATTTTGGAAAGAATTTATGTTTGCTGGTAAGACTGGAAACTCTCCAGAGAAGTGCAGTTCTGGAAGTTTTGGGTATGAGTTACGCAAGAGGATGTTTGGGTCTTGCGGATCTTCTGATGTCAAGTTCACTTTCACCTCTACGGATGATGCTTCTGACAGTCCAAGACCACGTACAGCGATGGATGCTCTTAAGGAGGCTGCTGGTACTGATTCTGAGTTAGCTGCTGCTGGGAATTTAATGATGGAACAGAATCGCATTGCTGTGGAGCTTGCCAAGAAGCTGGATTCTGAGAAGGAGAAATCTGTGGACGATGACGAGGCTTAAATTTTTTCTCTTTTTAATGATTAAGGGGGAGAAAATTTAGGAAAATAATACTTTGCTTAAGTGTGTTTATCTGCTTAAGTACTTTATTGGCCCTATATTTGTTTTGTTTGACAGACTAAGTTGTTGAATTTGGTTGAATTTGGTTCTCAGGTGGTTTATCCTGAGTTGAATGTGTTTAAGTTGTTTGTTTTGGGATGCTTATCTGTATCCAGGTGGTTTATCCTGGTCAGATTATCAGATTATCTATCTATTTATGCAAGTACTTGGTTTAGTAATTCTGTTTGCATAACCTGTTTGGTATATTAACTGCCTTGCATGAAATATTTGTTATATCTGATGTATGTGCTGAATTGATATAATTGATGAGTTTTAATGATATTAGATTGCTATATTCAGGGGGAGTATTATTACTTTTCCTAAATATGGTGTAATCATCAAAAAGGGGGAGATTGATACTCTTAGTGTTTTGATGATCACACTGCCAGCAAGCTAATAGCATAAAACTGGTGCTTGTTAGCGAAGCTATCAAAGTAACATATGCATGTGCTAACAGCTTGATAAGTTTCAGTATTATGTTCACTGTCAGCAAGCTTACAGGTTATCATTCAGGCTTATCAGCGAGCTTACAGCATGAACAGAATTACAACTGGATAAGGATTGAAGTCGGAAAGCAAGGAGATTTATTAGGAATCGATTTGTAAGGACTTTAATATTTATATATGACTTATATAAATATTAGAGCTCAGTTTTTAAATCAGAATTTCAAACAAAAACGATTTCCTAACTTATAGGAGTGTTTATCTCTTTCGATCTTATCTCTAAAACTACTCCTATCTTATTTCAAATTATGGTTTTATAAACAAACGTTTACTGAGTTGTTTCAAACGTCTTTATGCTTTTACTCAGTAAAGATACATTATTCAAACGTTCATTATTCAAGCAAATTTAAACGTGAGGTTGTTGAACCAAGAACGTTGGATAGTTTGTTGAGTTATGACCGTTTGGGATAATGGTATATAAACTTGAGTGTGGTTTCTATTTTCAGTAGAGAACAATAACACACTTCAAGCTTCTGAAATACAACACACTTTCATTGCAAAATCTTTACTTGAGCTCTAGTACTTATATTCGATTATATATCTATATTGAGTTCATAGTTTCGGTTGTATTACACTCATACATTGTATTGTTCAAAGTGTAAAGGTTTGTTGCTGTGTATCGAGCTTGTGGAACGAGGGAACAAGGGGACTAGTTAGCTAGAAGAGTATACTTGGGAAGTATAGGTCTTGGAGAGCTTTTGGTTCGTGGTTCAGGGGTTTCAGCAAGCTGATAACAGGAACAAGGGATAAAGGGAGTTATATTATTGAATCATTGTAATCGTTGACATTATTGATTAATAATATAATCTCTTACCAGTTGGTAGGGGACCAGGACGTAGACCATTAGGGATAGGGGTCGAACCTGGCTAAAATTCTCTGTGTTGCTAGCTTACTGATTATATCTGTTTTGCATTGCATCTGCATTGTTAGCTAGCTGACTGTTTACTCTGAAATTAACAGCAAGCTGTCTGTGACAGTTTAACTATTCGGTAACAATTAAAAATCGGTCATATTAGCCATAACACCTATTCACCCCCCCTCTAGGTGTGTAATTTCAATTATAAAAAAAGAGAGGAATAGAGAGTAAAACAAACGTGCCACCTCTCCCATTTATTTTTATATAATTTCAATTTTGAGATGTTTTTATATTTTTGTACATATTAAAAATAATAATTTTTTATAACATAAAATAGTATTATATCCAATTACCTTATTCTACTGTCTCTATCCTATAATATTCTAAAACATCACTAAACATAAATTGGTTCCATCATTTGACTTTTTTTATCTTATTTCAATTTTTTATATATTTTTGTAATATTAATATTTATATCTAATAAATATAATTGGATGGGACTAAACATTTGGCTCCACCTCCCATTAATTAAGAACCACCACCACCACCCAGTCAATTCACTATTAATTTCTGATTTATACATTGAAATTAAGAACCACCACCACCACCCAGTCAATTCACTATTAATTTCTGATTTATACAATCAATGGTCTGTCTTGTGAGAACGCAAAGTTGACTACGATCCCACGAGTACTTGCAAACTCAGTCAGCTCAGATTTTATTCGAAGTTCTAAATTTCATAATACTAATTCTTTTCATTTTCCCTTCTTTTTGTTAAATCGGTGTTGGGACAATTTACGTGCACCTTACTAATCCGGTTAGACAGGCTATGCGCATACTCATGCCCCGAACGCATCCTAACTTATTTTTAAAAGATTTCTGAAGGCCTATACAACAAAGTCACGTTAGTCACGGGCTTAGCAGTCACAGCTACCAACTCTTCCCGCCAAAAGGCTATTAAATCTAAACAAACCACTGTTCTAAGAGTTTTAAAATATCTTCAGCTTTAATCCAGTTTACAGCTAAATCCTACATAACTCTACAGACTCGCGAACACCGGAAAGTCTTACCATACTATGTTTAAATTCTGCTTCATAATATAAGTTTGGAACTATAGGTATTAGTTATTACAGTGAGAAAATATGTACATACCAGTATATGTCTAGTACTATGATTTTTATCCCTCTGAACTGCTCGTCGTTTGAGGGGCAGGATGATCACCCCTAAATCTGCGCTTGATTGCTTCTTCCTTCTCGTCGATGAAGTCGAAAAAGTCATTTAATTTCTTATAGAAGCTGGTCTTTGCTGAGAGCGGAGAAGAAGGATCTCTTTCTTTTTTCTTTAACCGGATATACTGACGAGTAGTTCGCAACAAAAATATGGTAAAAGCTAATATAGTGACAGAACCAAATACTATGTATAAGCCTACGAAGCTACTGAAGTTCAGCTGGTTAGGTTCAGCGTCGTGTAGCCTGCTCCCTGCACAACCTTTTTTACAGAACCACTTATTGTGGAGCTTTTGAAGTCCTCCGTCCTCAGCAAGCTTTAGAATTGCGGTGGACAAGTCAATTGCAAGAGGGGAATCTTTCTGGAAAACCTGTTTTGTTACAGAAAGCTAAGAATGAGTCTCGCTACATATAACCGTAGACTTTATGAGATTTTAAGCAGGTTTTTTTTTGAAGTTCTGTATTTACCATAATATCAAAAACTGAAGCTTTAGTGTGTAGATCAAACAAGTTGGAAATAATTTTATGAATTACACTGAGGCTGAAAAGTAAAGAGTTACTTACAAATCCCCATCCGCTTTTTGTGAAGGACTGACCAACAATTCTGAAGTCAGTCTGGTTTGACAGAAATAATTCAACATATGGAAGCTCGTCGACTATGGCTGCCACGCCTCCATTTTTTGGCCCCTTTCTTAGTGCCCTTTCGTAATCTTCAGGGGTATTCAAACGAATAAGTCTTGATGGAGATATACTGAGACTATCTGTCATATAATTGTAGGCAAATGAACCAACTTGATAACCAATGGGTAAATTACTTGCAATTAAACTTTCAATCCCAGTTATGGATGATGGAAGCTGCTGGACTGTAAGGATTGAGGTCAAGCTTGCTGTATAGCTAGAAGTAATCACCATTAACAAGAAAAGCCAGACCACCATTACCATCTTTCCGAGTGGACTTACTGTATCTTCCTCTGTTATCACAATGGATAAATAAAACTACATATCAGATTTAGCTAGAAGAGAAAGAGCAGCGTCAGATTATTTGTTGTGCCACAAAAAAGCGAGCTAAAGTAGATTTATATTTCAAGTTACAATTATTTACATTTTGCAATTCCTGAAAAAAAAAAAAACTTTTTGCAATTGGCACATCACTTGAAATACAATAAAATTTCAGTTGGTATAGGCGTTGTAGGCTTTAGCAGTAGCACTTTAGCTTGTTTATTGAGGATTTACCCTTTTAAGCAATGAAAGAAGATGCAATAGTGTATCTCAATTTATTTCATACCCACTGAATATATTCACAACACTAAAAATGAAGCTATGTTAAACTTACGGTTAGTCTTGAACAGCGTCGACATGCTGAACCTGCATTATAAAACTGTTCCTAGTTAAAAACCTCTGTATCAGTGGAGTTCACACATTTCTGAAGAATAACTATTGCAGGGAAAGAGTTTGCATAACTTTTTGAAGGCAGGATGAATATTTAAAAGACATGAAATATAAAGTATATATTATATAAGCTACATGCAAATGGAAAGTAAAACAAGATGACAAACCACAAGTAGAGAGAAAGGAACTAACAAGAACATTGTTATAATCTGCCTCTTTGGAGGACCACGAAAATCGTCATTGACACGATGCTCCAGAATCCAGATAACAATACCAATCATCACAAAGGAAGCTGCAGTTACAGCCCACATCTCCCATGTAAAAGGTTTAAGAAAGACCCATGCACTTGAATCTGAATTCCGGATGGGAGCTACTATGACAAGTCCGGTGGAAATGTATGGCTGAGTAAAGTCAACGATCATTGTCCTGTTTGTGACAATAGCAATATCACCAACTGCCGCATCAAACTCCTGAGAGCAGAATTCCAACTTCAGATTATAAAAAAAAAAATTGTCCTGTTAATTATATGATTATTGCACGATGAAATACTGGCAAGCAAATCCGTGAAGTAAAAAAGGGCATATTCTTATGCAAAAAAGTTTACATGTAAACCGTGAAGAGTTATCACTTATCAGCACACTATTTTAGTCTTATTCTCTACATATTCAATAGGCAATCCTAAAGCCATATAAGAATAAATGTAAAGAAATGAAACCTAAATGTCTTACTTCACTTTGGACCAATCTCACAATATCATCGTAGTGGGGATTAACCAGACCATCTCCATAAGGCACAAAGTTGAAGGGAAGACCATATGGCACTAGCTTTAGCACTTCACGAAACACATCTACACAATATCCTTGTACCGTGTGATTTTCCAATTCAGTTACAAACTCAACAAAACTTGCTCTTTTAGGAACTCCAATTTTCAACGGCCTTTCATCATCTCCAATCACCCACCCTCGCGGCCTTTCTTTCCTTCCACCAGGCCAAGTAACATTCCCAAGTTTCTGATCCCAACTAGAGAAGCTAGTGTTTACAGGTTTGAGAAATTCCGGAGGTGATATGGAGATTCCTGTAGTGTTAGACCAATAACCAACAGCACGAATGTCCATTTGCACAATGTTAATGATTTCGTAACTGCAGGGCTCTAAATTCCTGTCAGAATTAAATTCAACTTTTCCCGTCAGACCAGTAAAGTTTGTCTCCAATAGTATCTTACGCAGATTATCTCCACTAACAAAAGTTCTAAGCTTCCCAAGCTGTATTTCACTTTCTTTCACATTTTGTAGCTTATCACTCACAGCAAATGTTATATTGTTCCCATCATCCAAGAATTTATTGATAGAATGTGCTACTGTATATACTGTGTCATAAGCATACAGTCCATAAAAATTTAACTCTGAGGAAATCAACCCATTATCCTGCATTTCTATCCATCGAGATTGAAATGACTTTTCCCTGGTTTTCTCTGGTGTATATTGACGAAGGCCTACTACACCTTGGAGCATTTTCAGAGGGACTTTATTTTTGGGGGACAATGTACCTAAAGTAGTACAAAACCAATCTGTGGTGAGCCACACATAATCGTTCGTCATCATATGAAGCTTTTCAGCTATGTTAAAGATCCTGAACAATGGGTCAGGATTAAGATGAATCACATAAACCCGTGGACCTAGTGGTTTAGATCTATTAAGAACATCAGTGATATCGTTGAGATCATATTGAGGGGGCAAGGGTAGTTTGTAATGAATCTTTGCCTTTCTCTTCTGCAGCTCATCACCTAAAACAGTTATACAATTCCTTCCATAATCGTCATCCACATGGATAGCAATAACTTCTTTCCACCTGTAAGTTTCAATCAAATCAGCCATAGCAACCATTTGGTACAAGTCACTCTGTGTCGTACGTAAGAAGTAAGGGAACTGGAGGGAAGATAAAGTCGGATCGGTTGCAGAAAATGAGAGAAGAGGAACTTGAAGTGCTGTAGCAATTTGAGATATCATATGAGCTACTGCAGAGGACTGAGGGCCAAGAACTGCAACCACTTCTCTATCAATCACCTGAAATGCTGCCAACGTAAATGCAATTACACTATGCCAATTGTGAGAATGAATGAAAGAATGTACATCACACATGATTTCCTTCGTTTGATACGAATACAAATCCCAACTGTTCAATCATTGTGATTAGAAGAAAGAACTAGCACATATTATACTCATTTACAATGTGGAAGGCCTTTTCATTAAGGTTTCCTGGCCAACTTACACAATAACCAAGTTCAAAAGGTTCACTATTTAGCTGACTTAGTGCCACCACTGTACTAAAGAGTAAGTCAGCCATAAAAGCACTCACAGTGGACCTGATAAACTCCAATGAGGGCAAGTAGACTTTGCCTGTTTGTTTTCACATATAATATTAAAAACATGTTTCTCATTTTCATAAAGTAATAATAACAAGTCTAATCTAGCACAAGAAACCTCTTTATTCTATTTGCTACATGATGTGGGTTAATAGACTCTAGTACAAAGACCTTGGTTCCTTTTTATTTGTTAAATAACAAGAATGACTTTTTTCCTGCAAATGAATAGTAAAAGCACACACACTATCTGAAGAACCAGTGATGAATGAAAGAAGATGCTAAGGTAAATTCATACATAGTTTCAGAATTAACTAAAAATTGATAAGCCATAAATCCATAAGCAAAATGTTTGACAAACTTAAAGAAGTGATGAATTACCTTTCATTGAGCCCAAGAAAACACTGCAATTAGAGTCTTCCATAATCAACTTGAACTCAGTTCCATTAAGAATTGATGGATCCTTGTTAATATCATCCACAGCCATTTCCATGGCTATCTTCGCAGCCTTCCCAATGACTGTATCATAGCTCAATATTGCTCCAACATTCACACTATCAGGCCTTTTGCAGCACACCAAAGTGCTCAAACTGACCAAAACCAAAAGGGTCAGTGATACCAAAACCTCAGGTGAATTCATGGATGAACTTCAAGACTCATAAAAATTCAAGAACAGCAAAACCCCTGTGTGTTTTGTCAAGTTCTAGACTTTATACTTGAGGGACAGAACTACAGTTAGCTGCATTATTGACTTAAAAATTACTATGATCTTTCACATACAAGAAAGAAAAACAGAATTAGATTCTATATAGACTTTAGAACAGGGGATTTATAGACCTTGAAGTGTTTGTTTACTGCAGATGACTGTCTGTATTATCCGTTTTGTTTATCTTATTTTTCCGAATTTTTAAAATCAAATAAAAAATTCAATTTTTTAATTTTTCTTTCTTTTATATTGTAGAAATTAAAATTAAGTTAAATTTATCTGACCCATATTTGATAAGCGATTATTGGAAAAAAAATTATTCATGATCATTTATAGAAAATAATGAGATTTTTATTTTCAAGAATGATGCATTTTAAAAATTTGTTAAATTTGTCCTCTAACTGCGTCTGCAGATATGACCGACCTGACTAAAATAAACTTTTTATAGAAATATATAAAGTTCATAAAAATATATTATAGGAAAGTGCGGGTCAGAGTGAGGAAAGGTATGGGAAGAATCAAATGAAGAAAACAAATAGATGGACCGTAAAAATTACTACTAGTAAATTGCAAGTTGCAAGGACAGTGATGAAAAGGTGCTCAGTAAATAAAGAAATAAATGCTCTGTTCCACATGATGAAATTTAAAATTTAAACACAATGTATAACCTGTGATTTGAAAAATACATTAGCGGTCTATATGAAATTGGAACATAAAACGCATCAATTTATACTTAAAAAATATTAAGTGTTTTTAATATAATTTTTTTGACAGAAGTGTTTTTAAAATTTAAATGAATAATTAAACGGAATAAGCACGTACCTTTATAATTTTTTAATATTGATTTTAATAATATAATTATATTATTAAAAAATAATAAATTCTTAATAATATTACAAATATAAATTCTTAACTTATCATAATTTTATTTTTAAATATATTAATATTATAATTAAATATTTAAATATATATTATTAACCCGATTATATTAGCTTAAAATTTGTTTAAACATCCACTTATGCTGGAAGGTACTACCGTGCACAACATATGGTTAGTACTAAAATACGTGTAATGAAAGCGCACCTGGAGTGGATGAAGACCGGAACAGAGACAAGGATTAATGGGGCACATCAAGAAACTGACCTCCCTCCTAACAACCACATGCTTTTTTATAGGCTGCTCCTCCATTTTGATAGTGGTTGGGGCATTTTTGAATATCGATTTTTCATATTATTTGGTGAATAATATTAAAAAAAATGTCTTAAATTTAGAACAATAACCCTGTCCACAAGAATAGATTCAATCCACTGCCAAAATTGATGATGGCTTGTAAAGCTCAAGCAAATAATATCCGATTTTTAACAAAAGAATTTAAAATTATATTTTTATATATAATAAGCTAGTATCCAAAAACATACATCTAAGTCAGGTATATAAACTTATTATAGAGAACCATTCCATCTAAAATTTTAAGTTGTTAGAGGAGATCCCTTTATGGATCTTATACCTTATATTTCAACACTTCTCTTCACTCGAAATCCCAATATTTGGGTTGAATATTTCAACACTCCTCCTCACTCGAAATCCTAGTATTTGGATTGAAGAGTAGAGACCTCCTGCCAAACCTGGCTCTGATACGAACCATTCTATCTAAAATTTTAAAATGTTAGAGGAGGCATTTATGAATCTTATACTCCCTCCGTCCCCCTCAATTGTTTACATTGGAGGGGGACACGGAGACCAAGACAATGTATGAAAAATGAATAAAGTTAGATGAAAAGTGAGTAAAGTGGTGGGACTCATCAATATTTAATAATAAATTTGAGATAGTGGAGGAAAGTAGTGGGTGTAATAGTAGTTTTTATTGTTAAATATGAGATAGTGGGGGAAGATAGTGGGTGTAATGATGAGAAAAATTTACTATTTATAGTAACGTAAAGAAATGAGAGGGACATCCCAAAATAGTAACTGTAAAGAAATGAGAGGCACAGAGGGAGTACCTTATATTTCAATACTTATATGGAGAAAACAAATGTAAAATCAATTTCATATTATAATAATGGCCCAAATGAAAAGAAGTATAATCCCTTGTCATTATTCTTGTTTCTTTGCTGCATAATCGAAAGCTTCCACTTGAAGGAAGCAAAAGTGATATTTTCTATATAAATATCGTCACTTTTAAATACAGAATATATGCCCCTACGGCCCTACCCTCTGGCTAGCAAACACATTCTGCATACTTATCAATCAGAGCCCCTTTCTTTAATCACTAGTAATAAATTACTTTTCCAATGAATTCTTAGGCTCCTTAAAATAGCTAGTTTCATCTTTCTATTCAGACCAAAGGCTAAGAAAGACACGATGATGGAGATATAGTGTACAAACGAGACTATTATTTAACTTTCTAAAAACATCAATTTTAATTATTTTATTTTATAAACATATGAATTTTGGTTAATATGAAATTTAATTTTTTTTTCACAAAAATACAAAATTAATGTAATATCTCCATAAAAGGACCAAGGACGCATTCATAACTAATATTTTTAGTCTCTAAATGAATAAAATTTTGCTGCATTGTCAAAGGTTTTTAAATATACACGGTGATTTTAAACCCCGGCCATAACGGATCATGAAGTTTGGCCTGAACGATATTTTCTGCAACTCCTTTGTACAAACTAAGATTCATATCCTTCTGCCCCCTCCTTGGAAATGTGCATTCTCAGTTCCCCGTATGATCAAGTTAATAAGTTGAGGAGCAACAAGGAACAGAACATCACCAAAAAGGAGTACTTCATGCCTTTTATGTAGATCCCTGCACATGTGAAAAGATGTAGCCTTATTCAAACTGAAAGTGAAAGGGGACAATATGTGTCTGTAAATGTAGGGTTGAGGTGTATTGCCTTTTCAAATCGAACAAAATAAATTCCAAATGTCTAGCTGGGAAGCTAAGATTTACGCAGACTTTACCTCTGCTTTGGTAGCGAAAACACTGTGATTTTTAATATTTAACAAGAATCTTGAAAAATTTGGTGTAGTGTCTTTCTACTTTCTAGCATGATCACCTGGTGAGACTCTTTCATTGAACTATTGGGAAAAAATTTACTCACCACTTTGTGCAGATGTTGCTTTAGGAATAGCTGGTATTTGTGAGGATGCTGCACTCACATTACATTCAGAAAACAATTAGTTTTCTGACATCTTATTGCTTCAGAGTAAAATTTCTAAGAATGCGGCAATGTCAATGTAGTGAATATATGAAGCTTACTTCTGTTGCACGTAGAAGCAGGTAAGGAGGAGGCATTAGGCCAGGAGGCTTCGACATTGTCATTAAGATCGCATATGAAACTTATTCCAGTGTTTTGATCATACTTCACGTCTGAAGGTAAGCTTGGGAAGAGGCAGCCAGAGTCTGGATAACGGCAATTTGCATAAGGAATTGTTGTATAGTGTAATATTAGGTAAAATATTTAGTCGGATCACTATATCAGTATATTGCTCTTATGTGAAGTACCTTGTGATCCAACTGGTTCATGATTTTGACAATTCACCACAATCAACAGAAAAAAAATGATTAGTTTTTTGAAGACTTAAAACAGAATCACTTGTCTCACAACTCTGAGTAGGATGCAGGCATGTAGCACTAACCTTGGAGGGAGAAGTCCTTAAGCTTTATGTGGCAAAGTGCATATACATTTTGAGAGATATTAGCTGTCTGCAGTTTCTTTCCGAGCAATGTAGCACAATTTGTGGCCTGCAAATTGGTTATGAAGCTCTGCTCTTGCGTCGCAGACATATAACTCCTCATCGCCTTGCAACAAGATGTCCGATTACTTTTCGTGTTTCCACATTCTTTTGTAACATTTTTTATATCAGGAAAACCTAGAGGACAGACTGAGAACAAAAATTGAAATTGTATGGTAAGAATTTAGGAACTTTATATCCCCTGTATAGTCATATGTAGCCTAATGTTTTGTTATTTATAGGCTAACCTGTGTTGATGGAACACTGAGAAAGTCCTCTTAGAAACACATTTGAAGAAGAAAGATCAAGTTTGCTTGCAAGCCAACGAATGATAATGTCTCGACAATCATCAATTAAACTCGACTTTGCAGGCAAAATAGTGATCCCATTTAAACTAACTCTGTCACGATCATTTGTAGCTATTTTTTCAGCTGCATCCAGGATGGCCTGCTGGCAGACTTGATTGCAGCACTCATCTACTGGGTCAACGTCCTTACAAGCAGCGTAAAGTCTAGAAAAATTGATAATTCTTTCAATCTCATTAACATCTATGATAGGACAAGAAGCCTTGGTGAGGTTGGAGGGGTAAATTGAGCATATATTCCGAATGTTTCTGTTAGCACCTTGACTCACAAGTATCGCTTCAATATCAGAGAGGCAACTTGTGGCTTGAGTTAGATTCAAAGAAAGCTTCCCCGAGGAGATACCTGAGTGCCCTATAAGAGTCTCTACGGTGGCATGTAACTGAGGACAACATGCTACATTCGCCAAGTATGGAGCTATCGGATCCCAACAATCAAAAGCAGCTGTGCTCAATATATTTCCAGCTGCCGAAAAATTCAACTCACAGAGTCCTGAGACATAAATTTGCAGCCTCAGTTAGTTGAGTAATGGCAAAAGTTATATAAAAAAAATAATATACAAAAGTATATGTATTGAAAAAATTATGCCCTCTACTTGAGCTTCATTGCAATTATCTCAATTTTGTACAATATAGTCAGGATCAGAATCACATAAAGAAAAATCATCAAACCGCTAGAGGCGTTCCAGAAACACTTAACACATTCCCACTATTCATATTTTGCTAAAACAGGAAATCCAAAACCGCGATACAAGTATGTAATTTAGGTACCTGATAGTGCTGGAAGATTACTGTAATTTGTGAATGGCAGCATTGGTGAAGGAGCTAGAATTGGAAGAAATGGCTGAGGGTCCTTAGGAGACACTTCCGGGGAGGGAGACGGTGCATCTGATTCAATTTCCAGTGAATTCGGACTTGCAGCATCTTTAACTATGCTGCAATGTGTATCATGCAAACCTGCATCAAACATCATATAAATAAGATATCGCATCTTGAAATTCTATAATTTGGTCATCATCAAACTCACAAAATATAATGCATTTCTCAACTCCTTCATGCAAGTACATAATTCTAGCCTAGCTTGCAAAAACTTCAATTTATTCACAAGGTACGAAAACACATGCATTAAACTTATCTTAATTTACTTATAATCAGTTTCACCAAAGATCATACTGCATAACCAGTGGCGGAATCATGAAGAGAAATAAGACGATGCTAAAATCTTGAGTAACAATTATTTACTAATTATTCGAGATCAGCAGGAGTTCACATAAGAAATATAACGATTTTAAGAATAAGACACGGCTAAAAGGAAAAAAAAATGGTTTATTATTTTTTCCGACTCAGACAGGGCTTCAACATGGATTAGTCTCCTTCGACATGGACTCAGACGGGGCTTCAGCTGTTCAGCATGCAGCTTCATAATTATCACTAAATCAAGCTAAAGCTTATACTACTTACTTACATAGAGAGAATACTAGTAGCAGAGGAAGAAGAAATTGACAAGCCACAACTTCTCTCATGGCGTGATTACAGGGAAGTGCTTTCACTTTACATACACAAGCAGTCAAGCAGACACATTGTGCATGCATATGCTATATATGAGTTGAAAATTTGGTGAGTAGGCTGTTTTGAAGCAGCTTCCTTGCCACCAAATTTCATATATTCACACTGAGCGGAAGAATTCAATCTCACGTGAGATCGCTTGGTTAGCAAGGATGATCATGTGCAACATTTGCCTGTTTTTGAGGATTCAAACTTGGATCTCAATTAATTTTCCTTTTTATAAATTGAAGTCCATTTTAAGCGAAAGAAAACAATTTTTTTTAACTGACTAATAAGTAAGTATTCAACATATTCGAAGTATCGCTGATTAACATTTAACAATGAATTGAAATGCAATTAACTTAAGCACTACTCTTCTGACAAGGAAAAAAAAACTTAAGCATCACTCAGGCACCCATGTCCGGAGGAATGGATTGTCCAAATCTAAATGACTAAATTGATAATTATTGTTTTTTCTTTTT
Source organism: Daucus carota subsp. sativus (assembly GCF_001625215.2). NCBI lineage: Eukaryota > Viridiplantae > Streptophyta > Magnoliopsida > Apiales > Apiaceae > Daucus > Daucus carota. The sequence continues at coordinate 43,018,204 of NC_030385.2, read as the reverse complement.
TTTTTGAAAATGAATTGATAATTATTGTTTGCTGTGTCAAAAAATATGATAAAGGAGTTGAGAATTAAACAAAACATTATAGCCCACTGCCTCGCTTAGTTTCGGTGATTGGGCCAAACGAAATTTGATGTCTTTACCTCTTCTATTAGAGCCCAACATAGTCTAATTTTTTCCTTTCATGAAGCCCAGTTGAGACTCTGAGGACTGCTTTCTAATTTTTTCTGTCCTACAACTAAGTTTAATTTTATTTTGAGGAAATAGGTTTTAATATGTGTTTTATCCCCACAATAGTAATAATCAAGTCTAAAATTATTTTTATTTTCCTGAATAAATTGGAAATAAAAACAAATAAAGATATTTAGTTTTAAGATAGATGAAAAAAATCATTAATTTGTTATGATAGAATATATAAATACTTCATCCGGTCCTCTCATTTATTTATAATTGGGCATGGGGATTAAAAAAATTGATAAAAATAATTAGTCCGATTAATATTTAATATAAAACGAGTAAAGAAGTGGATCTTATTAATTTTTATATTGTAAACTCTTACGATTTTTGTTAAATATTGAAACGAAAAACTGAAAATGCAAGAAATGATCGGGACGTGAAAATTTAATATGAAATTAATTTTATTATTTAACTAATATTAATTTTTATAATATATATTAACATAATGATGACGAGATACATGAATACCCACCACTGATTATAGCTAATAAATTTGGGGACATAATATAAAAATAAAAGATAACAATAACCACTCCAATTGCAATTTAATTAATTAATGTATTATTACCAGAAGATAGTGACTTAAGTATCACCTAACCCCCAAGCCCCGCCATGTGACGAATAGATGCTCTTCCATGAAAAACAGGGGTATTTTTACGCGTAAAATGCCCCAATCCTCATCTGTTTCAACTGTCCTTAAATCATGGGACACTAGTAATAAAACTATACACACCAATCTGTATGTACATTCATCTCAGTTGTGTTCAACAAATAAGTCCACATGCAAGAGCTAGTGTTCCAATCACTTGTACATTGTCTTTGTCTTTATAACCGATAATCATGCTGTATACTTAGATTTTTATATGATCTTGAATTTTTTGTACGTAGCACCTTCTCTTTGACATGATCCTGATACATGTATGTATGTTACAAAATTAGCTGTATTTTCGTTCCTGATAAATGTATATTGCAATATTGAGTGAATACACGATATTAAGATAAAAAAATGTTAACACCATAATAGATAATATTGTTTTTTTTATGGACTCGATCAACATGTGATAAATAGTCTCATATATCACAATTTTACGATAACTATCTAAAATAGCATAGTTGGGAGAACAAATCTGAAATATTATTTATTAATACCGGATAATCTATTTTAATATTTGGAATAAAATGCTATATCGTGATATTTAAGATTTGAAAACGTTTGACGATCTAGTGTTAAAAAGTGAAAGACGGATGAACACACTATTAGCATTTTGAACTATAACAAATATATTTAAGTCATCTTCTCTCGCAATCATATTCAAGGTCTTATCCTAAAAAAAATCCAATAAGTATTGGATGTTTCTTTTGAACTGGGGTAAGTATTGGATGTTGATTCAATTTGTTTAAACTAATGTACAGATGCAAGAAGATATAATCATTCGGACCCGGATTAGGTACTACAACTGCCATACTACAAATATCTATATACTATAATGATACCAATAATTCTCAGAGTAGCTGTTTGAGCTGCCATGCTAAATAAATCAACAGGTCAAAACTGAATTTCCCAATTGAAATCACACAATATAATAATATTTAACATATCAAAACTTAATATATAAGTTTAGCGTGGCTGCCATTATTTATGGTAATTGGCAAACTATGTGCCAGTCCTCATATCCAAACAAATGTTTCTCAGGTTTCCATCCTGTTTTCCTGCCCTATTCTCTGCATAAACACCTCCTACATTGATATTTTTCTACTCCAACTCTCTCCACATCTATAAATCTCTCTCAATCTCTTTGATCACCGCTTGTTTATTTCGTCGAAAAAATGGGAAATTGCATAGTCACCAGAAGAACAGGTTTATTTCAGAAGAAAAAAGGGAAGCCAACAACAGCACTTACTAAGTCCTGTGATAGTATTACTATTCGAAAGAATTCAGATGTACGCGAAAAAAGAACTAGTGATGATGATCAGGATGTGAAAAGTGGAGGTGCTACTAGGGTGATGCGGATTAGAGTTGTGGTGACACAAAGCCAGTTGAGTCAGATAATGAAGGAGTCGAGGAACTCAGCTTCTTTATCGGCTTCTTCTGCTGCTGTGAAGCAAATGTTGTTAACTAGTGCGAGAAAGATGAGTGGCACGGAGAACTCTTTGAGAAGTTATGCTCGTTGTGATCAACGAGGCAGCATGAATGGCAAGTGGAGGCCGAGATTAAAGAGCATTGTAGAGGAGTAGCCATTAATGAAAATATGGAATGTTCCTGCGAGACTGAACTCTCATATTATGTTAAGTGATCAGTTCCGTCAAAATCTCAATGATCAAGATCATATATTATTTTAACACGTAATTTTGATTTGATACCAAGTAATTTCGTATGTATGTATAAATGTGCTTGATCTTCGTTAGTTCTTCCACCATTGATTGTTTGTAACTTGTAAGAGTAATCCCTCCCCTACACTTTTACTATAAATTGTGCTTAACAATGACGATTGACGAGTGGCTGGAGTTGCTCTTTTTCTTGGTAAACTGCCAAGAGATACTGAAACTAGGCAATGTAGAAGCGGAATGGTTGGTCATGCACTTCAGCCAGTTTGGATCTGCTAATAAGTTGTTAACCATATTCTAGATTATTTTATATCTCGGATTTTCCAGTATGTGATGGACACACCGCCTGCCACTAAATAATTTTGATTTTATAATTTATATTCCCATTTTTTTTAAGGATATTTCCCATTTGATATATCATTTTTTGTAATTTGATTAATGCGCAATCCAGATATCATGTACTTCCAGTCTTGTTCAATTTAGGATTTTTTTTTCATGAACATTGGTTTCAGATCATCATTAAATCCAATATTTCACATTACTCTCGGTTCATATAAATTTTTTGATCAAATCAAATCAATTTTCGAACTATATTCAGACTCGGTTACATGGGGCCAGATAATAGTTTTTGACTTATTTTTCAGGAATAAGGCAATGTTTTTAGAGATAAATACATAAACTCTACTTTTCTCTGAATTAAATAGAAGCTCTCAGCTGGGTCTGGCGATGGGAAGGGTTGAAGGTGGTAATAGAATCGGATTGCTTGGTTGCTGTGCAGGCAATTCGTAGTAAAACTCGCATGAGATCTCAGTTTGGAGGGATTATTATGGAATGTCGTAGACACATTTCTCAGTTAACAACGTAGAGTTGTACTTTATTAAACGGTCTGCCAATATGGCTGCCCATAAGCTTGCTAGGGTTTCTCATATTTATTCTGATCGTAGTTTCGATAGGTGGTCTGTGCCTACCAAGGTGAATCTGTGTATTTCTGCTGATTTGAATTCTGAATGAAATTTCTTCTCTTTTTGTCAAAAAAAAATACTTTTTTTGTTAAACAAATATGAAATACTCCCTCCGTCCTAGCAGGAAGCTTACGTTCACTGTTTGCACGCATTTTGAGGCTCTTATAAAGTATAGTTCATTAACATTTTTTTAAATTATTTTTTTTCTGAATAAAAGTTTAAACGTCAAACTTTTTTTCAGGATTTTTTTCCAGAAAAAACACATTATAGAACTATATTTTATCGGAGTCTCAAAATGCGTGCCGAAAAATAACGTAAAGAATCTGGTGGGACGGAGGGAGTATCTCTTTAACAATTATGTCAAAAAATATTATAAAAAGAAACATCTTCATTAAATAAATAAACCGGGTCTGAAGCCCATATAATATTGGGTTTGGGCTGTCTGCTTCACTTTTATTTTCGCAGGATATACGTACACAACTGTGTATCACCTTCGAATCCATTTCAATTACGAACACTCAGCTCTCTCTCTCACTCTAAAAAAAACACAGTTGTGCGTGTAAAGCAAGCGAAGCCACAGCTCCAACACTTTCTCTCTCTGAGCAATGGCGGAACACAAAACTAAATACGATCGTCAACTTAGGTCTTACTTCCCTCTCCCCCTCTCTCTCTGTGATAATCGTTTTGCCCTAATTGTTTGATTTTAATTTTGAATTGAAACCTGTAAGATAGTTTAAGTAAAGTTGTTACTAATGTATATTTATCGAATAGTTATGCGATATTGAGATGCTTAAACCTCAGTTTGTTTCTTTCTTTAGAAATCGAAAGAAGAATTGTAGAATTTAGTATACTCAGTGTGACTTTTTTGTCTTGTTCAGTTCTAGTGTGAGAAACTACGAAATATGTAAGTTGAATTGACCTAGTTGGATAGTTTGCTGCGTGAAAATTATGACAAATAATTGTTTGGGTATAGTGCAAAAATTTGTTTAAGAAATCGGGGATTTAAAGTTACTTGTTCTAGTTACGATGATATTTTGGGATAGTGTGAAACGGTCATGATAATGAAGCTGCTACTAAGTTTGAGAAATTTTGACAAAGGACTAGTTATACTTTGTTGGGAATTGGGATAAGAAAACTAACAGTAGGTTTCGGTTGTCGTGGATTTGGAGCATGTTTGTTATAGTTACATTGTTTTTAGGGTTAAAGCGTGAAAAACCTGGGATGATTATGTGGCAGGATTTGGGGTGAGCAAGGACAAGCTGCCTTAGAGAAAGCAAGTATATGTCTACTTAATTGTGGTCCTACTGGTTCAGAAACCCTGAAAAACCTTGTTCTTGGTGGTATTGGAAGTATTACTATTGTTGATGGATCTAAAGTTGAAGAGGGCGATCTTGGAAATAACTTTATGGGTATGTCATGTACTCATGTCTCGTGATTATTTTCCTTGTTCACGTTTGAGTTTCTGTAACTTATGTTTCGTTTAATGTATTAGTGGACGAGTCATGCATTGGGCAGTCCAAAGCCAAATGTGTCTGTTCATTTCTTCAAGAATTGAATGATGCTGTTAAAGCCAAGTTCATTGAAGAGAATCCAGAGGAATTGATTAAAACGAACCCTTCATTCTTTTCTCAGTTTACCTTGGTCGTAGCTACACAGGTATATTTTTACTTGTAATATATGAATGTTGATGTTTAAAATCACCAAAAAGTACTTTCGAAGATTTCAAAGTTACTGTGAGCAGGTCAGCAAAGGGATGATCTACACATCTCCTTGCTCTATGAAATATAATGTGCTACTGTAAAAGGTTTTCTTAGGCTGCCAATTCATTATCATTCATCTGTCAGAATCAATTTTTCATGATGTAGCAATGTTGTTCCTAAAATACGTCAATTGGGGTTTTGTTGATAGCCTAGTGTCAAGGCTCTACTCTCCTTGCATCACTCGTCATGGGTTCGAATCCTCCCTATCCCCCCCTTCCTGTATACACAAGATGTACCACCTTAAAGTATTAAACATTTCGTAGCATGCCACTTGTGAGTATCAGAAATTAAAATTCTGCCAAACCAAAAATTAAGAGTAATCGTGAGAAACTTAGATTGGTACCAACCCTGAATGGTGAATAAAAGTCAACTTAATGCCTTGAGGATTTGATATTATATGCAAACACATACCGCGTTATAATAAGTGTCAATAAGTATCATGCAATTTTTTTTGTGCGCTTCTTGTTGAATTGAACTGTGGTCTGATTAGTAAGGTAGGCATTAACTAATCGATAAATTTTTTGACCTATAATCCCTGTGGGGTATCATCTTAGAATTCAGTTTATGAAAAATCAGTATATCACATTCATGGTCTAGACTCTAGCTTAAACTGGTAAGATTTGACTAATATAGTGGCTTAGTAGATGGTTCAGTAATTAGGTTACCTGTATAGGATGTGAGTCACGATGTTGGAAAGTTTAAGGAATTGCAGTGTTCTGGTTCAGTTAGGTTCTTCATATGTCTATTAGTATGATGAAAGATGGCAAACAGTATGCAAATTAATTAAAGAAACCAGCTCTTAAGGAGACACTTTTCAAGCCCATAATTTTTCTTGAGGAGACACTTTTATTCTTTAAAGCCCTTAATTTTTCTTTTTGTCAATCCGTAGGTAGCAGATCTGAAAAAAATCAGAGCTCACATGACTCTGAAAAACTTTCAATCAGAGTTCTGTTATTAATATTTAAATAAGTGAGGTTCTGTTTGACTTGACATAAAAAGATTATTTTATTTTTGTATTTATTTGGTATCCCTTGATTTATTCTTTACATATTTAGTATCCCTTTGTTTATTTTTTCTATTGATCTTTAAGTAGCAGATTTGATAAAAAATAGAGATCACAATTCACATGACTCTGAAAATCTCTCGATGTGATTTCCATTATTTTTTATACTAAAATGAGTGAGGTCATGACTTAGAATTTTTTTGATTATATTACGTACTTTTATATTGTACCCTTTTTTTTCTTCTATTGATCGTAATTAGCAGATTGATAAAAATTAGAGTTCAAGTGACTCGGAAAATCTCTGATGAGAGTCCTATACATATATTAAAATGAGCGACCGAGCGAGGTATTGTTTGGCTGGACTCAAAAAGATTTTTTTTAATTATATACATTTTTGTTATATAAACTCACAAATGAAAGTAGGTTTTCTACTTTCAAGTTGTTATATATTTTGATAGTTCAGTTGACAACTTATAAGTTATCCTATATAAAAAATTGTTTACATGTGGCAAGGTTAAATATTATATCTTGTCAAGTCAAATCGAAAGCTTGCAACAAATCGCTGAAACCTTACCTTAAAAAAGTTACTTTGTCATGTTTCTGAATTTTGACTCCTATGTAAAAGTAGTATAATCATTTTTTTATACCAGAGGCTCCCTGGTTTAACGTTATTGCCTTGCTTCTTAGCTGGAGTTTGAGGGTTCAAGTCTTGTTGAAAGAAAATTGGGTGTGTGAGTGCTCTAAATTATAAAGAAGTGATTTTTTACTCATAAATATTTGTTTGGATAGTTAATATAATGACATATAACATAATATTTAGTAAGTAAGAAAATAACTTCAGAATAGCAGAAGTTACTGGTGGCGAGACTAAGGGACAGTTTGGTTTGGGCAGTTTATGGCATAAGTTACAATCAATTTACTACATGGTCTTCCACTCTTGTGTGTATGAGAAATGTGACTTGTAAGTTGAATTCTAGGAAGTAGAAAGCAGTACTTATTAATGTGACTTGTAAGTTGAATTCTAGGAAGTAGAAAGCAGTATTTATTTATGTTACTTAATGAGAGATCAGAGATGGTAAGAGCACATCTGAAATTCAGGATATGGAATGATTGCTTCACTACGCTTACTTTCCTTCCTGAATAGATGTCAGTTTGGAGCTATTTTTTACTTTTGAAGTTTTATTTATGGCTGTAGCAGATAAATTTATAACCATTCAACTTTTTGCCGCTTCTGTTGTATTGTTCTCATAATATACTTTTCTGGTTTGATTGCAATTACTTGACTTACCTTCAAATGATGAATCATTGTGCATAGCTGGTGGAAGAATCAATGGTAAAGCTGGATATAATCTGCCGGGAAGCAAATGTTATGTTGATATTTGCACGGTCCTACGGTCTGACTGGGTTTGTTCGCATCAGTGTGAAGGTACGCACTATGTATATCTATTGTAAGTACTTACGCAGGTGATCTTAATATATTAAATTACCGTCAGGGGTGTACAAATTTGTTTTGCGAGGGATATGTTGTACTATTACAAGAATCTTAGAATTATATGTTTGCTATGACCTTTTAGTGTAATAGGTGCCATCAAGGCTTCTATAATAGAACTTGACGATCAGTATATAAAGCAATTTTTCTAATATATAATATTAAGGGCTGAGCATGGTTCGGTTTGGGTGGTTTTGAAGGTCTAAACCAAACCAAACCGAAATTTTCGGTTTTGAAAATCTAGAAAATCTAGAAACCGAACCAAACCGAGTGCTATAAAAACTGATCCAAAACCGAACCGATTCTTAACGGATTGGTTCAGTTACCAATTTTTTTTTTAATTATGTTTTCTTAGAGAACTAAAATAAATAACTTTTATGTGTTACCCTTTCTGTTTCTCAACAAAACACTTCGAAAATAAAGATGACACTTGTATAACTCTTCGATAAAAATAATTCTAGGTGTTACACTTGTTTGTTGTTATGAAGAAAAATAACTCATTTGACTTTAGAAAAAGAAATTATTTATGTAAATTAAGAAACTATTAATTATCAACTAGTAGTGAACTAGTGATAAATAAGGATGTAAATAAAAGTGGAGAATGGTTTTCAAATGGAGAAACAACTAGAGTAATGGACGCCGCTTAAATTTTAAGTTAAATTGTGAAAATATTATTTATATAATATTTGTATTAAATGTCCGGTTATTTCAGTCGGTTGGAAAGTGAAAACCGAACCCAAACAGAAAATTTCGGTTTTTTAATTACCAAAACCGAAACCAAACCAAACCATTTAAAAACCGAAAATTTCGGGTTGGACGATCTGGATCGGCCTAATTGGATTGGTTTCGGATAATTATGCTAGCCAACGCAGTCTTCTAACCTTTGTATTTGGGCAGGAACATACAGTAATTGAATCCAAGCCTGATCATTTTCTTGATGATCTCCGATTAAATAACCCGTGGCCTGAGCTCACAAGGTATGATTTTTGGGATGTTTATATTTTCACAATTACTTTGTCCATATTTTGTTGTTGTACATTAGTTCTTACCAAGTTATTCATCAGTAGACTGTATTTCTTTTACTACTGATGTATAAAGGGTTTGAGAAAGGTTTATATCGAAAGAAGAAGAAAGAAGGGCAAGGGACCTAAAAATATAGAAGCACAATGCTTGTAGTCAGTTTCAAATGCCTCTATCTTTTTATTATTATTATTATTATTATTATTATTATTATTATTATTATTATTATTATTATTATTATTATTTGCTTTTCGGTAAAGGCTGTTTGAAATCATAATATTTAGCTTCACATCTAGTATGACTTCAGTTTATAATTAGCATCTGTAATAGTATATAATCTATAAATAATATGATATACTGTACTTGGGAAGATAATTTCTAGTTAAAAAGTTGGTTATAATAGTACTAGAAACTTATGGAATATTGCGATACAATTTTAAGTGGCTTTATTGTCCTCTTCTGTATCAGTATACCTCAAAGACGTGAATTTTAAAGTATAGTAATATCTATTATCCTCCCTCTAATTAAGCTAGCCAATGTAACGTGCAAACTACTTTTGCTAAGTATTTACTATGGTCTTGTTTGGAAGTTAAAGGTTTAAGAAAGAATCGGGGGTTTGGGCCACATTAGTGGTTTGACCATGTGAATCATCTAGTATTTGTGTTTGGTAATTAGCGGGTCGGACTCGGAAAACTGAGGCCATGTTTGGTATTGCTGTTGCTGACAGCAACACAACATTTATCTAAACAGCAGGTAAAAAATTGTTTGGTAAATCTAAAAATAACTTTTCTGAATAATAGTTTTTGGCTTAAATGCTGCTTTCTAGCAGGTCCCCCATACTTTTCGAAACAGCTGTTTTTCAGCTTTTGCAGGATGATGTCACAGATTCTAATATCAAACCTCACCAAAAACATTATTTTTATATTATACCTCAAAATATGCAAATATCAAAATTATTACCAAAACATTATCTGATTTCTGCAACACTTTTTCTAACACCTTTTCTAACAGCATAGCAGTTTTGAACAACACTCATATACAGATTCTAATTTGGAAAAAGCTGCTTGGAGGTGCCTTTTCAATCAGAGTATGGCCATGTGTGTACTTAAAATACAAAAAGCTAATTAAACAGCTATATACCAAATAGTTTCATACAAAACAACTAATTCAATCCGCTAGTCAAAAGAGTTGCTTCATTCAGCTATCAGCTAACCTTTAATTGTCATACGGTGCCTATCATGATAGTTTATCTGATTATTACATAGTGTGTTAAGAGATTATTAGTAAGTACGGTTAAAAATATTTGAAACATATTATACAGGAATGTTGCTTTTAATTGTATATGCCAGCCTGATTCTGCATCACTCACCATGTGCAACTCTTATGTGTAGTTACTAATTATTATCTTCTGGTTTCATATTTTCATGTAACCCCTTTACCATCTATGTATTGTTTGCGTGACTGTCATTAGATTGTTCTTGATTGTAGGTTTACGGAAACTATTGATATAAATGTGCCTGATCCCGTGGTTCACAAACATACACCATATGTTATAATTCTTATAAAGATGGCAGATGAATGGGCCAAAAGTCATGGTGGATGCCTACCAGCAACCAGGGATGAGAAAAGGGAGTTTAAGGTTTAGAATTTTTTTAGCTGCCGTATGTAGTGTTATATACTCTATCACTGGATCAAGTGGTTGATACATATGTCTGGCTTAGGAAATGATAAAATCCAGGATGATAGCTATAGATGAAGACAACTATAAAGAAGCTATAGATGCTTCATTCAAAGTTTTTGCTCCTCGAGGAATTAGTAAGTGCATAAACAAAAGCTTAACTTTGTTTCATCTAAATTGAAGATCTGAGGGTCATGTTGAGATGTTATCGATTCTTTTTCAAACTTCTTATATTCCCGTTATACTTCAGGTTCGAGTTTGCTACATGTTATCAATGATCCTTCTGCAGAAGTTACTTCCAATTCATCAGATTTTTGGATAATGGTTGCAGCTCTTAAGGTAATGCTTTAGCTTTTCTGACCCACTTTTATTTATTTTTTTGAATGTGAAATAATTTACAGTGTGGAGCGTCCCTGGATGCAAGTTGTAGAAAAGATCTCCATAAGTGTTTTTATAATATATTGTACAAGTGAACCTAGTGTTGTCTTCAAGCTCTCAGTGCTGGAATGAAAACCAACCCATGAATTTGGCCATCTTCGGGTTGTTTTTGAGCTTAAGTTGAACTCCACATCACTGTTTCCTCTGACCTAGTATTTAGCTTTTCTGGTTTATATTTTTTGCCACTTGGTACAAGGCACTACACAGTCACAAATTCTGGTATATTTCTTGCAGATCCTATTTTTTCTTTACAAAAAAAATTACTTCCTAGGCTTACTGAGAGCATGTACCGGGATATTCCAACTTGGCAGTAGTTCACCTGCCTTCTTTTTTTTGTGTTCATCGTTCAGTTTTAAAGCTCAAAAGGAAATGATTACTCTGTATAATAGCTAACATATATAGACAAATTCACTACTTTCATACCTGATTGACTTCAGACAGTTAATTATAGTCAAGTTGCAAAGTTTAGGACCACATCTTACCTAAACTATCCTTTGTCAAGTACTGTAAGCCTACTCTATATCGGTGATGCTTTTATATATGAAATATCTATACCTTCTATTTTTCTTACTTCATCTCATGTGGGTGAGGTTGGCGCCAGCAGGTTTTACGCTATTCCTGAAGCCTTTGTCATTGTTTTTCTAATTTAAGCCTCTGCCTTTTCAACCACCAAAGTGTAACTTGTCTGTAGTTTATTTTTTCTACATGTTTTAGGAATTCATCAATAATGAAGGTGGCGGTGAGGCACCACTTGAGGGATCAATTCCAGACATGACATCTTCTACAGAGTCGGTCCCTGCTGCTTCTTTTTTTGTCATCTAATTAATTTTCGATGTTCTACTGTATTTATTACTGCTTTGTAGGTTGTATGTAAACTTGCAGAAAATTTACCAAGCCAAGGCTGAGTCTGACATGCTCATAGTTGAGCAGCGAGTACGGGATATATTGAAGAAAATCGGTAGAGATACAAATAGCATCTCAAAGACCAAAATAAAAAGCTTTTGTAAAAATGCAAGGAAGCTGGCAGTAAGTATGCATTGCTGTAAATTATAGACAGATAAAATTAGGGGTTTCAAAATTGTTGTTATGTCTCAAGAAATCACAACTTACATGAGAACATACATGGGTTGGATAATATTACGGGTTCCCCCTAAACTAACAAGGCATGAGGGCGATGTATAACCTTGTCTAAGACATGCATGAGATATCCCTAGCATTGTAATGTTCTGTATTGATTATATTCATATTACTTCATCAGGTATGCAGATATCGCCTTCTTGAGGATGAGTTCAACTCCCCTGTGCAACCAGAGTTGCAAAAGTATCTAACAGATGATGATTATAGGTATGTAAATCTCTTCTACCATAACCCACACACCACACCTTGCAAGGCATAAATTATCAAACTAATAAAAATGACTTTTTATATAGTCTAGAAACCCAAGTTATTTCCCAAGATAGTAGTAGTGTGTTGTATTAATTAAAATGTACTGGATTTCCTGGCATAAGAAAATCCTAGTTGAAAACTCAAGGAGAAGATGTGTCGTATTAAATGGAATGTTAAACTTGTGTTTCAGGGGAATATGTTGTTGTGCAATATTAGAACTAATATTAAAAATACTAAAATTTAAATTCAAATGTGCATGTGATAATAATTACTCCCTGCGTCCTGATGGGTTCTCATTGTTTTTGGGCACGGAGTATAAGAAAAATGAAAAATTGTGAGGAAAAGATAAGAAAGTAGGTGTAGTTGATGAGACAAATAATTTTAGTATTGAAAAATGTGCTATTTTAAGAAACAGACAGAAATGAACGGGACATCTAAAGACAGAAAGTGTTAGAAAAATGATGAGTACTTTAGCATATGGGTGTCTTGTTTTTGTGTGCTTTAATGATGAGGCTTGTTACTATTCTTGGATTCTTTTAAAATATTTCAGCTGCACTGTTTTACTGAATTATTGAGCTCTAATTCTTCTGATAAATTGATGAAGAAAGTTTGCTACTGGACACTCGACACGAAAATTGTGTATAGTTTATTTATTTTCTCAGCAGTTCTTAATACCGGTTTTCTATTCCTTGCAGTATTGCCGTGGGATTCTATGTATTACTCCGAGCTGTTGATCGATTTGTTACCAACTTTAATAGCTTCCCTGGGCAATTTGAGGGGTAACTTTTACCAACAGAATCACTGCTATGATTCCCACTTGATTAATCTCAGTGGTCTAAATGTCAAAATTTTGTTATCAATTTTTCAGTGTCATGGATGAGGATATATCTCGATTGAAAGCTACAGCAGTTGGCTTACTTAATGACTTGGGTTGCAACAGTTCAACTTTGACAGAGGACCTTATCAATGAGATGTGCAGATATGGTGCTGCGGAGCTCCACGCAGTTTCTGCTTTCGTTGGCGGCATCGCATCACAAGAAATTATCAAGGTTTGTCTTGTTATGACCGGACTATGTTAATTACTGCAATTTAGCTATGCAGGAAATTCAGTAGATTGTGGAAATGAGTGCATCAAAGCATTCTCTTATACCCCACCATTATTCATGTTGCATATCTATATTTGTCCTACAGCTCATCACTAGGCAGTTCATTCCCATGTCCGGGACATTCATCTTTAATGGCATTGATCACAAATCTCAACTGCTGATGCTGTAGCTAAAGCACAAGGTAGGAAGGTACATTTTAACTAATTTAATTGCATGGGGAGATGGCAACTGTGGTATAGTTTACCTTGGAGATTGATAATATTCTACATGGGCTAAGAGGATCAAACTGTAGCGCCCATTGGTGCATCCAATTTCTTGTCAAGGACTATACATTTTCGCTTTTACAAAATTAATATAGTTTACTGTAATTTTTTGGGAGACAAGGATGCATACTTGCATGTTTGAATGATGGTTCTTAACTTCTTATTGCAAGTTTTGTACGATTATATTTCTGATGGAAACAAGATGATATTTATGGGTAAGATGTGCCCAGTGGTGGGTTTATCCTCTGTTGTCCCGGGACACCCGGGTTCGACTCTGGCTCACCCCAAGAATTCCAAGAATTGTTAGAACAGATACTAATTTGTAAGGCATATAATCCTGCATTGTCAAAAAAAAATATTTATCGGCTTTTATTGGTTTCAGATGTGAATTTATTAGAGTGCAAAACGTTATTATTGTTAGAGCCAGGATTCCTCTGGAAATGACTAATGAGAAACCCAGTCATCCAAAATGTGATGTTAGACATGTAAGCAGGGTTGTCAGGTGGTTCTGGAGAAGCAATTGCTGAACTTGAATGTAATTTTCGTTACAAAAAGAAAACCTAAAAAGGTGATCCCTGAGTTTGAATTTAGAATACTCTCTTGTTATTTAACGTTTGATATTTTAGGAATATTTCAAAGTGTATGAATAAAAAGTTAAGTAACCAGTATAACATACAGAAGAGTTCAGAAAATAATAAATATTACTTTTTGAATAATGTAATTTAATATTGCTGTTGAAAAATAACAAACATTGAAAGAGGCAATATAATTGCAAGTACAAATCATTTCAATTTTTCAAGGCCAATTTGACAAATATTTATTGCAACAGCTTCTCAGATTTAAGTCATTTTCAACTTTAAATTAAAAATAAATATCATTTGTGTAATAAGTCAAAAATCGATTTAAAATTAGAGATAAGTCAGACTCTGCCTTCAAACTGACTTGAAGTCGAAAGTTAATTTGAAAATACCTTTTACTGTGACTTCATATTTTTAAACTTTTTTATATATATAAAAATTATCCTAAATCATAAACTCATAAATCAGTTTATCATTATTGTTATTAAAATTAATCAAACATACATTTTAAGCTCGAACTGAAATCATATTCAAAACCAAAAGACATTTTTATTTAACTTTTCCTGTTGATCTACAAAATTTTAAACTCCAAACTAACACCTAGGGTTAAAAATGAGGCGGGGAAAATGGGGAACCCGCCCCAACCCGCCTCAAATGGGGCAGATCTGCCCCGCTAATATGGGGAATGAGGTAGTGACGGAGAATGATTTTCTGCCCCGCCAAAATGTGGAGCAAGTATGGTATTTGTTGAATCCCCGCGGAGATTCCCCGCCCCGCCCCGGATATATTTAATATTATTATTTTATAATACACAAAATTATAATTTTACAATGTATGACATGTCTCTTTGATTTCTATTATATTTAGTTTTTTTTCTTTTAATATACATGTCTCGTATATTTTTATTAAATTCTGAAGAAAAAATTACTAAATTTTAAAGTAATTATTTAAAGTGCAATATTATAGCAGTGAGACGGGGCGAAATTATATTAAATCCCCGGTGGGACGGGGATTAAATATAAATCCCCGCGGAGAATGCAGCGGGGACGGAGCAGGAAAAATATATATGGGACGAGACTGGGAAATGAAGTTCCCGCCCCGAACCCTCCCCATTTTTAACCCTACTAACACCAATACAAGGCAATGTCTGAGCCCGCTCTCCGAGTGGAATGAATAAACCCTATGTTTAATTTGGGTTTTAAACACTAATAATTGGCTTAGCTGATTGCAGACGAGCCTTGGCCACAGCACCGACCAAATCATCATCTGATCATCCTCTCTTCTGCTTGCCACCTGTCTATGAGGGCGCGCACAGTTGAAGTCTGAGAACTTCACCTCTTTATCTCCATATATCTCCTCGACCAGTCGTCATGATCATTATTCATAAACCAGTTCTTTGATCATGATAAGATGACAAAAAAGGCCATTTTAAACCTTGAAAGCTTAATTTGAGAAGGATCAGTTGACTAAAGACCATCAATCAATTCAAACACTCATTTATAATTGAATTTTAAGCTTATTTTATAAATTTGTTTACTAATTATGTAAAAATGGCACATTGTCAAGGAGGCTCATCCTCTAACCTAAGTTACAAAAACCAAAACAAATAAAATAATAAAGAGAGCAATTAGGGCAAATATCATCATCAGCTGTCCTTTCACACTAGCTTTCTTCATAACCATAGCAACCTTTTTCTGCATTCGATATTTGGGTCAGGAGAATTTAATCAGACTTAAATTGACGAAATTATTGAATAGAGATTTATAAATAAATAAAAAAGAGAGAGGGAGAGAGAGAGATAAATATGTCATTTAGCTCAAAGTTTCAACCGAAGGCACATATATACTTACTTGAACAAAATCAAGACGATTTGATGTACTATCCATTTCATTACCCAACTCATCTAATATTTTCTCCTGTACCACAAGCGTTCACATAGCATTGGTTAATTAATACTTCATAGAGTTTTTCCAAATTTACTCATGCATTATAATAGAATTCTTCAACCATCATATTCAACTGATGACTAAATACATCAATATAACTAGTTTCCTCAAAATGATGGGTATACTTTTCTTTAGTATATATAAACTGACCTGTGAAAGGAGTTCTTCATGTATAGTAAGCCCAACACCTCCAATTCTTTCTACACTCGCACTGAGCTCATCTAGTTCTTCATCCTGTTGCCTACAAAGCACCCACAATTGTATATATGATGAACAATATGAAACACCGGAATATCAGAATAACACTGCAAGGACAATTGAATACTGCACTGAAAATGCAAGAAACTAAAAACAAGTTTTTTTTATCAGTCACAAATCGACATTATGACCTACGTGTTACCCTCCATTCCGAAATATTCTAGTGACCATCCTAAGTTTTTATCAGTTGTATCTCTCACATTAGCTCATAAATGACGACATTATAGAGATTAATCTACAACTAAAGTACAAATACTAGCTAAAATACTTGTTGCAGTTGAGGTAGAGTGAGACTTTACTTTATGAGAAGTAACTGTCTGTCCGACTCTGATGATATGAAATCATCATTGTTTCTGGCAATATACTGATTGGATCTATCTGTCTGATTAGAATCTGGTAGCCTCATAAGTTCACGACGTGTTGCACTCGCACTGATGTTACCTGTGCCGTTCATTTCCTTTCCAGCCACTACTGCATTCTTGACATTGCTCAGCTGAATCACACAAAGAGAATATTTCAAGATATGAGAAATTAACTCAATGAATAAAAAGGCAGAAGATAAATATCATGTTTATCAAAGAAAACCTGGGTTCGGGCAGTGCTGGTCCACCTCCTTCGTTTTTCAAGCTCCACTACAGTGAGTCCATACAAAGAAGGATCCCTGGCTGCTACAGAAATTGTCTTCTCCAACTCAACCACCTTTCTATCAAAAAGATAGGTTTCAGAAGACATGCAAAATTTGTTAACCAGAAAAAAAGGATACTGAGGCTTATCGAATCTGAGCTAAAAAAACAATCTTCTATTGGACAAAGAGCATGTTTAAATGGAGAAACCAACTGGCATAACAGTTTCCACACTGATAGTGTAAAGTGATAGATACTGGTCCTCTTTAGCCATTGCCAAATCCTGCCCCGGGTATTCAGGGAAAACATATACTCTACATTTTAATTACACAATTCCGCATTAAGTCATTTATTCTTCTTAAAATTACCATGACTAGTACCGATTTGAGCCGTACCAGTATGCTGATCAAATACAACAAGGTAAACATAACACAATCAAAATCAAGAAAATTAATCTCAAGATATTAATTTATCAGGGATTTATCAATACCCGATCGAAAATCTGTTCACTAAAACACCCAAGCCACAAACTGTTTCGAAAACTCAAATCACAACATCAACAATCCAATTTATCCATCATTGCTTCACGAGCACACCATTACACAATACAAGCACAAGATTAATCTCACAACAGTGCCATTAGCAACACTAACTCTACCAAAACAACAAAATAAAAAATTAGAGTGATCACACTACCTGCCACTGAATACTCTCACAACCAGCAAGCAGCTCCTTTGTAAGATGGCCATGATCCACAGCATCCAATGCCATTTGTTCCCATTTGTGAAAACTACTTAGCAATTTATCAATCTAAACAACCATATAAACAAAAACCAAATATTAAAACCCTTCGATAAATCTTGCATCATACAATATTTCAAGAACTACCCATTAAATAACTTACAGAATCTTGAATTTCTTCTTTCACAATGTAAAATGGATCTTGAGCTGAGGACATTGTCAAGAACTATACACACATCAAACCCTAAAAAATTTAAACAAATAAACAAACAAATATTTAGTATTACAAAGATCAAGAAAAGATATAGTAATTGCACTAATAATGAGATTTAAATCATACCCAAAATCTCTTCTTGAGCTAGATACTTGGTTCAGAAGTAAAAATTGAATCTTGAGATTTGTGATCTGACCCGGTTACCCGATCCACTTCCTTTTCAGCTTCTGCGTGTGATTGTGGGGCCATGCCTATCATTCTCCAATATATAATTTGAAATATAACTAAAATTATTTATCATGTAGTTTTATTTAAACAAAATAATCTTTTCAACGAAGAACATAATAAATAAACGTATTTCGCCTTATCTCTTTCATTTGTATGGAAGAGTGGATTAAATTTTCTGTATTTTTGAAAAATGCTTGAACAATTTTCTATTTATTTTCTTTTCAAAAAAAAAATTTCTATTTATTTTATATCATCAATGTTGTAAAAGTTGAGATGATATTAGTCAGGTAGAGGATAAAAATGCTGATTAAAAATTAATCGCATAGTCGAGAATATTATAATAATTTTTAATATGTTAATTAAATCTATCATATACTATTTTATTTAATAAAGACTTGTGGTGATTATTAAAAATTGAACCAGACACACATTTTATAAGGAGTTAATAATCAAGTGACTTACTGAAGTCGGCTCGATATATCAAGTTGGTCAGCAAACTCAAAAGAGTCTCAAATCGATCATTTAAGTCATTTACATGTATTTTTAAATATGAGTTGAAGGAGTAAAAATATTATTTATAGAGGTTTACACATTATTCTTGAATGCTTCCACAACTAAATGCAAGGTTATGACTTATATTATATATGATAATATATTTAGATTATATCAAATTTATTTACCATTTATTTTTAATTAAAACGAAAAAATTACTATATAATAAAAAAATAAATAGTAATTAAACTTGATAAAATCTAAATATATTATCATAAATACTAGAAGTCATAAGCTTGTACTTAGTTGTGGTAATATTCATAAATAATGTGTAAATCGCTATAAATAATATTTTTACTCCTTAAAATCATATTTAAAGATACATATAACTGACTTAAGTGATCGATTTGAGACCATTTTGAGTTCGGGGACCAACTTGATATATTGAGCTCACTTGATTATTAACCCATTTTATAAGAGATTAATCGTGATTATAGAATTCTTAGATTCATGCCTATATAATCATATATGATTTTATAATGATAAAAAAATTGACAGGGAAGTAATTCACTGAAATTAATCTTATCAGTTTGAAATTGAATTGGACGTCAACAATATTAAAACAGAACATATGGACTACGTTAACTTTTGGACGGTAGACATACAGCAGAAGCCCATTAAGTCCAATAGTCCATTCAGTTAGAACCATCAATTACAATTTAAAAATCACCGAGTCCGGCCCCTCTGGTGATTGGGCCAAAGAAGAATTGTTTTGTCAGGCCCAAAATAAGAATAGAACACCAGCTAAGGTAAAATTCAGAAACAAGCAAGGTATCTCAGAATCCCACACAAAGTCACAAAGACATCAGCCATGCGTGTGAGATTTAAATATACAGCTGATATCAGGATATATTGTAATTTAAAGTCCAGACGGTAATAAAATGGAAAAAATATTTACAAATCATTCGGGACGAGAAAATGTAAAATAAAAGTTGTATCTGAAAAAATTCAATATTCAACCGATCTTAAGAAGTCATCAAAACTATGCATATGCCTAATTCCAATGCACCACTTAGAAACAGATGTGTTGTATACAAAACAAGCCCTTGATTTCCTCCTCTTTTTAGTTTTGACCAGATCAATATCGAATTCCACATTTCCCTTTACTTGTATCTGAAGAATATGCCTAAGATGCATTCTTGGGATTATGGCTCGTATGAAGAAGACAGCTTCTTACTTTTTGCATATAACAAATTTTTTGCTTGAGAATGGATTTAGTAAGAGCGGTAACGGATCACGTGTCTCCTTTAAAATTTTTATAACAAATTTTCATCATTTAAATTTTATAAAATACAAAAATGTTTCTAAAAAATTTGAAAATTTATAAAATATTTTTCGAAAATTTGCTTTGTGTCCCAAAAAAAAATTATAGATCCGCCCATACTTATCATCATCATATTAAAAAAGGCTAAAAGCTTGCTGAGATTTGTCGAGTAAATTATGGTGCATGGCGATTAAATTAAACCATCTCTGTTTGAAATTTATACTCCAGAGTCCAGTCAGATTGCTCGCTCCAAAGTCCAAACCGACCATTAGCCCCGTCAGATACTAATATTCTACAGAGCTGCTCTTTGTAATTAATTTTATCATTCATTTATTTATTGTTCGTTATTTGAAATTAAATCAGATCAGTCGATTTCACATCCTCTTAATCTCCTCTGAGGCCTGAGCTACTACTAATTTATGCTGTCATCCTTAATTGCTACGTACCACAGACAGACCCTTTTCAAATATGCTTAACTACGTTAGAAAGCTGTTTAAGGATACATAATCCCCACGGTGTTATGTAATTAGCGTGACTAACACAAGGTAAATGGTAATAACCTGTAACATGAGATGTCTATATCATGTTATCTGTCATGGTTTGTAAAGGTAAAGCCCTGTCAATCATTTTATGTTGAATAATTACAAGGAAACGCAATTCATGTGTTACTTGGATGTCATTCTTTTTCATGTTTTAAGTGACGCCAGAATGTCTTTAATTATCTTTGGCTTTCTACCCTACTTAGTTTCAACTTTTGGGGCACTATTGCATTTGCTTAGCACCTTCAATTTGAAAATAACGTAAAAGAATAAGGGCTATTTGCACTACCTGATATGGAGTAACCCGGGTTGTCCATACCCGGGCCTGCACAAGGACCATGATCCCCGAAAGACACAACATCTCAATCCTACCAGGATACATCACCCGGGAGGGGTATTGGACCCGGGTATGACTTAACCATGCCTCTCGACCGGGGTCCATACATGTACCAGCCGACACTTGCTGCACAAGGCACAGACTGACACGATAAAGACAAGCATAACGGTCAACTACTGGCGATAAAGACAAGCCAGGGAACATTCCAAAATACTATCTCCGCGCTGACACCTGGACACGTGTAGGGGATCAAACCCCTACACGTGTAGGACCAGGATCCAGGTATGCACCCCCAAACCCTAATCCTTGGCCTATAAATAGACCAAGGATCAAGAGTCTGGGGGTTAACTTCATTCTACACACTCATTCTCACAAACACTTACACTCAGCATATATTCAAACACTCTCAGCCACCAGCAACCACCAACCGAACACCTTCTCCCACCACATATAGATAGCACTTTCTCTAATTTTTATCCTTCCGAAACCCACGCTTACTCTCACGCCGGAGGCGCTTCGGGGCAAAACCCCCCCGCCGGCGTTGTTTTGTAGGCTCCCATCCAGCAGCTGCACCACGGAACCACCACTCACGGCGGAGGAAGGACCGGGATCGGAGATTGGCGTTATCATTTGGCGCTAGAAGGAGGGGAAGGTGTCCTCTGTCCTGTGGTCACGGTGCCACTGGACTCATCTCCTACAACAAGCCCCCGAAACGGGGGTCCGAAATCACACCTGTAAGCTCTCACCAAACACCCAGCTTCTCAAAACCCTCAGCCATGGCTTTTCTTGATATGTGCATGTTAGCAAACCCTGTCTGAGCAAAACCCTAATCTTGTCTGTAGCACATAAAATCTTTTTGTCTCACACCTGCACACATTTTGTCACTTAACTATTTGTGGTATCTTTGAAAATAGTAAGTTGACTACTTGTGCACACTATTTCTGGCATCCTATCACTATCTATACTATTTGTGAGCACTGTCACCAAAACAGCAACCATATACCCTGTGTGAGTTCTTGAAACCATGGCAAAAAGAACACGCTCCCACCTGGGTCTTCCCCAGAACCCGGACAACCCTCAGACAGACCAGGATAACCCGAACCAGGATCATGCCTCAGGACCTCTCTTCACCCATGTAAACCCGGAGGAGAATCAAACCATCAACCCCAATGACGCCCGGGTCACTATCGAAATGAACCAATACAAGTACACCGACGTACCGATCACCACCCTCCACCTATCACAGCTCACCAAAGAGGATTTGGCTGAGGCCATCCGACAGTACCAGGATCGCCGGGAAAGCAACCGCAGACTTGAGGACATCGGTGAGTCCGAGGACTCCGGGAACAGCCGTCAATCCCGGGGTTCCGTCTTCGACCGAATCGGAGACAAAGCAAAGAAAAAGAAACAAAAGGAAAGTGAGGAAACCCGGTTGAAGATTTTGGCCGAAAGGAAAGAACAGATCCGAAAAGAAGAAGAGGAAAAACTTGAGCAAAAAATCGCCCTCCGGATTCAACTCGAAGAGGAGAAGTTGACAAAAGGATCCCGGTCCAAGCGATACCGGAAGGAAACAACACCCGAACTCATCTCTGATGACGAAGATGAGAGACCGGGACAAACCAACCTCAGAGACATGATCAATGAACTCAACCGGAAAATCGAAAACGATGCCGGGCTTGAAATTGGGGGAACCCTGACTCCCTTCAGCCACTCCTTGGAATCCATACCCCGACAAAAGGGTATGAAACACTACAACTTTGAATCCTTCAATGGACTGGGAGACCCGGAAGAACACCTGCACTACTTCGAACAGATAGCCCAGATCTACTACTACAATGATCTGACCAAGTGCCGTTTCTTCGCTTCCACATTCAAAGGAGGGGCACAGAGATGGTTCAGCCGGATCCCCTCCCGGAGCATCGGGTCCTGGAAAGATTTCAGAGAAGCCTTCCTCAGAAGGTTTCGAGCAAACAAGACACACGAACTCCATATGTGTCACCTGGAAACGGTTCGCCAATATGACAATGAGGCACTCTCAGACTACATGAAACGTTTCCAGGAAGCAATCAACAAAATTTCCAACCTGGATGAGCGTGAGGCTCTGAGCATATTCCGAAGGAACCTGGACCCGGAACAAAACGAGAGATATGTGGTCGAGCTGATCAACAAGGAACCCCAGAGCCTGGCAGCTGCCTACGCCATGGCTGCCAAATTCATCAAGGAAACTGATGTCCTCCAAGCCATGAGAATGACCCGACAGGGTAGCTCGAAAGGAAAGCAGGTAGAGGATAGACCCCGGAAAGAATATCACCAGGATAAGAAATTCAAACCGGACAGACAGACAAACTTCATCCAGCAATCAGGTTCCAAGAGGACCAGCCAACAGGGGTCCGGGTCCAGAAGCGACCCTGGACCAAACAAAGCAACCAGGGAACCAAAACCAGAGCCCGAATGGACTCCTCTAAACAGATCCCGGGAGGATATACTCAAAGAAATCAGAGACAAACCCTTCTACTACCCACCAAAACCTATGCAGACTCCTCCAGAGAGCAGACCTGCTAACCGACATTGTGACTATCATGGCACCCACGGTCACAAAACAGAAAACTGCATATCCCTCAAGTATTTCATCGAAGAACAAATCAGCAAAGGCAACATGGGGCAATACATAACTCGAAACACAGCAAACAAGGGAGAGGGTTCGGGGAAACAGAAGAACATTGTCAACGTAGTGCTGGGCGGATCCTGTTCCCCTCCCCCCAGCCCGGACTCCTGTCAAGAAATCATGTCCATCCAAGCCTTCCCCGAACAAGTCATCTCCTTCAGCAGCAAGGACTTCGAGGGAGTCACCCGGGGTCACAATCAGGCCCTGGTGGTAACCTTGGATATAGCCGAGAATGAGGTCAGGCGCATCCTAGTCGACAACGGCTCTTCAGCAAACATCTTATTCAAACATACCATGGACCGAATGCAACTAGGAAACATCCGGATGAACGACTACAGGGAGGACCCCTTATACGGGTTCGGGAACAGCATTGTCCCGGTCCTAGGAACCCTTTACCTCCCGGTTCGTTTTGGAACAGCCCCAACCCAGGTCGTCCATATGATCAAGTTCTATGTTACAGACACCCCTTCCTCTTACAATGTGATAATTGGCCGTCCAGGTCTAAACAAAATCGAAGCCATCACCTCTGTCACGCACCTGAAATTCAAATTCCCAACTCCGTTCGGGGTAGGAGAAGTCAAAGGAGATTCGGAAACAGCCGGGGTGTGTTACAGCCAAGCCTTGGTTATGGCGGAAACCCATATGGACAACAAGAGAAAGGCTACCGTCTTCCAAAAACAGAGAAGTAACAAAAAACATCGACCCTACCCAAGAACAAACCCTAAGGGTGAAGTCCAGGTCATCGACCTAGACCCGGGCAGTCATATCCCGAAAGCAGCCAATCCTGGTCCTGGACAAAGCAATCCTGGTCCTGGACAAAGCAACCAGAAAGCAACCATGAGCTCAGCTCAAGATTTTGTGGAAAAGAACACTGACGCCCGGATCCAGCAAATGATCTCGGCACAAGAACTAACCAAGGTCGAAGCTGCGGTCGAGACCGAGTCGGTCCTGATCGAAAAAGACAACCCAACAAGAAAAATCAAAATCGGAAAAGGCTTGGATACCGTTTTTAAAGAAGAACTCATCCAACTACTTCGGAGCTACGCAGATGTTTTTGCCTGGAGCCCGGACGACATGCCCGGGCTGGACGAGTCACTAGCAATGCACAGCCTGGATGTGGACCCCAAGAAGAAACCAGTCAAACAAAAACGAAGAAATTTCGCACCAGAAAGGCAGAAGGCAATAGATGAGGAAGTTGGCAAATTGATGAAGGCAGATATCATCTGCGAGATCAAATACCCAGAGTGGCTAGCTAATGTAGTCATGGTAAAGAAAGCAAACGGAAAGTGGAGGATGTGTGTTGACTACACGGATCTGAATGCGGCATGCCCGAAGGACCCTTATCCTCTACCAAGCATAGACCAGCTTATTGATGCCACATCAGGACACCTGATGTTAAGCTTTATGGACGCTTTCTCCGGGTACAACCAGGTTAAGATGAACCCAGCAGACATAGCCAAAACAGCTTTCATAACCCACCGGGCAGTGTATGCTTACAAACTGATGCCTTTCGGGTTAAGGAACGCCGGGTCTACATACCAGAAGGCAATGAATGAGATTTTCAAAGACCAACTTGGAAGAAATTTGGAATGCTATGTCGACGACATCATCTCTAAATCAACATCAGTCCCGGGTCACATTTCAGATCTCAAAGAATGCTTTGAGAACATGAGAAGGACTAAGCTAAAGCTCAACCCGGACAAATGCACCTTTGGGGTAGAAGCTGGAAAATTTTTGGGTTTTATGGTAAGCAACCGGGGTATCGAAGCCAACCCGGAGAAGATCAAAGCCGTGCAAGAGATGCAACCACCCCGGACTCAGAGGGAAGTTCAGAAGCTAGCAGGGTCCTTAGCAGCTCTTCGAAGGTTCGTCTCAAAACTTGCTGAAAGATGTCTACCATTCTTTGAATTGCTAAAAGGGGCAAAAAATCAGAAGTCAGTCGAGTGGAGCCCGGATTGCCAAAGAGCTCTTGATGAGATCAAAGCATACCTGTCCAAACCCCCAATCCTGACAAAAGCCGTACCCGGAGAACCTCTCTACCTATACCTGTCAGCCGGTCCCTTTGCCGTCGGGGCAGCCTTAATCAGGGAAGAAGCCGGGCAGCAGAAGCCCGTCTACTATGTCAGCCAGGTCCTCAAAGATGCGGAGACCAGATACCCCAACTTAGAGAAATTTGCTTTCGCACTGATCACCGCATCCAGAAAACTCAGACATTACTTTCAAGGAAGAGAAATCAGGATTGTCACAGACCAACCTTTGAGGAAAATCATCCACAAGCCAGACATCTCCGGGAGGCTGGTAAACTGGGCAATCGAACTTAGCCAGTTCAGCTTAACATTCCTACCCCGGACAGCAGTCAAAGCCCAGGTCCTGGCAGACTTCGTGGTGGAATGCAACTTCCCTGAAAACCAGACAACTCCCATGGAAACTGAACCAGAAGCCCCGGTACAATCTAACCCGGGGTCTTGGATACTCCATGTCGACGGCTCCTCAACAACCGAAAGATCAGGAGCCGGGCTAATCCTGAAGAGCCCGGATGGGTTCACCATCAAAACAGCAATCTCCTTCGGTTTCGCAGCAACCAACAACCAAGCGGAATACGAAGCCCTTCTAGCAGGGTTAAAGTTAGTCCGGACCCTGTCTATCCGAAATCTCATCATCTACAGTGACTCCCAGATTGTAGTCAGACAGACTAACGGAGAATACCTCGCCAAGGACCCGATCTTAACCAAGTATCAAGCCTTGGTAAAAAGCTACCTCACTCTGATCCCCGGGTGCAAGATCTTGCAAGTCAACAGGGAAGAAAATGCCGAAGCGGACAACCTCTCCAGGTTAGTCCAAAATTCAGCAGACCTGGATAGCTCAGTCTACTTCGAAGAATTGCACAAGCCAACGATAGAGCATGAAGAAATTTTCGAAATCAACAGCAACCCTACCTGGATGACTCCCCTGATCAACTACATAGAGAAGGGAGAGTTACCTGAAGACAAGGGAAAAGCACAACGGCTGAAAGCTAAGGCGGCCAAATTTTTTGTCGAAGAAGGAACACTCTTTCGCCGGACCTACTCATCACCAATCCTAAAATGCATAGGTCCGGAGGAGGCCGAATATTGTCTGAGAGAAGTTCACGAAGGGATTTGTGGAGATCACATGTCAGCAAAAGGCCTGGCATATAAAATCATCCGGCAAGGCTACTACTGGCCAACAATTCATCAAGACTCCGTCGAATTTGTTAAGGAGTGCAAAAATTGCCAACTATTCAGCAACGTGCCCCGGGTAAGCCCTGTCCTACCCTCCTCAGTCCTATCTCCAATCCCTTTTGCTGTTTGGGGGATAGACATCATGGGACCCTTTCCCCGGGCCAAAGGAGACCTTAGGTACTTGCTAGTCTCCATCGACTATATGACCAAGTGGGTCGAAGCTAAAGCAATGCGGACAATCAATCAACAAGATGTCATCCGGTTCATGGATAACATTCTAATGAGATTCGGGCTACCAAGGGTCCTGGTCTCAGACAACGGACCCCAGTTCATAGGTTCGGACTTTGAAAGCTACCTGGCTGAAAGAGGCATCAAGCACAAGAAGTCTTCAGTCGCCTATCCTCAAGGAAATGGCCAGGTAGAGGTCACCAACCGGATCCTCCTGAGAGGAATTGAAAAGAGGCTAGAAGAAAGCAAGAGCAAATGGCCAGAAGAATTACCACATGTTCTGTGGTCATACCGAACCAGTCCCCGAACAAGCACCGGAGAAACTCCTTTCAAGTTGGCCTATGGAACTGAGGCAATGCTCCCAATCGAAGTCGGGTCACCTTCCCACAGAGCGATCAACTTTGATGAAATTGCGAATGAAGAAGGACTCCGGGTCAACCTAGACTTGGTAGACGAGGTCCGAGATCAAGCAGTCGCAAGGATGGAAAAGTACAAAGAGAAGACCCGGGATCACTTCAGCAAAAAATCCCGGGTTAAGAATTTTCAAACAGGAGACCTGGTTCTACGAGACACCGAAGCCTCTGATCCAACCAACACCGGCAAGCTGATGCCTAAGTGGGAAGGCCCTTACAAAGTCAAAGAAGTCCTAAGGCCGGGCACCTACAAATTGGAGCATATGGACGGGTCAGAAGTACCCAACACCTGGCATGGTCTTAGGTTGAGGAAGTTCTACCAGTAAAATCAACGAGAAGGAAGGATCCTAGAAGACAGCAATATATCCCTAAAAAGCAATCATGTACTTTTGATCATCATCAAAGCTGTGTAATCGTCTGAATATCAATGAAATCTTTTGCTACTAATGAATCTATATCGTTATTTACTTAGAAAATTTCTAAGGCAACCAAAAACATATTAGAGCAATCACCCCGGGAAATACCTACCCGGGTCCATCCATTTCATTTACTTGGGAAAATCTGCTAAGTGCAAACTTATATAAAGCAATCAACTCGGGGAAGACTACCCGGGTCCATCCACTTTTATTTACTTAGAAAATTTTCTAAGTGCAAACATATATAAAGCAATCAACCCGGGAAAGATCTACCCGGGTCCATCCATCTTTATTTACTTGGGAAAATTTCCTAAGTGCAAACATATATAAAGCAATCAACCCGGGTATATATTACCCGGGTCCATCCACTTCTTTTTCTTGGGAAAATCTCCTAAGTCAAACTTATATAAAGCGATCACCCGGGTAGACATTACCCGGATCCATCCATTTTTCATTTACTTAGGTAAATCCCCTAAGTCAAACTTATATAAAGCGATCACCCGGGTAGATATTACCCGGGTCCATCCATTTTTATTTACTTGGGAAAATTTTCTAAGTGCAAACATGTTAAAGCAGTCAACCCGGGTAGATATTACCCGGGTCCATCCACTTTTATTTACTTAGAAAATTTTCTAAGTCAAACATAAGCAATCATTATAAGCAATTAATCTGGACAAAGAAACAGACAAAACAATAGAAATCATTCACAAACAAATACGGCAAGAGAATATCAAGTTAAATCAGCAACCAAACATCGACCAACCCGGGTCCAAACAGACCCCGGGCAAACATCCTTAGTCTTACAGAACATTGTCTTTAAAAAAGCAAAGGGAAATATCTAAACAGGAGGATCATCAGCAAGGGGATCTCTGGCAGGAGTCTCTCCATCCAGAGGTTCCGACTCATCAGAAGAATCCGAGTCCACATCCTGACCCGGGGCCACATAAGGCTCGGGTTCCGCCCCACCTGCATTGACCCTGTTCTTTACATCAATATATAAGTCAATAAAACTCTGAGCGTTGGCACCCGGGTCGGTTTTAATGTGCTTTTCAGCCACAGTCCAACAGCGCATGACTTCAGCGGCTGCAGCCTTCGCCAAAGCATCTGCATAGGCTTTGGATTTCTGAAACTCGGCAACGACCTCTTCAGGAGCCTTCCGGGTCTCCAGCTGCAACTTCAGATCAGCAATCTCCTTCTCCAACCCGGACACCTTTTTGTCAGCCGCATCCGCCCTGATCTCAGCATCTTTGACTCTCTGCCCGAGCTCAGCTTCCTTACGAACTTCAGCCTCCTTGACTTTGGTAGCCAAGCTCGATTCCAACGCCTCCCGGGCCGACCTCTCAATGTCGAGGTCCTTCTCCAACTTCACTGCTTTGGCATGGTTAGCGATAGAGAAATCTCTCTCCTTCTTCAGGTTGGCCAAAGCATGGGTGTTGAACCCGGCCAAGCGTCCACCGAGCTAACAGAGAAACAGCAGACCCGGGTCAGCAAAACCAGAATTATAAAAAACAAGGAAAACGAAGCAAAGTACAAAAGGAAATTGAACCCGGGTAGGAGAATTACCTGACCCCACAGGTCCCCGATCTCCTTAAAATTCTCGACCTGACCCTGATCTTCCATCATCTCCCAATCCTGGTCAGAGGGGAGCTCGGACATTAATCCGATCACTTTCTTGACCGGATATTTTCCAAACCTGGGCGCTGGGCGGGAACCACCCTCGAGTTCGACCCCCAGGTCCACCACTTCCATCGCAGACTTTCCCGGGTCCTCCCCCGTCATATCAATCACTTGTTTCTGAGAAGAATCAGTCTTCTTCTTCTTTTTCTTCGGCTCGTGGACCGGGCTCTCCACCTCCACAGCATCAACTCCCAGCTCCTGATCTTCAACCGGGACCTCCGGGTCCGGAGTAGCACTTGAATGCCCGGTCCCATCTGTCTCCTGGCGGGAAGACCCGGATTCCCCCCTCTTGGCGCCCCTCTTCTTCTTAGCCGACTTATCCTTCGGCTGTGGCTTCGGGAGGGTATGGACTCCCCCCAAGTTTCTCAAAGCAGCGGCGAAGGAGTCATTGGCAGACATAGCTCTCCAAAGATCCGGGTTGAAATACGGAAGACCTGTCAAAAATCAAGAGAACCCGGGTCAATACGAAGGAATATTGCAATGAATTATTCTAAGGAGCATGCCGCAAATAAAAAGACCCGGACAAGACATTGATATGCAGGCAACAAATAATAAGACCCGGACAAGACATTAGTGTGCAGGTAACATACAAGAAGACCCGGATAGGATACTACAAAAATAACAACAAAAAAGCTAAGGAAAAAAATGCAACTCACAGCCGCCCTCGTGCAATTTATCGTGCTGCATAAACGTATCCCGGGTCAACTGAAACCCGAGACAACGGCAGAACTCAACCAGCTGAGCCCGGAACTCCCCAGCCGCCCCGGGCGCTCCAGAATCCGTCTTCACCTTCTTATCATCTACTTCTATGTAAGGCATGAAAGCCAAGTCCAAACCCTTCAGCATAAGGACTTCGCCGTTCCACCCCTTCAAAGAACTTTGGTGCATAACCGGGCTCAGGAACCCGGATCCCAGACCGCACTCCTTTGAACGAAAGCGGAGTTCATAGAGGGGCTTCACCCCGGACTTTTTAAACTGAAATAACATACGGAACAACCTCAACGTAGGGTAGTAGTTCATCTTGTTGCAGGCCCACAGAAACCAGGTCATCCACTTGACCGCGTTCGGGGTCAGCTGCATCGGAGACACTTTCCACTCATATTTACATAAATGTTTGAAGAAAACATGCCATCGGGGATTCCACCCGGATCGAAGATGTTCCATCCACACCGGGACGAAACCGTCAGCAGGCCGGTGATATATCATCTCCCCGGGCTCTGGCCACCTCCACTCGACCTCCGACGGTAATTGGAAAGCAGTCCGGATCATCCGATCAGCCACATCCGGAGACATCTCTCTTATATGGCTCTTCACTGGGAATGGAGCCCGGATCCCAGTCAGCTCCCGGAACTTCTCATCAAATTCCTCTTTATTGTAAGGACCCAACATCCCGTTCGGGTGCTTACGCCTATAGAAGCCGACCATATTAGTGTAAAACCCCTTCTCCTCAACCAGGGGAGCCTTGGTGACAAAATAAGATTTAGAGTCACACCACATCCCCTCCGGAGACATAATTACCTGCTTCCCAATCGTTTTTGTTACTTTCTGGAACTCGGATACCACTCCCGAAGAAGAGACTTCCCTTTCTGCCATCTTGACCCGGGCGCGGAAAGCAAGGGTCTGAACCTCGTCGCACTCGGTGTCACTAGAAAACTCCCCGGGTACAGCTGAGTAAGCAACGATCTCTTTCCTTGGCGGCCTAGGGATCCGGACCATAAACCTAAATAAAAAAGGCAACCCGGGGTCAGTTTTAGAATTCACATATGGTTACAGATTTTAGTTGGGTCCGGATCCCATCCTAATCCTATGTGGAAAAGCATCAAGAAAGGAGAAACGACCGAGTACAAGCAACACTACCCGGATACCAGCTACAGCAACTCACCCGACTCTACCCGGGTCCTCTCCCTTCCCCAAGTTTTCGTAAGGAGAAGAGTACTACATACGAGACAGCTATCCGGGTCCCACATACACACTACAGCACAACAAAATTCCCCCAAGTACGAAAATAAAGCAGCCGCGTCCTACCGTGTCCTAAATCAACCTAACCCGGGCACAACTACATGACCCGGGTTCAGTTCAAGCCCCCGGAAACCCAAGAGCCACAAACAGTTTCTGACACATTTCAAATCAAAATCAAAGATCAAAACCAAACCCCCTGAAAACTATACACATATACATACACATTTATAGGCAAGAACACAAAACCAAAACCCAGAAAACCCACATTCAAAAACCGAAATCTAACTTCACAAAAACACCCAAGAACATCCCACAAAAACCCAGATTAAAGCTTCAACCCCAAAACATAAAAACCACACCAAGCCATCTCAAATCGAAAACACGAAACCACAAACTAGTCTTGTAAACCCGCAATGAACACATGCAATATCAAAACAAAAATGCAAACAGGGCACCAGCAACATTCAAAGATTACTAAGACAGCATCAAGCACATATCAGGCGAAACATTGTAAAAGGAAGAAGCGAAGTGAATCACTTACTTGGTACAAAGACGAAGAAAAAAGGCGAAGCCGCAGGCAACAATCGGCAAAAACTCCGACGAAAAAAAAAGAGCACGAACAAGCGGTTTTGAAAAAAGGGCAGAGAAAGCAAGTAAAAAACTGAAGTGAAAATGAAGAAGTGAAACAGAGATGCGTGTATTTATATACATAAACTTACTGCTAGGCCACGTGGCAGTCTCCTATAGGCCACATAGCAATTATTACAGCCGTTTCTAATTTACTTCTCCTCAAAAGACGCGTCGGTGCAGTTCCCAAGACACGCCACCCGTCTGAATTCCGCACATCTCGACCGTTTCACCACCCCTTGACCCGGGCTATAGCCTTACCCGGATCCAGAAATACGGAAGAACAGCCGACCGATGAGATCCACTCAACCCGGGCAGGACGGCTAAAGCACAGCACCCCTACCCCCACCAGGATCTATTCAGAATAAAAAGCGAACAACTCACATATCTACCCGGGCCGGGTGGCAACAATAAGCATGTACTCTCATCCGGACCCACGCGGCCGGGAAGGAAAGAAAGACACATTCCCACCCGAATCCATCCACGAACGCCAAGAGTCCTCTACAAACATGAAACACTAACTTCTAGCCGGATCTACCCGGGCAGAGCTGGCGAAAACAAACCTCTACCCCTACCCGGATATGCCCGGGCAGGGGGGCATACACAAAACCCCGGATCTACCCAGCCAGAGGAGCAAAAGCAAAACTCCACCTTACTCCCTCACATAGAGAATCTATATAAGGGAGTGGGGGGCAAATGATATGGAGTAACCCGGGTTGTCCATACCCGGGCCTGCACAAGGACCATGATCCCCGAAAGACACAACATCTCAATCCTACCAGGATACATCACCCGGGAGGGGTATTGGACCCGGGTATGACTTAACCATGCCTCTCGACCGGGGTCCATACATGTACCAGCCGACACTTGCTGCACAAGGCACAGACTGACACGATAAAGACAAGCATAACGGTCAACTACTGGCGATAAAGACAAGCCAGGGAACATTCCAAAATACTATCTCCGCGCTGACACCTGGACACGTGTAGGGGATCAAACCCCTACACGTGTAGGACCAGGATCCAGGTATGCACCCCCAAACCCTAATCCTTGGCCTATAAATAGACCAAGGATCAAGAGTCTGGGGGTTAACTTCATTCTACACACTCATTCTCACACACACTTACACTCAGCATATATTCAAACACTCTCAGCCACCAGCAACCACCAACCGAACACCTTCTCCCACCACATATAGATAGCACTTTCTCTAATTTTTATCCTTCCGAAACCCACGCTTACTCTCACGCCGGAGGCGCTTCGGGGCAAAACCCCCCCGCCGGCGTTGTTTTGTAGGCTCCCATCCAGCAGCTGCACCACGGAACCACCACTCACGGCGGAGGAAGGACCGGGATCGGAGATTGGCGTTATCACTACCTACATTCCAAAAATTGTTTGCACATAGTTCATTCTCATCTACAAATCTTAAAATAATGAAATAAACATCTTTGATTCATATTTCAAATACAATTGAGATCTCTATATTCTATGTATATAACAGAATTAAAAAGGTCACTAACATTTCGGATAGACATTCATTTTAGATTATCCTCTCTAATATTATTAACCGGTTAACTGAATGGTCCAATAACATATTACGATTTTTTTTGTTTTACGCACACAATAAATTTTAAGTCTATGACTTTGGTGTATTTTTATTGATCATCTAATTATAAATACACACAATCTCTCTGTATGTACATCAATTCAATCAATAAAAATTCATCAAAGGCATTAAATTTAGTATCTACGTGACCTTGAACACAAGGTCAGAAAGACACAACATATTATACGGCCTCCTAACATGGAACATGTAATTAGAAATTCGTCAAACTTAAGATGAAGTGCGCATACATAAAAGAAAGGAAACACAGGAAGTCCATTTACAGTAGTAAGAAGTGATAAAAAGTGAAAGCAAAGCATGACCACATGATGACACGTGTCAGGGGAGCCCGTGAGGTGGGACCGGCCCATTTGTGTGGACTCTTCTGCGGCATGAACATGAGTGAGATAAGTTGATAAATGACAATGTATGGCATCTGTCAGACAGTCATCCAATAACAGAATGCCATGTTTATGTTCACTAGATCTCAACACGTGCCGTATGTTTCCTCGTCCCGCCCTGCCTGGGACGCACGTGATGCCACATTGCTTAATCTACCTCCTTCATTTGATTATGGTTAGTAAATACACACAGTAGTAATTAGGAAAATGCTACAGTAGAAGCACATAATTGGGTCAAAAAATATTCACATAATGGGTATGTGTCAACTTTTGATTGAAATCGGTCCTCCATATATGCATTAATAGTACCAATTAAAACTTCTCACCTCAGTTGCCATATTATTTTGTGCAAAATTCTGTACCCAATTTTGTGCAGGTAGCACTACTCTAGCAATTAAATCTCTGTTTGATTAGAGAAAATTTAATTTCTGATAAGTAAATAAAAAGGATACATCAGGATATATGCAACACATTTGTATATTCACATGCAAAGGCTGCTAGCTCAGACGGCAGACAGTAAACAGTATAAAAGTAGATTTATCTTTCTAACTTTCGTTTGTCGATTTATGAGACAAATTTGGAGCACGTGCGCACCAGCATACAATCTTCATATTTTCTTGGAGGTAATATAGCGAAAATTTTACATGTTTTCATAAACTCCCTGTATATAGGAAAAGATTTTGGCTCCTTTTGTAGTGTTGTTTTGGACATCAATAGTAGACTTCATATTAAAAATAAAATTTTTAATTAAAATTAAATACTTTTTTATAACAAAACTGTCATAAATTTTATTATCAAATCTCATTAAAAATATTATTTTTTACATTATAAATCAAATTATGCAAATATAAAAGAATTAACAATACTAAACTAATTTTTATAACCGTTTTTAAGAGCACATTAGACAAAATTCTCAAATATTTTCATGAACAAAAAAGTACATATTAACCCTGACACCAAAGACGGTCGACATGAGAATATAAATCTAATTGGAAAAAAATTAAAAAAAAAAAACATTTGCACGATTGACGCGTATGTATAGTACAAAGACATTCTTGTAAAATGACTGTTGATAATGACAAGTGAATTCACACACATTAATCCACTTGCTAGTACAAAATTCTTAATTATGGCACTTGTACATTAGTGTTTTTGTACCACCTTTGAACTTAATTGGTGTGCTTCCAACAGATAAGACAGAAGTATTAACCCAAATGTTTTGTCGGAAATTCGAGATTTATCAAAAATAATAATTTGTTTGATTATCTCTAATTACAAAAAAAATCGCGTTATGGAAAAATAAAGGGAAGTTTATCAAGGCACTGTTAAAAAGACTAGAGCATCTAGAAAAAAGAAAGAAAGAGCAGAGTGAAATAGACAATTTATGTAAACAGCAAACAAGTCATCACATGGCATCTCATAATTTTTCAAAAGTATTATCAAAAACAGCTTTGTTAATTTTGTTTGATTCAAATATGATACAAGCTCAAGTGTCACAGCTCACAAACCACAATAGCCAGTGAAAACACATGGCAATACTTGATGCCTGGATTAATTCCATCTTCCACTTCAAACTGCAAAATAAATTAAATCATTAATTGAATTGAAAACTGCATGAAATTGAAGGCATTTAAGTTATAGTGAGGCAGCAATTAATTTTTTAACATGGGAGCTGGTAAGGTTCCATAATAAGGGCCCATAAATTACTATAAAGAGCATGGACAGTTAAGGTATCCACTCACTTCTGCTAGACTTCTCTTCCCTGCAAAGTCTGGTAAGAGATACAGTGAGAGTCAAGAACAATAAAAAGAATTGTCTGGAAAAAGAGGAAGGAATAATAAAGCAGTCACTAAATTAGACTAGAGTCACCTCCACACTTTTATCTTTGTTTTTTTTTTTTTTTTGGTTGAGGCCAGCTTTTTATTTTGGTTTTTTTAACTAAATTATGAAAGTTTGAGCTTCTTGGTTTACATGGTTGGTTTTGTGTTACTGGCTGAGGGAGAAGTGAGTGTTTATATAGTTAGGTAGAAAGAATATAGAGAATATGTCTGTGAAGAACAGGGAGCAAAATTCTAGAAGTAGCAGTGTTATTTCTCAGAGATGGACTCTATTGCTTTGCCTTGGCAGCTTCTGTGCTGGTTTGTTCTTCACCAATAGGTTGTGTGTGACTCACTCTCTCTCTCTCTCTCTCCCTCTCTCTCTCTCTCACCCTCCCCCTCCCCCTCCCTCCCTCCCTCCCTCCCTCTCTCTCACACCAATAGTAACTACTAGTGGATCAATCTTTCTTTCTTTTCCTTGACAATAAGTAGATAATAGCATATATGCTGTAGGTTTCATTCCATATATAATTTTTTTCAAAAGTTACTAATTATCAGGATCTTTTTCATTTTTTCTTCAAGTGATCTTTTACAATTTTGATTTGATTGTTTAAGTGGGTAGCTTTTGTAGACAAGAATTTGGAAGTAACTTGATAAATATTGCAGAATGTGGACGGCCCCTGAATTTAAAGGTCTCACTCGAATTACTGCAGTGGAAGCTGAAAGCCTAAAGTTAGTTTCAGAAGGTTGCAATCCAAAATCAGTGAGTCCTGAATTTCTTTTCTGTACACAATAATGCTTTTTGAGTGCACCTGATTAGTCATCTGACCTGATAGTTTCTGCAGTTGCAGGAGAAAGATGTGAAGCGTGAAACCGAAGATATCTTAGAGGAGGTTTCTAAAAGTGATAATGCTATAAAGTGAGTTTTCCCATTTTCTTCAAGTTACATATTAAAGAGGGTGTTGGTCTAATTGATACCTGTGTAACTGTGTTCCATTGGTAACAAAGTTTCGAGTCCAATGGAAGGCATAACTGAGTAATTAAATTTCTGTGATCGACCATTTACAAAAGCGGTATTGTGTAAGATTTTATAGCCTCAATGTGAATTTGATCATGATTTATAAATTTTAATGTAGGAAACTGGATAAGACTATATCAAATTTGGAAATGGAGCTAGCTGCGGCTAAAGCAGCGCATGAGTCTATTCGTAGTGGTTCTCCTCTATCAGAAGATTTAAATATTACCGGTCAGTCATCTGGTAGAAGAAAATATCTTATGGTGATAGGAATCAATACTGCTTTTAGCAGCCGGAAAAGAAGAGATTCAATTCGTGCCACGTGGATGCCACAAGGTTCATTACTTAAACCTGCTTCATTTTCTGGTGCAGCTTATGGATTATAGTTAAAAAATTTACATGGTGAAACAGTTTCTTATCATTATTTATCTGTATTCTGAATTTAGGTGAAAAAAGAAAAAAGTTGGAGGAAGAGAAAGGAATTATCATTCGTTTTGTTATTGGCCATAGGTTAGTAGCATATATTTGAATGCCTCAACATACTTGATATCACAACCTTTAAATTCACCAACTCCTAAGATCTTCTGGTGTAAAAAAGCTGCAATTATGGATTAAGGATCCTATAATCCACTCGAACAATAAATATTATAACTCACTCATGGTCTGATGTATTGCGAAAGTAAAGTTTGATTCTTGGAAAATCATGCATTCAAGGTTGCAATTTCAAGTGTCACTATCACGACACCCTAAACTATGAAAGTTCTTTTAAGGGTAGTTGGTCTGTTTCAATTGTATACCAGGATACAATGTCTGATAGATTCTTAGAAATTTTATGTGGACAGTTGGCCATAGTTTCCGCACAGATTAAAACTATGATATGATTAACTAGTGGTATTTTCAGTGCTACAGTGGGGGGTATACTAGACAGAGCCATTGAAGCAGAGGGCAGAAAGCATGGAGATATATTAAGACTGGTAATACTTCATATCTTCTTATTGCAGTATTATTTATTTATTCTGTAGCACTCAATGCCCTTTAAATTTGATCATTTATTGCTTGAAGAATGGCTTATCTAATAATGTTACTTCCTGGCAGGATCATGTTGAGGGGTACCTTGAATTGTCAGCTAAGACAAAGAAATATTTTGCTACAGCTGTTTCTAAATGGGATGCAGAATTCTTTATCAAGGTTGATGATGATGTCCATGTAAATATAGGTGATCACATCTTTTCCAGAAAAGAAGTATATATGATTCTCACATTTTACAGATAATATTTTGTAAGACTTCTGAGTTCTGATATCTGTAACAATTTATCCTCTTTATTCATCAGTATCCATTCATTGTCTTGTGCAGCAACACTAGGAAAAACTTTAGTTAGACATCGCAAAAAGCCCCGAATATACATTGGATGCATGAAGTCTGGTCCAGTCCTTGCTCAGAAGTAAGTCTGTTTGGAAGCTAAACATGCCAATATACTAAATGCTAAAATAGAGATAATCAGAACTAAACTAGTAGCTATTAATAGCCTTGGTACAAAATTGTGAGCACTACTTAACACTGATCAAAATGTTGAGATCTACTAATAGTCTAATTCTGTTGATGCCTTTTGTTCTTCATTGTACAGAGGAGTGAGATACCATGAGCCTGAATACTGGAAATTTGGGGAAGCAGGAAACAAGTATTTCCGACATGCCACAGGACAGTTATATGCAGTTTCCAAAGATTTGGCTACTTATATTGCAGTAAATCAGTAAGTCTGTTACTCTTTGCTTGTGTATATAAATAACATAAAACTATATACTTTTTAGCAATTAACATTTGCTGACTCTGACTTGACGGTTCCTGACATCCACCATGTTCAAACTTGTCTCAGGCATGTGCTACACAAGTACGCCAATGAAGATGTCTCTCTTGGAGCATGGTTCATTGGCCTCGATGTGGAGCACATTGATGATCGTAGACTTTGTTGTGGCACTCCACCTGGTAAACAAAACCTTCAATTTGATCATTCAATGATGCATTGTTATCGACATGATTTTCAGCTTCTTTTCTACTTTTAGTCTTTAACTGCACAAAAATGAACCGAGTACTTGATCACTGAACAAAAGTCATTCTTCTAGGACAGTGGAGCGGCAACTTTAATCAGGGTCAAAAAAAATCTGTAAAATAATCTTGTGGATGGAGAAAAACAAGAGTTCTCCAATTAGTTATAAGCTTTGTGATGGAAATTTCCTTATGGGACACTTTGTATCTTGGCCACTAATGCACACATTCATTTATAACATTGAGTCATTGACAACTACACTACCGGCTTTTTTGAATGCAGTATTCACAAGGATACTAAACCTGATATGCCCTACACACTTATTGATTCTTCCCCTCTGTAGCATCAGTGATTCCACAACTACGAGCCCATATGTTTATAGAAGTGGGGTGCCATATCATTAATAATGAGTCTATCACATTTAAAGTACGCAGAGAAATTATACGCCAATAATTATAGAAAGAGTATCAGCTACTACCATCTTAACTATTTTTATGTAACTAGTCTAATGGAGTTGCTGATCATGTGCAGACTGTGAGTGGAAGGCGCAGGCAGGAAATGTGTGTGTCGCTTCATTTGACTGGACATGCGCTGGTATATGTCGTTCAGTTGATAGGATTAAGGATGTTCATAGACGGTGTGGTGAAGGTGAGAATGCTGTATGGAAAGCAGCATTTTGAGAAAGAACCACAGCTTGAAGCTCTTGCTACGGTCCTAAGGATGATAAGGCAATGCTACTTGCGCTATCAATTACACTGAACTTGTAAAGATTAATGTGGTATACACGGAGAGGGAGGGAGAGAAAAAGAGGCAGAGCGCCCTTGCTACGCTAATCGACTGAAAGGCAGTTAGAAATGCAAGCAAGTGGTGGCCACCATAATTTTTTTGGCTACTTGGAGGACCATAATGTAAGCTACATTCAATGGTCTCTGAGCTCATAATAAATATTTTTGTTTCTTTGCTTCTTCCATCTATGTTGGGGATTTATCAATATTTGAAATTAATGCTGTTAAAAAACAAGCAACTTCCGTTGCTTGTTCATGTTAGTTGAGTAAGGGATTCTCCAGGACCATATACAAAGCTTTCTGAATCATGTTGCCACATCAACTGCTATCAGCATATCACCTGTTTATCTTGGACGTGGTTTGGATCATGAGATTTGAATCCGATTAACACAAATGAGGATGCATTTCCTCTATAAAATTATATTAAAATATCATTTTCATTCTTTTTGGAAATGAGAACGAGTTTGAAGAATAAAATTATAGTAAAATCTCATTTATGTTCTTGCCGGGTTTAAATTCATAATCTAGATGATTGCGGTCTGAGTTACGTTGCTAGCAACAATTGCAACAATGCAAGACACATTTCCCTTCCTATCATGATAGACTGGTTTTGTTCATTTTTTGTGACAAGATATTAGTTATTCCGCTTTACGGATTTCTCTTGAAGTAGCCATCGTTAAGTCTTTATATAATTGCCCTTGCTTGCATAGAAGTGCAACATATAGATTGTTCTAAATGATTTTATGGATACAAAGATTCCAAATCCTTTTTACTTGCCCTGGAGTTGCCCTGACATCATGTGAGTGCCTAGTCGAAATTAGAATTTTGATCAGCATCTATTTTTTGGTTTAAATTGGACATATCATATTAGATTGGATTTCAATGAGACTTATTATTGATTAATTATATTTTCAATTTTTATAAATAAAATATGTGATTTTTGTATAATAATAGATGATTGAATATATTTTAAAAATAATTTGAAGTTTTATAATATATTGTTTAAATATGATGTGAAATCTTATTATAAATTTACGATATACTTTTATAAAGATGAGTGATTCCCATGGAATGCCCATTTCTCACTTATTATCTATATTATTTTTAAGAGATCGGATCAAATTCAGATTTTAATTTCCAAACAATTTACTATTTCAGGCAATGAAATTCAAGAATTTTTAGGTCATTAATGTCTTTAGAAATAAGAAAAAAATAAACATCATCACGAAGATAAAAACATAGATAATATACAACTAATTATCATAGACACACCTGAAAAAAAAATATATCATAGACATAAAAAAATAAAATACACATTAATATGATAAACGACTCTTGGAAAAAAATTTGATATATCTAATAATAAAATGATGATATTTAACAAATTCTTCAGGTGGGTTCATGAAAACAATTAAAAGTACAAAATCAACAATAATAAGTCAAAGGTCAACGAACAACGATGAAGTCAAAGATCAAGAAAACTTAAATCAGAAATGATGGAAAATCAGACCAGCACCATGAGCAGGAGCTCACTCTGACTGACCAACTGCTTCTAAAGCAATTGAGGTCCAACAACCACGATCACCTATCAGGCCCAGGGCAGATTAGCCCAACACTCAATAACAACATTCAGGGCCTTGCAAATATGAAATACAGTCTCTTGTCAAGTTGTCATTTTCAGAAGCCAACTCCATATGCTACACAGTCATGACCAAGAGTCTACGATCAATGTGGACATACACACCTCTTTCAGTAAGGACAAAAACTAGTAAATAAAAATCACACACTGCATAAAAAGACCTAACAATGAGAAAGGTAAAAAAGAAACAACAGCTCTATGCAGAGTATATGATATGATAGTTTGAAAATTTTGCGCCGCAAGTTACCGAATATACCATGAAACAATTTAGTCGTACAAAAAATTATTGTACCTTGTGTGATATTCGGAAGAAGAAATGATATCGGAGGAACGACACGTGATATTGGCACGGCTCAATCAAAAAGCTAAGTCCTTAATATTTCGAACACAACTTTTTTATTGAACCGGACCAATATCTCGTTCAGTTACTCCTTGCGTCAAACGATTCCCTTTCTCGTAACGTATATATATAATTTTTCCGTTCAAAATAATTTCTGCGTACATTTTACTTTCTCCGATGATTTTTCGAACACGGACAACACATGCACGTATAATATCAAAGGAGTAACCGCTTAGAAAGGTAGGAAAAAATGGTTTGTTGATAGCAGGAAAATGAGAGAAAGGGAGAGGTGAAGAAGATGTGAAGCTGACCAACAAGTTGAAGAAAAGAGGTGATAAAAAGAATGAAAAAGAAGCAATAAATATTTTCAACTACCCGTTAAAAAAGAAGTTGGGAACATTAATTTAAGGAGACTCAGAGGGACAAAACTGGAGCCTTAAATACACTGCATTTACTGGTGATGGGTAGAATGGGCAGAGGATGTTTGGGTTGCTTCTGTTTTTTCCTGCTGCTTTTCTTGAGCATTCAAATCTTCTGCTACTAATAGACGCTCCTTTTAATAAGCTGCATCTTCAACTACACTTGCTGGCGAGATTTGTTGAAGGCGTAGCGGAGCAAAATGGAATTGAAAAAGAAATTGAACCGAACTGATATAATTTTATTTACGGTTTGTCTAGCACTGAATAAGCTGCATCTTCAACTACACTTGCTGGCGAGATTTGTTGAAGGCGTAGCGGAGCAAAATGGAATTGAAAAAGAAATTGAACCGAACTGATATAATTTTATTTACGGTTTGT
This sequence comes from Daucus carota subsp. sativus, assembly GCF_001625215.2. Lineage (NCBI taxonomy): Eukaryota > Viridiplantae > Streptophyta > Magnoliopsida > Apiales > Apiaceae > Daucus > Daucus carota. The sequence continues at coordinate 42,975,636 of NC_030385.2, read as the reverse complement.
CTAACCAGTGCTACGGGGCACAGGTTTAGAACATTCAATGTATCTAGTTTTCATACACCGTGCACTAATATCATAAATTTCAAACCTCACCGCTTATGGCGAAACTTAAATTTTGATATTTTCATGCAAATCCAACTACTCAAACATCCTATTCTTCACTTGAGTTTTGACTTGATCATATCATCCTATCCAGGGCCTTCATCACCGAATCACAAAAAGTATATAATCCTAAAACATCATTCGACATGCCTTTAAGGTATTATAATAAAAATATCAGGACCATCGCCTCAAGCTTATTGCAACTTTACATACGGTTCACAAGTACAACATTAGAAATGCCTTGCCGCGAAAAATCGCAAATTCTGAGATTTCGACATCACAAATAATGTTCATTTTGAGGAGAATTTCTTCTTGTACTGTGTCTTGACCCACTTGATCCCAATGGCTGTTCCGGTTTTCATCTTTTTAGCACTAACAATTGCAACTGTCTTGGCTTTAACCATCCCTGTTGAAGCTGCTGCTTTTACCCCTTCTGTCTTCTTGCTCTTTTGTTTGGCCCCTCCTAGCCTTGTTTTACCATTGCTCTTTTCATAGCCATCATCAAAGCCTCCTGAACCCCACTGATCAGCCCATGTTTTGTTTTCCATTTTCCGCTACACTAAAATACATTTTTTACGACATGAGATAAGGTTTTATACTTAAACTTGTTGATCCAGATCCATATCGTAAAGATTAAGAAAGATTTATCAAAGAACTTTATCAGCACTATTAGTTATCAATACCAGAATGAGATCTTTTGGAGGAGTCAAAAAATAAATTCGTACAAACTTAATCATAGTTAAAACAAACAATATTATATGTGAAATTAACGAGTGTTGCGCGAACCAACAAGACTATCTAAACCCGCTCAAAATAACTATTACTTTTTCGTTATAGCCCGAATCATTACTTTTATAAGAAAAACATCCGATACATAGCTGGGAAGAATCTTAGAACACAAATTGGATAATTCAGTATTTTTCTTACTCTTATTTATCTGAACCGGAATAAACTCCAAAAACACCCCCATAAAAGACCGATTAGTATTTCTTTTACTAAGACGACAGATGATTAGAGGATCAAACTAATAATTTAACAAATTGTATATGCATATTACAAAAATCGCTGGATACACAGTTACGATGAACACAAAGTAAATCAAAACAAACTGGCATAATGAAATTCGATAACAAATGTTTAAACAAATAAAATTAATCACTAATCAAATAATTAAGAAGTTTAACAATGCTGCTAATACACAAGGTTGTACAGAGAGAGAGGGGGTACCTTTTGAGTTTTGACTTGATTAGCTTAATCAGAGGCTTGATTAAGATTTTGTGGGTCGCCCAAATCAATATGGAAAAGTTGTACTGTAATTTTTTTCTTCCAAATATACAGTTTGATTACAGCTGTTTTCCTTATTACTGTAGGCCCGTTATTATTAATTTCAATATATGTGCTGTGCATTTTATAAATAAATTATAATATTCATTATTTCATAGCACTTCAAAAAAAAAAAAACAAATTAGCAATACTGTATTGAGCTCTGGGCCTGGGCCTTTGCTGAGGTTTTCTCAGGAATACTCGCGCGTATAACTCATTTTGCTGACCCAGATATCGGCATTCATATTCTTTCCCAGTTTTCTTCGATTTACAAAGACCATGATAATGAAAAAAAAAAATTAAGGAAAAAAAAGAAAAGAAAAAAGTCAGTATAATACAGTAACCAAGTTCGAACTAAAATTATGGGCCAGGCCCATCTCCAACCAAAAGCTCACCAATATCACGAATTAGCAAAATAATATTATTTAGTCTCAAAGATGTTGTATCAGGTTTGAGCCCGAAAATGTGGCCCGACATGATTCCATCTAACCCATCGTATTCCAATTATAACCCTGAGTTGCTCATTTTCTTCGCGTGATTGTGTCCGACAACGGACGATTAAGCTAACACTTAATACATTTTTTTCGATTTTTGACTATTAAATTATTTATATTAACTAAAATTTATAAATATTGTATATTTGAAATTTTTTTAAAATATATTATTTAAAAGTATACCTAGTCTATTTTAGAATAATGATTTTTTTTTAATATTTAACTAAAAAAACAATCAATTTGATATCTAGAAAATCCAAAAGTACGTTTAATTTGGGATCGAGTATGTTACGAATATATAAATGCGGGTTTTCTCTCTTGGGATTGACATAGGAGTATATGGAAATTGTTTGTGGCAGCAATGCTTGAGCCTCGAGGCAATTCTTTCAAGTGGAGTGATATACATCTCAACCTGCACTATTAAGTACATTCAACTAATTTAGCCTAAAATTTTTCAGTGCGATGACCATAATTTGTGCAACAAATTGAAAAAGTAAACATGGAATGGTTCATGCTTTTGAGAGGCTCATATCTAAGATCAGTTTGCTAGAAAAGCATTGGATCATTGATAGGTATAAACATTATGGAATTGCTCATGGAACATATCGGGGAACAAAAGATATAAAAACATGGATTAATGGGATGCATAACTCGGATTTACTCGTGTAACTATATAATTCAAAATTTTCGACGTCCTGTTTTTGAACAATTAATTCATATACCAATAATTTAATTCACATAATCACTATTATGCTAAATTATATAAGTAGCTAAAATCGGTGTTCTTTCATGAAAACAGGTTCGACTATAAAAGATACAAACAATCCAACTCATCACAACCTCATAAATTTTATCGTTCTCAAATATTTTTAACACATTTATAATTATATACAACGTATTACTGAGAATTAAAAGTAGAGTTAATATCAAAATTCTCATTTTCTAAACTCAAGTCATTTTTATGGAATATACACTATCTATGTGTATGTGTATTGTATACATATATCGAATTCTATATTTTTGTTATTGGAATCGATATTCTGGCTTCAATTATCCATGGATCGGTAGCATCAAGTTGTTCTTGTACGAAACAATTATATTATTTAAAAAAAATATTTTAATTGTATATTATGGATCCAATTTCTTTTTACAAATATTCAAGACGGGAAAATATATGCATGCCTTAACTGATAAGATAAGAAAAAAAAGACTAAAGCACGTCACCATTGCATTATCAAATTTAGATATGAGGTATGTAAAACATGAGCCGTCAGCTAAATTACTATAATTAACACTGCAGACTGCAGGTTGGCGAATCATGCAATGTATCACGCAATCCGTTTTCTTAATTTTTCTCATTTCAACAGTGTATATTTAAAATTCAAACATAGTGTCAAACTTTCGAGATTTCCTCCACACTCTTAATTTCATAATCTACTATCACCAAAGCGATGTATCATCATCAAAATTAAATTTCTAATAACCTGCACTCTTTCGACTCGATTTTTTTGAGCAAGAAAAATGTTAGATATAATAATTCTCATCTGATCCTTTCTTTTATTGATTTAGCAATATGACGTTTGACAACATTATTGTAGAGACAGACATGCATATGCAACTATGCAAGTGCCTTCTATACTTGGGTGTACTAATAATTCTTCCATAAAACGTCAAATATACTGCATATCCTTATACATACTGTATGCAGACCATTCTTCAATCTCACCATTGGACTCCATACAAAACAATGGACCTCTTGAAGAGGTCTGCCATGCAAGTATGCCTCGATATGGTCAATATTGTAATAAATAGAAATCAGATTTAATCAATAAAATATGAAATAAAAATTAATTGGATGATAGATTAAATAATCAAATATTTAACTCATTTTACGAGTTATGAAATGTGATTAATCGGTAATTAATCATAATTAAACAATCACTTTTAGAACAATAACAAAACACACACACACACATATATATATATATATATATATATATATATATATATATTTAAAAAATATATAGCCTAATTAGGTAGTACATAAATATATTTGATCTATATCTCTTCATTTCTACATAAAAGTCTCAAAAGCTGGCTAAACTTTACAGAAATAGGAAAACTAAATCTGAAAACATGGAAGGAATCCTAGTAAAGTTTGCTACTTGCAAACACTTTAAGAAAAAAGCTAGCAAGAGGCTAAAAGAGATTGGAAAAAGCAATATCCTTCGTATTTGTACCCAGGGGCCAGGGCTATTCCGTTTGAAAGTATGGCACAGTATTATCCTGTCCTGTCAATGCATCTCTATATGCTACGCATATATTTTTTATGATTTTTTACACTTATTTTTATGTGTTTGTGTATATAATTAAAATTAATATATATTTAGAAAATTTTAAATAGAAATATGATATTGATATCTTTGAAGAAAAAAAAGTCAATTTTTAAATTTTAAATTTTATACAAAATTATGCAAAGAAACTCACACAAGATATATAAAAGATGAGAAGGGTTGCTATAATAATATAATATACGTCATTTGATCACTTTAATTATGAATGCATCATGCATGTTGGGATTGGGTAGATGGAAGCTGGATCATGTTTACAATCCATCTTCTCCCACAAGCTGCAGCCCCCTCTCCTCGTCAGCTATTACTTTCTCTGCGCGTAAAATTGAATGATTTTGCGGATATGAGTCGTTAGGATCGGGAGATGATCTATGCATCTAGAACTACAGCAAATGAGTTCAAACACTCGTTAGCAATATGATATTTCATAATTTAATTTATCTTGAATTTGATTAATGAAATATATATGATGCTTGTTTGACTAGGTTTTTTAAGAGCATTTTCCTATATTTTACATAGGGTGGTGCTCAGAACCAATAATTAAAATAGAATCATAAAACCATAACCATACACAATCTTATTTTTTTCATAGATTTTCAGGCTTTAAATCTAAATATATTTTTTTTATTGTTGTGTGTTCGAAAGTAATTTCAAAATACCTTACAAAAAAAAAGTAATTTCAAAATAAAATACATAAATATGACATTTTTTTCATGTGCAGTTCTGCTCCATAAGCGTAAATAATATTAGAAATAAGTTAATGGTTGTAAGAGTTAAATGACTAATGGTTCTAAGTGGAACATGACCCATTTTACATAAGTTATAAGTTGAATTTATTTTGTTGTGTAAATAAAATAATGTAACCATTAACATATAAATTATAAACAATAATGTATATGATTTTTTTCATTTAATTAAGAATAATTATTTGAATTTTTACAAGTCTAAAATTCTAAATGAGTTTTTAAAATAACATATTTAACTTTCTATCAAATATTTGTACAAAGAAACAACTGAGTAAAACATATGAAAATATTTTGAATAAACTATATACATACACTATAGTAATGACATTTCAATGATAAATGAATTTATTAATCAGTTTTAAATTTTTTTAAGTATTATGTTATCAAAATATTAAGTTACTTAAGGTTGATTAAGTTTAATTATTAGAATCACACAAACAAAAATATTTTAACATCAGATTTTTAGCTTTTAGGTATCTTTTTTCATTATCTTGACGTGTCCATATTTTCATCTTTTAAGCCACGAAAGAACCAGGCTTATCAGAAAGAACCAAGCTTATCAGAAAAAAGATTTCAGATTTTCGTGTATATCTTGATATCTTGATATACATGTGACCTTAGCTCATATGTTTGCTGTTCAATTTTAAAGTTTGACGGATTTTGGTACGAAACTCCGAATTACAGGATAAAGTTGGATGCAATACTCCGCCGATCGTCATTTTGATTCATCATGTACACGTTATTTGTGTTGATCCTGGGAAAAAAAAAAAAGAAGTGTCTTTGCAACTTATTTAGCGGGAAAGGAGCCCGTATTTTATATATTTTTAAAAGTAAAAGTTTAAAATTTTAATAATATATAAATTAGATTAATTTTAGACGCATCATTAATTATAAAAACATATGAGTTAACTAAAGATACATATTATCAAAGTACCCGAGAGACGAGAGTCGTCTCATTTATATCACAAATTTAATATTACATATAACACCTTTTTTTATATTTATTAATTTTTTTAATTTGATTGAAAAATAAAATTTAACATAATTTCCTCTCCATGTAGATCTTATGGAGCTACTCCCTTTGTCTATTTTGTTTTATAAATTGTTTGATTTTGTGATACAAATTTTAAATACTTTGATTATATAGAAAAATTTATCATTTTTGTGTGAATAAAGATATACTATAGTCTATAGCTATTATAATTCACAATTTTCTTTAAAAAAAAATGAAAGAACTTTTATTCTATAATCAAAACATCTAAAACTGTATGAAAAAATCAAATGAAACGGAGCGAGTATAATATTTAAGAACTTTAATGCACTCAATTAGTAACTTGATTTAATTAGAAGTTTTGAAGTTGCCATTATGGTGACCTTGTTGTAGTTAACAAGTTGTGGGGTTTTTAGTAATGTACAAGAAATCACTGCGGAAAGAAAGGTTGTGGGAAAACTATGAAATTCTCTTTGGAAAGCAATGATGAATAGTCTAAACTCTAAACCAGAGACTTATCCGCAGAGTTTAGAGCAATATCACCAATTAATTGATCAATGTTGGTGTAGAAAATTTGCAATCATGGACAAATTTTGGATCAAAGAGCTTGTTGCAATAAAAGTGAAATCACACAAATTACAGCCAAATCAATAATAACTCGTCCATTCAAACATTCTGATAAAAGCTTAAATTACTAATACTGTGACAACACACTGATTAGAAATGCTGCTAAGCATGCAATAGTACTAAAAGAAGTAGCAATAAATTCAATAATGAAGTCCAAACTAGATCAAAGGCATTGCTCTTAGCTATGAATTAAGAACACGAGGCATGTTATTCCAGCAGCAAAAGTTCTCGTCCCAATCATCATCTTCATCTTTCTTTACATTGCTAAAATAAGTAGGAGTAACATTTGATGGTTCCCTGCTTGAATAGTTACTTGTATTAGTACTGCTACCAACGTCGTACCAATCTGGGATGCACACCGGTGAAGGGCAGTCCAGTAAACGCATAAGATCATCATCCATGATATTCATTTCCTCTGCTACCTCTGCCTTTTCATGGTTCATCCCTACATAGCAAAACAATGCCATCAAAAAACATTCGAGTTTGATTTAAAAATATGAATAAGTTTAGCTAAATATTAATACTAACCAATATTAGAACGATCTGAAATGGAAAGTCCACTGTGTGATATATGTTTAGGGACGTTGCTCATGAGGTCAATATTGCAATTCTTGAAATCTTGGAAAGCATCTTTTGATAGTCCATCTTCTTCTCCATTTATGTCTTTATCCTCACTATCCTCGCAACGCTTAATTGCTTGAGACTCCTGGAGTAAGTCACCTAGTAAGCCACTGTTGCCTCTTGCAATCTTATCACATTGTTCATCACCACCACTGGATGCTCCACCCATCACATCATCGCTTTCCATGTACCCCGAATTGTTAGAAGTTTGTATTGTATTTTGGATTGAAGACAGCTCATTGTTATCGGTGCCCATACCAGATAATCTCATCAGATCAAACGAGTTGGTGGTATTAGTAGCAGTAACAGGTAATGGAATGGGACTACTGTTATGACCAAGATTAGCATCAAATAACAGAGATTTTCCCGAAAATGATTGATTAAGTAGCACAGAATTTTGGAACGAGAAAGGATGATTGTTAATTAGACCACGGGAAAGGAATGGAATTGACTTGGTACCGGTCATGTTATTGCAGTACGTAGGATGATTCAGAAGATCAAGTGGTGTGCAATTTTTCATAAGATTTATGGAATTTTGGTTCAGACGACGATGAAAAGTTGGGTGAGAAGCTGAAGGCGATGCAGCAGCCGCGGCAGATATAATACTGGCAAAAGAGGAGGATGGAGAAACCGAGATATTTGGAGGCTGCTGGTGTTGCTGGTTGTATTGTTGTTGGAGCAAGTCCATAGGATAAACTGGTAAACCAGCTCGCTGACGCCTCTTAAGCCTTGTGTTCCAGTAATTTTTAATCTCGTTATCTGTTCTGCCAGGAAGCTGCGGTGCAGAGAACATACGTGAGTGAGTTACTATTTATAGCTGAGAAATCAGTGTGAATGGGTGATTGGACCAAAACAAGATAACATTTCATAGGTCTATTCTCCCTCGGATTCAAAACTTACTATTTATGGGACACGTTTCTAGGGTTTATTCATAAACAATAATTTAACAAAATAAATCAATCAGACGATATATTTGAACACTTATAATTGAAGTTATTGTTTATCAAGAACCATGATATATAGAAGATTGGAAGTGAAGGCGGTGATTAATAAAAAAGTCCAAGAAGGTGACATATCTTAAAAAATTTAGAAAATATATGGCAAGCTAGCTAGATATGAAAGATTCACCTGAGCAGCCATGCGAGCCCATTTATTACCGATCTTTGAATGAAGATCAATGATAGTTTTCTCTTCATCAGGAGTAAAGGGACCTTTCTTGAGAAAAGGCCTCAGATGGTTAGCCCATCTGAGACGACAACTCTTTCCACATCTCTGCAACCCTGAATTCTTCTGCACGGCATTCCAGTTGCCCTCTCCTTGCCTCTTCACATACTCCAACAACACGGCATCCTCAGCTGCCGTCCATGGCCCTTTCTTTAACACCACATGATGTCCTACTCCCCCCTCAGAGTTGCTTATTCCACACCTCCCTCCTTGTGACACCATCAATTCTCTTCTTTTTCTAGCTACTTCTATAATTTGCTAGTTAATATCTTTTAGAAGATAAGTTCGGACACTAAGCCTTAGAAATTAAGCCAGCTAGCTAGAGAAGAAGTGTATCTTTAAGCTTGTGAATCGACTTGGGAAATAGAGAGAAACTAATATATATGTGAAGAGTTTTAACTTAATGGTTTGGAGATGAGAAAGCAGTTGTAGAGAGTGTTGAAGATGAGTAATTTAAGTGAAGAAGGAGGAAAGATTGACAGGAAATGATGGAGAAAGAGAGAGAGAAACAAAAAATAATATTATTACAAGTGAAAGATGAAGGAAAGAAGGAAGTACTTAGAAGAATTTATAGGCGTAAGCATATAGATCGCCCCGGGTTGTGTGCTGCATGCTACGTTTTCTATCCTCCGGTTTCTTTGCTCACTTCTTTCACATGGATAGATAGATAGCTCTCCTATCTTCTTTTTCCTCCCTTTCTTACTAGTATACATTTTTTTAAATATGGTTTTGATTTTATATAAATATAAAGAGATTGAAACACAATTCAATATAATAATATTAGTTTATGTAAAAATTGTTTTTGAAATTAATTTGTGCTTCTATTTCATGTTGATGTAATTTTGAATCAATATATAACTACAAATTTAAAAAAATAAATCATGTATATCCATTTTGTTGATAAAACAGTACACATGAATAGTTGCACTGTTTTCAAATTATTTACCTTGCACTATCTGATTTCATAAACTATATTCAAACATTTTTAGATTAGGAATTGTTTCAATAATGAAATCAAAATAGTGTGTAAGGTGTCAAAAATTGATTTAAATACTACCAACAAAAATTTACCCGTGACAATTTAAAATTCCAACATATATATTGGATAATTTACCCAGCAATGTTGAACTTAAGTTTAATTATATAATTTATAAATTAAATATAATATCAAGCAATATGCATGGGAACTATTTCATATTCAACTATCGTGCTAGACAAAGAAATGCTCAGTACATACCAATATAGCTAATCCTGTTCTGGAATTAACCTGGAGAATTACATCACCCGATAGAGCCCTTGGCTACATTATCAGCATTAAAGTCTAAAACTCGATAAAATCCTACAGCAAATTTTCTTGCATAAACAAATACTATAGCAGTTATCACTGCATGCAACTGCTTCTGCAACTGGTTAAAAACTGTCGAATTAACCACTACAATATAATCTTGTGGGTTTTCAATATTGCAAAGAAATGTTTGGACAATAGTGAATTATAATCTGTAATATTGGTTGAATTACGGAAAAACCTTCAAAAATAAGATCTATATATAGTTTCAGGAAAGTCTAATCTTACATGCTAGCTGAGCTCATTGACAGCTCGAGAGAAAATTCTGGTAAATGTCAGAATTTTTTCCTCGAAAATGTAAGGTTTAAGCAACGAAGCACAGAGCTCACAAACTTCAAAATATAAATCATCCTCCGAGCAACCAAAATTATCTAGATAGTCTTCCTGTTTGAGAACACAGTTATACTTTCGTTTAGAAGTCCAGTTTTACTTTTGTATGTATATACAAAGATCCATCCTGATTTTTCTCGAATGAAAATTTTATGGAGTTGTCTTTTTTGGCACGCCTGAAAATTTGAAATTGAAGGGTAACAATCAACCGACTGAACGGAAACTACTACCTGATATCCATAATGGTCTTCCCAAATTATAATTTCATAAATTATTTATTAAATTTTTTTCTTTTAACTAAAAAATCAATATTTAAATTTTAATATAAATGTTAAAATAAATTATGGAAATAGACTTTATATTTACCTTAAAATATGTGTCATCATCGGAAAAACTGTATTCAATCGAATGATACACCGAGAATAGTGTATACTACTATGTAGTAGTATAAAATGCTAAGTGCTCATCTCCCGGTCTTCAAATTATAGTAATTACCAATTAATTACAAAAGGTTGAGCTATGAACTCCATTAATTAATAAACAAGCTATATTTAACAATAATGATTATATTACCAAAGAGGTGTTCCCCACAAATCATCATGGAAGTGTCTATTCTATGGTTCCAAAGTACAAGAAGGCAGATTACATGTTCCAAATGTGGTTTGAGACCTGGCTTGAGTCCTCCAATACTTATTCCACAAAATAAGGCTTAGCTTATGTGTCACGTTTAATTTCTTTAGCCTTGTATGATGATCTTTCTCCTTGTAAAGGCTGTCTGCATCTTTCATAATCTCAAGCTTGTTTTTAGTGTTGTTTCGATTTTACTCACTATAAACTCTAATTATCTGCAAGCTACAAGCTTCCGTGATCTGTCCTTAATTAGTAGAATACATTGCATATTATGTGTTTATGAGGATCGAGTTAAAAAGTGCGCCATGTATAGCACATTTGTTGTGTAAACACATATGAAACATGCTAGCAATGTGTGTAGAATATATTAGTTTCATTCTCTAAGCCCAAGGTGGTAGTGGTTATTACTTATTACAGCTAAGTTTTATACACAAATCCATTAAGTTGCTGGGAAGTGGGAACATTTCTCTTATAAAGATGAGGAATATCTTCAAATTGAGATATCCGAATACGTTATTTGTCACGGGTACAAAGAAAGCTTCTCTTTCATAGTGATTGTTGATACAGCTTGAACTAGTCTTCATTTTTCCAGAGATGGGAGACAGAAGTTCAAGAAATTATTGGTGCGTCGTGTTGGTACTACTAACATTTGTATTAGAATCCATAAGCGGGGAAGACCCTTATAGATTTTTCACTTGGAACATTACTTATGGTGATATTTATCCCCTCGGTGTTAAACAGCAGGTACAACTGAGAAAAGTGCACCTCTTTTCCCAGCAAATTTGTGCTCTGTGTTCTTTCAGTGTATAACATATAATTCTTTCTGTTTATCAGGGAATACTGATAAACGGGCAATTCCCAGGACCAACAATCGAGTCTGTCACCAATGACAATGTGATTGTCAACATTATCAATAAGCTGGATGAACCATTTCTCATGTCATGGTTGTTTCTCTTCTCCTTAGCTACTTCTAATTTTTTGTAATGATATGTATCCGTTTAACTGATGCCTATATTCCTATGTGCTTTTCACTTATTATTTTCCGTATTAACTTGAGAGCAGGAATGGAATACAACAAAGAAGGAATTCTTGGCAGGATGGTGTGTATGGCACAAACTGCCCCATCCCACCAGGCCAAAATTTTACTTATATTCTTCAGTTTAAAGACCAAATTGGTAGTTTCTTTTACTTTCCTTCCCTTGCTTTCCACAAGGCTGCTGGTGGCTTTGGTGGAATCAAGATCTTCAGCCGTCCAATGATTCCTGTTCCTTTCCCACCACCTGCCGGAGATTTCACCATACTTTCTGGTGATTGGTTCATCCAAAATCACACTGTAAGGATCCATTCACATGCTTCAAAATCCTTATCTCCTATTCTAAACAGTTCTTTTCATGTTAGCACATTCCGATGTTCTTGACTGAAATTTCTTAAACATGGCAGAACTTAAAAGCAAGTTTAGACGAAGGACATGGTCTTCCCTTCCCTGCTGGACTTCTAATTAATGGTCGCGCATCAAATGTATCCAGTTTCACTGTTGATCAAGGTAATTATTTATATCTTTTCCTGCTTTTGCATGCCTTTTTTGTAAGGTTTTGTCAAATTGAGGTCTTATAATTTATTTTTATGGGGCAGGCAAGACTTACAGGTTCAGGCTATCAAATGTAGGACTTACTACCTCAATCAATTTCAGAATACAGGGACACAAGATGCTTTTGGTTGAAATAGAAGGGACTCATACTCTCCAAAACACATACGATTCTCTTGACATTCATTTGGGCCAATCCTACTCAGTTTTGGTCACAGCTGATCAACCTTGTCAGGACTATCACATTGTTGTTTCTACGCGTTTCACTTCTCAAGTTCTCACAACAACATCCATTCTACATTATAGCAACTCAACGAAAAATGTTACTGGTCCTCCCTTGGATGGTCCAAACATTGATATAGAGTGGTCACTTAATCAGGCTCTATCTCTTAGGCAAAATTTGACAGCTAGTGGACCGAGGCCTAATCCTCAAGGCTCTTATCACTATGGCATGGTTAATATTACCCGTACTATTAAGCTAGCGAATTCTGCTCCAATCATCAATGGGAAGAAGAGATATGCAGTCAATAGTGTATCATTTACCCCTGCAGACACACCACTTAAGCTCGCGGATTATTACAACATTTCAGGTGTTTTCATTCTGGGAAGCATTCCTGATAATCCTGTGGGTGGTTGGAATTATCTTCGGACATCTGTCATGGCTGCAGATTTCAGAGGGTTTGCTGAGGTGGTGTTTGAAAACTCAGAGGACATCCTGCAATCATGGCACATTGATGGCCACTTCTTCTTTGTTGTGGGGTAAGTTTATTTCTTTCAGACTTTCAGTAGTGTAATTCCATTAGCATTCTGCACAACATATGGTTTCTGAGGATACAGATTGCCATATAACTGATCAAAAACTCTGTAACAAGATACAAAATAATACATACTTGACTCTAAATGCATTCAAGTTTCATACTTATTGCGACATGAACAGGATGGGTCGATGGCAGTGGTCCGTTTCAAGCAGATCAAGTTACAACCTAAGAGACGCCATTTCTCGCTGCACTGTCCAGGTACATAATAAGTAGACAGTCCACATTATTCTTCAAGTTTTATAAAATCTTGTAAAATGTAATTTTTTTCAATAGACGATCCTTAATTTTCTCAACCAAATCTTTCAAGATTACAACCTTTTTATATCTGCAGGTGTATCCCAGATCATGGACAGCAGTTTATATGCCACTAGACAATGTAGGAATGTGGAACATACGGTCTGAGAACTGGGCTAGACAATACTTAGGCCAGCAGTTCTACCTTCGCGTATATTCTGCTGCACATTCATGGAGAGACAAATATCCAATTCCAAAAAATGCTCTTCACTGTGGCCAGGCATTAGGACGATAACTAGCTAGCCCCCTACTAGTTGAGCTATCAAATCCAACAATTCTACGATAACAATTTACTTTATGTGACCTCATAGCTGAAGTTCTGCAATTCTGCATACTGCAGCTTGACTTCGCTTTCAAAATTTAATGGATTAATAGATCGAAACCTCCTGCATAACCTGAGTTTGTTGATCACCATGTATTATGAATCATAGCATCAGTTTAGAGATAGTAGTATAATAAACAAGTAGAGGTGTAAGGGAATATACAATCTGGTTAATCATTCAAATATACCTGTTTGTTTTGTTAGTCCTTGTTTTATACTGCTCAGAGATCTCCTTATTCTTTAATTTCGTGTTTCTGTAGAATACAAAAATTAGGATATAATGACAGTAGATCAGACTAATCCATCCAAAAAGCGGAATTAACATAGAACTTGCATAAGATATTACTCAACTTCAGCTTTATAAGTACATGCCGTTCTCACAATGAAATTTATTCTAGATTTATATTCTTCATATACTTAATCCAACTCTACATATGGCATCTTCTAAATATTTGTGCTTAATATTAGTTCTAGCCACTTTAGCACTAACTGATTCGAAGCTGCAACTCGGGGAGCCACAAGAAACCAGCATCACATACTACATTCAAGACTACTCTTATGGTCCTAACGCCACACTGATCCCGATCACCGGGGTCTCATCCGATGGAGACTGGGCATTCCATAGATTCGGTACCATATTCTGCACTGATGATCCGATAACTGAGGGCCTTGATGCTAGCTCAACACCCGTGGGACGAGCTCAAGGCATCTACGTGACCTCGGCTCTAGACGGGTCTAATACTCATGTTCTGATCTCACTTGTGTTCACTAATGAAGAGTACAAGGGCAGCACTTTGGAAATACAAGGAGCTAGTCCGCAGTTTGAAAGAGTTCGAGAGGTGTCTGTGGTGTCTGGTACTGGGAAGTTTCGGTTTGCTAGAGGCTATGCAACGTTTGAGACTGTTTATCTTGATATGGCAGCTGCATACTCGGTTATTGAGTGTAATATCACCATGTTACACTATTAGAATTGATGGTTTTACGAATTTGTTCAGTGATGTTAATGTAATAAGCATTATGCATGATAGTTCTTCTGCAATTGTTCTACTTCCAAAATTGATCGAAAATAGCATTTTTAGTCGAGATGCCTAAAGAAGTATTCGTATAGGATGATTTGAGTTTAACAAGTCGAGCCAGACTAAGTCGTTAACAAGTCAGAACACTAGTAATACTTATTACTAGACTTGAATCAAATTTTTTAACAAACAAAATATGTTGTTCGAACTTAAATTCGATAATAACCGAGTCAGAGTTTTAAATGAGTCGAGTCGAGATTATTCGCATGCAGCTCCACGGTGCTGCTACAAGGCAGACGAAATTAACTTGTTTACAACTCTATATAATATAATATGTTTCCTTACAAATATATGAACGCAAATTCATGTTAAAACGGAAAAAGAAAGGTGAGTCGCCAGAAAACTACAGGATGAAGCATCCAATGCCAAGTATCCAATAAACAGCATCTGAACTCTCTTCGTTACGATCTAGAGCTCCCCGATTCCAGAAAAAATTGATTCATTCTCTCGTATATCCATGTTCTTCTCAAAACCTCAGAACAAAATAATAAAATTTCTATAGAGATCTTGTTCTTTCGCAACACATAGGAGCATTGTTCTAAAACTTGACTTCTAAAGTGATTTTTGCGATATATGCAGAGTAAGCATGTTATGAAATATATTCTCAATCTGATTTTGCCTCGACTGCATACTGTCCAGCAATCATGCAATTTATTTTTTCTAAATTTGACATTTCTCTACTTTGCAGAAATCACAATTGTTAGACTACCTGGTATGTACAAACATGAATGCTAGTTCAGCACCAATTTGCTCGGTATTCAAATCAGATGCAGCCTTGTACAAACAAGGATGCTTTCCCCCATCAAAATATTGATGGATATTGTGCAGGCGATGATTATTTGGTGAAAATCGCTGTATTATTATCATGCAAGTTAGCGAGCTTTGTGTATTTTCATATTTACAGGAAAGAGTTTAACGGTACAAATTTGGTGCAACAGATAAGGCTGCCTTCCCCACACGTTTGCAACTCATAAAGGGGGTAACTTAAATATAAACATTGGCAAAAGGGACAATCATGCAGATTAAGCAAAATGTAAACAGAAGTCCAATGACATGCTCATGCTGCTTCAGCAAATCCCACCCTCATGTTCCCATAGTCAAATACTGTGTGGTATTTACCCATAAAAACATCCCCCAAGATCCTGCATCAGACAATGCTGAAAATTTCAAAGCTGCTATCCGATAACAAAATAGAAAATAATTTAAAATTTTAGAGGTACTATGTTCTTGGACAAGCCAGAGGTTGAAGATAGATGAAAAATCAAGGTCAAGTGAGGACCTATATTTCGTCTATTCATTCAAACCATTCAGCTAAGATATATAATTGACAACATGCCTGGTCATGTTTCCAGATAATGAATTGATGCGTAATGAACATAGATAAGAGGTTACTTTATCCATTCAGAACCAAAATATGGAAGCGGAAAAAAAAGTGATTAAGAAGCAAGAGTAAGAGGTCTTTACCATAAAGGACCACGAGGAGGAGCTAGAGCTGTAAAACCACTGATGCATTGAGCTGCTGTACCCTCACCGACTTTAAGGACGTACTAGTAAGTCATAAAGCCACCACCATCCAACAAAAAGAGTAAAAAATGAAATGAGTTAAGAAAGTCGGTGTGCATACAACACCAAACTAATTAATAACAATGAGGCTAGAAAGACACCTATTGCTTTGATAGTCTAATATATATCATGGAAGCAAATGTCAAGATATTGTACACGTTCACATAAATGGCTCAAACATACCTAGATATTGATCCATTTCGATCAAATTAGACGAACTAATAAGTACTAAAATTATAGTTTATCACTTAAATTTCCAATTGATTAAATAGACAGATTTTTGAATTTTAACAAAATTTGAACTTAATTTACCTTGATAAGTAAATATGGACATAAAATTCAGGGCATAATAAAATATTATGAAATGTGGTCAAAATATATGGGATGATGGAGGGATTCTCCAATACACTAATAATTAAATACACATATACCCATTTATCTAATTTAAGTTTCCGACTTGCAAGTCCAAAAAAATACTTGGCCAAACAGCATCCTAGTCTCACAATCAAGATCCTAATGGGCATTTCTGTGCAACACTAATATAATCTTCCTAGAAGATGATATCAGATATCAAGTATTAACAGATTAATAGCATCAATCAAGAATATACTACTGTGCTGTTTGCCACTGATTCTACTTGGGGCATATTAAACAAAAACTAGGGCATACTGAAAAAAAACCTATATTAGGGACTAAACACAGCTCCTCAAAATGTGTTGTGCACATCAATTTTGCGTGAAATATTAATGTCAATGAATATAATAACGGTTGCATTATCTAGAGCCTACAGCGGCATATTGCAATTACCTGATCTGCTGAGAGGTCAAATGTTTTATCACCAAGTGTAAAAGTAACAGAAGGCATCGATGAGAGACTGTTGCAGTCAACAGCTGATTCCCCCATTGGACTAGGAAGTCGGTTACAGAGCTGCAATCAAATTAATGGCTTAAGCCTCTGATGGCATGCCATAAACATTGAGCAAAACTTAGAATCTACTCACCTCGTTAATGTAATCGATAATTTTATCCTCCGTCTGGTTTCTACTAAGCTGACTTTGCATCCAGACAACAGTCATCTCACAGAAAGTACACATCTCATCATGCAGGCCACTTGACGATTTTCCAGAGTTCATGTCCACGACACTTTCAATTATCATACTGTACCCATCCAACTACATATTAGTCACCATTTCGTCGCCGTATTATTTAAGTAATAGGCCAGAATTGAAGCAAAATTAGTCAGTTTATGTTTACCATGATCAACATAATAGCAAATATTTGATATTCGCAATTAGTTGAATGGTGTTTACAACTTCAAACACAATAACAAATTGTAAAAGCAACATGTTGAAACTAACCTACGATCATGAGTACCACGTGAAGAGCACAAGCCAATCTGTGAGCAAATTTTCAAAGGTTGCGCCTATAATCGCCATTAGAAAAAGCAAATTTGTCAAAATTAGCCGGAACATGCAAATTTCACGGAACAAAATGCTTTGTAGGCATGTATACAAAATAACTACCAGTATATATATTTCTATAATCAGCTGGAAGAAAGTACTCCCTCTGTCCGAGTGGGTTGTTTACATTTGGGGAACAGAGGGCTCGACACGCATTTCAAGGCTCTTATAAAGTATTTCATAAATTATTTTAATTTTTTTCTCTTCTGAATAAAATTTAATGTTTAAATTTTTATTTTTTAAAATAAGTTATCAAACTAGGCTTTATATACATCTTAAAATGTGTGTCAAGCAGTGAAGAAAAACTGTAAAGAAATGAGTGGGACGGTGGGAGTGACATATTTAATGTCTACAAATGGGAAGAGCCAAGTTCAGCACATAATGACGTACCTCAGACAACAGCAAGTCCAAAATTTCCTTCCCATACTGGGAAACGACAGACTTGCATTCTTGGCTTATGACTCCTGAAGCTCCAATTGCATGATTAATTTGAGTAATCACAGTCTGCAATGTGTATAGCCAGATAGTAGCATTAATATAGGATGCCTGATAATATAAACTGAAGATGTGTCTATAAACAGAGCAACAAGCACATGAAGCAAAAAAGAGATGCTAGATTGTCTACAATATTTGACAGAATGGCATGCCACACAAAGACAAAGGATATTTACTCGCAGAATTTGCTAGTGCTCACATACAATAAAGAATGGAGATGAATCTAGTTTCCAAATCATCACTTTCAAAGACATTTGCCACATAACAACTTAAATTACATAAAAGATATAATGCAATTAAACAATGTAAAGCGTCCTGTATACACGAAAAAAACTTCAGAATCAACATACTTTGTAATAGAAAACAGAGTCTCGATCCACGGAACTACAGATACATGCCATGTTCCACTATAATAACCACCAAGGAATCTCATCTTTCCAATATTAATCTACTAGCATTCTAGTAACTACTGTTAAGGAGATTTTATCTATCAAAATCAGAAAATTTAATTTCTTAAGTTTCAGAAAGTACGTACAGTTGGTCCAGCCAACAAAGAGGTTCCAGAATCAGCAATTGCTGAACAACCACCAGAGCAAAATTCTGAAAAATGAGAACATGCATCATCAGGTCCATAACCAGCAGAGGATTTTAATAACATCACACACATAATTTTACACACGTGGGAACTAATTAGCAAGACAGCACGAAATAGGGTCTACAAAATTACCAGTGGATTGACCACCAACTAGGACATCGCCCATATCAAACTGAAAACAATGCAAACAAATATAAATATTAATACAGTGAAATAAAGTATACCAAGTAGATACAGGAACAATCATGGGGAATTTTAATAAGACACACCTGCCAATATCCTTTCTGAGACACAGGAACATATGTGTGGTTGCCCTTGAAATGATTCGTATCAACCCCACCAAAAACAAGTTCACCCCCTTCACCCTCTTCAGCATTGCGATTAAGCCAAAATGAGAAAACTGGTTCTTTAACAAGACCTTGATTAACCATAGAGTACCTATTCAAATATTAATTTCATGGTCATTTTAGAGTCTGAGTTACCATAAAAATTTAAGATCGTAAGTAACTTGTTTCCAAGGAAATCGATATGCAAAGGTCTCAAGTCATAGCTACACAGTCGATTTTGGAGAGAGAAGGGAAAGACTAAAGAAAAGAAGAGGCGGAAGAAGCCGTGTATATTATATATGTATCTGTAATATCTATTACAAGGAGAGGTTAAGCTCTTAAATTACTGCAGACCAACCAAACAAAAAAAAATTGCCCCTGAGTATGCTACAGTAACAATGATGTAATGTTACATCTTACTAGAACGTCATGGATGTGACTTGGGCCCTGATGTAATTTAACAAAGGAATGAACTAGGTTCTAGGTTGGAAACAGATAGCGAAATTATAAATAAAATAGCGGGAGGTACATAGACCTACCAAACAGGAACTGCATTGCCAACAGATATCTCTTGAAATCCAAGTCCAAGGATGCCATCAAACTTAGCTGCCAAGAATGTGACGCCTGGCTCTCTGGTGGCCTCAATAAAATCCTAGTGACCAGTGACACCATAGAATGAACAGCAAAATTAAATAAAAAAATTAGAAGCATTTCAGCATGATTCTTCTAGATATTTAATTAGAGGAGTGTCTTACCTGTTCCTTAACAACAAGATCACCAACTTTGACATTATCTTGGCTAAAGAAGCCAGAGATGGATCCAGTTCCATAATGGATTTCAGCAGATTTTCCTGTTCAGAATATAAAAAGTCGATACTCATCAGACATGTATAGGCCCAAAGCATTCTGCATTGATATCACAAGGATGCAGAACAGGTGTGATCCCTATAAGTTATAACAGTTTACTAAAGCTCTTTATAATTTCATAGTGGTGTATACACATCAATTTTTTCTAGAATTACCAGGTGACAAATTTCAAGAAACTAAAATGATAAACCAAATAGTCAGTAAGAAATATTACAATGATAGCATACGCTGCTTGTAATTTTCTAAATCACTTTACAAGAGGTACATTTTAATTTATAAATAAAGTCTTAGCTGTCAGTCCTAAATGATAGTTTGATTGTGTACTTGTACTTGAAAGATTTTGTTATTTCAGCTCTCGGGTGACTTCTAATGATAAGGGCTATATGTCTACACATGACCTAGTTCTTCTCCAAAATTTACTATTTTATTTGATAAGAAACAGGAAACATCTTATAAATGATTAGGAATTAAATAAAAGCAGAATAAAACCCTTACCATTCTTCTTGTAGGTACTTGAATGGCTAGACTTGTATTTGGGGTGGAAAAGGCATGCGACCTTCATTTATATACAGACTATAAGTCGTGCAAACAATAAAACAAGAGAATTAACCTTTTCACCAACTTCTAAATATGAAAAAAGACAAAACTCACTGAAAAATAACACTTTGCAGAGGGCACCCACAGATTAGAACTCCCGGTGTCGAAAATGACTGTAAATTTTTGAGGCGGGGTACCAATACCAATCTCACCATAATACTGAGCATCCAAATAGTTTTTCAGTTCAACAATAGCAGCATCTGGATGCCCAAAATCACCAGGAAGACCGTCATTCCTCGAACCAAGACCTTCTATCGATTTTACACTTCCAGCAATACGGTTTGCAGGATCCACTTTCCTCTTTCTCAATTCAACTCTAACCAGTCGGTCACTTGACAATGAAAACACCGCTGGAGCCATAAGCAGCAGCATGAAAAATGCAGCCGCAATCACTCGGAAATCGGAATCCATGACAGTCAACTGCAATTTACATAAACACAACAAATAATCACATATAAAATCCAATGTGCTTGGTAACATTCTACGCCTCCACAATTTTGATAAACCTAGTTTCCCTCGGCAATAATAATAATTGCATATCATATAGAGAAACAAACAAAAATTCAAGCATCAAATCAAAATTCAAAAACTGAAACGCAAACCACATAAAGTAAACCTAATTGTGAACACAAAGAATTACATAAACATCTAGTAAAACCTAAGAAATTAAAAGTTAAAAAAAATATATAAAACATAACATACTAAAATTTTCATACACACACAAACCTCTGTGTGCGTGTGTTATATTCCATAATTTTACAACAATCAAACAACAGAAGATAAGAAACTGGACAGATCATAGGAAAAATGAGAAACATAAACACTCGTGTGAACAAACATAAACATAGGTACATACATAGATAGCTATGATACATGGGATCAGACAGAAGAGTTTAAGTTTTACCTTAACCCAGAGGAAAGTAGCAGATTGAGTGTTTACTTGTGTCCTAGCAGGTCAACAGAACTCACAAGGCAAGTTCACAGAAACTATAAAGGTTACCTTTTTTCTTAATATTTAAATTCGGCCCTGGCTGGCTGTCTCTCCACGATTACTAAATTATTATATTATTATTTAAACAGATATGGTATAATTATGATATTTAATTTATGATTTAATTAACACATGCGACCGAATTTACTGTTGGATGGAAATTATTTGTGGTGATCTGTGATCTAATTATTGAGATTTTTTTTCTATAAACTGTGTACCAACAAATTAAATGTATCGGTAACTAATTTTCAGGAATTTTTCAGAAATTAAAGGAGACTTATTTGTTTTTATTTTTCAAATTATTTTTTATAATTATTAAAAATAGTCGAGTCGTCTTTTGTTTTTGTAAAAAATGTTTCTATCTATATTTATGTATCCATCAGTAATACCGTCTAGATTCATAATTCTAGAAAGTTCACGAGTTTAATACATACGTAAGCGTTTATCATTCATATTTTTTGTTCGTATTCAAGAAGTTCACGTGATTCAACAAATGTATTTATGTATGCATATTTTTTATTTGTGTACGTTTAATTTTCATAACCGGTTTAAATATCGTGTGGACGCATGTATTAAGGCATGTTACGCATTTATTCATGTATATTTTTTGTTGATATATATTCAAATTCGTGTATTGATTTTAAATATAATCTAAATTTACGATAGAGACCGTGCATGCGATTAATGCATATTCACATATTTATATATCTGTACTCTTTATTTTATCTATTTAGTTGTTATACATTATCTCACTTGACAAATTTTGATTAGACAATTAAAATAATAGATATTATATAGAAATAATATATGAAAAATTATTATAATACTTATATGTTTAGACAGTTAAATAATAGACATTATATATATTAACATTATTTATAGTAGAAATATGTATTAGTATTATTATGGTATTATTAGTATTATTATGGTATAGATAATAAAATTTTATCAATCAAATGAGCGGAGCATGTTAGCTGTAATTTTTACGAATCAGGGTAGCTCCAAATCTCCATAGACTCGCCGGAAGAAGCAGAGCCGGAGGAGAAATTTTACTATCCACTCAATGACAGATGTTTAGAATTCTTAAAATGAAAACGACTCTTTGAATATATATTAATATGTTAAAATTTTATATTTAAGTGGGAAAATAGATTTTTTTGCTACTCAACTTATAGTGTTTTTAGAAACTTACCACCCAACTAATTTTTTTATTCTTTTAGTCACTTATGTTAGGTTTGGTTTTATTTTTAGCCACCAACTTAGGTTTGGATTTGATTACCAGCATTATGATAATTTTTTGTCACTAAACTTATTGCGTTTTTAGAAACTAACCACTGAACTATAATTTTTTTATTTTACTCACTAGTGTTAGATTTAGCTTCTTTTTTTTTGTCACTGAAGTTAGGTTCAGATTTGATTATTAGCATTACATTTTATGTGTATCATTATTAAAATATAGTGGTAGTCGGTAATATTTTGATGATTTGATATATGTTTGTATTTTTATATGTAGTATTTTTTATGTCTTCAAGGTCGCTTACCTTGGATGATAACAATTTTACACGCATTATATGGCCTTTAAAAGATGTAGTTTCATATATAACTTTATTTTTTTTCTTCCGAATGAAAATTCATCGTTTGAATTTTTACACACAAAAATAAGTTATGAAACTATGTTTTATAAGAATCTTAAATACATGCTAAGCACTAGAGAAAATTTGTAAACTAATGAGAAGGACGGAAGGAGTAATAATAATATAAAATGATGTATTATATATAGAGGACAATCATCGAAAATTAAGTTTTCCTCTCTATTTATTCATCTCGAAAATTGTAATAAGATAAAGTTATTAAATTTTTGAAGATAAATTTAAGAAAGATCTTAGACTGAGCTAGTCCATTTAAAGTTTAATAGCGAAAGATGATGCGTCATATCACTCAATTACACTTTATCTTATGAGAGATGGTGAATTGTTTGAAGTCATTGATTTCATATTCATGATTTATTGAATTTTTAGAATCTAATTACTATTATTCATAATTTAAATTTTTCATCGGCTCATTTTATATTACTATTGCTATATATAAGGATATAAACATACGAAACATCATCAAAATATTAGATACTATCACTACGTATAAATGATGATACAAGTAATCAAATCCAAACCTAAGCTGGTGGCTAAAAACAAAACCAAACCTAACATTAGTGACTAAAAGAATAAAAAAATTAGTTGGGTGGTAAGTTTCTAAAAACACTATAAGTTGAGTGGCAAAAAAATCTATTTTCCCTATTTAAGTTGAGCAAGGTCAAAAAACAACTGTATAAGTTGAGGACCAACTACATTTGGAGGCATGGGGCACACAAACAATGTTACAGTACTATTGTATTATGTAGTACACGTATGGCTTACCTTGTGCTATATGGAAGGCTTGAGTCAAGAGCATAAAAACAATGTTACTATACTATTGTATTATGTAGTACACGTATGGCTTACCTTGTGCTATATGGAAGGTTTGTGTCAATAGCATAAAAACAATGTTACTATACTATTATATTATGTAGTATACATATGACTTACCCTCTGCTATATGGAAGGGCTTGAGTCGCTTGACGCAAACAATACAATTTGTGTAGACAAATATGAAAAGCAGCGATTTCTGCTCATCAACGGTAACATTTTTGTCTATTTTTTATCACCAAAAACTAATATTAGAAAATGAGTAATTAGATATGATAAATATTATTATTTTTATATTATCAATAAAATATGAATTTATATCCATATATATTAACATTAACATTATTTATAGTAGAAACATGCATCTGTATTATTATGGTATAGATAATAAAATTTTATCAATCAAATGAGCAGAGCATGTTAGCTGTAATTTTTACGAATCAGGGTAGCTCCAAATCTCCAATAGACTCGCCGGAAGAAGCAGAGCCGGAGGAGAAATTTTACTATTCACTCAATGACAAATGTTTAGGATACTTAAAATGAAAACGACTTTTTGAATATATATTAATCTATTAAAATTATATATTTTTTCTATAAAATGTTTATATAAAGAGATCGACGATACATATAAAAATAATGTTACTATATTATTGTGTTATGTAGTACCCGTATAGCTTATCTTGTGCTATATGAAAGGCTTGAGTTGCTTGACGCAAACAGTACAATGTGTATAGAAAAATTTGAAAATCAGATTTATGCTCATCAACGGTAACATTTTTGTCTATTTTTTATCACCAAAAATTAATATTAGAAAATGAGTAATTAAATCAGATAAATATTATTAATTTTATATTATCAATAAAATATAAATTTATATCCATAAAAAAAATTTACTATCCAATCCAATCAATGTGTCAAAAATCGAAATATAATAAAAAAATAATAAAAAAAGTAATTTTGTTATATTGATTGGGGGCCAAACGGCTAATTCAAACCAGACAAGAAATCAAATCTTTTCCGCATGAGACAATTTATTTCTATCTTTTCCACAAATCTGAACAAAGTCTGAGACGAATATCTTGACTGCATTCTTCACAAGCAGGCCTAAAGAAAAATACAGTTCCGCGATCACACATAAATTTGAGTAAGAACTAACATGTATTATTCATTGTATTTTTGCTTTTACACTATTTTTTGTATATATTTTCACCGCAAATCGGAATTATTAATTAAACAAGAATTTGAATAAAAAAAACTCGATTCTATGTATACCCCATCCCATCCCTAACAAATGAACATGTAAACCATCATTTCTCTCCTCTCAGCTGATATTAAAATTATATTAAAAAAAACTAAAACAAGAATAAAAATGATAAGATGCATGCTCAGTTACTATTGTTGTTGCTGGTAGAAGTTGTGACATTGGCATTGTTGTTGGTGCTGTTGTTTGCATGGGAAGTGCCACCGAACATAGAAGAAAGGGCTGCTGCTAGAGCTGCAGTAAAATTCGGATCAGAAGTTAATGCATTGACAGTGTCAGCCATCGTGCCTGGTTGCGCTTGGTTGTGCATTGGTGGAAAGCCTAGTGCCTGGTTAGCATCAGTATCGTGAGACGACATTTGAAGGCCTGAGAATTTTGATTGGTTGTACAATGCCTGAGTGAAAATCTGCGGTAGCAGAGCTGCAGGGGAGTTTGGTGATTGTTGTGGATTCGCGAAGGGAAGTTGGAATTGATTTTGAGGCCTTTGGAGTTGTTGCAAGGGGTTTGGAGATTGAGTCAAGTCCAATGTAACAGTGGGAAATGGTGCTGAAGCGGAGATTGTGGCCATGCTTGAGGAACAAGGAAGGAGAGTTCTGGCTAGTAAATTTGAGTTTATTATGCCATCCGCGCTTGGCATTGATCCAGAGAGGAGCATCCGTGCAGCGGATGATGTGGTTGAAGCCATTGCCATTGCGGCTGGAGGTAAAGGATGGTTGTGATTGCCTTCATATGTTGTGATCAGGATTGTCCTATCTTCTGCGCACCTTTGCACCTGAAAATTTACAATAGTATCATTTTATAAGATCGGAGCTGGTAATACATTTAGTACTGTTCTACTTGCTGAACCATCCTTAGTCATGTAACATAGTGGGTAACAAGAGGCAGGAGGTTCCTAAAAAATCAATTAGTTACTGGTATTTTAGCCTTGGATCTTTTCTACTATTCAGAACTTTAAGCTCATAGTAGTCTTTGGATACCTGTTTCCGAACTGGACAACCAGCAGCCATGGTGCACCTATAGTAGGCTCGAGGACACGGGTTTCCTTTAGCCATCTTCTGTCCATATTTTCTCCACTGGCATCCGTCAGTAATCTGAGAGTACCAAAAATTTGATAATGAATTAAAATTGCATAAATTTCAACCAAATATAACAGTAATGATCTGAGCCAGTTCATGATATATATACCATTGGGGCCTCTGATCTAGCCCGGACCGAGACTCGGGCTTTTCTAATGGTAGCCTCAGTGGCCTGGTCAACTTCTTTGGAAGGATTCAATCTAGAGACTTTATTAGAACCTCCCCAGTGTGGAGACCCATGATTTGGACTATCCGTTTCTCTGTACAAATCATCCTGTTTCTGTTTACTCATCCGAGAGTGAGACGGATCACGGCCTTCTGACGAAGAAAGTGAAGGCTCCTGATCTGTTGTTTCATCATTAGACCCCCCTCCTACTGCCAGATCAATGAACTGTCTAGGCACCGTATTTCGCATGCTATTTTGTCTAACAAATTTCTCACCCTTGCTATTATTTCCACCATCATCATCTGCTTCTACTTCATTATCATCCGCTTTCTGCTGCTGCTGCTGCTGCATAAATGTGACTAAATGCATCTGAAGATTGTTGTAATTGTTGGTCACCTCATCCACCATGTCCCTCAATCTCTGATTCTCGGAGTTCATTCGTTCCAACTCAGCATGAAGCACCGCTAGCTGAAATATTAAATGAAGATCAGTCTATCATCTATAGATTAACACACTAAACAATACTCCCTCTGTCCCTTCCATTTGTTAACACTTTTTTAACATTGGACGTACATAAAATATAGTTCCATAACTTATTTTTGAAATTTTCTTCATCTGAATAAAAGTTTGAAAATTAAATTTTTATTCAGAAGAAGAAAACGTTAAAATCATTTTTGAAGCTATACGAATCTTAATCAGTTTGTATTGGAATGATCAAGGTAGAAGTATGCAACTAAAGATTACCTCACTTTTGACTCTCCTCTCTTCAGAGCTGGAAGAAACTCCATCATCCACTATTGACTGATCACTGCTAGTGTTTGTGGTGAGAAGATGCAAACCAGTCTGTTTTTAGTATACTTTGTTAGTGCATACAGATGAACAACATTTATTAATGAGGAAAACGATAAAAGTAGTTGAGAAAAATATAGAAATGATAAGCTCAAGAAAACCACAAGACTCACATTCACATTGAAATGTTGAGGTCCACACAAACCATCTTTCTGATCATCACCATCAGTCTCAGCTATGTGATCATGATCCTCATCATCCTTCTTGCTGGCAAAGAAGTCCATCTCATCAATGACAGGCCGCTTCTCATCAGACTTAAAACATCGATCCTCATCGCGTTCTTGGTCTTGATCATGATCATGGTCTGCAGTGGTGCAGTTGAGGTTCACAGGAAACTGTATAGTACTCGGCCCTTTTGGACAATCCATGAGCTGTTGTATTGATGGTTCAAGCCTCAGCTTGTGTCGGTGTCTTAGGCTAAGGTCTTGTGGATGATCCGAAGATAAGGAACAAGTAAACAAGAGATGAGAAGAAGGAGGATCAATGGAGAGTCCACTCCCTTGAGCCATGGAATATTATAACAAAGAAGGGAGGATGAGTCTAGAGTCTTGAGGTATGGTACAATTGACTCGGCTAATAACAAGGGAAAAAGGGTAGACCAAATACAAGGTGAGTGTTAAGATTTGTAGTTATTGTATCTTTGTTTGATAATATTGTGATGATAGAGATCACTCTCTTCCTTTATCTTCTACTTGTTGTGGCCTAGTTTACACTACAAAGTCTATTACTACGACTTGCCTTGTCATTTACTCCCCATCCTTTTCCTATATTTTGACTACCTACAACAAAAAAACTGATGGCTAGCTAGTACTTTCTCATTTTACATGGCTACTAATCGTGATTAGATTTAAAAATAATAACAATTAACAAAGATTATAACCAAATCTTTAAATTCAACGTCATTTTATAGATTTATATGAGATTTCATTAATTTTTTAAAAATAGCAAAATTCAATACCATTCACTTTATATATATTGAATAGAGTTTATTGCACTTTGTAACCCTACACTTTGGCCAATTAGCAAATCAGACCCCACACTTTGAAACGTGACACATTGTAACCCTAAACTTTATTTTCCTTTCGGCTTGTAACTCGGGCCCACTATTCTGTTAAAAAACCACGTTACTGTGAAGTGATTAAGGGTTAACAGCTGCAATTTCAGTTTATAACCCCCTATTACCCCCTATCAACTGTACTTGATGAAGTTGATTTTTTGCAGTTCAAAACCATACAGAGAAAGCACAGAAACAACAACTAAAACTTGTAACCCGTATCCGCCCATTATTGATTTCGTATACCTAATCTGAAACCCTTATCCGATCCGAAACGTTTCGTGTATTTTTCGTGTACTTTTTGTGTATATTATATATAAAATAGTTAATATAATTTTAATCAATAAATAGTTTTAATATATATTTTCTTATATAATTTTATTAAATATGAATGATATATTTATGCTTACATACAATTCTCTACAAATTTGTTAACGAATCTCTAATATAAATTTACATATATATATATATATATATATATATATATATATATTTTACACAATTATTTATATAATATATTATAACATATATATAATAAAAATTCTGTACAAATATTTCGTGTACTTTCGTGTATTTCGTGTACCCAAAATGAAAACCCATATCCGACGCGAAATCTATCGTGTAATTTCGTGTTCGTGTACTTTCGTGTTTCGTGTATTAAAAATCAAAACTCATATCCATTTTTTTCGTGTCGTTTCGTGTTAGCGTGTTACGTGTTAAATTACCAAGCCTACATCAAGTACAGGGGTAACGAGGGTTATAAACTGAAATTGCAGCTGTTAACCTCTTAATCACTTCACGGTAACGTGGTTTTTTAACGGAATAGTGGGCCCGGGTACAAATTGAAAGGAAAATAAAGTGTAGGATTACAATGTGTCACGTTTCAAAGTGTGGGGTCTGATTTGCTAATTGACCAAAGTGTAGGGTTACAAAATATAATAAGCTCTATTGAATATCACATATAATTTATGTTTATGTTAATATCGTTAAATAAAGATTATTTTGAACTTGGAACTAAATAATTTTCAAATTTCAAATTTTTAATTGAATAACATCAACTTTTATACAATATTTAAGATCTTTCCTGGATGCACATGAATTTTATAAATTTTGATAATGCAAATGAGCCTTAAATATCTACAATTTAGAAAATTATCGAAAGATATTATATATTTAGAGTGCGATAAATATTTAGTTTTAATACAATTGTAACATGATTCAAATTAATTTATATTTTAGATATTCAAATATTCAATATTATTCTATACATTTGTCGTACTAAACTCCAGAACAAGTGATCAAAGATACAACTAATTAATTTATGTTTTATGCATTCCACATTTAAATTTTATTAATTTTATTACATATATTTTTGTAAAAATGAATTTACTATATCTAAATTTATTGTAAATATATATATTTTTTGAATAATTGATACAAATATTTGATTTCATGATTTTATGAATATAAAATTTTAAAATATCTATTAAATGAAAATTTTAAATTTAATTAATAATACCGACACAAGTTGTCCGTAAGGCTTGAAATCTTCAAACTAAAACATAACATCTCATTTCAAGTTTCAACGTCTGGTGAAGATATTGTGACTGGGGTTTGGCTTTCCTTATCTGGAGTCTCACTCTCTTAGCATTATTTTTTGATGACATGTTATCAACTCTGAATAATTTTTGCTTTATCTATAGCTGACATACCTCCAAATTAATAATATAGCAAATTCATTACTATGAAATGTAATAATGCAGTTTATCTCTGCGGCCAAAAATTAGTCTATACAACACATTGTTTGTTCTAACTTCTAAGGATAATTCTGATAATCCTTGACTACTCGTGGTTTCTCTAAATTAAAACTGAATTTTACGTAAGACATGGTTGATCAAGAATTAGTATTACGGATAAACATATAGAGCGAAACGGTGCTTTATTTTCAAACAGTGACGATAAATGATAGCATTTGTTTAATCAACTCACAACCACGCCACTGAATTAAAAAAATTAGTTTGACTAGACTGAGATATTGATGACGATCCAAAATAAATTTAATACCCAAGAATGTTGAAAAATTCAGATCAGACTGCAATCATCCGAATTTTATTAATAAATAGAAAATGCTTATCACACCGTAGAGAGACCCTGGATCGATGGACCAGTTAATTAAGTAGCACTGTTAGGGGACAGTTGAAAATCACAATAATAAAGGGTACATTTCCACAAAGATATTGTTTTCCATCTTATAATTCAGGTCCATGCATCGTTGTCACTTTGCTACATATTTTATATTTCTTGCAATATTCTATTTTTATGAAATATTATCGTGTGGATCGCCATAAATATAAAACAATGTGAATAACATGCATGTGTGCAAGACTGTTAGGACTAGGGGTGAACATGGGTTGGGTTGGGCGGGTTTTTGGAAAAAAACGACCCAACCCAATTAGTTCGGGTTAATAAAAACTTCGGGTTAATAAAAACTTAACCCGTTAACTGAAAAAAATTTATCTAACCCAACCCTACCCAACCCAATTAATTCGGGTTGGGTCG
This sequence comes from Daucus carota subsp. sativus, assembly GCF_001625215.2. NCBI lineage: Eukaryota > Viridiplantae > Streptophyta > Magnoliopsida > Apiales > Apiaceae > Daucus > Daucus carota. The sequence goes on along the minus strand of NC_030385.2, from coordinate 42,944,441 downwards.
GATTGGTTTGGGTTAAACTTGCGAAAATTATAATAAATAAAAATTTAGTTATTCATCGTGACAGGAAAAAAAAAACTCACTCGCACACCGGTAGCTAGTAACAGTCGGCATACATATTTATAGTTACTCAGTTTCTATGAATCATTCACCAATATCAGTCGATGCGTAAGTTTTTGATCGAAGAGGGAAGCCTATTACATTGGTGAAACATTTAAACAATGATGAAATAATAGAAAATTGTTGTATACACAAATCATTAATCATGTTCAAATTCCAAAAGTCATCATTTACATTTTATAGTTATCGAGATACTTAAAATTATTCATATTGCTGTTGTAAATGTATAGACACACCCTAGATAAATCAAATTTAGGTTAAAGATTGATTGAGATAAACTAAAAAATATAAAATAGGTATGTAAATATTATATATAGGCTCATGATCAAATAGAAACCACTCTTAAAATAAAAACTAGAAACCAGTTTCCCTACCACTATTTATAACTACGGGTATCACTAATTTATACTGCACTAATCACTGTTTTTATACATAATGTAAACAGCGATTTTTATTATCAAAATTGAGAAAATCTACTTATCTAGATTATTGATAATCGATTATAGATGATTAATTTCATCCGTATGAAGGTTCTTGGTGGTAGGAAGCCGCAAGAGAAGTTGTATGATGATGGTAAGTAGTCGTTAGTTTTGTAAGTTATGATGGAAAGTGTACGTGACTATTGGTGATTATAGACAATGGTGGCAAGTCATACAAACGTTTGGTAATGGTGGTAAGAGTTCCATTATTACGATTTGGGTGAAGATGATGGTCATATACATTGCATATATGTGTGTATATATATATTTATATTCGCGAGATATGCTATATATAAATTAGTGATATGTTATGTACAAATTAGTGATTTCTGTAGTTAAAAATAGTGATAAAAAACTGTCCAGAAACTGGTTTTTAGTTTTTAGGCTAATTTGGTTTCTATTGGAGTAGGACTCTATATATATATATATATATATATATATATATATATATATATATATATATATATATATATATATTATATAATCGGGTTGGGTTGGGTTAGTTCAGGGTTAAAATCTGTAAAACCCTGACCCAACCCAACTTAATCGGGTTTTTTAAAAATCAACCCATTTATTTTTCGGTTTTGAACGGGTCGGGTTAACCGGCCTAAAAAAGGGTCGGTTTGGGTTGGGTTAGCGGGTTGAACGGGTTTATGTTCATCCCTAGTTAGGACCATAGAAATGAGTTGTTTAATGAGAGTTCAAATGGATTTCTTTGAAGATTCAAAGTGGAATAGTTAACCCGTTGCAGTTGGGCTAAGTGGATTTTAATTGGTGTGATTGGTAAATTTGCAGGAGGTCCACCATTATAAAAGAGTGGGAACCAATTAAAATCCACCATTCTTATAAAATTTGGTACTTAGCATGTGTTCATGAGCACACACTTGGAAATAATCAAAAATGAATGAAAAATTTATGAAACAAAATGTACTAAAAAACAAAGACACTATCATGTTCGTATATTTTTCGAGAAAAGGAAAAGTACAATGACTTCGTAATTTAAATTTTAAAAATTAATGTCATGGCTTCAAAAATTTTTTGATAAAAAAATAAAAATTGCCAAGCGTAGCGGGCAAGAATACTACTCCCTCCGTCCCTTTTTATCTGTCCATTTTGAAAAAAAAAACACATACCAATGAATAATTGATGCTATGAACTTTTTCATTGAATACCTCTAATTAATATCTTGAAAATGGTGGAATACCCCTACTTTATGTCTTGAAAACATGAATTCAACCAAGTTTTAAATAAGTCAAGCCTTGAAAATTGAAATTATGGAGATATATTTGAAAAACTATCATTAAATTAGTTTTGAAAGTATAAATGGACAGATAAATAGGGACAAATTTTTACTTGCAAAGTGGACAGATAAATAGGGACGGAGGGAGTAGTTCTTATAATATTTGCAGCAGGTGATGAGTGCCCATTACTCCTTGTCAACTCTAACTCCGAGCTTTGCTGACATTTAATTCCGTGCATTGTAATGCAGGTCAACTTAACTCAAGATAGTGACCACAAAATTTTAAATTTGTGCTTCGAGTATATTTGAGCGATTTTAAATTTGTATTTTGGTGTGCAGCTGATCGAAGTTGCAATCGAGTTCGGTTAACTGAATTCAAATTATATAAAAAAAACTATGACAATTAATTTGAAATTGATATTATGATTATATTACTTGTACGAAGCAAATTCATTGGTGATATTATATTTGTAAGTTACAAATGCAGATATTTAGAGACGATATTCATCATTATTATTGAGGCTGTTACAACTTTGGAGTGAATGTGGTGTACGAAAAGCATACAAATAGTTGATCATATTCAAGGAAAAAAGTACTCACATACAATGAGATTAGTTTGTTCAATCCATCCCCAAACCTTTGGAAAAAAATTGTTAAACCTCTATCCCTTTGAAATCTATACACTTTTCTTTTCGAGATATCTCATTTAATTTTATATATTTCAAAACCTCCCCAAAATAGTAAACTTTTATAATATAAAAATCCTATCCACCCACTATCTTCATCTCCTTTCCCCAAACTATCACTTAAATATTAATGAACCCTAGTACTCTACCACTTTACCTACTTTTCTTTCTCTTTCTCGTTACTTTACATTACCTTTATACACTTTTCTTAGTCTCCGTGCCCAATACAAACGTATATATCTCAAGGGGACGGAGGGAGTATCTATTTTCGTGTGTATGTGCCATTTCCAACATAGATCTTTTTGATTTAATTTATAATTTCATTTTAGTAATAAAATACATTTTTCATGATAAAAAAACAATTATGCAATTATAAAAAAATACTAAAAATAAATTTATAAGACTAGGTTGACTAGTTGACTTTAATTAACGGATATTAAAATCCTAGTCGGCCTGTATTCTATAACATTGGACCTCAAGAGCATGTAATTAGTTTTTTAATTTGGGCTTATAACATCTTTTATTGAGTGTGTATAATTTTTCATTTGGGCTGGTGCCTTTTAATATTGCTTTTCAACTTCCTTTTTTTTTTTTCTTCCAGTATTCCTTTTCAACTTTTGATTGTATAATTATATTACAAAATATATATAGAAAGCATATCTTAAAAGGGTTAATTATCAAGTTGGTCACTGAAGTGGGCTTAATGTATCAAGTTGGTCACTGAACTCAAAACGGTATCAAGATGGTCACTGAAGTGGCCATAATTATCAAGTAAGTACCTTGAAATATGAGTTCAAGTACTAAAAATATTATTTATAAAATTTTACACATTATTTTTAAATGTTATCACAACCAACTAAAAGGTTATGACTTCTATTATTTAAAATAATATATTTATATTTTATCAAGTTTTTTTATTATTTATATTTTATTATATAGTTATTTTCTTTGTTTTAATCAAAAATAAATAATAAATAAACTTGATAAAATCTAAATATATTATCATAAATATTAGAAGTCGTAACCTTTTACTTGGTTTTGGTCAAATTTAAAAATAATGTGTAAAACTTTATAAATAATATTTTTACTACTTGAACTTATATTTCAAGGTATTTGTTTGATATTTATGGCCACTTCAATGATCATCTTGATACCGTTTTGAGTTTAGTGACCAACTTGATACATTGTGCCCACTTCAGTGATCAACTTGATAATTAACCTTATCTTAAAATATACTTTAAGAATATTTTATTCCTAACTCTTATGCGTTTGTGTATTGGAATAAAGTTCGGAATATTTTATTCCTAATTTTTATGCATTTAGACCATAATATATTCATTTTAGAAAATAATCTCTTTAAAAGTGCGTCAACAATCGTCGAATTTTTTGTTAAACAGAGGCTGTGATGTAGTAATTTTATAAAATAGTATTTTTAAAAATATGCGAACAATCATCGGTGAAGATGGGCCAAGGTATTAATTGTATTGGATTAGGCCCAAATATATCATAAATCTGGTGTAATTCACTTGTCACACATGAAGCTAAAGTTACCATCACCATCAAATCTTGTCCAAGTGTGCTAAATCCATTCGTTACTTTTCATAAATGTACAAAACAAGGTAGGTACCCAGCTCGTGACTCTAGCAAAAGATACAAATCATAAAACCAAAAAGATATTAACATTATAATAGATCTCTTACAAGTTGCCGCTTCTCATATTGTGCTTTTCCTACAAAACTCAATAACGGCCTTCTTGTTGGGGGTGCTTCTAGGGATTTTTGTCTGAAACAATGATGAACTTGCCGGACTCTCTTTTCCCGGATTTCGAGAATAGCGAATGTGCTTTTACTAACGGTGGTGCAACTGCTAATGGTGTTAGAGCACTTGATTTGTCTTTGGCTAGTGTTGACGAGTTGCTTCAATTGCTTGGTGAACCCGAGCACCGTGAAAAGGCCATCTCGCTTCTTACTCGAATCAAGGTCACCATTTAAATTCATATTTGTCTGTGTGTATGTGTGTGTTAGTTTATGTTGATGTGGCTGGATATAATTAATTGATAATAATCATGATTGAAGTTTTTTCATATATATATATTAGTAGATGTTATACATGTGTATGCTATATTATCTTTGTGTGGCTAGCTGGATGTTAAACATGTCTAAGAGGACAATAGTCAAGAGGCTTTTTGAATCCACCAATAAGTGATCGATCAATTGAATTTTTTTTATGTATATGTATGTTTGTATTGGTTATTGTTAATTTGTTGGTTAGAATGAATTAAGAATCATGAATTAATGGAAGGAGTATTTAATTTCATTAGGTGCATTCATAATTAATCATGATCGAAGGTTATCAGTAGTAATTGACAATGGATTGGAGGTTTTTAAGAGGTTCGATAATACATTTCTATGTTTAAACACAAATTTAGTTGCGGGTAATCATGTTTTGATTATATTCCTCTTTGTCATATTATTTTTTTCAAAGTGTTGTTTAATCATGAGCTATACGGAAAAAAATCATAAATTAAATTTCAAACTTGATGTGACACTCTTATGTAAATTCTTTCAATAAGTATATGTAGACAAATGATAATAAAATTCGCTTATTAAAAGGTTAATGTGCATATTGTAGAGTTTATATTTTATACTTTATGTTCTAATGCCTGTTGTGTGATATAGTGTATTTCATTATAACATGTGATTAATCAATACAGAAGCAGGGATCCAATAAGGATTTGGCTCTCCAAATATGGCGTTCTCCGAATACAATTTTCTTTTTGTTAACGGTATGCAGAATTTGTTTGATATGTCAAATGTATTGCATGAATCACATAAAATTATTTTGCTGTAATAGCTTGGTGTAGTTTTTCTTAAGTTTTTAATCTTAGCTAAACATAAACACAAAAATTGTAATATCAAGTTGCATCATAATCTTGAACAGAACTTGATCTATTTTTGAAATTATTTCGCATATGATGGTCATTGGAAACTTTAAATTAAATCCATATTTTTATTTGACAAGCTCGGTTTAAGATTTGTAGCGGTTATTCAATCTATCCACAAGGGAAATTCATGTCATGAATAGTGATAATTCCAATATCTTCTTTATTGCAGGAAATAATATCAATTTACAAGTCGTTTACTCCTGAAAAGCTTACAATGAAAGAATCAAGTAGAGTTTGTGATGTGCTTGTTTTGTTTGAGGTCAATTCTGATCCTCGAAATTTCTCTTAGTAGCATTAACTTTGTAATGTTCTTGCTTCTTTTGTTTTTTCAGGCATAAGGGCTTTTGATGTTTAAAACCAGATCAGTCTTAGCTTTAAAACCTTCTAAAGTTTATTTCTTGATCATCTCAAATTTCACATCATTTCATATTTTGAGATATCGGGAGTGCTTAAAGTATAATCTGTGTGAATTTCTGAGTTATGTAGGCCATAATAACAAACCAAATATCATTATTATGTGACCTTTGTTCACAATTAAAACATTTTCGAAAATTTCATTTTGACTAATGCTCAAAGATTGTTGAGTTGTTAAAAATTAATAATTCGGATACGAATGTCATCTAGTTTTGATCTTTGTAGAGAGTATTGATATTATTTAAGAAATCGCAGAACATTCTGAGTTTTAAGATTTAAAATATTTTAATTTTATGCATGATTTTGAGGTGTTTGTTGATATTTTAGCTCCATACCTCATATCGTCAACTATCTTCCACAATTTTTTATGGCTCATTTCATTCTTGATCGAAAGCGTCAAGTAAAAAATGGATAACATTAATATCTCGTTAAGAGCACCAATTTTTGTGTGTCAAACCATTGTTATTTCTAACCGAAAATTTGTATGGAGCCCCCACAACCAACACACAAACACACACATTACTACATATGTCATCTTCATATCATGATTATGTTTAGTTGTGACAGAGATTTTGGTACTCTATATACTTGCAAATTATGTATAAAAATTTAAAATCATGATGATTTTTTATTGAATGCAGTGTCTAGCAAGTCATCGTCAAACAAAGAAGGAATTCCTCAATGGTATTCTACTTAATACTTTGAAATTTGTGGCATGTTTCTTTTAATTTCTTCATTAATTAAATTAATTTTCTTTGAAATATTTTTGGATGTAATTATAAATATAGCTTCTCTACTTGATTAAGCTTATTTCATATTTAATTTTTTTTCATCACTTACGGTTTAACATTCCACTTTGTGGACTACAGATGATATTGTCGAAGTTGAAATATTTTGATATAAAAACATTTAAACACCTTATATTTCAAGCCGGTGTGATATGTCTTTATAAAAGATGAATGAAACATGACACTGAGGTGAAATAAATAATACAGTTAAAGATACAATTAAAAGAAATCTTTGTTAAAATTTTATGATTTTTACTTGTAACTGATTATAATAGAAATTGAATAGCTATATATAGCTAATTATAGACAGATTTGTGATAATTTAGTTATGTCCTTGCAGTTCAGATACACTGTTATCTTTACCCTTTTTTGATGACTGAGGAAAGGGGAAGACCATTCCAATACCTAAGGTTAATGAGCTTGGGGGTGATAGGAGGTCTCTTGAAGGAGGTACACTTCCTCTCCAAATTATTATATTATACCTTCAAAAAAATTTATACTTTGACATCAAGGATAATTAAAATTGCTAAACACCAGCAACCCATCATGAAAATGATTTTTGATGGTCTACCCGCCCTTCTAGTTTTCAAAGAAATTCGATGAATATGTCTTGTAACAGATTGTATATACAAATATAAAATGCTTTACTATGATTTGATGTATAAAGTATGTCTAAACGTTACTACTAAATATACATCTAAATCTTCTCTTTTATGCAGATTGATGATCCTATTGCAAAGGATTCTGTTCATCATTTGCTTCAATCAGGATTTTTCCCTATGTGCCTACGTAGCATAGAGTTTGGTAACGACCTTTCGCAATCTGTAAGTGTCCATTAAATCTTGATCTTACCATATAATTGCTTCCATGCATCCCACTTGTAGAGTATTTAGCTAATGTTTGATTATGGGATTGCAACACGGTTAATGGAAATGAAAATGAGATTTCAATACATTTTTGTACTCGAATCTCATTCTCATCCCCGTTAATCATATTGAAACTTTTTATCAGGAAGATTGATGAATAACTATATATTGGTTTATATTAAATTTATTACCTAACCATATTTGAATTATTTGCAAAATATCGCATGATAGAGACTTGCTCGTTTTAGAAAAGAACTTCCTTAAATTATACTAAATACAATGCCATATCATCAAATATCTAGATAGACACTCATAGTTAATTATACTCCTTACACTCATATTAATTAAGTACTTGTATATGGCTATTCAGACTGCATCCTGGATTATTTCAAGGCTACTAATACAAAAACAAGGTCTACAATATTGCTACGAGCCTACAACTCGAATGTGTGCAATAATGCGGGTTTTCAAAGATGCTATTGAAAAGATGCATGATAAACCATCAGCAACCGTCCTGAAAAATATTATTCAATGCTATCTCATAGTGTCTGAGACATCAAGGTTAGCAAACAATATTTTTCATCATTTATGTAAATCTTTTGATTTTGTTATATTGTTTCTACGGTTATTGAATAAGAATTTTCGGAAAGAAACTATATAATCATGCACTTGATTCTTGAGAGTTGTTTTATGCTCCTGGAAGTTGATTTTGGTAGTATTTGACGGGCATGATTTTATGTGATTTGAATGCAGGGGTTGTCTCCTTATTAAAAGCTTCATTCCATCAATATTGATGAGTGCTCCATATATTAATGCCCTTCGTGTAAGTTCATTTAGCTGATCTTGTTACACAAAACAAGAAATTCTACTAAAACCCAAATTACTAAAAATAAAAAGAATCTATGTTACATGCATGGATGTTAGAGGCACGCACTATTTGCAATAGTTATACATCACAACTTCTTTGAGTATCTCTAATTGAACAACAAAATCATTGTCAGTAATTTTAGATATACAACTCCTCATTTTTTTATTATTAAATTTCTTTCTTATGATATTTTTCCTGAGAAACAAGTCACAGTACACATATAAATACATCTTATTACGTAATTTGTAGATAATATTTTTCTGATGACAAGTCACAATTACATACGCGCGCGCATACACATATATATAATTCATTTTGGTTTCATATTATGCAGGCACATCCTGCAAGCATAAAAAATTTGCTAGAAATATTCCAAAGGCTGGCAAAAGGACATGAGACAACTACAGACTAGCTGCAGAGTAGTTGGTGATACTGCAGGTTTATCAAATCTTAAGTGCTAATACTTTTCTTCAGAAAAATGATAATTTTATATTCAGAAAACATCTAGATGATTACATCTTGTTCCCTTCTTTTATAGTAAGAAGAAAACTTAAATTTTTTAAAAAGACTCGGCTACCTTATATTGGTACCGTAAACACTTTATCTTTAAGTTGCTGAAAATTATGGTTCATGTGGATTGCTAATAATTTGATTGTTAATTTGCTTTTGCTCTGTTTTCATTGGCTATAGTCATATGCTACTATTGACATAAACTCGGTCTTGATATATAGTATTGAACAATACCCTTCTGATAACTAAGATCATGAAAGAATATCATTATATTTAAAGATTAAAATGAAAATATACATCATATAGAAGACTATCATCATTATTAAAATTCATTTATGATCACTTAAATTATAGGTTGAGTTTTTTTAAACTAAAACCATCATTTTTTATTGTGTCGAGGCACTAGCTAGTCTAAAAAGCATGGAATATGCAGATAATGCATTCCATATACCTCTGCATCATTTGCTAAGTATCTCTCCTTTATGTTCGATTTGCATAGTCTGAGCATGTACACTAGAATCTTCATTGATCACTTCTTGCTTTGTGTATTAAATATATATAAAAAAAATCATTTTACAGATGCAGTAGATGGGAAGACGAATAACTTTTGCAATTTGTTATCTGCTGAAATTTTTAGAATTTATATTCACTTCCAATTTCTATATTAGAAATCTAAAAAGAAAAATATTAAGCCACATACTATTTTTATACTGACACCAAATAAGTTTTAAATATATGATCAAACATGCCAATATATAGACTAGGAAAAATGATTTTTGCTTGTTCAATTTGATTATTCTTTATTTCATTTTCATTTGATTATTCTTTATTTTATTTATATCACTGATTTGATATTACTACTTTAATAATTTTACCGGCGATTGTACAAATTTCTTACAAGATAAAATAATTAAAATTATATAATTATCTTTTATAGTAGTTCATTTTTATTATGTTGAACAAATTTTATTGTCAAAGTACTTTTTTATTTAATCAGAAAATCAATTTATTTGTAAAATTATTTTGGTATTAGCATAATTGTAATTTATCATGATCATATTAAATAATCACTTTTTTAAAAAAAACAATCTACAAAATAACAGAACAAAATTGTATTCCCTTTACATGAAAAATTATATAACTAGAATATTTGATATATAGATTTTTATATGTATTTTGTAAAATATTTTTAAATTTGTTTTATATGCTAAATATACCAAAAAAAAACTAAATTAAATTGAGAAATAGAAAAAAGATAAAAGAAAAAAAGCACCATGAGAAATACGAGTTCATTTTGCACTAGCATTAATCATACTTGAAGTTCAAGTGACCAGATACATAATAACTTATAGAGGAGGAACTGCACATTATGTTAACAGAAGTTAGCACAGGCAAGAAATGTCTAAGCCGGTAGACAATTTTTTTCCGACCGGAATGACCTAGCTAATTTTGATGGAATTAATATATAAAACATAAACTCACTAGTCACTGCATATGATAAATATGATTTATACGACCTTACATTCTAAATTACAAGATTGGATATCAAAGTCAAGTTATAGATTATCAAAACCTGAAGGTGCATGAGAACATGTTTGAAGCTTTTGTGTTGATCTTTTTGTTCGCTCTCTACTTTGTTGTCTATTTTATGTGTGTGCAGGCAAAGTCCTCTGATAAAGCTTAGCAGAAAAAAGTCACTGATATCATGTAGAATAAAACTATTTTTTCTTTGACAATGGAGGTAAAAGCAAAATATCATTGCATTGGTAACGAATGAAAATAAGAAGCTTCTAGCTTTCTTAGAATAATGATATGGCTTACATGTTCTTAAGGAAACAAGTCTTTAACGTGTTTATCGGGAAAAGTCAAAAATCCCTATTCACACATTATTATCGTTGTGTTGGCTGAGAAAATGTAAATGAAATATTTGTGGATAAATTTGTAGAAGACCAAAAAGAACAGGAAAGAGCGAACAAAATTAAGTTGCAAGTAGGGTCTTTAGTCATTAGTTTAGTTTCATAGCAAAGAAATGTGAATTAAGTTGCAAGTAGGGTCTTTAACCACTAGTCTAGTTTCATAGCAAAGGAATGTGATTAATTATCAAACTCATCGTTGAAATGGACAACAAATAATATCTAACTTCATCACTTAAACTCATCACTGCCATTAAAAAAGAGGTAACGAAAATTTAAACGGATTGACAGATTGTCGATAAGCCAGGTCATTTGAAGTTATATGAAAATAAAGTATATAATCTTTTTGTTAAATTAATTATAAATATAATTATCTAAATAAATGGATGAAACTAAATTTCAAGATATAATTAACTAAACTTCCAAGATTAACTTTTATATTTTTTATTAGATTATATTATTTTTGAATAATATTGAAATATTTTCTTTTTTAATAAATTTTATTTATGTGAATAGTATTGTTGGCAAAAAAATATTTTTAAATTTATTTTATATCACCAACTTTTTTAAAATTTTAAGAAAGATCTAAATCTCTAAAAGAAATAGAAATGTTAAAAATCGAAAACAATTTCAATCTGCTCTATCTAGATCTTTCAATCTGTTCTATTTCTTTTTGGAGATCTAGATCTTTCTTAAAATTTTAAGAAATTTGGAGATATAAAAAAATTTAAAAATGTTTTTTTGCCAACAATAATATTCACAGAAATAAAATTTATTAAAAGAGAAAACATTTCAATATTATTCAAAAATAATTATAATCTAATAAAAAACATAAAAGTTAATCTTGGAAGTTTAGTTAATTATATCTTAAAATTTAGTTCCATTCATTTATTTAGATAATTATATTCTAAACTTAATTTAATGAAAAGATTGTATCTATATAAACTTCAAATTACGTGCCACATGTCAAACCCTACATCCGTCTAAACTTTCGTTACTTTTTTTAACAAAAGTGATGAATTTGATACCATTAAAGTTTAGTGAGTTATTTGAGACCGTGGAGATAGCAATGAAGTTGATATCATTTGTGCTAGTTTGATAATTAACCCTAATGGAATGCAATCAAAATAAAAATAGGATCAGTTTTTCGATGAAGTGTTCGTGACCATGTTAGGTATTAAAAGAGTCATGAACTAAGTAGACATGTGCACATATTTTTCTTTTTCCCGTCTTCAGTTATCATTTCATTTGTTTATAATTTCATTCATCTTAAACAATTGTTCATTTCTTGTATCATCTTAAATTGGTTAAATTATCTCTTTCTTAAACATTATACTATCAAGTGCATTGTTAATTTATTAGACTGTATTAAAAAGGTGACTGTGTGAATGCAAAACAATTTACATCTAAAAAACTAATTTTTTTAATTTAGAATTATTTAAACTTGTAAGTTACCGACAAATTTTGTTAAAAAATCATAAAAGATATGGATATATTTTATTTTTACGACCATTTTTATCAATGACACACCACATTTTTTCTGTAGTGCTAATTTAAGAAAACAAATAAATTATTCTTCCTAATTAAAAAATGGATAACTTTTATGGTATTTATCAAAAATATCAATTTTTAAAAATATTTTTAGGATTCTACTATGAGAATATTTGAAAATATATTGTTTAGCTGAATGTAATTTAAAATAATTTTCATATATACACAAAAAATATATTTATAATTAGTTGTAATTTTGACCAATCTTGCAAGCTAAAACACATTATTTAACCATTTAGACATATAATATTATATAATTTTGAAAGAATACCAACTCCGGAAATATTTCAGTATTATTCCCAAAGTCGCAATGCGCTAATATACGAAGCGGGTTTTAACAGGTTATTGATAGACTGCATTACATCTCTCTATTATTTATAATGTTTTTTTTTTTTCAATCAGGGTTGCGTTGCTTTTAATGTTTCTTATGAACTTGAGTAGCCGATGCCAGAAGCCGGGTGATCAAACTAGTGGAAAAGTTAGATTTCTTTGTTGCTATGTGAGGCGGAGCATTTTTAATAGTGTTTTTCTAAAGTTGTTTTTATGTTTTTAAGATATTTTTTAAGTTATATTTATAATTATAAATATGGTGGATAACAGTTGTATATATAAATTTGTAATTGTAGTTTTATAAATAGATATCGAAAATGATATTTAAAATTTTTATTTAGAAAATCATATTTTAAAAACATTTTAAAAAATATACGATATGTTTTACAAAAGAATTTCAAAGACTTGACATTTTTTATAAAACCCCTAAATTATTTTACTCAAACCCAGCATATTTTGCTGCCTGGATCTTGAAAAACAGAAAACACGTTGACAATAAGAGCTGACTCTGTGTTGAACTTGCATCCACAGCAATGGCACTAGAAGATCAAGAAACAAGATTCAGCAGTGCAGGAGTCTTGAAAACAGTTGTGGTAATACTAGCATTGTGTCTGGCTGGTTATATAGTGGGTCCACCTCTTTACTGGCATTCTCTGGAGGCTTTAGCTGCTTCTTCTTCACTTTCTTGCCCTTCTTGCCCACTCTGTGATTGCTCTGCTTCTCTGCCTCTCATTACTATTCCTCAAGGTACTAACTTTTTCACTTATTACAGTGGCCCTTTTCGTTTTCTTGGTTTTTACTGTGACCCTTTTGGATTTTTTGCAATCTTGTTTTGTGTTGTGATGGAAGTGTATTGTTTGGGTTGTTTGGGGTGGATCTTGAGATTTTTACTCATTTGATTATAGCTCATGTGATATGTAACTTATAGGTGTTGTGGATTCTGCTCATCGTGTTGGTTTAGTTTAAGTGTGGGTTTCTGGATATGAGATCCCAATATGGGCATTGATCCTCATTCTGATCTGAGCAAGTAATTGTGTCGGTTTGGCGGTTTGGCTAAAGATCCGGAGGTTTTGTTTGAGTGAAGACATTGCACTTAGATTTTGAAATCAAAGTTTTCATTTTCAAGGTCTAGGTTAGTGCTTGTTATTAAGTAATGAAGATTTATACTATTACTTTGGCTAGGATTTCTATAAGGCTATAACTTGTTTTGCCTACCTTTATTTCTCCGAACACTCAATCTCTTGTTATCTCAGGTAGTTTCCACTAGACTACAAGACTGATGTCTAAGCTTTGACTAAGTATATACAAGGCACTATAAGTTTCGAGTTTGCATAGATCTAGTTAGTTTTTCTCTTTCTGGTATTAGCCTGTACCTTGGTGAAGAATGGGGGTTTTAGGTCTTAGATGCTAAGTGGAGTATTTTCTTATGAGTAATGTTGCTAGCCTAGCTTTGTTTCTATTTTTGTGTACATTTTGTGTTGTTCTAGACTTTACTGTCCCTTTTAGAATCAATTTTGATTATTGATTATATTCTTTCATTCATACTTAGGAAGCATAAAATTGTTTCTTTAATTATATATTAACGTCAAAGAGTGTTATCATTTCATTTTAGTTTTCTCCATTAACACGCGTTGCAATGCCATGTCTACTTATTCTAGTAAATAGTATTTCCATGTTTATCCTGGAGGGGAGAGGGAGACTACAAAAAATATATATGTCGTAACTTTTCTGTTTAGATCTTGGGAAGCAGGGAATTGTATTTGGAATGTGTAATGATATGGGATCAAGAATTATCTTTCATCTTTCATTTTCAAACCCATGCTTAAAATTAAGTTACCAAATATCACATTAAGGATAACGCCGAAGAGGTCAAGTGAAGGGGAAATTAGGAAAAATGCCTGTAGTTCACATTGACACAAAGCTGCATGTCCTTGATTGACATTCTAATCAACTTCACTTCCAATTGTTGTGAAAACATTTTTAGATGACCCCTCTATATTAAAGTCAATGCGTATATTGTTTTAGACTTTGAAGTAGCATGATGTTTTAACTTTTCCTATACAGTCTATGACTGGGGACATGAAGGAAAAAATAATATTGAAATCAAGCATGAATTAGCCTACAGGTCCTGTTTAATAATCATTAATCACCAACAGTTAAGTTTCTATAAATCTTATCTAGTATAACGCACTGAATTGAACAGTTCTTTTTTTTTTTTTATTAAGCCGTCTCTTGCACTTTCCTAAGAGTTGGGGATGTCAGATAAAGCCATTCTGTGTCTGTAAGTAATTATTGAAAAATTGAAAAAAGATATTGAAGTTGCATAGAAAGTTTAGATGACTAGCATTTAAACGATTAACAAAACATCATGGTATTGACAGTGTTCACAAAATGAATTGTTACAAGTACTTGTGGTAAGCATAGATGAATTGGCAAGACAAAGCTGACTGTTAAGTGTTAACTATAATTCCACATTGCCCTTGAACCAATTAGAAAAAAACGTTGGGTCTTTCGCCTTCCATTTAGGAAAGAAGCATATTTTTCATCCTTCAGTTGTTTTCCCCTTACAATGACAAATTGGAAGTGGAACGTTAAATTTGTTAGGAATACTCTTAATAAGTCAGAATGATCGGCATGATGACGAAGGCCTTAAATATATTAGACATGGTGTTAAAACTTAGAAGCCTTCATTTGTTCATTGTAGAGTTCCAGTAATTTTTGGTTTCTGCACAAGCATTCGAACAACAGATGCATTCAGCTCCGGGGTAAGTATTATACCGGATGGTGGTCCCCCTTCTGGCGATCGGTGAAAACATTACCATTTTATACCCATAAGCTACAACTCAAACGAGTTAGCTTGCTGACTTCTAGTAAAATTATGGCTTTACAGCAAGGCTTTGTCACGATTATAAGTTTGTCTGATGTATTAGCATTATGGTAAAAGTTTCCAGAAGTAATTAAGTTACGAGTTAAAAGTTCTCCTTTGCTATATACGTCATTGCTTTTTTATAATTTCAGTAGACATGTGAAAAAAAGATTGTTTGCGAAATAACATGGTAATCTATTATAAGTACTCACCATAACTGTCATGCGATAATTTTTGTTTTCCTCTAAAATTGTGCCTAGTGAGCTTCCTACCACTCATATAGTTCTCCTTATCTGTTTGCCTGAGTAGAAGGTTTGCCGGGTTTGGAAGGTTGAGCTATGTTATATTCATAATGTATAAGGGTCATTAAGTAGCTTATTCAAACAGCTTCAGTTTTTGTTAGATGACCCCAACAAACATGGTATCTTTGGTTTATGAGAGGCCTTTAAAATTCAATATAATTTGGACATCTTATGTGTGCCCATCAATGGGTTTATTATGGTGATCCACTCCTAACCTTAACGGGCTTTCAATTGAGGGAGAGTGTTTATGTATAAGATGATAAGATCCATTTAGTGGCTTCCTTCAACACTGTATGGTTTTGGGAGAGTTGGTCATTTATCAAGAATGCAGTGACTTATATTTTCCAGTGCTCTGGTCACTTTACATTGGATGAAATATCGTCTAACCAATGATGAATCCGGAGTGTCAGACTAGAAAGCACAATATTTTTTATTTTGCTTGTCCAAATGGCAACCTCACAACCTGGTGAAGGTAAAACATGGGCCAAACAACCCAGCTGCTCAACTTCAATTCTATTATTAGTACGATATAGTCTACTTAACTAGAAATGGAATGGCAGCTGTGACCCTTTAGTCCCAGCATCACTCTCCACCTCAGGTCCCACCTGCATGCAGTTTGACTGTCTAGTCATGAGTAATTATCAGAACATGATTCTTGTTATCAGACGTGCATCCCTCTTGTTATATGTGCTTTAAATATGTGACATGAGGTTATGTATGGATGTATCTGTTGGGCTGATATAGCTTAATGTTTTTTTTTGTTTATAATACCTATGATACAAGATTTATATTCGTCAGTTATGATCAAATTTACCGTTAGCTTCTCTGTCAGTTTGATTTATCTTTTGCATCCTGATCAGTTTCTTTACCTATATTATTCTTCAGTAATTTAATGCAATGCTTACTTTTATTTATTGTTTGTTTTTCTTGCAGAGCTGAGCAACAATTCTTTTGCAGGTTAGTTTTTACTTTAATGAGCATATAAAAGCTGTTTACGGGTTCTGCTGGTGGTTACTTACAAGTCTTCATTTTCATCTTAGCCTAGATTCGGTTGATTATTCAGTATGCTTCTTAATGTTGTTTGTGCTTGTGCGCAGATTGTGCAAAGCATGATCCAGAAGTTGGCGAAGACACTGAAAATAATCTTACAGAACTTCTATCAGAGGAGTTAAAATTACGAGAAGCGGAATTCACCGAAAATCAGCAGCGTGCTGATATGGCTTTGCTTGAGGCTAAGAAGATCACATCCCAATATCAAAAGGAGGCAGACAAGTGCAATTCCGGAATGGAGACATGCGAAGAAGCCCGAGAAAAGGCTGAAGTGACTTTGTTGGCACAAAAACGACTGACTTCATTGTGGGAGCTACGAGCTCGCCAGAGAGGCTGGAAAGAAGGTGTTGACAAATCTCATGCTCAGTCTTGATGAGATGTCCAGTTTCTTTAAAGAGCTAGAGATCTCTTATAGAAACTACCTGAATATGGTAATGTTTGTCTATGTCAAGTTATCTTTTTGCTCGAATGGAACTAAATGAATTTGGTCGTGTTTGTCCATGTCAAGCTATCGTTCTGCTCGGAGGTGGGCATGCTGACTATGGCAATGTACCTGATTATAGTAGTGCTGACTGCTGAATATGTTAGCCCAGACTAAATACCTGTATGGGATTATGTTTCTAGACTTCAAAATTCATATATACGCGTAGATTTCTAGCCCAGACTAAATACCTGTATGGGATTATGTTTCTAGACTTCAAAATTCATATATACACGTAGATTTCTTACTATTGGAATGTCTGGTTTATGGAAGGTGAGCCTAGTTAACCGGAATAAGAACCTCATCTCCTGGGACGGTGTTTGAATTATCATTTTTGCAAATCATTTCACGCTCATTTTTATTCCCACCAACCATTTAACGTCGAGTTCCCATGTTCATTCCCCTTTCCTGTTCCCCCTCCATGTGATAGCTCAAAGTCCTTTTATAAAATTTTAATGTACTTAGATTTGAATTTATTGCAACTCATCCAATGTTTTTGCTGCATTTTTTAAAGATAATTTGTAACCAAATTTGACTAGGCTTTTGGATAATGATCAACTCATTCTTGAAGACAAAAGTGTGTAAAAATGTGTTTTTTTCTTTTTCTTTACAATCAGAGGTAGAATGGATATAATTATCACATGTAGAAGTGGTCAGTCCTATAGGGTAGTTATGTCAATATTCGACTAATATTCAAAGAATAATTAGCTTACAAATTGTTATTGAATATATATAATCCACAAATTATATGTATTAATTAACAAAAGAAATTTGAGATTATAGAAGCACGTGTTTGAGACTTGAGTAAACTTAAAAAAGTGCTTCTTGTTTAGAGTAAAGAAGTGGATTACAGGTGAGAAATATGAGACTATTGTAAGGATCATTTGGATAAACTTAGAAATAGATTACAGGTGAGAAATAATTAAAACTTATAAGTGATTAAACTGTTTGCGAAAGAAATAGAAGCCATGAACAAAACAAAAGTTAGCATTCCCAGCTTTTTATAAGTACAAAAGCTAGCATTCTCAGTTTTTTATAAGTGCTTTTGACTTTTTATGCAAACGGGTGAATGAAAGTAGAAGCTGGTTTCCTATCGAAAAAAGCTAGAAGTGTCCTTCCCCAGACATAGGCTGTCAATGGATCGGATATCTGGTCCGATCCAGGAGCTAGCGGAGCGGATATGGATCATCTAAAATAAAATTCGATCCCGAAAAAAATCCGATCCGATAGATATATGATATGGATTTAATATGATTCGATCCGGAAATAATCCGATCCGAATTTTATACGTATATTTATTTATTTATTTATTTATAATACTTAACTAATATATTATATGTAAAAATAAATAAAATAAACTAGAGGGATCTGCATTCTGTACATAGTACTTAGGATAATAAAACTCTTATTTTTACATTGGAGGAACTAAAATATTACTCCCTCTGTCCCTCCCATTTCTTATCGTTTGGGTTGGGCACGGAGGTTAAAAAATATGTATAAAGTAGTGGAAAAGAGGATGAAAAGTGGGTGAAGTGGTGGGACCCATTGATTTTTAATGTATAAAAAGAAGATAGTGGAGTAAAAGTAGTGTGAAAAGGAAAGAAAAGTGAAGAAATGGTGGGACTCATTGACTATTTTGGGTCAGTTTTGAAATGTAAATAATTGGATGGGACACCCCAAAAAGGAAAGTGTAAAGAAATGGAGGGGACGGAGGGAGTAGCAGTTAAGATTGCCTAAGCCTACAGAAGAGTAGTATAGTTAAGCATATTAATCATCCATCAATTATTAATTTGTCAAGGAGTATTGTTTTATCAATAGTATATGTATTGATGATCAAAAGTACTCTAACTGAGCAATATATTTTATTTTTTTTAAGAAATTGTTACGAGTAGCTCTGCTTGGTTTTTACAATCAAAAGAAAAGCATTGATTGCATTCCGTTTACATTTTAAGATACCTTTGAAGTACTGTAACGCAGTGTTGTAAAAAGCGATAATCGGACTTAATCGGTGAAATTACGGAACAAAGATTAATCGGGGATTAATTGAATTGATGGGGGATTAATCGGATTGATCGGTGATTAATCGGAGATTTAATCAGTTCGGTGAGCTACGGAACAGGGATTAATTGGTGATTAATCACCGACTTTTAGAACAGAGCTGTAATGTTATAAGTTTCAAAATGGATTGATGCGTACGGTAGTTTTGTATTACTTACGCATTTTTATTTTTATTTTGCAATACATATTCAAATTTTCATGCGATCCGAAAGTTCTAAATATATATATATAATGAAATTTTTATATTTTTTCTAAATATAAATGGACGAACTCCGATCCGAAAATCCGTGATCCTATGAATTAGGATTAGGATCATGTCCCAAAAATCAGGTTGAAATCCGATCCGAATCCGACTCCGATAAAATTAAATGGATCAGGTCCGATCCAAGTTTTATGTGTGCTTATCATGATTTTTTGTTTAATATGAACTTGAAGTTCTTAATAATATATAATTTTCTCCAATATTTTAAAAACTTGTACTACAGATTTGCATTCTTAAACTAAATATTAAAGAACTTACACAATGCATAGTTTTTGCCTAATTTTTTTGGAATATAATATAAGGTTGAAATTAATAAAAAAAAAACGTGATTATTTGAAATACATGAATGTAATAACATGTATAGTGTGCTTTATTCAAAATTTGTGCATAAAAGTACTTAATATTCCATATCATACAATACATGACCAACCCATCATTTTTGTGAGGCATAACCATATAAAAACACAAATGAGTTGATGCTGCTTATTCCTCATAGACCTGTTTTACTACATGAATATTCGAAATTTATTTAGCCGCTTCATAGTCCGAGATTGCTCCAGAAGAATCAATCTTAACAGACTCGTACCTCTGAAACATATGAGCCACGATAATTGAACTAGTGAGCGTTACATAATCTTTGGCAGCACATTGCTTGTTCGACTCGCTGGGTGACCCGGTCTGTGGCCCATTCGACCAAAACAAATAACTCAGTAACTCGCTCCCCTTCTCTTTAGTAAACCTGTCCGCCACAAATTTCTCAGGCTCATCAAACACTTTCTCATCTCTCATAACCTGAGGCTGATATCCACAAAGCAGCTCTCCTTTCTTTATCTCGAATGCCGAGTCATGCGAACTCAGCGTAAAATCTTTCCTAGCCCTCGCATATTGTAATGCCACGGGCGGGTTGAGCCTAAGTGTCTCGTAAACAAACGAGTTAACCAAGTCGAGTTGTCTTACCGAGTCGAAACTCAACGAGTTAGTCCCGATTTTTTCCTTGACCTCGTTTCGTAATTTTTGTTGCAACCCTGTGGTATCATTTCCCAGGGCACTAAAAATAGACGGTAAAAAAACACTAAATCCACCAAATGCATTAAACCCTAGGATAAAAATTAGGTTATGTAGGGCTTCTGCTTTACTTAACCCGAACTCGGTCTGAGCCAGCTCGAGAACTTCTTGGCCTTCTTTTTCAACGAACTCGACGAGCTTATTATAACCGCCAGAGACGAGAAAAGAAGGATACGCAAAAGAATGCAAGAAAATTTCAACGAGAGGTTGTAACGTTGGTATGTTCGTAATGGGAAGGACTTGG
This sequence comes from Daucus carota subsp. sativus, assembly GCF_001625215.2. Classification (NCBI taxonomy): domain Eukaryota; kingdom Viridiplantae; phylum Streptophyta; class Magnoliopsida; order Apiales; family Apiaceae; genus Daucus; species Daucus carota. The sequence continues at coordinate 42,923,407 of NC_030385.2, read as the reverse complement.
AGGGCAAGCCATGCGTCGAGCCACATGTAACCTTTTTCAGCTACTTCTGGTGATTTTGCAGGATCGGCTCCAATGAGGCAAATTGTGAGGAAGTTGAAGATGAATTGTTGGAGCTGGGCGAGGGGAGTCACGGAGCCGGATTCGGAGATACCGGCCTCGATGGAGTCCCACATTGTGTCTAGGTTTGAGGTCACGGTCGGGACCCATATCTTTGAGCTTCGTTTTAGAATCTCCATCGCGAATTTCTTGACCTGTCATAAGTTTTGCAGCAACGGTTATTTAATGTATCAGTCTGATAACGACTCTTAACAATTTAATTCGACCAAATTTAAACAATTTATTTAATACAGAAATGACTTCTTCCTTACAGAAGTGGAGAAGTGGATTAGAGGTGTTTAGAAAAGAATTAGAAGCTCTCTGAAACAAAAACTAGTATTGTCAACTAATTAAAATCTACTTGTTTACACAAATAGGTCAAAAAAAAGTAGAAGTTAGAAGCAACTTTAGCTTCTCTTCAACAATTGTATCCACGTACCTGAGTGTGTTTAGGTTCAGAAGTATCAAGGTAAGCGCAGACACGCATATCGCCAGTGAAGCCAGTACTAGGCATGAAATCTCCAATAAGAATGTTCTTCTTCTCAACAAGTTCCATATCAAACATATGCGCAAATGACTTGCAGTCTAGCACGGCTATCACATTCGGATTCACTCCCGTGAAAAACGGAAACGTTGGTGGCATATTTGTCCGAAACACCGTGCTCTTATGCTCCTCTATTCTCTTCTTAAAATAAGTAGCTGGTCCCTCGAACCAAAAATACGATAACCTGTCCCCTAACGGCCCAACCACCGGCCATCCGTACCCTCCGGGGATGGTACGGACCGGCAGCGATGTCGTTCGCTGCGGTGGTACTGATGTTGGTGTCGCAACCGGTGGCGTTGCGCAACAAACTACTTTTTGGATCATCATAATGTGTGTAATAATAATAGTGAAGGATTTTTATTTAATTTTTTGAAGACTTTTATTATAGTTCAGGAGCAAGGTGAAATGAAGAAATGAAATACAAAAATTGGTTATTGAGTGGAGGAGAAATATGGCATGTGGAGTTTGTGATGTTAAGATATTTAGGAGGACTTGTACCTCTCCGTCTTTTGTTGTTTTGCAGGCTTGCAGAGTGATAAAGATAGTCTCTCTGCTTTATATTATTTATATTTTTTTTATTCTAACATATATTTTAAAATGTATATAAAATATAATTTCATAATTTATTTTCTAATTTTTTTGTTTTTGATATATTTTTTATTTTTTAAAAAATATATTAAAATTAAGTTTATATTATATAAATATTAACATACATATCGAATCTTCTCTAAAAAAATACTCTCTCTGTCCCAATAATTATATACGTTTATTTCTAACTACTCGACACGCATTTCAATACTCTTATAAAATTTAGTTCCGTAACTTATTTTTGAGATTTTTTTTTTTGGTATAAAAATATAACATCCAAACTTTAATTTAGAAAAGAAAGTTTTTAAAAATAAATTGCACAACAACACTTTGTAGGAGCATTAAAGTCCGTGTCGCGTCCTCGTCTCCGATGTGTACTACTCAGGCGACGGAGGGAGTATTAACAATCCAAAAAGACGGGGAAGGGAGGAGTAATACTTGCATCAATCTGGCATGAAAGGAAAGTGTACGTTTTTGTATCGTATTGAATTTTTATTATGAGAATCAGGAAAGAAATAGATTTTTTTTTTTTGATGATAATGTTATTAAACCCATACTGATATTGCTGCAAATTCATTGGTTAGCTTTATGTTGGGGACCAATGGACTTGAATGTTGTCTTGTTTGTGTCCTCCTCATGTCTTCCATCTCTTCACTTTGGACTTTGATCACTCGTGTTACTCGTGTAAGGATGCATCCAATTTTCTCCAGACCGTCCACGCCTCTTCATCAACTTCTGGGTTGATCGTCGTTGTCTATTTATTAAACTAAACTAGTTGATTAAGTCGCGCTTCTGACAGTTCCGCAATACAGTATCTTTCTATAATTTTATCAAAAACATTAAAAATATTATAATTAGAAAGTTCAAGTATGTCTGCACTTCACACTCAAGAAAAAATCACAAGTTTTTCTCAAATTCAATAATTATAAATATCAGAAATATACTGGATTCATTAAGATTTTGGCATCTGTCATCTCCCATTTTATCATGTGACGATCTGGGGTTCAATTATTTAGTGGTCCATTGGTCACTACTCACTACCCCCTCCCGGACTAGCTGGGGCATTTTTGTTATGTGTGAGTTCATTTTCAACGTCACAGCTCACGGTGCAGAACAACATTATTCGAAAACAGGAGGGTTCGTCTAATTTGACAAAAAGAGGGAATGGACCTCTAAAGCCACGAGGACGTTAATTCAAGGTATAATCAACAATGGCTCTACACCCTCAGTAGATGTGAATATCACTGGAGGAGTTTAATGCTGACTATCGAATTTTGATAGAACTATTTCGACTGGGCTCTTCAATCCGCTAATCAAAACAACTAACATTCGGTCGACTAGCAACTACCTAGCTGAATCCACTCTGCTAAGAACTAACCAAGCACGGCCAAAATCAGCTTTTCCAATAATTTCCATTTGAAAGTTCAGAATTTTAAAACAAAAAAGAGAGAAAGAACAGTCGTCTATTATTGAAAGCTCGAGTAAAAGCCTCACAGTAACCAGACAACTATTCCACATCCACTGACTGAAAAAATTAACCGGGGGTTTGACATCATTGTTCGATAGCATAAACTCCCTCGCAGAGTTGCAGTAGCCGACCTCTGGGCACTTCAATATTACAACCAAATAATTTGCAGTCGAATGGTGCTGAACAAGAAATGTAAGAGAAAGATGTATGATCCAAATTATACATAATTATTTGCTAGTACAAAGGGCAATTCCTTCGCTTCGGTACACAAATAACATTAATGGTAGAAATTTCGAAAGACGAGCTTTAAAAATTAGTTCTCTTATGATACACACATCTCCATGGCTGACAACAAAAAAGAAATAGCCAAGAAAAGAATTGAAAACAGAATAACCTTAATATCCACAAAATTGCCCCTTAATGTGCAATGCTTGATCCGCAGAGTGATTAGTAAGATTTCCTAGGGATTTTAAAGCAACACTCATTCGTCTTCAATCCTCACAGAATACCTTGTATGGCCACCAACAGGTCGACGATGTCAACTTGAGTGATCATAAGGAGTTATCCTCAACCACCTGTCTTGGCTTGAGAAGTTGTGCTAGTAGATACTGTGACAGAGGAAGCAAAACTAGAGTCGAGCAATGCCTCGTTGCTCCCAGTGTTGGATGCTGCGACATCTTCCAACCGCTTCCAGGTGGATGCTCGTTTCTCCGATGTTTCTTTTTCCCTGATCTGATCTTCTTGGAATTTGGATAGGCACTCGTCGAAAAGTACTTGATCTGCATCGGAAAAGATTTTTTTAACATTCACTGTCAAGCTCTGAACAGCTTGATTCCAATGACTCCTGGTGTTGTTTTCCAATGCCGGGAAAATTATTGGAAGTATAACCTTGCGATTCTGAGTAATAAGATTCCTTATGTGATCATTATTCCATAGGAACAATGCACGCTCGGCTACCTGTGGCAAAGACATGACATGTCAAAGCGCAATATATTATAGATTAATCATGAGCACAACTTGTCGTACAGTGCAGGGAAAAGAACACAGGAACTATTCAGTATAATCATACTTAAAGATCGAGATCCAAGTGAACCCTTAATGAACAGAAAGGAAGGACGATAAAACCAACTACATCCAAAATCAGCTTCCAATCTTCTCTGCTCTTGACATTATTATAGAATCCAGTCCTTGGTTTTAAGTTCATAGCATTCTATTCTACTCTTCATGAGGACAATCCAAAATGTATCAACACTGCTGTTCTCATTATACTAGAATAAATGGAAGTCACTTCTCAAAAGCACATCTATGCACCACAGTTTCATTACTCTAGAACTGAACTTGATGGCAATTCCATTGACAAGGCCCCGCAGTACTTATGGATCATGTTCGTCGGGAGGGGGGTTAAATGACATATATATCAATTAGAATTTTACAAGTAGTTACTAAAACATTTTATGACACCACGCGACATCTACTATTGTACTATGCTCCCTCTGTCCCACTCATTTCTGTTCAGTTTTTTGCATTGCTTGGTAGGGATTTTAAGGCTTCTATAAAGAATATTTCTATAACTTGTTTTTAAAAGCTTTTGTTTCTGAATAAAAATTTAAACATTAAATTTGTATTCAAAAGCAAAAATAATAATAATATTTATGGAACTATATTTTATAAGAACCTTAAATGCGTGCCGAGCCCTCTGTCTCAAACGTATACAAATGGCCAGGACAGAGGGAGTAATAAACATGTAGCATCCTTTTGGTCAAAGTCAAATAGAAGATTATACTCTAATTTAAGATAACTAATAGCTTTTCAGATTGCTTTGAAGTATATATGATAACATGGAAAATTTGTTACAAATGGCAGAAAATGCCATTGTTTCTGATTTCTGATTATCTGAGATCATTTAAATACATGTTGAAGTGCAGATAGTCTAAGATACAAATCTTGAGAGATCATGTAATGGCAGATTCCATCACTACATGCCCTCAACATTGTTTACAAGTTTACTATGTAAATAGTTGGACAGGTAGGTGATAATTCATGTTCCTAGACCAGTGTTAACACAAATTAAATATCCAAAAGAAAATAACTAAGACAAGGAAATTGGTTCACTAGAATCGGGTCCATGCAGAATTATACACTATCTATCAAGAAAGTTATAGCTGTGCTGTAGAAGAATTTGTAAATGTCTGCAGGAGTCGATTGATGTATGCTAGAATGCTAACTTTATACTGACTGTCCAGAATATAAAATTAATTTTTAACTATAAAGTAACAAATCTGATAAAGTTGTATAGTGCCTATCTAAAGGCAGTATTCTTCGTGAACTACACAATAACTGTGTATTAACATCTAAATCTGTTTCACGAATGACGGCCTCTCTGTAATCTAAATTCTAATGAGAAACGAGTGATGACAATAAATGTAGAAACTACTCTTTATGCTACTGCAATATATACAAACTACTCCAACCCGGACTCAAATTGTGATTGTGTTCCCCATTTAGTACCTAAATTATTAACTTCTCCAAATTAAAATAGATAGAAATCTCTGCACTAATAAAGAATTAATATTAAACAAATGACTCGAGAATCTTCTCTTAGTGGGGATATTGAGAAGATCTTGAACATATGACCCATGAGCAAGTTGAGCGATCATGTGCATGCTATCCCTCAGTCATGAAGCCTGATTCAATTTTGACGCAAGATCTTAATAGCTTAAAAATATAAAATACTCTATACAATAACAGTCATATTATTAATATAAGGATTCAAGTTTGGCAAACATCAGATCAGAAGCAATATTTTCTTAAAACATAATAGCCTCTATTATATTATAGCATGACAGTATGACACCATATTACAACTTGGTATCTATTATCACAGAATCTCCAAGATGTCTTGAATATACTTATATACTACTCCCTAGTCCCTTCATTCCATATTTTGGCCCGGTTTGACTTTTACACATATTAAGACATTTCAATTTTGATTTGATTCAAGGCTATACCATCCTCAGTCCAATAATTGAATGTATGTCTTTATCAATTAATACATATCCCAAGTCCCAACCACTCACCTGGGTACATAAGGTCGTAAACAAAATATGTTCTCACCGTTTTGTTTGACCCACTAGAATATATATAATATCAGGGTATTGTTACTTATAATAGTATGCATACGAATTACGTGAAGTTAAAGTAAATCATGATATACTGAAAAATTTGTTTGTTTCAATATTAAGAAAATCACAAACTATAATAACTAATATTGATCATCATTACTGTAATAACTATATATGCATATACAATATCCGGGTATTGTTACTTATAATAGTATGCATACGAAGTAAGTGAACTCAAAGTAGATAATGATATATTGAAAATTTTGTTTGTTTCAATATTAAGAAGATCACAAACTATAATAATTAATATTGAAGAAGATTATTATTATTAATGTCATCTTCTAAGGGTCTTGACTGAGTTTCACTGTCTTTTATTTCTTTAAAAATAATTTTTATTTCCCTTTTATAAGAAGCTGGGTTTTCATTTGTACTTTATTAATTGAAAAGCCAAGTGAATATATTTACGAAGTGTAAATTTAAAATACACACACACACACATATATATATAATTTTACATTTATACCAATATCTGTATAATTTCTAAACTAAAGTTATTGTGGGAAGCATCAAAAATAATTCCTGTTCATGACAGATAATATATACATATGAACTATAGTTACTAGTCAACTAGATACTTATATAAGCAGTTGGCAGAGCACTCATTAAAGTCCACAGAGTATCAATTGCACAAGAAAACGTCACGAATAAACAATTTCAAAACGAGACACGTTCATAAACTACCAATTATCTGGTAGTACATAATGGCACAAAAGGAATTAATAAAACGGTTTAATAGAGATCCCTGTAACATCAATGAATGACATATTATATACTAATATGTCACCTGAAAGTGTGAACTGCTGAGGCAGCGAGCAATTTGTTGGAACAATGGGACCATGCACCGTTGAAATTCGGCTGCTAGGGTAGCTTCCAGAACTTCTTCTAGCTCACCAAGTAGCATAACCTCTTTTGAGCTATTAGTTATCGGCCAATACTTTAGTAGACCTCGGATCACTGGGTCAGCCAGCTTGAAATCTTTCTCCACAAACTGGGTAATGCAATAAGAAAGTTGCTGGTGGTACATTGATATGCATTTGGGTTTGTGTAGGGGAATCAGTGCACGGACAAGGAAGTGTTTGTGCTCTTCCTTCAAGGGAAGTGCAAATCCATTGATAATACTACCCAAGATCTCAAGCAATTCTGCAATTCCATTATGGTGGCCCGTCTCAAATATAAAAGTGTAGAAGACGTTGTTAATGGATTTTCTAATAAATGGACGGTGCACCATGAACTTTCCATAAATACGGTGAAGGATTGTCTTCAAGTATTCCCTTTCCCTTTGATCATCTGAGTCAAAGAGTTCAAGTAATTTCAACAGAAAAGACTGATCAATGTATCTTTTAGCTAGTTTTGCATCTGTCTCCGGGGAAGCAACAAATCTCAAAAGAAATTCATATACAATTTGGAGATGAGGCCAGGATGGCTCCAAAGTCGGTTCGTCATCCTCCGGGTCATATACATAAGGTAGTTTATTATCATGATTCGGCAGTGCTCGAAACAAATTTGCAGCAATCATTTTCGTGATTTCCAGCATTGTTATCTCATTGAACTTGGACGTCACCGACGAAATGTACTCGACAAGCTCAAGCAAGGTCTGTCGCTTTATATCCTTCTCTTTCAGATTCTTCGAAGGATCAGTAAAATCAAACACAATACAGCACATATTCAACTTCCTAACAAAAAGATTATTCTTCTCAGAGCTTGGAACATCCTTAAAGCTAGGCAAAGCTTCATAAACAGTATTATTATTCACTTGACCTTTTTCCGAACCCATCGTCCCTAGTTTCTTTCCTTGATTTGATTTAACACTAGTACTCGTTGGTTGTGAAACATGTGTCCCATTACTAGAATGAGAAGCTCCCGAATCTGTATTAAGTACTTTCCCAGAAGCAGAATTACTCTTAGGAGTATTCCCAACAACACCACTAACTAAACCTGACGAGTTAGCAGACGCAAAAGCACCCTCCTTACTGCTAGAAGATTTAGACGACGTCTTCCGAGGAAGTTTGCCTAAAATCTGCTTAATCATATCCACTAAAACACCCAAATGGGATCCTTTCAAGAACCCCCTTTAGGACCAATACAACACGAAGTTTCCACCTTTAAAGTAGCAACTCATACTATTCAATACATTCTCAACCCTTTACAAAATATGATCGATACCCACAAAAGATATCATAAAATCTTGATCAAAAGCACCAAATCTTGATCAAAAATCAAGAACCTGAAAAGGGTTTTATTATAGGCTCATATAAACACAAATTCATCAACGAATTACAAAAATAGAGCATCGTATTCACACATATGTGCATATATTAATAGCAGCTGCTGAAAGAAAAGAACAGAAGAACTTACATTGAAGAGGGGACTGGGATCTGAAAGAAATGAAGAGATCAATTGATCTTTACTCGGGAAATACAAACCCTAATTTTGATTTTGTTAGAAATAAAAGAAGAAATAAAATTGTTTTTGAATTAAGAAGAAATAGTTAAAAGATGAATTAGATCAGGTAGTGTTGCCCGAGTCGTCGTCAGCTTGTTCTTGTGTTCCCCATTGTATACGCTACTATTCTTCTTCTTTGTTTTATTTATTTATTATTTATTATTGTGGTTCTACAATATCTCTAGAATGTTTCGATCAGACTTTTATTACGAGTGTTCCACGAGTGAGTACTCACAATTTGTCCAGAAATATTATGAAATGAATAACTAAATTGAGACCAAAAATTTATGTTCTGTTTAGTTGTTGAATAGAAAAATATTCTAATTAAGAGAGTAAACTTAGAAAAAAGAAATGATGAAGGTGGCATGAATTTTTTTGGATAAGATTAAATGAATTTTATTTTAAATGATGATTTATTGTCAGAAAGTTATCAAAATATGATGAATGTCTATTTATCATTAAAAAAGTTTTGAGTCACCTTCTTATATTTGATTCCAGATTCACTAAAATGTTAAAATTAGTTTGGTTTTTTTCCGTCGGAACGCATGAATACAAAGTCATCATCTAGAAAATTTGTTGAGAAATGATCTCATAACAAAAGTTTAATACACTTGGTGTTTTCTAATAATAGGTAAAATATACTTGTCCAGCGGTTAAAAGATACTAAACGAGACTCGTCCAATACTTTAAAAGTACCCGGACGTATAGGTCTAACTCTGACCGTAGGATATTCATCCGATGTCGAAAAACAATATGTGGCATACATATGTCAGGGACGAGTACCTTACACAAATACATATTTAAACATATTTAGAGATAATATTGATATGGAAAATAAATTTAGTATTATATTATTAAAATTGAAAATAAATCAAAAGTCATTTATGTAACAAAAAATCATAATTTACGAACACGTCATTCTAACTCACAAAATCAACTTAATAAAATATAATATTTTTTAAATATGCAACCTAACTGGTTACACATCATCGATTTCGTATAAGTGAAAAATCACACGAACCGACTCGTAAGTCGTAACAAGCATATTAACCACGTACCAAATAAAAAAATAAATAAATATTACGAATAGAAATATTCTTGAAATATAAAATAAATATTTGTAATTACGAATTTTGATAAAACATAAAAAAAAATAAAAAAAATTACTACATCCTTAAAAAAGTAGAAAAACACATGGATTTGGGTAGTCTTGTCGGTCTAAAACCCTGGTTGTCGTCGGTTATATCTCGGCCACTTTTGTTCAGGTACTCTCTTGTAGTTTCTCAAGTACTATATTTTGATCTTACATTTTTTAACATGCCTTTTAACTGCGCAGATTAAATGTTTATTTGGGCTAATGGGTCTTCGTTTAATGCTGATATCAGTGTATGAAATGTTCTTGATCTTGAAGCTGATTGTTCGTTTAATAGTCGTGTAAAGGATATTAATTCAACTGGAACACTGGTTAGGTTCTTGTTGTTGATCTGGATATCCTTTACCAGAGAGCTTGATTGTGATTACTCATGTAGTAGTTTATAATTTTATTTTTTTAATTCTGAGTATAACCCATCTTTCTTGTTATTGATTCTTGAGAGCTTCTACTTCCTCTTTCTTGCCCCCTTGTTTACCTTTACCTTTTCTATCTTTCATGTTTTATCATTGATCTGCTTTTGTTCCTAAAAAACCCGGGAGCAAGTTTCTTGGGAAGTCGAAAACAAGGTAAAAGAAGTGTATTGGACCCAACCTGTGCTGCCCAGGTTGGAGATGGAGGCATTTTATGTATTTTAATTGTCTCCGTGAATTCTGAAATTTACCCCGACTGTTGGTTCCAGAATTAAGGATTCTTTTTGGAAGGTTAATGTAGTCAATATGTAAGAAGGCGTAATGGATCCGAGAAGTGGAAATGTTTGTATGATGCTTTATTTAATACTTTGATATCTGGATTTCTTGTTTGTCAGTGTTTGAAATTTTCTTCACACTGACATTCTTCTCGATGTTTCCTTGACATTGTTAGGTTGAAGAAATTAAACAACATGTTGAATGCCTTCAAGGCTTATAAAGCTTGTGTTCCAATTGCATGGAGTCCAAACCTATACATAACTTTGGTCAGGGGAATACCAGGAACCAGGAAGCTGCATAGACGTACACTAGAAGCATTACGTTTACGGAAGTGCAATCGTACTGTCATGCGATGGAACACTCCTACTGTTAGAGGAATGCTTCAACAGGTATGTTTAATAATAAAAGCACATTGCAAGAGATAAGTTTTTTGAACACTTGGTAACTTTTTATCTTCACTTGGTCTCTTAGGTTAAAAGATTGGTTGTGATCGAGACAGAAGAAATGTACAAAGCTCGGAAACAAAAGATTGCTGACCATCAAGCTATACGACCGCCACTTGTTGTAAACCATTTTCCTAAGCCTGCAAATGGTTCTTCCCAGCAATCCATGTAATCTTATAAAGTAAGCATTCGGCTGCCAGAATAATATTGTTTTCCAGTCAAATCAGCAACTACAGTTCCAGTATAGCTCGTGTGCTGTCTTTTGTGCAAAAAACTTTTTCCGACACTTCTTATTTAAGATGTTGTAGTGATTTTGGAAGTCCTATATTTATCCCATTTCACACTTTTTATCAAACAACGGAATGTGGTTGTTGGAATAGTTAATAAATGCAAGTTTTTAAGTGCTGCTTCCTTGTTTATAATTATTGGGTAAATGGATGGAGGAAAAGGTACCAAATTTGAAAATTCCATCCACTAGATAATGTGACCACCATTGTGACCAGTGTGTTTGGTTGTTAACACACGTATTAAAAACGTGAAGCAAGTTTAGATATCAGTAGACCACCCTTCTAATTATTTTAAAAGACAGTACTTACTACTTAGGCAGGTTATGGCGACCATAACCTCCCTATATTGTTTCTGAGTTCTGTGTACTGAGTAATGCTCAATCAATAAATTGGTCTGAGAGGGAAAGGAAGATTCATGTTCTTCCAAGCCAAGAATAGTAGAATACTACAAATTTGTTATAGTTAAGAGGTGTTAAATTATCAACTCTCCCAAAACCTTGAGGTAATAGTTTTCTTTCTTTTCTTTTTTTTTTTTTTTTTTGGGGGGGGGGGGGGGGGGGGGGGGTCCTAACTGTATTATATATTTTTGACAGGCTACTAGGTTCTTACATTTGAAAGCCCGTAATTTGGGTTTTAAGGAGTGGACCACTGCTAGTTTATCTGGGGTAGGACGCAGGAGGATTTCAAAGCTTGATCTCTTTTAAACCTTGTTATAATAGTCAAGTTACCAGCCCTCTCAGTCCAAATGGCACAACGGTGTTTGTGCTGGGAAGTGGCTATCAAGATGGCCTCAAAATTACTATCCACCTTGTAGATAAACCATACTTGCACCCTCTATCTTATATGTATCCTGCATAGTCTAGGACTGTCCACACCTGTTGCAGCTACCAGAGATATGAGGCTGATAGTCTCTCAGTCTCAGATATAAGATGTGTTAAAGAGATGGACCAATGTATTCTGCTGTGGTATGTGTAAAGCACTATATTATGCTTTCATATTACATGGTAGTACAAAAATGCAAATTGATGATACTCAGCTAGTAGGTTTTTCACCCTGATATTAGAACATCCTAAATTCCTACTACATCTGCATCTCTAAATATCTAATAAGAACCAATCAACTGCAAACCATACAATTGATTCAACTTTGCAAGAACCCCAACAAGGGGGGCTGTGTTATATGTACATGCCTCAGTTTGCACATAATTTCCTCTATCATCAAGAAACTCATCGTCTCGGTCAGGGCCTCCCACCAGAGCTCCAACTAGAACGTTGGGATTTGACCCGTTGTGACTGTACCACTCGTCATACCCCTGAGTGCACCCAATGAACCCTTTCTTTTCTCTATACGAGACAATTGATGCACCCCTGTGGTGCACTTTGGTCGGATAGTTTAAACCATATCCCACCAAGTAACTGATGTTTTTGGGGTTCAAGCCTAAAATATAATCGACCTGAGATTTGGCTAGAGCCAAAAGTTCCCCTGGTGAGGCATTTCCTCTCGGGCAACTCAGGTGTTGGTTTAAATTTGCAAGAAAATCCGAGTAGACTGTTAGAAGAAAAGACGCAGATGATACATATTGCATGTTGTTCCACTGGCGTGTGAACAATAGGCCACCATTGGTCCGGTCAATGTTGTTGATGCCATTGTTTTTGTTTAGGCATGAACAGATGTAGAACTCGGCTTTTGATCTGTATTCCTCAAGTATGCCCCCATAGTTTTTGTGCTTTTCTTCAGAGAGTAGCTGCAGAAACCAAAAAAAAAAAAAAACCGGCGTGGAAAGAAAATGTAAGATTATAAAGGGGCTAAAAACGTCAATAAGGAACAGGTGAAACACTACACAAAATATCACAAATACAAGTTTTTACTTGAACCATGTAAAATATTTGCCTTTCTCAGTTTTCATACTAATGCATTTTTCACCACTTTAAAGCACAGCCATGCAAAATGCATCAATTACAGCTCCTGCACATAGTTTTGTGCCTTCCCCTACCCTAGATATTCTTATTTCATCCCATCAACTGTATTAAGTCAAAAAGTTGTCGTATAAAGTAACTGCAAATTTCAAACTTCCCTCAATTAAAACCAAGAAATCTCGAAACAGATTCAGACAAACAGACAAGTAAAAAAGCAAATACGAAATGTTGAAAATAAAACATCGAGACAGCTATTTTTCTCTACATCCCGTAAAAAGAGCGAGAGAAAACTAATTTCCAACATCCCATAAAAAGAGCGAGAGAGACAGAGACATCTCGTAAAAGGAGCGAGAGATAGCATGAATTATTTACCTTGGAAGCAAGAATTTGTATACCAGCAAATTTAACATCCCAGCTAAATTCAGTAATAGCCCATCCAATGCCACCAAATGAATGAGCCTTGTTAATGACATAATTTATATACTCCTCTCTGTCGGTGGCTTTGTATAACCAAATGGCTCCCCATAATAACTCATCCATGTACCCACTCACTGATGCATAGTAACTCTTCACTACTCCCACACTCCTGTCATATTTGCCTCTATACTTGTCTCCAAATTCAAACACCTGCCAAATAACATCAACCATTTAACACAACATTTATGATTTATATGTCAGATTGAATGGTCTCAGACAGTATTGTTGTTTACTGAACCTGTTGAGCGTGGTGCAGTAATATATGAGAGTAATGTGGGTTAGTTTTTTTGAACACAATTGAGGCTGCTGCCATTGCTGCAGCGGTCTCGCCTGCCAGATCCGAGCCTGGATTGGTTTCGTCTATCTTGTAGGCCTGTCGTGAGGTTGTCATGTCCTCCGGTCTCTGCCAGCAGTAGTGATCCGTGTCTCCATCACCTACCTGCAGAAAAACAGATTTATCTACCATCACATAAGCATTCAGGCTAGAGAATTGTAGCTTAAGTACAGCTAAAATCGCGTTCCAGCTGATAAACTATAATCAGTTCTACCTCTGCCCATAACACATTTGGACTAGTGTGAGCTTTCATGAAGTAATCAGTTCCCCACTTGATAGCCTCCAAGGCATGCTCCAATTCTCCGGCACTAGCCATCTCTTTGCCATATTCAATGACACCCCACGACAACATTGTGACCGTAAATGCCATAGGCAATCCGAATTTTACATGGTCACCAGCATCGTAGTACCCTCCAACTAAATCAGCCTGCATAAACATCAAACATTTAATTAAAAAAACTCTAAACAATGAAATGCAATTTTTTCAGTTAATACATCTTCGAAGCTTATAAGAATGTGGACTTTACTCCTTGTTCTAGGCCATCAGTTAGACCGGAATGGTCACGCCAGGGAACTCTTTGGTTGTAAGGCAGACGACCAGAGCGTTGTGCCTCGAAGTATAGAAGAGACTTGGTGAGAGCTTCTGCGTAGTCAGAAGCACGCGCATTGGAGAAGAGAAAGATCAGGGACAATGCATATAAGCAATGCCAGGCTTTCTTCTGCATATGCTTGCTCTCCATTACTAGAATTCCCTCACTTATTTGGAGAAGTTGGGTACTAGTACTACTTGCTAGAGGAAAAGAATGGATTAGTTGACTAGTAATGTTCCATAGACCTTTATTCCTCATTATATTTACACCCACACTTATAGGAGTAGCTAGTGAATTGTAACGTTTTTTCCAACAAAAAGAATAAACTAACACTTGCTTTGTTTTTCTTAACAATTTAGTTTTAAACACATCATATCCAAGACAACATAAGATAAACCTTTCCTGTGTTAATACAGGAAAATACAGGGAATCAGGTCTCTGAGAGAATTTAAACATCGAAGGACATTGCTTAGTAATACTACAAGGAACCGAAAAGGCCAGGTACATTTCAACATAATTAGAAAGGTGATGCGAAAATAGTTTATATCCCGTGTCTAACTTTTAACATAATATTTTTTTGATATAATTCTATTTTCTAATAAAATTTTAAAATCTATTCAATATGTGAATATATTATATTTAATTTAACTAATTTTTCACGCATGTCTTTTTATTTTAAACGTAAATATATTATTAAAATATTAAAATAAATTTTAATTAAATTTTTAAGGAACTGACGGAGTAACTGGAGAAATTAAAATAATTAATTAAATTAGTCAAATAAATTTAATGCAGAATTATAGAGAGACAACATATAGTATGGAATATGGAGTCGCAAATTTATGTTGCGGTTGTCATGTTGACTCGTTTTCTTGGGCTGGTCCAGCAAGTCCGCCAGGACCGCACATCTACGCATTACTTGGGCCCGGGCAGTACAATTACTGCAGACCAATATTATGACCATAGTTCTTGGGCCTGGGGCTCTGGGCTAGGGCCAGTGAATGAGCTCCTCAAGACAATGATCAAATATTCAAATCTTAAAAGTACAATTAGTAGACCCCACTAAAATTATCACTCACGCACCCCGATGACATTGACGGCCGTTTTTACCCCGCCGGCGATCACTACTAAATATAGCAACACCACCTCACTTCATATCAATACATCATCAACACTCATTTATTCACCATTTCATTTTCTTTTTTCTTCAACCAAACTCACCATCTGTGCTGCAAAAAAGAAGCACCACCATCTTTCAGAATTCATTTCACACAAACCAGGTCTTCTCCTCTTATATATTTTTCTATTTGCTATTTGTGATTAATTGAGCTTATTTAATTTATTTAATGACATAATTGTGTTAGCAGATGGTGAGAATATACGTATGCAAGACAAAGAAAGCAGTGAAGATGATGATGATGATGATTTGGGTTGGCTACCTTGCTTTCCTCATGTCTTGACTGCTTCTATGTCCAATTTCCTATTTGGTTTTCACATTGGGTATCTTTTTTCCATCTTATCTTTTATTTTCGTATACGGTGGCTCCCTCCGTTCCTATTTAGTTGTCCACTTTTGTTTCGTAAATTATTTTTCGACTTTTTTTGTAAATGTATCTTGTACCTATAAATGCAAGTCTAGATATATTTTGAATACATGCTGATGCAAGCTCATGGCACATTGCTGTTCATCTATAACAATTTGTATTATTGCAAGTTAAAATGTTGAGCTTAGATTTTGATGCTTTGGGAGTAATTTGTTACAAAGGTCTGCATAGCGTCACTTAAAAAAAACACAGACTCTTTGGTGTCTGTTGCTATCAGAGTTTATGGTTTATTTGGCTGAAGGTGGTCAGTTTGATGCAGAGTGATGAATGGTCCTATTGTCGCGATTGCACATGAGCTTGGTTTTGAAGGCAATACAATTCTAGAAGGACTTGTTGTGAGCATATTTATAGCTGGTGCGTTTTTGGGAGGCATAACTTCGAGTTCCTTAGTTGACAAACTTGGTTGTCGGCGTACCCTTCAGCTTGCAACAATACCTCTTATTGTGGGTGCCATTTTGAGGTAAATTAAGCTTACATCTATGAGATATTATCCTTGCTGAGAACAGCACATATGCAGTGTATGGTATTACATTGTCGTTATTTACTCCCAAGTCCCGCCTACTTGCAATCTGTGTTTATTGCTCATCATTTAACTATAATTTTACAATCCGGTATAACTGTTGCTTGATTGCTTCCCCTCCGTTAAAACAGTTTTAAGCAACCAAAGCTGATTGCTCTATAATCATGTCCAATGATATTGATGCTTATACACTTATTGCCATGGGCTTCATATTATCTTACTCTATATTGATATTATTATTGAATCAACATCATTCCATACTCTCATATTTATAAATGAAGCACATATAGGAATCTCTAAATTAGGTGATTTCACATGAGTATATGTTCTTATGATTGTCATATTTTGACATTCTAGGTATACAATGTCTCATTCTCATGCTTAAATTGTCTTATTTGACTTTGATCGGTGAAATCATGTGATTGTGGGGCCTTCCTTTTGAAACAGTGCGCAAGCCCATGGTTTAGACGAGTTATTGTTAGGACGATTTCTTGTAGGCCTTGGTATCGGAGTAAATACTGTCCTGGTTTCGATATACATTTCAGAGGTAACCAGGTTATGCCACACTTTCATTATAGACTTATAGTGCTAAAATTTCGAGGTCTTTTATTCTTTAAGTATATACACATCCTAATCTTGATTCATAGGTGTCTCCGACAAAATATAGGGGTTCACTGGGGTCCTTATGCCAGATCGGCACATGCACTGGAATCATTGTGTCGCTCTTTCTTGGAATTTTCTCAGAGAATGATTCCAGTTGGTAAGACTTTCATTTTTTTTCCTGATTTAAAATCTAATTTTGCTCAAATTTTCTATCTAAAAACCACAACTAGGATACTTATAGTCTGTCTGCATATTTTGTTCTAAGCAAGTTCTCAGTGCATTTATATCTTCAGGTGGAGGACGATGCTCTACATCTCAAGTCTCCCTGGTTTCGCACTAGTAACTGGGATGCAGTTTGCTGTAGAAAGCCCCCGCTGGTTATGTAAAGTAAGATCACATTAGACTCTGAAATTTTTAGACCTTGCTTTCTCGTGTGTATTAGATACATACATATATGTGTATTTTTGTAGGCAGGGAGACTTGATGATGCAGAACTAGTTATCCGCAACCTCTGGGGATCATCTAAAGTTGAAAAGGCCATGGAGGAATTTCAATCAGTCATTAAGACTGATGGTGGTGATTTGCATAGCAGATGGTCAGAACTCCTAGAGGAGCCAAACTCGAAAGGTTGGAGTACAGTGGTTTGATTGGTCAAGCATAAATCATCTTTATCTTTTCTGTTATATTTTCTTGTATTATTACTGTTGCTAGTAGTATATATTTACACATGTGTTTGTTGAAAAAGAATGAAGAGTCGGTTTGGCTGCATCTCTTTTTGTAATACTCATGCCAACTGTGCTGCATATTTCATACACTGCAGTCGCGTTCATCGGAGGTGCTCTTTTCTTACTGCAGCAGTTTGCTGGCATAAATGGAGTTCTTTACTTTTCATCTTTGACTTTTCATGATGTTGGAATCACGAGCAGTGCTTTAGCGAGTCTGTGTGTTGGAGTGACCAACTTTGCAGGTTTAATATCTACTGCTCCATCCATTCTGTTATTAGAGATGCCTTGAAAATCGATAAATTTAAAGATTTTAAGATTAATTTTGGTCTTTGAGTGAGATCCTTGACTCGAGGTTAGGAAATGTGTTAATAGTCTGTAGCTACAACACTCTATCTACCTGGAATAAGTTTTTACAAGGATGATCGTGATTTTGTTTATCAACTCCGTATCTTTACATCAAAACAGACAAAAAAATTACTGGTTAAGTAGGGGAAGAGAATGCTCATATATTTTAGCCTTTTTTGCTCTCTCTATATATATTAGCTCCTTTGGTTTTGATATACTCATCACTGACTGATTTTGTTGTAGGCGCACTTGGCGCTTTATACTTGATTGACAGGCAAGGGAGGCAGAGGCTTCTCATAGGAAGTTACATGGGAATGGTAAGTGACAACAAAAAAATTATTTAAAAAAGATTGATATGCATCAAATAATGTAATCCTTGTGTTAATTACACTGCAAGAAAATGAGCAAGCTGGAGCTTGTTTATTCCTAGCCATTTAAGGAATTACATGTGTAGATTTGTTGCTGTAGGAGAAAATTCCTGATCTTTTCTTGTCTGGTATAAACTTATCCATTGAACTGGCCTTTATGCAGGCAATATCAATGTTTCTCGTGGTCTATGCTATTAGCTTTCCAATGGATGAGGTTCTGAGTCACAACCTATCGATACTGGGAACACTGATGTAAACTCTACCTGTTCTCCTAAATTATGGTTTATCATTTTTGTGCACTAATAAACTTTCGAATGATAATATATCATATGGCTATTATCTCAATCATTTTCCTTGTTTAGGTACATTTTCACCTTTGCCATTGGAGCTGGTCCAGCAACTGGTCTTATTATACCTGAACTTAGCAGCAGCAGAACACGTGGGAAGATTATGAGCTTCAGTTTCTCAGTTCACTGGGTATGTTTCATCTTTCTATAAATTAAAATAATAGACAGGCTGATACTGCGAAAAATATCAATTGTGTTCTACTGCAACTGGGGCTGTTGGATGTGTTTCCAGACAAAGATTAGTTTCAAATATGGAAGTTGGATTAAATATAATACTGAAATCTACTGTACTGTCTAGCATCTTGGTCCTTCCATGGTGAGTAAACATAAAGCAGTCATGACCTGCGAGCATTACTAAACAGGAAAGAGAAGTGCAACAAGTTCGCCTATATATCTTCCCCTCCTAGAGCCTGTTTTTTTAACTAGTGTAGTGGGATACACCGGGTATGTTTGATTTGGTTCAACAAATGTACTTGTAGGTGGTACTCGTATACATTATAGGTCTATAAGCCTATAATATACATGATATATGTTAATAAAACCCTGAACGCATATCACCCCTTCGGGACATGATTGTAAGCTCGCTTTCCTTGTCTTGAAAATGCAGGTTTGTAACTTTCTAATCGGTTTGTTCTTTCTTGATTTGGTGAAAACATTTGGCGTCGCCCCAGTTTATGCAAGCTTTGGCAGCGTCTCTTTGTTGGCCGCAGCATTTTCTTCTAGATATATAGTTGAAACTAAAGGACGATCCCTTGAAGAAATTGAGATGTCGCTAAATCTAAATTTCCCACCAAAAGAAAAGTGAGCTATATAAGTTTTGCTGTGATGACATTCAGATGGGGAAAAAAACCCAACATTAGATCTCCCAGTTAGTTGCCGAAGATTGACCTGAAGAAAAGTCACTAACTCGCTATTCCAGTTTTAATGTGATAGCATTCGGAATGAAAGCTGATCAGGAGAGGTACGAACCCATCACCCCTTAGATCAAGACAAGATCCCGTTTCCACTGGGGCAACTCTCACACTCCCAAGCATTTGATTTCTTGACAATTACCTTGAGGAAATGTAACAGAGATTCAATTTTTTGTCTGCTGAGAAATTCATGATTTTGTAGTTCAGTGAGGCATTGAATAAGTCGCAAGTTGAGGTACTTGCTGGTGTACCAAAAATATACACATTACAACAAACAAAAAAATTAAATAACAATAGGATAATGGTTTTCGACAGGAAGACCGGAATATCATGCTCTTTTATAGATGGCTATATTATTTTTTTACCAATTTAGTTAGAGAAAAAGCTAATATACTACATATCGAATATGCTACCTGAGGTTCGACGTAACGTCACATAATTTCAGGGATGTATAATGTATCCAAGTGGAATTATATATTTTGATAATTTTAATTTTATGGAGATTCCTGGTAAAATAGGGGAGAGTAGGTGTAGAGTCCTGAGGATATTGTTGCAAAATCTCATTAATTTGAATGAGATTTTAAATATGTTAAAATATATTAAATAATTTCATAAAATCCACTATTTTCTAAAGTTCAGTTCAACATCATTTAAATATTATAAAATTTAAATGAATTTAAATAATTCTAATTAAATATTACCAGATTTTGTAATATAATTTAAAATATTAATGAATAACCTCTTAATTCTCATACGTTTTTTAAAAATCCAAATTACCCTTAAATTTCGTAAATTAAAAATTATCTTTTAACACCTCAATTAAATACATCCTTTAAATTTTTAAAACTTTCTTGCACAGAAAGTTGGGTCACCATCAAAAGAGAAAATTGATTCAATCAGAGATTTCACGCGTTGAACTTTTTTTTTTTTCAGCTATTAACATTCGACTGACCGGAGCGGTTACGAAGAAGATCGAATAAAAATTAATGTTATGAAAATATTTAATTTAAAAAGTTGAAAACTGATTTATACAGCAACTACAAAGTAAATTGAGACTACTGTTGTTACCGTTGACATGTCACTTTCCGATTTAATACTCCTTCGGAGAAATTAATACATTGATACAGCCAATTACTTCGATGAAAAGACTTGTGGATGTAAAATCTCAAGTAATTTTGGAGTAGTATAATTCTAGTATATAATCAAATCAATTGATTGCGATCATTTGAGTATGGGGAGTAGCGGCGAGTCGTTGATGATGATGAGTGTCATCGGCGCCGGAGACGCCACAGCCGGCGACATAGAATCACCACCACCACCTCAACAACAGCGACAACGAAGTAGTCACTCACTCGAATTATCAGCAACAGCAGCTAGATCGCTTGAAGAAGGCGATTCGATAAAAAGAAACGAGAATGAAGATGATACTGATGATGATCATATTGTTCCGCTTTTGAGTCAGTCTCAGAAGCCTAAAATCAACATCTTCTCGCTCTCTTACTCTAGACCTAAATCTAACCGAGTATGTTCTCTCTCCCTCCCCTCCCTCTCTCTCTCTCTCTCTGTCTGTCTCTCTCTATATCTCTCTCTCTCTCTCCCTCCCTCTCCCTCCCTCTCTCCCTCTCCCCCCTCCCCCTCCCTCCCCCTCGCCCTCTCCCCAGTCCCCCCCCCCCCCCCATGTGTGGTGCTAATTAGTCTGCTACTGTTATTCATTGATTCTTGTATATTTTTCGGAGCTTGTTAGTGAAATGCTGTTAGTTTATGTTTTCGATTATAATCTGAGTTGTGTGTAGTGTAGTTTGAAGCAATTTTCAGTTGAGGATTTAGGTCTAGGGTTTAGGAATGTGTGATAAACCCTTAATTAGACATTACAATTAGAGAAAAGTGACACAGAAAGTGAATTTGTCATTTCGTCGTTATAAAATTTCTAAATGATATAGGTCAAGGTCTAAAGGAATTGAACAATTATTGATGTGTAAATTAAAAGGAACGAGCTCTAGTTAGACTGGTAAATCAGATGGAGGGATTTTTTGCACCAGATGTTTACAATCCAACTTAAATTCTACATCCCATCCTAGTCCCATCCTTCTCACCCAACAAACCATTATTTTATTTTGTTTTTATTTTGAACATGATTGGTCATTTGAATATATATATCAATATCCTTCACAAGTATTATCATAAAAAACATGCTATCTTTATATATGTCATATTATCTATTCTTACCCCATGATAGTTCTTTCTTCCCTCTACTTTGCTTTTCATCTTTATTCTTATATAATGTTGAGCAGGTCCTATATTGATGCCCCCAACTTGTAGCTCTTGTATTGATGCCCTCAAGATTTAAGTTTTCTATATATAACAAAATCATGGCAATCAAATTGGATTTTAAAGCAAGGAACTAATTTTGCATTCTTGTTGTTAATTAGCAGGAGCAGATCACAAGATTAGCTGAAACAGAGACGTCACTGTTTAGTTTGTCTGTAATGTGGGTATGGGGCGGTTCTAGGTATTCTGGTCTTTTGTGCGTTGCGTTGTCGTCATTTATCTACTGTCTGATGGAACTTTTTGCAGACTTATTTTCTGGTGAGTAATTTCCTTACTTTTATTTACAAAACAAAGCTATCTGATGGAGTTTCAGTCCATGTGGTTGCGGGATAGGACAAACACATGACTGGACTAACACTTATACCAGTTTAATTAGCTTAGAATTTTATGTCAATCTATTAATTAGTGTCAAAAAATCGTTGAATGATGAACTAACTTAGTTTGTGTGTGTATAAATTTTGTCGAAGTTAAGTTAAAATGGGAAGCAGGGTCTGGTTATAGTTAGTAGTAAGCCAGATGTAAGGAAATATTGTGATTTGCCGAAATTTTGGTGCAAATGCTGAATTGCTTTGTTTCTCTCTCTAAAATTTTCAAGTCTTTGGGACTTTTGTCATTAATTGAATTCCTGTAAATTTATACTCATATCTTTCATTTGTTGTGGTCATTTGCATGAATGACAGATGCTTTATTTTTCGCAAGCTGTTGTTTTTTAGCTCTAGCTTTAGGTAGTTTAATTCGTCTTCAAATATTTTCATTACCGTTATCTGTGCTGCCACAATTGTATTTACGTGCAATCTAGAATATTAACCCCTTGTGTGGAGTAAGTCTTACGATCAATGTTGCAATTTTAAGAATGTATTTGTACATTTTTTTAATTAATATTTTCTTTGGATTCTACATTCTTCTATCTGTTAATTGTACTCCTTGTTTTCAATTGACAGTGCAACCTATTCCTCTATTTGAGATAGCATTCGCGAGGTGTACAGTAATGGCCATAATATCATTTGTTTGGTTGAAGAAAAGTGGATATCCAGTATTTGGACCAGCAAATGTCAGGAAACTTCTTGTATCAAGAGCTGTTGTTGGTTACATTTCATTGATGAGTTTTATTTACTGGTCAGTGTTAAATAAACTGGTTGAAGACGTTTTTTCGTTGCTTTACACATCTCCCACATGTTTACCATCTGATACGCATCTTTAAAATGCGTTTTACCCCCACCGGCCTTTTCCTACTATTTTATGATTTACATTCTTGATATATATTTAAATTTATAAGAATGTCCCCTTTCCATGCTGTGGTATATTCGTGCTTAATTTATTTGAAATGTTATATTTTGGAAATGTATTTAATACACTTTACATGACTATAATTCTTGTACTTCTGATAATTAACTTGAATGTAAACTTGTATATCCACTGTATGTTGGGATAATTTTCATATGGCTGGATTGTTGAAGCAATTGTTGAAATTGTTGTTTATGAAGGAGGATAGAGAAATATATCATAAGCAGGGGTGGGGGGAGGTATTTTGTCGTTTTAAATTTACCATTTGCAAGAACGAAGACATGGATATCGAGTTAAACCTCCAACATTCTATTTTTTGCCGATTTGGTAATGATGTAGTAAATAGTGCTCCTTTCTCAACTCATTAATTTCCCATTTCACATTGTTAGTAGTAACAAGAAACCTGGAACCATACATTTTTGTCAAAATGAAAAACGAGTATCATATTTTCCTTTGTATAGTCCCGGGTCATATTACCACATCTAGTTCATATATTCACCTTGAAGATTAGTACTGGATTTGCTTTCGCATAGGGGCGGAAGCGAAGCGAATATCAAATAAGTGCATTTTAAGAAATCTCCTCCCCTTCTCATGCTTTACATGGAAAAGTTCTCCTCAATGTTGTGTACATGAAGCAACTGGGCCTGAAACTTATAAAAGGCAGATGCACTTGTTGCAACTGGGCCTGAAACTTAAAAAAGGCAGATGCACTTGTTGCAAAGCACATCTGATTGTTGAAAGTTGGCATAAATATTGCGACAGGATAGAATTACTAAATTAGAGGCACGGGTGCATGTGATAGTGTACTTGAACTAATTTTGTACTAAATTTAAAACTTTTGGTGATATATGTGTCAAAGAAATTTATCAGCATATTCTGGACATATATAAGATCTGCTAATGAATTAAAATGTTGTTTAACTTGCCAAAAGGAAAGACAGATGGGTAGTGCATTAGTTAGAGGTTCATCAGTGATGTTTTTGTTCTTACTTGCTAAATACCCTGAGATGCTTTTTAAGAGGATTTTTTTCTGGCGGTTTGGAGCTTAACATAATTCTAATATTGTTTTATCTTGCAATTGTTTTATTCAGCATGCAAAGGTTACCTCTATCACAGGCTATTGTTTTGAGCTTCACAACTCCAATAATGGCATCAGTTGCTGCAAGATTCATTTTGCATGAAAAGATCAAAATTGCTGAATTAGGAGGTATGCTAATTTGTGTTTAGTTGCATAATAATAATTATAAAAAATGCCTAGTAAAGACTAAAGAGTGGGCAATTTATATCTTGACTGTAGTGGTCAAAGCTGTCTTGATTTTGGTAGGTGAAAGTATATATTATTGGCTTTCTTCTACACAAGAGTAGAAGAGCGTTTGGTGTATACTGTATGCTCGCTAATAGTCAAATTGCGTCAGTTTTCATAAATAATAATGCATGCTATGTGAATTACTGTGTCGGTACTTTTCTGAATATATGCTTTGAACTGTGGTAGCAGTAGAAAGCCAGAAACTAGTGCTATTAAGGCTTATGATATATATGTTTCTGCTAGTACATTGAGAGGCTTGTAGATAGAGGGTGCATATAATTGGTTTGCTTTTACCAAAATGTAAAGAAGAAATTTGACTAGAGCCGGCTATTAACATGTGAAGTGGAGCATTTGCACAGGGCCTCAGATTTTAAGGGCCCCAAATTTGATAAAAAAAACACTATGTATATTATATATAGTACTCATACTCACTTAATTTAATTAAATAAATTGTTTGTTTGTTTGTTTGTTTTTTTATTTATCTTCATATTTTTAACTTTTGTATAAAAAATTATGTAAATATCTAATAAGAATTTAATGCTCATTAGCCATTAAAATTTAACTTATCTAGTCTTCTTTTACAATTTATAAATTATAATTTAATATATGTTTGTAATTAATTTCATATTAAATAACGTAAATAGTGACATATACAATATAATATTACTTATTTGTTAAAGTAGATTATTCAATATAACATTGTTCTTATTGATTTTTATATTAATATAAATAACGTTACTTTTATATAATTTATTATTTATGATTTATAACAAAATAAATTTATATAAAAATACAATTTTATATTTTCCGGGGCCTCACTTTTATATTTGAACAGGGCATCCCAGAATGATTAGCTGGCCCTGAATTTGAAAATGTCTCCGCAACAACAAGCATATGACTTTGCAAGGACCAAAATGATTATATATCATAAGAGTATAGATATATAGTCAATATTAAATTTACAGTTATAAAATTGATAATTTCCAGAGTTATATACTTGTGGCTATCATGTATGCCTGATTTTTCATTAAATTTAATAAATACAAGAATTATTATATTATTTTTTTCTGGATTTGGATCTTTTATATGTACATTATAAAATAATGTGTGGTTGAAAATTATAATTTTAAAGTTTTCATGACTTTTCAATTAAATTAAATATTAGAAAATATATTGCTCGATAAAGTAATGTGTTTATGATATTTTTGTGTAAAACTGTGTGGATGGATACGACTTCACCCATTCTTAAAAACGTTTAATGTGTGGTAAATTTATTAATGAGAAATCTATACTTAATAAATTAATTGAAGATATTCGAAGTGGTGAAACTAGAAGACAAATTTGATTCTACGGGTGAAACCAAATTTGGTATAATGAGATACCATTAAAAAGGGAGTTATGTTTTGAAAGCGGGTATGGATTTGGCTACTTATTGGTCTAGCAGATATCTTTAAGCAAAATTCTCCGTATAGCCCTATGTGAATACATACTCTTTCTCACAAAACCCCCAAGTCTGAGAGGTCAAGATTCTGTCATGGAACACGTTTTTTTTTTTTGCTATCCAAAAATAACTTCATAATATGATAGTCTTGTTTTTTTTTTTTTGGTTGCAAGGTTGCTGCATCTTCGTATAAACTATATTGTAATCTTGCTTTGACTGCAGACCTCAATTCAAAGATGTTTGGTTTTCTTGAGATGTATTCACTTACTTAAATATTTTATATATAAGTAACCTCTTTGATTTCCAAATTGAAAATTCATATGTTTTGCACTTTCAGGTCTTGCTTGTAGTTTCTTTGGCGTGCTCTTCATTTTCCACTCAATGTTTATCGCACAAGGTATAGAAGTGAGTTGGTAAAACTTCCTCTGCTAGTAATCCAAAAAAAATATTCCCATTTATTACGACATCTTATAATTTGACATAAAATATCCCAACCCAGAGTGTGGTGTTTAACCCTCTTCTTCTTTTTCTTTTTATGCTTTATTCTTGTTTAACATGTACATGTTATTGTGGTTGTGTTCTGTGATATTCTTCTTGAATTATTCTCTAGCTGAAGTAAGATTTTAAAGGTTTCAAGTCTGCATGTGATGCATTTTCTTACACAGTATTTTGTTTGAGAGATGATACTATATATGTACACAAAGGACGTTCGGGCATATAGTGACATACTGATGTGTCTTTCACCCACTTGCGACATAGTATACTTGCGTATAAAATCTTATTAACCTATTTTACTTGATTAAATAATTAGAACTGCGCAACTACGTAATTCCTTGTTAATTTGTTATTGTCAATTTAGTCATTAATTCAGCCTTTTGGCCTATTAAGTGCAATTGATATTAACATTGTGTCATAAAGTAAGTGTATGAACTATGAACTAAAAGCTTCAGTTGATAGTAGGTGCTCTTTCTGTTTCTTACTTTCACATGTTACATTTTTAATATTTCATAAGCAAATTGACATAATTCCTTGGCTTTGTACTATTGTACTTGCTTCTCTAGTTTACAGTTACTTGCTCGAACATCCTTTTGCCCTACACAAGCTATTATGTTCTTCCCCTTTTCTAAGTATTGATTGCAGAGGCCCCGCCTCTATTGTTGCCGAGATAATAGCCTACTTCTTTTAATGATAGTTCTATTCCGGAAGTGTTTGGAATATTTGAAGATGGCATTGGGATGATTCTCTACCTTCTTAAATCTTTTAAATTTTCTCGACAGCAATTTCTGGAGATAGTAGAAGGAAAATTCAATAATTGTATCCCTTTGACGCTATATTGCGCGTGTTCATGTTTTCATTTTCTAAAACACCATAATAACTTGAACTACAGAGTGGACATTGTTGCCAAATATTATATTGCCTTTCACAATAAAATGAACATTGTACTTTACGTAATGCTGTGTGCATGATTAAATCTTTTCGTGGCACCCCTGCAGGTGGGATGGTAAAAGTTGGGCAAGCAAGTGATTCAATTGTACGAGAAACTGATCAGACTTATGGACTTGTAATTGGTTTGTTTTCGTCTGTACTTGGTGGTATTAGCTACTGCCTTGTCCGTGCCGGAGCAAAGGCATCTGATCAACCTGTGTAAGATCACTTGTTGAATTCAGGTCTCTTGTGATTAATAAATTTTAGATAGCAACTACGGAGTTCTTCATAAAGAATTGCTAGATTTTAGTGTCAAAATTGATGTCTAATAATTTTATATACAACTTTAATAGCTTGTTTTTGTAAATTACAATCCGAATGCTTTCATCGTAATGTTTTAAGTGTTAGCAACGACGATTCCAGGACACTTTAATAGCAGTTGACAATTCTCATTCGTTTTCTATCTTCAGATTGACAGTGTTTTCTTTTGCTGTATTTGCTAGTCCTTCGGCAGCAATATGTACATTTGCCTTCCAAGTAAGATCAGTCAGTTCTTTTGTTCAGATATGATACATCTTATTCTTTGCCTTTCTTCTTTGTTTTCTGGTGATGTATACTTTGTTTGTGAAAGACCTTGACCTGTGATTTACTTCATGTCCTGTGTTCTCATGGTTGAACTTATCATTCACTTGTGTTACTTTTCCAGTGGAATTATTCTGTATTAGATTATTTTTGTCGATTATGTTGCCTGAGCTATTTAAGGTTATCCTTTGCATAGAGCTACTGGGAATGTATCATTAAGTCACAAGTCACAAGTCACTCGTTAATGAATTTGCAATTGTATGTTTGATACTTTTGGTGTAGGGGACATATTTTCTAAATATAATTACAACAAATATTGGCAATAGGAAGTTTACTTTGGCAGTGTCAGATGTTCTATTTAAAACTTCATATTGTGGGGCAATAAAGACTAAAGATGCGCATAAGAAGTGTTATGACTTTTTTTTGGGTCAGAAAAGTGTTATGACATGAAAATGCTTGTAGTGGCCATTTAATGTCTTTGATCTATATTAATTAAATCAAACAGATTATACAGTTAATGAACGTGTTGTTCATATACATCTTCCTGGTAATTTGCTTATTTTGGTGCTTGCTATGTATATGACAAACCAATGAGTTTCCTTTGGTGGATTTATTTTTTTCTCCTAGTCTTTCCAGAAATTTCAAAAAGGAAGTACCTACTTATCAAGAGTGCCAAAGTAGGCACTTTACTGAAATGAGTTTTTATCTTTTAAGCTAAGCTCAAACAAACACCTCCATACTTTTACTGGAAAATGAGTGCTTGTTTTTGGGATTAGCTGAAACCAACACCCCCTATGTATGTAAATTAAATGCTGGAACATGTGTTGGCGGTGTAAAATAAGTTAATTCCATAAAAGAAAAGGTTGGAGGATGTCTTTAAGTTATATAGTGCTCTGATTTATGCTCACTTCATCACTCCGTCGGTGCAGGAATTTGTGATGCCCGGTTTTTATTCTTTCATCCTTATGGTTATAATGGGTTTACTGGCATTATTCGCGGAGGTGATGTTCTAACCCCTTCTATATTTATGCATGTTTTTCATGATGGTGCAATAAATATAGGTTAAATATTTTTTGGAAAATGCTAGGTACCCCAATAAGTGTTCCCAATTTTTTTTTCCCAATCTAGTTGGCAACCTATGATTGGTTCAACTCATACTAATAATAATGGGACCCCCTTTATGCACATCAACCACCCAATTAAAATTACCCATCTGTCTTCCATGTCATTTGGGGGAAAAAATTGGGAACAGAATTTGGGGTACGTAGCACTACTCATATTTTTTTTGTAACTTCCCTGACCATGTTCCAGAAAAATATAGACTTAAGAACCCTAACTCATGTTGCAGATTTTTTTAGCTCGAGGACTTCAATTAGAGAAAACAAGCAAGATTGCAAACGTTCAGTACCTTGAGGTATTATTTTTCGCTTGTTATGTTTTTGTTTTTTTTTGAATCAATCTCACAGACTATTATGACCTTACAACATAAAAAAAAAAAAAAATTGCAGCACCAAAGCTATGTTATGGATCTGTTTGCTTTAGTATGCTAAAGGAAATTATGATAAGTGTGGAAGTGGTGGATATACATAAGAACCACAAGAGAAGCTTACAAATCAAAAAGTTTTCAGTAAAGCAGTTAGAAAATGAACTATATCTTTAATTTTTGCACGTAGGCTGCACCTCGACAACCCACCCTATGATCAGTCTACACATATATGTCTTATAATGCTGCATCTAGTGCACTTCAATTATCAACCTCTTGTGAAGGAAGGGGTAGAATATGGACAAGTCCTCTGGTAACAACCAAGACTATAGGCCGAGCCCTGAGGTGAGGCTTCGGTTAGTATGTTTCGAGTCGTACCCATAATGGGTACAAAACTGATGACATCATGACACAATACTGGATGAAAGTGCACCAAAGAATCCCATTTGCTCTTAGATTAGTAAACTTTAGACAGGTTTTTTTAATCATGTCGGACCCAGCTGGACACTGATTTAGTCTTTAGTGATTAAACTGCGGTTAAGTTTAACAATTTAGTTAAGACACATTTATCATTTCATCTATATTAAACTATAATAACTGGTTATAATTTGTAGTAGTTTGTTTTGATATTTTTGTTCATCCTTGAATTACTCTTATCGACCTTATTTTAAAAGGTAAATAGAAAAAATATTTAAACAATGAGAGACAGACCAACGTATGTCTTATTAACTCTAACGTGTTCAATCTAAGACAAAGAGGAATTTGTCACGTGTTGTACTCCAACACAAACAAGAAGCCAAATAACATTCTATTTCCTATAAATGGAGAAATAAGAAATATGATTTAAAATTATTATTTTTTAAAGAAGAAAAAAAGTAAAACTGCCATCATTAATAGATACTAATATTAAAAAAACATTTACAGATATATGATGAAAATGTTTATTTTTTCTACTACCCTTTACAATTTATTAAAAAAAATTATAAAAGCTAAATCTCTATAATTAATCGAATAACATTTAATCAAACTATATTGATATAGAATTTTTCATACAATTGTAGACATCCAACAATACTAAAAGACTAATAAAATGATGTTAAATTAAATTACAAATAATAAAATTCTGAATTATATGTACCACGGGTTTAGGGCTAGTATATTTAATGTACTTTGTACATAATTATATGCTCAAATTTTCAATAATGCGATAAGCAAGTACCTAACTTAAAGTTGGATGTAACATGTGGTTTATATGTAGAGACTAATTGAATTATAATTGCAAGAAGTGGTCATTTCTTAAATCTGAAATATTAAAGCTAAATTGTTTCGAATTTCGAATACGCTGAATGAGTTTTATATAATGTGTTTTAATGATCTTTAATTCTAATTATTCATCAGCGTTAACCTGCAGGGGTAATTAGAAACTTCATATTTTTATTATATTTTCATAATTATAAAACCAAATAATTGAAGTTCTTTTAAATTAGTATTAATCTTAATATTGCAAAGATTGTAAGTATATGTGGATTGATATGATGAGTTACTTGAGGTTATTGGTAATTTCTTTGTGTTCAGGCTGCTCTCTCACAGATTTGGGTAATGGGTTCTTTGACAGTTGTTCCATCATTTGGTAGACTTGTTGGGTGTCTACTTATTTTGGCATCCATTTGTTCTACTTTCTTTGTTGGACCTGAAAAGGAGGTTGAATGATGCTACTCTGTATAGTTAATTTATAGTTTTGAATGAAAATTATTTGCTGCTCAAATTCTTCAGCAATTTACAGAACTGGCGCCACATTCTCTCTTTTTCCCTTTCAATTTGTAGTATATTACTTTGTTGTAGGTCAGATTGAAATATTAGTCTAGTGAGGGTGAGAATCTGAACCTCAAGGGTCATGAGTGGAGGTGGCACGAGTTATTCCTAACCCCAAGATTTTGGCAGATTTTGTTTTTGAATTACGATGATGCTCGGCCAAATTAGGAAACTCTGAGACCATCAAATAGCTTTGAATAACAAGGATTATAACAAGAACAGTACTAGTGAAGCCAATACCCGCTAATACAAGAGCTTATAAGCAAAGTGAAAAAGTAAAGACTAGAGTTCCGGCAAACAAGAAACAGCTAATATAACATAAATCAGTAACAGCGGGAGAGGAGGCAGTCCCCCCTGTTTGGTGCAACATCGCATCAATCTCATCCCCATCCTCCATTTCCAGCTGCAACACAAAAACACACAAAGATATTACTATTAGACAAATCTCTCGAGGACTCACATCACTTGAATTCAGTAACAAAAATGTTCCTGGGTGGGTACCTCATCGGGAGTCTGCTCGGCACGGAGACGACGGCCATCGAATAAAAAGGCGATGGAGGCGATGTCAACAGATTGGCGATCACAATAAGCATTCATTAACTTCTTCAGTTGTGTACTCCTTTTTATCCTGAAAAACACTTCATTGCCATCCTGAAATCATTCATTTACAAAACCAACCTCACCCATCCATTATGCACAAAACATCATACTATTGTACGTAGGAGTGATCTTCCTTTAAAAATATTTTTAAAAAAAATCGTCATAATAATAGTAAATTTCTAAGATTATCATTTTAGGATAAAGTCATGAACAAATAAATACACACCGATACACTGAGATATGAACTACCTGGACCTTAACCTTGAGATTAATGTGATCTCCATCTGGCTTCCTGTCTTCATCTACTCCACCTTGTTGACTCATTTTTCTTTTTCAGTTGAGAATTATGTGGACAACGCAGAGAAATGTGTACGTGTATTTAACTATTTACATCTGTTAAAAAAAAAACTATTTACAGAAAAAACGGCTCTAGGATTAGCTTTAAAACCACGCTGACTATTTTTGTCACTTTCATTTGTCCCTTTTCGTTTTTCCATTCGATATCTGTTTTATCTGGATAGGGACCGGTCCCTCCTTATCCTCATCTTTAAGTATTTTTACCATAATTCTCGCTTTCCAGTTCGTTTTTCCATTCGGTTTCTGTTTTATCTGGATAGGGATCGGTCCCTCTTTATCCCCATCTTTAAGTATTTTTACCATAATTCTCGCTTTCCAGTCGTAGTCGTTAAGATAATCTTTTGATTTTCTTTATTTATACGTATTTTCTTACGAGTTATCGAGACTCCTTATATTTAATAAAAAAATATGAATTTATAAAAGATCACAAATAGTTATGTATTTCTCTTCCCTCTCTATTCTATCATCACAATTTCAGGATTAAATTCTTTTGTAATCCCTCGGCTACGAGTTATTCAATCAAAACAAATTATGTTACGAATTTCAGGCGCTAACCAGCTTTATTGGTTTTTAATATTTAATTCGTAAAATAAATCGAAGTACATTATGAAAATTAACGGACTAGAGAAAAGAAGGGTACGAGTCCCGGTGACTCGTATGAGGTAATGAGGGAGTCAAGGAGAAGCCCCCATCTCATTCCCCAACAAAAAAATTCTCCATTTTTCAACTGCACTTTCTCCTCTTTCTCTCAATCAAAACCTCACTTGAAAGATAATTAAACACACTAATTCTTAATCATAAGCGTTTTCACAATAATACAGCTGATCATAAACATTAAAGGTGTGTGAGAAACACATTTGCATTACAAAATCTACAATGCCGAGCACCCTTACAAAGGCAATTGGAGCAGTAAAGGATCAAACTAGCATAAGTCTCGCCAAGGTTGCTAGCAGCACAAGCCTTGAGATTGCCATCCTTAAGGCCACCACCCATGACAATGTCCCTGTCGACGAACGTTACGTTTATGAAATCGTCCACCTCGTCTCGTCTCATAAAATGTACGCGAGATCATGTGCTAGAGCCATTGGCAAGAGGATTGGGCGCACGAGGAATTGGATCGTGGCATTAAAATCATTGTTGCTAGTTCTAAGGATATTTCAGGACGGTGATCCTTATTTTCCTAGAGAAGTCCTCCATGCTATGAGACGAGGAGCGAAAATTCTCAACCTTCATAGCTTTCGTGATGATTCCAACTCAAGGCCGTGGGACTACACCACATTTGTGCGCATGTTTGCTCTTTATCTAGATGAGCGGTTGAATTGTTTTCTCACGGGGAAGCTTCAGAGACGATACACGATCAAAGAGAGGGACAGAAATGGACGTAGGGGACAGCAGAGGCGTATTGAGGTTGTTAATGAAATGAAACCTCCAGTGCTGCTCGACAGGATCACAAATTGGCAGAGATTGCTCGACAGAGCCATTGGCACGAGGCCAACCGGTGTAGCCAGTACCAACAGATTGATCTTGATATCTCTTTATGCAGTTGTGGAAGAGAGTTTTGATCTTTACCGCGACATCTCTGAGAAACTTGCTCTTCTTCTTGATGGTTTCTTTCATTTGCAGTACCATTTGTGTGTTGGTGCTTTTGAAGCTTGTGTTAGGGCCTCGAAACAAAACGAAGTGCTTAGACAATTCTATTCTTACTGTCTGAGTTTAGGTGTAGGAAGATCATTTGAATACCCTAGCATTCAACCTATATCCCAAGAGCTGATCGATACGTTACAAGAGTACTTGAAAGACCAATCTTCTTTTCCGGCAGTTTCAAAATCTCCACAAAAAAGTCTAGCTCTCCCACCAGCACCACCATCAAACTCATCACGACGTGGAAGCTATGAAGGCTCCGATGGACAGTCCGAGTTCTCTGAATTCTCCCCTGCTAAGTATTCTAAAAGAGGTTCAAAATCTAAATCGCGTTATACATTAGAAGATCTACTAAATGCTACAGATACAGGTGTAAGACATGGGATATCCATAGACTTGGAGGCTTATAATACTGATCAACCTGACAATCGTAGTGAACAATATCACAATCGAAGGACAAGTGATGCTCGTTCGACTCAGTCATTACCCGCCTTAGAGCCAATGGCGGATTTATTATCCTTCGATGATTGGCCTGAGCAAACACAAGAAGCTCCATCAAAGCAAGAACAATCACAATCTCTTTTCGTAACTGGTTGGGAGGTAGTCCTTGCGGAACCTGCACAAGAACCATCTACTCAAGCGGAACCAAACCAATCAAACAGCTTTAACACCATCCCGGGACAAGAACAAAGAGGGCAAGAAACAAGTTCAGGAGATAACTGGGAGCTTGTGCTAGAAGAAACTAAGGGAAATCTGTATAATCAGTCAGCAGCATTGCCAAAATACACCACCACACAACAAAATCAGACATCATCACAGCTACAGCCTCACAAATCAGGCACCTTCGACCCCTTCTCCGAGCCTGAACGCCCAAACAGGCCAGAAACAAGTTCAGGACAGGGCTGGGAGCTCGTCCTTGCAGACACTGCAACACAAACACCGCAACAACAACAAGATTTCACCTCATCAATAAACAACTTGTATGATCAACCAGCACCGTCTTCAACAAGTACTTATAATCCATTTCTGGAAGAACCGGGGGAATTAGCTATAGTACCTAGTGTTGCGTATCCAACTGCAGCCAATGCTGGTAGTCTTGGAGGTTTCGAGCCAGAATTCCAGACAAATAAAGCATTTTCAGCAGCGCCTACATTTCAAGCAACTCCAGCGCCTACATTTCAAGCAGCAACATCAACATATTCTACTCAAGATTCAAACGAGAATGATCCTTTCTCTAATCAAATGTTCAGAGGTTCCATTAGCCAACAGAACTTGTTGAGTGAGCAACAGTTATGGTTGCAGCAACAAAACGAGATCATGGCAAAACATACGGCTTAGCTAATTCACAACATAGTTTAGTATTGTAATTATATTATCCTAATTTTTGTTAGTGTTAATTTTTGTGGTATCAGTCTTTGCCATAATTTTTGTGGTATCAGTCTTTGCCAAAATTTTTGTGATGAATCGATTTATTATTCAATCTTCGATAAGAACTGAGAAATAATTAAATCAAACAGACCGTTTAACTTAAAACATGTACAGTATGAGATTTAGCCGTTTAAAATCATAGACTGTTATTTTAAATTTATCCAAACATGTCGAAGTCAACTGGGCCAGCCCACAGTTTCTGCGGACTTGTAGCATTTTAGACTTTTAGTCTCCTACTTGGACCAGCCTAACATAGAAGAAGAAAATCAAACGTAGACGTAGACACGACTGCAAGGTCGGCCCATAAACTGTTTTTCCGGTAAAACTAAAAGAGCTAAAGAAAATAAATCCGGCACTTTTTTTTTTTTTTTGAAACTATAAATCCGGCACTTAATAGATTAAAAAAAATATTTCTTAGAAGTAAAAATGTTTTATAAATTTTTGTCTACAAATTAAAGTGCAAAACATCCCTTTCAAACGGTTACAGTGATTCAGCTAATTCAAATAATCATAAAACTAAGCCAAACAATATAGAAACCGATTTGACAAAAACAAGAATCAAATTCAGAAATTGATAACTTCATATCACCAAGTATTCTAAGTCAAATATATTCAACATCCTTAAAAATAAGTAACTTTCGGATGAATATATATTTGAAACACAATACTAACTTTCTTATACAAACTGAATATTTTCAAGAATTCAACTCTGAATATTTTTGTTTCAAAATTCATGTGTTAAACATGACATGTAATGTAACGTCGCTGATCAAAACTGCTTTATTTTGTAACAAGAGAAACTTTTTGTAGAATGTTCAAACAAGGGAAATTTAAAAAAATACAAATATATAGATTGAAACGCAATCATAATGACGAGAGAAAGAAATCACGTGTTAATATCATAAAACGACTGCTTGCTTATAATAGAAAGGTTCAAGAGTCCTGACCACGAATGCCTAATTATCAACATCATCATTGATTATAAAACTGACCCCTAAAGATTTTTATTCAAATCGAATGGTACTAATTCTGACTTTTGACTCATTATTTGTCTTGTATTCTTTTCTCTAAAATAAATAAATTAATAATCACATAAATCTAAATCCTAAAGTTAGAAGTTAGATAAGGTTTAAGTAAATTTATTGTTTTAGTTTTTGAGTTTTGATTAAAAATTAATAAAAAAAAATTGGTGCACATTTTCTAATGCTAATTCACTAATAATTAAAAGAAAAGAAGTGTGGAATCCAACTCAAACTCCTTTCCTAGAAAATGCTAAAATATGTCATTATCATTTTAAACCCAGGTGTGCACATCCATCAGTTGGTTCGAGTAATAAAGACTTTGGTTTGATCAATTTACAGAAGACCATGAAAGTTCTTGCAACTACTCTAAGTGATAGGACCAGATTCCAAGTTGGTGTGGGAGGATAAAAAAAGTACAACAAATCAAGTAGAGAAATGCATGTTTGATTGTTTTTCTGAACCCGGACTTAGTAGTTAGTTAGTACTGATGGGAGAGGGGAGTCTGTTTTGCTTTCAGGGCTGAACATATACAGAGACAAACATACATGGAATTGAATTAGCACCAAGGCGAAGAGAAATAAATGAAAAATGACTAAGCTTCCGTGACAAAAAGAAGTATATATGGGGAGACTTAAAAAATATAAACAATGAGAAAGAATATGAAAAATGAGTAAGATTTGAGGTGGTGTGTGATATTTAATATATAGAAGGAATGTATCTAAGAAATGTAAAGTAATTAAGGCAGCAAAAATGTCATTTCAAATTTAGTTGATAATATATTTTTGGTTTAACTCATACTCTTAATAATGAGATTTTATGTATACACCGATCATTCAATTAAAATTAACCGTTATTTTAGAAAAAGTTAGAAAACAAATAAGATGATAATTATAATAAAATAATATAAGATCAAAATAATTAGTCGATCCTAACAAGTAAAAGTCAGAAACGATCCACCTAAGGTCAACATTACGAAAAGAAGATTAAAAATTTCATACTAGTACTTGATTAACATAAACAAAATACAAATAGGACTAAAATTTTACCACTAGTCGATCACTAAAACAAATCCAAATGGGATTAAACATTTATAACTTCAAAGCAGCCGCCGCCTTCAAAATTTGATAAACCAAAAACCTATAATGCACATGCATATATTCTCGCAATTTAGCATCAATTCAAAGCAAGATGAGTTCCACTTATATACGAATATTAGTTTATAAAACAAAACAAGAACAAAAGACCAACCATGTTAACTATGCCGATTTTCAAAGTTAATTAGAGAATAAAACGATTAAATTGGACAGGGAATATGTATATCATGTGACCTATTGGCCTATTGAATTGATTCAATCATAAATAGAATTTAACAACATGCTTTCTTCATATTCATTTCCACTTTTCCAGCATATCTAAGAATTTTTTTTTTTGTGGGTTCTGATTTTAGGGCATATATATTATGTTTGTGCATGCATGTATGTAGTTTAGTGCGGGAGAGTTGTAGGTTCCAATAATTAAAATGTCTACCACTAGATACTACCGGGAAACACAGTACATGTGGGAGTCAATTTGAGGACCCTCATTTTCAAGTTACTTTTATGACTTCAAAGTGGACACTTATCTGTATGATTCAACTATTCAATTCATGCAGACGCTCCTCTTCTGTGGATTGTGATGAGTAGCATGTCCACAACAATCTCATTGTAGCCGGTTTTTGAGCTTATTATTAGTCATCGGCGGAAAATAGTCAAGCTCAACAAGTTAAAACTTATCACTACAAGAAAAATCGCTATTTTCGACCGTCAAGATCTGATCGAAATTAGCCGCAATTTGAGTATGTTAGTTATGGGTCCGACGGAACTAGAAATTAATGTAGGGGGAGCGCCGTATAAAAAACACAATAACATAATAGGTCTAATGGTATACACGCTTTGTCTTTTGAAAAAATGTCTAATGCTTATTTACATGAAATTAGCCATTATTTTAAAAGATAAAAATCTGTCCACCATTTTAGAAAAATAAAAAGAAATTAACAAATGCTATTATTTTAAAATATAAAAATTAAAAATGACCACCAATTTATGAATTTGAAAGTTTGATCATTTTTAAAAATTCAGTGTAAAATATTTATAACCTAGTTGGGATTCACTTGGATTTCAATGGATACGATCAAATGTCATATCTGTATTTAATTTCATTTGAAATTCAAGATATTGAAATACTAGTATAAATTGAAAATTTTAAATGACACATCAAATCTTAATTTTTAATTTCCAAACACAATCTTAATTTTTAATTGCTGTAGTATGAACCTAATCCGGATATGACAGCATCAGTTATGTGCGGGTGTAAACGAGAGAGCAATCCCTTTCTCTTTTCAAACCGACCATTTGGCAACATATGTAAGGTACACTGTTTTGATTTGAAGATGATGTGTGCATGCAGTGTTTTGAAATTGTGGGTTTCCTAGAACAAGAGGATGGATAATCACAACACAAGAAAGAAAAAAGCGAGATAAAAAGTAGAAAATAAAAGGAAATCTAAGCACCCCTCAACAAATAGAATGAAACTGACCTTGCCGTGCTTGTGTTAGATTTGCTGTATAAAAAGATTAAATTCCTTATTCTCTTCTGCGCGCCTGTTGATGATGCCCCCCTCCACTTCTACTGCATGGGACCAGATCTGCTTCATATATAAACTAATAATAATTTTAAATATACCTACTTTAAAATTTGGTCTTGTAGCTAGCTAGTGATAAAGTTTCAGTTGCCCCCACTGCAATAAGTTTTTTGAGTGCGACCTTCTAAAAGGAAGAAAAGAACATAAAATAATGACCCTCTGAAACTGCAATTTGAAGAAAATTTCCTCGACAGATTTGTTTTATCATGTTAGTAGCATCTCCTACGCTAGAGAATACTTGCATGTTAAACATAAAATAGAAGTACTAATGTAAAATTAAAAAACGACATTCCCTATTATAAAAAATATAATCATCACTCGTTTGGCTAACCAGGATTAAAATTTCACATAATCTTTTATCAAATAATAATATGCGTTCAATTCATAATAATTAGAAATTAATAAAATCATTACTATAATTTAGTCAATATCATATGAGTGTAATTTTTTACAAATTTGATAAATTGTATATAATACATATTATATTTTTTTTTTTGTCAGGCATATTATATACTCCCTCTGTCCCCCTGAGTAGTATACATTGGGGGACGGAAACGCGGCACGGACTTTAATGCTCCTGTAAAGTGTAGTTGTGTAATTTATTTTTTAAATTTTTCTTTTTCTGAATTAAAGTTTGAATGTTATATTTTTATTCAGAAAAAGAAAATCTCAAAAATAAGTTACGGAACCATATTTTATAAGAGCATTGAAATGCGTGTCAAGCAGTTGAAAAGAAACGTATACAATTAAATGGGACAGAGGAAGTATTATTTAGTTAACTACTATTCAATAAATTTTATTTAATATATATTATATAAAAATTAAAGCTTAATTATATTAATTTTAGAAATATCAAATTACATTAAATTAATTCACCATATCTAAATTACTTATACAAAAATAGAAGATAAAAACTTAGTCATTACTCCCTCTATTTTTTAATATTTGACATTTTGACTTTGCGCACGTACTTTTAAGTGTTTTGACCAAGTAGTTAGAAATATTATTTTTAAAATTTTATTATTTTGAATAAAAAATATATAATCAAAATTTTATTTTACAAAAAAGATGAATAAAAATAATAATTTTTACTATCCGGTCAACTCATCTAAACATGTGTGACAAAAGTCAAAACATCAAATAATTAAAAATAAAGGGAGTATAATAATTTGAAAGAATTTAAGGAATTTGGGACACTTATAAAGCATTTAAACTTTTCTTTATATCATTGTTATACTGATACAATTATTATTATAAAGATAATACAAATTTTAATATATTTTTTCTCCTTATTTATGAAAGTAATATTTATTTTAAAATTAAAAATTGAAACAAAACTCGAATATAAACTCAAAAGCTTCCTTCTTTTCTCGTGGAAACTCTGCACTAGTCATAGTCAAACTTAACCGTTTGACAAGTATTTATAGCACTATGAATATAGTATCTTATAATTTTCATGAGTTTTCCATATTATAACATCCGCTATTTATGAAGTTTTTGGTACAATCCCTTAAATATGTTTAATTGTCCTGTATTTTATTAACTCAATACATTTATTTATAATAAATCTTTGAGAAATTATAGAAAATATTGTAATTTTTTTAATGTTTTTTTATAACTTTTATAATTTCTAAATTAATGGAAAATACAGCTTATGATTGAAAATAATTAGATTCCTCCTTTTCTATGCGATACCCAGTCAAACGTCATTATTTCTCTCGAAAAAGTGAAGTTCTACAATTGGCTGTTTTAGTTGAATTTCGAAAAATCCTATTTTTATAAATTCTTTCTAAGAAAATATGTCAAAAAAGTTTAAAATTTGATATTTTTGAGAAAATTTCTAAATAATTTGATTTTTCATTATCCGCACAATATATTTATATATCTTTCCCCTACAATTAGCTCATGAAATGCAACAATTAACCAATAATATTCTCAATTATAAATAAATATATCATTGTCATAACTCATAACTAATTAATATTTTAAAATTCAGTTGATTAAAACATTTTGTTATATTCATTGTATCTATGGAACAAAGTCATTGTCCTCATTGCCTCCGAGCTCTATAAATAGGACCATAATCTTAACATTCAGTTCATAGAAAAACACAAGAGGCTCAACAATTTACACGGTAGCAAAAACAAAACAGAGAAAACAAAGAAAGATGGAGAACTTTCCAGTTATCAGCTTAGAGAAGCTGAATGGTGGAGAAAAAGCTCTTGTTATGGACCAAATCAAAGATGCTTGTGAGAACTGGGGATTCTTTGAGGTCAGTTACATATATAACAACAATCATGTTATACTTATATTTGTGTTTTGTGACTAAGTGGTGTGATGTTTTTATGTGGATTGTAGCTTGTGAACCATGGGATCTCAACTGAGCTTTTGGACACTGTGGAGAGGCTGACAAAGGAGCATTACAAGAAGTGCATGGAACAAAGGTTCAAAGAAATGGTGGAGAGCAAGGCTCTTGAGGGAGTTGAAGCTGAAGTTACTGACATGGATTGGGAGAGTACCTTTTACTTGCGCCATCTACCTCAATCCAACATTTCCGAAGTCCCTGATCTCACTGATGATCACAGGTAATTCTTTGTGCATTCAAATAATATACAGACTTAATTTAATATGATCCTGGTAAGCCCTCCTCCCAATACCTTGAGATTTTAGGAGAATTGGTCAGTTAACGACCTTGAAGTAAATATTTGGCTCCACGGCTAGATTTGAATGAATATGTGTAAATAACAGGAAAGTGATGAAGGAATTTGCTGGAAAGCTAGAGACACTAGCAGAGGAGCTATTGGATTTGTTCTGTGAGAATCTGGGGCTGGAGAAAGGCTACCTTACCAAGGCCTTTCATGGGAGCAAAGGCCCGAACTTTGGGACAAAGGTGAGTAACTACCCACCTTGTCCTAAACCAGACCTGATCAAGGGGCTGAGGGCTCATACTGATGCTGGTGGCATCATCTTGCTCTTCCAAGACGACAAGGTCAGCGGTCTCCAGCTACTCAAGGATGGCGAATGGGTTGATGTTCCTCCAATGCGCCATTCCATTGTTATCAACCTCGGTGATCAGCTTGAGGTACACACAAATTCACATCTCTCTGATCTTTACAAGATTATTATCTCTGTACTCACTACTCATCAATTTTTGTTACAAAACTCCTCTAAATTTTTTTAAAATACCAAAGTGCACTACCGACACTGTCCCATTCCCCTGTACTCACCGACACATATGATTTTATCACGACATGATACAGGTCATCACAAATGGCAAATACAAGAGTGTGCTTCACCGCGTGATAGCTCAAACGGATGGCCACCGGATGTCCATTGCCTCATTTTACAACCCTGGAAACGA
Source organism: Daucus carota subsp. sativus (assembly GCF_001625215.2). Taxonomy (NCBI): domain Eukaryota; kingdom Viridiplantae; phylum Streptophyta; class Magnoliopsida; order Apiales; family Apiaceae; genus Daucus; species Daucus carota. The sequence goes on along the minus strand of NC_030385.2, from coordinate 42,881,031 downwards.
TGCTGTGATCTATCCAGCTGAAACACTGGTGGAGAAAGAAGCAGATGAGAAGGAAGTGTACCCGAAATTCGTGTTCGATGACTACATGAAACTCTATGCTGGGCTCAAGTTTCAGGCGAAAGAGCCAAGATTTGAAGCCATGAAAACCGTGGGAGCAACTGCTAATCTGCCCCCTGCAGCTGCAACAGTTATGTAATCTCAAAATGTGTTGATGCCACATGTATTAGTACTCTGCGAGTCTATTTTTAATATAAATAAAGTTACACGAAATATATTAGCAATCTTGCTGGTTCAATTTAGCTGAGGATTATAGTCAATACCATTGAAGTATACAGGTTCAATTTAGCTGAGGATTATAGTCATAGCTCAACTCGATGAAAACTGGATGTCTTTTGTTTTGTTTTACAACCTGTGAAATTGATGGTCTTATCCGCCCAGCAGAAGCCTTGGTGGAGAAAGAAAGCACATGAATAGGAAATGCGCCGAAGTTTCAGTTAGATGACTACATGAAGTTCTGTGGTGGCCTCAAGTTTGAGACCATGGAACTTCCAAGGCCATTAAAGCAGTGGGAGATATTTTAAATATCTGCCTAAATGCCTTGTATGTTTGTAGGGTGATCAAGAGTAGAATTAGTATACTATTTTTCAAAGTGTGTTACAATATAATGATCTGTTCTAAACTGCATATTCTCCTTTGTATAAATGACTCGAATTTGGTTATCTATAAAGAACGAGCCTAATTATTGACTGTACTATACTAACTAAAATATGCTTTCAAAATCTCGTATCAACTTTGATACATTCTCTGTGTTGACTTTCTAAATTCTGACAACCATGCGTCAGGTAGAATCGGCAAATGGGGGAAAGAAACTTATTCGCTATGATCTTCCTAACAGGCGGAATGAAAAATACAAAACTGGACATCCAGAGTTATTGCACAACACTACGATAATCGATTCTCCGTAAAGACTAGAGACCCTGAAAAACCAAGACAAAACTGCTATTTGTCCTCTGATGGGAAAGAATGTGTCCTTCCTTCACAACTGAAAATAATATCATCAACATTTACAGGTCAGTATAGTCCAAAGTAGGTGTAAATGAGCTTTCCACTTATTAAAAAAGCAAAATTTTTCAATGTGGATATTTTTACCTCTTCAAAAATGAGCATGTGATAGGTAGATGCTTAAATGCAGAAACATCAAAAAGTTCCATGAACCTCTGATCAGAAACTCTAGCTTTGGCAGCTGCAAAGCGCTGATATTCATCGAAGACAGAAGTCAGGCACCATCGCTGCACTTTCCTCAAGCATCCGACAACACAACCTGTTCGGTGCTGAAAAACAAAAGCACAACAAACAACTAATTAAATTAGAAATTGAGTTAAAAAAGATTTATGATGAGTTGAGGACAAATGGATGCTGCACACACCTTGCCTCGTTTACAATGAATCAATAATGGGTGATTCCTAATATCTGAAATGCCAAAGAAGAACAGATTAATTAAATAGAATCTTAGTTAAGCTAAGTACATACTCAATTTTCTTGAGACAGCATGCAAATAGATTAAAATATAATACCAAGCACAACTGTCAGAGCTTCACGAATTGCATCCTCTGGAATATTAACAAATGGCTCCTGAAAAAATGTCAAAAATCGTTATAAATGCTTACCAATAAATCATACTAGTATCTAATAAATCATAGATTCAATACAACAGATTTCCTCAAAATGACACACAAAAAGTTAAACATATGTTCACGGGATAAAATAAAACTAATTTGGATAAACTGCATTAAAGTGTAGGTAGGAAGTAAACTATTAGTGACTAATTGATAAGCACATGGCAAAGCTTCAAACCACCAGCAATAAATCATCTTGCAATTTCTTAAACTTAAGAATAAGATTTATTTTAGTTACAAAACTTCCCTGTACATAGTTTCAAGCATTTAGACCCCAAACCCATTATTATTACTCTTTGTACAAAGATTAATGTCCAGAAGTTCTGCTAGCATATCCTAGACCACATTGGACTATTTCTGATCGGCGTCAATCTACTGCCCAGAGTCAATTGTAAATTTAACTCCACCTCGATGACACAAGATTTTCACTAGTATTCTTAGAAATGTGAGTGACATTCTGATTGAACTGTACCCTCCTTTTTTAATCTTCAAAACATATCATCGACGCAAGCTATGCAATTTTGGATGATTAGTTCTTGTGACAACTGAATACCTATTTATAACATAGCGCAAGAACAAATCGTGACATTGTTCAGAAACCTAAGGTAGTTAAGATACATTATTTCAATACAAATTAGAGGCTCAAAATTTCGACACATGTATAAGCAGAAGTTCCAGCTAAATTTAATTCTACATACATCACTAATTGAAAAGAAGACAACCCATGATCACCAAATTCGACCAATCAGATCCAAACACCACAGATAAACCAATTCAATTAAGCACACATTAATCGTTCCTAATCTGCACACACTTACGCTAATCTTAATCAATAACGCACATCAATCATAAGTTCCAAACTTCCAAAACAAACCAAACTCGACGCAAAATTCACATAACATAAAAAATTCAAACAAAAAAACATGAACTCGTACCTTAGTGCCTTCGATCCCAAACTGAAACAATTGAATGCCATTCGACTTCAAAAACTCGACATTCGCTGCGGGATACGGCTCAGGACACAAATATCTACAAGCAACACGCCGCAACAAGCATTAGTATCTCACTCAAATTTCAAAACATACAAGAACATATACACTTGAACTCAATAACAGCACGTTCTCAAGAAGCTTTACCAATTTATCTAAGATTAAAAATACACCAAATTTTTTTATAAATTTATCGATTAACAATAAACCGTATTAAATTATACTCCCGTTGTCCTCGTTTAAGATTTTTATAAAATATAATTTTGCAATTAATCAGCAAAAAATCATAAAACACAAGAGATACGGAAAGAGTAACTTAATAGCTCCGGACCGAAAAACAAAATCATTTCATCGAAAATAAGATTACACTTTATCGAGTATTAATCTATCGAACTGGCATTATATATATACTTACATAATGGAACGAAGGCCTAGGGTTTGCAAAAACGGGAAATTAGTGGGATCGGGAAAACCGGAGCGGTAAATTCCGTTATCAACCATTGCGAAGTTGAGCGGCGGATTGAGAAGCTCGTCATCGGAGTCGGAGTTGGCGGCGGCGGCGGGGAGAGAGGGCTTAATTGGGGGCGAGAAAGTCTGGATGACGTGGATAGTTTTGCAGAAGTCGCCGTCACCGTGAGTGACGGCGCATAGGGATTTGTGCTCGGATTTCATATAATGTTAAGTGGATAAAATAGAGAGAGGGGGAGAGATTAGTTGAAGATTCGAAGACTGATTGGGATTAAATATTGACGCCGGGGGTTATATAATGGGTTTGGGGTGCGGGTTTATATAGATATTTGGGAACGGGTCGGCCCGTTGGTGAAATAATTAGGGGACTGGTTGATTTTGAGGGGGCGTTTTTGTTAAAATGTTCAGTCTCTGTGTTTTTTTTATGATTTAAAGTTTTAACGGTCCTGACAAAAAAAAAAAAGTTTTAACGGTGAGTCGATCTTATAGTAAAAATCATTATTTTAACCAAAAGACTTAGATGATTATATATATTTGTCAACTATATATATAATCTCTTGACTAAAATTATAAATAAGGAGAATGTTGAGTTGAGTTGATTTTTATTTACGTGATATGTACTACATATTAATTATTTTAACTAAAAAAATTTATATAATTGGAACGCTCTTATCACAAAATACTTTATGTGTTATTTGAGGATTCTTTTTTACGTGAATGCACGTAGATTTCATTTAGATTCTACAGACTGTTTTTTCTTTTTTTAAGCTTATTTTATGTTGTTAAAAATACATATCAACATAGTTATTAAGATTCATATTAAATAATTGGGTAAAAAAAAGATTCATATTAAACAAAAGTTATATATTTAAACATAGTTATTGTAAAATTTATATTATATATAATAATTAAAAAATTTATTAAGTATAGTAATTATTTTTTTCCAAATCAAACGGACTGAAGGAGTAGTCTGCTGTCTGCTGCGGAAGTGGACCAGGTAAAACGAGATTCAAACTAGGTAGACATTTATTTATTGGATTTGTCTCCACTATATATTCTGGAAGCGTGATATTGACCGTTTAATTTCCGGCATGAAGATTGCCCACGCATCTCTCTTAGGAGTTAGGACCATGCTTCTTCTGAGAAAAGTTAATTTAATCATTCAAAATCTACGTAAGTATCGGAACCGGTTTTTATATGTTCATTTTACCGTCGTTTGTATTAACTTAGAATAAGTAATTTCATGATTAAAGTATATAAGTTTAGTATTATAAAAAGTAAATTAATAAATCTAATTGAATTGTTTGAAAAACAAGTGAAAATTATAAAATTTTTAATTTTTTCTACTTTCAAATTCTTTCTCACGATTTTATAAATATATTTCGGATCTTTGTGATCCTTCCTTGTGTTTTCTTCCGCTGTCTTTTTTAGTGTAACTTCCTCTAGTGTTCTCGTGGCCAGACGTTTGACCATTCGTAGTTATTTAAAATTCATACATGTAAGTATGTAACGTTCTGGCCAAGGTTCCTTGTATCTATCAGGTGTCAATGAATGAGAGTGTGTTTTGCTAATTTTAACCTGTCCCTTCTCCGGTTTATTTTCAGAGGATCACGAACCATAAAAAATCTTTAGCTAAAAACTTAGTGACATATCATAATTAAAAATATAATCAATATATTAAAATTTGTGATTTTAAGTCAAATCCTAAATAAAATTTATAATAGTGTTTGGCCGGATTTTGAACCCAACTTTTGGGTTTTGTAAGTCACAAACAGTGTATTCGTGTTAATTCTTTATTTATAAATATTAAATACTTCTTTTAAATTAATCTATACGATCATGTATGATTAGAGCATCCCATAATGATTGGTTAACTTGGATATATAATTGATTATATAGAATTTGTTGAACCTATAACGCATTTTGTTCTACCGTATTGGCTATAGTGGTTGGTTATAATTTAAAAATAGTATGTTATTAATATTTTAGATTGTTATAATTATAATATATCACTTTAATATGATAATAAGTGGTGTATAATCATCTTACAAATTTCTTATATACATATAGTTATCGACAAATATTAATCATTCGTCGGAGGTTGATCATAATTATGGAACAGAAGTCTGTGTGGTTGGAGGATGACATTTTGAAAAAATTGACTACATCTTTTATTTTTGCTACTAGCTCCATTTGTTTCCTCCAAAAATTTGAAAAATTAAAGAATTTGAATAGTTTAACTCAGTTGGAAGAGAATTATTTCACTAATTGTTGATTATATTTTTTTCCCTATATAAAAAATTTATATTCAATTATTAACAACATATTCGTCATTTTGACATTTTTTTTTAATTATTCTCGCTTGCTCTTCTCATTATCCCATTTTCAAAATAAAAACTTTAGAATGAAATATTATTAAATTTATCTCTCATTTCACTTATTTTCGTTTCTTAGAAAAGATCTCTAACACAAATATGAGTATATATTTTATTATTTACTTTTCTTTTTATCTATTTTTCCCGTAGAAAACTCGGGAGCAGCCCCAGAGAATCTGCCAGTCAGGTGTCTCCGACGCAAACAAACGAACAGGCTTAATTGTGGTTGGAAAAATATTAGGTTGTGATTCTGTTTCTCATCATTCCTGGCCTACCAGGTTATAGTTAAAAGAGTTTCAACGAATAATTACCTTAAAGTCTCCAACATATAATAAAGAAAGTGAAGAGAAAGAGAAGTCCATTTGGGTCACTAATCTGAGTTTAATGGTTATTGGTTATTAGAATCAAGTTGGAGTCACTTTCGGTTGGTATATTTCTGGTTTGTTTTTTTGTCTGGTCCTAAATGGCTGTTAATATAACGTGCATAGTTTGTAATAATACAGGGCTCACCATTTATGCAGTTATGCTTCATCCACAACAGATTAACCACTAATGTTGTATCTATACCCAACTTAATTCAGCTAATGGCTGGCTGGTATACTAGTTCTCCGTTCATTAAACTAATTTCAAACATAAAAATAATAATTTTTAGTTATAAAGTTAAACAATGACTTAACTTTTTTCTTTTTTTTTACGAAATGACTTAACTTTTTAAATATAAACATACAAACATACTCGGTTTATAAACGCAGGATTTGAAGAGATAAGATATAGAGAGTCTTATCCTCATTCAATATAATGAAGGGGTCGTTTTCACAGAAGAGTCGGCCTTTGATATTTAGCTTTTTCAAAAAAATTGCTTGAGATTTTCACCGACCCGAATTGGATCTTGATTTAATATTAAAATAATAATTTATGAGTTGTTAAAAAAAATAATAATAATAATAAAATTGATTTATAGGTAACTTATTATTTATGAATAATTTTTATAGAAAACTTTAATTAGTACATTACTGAAAAAATTATCTCAAACTAACTTCTTATTTTAAATTAATTCCTGATTTATTTATAATTTATTACACAAACAAACGGATGAGGAAAAACAGAACCCAAAAGCAAAAGTCGCTTCCTGTTCCCAAACAGGCACATTGTTTTTTTTTTTTAATTTTCCGGAAGTCTGTAGGACCGAACATAATAGACCTCCTTTAGCGTGAAAGGCTGCGTTTGACTTCGGATACTTGATGATAAAGAAATTTTGAACATTATTTGTGATATTTAAGCTTCCAGAACATGGATGGTGGATGGTTCATGATGAGCTGACTGTTTATGAAAGTTTATAAATAACATAAATATAAAAGCTTAAAGTCGGTTGAATGAGTTATATAAGATTCTATCGTGACTGGTTAATATACTCATTTATATCAATATAAAATCGTCTCAATTATTATTGAACTGAATTTCAAAGATTTAGTGATCCAAATTTGAATAATTTAAAAATAATTTGACACTTTACATGATATACAGCTTGTTAGTTAATATACTACTACCATTTCATTTTATTTTTTCAAAATAATTATTCCTGAGAAAACCATTAAATTGCACATTGCAATGTGAATTTTATATATTGTTACATTGTGGTTAACAGTTAAGGTACTAGGGTTGGACCCATGGACTGCCAAATTAGTGTTCGAAGAATGAAGGTGAAAATTGCTACTTGTAATATGTTGGGCTGGTTTCGGCCCAAAAATCTAGCACCTCTCTGTTCAGCCCAAGTCAGCTTTTCCTAATATCCTTCCAAACCACTTGTTTATTTTTAGTTCCTACATGTGTCTACAGACTGAACTCGATGAATCAATTTTTTTTACTCTGTCTGTCCTTGCAAGTTTGTTTAGGTTCCCACATTTCTGTAAAATATATAATTTTTATTAATTTACTTTTTTTTCAAATAAAGGTTTAAACTTTAAACTCCTATTCAGGAAAAAAAAAGGATTTTAGAAAAATATTATAAAATTATCTTTTATAAAAGTTTCAAAATACGTCATAAACCAAAGAACCCTATAGCAAGAATATGATTGTGAAAATGTAAATCATAGGTTGCTAATTTTGACTATGTGTTAATTTTCCATTAAAACAATTAATCCCATGATTTTTCCGAACTCCAATGCTTTTTTAACAAGAAAAGAAAAACTAGATATAAAAGTATGGGTTTGTTTAGTGTGTGTCCATTGGCACATGCTAAACGCGAAAACTCATAAATTTGGTGTGTTTTGATTGGTGTGGTTGATGTGAATGCAGGGGCCTATCATTATTAAAGGGGTGTAAGCCAATCAAAACATAGAAAAATCATCAAATTTTGTGCTTATTGTGTGCTCATGCCATGGAAAAACCGTAAAAGGATTCAAAAGCGTGATGAGGCACTGTCACTGATGCACAAACCAAAGCATTGAAAAGAACTGCAACTTTTATGCGCATACTGCGACAAAAGGTGGTCCTCTCAAAGTAGAAATTTTAATGAGAATGACTGTGTTGTGACGTCAATAGTACCATTTCATCATTACATTGAGACCCAGCCATGCATCGCCAATTCGCCATTGGGTTTCGGGTCATGTTGTGTGATTTCTGAGGCTTTGCAGTGCACCTTGTGCACATAGTAAACAGTGAGTATCTGATTTCTACGACAGCACTTCTTTACAAATACGTTTCACACACTTAATACCGAATTCCGGTTCACAAAATAGAACAAGAAACATTAAATCTAGGAGACCTATAAAATACCAGAATGGATGCGATGCAGAGCAATAATAAGTGCATGGCCATTAGTAGTAAGTCTTGATGGCTAAGCAGAAACCTGAAAGAGCTAGAAATAAGGACAACTGGAAAACCATACATATGAGACATTAATCTCACATGGGACTGCTGCAACTCCTTCATCATTGTGAGTAAGGACTCCTCTGCAAAACACACAGACACACACAAATTGAATAAATGGGAAATTAATTATGAGTTCAACCACTAGGCAGGTACATTGCAGAGTAGATTGATAAGTAATGAATAATGTACATTTTGTATTTGTATGAAAAGGGGAATAAGCAGAGGAGGACAGAGAGACTTGTCATATAAAGTTGAAGCTCTGAAACACCCATCTTATTACTGTATATACTCGTTTATAGCCAACCCATTCTGGGGTTTTGTTCTCTCCTTTCGCTTTCTTCTTAATTACCTCTGCTCTCCCTCCCTCCCACCTACACGGCTGCACACATTATTGTTAACCCTTCTCTGCATATTCTATATGCCTCTCTTTACTTTTGTTTTAATATAATGTACGTGTTCAGATTCATAACACACACATTTGTTTCAGACTTGTAGTATAGTTCAACGTTAGTGTTGAAGAGTCGTTTTAACATGTGAATTCAGATGATCTGTTTATAATATACAATCTAGTTCAACGCTACGATTGAAGAGTCGTTTAAACATGTTAATACAAATTATCCGAGTATGATATAGGAGAACATAGGTCTCTTCTAAACTTGACCGTTGACCGTATATTACCGTATAGTTCAACGTTACGATGCTGAAGAGTCGTTTTAACATGTAAATTCAGATTATCCGTTTATGATATACAACCTAGTTCGACTCTACGATTGAAGAGTCGTTTTAACACTGGAATACGAATTGTCCGTTTATGATATACAAGAACATACGTCTTACAGATCAGACCCGGTAACATACAAGACTTCAAGACAATGCATGTAATTATAATACTGGTCAAGGGGGTTGTGCACTTTTGTTTGAACACTAGCTAGAGGAGAGAAAATACTCCTATTAAACTTGAGTATATTTCAGAAAATGATATACACTGCAGCAGTGCTATAGGGATTAGGGACCACTTCTGGATTAGTACTGTACCCATAATACATGTAAACTTTACCCCTCAAGTATTTTTGTCTTCATTTTTTCAATGCAGAAAATCATGAAAGCAGTGTATTATTTTGTGTTTTTGTCTACTTTTCCTCTCGTGATCTTCTCTATTTTTGTTTTTCTTTTTAACATTGCCTTACAAACAATCATGACCGTTGATCCCAATGAAAATCCTTCAAATTACCAACTTCATGTATTAATTTGACTATTATCACCCGTCTCTCTCTAAAGAAAATGATGTATGAGAAGGAACTTTCATTATAAATAGGTGCACCTTCTTAGTCAATATCTCACCCTCTATCAAGTATGGCTCTACTAACTCTTCAAGTTAGAGACATTCTTTCCCCAGCATGGCTAGTCATGGCCCTTAGGGCTGAACCAAAGTTTCTCCTTGTCATGCAGCAAGGGAAAATGTGATTCATCTCTCGGCTATATCTCTCCTGAGCTTGTTCTTCTTATATCTCTTTTTTTTTGTGTTCAACTGCACCGCTGATGTTCGTGTTTTCTTGACCTTGCAAGTCCTTGAGGCATGTCCTTAGGTGTTTCAAGATGATAACATGATATGTTCATTACGGTGCAAGTTGTCGGTGTTTTTTATGTTATTTACTCGTCATGAATTTTGTAATGTATACAAGATAGTTTTTCAGATTGCATGTAAACTGCAGTAATTAGCAGAATATGTTAAATTTATCAAAGAGTGTAGTCTGATATCAAAACTGAAGGCCTTTACTTTGTTATTTCTCATAGTGTGTGTATGGTTACATAATTTTCATGTAATTGCAGATCTCAGCATAGTCTTATTGTCTATCCAATTTCTTCACATTCTGCAAATGAGTTCTTTTATGTATCAAGCTAGCTACCTGATGTTATTTTATTATTCTGGCTACAGAACTAACAAACGCCACTACACTGGTAAAGAAACAGCAAATCCATGACAAGCCATTGATCTTGAAATTGCATGCAAATGTGTGCAGATAAGGTCATAAGTTTAGGTTTTAAGCTTTGCTGTGCATAATAGTTACTCCCTCCGTCTCATTTTAACTGCTTTTGACTTTTTTACACGTATTTTAAGATGTTAAAAAAATTACATCTAAACATAATAAATTTTTATAAAATTTATATCAAATAAAAGTTTAGAACCTAACGTTTTATTTGATATAAGAATTGAATTATTTTATTGAGTGTAGATATTGTTTTTTTACATCTCAATATACGTGCTCGAAAGTCAAACATCAGTTAAAATAGGACAGAGGGAGTACATGGCAATATGACATGTATGGAAAAGTCCTATAGCTTGAGTTGCATAGCTGTCCTAGTGGAAATGAGATTTTGCCTTGATCCGAAGAATTGCCGGTTCTTTTACAAAAAAAAAAAGAAAAAAAAAAGAATTGCCGGTTCTAATATCACCTGTTACCGATCTGAAAATTTAATTAACGAAGTTTGAATTACTAATTTGAGTGCAGTATTATTATAACAGGTACTAACGTACATATGAATTTTGATGTATGCATTTTTCTAGCTCGGGAGTGTGTCAAAATATGTTTACCAAATCGTTTAGCTTGTTCATTTTTTCTAATAGAACTAATCAAATTTCGAACATAAGTTACATATGCAGATATGGTATTCAACTGAATTTTTTTTTTTACGTAATTCATATCATTAAAAAGTACTACTATATATATTATAGTTTAAAATGTCATTTTAATATTTTTATATTCTGAAATACTAATAAATAATTATGCTATAAATTTGATTAGTTATATCAAATAATCAAAAACTTATGAGACAATATTTTTCTAGTTGGGAAGGGGGTCAAAAAATTCAATTTTATTTCTATCGAGTCGGGAGAGTGTCTTGCCTCCTTACTCGAGTTACTTTTAAAAACTCAATAAACAAGTGCCAAGGTTTCCTTTAAAAAATATTCCGAAACTGGCAAATTTATGGGTAGTGCACTTTTTTTTTTTTTTTTTTTTTTTTGAAATCAACGTACTTGCATTAATCAAACCATGTCTAAATCAAGGTTACAAATGAGAAAATCAGGAGCCGTATGAACCCACTCCTGTAAACCAGACATAGAATATGCACCCTTTGCTAACAAATGGGCAACACTATTCGCTGATCTAGGAACAAAAACAATTAACACTTCCTCAAAGTGTTTAATTAACTCCCTGCAATCATCAACAATTGTATCGAACGTCGACTCCCCTTGGCTCTCCTTTACTTTGTTAATTGCGTCCACCAGTGTCTTAGCATCTGTTTCAAAAACACATCTGCTCGATCTCCATTCCTTTGTCCAGGAGAGTGCTTCTCGCATGCTCAAAGCCTCAGCAATTCGTGGTTGATGTCCAACCTGTACCTTCCTACTCCTTGCTCGAACAAATTGACCAGACTCATCTCTTGCCACACATCCTAGGCCAGTCATCTCTCCATTCACATGACACGCTGCATCCGTGTTTATTTTTATCCATTGTTCTGGTGGTTTACACCATGTATGCACCCTCATTTGTTGTTGGCCTTCATGATGCTCCTCCACCTCCCTAGCCTTGCTCCAATCAGTCTTCATGTTTAATGCCATAGATTTCACCCCGAAAGATGACACTGTCACTCTCTCCCATACCCATTTGTTTCGCCTGTACCATAAGGCCCAACAAATCATACCATACATAGCCCTCTGTTCATTGTTACCCTTGGTAAAAATTCTTTTAGTAACCTGCAGCACCGGGCAGTGCACTTTAGTTTCAGTAAAACTTCAATTTTCTTTAGAAAACCTATTTGCATCCGATTTAAGTCCGAACTTACTGTAAGTGAGAAATGTCTGTGTGTAAAACTGATTATTTTTAATCATCATATTTCTAATAACTCACATATTATTTATATTCACATATCACATTTATCACCGATTACCATAGTTTTACACTTTTACTGAAAAAATATAAACGCAGCCCTTTTTTTTTTTTTTTAACTATAAAGGAAGATACGGACAACCATTTACGAAATGGGCTGATATTATCCTCCCCTGAATTCAGTTGATTTTTGGTTCACAGATCGAATGCCAAGTTAATAATATTGGGCCAAAGCTATTTTTCTGTTAAGTTGAGAAATTGTACATATCAGCCCAAATCTATTCAATGATTACTTTGACAATCTATCTTCCGGCCCAACTTGGGTCCAACGGTCTTCTGGTTCCAACTTCTGAGCAGAGTCCCGGACTCCACGCTACTCTTTTCCACACTCATATTGATTAGCAAAAAAAATTTATCATCTAATAAACGTGTTTGGATGTGTAACACATTAATAATATAATTATTATTTTTTAAATTGCAAATATATAATATAACTTTATTTAATCAAACCGAATTTACTTTAGGTGTGACAAAAATCAAAACATAGTACATGATGGGAAGTGAAAGAGCAATTGTAACAAAATTATAAATGTAGCTGTCAAGCTGTGGGTTCCAACAATGAGCTACTTTTCTTCACACTCACCATATCGATGATAACAATGGTTGGAAATTGTTAAGGCCTTTAATATGAGTTGAGTTTCAGTTTGATGTAGACCCTCTTCTGTTAGGTGAAGCAAAAATGTCAATGTGGTGACCAATGACCATGATTAGATTTTTAAAGAATAAAACCACATAAATTAGTCAAGGTTGCCCTTTTTCTATACTCATATTCAGCTGTTTTCCAAACGGGTCAATATGATGTTTCATAAGAGTTTAATAAACTTAAAACTACTTTATTGTTCAAAAGTTATAATCTTTGCACCAAATATTTCTGCATTACTTTTTGATGTTTCATATTTAAATTATTCATTTAATATCTTAAAATTTATTTTTTCTAAAGTAGTTTACATATATAATATATCTTTTATTATTATATTTTTTTCAATTACTGTCTAAAAACATTAATCATAAAAATATAATCATAATTATTTAAAAATTATTGAGTGAAACCATGCATTTTTTATGTAAGTAACATAAGAACAGAGGAAGCAGTTTGTTCATTCACGCAGTTAAATAGGTTCAGGCTATTTATCAAACGGACTACACCGTATAAAATGTTCGCACCGATCTGCATCATATCATGAAATACTGTAGTTGCGGGTTAAAATTTTAACGGACTGCGCGGTGCGAATTATAGTTTAACATTATACAGAACTTTCTATACATATTTACGATAAAGTTTAAAATCATTGTCCAATTGAATAATATATTAGTTATTCTAATTACCAATCTCAGCAAAGAATAATTTAATTCAGGTCAAAAATTTGTGGAAAATTATTACAATTTTTGAAAAAATATACATCCAATCAATCAATCAATATACTTATATAAACGAGAAGCGTGAGGGGTGTAGGTGGCGCCTCTCACATCGTTCCGTTCTATTTTCTCTAATTTTCTGGAATTTTTGGAAAATATCAAAAATTAAAATTACTTTTTTTAGTTTCAGGTATATTAGAAGCAAGTTTCAGAATCTGATTTTGTTTCAGATTATTTATGGAATATAGTAGCTTGAAAGTTTTAATTTGATTTTATTTCAGATTATTTAATTACGAGAAAGAGTAGCACACAAGTCTCTTTGCACCTATAAATACCTCGTAGGGTTTTGATCATCTAAACACAACCTCCTCTATTTCAATTTCAATCTGATTTTGTTTCAGATTATTTAATTATGAGAAATATTAGCACACAAGTCTCTTTGCACCTATAAATACCCCCATTGATTGTAGTGTTTTGGATCATCTAAACACAACCTCCTCTCTCTCTCAATACCACAACCCTACCTCTCTATGGTAATAGTTCTCTTGCTCAATTTCTAACTCAGTGGTGCCGTTCTTTTGCAACGATAAGTGAATGATGTTTATACAGTATTTAATAAAGGTTGTTGCAAGCAAAGGTAGTTATAGACTGCTACGTGGGAGTCGACAAATCCAAACACGGGAAAAGAATATAGTCTTGACATAATATTGATGGATGATATCAATAAATTAATTATTAGTGATGTATGTTTGTTGGTTATTCTTTTATAATATTTGTTTTGTTAATCGGACATGTTTGTCAATTGTTAATTTTTATATGATTTACTTTGTATACAGGATTGTTACAAACAAGGGTAGTTATAAATCGCTATCTCACGGGTTTAAATTATATATTTTTGTGCACAATCAATCCATAAAAATCCAAAAACATTGGAGTAAGGTGACAATATAAAAACATGATTACTTTTAAAAAAAACACAAATAAAATTAAGATTTCTCGTACTTTAAATTGTTAATACGTGTATAAATTTATTATATTCCAATTTTGCAATTTTATATATTAGTATTGGTATTACATCAAGATTTTTATAATATAAAATTTATTTTATCCTACAAATATTAATTTTGAGACATTAATATACATTTATAGACAGTCACAAAATTATTTTATTCTATAAGTATTAATATTAAATCATTAATATAATTTTTAAAGGTCGCCGCAACGCGCGGCTTCTCAACTAATTAATAAATAAACTGAAATTCAAATATCATTCAACCGATTGAAAAACAAGAATCCCGTCATCACAAAAAATTTCTAAAAACGAGAATAGCATGTCAAGAACAGTTCATTACCCTTAATTGAAAATCACGAGCAACTCTACTAGAAAATAAGTTTCTCTGATCATTGTTGAAGAAATCAGAAATTTGAATTAGCAAATTCTGTCTGTTAATTAAGAATTTATTACAAAGTTTATCAATTTCTTAATTAAATTGAAAATAAATAATAAATTGAAAATTTTTGCAGGAATTTTCTCATAACCAAATCCGAAATATTTTTTTACATTTTATTCAAATATTTTATAAAAATATTAAACCTTTGAAAATATTTGCAAAAGTATTGTATGTAAACCGTTGTTGGTTGCATCTAGTTGCAGATTGTTTTCTTACAAATATTTTTTAATAAGTTAATATTTTTGTATAATAGGTTGAAAAAATAGTAAAAACGTAATTTTTTATAACAAGCGGTACTTTTGATAGATTTGTTATTTTTAAAAATCAATCAAAAAATTTTAAATAAATCAATAATTTTTAAAACCGTGATAATTATAAGCAAGATCCGCCGAGTTACTCCAGTCTGAATAATGGAGCAAATGAGTAGAGAATGTGCAACATTTCTTCATCTGTCATAAAGCAACTTTTTCAGGTGTCGCTCTTCCATTCGGTTTTCCTTTGACAAATCCTATATTTCATTGTAGGACCCATCTCACTGGCATTCCTTGTTTTTAGAGCAGTAAACAGACCGAATTTTTCAATAAGCTCGTTCGATTTAGTTCGTGTTCGGTAAACTCCTTGTTTACCGAACACAAGTTCGAACAGCAATTTTTGTCCGATAAATTTAACGAATTGAACCGAATTTTTAGGGCGCTCGGTTCGTGTTCGGTTCGTTAAACTCGTGTTCGGCTCGAGTTCGAGAATCTCGTGTTTGTTCGACAATAATAAATATATTTGTAATATATATGTAAATATAATATATAATATCCTCAATTTAGATATTAGTTAAATTTTATAATTGTAGAATTATTTAAAATTTATATTGTATATGTTCTAAATATATAAATAAAATATTTGGATTAATTTTTTTCATTAAATTAATTTAAAGATAGCCTAAATATTATTTAAAAGTATACATTGTTGGCGAACTGTTCGTGTTCGATATGTTCGCGAACAGTTCGTGTTCGGTTCGGTTCGATTCGATTCGTTACCGAACTCGAGTTCGGACAGAAAAAAAATTTCGATAAAATTATCAAACATTGTTCGGTTCGTAAAGATTTTATTCGAATTCGGTAAGAATTCGTCCAAATTCGTTCGGGTTCGGTTCGTTTACAGTTCTACCAGTTTTTGTATGAAGAAATAAACATGGGAAGTGTGCATACAATAGAGCTTGACTTCCAAGAAACTTTTAATTTACCGGAATATATATATTATTTTTATGTGTCAAAGACGGAGAAACCGAGTGGAGTAATGCTTTTTACACTCAAAGTACAAGTCCACTTCTGTGAAAAGTTTAATTGTATGATATTTCACAATCAAATGAACATACTTGCTATGACCGAATAAAGTAGCAAAAGATGTATGTGATCTTTTGGATGATCTATTACATTTTACATACCCACAGAAAGTGATCTGTCGTTCAAATAGGGTACTGCATTTTTAGATGAGCTGAAGGGTTTTGAGAAGAAAAGAAGAAAATGTTTGCAGTTATGACAGTAAAAACAGGAAATTATAACTAATTAGTTAAGTTATACGATAAATATCTTTTTTTCATACATATGAATATATATAAAATATGAAAAATTTGATTTAAAATTAATTGAATAATAAATTATTACATATTAATAATAGAAAATTATTTATAGATAGATAATAAATTGTAAAAACTAAATTTTGGTGAGAAAACATAATCAGTTAATTAATATAATTTAATTTAAATTCAATTTATTAAATAAAATACTAATAAAATGATGTTAAAATTTAAATCATAAATCATAAATTATGAATTATATAATCACCGGCTTCTCACAGGTCCAAGGCTAATATTTATAATTTAATATATAGTATTATGAGGAATTTTGGCACGACAACGGAAATATCCTCACAAATACATCATCACTCGCAGCTCACGAGTCAGCTTATGCCGCCACGGTCCACGGAGACACTACTGCCTGTTTTGGCGTTAGACTAAATGATTAAGTCATCGTACACAAATGGAGCATATTTTATTTCAAAAAAAAAATGGAGCATATTTTATTATTCTCAAATTGATCATAATTTTTTATTAAAACAAAATAGTAGCTAAAGTGATAACAATTTTAGCATACTTTAACTTATTTTAAGTTCCATTTAATTTTAAGTTTTTTTTTTGAAAAATCCACCAAATTTTGCAACTACTTGTAAATTATGTTTATCTTTATAAATTTCTTCTAAAAATATTATGTTTTAATATTTTTTATAATATAATGTAAACGAATGTGGATGTACAATGTAAAGGGATGCTATCCGAAGCTGATACCCAATCCAATATAATTTAAAATAACTTCATTTTTTTTTCTGAAATTTTCGATTTGGGTAGAAAATCATATATACCAAAAAGTTCATACCTAGTTACTTAATTACGAACCATATTTTACAAAAATATTAAAGAAAAAAATATACTGGAAAAAATCTGAAGTGGAATTTTTTTGATAAATTTATAAACATAAATTATATGATATATATGATTTGAATAAAATATTTTTAATAGTGTTACTCGTGTAATTTTAGTAAGTAGTTATTCTTTCCTAAAAAAAAAAAAAAAAAGTAAGTCGTTATTCTTAAAAATCTAGTCGAATGATCACGTGACTGAAAACATGAAAACTTATTGAAGGAGAGAAACACATTCTCGGAACACAAATCAAATGACAAATAAAACATTCATAAAGATTTTACCCACCAGCTGCATCAGTTTAAAGGAATATTTATAAATACCAATTTTTTATAAATTATTTATAAAAATACCGTCAGGTGATTTTTTTAAAAGTATCAATATTTTACAAATTATTTACAAAAACACGACTTTCAATTTCATATAATTGTTGCAAATGAGGTTGCATAAATTGCAAATGAAATTTTTTAATTATTTTAATTGAAAAATAATATATTAGAAAAATGAACACATAATTTGAAGAAGGTACTTTTTAACTGACGTTACAATTATTTTAGTTATAGTCACAAAATCTAAAAATCATTATTTTCGAAAATCCTAGTAGACCCAAAATAACTATAATTCATGTCCATTTATCTTAAAATTAAAATTTTTCTAAAATATCCGCTTATAGAAATGAAGGACTAAAGTAATTGGAAAAGGAAAATGCTAGAGACCCTAAATATTTATCTCAAACCTTTTTCTCAAATGACGTGGCGAAATTTCATTGATTGCATTCATTCCCATAATAATGAGGACCCCCTGCAGATTCATCAATGACTCAATCAAATTTCGCCACTTATTATCCACGTCATTTGGTAACAAATTTAGGGTCTCTAGCATTGCCCATTGGAAAAATATAACCCTCGCATATATTAGTCGTTGTACAAAAAAATCACATTGTAAAAGATTATTTTGTACCAATAAAACACTGGGGATGGAATTGACAAACACTAGTCATAAATTTGTCCCACTTGAATCCGAAATTTTAATTGATCAAAATAATCAATCTGAATCTAACCGCGCTATCCGCAAATAATCCGTATCTGATCACACCCATAAATAACTAATAATAAATATATTTTTGAATAATATACAAATAAATAAATGTTATTTTATTAAACTTAATTAATTTATAGTACAAAAATAATATAATTAAATAATTTCTTATAAATATGTATGATTTTTATATTATATATTCATAATTTTGGATAACAACCCAAAAATCACCTTTTTTTATTATCAATTTTAGTTTAATTCCAACCTAAATAATTTTAATCCAAATTTATATTTCATCGATTACATTTGTGTAGGATTGATTTATGATATCGCCACTTAATAACATCACGATAAAATTAAGATAAATAATAATTTATGAATCAAACTCAAACTAGTATTTGCGTAGGATTGTTCGACTTATATGATATGATCACTTTCTAGCATCACGATAAAACTGAAATAAATAATTTAAGAATCAAACTCGAACTAGGAGATACGTGTAACCCGATGACACGAATGAGCGAGTGGTTTAATGAGGATGATGGATGATGTGTGTTGACATGAGAAGGGGAAGTGTGGTTCAGTTTTGGTAGAAACACAAAAAGCCTGTCTTATTACTTATTACCATCCCTCCTATTTCCTACACTCTGATTTTATAGATCTTCCCTTCCCTTCATCATTCTTCTCCAAACTCACTTCAATACGTAATATTTTTCACTTTTTCACACACACCCCTCTTACTATCTACACTGTTTTTTTCATTACACAACACAAACACAAACACACGTTATAACTTCTCTTCTCCCCTGACTTCTATACACACACGCACTATAACACACACATAAGTATATTATAATATTATTATTACTTTTTTTTTTCTTGTTGTTGTGCATCGATGCCGGATCATCGGCAGGTGAAGAGGAATGTTGGTGTTTCCGATTCATCCAATCCTTCTGTTGATCATGTTCAAGGTATTTTTCTTTTTTTTATTTGTTTGATTTAGAGTGATCATGAGTTTTTTGATGTATCCGTGATGTGATAAACACTTTGATTTTTTTTTATATTTGGATTGTTTTTTACTTATAAAAGTTGATTATCTGTATTATTTATGTTACTGCAGAAGGTATGAGGAGACTGAGAGTTAGTGAGAAAGAGGATGATGTTGGCGATGATGATTCAGGCATTTTTCCGGATCGTCCCGGTGAACCGGATTGCTTGTATTATCTCAGGACCGGAATGTGTGGTTATGGTGCTACTTGTCGATTTAATCATCCTTCTAAAATAGACCTCAAGGTTTATATATCTATTTTAATTATGCGGTTTTTATTGTTTTCGTTGATGGTGGTAGTGAATTTAAATAAGAACAGGAGGATTGTGAGAGCAATGTTATGATTCTATGTTGTGTTTTACAAATTTTGTTCCGGTGGACACGTCTAATTTGAGTCAATTAGGCTAAGGTATAAATGGGATTAGGAGAATTTTGAGAACAATGTGTGTAGCTATTTTGTGTCGTGTTCTACAATTTTTTTTCCACTGAACACCTCCTGCGGTGCTCCTTTGAACCTAACTCTATATATGTAAAGTTTGACTACAGGTGTTAAGTCTACAAGATTAAAGATTGTTTATAATACTGGTATATTAGTCGTTGAATGTGGGTGGTCCATTACATAGAATCATAACATTGCTCTCACAAAGAATCATAGAAATCAGTTTATAATGGACAGGAGGATTGTGAGAGCAAGATTAAAGATTGTGAGAGCAAGATTAAAGATTGTTTATATACTAATGTTGTTAGTGTTGCAATTTGTCTTTTTAGATTGGTCAATCTGGAGGTGAACTTCCTCAGAGAATTGGACAGCCAGACTGTGAGGTAATATTTATTGACCATCTTAGAGTGCTTTATGAATTATATAAAAGTGTTGTCTTTTTTCGTTGTTTTCTACTTTCTGGAGTGGGGTACTAATAGTAATTCTATTATATGGGATTAAATTAGCCTACTCTCCTAGAGGACTCATATTTTTGTGTTTTCAGGTTTTTAAAATTTTGGAGTGAAGTTCGTAGTTTGGTTTTGCTAATGTGGTATTGTTCCTTTTTAGCTGAGCGGAGCAAATTTCTTACCTAATTTTGTAATTGATGCCTGCATGTTGCAGTATTTCTTGAAGACAGGTATGTGCAAATATGGATCATCGTGCAAGTATCATCATCGACTGGATAGGAATGGTGCTGGACCAGTTATACTGAATACTCTGGGACTTCCTATGCGTCAGGTGATATCTGTAATTTTTTTTAAGTATATATAATTTGGATATATAAACTTAATATCCAAGTGACATATGACTTCTATGCGTGGACTTCTTTAGATTTGCCTTTTGCAGTGAAAAACCTCATGATGTGTCATTTGCAATTGAGTTTTTCTAGTATAGCATTTGATTTGTAGGAAAAATATAATGTTTATCCTTGATAAGTTAAAGATTTGAATTTTTAATATCTAATTGGAGTCATCCAGGATGAGAAGCCGTGTGCCTATTACATGCGCACTGGAGCTTGTAAGTTTGGAATTGCGTGCAAATTTCATCATCCTCAACCGGATCCTGCCGTTTCTGTAACTGGGCCATCTCATTACGGATCTACTGATTCATCTGGTCTATCTTATGGAGGTGGACTTCCTGCATGGTCGTTACCCAAAACAACATACTTGTCTGCTTCTCACTCAGGAGGTCTGCAGACCTACATGCCAGTTATTTATCCTCCCTCTCAAGAATTGGTATCTGCACCAGAATGGAACCCTTACATGGTTAGTAAGAGTTCAACTTGTAGTACTTTCATAAGTTTATCTATGCACCAGCTCTGCCTTTGGACATTCTGTTATGTACATTCATACAAGTTTGTCGTAGACGCTTCTCTAGTTTAGAGTAGTAGGTTGAATGGTTGCAATGGTATTGCCCTGTTTGTCTGTTCTCTCTCTGCTTTTACTACTATAGCATCAGATGTAATATTTTCTAAAACATGGTCAAACTTATATTAAATCGTTCGTATCTCATATATGTATGGCATTCTTCCCACTGTTTAAATAATAAGACTTGCATTTGTTAATTTTGAAGATAAATCATCTGCCCGAGTCTGATACACTTCAAGAATCAAGATTATTATCATTTTTTGCTAGATGATGTTTGGCCTTTAGTCCTATTGTTTGTGTATGCAAAAAATTAGTTATCTGCTACGCTCCCACTTAGTAAAACTTTGAAAGCTATATACAAATTATAGACTGGTTTATGTTCCTTTGTTCTCCATGTACATAAAATTTAAAACTTTGGAAGGCATATATATTACATAGACCGGTGTCATGTTCCTTTGTTCCCCATATGCATATCTCATGTGTTATTTCCATCGTATTATGCAGTGAAACTATGCGTCCTCTTTACTGAGGAGGCTGGACAAAGCTTGATTAACATAATTCTGCTATAGGTGTTAGTTTTTACTAATATCGAGACCTTTATACTTTTTTGCATTGTGTTCTGAATGAAGTTTGAGAACAGAGAGCCATGTCTCATATATTCTTTCTCTAATCCACTTATATATCCTATCAAACTGTCAGCCCGGTGACTAAGGAATCGGTTGGCATAAAGGATAAGGTTGGCCAGTTGCAATTTACCTCAGAGCACTAGTGCTTCTGTTTATGTTTTGTAATCAAGTCGTAAAGTGATGCACCGTAATGATGGTAATACAGAGCTAATATAACTCTTTTGTGTTTCACTTTAATACAATTTTTATTCACTTCTATCAGAGTAGCATGAGCCCTGCCCCATCTACCAATGTTTATGGTGAATCGGGATTCAGCGGACAGATACCTCTTTCATATTCAGGAGTTTCTCATTTGCCAGAGAGACCTGATCAACCAGAATGTCGGCACTTTATGAATCATGGAAGTTGCAAATATGGGATGGACTGCAAGTATAATCACCCGAGAGAAAAATATACCCAATTGGCAGCTGGTTCTCTAGGTCCACTTGGCCTTCCTCTAAGACCTGTAAGCTAAAATTCGTTTGCATACTCGGCTCTTGTTATGACAGTACTTATTAATCTCAACGCAAACAATGGACTTTGACAATTTTTGTTTGTTTGTAGGGGCAAGCCGTATGTTCATATTACAGCATGTACGGGCTTTGCAAATTTGGCCCCGCTTGTAGATACGATCACCCTTTGCTGGGATATACATATAATTATGGTTCGAATCTGCCTACTTTATCTATACATTCGACAAGCTTTTCTTATCAAAGAACTTCACCGGCAATTCATTCATCGGAGACATCTCCCTCGAAGTCCCCAAATATTCCTAACTTGACAGAACAAGAAGCTGCAAGCAAAAAGAAGTCAGATGCTAAACCCCCAGAAGATTCTCCTGAACAAGCTAGGTCTCCCTCAGCTTCAGCAGAGGTTCCAGAAGCTCACTCAGATTAAGGATTTACACACCCTTGTTTCTTTTGCCATTCCAGATTGCTGAGGATTTTTCTGTTTGTCCTTGTTACTGATTTTTTCGGAATGGTTTATAACTTGTGCCTGATGAACCCCCAGTTGCCTGCTACATTTTTTTTGTTGGGAGCTATTTATTGGTATGAGATCACTGGAGTGGAAAGTGAAAATCCGGGGACACATACGGGATGTGTTTGTGTTTATTTAGAGCATCTCCAATCCTATAATTGTTTTAGCTAAAAAGTAAAAATCCAAGTGGCATGTCATAAATAAAATATAGAGAAATTATTTAAAATACTATCTTTCTAAAAGGTATTGTCAAAAAATACTGTTACTTTGAATTTCAAAATTATTATTTTTAAAAGTTTATTTTCAAAAATACGATTTGCAACTTTTATAATCATATTTGCAAATTTGATTTAATTTTTGAATTTTTTTAGTTCATAGCCCTTTCTGCAGATGCTTATTTCAAACTATAATTTACTATATTCATTTTGTTTATGATCGGAAATAGATAAAGTGAAGGGTAACTTGATTGATTATTGAAGAGGTTGGATTGTGGAAACGAATAGGATACTGACATACTGTGTATAGCTCATGCAATTCACTAGACGAGTTATACCATATACTTCCATGATTAGTGATTCCGGTTATGGGAGAGGAAGATGTTTGAAGTCATTGAGGTGCAAAAGCTTAAGAATACGGGAGCAATATGCAAAATCAGTTAATCTGCTTCTCTGATAATAACTTGTAAATTTTTTAAAGGGTTTGTCTAAACTCGAAATTTCATATGTTTGATATGAGAGCCGATAAAATGAGTCAAAATTATAAAATTCGGCGTCGTGCTCATGCGCACACATTAGAAAAATTGTTTTTTATAATATTATTATAATATTAGGTAAGATTTACTATTTTTAAGTATACAAAAAGTTAGCACTATACCTGACCAAAAAAAAAGTAAGCACCATAGTACAATTCAATACTGATTAATTATGACTACGAGTAGGGGTGAGTATTCGGTCGGTTCGGTTTAAAACCGAACCGAACTGAATAGACCGAGAACCGAAGTTTGAATTATTTTCTGATCGAACCGGACCGAAGTTTTATAATAGACCGAACCAGACCGAACCAAATAATACGGTTCGGTTCTGTCTGGACCAAAAGAAACCGAAATTATTTTAAAAATAAAAAATTATATTATAATTAAAACTAAAATTCATCATTTATTTTAATATTTTCATATTAATTAATCACCCTCAATCCATTAAAGATAGATATAATTAAATTTATAAATTACATATTATAATTATAACATATAAGATATATATAATATAAATATTAATTAAAATAATATATATTGATCTATTCGGTTCGGACCGAACTTTATTTCGATCTATTCGGTCCAGACTAAATGGACCGAATTTTCAAAAAATTAGGACTGAACCGAATCAAATTTACACGATTCAATTCTATTCGGTTTTTCGGTTCTGATTCGGTTTTGCTCACCCCCGGTAATGAGCAGGGAGGATTGCCCAGATGTCTTTTTACAATCTAAAACCCTGCGATCTAACGGTCCAAAAACTTACCTTTTTCTCCAAGCTAAATTACCTTTTTACAGTCTTATATAAACCCTCCGAGGAAAAATTTAAACTTTACATTCTTGGAGACAAAACAGTAATCTGGGTGTCAGATTTTCCATGTTTTGCTTAAAACGCATCTGGGTCAGCCGCGTTATGCAAGAATGAATCGTTTTGGGAGGCTAGGGGTACCGAATATTAAGAGATTTACAGTCCATCAGATAAAGAAAAGGGCTTTGAATTCATGGACTGCTGTTCAAGATACATATTATTCAATCAAGGTACATTGAGTTCTGGGTCTTTTTTTAGCCCTCTGTTCTTTTTTATTTATTTTGTGTTTATTAGGGGTTCTTGATTTTTAATACTCCCTCCGTTTCAATTTACATGTCCACTTTCAGGAAAAACTTTTGTTCCAAATTACTTGTCCACTTCAACTTTCAATGCAAAATCATATTTCCAAAGTCAATTCTACTCCACATATCTCTTATTTATATTTCCTAGATCAATCTCACTCCACATATTTTGATCATTTAATGCAATTAATTTATGAACAACCACTTTTCTTAAACTGTGTGATTTTTTTAAAGTGGACATCTAATTTGAAACGGAGGGAGTAGTTGTTTTATGTTGCGGATTTTGATTTGTGGTAGGGTTTGTGAGATTATGTGTTAATTATTGATTTTTTGATGTTTTAGGATACTTTTGAGAGGCATAAGGTGGTGTTTACAATCTCAACTTCTGTGGCCTCTGTTGCTACAGCATGGCTTGGTATGTGCTTGAAGCCTTGAACTTAATGCCTCTCTCTCTCTCTCTCTCTCTCTCTCTCTTCACCCTAGTTTCAAAATTTTGTGGGGAACTTAAATTTTGCAAAAGTTTTAATGGTGAAAAAATTGCAATCTATATAGAAGGTATACCCTTTCCTAGATCCAACCCTGTATTGCGGTGAAAGTTACGTTGAAAGTGTTAGTGTGATTCGGTTGTGGTCTTCTTGGTATTTGGATGATGATTACGTGTCGTTTATATAATTTGTTTGGCTTATCATCGGCATATAGATTGTGAAAGTCTTTGGAAAAAATTGTAGGCGCTCTTTGTCTCTGTTGTAATATCTAATGTATAATCTTAAATGACAAAGAAGATTATAATTGCACCAACTCTATGTTAATATTTTCTTTAATATTTGATGTAAAAGGTGAACTTCGAGTTTGCCAACCAGAGACTTAAATTGATGGAGTTGGTGATGGATTGATGACCATCAATTTGATTGATGGACCAATAAATGGCCACTGCATTGATAAAAGTCCATCAATTCGTTGATTCGATGGATGGATTAATTATCTTGAAACCATCTTGATTTGTAGTTGACGCATCAAAAATTGTAAAATAGTTAATTATTACTATTGTATAGTAACAAATCCATCAAGTTAATTCACGAATTAACTGATTGATGGGTGGGGATGCTCTTAGAAGTAATGTCTAGGGAGGATAAGATAAATGCGTGCGGACCTTTCCTGACCTTCCCAGAGGTTTAGAGCTATCTCTGTTTAAAATTATGAATTCTTTTGTAATTACATTAAAACTGGTCTCTTTTATCTAAACAACATCTTTAAGAGGAATTTGTCATTTGTGAATCTGAAAGGATATGGATTGTTGGCACTTCACATTGGTCGTGCAAGTTGGTCTGATTAGGTTTGTACAACTCGTTGGTGATATTCCAGTGCAAAATTAAATGTTTCGTGCTAGTTGCATTTTTTTGGTCATAAACATAAATCTGTCAGGGTCTATAGACATATATTAAAAATGACAATATGGAATCTGAGACTGATTATGAACACTGCATCTCTTATATACCTTTCTTTTGATAGCAAAATGAACCAAGTACATTAATTAGTTTAAGAAGCAGAACAAGCCTGAAACCAATTCATACTTGAATAGCCCTCTATAGATGCTTACATCTAATTAACCAACAGAAGGGTCGTTGCTTATTTTGCCCTGTTTTTGATTACTTATGTTTTTCTATAGCTCCTTGTTTATATGCCAATGCATAAAATGGTTAGTTCTAGTAGTCTGTTGCAAACATGAATCTGTGATTTGGACGTACACATTGACTTGAAGATATGGTGGATGACAGGTTATACATTGCGCCACCTTCACCAATCAAAAGTTGAAAAGAGGCTCGATTCAATTGAAAATGCAGTAAGTAGATGTTGCATTGCACCTGACATAGATAAGTGCATACGTTGATTACCATAGTAACTTCTGTTTTTCCGTCTCCATTTAAAAGTGTATAAACAATTGAACATATTAGCCAAGGATTCTCGAGTCATGAAATAATACCCGACTCACTATAAAGATATGTATAAATATATACCTAAACATAATATCAGAAATATATTATCCTGTAAAAATAAGCTACGTAAATAAAGACTTTCAAGTTCGGATAGACCTTACATTGTTTGATATCCTTTAAGTTGTGGTGTTATGATTATTACTATTGGAATGGATGTTAGGACTCTATATTTATGTAATTTTTAGGCACTTCCTGATGGAAAATGCTGTTTATCTGTTTGGGTCTCATATATGTGGTTTATAAGTCTATTTATTTATTGCAGATGAAAAAAAATTATAGCATGCAGCATAATGAATTCAAAAAGCTTGTTGGATCAAGCAGCTATAATCCCGCAACACATGTTGTCGTTGGTGGAGCCAGTTTACTCATCGGGTTTTTCTCTTTTTCCTTTTCCTCAGAAACTTATAGCTAGTTTGATTGGTACGATACAATGCAGTTCTTATTATAATGGAATTGATGTTTCTCTCCGTAATGTCTCTTACTTCCAGAGAATGTAATTGATGTTTCTATGCGGATTAGTTATATGAGAAGGGCTTAGACATGGTGTGATTTGAGTTTTAAATCTGAAAAATCTCAATTTCTATAGATCTTTCGTATTGGTATTATAGCAATACGGTTGATATATTCTGCTGGTCATCCTCTTTTTTGAAATTTGATGTTTCTATGTAAATTCGTTTCGTCTTGTTTTTGGATGTTTCTCAGAGTTTAACATTGCACTATCCGCGTGATATATTATTAGTTTATTACTCTTTTGTTTGAGATTGAAGTTGAAGTACTTACTTTCACTGCTATGTTGCTTTTAAGTATGCCTACAGTTTTGGTGGCAGCAAATGCTATATGCTTTGGTCATAAACATGGATGATTTTTGATAATCTGATTAATCAACTGGCGTAGGTTATTTGTATCATGGCATTCATGTGCATGTGAAGTACTGAAGTGTTTTTTTTATAAGCTACATGCAGTTCTAGAAGAAAACAAAGAAGATTCACTATGATGTGTCATAGAACAACAATGAAAGAAGGACCATAAGAAATAAGTAAAAGCTGATATCCTTGGTTATGCCTTTTCACAATTGGCTTCAAGTAGGGGTTCTGGCACAGTGTTACTTGTATAACTTCTTGTGGTTGAATTAGATGTCTAGTGGCTCCAATTCTGATTTGTGACTTTTCTGATCAGATAGATGCTTGTGCCATTTGATGATAGTATGATGGAACAAAAATGTTTACATGATAAAACAGAACTGCTTACAATGTTTTCAAAGGGTATAAAACACAATGCTTTTTCCATTGAGACTTTTGACAGGGTGAACCTCACTTAGCACATAGTCGCATACTAAAAGAGGCAATTGTACTTCAAGTCCATTTTTCTGAAATAGGTCTAATGTATGTTATGTTTTAATTAATTCATTTGCCCTTTAAATTGTCATATTGCAACT
Organism: Daucus carota subsp. sativus; assembly: GCF_001625215.2. Lineage (NCBI taxonomy): Eukaryota > Viridiplantae > Streptophyta > Magnoliopsida > Apiales > Apiaceae > Daucus > Daucus carota. The sequence goes on along the minus strand of NC_030385.2, from coordinate 42,852,558 downwards.
TCAGAATAGCTATATATGGGCCAAAAAAGCGGTACTGCACAGGGCAAAAGTTACAGGGACTGAATCTGTGAGTCTGTCACTGAACACTGACAAAGGGCAAGTAGACACTTGATTACAGTGCAAAGCACAACTTTCTCGAAACAAATATTATGCTGTTTCATTTTGTCAGTATTTCTTTTTCTCATTGCTCAACCATTGCAGGTATGGCTTGGGCTGGCGAGGGGGAAGATGGTATGCAAATAGAAAGTTTAGAAAGGAGCAGATGAAGCTGCAGGGACAGATCAAACCTAGAAGGTGGCCTCTCAGACTGTTGAGAAGGCCATTGACAAGATCCAAATCGATAGAAAGTGCAGTTAAAACAACTGAAGAAAGTGCAAGTAAAACAACACAAGCGCTACCAAAGAATGCACCCATCACACAACCAAGCCCAGTCATCACTTGAAGTAAAAGATGTAAATTTTCACTAGAGACATTGTTAGAATATTATGAACTTGTATAAAATTTTGATTATTATTACTCATGGAATCAGGAAGAAATACAAGCACCTTTCTAGAGTTTCAAGAAATTTGTCCCGGACCTGTTTCTTTGTTCCTTTTTTTTTTTTGGGTTCCTCTGTAGTCTGTCTGTTAATCCTTTTTCTTTGTTTTTCTATAGTTGAGCTTCTTCCATTACATAATTGCATTCAAATACATAGTTATAAAAAATTCTCTGTAGTCATAAATTTCAGACAAGTTTCACTGTTCACTGTTCAGGCAGAAATGAAGAAAATGTGATGAAAATTATACAGTTGCATGAAATGAAGTGTTCTGTCTACTTATCCAAGCAAAGCCGTTTTGAAATTCTAAAAAGTGTCCCACAGGCCACAACATCTATCTACATAATGTTGTTGGAAATTGGTAATGTATGTGGTGTTTGGATATGCTAGAATTTACAGCCTGCAGACATGCATGATGCATCACTACCCACTTCTGATCCAGTCTGTTGCAACTTCTGCTTCTCATCCATCACCTGTCACCTGCCACTTGAATCTGCTTATCATTTATTTTGTGCCGGATTTTTTGGTGTGTGGCCATGGACACACGTTAACGGCTACTTTTTATTTAGGTAGCAGATTTTTATTGGCGAAAATTTTTGTGCATGCATGAAATTTAAGCTAATAATAATGTTCCACATAATCAAAAATTAGTTGTTAGTGTGTGTCCGTGCGCTCACAATAGAAAAATCATAATTGTATTTTTGTTTGTTTCTCAAAAAATTAATACAAGTAAATGATTAGTTAATGTATTTGTAACTGAATCCAACATGCATGGCTGTTGCTGAGCTTCTGGGAGATCCTACTATGTTTACCAAGCCGGAAATGGCATTACCAAGAGTGAAACAATAAAAACACTTAACATGACAATAAGGAGACAGGCCAAATGCTATTGCTGAACAACAGAAGCAAGTTACAGAGATCATTCATTATTCATATCAGTACTGTCTTTATTTCTCAAAGTTACAAGTGCCTCATACATGAGAAACTCGAAATCACAATCAGCCACAATTACATGCAAGTCATCAACAACTGTTACACAAGCTTTTCTTACAATCTTACTCAAACTCTGTCGAAAGCAAGCGAGTACTAGTTTATATCTTCATACATACCTAAAGCTGAAATTACATGGGCACTTGTTATTCTTGCATCAGAGATAGATGTTAGGCCTCATGGAGAAGTGAGTTTGTGCCTGAATCTGGTAAGCCATGAAAGAATCAGCATCCATTGCCTTAGTACCCTTCTTCCCCGAAACAAAGAGCTCGTCGCAGTGAACGATAGAAGGGTCAGTTGAACAAGCCGGAGCAGAAAGGCTAGGCTGATCAATGGAGGCCACCTTGTTGCCATCAGAATGCGATGTTATCTTCATGATCATTTTCTTCGTCTTTCTGCAACATTTTATCAACATCTTCTCCACTCCCGTGGTCTTATTTTCTCCTCTGTTCTCCATGCTCACAGCTAAAACAATATTGATTTTTATGAAACTTAAGATTACAATAGGCTGTGGAGGTTATTTATATGGTGGAGTTTCACAGGGTGCGTCCAAGGACTCTATGGGTCCAGTGTTAAAACCGACCTCTTGTTTCAATAATATCTGGTGGCGGACATATATTATAGACAAAAAGAACTTCGGAATGATATGATTTTAAACTTTTTTCTCCATTTTTTAATCGAACACTTGAGATTTCAGTGCACTTGTCATGATCACAGCTTTTAAATGGATATTTTGTGGGTCAGTTTATGTGAAAACATGTTTTTTATTTAAAAAATAGAATGTCTATTGGGTATATTTTAATTTTCATTTTCTAAAAAATATAAATATATTTATAATTTTTTTCAGATATAAATGTTAGCAATGTGTTTTTTATTTGTTATTTAGTAAAAAAAATATTTTATTTCAGAAAAATACAGTTTTATATATTTTTCTCCCTAGGAAAAGTTCAAGATCGTGTGTACGATAATCTTGTGACTGAACGATGGGTTTAGAAATAGCGTCTAAAACTCTAATGGATCGTAACGTTACTCTAGCGCAGCCCGTAAGCATCACGGAAATCATGGGAGATGTTTGGAGGGGGTTAGCATGAGAGAAATATGAAGATGATGGGGGCATTGACAAGTTGGGGTCTATTGCGATTTTGCGAACAAACAAATAACTGCATGTCTTTTGCTGCTTCTTGGAATTTGTTTTTTGTCTTTCCTACAGCTGGAAGCCGGAAGCCCGTTTTGCGAGTTCACGACTTGTTGGTTAAATTTATTTTTCAGAAATATTGTCTGGTTTTTTTAATGTAGAAATATTGTGTCTGTTTTGATCGATATATTCTATTTTTTAACACACATTTTTATATACTTTGACCGCATAATTAAAATTATTACTTTTTAAATAAAAATATATGATAAATATTATAATTCAGAAAAAAAAAATTAAAAAATAATAATTTATTATTTTAACTAAACAGTCAAAAAATTTAGGAGGATGTGCTAAAAAATCAAGTGACTGATATTTCAAAACAGGAGAGTAAGTGTTTATATTATTTTGGGTTAGTTGTCCCCTACGACTACGAGAGAGGGATGTCAAAATAATTCATATTATTTTGTGATGAATTTACAAAATAAATAAGTTAATTAAATACAAGCCGAATTGAATAACTTCCTCATCTGTGTATCCAATCGAATGTGGATATGGTCCTCTTCGCGGATAGACAAAAAAGCCCCAGAAGATCTAATCCATACTGGAAGAGTTACATGTGGCCATTATATAACGATGAACATGCATGTGATTTCAATATGTAAAACACATGAATTAATGATTTATGTGGTCTGAGTGTGACAAATACACGTACCATGGTACGAGCAATGATATTTCCCTTTATATATTATATTTTTTTGGAATGTGGCGGTCACTTAAAATTGTTGTAAATTCCCAACAGAAATGGAGGCGCTGCTTTTAATTTATGTCTATTATCTTCTCTGGAATTCTTTTCTGCTTCTGTGTTTTTCAGATAGCTGTTGATGGTTGAGAGTGAGACTGTTGAATTTCAAATGCGCAATATTTTCGAATGCCGTTTGACCTAATACATATGTTTATCGGCATATTGGGGATTGTCCGACATCATAGTTCATCTAGTTCGGCATTTTTGAATCGCCTAAGATCCTGGTTTTTCTGGAAGGTCGGATGAAAATCTTTGACTACAATCTGATGTCTTTGCTTGACTGCAGCAGTTATATGCGTTCTATTTAATTGGATCAAGTCGAGCCGCTCGTTTAACTAAACATGCTCGAAATTGTGAGACCAACTACAACCCTCCAGTATAATAAAAATGTTGAAACTAATTTACTTGCAGGTTAGGGGCTGTTTGTGTGAGTTTAAAATAAGTGCTTATTGCTTAAAATAAATAAGTGGAGTATAAATTAGAAGCAAGATAAGACTTATAAGTGATTAAAGTGTTTGAGAAATAAGCAGAAGTCCTGAGACAAAAGCTAGCATTCACAGCTTTTTATAAGTGCTTCTTGACTTATTATACAAACAGTACGAATAAGTGCTTATAACTTATAATCCTGGAAGCTGGACTTATAAGTGTTCACCAAACACCCACTTAACCGAAACAGCCGAGTACTTGGAATCATTACCAGAATTTACAATTTGGAAACTGGACTTAGATATTAATCACACAAGAAGATATTGACAGGAAATCAAGAATCACCAATTCACCATGCATATACATAAATACAACTCGTTCTACTACTATGATGAATCGTAATATATACGATCGTATTTCTTGTTTTTATGGATTATGATCATATATATCATCCAAATCACAAAAATTGATTCAGAACATTTCGCACAACATAATTAGAGACGATCTGATTGGTTTTCTGAGAAGGATGAAAGGAATCCCAGAAGACATATTTATCTGCGTCGCCGCATGTCAATGGATTCAGTCGGTTACACAAATACCCCATCTCAAACAATCCCGACGAACAACATGCAACTCCTGCTACCTCAAACCCTGCAATAATATAAATGTCTCACCAAATTAGTGTCAATTATTCCTGATTAAACTTCGAAAATCAAGTTTTAATTCGAAAAGGGAATGAAACTGCAATTTTACCATATGAAGAAGGATTCTGGACAATTTTCTGCAAAGTGAAATATGGATTCGAAAAGACCACTCTGATACCAGGAAGCTCCTGATTCAGATTATTCACCAGAGCACCCAATTTGCCATTAAAGTTCAACGCCACTCTGTTATATTCCTCATTACACGTCCCCCCATTCCCTTGTAAAAAATTTGTAGTTCTCTCCAACGGCAAACACCCCATTGGAGGAAGACCGCCTAATGATATCTTTCTCGCTCCAAGTGCATACAGATCCCTCACAAATTTCCCGGCAAGTCCACTCAGATAATCTTCGTACATGTCAACACTGAATTGATTTCTTCTGGTAGGGAGGATATAGTAATTTTCGAGAAAGTCATTTGTTCCCAAGCTTATTAAATACAGAGCTTCGCTTGTGATATATGTGGCTTTTGCATCACCAACAAAAGCCCTGAGTTTGCTCTGATATTGTTTGTAGTACTCCAGTTCTTTAAAAAAAGGTATCACGGACTGCAAAACAAAAATAATAAGTGGTACTTATAAGTTAACTTCAGGTGGCAGAATTTAATGCACCTAATTTACCAAGGTACGGACAATCCACGATTTTTGTCATGAACAAAATATTTATTTTCTGTTTTCAGTTTACCGTACTCCTTGATTTTGTAAGGACGTGTTTATGCCTGTTCTTAAATCCGCTCTGACCTTACGTTCGTTCATTATTATTAATATGTCGAATTAAATTGATGTTACGGATTGACAGACTTACTAGAACATCGGACGTAGCAGTGTCATAGCCAGTACCAGCGGAAGCAAAATTAACGCCATCAACGAAATCAGCCATACTATACGCGGGATCCAAGTAGGCCGGCACGAAGGGCTTGAGCCCGAACGCCTCTGATATAAAATCTGGCGGAATTCTTCCGTTGCAGAACCTTCCTGTTGGTCGACCTCCCGCAAAATCACGGCCATAAGGCTCAAAATTGCTCTTCAGAATAGTTGAAATCTGGTTATTGTTACCAGCATCAACCGAAGAGTCTCCGAACACAATAATAGCCGGAACCTTACCGCCAGCACTCGAGGGAACTAGCATAAAAAACATTTGAGCAAGCAGAAGAAACATTAGTATTGGATTATGCATGGTTGCAAGTTGCAGTACTATGTGTTTTTGTTTATAGCAACTTGCAAATTAAGGAATGTTAATGTTTGAGTTATGAGAAAGCGGAGAGTTTATAGTAGGAGGAATCTGGATTAGTTGATCAGCTGGTCTGATGTTTGGTGGAAGCTATTAATGACTGGGAAAGTTTGAGTTGGATTTTTCTTGTATTGCTCTTGCGAAAGCAATGAGATATGGATCTTTGCATGTCATCTAAGCAGAGATCAAGTACTTTTATCTATATATAGGGTCTGTTTATTTAAGAGTCGACCCGTTTGTGTAAAAAAGTAGAAGAACTTTTAAAAAGTTGAGAATGCTCTCTCTCACAGCTTCTGCTTCTTTTCCAAACACTTTATTAACTTATTTACTTCTCAATTCTGCTCCACTTCTCTAATTTAAGCAAGAAATCACTTTTTTTAAACTTGCCTAAATGGCCTCATAAAAAGGATCTTTAATTATACATTTTTATCTGTATATCAAGTTAGAAGATTACTTTAACTAAAAATACTTAAAAGTGCATAAAACTTTGTTATTTTTACTCAGTCCACTTTTTCATTTCGCTGATATAGTAAATTCAAATCAGAAGTGATATATTAGGAGTTGTACACATGATCAGTCTGCATTTGATCCGACTCGAAACCCGAAAAAAAAGAGAGAGGAATATATGATGATATGATTGGCTTTCGAACCTAGTCGAATAAGATCTGCATCATTCATGTAATCTGGAACTGAAAGAAGATACATGCGTTGCTTCTGTTTTCTTTAATGCTACTTTTAAGCGGTTTTTTAAGGAGTCTTTTCTCTCTTTTCCTTGTGATATTACCTCATTCATTCAAATAACATTTCGGTTCAGCTTTTCTACTTTGTAATTTGAATCGTGCAAGACAGGGGCCAGATTGCTTGGTTATAAGAGGATGTGAACATGTTAAGCAAAGGCTAGCTAGAAATGCAGGTTATTTAATTTCTTGTTATTAGGTACTGTTTGGGGTTGCTGTTGCAGACAGCAACAGCAGCTTTTTGCTGAAAAGCAGGTGAAAAACTGTTTGGTAAATCGAAAAGCAGCTTTTCCGAACAGCAGTTTTTAGCTGAAAAGCTGCTGTTAGAAAAAGCAGGTCCTCCCATGCTTTTGGAAAAAGCTGTTTTTCAGTTTTTGCAGAATGCTGTTATAGATATCATTATAAAACCTCACCAAAAATATTATTATTTTTTATATTATAACTCACATAAGTTAATATCAAAAAATTACCAAACAGTTATCTGATTTCTACAACAGCACTTATTTTACCAGCACTTATTCTGACAGCACAGCAATTTTTAACGGCACTCCCAAACAGACCCTTAGTCTATAATTAGAACAGTGACATTAGTTATGCTATTCAGTGTATCTGGTTTTTAGTCATTGATTAGTTGTTCCTAGAGTTGTGTCTACTACCCAACTGCCACTCATCCTTTTGATTATTCATGAATATATATTAAATATCCTTTTGATAGTTGTAATCAGATTTTGATTAATATATATTAAATAATTGATATTTTTTAACAACATATTGTTATAATTTAAGTTTATTTTGTTTCGAAAGATATTTTTTGATTTTCCAAGATTAGGTCAGAATAATTATTAACTACCAACAGATATTTGATTATTTTGACCATAAAATATTAAACAAAACAAATAAATTAAAAAAATGAATTACTAATTAAACGGTTCTCATAATTTCAACAGATATACACGACATGATTATTTTTATTTTTTTTTGGTTCAAACCAACACGACATGAATTGAATATAGGTGGTAATAAGAAATACATCTATACTATACTATAATAAACCAACATGGGTATAATTTGTCGTCGTACAAAATTTTAATTTGGTCATGTTGGTTTGGTGATTTACTTTGTAACTAAAAGTCTGCTATAGGTAGAGTTCTCATAGTCTTACATCTCCAACCAGTTTGATACACTACAAGATAAAAACTCCACCATTATTCTTTTAAATATAATTTATAATTAATTAAAAAACAAAAAAAATAAATTTATTATCATTAATATATATATTAAATTTAAATTATATATAATAAATTTAAAATTATATAGTCGTCCATGCTTTGCACGGGTTTAAGGCCAGTAAAATTAATATTGCTAAGGTGCTTCTAGATGGTTTGAATGATATTGTTGGGAAAAAATAATTGGTCACCATTTAGTGCTAAAATGAGGCTGATGTTATGACATATCCAATAATAGTTACTCCCTCCGTCCCATTGATTTATATACATATGGGGAGTGGCACGGAGGTTAAGAAAAAGTGTAATTTAGTGATGAAAAATAAGAAAAGTGGGTGAAGTGGTGGGACCCATTAATATTTAATGTGTAAAATGAGTGTAGTGGGAGTAAAATGGTGGGACCTACTAATATTTAATGAATAAAGTGGGTGTAGTGGAAGAAAGTAGTGGGTGTAGTTAAGTTTTTATATTATAAAAACTTACTATTTTTCGTATGTATACAAATGGTGGGACGTCCCAAAAAGGAAACTGTATACAATTCAAGGGGACGGAGGGAGTACTTGAAACTGCCCCAACTACTAAAGTCATTAGTTAGGCAGCCAGCCCTTAATCCGGCCTTCTTTAATTTTCAGTTGCTTGCCGTATTCATTTACTGTTTGCACATCAAAGCTTTAAGCGGTGTAAGCTAGCTTGGTTTCGGACCACAAGGCTGCAGGCTGTTTAAGGACAAACCTCTGCGTATTTAAGTTGTTAAGGTTGGTTTATATCGTACCTCAGTGGTTGAACCAGGAACACTAGAAAAAAAAAATCTTTTTTTGGATATAAGAACAAATTAATCGATATATCTAAATTGGTTATTTATTTTAAGTCCATAGCCCATTTTCATAAGGCTATGAGAGTCCCTAAAAAGCTATGGATCGTATTGTATGTGGCTATGTGCTGATTTTCATTTAGCTCACAAGGTCGTGTGGATATTTATTCTATTCGAAAGCGTTTTCGGTCACAAATAAACCGCCTGCCTGCAAACCCGACAAATTATTGACCAATCACAGTGGTATTATCACTAAAATCAAAGGTTAAGGTGTTCGCGACAAAGAACGGATCAATATTATTATTATTTTTTTTTTTTTGTCACAAGATACTTTCTCGTATAAACGATTTGTATCAGAATACAAAAGCCGCTCCCAGGAGTTCCTTTCGTTCAAGAAAGTTTACCATCTAATCCTCGGACATGCAGAGATGACCGAGGACGCTTAGACAATAAAGCTTTAATGTTCGATAAGAAAACACCCACAAGGTCTTGCTCGGCTTTCCGTCCTTAACTTCTGTCGAGTACCCTGAAAAAACCACAACGGATCAATATTATTGATGAGCTTAAAATATGATTAAGATTTAAAAATTATTATTCACTTCTATCATCTCATATCATATTGTCTGACTAATACATTTTAAGTAAATTAATATTTGATTATGTGATATTCATATAATATGAAGAAGTGAAGGACACAAAATTATAATATAAAAACACGTGATTGTAAGTTTCTAAAACACATAAGTACTAGAAATGTAATTTTATTTTGGAAAATGCTTGATATTCAGAATTTTGTATAAAAATATGTATATAATAATATGTGGTGGATTTTAATTAGAATGAACCTTGTCAAAACTAATTAAAACATGGAAAATGCTTGGTGCGCATAATTGTGTACAAAAACATGTACATAATGACATGCGGCGGATTTTAATTGGATGGCCCCCCGCATTTACACCAACCACTCCAATTAAAACCCACCACATCACTTGCCATATGTACAAATTTTCTGTACACAATTATGTGCACCTAGGTCCTAGCACTACTCTTAAAACATTTCATATCAATTATCATGTTACAAATTTTTTCTAAATACTTCTGTACACCTGACATCACTCTTTTCTTTTTCAGAAAGACACCGGAATGAAAAACGTCAAAGGAGTAATTACATTTCATAGAACATGATCATACCTATATTGGTCGCCTTTAAATACTAATTTCCCGATTTAATGATTTTTACAACCATATATTCAATTAATGCAGACTAGCTGAGCCAGATGAATCTCATGGTCCTCATGCACCCCAGCCAGAGACCACAATATGAGTAAGCATCGGCTAGTGACCGGTTTAACTCATTGCCTAAATTAGGCTACAAGAGTCTCTCAACCACAGCTCTTCTTAACAATTAAAACCATCAATTTTATTATAATTAACCTCTGCACTCCTGTCAAATGCTACTTCCCCTGGACAGATAAAGGAAACAGAATACTATTCCTTGAATCATAGAAACACACTCAATTTTGTACAACATATCTTTAACCATGGCTAGCTCGAATCACCGAGGCTTGGCTCTTTTTTGCATTGTCATGCTCGTGGTTTTCGCGCTTTGGTCCCAGCAAACCAATGCGCAAGGGGAAATAGGCGGTGGTGGCCTTGTATCTGGTTTTCTGAAAAGTAAGGCTAACAAATACTTGGGCAATGACGGGGCTGGTGCTAAAAGCCCCGGCAATGCAAATACTCAAAGTTATGAAGACCAGAAGGCAATCTTAGGAGGAGATTGGCGAGTTGTAGGACATTAATCTTATACATGAATATTGTTTATTTACCAATGACGAGGCTTTATAAGTGTGGGATCAGAGGAGGCTAATCCAGACCGAAGTCCTTATCAAGTTGAAAAAAGTAATGAACTTCTTATTGTTTGTAGTCACTTTTTGTTCTCAAAATGGATATAATTCATCATATAAGTCCTGATAATCTCAAAAATAATTGTTCTAAATTTGAGCTCCGTTCATTTTAATTCCCGATTCCGTCTCTGAGTAATGTTTTAATTTATTTAAAATTGTATTGGATGCTCTTATATATGTAATGGAAGTAGTACTTCAGAAAGAAATATTTTGTGAATATTAATGAAAGATCGATGAAAATGAAAGTTCGATTCCTGAATCATGGAAACAAACCTCTTTATTCAAAATTAACATAGTCTCATGAGTTGATACATCGATCCGCAGGCCTTATTTTACATGAAGACTCCTGCATACTCATACTAACAATCGAAATCTCTACTGATCAGACGGGCTCCAAAAGGAAATCGGATACCTCGCTTGTTTATTTTGATCAAAAATCCCCCAGTGCGCCTCAAGCTCCTTGCCCCTCTTATCCTCATCAATCAAGTTATATATATAAGTCTCTACGCAATTTTGTGGTCTCTTGGGAGTCCCGGTTCTCTTTATGTGTGAGATCAAGTTATTGTTAAAAGTCCCGGCATTGTTTGCATCAGCTGCAGTTCCTCCGCAAGTAGGCCACCCTGTTTCTGCCACGACGACGTCCAACGAGGAGGCGCCTGCCTTCTCCAGGGCAACATAAACAGAATCCACCATGGCATCGAAGACATTTTGGTATTTGAGTTGCCCGTCTTGCACCAAAAAGGAGGCAGATCTGAAGTTGGCATATTCGAGACGGATGTCACGGTTGCTCTGGCTCTGACCCTGGTTCAGTTCTAGAGGAACCTCGGGCTTGTTGAATGCGTAGCTATAGTAAGGGTGAAGGTTGATTAAAAAGGGGGCATTGTTGTTCTTCAAGAATTGGAGTACAGGGAAAATGAAATTCTGTTTGATTGCAGGATTGAACACGGCGTTTGATGGGGGGTGGATTTGGTTCAGCACAATTGAGTGATCAAGAGCGGTTGAGACTTTAACCTTGTTTTGAAGCCCGCAAGCGTTGATTGCATTCTGAATGTTCTGCATGGCCTGGATCAGACACTGAGCGTACTGGCCATTATGTTCATTCAGGGAAGAAATTCCGTTTCCAACCACAATGTACCTGAAGTTGATGTCCTGGAAATTCTTCACGTAGTTCTGAATCCACTGATTGGCCTTGTCTTGGCTGGTTCCGATGTTCTGAACCTCCTCATTAGGCACACCGAGGACGACCTCGATGCCCGTGTTTCTGAGGGCTTGGAGGATGTTGATATCCGGAGCATAGAGTCTCACTTTCTGAGCGTGGAGGGACTTGATGAGACCCACAGCTTCTTGCGGTGAGGGGGGATTGTTAGCGCATGTTCCGAAGGTCACGCCAGCTTGGTTCACCGGACCCTTTGGTGGTTGTACTTGTACTGGGACACCTCCTTGCCAAGCTGTACAATAACACAAAAACAGTATGCAATTAGTTAGTGCCCTCGTCTCAGATTAAATTAAGAGTAGTGCTACATGCACAAAATAGCTGTATTTACGTACCCGAGGTAGCGTGGAGAAAGGCCAGGAATGCTAGGAGCACAACCGAGGAATGCATTTTTAGTGTGTTGATGACTACTCGAGAAATGCTACTTTGGATTGATGAGTTTGAAGGAAAAGATGGAGTGGTATTTATAGTGTTGAAGAGAAGAGAATCGGGACTGAATTGTGGGGATTGTTCACTAAATTGGAAGCAATAGGAACTCCGTTGCGGCACGCTGCATGCATGCATACCAACTCTCTGTTTCGTTCCTCCGCGTGGCACTGCTTTTATGTCACTCGCCGTATTTTCTGTGTATATCGGTTCATTTTTCCTTACTTATCCATGAGCTATGGTCTGATGTGGCTGGTACAATTATATACAAGAGTCGAACGAAATAATTTGTACATTTATTTTTGAAAAACAGGAGAAATTAATTCATGGTCTTATCAACTAGGCATATAGAAATTGTTGCTGGGCATGCCCCAATGTTGATTCGAGCCGATATTTGATATTTGATTTGATTGGAAATGCAAATATTATAAAAAAAAATGTTTTTTTTAAAAAGAGAATAATATTTGTTCCTTATCCTCTATCGTCCCGGTCCTGGGTTCGACGCTGAATCACCCGATAATTTATTAGATCGACCCTGACTCACCCGATAATTTATTAGATCGACCCTGACTCACCCGAGAATTTATTTGAACCGGTACCTTTTTATAAGGCTATAAATCATATATTTGTTAAAAAAGAAAAGAAAAAAGAAGGTAAGATTTATAGTTGGGCTGGTAACAAAGACAAAAAGGTCCAGCAACAATCACAAAAGGCCTGCCCAAGGAAAAATGTTCCGGAAGTTAAAGAACGAATCTGGGCTCATTATACTATTTTAGTGTCTGTAGGATATGTTGGGCTGCACTAAAAACGTGTCTTCGATACATAATAGATGTGGACCCGATAAAACATAATTTTCTTAAGGAACATTTCTTTTCAGCCAGCAGATTCTATTTCAAGTTCAAAACTCCTCGTGTTCCAAAACTCTTGCACCGTTTAAACGAGTAAAGAAAAAAGATGTGTATGGTGATAATGTTAATTTTTTTAAGAACTTAAATTAAAATTTTTATTTGAGAAATATTCTTCTTGAAGTTAAATTTTTGATACATTTTTAAATAGGTATAAAAAACATTAAGACGATGATAAAAGTGTACGAAAGTTGAAAACAGACGGAGTGCACATTATTTTCCTGCTAATATAAATTAATTCTTCAACTTTTAAATGTTAATGAAGATTAAAAATTAAATTAAAGCTAAAATTCTGCTAGCTTGAGCTCCAGCCTCCCACTCCTACGCTATTATTTCTGATTACTGATTAATTTACGTATACTCCCTCCGTCCTAGTTAATTGTATACATTTTTCTTTTTGGGACGTCCCATCAATTGTATACATTCCAAAAATAGTAAATTTTTATAATATAAAATATCATTACACCAACTACTTTATTCCACTATCTCTATTCTATACTCCCTCCGTCCCAGTCAATAATATACATTGGGAGACGGGGGCGCGACACGGACTTTAATGCTTTAATATAGTATAGTTCTGTAAATTATTTTTAAAATTTTCTTTTTCTGTATAAAAGTATAACATTTATACTTTTATACAAAAAAAGAAAATCTTACAAATAAGTTGTAGAACTATGTTTTATAAGTGTCTTAAAAAGCGTGTCGAGCAGTGAAAAAGAAACGTATACAATTGACTGGGACAGAGGGAGTAATAATATACTCCCTCGGTCCCTCTCAATTCTTAACATTGGGGGACGAGGACGTGACACGGACTTTAATGCTTCTCTAAAGTATAGTTCCATAACCTTTTTTAAAAATTTTATTTTTCCGAATAAAAGTTTGATGTTTAAACTTTTATTCAGAAAAAGAAAATTTTAAAAAAAGGTTATGGGACTATGTTTTTAAGATGTATTAAAATGTGTGTCGAGCAGTGAAAAAGAAATGTTAAGAAATGAAAGGGACAGAGGAAGTAAACACTATTACATCCACTATTTTCCTCCACTATCTCAAATTTATTATTAAATATTAATAGGTCCCACCACTCTACCCACTTTTCATCTAACTTTACTTATTTCTTACGTAATTTATTGGTCTCCGTGTCCCAGCCATTTGTATACAAATGACTGGGACGGAGGGAGTAATAATACCAACTTTTCAGAACTGCCTCTTAGTTTTTTTTATAAAGACATTCATTTTTTTAACAAATTAAATTACGATTATCTATTTAAGATTTAAATATATAAGCACTCAGATATAATTAGCATATTAGCATAATACTAATCACTGAAAACCCTAAATAAGACCACGTTTTCCAGAATTACTAAATTATCACAAACAATTTTAATTATTCTTATTAAAAAATGAGTCCCAAACACTGCCTTCTTCTAGAAAATTCTGCGTCAATTGACGACAGCGCAGACGCAAGCATACGCGCCTGCCTGTTCATGTTAGCATATTTTGCTAACATGCACCGTCTCTTTCCTTGTATATACATACATATATAAATACAAACCTTTTCTTTGCAATTCTACAATATTGAAATACCCTTATAATTTTTAATTTTGATTTGATTGAAGAACTTAAGAAACTATTGATCGAACTCAAAGGGTATGTTTATTTACGATTTTTATGCTATGTTCTTCCCTATATTATGCAATTTTTTTAATATGATATTTTATTTTTTGTTTAATTTGAAAATTCTTGTGCAAGTATGAAATTTTTGTATGTGTAGAATTGGTAGATGGTGGTTGATTAATTGGTTGATCATTAGTCTTTGTGATGTCAAGAAGCTAAATTGTTGAGAATCCTAGTTTTTATTTTTGCTTGAGATATGTCCAAGATTATTTCTTTCTGGTAGATATATGTTCAAAATTCAATTAAAACTATTAGCTAGGTTTGTGTTCAGTTCTTTGTGAAATTGACATATAGTGAGTAATTGATTGATTATTTGTTTCGACCTGGGTCTTTGTTATGTCAAGAGAAACTTTAATGTTCAAATTTATAACTCTTTGCTAGACATATGTTCAAGCATTCATCTTTTTGCTGGATAGATGATCAACATTCAATCTTTTTGCTAGATATAGGTTTAAAATCCACCTTTTTGCTGAATGTTTCATCACTATTTAGTGCACTTGCTACATGTATGTTCAAATTTCCAATTTTTCTAGATATATGTTCATCAGGATAACTGATTGAAAATTACACACACGCGCGCGCGCACACACATATATTGATCCATAAACTACTACAAAATTTCATTCTATTCTGTGCAACTAATCTAAAAGTGTGTTTTTAGGCTTTTTGAAAAAGACAATGGCAGTACTTTCAGTATTGTTTTTTGTTGGGTTTTATACAAATGAGCAACAAATGCTTCCTTCTAATTTTGTAGTTTTATGTCTTTGGTGCTTATACTAATTGTTTTGAACAATTTTTTCCTTGTATTTGAGAGCTAATGGTATCACTCCCTCCTTCCTGCTTGTGTATTGTGTGTACTTATTTAGTAGGAATCAGTTTGTTCTACATTATTAAAGTTCATTTATTCTGGCAGCAGAGTATGCAGCAGCAACAAGATAAGAATGACATCTCAGTGACATGGAGGGCCAAGAAGTTCATTGTCCCAATGACCCCAAATGCCACCCTCAGAGAATTTGGGGACAGCCTCCAGAAATTGACTGATGTCAGGGCAGATACCTTGAGACTTATTGTTCGGTCCGATAAAAGCTCAAAAATGTTATATCCGTTCTCCGATGAGCATTCTTCTCTTACTTTGCAAGAAACACCACTTTTTCAGGTTCCGTGGATTTTAGTGCATCTCTTATTGTAGTGTATTGTTAGATGTGCTCACCTGATTTTTGATCTTTTAGATTTCTATTGTCTGGACATTTGCCTTTTTAGTTTCAAGACTAACCAGACCTATCTCGTCAGGTGAAATCTATTATGATGATGGGGGTACCCAAAGCTGAGGTGGATCAAGTTCTACAAAATGCAAAAGCAGATATGAGAATTGCTGGATTTGATGAAGAGGAAAAGAGACTTAGGCAAAGAATTTCAAGTGGCCCTAGTACTCCACTCAAACTTCCACAGGGAAATTACATCTTTTCTGAATTTCGCACGCTTAATATTCCGGGACTCGAGGTAACATTTTTATTATAACTTTTTTATTGTATTTGGGATAGCTAGATTCATTCTGTAATTTGTGCCTAGTAAGCAATGCAAGAAAAAAAAATGTGCTGGCATGATTAAGAAAAGCTTGTAGCTACAAGACTAAATTCTGAGCCTTATCTTTCTCGTTTTGGTTAATATAATTTAGTTGGCAGAACATAGAAACCAAGACGCAATTTTCTATACTGGCTAGATAATTGACAAGATAAGATTTTATAATACCATTTGGAGTATGGTAATTTTGTTAGAAGTTGGCTATTATTCATTAAAATGAACGTAGTTACACAAGGTTCATCTTATATTAGTTATATCAATAGATGGTTAAAGGGTATCTGCTTCTTGAGGCAGAAACTTTATGTATTAGGTGGAGTCACTGATATATTGTTTTAATACGATATATTTATGCATGTAGGTGGTGTATGCACCAGCCCTTAGTAGTCATTAAGTTATTGACTGAAACTGACACGAAATGTTTTAATACCTGCACGCTTTTAACATGCATTTTATGCACCTTTATTAGCAACTAATTTGCACTTTATAGACCTTTATTAGCAACTATTTTATGTCCTATACATCTCTTGCCAACAGTTAAATCCTCCCGCTTCTGAGGCATTAAAATTAATGCATATGCTTGCTGCCGATCCTGGAATTGTTGCTGTTATGAATAAGGTGAAATACAGTGTCCTTTACCAATTTTGCTAAATAATATCTTACTTTGTGTATACTGTCTCATCAAATTTGTTGAACTTTGTTTATCTATGGCTATTTGCAGCATCGATGGCGTGTAGGGATTATGACTGAGATGGCACCTGAAGGTTATGTTGGTGTTAGTCCAGTGTGCATTCTTGGTTTCAACAAGGTATGGCCATTAATAATTATTACTTGCAAGAAGATGAAAATGTTGTTTCTCCCTGTTAATATGTTCCCTGAGAATTGAGATGTTAAAACCTCGAAAGGGACGCCAGCGTTAATTTACCAACACAGACCGGAGCAAAGAAGTCCTTGTACTTATATATATCACTTTGATTTGATGTTACAGAACCAAGGGGAAGAAATTTCTCTACGCCTTCGAACTGATGATCTCAAGGGGTTTAGAAAATATCAGAGCATTAAAAAGACTCTCTTGCATGAACTTGTAAGCTTCTTCTTTTTGAAGAGAAAAACATTGTTTTGTTACCCCTTAGTTTGGTCTTACGCTGTTATATCTGAATGTTGAGCAATTCACTAACTAGTGAATAGTGATCATGGCAAGGCACTTATTTTTCTAACTACATTTTTCAGGCTCACATGGTGTACTCTGAACATGATGCGAAATTCTTTGCTCTAGATAGTCAGGTATTGGGACTATATTCTTTCTTCTTGCCGACCTCTATTTTGTTTGTCCATGGGTCACAATGTGTTCCCGACTTATGATTTGGAAAGAAGATAAGAGGGAAGACTTGGGGGTCTCCCTTTGCTCTCATGTACCTAAGCTCTCCACTAGAGTCTTGTATGCTCTAAGTAGCTTATGTATGCTCCTAGCTCCCTTTCAGCTACAGAATGAGAGTTATAAGTAACTCAATGTACACACCGGAATACCGTCCTATATTACAGAGGAAATAGCAAGAAACAAGAGCCGCAGGAAGTTTATTTACTTAGTGTTATACGCTAAGGAATGGCGAGCTACTTGGCTGCTTTCCGTAACGGCCCATCAATAGCTACTATAACAACAATTAATTTAGATATAAGAGCTGGAAATAAGTTTATGAATTTTCAATATTTTTAAAAGTACTTCGTATATTTTCGAGAAAATTGTTATTTTGTCCATATCCCTGCTTTCCTTTTCCCCTAGAAATTGTGTGTGTGTGTGTGTGTATAAAATCATATTATCATCTTATCACTCCTCTCCTGGACAATAGTCTGGGTTTGTTTTTTCCTCCTTTCACACGTGCTTAATATACGAGGCATGAGCAAGTACTTGCAGTTCCAAATTCCCTTCTCTTATATTAATAGCTTTCGGTGTGATCGTGTGATATTCCTTCTGCAGCTTAATAAAGAAGCGGCTTCTCTGGATTGGACAAGATCGACGGGCCATACTTTGAGCGGGATGGGATTTTCCCGAGAACATGAAGAGCAGCTAAGCACTAGTGGCGAGAATGGAAATCTATCGCGAAAGCTTGGGGGAAAGGGTACAGATCAACTGGCTGATGCCCGTTTGTCGTCAGTAACTGCTGCTTATCGCCGTTTGGACAGCGCATTTAGTAATCTCTCTGGGACAACAGATGTAGCTGAAAAACATATGCAGGCTGATTCGGAGCTTAATACTCAATATGAAGCTGAACTTGTACATGCCGCAGCAAAAGAACTGAGTATGGCAGAATTAAATGATACTCGTACTGAATGTAACAATGGGTCTCATGCTCATGAGTGCTTGGGCAAAGGAAAGATGGAGCCTGACCCTGACGACAGTGTAGACATGGAAGCCATGGAATCTGAACCGTACCGTATGTACAAGGAGGCAAAGAATATTTCTGAACCAGATCCTGATGATGCAGAAATGTTTGAGAGGATGTCTCCTTTGACGACTGAAAAATTGTTTGCAGAAACATATTTACATGGGGAACCTGATCCTGATGCTGCAGGAACTTCCAACATTAATGGATTTGTTAATAAACCAGATCAATTTGTTGATAGTAGGGAAAGTCAGATTCAACATGAGAAGAGGGTTGATAAATTTGTTGGTCGAGGTGATTCTGCAGCAGGCCAAAATATGTTGTGCGGTGACTCAAATGTCCTTGTTGAAGATTCGACTCTCCTGGAGAGCATGAAACCTCATCAGCTAACTGAGAACTCTACAGAACCAGATCTCGATGTCTCCCAAAAAGGAGTTACATACGCAGAGCCTGATCCTGATGATAGTATGGTTCCTTATCAGGGAATTTCCAGAACACAGACTGCTGAGCCAGATCCCGATGATCAAGAATTGCAGAGAATTCAAGACCCCGTGACTGTTGTCTGTAATCGTCTGCAAAAGGCCATTGAGATGTTGCAGTCTGAAGTCAATCCTTCTGAATCTGTCATAGTTCTTCAGACTTTGTTTAAGATAATTAGGTCTGCATTCTGCACCCGACTTTGATACGATTTCTTACTTATGATATTGAATTATTCTAGGTCTGATAATAATTCATTCAAAATTTGCTGCAGGAATGTGATTGAACACCCAAATGAAATAAAATTCCGAAAGCTGCGCAAGGTATAATCTCATTTGATTTTGACTAAATTAACTTTATTCTGTATCTAGACTATGCATAAAGGTTCTCTTCAGCTCCATTCCAGATTTTAACAGACTAATATATTGCAGGCTAACCCAATAATCCAGCGGAATGTTGCAAATTACAAAGGTTTGCATCTTCTTATACTTTAACTTTCTTTTAGTTTAATATTGTAAACATGTTTACATAATTTTAGTCAGACGGATAATTATAACATGCATTGTGGCCTTCAAAAGGTATGTTATAATCTATTGGTTTCTTTAAAATTGTTAAGAGAATTAGGAGTGGCACAGTGGTGGCAAGCTTATTGGTAGATGTGTCTAGGTTCAAATCCCATTTTATGATATCCTCATAGATGAAAATGGTCCATTTTGACCACTTCTCAATTCCTATCCTCATCTACTTAAACTACAATGAATAAAAAAATGATTAAGTTACTTATAGACCCTGTTATTATTATATAAGACTGCATTAGGGCGTGCTTTAAATTATTTTGGAAAGTAATCCGCCTTCAATTTGTACTGAAACAAAGTACAAGTAGATTATATACTTCTGGGGGGATCTTTGGCTGTTTAGTGTATAAAACACAAGTGATTTCTAGGGGAAGTGGCCGAATTAGGTTTGAGTGATAGGAGGATTTAGGTTTTAGTTGTCTGTTGTACCTCTGTTCTGGGTTGTAGAATGAATAAGTTTAACTGTCCCATGCAAATTTTCCATATTAAGTGGCTTTTGTTGTTTAATAAATCTATGACATGTTGCTTTTCATTCCCTTTATACAATCAATATATGCTGAGTTGACTTCCTATTGGTTCTTTTTAGTTTCTAATATTATAAAGTTTGTAAAATAATTATTGCCCATTAAGGATACAGTTTGGAACTCGATAGGCTAGAAAATTGTTAGCGTGTTCGCCAAATTTTGGTTTGTAATCTTTGAATATACAGTTTAATATAATTATCAACGATGGGGCGACTTTTGAATCTATGTTGGTATGTTATGTATATGGGTTTGGCATCTGGTCTTTTTACGGTCCCTCATTTGTCGCAAGACATTGTAGGACAGAGTCAAAATTAAATATATAGGACTTGGACACCTCTTCTGTTATTAACCACTGTCTGGCTATTGAAAGACTGTGTCTACGAGCTTTTGAGTAGACTTGAACAAAATTTTATAATATAGATTACTTAAAGATGCACAATCAACGGTATTTAGAATTTTAGTATTATTTCATAAATGTATCGTGTGAAATGCTAATTGTGCTGTGTTTGGTAGGAATTTCTTGCCTTGATAGTTATATTTAAAATAGAAACTATAAATGACTAATATGTTTCTTATTCAGCTGCCATGGAGATTTTGCTGCTGATTGGATTCATCGAAGATGTTGTGTTGGATGAGATAGGGAAGTCGGAAACCTACTTAATCTTGAAACGGAACGACCCAGGCTTGTTATGGCTTGCCAAATCCTCCCTAGAGACACGCATTTCTTAGTAAATCGAGATGTCAAACAGTATTTGGTGTGCAATGTGTTGATATGGTTCTTGCCATAACTGTACAAAGATGAAAATACATTGTAAAGGGTGGTGTTAATGATCATGGTAATCACAATTGCTAGAGAGAGTTGTCCAAAATAACAATTGTAATATCAATATTTTCTGTAAATTGTACTTTCTGATATTTTTATAAGTGTTTATAGAATTTCTATTGTTGCGTATTATATTTTGAACAAATTTATTACAACATTCATCTCATATATGTTATTCAATTTAAATTCACAGCAAGAGAAAACCTGTTGAATGTTCCCTGATATTTAAAATATAGGTGGTTGACCTTTTAACATGGTTTTACTTTTTTACTCAAAATTTTAAATATTTTTATTGTGTAGTTGAAATTGTTATTTTCAATTTCTATGAACAAAGTCAAAAATATATAATTAATATTATAATTTAAAAAATGAAAATTTCAAATATAATAATACTCTTTTTTGAAAACAAAAATAATAATGATAACATTTTTTTACCGATCAAAGCCGTCAGCCAACCTTTAGGATAATAATTTGTTCCTAGTAAAGGGTTTATTTTTTATTTATTTTCCCTGCTATTAAAATATATTAGTGATGCCTACAAACTGATAGAGTTATAAAGAATAAAAAAATTAATAATTATTATATATATAATCCTATATTTTGTTTTGTGTGATTTGGTTCAAGATTTAGATTCAAGAATAAATGTTCAATATTACAGTTACGATTCATAACTCAAATTTGTTGTGATTAAACAATTAAACATACACATATTTATTCGACTTGATTATTTTCACAATATCTTGTGATTTATTATTATTCAATTAATTTTTATATAAAAAAAATTAATCAAAATGGCGTGGTATTGAAGGGAGTGAAATATCCACTTGACTATCCTGCACTATGACGTGATTAGTGACCCCTGCTTTTACTCTCCAACTGTATGCTTGAATTATCTTTGTTGCTAAACATTATCGATGAATATATTGGTGCGTGGATCCAACTACTTTGTTACATACTCCCTCCGTCCCTCTAATTTTTTTACCGTTACTATCCCTCTGTCCCTCTCATTTTTTTTACTGTTACTATTTTGGGATGTCACTCTCATTTCTTTACAATACTATAAATAATAAATTTTTGACATCATTACACCCACTATCTTCCCCTACTATCTCATATTTAACAATAAAAACTATTATTACACCCACCACTTTCCTCCACTATCTCAAATCTATTATTAAATATTGATAGGTACCACCACTTTACCCACTTTTCATTTAACTTTACTAATTTTTTATATTTTGTCTTGGTCTCCGTGTCCCCCTAGTAAACAATTAAGAGGGACGGAGGGAATATAAAACTATTTTATCTTTCTGAACTCGAGTTTTCGATACACAACCAAAGAGAGCAAATTCACTATTGTATTTGTCTTTTTATCTGAGGTACATATGGTAACCCCACTTGCAAAAGAAGCAAATATATTTAGTGCCAGTTTGGCTCCACGATCTAAGCACTTTTTTTTTCCGAGAAATCGTCTTTTGCTTTTCTTGACCCGTTTGTCTAAAAAGTTTAAAAGCATTTAAAAAAAGTTGAGATCACTAACTTTTGTTTCAGTGCTTATTTCCCGAACACTATGATCACTTAGAGCATCTCCACTCATACAAAACCTTTAGCAAAAAAATGAGTTGTCATTCCAAATATAAAAAATTTAGCCAACTTGTTGAAAAAATCACACTCTAAGAGCATCTCCAACCATACTAAACCATTAGCTAAAAATTGAGTTGGCATTCCAAATATAAAAAATTTAGCCAACCTCTTGAAAAAATCGCACTCCAACCACGTGAATCTGTTGTCTATAATTTTAGCCAACCTCCTATGGATGACTATATTTGTCGAACCTCTACAGGTCTGTAAGAAATCTGTAAGATGATTGCACATCATTTATTACCATATTGAATTGATATATTCTATTTTAACAAACCAAAATATTAATAACATTCTATTTTTAAATTATAGCCAACCAATATAGCCAATACCATTGAAGTACAATGTCTTACAGGTTCAGCAAATTTTACATAATCTCTTGCAGGTCCAATTTAGCCAACGATTATAGCCAATACCGTTGGAGATGCTCTAACCACATGAATCTGTTGTCTATAATTTTAGTCAACCTCCTATGGTTGGCTATATTTGTCGAACCAGATATGTAAGAAAATCTGTAGGAATATTGCACATCATTTATTAACATATTAACTGATATATTCTATTTTAACAATCTGAAATATTAATAACATACTATTTTTAAATTATAGCCAACCAATATAGCCAATACCATTGAAGCAAAATGTCTTACAGGTTCAGCAAATTTTACATAATGTTTTACAAGTCCAATTTAGCCAATGATTATAGCCAACACCGTTGGAGATGCTCTTATAAGTCCTAACTTGCTTTTAATTTCTACTTAACTTTTTTTTTATTTTAAGCAAAAACTACTTATTTTAAACTCACCCAAACAGCCTTTTAATGGCACACGACCCTCTTATATAGAAGCACTATTGGATAGCGCAGTTGTTGTTCCGAGTTCGACAAATAGATAATAATTTGTAATACATATAAACCTGCATTGTAAAAAAAAATATTTCCTTCCTTTTATATTCAAAGATTTTAAAGTTATTGCACATTCTTCTAGCGGTTTAGATTTTATCAACTTAATTACGAAAGTATATGACAATTATTTTATATGTCATATTATGCATGAATTATGAGATGCAAAATTATATATCATAAAAGAAATTATTAATATATATAGAGAAGGGGGGAGAGGGGGAAGGGGGGTTGGTTCTGGTGAAGGTACATTGAAATGCACTTCTTATTTAAATAAATACTTTACTTTTGGGATACGGAATATATTTGATTTTTTGTAAATATTAAGTTTTATAAAATAATACATGAATATGAAATTTTTATCAAAATAATTTAAGGAACAGAAAGCTATAAATATAAGCTATATTTCAATAAATTCTAGTTATCTTATTAAATTATTATTTTTCAATTTTTAAATATTATTATATACACATAATTTGTTAAAGATATGTATAAAAAATCAAATGCGGACTAAAGAGTATGTTTTTCAACTTAGAAACGAACTCACATGTCCATGGTACGTACGTACGTGAGCCGGTCTTTGTACTCTTACCCGAGTTTCTGTTTAGACTTCGATGTACAGAAAAAATCAAAGCGAGTGACAGAAGAGGACGACTTTGAGTAGTATTTTGATTCAACCTTGCACACGATATCTTTTATTGACATTATAGCATGTATTGTCATGAGCCACATTATTTCACAATGAATCCAAATTTTCCTCGTCCTCTTCATTTATGTTTACATGGAGCTAGCGGATCATATTACATAGCAAGTTTCCAATTATTTTTACTTTGAAAGAAAATGTTTGATGCACATCATCATTAGAGCATGTTCAGGTAATTATATGTATAATGATCAGTTATTTTCGTTGATAAAATTGATTATGTAAATTTTTTGTTAAAGACATCGATGATTACTCCAATGAGATTATTTATATTCATACTTATATAAAATTATATCTAAAATCTTTTTTGGATCGACAAATATAATCATTAGTCAAGCATGATTAGTAATATTTTTTGCTAAGAGGAGAGAGTGTTGTAATTCTTAATTTTTTACATAATCTTTAAAAGTGACACATAGATATTAAATTGACGACACCTAGATAATTTTAGCTAAAAGTTTTTATAATTGGAGATGCTCTTAGACCAGTAATAGTAATCTTTAATAATTTATTTATAGATTAATATTTATTTTTCTTCAATGATTTCGGAAAAATTAGCGAATTCATAAAGTTGATTATAAATCTTTATCAATTCTTGTTTTTCTAATCGACACAACGAATGCAAAACGGAACATTTGATATTTCCTGATCGTGGAAGATAAGAGTTGATTTACATTTGCATGATATACAGGGTGATATAAACTTTAACGCCGCTTCGTAATTGTAGGGACAATTAGGCGTCAATCCATGCATGCATGCTTATCAATTTTCCCCTTCTCTTGAGAAAATCAAAATGTACACGTGTCAGTAGCTAAGACCCCCTAGTTATCACCTACTGCATGAACTCTAGCCTATAAATAGAGACGGGAAGCTTGAAGTTTTTCTCATATTTGGATCATAAATACATAACAAATTACAAACATGGGTTCGAAGACTTTTCTTTTACTTGGCCTTTCTTTGGCCATTGCTCTTCTCATCAGCTCAGAGGTCTCCGCTAGAGACCTCGCTGAGACTGAGAATAACAGTACGTTTTTTTTTTTTTTTATATTCTGCATGTATTTTATTTTTCATATTCGTGGACTTTATTTGTTTTGACATGATCACATGAACCTATGTTTATGTACAGATGTTGCAGCAACTATCGATGGTCACGGAGGCGGTGGCGGTGGTGGTCACGGAGGCTGCCCTCACGGATGGTGTGGGCGTCATTGCTGCAAAGATGCCGCTGAGGCTGAAGAAGCACAAGACACCGAGGAAAAGGGTAAGCTGTTTAATTCCTGCACAACCCTATTTTTGTGTATGTTGCGTGTAACGCACACTACTAGGAGACCACACACATGTCTTTTTGATGCATAATTATAACGAATTGAAAACCTCAGACATTATGTAAAGAGAGCACAGAGCTACTGATGGACTAAGAGTTTGTTGGTAGTTTTGTTTTACAAAAGAGTGTTGATTTTTTTTTTTGACAAAAAACAAAGAATTTAATAAATAATTGAAATCCAGTCGACACAAACCATGTATTTCGTAACCAAGACTTCTCATATATCATATGTATGCCTGATTAACTTATTCTGACATGAACCTACGTTCATATGCAGATGTTGCAGGATACGGAGGTGGAGGTCACGGAGGCGGTGGTGGTGGTGGTGGTGGTGGTGGTCACGGAGGCTGCCCTCACGGATGGTGTGGTCGTCACTGCTGCAAAGATGCCGCAGAGGCTGTAGAAGCAGAGGTTGCTAACATCAAGGCCGAGGAAAATCGTAAGCTTTTCCAACTCTACTATGACACTACACGCATGCATGATTCATGTGTATAAACAAATCTCTTTTACACCCATGCAGCTATGCAATACCACGGAGGCGGTGGTGGTGGTGGAGGAGGCTCCCATGGTGGTTGCCGTAGATGGTGCGGCCGTCACTGCTGCAGTTATGCTGATGAAGTTGAGGATGCAGAGCAAAACAGTAAGTCACTTACCTCTTTAGACTGTGTCTGAAAATATCAAATTTATCCTAATAAATTGAGTTTGGTTATCTCAAATTCACAAATTTATGATTATATTTTAGACCCTAAAAATCAAAATTGTATCAAATTCATCAAAATTTCAAGTTAATTCCAACTTGGTAAATTTACCATAAAAATAGCATGTTCATGTAACAAATTACGTTGCACGTGCAGGTTTAGCAGATACCGACGGTAAATACCACGGAGGCGGTGGCTGGAACCAGGGAGGAGGCTATCACGGAGGTGGTGGTGGATACAACCAGGGAGGAGGCTACCACGGAGGCGGTGGTGGATACAACCAGGGAGGAGGCTACCACGGAGGCGGTGGTGGATACAACCAGGGTGGAGGCTATCACGGAGGCGGTGGGGGATACAACCAGGGTGGTGGCCATGGAGGCGGTTGCCCTCATGGATGGTGTGGCAGACACTGCTGCTAAGCTGGTCAGACCGCGGAGACTCAGAACTAGAAACATAATACATAGTTTCATGTTACATGCATGCGCGGCGTGCATGAGTCTTAACCTGAGTGTGTAATTACGATGAATAAAGGAATCAATGTACTACTTCTCTCGAATTAGTATATGAATAAAATCTCTTTTCTTAACTACTCTTCCTATAATTATTCATCATTTTATGTTTCTATCTCGTGAGTAGGTACTAGTATTGGGGGCGAATCTAGGATTCGAACCACACGAGACACTAAGTAAATTTTTGAAAAATATCTATATATTTTAAAAATTTATGAAAACATTTTTATAATTATATATTTTAAAAATTTATAGGGATATTTATATAAATTTATAAAATTTAGCATGGTAAAAAAATGTTTAAAAAAAATTCGAGGGACACCTGTCCCCCTTTATCTGCCCCTGCTAATATCTATGTATTATTCACACTGCCTGCCCTGTGATAATAAAAATTTGAAAAGAAAGTCTTTCCGGATGAAATGATTTACTAAATTGTGATAGATTGTTGTCTAAATTAACTGAATATTTTATTTAAATATGTGTAGCGTCATACATCAGTGTCTAAAACAAATTAAAAAGTATAAGATATCTAAAAAGTTCAAAAAAAATTCTCAAATCTTAATTGATAATATTTGCTCACATTAATAATAATATTCATATAAATTATTTTATTAAAATTATTTATTTATTTATCACGTATTTCTGAGAAAAAGTTGTAAGATTTGGGACAAGTACCCTTACTTGAAACAAAAAGTTGCGGAGAAGATAGAAATTCGCTAATTTCAATAAATCACAAATTACAGATACAGATACAGGTGAATCCACCGAACATACTGTAAAGTCAAACCGAGCTAATTCTAAATCGAGTCCAAAAATTTCTTTCAAGTCCATTTAGGAATCCAGCCCAATTGACTTATATTGTCGTCCGAGGCGGCTACAGCCCAATTTCCAAGCCCAAACAGGACAGATTTAAAGACACCTGACCCGAACCCAAAGGTCCTAAGAGCATCTCCAACATCCTCTTAACATCCTCTTAAAAATAATATAAATAATGTGGCTCCTAACAAGTTATTATATAGATTCCCGTGTCCAACTCCAACAACAATCTTTATCCTTATTCTCTATTTATATTAAATTCATATTTTGAACTCCACTACTGTACTGTCAACGGCCTTTTCTTCCAACGGTAATATGTGCCGATATGCAGTATATAAAACCTAAAAAGTCTGCTTTATCAAGTCACCTGCTTCATAATTAATCTTTTATAAATCAAAGTTATCACTTCACTTGCTTCATATTTCATATCAATTTCTTTTATAATGGATCCTGATGATATCATATCATATTTGGTTCAAGAAGAAGAGGAGGAAGAGGATGAAATGAATATTGCTCTGGCTTCATTTTCGGAATTCATTCGCAGAAGTAGTTCGAGGGTAGTTCGTCATGGAGGTTCAGTGTTCAACCACCGTATGATTCGCCGTAATAAAGATTTAGCCATTTAGGTAATCAACTTATCTATCGTGATTATTTCAGTGATAATCCTACATATCCGGAGTTATATTTTTCGTAGGAGATTTCGTATGAGAAGATCATTATTTGTTCGAATTCAAGCTGCGATTGAGTCACATGATCCCTACTTCGTGCAAAGATATAATGCAGCAGGAGTTCTTGGTCTATCATCACTCCAAAAGATAACTGCAGCATTAAGAATTATAGCATACGGAGTCCCTGCAGATGCAATTGATGACTATATTCGAATTGGTGAAAGCACAGCAATTGAAAGTTTAAAAAAATTTGTCACAGCAATTGTGCAGATTTTTGGTGAGCAGTACTTAAGAAAGCCAAATACTCTCTTGTTCAATCCTATAAATTTACCATCTGATGTTTCTTTTTGGTTCTGTTATTAACATTTGTTAAGGTTCTGGTTTATGCAGAACTAATATATCATTGCTCTGTTGGCTATCTGCAATATCGCTCTTCTATAGATTTTTAAATCTCTTAAAATATTCATTTAAAATCTTGTAAATTATAGAAATTAGTTGCTGAGTTTCTTTTCATGTGAGCTAAGACTTGGCTTACCTGTATCTGAATCACCAGGGAGAGGATAGGTTAATTTGTATGGACTAAATAGGTTAGTTTCATCTGGAGCTAAAAGGGTGTTTTTTGATACTCTTATTGAGTATATCTGCTTTGGTTATTTAGTTCTTTTTGATGAATTTATGTGCTTATTTGTTAATTTAGCTTCCTGATGAAAGTAGACAATTAAATCATAGAAATTAGTTGTTGCTTTGAGCCTCTGAGTGAACTCATGGCAGAAGCCAAGCCAAAAGAGCTTCCCTAGTTAAAAAGCACAAGAATTGAGTAAAGCAATTTTCTTTATGTACATTACGCAGACAACAGACATAGGCAAAGAATGAATTTGTTGGGCTTGTTTGCATTCTGGAAAGTTATTTATAGATTTATTATTTATTCTTTAACCATCTATAGTTTTCTGTTAGCCGCAATGAGAGCAAAATTAATAAACAAAACAAACAACATTGATCATTCCAAAATGTGCATAATGAGCTGATATTAAACCATACAATTGTCAAATACATATATTCCAAAAATGTTGAGGCATTTAAACATTTGTAGTCCAAATCAATTGTCAAAAGATATTCTGATAAGAAAGTAGTGATTACTTAGCAAACAAATTGCGTCTTCTTTCAATAATCTCTTGTTTTCTGGAGTTAAAATACTCAACTTCAATTGCCCCCATAGAACTTGTATCCATAGCCATTATTTTGGCATCAGCTTCATCTTGTTCTGCTGCTGCTCTTCTCTTCTCGCGCTCATCTCTATCTTTTGCTAACTGTAGCATTTCTTTGAGATGCTCATTTCTTTGTTTCCTGCATTCATTCTGATCAGCCATCATTTTCTCTAATATTGCAGCTCCACCATAATCACCGAACTCATTGTCTAATTTCTTTCTTTTTTTCTGGATTTCTTTTGCAGCTTTCCTCCCAATTGGCCTTTCAAAGGCTGAGTTTCCTAACATTTCACAATCCGGAGTTGAGGGAGAAGAAATTTTTGGACTGTCCTTTTGGAAAATTTTTGCTTTCTTTGTACCAAACTCAATATTCCATTTAGGCAAATATCTCAGTAGATTCCAGCAGTGCTCAAGAGAAAAGTTGTGTTTGCAAAGATTTTTATACATATCCTTCGCATTATTAATCTGTTAAAAAATCCACAACTCTTGTATCATTCATGTGAGTAGTCTATTAAATACAAATTACCAGGAAAAAAATTATCTTATCAGCTTCAGAGCACCCACTTTTTCCTTCTACTTGGTTATAATATCCTTGAAATTTATTGACGGCAAGTTGTATCACGGACCAACGATGCATCAATGAACAGCTGGTACGATCAGATTGAAAGTCTTTATGTTTCATAAAGTAGATGTGCACTCTTTGCCAGTAAGTTTCATTTTTTTGATCAACCCCTGTGATAGGATCAAATGATACATTTTGCCATGCTGAGATTAGTAGCTCATCCTCTTGCTTACTAAAGTTTCTGGTTCGTTGTCTTTTCTCCTTCACCTTTTGTGAGCTAAAGTCTTGAGATGAGATTGATATTACTTCAGCATTTTCTTCTTCGTGACTTTGTGTGAGATGAGTACTTAAATTTGGTCTGGCAAATTCATCATATACAAAACATTATGCACCAAGCATATTTGGAAAAGAAGGTACTTGTTCACTGTAATTCATCCTTAAGTGCACCTATCAAGTCAAAAAAAGAGAGGGTCTGCAGCTTTTAAAATCACCCAAAAATCATTGAACTATGCAGTCATTTTAATAGCCACAGTAGATCAAAAGAATCAAGTACCACCATAATTCTTTTACGTCAAAATCTAAAATATAAGCTTTAAAAACTCAATTTCATAAAAATTGAATTAGAATCAAGAAAAAATTAAATTTTTATACACCCATTTCAAGGGAAAAAAGTAACTAAAATTTAAGAAAAAACCTGAGATTGGTGATTCTGGTCAGCAACAATAGCCGGTGGTGATGAGCGACAATCATTTGATCTGTTTGTAAAGTCCATCAATTTAACAATCTGAAGTTTAAAAATCTTTGACAAAAAAAATCATGCTGTGAAGAAGAGAAAATGGATAGTCAGATGTTGTGAAAAGAACCTACCCAGAGTATATATATTCTTGTTCACAAAAATGTTGGAGGAAAAAGTATAATCGAAAGAGAGGGAAAGCAAAGCAAAAGAGAGGGAAAACGTGTGAAATAATTAGACGGAATGAATTTTATTAATAAAATATGAGTTAAGAGCCGGGCATCCGCTCCTACAAATTAGGAGAGAGAAAAGCCTCTTAACTTTTCTTAACTTTTTAAAGAGTTACTAAGAGGCTGTTGGAGTGCCATTTTTGCTCATGTTCTTTAATTTTTGTTTTAAGAGCTTGGATAAAGAGCTTATTGAAGATGCTCTAATATTATTATTTTTAGTTCGATCTTAAGTACATTAAATTCAATTTATAATTTAATATTCAAGTTATTTATATACTTTATTAAGCCAAATTAAATTTTAATGAAATCAATTTAATCAAAATTAAAATTTTATGTGTAAATCATATAATTGAACTTTAAAATTATTCTATTCTATACAATTGATGAATCAGATTCAATATTATTTATTAAATTTTAATTTAATCACTACTAAGAGCATCTCCAACCATCGAAAACTCTTGGCTAAAAGGTGAGTTGGCATACTTAAAATAGAAAAAATTTAACCAACAGCTCGAAAAATTCAACTCCAACCATACTCAACTGTTGTCTATAAATTTAGCCAACCTTCTATGGATGGATAAATTTGTCGAACCTCTACAGGTCTGTAAAAAATCTGTAGGAAGATTGCACATCATTTATTACCATATAAACTCATATATTCTATTTTAACAATCTAAAATATTAATAACATACTATTTTTAAATTATAACTAACCAATAAAGTCGGTACCATCGAAGCAAAATGTCTTCCAAGTTCGGTAAATTTTACCTAATGTATACAGATTCTATTTAGCGAACGATTATAGACAAGATGTCGGAGATGCTCTAAATACAACTAATTTGATGTAATTGTCAAAACTTCTGTTGCCTCTGGGTTCAAATTTTATCAAAAATAGGAAAAGAAAATCGCTTGCAACTAAAGTGACAGTGCAGGAAGCGATAAATACAAACATTATTACAATTCGGAATAAAAACAGAAAGTGCCGGGAAAGACTAAACCCTGACCTCACATACATGATCACCTTCACTCTCTTCATTCCAATCCACTTCCAAACACACACACACACTTGCATACAAAAGATCAAACACATTTTGTGTAGTACTTTAGTTTCACTTGTGTTTCTTTAAGCACCTGAAGCTATTATGTCTACACAACTGAGTCATTGTTCTTCCTCAACTAATAACATTTCATCCTGTTTGATCAAGAAACACACCCTCTTGCTCAAACCACTTGTCATTGTCCCATCAAGAATCAATTCTTTCAAAAGGGTCTCTCTGATTCATTCGAGTATTCATCCAAGAAAGGATTTTGAGTTCAAGAACTCCAATGGGCACCCTCTGAATGCTGTTTCTTTGCAGGATGGTCAGTGTTTTCACAAGTCTAATGCTGAATCTTGGGTTTATTGTTGATTTGATAATGCTGATGTTTATGTGTTGCTTTGTTACTATCATGTGATTCGTCACGAATAGGGCTTGTTTTCGATATTTGATTTTATGTTGATCTGTCTGTCTATGAAAAATTCCATCGAGGGATATTAATTGGATCATAAATATTTAGTACTCACTCGCTCCAAAATCTATTTTTATCGTTTTAAGTTATAGTAATGCTGGATCATGTATCTTTAATATGTTTAGAATAAGAAGAGAGCTAAAGAGTAGAGACTGATCCTGATTGTTAGTAAATATTGTTTAGAAATCATATTAGACTCTTGGATCTGCCTGCACACTCAGAAATGGTCTAATCCCAACTCTTCTCAATATCACCTTATGATTACAACCCTAGAGCTGAACGCGGCAGCTCATATGCTAATATTTCTTGCTGAATATTGATTTGTAACAATATATTGGCTTTAAATTTGAACCTGAACTTGAGATGACACTGCAGCTCACAGCAATCAAAGTTGTCATTAACAAAGTGATACATTTTAGAATATACTGGGATCACAATAGGCTGCATTGTATCTGGTTTAGCTAAGCTAATACTAATTTGCTGCTGCATATGATTAGATGTAATTGCTCCTTCACTTCATTCTTTGTGGTACCGTCTTCGAGTGCCCTCCTTCATATTTCCTTGTATAAAACACATATGTGATATATCTGCGCTATGCCATTTGCTTTCACGCCAACCACGCCCCTCTCATTTTTATTGTTCTTCAAAGTTTTGTCATCATCAATGATGAGGTGTAAAAGTTCACCTATCGATTTTCATATGGGCAGAAGATCATTTTTTTGATGAGTGGTTTAATTATTGAGTTAGAAGCTTTCACATATTCGACAAAGCTACTCTAGTCATTAGAATGTCTTTGATATTCAATTTTTCACTCCCTTTAACCTATATTTAAGCTATCAGTTCTTGACACTCACGCACTTAACACAAAACTTACACCTCTTATTTGCTTGAGTTTTCTGAATATACTGCTTATGGTAGGTTCAGCTGAAAAGTCTGTAGAGAGAGAACCAACATCCTTAGAAATGGGAAGAGAAGAGTCTAACCTCAGTGTCACTGTTGTTGGTGCTTCTGGGGACCTGGCCAAGAAGAAGATTTTTCCCGCACTCTTTGCTTTGTTTTATGAGGATTGCCTACCAAAGGTTTTCTTACATCAGTTGTTTTTAATGTTGATAATCTTCCTGCTCTGTTTATGTGTAGGCGGCTCATGTTGCTTGATTGAGTGAGTTGATTGGTCACATATTATTTTGAATGCTTGCATGCAGAATTTTTTAGTTTTTGGTTATGCGCGAACCAAAATGACTGACGACGAGCTGAGAAACATGATTAGCAATACCTTGACTTGCAGAATTGATAAGAGGTAAGATACTTAACCTGTATTCTGCGCTGCATAGTTTGTTTTACCTTTCTTATTACCAGTGTTAATCTAATATTTGGTTGCTGATATGCAGCGCAAACTGTGGTGACAAGATGAATCAATTTTTAGAAAGATGTTTTTACCATTCAGGACAATACAATTCAGAGGAGCACTTTTCAGAATTAGACAAAAAGATGAAAGTGAAAGAGGTACAGATCTAATTTACTTCTCCTTTCAATCTTTTGTGTATATAGATCTAACTTTCATGCTTTTGATGAACATCGGAGTGAATATGAAAATAATAAAGTTGTATTGACCATATAACACAGTTTCTGATTTAACCGAAACGTCACTTTGGTAAAGAAAAAACATGTAAGAGTCAGGACAGTGTGATATACTTGATATGAAAACCAACAATTATTCATCACTATTCAGTTGTAATTGTTTACACTGCCTGAATTGCTAAACTATTTATGTGCATATATCTTATCTATGTCAATACATCTCATCTATCTGTATGACAGAGTTAAATTTGACCTGTAGCTCATGAAGGGTCTATTTTTCAGTAATGAGACCCCTATACAATAATGAAAGTAGGAGTATCGGGGGTGATATATGCTGATTTTTTGCTATAGGGTCCTTGCAGAGGGTGAGAGTGTGGAACTATACTTGATAAGAATCAGTGTTGCAACTAATGTACTAATATTAGTAGAATACAGAAAATTTAGGGTTAGTTCTGACTGGAACTAGAGATACTCGTCTAGATGATTATATTAACTTGATAATCATGGGTCAAAAGGATTTCAATGAAGTGAATAATGCGAATTTCAAATGACGTAATGAATTAAATTATGGACTTCATGTCGAATTTGACTTTAACCAGAGACCCGCTTAACTGTCATGCATCTCACACTTGCATTCTAAATACTGACCCTAATTTGTAACTTATGTCCAGGCTGGGCTTCGGTCAAATAGGTTGTTTTATTTATCCGTACCTCCAAACATATTTGTAGATGTCGCTAAATGTGCTAGTGCCCAAGCTTCTTCAGCGAATGGGTGGACAAGAGTTATTGTTGAGAAGCCATTTGGCCGTGATTCAGAGTCATCTGCAGAACTTACTAGATGTCTAAAGCAGTACTTAGCAGAGGACCAGATATTCAGGTATACTCTGCAGCATTCCTTTTTTATAAGATAACCTTATGATTTATGAAGCTCTGGAGTTTCCATTTCGTAACTTTCTTCAGGATTGATCATTACTTGGGCAAAGAGATAGTTGAGAACCTATCAGTGCTTCGCTTCTCAAATCTTGTTTTCGAGCCACTTTGGTCAAGGAATTACATCCGAAATGTGCAACTAATATTTTCCGAAGATTTTGGTACAGATGGCAGAGGAGGGTAAGCTCATATGTGTAACTAGAGAACATATGATAGTTTAAAATTGTTTTTGGGCTTGGTTTCTAAAAATTGTTGTATCTGTTTTTGTCACCAGATACTTTGACAACTACGGAATCATCAGAGATATAATGCAAAATCATCTCCTACAAATATTAACACTTTTTGCGATGGAGACACCCGTCAGCCTGGATGCTGAGGATATACGAAATGAAAAGGTTATAACCACCCGACTTAATTAATTAGTTTTTCAAATTATGCTGCTGAGTGGAACTCCATTCCAGGAGGACACAAAAGTACTGAAATTCACAAGTCTTTAGAGAAATATAGCTCCATGTGAATAGAAGAACTATCTAATACTATTAGTGATCACTATTCAGGTCAAGGTTTTAAGGTCAATGAGACCTCTGCAGCTTGAAGATGTAATTGTAGGTCAATATAAGGGCCACAGCAAGGGTACCAAATCATATCTAGGATATACAGATGACCCAACTGTGCCGAAGGACAGTCTAACTCCAACATTCGCAGCTGCAGCGCTGTTTATTGATAACGCACGATGGGATGGAGTTCCTTTCCTTATGAAGGCGGGAAAGGCACTCCATACTAGGCGGTAGATAGATCCTTCACTCATATTTACATGATAGTTTTATAGTAGACTGATCTTTATGCTGACTATTTATTGCAATGAAAGGTCTGATGTTCTTGTTGCAATGGAATTCAGTGCAGAAATCAGAGTTCAGTTCAGGCATGTCCCTGGTAATTTGTACAAGAATAATTTTGGGACAAATCTAGACAAAGCTACAAATGAACTAGTGCTTCGTGTGCAACCGGATCAAGCCATATATCTGAAGATTAACAACAAAGTTCCTGGTCTTGGAATGAGATTGGATCGTAGCGACCTTAATTTGCTTTACAGTGCAAGGTAATACACAATTCACTATAAACAATTGTACTTGAGATATGAGAAATAAGCAAAACATAGTAAGCAGTGGAAAACTAAATCGCAATAGAAGTATTCGTTAATTAACATGTGATGTAAGTTGTAACATCATAATCTTTTGGATTATGCTCAGTTATTTCCTCTGTTACAATATCAAGATATATTAATATTTTCCTAGTATAAAGGTTTAATTTAATAACATTTCTACAGCAGCACCAGCTAATGTGTAGCTGCAGTTGGAAACTAAGTTTTCTTTGAATGTATTGTGTAAATTGCATCGGAAATACTGGAATGTAGGGAGTTCCATTTTTCAAATTACTTGCAGAGAGTGTCATTCTCCAGTTTACTCTTTAGAGTTTCTACAATATTTGGAATTTGGATAGCCTTGACTGGTGAAAAATTTGATTCACTCCAGGTATTCGAAAGAAGCAATAGATGCGTACGAGCGACTCCTAATAGATGCAATAGAAGGAGAGCGAAGACTGTTTATTAGAAGTGATGAGCTAGATGCTGCTTGGTCTCTGTTTACACCATTACTCAAGGAACTAGAAAAGAAGAAGATTGCTCCAGAGCTCTATCCTTATGGTAGTAGAGGACCAGTTGGAGCACATTATCTTGCTGCAAAACACAATGTTCGATGGGGAGATCTTAGTAGTGATGAATAGTTGATGGTAACAAATCGTGATCTCGCTTATATTCTTACAGATATTTTTATGTTAAATTCTCAAGGTCATCTATGTAAATTTCTTGTATAATTGTATTTTCACGTGGCGTGATGCTAAATGGGAACTAGATAATTATACTTGCTTTATGTTTACAGCTTCAAGCTTATGGCACCTGGAGTGTAATCTTAGAATATAGGGGAAGTACGTTATAACTTATATTTGCATGAGCTCTTGGAATGATTTCATGGCATTAACTGGCAATCCCGTAAGCACTGTAGTTCCGTTTCCACCACCAGCGAGAAACAATGCTACTTCTTTCTCCGGTAAGGTCACACACCCTGACTGAGTCGGCTCTCCCCACCCGAAGTCTGTGGTGTTGAAAGCAAGCCTAGTCCAGGTAGTAATCAGAAAAGTGCCAGATAATGATGGCTTTTCTTTCTTCACTTCAAGGTAATCAATTGCTGACCTAATGAACTCATCATCCACCATCTTTATAGCATTTTGCACAAGATGCACTGCATAAGACAATGGCTTGTTCACCAAATCTCCGGCATTGCTCACACTACACGCTAGCACGATCCCATTCCCAAAATAGCCCTTTGGCAGGGGAGGATTCACCAATCTTGATCTTCCATCAACAGCAAATAAAAGCTTGAGCTGTTGGTCAGGTTTCATCTTAAGAGCTTTAGTTCTTGCACGCCACAACAAGGCCGTGAGGGCCACAAATGTGGAGCAGTTCTTGATGGTTCCATCTTCCATGATCAACTTCTTTAACCTCATTAGCTTCTCTTGATCGAAGCTAAATGCTTTGTAAACCATCTCAGATTCTTGATATTTCGCGGAAATGTTTGATATGTCTTTTATCTCCAAGAACTCATTGTGCACGCGAGTAATTCGTGGAGGTTGTCTTGCTTTTAGGACTGATCTGTCGATAGCTGGTACGATTGACGGGGATAAGCCTCTTGCTATTTCGCTCCATGAGTTAACGAACTCCATCGCTGATATTCCATCGGCCAT
The DNA here is from genome assembly GCF_001625215.2 of Daucus carota subsp. sativus. Taxonomy (NCBI): domain Eukaryota; kingdom Viridiplantae; phylum Streptophyta; class Magnoliopsida; order Apiales; family Apiaceae; genus Daucus; species Daucus carota. The sequence continues at coordinate 42,814,683 of NC_030385.2, read as the reverse complement.
GCAATGGTTCATTGTCATTCCCATCACAAATCCTCCGCACTTGAATCTTGTTACCTGAGCAAATTGTCAAAATCACATTAAATTTAGTTATTTAGCTAATGAAAACGGTTTTCCAACCATCGCTGGATATGAACCAAATTTCATCCAACAATTCACATCCCTCCCTCCCTCCTGTAATGCACCCAACGGCTACTATTCAATGACCCTGCAGTGTTTCACTGCATAGATATCTAATAAGGTCCAGATCTTAGACATATGTATGTTAACGAAATCTATTCAGCAGAAGAAAAAAAACGCAAGACGGCCTGACTTTAGAGTATCATTCAGCGTAAAAAGGTCTCATCCTAGATTTTTAGGTTCTGCACTTATGTATGTTCTGGACTGACTCCATATCTAATATTTTTTGAAATATAAGTTGTTTGACTTTTTTGCACATATTTTCAAGTCTTTTGATCACATGCTAAAATTCATTATTTTTGAATTTTTTTTTGAATAAAAATATATGATTGATATTATTATTCAGAAAAAAAAAATTTGAAAAACAATAATTTTAAGCACGCGGTCGACTTAAAAATACATGTAAAAAAGTCAAATGACCTATATTTCAAAATGGAGGGAGCACATGAAAACATAAAGGTTTCCTTTGGTGAATAGAAATAGTACCTGTGCAGTCATCAGGGGAATTTCGAACATGTCTCTTGCAGCAGAATCTGTATGAACAAGCTTGCTCAGCATGGCAGAATCCAGACACGTCACATTCCCCAAGACATCGATATCGTAGTCCACCACAGCTTCGACAAACGGCACACCTCTGTTCGTGCATTTCACTACAAGCTTCTCATCACTCCCGAGCGTTAAGTTCCCTGCAAGCGGATAAAAATAAACCAGAACTTTTGCCAAAGCTTCTCTTATAACAAGTCCAACTCCTTCTGTGCTCTTCTTGTCACCATCCGGCTTAAAACAAAACACTGTTTGCATTATTGAAGTGATATTCTGATCGAGATTCGACAAGTAATAGTATTCTGGAAATGGAGACTTTATTTCCACATGAACTAACACCGGTTCGGACTTCGTAATCTTGAAATAACGAGGACTGTCTTCGACTGATGAAGAATCCATTCGAAATGTTCTGTTTAATTAAATCACCTGAAATCGCGATAAAAATGAAGCTGCATGTCACTTAACAAGTAGAGCAATACATCCGATAGCCAAAATAAGTACTTATTTCGACAGTATTCATGAAAAATATGCGTCATGCCTGAATAAATACGGGAAATACTAAAATGTGTACCTGAGGTATTTAGTAAACGTAGTGAGACTTGTAATTTTTGAATAATTTGAGATGGTATAGTGGACGTTATATACTAGTGCAAGATCAAATTTTCAACTATAGATTTGAATGGTTTACGGTTGAGAAGCTGCTTAATTAATGATGATTATGTGGGATAAAGCCTGAACTAGACAATTATGCTTACAGTATCGCCATATTGATACATGATTATCATGAATCAACAATTGATCATTCTACTGTGCTCCGCACAAAATAATTGAAGTCACTAATTTTTACCTAGATAATTATTGTCTTTTTATAAATGCAATATGTGACACTGGTCCCATTTAATTTATATTATTTTTAAGAAATTAAATTTATTTTCTTTTTAAAAAATATACAAATAATTTTCTATAAATAAGTTGCTTGTTTCTGTAAATACAAAATGTTGGACATTTATTAATATTTAATATTAACATATATTCTATAATTTGAAATTTTCCAGAATAAATTCTTGTTTTCATTGGACCAAACATGCCATAATAATAAATTATTGTAGGCAAAATATTTGAAGTTACAAAAATACAGCTCCTATGAAATATATATTCTGTTTATACCTGTGTTCAATTAGTTTATATATAAGATTTAAATTAAACTAGTCACACTCTAGTTTAGTAGATTTGTGGTATACGTTTATGAGGATTTATGTGAGCATATATATACTTGATCGATTAGCGCAAGTCATGGCTGTAATGGCCGTCTTTTAATTAGTACGATAATCCATATTCCTTGATAGGCATGCATAACCGATATATTCCAAACAACTCGTGTCATCGTGTGACTTTCTCAATTTATGTACCAATGAGTTTCACACTATTTTCTACTCCCAACAACAAAATTGATTTTCAGTATTTGTATGATACTTTTTAATCGAGTGTAACAATAAGAAGAAGTAAATTTAAAAAATTTGACATTTAATTATTATTTTAAGATCCTTAACTTTTATCTATCTGCAGAATCCTATCCACTAGAAATAAATTTAGAATAAAAGTTAAAATCATCTTCCTCCGATCACTACACCATCATCATCCATTTCGATCGTTACCAAATTTCCACAACTAGGGGCTAAAAAAAGAAGATCAATGAGCTCGTGGGTTTACCCAGTACGCATCCGAAGATAACGGTTGCGGCTTCCGATAGCAGTTGCGGCTGGGGAAAAAAAAAGGAGAAGGTCAATAACAATTTAAGATAGAGCATTGTTCTTATTTTTAATTTTGAAGGTAATCAAAGTATAGCGGATAAAGAATTTATTCTTAGTCATTTTAAGGCTCACTGAGAATTTTTTGGAACAGGTACTCTAGTATTATTGAACGTGACTGTCCAGTTCAAAAATATCAGAAAAGGCCTGATCACCTATAAATTTTGTTAGGCTTTCCTTTAAACTCTGTGGACTGTTGTTGACTTGTTGTGGCAGGCCTGTAATTAGAAGAACACCATCTTATTACCAACTACTATGTTCCAATGGGCCAGCTCTTGTTAAACCTGCCCAACATGGAGAGTTTGCTACTTACCCAAGTCATAAGTCCATTCACTTGCTAATTCAGAGTCCGTTAAGAGAAATTTAAAACAATGATTTAAGGCCTGAGTTGACTAAATATAACAAACTAAAAAAAATAAAAATTTGAAGTTAATATATGCTTTGAATATTTTCATATTATAACGATCTATAAGTTATTATAAATATAATAACAAAAAGGAATTTAATTGATTATGTATTTGAATGATGATATTTTTTTTATAATATAATATAATATTATGAAAACGAATAAGTTTTTTTTGAAAGAATCTCCTTCCAACTTTTAATCTTAAGCTGTATTTTATACATTAAATCAGCTTCGCACTTATCACGAATGAAACATTTTTCTGCAATTAAAAATTACTTTAGCTATCGAATTTAAGCTAAAACTAACGTCTATGCGATTTGTTTATAAAGGGCATAATATGAATGTTTTTATGAACATAAGGATTATTTTGATTAAAAAGTTCATATTTATATAAGACTTTTTAAACTAGTTATATATATAATATTATTTTTCGAAATAAGAGTAGTATTAGGTCCAATATTAACTTCTCGAATATGATCTTGTTCGGCAAAACTTACCGGTCAAACGATTTAGTAAAAAAAAAAAAGAACTTACCGGTCAAACGTAGAACGAAATGATTACTCGTGAAGTCAATGGTTCCAAATATGCCAGCAACGGCTAACAGAGGAAAGAGCTTGGTAGCTCAAATTCTGTCAAACACGCACAAATATCGCGTTATTTAGGATCTGGTAGTGTCCTTAAAATTTTTTGTTCTCTCAAATGATGAAAATGTTGGTAAAAAATATATATATATTAAAAATTAGATAATATACTGATAATATTTTTTAATAATTACATATTTTGAGTTATGATATATAAAAATAAAGTTTTTAATGAAATTTGATAATAAATTCTATAACAGGTTTTTTGCAAAAAAACAGAAAAGTAACTTTTCTTAAACATTAAAAGACATTCTTTCTCTAAAAACAATTCTTAAACCAAAAACCGGTGTCACATGGAAAATTAATTTCAAATTTACCAAATAATGTTTCACATATTTGTTGACTAAAATTTATTATTATTATTATTATTTGTAACAATAATGTCAAAAAATTCCTAATATAATTACCCTACAAAATAATTTAACTCGAATTACAACATACAGAGCGTTCTGAAAATTATGTGGCAAAGTTGTGAGTCACGACTCCACCTATCAACTCCACCTATCAGCACAATTTTGAAAAGTATTTCAGCTGCGTATATACTCCCTCCGTCCCATTTTATGTGACCTCATTTCCTTTTTGGGACGTCCCAAAAAGAATGAACCTACAATACTTACTATTTTTGAACACTACTTTTCACTATTACACCCACTACCTCTCTATTTTATACTCTCTTTTCATTAAATAAACACTATTACACCCACTACCTTCCTCCATTATCTCAAATCTATTATTAAATATTGATGGATCCCACCACTTTACCCACTTTTCAACTACATTTACTACCTTTTTCTTAATCTCCGTGAAAGTCAAACCAAGTCACTTAAATTGGGACGGAGGGAGTATATAACAAAAAGAAAAAGAAAAAGCACGTCCACTCCTAACTCCTAAGCTTCTTTTTTATAATTTTCCATTTGTGATAATCGATAAATGGCCTTGTGATAACTTAATCAAGCAACCAACCACAACTCGAATTTATAATGCAAGATAATGGATTGGTGGGAATGCAGAAGCTAGCTAGCTTTACTTTGATAAATACATGCATAACCAACAGTATGTGAACATGTGGTAGATTAATGACAAACTGTGTCAAAATCATTGTAAAGTAGGGATAGGTTCATGGCATGTATGTAGAATTCTGATTGGTTTTGTGAAATTCTGCTTGCTGTTTGAATTGACCAAAGTAGTAATCTTTTGAGAATTGATTGTTTAATTTTGTATGTATTTTAGGTTCGGGCTCCGATCTTTTCAAGCTTTTGGATTTGCATGTTGATTTTCCATGTGAAGCATCAATCAAGTAGACCATATTCGAGTTTGTTGTTTCATGAACAACTCAATTTCTTACGGAAACGTTGCTTCAATCAAATCGTTATCTCACATCATAGCGTGCGAATGAATAGAGGGTTAAATATTAAAGCGAGTCAGGATGTTTGTTAAGTTTAAAATAAATGTTTTTTATTTAAAAATCAGACTTATAATTATTTCAAATAAAAAAGTGAAGTTGGAGCAACTAGACTTATAAATGATTAAAATGTTTGAAAAAGAAATAAGACTTATAAATGATTAAAGTATTTAAAAAAGAAATAGAACTCCTGAAACAAAAACTTTTTATAAGTCCTTTTTGATTTTTTACACAAAATGAGCTTCTAACTCATATAAACCGAGAATCCGAGCTGTGGTAAACCAAACACCCCCTGTATACCATTCCTCACTAATTTCGGGGATATCATTGAATAGCTGAATCGCAAATACATTCCCTTCTTTAAATTTGAGGGGAATAAATATCAAAAAGATTATTAATTTGATCGATATATATTAAATTTAAATATGTTAAATTAGTCAATTTCGTAAACCTACTCAATTGATGATTTGTAACAATTTAATCAATTAAAAGTTGAAATTTGTAATCAATTAGTCCTAGTAAATGATTTAATAGGTGTAAAAATATAAATTAATAATTAAATTGAGTTAATTTTGTAATTACTGATTAATCTGATATATTTAAATAAAAATAATAATTTTAATATTTATTCTATACATGATAAATAACTCTTTTTCATAACATACCCAACTTTACTCTAAATAAAAATAATAATTTTAATATTTATTCTATACATGATAAATAACTCTTTTTCATAACATACCCAACTTTACTCTAATGTTAGTCTTTCCCCGTACTTGTAGCGGGCTAAAATTGAAAAAGGATGTTTCAACTAATTATAAGCTCAATGTAGATAATGCTTTTGTTTGTTTTTTTTAATGGAAGTTAGTGCTTCTACGTAGATGGCTAAAAAGTCTAATATTACGGATGGAGGTAATATCAAATATTAAGTAAAACATATTTATTAAATTGTACATCTTTTTTCTAAAAGTTATCGTGGTCAAGTAAACATTTAGTATTTCACGAAAATATATGTAGATTTTTTTTTATTTTTAATTTTAGAATTATTTTTCTGTTTTAATTAAAAATAAACAATAATTAATTTTCTAAATCTAAAATATAATACTTTGATATTAGAATTCACAATTATTTATATTAATAATATTTATGAAAAATGTATAATATTCAATTTAGAGATATTTATATGATAATATTTATTATAATTTAATAATTACGTGAAATCGGCGAGTATAACAATACGTGATCTCTACTTCAATTTTCATATTGATATTTAAAAGGATTCTAACAGTTTATACTTGAAATCTAAATAAGTTCGACCCAGCAATAATAATACTGAAATTCGTCATGGAATTTGAATAGAATCGTCCGCTATATATACTCAGCTTGATATGAAACTAGAGTCTAGAGGTATTATATATCTAATCTCAGGACAGGTCTCTATCGTCTGATCTTTTTTCTCATATCTTGGTCAACATCACTCCTGGTACTAAATGCTGCAGAGGACCAATGTCTGTAAATTGTATTGATTCCGAAATCCGAATTCTCCCTAAACGATGCTATCAAAAAGTATTACCGGTGGGTTTATCCAGTGCGCACCCAAAAAATAACGGCTGCGGGTTCCATTAAAAAAAATATATTGTTTATAGAACTGATATTCTCTCCTATAACAATTTTTTTTAGGTTGTTCAATTTTTTTACGCATGTTGAATATTTTGACTATTTTTTAAAATGTTCATCTTCAAATTTTTTTTTTCCTAAAAGTATTCAATAATTATTATAATTTATAAAATAATTACCTTCCGAGTCCAACAAACTATAACAACATAAATAAGGGAACCGTGCATAAATGTTGTAAGATAAACGTTATCTAGATAAACTAAAGCATCGTACAGTGTGGGTGGATAAGGATTGGGATAGACATAAATGAGATGAGGATATTCCAAGTTGCGAAAAGAAATTTGTTAGAAAGGGTTTAGAATAATGCAAACCAATGGCGTAACCATGCCACTCACCACTTTCTCTACATTATTTGTGCCAGAAAGTGACCTTATTTTGGCTCCACTGCCCTCAATCCTCATAGACCAAACAAACTCCAACTAAACAAATCTGCATCTAACCAGTATTTCATAAAGTTTGGTTCAAAGTCAAAACATCTGTTTGGATATATATGCTTTAACTAATCTATCTCTATGTACCTAAAATTATACTCACACATGCATATATTTAGACACATACATTTATACATGTTTCCCACGGAATGTTACCAATATATACATCCAGGACAATACTTTAACTTATCAACATAGTTTGTCCGACTATATTGGTGTCTGTTTGGGTGGAGAATGAGATTGGTCTTATCCGCATAATTTAAACTGCAGTTGTTAGTCATAACTACTTCCTTGACATTGATTAAATTCATGGATTATCGTAAAATATAATTATTATAATATCTCAAACCCATAACTGAGTACAGGCTTTTTATACTTATAAAGATTCAAAATATTGTTTATCATATCAATGTGATAAAATGTATTTATTTCACGCAAAAACGTTTCATACGCAAAATTGATGATATGTGTTAAATTTTAATCGAAAAAATATGTATTCACACAAATATGAGTAACTAAGATATCTCACATCAATTATTATGTTATTATATGCAAGATTTTATATTCAATTTTGTACATATAATATTATTGTATCTCACCAATTCATGATAGAAGCATTGTAGTTTTATTTATTATAAATACTCCGTTCGTTTCAAATTAGATGTTCACTTTCAATATTCACACAGTTTAAGAAAAGTGAATGTTTATAAATTAATCATATTAAATGATTATAATATATATGAAATGAGGTTGATCTACTAAATATAAACAGGAGATGTATGAGGTAGAATTGATTTTAAAAATATAATTTTACATTAAAAATTGAAATAGACAACTAAAAAAACATTTTTTTTTCTACAAGTGAACATATAAATTCAAACTGCCAACTAGAAGCATTGTGTATCCAGATTGTGTCGGTCGTGCCACCTAACGATCTATATTTTCGTCACCTTTTCTTAAGCAAATCTAAATTTTCACTCGGTAAATATGTAATACTCCGAAGTAAACTGTAAACAGTAGGATAATGTCAAGAGTCAAGACACGTTCTTAGTTTCTTATCATATTTCTTTCTTTAACTACATGGCTGCTCATTCTTGACGCTTTGTTACAACCTTATCTACATTACTACATACAATTCACACCACCAGAACGTTCTAGATTTTACTGTTAGCTTTGTTCTACAAATTATTTTCCGATTCACACTAACCCCCTCTACGTCACTTTAAAATATTGAAACTTATTTATTAAAAACTTGCCTCGAATACAATCTTTTATTGGTATCTGATCCGGTGAAAGGACAAAATGTCAAAGGGGTATTTGGTTCATGGTTAATAGTCTGGTTAACAGGAATCGGAACCTTGATCACATGAGTCCATGACAAGTGTTTGGATTAGTTATTTTTTTTTTTGACGGAAAAGATGATTATATTAAATCAGCAAGAACTACATTCTTAACGTCAACCGGGACATTTCCCCCATTGAAAACTCGATCTGGGAAAGAATATGACGCCTTAGCCATACAATGAGCCGCCATAGTTAATCTTTGTTGGATGAATATTTTAATACGGTAAAAAATTTATATACAATGTTAATAAGAAATTAAAAATATTAATGATGAAAAATATGTGTTGACATAAGTGATAAAGATTAACGGGAAGAGTACTAAGAGACGGAGGGGATAGCATATTACTAGTCGGAAAAAAATGTTGAAAATAAGAAATAAAATTTAGATTTCTAAACTATATAATGAAGTCTTATAATAATTTTTAGTTATTTGTTCAAACATTCTTTCATTTTAAAATTTATAATTTCAACATTTTTCGGGGCCGTTTGGATTAAGGTTGGAAATGAGGATCGGCGAATGAGAATGGTGAGTATGTGAATGAGAATTAATGGGAATGAGAATGGTATGATAACTCAAGGAGTGAGAAGAGTATCATTTAACCGTCTGAAAGGATTGAGGTTCTCATTCCATAATACTTAATAACTAATAATATCAAACATATCAAAAGTAATTTTTACCGAGTTCGACTCTGGCTCACCCCGAGAATTATTAGAATAGATACTAATTTGTAAGGCATATAAGCCTGCATTGTAAAAAAAAAAAAAAAAAAAACACGAAGGGAGGACTAACAAAGCGATGACGTGGAGAGGGGTTGGTAAATGATAGAGTAACCCGCCAAACATAAAATTGACACAGCAGTTTGTACAGCTATGTCGAGTTAATGGATAACGTGGGCCCAACCCCATTATCAGAAAACAAACGTGGACGCATGTGACATACACTAATGGCTAAGCCTATGCATTTCGTTTTGAACGCGCCTCATCGGGCCCAGCTATTTTAGCCGTTTGGTTAATCCTTAACTGTTCTTTATCTTCACTTTTGGCATCTTTTATTTTTACCCTTTTTTTTCACCCAACTCAAATTCCATCCTTTTTTGCATTTTATTTAATTTAAACATAAACAACGATCCAATTTAGAGGGATAATAACCGAACATCAATCCACCGTTTGTTTATTTGACATAAATCACTTATTATACATGAAGTGACAATAAAATTTTGTATTTTATTATTAAACATGTGTAAACACAAAATTTAAAATAATACTTGCATTATTCTTAAAAAAGAATAATCACATACGCACGCTTTATCGTTCAATTTATATGAAAGCTGGAAGCCGGTTCCTCGTAATGCAAAATATAAAATAAGGCAACCTAACGGGCTGGGGAATAGTCAAGTATGGCTTATTAACATGTGTGGAATTCTCAGTCAAATGAGTTGTTTGACTCTGATATTCTTAAATCTCCAATTATATGTAGTTATATCATTTTTAATTGTAATTATATTTGCATAACAACATTAAAATTATACATTTCTTCAGAAAAAACATTAAAATTATACATTTTTTGAAATAAATTAGCTTGGTAGGCTAATTTATATAACTTAACTTTAAATTTTTGTTTTCATACAAAATTACTGATAATCTATTATATTTATATTTTAAAATGTAATAGGGTGCTCGAAGGCTTAAACACCCACAGATTTATCATATTATCAAAATTCAAATATATTTCAACTTTTATTCATTTATCATTATTAAAATTTGTAAATAAATATATAATTATAGTGTGTTTACTTTTCAATCAATTTGAACATGATCTATTTTATTGCAAAAAATACATTTCTTTAACCTTTAATCAGCTTTTTTTTAGAGAAACCTAACCAACCTAATTTGTAACACCACACCAAAAATCAGATTATTTTTTAATATACTTCGATCCATTTTACACTCCAGGTATTATGTGAGGATGCCACGTGTCGATCACCAATAACAATCACACAACACAATAAAATACATTCCACATGCGATAATTTATTTTCTCTCCTAGATAAAAGCAATACTTAATCAAGCAATTATCAACTACCAAAAATAAAATAAAAAACGGCAGCACTTAATTAGAAAGCGAAAAATAAAAAGAACGGAAAGTGGTGAGCATGATAAGAATGAGGTGTCCAAACCTCAATCCTGACCGTCGAAAACATCATTAAATCCTTAAAAAAAACACCAACATTAGTTAGTCGGTCTTTCTCTTCGTTCTTATCCATTACCACCCATCACCTTCTTTCCCCTTCAACCATATAAACATAAACATAATAATAAAACTATACACACAAACAAACACTCTGTATCTATACTTGTTACAAATACACACACCATTTCTCATCTCAAGATTTGATCTTTCTAGCTTAAATGTTATCAAGATCCTATTTTAATCTTCTAAACCTTGATGATTATTCATCTCCCACTAGTACTAGAATTCCAAGAATCATGAATTTACTGGACAATCAGGAAGGCTCAAACGACGTCGTTTCGTCAACTCAACGCAGGATCATTGTAGCTAATCAATTGCCGATCAAGGCCGAGCTGAATAAAGAGACCCAGAAGTTTAGTTTTGATTGGGATAAAGATGCGCTGGTTTTGCAGCTCAAAGATGGGTTTAATTCGGATGTTCAGTTTGTGTTTATCGGATCTTTGTCGGTTCAAATCGACCCGAATGATCAAGAAGAAGTGGCGCAATTGTTGTTAGATAAGTTTCAATGTGTACCCACTTTTCTTTCTTTAGATTTATTGAATAAATTTTATCATGGGTTCTGTAAGCATTATTTATGGCCTTTGTTTCATTATATGTTGCCTGTGACTTCACATCATGGGGTTAGATTTGATAGGCTTATGTGGAAAGCTTATGTGTCAGCTAATAAGATTTTTGCTGATAAAGTCATGGAAGTGATTAACCCAGATGAGGATTATGTTTGGATTCATGATTATCATTTGATGGTTTTGCCTACTTTGTTGAGGAAAAGATTTCATAGACTTAAACTCGGGTTTTTTCTGCATAGTCCATTTCCTTCGTCTGAAATTTATCGGACATTGCCTGTTAGAGATGAGATTCTTAGGGCTTTCTTGAATTGTGATCTTGTGGGGTTCCATACTTTTGATTATGCTAGGCATTTCTTGTCGTGTTGTAGTAGATTGCTTGGGTTGGATTATCAGTCCAAAAGGGGGTATATTGAGCTTGAGTATTATGGGAGGACGGTGAGTGTTAAGATTCTTCCTGTTGGTATACATATGGATCAGATTGAGTCGGTTAAGTCATTGGCGGAAACTGAGAATAAGGTTAAGGAGTTGGTGGAGAGGTATAGAGGGAAAATTGTGATGCTTGGGGTTGATGATATGGATATGTTCAAGGGGATAAGTTTAAAGTTTTTAGCTATGGGACAGCTTTTGGAGGAGCATCCCGAGTTGAGAGGGAAGGTGGTTTTGGTACAGATTGTGAATCCAGCAAGAAGTCGGGGGCAGGATATTCAAGAAGTTCAAAATGAGACGACTAAAGTTGCGAGGGAGATTAATGAAAAGTTCGGCACTTCTGACTATGAGCCTATTGTTTTTGTCAACGGTCCTGTTTCAACTCAAGAAAAAGTGGCTTACTTTGCTATTTCCGAGTGTGTTGTGGTGAATGCTGTAAGGGATGGGATGAACCTGGTGCCGTATAAGTACACAGTGTCAAGGCAGGGTAGTCCTGAAATAGACAAGGCGATGGGAGTGGATGGGACAGAAGTTCCGAGGAAGAGTGTGATTATTGTATCTGAATTCATAGGCTGTTCCCCATCCCTCAGTGGAGCAATCCGGGTTAATCCTTGGAATATTGACAGTGTGTCTGATGCGATGACCTTAGCTGTCACAATGTCAGATACTGAGAAACAGATGCGACATGAGAAGCATTACAAGTATGTCAGCTCGCATGATGTTGCTTATTGGGCAAGGAGTTTTGACCAAGACCTAGAGAGAGCTTGCAGAGATCATTACACAAAGAGGTGCTGGGGAATTGGGTTTGGCTTGGGTTTCAGAATTGTTGCGTTGGGTCCTAACTTCAGGAAACTTTCGGTGGAGCACATCGTGTCTTCCTATAACAAAACTAGTAGCCGACTTATTTTGTTGGATTATGACGGTACAGTGATGCCACAGGGTTCAGTTGAAAAGACCCCAAGCAGTGAAGTTATCTCAGTACTAAATGATTTATGCAACGACCCAAAAAATGTGGTGTTTATTGTGAGTGGCAGAGGGAAAGAATCTTTAAGCAAATGGTTTTCTCCTTGTCAGCGACTTGGTCTATCTGCTGAACATGGTTATTTTACCAGGTAACAAATCTGCCTATGTTATCCCTTGCTGCAATTACAAGGCACTTCCTTCTGTGATATTCTTTATCTTGTACAGTGTTTCAATGATTTATCTGATTTTTATTGAACTTGTTAGGTGGACAAAAGATTCACCATGGGAATCAGGTGTGTCAGCTGTGAACTTTGAGTGGAAGAAGATGGCACTCCCTGTGATGGAGCATTATACAGAGGCCACTGATGGTTCCTTTATAGAACAGAAGGAAAGTGCTCTGGTATGGCACCATCAAGAAGCAGATACTGATTTCGGCTCAGCGCAGGCAAAAGAGCTTCATAATCATCTTGAGAATGTGCTTGCCAATGAGCCAGTAGTTGTTAAAAGAGGCCAACATATTGTTGAAGTGAAACCACAGGTATAATAAATTATTAATGCTTATACATGGCTACGGATTTTATGCGTAGGAATACTAGTGGAGCATTTAATTTGCACATCATCATATTGGAAGTTACATGTTTATACCTGGATATAGGGTTTTTAACAATTTAAGAATGCCATGGCTGGTTAACAATCTATTGTTGACATGTTTTATCATCTAACCATGGCCGTAATGATGCTGATATATTTTTTCAGGGTGTAAGCAAGGGTATAGTTGTTGAAAGTCTAATTGCAAGCATGCAGACTGCGGGTAAGCCACCAGATTTTGTACTCTGCATAGGCGATGACCGTTCAGATGAAGATATGTTCGAGAAAATTGCATGCTCTATAGCCAACCCATCTACGCCTACCATAGCAGAAGTATTTGCATGCACTGTAGGTCAAAAACCAAGCATGGCCAAGTACTACCTAGATGATACTGAAGACGTCATAAAAATGATTCAAGGTCTCTCAGCTGCATCTGTTCAGCCTCCCAAGTCTGCTAATTTTCATGCCTCATTCGAAGGATCTTGTTGACCCCGTCCTCGTTTATGTGGTATAGAATGAGCAATTATTGTTGCCCATTCAGTTGAACGGAACTAAGGTTAGACTAGTGCACTCGCTACGGTTGGTCAGTGTTTGAGAAGAAGGGGGCTCTAATCTAAAGTTGGGGAATAAATGGAGCTTTGTACAAAACATACGTTCTCTTTACAGGTTCACCTCAAATCCAATAGTGAAATTTACTGAAGTACTTGATTAATGATCGTTACAGTTACCATTTGACGTGCGAAGTTTCTCCGTCCTTTAGGAAGTTAACTTTGTTTTTCTTTTGTAAATATTAGTTGTCTTAGCTTTCTTATTGTATACCTGAAATGTCAATGCGTTCTGCTGCGAGATACTTTAATCTAGCCTTGTTTCTTGTTCCTGCCTAGAACATTTTCTAGCTTGTTGTTTCATAGAATGAAAATCTGCTTTTCAGTAGATGAAGACAATTTTTTACTCTCTTGCAACTCGAGTGCTAACTTCACCTGACGCACGATTCCCAAAAATACAATAGGAAGTTAAAGTCAGGGCCAGAAACGTAGATCATATAGTTTGCCTTCTAGTGTATACAGTATTACAGTGTGTATTCAACTGTGCCTTTCATTTAGTTCTCCCTAAATCCTGCTTTGGAATGTGAGTGTCATGATGCCCATGCTCGGTACATCATACATGTGTTGCCGACCAAGCTGAGAGTGCAGAAATGAGCACCCTCTAAATGCTGTTTCTTTGCAGGATGGTCGGCATCTTCGAGAGTGTCCTGGCGAGGTTTCCTAAATATATTATAAAAAATGTAATTTCTGAAAAATGGAAAAATTATGTGTCCGTTTGGTTAAAAAAATAAGGACTTATTTCTGGAGAAAAAGACATACAATTCTACTTTTTTTTCTGAAATAAGTTCTTATTTTTTTTTACTAAATAACAAATATAAAATACCTCATTAACATTTATATTTAGAAACTCATAAAAATATGTATTTTTTTAAAGAAAATAAGTCCTTAAATTTTCAAAAATAAGCGAAAAATATGGAAAAGAGGGTGAAAAAGATGGTAAGTAAATATTTAATCATTAAAAACAAAATGAGAAATGATTCGTCATGACGAGGACTTTGCTGGAGTGAGTTACTGTAATATAGTTCTCAGAAATAGCTAGTCTCTTGCACATGCTCTTGTTATCATGTGACTCGTTTCGGAAGGTCTTGTTTTCGATATTTGATTCTGTACTACGTCTGTATATGAAAATTCTATTTAGAGATTAATCGGATCATATGATTAATGCTTGGACTAATCCTGATTGTTGATAAATACTGTTCGGAAATCATAATCAGCCTGCCCTCTTATCAGTATTACCTTGAAATTACAACCGTAGAGCTGGACATGGTCACTTGTATGCTAATATTTCTAGCTGATTATTGATTTGCAACAGTATATCTGCTATATTTGCCTTAAACAACTCGAGCTGGCACTGCAGCTCTCAGCAATTGAAGTTGTCATTAACAAGTAATACATTTTAGCATATACCAGTAAGGCTGCATTGTATCTGGTTAAGCTAACACTAATTACTTCGTTTACAGCAAGGATGAGGTGTAAAAGTTCACCTATCGATTTTCTTATAGGCAGAAGATCATCTGTATGATGAGTTGCTTAATTTGAGTTGGAGCTTTGACATCTTCGACACAGCTATTCTAGTTATTTAAATGTCTTTGTTATCCAATTTTTCACTTCCTTTGCTCAACCTATATTCAAGCTATCACTTTTTTACACACTTACCACAAAATTTACACCTCTTATTCAAGCTTAGTAGTGACGAATAGTTAAAGGTGACAAATTTCGCCTGATGAAGAATCAATGAGTTTGACATTATTATCTACTCTCAAGAACAGAATTGATTTTTGCTAGCAACGCTTGTTGTTCACAATTAATTATTCAGAGACCTGTTAACTTTTGCTGGTATATAATGAACGGGATCAGGCTGGAATTCGTCAGGGTGTTTTTCTGCCTCAAGAAAATATTTGAAAGCAATATTCAAGTTTTTGATGAGTCGGATGAATTATTTTTCAATATCGATCGACCTTTTGATTTAATTATAAATTTGATCTCAAACGTTACATACCTTGTTTAGAAATAAAAGAAAAGACACACGAGAAATGCATTTAAGAGTCAAGGAACAGCTTTGATCTGTACAGAATATTCAGAATTATTGTTTGCAGAGTTAATTATTTTTCACTAACAATATATTATGATAAAAAAGAATGTAGTGTAATTCTTTAGTCATTCCACAAGTTAGTACTCTGTTAAACAATCTTACAATCTTACAGTAAGGCTGTACATGAGTCCATGACAAAGTCTATTGACTATGAACAATTTTCATTTCTCAACTACTCCAGTTAACTAGTAAATCTGACATCTTCTGTTGCACTTTTAACTAGCAGTGTAGATCCTTGCATGTTGCATATTCAATGACAAGCAACGTGTTAAAAACGAGAATGAAGCAAAGACAACCTTTTGTTGTCTGATAGATCGAGAAGGTGGTGATGTAGTTGGCGTTTGAATTATACGAATATTACCTCAAATTTTGCACAAGGGTTTTTCTCTATGTGAATCTTTAATTCATCGTCCCCTTCAAAACTAAATGTATATAAGGCTTCTCGCTGTGTTAAACCAAGAGGATAAACCCGATACAGTTTGAGCTCATCACTTCCTCTTAAGCTTTTCGGTCTTTCCTCCTTCCAAACGGGAACATGATTTAGAGACTTGAACTTCAACAGCACTGCAGATTCTAATGCCTTCAGGGTCAAATTTCCAGATCTGAAAGCAGATACTTGTGTGAGATTTCTTTTTGAGAATATTGAAGGGATCATTCAGTTCATTTCTAGTTCATGCTGAGAAGTGAGAAATAGAACTCAGTAATTAACGGCTAAGCAGCTTTACAAAATGTTGCTCCTATGACTTGCTAAGATATAAAATTAAAGTATGTATACGAGTTATTTTATGTACATGGAGCTTTGTAGGCTTGTACACACTAACCACACCAGTCATTTAATGTATACGTATACTTTACCTTTACACCTATAGACGCTGGCTTGGACAAAACTCTCAAACCTTCATAGTCCACTCATTGAATCAAGCTCTTCACATCAGTTGTAAGCAGATTCTCGAACTATGGATTTGTTTACTATATACATTAAGATTTTATTACTGTATTGAAGAACTATTATTGTATCTTGTGTATTCATTATATCAAAAAACTTGCACAGACAAACATACATACATATGATTTCATATAAAAATCTTAGTCATCAACCAGCGCGCAATTGACAGGTGTGGATAACAATGTGTGGATTGAACAAATATATTGATTGGTGTATCAAACAAATTAAGCAGAAATATGATTACCTAATGAATATTGACTCCATCTTGAACCTCCCCCTTTCTCGTACATATACATGATATACAGTTTCTAAGCCTTGGGTACACTTGCAAGGGCGTTCTGTAGTCTTTTCTTCTTTCTCACGCATCATTGTTGCAACATGAATGCACAGACGGCATGATGAGTGAACTGCTGCCATATCTATAAGAGCCTTGAAAGAATCAGAAGGTCCCTCAAATTTCCACCTGAAAAAGGTGGTCATCCAAAATTTGGACAGTAAGACTGAGGATGAAATGCGCTCAGAACGCTTGAAGGACAGCATAAAGAACAATTAATTAGAAATTAATCCGACTGCCTGCACATGTTCGTTAAATTTTATTAACAAAATAAAATTAAATGTAAAAGCTACTCACCGAAGTGACTGGTTGTATGCGTCAGGGTTGTCAGCGAGGTATGTCATGGTCTTGGCAACTGAATCGATGTCTCCTTTCTCTTTAATATGTAAAATTGAACCAGGCAAAGGTGCAAAGTCTTGGATATTTGGAGCACCAACAACTACGGGAATAGCTCCTAATAAATCAACAAACTTTACAATATCAGTAAACATCATCACCAAGTGCCATGTCCACAGGAGCAAATCTCAGTCTTGGCCGTTAAAATCCGAAAGAAGTTCTAGATAACTGATGGCAATCACAAGCACAAGCCTAACATTTATGGAGTATTTTACTGTTTAAACTATTAATTTTTTTAAGTATGCCAGATGACAGATTAATAAATATAAGTCTGTGCTTTCTAGCATTATCAGAATGATTCCAAAAAATACTTTTACCAATAAACACAGGCAAGAGAAAGCAACCAGGAGAAATTTACAAGCTATATGTTGCTGATGAAATATCTGACACCCAACAGGGAAAGTGATATATAATGCCTTTATAAACAGATACTATTGTTGCCAGAGAGCCAAAACAGTAAAGATAGTTAAAACACCAAGTATATACCAGCAACAAGAGACTGAAAGTATTTTTCAGTAACATAATCCTCTTCATCGGAATTCTCAAACGCCAAGCTAAATTTGTAGCGCTTCAGAGTCTCTAATTTGTTCACTGTAAAGGCAAACTACAAAAAGTAAATACAACATGAATGCCCGTTCAACAGCTGAAGCTAAAACTCAATATAACATTTATACACATAAATAAATTGAATTTTATTTTGCTGAAGTCAGTTTTACTAAATTCCTGGAAAAGAAAAACAATGGGAAAACTAGCTCTTGAAAAATATTCAAACACTTTTACACGTAAGAGCAACAATCCCTTCTAATAGAACATTAGAATAGAAAAAAGTATAATTAAAGAGACGATAGACAATGACACTTATTTGCAAGACGGAGAGAAACAATATGAAGTCTAAATATATATCTTATGTAAATATTAGACAGCTACTTAGAAGCCCAAATGAAAATAGAAAAAGAAGTGTGGTCAACAGATATGGCTGTATAACTCTCAAGTACTAGCATAATAAAGGATCTTACTCCTTACACAACTGTAGTGCAAACCGTAGCATATAATAGGGCACAAGTATATGACCCAAAAACATACCATAAGAACGGATGTTACCGAAATCGAACTTGAAGACATAATGCCTTTCCAGGCAATACAGATTAAAGATTACCAGGATTTACAAAATTGTGGCAAAAGTTAACAATCATGAAATATAAAGAGTAACTATTCCAAAAGAGTACTAATCCAACACATGCCTTGTCAGGATTTGGGCATCAATTAAGTAGAGTTCCAAAAGTCTCACCATCTCCGTCTCGGTTTCGATGACAGGCACCATAAGAATCAACTGTAATGTTTGCCTTCTTAAGACCTTCAAGAGCTTCCAAGCGAAAGTTGCGAGAAACACAATTAGAGATGAAAGCAGCTGCCAGAGCATTCTCAGTCTTTGGTTGCAGAGGAGCCATAATGTCATACTCAGCCCAAGAAAAATATCCAACAGGAATATCTGACGAGAGACTAGATGTCATAATTATGTCATATTTCCTGGTAATGAAATATAAATATTAGTTTAGTCTGACTTCTGGGCAAGAATATTAACACAAAATGATTGTCATAGACACCTTTGCTACAAGTACCAGATTACAAACTTTCACCAAAATAAAAAATCTAAGTCATTGCATACAATTTCAGTCTGAAGGGGTAAAAGAGACCTGAACCATAGAGTCAAAATTCTTCAGAGAACGAAGCTATATACTTAGAAATAATGTCAATCAGATGGTATAAGACTATAAGTAACTAACTAACATAAGAGACAAATCTACAATCTTGTATTATTAAACACGGAAATACATGCAATATTAAAGGGAAACGACAACAACGATATCTAGCGAAGGACGTACAAAGTATGAAAGTAAAGCCTTAAAAATTATAATATAAACAAAGTATATAGCTTAGCATGTCTTAATATGTTTGTGTTTCAAACTTTTTACCCAGCCAATGAGTTCAAGGTTGTGCTGTAACGAAAAATGAAATGCAAAAAACACAATCGCTGCCTTCTCATAACTCTTATTGAAAATAATTTTCCTCCCAAATTGTGTTCTAGCAATACCAAGATTCAAGGTGGGCTTTACAAAATTATACTTCAGTCCCAAAAAGTGAAGATATGTCTCAACAATATGAGATATGTCGAATCCATATCTCTAAATTTGAACACATAATGAGTCACTTCGGAATGTGCTTACCCACCGTCGTGCGTAAGAGAGATTCAGATCCGGATAGTATTTACTTGACTCCATTGATCTAACTATAGTGGGTTCCTTATCTGCTTTCGCAGACCCAAATGAAGCATCAGCCTTCTCCTTAGGAAGATATCCAAGTTTACATCCCACACAACAAGATTTTAAGTCCTAAACAGATGCAGACCAGGGAAAGTTAAGAACACTATGTACTTAAAAGACAAATAAAAAACACAAAGGGCGCATAATCAAAGTTTGAAGTTCTTTCCACATTTCAAAATTGAGTATAAATATCTATGCTTGACAATAATAAGTGGTTAGATATCTGGATAATTAATAAGCAATAAGATTATTAGAATTATTGTAGCAGTAAATTGCTTGGAAGACCAAGGAGTAGCAACTCCCATCTTATCTGTACTGGGAGTTGCCTAAAACCTGATATTTGGTCCCTCGATATGCAAAACCAGAGATAGACAGAAAAAGCCATGTAATTAGCATCCAGATACTGAGATACAGGTGAATACTACAACACTGCTATGAACTAATAATTTCTTTTTTAATTTTATCCTTAAACAAATGGCCTTTCACAGACTTTTTAGTAAACCTAATTGAGTACAAATGGCGAGTCTGATATGAAAGAACCAGTTTACAGCAACTACAAACTGTAGCTTTAGCAACAGAGGATGGTTAATAATTTTTGAAAATATGAATTTCATGAAAGATTTTGATAGGTCACCCCACAATTGAGGTGTCTATTCCACAGCAGAATAAATAATACCATTATTTCAGTGAATGAGGCTCTTTCTGTCTTCCTAGTATTGTAAAGTTGAGTAATATTGCTGATAGCCTGATATTGATTGGCATAGAAAATTGCATGTAAGGTATAAGCTGAAAGAGGAACGATAACAAGTACAGCTCCAGTCCTGAACTTGTATTGTACTTGTTGCGTTATTAACCGCTAGAGAAAATTTAAGCATTAAGATAGACAACAATGAACACATGCATACACAGTACGCACATTCTTGCATTTCAAACCACAACTGCAAGTAATCAAGAAAGAGAAATCGGCTACAAACACAAGCATGCACATACACAAAATATTCCAACATTAAATCTAGCTTCATTGCGATATTAATCGAGCTAATCACTAATCTCCAACAAAAAGTAAAAATCCCAAACAAACATGAGAGAGAGAGAGAGGGAGAGGGAGGGAGGGAGAGAGTCCCAAAACAAACGAGAGAGAGAGAGAGAGACCAAACCTCAATCACCCCGGCAACATAAACCGGTTGTTTTATAAAATCCCTAGAATAAGCAATATAATCATGTTTCTCCAACCACTTCTCACATTCACCAGATCCTGAACTCTCCTCAAGCCTACTAACCCGACCCGACCCGACACCCTCATCATCATCATCAAAAGTACTATAATTCCTAGAGGACCACGGCAATGTAGTGAATTGAACGAACGAGTCCGCCCACGAGTTAACCAAAGATTTATTGTTAAGAATGTCGAGTCGACCCAGAAACATAATCTCCGCAATCACAACAATAAAAACACATATAGGCATTAAATTTGAGCATTTCTTCTTTATTTTTAGGTGGGTATTTTCTGGTTGTTGCGGGTTCATAGCTAATTGTATAAATTTTGAATCTTTATCGTTTTTTCAATAAATTTTCTTGGGTGCGTTGTGTTCAAGTACTGAGATGATTGTGGGGGAAAAGTTAAAGTAAAAGAGAAGACTTCGGGAGAGTGTGTGTTAATGGTGGGCTCATTTTCTTGTGGACCATTTGAGTGGTCTATTATTGGGGTGAAATGTGTTTGTCCATTGTTGTACATATAGAAGATCATATGGTGTGGTACTCGTTAGGAGAACCATTATGTTTTTTGCTCAAGAAAAGTAAACAATGTTTTTCTTTTTTTGCTAAGGAAAAGTAAACAATGTGATGACAACTTGACTAGTGGATAGGTTAATATATCCGGTTTATTTTTATTTTTGATAATCGGATCAGTTTTAATATATGGGTTTTGGTCTCGGTCCTCCCGGACAACTATTTGTCGGGGAGACTTTATCTAAGAGACAACTTCATTACCATCGTATCTGTATTTTTAAGTGTATGGATTAAATAAACTTTTTATAGATCCGCGAAAAATTATAGCGGATCGTTAAAAAAAGAAAAACCAATCTGGACCTTTGAAATATAGATCCGACGGTCCTGTATGTTAGATAAACTGTCCTGACGAAATCTTGTAATATATTTGTAGTAATTTGTTTATTTTCAAATGTGATGTGATATACAAAACTTAAAAAATATTACAAATATAATATGAATTATTTTAAATATTTCATCAAATTTGATGAATCAAGACTCATGAACTCGATTTCGAAATCATGTTCAATTCCGTACGAATTTCGAACTAAAATTTATGAGTATGGGTTCATGTCATTTCGATATTGAGGATAACTCCATGTCCCAGGACCAAAATTAGTCCGTATCGTTCTTCAAATTAAGATTACTCTTATATAATAAACTAAATACAATTTTTTAATGCAGAAAGACATGAAAAAGCTTTTTTTTTTTTCCCATATCTTTAAAATGTAATTATTCTTGTGCATGCTTGTAAAATAAAGTTTGGAAAATGCATACTTCATGTCTTCATTTGAATAATATAAGCCCTGTATCAACCTAGACCGAGACATGGGTCTGCAAAACTTGTGTCACAGAGTTCAAAGAGTGTCCAGTTATGACACGAATCAGAAGTTACATGCTTTATGGAAATCGGGGAGGACTAATGAAGCTCGCCAACTGTTTGATAATATGCCCCAGAGAGATGAGTTTTCTTGGAATACAATGATTGCTGCTTATTCTGATTCAGGGAACTTGAGTGAAGCTAAAAAACTTTTTGACGAGACTCCAAAGAAAAGTGCTATTACTTGGTCTTCTTTGATCACGGGGTTTTGTCGAAATGGTAGCGAATTTGAGGCTCTTGAGTTGTTTTGGCAAATGGGGTTTGAAGGTTACAAGCCAAGTCAATTTACATTAGGTAGTGTTCTTAGAATGTGTTCGATGAAATGTTTGTTGTCTAGAGGGGAACAAGTTCATGGGTATGCTGCAAAAGTTGGGTTAGATAAGAATGATTTTGTTGTCACGGGGCTGGTTGATATGTACTCGAAGTGCAGAAGGATTATGGAAGCTGAGTATTTGTTTGGGACGATGGCTAATGGGAGAAATCATGTTTCTTGGACTGCTATGATTAGTGGTTACTCTCAGAATGGTGAGGAGCTTCGAGCGATTGAGTGTTTTCGTGATATGCGGGCAGAGGGTGTGGAGTGTAATCAATATACGTTTCCCAGTGTGTTCACAGCTTGTGCAGCGTTATCTGCTTGTGGGTTTGGGGCACAAGTCCATGGTTGCGTTGTTCGTGGTGGTTTTGAGACAAATGTGTTTGTTGAGAGTTCTTTAGTTGACATGTATGCCAAATGTGGGGACTTTAGAAGTGCAAAGAAGGCGTTGGAATTGAGGGAGACTGATGATGTGATTTCATGGAATTCTATGATAGTTGGGTGTGTTAGGCATGGTTTGAAAGAGGAAGCACTATTAATGTTCAAAAATATGCATTCAAAAGATATGGAAATTGACGACTATACGTTCCCCTCAGTTTTGAACTCTTTGGCTTCCATGAATTATGAAAGATATGCGAAATCTGTTCATTCTATGATTGTCAAAACTGGCTTTCATGCTTACAAGTTAGTAGGCAATGCTTTAATGGACATGTATGCAAAACGGAATGACTTAGGTTCAGCGTTCAAGGTGTTCAACAGCATGACAGACAAGGATGTTGTTTCATGGACCTCCCTTGTGACGGGTCATGCACACAATGGTGCCCCTGAAGAAGCTCTGAAGCTGTTTTGTGGGATGAGGATTGCAGGAATTGAGCCTGATCAGGTTGTCATCTCGAGCGTCTTGAGTTCATGTGCTGAACTGACAACTCTGAAATTTGGCCAGCAGGTCCATGCAAATTATATTAAATCTGGGTTTGGTTCATCCTTATCTGTCGATAATTCTCTTGTAGCTATGTATGCAAAATGTGGGAATATAGAAGATGCAAGTTGTATATTTTATTTGATGCAAATAAGGAATGTTATTTCTTGGACTGCTCTTATTGTTGGATATGCTCAAAACGGTAGGGCGAAGGAATCTTTGCTACTCTATGACTTGATGACTGAAAGTGGCATAAAACCTGATTTTATTACTTTTATTGGCCTACTTTTTGCTTGCAGTCATGCAGGTCTTGCCGAACAGGCACATCAATACTTTGAATCTATGACCAGAATTTATGGAATCAAGCCAGGTCCAGATCATTATGCTTGTATGATTGATCTTCTAGGACGCTCTGGGAAAATGCTCGAGGCTGAGAAGTTACTGGATGAGATGGATGTTGAACCTGATGCAACTGTATGGAAAGCATTGCTTTCAGCATGTAGAGTACATGGAGTTGTTGAACTGGCTGAGAGGGCTGCGGAAGCACTGTTTAAATTGGAGCCGCAAAATTCCGTGTCTTACGTGATGTTATCAAATATCTATTCTGCAGCTGGTAAATGGGAAGATTCTGCCAGAATCAGACGGTTGATGAAAAATAAAGGTATTTCTAAAGAACCTGGGCGTAGTTGGATAGAAATGAATAGTCAAGTACACGCCTTTACGTCTGAAGACAGAAGTCACCCAAATATTGATGATATATATTCCAAGATCGATGAAGTCATGAGATTGATCAAGGAAGCTGGCTATGTGCCTGACATTAATTATGCACTTCACGATGTAAATGAAGAAGTTAAGGAACATGGCCTTGCTTATCACAGCGAAAAATTGGCTGTTGCTTTTGGGCTCCTTTTCGTGCCAAAGTCTGCACCTATTCGGATATTCAAGAATCTAAGGGTGTGTGGGGACTGCCATGTTGCTATGAAATTTATATCGAAAGTTTTTCAGAGGCATATTATACTAAGGGACTCCAACTGTTTCCATCATTTCATCGAAGGAAAATGTTCTTGTGGTGATTACTGGTAGGAAGTTCTTTTAATTTATTCCTCTCCAGTTTATTTCCTGGTCAAGAGACCAGGGGATCCATTCTTCAGTGCATGGGTGTACATTATAAACACTGCAAATCTGAACTCTGCTTGCACACGTCCTGCTTTGATATGAAGAGGCAAGATCACAGTCTTCACGCTTATGGTCCCTGCAACTTGACATGTATTCAGGCTGAATATGAAGGCGGTGAATGCTTCAATGACAGTCAAACATGAGCACAACAATACGAGATATGTTGAAGATTGTAAGGTATGTTAATTTCTCCTTTGACAGTAGAAGAGGGTAGTGCAAAAACTAATGTAAAAGTGGTAGATGAGAAAACAAGTTGGAAGGCAGATTCAGATATCTTATACAGAATTTTGGTTCACATTATCATATAACAAAAACAAATCCTTTGGTCCTCAGATTTTTTCTTGAATTTAGGCTCTTGGAGGGTTCATATTATCCTGTCAGATTCCTGCGTAATAGTATATTACTGGATTGAAGCAATTACTGATTTGCAGGAGTAGTTCTTCAAAAAAAAGTCGTATGATGCGGAATATCATAATTAAGGTAAAGCTGCTGCATGCCTCCTGTTAAAACATTTCTTCAACTCGGGAGAAAAAGATACTCCATCATACACGATGATTTTGATTTTTGGAGTATTTTGTTAGGCTTTCCTGTCGACTTGTATACAAAACCTTAAACAGGTTTTATACATCCTCAAGCCAATAGACTGCAAAGCACAATCCCATACTTGGAATTGAATTTCTCAACATTGAATCAATAGCAACTGACAAAAGAAGTATCTCAGTTCATATATGTTGTACATCTGAAAGTGCATGTTTGATTGACATTCAAATTTCAATCAATTGTGACTTGGACACGTCGGTTTACAGTTGTACTTGATGTGTAACCCTCTCAATCTGTTCTCAGACACGCCAAAATATCTGCAATATGAGTTTTTTTGTTTTTTTTTTTAATGTGAAAGGATTCTGGCTTCTGTCATTATCCCCTCTCATCTCACATGACAACACTTCAGCATTTTTCAACTTAAAGTCAGCCTCTCAATTTAAGTCTAAACAAGCTCTAAATTAAAGGCACATTTACCATTTTCTTCTTTGACAGATAGAATACCAAAGCTCACAGAATTGTGTTTGTGAACAGTAGCTTTCATTAAGTTTCATTCCAGACTTTCTGAAATTGTAGTGTATCAATAGATCTCGAGTATCACGTGATTCAACATATTCTCAGACATGGAACCACGCTTAAGCTAATAAGAACAATGTCAAAGAATATAGACTTGTGTCCATGGTCATGGTCCACTCTTGTCTTCTTCATACAACACCTTGACAACCTTTGTCTTCACTGAATAACAGTCTTTGTAACTACCTTATCTGGACCAGGTCAATTTATCATCCAAAATTTGGGACAAAACAAACAGATTATACAGAGAAAATCAAATTATCAATAAGTATGTCTGTTTCTCTGACCCTGTCAACTACAAGTACATTGGTAACAGTATTCTGTTACCCTCAGGCATCAAGCCCCCAAACCCTACTCCAATTTGACATAAACTGATAAACATTAATCCGTATGAGTGGTACACAGGGCACAAAACTGTCGGATCAACACGATCCAAAAAATCAAAACAAATTAAAAATAACATGACAAAGAATAACAGGTAGATGTTAGTTCCCAAAAAATCAATCCCTGATATTTGAAATATTCAAACTGTAATTTAAACTGATATGTGCTACAGAAATATGTGCCATAATTTTCAAACTATGTTCAAAAAATTAAAATCAAAGCATTTCAAAGTTTGTAAAATCAATTTGAGAAACCAAGAATTAACTACAGAAGTTAATTCTACTTTAAGACCTTCAATTTGAACCAATGTAGCATTATACTTTAGCTTGATCGTGGAGATTGCAACACTGAACAAGCAACCATCTGTGCCCACTGCTTCAGTTTCGCCTTCACTGCCTCTGGACCACCATCTGAACACAAAATTTATGTCAAAAAATCGAACAAATCCCCACCAATAATCACATAATTGGAGATAATCACTTCCAGACAAATAATGACATAATTTGGTATGTAGAAAATAGGTCATACGATGTGGAAGCACACGACAAGATATGATCAAAGCTAGTTAAATTCACTTATATAAATAGTACAAATATACACAATGAGTCAGTGACAAAATTAAGGGGACCAGTCTAGCCTTACAAATTTACACGGATTGAGATATTTTTATATGAATTACAAATTAGTTATTTTCTGAGTCCCGGATTTATAATTTTTCTTGAGTTCGGAATTTTGAAATCCTGATTCCGCCGCCGCCTAAAAACATAACATGTATACATAAGCATACCTAGATCAATGACACTCTCAGCACTCCCAATCGACTCGCAACTCGAACTCGCAATCGACGACGACGATGACGATCTCGACATCTTATTCACCGCTCGATAAAGCTCCAACGCCGGAAAAACATCCGATAATCTCCGATCACCTTCAATCTCATCGCCCTCAAATCCAAATCCTAGCTCAAAACACGCCTTCAATTCCGTCATGTCATCGTCGGTGACGCTCTTGGTCCGTCGACGACTCCGGCGCTGATTCGCCTTCAGTTTCGTCCACACTTCCTCCGCTTGCCAGTTCGGCGACCATGACTGTTGCTTGTATAGCTTTCCGCTCGCCGGCGGCACCAAGCGCTTCGGATCCGACATTTTCTCCGGCGACCGAAAAAATCGCCGAGAAAGTCTCTGTGTGATTGGGGTTTAAAAAAAGGGTTTATATGCTGTACGTATTGTGTGTGTATATATGTGGAGACTAGATTCTATTTACAGAGGGGATGGGAATATATGTTATGTTGTGGGCCAGTGATTGATGCTGTTAATGAGTTGGATATTAAAGGATTAAATTCTTAATTGATTTATGAGACCATAATTCTTGCTATTTAAATTTTGATTGTGTTTTCAAATCTTGAAATATGATAAAAATTACTTATTGGTTCCGATCTAATTATCAACTTAATTTTTTTGGGATTTAAATAATTCATACTTGACTGAAAATCATGTATTAAGAAAACTATATTATTTAAAACCATAATTTATTAATTTTAAAATTTAATTATTATATTTATAAAATAGTAATGATTATGTTAATAGAAATGAGTTAAGTGATCGCAACTCAAATATTACAAATATGTAAATAAAATCAAATATATATGATATCTTTTATCAGTTTAGATTACGAATAAACGAGAGTATCATATCTCTCGGCTAAAATAATACTGCCGATCTAAGATATAAACTAAATTCCTGATATTAGTTTGAATTGAAATATAAATTCCTGATTCGTGTTTGTATCGGAATAAAATAAGTTAGATTTTGAATTAAAATATTATTGTGATGGTTGTTTGTTATGGAGTTAAATACGTTATAACTTAGAACATATATTATTTATATAATTTTTATATTTATTTTTTGAAAAGATGAAGAAAAGGGTAATTAATATATGATGTGTTTTCTTGAATAATTTTAAAATATATTTTTCGCATTTTCTATTTCTTCAGTTACAAGAAAAGATATTATTTTTCTTGTATAGATTTCATGTTTGTCAAGAAGTAGATATGTTTATGTTAGAAAAAAAATGCTATTCTTATGAGAATAAAATACGTTACCTTGGAGTTAAAAGGAGTTACGTCATGATTTGAGTTTGTTTTGAGTCAAATACGTTATAATTAATTATGTTTTGAGTTTTTTAAACACAAATAATTTATTTAACATGTTATTCAATATTCACAGTGTAATATTTATCTCTTTTTTTGAAATCATTGTAATGAGTTAAGTTCTGTGGAGTACATATAAACATCGGAGTATTGGAGTACAAATTATAATTATCAATTAATCATTACTCCCTCTGTCCCATTTAATTCTATACGTTTCTTTTTCATTGCTCGACACGCAATTCAATGCTTTTATAAAACATAGTTCTATAACTTATTTTTAAAATTTTCTTTTTCTGAATAAAAATATAACATCCAAACTTTTATACAGAAAAGAAAAATCTTAAAAATAAGTTATAGAATTATATTTTACAGGAGCATTAAAGTCCGTGCCGCGTCCCCGTCCCCCAATGTATATAACTCAGGGGGACGGAGGGAGTAATATCTTTCAACTTTAACAAGCATTAAGATTGTTGTTCTGCTTATAAGTTATATTGCAGAACATAATGTCCTACGATTTATAAAAGTAATTGTTCTATCTTTTGATTACAATGTAAGTAATTATTCTATGTAGAACATAATATGCAGGTTGTCGGATGTTTACAAATATTGTAGGACACAAAAAATGAAGATTTTGGATGACTAGATTATATTGTATGAATCTTGTACTCCAATACTCCAATATTTTTTGTAGTCCATGGAACTTGACTCTCATTGTAATATTTATCTTCTTTTATATTAAACTGAACCGATTGATGTCAATGATTTTAAAACCGAGACTGATAATTCGATTGTAATAACATTCAGCGATAGAACTATTCGCACACCAATAGAACTATTCGCACACCACAAATGCTAAAGCATCCAAAGCTTTTGTTCCACGACACCACACTTGTCCTGGACCTCCTGGCCTTCCTTGAGACTTCCATTCTCCTCCATGTAATCGGTCATCATAACTAAAAACCCAGAATAAGATGTAGAACTTCATATTAGTATAAGGT
This sequence comes from Daucus carota subsp. sativus, assembly GCF_001625215.2. Taxonomy (NCBI): domain Eukaryota; kingdom Viridiplantae; phylum Streptophyta; class Magnoliopsida; order Apiales; family Apiaceae; genus Daucus; species Daucus carota. Next base: position 42,785,068 of record NC_030385.2, on the reverse strand, counting down.
ATATCTCCAGAGTACCTTAGTATGAAGCTATTCAGTGCCTGTAGTTGATTTAGAAAAACGTTATCAAACAAGATCACACGAGATTATCAGCTAAGCTAACTGTACTGACGTGGAGTGATATTTTAAAAAAATGAAGCAACAAGAGCACGAACTAAATGACAATCAGTAATTTTCAATTGTTTGGTTGATTCTTAGGGGAAAAAACAATTTCTGCAATAATTCTTCCAGCTAAAGCGGAATTATGTCACTGGAAGTATAGCTCATACTTCTATATTCAAATTCTGCACTACTCTTGGAAACTGTCTTTTAGTCCTTTGTTTTCTAAGAAACGAGAGAAGAATATGAACACTGCATAACCAGACATGATCACATGATCTTGCTGAGAAAGAACAAGAACTTGCATCCCCATAAGAACACGTGTGCGACTATTTGACATTATCACATGCATGGTATTGCAAAGAATTTTGTTCAAAGCATCAAATTTACTAATGTAACTCTTGTAATAAATGAAAAACTAGCAACTGAATAGGGCTAAATTTATTATCATCTGACTAATGACTCTGATACTCAAGAACAAAGATAATCAGTCACAGGAGCAACCACTAGTATCCCACATAATTTTCCACATTTTAAAAAGGTAACTTTAAAATTAAAATAAACAAATTTTCAAAATTAACTCTTATAAGAGAGAAATCTAAAGAATCTTGCATTATTAAACATGGAAAATACACGCATATTGAATGGAAACAGTAGCAATGATGTATATAAAGCAAAAAAAATTATATACAAGTAAAGTATATAGCTTCTGGTAAAATAAAAAATATTTCCCTCAAGATCAACTTCATATATGTAGGCCTTCTGCATTTAAATTTAATAATAATTACTTCGGCTGGAACCTTCCAACAGCGGAAGATTTCAAGGTTGTGCTAGAACCAAAAATGGAAATGCAAAAGCCACCTATCACCTTGTCACAATTTTAAGGTTGTACATTAAACGAAAGCACATGACATGAGAAGTACACGAACTCTAAATGGGCCGTGCTTGGGTGGCATTTAGTACAGACAGGAACGAATTGCCACCTCTACTTCAGGCCCAGAAAGTGAAGATACGGTTTCAAAACTAGACGCTGTGTCAAATCCATATCTCAAAAATTTGGACTTACAATGAGTCATTTCATAATGTGCTTATTGTTCTCCTGATAGCAAGTAGTTGACTCCATCAATCGAAGTATAGTGGCTTTCCTATCTATTTTCCAGACCCAAACATAACATTAGCCTTCTTCTCAGGATGATATCAAAAATTACATTCCACCACACAAGATTTTATTATAAAATGCAGATGAAAGAAAGTTTAAACACCATGTACACTTATGACTTAACAGCAAAGAAACAAGAAGCTGGTTTCGAAAACCCTGCACACTTATCAGCAAAGAAAAAAGAAGGAAACAAAAGAAGTAACAGATAAGAAATTGCATTATAGGAGATATGCATGTCCAAGTCAAACTTATTAAAAAGAAGCTATACTTACACATAAGGCCTCCACTATTCTTGGGATGAGAAATCCAATATGATCACCGATGCAGCCAGGCAAGACAACAGCAACTTATTTCAGAACTGAAAATGTGACAACCTGCAAAGAAGCAAGGCATGTGTATATTTGGACAATAATAATATTGCGAAACTAAAACATTACGCTTTTAGCCTATGTATACCGTTGTTTTGACAGATATCTCTGGCAGCTGCATGTTAAATGATTTTAACAATCTTAGATTCCTAGTCACTCTTGTTTTAAGAATCAATTGGGACTGCAGTGATATCAAAACTCAAGTTTTACTATGCAATCATAATACAGATACTTTTACTAAGTAGAATCGAACAATTGCTTGCAAGTGTCTGGTAGACTAGTACTATAGTTAAACCGCTGATGTGGAGCAAGATATTGCTTCATGACTACTTCTTAGAGTAAAAAGTGGATATGAACAACTGCTTAAGAGATGCTAGTTAAACCAGCTGATGTGGAGCACGATATCAATTCTCAATTAATACATTTTACATAGTGAAAATAATTAACAAGTTAAGGCAAGAAACAAAGTGTCCCAAGTGCAACGATAGTTAAAAGGAAAAAACAACAGGACAGAGGATCTATGTTAAGTGAGCTACTTCCCAGCGTATAATGGACATGTAAAACAATCAATTTACATAGTTGTATGATGCCTACTTTATTCCTAATCTTTTCATGTGTAGCTACAGCCTACAATTTTGCAAGAACCATGAAATTTCTTGCATTTCCAACTCCAGATAAATCTGGCCATAAACGTAATTAGCTCCTCTAACCTAGAAACCTCATAAACTAAGCTCCTAAAATTATCTCTCATCCATTTTTATCACAAGGAAATGCACTACATTTTAAAAACCATTATGAAAATAAGTATCAACTACACCAAAACAAATTTGTTAGTCAACATACTTCTGTATCCTCCTCATGTGCTTGTAGCCCCAAAAACAGATAATTTTCCTTTGTGTCCTAATATTCAGGATCTGAAGCCCTGATCTGCATGATATCAAACTGTGACTTCACGATCAACAAAATGTATCACCAATAATCACCGCAAGAGCAATTTCCATCCTTGAAATGATGAAAACGGTTAGAATCCCTCACAATGATCTCCCTTTCAGTTATCTTTGAAATCAATTTAGTTGCATTGTGGCAATCACCGCAAACTCTTAAATTCTTAAATATTCGAATAGTTGTCTTAGGAGGAGTGTTGATTATTCCATATGCAATAGCCAATCTTTCGCTGTGACTTGTAAGAATGTGTTGCTTCTCATCCTCCTCAACATCCTGCAATACAAAGCTATAGTCTGGAACATAACCAAGGCTCTTAATTTTCTCGGTCAAAATTTCTAATTCGCTGTATATTTCTTCACACTGCGGGTGAGACTGGTTTCCTGTATAAAATACTTCAACTTTATTATCAATTTCCATGGAGCTCCACCCAGGAGTCTTCCTCAATCCCCTGTCTCTAGCTAATGATCTGACTTGATCCACCCCCTCCCATTTTCCAAAATTTGCATAAATATTTGACAACAGTACATAGTAACCAACATTTTCTGAATCAACTTCGAACAAGCGTTTTGAAGCAAGGTTACCCAACTCAACATTTCCATGAATTCTACAAGCTCCAAGAAGAGCACCCCAAACTGAAGCATCAGGCTTAAAAGGCATGCTCTTTATGAAATCGTATGCCATATCCAAATGCCCAGCCCGACCAAGCAAATCAACCATGCAGCCATAGTGTTTCAAACTTGGTTTGATCCCATACTTGTGCATCAGATCGAAACACCACTGACCCTGAGAAACTAGACCTGAATGGCTGCAAGCTGACAATAAGGATACAAAGCTTACATGATCTGGACTAACCCCCTCATCAAGCATATCTCTAAATAACTGCAGAGATGTCTCCCCATGGCCATGAATTGCATGACATGATATAACAGCATTCCAAGGGATTGGATTTCTTCTCGGGACTTCGTAAAATAAGGACATTGCATCTTTTAGTCTCCCACATTTCCCATAGAGGTCAATGAGACTGGTCCCCACAAAGACATCTGTGTTAAAACCAGCTTTCAATGTATGTGCATGAATTTTTGTCCCTCCTCGCAGGTTTCCTACATGAGCATAAGCTGGCAAAACACTCACCCACGTTGCTTCATTTGGTACTATGTCCTCACACTTTTCCAGCATGCTATATACTTCTATCGCCTCACTGGCAAACCCATTCTGAGCAAAGCCAGTTATCATTGTATTCCAAGAGATTAAATCTTTCATAGGCAGCTCTTCAAAAGCTTTTAGTGCCGAGTCCGTGATACCCAACTTTGCATACATGTCCACAACTGCATTTCCAACAACAACATGTTCTTGAATCCAGCATCTCTTTAGTATAAAAGCATGAAGTGATCCACTATTTTGAGAATCCTTAGTTTGAGCAACACTAGAAGCTAAGCTCACTAGAGTCAAAAAATCGGGTTCAACATCATGCAATTGCATCTCCCGAAATAAGTTAAGGGCAGTATCTGGATTATTGTTCTGCTCATATGCTGCAGTCATTGAATTCCAAGAGACCAGATCTCTCTCCTCCATCAGATCAAAGACCTTCTGAGCATTCCCCAATAAACCAAATTTGGCATACATGTTAATTAAAGCGTTACACACAAACAGATCGAACTCTAACCCATGCTTTATTGCATACAAGTGTATCAAGCATCCCCGACAAAAATCATCTATCTGTGCACAAACTGAAAGTATGGTTGAAACAGTTACCGAGTCCATTGCAACACCCTCCATTCTCATTTTATCCACGATCTCTAGTGCTTCAACAGCATTACCATTCTGACAAAGTCCAGAAATTATAGCATTCCAACAACCCTTGTCGCGATATGTCATACCACTGAAAATTTCGCGAGCAGCAGGAAACGAGCCAACTTTGCAATACATGTGAACCAATGCAGAGGCCACAAAAATGTCCCAATGAAAACCCAATTTAAATACCCATGTATGTATCTGACTCCCGTTGGTTAAGTTAGCACAGGCTTTCAACACCGTGGGAAACGTGTAGAAATCCGGACGAACATCAGACGTCATCAACATTGTATACAAACAGTTTACCGCATCACGATAACAACCATTACGAACATAAGAAGACATCATCGAATTCCAGGCAAATACATTCTTACTTGAGATAAAATCAAAAGTTCTCCGCGAAAGTGATATTTCCCGAATTTGAGCATAGTGATTGACAAGTTTAGTTGATACAACAACATTTCGAGCCTTCCCCGATGCAATAAGAAGGGCATGAAGACACTTAGTAAGACGGGTATTATTGCATGACCTAAACAGAAGCTCAGAATCAATCTCACTAGCAATCCTCTTAATTCTACTGGACGAAACTTGCACACAACCAGCAACATTTGAACATAATCGATCATGGGTACATTTCTCGATTCGAGATTCCAAGAAAATCCTACCTTTACAGGCTGCCTGGAATCTGAACGCATTAAAATAAAACTAAAATTAAATCAAAACCCAAATCTTGCATCACGAATCACAAATGCTGTAATTTACCCAAATATCAGACACCCACATTCAAAAAAATCAAGAAAAGCAAAAAGATCGTATTTTTAACACTAAACAAGCAGCAAAACTACAATAACTAAACTCATAAATGACATTACATACAAGAACAAGAATTTCAACATAGAAATTTTAAAAAATAATATTAAAAGGCTTGAAATTAATAAATAAAAAAGCTTAAGACCATAAATTATTAAATAAAAGAAAAAAATGGTACCTGAACATACATATATCTTTTGAATTATATGAATGTGATTTGGGGTTTAGGGTTTTAGAGATGCCAGAGAGTTTAGAAAAGTCGGGTCAACAAATTGGAAAGAATGATGGGCCTGGTGTGTAGAGTAAAATTAGTTTTGGGCTTATAAGTTGGGCTAGTAAAAGTCAATTACAGATTGTTAAGTTTACTGTGGTTAGCAACTGTACTGCTATTTTGGGAAGGTGAAAGCTCGTATTTCAAGACAATTAGTTTTAAAAATAGAAAGAATCAGGTGCAGTCAGCTTTGTTGGAACCCAAATGCGTAGTGGGGACACGTGAAACCAGACTGTGATATGCATATTTTAAGCTCCAGCTGTTGAAATCGAGCTTTATTTTTAATATAATAAGTTCCTCTTTTTTATAAAACGTACTCCCTCCGTCCCACCAGATAGTTTACGTTCACTGTTTGCACGCATTTTGAGGCTCTTATAAAAGATAGTTGAATAATATTTTTTTAAATTATTTTTTCTTTGAATAAAAGTTTAGACATCAAACTTTTCTTCAAGATTATATATAAAATGTAAATATACTTTATAGGAACTTTAAAATGCGTGCCAAAAAGTAACGTAAAGAACCTAGTGGGACGGAGGGAGTATATAAAGTTATATTATTTTCTGAAATATAATCTTATTTTTTGTCAACCAATGAATATAAAACACATATTTAACACCTGTACTAAATAAATTATTAAAATATATATTTTTTTTGTGAAAAGAGAAGTAAGTTCTTATCTTCTAAAAATAGCAATTACAAAACATGCTCATTATTGACGTGATTTGACTTAACTTAAAAAAGATCTTTCTGATGTGTACTCGTGAACACATCTAAAATAATTTTTATTTAATCATGGAATTTTGATTGATATAATTTTTTGTGTAGGAAGGGACTATTATTATCAATGAAGAAAATAACAAGAGTCCATCATCTGGTTAAAAAATAACTGCTAGCATGTGTATGTCTACGATCACACCGTAGAAAATCAGAACTTAAATTTGTCACTTATGATTTATAGTAACTCAAAATGTATTATAAATGGAAAGATTAGAACATAAGTTGATATGAGTTATTAAGAATACAATAATAAAGAAAAAAAACATGCCATGGATGAGCAGTTTTTAATAAAAAAAGAAAAATTTAAAAATTATGTCATCGAAAAAAAATTCAAACTAATTCATGATTATAGTTCCGTAACCAGTTAAAAAAACACGTAAAACGAGATGGAAAATATCAGTAAATGAACCATATTCGTTATTCACTCAAGTAACTAATTGATTTTAGAAAATAATGAGTATTTTTGCTTCTTTCCAAAATAAAAATCATCCCTGACTTGATAAAAAAAACGTATGATTGCTCTTTGGAAATAACATACTTAAATGCAAATTATGGTTTACTAGCCAATTAAAAATTGCTAAACGGCAAAAAAAAAATAAAAATTGCTAAACCCAAAATGCTGCACCACCATTAAATAACACTGTCTTCCTGTCACAAACACACGAATCAACGGCTCAAAACCTGTCACGTTGCATTCTTACATTGGAAGCAAAATCATTGGTACACGTTTTAACATATCTTAATCCTACAATAAACTATAGTCTTGTAGTAGTAATAGTTACACTTATAATAAGATAAGCACCATTTACAGTATACAATTATACGTACATAAATATCAAAGGGTATCTATAAATGCAGACTACTACTACTAGTCACTAACGCTTCCTTACAAGCCACTTGTCATCTCTACTACAAGAAGAAGAAAGAACACGCCTCTCTCTCTAAAAGGGTAAAATGGTCTTCTTTTCTGTACTCTCACTCCTCACCTATTTTAACATTTTTCATCTTACCAAGTTGTGATTTTTATGCTTTTTTAATAAGTTCGTGTGTATATCTAAATACCCACTTGATGATTCTTTAGTTTTATAGTGTTATTAGTGTGAATCTTGAAGTTTAATTTGATAATCTTGGTGTTAAGACCTTAAAGTTTGACTCTTTTTAGATGGGTAATAGATTGAAGATTGAATTTTAAGAAATGGCTTTTTTTTTCCCTGGGGTTTAGAAGTCTTATAAGATGGGTAATAGATTAAAGTTTGAATTTTTAGAAATGGGGTTTTCTGGGTTTTTGAGTAAAAATAAGAAAGATTTGGGTTGAAGTTGTTGGATTGGATAATCAAGTGTTTGATTTTGTTTAGTGTAAAAAGGGTTTGATTTGTGTGTTTGTGTAGTTTGGTTATGTTTCAGATCTGATGTAGAGTGGAGTTACTAAACATCAGCATCTTTTCTTGATTTACCTGCTTCCTTTATTTAATTTAATGGATGTCCTTTTAATTAATATTTTTGACATTTGCGACATAGAAAAAGTGAGGAAATATTACTTTTCACATTGTATGCTAAGATTCTTTTTTGAGTTCCATATTATTTCTGCAAGTTTTTGAACTGAAATTTCATTTTTCACTTTTGGTGGTTTGACTTGGATGAGACGATAGTGAAATTATGAACCATGATCTGGATAAAGAGTGGCAATTTTTTGTCTGTGCTTATAAATGTGTCAATTTTGTATCATCTTGAAAATGCGATTAAATTTAATAAACATGAACATATAAAGCTGAAAGGAATAATTTTTTAAGAGACTAGTCTCATTAGTGTTGCATAATATGGTAACTGTAAAATGCAAGAACAGCCAGTAGTGTATGCGTTGTGATCGAGTTATTATTTAGTGTCCAATCTTATGTCATTGTTGGAAGGGTTTTTTGTTTTAAACATAGCTCAGCTGTTCAAACATGATAGTTTAGGCTAGCAGTTACTATATTTTGATTTGTTGGATTAGAATTTAACCTGAAACAGGAGGAAATTTGTGGTTGTCTACTTGTTTTCCATTTACAAGTTAAATGATTTATTGTGATCAGATTTTGCCAGATCTACTTCGGATAGCTTGCAGCAGCAGATATTGTGTATACTTTGAATAAATAATGAGTTCTTACATAAATTTCAAGAACATTGGGGACCCATCACAGCCTGAAGGCAGTGGCGCCAAGCCAGCAGGGAATTTCTCTTTGGCTGGGCAATCATCTCTTTATTCGTTGACCTTTGATGAATTGCAGAGTACCTTTAGTGGTGCTGGGAAGGATTTTGGATCAATGAATATGGATGAGTTTTTAAAGAATATTTGGACATCCGATGGGGCTCAACCTATCGCATCCTCCAGTGGGTTTGGAGAAGGGATTTCAGTATCTAGTGGAAACTTGCAAAAACAGGGTTCTTTATCATTACCGCGGACACTTAGTCAGAAAACTGTTGATGAAGTTTTGAAAGACCTGCTGAAAGAAGGTGATAGAAACGGTAATGGGAGCGGTGGAGCAAACTTACTACAGAGGCAAGGAACTTTGGGAGAGATGACGCTGGAGGAATTTTTGTCTAAAGCAGGGGTAGTGGGAGAAGCTACTCTTCCAACTGAAAGATCAAACAATGGTGGATATTATGGTGAGATTTCACAAGAGAATAATAATAATGCTGGATTGGCTTTTAGTTTTCAGCAACCAGCAAGAAACCATGCATCTTTGAACAATCAAATTATAGAGAACAATAATGTAGCTTCACATTTATCTTCCAATATAGCTTTGAGTGCAAGCGGCATCATGTCTCAGCAACAAGTGCAACAGCAGCAAAGACAGCAACCTCTTTTCCCCAAACAAGCAACTGTAGCTTTTTCCTCTCCTAATAATCTAGTAAACAATTCGCAGCTTGCAAGTCCAGGAACAAGAGGTCCAGCTGTTGGAATGACTGATCATTCCATTAGCAATTCTCTAGCTCAAAATCGTGTAATACAGAGTGGTGCAATGGGCATGGCTAATATAGCTCCTCGAGCTACAACGATTGCAATAGGATCTCCTAAAACCCAGCTTATGCCAAACGTGATCACTAAGAGTGATGTGGACACCTCATCATTTTCACCTTCTCCTTATGCATTTAATGAAGGTTCACGTGGAAGGAAACCTAGTGGTGTTTTGGAAAAAGTAGTGGAAAGAAGGCGAAAGAGAATGATCAAAAACAGGGAATCTGCTGCTAGGTCACGAGCTCGGAAACAGGTGATATGTTAAAACATCATTATAAGATAATTAACCTTTATATAATATGTTAAACTATTACAGTTACTATTCAATTGAATTGGCATTTTTTGTTTCATTGCATTATGCATATGTATATATTATAGGCTTGCCTCAGGTGAGAATATTTTAGCGTGAGAACACGCAGAACTATTGTTAAGCACGTGTCTTGCACTTTTTGTACAGATTGTCCTGCAAATTTTAGAATTGCTGGATCAATTGTTCTCACTGTTCCCCGTTCTCGCCTTAGTGCGACACTAACACACATTTATAAGTACTAGTTTGTGTTATACATGATGCTATCAGATTTTACTGAGGAGGTTTAGGTTCTCCCTCTGCATGGTTAATATATTTAGAGAGCTAATATTTGCACCGGGAACAATAATTTATAATAAATCTGTTGACTTTATTTAGTGTGAGGAGTCCTTTGATGTACTTCATTTTCCTGTCTTAGATGATCTTTAACCAACTTCCCTGTGACCTCCAGAAAACAAAAATATAAAAAAGGAAGTAATCTGGTGTACCCATATCAAGTCGATACTCGATACACCTAACCCCCAAATGTTTGGTATGTTTGTAGCATTCTATCTTCCGGGGCATTTATTGATTATTTTAGTTTGCATCTTTTTATCAACCAAAACAGATCAGGACATATATTAATCCACTTTAAAGCGGGGCGTCTGTGTACCCAAGTTTTTCTGCATCGACTGTGAGATGAAAGCATGGCTATGAAATGATATATGTGATGACTAAAATTGACCTACGAAAGCATTGACGTAGCATATGGTTAAGATAATTATTTTAAGAAGTTAGTGCTTTCTTCTGAATTCTCTCAATGCTTCGAATATCAAAACAGATACATTGAATGTTTTATTTTAAGAATATTGACATTGTCTCTACTAGGTATACTGTTTAGCAAACATACGGTCTTCAGGCTAGCTATAGGTTATAAGTGGGTTTCATTAACTTCGACTTGTTTCATGAAACTTGTTGGAGCCCTTGACATGATTATTTTGTAATTCTTTCACTGATAAATCATTCGTACTCTGTGCACCCGCTATTGTGATACAAATCACCATGCTGACAACATATAATACTATTGTTTAAGAAAATAATAATGTCGGATTTATTTACTCTGGGGGATCTTTTGCAGGCTTATACTCTAGAATTGGAAGCAGAAGTTGCAAAGCTTAAAAAAGTTATTATAGATTTAGAGGAAAAACAGGTATTTAGTGACAAAGTCAATAACTTGTGTTGTTCAAATAGTACATAGTCAGCAAATTAACTTTTATTTCATCTTCTTAATTTCTGCAGAAAAAGTTCAAAGAAATGCAGAAAAATCAGGTAAATTGACTTTTTGACTAGTTATTTATCTATTGTTTCGTGCTTGTACAAGTCTACAGTAACAATAAACAATGTATAGTGCTGGACTTAAGATGCCGCCAAATGTCAGCAGCTGCATATTTGATTATCTTGTATCATCCATCATAGGCGTCAAATGATTATCCAATGCCGTTTTACTTTGAAACACCAAGAAATTGTGAGCTAAAAGTCCTGTTTAGTAAATATGTTAATGATCTAGATGAACTTGTGTGAGTATGATTGAGCATGTTACAAAGTTTGGCATATCTTTAACCGTCAATTATTCTTGTTAATATTTATCTATTGATTGATATCTCTCAGTTTGCATTCCACGTATTCGTATATAGTAGGTGTTGTTCAAAAGGTAGAATTTATTTCATTCTGATAACCTCAATACTACCAGTCGGTCTTGGGCTTTAGAAACTAAGAGTATGTCAGAATAATAAAATATGATCTGCATTCTGTTTCTTGTGTAGTTTACACTTTTGGTACAGATGTCCAAATAATCACCGTATCTTCTTAGTATAGTTTTGCTACACATTTTGGGCCTTCTTTATGCTAGCATTAATTGATCATTAAGATATAATGAATAGATGAAGTTTAAAATAGTAAGGAGGCAATAAAATCTAGTAATCTGGTGTTTGAGGTTCCCAGGTCTAGAAAATCAGATCGCGAAAGGTGCATGTTGAATGTATATCGGTTCCTGGCAAGTGCACAATTACAGCAGGTCTTGCAAGTCTACTTTTATGATCCTACTTCAGTGAAAATTGATTGTTTCTTATTTTTCAAATCCCCCCCTAGTATAATTAACTTTAAACATTTATCAGTTGCTTGTAAGTTAGTATATTCATCATTCATATCCTTTTCATCAACAGGCGCCGGAGAAGATGAAATACCCATGGGGAGGTAAAAGGCTATGCTTGAGGAGGACCCTGACAGGACCTTGGTAGAATATAAACATCCGGTGAATCGATGTGGCTAGAGCAGATAAACATTACCTTTTGTCAAATACGATGCTTGCATGGTTTATCCAATTACGGTCAAATTTCTGCTCTACTAGTTGTAGATAGATTTAGAACTGTATGTATAGAACCAAGGACTAATGTGCTGTAATTATGGGAGCGAGGTTGTGTGAATACTCGAGGGTCGCCTTCTGTATGATCTAGGTTTGCTCTTATTATGCTTAGAATGTATTAGGGATAGTTCCTCTCTCAGTTACCACATAAGTTAGGTTTATCACTCGCATTTCAGACAGATATTATCGATCCCCGTACTAGTCCATGTCCATCTACTAGAGCTGTAATTCGAGTCGGGCGGCTCGCGAGCTCGCCCGGCTCGAACTCGTTTAAGTGGGCTCGGGTCGGCTCGACTCGTGAAACGAGCCGAGTTCGAGTAAAGGTTTCGGCTCGTTTAATTAAACGAGCCGGCTCGACTCGTGAAATTAAACGAACCGAGTTCGGGTAGAGGTTTGGGCTCGATTAAGTGTAAAATTATACGAGCTGGCTCGCTCGGCTCGTTAAAACCGGCTCGTTTAGCTAAACGAGCCGGCTCGACTCGACTCGTGAAATTAACCGAGTCGAGTTCGGGCAAAGATTCAGGCTCGATTAGTTAATCGAGCCGGCTCGGCTCGGCTCGATTAAAGTTGGCTCGAATTAGGCTCGGTTCGAAACTCGTCCGGCTCGACTCGAATTACAGCCCTACCATCTACCTACAAATTCCTGCATTCACATCCAGTTGCTGTTTCTCTATAGTTCTGGCCTGTAGTAACTTTACTTTCCAACTTCAGATGCTGCTCTCTTACATTTATAGAACATTGACCTTACAACTTGAGGGAGTTGCAATGTGATATACTACTTTCTGTTGCTTGTTAATTTTATATTGTAGTTCAGTTCTGCAGATGAAATTTTGTTAATCCTGATTATGTTATTTCTCTTTTGGTTAAAGTCACACTTTAATTAGCAGTTTTTGATTTCATTATTTCTTTTTTTTTTTTATATTTTTCGGAAGAAGTATTTGTTATCACTTTGTTGGTGATGGTCTGATGGAACAGAGCAAGAGAATGATGTTCCTGCCCAGTAATCGAATAAAAGAATGTGAACAAGACAACAATATTCCTAAATCCGTCTGGTTAGGGATGGCAAAATAATCCGATCCGACGGATACCCGATCCGAAACCCGAATTTTTGGATATACCGAACCCGAATTTTTGGATTTGGATTTGATTTTTTACCCGAAATTTTTTGGATTTGGATATGGATATGACCTCTACCGATCCGAAACCCGATCCGAAACCCGAAATCCTATCCGAACCCGATCCGAACCCGAAACCCGAAAAAAACCCGAATATTATATATATATTATAAATAATTTAATATGAATGTGTGTGTGTCTATATATATAACATATTTATATTTAATTATTTGGATGAATGTAATATAATACTCTCAATATCAATAGACTAGGTTAAAGGAATAAGGATTTCTATTTAAGACAAATATTTCATTAATAATATATTGTATAAAATATATTGTATATTGGTAATAATGAAAATTAATATGGTTTAAGTTTATATTATTCTAATTTAAACCAATAAAATCCAATCCAATAATCTTAATTTTGAAAAAAAAATACTTAATTATCATAGTTCAGACATGTTTATAATTTTTAATTTTTTTTTTTAAGATATCCGGTTGAAACCCGAATCCGATCCGAAACCCGAAAAAACCCGACGGATTGGATTTGGATTTTACATTTTAATATCCAAACCCGAACCCGATCCGAAATATAACGGATTGGATATGGATTTCATGAAACCCGACCCGATCCGACCCGATTGCCATCCCTACGTCTGGTAATCAAATAAAGTACGGTGTATTATTATATGTTAGCTTACATATTATTAACTATGATTTTTTTTTTTTGAAAAAACATCTAAATTGTACATTTTATTTTAAAATATAGAGATGCACTCATATAGTATTATAGTATGCAACATCAGTTGTAATTTTGCAACGCAATTGCTAAAATAAATTTGAAAATGGGGATGTTTTTGTAAATTTCCCTGTTATCTACTGGTTTACGGCAATTTTGGTTAAATTTAAATTATTTACTTTTCAATAAATTAAAAATTATAATTTAAATAATTTTAAAATAGATTGTTTATATCTTTAAAAGTAAAATGTCATATGTTGTTAGTTGGAGTGAATTTTAGACATTTTGTATGAATTTTTAAAATTAATTTTAAAATTTAATATTCACCGAGATCTTTAGAAACTCCAAACACTTTTATTAACAAAAAAAAAAAAATACGTATTTCAAACATATTTATGTATAAGTTGGTCGAATATAATACTTTGTCCAACTGCATAAGCGAAAGGGCAGAGGAGAATAGGAGATTGCTTTGCCTGTGTGACTCTGGTTCAAGAGCTAAATCAAGTGGTCCTCAGTTGGATTGAAGAAAAGAACAATATGTAAGTGGTAGCATGGGATCTTCTGATGAGTTTGATAAATTTGGCTATGCAAACCAATCCAGATTTGCTGATCAAAACCTTGAGCAGTTCAAGTAGGAGCTTTGGTGAGCTACTCTTGTCGGATTTTTCTTGGTTGCTTTAATACCTAGGGGACCAAATGCATTTCGGCTTGCATTTTTAAGTTCATGTAATGTAACATGTCTATCAATGTGATCCACCCTTTTCGTGGGTTTACATTATTTAAGATAACAATCTGTACATGAAGGAAATATAGTGCACGGAAACAAACAAAGCATGCGATCAACAAAAGCCATCTCCAGAATAATAAAAATCCCCCAAAACAACTCAAACAATTTTAATAATATATGGCAATGTGTAGTTCTTAGAGCAGGGTCTGAGGGGATGGAATGATAAGATTTTTTTTTCATTTGTATGAATGACAAAATATGATTCGGTTTATGGAAAGACTATAATTTCAAAGTCCCGAGCGAACAAGAATTTTGTTGGGAGCGGCAGTGATGAAATTCAAATGAAGGACGGTCTTAGAAGTGGATTATCATGCCTTTTATGAGGAATTTTCCAGGTTGATCGAGAATTGTCGGAAGATGAAAGAAGTTACAGAAGGAAATAATTTGGAGTTCGAGGCTTCTTATTAAATGAGCATAATTAGCAATTTGAGAAGAAAAATAAAATTGAAGAGCTCAAGAAGACCTTGGTCACCCTGGACGCCATGTTAACAAATAGACTTGAGACTTTAACAACCAAGAGAGATGCTTGTCATGAGGATCATTCATTTTTCTAAAAGAAAGGTTGATAGCTAGTATTCCGAACTTGAGATAATTATAAAACAATATGATGCTACCGGTTTTAGATAAGACAACCAAGGTAAGTGCCTAGAACACCACAAGAGAGTCTCTTGAGTGTTTATGGATGTTGCAGCTGGAATTAACTCTGCATTGGTGTCACAGATCACAGAAGAATTAACTAACTCGTTGGACATTACTAGCATGGTTAGAAGTGAGTGTTTAAAACGAATAACAACCTTAGAAGTGGATTATCATGCCTTTATTGAGAGATTTTTCAGGCTGATCAAGAATTATCAGAAGCTGAAAGAAGTTAGTGAAGGGAAGAATTTGGAATTGAAGGCTGCTTAAGAAGTGAGTGTAGTCGAGACTGATGATACTAAAAACAAGCTATAAAGAGCTGAAAATGACCTGCTTAGTGCCAACAAATCAACAATTGAAGAAAAAAAAATCAAAGAGTTCAGAAGACTTTGGGAACACTCGAGGCAGAGCATGTCATGAAAACATATTGACTTGCAAAAGGAGGTCATGAAAACACACATATGGTTGCCACTTTGATATAAAAAGTAATTATTTTTCGAGAAAATCTTAGAAAATGAAAGTTATTTTAAAAATTCGACCAAGTCCTCCAATATCTAGGGTCGGCGTTGTGAGAGAACAAATCTAGAGATCGCTTGTTAGATTTTTTAGGGCCTGCACTGTGAGTGAAAAATTCCATAGATCACTTGGTATTTGGAGGACTTGGTTCATTCTAGATTTAGAATGAAACTGTATGAAGAAGAAACCTATTTTTGCCCTTGTCCACTTCAATTGTCATGGAATATTTAATGTCCTGATATCCTTAAAAGTAATTTCTAAGACTTGAGTTAAATGTTTTTTGCTCAAGCAGCTAACTTGTTTATTACAATCTGTGAATGTGTTTTTGCAATTGGAAAGCTCATCATATGGGCAGCATTGAGCATCCTATTCAACATCCATGCATGTGTTTTGTTAGCTCATAACGGTAACTTATAAATTTTACTTCAAGCATGTAATTTGATCCCTCTGTAAATGTGTCCAAGCTTTAAATAGGAGTATCAGGATTCACCTATTATAATAAAAAAAAAAGTAAATATTACTAAGAAATCACTAATATCAAATAAAATAAAATAACAATAATTATACACAAGTCTGGCCGAACTTTGTATCACCTCCACGGTATAAAACCCACCAATATCATAATGTCATCAATATATATATATAAAGGAGGATGCGGGCGTCTCTAGAATTGTTCGATTCAGTCTTCTGATTTTTCTTAAATTTCGGATAGAAAATATAGTTATAATTCAAAAATTCAGGTTTAAGAATTCTAAAACTAATACAACTCTTTTCTTATCAAATTCTAAAGATGATACAATTCTTTTCTTATTTAGTATTTCTTATTGAATTCTAAAGATAAGACAATTCTTTTCTTATTTAGTAATCCTAATAGAAATAGGATTATATTTATTCAAACTAACAAAATCATAGATAAAATACAATTTATATTTAAGATTTGTAAGGTAATACGTACAATTTATATTATCGATTTACTCTTATAATTTTCTTAAATTTCGAATAGAAAATAAAGGATTGTAAAGATAATAATCATTAAAAAAACTGATAGCAACAAAAATTAGAACCATAAAAGAATAATAACTTTTAAATAATAAATAGGCATCAAAAAATAAAAAAATTTAACAAATAAAATAATATATAAAAAATAGGAATCATATATTAATTTTATGATAATGTAAATGGGTCTTGATCAGTATTGTGTTTGACGGGCACGGGAGGCGGCCCAAACTAATTTTTATCTAAATAATAATAATTTTTTTATTAGTATTATGTTTGACGGGAAAGTCGCTAAAATAATTTTTATAAAAGAATAATAATTTTTAACTAATAAATTGGAATCAAAAAATAAAAATAATTAACAAATAAAATAATATATAAAAAATAGGTATCATATATTGATTTTATGATAATGTAAATGGTTCTTGATTAGTATATCGTTTGACGGGCACGGGAGGCGGCCCAAACTAATTTTTATCCAAATAATAATAAATTTTCTATTAGTATTATGTTTGACGGTAAAGTCGCTAAAATAATTTTTTATCTATGTTATAATATATTTTTTTGTTACACAATTTAAAATAATCTCTAATTTTGTCATAATTAGAATAATTTTTATTAGTATTGTGTTTGACACTAAAACGACTCAAACTAATATCTAAATTATACTTCCTCCATCCCATTTTAAGTGTCCTGTTTAACTTTTGAATGGTTAAATTGACCAAATTTTAACTGAGATTTACACATATAATATAATTTTTAAAAGTAAAAAAAATTATGTCCTTATAAAATACATACAATATACTATAAAATGTAATTTTTAGTTTTTCAAAATAATAATGAATTTGTTTTTTATGCTTGGTCAAATTTGGTCAATTTGACCGTTATAAGTCAAAACAGGACGCTTACAATGGGATGGAGGGAGTAATGTTTTGTTATAAGTATTGTGTTTGACAAGAGAGCGACTCAAACTAATTTTGATCTAAATTATAATATTTAATTTATCATAAAAATAATAATTATGGATTAATATTGTCTTTGACGGGAGTGGGGTTCGAACTAATTTTATTATTAGTATTGTGTTTGACAGGATGATCACTTAAACAAATTTTTCTATAAATTATAATATTTTTTATTTGTGATATGTTTAATGGGAAGATGACTCAAAATAATTTTTATCCTATTATAATTCTAATTCATATCAAAATTTAACACGCCGCCGCGAAGCGCGATATATAAAGGAGGATGCGAGCGTCCTATAATTGCTCGATTCAGTCTTCTGAATTTTCTTAAATTTCGGATAGAAAATATAGTTGTAATTTAAAAAATCAGATTCAAGAATTCTAAAGATGATACAATTCTTTTCTTATTGAATTCTAATGATGATACAATTCTTTTCTTTTTTATTTAATATTTCTTATTGAATTCTAAAGATGACATAATTCTTTTCTTATTTAGTAATCCTAAAAGAAATAAGATTATGTTTAAAAGAAATCAACTTGAAGGATTTCAAAAGTTAATATAATTCTTTTTTTTTTCGGATTCTAGAGGTAATACAATTTTTTTATTATCTAGGAATGCCAAAAGGAATATGATTATATTTATTTAAACTAATAATCATAGATAAAATACAATTTATATTTAAGATTTGTAAGGTAATACGTACAATTTTTATTTCCGATTTAGTCTTATAATTTTCTTAAATTTCGAATAGAAAATAAAAGATTGTAAAGATAATAATCATTAAAAAACTAATACCAAAAATATTAGAACCATAAAAGAATAATAATTTTAAACTAATAAATAGGAGTCAAAAAATAAAAATAATTAACATATAAAATAATACATATAAAATAGGAATCATATATTGATTTTATGATAATGTTGATTAGTATTGTGTTTGACGGGCACGGGAGGCGGCCTTAACTAATTTTTATCTAAATAATAATAAATTTTCTATTAGTATTATGTTTGACAGGAAAGTGGCTAAAATAATTTTTTATCTATGTTATAGTATATATTTTTGTTAAAACGGGACCACAGTTCAAAATACTTTTTGTCCAATTATAATCTTTAATTTTATCATAATTAGAATAATTTTTATTAGTATGTGTTTGGCAGTAAGGCGACTCAAACTAATATCTAAATTATAATGTTTTGTTATTGGTATTGTGTTTGATAAGAGAGCGGCTCAAACTAATTTTGATCTAAATTATAGTATTTAATTTTATCATAAAAATAATAATTATGGATTAATATTGTCTTTGACGGGAAGGAGGTTCAAACTAATTTTATTATTAGTATTGTGTTTGACAGGATAACCACTTAAACAAATATTTATACCAATTATAATATTTTTCATTTGTGAAATGTTTAACGGAAAGATGACTCAAATAATTTCTATGTTATTATAATACTTATTCATATCAAAATTTATCACGCCGCCGCGAAGCGCGGCTTTTTTCACTAGTATACTTATATAAAGGAGAAGCGAGTGGCGTGTAGGTGGCGCCTCTCACATCGCTCCGTTCTATTTTTCTAATTTTCTGAAATTTTTGAATGAAAAATATCAAAAAATAGAACTATTTTTTTTAGTTTCGGATATATTATAAGCAAGTTTTATCATACCTTTTTTAGTTTCGGATATATTAGAAGCAAGTTTTAGCATCTGATTTTGTTTCATATTATTTATGGAATATATTAGCTTGAAAGTTTTAATCTGATTTTGTTTCTGTGTAAAGGAAAAGCGAGGGCGTGTAGGTGGCGCCTCTCACATCGCTCCGTTCTATTTTTTTTCAATTTTTTGGAATTTTCGGATGGAAATTATCAAAAATTAAAATTACTTTTTAGTTTCAGATATATTAGAAGCAAGTTTCGGAATCTAATTTTGTTTCCGATTATTTATGGAATATAGTAGCTTGAAAGTTTTAATCTGATTTTGTTTCAGATTATTTAATTATGAGAAAGAGTGGCACACAAGTCTCTCTGCACCTATAAATACCCCAATAAGTTGTAGAGTTTTGAATCATCTAAACACAACCTCCTCTCTCTCGATACCACAACCCTTCCTCTCTGTGGTGATAGTTCTCTTGCTCGATTTATAACTCGGTGGTGTCGTTCTTCTGCAACGATAAGTGAATGCTGTTTATACGGTATTAAAAAAATAAAAGTTGTTGCAAGTAAAAGTAGTTATAGACCGCTATGTGGGAGTCGACAAATCTAAACATAGGAGAAGAATATAGTCTTCACATGATATTGATGGATGATAACAATAAATGAACTATTAGTGATGTATTTTTGTTGGTTATTCTTTTATATTTGTTTTGTTCATCGGACATGTTTGTTGTTGTTAATTTTTATAGGATTTACTTTGTATACAGGAAAATATTATTCATGCATTATCTGTTTGCTCCGTTCAAGCAACTTTTAAGTAAAGGTTGTTTATACGGTATTAAAAAATAAAGGTTGTTACAAGCAAGAGTAGTTATACACCGCTATCCTGCGGATTTAAGTTATATGTTTTTGTGCACAATCAATCCAAAAATATTGGAGGAAGGTGACAATATAAGAGCATGATTACTTTAAAAATAGAAATTTATTCTTATTTTTTTACCATGAATTATAGTCCAAGTTTGCAATTTTATATATTAGTATTGGTATTACATCAAGATTTTATAATATAAAATTTATTTTATCCTACAAATATTAATTTTGAATCATTTATATATTTTTTATAGACAATTATATAATTATTGCATTCTACAAATATTAATATTGAATTATTATTATAATTTTTATAGGCCGCCGCAACGCGCGGTTTCTCAACTAGTTATCTTATAAGATAAGAATAAAAATCTCTTTTTCTCACAAATATCAATATTTATATTTTAAAATAATAAATTTATAAAAAAAGGTGGTGCGCAATACGCACCAAGCGTATAATAAAAAGAATCCAAGTAGAAACCAACAATTACTAAAAGCGTTTACTTTATGTTTCATTTTAAGATTATCTTGACATTATCGTATTTTTATTAAATTCTATTCTACCACCAACCTACTATTTCTGCTCGGCGATCGCCGGAATCTTCGCCGTCGTTTCGCCGGAATCTAGCTCTAGATTTCCTCCCCAGATATACACACACATACCATGTAAACATCTTCTTTCACTTCTAAATATCTGAGCTTTGCTCTGTTTTTTATTCTGTTTTTTTAATTATTTTTAAATTTTATTTTTTTAAGATCTGAAGCTGATTTGAGACCAGAGGAGCTTTTTGGGATCTGGGTCTGCTGATCTGTGCTCTTGTGTGATTCTGGGTGAGTTTTGGCGCTATTTTAGCTCTGTTTTAGTGATTTTATTAAGATGTTTGATTTATGTTTATTTTGTGGTGTTTTTATGATTTTTTACTTTATTTTGGCTGATTAATTTGTGAATTAGTTTGTTGTTGTTTAAAGTTTGAATCTTGTTGTGGGAGTTTATTTTCTTGAGTGTATTTACTGAGTTTGTGAATGTTTAGATGGTTTAACTACCTGCTTATAGTTATGGTTGTTTGCATACATGTATGTATTGGTGGTGAATTTATTTGTGTGTGTGTGTGGTTAATTAGCAAAGTTTGGGGTTGAATTGGGTTGAGTTTAGTTCAGATGATTGTTTGGTGAATGTATATAAATAGTGCAGAAACAGTGCATGTTTCTGGTTGTAATCAAAATGTTGAAACTTTATGTTGTTTTTTGAGGTCAGAGAATAGAACTGAATCTTCTCTTGGAATATTTAGAGTGTTTCTGAGATGGGTTTTCTGTTTAGTGTCAGATTAAGATATCTGCAGCATTTTTATAGTTTGAATTGTATCGTCTGTTATGTTTTGTGTGTTGTAGATATTTATTTTTATGAGACACGGCAACGGCATGATTATGATGTTTGTTTATGTTAAATTTGAAATTAGTTGTATATCTTACAGGAAGTAAACTTGCCCTCAAGCAGACGTCAGATGTTGTGCACTATTGGCTCGTTATAGTTTACCGCTGACGTTTGGGGCTAAAGTTAAGACTACAAGATGAAACCGAAACAACAGGAGGCTCATAAAGCAAGAGACAATGCCTTGAAGCTATTTGCGGTAAAGGACTTTGTTGGAGCCAAAAATTATGCTTTAGAGGCATACATGCTGTGTCCTGAACTGGAGGGTATATCTCAAATGGTGACTACCTTTGATATATATTGTGCTGCTGAAAGAAAGTTTGATGGAGAAGTTGATTTCTACTCTGTACTTGGACTGGAGCCATCTGTAGAGAAGTCGAAATTGAAGAAACAATACAAAAAGCTGGCTGTCTTGCTCCATCCTGATAAGAACAAAACCGTGGGAGCTGAGGGAGCATTCAAACTAGTTTCTCAAGCATGGGCCCTGCTATCTGATAATGCTAAACGAAGATCTTATGATATGAGTAGAAGTAAAAGAATGTCATGTGGGGTTCTCCAGAGTAGCATGTCTTCAGTTCAAGGATCCCAAGTTACAGGTTTTGACAATGGTTCTAAGTCATTGTCATCCCAAAGTAAACTCGATACGTTTTGGACCTTGTGCACTTCTTGTCATGTTCAGTATGAATATCTTAGGAAGTATGTGAATAAGAAACTCTCCTGTAAAAACTGCCGTGGTATTTTTATCGCTGCAGAAACAGGACCACCTCCTGTGAGTGCTTCTTTCCCTTACAGTCCTTGGCAATATCCACCTGATAATGGATATGGAAGTCATGGATATAATGGAGCACATATCACAACCTCTGCTGCAGGTTTGACTGGAAAGACGGTTCCAGGAATTCATTCTGGTCATGGATCTGAGTCTAATTCTAATCTATCGTTTCAATGGGGTTCATGTCCTGGAACTTCTGCTGGAATTGTTGAGCACAGTGGCTTAATTGCTAAATCTGCTAATTCTGTTCATCAGCCGAATGGAGTCAGTATAACTAATGCCAACGGGAAGCATATAATCTCTAATGGGCACATGGGAGCAACAGCCCCCAGGCGTGGCAGACCTCCCAAGAAATTAAAGGTTGATATGTGTCACACAACTCCCAGAGAAAGTGAAGTAATTGCATCCAATGTTAAATCAGAGGTGAAATATAATAATGCTAAGATTTCCGCTCAAGGGGATAATTCAAATAAAATTTTCTCCATTGCCCCTGTATTTGATGCACGAAAGTTGTTGATTGACAAGGCAAGAACAGTAATACGCAATAAACTAGAAGAACTAAGGTCGTCCTCAGCTGCTGCAGGTGAGGCGCCTTCTGAAGCAACAACTGTGGCTGGTCTTAATCGTCGAGCAGAAGCGCGGGCATCTGTATCAATACCAATAACAGTCCCGGACTCGGACTTTCATGATTTTGACAAGGACAGAGCAGAAGAATGCTTTCAGCCAAAGCAGATATGGGCATTATATGATGAAGAGGATGGCATGCCTCGACTGTATTGTCTAATTCGCCAGGTCATCTCAGTGAAACCATTTAAGGTTCATATCAGTTACTTAGGCTCAAAAACTGACACTGAGTTTGGATTAGTAAATTGGCTGGACTCCGGGTTTACAAAATCTTGTGGGCATTTCAGAGCATTCAATACAGACATCATTGACCAAGTTAATATTTTCTCTCATCATCTGAGCAGGGAGAAGGCTGGCAGGGGAGGCTGTGTAAGGATCTATCCAAAATGTGGAGACATATGGGCTGTATATCGTAATTGGTCACCAGACTGGAGCAGGACCACCCCAGACTCTGTGAGGCATCAGTATGAAATGGTGGAGGTTATTGATGATTATTCTGAAGAGCTTGGCGTCTGTATTGCTCCTCTAGTTAAACTTGACGGATACAAGACAGTATATCAGAGAAATACAGATAAGAATGCTCTCCGATGGATACCAAGGAGAGAGATGGTACGGTTTTCACACCAGGTACCATCTTGTGCGCTAAAAGGAATAGCCACTAACTTGCCGGATGGATGCTGGGATCTAGACCCTGCTGCAACTCCAGATGAGCTGCTTCAGGTTGAAGCTGGAATACATGCGGAAAAGGCAGCTCACACGAAAAGTTGTGTAGGAACTCCTCTGCATGTTTTTGAGCCTGAAACGGGAGTACTGGGCGGAGAAAGTCCGCATTTTCAAGAAGATAACCTAGATGCAACTCCTGAATTAGTTGAAAAATTAATTAATTTGCAAGTGGAAACAACTCCTGATAAGGTTATTCAAGACTTGAATAAAGGGAAAGTGCAAAAGACTCCTGTTGAAGTTCTTCAGGAGTTGAGTGAAGTGCAAGGGGAAAAGCCTGATCATGTAGAAAGTTCTTTAACTTCAATGGACCCTCTTAATCCTGTAAAAGAGGCACTTCCATCTTTTCAAGTGGAGCATCCTGCTGCTCTTCCATCTTTTCAAGTGGAGAACCCTGGTGCAACTTCACAGAGTTTTTTCCAGATGTAGCTGAAGCTCCAGAAGAACCAGCGTTTAGTCAGCCAAATAGTCATTGAGATCCTTTATGTGGTCATAAATTTAACAGATTTAAGATTTGATATGTATAGATTTAAACGTGTACCAAAGAGAAATTCTTAAATGGATAGATATCTGGAAGGATCTTAAGCTGATCCACGGCATCAGTCCCAGATGGTTTAGAGTACTCAGAGCTTTGTTCAGGATCTTGTAAGACTTTTCATCCTTTGAATTATTTAGCAAAAAAAAAAAGACATTACATCCTTTGAGTTTTTTACAGAAGAAATTCATATAAACTTGTGCAGCTATCTCTGGATTTCCAAGAGAAGCAGGTAACGGTCATTAAATTAATATTTCTTAGTTTTGTTCCATGTTTATTAACCAGTATTCTTCAAGATACTAAATCAGGAACCACAGAAGCTTTGAATAGCTTTGTGTTTGTAGAATATAAACAGCTTTTAGAATGTACATCTATAGTAATTTTGGAAGGTGGTGCATGGCGTGACAGTCTAGTGTTTATAAGTTATCGTCATGACCTGGACACTCTCTATTTGGAAAATGAAAACGTAAGGCTCACAGAGATTGCGGCCTTCTGCACAACTCCTGATGCGGGAGCTCTATGCACAGGATGCTGAGCTTTTGAAATTGCAAAGTCATATGCTTTTTCAGGACTGCTTCTATTTCTGGTTCACCTTGAACGTCAACACTATCTTTCTACTTGAATGGATATTTATAAGACTAGGATAGCTAAATAGTAGAGATGCTTATTGGAAGTCATTTTATGACTATCTTTTAGGAGTAGTTATCATTATTTTACTAGCTTCTAAAAGACAAGCTCGTGTATTTAGAACTTAATCATGGAGAGTAATAAAATCTTCCTCCCTGGTATAGTATTTTCTTCGATTCTCCATAAAAAACTAACAGCTACTGTATGTTAACATGTCTGTAGGCGCACAGTGCTAAAGTTCCAAACTGTCAGGAATTAACTAAAGTATTTCAGGAGAGCTGATTTATATAAAGATCAATATTTCTGTGATCTATTTCTATATAATAAAAAAATTGAAGCATTCAGTTTTTATTTTAAAAAACGGCAGTTGATGGCCCCAAAATCCCTTACATGCAGTGTTTTCTCTGTTAACCTCTTTATGATATGGCTTATGATATCCTTGTGATTTCTGTTGTGACTTGTGTGTTGATTAATTATGTGAAAAGTAGATATATTTCTGTTTGTCATATCCGATGTATTTGAAAGCCGATCCGACGGTAGTTTACACCTGAATGCATCTTTCTGGCATGATAGGTAGTAGTGGTGTTACTAAAAGCTGTTAGCTAGATTTACATAATGCGCACATGATTGCACCCTTCTGTGGTGACTGTTAGTTTTGCATTTTGGACGAGGTATATATCACTGTCAAATTGTCAGATCAGCTTTAATTTTTGTCTTTAGTAACAAATCTTATATTGAATCCATGAATTTTTGCGCGAGTTAAACAAGGGTGTTGCAGGTTTGCTCGCTGACAATGGCATATGCTGAAAACTGAAAGTAATCACCATTAATAGTAAACCGAGGGTTGGATTTACAACATCTTCGTATACTCGAGGTTAGTCCCATTCGGTAGCTTTGCATTTATATATCGGCTTGAATTTCAGGCAGTAAACTCGAAATGGCAAGAATTATGACCTGCAGGAAAACATGGAGGAGATGGTGTTGATGAAATATTATTGGTCAGATAGGGAAACAATTGATTAAAGGGTGATATGAATAATGTCCTGTAAAGCTTGAACAATCAACATTTAGGACATATATTTATTCCACATGATCAGGGAGTCCAATCCAAAATCTAATAAAACATATTGGTATGTTCCACATGAAGCAGGGTATCAACATTTGTGATACCCTATGTTCCACGTGAGAGCAGGGTATCAATATTTGTGATCAGGGTAATAATATTATGTGATCGCATATTTTTATCCCACTTAATTAGAGACTCTAATCCAAACTTATCTACGTATAGTTGATTTGTCCCACGCGAAACTAGGGTATTTGTATAGTTGATATGTCCCACGTGAAACTAGGGTATTTGGAGAGGGAGATGCATAAAAAAAAGGAAAGTATTTACCCCCTCTTTTATATCTTGCATGAATCTATAGTATTTTTCCTCCCGGTGGATTTCTCTGTCATTTAATAAAAGTGTAATCGTGGGTTACTTATTGGTGGAATATTAGGCAATCTGAATTTTTTTTGAATGATATTCAAGAAAGTAATATTGTAAAAAATTTCATAGAATTGGAAGAAATTATTCTTTTGGAGCCAGGAAATGATGAAGGAATGCTACATCTATAAAACCTTCGTATAGAAATCCACAGACAAACACTCCGATATACATAATGAGGATCATATTCATATAACTTTGCACTTCTCAACAAGTATAATCTGTTTCGCTTATTCTAAATGGTTATTCTATTTTGGAAACTTGTTTTTTTTAACTCTCGAGCTCAAGAATTCATACATGTATAACTTAAAATGACACAATAAAAATCTTTTCCGATTCTTTTATTAACAGATCTATGTATCAGATTCCATTCATCTCATGGTTGGAAACTAATAATTGGTTTTGTCTACAAAGATTATGGATTTGTTCATAGTGATCAAATTATATCCGGTCTTGTTTCTACTTTTTCGATCATTCTAGATACTCTATTTAAATGTTGGATTTTTCGTTACTTAAACGTGTTTCTCTGTTACTTATAGTGATTTATCATTCAATAAATGATTAAAAAAGAATATAAGGATGTTAGTCCAATTCAATTCCAGCATTTCTACTACTACATAGAAATAGGAAGTTTTGAAGATGTTGAAAACTAAAAAAGTTCTAGCACTTTTTCATTTTTTTAGACATAAATTTTATTTTTTATTTTGAACAAAAATAGGTTAGTAGGTGAAATATAGTGTTTATAGTATAGATAGGTATCGGATCTTAAATGTCTTAAAATGTCAGAACTCATGAGAACTTGCATGCTGTTTGGTTTCACTCCCTTTATATAGCAAGGGGAGAAAGCACCTCTGTTCCAGAGGTGCCTTTCTCCTCTGTAGTAGTGGTCGGAACCTCAAACATCCGGAGGTGCTTTTAACCTCTAATAGTAGTAGAGATCGGAACCTCTAACATACTCTCCGGTGTAGATTTGCAACATAACTAAAACTTAAAGTTTCCGAGGTTTAACTTGGCAACAGAGGGACTACAGTTGGTTTCATTCAGTATAGGTGCTGTAGTTAACTGCATTTAATTAGCTTTACCCTCTAAATCTAGTTCAGATGTTCATGTTCCTGTTTCTATTATAATCTCTGATACCAAATTTTAAAAGAATTATACCCCTCCTAATCTTTGATGCATTTTTACCCAGGCACCGTAGTAATTGATCCAATTTGTATCCTTAGATCAGATAAAAGCCATCATAAGTACAAGTTCTGCTTGATTCATTATAACTACGATAGTCAATGGTGCGTATAATGTCATGAGGATGGTGATGCTTACTTGGATCAAGTTCTGTGGTAATGGAAGCACCATTGAAGTAGCAAGTTCCGCCTCTGTTCTTGAACTTCTGGTAGTAGTTATTAAAGGCATAAGAAGCATGGTCCTTGACAGTATTTGGTAAATAGCAAGGTTGATTCCTCTGTATCTTACTACAATCTGCACCTCCCTTGCCGCAAGCCCAGTCCAAGGCTGCCTGCAGCTCGACGTCTGGTGTCTGTTCATCAGCTACGCACCATTGCTCAAACTCCCCATCTGCAGCACCAACATTACCAATATACGATCTTAGCCTTTCTATATCCGACATGCACTATTCTAGTATATCAAGATTGCAATTCGGAAATGTCACAATTTTCTAATCACAACATTATCGGCTTAGTTACGTTACCTGAATTATGAAGCACAATCAGAAGCAGCAGCACCAGCAGACAAATCTTTTGCAAAGAGAGTGACATAGTTTAGAAGTTGGGAAGATGGATGAAGTTAGGATGACAAATTTAACAGATCAACCATATGGTTTTGTATATTTATTGCACAGTTTCTATTGAGGATATCTTCATTCTCCCACTTGTGCATGTGCCAGTTATCACGAGATGAATTAAAAGTTGAATGTGGCTACATCAAAACTTGTTTCTAATGGTAATGACAAAAGTCATCTAGCTGGCCAGAGCCGGGACTAACCAAAGCTGAAACCACGGCTAAACCAAAAATGTTAGTATAAAATCTTCTTTTTGGATCATGACTTTTAGGCCTTGCTCCCGAGTTTTTTTAGGAGAGAAAGCAAGTGATTGCAAGTGAAAGCAAGTGTGCTTTCACTTTCATCCCACTTTTGGAGTGAAAGTTTTGGAGTGAAAGTATGCTATATTTTCACTCACTTTCACTCGCTTTCCTCCCTATAAAAAACTCGGGAGCACGAGTAGGAGTGAAAATTAGATAACTTTCCTTCCTCTTCACTTGCTTTCCTCCCTTTTTAAAACTCGGGAGCAGAGTGTTAGTTAAAAAGAAGTAAAGATTTTTATTTTAAGCCCCGACTAATTTTCAAAAGTTGGGAACAATTTATTTTAGTCCTGACTATTCTGGAACAAAGACGGTTTTTATTTTAGTACCGACTATTTCAAAATTCTGGTTCTGCTAGATGAGTGTGCCTGAATTTGAACACCCTGGAGATTGAACAATTCAAATTCACATTAATGTTATACAGAATGTAGTCTCTCTTATCTACTTCAAGTTTCAAGATCTTCAATACATGAACTAGTAGCTTGTGGTTCCTTAATCCAATCAAGGCTACCAATATGTACAATTGTGTTAAACTTTCTAGGCAGTCCCTGAAACTGCAAGTCTGTAGTTTCTCCGCTCCCGGGATCGTAAGAAGCTAGTTTTCCATCTTTGTACTCCAGCAAAACATCGCCGCTCTCCAGAAAGCACAGAACTCGAACTGATTTGCCATGCAGAACTCTATAAGCCCAGATACCGTGAACATAAAAAATACGGACATTTGATGATCGTTGCAGACCAACGTCAATGTTGCGTGGCTGTGCTTCAATTTCAAACTCTTTGATCCAAGACTCCTTCACACCGTACTCTTTCATAATCCAGACCGCCACGTTCCCATCAGTAGTATAAACTGCAGCTGAAAGACATCCTCCAAGAACCGATAGAAGATAATTAGGCTTATCAAGGCTGCCACAAGCAGGTTTCAGGACCTCGTAAAATTGTTCATCAGATAAATCGAATGAAATGATTCTGGGATTACTACTGTTAAAGCCTTGGTGTCTTCCTGATCCCTTCACCCAGTGAAGCCTTCCGTTTAGATATAACATTTCTTTTGGCGAGCCATGGTGCTCTGTCGTTTGTCGCTTGAACTCATAAGGTATGCTTCCGATGCTTCTCCATGTATCGTTACTAATATCACATACTAAAACTTCTGAGTGTGGATAATTCGGAAATCCACATCTGTATACCTGCTGCGGTAAGGGTCCAGTATATGGATCCTTGTAGTAAACCATCTTCACTAATTTGTACTCATTGGCTATCGGATCTAAACCGAAGCCAGTCTCGACTCTCTGTTGAAAAAATTGCCTAGATATCAGAAGCTCCTTGTATTTCCTAGTAACAGGATTGTATATGTGATAAGGATCATTGCGGAATTCATCTGAAATGCACAATAAGCCGTTACACGAACCAAGTATATGAATCTTGTTAGGCATTGATGGACGAAAAGGGATGTTGATTTCACACGAAATTTCAGTGTTACAAACAGGACTAGACAGCTCCAGAAAACGAAGCTGGTTTCTCTCAGAATCTAAGCAGTGGAAGATGAGGCTAGGATTCTTCTTTCCTATCCGCAGCAGGTGCGTGTTCAGAAGACTCACCTCGTGTGATAGCTGGCGCAAGATTCGCGACACGTATCTGCACTGGACTAGAGACGAGAGTGGTAGCCTTGCAAGAATGTCATGGGAGACCTCGACAGGTAGATTTTCTATCCCTTTTCTTGACACATTATGTTCATTTGGCTTTGAAATGCTTTTCTCATCTGTACTTGGATTCATTGCTTGTCTGTCGAGAAACCATGAACAGCCAAATCAGTAAAGCCTGATGACGAAGGAAAACACCTTGGCAGATGAATATAAAGTAATCAGATGAGAAGCCTATTGGTGGATTCTGCTTTGGTCTCTGTTATCATCTTATATCCACTACAGGGGGCATGATACTATTAGGATAAGGTTTAGTAAGGCGAAAGTCGAAACATACGCTGTCAGGCGGATAAATCAATGATAGTGCGAGTATATTATAACGACAGACCTGGCCCTGGAACCTCATGAAACCGATCTAGGAAAGGTTAAAAGACAGGATCATTCGGCTGTGGACATTTTGGGGGGTTATACCATGTTCTGTCGGCTAATTTAGCCTTCTTTTGATGAAAGCAGCTTTCAATGAGGGTGTTTACACTTTGAAAAGCATATTAGGCGTATTTCTCACAAAGGCCTGGATTGCTCTTTGATTGGAAAGGAGAGTTTGCATTTCATCTAGGGTCCTGTCCTCGCAATCAGCCAACCACTATCCAACTGTCAGAATTATTATATTTGTTTAGCTAGACGACCAAAATAAGTATTTTACCCGTTCAGCGATTAAAAAACGTTGTACGTATATTTGTCCGGTGTTCAAAATGTCCCCAGGCTGGGAACCGGGACCCTTTCATCTATACCTCTAAGTTCTGACCATTCTTTCCAACCAAATTGAGCATATCTTCATTGTTTCAGGTAAACAAAAACGGACAGTAGAATAGGGTGAAGCTAAAAATCCCTGTCTTTTTCACAGATAATCAACATTTCTTCCAGGAAAAGTATTAGAACTCCCAACTCCCGAGATATGTAACTTTCTTGTGAGTAAAGGTATCAACTAAAATACATATAAAGCAAACATAGTTCAATGTAGAATTAAACATCTTCCGCTGACATGATTTTACTTGTAATACAATCATGTACTAGCAAGTAGCAACGAAAGAATCTTGAGATTCCCAGGGAAATGTAGACACGATATTGAGATGCATCTATGGATATTTCCTAGAAGGGAGACGTTCACTTGGTTGGCTTTCTGAGTTTGGGGGAACACTGTAAACATTTTTTAGCAAATCCTGGATTTTTGACAACATGGGGGCCGGAGAAGGAGAAGGGTCACCAGCACCACTGCTCTCTGGTGCATGCAAACCTTCCTGCAGCTTAATCTTCTCAAAAAGATATTGCCTCTCAGCCTCAGCCTCACTTAAACGCTGTTTCAGGTATCTGCTCGCATAATCTTCTGATTTTTCTGATCTGGCAAGAGCAATGCTCTGTAGCATCTCTGCCTCACGCCTCGCCTCATCAGCCTTAAGCTGAAACATATCAGCCTCAGCCTGCTTAAGCCTAACAATACTCTCCAACTCATCTATCTGTTGCTTTTTCCGGTGCTTTTCCAGCTTCAACTCTGCCACCTCCCTAGCCTTGTCCGCAAGCTCACGATCAGAAACCTCGAGACTAAGGCGTGCCTTTTTAAGCAACCTCATTTTCTCATCAGCCACCATTTCCATTTTTTGTACGGCTTCATGAACCACGTCAGCAATTTTATTGCATGCCTCATGTGGGGCTATCATCCGTGCACCTTCCCCAGATTCTATGTTCTTTAGAGAGTCCATCTCAAGCTCTTAAAAAGAAAAAGTGATACATTATCAGAACCAGATTATAACAATATAGTTCTTCAATTAACATAAAGAACAAAATAGTGAAGAAAAAAGATCATTTTGTAGAATAGAGACTGCAGGATTCATGGGAATGCTGATAGCCTTCAACACAAATATTACACAAGGTAAACACAAAGATGAAAGACATTCAAATATATGCCTTGTGATCTTTTAGAACAATTGGGGTAGAATATGGTTGAGACTTAGGAGAAAACTCCTGCCACCTTGCTGACAATCAGTGTTGATCGCACAACTGATGCAACTCTGTAGTCTGTACTGTAACTGAATATCCACCCAATTTCGTAAATAATTGTTTTTTCAAGAAATCACATCAATGACAAGAGATGATTACCAGGGGTACCTAGAGTTACCCTACAGAACTACATGAAACGGCAGTCGGTCTAAATCTCAATTAATTTAGGTAAGTAGTAGTCCAACATTGTTAATTAGTTATTAAGGTCATGTTTGGGTACTCATGTTTGGATAACAACATAGATGCACCAAAACTATAGGAATTAACCATACACTGCATATCCCACTTGGATGTAGTGAGGTTAAGAAATATGCAAGCCTCCATAGAGCAGAGAGTTTATTACTGTGAAGACCTTCCGCTTTCAAGGTACATTTGGAATCTATCTAGATGTTACAAATTACAATATTTCTTAACATAATAAAATTCAGTTAAGATTTTCAGGTCTAAGATGAACACCAATATGAACTAATTTTAATTAGTAAAAATACAAATTTCTGAAGCTTAGCTGTAATATAGCGTGTATATGACCCTATTTGGTAGAAAAAAAATAAATTCTTACAACATAACCCTTCATTGTTACTGTAACAGTTCAAACTATATCTATCAGATGAATTTTTTCTCAATAATGGTGGGATAACATAGTAACTTTTAGATTTATGTACCTTGGAAGAACATTAATATCGCTCTGCATGCTAATGACTCAGTTATCCCATTCTTCAATTTATCAACAAGCTCCTCACACTTCAAGAAAAGTTTCCTCCCTTTAGGATCCTCACTTCCACGGAAGATCCTGCTCACAAAATCAAGTTCCCTCATCAAAGCTTCCCTATCCCAGGTGGGAGCACAATGTTGAAAAACATCTTTAACCCATCCCAAAAGCTCAGACATCCGATTACAAGCTCGACAATGGAAAACCATTTCAGCTGAACCAGATCCCATCTTTGAAGAGGATCCCATGGATATTTGTTTATTGCGAATAGCACAGTCTGTATGAGTCCAATGAGAACACACATCGCAACCAATCCAACGACATGTATTTACTTCAAAGTCGAATCTGTTACAGACTACACACATGCAGAGATTGCAAAAACCTTTTCTGTTCATGCATAGTTCACAAGTACAGTCATCTGCAGGTAGCTGGTTTTGGCACGCTATATTTCTGCAACGCTTATACACAAAAACCTCAATCAGGGATGTCTGTGATAGACTTACATTTGGATGCAGGAATGCTTGAATTCCTGTATTGATAGCCACGATAATCTCCAGTTGTACTCGGTGTGACCTTATCAATGTTTTAGCTGTCAAATCAGACCTACTTTGTACAAGCTTCTGCAGCATCATAAATTCCTCTCTGTGTTGGGAACCACCGCTTCCATCAAGTATTCCACGAAGCCTTCCCTTCAAATCGTCCAGATATTCATCAGGAATAAGTTGCATTTTTTCAGAAATTACATCTACTCTTTCACTTGCTATATCCCGAAGAGAAATCTTATCCGAATCAGAAAATCGACGAACAACTGATGGTTTGGGATAATCATTATCTGCTTTTTCACTCTCCTTTCTCTTTTCCATAATGGATTTAGCAGTGGGCCAAGTTTCTTGGGAACTGGCACTCTCAGTAGGGGAGTCACGAACACGATCTGAATTTGGTCTGCGATCTCGACTATCCATTGATGATTGTCCAACTGAAGCAGCTAGGAACAAAGATGGATGCAGCCCACTTGGCCCCGGGAATTGGCGTGGAGGCAACATATTAGGTGAAGGTTGGTTCTGGGTATTAGATCCAGATGATACTCCCATTTGAACAACTCAGTGACTCCAACACTGGGAAACAAAAAAAACATGTAAAAAATCACAATCACTTCTACACGGGAAAGAGAATATAGCGGGTCACCTGAGGAGGCCCAACACTAACAATGTCAGACAAAACCAATATGACAATATACATAACATCACCACAACTGTACAAAGCTCTGTATGGTGCTAGACTTTGGTTCAACAATGCAATTTGATAGGGGAGCAGATATGTAAATTTACAGGGACAAGTTCTACTGGATATCATCTTAAACTACAAACCTACAAATTCACTTCATATTTAATAATTATACAGATGTAATATAGTCCAACCCTTGCACTCAACTTATCACACAAAAAATATGATCCACTAATAACCCAAATACGATTCACCTGGTTTGTAGTTTGTAGTGAATTAGCAATTATTTAAACATAGACACATTTCAATAGGTTCTCTTTGCTCGAGTTGTAGTTGCTCATTAATTTTTGGATGTTGTGGAGCATGTTGTTCCATTTTCATCGCCCCACTAGAAATGTCCCTGGTTTTTGTAGCTCAGCTTCTTGTCTATAATATTTTTATTTAGAAACAAAAATACACAAAAAAAAGAAGAAAACATCCCAGCAGTAACTTATAAGTTACAAGCACACACATGCAAAAGAAGATGATCACAGTGGGATTCGAACCCACGACCTTTAGATTCGGAATCTAACGCGATATCCACTATGCTATGTGACCATATAGCTAAACAATACCAAACATCAAATGTACCTCAAAAACCCATTCAAACAAAATTTTCAAAAAAGGGCTAAAAATCAAATCTTTCTCATCACCAGCACCAAAGATCATGGAAATCAGAAGGGTTTCATAAAATACACAACATCAATAACAACAATTAACAATGCCTGATTAATTAACAAATACATACACGAAAGCAAGAAACTTGTGATCTATAGCTAAACATGTACAATATCTCAGTTAATCTAAGCATATATTTCAAGAAACAAAAAAACAAAACACACATAAAATCGACAAAAGATCAAAGCTTTATATATAAATGCATCAAGAAAAGTGATTATACATACAAAAAAGGTGAAAATGTACTGACCCAGATGAAGAAAACAGATGAATCAAGTGTATGATTGGGTGTGTGATATGCTGTATCTTCTTGGATGTGATAAACCCTAAAAAGATAGACACAAAATCAATCAGGGGCTGTCTATGTTGACCTAAAAATGGGGAGAAGCAGCGATGACCTTCACACTCATTGGCTTCTCATTGACCAGAAGTTCTAATATCGAGTACTTTTTGTTGATTAAATTATGAATGAATGGGTTAAAGTGTAATTAGAGTTCGTACAACCCTGTTTTGTTCGGCACTAATAAACATATAAAAATAATTAAATAAAATTAAAACTAACTATAGTCTATACTCAGTATTAAACGAATTATATTTAAAAAAAATTGTTTTAACATGTGTTTTATTGTCATTATATTTATATAACCTGTTTTTCAAAAAAATTATTCGAAAGAAAATATTTTTGATCATTTGAAAATCATAAAAATTGATAAATTTAATAACAAATAGTTAATAAAATTTATTTCAAATGAAAAATTAAATTTAGATATAGTTTTGCTATTTCAGTTTCTCTTCTTCAAAAATATTTTATATTCAGAAACAATTTCAAAATTTTTAATTTTTAAAATATAAAAAATTATAAAATGAGAAAAATATTATTCCTAAAATCACATACGCATAATTGATTGAAACTTCCTAAATCTAGAAAGTTATATATAAAATACATAAAAGTAATTTGTTAAATCACTTCAAATCTACAATAAATTTTATAGTTAAATTTTTATAATAAAACATTATCTATTAACCAAATAATAATAACAGTAATTTTTTTTATAGAAATAATATAACAGTAGTTAATTTATTTTTATTAAAATATTAGTCAAAATATCTTGTCCAAAAAAATAAATTATATTAGTCAAATATAACCAGCAAATTGCAGCCCACCAACACACGAAACCCATATTTTTGGCGCTGTCTTCTTTAGAGTTTCATTACAGAACGAACTTAAGCTTGCTTGTATATATACACATACACACAATACATACATGCTGTGTCTGAAAGCCTTTCTTCTTAACCATTTCAATGGAGCTTTTAACAAACACTCATTGCTCTCTTAACACCTACAAATTTCCACCACCAATTTCAAGAAACATGATATCTCATCATTTCAGCACCAGATTGAACTTGCCCACGATAACCCCATCAAAATCTTTCCAGCCAATCTCCCTAATTAGCTGCTCTGGCCTAATTTGCACACCAAGTGTTCGACAAAAGTCCCCAGTGAGCCAAGAAAATGAGAAATTGTTGTCGAGTGAGGCAAAAGTAGAGAACTTTAAAGGGTTGGGGAAATGGGGTGTTTTGTTTGCTGTGTTGGGTTATAATGTGATTAAATGTCGGAAAGCTTTGGCTGCGGAAGGGTTGGTAGCTAGTACTGGGATGTATTTTAAGAGTAATTGGCCCAAGATTTTGCAGGTTTTGGGTGTTTTTAAAGAACAAGGTTTGATCTTGGCTGTGCTTTTGGGCTTATCGGCTTTTTTCTCTATGGCTGAGACGTCGATCACTACACTCTGGCCTTGGAAGGCATGTCTTTTTTCCCCTTTTTATTTTATCTGTGCTGAGTTCTCGCCAAAACTTGAATCAAATTAACTTGGTCTATTGGTGTGTCGGTTTTTTGTGTACTTGTGTTTTTTTTGGAGTCAAACTCTAACCAGTGGAGCCAACAATGTAGGAAAATAGAGCGTTACAAATAAATTAAGCATTGGGGTCTGCTGAGTTTTGTTTATCTTTTATTTTGTTTTTCACATTATGATATTTGGTTCATAGTTTGTCTCAATCTCCACCCTAGTCTTGTTGTAAGATTTGCTTTTGTACTAAGAATGTAATTTGTCATAACGAATTTCCTCAGTAGCAACAAAACCCGGAAAATATGACTAGAACAAAAAAGAACTGACTCAGATTCTCCATAAAAGTTCTGCATTATATTTTTATCTCTTTGCAGACCTATCATCAATAGACTTACCATTGCATTCTGGTCTATGGCCTGATTATGTTCAATCTTGTTTCCTGTCTATTAATGTCTGTACTTGCCTGAAAATATACATGAGATGTAATGACCAATGAATTTTATGTCAGAATGATCAGTAAAAATTATCCTTGTAGAAAATTTTCTTTTCCTGATAATAACAATTATTTATATCTGAAAATTGCAAACTTAGCATTTCCTTTTTCCTTTACTGTCTTTGTATTTATCTATATGAAAATTTAGGTGTTTTACAGGTGCACGAGCTGGCAGAAAAAGAGCCAGAGGATGGTGTATTTAGAATGCTTCGTAGTGATGTCACTCGCTTCCTGACAACCATTCTTATTGGCACCACGTATAATATTTATTCAAAATTTGTTAATGATGTAATGTTATGTTACAAAATGCTGTTATATATCTTTTAATAAAATGAATGTGTGGATTTCAGTGTTGTTAATATTGGTGCTACAGCTCTTGTCACAGAGGCAGCAACAAAACTTTTCGGGGAGGCTGGTATTACCGCAGCAACCGGTGTCATGACGGTATGTAACAATATAATAATCAAAATCATGTACAGTGGAATTCAGCTGTTTACATGGGAAATATACTTATTATGGCCCAGATGGCCAGATGTGTATTTGAATATGCTTCATCTGATGTCAAGCTTGACCAGTCATGAACTGTCGTTCCTTAGATACTTTACATCTCAGGATTATCTATTTATTTTTCCTATACTTTCTAAAGAAAATATTATCACTATAATTGCCATTTGCTCCCTTCAAGTTTAGTTATTGTATCCAATCCTCTTCCTTTAGCTTTTTAATATCAGCTAACATGATAGGCTATAATCAATTTTTTTAATATTTTGCTTATTTATGTTGGGCCGTCCATCAGAAATATGTTCCAGGAGAAATAATTTTGAGATGATTGGAACTGATAGTTGCTGAACCCATCATCAGTGACGATTCATACATAAAAACTTTTTTATCAAAGGAAGCAAGTGGTGCAATATCTTCTTTTTTCTCCTGAATTTTGAAGATATTATCATTTTTAGGTTCAGAAATTAACATATTCTCTTCTCAAGCTTGCGCTGAAATACTTTTCCTCTCTGTCTCTCTGACACCCCCTCCAAAACACACACACACATACACACACTTGCTTCTGAGATCTGAATTTTATTAGTGAATACTACTTCATGAGCTACATGTCTATGACTCTATGTACTCTTTGTAGATTTTCAGATTTTTTGCACTTTGTTTCAGGTAGCTATATTGCTCTTAACTGAAATTACCCCAAAAAGTGTTGCTGTGCACCATGCTACAGAAGTTGCTCGAGTTGTGGTATGCTTGATTGTGCTTTCTGATTAGCTGAACTTAATTAGCCTCTAAAACTTAACTGTATACTTATTATATTTCCAGAACTTATTCTTTTACCAATCCAGATTAGTTCAGTCAGTAATTTATCTGAGTTCTCCAGGTAAAACCAGTTGCCTGGCTTTCTCTTGTGTTGTATCCTGTTGGAAGGATAGTAACATTTCTATCGATGGGGATGCTTAAGTTGCTTGGTTTAAAAGCAATAAGGTATTCTTATCGCAAATTAAAGTCTTTTATACCTTTGCTACACAAGCATACACTCTTTTAGTTGTATTGGACTGCAGGAGGACCCAATTCTTCGACACTATATAGCCTCTACTTTTAAAAAATTAATCCCTATGATGATCTTTTCCTTGTAGATATAACATGTTTGAACTAGACTACTAGAGAGCTTAATGAAATAAAGTTCAGTCTATGTCTAGGCTTCTCTGTTATGACAGTTCAACTTTGTATTGACTAGTGATGTTTAGGCTTATCTCCAAATTACGATTGCTCGGAGGTATTTAAGTTTTCTCGAATTCTCTAGTGAAGCGTGAGGGAAAATTATGTTTAAATAATCATGAGAATGGCCGAAGGGTTGTTTTACAGAGTATACACTTAACCAATGGACATGAAGCATAGATGGCAAGCATATATGGTAGTAGTAATTAGTCATTGATAAACCAAGGTACCTGAAACATAAAAGTAAGCATATGAAAAAAGGGAAAGAGTTGACCATATGCGGCATGAGGTTTCATTAAAATAAACTGATTTTTGTATTGCTTAGTAAATTTAGGTAGGATAAATATACGGCTAATCTCTTCATGCCAAAGCACAAAGGAAATCATGATAAAAATCATATTCCATCTCGGCCACAAACAATACAAACCCAAAGTGCTAACTGAACTTGGATGCAAACCGAACATTAGAGTTTTTCTTCTTCATTGGCTATCATGAATGTCTAATTTGCGCCTCTTATTTTGCTTATGTTTATAAAATCCTCTCCCAATGCAAATTATAATGCCTGCAAAGCGTCACTCTCATAGTCAATTAACGAACAACTATAGACTATTGAGAGGATTCTTAGTATCACAATTCTCATATCAATCTCCCGATCTAATACCTAAATTGTGCTTATTATTATCATGTACTAGAATATTACTCTCCCGCTTCGGTGTAATTCCTATGTATGCAACTAAGGGTTCGCGACTCCCTTAATTGTATTAAGGGCTCATGGAAAGATTAACAAATGCAGCAAGTCACAGTACAAGTAAACAAACATATAAACCAATGAATACTACCTAACTCTTGGATAAAGAGATTAGTTACTCATGATATAGTAAATCAAACATATATAATATATTAATATCACAAATCATGAGCATAAGAGTATAAGTACGAATAATACAACTTGAAAAAATCGTGTGAAGTCCGGTTGAATTCCTTCACTCCTTCCAATCTCTCTCTCGCAAGTGTTTCTTTCCCTTTTCTCTCTAAGTATACAACTATCTCTAAATTATTGTATATGATATAATGTTGTTTTTCTAATATCTGTCAAAATCCTATTATATAAGAGTTTTAATGCTTGCACAATATATACAAGTAATATTCTAAAAAGAGTTGTATTAAAATTTTGAAATTCGTAGACTGACTTCCAGGTCTGGGCTACTTCAATTGGATTTTTGATGTTGGACTATCTTAGAGCTATTGATAATTCCGTTGTCTTCTTGTGGGTTGTAAAAACGCCCAAATTTGATGTAACTTAAATTGTGGTCCAAACAAGATTTGTTGCGCGGTGTTGGCCTCCATTATCACAATATCCATCATTAATGTCCAGAATATCATGATCCGAAAAAATGTAACGCTACATCGTGTAGCGTTTTGGATATTCATCAAAAACGCTACATCGTCTAGCGTTTGTTAGGGTTAAAAGAACAGAACGCTAGTTAATGTAGCGTTCTGTTAAGGTTAAAAGAACAGAACGCTACTTCGTGTAGCGTTTTGCTGGGGTTAAAACAACAAAACGCTACACGATCTAGCGTCTTCTTCCAAAATTAAAAACGCTAGATTATTCAACGTTGATAACTGGTATTTGGGACCATTTTTCCCCAACTCTGTAATTTTGGGCATTACCTATATATTTTGTGACATCCGGGGCCTTTTCTCGCTCATAAATCCGCAGTTCCTCTGATCTAAGTTCAAAATAAGCCCCACATGCTCAATTTCTTCCGACTTTAGGATTTCCTTTATTAAATGTAATAAAACATTAAACTCCATTTAATAAGATCAATTACAAAGAACCGTAAATATTAGAATAATATCATATAAAATATATATAAATATATACTCTATCACGTCCTCCATTTGATGAACAACAGTAGAGGTCAAAAGAATGTAGTAGTTGGTTTACCTAAAAAAGGTCACTTTAGGTAATTCTTTGTGAACCCTACTTTTCTTACTTTACATGATAACTGATTCTTTCCCAATTTCCTTTTCTCTTATAGCGAACCATATGTCACTGAAGATGAACTGAAATTGATGTTAAGAGTTGCTGAGTCAAGTGGCGCAATAGAGGAAGAAGAACAGGTAAAATACAACAAATTTTTATTGGCCTTTCGTCTTTAGCATCTGTCGCAACTTGCTAGTTGTACTTGTAATAAATAATACTTTACTTAATCTCATTGAAGGGATATACGCCTCTGAGATCCCTTCAGCATTTTGTTTGTGAGAATTCTCAAGGAACTTCTAGATTTATGAAAGTTCCTAGCTAAATTAATCCTTTAATTGGATCACTGTTTGAGGATGTTTAGTAACCATATAAATTTTTCTCACATAAAATCTGAGTGTTGGAATTTATGAATGGAAAAAGATTTTCTCAATGGCCTCAATTTAAGAAACCCCAGAACATATATTTCTATGATCCTCAAGTGGCTTTCGACATGAACTCTGCAAATTGGATAAATTGGTATGTGAATCTGGATATGATGATCTAGAAATTATATGTTGGCGTCATGTGAAAGTCGGGCAAGGATTAGTTGTGTGAAAACAATGAACTGATACCAAAGTTCTCCTGTCTTCCAGTGTATATAGAATACAGCCTAATTAAAATGCTGCTTACTTTTGATCTAAAGGTGTTGTTTGAATATTGAAAATTTTGACTTTTGCAGCCTGCAAGTGGTACTGACTACCGAGAATACTGCTCCTGCATTATTGTTTTGCTATTACAGAATACCCTTGCTTTTTATGAAGCAAAAGTTTTCCAAAACAGCAACTTCCTCTGGCATGTAGTTGATATATTTTTACATATAGCAAGTCATATACGTACTGCTAATGTTACAGGATATGATTGAAAACGTGTTGGAGATAAAAGATACACACGTTAGGGAGGTGATGACCCCCCTTATAGATGTACTTGCTATTGATTCAGATGCTACACTCTTAGATTTCCACCAGTTCTGGGTGACTCATCCATACTCCAGGTATGTAAAGGACTAAAGGTCATCAATTGACAGCTAATACACTTATGTTGTTTTTTGGTGGCTGGAGATTAATATAATATCTCTGTAGAGTACCAGTATTTGAACAGCGTATTGACAACATTGTGGGCATTGCTTTTGCAATGGATCTACTAGATTATCTGCAGAAGGCAAGTTGATTTCTTTCGAGGTGTTAAATTTCTCTTTGCTTACAGAGGTAGTGTTTGCATAGTAATATGTTCTTGCATAACAATTTTTTTACAGGGAGAAGTACTTGAAAGTACAACTGCGGGAGATATTGCACACAAACCAGCATATTTTGTTCCTGGTAGGATTTTATTTTCCTTAATAACCATATTTACTTTTACTGTTGTTGTGGCTCATGTTTATTTATCATACATACTTATGATGCTAAGAATTTAAGCTTAATTGACTCGCTGTGTGATGCTTCTTTGTAGAAGAATGAATTGTGATTTTCAGCAGTGTAATACATACATCTGACTTGATTATGTTGCAGATTCAATGTCGGTCTGGAATCTACTTAGGGAGTTCCGCATCCGGAAGGTCCACATGGCTGTAGTCCTTAACGAATACGGAGGAACTGTGGGAGTATGTTCATGAGTTTGCTTATGTTGTTTTGTACATAAAACATGACTCGTAGTATCTTTCAGTCACTTAAGTTATCTGTATATGAATAATATTAGCTGCCAATTTTACTGAAGT
Source organism: Daucus carota subsp. sativus (assembly GCF_001625215.2). NCBI lineage: Eukaryota > Viridiplantae > Streptophyta > Magnoliopsida > Apiales > Apiaceae > Daucus > Daucus carota. Next base: position 42,742,458 of record NC_030385.2, on the reverse strand, counting down.
TGCGAAAAATTGTATTAATATACCGTTTCAATGCTTACTATATTTTATCAGAATTTCTGGGATCTTTTACCCTTTCTTTGTCATTTGGATGAAACAGATAGTTACTCTGGAAGATATTGTTGAGGAAATTGTTGGTGAAATATTTGATGAGAATGATACAAAGGTGATGTAGTATATGATATTTCATTTACATTATATCCAGAGTACTTTCCCTAATGTCTCAAATGTAATATTTGCATTTTATTAATTGATATGTTGGAAATAAAGTGTATTCAATAATATTAGACTGAATTGATTATGAAGTACAAAAGATAAATATTTTAGTTGATCAGCTCTTCCAAGACTTTATAATTTTAGAAAAACACCTAATATGTGTGTCATTATATTATATCCTATATATAATTAGCGTATGGGACTTCTTATGGTTTGTCACGGTTCCTACATAAAAATAGGACTAAATAATACAAAGAGAAAAAAGTTGTATGCATTACTTATTAAATAGAAGTAAAATAAATAAAAAACTAGAAATAGCATATTGAATAATATGTGAATAATATATAACATGCATGCACTAAAAGCAAAAATATAAATAACCAAATAATATGATTAACCATGAACAAATTGTTGGGGCATAATCAACGATGATGCTTATTGTCATGTTAAAGTATTTCGGATATCATGTTGGTTGACCAACTCCCAAGAAAAGCTTATGATTTAAAAATAGGGGGTTGACCAACTCCCCAGAAAAGCTTATTGATTTGAAAATAGGGGCTTATATGTATATTAACACTTTTTTCTTCCGACACGTGTAAACCATATAAAGTTTGTTGATTGTAGGAGGAAATTCTGAAGAAAACTGGCTATGTCGTAATGCGAGCTGAAGGGGTGTTTGATGTTGATGCAAATACATCAATTGACCAATTTTCAGAGGATCTTGATATCGTTTTACCTGAGGTTTGTTTTTGAATTGTTATTTGCTTCTATCAAGTTCTTAGCATTTAATCAAATTCTAACTTTTTATATAGAATGTGGCTTCTTTAAAAGTACTGCATAAAGTAATAACAGGTAGCTGTATTTGTTATTAGGGGCAGCTACTATAATGTCTGAAATAAAGTACAAAACCTATATTTGTTTAAAGAGGCTGTATTCTTATGGTATTTGTTTATAACTTTTTTGTTTTTTCTCATTTGAGTTGCATTGGCACCAAAAAAAAATTAAATTTCATGCTTGATTGGGTTCTTGGAGTTTCGAGTTATCATTTAAAGGCATATACAAATATGTGTATTTACTTTGTAAACTCTTGTACTCTAATGTGATAAGGCGCGCCTTGCCCTTAGGCTCCAGAAAGGTTTTCTTTCTTGGTGTCCCTTTTGCCAAAAATAACCAGATTAGCTTTCTTGATTCCTTTCTACAGAAAAAGAATGGTACTTTTTTCACAATAGAGACAAGAACACTCCCTAAACCTTATACAGAAAGAAATATAGAGCAATTAGTTATATTGACATTTTATTTTTGAACGTAGTATTTTAGCTACCTTTGTTCATTGTAATCCTTGATAAATACCCGAGGGATATCTAAATATATGCCATCTTTGACATAATATTATACTTTATAAATGAGGATTCTATTTTGAGTGTAGAATTAATAATTCGCAACTGTAAGTGAGATGTGATGCTCAAACTGATAATTCTAAATTGCCTCGAGTTGAGACGAATGCATCGGTGCGCTTCATCATCATAATCTTCACTGGTATAAAGTTGTTCGGATACAGCAATACTTCCAACTTTATGCTATGCAAGTCTTGAACAGGATGGGAGTGTTTTAAGATTGCCATTTACATATCTTCCATCTGACAGTTCAAGTTGTTCCGCAGTTACTAGTGCTTAGATATAGCATTAGGTGTATGCTTCAGCTTCCTGAGATGTGGGAATATAGTTGAGGAACAATTTTTTATTTTTTAAAGAAGTTATTCAATGCTTCTGGTTCATCTCCTATATATTCGTTCAACAGGCAGTTATACTTTTTTGATGTATTACAGGCACATCAATATGAGACGGTATCAGGTTTTATATGCGAAGCATTTGGATATATCCCCAAAACGGGTGATAGTATCAACATAGAGCTTGAAAAGGCAAAAAGAGAGAAGAATAGTGATTACAGTGAAGAAGAAAGTGAACTTCATGATGAGAAGATTACACATCAAGCATTCAAACTTGAGGTATTAAATTTTCTGCTGCAACACATGTTGCAGACTATATCTATAACCTCTCATGGATAATCTTATTTGTGTCCTCATAATGAATTTTTGTCCCAAATTCTTCTTTCGTTCACTGTTCTTTCAAGTTTATATGTGTTCATACACCCTTTTTTCCCTTCCCTTTTCTCTATTCCCTACTGATTTTGAAAGTGGGCCACTATATATCAACTATAATTCCACAGTAAACAATAATATCCATATACCTTGATTTTTTCTAAACCTGACAGTGATATGTACTCCGTAACATTTTGTTGTGTGATATCAGGACACCCTGCTTAAAAGCTTTATCAGCATAAGTCTGTGAGTTGCAGCACTGTGTATTCCTAGAACAACCTCGATTGATTCAATAAACCATTCATTCTGGTTTTTGCGGTTGTTTTTTCATTTTTGTTTAGCAATGGCTATAGTTAAAAACACTGGAACCCTCCTCTGACATCATTTACCTCCTCCACTACTCAGTACTCACTGCACCAAATGACAACTTCACATAATTATATTTGTCTTCAGTTGCAACTTTATCACAAAAATTTAATGTCCTAGTCCATAGTCTCAGGAAATAGACAAGATCACAGAGACCCAAGTCTTTTTAGTGGATTATATGTGTGGATCACGCATGCACTAGGCACAATGACTGTTATATTATAACACTAAAATATGTGTATTCTCTTGTCTGTGGTGCAGATATTAGCAGGTAATTGTAGAAAGGTTAAGGCTGTTCGATTTACATGGATAAATCATGGTTCAACTACAGAGACCAAAGAGATTACTCGCATGATCCCCAGAATATGGAAGCGGAAATGGAGAGATAACGAAGAGTCAGGCCAGAGTGATGATGATGCTTATAACGAGGAGACACCAAATGGTGCCTTTCCAGAAGACACTGTAAATGTTGAGGATGAAGTTAAGGAAAATATATATAAACAATAGTTTTTTCCATTCGTTTTTCTTTCTTCTTACAGCAATTAAAAGAGAAAACAAAAGGCTAAGTAGATAACTGAAACATAAATTAGACTGTCCGTCTACAGATGAAGAGAGGTATCCACTTCAGATTTTTCAAATGCATATGACCGGCTAACTGTTGGTGCTGTGCCAGTTGACCATAATTTTGTAGAGTGTGATGCATTAATGGATTGAGAGTTAACATATCTGCTGTATATATCAAGTCCAAGAGAGAGAGAATCTTGATAGGGTGGTCTAGATGGAAAAACTGTACTGTTTTGAAGAGACTCTCGTAAAGGCTCAGAAGACATAGCTGGCATACTCTGTTCATATTCCGGGAACACCCTTAATTCCCGTTTTTCTCTCTTCTCCTTCATCTTTTGCAGCTGTCTGAATCTTTCTTGTAGGAGCGCAATCGAGGAACTGGCGGCAGCTGGATCACCACTTTGCCTTCCCATTTATGACAGAAGCTGTAAACTGTAAAGTTGTAGACACGGCTGAGTGCTGCAGAATTCACAGGGAGTCCTCGAGTGGTTGGTAATACTTTTTTAGCTTTTCAGAAGTTTGATGAGCTACCACAAGTTTATGTGTTTATATAGGGGAAGAATGTGATACTTTTAGATACAAATATTCAACCTTCTAGGTGATACAGTAGCAGGAGAATCTGCCACCGCTGAACTAAATCCAAGAAGATAGGTTGCCCTGCTAGCATCAGTTAGGCAGAGTTGTTGTACATGGAAGAATAGGGACTTTTTCTAAGGAGAGGGGAAGGACGAGTATGTCCAAAACCAGTGGAGAGTAGCATTTGGAGTATTGTGCTCCTGGGAATAAGTGGCTAGGTGATTCTCTGTTAACTTGTCCTTTTGACTCCTATATGCTTAGAAAATGATGGATTATAATGCTTATTTGTTTCAAATTTTTATTTGACTCTGTTTTTGTACCTATTTGAGTCGAAGGTCTTCACATAAACACATTTTGAAATAGAGGTAGTATAATCCACCTTCATTTTACACTCTCTGAGTCTCTATACCGAGTATCTTTGGTTCGATTTACTGGATTTAGGCGAGTTCCGTTTGGTTTAGACTTTAGATGGTCAGGTTTTTGGTTCTTGGTTTGTATCAGAGAGATTATGGTGACGATAATTCTGCTCGGCCATAGTAGTTTAAAATGTTTTGGTAACATAATTTAAGGCAGGGATTAGACAGGACAGATAATGGTGGGAAGAAAAAGACAAGTAGATTGAATAATTTGGATGATTCATATTCGGACGGTGGAAAGACAAAAGAGACGCTACACATATATAAATTTCTCGCCCTTTTGCCTGTGTCTTTTCTGTGATTGCATCCACTTTATGTACTTTCCATTTATCATTTTGTGCCAAGAAGTCTCATCACTTGAAAATTATGAGGCTTGTGAATAGGATAAAATTGACTGCTACATATGCGAGTAAAGCTATGATCAGATTTAGCTTAAATTCATGAAATCGTGTTCAAAGTCGATTTAAATTCAAATTAAAAATTTTACATTCTGTTCATATTCGGTTTGAGTTTAAATATCAGTATTCATATTTGATTCCGTTTGACTCAGATAATACTCAAAAATCATGCCGCTGAATGTATAGGATATATGTAGCTGTTGGTCCTTGATACCATAATTTTCAAAAAAACTATCTCAAATACTACTATAGGAGAAGATGGTCCTGATCTATCATTTTACAATACAAAATGGTAGATCATGCGGCGTTTATCCTTTTCCTTGTTAATACTACTAGCCTTTAACCCGTGCGAAACACGGACGAGTATATAATTCATAATTTATTATAATTTAAATTTTAAAATTATCTTAGTAGTAATGAGTTGAAACATCTATTTATAAGTGTTTTTTATAATTAATATATGTTACTAATAGTAGTTTCAACTAATTATAAATTATATTTAAGAGGATAATAAGAAAGTTTTTATCTTGTAATACATGATGAGTGTTTTTAGTATTTGAAATTGTTTAATAAAAAAAGAGTAATAGACCTCCATATGACTTCTAGTTGTATAAAGAGAGTGCTAAACCAAAAAGAACATGACCAAACCGAAAATTTGTACGACTACAAATTATACCCATGTTGGCTTATTATAGTATAGTATAAATAGTATAGATATATCAAACTTTTTAGAGATGTAATACTACAAGAACTCTACGTGTAGCAGATTTTTAGTTATAAAGTGAATTACTAAACCAATATGACCCAATCAAAATTTTGTACGACTACAAATTATACCGATGTTAGATTAACCGGTGCGAAGCACGGGCGGGTATATAGTTCGTAATTTATTATTTAAAATTTAATTTTTAATATCATTTTATTAGTATTTTAGTATTAGTGGATTGAATTTTAATTAAATTATATTATTCAATTGACTTTATTTTCTCCCGATTATTTAAAAATGGACAAACTCTAATAAATACAGCCGATCGTGTAATACCTTTGAAAGATTCAGTAATCTAATCAATCGAATTTCAACTTAATTTTGTAATTTTGGTTTTTTTGACAATAATAACTTTTAAGATTAGAGTTAGAAAATGTTATGTAATGGTTCGTGTTTATATTGAAATAGAACACGTTAAAGTTAAAAAAAGTTATATGAAGGTTTTTGTTAAAAGAAGATATTCAAAATTGTATATTTATATCATTATTATAATTTTTTTAATGAAATATTATATGATAATGGAATGTTATGAGTGTTTTTAGTATTTGAAACTGTTTAACAATATAATACTAATAGACTCCACATTTGTAGACTTGTAGTACCAAAAGGAGAGTAACAAACCAAAAAATATAACTAAAACCTCGGACTACAAATTATACCTATGTTGGCTTATTATAGTATAGTATAAATACGATTTAGCTTTGAGATACTAAACACTATTTCATACTATTTCATGTAGTGTTTACTCCTAAATTATCAGATTATGTTATGTTTTGTATTGATTTTCAGATCTGAATACAATATGATATAGCATTTTTTCCAAAAATTAAAAAACTTGATTATTCAATATAAATAAAAGATATTTTGATCATTTCTCTTAATTCTGTTATTTTAAACATTATTTGTAAAAATTATAACAGATCATGCCTTTTCTTTATTTATGGTTGGCTCATTTGGAAACGGTATATATGCCAGCATTCCAAACACAAATTAAGCCAAAAAAATAAATAACACATCCTTCTTTGTCATATAATTAACCGACTCCACCACCACCCTAAAAGCAGGATTTGATTCTGGAGGCGCAGGAAGACAAAGAGGTCAAAGACACACAGCTGAAACTGAAATGCCCCCTTCCTTGCGCTGTTGTTCCTTTCAGTCGATAACAAAACAAGTCTCCTTGTCTTAAGGCTTGCGACATCAACTTACTGATCATTCCTAGCTAATCGATTAAATGACAAGAATAATATTTGGATTCTTTTGGTCGGAATGGCCGTATGGTTGATAACTATTGTCAACATTCTTTGTTAAGAATATCGATTGTTTCAGCATCGTTTTTGACTTGAGGAGTCCTCGTAAACGCAGGACTGGAGTTCTCGAGGTTATGTAATCAGACAATAGTTGATGGAATTTGTAGACCGATCAAAACGCATTCTACTTTAGCCGAACACAGAGATAAGGCAACATCGAATTCAGGCAACTCCTTCAACTCTTTACTCCCAACCTCAAACCTCATCAAATTTACTTTCCTCCTTTCGTAAAAATTTCCCAAGGTACTCCATTTACAACCGCAGAAGGTACCTTTTATTTTTTTTACAATTCGGTGTACGGCTCAGCTTTCACGCATCTTGACTAATTCGGAGAACTGCTAGCACACTCATGCCCACTGAGCATGGCATTGATGTAGGCGTACTTACAAGCACCCAGATGCTAGGTAATAAACTCCAAGAATCCGAGTAAATGTAACAACAAATCACTCCAACTTGCAATACAGTTATATGATCTGCAAAACAGATAACCATTTCATAATCCTTCTCTAATTCATCCCAGCAAAATCCAAATACACATTAGACGTAGACCTCGTAAAAATAAGGCCTCGGTGAGCTTCATGGGTTAGCTCAGTTGGTAAGAGCAAGTGGCAATTATCATCCGGACCCAGGTTCAGCTCTCTACACACTTGCCCTTAATAAATGAGTCCAGATTTATCCGGTTATAAGTGGGGGCAGTCCATAACCAGAGGTTTGAAATCCCGTGGGTAGCTCTCGTAGAAAAATATATGGCTCAAGTGGTTTAGGTGGACGGTGGTGCAATTTTCTTAGCTTGTCTAGTGACAGGATTCCATATTATGAACAGATCTATATGCAAGCATGATACCCAAGAATTCGATAATTTTGACATATATCGGCCTAGTTTTTAAGCCACAGAGACCCAGGCGCATTGAATTTTGACATGAATGTACAATTATAAGAACTTTGCAAGCTGAATGAAATACTAGTATAACATGTTGTCCAGACGAATATTATACTTGTACAGAGTACTGCAGCAGTTCAGTTTCAACTGCATTTCAGACTACTTCTTGTTCTTCTTCTTGATTAATCGATACTTTCTTTCTCTTTTGATTAATTTTGTACTGTCCGTAAAAGTAAGAAACAAAAGCCCAGAGGCACATGGCCAAGGCAATCCCATTTTCAGCTGTGAAATTCTCGCCTATGAAAATTACAGCACATAGTTGTTGAATCGGAACCAGAGAAGCCGTTAAAATGCCGCCAAACAGAGACGAAGAGCAGAAGATCACACCAAGGCTACCCAGAACATTCATTTGTAAGGCCAGTCCCGCGAAAACTATTATCATGAAATACTTTCTTGCTCCCAGCTCAAATTCTTCAGACTCTTGGGCTATTCCCTGCAAGTGAAACATATATAGTTAGAGTTAGATGACTGAGTCTCAGAACTCGAGTCTCTCACGAACCAGAACTCTGATACCATGTTAAGTGACCAGTTCTCGCAAAATCTCAAAGTGTCATAAACATAGAGTTTTTGTTCTACACTTGTACTAGATGCATTTACGAACCTGGAAATCCTTGTTAATGATCATAGGAACAGTGCAGAACGACGTCGCAAACATCATTATAAGAAACTGAATTTGCATGACAATATTAGTTGTTACAGGAACTCCAGCTTTCAAATGAGTGTACTCAACAGCAGGCAACATGAATCCATGAATTGCAGCTCCCACAATTGTCATAAAGAACCCAAACATATATTTATCATCCGATACGCCATTAGGACGATCTCCATCCATACGTAATCCCAGAATTGCCGATCCAAGAATCATCAGAACAATAGCATTTATAGAGTAATGTGTGAACTTATGTCTCACAATCAAAAACGCAAAAATCGCTGTAAAAGCAAGCTGACTTGTGCATAACAGAGAGTAAACAGAGACAGGGAGGTAAGAAATGCCGATTGAATATAAGTAGACCGAGAAGCCTAGTATGAAACCTAGAAATGCACTGGCCATAACGAGCCATGGCGTGACAAAGAGTGCGGTATTTGGAGAATAATTTTTGCGATTTCTGAAAAACGAGACGGAAATCGGGAAAAGTAGAAGTGGAAAGCCTGCGGTGAGCAACCAAGAGCTGAGCCATCTCTTCTTCCCACCATGCAAATAGTAGAGCCTCATGAGAAGCGGACCAGCTATTGAACCAACTGTGACTAAAATGCAATTTACAAATAAAAGAAACGATTTCGTAGCTCTGCTAGTCCTGTGCTGCTCATCGTTTTGGTGTGTGTTTTTGTCATCCTGTGATGATTCCATAGTTTGATTTGGATACCGGAAGTGTCAAACAAACAAAAATATGAGAATCCTTATTTATATATAGAGGGTGTTTGGATTAAGGTCGGGAACGAGAATGAGGTTAACATGAATGAGAATGGTATGGAAACCAAGAACTGAGAAGGGTATGATTTAACCATCTAAGAGGATTGAAGTTCCCGTTGCATATAATCAAATAACTAATCCAAACACTTGTGCATGAGATTGAGATTCCGATTTCAGTTAATCGGGCTCATTAACCATGAACCAAACACCCTTATAGTTCGAATATTTCAGGAAGTTGCAGCAACATGTCATTCGAGGACATACGCTAGCTGTCTGAGTGCCGGGTTTGAACTCTGCAATCAACATAACCGAAAACATTGCTTATTTGATGAGTAACAGACCATAAAACTTTTTATTGTTTGGTTGAAACTTGGAGATGGAAGTTTTTATCCAAGGTCATTTTTGATTAAGCTAAACTTTCATGCGTAGGACATTTTGTTGAGAATTAATTGTCGTGCAAGAGTAGTTAAAGTGTATCTTGTTTTATTGCGTAAGATATCATTACAACAGTAATTGTTGAATCATAAAATAGATGTGTCTACACTTCTTCTCTTGGCAAATTGCTTTACTCAAAGTTCCAAAACTGATTATTAGTTATTACCCTCGCTACAAGCCCTATAAATTAAGCGGTTCTAGCTCATGATCATCGATCCATAGGGACGTTTCTCAAACTCGTGTGTGTTTATCTCGGTTCAGCCTTTGTCGAAATATAGTATAAAACTAGATGAGAAACCGCGCGTTGCGGCGGTCTATAAAAATTATATTAATGATTTAATATTAATATTTGTAGAATAAAATAATTTTGTGACTGTTTATAAAAAGTATATTAATGTTTCAAAGTTAATATTTGTAGGATGAAATAAATTTATATTATAAAAATCTAGTTGTAATACCAATACTAATATATATAATTACAAAATTGGACTATAATTCAAAGTAAAAAATGAAAATAAATTTATACACGTAATTAACAATTTAAAGCATGACGAATCTTTTTTTTTTTTTTTTTGAAAGCATTAATTTTTTTTTTTTAAAGTAATCATGTTCTTACATTGTCACCTTCCTCCAATTTTTTTGGATTGATTGTGCACAAAAACATCTAACTTAAATCTGTGAGATAGCTTTTTATAACTACCTTCTTAAAAGTTACTTGAACGGAGCAAACAGATAATGCATGAATAATTTATATTATAAAAGAATAACCAACAAACATACATCACTAATAGTTTATTTTGTTGATATCAACCATCGATATCATGTCAAGACTATATTCCTTTCCCGTGTTTGGATTTGTCGAATCCAATATAACGATCTATAACTACCTTTGCTTGAAACAACCTTTGTTTTTTTTAATACTGTATAAACAGCCTTCACTTATCGTTGCTGAATAACGACACCTCTGAGTTAGAAATCGAGCAAGAGAAAGATAGTTCTAATTTTTGATATTTTTCATCCAAAAATTTCAGAAAAACAGAAAAATAGAACGGAGCGATGTGAGAGGCGCCACCTGCACGCCCCTCGCTTCTCCTTTAAAATTCGAGTAAAAGAACTATCACCAGAAAGAAGTAGGTTTGTGGTATTGTGAGAGGAGGTTGTTTTTAGATGATTCAAAACCCTATGTTGGTATTTATAAGTGCAGGGAGACTTGTTTGCTACTCTTTCCCATAATTAAATAATCTGAACAAAATCAGATTAAAATTTTCAAGCTACCATATGCCATAAATAATCTGTCTTTCCCATAATTAAATAATCTGAAACAAAATCAGATTAAAACTTTCAAACTATTATATTCCATAAATAATCTGAAACAAAATCAGATTCTGAAACTTACTTCTAATATACCCGAAACTAAAAAAGGTAGTTCTAATTTTTGATAATTTTCATCCGAAAATTTTCGGATAATCTGAAACAAAATCAGATTAAAACTTTCAAACTATTATATTCCATAAATAATCTGAAACAAAATCAGATTCTGAAACTTACTTCTAATATACCCGAAACTAAAAAAGGTAGTTCTAATTTTTGATAATTTTCATCCGAAAATTTCAGAAAATTAGAAAAATAGAATGGAGCGATCTAAGAGGCGCCACCTACACGCCTCATGCTTCTCCTTTATATAAGTATATTGATTTATTTTGGTTCTTATTTCAATACTTTAAAATTTTAGATGAAAGCCTTACGCCCAACACATAAAAGAGAGGAAACATGTTTGCTACAGCTGCAGGACCTGTTTTGTAGTCTCGATATACATACTTTTTCTAGCATTCACCGATTCTTCACATCAGGGGGAGATCGATTCATCCTGAGATAGCGGGGGTTTTAAGAATCCGGCCAACCCGAATGACCGAATCTCGCAACCTGTTAATATCTTGATCTGGAATGATCTAAAAGAACTCATGAAAAGCTCTATGGTGGGCTAGTCATTTTTTTTTTTTTTTGGATTTTTTGTAAATATAGAAGTATATAACATAAATATAACTTCCAAATAATTGGCTCCGCACCCGGTTAATATGATTAATCCATAATTATATTTTCACCCTCACTTTTAACGGAAGATATATAGTGATTTATGAGTAGTTTATGATTTAGGAGTAATTTTTATAAAAAAAATTAGTCATCGAAAAAAGTACCACAAACTAACTTATGGTTTAAGTCATTTTCTGACTTATTTCTGATTTTAAGCCGACTTCTGACTTATTACATAAACACACATTTATCAAATTAAAATTAGAGATGACTTAAAGTCCGGATTTTAAATCCCGATATAACTTCTAACAAATTAATCGGAGACATGATAATATATAAATTATATGTATTGTTTTATAATAATTTAAACTCTAGTTTGCACTTATACTTGTCAGTAAAAGAAAAATTCAAAATAAAATTATTATAACTAATTATAATTATAATATAGAATATTTCAGAAAAATAAAATAATATCATGATATAAAATTTACAAAAAACACTGGGTTCAATTGAACAAGTAGATAAGGATTGGATCAACAGATGACATCTGCTGGTCAAAGCTTGACGACTTGCTTACTGTTATCGTTTGTCACTTACGCATTCAGTCGGCCCCACTCTTACGACTACAGGACCCACAACATGTAAGTGCATCCCAACCATTAGGAGTACTTGGCTAAACGTTTGGTGAACATGTCGTAAACAAAAATAATAGACAATTTCTTCAAAAATTGACACTCCAACCACTGTTCTCATTTTTTATAAATGATTATATTTATCGAATTTCTACGACTGTAAAAAATTACAAATTATTTATTATTATATTAAATTGATAAATTTTATTTATAAAAATTTAAATATTAATAACATATTATTTTTAAATTATAACTGATGGGCAAATATCGAAGCACAATGCCAGGTTCAGTAAATTTTGCCCAATATCTACAGATGCAATTTAGACATCATTATAATCGCCGCTGGAAATTCTTTAACAATAACTCTAGATTCTGAAATCTGAAGTCGAACCATTACCAACTATATTAAATTAAAAATTGAGAAGATCGTTATCGACTCGCCAAGTGAATAACTAATATGTCAATTTCAAAAACTAATATGTCAATTTCATTTAATAATATGTATATATATATATAATTTAAATTTGAGTTAATCAACTCAAATTAAAAAGGATTATAAAATGCAAAATAATATCTCACAAACAATCGTCCTCATTGTCAAAGCTAGGTGAGAGATTTAGAATAAATATTTATAATTTTATAAATATAAATATTAATTAAGAACTGTATGTTCATATAATTTTGGAGTGCGCGTAATTATGAATTACAAAAAGAATATAATAATGACAATAATATATTTGGTGGGTTATTTAAATGATATTGATTTTTATCATAAAAAATTATAAATACAAAAAAATTGTTAAAATAAATACTTTAAACTAATCTATGACTATTCTAATCGAAAAGTTTCGTAAAATATCTGTTCTATAACTATTAAGCCAAGCTCAAAAACCGAGTTTAAATTCAAAATTAATCAATCCATGAGTATCGCAAACTTAATATATATTGTCTCCATTTGTTTTATATACTATAATTATATCAAATATTTAATTTATAATAAATTATATATATTAAATCAGGTCAATATATAACAAGTATATCATATTTGAGATTTTATTAATGTTTATTTATACCTACTCAAATTTTCTGAGCCAAATTCAAATCTAAAAAAATTTCAGCTTTTAAAGTCATCACTCGATCGGATGGAGTCAGAATCATTTTATCACGAACTCGAGCATGACGTTATTTCGATGGAAAATGAATCGTCTAGTAATTTGACTATATTTTTATTATTTGAATGCAAATATAAATTATAAAGCCATACGATTCGAAAAGTAATCAGAACACATATTTTTCCAAAAAAAAATCTTCATATAAAAATTGAGGACATACGTTTCACTGGGGTAACGCATAGTGGGTCCGACCAACCTCATCTACAGAGAACTATGGGTCCCAGGACCCCTATAATCATATCATAAGCACTTGCCTTGTCACGTGATCATCCACGCATTCATGTCTTTTCTGTAGACTGTGTTGTTCTTGACTCTGCCATGCAAGATTGCAATTTGCAACTCGTTTATCGGATATACTAACAAATCATATACATGTACTTATACTTTTAAGTCTTAAATTTTTTATAAAATAGTTTTTAATTTTTTATTATTCTTTAATTATTAATTATTTTATAAATCAAATGAACCCGTAAAAAGAATTTTTGAATTTTATTACTAATTCTAATTATATACACACAACTATTCAGATCAATTGAATATATTGCATAGTAGGAGTAATAATTTTGTTGTAGTTTAGACTAACATTTAATATAAAATTTGGATAATTAAATTATAATTAACACATATAAAAATATTTTTAATTTAAAAATACAAAATATTATGTGTTTATATTCTTAAAAATAATTTATTAGACAGATTTACTTGTAGCAACCTGAGAAGTTAAAGATCGAACATACTATAAGCTAAAAATGATAAAATGTGCAAATTTTTTTAAAATTAAAATAAATAACCTTTATTATTCAATAAAATAAAATAGTACCGTAGGCGGATATACCTTATATCGTTGGTTTGATTTGATATTTGTCTGATTTAAATATAATTTTATATAATTTATTTGAAATAAATTATATATATCGTCACAATTTAAATTAAATATAATATTAAGATTATTTCACTTTAAATTTAATAAATAAATAAATAAAGAGGTATTATCAACAATAATAATAGCATGTTGTATTATATATCGATTACTAAAATATTAATATATTAATTTTTATATTATTTAATAATATATTATTTCATTTTTTAAAAAAAACAATATATTATTTAATAATATATTATTTATTTTTATATTATTTAATAATATATTATTTCTAAAACCATACCGAGGGCGTCATCTAGTTTTGAGTTAAAGTGAACACATAGCATATAGGTGTACCATTATACGAAAAAATAGGGAGAAAAAGTTTAGCCGATAAAAATGAGAAACTGACTCCAGAGAAATGAGTGGGGTTGACTTTGAAGTAGTTACAGTAGATGAGGGCAATAACGTCATTTCGGTGACATGACCTTTTCATCAAAATTCGAAACTCAAGGCGAAATTCCAAATAATCTCCCGCACAATCTGTAACAACAATTCCACTTTTCATTTTAGTTTTTTACTTTAATTAAAAAAAAGGGTATATATAGAGTGTGAGGGCTAAGGTGCCCAGGCTGTTTCATGCAAAGCACATAGTAGAATAATCTAGATAGAGTAATTAGTGTGTGTAAATGTGTGTGTAAATGAGTATATTTATCTGCTTGTATAAAGAGTATTTAGGAGGATTGATTTGAGATTATTTTATTAAAACAAAAGACAAATTAGCCTTTAACAGATATGTACTTCCCTTTCTGTCAGTTTGCTTCTTAAGAATGCTGTCTTTTTATTGAGGATAGTTTGAGTAGTGGGACACAGCAGTTGTTTTAATATACTTGTAAATATTAATGTTTATATAGAGTCTATCTAGTCACAGTTATCTGTTTGTATATATCAGTACTATTTCCTTTGAGATATTAAAAAAAAAAAGAGTGAGTTGCAGAGAGAGACAGAGGGGGAGATTTAATCATGGGAGAGATGGAACATCAGTTCAAAGATTTGCTGTCTCTGACTTTCTTCTGCCTATAAAATCTTGTGAGTTTCAGGGTATGTCAGATCTTTACCTTCTCATGCTTTTCATTCTTTCATTTATCTATTTATTCACAGTTATATATTTGTTTCTTTGTCACTACATTAAATTTATAGTATTTCTTTTTATTCTTATGGAAAAATCCAACCTTTGGTTTCAAGTGTTTCAGACTCTGTAGCCATTTGATGTTTCCAGACATGAGTTTGAACTTTGAACTTTGAACTAAGAACCCTGTTGTGAATGTTGTAATGCATGTTTTCTTTTAATGTTTGGTTCTGAAAGTAATTTGAACCACCAATTATTTTGTGATGGTGGTCATTTAGTTTGTCAAAGAGGTCATTGTTTTCTTTCCAGAATTGTTTAAATATGTTATGTGGAGATATTGTTTTGTACTCATCATTTTTGGAAAAAAACAGCTATTCTATTTAATATGACTTTCTAGTCTGTCCATTCATGTTTGTTTGGTGGAGGATGAGTTTTCATGTTCAGAATAGCATGTGTACATAATGAAACATCTTTCAATTCTTGCTAATTTTGTGAATAATGTTTTCTAGTTTGCTAATTTTGTGAATAATGTTTTCTAGTTTTTCTGGGGTATCCTGTCTGATTTTAACCATTTATGTTATCTTCTCCGGTTAGTAATTATTATTTGTCATTATAGTTCATCGAGACTGCATTTTGTAGGTTCAGGTTCTGGCAAGTAATTAGTATGCTTCATGAGGTATAGTAATGACTAAAATTCAATGGTTTTCGATAAAAATTTATGTTGTTAACATATAGTGATTACAATATATGCTACTCGAGATTTTGGTTTAAGTTATAATGAATAATAATTGAAACGGCTTGTTCTGCCAGATAATAATTGAAACGGCTTGGTCTGCCAGAGGATTGTGTGTTTTTTATGTGTTAGACACCTTATTTGTGTAATTGCATACTAACGCTGGATCAATGGTGTTTATTTCAGTGGTTTTTAAGGTTAAATTATCGAGATGGACTTTACAGATTCTACCAAAGTTGTCTACAATAGAATCCAGAAACTAGAACCAGAAAATGTGTCTAAGATTATTGGTTATCTACTGTTGCAAGATCATGGTGAGAGGGAGATGATTAGATTAGCATTTAGCCCGGATAATGTACTTCTCTCTTTGATTGAGAAAGCTAAAACTGGATTGTCGTCCAAGCCAGTAGCTTCTCTTTCGGTTTCACCTCCTCAGATGAGCCCTACACCAATCTCAGAGCTTCCCTTGCAGTTCACCTCATTCTCGGCATCTCGGTCCTTTCCATCTCTGAATTCAGCGCTTAGAGTCCCCAATCCTTACTGGGATCCCCAAGTTCCTGCAGAGCAGCTGCCAGTTCGTAACTTGGAATATGTCCCACTAGGGTACACAGAATCTGCTCTGGATGATTATCGTCTGCAGAACCAGCTTCAGTTTTTCTCATTGGAAGATCAAATGGATGCTATCAACTCAAATCAGTCTGATGTGTCAGGCAGTTACTATTTGCCTAAAACTGCAGTTGGCCCGAGAGCCAACCGAAGGTCTCCAAGTTTGCCTGAATTTCCGGTCAAGGTTTGCCACTACTTCAGTAAAGGATTTTGTAAACATGGAAGCAACTGTCGCTACTTTCATGGCCATCTGATACCAGAAAGCTTCTCTCAAGTGTACCATTCGAATACAAATGAAGTTGTTAATGAAGATCAGGATTTTTCACCTGGATCGCTTGAGAAGCTCGAAGTGGAGATCACTGAACTCTTGAAATCGAGAAGAGGGTTCCCAGTGTCAATTGCTTCCTTACCGATGTTATATTATGAGAAATATGGGAAGACACTTCAAGCTGAGGGGTATCTTACAGAGAGCCAGAGACATGGAAAAGCTGGTTATAGCTTGACTAAGCTTCTTGCCCGACTCAAGAACAGCATTAGGCTTATAGACAGGTGGAATTCGTGAATTGTCATTGTTACAGATGCTTTATAGTTCCACATGTTCAAAGAGTAGTTAACTTCTCATGTTTTCTTTTATTTAGCTACAGACCTCATGGTCAGCATTGTGTCATATTGGCAAAAGATGTTCCGGAGTATATGGACTTCAATGGAGAAAGAAATGAGCATGGCGGAACAGTGACTGGCTCTCGCCAGATATATCTGACTTTTCCTGCTGAGAGCACTTTCACGGAGCAAGACGTTTCCAACTATTTCAAGTAAGGAAAGTTAGATTATTGTCGCCAGTGGTATTCCATCATTCCAAATAATGATTATTATATTAACAGTATTTGTTCTTTTGCTTTTAATTTTCTAGTAAATATGGACCTGTTCAAGATGTTAGGATTCCTTGCCAGCAGAGAAGAATGTTTGGGTTCGTGACTTTTGTTTACCCAGAGTCAGTAAAACAGATTCTGGCTAAAGGGAATCCTCATTTTGTATGTGGTGCGCGTGTTCTTGTAAAGCCTTACAGGGAAAAATCAAGGCTTTCCGAGAGGTGAGTAGAAATGGAGTTATAAAACCACTGCATTTTTTACACCACATTATGTTTCTCCTCTACTTAACTCCTGTTACCACATTTTGAAGCCTTAATCTCTTTTCAAATCAACCATCTCTTTCCGCAGGAAGTTCTCTGAAAAAGTTCAGCATCCAATGTACTATGGTTCTCATATTGTTGATGCAGAAACTGATATACACTCAAGTAAGGTCTTCTTTTCAGTGATTTTTAGATTAGCCAATGGTTTCCCTAATATATTCATACGTTTACTTTTATTTTTTATTCGGCAGTCCCTAGATTTTATGATAATTCAGGCATGCTGAGGAAGCACGTTATGGAGGAGCAGGAACGTCTACTTGAGTTTGAAAGAATGCGCTTCTCTGAGATGCAAATAGCAGCTAAATCCATGAACCATCATCAATACTTTGGCTATGCACCAAACGAAATGAAGATTTCTGAAGGTTCTACATTAGACTTGATTATATAATTTATTTAAAAATTTTAATCTTATTCCTATTATTTTTGTAAACAAATTCTTGTTTTTCTTGTATATCAACAAAGCACATGAAGAACAGCCGGACTTCCCATCTGCCGAACGATTCAATTACTTGTTAGATGTTCTGAATAATGGTTCTGGTAATACTGAAGAGACTATCAAGCACATAGAGACCAAATACAGTGATCAGGAGAGGTACAATGTTTTATCATATATCTTATTCATTTTGATTATCAAATTTTGTTATGTCGTTATTGTGTGGTTTCCTAAATGTGGCGTGGTTTCTAAAATTTTGCGCAGCACTCAGGGACTAAACCTTCCAGACAGTCCGTTTGCGTCTCCAATGACGAGCAGGATTTCGACAGCTACATAGTTTCTGCAACAGAGAAGGTCACAGATATAGGGTGCTCTATTATACTACAGAAGCGGCAGATTATAAATAACTGTATACCAGTCTCAGAGTAGTTCGTGTTTATCTTGGAGTCAGATACCTAGTCATGAAGAGCAAAAGATGGTTTCTCGGTGTTCTCTTCAGCTAAAGTTAGAAGGTACCGCAAAGAATAGCGGTACAGACAAAATGTTACAAGTTGAGGGTTTTTTAGATTTAGTCTGGACTCTGAAGTAGACTTGTTAGTATAATCTTACTTAGCAAAAGAAGAAAGGAAGTAGCAGTACAAGCAGAAATTAAGTTAAAGAAATGTAGGGGTCTCTGCAGGGCTAAGAAAGAAGTTATAATAAATATACTAGTTCATACATAATCGATATTCAGCTGGACTTCATGAATTGTTTCATCTATGCTTTGCTTGATATATGTTAAGTTGTTCGGACCGATGCTCCTGAGTACGTACTCACTAACTCGAGATTAAAAAAGATTTTTACCCAAGAAAGTATGTTGGAATAATTTTCCAACATTTATCATCTATCATCTATCATCTATCATCCATTTAGCACAGTCAAGTGGTGTGGTGAAAAAGGTAATATAAATGATGAGAATAATTTGGTCTTGTGACCCCCTTGTGACTAAAGAAGTAGAGTATACTTTGATGTTTATCTCTTTAATGTCACCACCTGATGATGTATAAATAAAGAGATTGACCATTGGAGAAGAGAAGGGCCAGATTTTGTAATATTAATATATAGTTGTAGTTGATGTCCCATTTGCTTTTCTTTTTTGTTCTTTCTACACTGCTTTGCTTGTCCAATCTTCCTTGCAATATAAGATCTTATTTAAATGCTCCAGAGAGAACCATTAGAGAGAGAACCATAGAACCCTTACCTTATAAGACAGGGTTCTGCAGCAGAACTTAAGTATGAGTTAGGGTTCTGCAGCAGAACTTCACATGCAAAAAATGTCAATATCTATGTATTAGATTTTAAAATTATTTTTGAACACACACAACGATGAAAAAATATGAAAAAAACATGTATTTAGATTTAGATCCTAAAAATCTATTTAAAATTTAGGGTTCCGCAGCAGAACCTTAGTGGTTCCATGGTTCTATTTTAAGGACTGGTTCTCTCTTGAGCGCGACCCGCTTAAATAAATATATATATAAAAAGTTATGTTTTTCTGCTTTTCTGAAATTGATAGAATAACATACATATAGTGTTAGTTTACATGATTCTCATTTGCTGATACTTTTTGCATCTGGCAAATTTCATATCAAAACATAACACAAAGATAGTCAACTGAGTGCCAAGAATGGTTACTAAAAATCTGATACTTCTTATCTAATATAATCAACATTCTGTTACTAGTTCCTCCAAATAATTTTTACAACCAACACACGTTCACCCGTCTTAAATTGCCTATAAAATAAATAACTTACTAATCTCGCCTAGCTAAACAGGTCTAATTAACCAGCTTTAATGCAGAAAACAAATATAGAAAGTTCTCTAATCAGAAGTATCCTTGTCTATGTCAACAATCATCATAAATTACTACATCAAAGTAGCTTCCTGTAAATGTTGGGGAAGCTTGTTCTTATTCGGTTTCACTAACATGAACAACCATATCGAGACCGGCTACTTCCTTTTCCTCAGTTTCAGATCTTGACTCACTATTTTGAGGTGCTACGTCTGTATCAGCTCCTGATGCATTCTGAGGTGTTACGTCTGTATCAGCTCCTGATGTGTTATGAGTTACAGTTTGTGCAGAAGGTATAGTATGGTCATGTTGTCCCTCGTAGGTGGTGATAACCACTTTTGAATCATGGGAAGCCCTTTCAACATGTTTCTTAACAGGACAACCAGTGTTCGAACACCTATAGTAGCTCCTGGTAACATAAAGAAAAAAAAAACTTAACCGCAATAAATGATCTTCATAAGCTAGTACAAAAAAGATGTTTGCACGTACATCTAAAATTACTCTTTTCACATCAATATATGCATTTAGTACATCTTTTTACAGATTCAGCTTTAACATGATGGTAACAACTATAACATGCAATGTATTGGCCGGGAAGAAATTTAGACCCTTTGCACTAGTAATTGAGAACTTGATCCAATATACTTGAACCAGAAAGATAACAAACAAAATTCTGACTAAACAATTTCATATGAAAGGGTCAAAGAGACATAGCACATTGTACAGCATAAAACTGCATATATAACAGGCAACTATATAATGGAGTAAGAGCATCTTCGCAAGACTCTTAATCCCTTTCCAGAAAAAAAATTAGAAAAATTAAAAAAAATTGATGCTACTAGCAACTTAGTAACATTCATATATTTGTGAAGTCTAGCAATACTCTTTATTACAACTCCTAATCGATCAATTGTTTTTACTTGAAGTACTAAAAAATTGAGAATGCGACAAGGAAAAAAAAAGGTCAAATAAAATTAAAAGATTAACATAATGAGATAGGGAGGAGACAGAGGCTTTCTATCCATAGGTACAAAAGAGAGAAGGCCACTTATAAACTGAATTTTCCTGTATCTAGAG
Source organism: Daucus carota subsp. sativus (assembly GCF_001625215.2). Classification (NCBI taxonomy): domain Eukaryota; kingdom Viridiplantae; phylum Streptophyta; class Magnoliopsida; order Apiales; family Apiaceae; genus Daucus; species Daucus carota. The sequence continues at coordinate 42,721,273 of NC_030385.2, read as the reverse complement.
AGGGAATTAATACTACGGGGTGCATCGAACTAAACTACAATTATACACATACCACTATACCAGGTTCCAGAAGATATAAGTGAGGAGTGGTTTGCAATCCTTAATGATATAAAAATCCTTAAAGCAGGAAATATCATATTAATTTTGTCACTACTAGACTTCCTGCATGAGTTTGTTCCTACTAAATTTCTCCAAAGATTTTGTAGAGAGGCTAATGCATATTGGCAGTGGAGGCATAATGCTTATGCTCCCCTTACTGCAGCAACTGTTTCGCTTCAAAAGATCTGTTAAAAACTGTTTTCTTTCTCTATGAAGATGAGGACTATTAGTAACATGAATACTAAGGCTAAGCTTAGGAAAAGACAATTTATTCTAATTTTATGCTACAAGGAATAATTTAATATCATGATGGCTCCTTAAATGATCCTATATAAACTGTTTTTCAGCTTTTTCCCCCCTATATTTCAGAAGGATTATATATGCCTATAAATTTCTTAAAATCTACTCCCAATGTAAAATGATCTAAAAAGTGATAATATTTAGTCCCTTGGATAACTCAAGGGAGTAAGTTTGGATCAAAGTCCTTTCCTCCTGCATAATGTAAAGTTGAAGGAATATCAGAATCAATTCAATCGCTCAATCAATTTTGAAAAGATCTTCCAAATGTCCTGTAACAAATTAATTATGCATGAAACGTAGAGCATATGCTTCCCTCCCTATTTATGTATCTAGTTAAGCCATTGCAACCTATGGCGTGAACTTATCACATACAGAAAGCGAGCCTTCTTTTGGAATAGAGGCACTAAGCCCAACTATTTTATTCCTTATTTTATAATAAAGCAGGGCTGCTTTTAAGGTCTTTAATATAATGAATGCATCACCAGCAATCTAGTGCAACAAGTACCATTGGAATAAATGAGAGTTCATTTAGTAAAAGAAAGTATCTACCTCCTAGTATATGAATATCAGTGTAACAAAATGGAAAGGCACCGTCACATGCTAAAATTTTGACAGGGAATACAGGACTTCTGTCAAGACCACTTTCTTTTACTTTTTCCATTGCCAGCCAACCACAACTATTAGACAGGACGTATTACCTTGGATTTGAATTGCCTTTCACTAATTTTTGTCCATACTTCCGCCAGCGGTAGCCATCATTCACTATATCAACCAGACTTGTAGTCTGGATAACAATTCGTGATTCACCATTTGCCCTATTAGCTGAAGCCAAATTATCGTCACTGATAGAACTATCCCTCCTCCTGTTCACAAATTACAAATTATTGTACAACTATACAACAGTCCATCACATTCTTTAACAACACTATATAGATTATCATTACCGTCTTTTAGTGTCCATCTCCCCGTCATGATCATCCCTGTCTTTTGCTCTATTTGATTTGGAAGCAGAAACTCCCATAACATCAGGGCTTTTTGCTTGAACAGGCAAGGGCTTAGGACTTTCTACTAGCACAATTTGATGAGGCTTTTCCATGTCTATGTTGGCTGTCTCGTCTTTAAATAATGGTCAAATATATTAAACAATTTAACTTACTGACAAGTTAACAAAACAAAAAATAGTAGTAAATTTCATGATTTACCTTCACTTCTGGGCACTTCACTTCCGACCAAAGAAGACTTTTCTGGTGAACTTGCTTGAACAGATACAGGTGTTTGGGGACTTGGTTGAGGTTTGGGATGTTCATGGTTCCCTCGGCAATTTATATTAGTTATATATCCCTCATGTGATCGTTCCACTTGCTTTTTAGCTGGGCAACTTGGAAATGTGCATTTGTAATAGCTCCGAACAAACTGGTTTCCTCTGACTAGTTTCTGCCCATATTTTCTCCAGTTATATCCATCGTCTGATGGTTTTTCAGGCAGTTTACTGCGACCACTCCCTTCTTGAACAGACGGTAATGTTTGAACCCCAACATCAGGGTTCCTTCGCAGAGGCAATTTTTCCAGGATTTTTGCCTGCTTTAAAGATAAACTGGACTTTTCTTGATCAGATTGCGATGCAGAGAGATAAGTTTCATGATCAATGATTTTCTGCAATGTATCAGGCACATTCGCAGGCATAGTAGAAACAGGTGTTCCATGTTCTGAGGTTAGGATAACAGTACTTAGGTTCGGTGTCGGTTGCAAATTATCCAACTCTTTCTCAGGTACTGTAGAGAGGGAGCTTCGTTCTTGACAAGATTCTGATGTTGGAGTGGTGCCATCTAAGCTGGGCCTCTGGCATAATGTAACTGGCTCAGTTTCATGCACTATAGATATAGAGCTTTCATCTTTGTTTGGTTGTGATGCATCTGCCACGTCATCAAGGCTCTGTGCCAATTTCACATTAGTTAGCCCTTTTTCTGGCTTCACCTGATCAATGCTGCTTTCTTGACGTACTTGTAATATCACTGGCTCGAACAGGCTTTGCCTCTGGTTCAGCTTAAGTGGCTCTTCTCTTGTACGTATTACAGAGTGAGGGGTTCCCTTTTGGTTGGAGACTGAATCATGGAACACAGCATCTAAGTTCTCCCCCTGCTGCAACTTGTCAGCAGAAATTGCATCACCCATGCCTTCCATTGAAGTAACCATGTGAGTTTTCAGCATCCTAGCAGTAATTATACAATTTTAGTTCATATCGGGAAAATATTATATACACATGATAATTTAAATGTTAAGATTCAAAATTGTGCGAAAACTAACTTAGAACTTTAATACGGCTCCTCATACACCATGTGTCCAGTATAGAAACCTGAAAATCAACATGCAATGTAACCATTATAGATCAAGAAATTTAAACTGGTACTACATATATAGAAGGAATACAAGGATTACAATCAAAAACCAACAGCATCTGTAAGATCAGATCACAATATGCCGAAAAGCTGTCAATCTAGGTATAAACCATGATTAATTGAATTCTGACAATAAACCATGATAAATTGAATTCTGACAATCCCCAAAAATAAAAATTAGATCTAAAAAGAAAATAAAAATGAAAGCAGCTATAGTAGTTACAAACTTACAAGTTACAGATAGAGTTACAGATAGATAAATGCTCCAGAATTTCTTGACATAGAAAAACGTTTAAGTAATACTTTAAATTCTATTATACTATAAGATCTAAATGCAGTAAACAATCAATTGTTATTCGATTCGTTGTTAAACTCAACTAAAATTACATTTTCTAACTCCTCGTCCGAAAACAATAATAACAATGTATCTCTTAACTAGATTACTTAATTACAACTATTTAATAATAAGTTTCTTCATTACCGAGGATATTACAGGCAAAAATTCGGTTTAAATGTTAAGAAAAGTAAAGCTATTAACTGCAATCAGAACAATATATGTAAAGTATGCTTTGAGCCTCTTGCAGATGAACTTAAACCAGACTATAGAGAATTAAAACTTACAGAAAATAGCCCATTTAAATTTGTAATTCCAAACAAAGATAGGAGAGGGAGAGGGAGGGAGAGAGCAGGACCTTTAAACTAAAAGCAGACTTCAAGGGGGTGTATTCAATTCTAGATAACAGATTAATACTAATATATGGATTTTAATAAATTATAGTTCATATTGATTCTACGCAGAGTTCAGTGGAGTTAAAGTAAAATAGAGTCTTTAGGATTTTTGACACTAACCCCTTAAAATCTCATTGATTTTGGAGAGATTTCTAAAAACATAAAAGCATTAATCAATCCCTCGTAGTCGTAATCCATCATTTATAAAGTCTAAGAAAACCCGTCATTTTTTTAAAACCATCAAATTTTAATGGATTTTAAATCATCTTAATTGAATACCCACCAGATTTTAAGGATAACTTAAATCCTAATTGAATGCCACCAAATTTTTTAAGCATCACTTTAAATCCTCATTGAATACCTCAGAGTTTTCAAGGATGATTTAAGATCCCGATTGAACACACCTGGGTTTATTACATCCAAAACAATTCTGAAAAATCTACATTGAATACACCCCCTTGGAGTGTGTCGCTATATCATGATCAGATATCTGTACTACTGGTAGGTGACCAACAATCCTTAAATAGAACAGCTTCGCTACGTCAACACTCATCAGGTATTTCCCTAAACACAAACTCACGATTGCCAAGGATGGTATATCTTCCAAAATAAAAGGAAAGGCAGAAGCCGGCAGGGAAAGGGAATCAGCTGAACGATCTAACATGACAAACTATTTCTTGTCCAATTGAATTCCGATATTAAAGAAACTCCCCCCAAAAACACCACTACCTCAATCAATCAGCAACTATCACACAACAAATCATACAAGACAAGCAACAAACTGAAAACTAAACAAGGCTTAGTAATTCCTCCAAAACAATTTAAGTCACACTTTTTATGCAATTTCTAGAACAAAGAATCAGCATAACATAAATGATTACAGCTTCACAACCAAAATCAAAGAAAGAAAAAAATTAACACACCAATTAACAAGAATTATTCAAAAAATAACAGAAAGAATGGTAAAATAGCAGATCAGGTGGGCTAATCTTAATCCAAAAAAACCCTAGAAAAAACCTTAATTACAATTCAGTTAAAAAAAACAAGAAATAATTAAATGATTACTACCTTGATTTAGAAACCCGAAATTCTCGGAGGTAGAATTGAAACTGTCAGTCGCCGGCCGGAAAATATACTGTGTGTGTGACTGTGTGTGAAGATCAGAACTGAGCAAGTATAGAGAAAGGTTTGGCTTGTCAGTGAGTATTTTGTGTTTGTTTGTTGAGACCTGGGAATAACAACCTTATTATTAATTTGATTTGTTAATATCTTTTTTCAGGGAATATAATTTTGTAATTAATTATTTTGTTATCAGTTTATTTTAAGGATTTTTGTTTCTTAGAAAGAGTTATTTGGCGGGGCCCGGTATGTATAACGTGTAGAAAGCAGAGGTGGACCACACATGTAAACTGATCGCAATACCAAGTGCGTATTCAATTCGGATCTTAATTACTGAATGTATTTAAATTGAATTTCGATAATATATCAAAATTTAAAATGATTCAATTAAAATTTTAAGTTATTTTTACAATTCGATTATATTTAACTAAAATTATTTAAAATTCATTAAATTCCAATAATAGTCGGATTTCAATGAATTTCCAAATTTCAATAAAAAAAATTTATAAGACAATTTCAGATACTTTAAATATTTGACATCTTATCAAAATATATAAGATTTTAAAATATTCTGCTTAAATATTAAATTTTTTAAATCAAACTTCATGAAATTTCATATAAAATTAAAATTAAATATTACCCCCGGCGTAGATTGTTGCCACTTGGAGTATTTGTTGTAGTAATTGAGTATTTTGCTTTATGTTCCTGCGTTTCATAACTTTTGTTTGTTTGTTTGTTGGTACGACGTTTGTGGAACGTGCTCTCATGTTCTTTGTTTTCCAATTTGCGTACTTTTTTATTCATCGTTAATTACTTTCTCGGACTCTCTTAATTACTACTCCCTCCGTCCCAAAAAGCTTTTACCGTTTGAAATGTCGGGACTGTTCATGACATGAGATAAATTACTAATTTACGTCCAATCTATAAATCTAAATATAGTCATGAGTGATCTTGTTGGCTTCGTATTTATGAGTACTATAATACGGTGAAAATTTTATATTTAATATTAATACGAAACTAAAAATATTAATGATTAAAAATGTGTGTTGGCAAACGTGATAAAGGCAAACGGGAAAAGTATTTTGGGACGGAGGGAGTATGAACTAGCTTCTTAACCCGTGCAAAGCACGGGTTGTTTTAAATTATTTTTTTTATATATGTTCATCTCTTTTAAATTGAGATTATTTGTATCATAAAAGTAATTTAAATTGTATATTTATTTATATTTGAAGTCATATTTAAATATAAATATATTATACATGTATGTATTGGAGTTTTAAATATGAAGTAATTTAATGTATATTAATGATAGACATTAATGTCTAATAAATACGTTAGTGTTAAAAGTCAATAATGACTTTTATATATAAAGAAATATGTATTTTGAGCAAATGGTAGTTTGGTCATATTGAATTAAATTGATCAAAGTTGTCCTATTAGATATATATAACGTATTTTAAATTTTTTATTTTTTCAATAAAAGTTTATATTTCAAATTTTTTTTCTAAAAAATATATATAACGTAAGTATATTTTACAAGAGTCTTAAATGCGTGTCAAAAACTAACGTAAAGAACTTGTGGACGGAGGAAGTATATAATAGATAATAGATATGTAAATATGAAGTAATTTAATGTATATTAATGATTAGACATTAATGTCTAATAAATAAGTTGTTGTTAAAAGTCAATAATGACGTCTCTATATATAAAAATATGCATTTTGAGTAAAGGGTAGTTTGGTCAAATTGAATTAATTTGATCAAAGTTGTCCTATTAGATATATAATAGATTAGTTTAATTTTTTTTTAATAATTTTATAATCTTTAAATCTTTTATAAATAAAACTTAAAAATTAGATTTTTATTCAAGAAAATTATTTTTAAAAATAAAAAGTAAAATTATATTTTATAAAATTATTAAAATATGTGCTGAGTAGTGAATTTTATTTTATAAAGATGAGTGAGATAGAGGAAATATATTATATTTTTATTTTTAGTGACTAATTTTTTAACAGAGAATTTGTATGTTTTAATAATAAGTATCTGTTTTTATAAATGTCGGATCGAATATTTTTATTTATTTAATTTTTTTTTTGCTAAATATCGGATCGAATATTGAAGCTGAATAGAAAGCATCATATTTTCAGAAACAATGATCAACGAATTACATTGCCTGAGGCCCTAAATCAGAGTTGGCCTTTCTGTGTGCTCTCCTGCTAAACAAACTCAATCTCTTAAAAAGTTTGAGTAACCTGCTAGCATGCTTCCATTGAGATGAAAAGTTAACAGAACCAGTGCAACTTCTCATCTGATTCCTCTTCTGGCCTGATTCCAAATTACGCGACCTCGAACTCCTTGAATTTCTTGCCTTAGAAATGATCTGCATTTCAAGCCTGGTCTTCAAGGCAGTGAGTTCTTGCTCTAAGCTCTGGATCCGGGAGCTTGTGGACTCGTAGTCCTTTCGTGACAACTCAGACCTCTGCAATGCTGAATCTTTTTGCTGCGGAAATAAGTTAAGGCCTCTGCTGCCTGTTTCTCCATTCGCGTAACTGGGGCTTTCTGCTAGAGTTTGGCTTCTTGATAGGCTCCCGGAGAATTCTTTAGAATGTGGTTCGTATCTGAATGAGTCTGAGCACTCTTTCAACGCTTCATGCGTGTTTAGTTGCTGAACAAATAGTGCCTGCACGACTAGGCGAAGTGGCATTAAGTCATTTTGAACCGCTTGGATACACACCTCTGGTGATAGTTTCTGGCATTTGAGGTCTTTGCACACCCTGGCCTTTTCTTCTTGTGTCAAGTCTTTGTGCACCTTAACAAACAGAATCCGCCAATTAGGATCGATTGAGATTTATTTAACATAATCAAGATTAGGTACTAATTAAGAATTATATTTAGCTAAAGGCGAAAGGAGTACCTGCAGAAAGGTGTCTAGTACATGGTAGAGATGGTCATGGTTTTGCCTGCTTGACATTGGTACCGTTTCAACAAGATCCATGATTCTTTTCGAGCTCATTTTCGGGTCAGTAGCTATGTTCTTCAGATAAGCATCCCATAATTCTGCAACAACAGAGTTATTTAGCGAATGGATATAGTCTGAGTCCATGTTTGATGACACATATGTTGAAAATATGTTCTCCATTGTGGCCAGTTCAGTACTAGAAGAGATCAAATCACTCCCGGATGCTGGGAAGAGAAAATCATCAAGATATGCAGCATGCAAAATTGAAGCAATTTGATCTGATAACTTTGCCTGAATTTTGTTAGTTGCTCGGCCAAATTGCAGAGATTTAGAAAGCAAAGAGAAGTAAAACCCAACAGGAATCAATTTACTAGCCTTCTCCCCAGTGGGAAGTAGACTAATGACACCTCGAAAGACTGTCAAATCTTTACTACTTGTGTCATCACTGCTCTGGCGAGTCTTGTTTGATAGGATCCATTTATCTGCATAGAAAAGAACAATAGGACTGACATATTTTTCCCTCATGCCTTGTCTTCTCAAAGATCCTATAATCCTCTTGAAAAACCCGAATGGCAATGCAATAAGATCTTTGATCCAGAGGTCTTGTCTCACAATGTCCTTCACTTTCTGGCAGCTCCAAGCTCGACTTGATAAAGCTTCTAATGTAACTACTGGTTGGTTCCTCCTCCTCTCTGGATCAAGAATTTCCATGCAGGACATGAAGGCAAGTGACTCGATGCACCGGCTCACAATCAGCAGATCTTCAGCCCATGGAAGCAAAGTCTGACATTTTTGGAGAACAATCAAAGTGTCATCCCAGCTCTGTAAGACAACTTGGTTCAGATAAATATCAAACCTCTGACACAGGTTGCCAGAGCAATAATCTTCTGTCATTTCAAGAAACTCTGCTGCACATCTTAGTGCAGCCACATTAAGCGGATCAACTAATGATGATGAGCCGTAGATGAAGAGGGAAATCATCTCAAAGGTCTCTGCTCCTCCTGGAAAATCTTTGGGTAGCTTGATCTCATTTGATTCACCAAGTGTCCTTGCAAAGTATCCGCTCTTTGAAATTAGTGGAAACTGCAACAAAAGCAAGGCATTGTGTTATATCATCAAGAAACAAACACTCAAAAATTCAAAAAGAACATTATTTTAAAGGTAATTGCATTCTGCATATAAGATTTTAATCACCTTGTGGAGGTTAAAAGTTCTATCAGCAACTCGAACACAAAGCGAAACAGGGAAACCAGTCTCTTGGCTCCTACACAGACAATAAGATAGATTACTTGAGAAAGAAATGTAGATGGTTTTGAACTTCTAACTAAACACACACACAGAGCTACATACCATGATATGATTTTGATTTTCAGCAGTGCTGCAACATTTGGAGATGGAAAAGGACTTGAAAGCAGAGAATTTTCGAATCTAACAGCATCCATAGCACCAAATTTACTAGCTTCTTATATGAAACAATACTAATATAAATTGTGAAGGTGAAGCTAGTAAGCATTCAGTGACAAAAATGCTCTGAGCCTGATGACCTTGCTTACACTTACGTTTTGACCAACAGACGTGCACTCGTGTCTTTACTGAAACTTTAGTTATCAACTTCTTGTTAGAATGATATCTACTTGCGGGGTCTTTAGATAGAGCAGAGTCTTGTTTCTAGATTTGGTCAAAGTGGTAGGCCGCACGAGTGAGGTTGTGCATCCTTATTTTAAGCCATGAAAAAAGTTGAAACTCGAATCTTGTGAAGTTGAAAAAGGTGTGGAGAGTATAAAAGCTGGGTGTTAGGGACGCAGGGGAGGTGAAGTGCGGAAGAAGATTTGTTTGGTTTGCGGAATAAGCAAACACCCAAGACGGCACGTACAAGTCACCGGACTTGTTTTTGTTTTGATACTCTCTGTTTTAGATTTGACTTTTTGTCATAAGGGACCGTAAAAGTCATTATTTTCAAATTTATGTTTTTGTGAATTAAAATACAATTTTTATATTTATATTCAGAAAAAATCTATCAGAACTTTATTGATGTCTTATGTTCAAAAAGTTTAAACGTAAATTATTTAAAAAAGAGAGAGTATTTTAACTATTATGACGAGATTCATTTTTCATCCCCTCAAATTTATCGTCTAAGTGGATCTCAACCATGTTTGTGAGATCCAAATCAAAATTCAGTTTTTTCTAAAATAAAAGATTATAGATACTTATTTTTAAAAAATTATTGAAAAATAATATATTTTTTAAATATTTTAACAAGTTGGAAAAATCGTTAAAACAAAAATATTTCTTTTAATTTCGGAAATTTTATTACATAAACATGATAATATATAAACACTTTAAAATAAAATTGTTTTAAGTGATTATACGTGATATGTATAATTTATCTGAAATTAGTAAATTTTTGTGAGTGTAAGTTTATAGGCCAAGGCCATATTATTACATTATTGAGATTTGACTTATACTTGCATGTAATAACTTTTTTTTTAGTTTAACTGATGTTAACCACTTTATTATGTTTTAAAAATATGTGAGAAATGCTACCTGGGCAGGTTAAATTGCCGATAAGATAAGATAGTATGCGACCCAAAAGAAAATAGCCATGGCCCATGGCACAAGCATGGCTTTGGTTGATTTTCCAGTTCTCATGTATACACTTTTAAATATGTTTCATATTTCAGAAATTTAGCTCAATAGAAATATGAAATTGATAGTATCTAACAAATCACCTTTGTATTTTGAAATTCTGGAATGGTGATAAAAAAAATTCTCATTCACTTTAAAACGTGTATGAATTCATATTCTTTGATATTTAAAATTAATATTTTTTCTATAAGTAAATAAAGTTTTAAAATATTGATGAATTTAAAGCATTTTTTCAAGGTAGCATTCAAATTCTGATGTCAATTCCTCGAGAAACTGAGTAAAGATAAAGTTAGCATCAAAAAATTATAATTTATGAATTCTTTTTAATATAATAAATTTTTCTAAAACTCGACAAGACGACAAGTTTCTTTTTTTTGTTACATTCTGGGTGTTTGGCAACCCATTTTAAGCTGGACTTCTCGACTTATAAGTGAGAAGCACTTATTCGTACCGTTTGTGTAAAAAGTCAAGAAGCACTTGTAAAAAGCTAAGAATGCTAACTTTTGTTTCAAGACTATTACATATTTCCGAAACACTTTAATCACTTATAAGTCTTATCTTGCTTCTATTTTTTTTTTTTTGAAAATATATATACATGCAAGTTGTTCACGGATAATGCAGAAAAGTGAAGTTTGTCTGCTTTTGGTTACTTTCGAATATCAAAAATTTGGTGGTGCTAATGACAAAATTATGCAAAAATAGGTAGATAAATAAAATTTGGTTAAACTTAAATTTAACAATTTTTTTTGACAGAAAACTTAAATTTAACATTGAATAGTCAGAAATTCAGAATAACGTGAAGCATTTCTTCACCAGTTCTGCATTATTGAAGATTCAGAAACTTCACTATTGCATGCATTGCACATTTGCACCTAGTCAACATTAAGCAAAACAACACATCTGTTTAATCTCCACCGTCGATTCCTAACACATGCACAAATCAACGGTTATAACAGCATGCTATGACACCATTGAGACCAAAGCAATTCCCAGAATCATACGTTTGAAAAATTCCAAATAAAGAAATCCCACCTTATCAAGATTTTCTTCATAGCTAAGGCTATCTCTTTCCTTTGTATATAAATACTATATTTCCGAGTGTTTCAAATTCACAGGCTTTTCAATAACAATTTGCATTTTCTCTAAACCTATTTTTCAATTTCCATTTTCATAACATGGTGAGCTGATCATAACTCATCAACTTTCTTATTACAGTCTTTGTATTGTGCACATTTATTACCAGATGTTGCATTTGTCTTGTGTAACATGGTCTGAAATTTATACTAACTGATCACTTATTGTTGTTTTCTTTTCTTTTCATGTTTTGCAACAACAACAGTCTCAAACAATCAAGATTCAGGTATGTAATTTATTTTTCAATCACTTGCATGTTTAATTCTACAGCAGTACAGCTACATGGTTTTTAGTGATTAGTGTCAAAATGTCTGATAACTATATTTCATGTCTGCAGAATGAATTTGAACGACCATCCGAAAGAGTCAAATGTGTGGATTTGCATCCAACACAACCATGGTAAGTTGTTTAACTCATTGGAGCTGTGAATTCATCACCAAATCGTTTGCATTGCAAGTTCCCTCCTATTTTGTACTTGATGATCAATAATGTGCAGGGCTCTGCTAAGTTTATACTCTGGAACTGTGTGCATTTGGAACTATCAGTCCCAAGTAAGTTCAACTTTTTTCTTCTTTTTTTTGTTCAAGCTGTGTCCAATTCACAATATATAGATATTTGAAGTGCCTGATGAAATTCTGTTTTAATAATATAGGAAACAGAGAAGTCCTTTAAAATCACAGAATCACCAGGTACATTTCCTTATTCCTTGATAGATATAAATTTAATTTTCTGTGAGTTTCTTAATTTTGTCATATATGAATTGTCCGTGACTGTATGCAGTAAGATGTGCAAAGTTTATACGTGCAAAGGATTGGTTTGTCGCGGGAGCTGATGACAAAATGATTCACGTGTACAACTACAGCACAGAAGAAAAGATTAAGGAATTTGAAGCGCACACAGACTATATCAGGTCACTGGATGTGCATCCTAGCCTTCCATACGTGCTGTCATCGTCTGATGACAAGCTCATCAAGCTCTGGGACTGGGAGAAAGGTTGGGAATGCACTCAAACTTTCGAGGGACATGATCATTATGTTATGCAAGCAGTATTTAATCCGAAAGAGACCAATACCTTTGCTAGCGCGTCCCTTGATGCTAAAACAATGATATGGAATCTTGGATCTCCTGATCCTAAGCATGTGCTGGAGGGCCATTCCAAAGGAGTTAATACTGTTGAATTCTTCGTTACTGGAGATAAATCATTTGTCGTCACAGGCTCTGATGATTTTACTGCTAAGGTATGAGAATGTCATCATTCAACTACAATCACTGACAAATAATTTTGGGATATGTAAACATGTAAAAATGTACAATCAGGTGTGGGACTATCAAACTGGAACTTGCCTTCATACGCTAGAAGGCCATACTAACAATGTCACTTCCCTCCGTGTTCTTCCCAACGTTCCCAATGGGCCACTAATAATCACAGGATCAGAAGATGCAACGATTCGCGTATGGAATGCCACAACTTACAGGTACTATGCATTAAATTTCTTTACAACCATTGAACCATTTAATGACTCATGAGTACTGGATAATCAAAGTTTAACAAATTGTTTTCGTGGACTTTAGGGTGGAGAAGACAATAATCAGCAAATTCGGAAGAGTTTGGACAATTGGATGCATGACAAGTTCAGCTCAGTAAGTCTGCTGACACACTATATAAGCCATGTCTACATGTCCTTGTAAAAGATTTTAGTTACTACACCTAAAATATTGATCCTTAATATTTGTGTCAACAGGATTGTAGCTGGTTGTGATCAAGGAACCATCATAGGAGAAGTTATATATGCTTCAACTTGAAGATTATGTGTATTTCTCTCTCTGTCCGGTGAAAAGCTACTCAGCTGTATTTCTTATTGCTTCTATGTTGTGTTATGTGTGTGTTTTGTAAGAATAACGCTGTGACAGTCGGAGAAATATTAAATAATGTTATTGCACTACAATAAATGAAGAAACTCCTGTGATTTGGTATTGTGGAAGCAAATGTGTTCATGTTCTCTCAGAATATATATTGTTTTACTATCCACTCTATGATGATCAGAGAAGATGAGATTATGCTCTGGCACTATTACACTAGTGCACAATTATACAGGAACGAATAGAGTATGGCAGTGTAGAGATGATCTAATTAGCAAGAAAAACACATTTAAACATATGTATGAAGTTGTGTTTGAGGGTAAAATGTAAACTTGACATGGATTTGTTGTTTGTATACAGCTCAAGTTGCATAATCTGAAAATAATAACTTGCATCCTTCCACATCTCCTGAATTACGAAGATATTTTAAAAATCATACACCATTCTAAATGAGACCACCTAGTTGGTTAGGCACTTGTGATTCCGTAAATTATCCTCTAAATAATTTTTTATAAATAAAAGTTTTATATATTCAAATTTTATTATTGAAAATAAAATTATAGATATAAATTATATAATTATGCGATTAATGATTTCTTTTAAACACAGTCAACGTACTCTCGAATCATGTGTCCAAAATCAACGAAATTATTTAATTTTTTGAGATGGAGATAATAATAAACACACTTAAATATTATTAATATACTTAAACATAATTTAAAATCATGAATTTTCAAATGATAGATTAAATTTAAATTAATACATCATAGATTATTATAATATTATAAAATATTCAATTTTTAATCCTAATCCGATCATCCGATTTTAATTTCAATTTTATTTACATACTCAATATTGAACATCAGAAGTTCAATACTACAACTGTCACTCGGGGTAAAAAGCCAAACACACATGTTTGTAATTTTATCTATTTTACGTCTTGTTTAGGTCTCGGCTGAACCAAATACGCACACTAATTAAGCATCTCTATACTCTGCTTAGATTCTTCAAAACCCACAAATAATATACCAGAAATTGTATACATAAACACAGATATAGGGACAGAATGAATGTGAGTTTGGAAGGAGAAGAGAAACTGATACTAGTACCATACATGAAAGAACATGTCCCAAAGTACCATCAATGGATGAAAGACCCGACCCTTTTAGCTGCTACCGGGTCGGAGCCCCTCACTCTTGATCAAGAGTATGAGATGCACCAGTCATGGACCCATGACCCATCTAAGCACACTTTCATTGTTTTGGATAAAGATTTGATCTTGCCACAATTTGTTCATGGGCAAGCCCATGTTGAAGGTTCATTTCTTTTTTATCAGCTCTCTGGCTTAAAGTTTGTATTTTTTATTTTTTTTTGGTGTTGATCAAGTAAGATGCCAGGGTTTGTTGTTATGATGTTGTGCTCTAGTTTGTTGATTTGATATGAATGTTTATTTGGTTCTTTGTATGGTTAAGGCATGTGTTTTAGTTTTGTTTTGTTTGTGAAGATTGTTTTTTTTAGTAAAGGTTAAGTGCCAAGAGAATATCGGTATCCACTACTCGTGTATTGTTGATTGTTTACGGTTGAATTTGAGGTATGATGAATCAGTTAGTTTGTTTGTTTGATCATTGATGAATTGATGATAAACTGAGGGGTATTTGGTATTGGAAGTATAGGAGGACTGGAATGACTGGTAATAGGCCTTGAATTTGGTTGTTCTGTAGCTAATAGTGTCAAAAAGACCTTGCTATTAGTATAATGTAACTAGTGCATCGTTAACGAAACGTGATTTCGCAAAGTTGTCAAGGGGTTAATGGCTGGGAATGAGAAAAGGGCTAAAATGAATATTTCTCATGACTTGTTAAAATTAGTGTGGCAGTTTGAAATTGTAATGAGTTCGAAGGAAAAACCTTCACCTTTGAAGTTGTAAAAGTTGAAATTTAGGATGAAACCAAAACTAGTTGAGAAAGATATCTGTGCAAAAATTTGTGATTATGAAAATTATATACTGAATCAGATCAATTTATAGTTCCAGCTATGTATTCACCTGTCCGTTAGAATTTTTTTTTAGCATGATTTTGTTTTACCTGTAATTAAAATTTATCTCTTGTTATAATGCTTATTTTGAGAATTTTAATGCAATCTTTGTTTACAGCTATGGTTGGTGATGTTAATATCTACATGAATGACTTGGAGGATTCTCGTATAGCAGAGATAGAAATAATGATTGCTGAACCCAAAAGGTACTTGCTTACACTTCTTGCATGGTTGCACAAATTTTCATCTGGTGTCTAATCTATATCAGAATTTGGTACTTTAGCATTTGCTTCTTGCCAGTATCTTATGTCAACTGTTATTTTAAGTACATTATATTGTTGCCAAGGTCTAAAATAATCATGTTTAGGATGTAGACGTTTGTTGAGACCTAAGATGTTGTGTAGAGTTGGTTGGCATTATATACAAAAGAAACAAGATTCCAGACTATTAAGATAGCATATATACAGGACCTTAAAATAAGTTAACATATGAAAGCGAAGAATGAAGTGAAAGGAGATTGATATATTTCTGGCATCTTTCTTAACTTGCGACTCCACTAGCCCTGTATATCATGTATGTGTTCTGTTGAGTTCAGGTTCAGAATATGCAGGTCCAAGGACCACTATACACCTTTGATAGTTTTTGAATGCACTTAAAACCCTTGCAAGTATTGTTATTATTACAAGTTATGTCAATTCCTTTTAAGTCCTGGAATTGTGGTATAAGATTGTTGCAATATTTTCCTTTCTTCATTACATATTTTAACAGTTCAAAAAAGAACCAAGGAAGTATTTACACATTCCTGATGCACCATTTATTTTAAACCATAGATGCGCCATTGTGCTTTGACAGCAAGATTGCTTAACATTAAAGGAAAACTTGTGCTTGTATCGTTTTGTTAATGGTGAGCTTTTTATTACTTCTGTCATCCTTATGAAAATGCAGGCAATGATTGTTATGAAGATTTGTATTTATATACTCACAATTATTATTTTTTTAATCAGCGTGGAGCCGTCGGCTTGTCAGATTTGTCATATGGTCCACTTTTCCAATCGTCTGCTTTTAAGTTGTATGTTCATTTCAAGTTGTTTTGACATAACTGATATAAGCCTTGGCATCCTTTCACAGGCTTATCTGTATATTTCTTCTATGGCTGTACTATAGAAGCATATCTCTTGAGTTCTAAATAAATATTTAAAGGCATTAATTAGTTCGTGAAGACTACCTTTCTTCTGATTCAAATTTCAACAATATGTAGAACATTCTTTGCTTGGCTGCACTTTGTGCAACCATGACATAGCATTCCTGTCAGAGTCTTCTTGTCATATTCTAGAGGAGTGTTTTTTTTAAAAGAAATCATACACTTGTTTGATGTGCCGGTGTGCTTGGTAAATGTCTTATCATGTTAATTCTCAATAATGTAGTCGTGGCAAAGGACTTGGGAAGAAATCAGTTTTGATGATGATGGTGTTTGCAGTTGAAAAGTTTTGCATTCACACTTTTCGTGTTAAAATTGGAGAATCAAATGAAGCTTCCCTCAGATTATTCCGAAAATTGGTACTCGTTTTTGCTATATATATGTATATATAACACACATAAAAAAAAAACACAACACTACTCTGACGGTGTTGACCAAATGTTTTAATCATGTGTAGGGATTTGTGGATGCTTCTTATAGCAAAATTTTCCAAGAGGTGAGCTAACTATATGTCAGGTGTCTAATTGTGCTGCAGCATCTTACAATATATAATTCTTTTCAAATAGTTATCTGCTCAAATGTATGTGTACGGTTATCCAACATGTTTCCTTGTCCACATGCATATTAATGTATGACGCATCTATTTGAGAAATAACCCGGAGCCACTGATATAATTCATTGTCTGGTCGCCAAAAAAATTGCATATTGAAAAGTAAAAAAAAATAAAAAATTATCAATTGGCCAGTAAACTTTTTTTTCTTCTATATGTTTTGGACAGGTAACATTGGAGTTAGTTATAACAAAGCTAAAGATGGAGGAGCTGCACCTGCTAGCTGGTAAATTTATTGAACATTCTTAATCAAAGAAATATGTCCATCCTGTAGAACTTAATTCTGGACCATTGCTTTCTTTTCCTGATTCAACTTTAGTAATAAGACGTGTACTTCTATATCCAATACATACTATGCCAAAAATTCAAGATCCCCAGTGTCTGTAAGATTTAGTGGGGACCCTGCACAAATGTGAGGATCGTATTATGAAATTGCTGTGGTTCCCAAATGTATGGTAAATCCAATAATCTGCAGACTATTCTGCTACTCCAAAGTTTACTTCGTACTCTGACAAAAAATCAAGGTTCCCAAAAGGTTAAAGATGTGTTGAGAATATTCCATCCTTTTGAGGGACATCATTAGAAGCCAATTTTCCTTCTTGCCGGGCATGATTATGATCAAGTGAACCGAGAAAAAGTAATTTTAATATATTTTGCTGAGATGCCTAAAATATGGAACCAGGGTCCCCTGCAGCACTGGAGGGTTGCAGTCTGGTAATAAAAGGGTATGCTGGCAAAAAGCCGAAAGTGTTTGTCCTCCAACCATACCTGTTTGAGTGAGTTTATGGCTCATGCTGTGTTGTTCTGCATGCCATTGTGGCTTTATCGATGAGATGTAGTTACAGAATATAAAAGTTTTTATTTTGCAAGTTTTAGTGAATTGTTCAACTGCAGACTGCAGAGGCCAACTCCTATTGAAATTTGCAAGTACAGGTACATTTGATCAAAACATCAAAGATAGTTCAAGATTGAATAGAAAATGATGAAGTGTCATAAACAATTGTTCCGTTAATACGTAGTTAAGATTTTCCTGAAATCTGTTTTCGGAAAATATGAGTCAATTATATTTTAATCTTTTTTATATTGGATCTTGCTGCGTGTTTGATGGATCAAAGACCTTCCCCTGAACCCATTCTCTCCGCCGGCCTGTAATATAATAGAAATTTATTGGGTCTTGACCTTAAGTACTATGATACAACTATGCAAGTAATTATGGGCAGCACAAAACATTTCAGTGCTACTGCTACTCGGTCGGTGCTCAAAGATTCAACCCTCCTTGCCATTAATCTGCCTCGTTTTTTCTATTTTTTATTTGCAACTAATATTAATATTATAAAATAATTCATATAACAGCATGTATAGTACTGCTCCCGTCTTTTTAGTTATTCTCATGATTATTGAAGTTAAATCGGCAGGGACAACCAAAAAAAGACGTAGAGAGTATGTTCCGGGAGAAAAACTCGGACCTCGGAGTCAGAGGTACATAAACACAAGTGTCAGGCATATGGAAACACGTATATTAGGCACGGAAGCTGCAACTGCAAGTGATGTTCCAGATGTTGTGACTGGGAATGGGTAAGTTAGGGTTGGTAAATATAGTTATCAAGAGATTTCTATTCTAGTACTGTTACTCTCTTTTTAGTTGACCCAACCAAACCCAACTCAACCAGTGTCTAGAAGCAGACCAGAAGCTATCCTCCGGCTTACGCGTTGAACTGGAGAAAGGACTGCTCAATTATTGTCTTGTGGTGACTCCGCATTGTAGGCCTAAACTAACCCCAATTTGTTGCATCCTTATTTGCCCACCTGCTTCCACACGTTTTTCTACTCTTCTTTCTGTCGTTTTATATCGGTTATAAACGAGAATCGAGATCTCGATTTTATGCGATGTGTTTATCGACTTGGCCATGAATTTTCAGGATTTTTATTGACATCTTTTTGGAACCGATATGAGTTGGTAAGTACCCCCTCTGTCCCATTTAATTGTATACGTTTCTTTTCAACTGCTCGACACGCATTTCAATGCTCTTATAAAACATAGTCTTGTGACTTATTTTTTAGATTTTCTTTTTCTGAATAAAAATATAACATCCAAACTTTAATTCAGAAAAAGAAAATTTTAAAAATAAATTACATAACTACACTTTCCAGGAGCATTAAAGTCTGTGCCGCGTCCCCGTCCCCGTCCCCCAATGTATACTACTCAGGGGGACGGATCAGGGGGACGGAGGGAGTAGATGTTTGTAAATATTTTGTAACAACCCAATCAAATTTATGTATTATTTTGAAGAGGCTTGTATGTATTAAAAAAATTGTTATAAAATGACAGTTTGAAATGATTTGGTTAGAAAATAATTTGATAGGGGAGATTAATACATATATTTTAATATTATTATTTAAGCTATAATCTGATAAATATTATACTCATTTTTTTATTCAATTTGATACCTTTAGTATTTTCCTATTTCTAAAATCGCGTCAAATTTTAATTTTTTTAATTCAATTTTTCAATTCAAAACAAGCCCGAGTGCATTTGCACCTTTATGGCAGCTTAATAGAGTAATAATTACGACCACAAATTTAACGTTAGCACTAATAATTGATTGCCAGGTCTTCATCAGTACGTAACAAGTAGGTCATTTTTTTGACAAATGCAAGAAGATTTCATAACTTGAATATAATACAGCCGGGACAAATCCCCAACTGCTGATACAACCAGATGGTAAAACAAATAACATACTAAAAACAATTAGATGATTTGTTTCCTGATCGTTTAACACATAGAATTTAAAAATTCTTGAAACTAAAAACGAAATCAAAGACATCTCAAGTGATCCAAACTGCACCAACATCTCTGGAAATAGTACCATCGCAATTGACCGTATCACGTAAAATCCATTGTTAGCCCAATGTTCAAAAACAACAATCGTATGAATTGAGATTAGAGAAACGGCACCACAGCTATCTACATACCGGACACCAGCTATAGACATGCCGAAGGCACCCCAGCTATCTACATGCCGGATACCAGCTATAGACATGCCGAAAGTGTAACCCCGTGAAGAATGAACAATTTTTTATTGTGAAAGGTGAGCTCTTGCAATAATCACCACCGTCTCAGAATCAATACAGTCTTTGCAGATCACCAAAAATATCAATAAACTCGTTTTCAATAGATCCAACACCAAATGAACCCAATCACAACCAGACAAAAACATAACAAAACACTCCAAAAGGAGAGACAAGACACACACTCCAAGAGGAGAGACACACAAACACCCAAAAGATTGGGTTTTATTGAAAGGAAATTAACGAGAATAAATGAAAAATGAAGGGGTTGGGGCTTTCCACCGCAGAAAACCAGTGGAAGCCCCTTGGTTTACTTGAAAATGCATAAACCCTAGATGAGAGGAGGGAGGCGGCTGATGTTCACAAGTAGGCCATTTTTAATAAAATTAAAAATTACTACCCGGGCAGGAGCTGTTATACGAGTAAATAATTTCGTCTGATTATTTTGTACGAAATGTAATTTGGAAAACAATAAGAAACTATTTGACTGATTTGTAGTTTCAGACCGCTCCGTCTTTTTAACGGTCAAATCTGAATCCACTTTTGTCCTAATATTCGCTGGCATCGCGCTGTTGAGATTTAAATAATTAAATAATAATAATTGACGAGCATATTTCACGAGCCCATGCAAATTATTTTATACCAACTAACTGCTCACGTTTAATAATAAGCGAGTGAGATCTTATCACTTTTTTAAAGCTAAGCATGTATAAATAACAACAAATCCTACTTTTCATTTGAAATATCAAATTATACAGGCAGAAAGAATATATTCACGTGAAAATTGTAAGATATTTCATTTTAAATTATACAAAACATTTTGCTTTTATCTGATGTTAGGATTGTGTAATACACACGTAGGGAGTTGTTTAACTGTCCCTGTTTCTTTGAAGTTAAATGACCAATTTTTTCCCATTCTTATTCTATATTTTCATAAAAGCGAGGAGAAGTAATCAAACTTCTTATCTTCTTTTCGTCTTTAAACTTTAACCGGAGATTTGAAATTACATCGGTAAGATGTGATTCGTGACCAAATATTTTCTCGATAGTATGTAAAGGGTGCTGATTTATGCACACCCTAAAGTTATTTATGCACACCCTCTTTCTTTTTTGGACGAAGTTGTCCTTAATCCTTTTAGCATTGTTTTGTTTTTTAATTTACTCAATTTATTATCTTTCTTAATATTCATAGTTGCAAGTCTTGAAATGTTCTCTTAGTATCTCCTTTCTTCTATTTGTCCTCCCGTTTCATCGTCAAGTTAAAACCCTAACATTCATGGAGAGTCTTTCAATCCCATGAGCTCAAAGAACTCGAGCACATTTTCGCGAGGTCCTTGATAATCTATTTTTCCATGTGGAAGTAGGATAATGTCATACGAACAATTCATAAGTTTCTGGTGCAGGTTGGAGGAGTGAGATAACAGCAGTCCCCTTGAGAATGTGGATGAATTGCCTGATTGAATTTACAATCTGATAGCTTGTTGAACATGAAGCAAAATGACTCTTAAATTCTGCAGCATGAGATGTCTTTCGATAAGTCTCCAATGACCAGCATTAACATTTTTTTGGTCAAGTGCATTAATAAAGGTTTTTTTTTGTGCTGATTTATGCAACTATGAATATTAATAATAAATTGAGTAAATAAAAAAAAACAAACACTGCTAAAAGGATTAAGGGCAACTTGGTCTAAAAAAAAGAGAGGGTGTGCATAAATAACTTTAGGGTGTGCATAAATCAGCACCCTATGTAAATAGGTGCACTCTCATTTATCATTTATTAGAGCATCTCCAAGGATAATTTCTATATATGTTACCTAAAATATAATAAAATAATAGTTACCTAAAATTAGGGATGAGCATTCGGTCGGTTCGGTCCGGACCGAACCAAACCGAATAGACCGAGAACCGAACTTTGAATTTTTTTCGGACCGAAGTTTTATAATGGACCGAACCGAAATAATTCGGTTCGGTCCGGACCAAAAGGACCGAAATTATTTTAAATATAAAAAATTATATTATAAATAAAACTAAAATTCATGATTTATTTTAAAATTTTCATATTAATTAATCACCCCCAATTCATTAAAGATAGATATAATAAAATTTAAAAATTAGATATTATAATTATAACATATAAGATATATATAATATAAATTAATTAAAATTATATATTTTTTGGACTGTTCGGTCTATTCGGTCCGGACCAAAATATTTTTTTACGGACCGGACCGGTCCGGACCGAATGGACCGAATTTTCAGAAAATTAGGACCGAACCGAACTGAATTTACACGGTTCGGTTCGGTTTTTCGGTTCCGGTTTGATTTTGCTCACCCCTACTTAAAATATAGGTAAGCAAAACGTTATTTTACTCCAATGGTATTAACTATACATGTTACTTATAATTTAAAAATTAGTATTTATCTAATATATAAGGTAATATATGTGAGAAGAGGTAGGTTTGGAGTAAATATATGTTATATTATAGGTAATATCGATGATGTGACATTATAGTGATTGGCTTTTTACTCCCTCAAATAAGGGGATGAATTTTCTCTCCCCTGAAATTTTTAGGGGTCAGGGAGTTGTGTTGCTAAGGAAAAAATCTAATTCGCGTCCATATTGCAACTGTATTTTTAAAATCTGTTAAAAATAAACTCTTGAAAAACCTATCAACAATATAATAAACAAGAAAATAAATTGCTTTAATCCTGACGGCTGACAAGAGGAAGAAAAATGAAAAAAATCTTCTTATCGACATGAATTTTTTTATTTTTTTTTGTGTGGGTGTGTTGTTACAGGAGATCTTATTTTATTTTTTAAAATTCTCTTCTCAGAAGAGATCTTATTTTACTTGAGAGTCTCACATATATTTATATATTTTTCTTACAACTTTGTATGGTAAAATTCAGAAAATGTTAAAAACCTTAAAATTATTCTCAAATAGCGTTAAATATTAAGTTGATAAAACTTGATTGATATATGTATTGAAAACAAAAAAATGCTCATGACACATTAAATCACGAAATTTGACATTGATGAACAGATCAGAAATCGTTCGGAAGTCGCTACTGTTTCTCATAAAACTTGGAAATAATTGTAAGAAAACTTAACATTTTTTTTCATCTCTCTCTCTCCTCTCTTCTGTTTTTTAATTCAACTAAAAATTTCTAGAGCTCGACGTAAACAAACAATATTTAATTGTTCTTACCTCCTAAATTTTAATCAGACATGAGCAACTGAAAAATTCACAAGTTATTCAAACAAATTAATAAAACTAAAAATCTCGTCACACCTAAACAAACATAAGATCAACGTATCTAACATGATTACTTAGACCCGTGATGAATATATCATCTATTTGTGAAACAGATCTTTTCAACAGTAAATGATGATTATATTAATCTTTACGCGTGATTAGCATTAACTTTCCCATATTCCCTTGATCTAAAGTTAAAAAATTCTTTATCGTATTTGATGGGTTGATGGTTGAAGCTGAGCTAATTCTTAGAAGATAGGAAATGGTAGCAGAGGGTTGTTGAGTAATGGATGACTAATCAGCCGTGACATTTTTATACGTAATTTGTACACATTCATGTATGTTCATACTTTCTTTATCGGTTTTCCTAGTGTGCCCATATGTACATGCTAAACGCGAATTTTTATAAGTTTGGGAGATTTTAATTGGCTCTGGACCTCCAGCAAATAGAACAACCACATCAATCAAAACCTCCCAAACATATTAAATTCCACGCTTAGTACATGCCCATGACAAACACACACCAGACAAACCCTTTCTTTATACATGGAGTAACTCTCGTAGACTTTCCAGGCTGCTTCTATAACCGTGCTACCAAACTATTCCTTTGTTTTCAGCATCTGTTACTATTCCTTTGTTTTTACTCTTCAAATTATATTCTCAGAATCAAAATCTAATAAAACCCGGATTAGAAGTATCGGTTTTATTTCCGTCCCGATAAACACGTCTATATTCTAAACGAGAAAAAGCAACTTGTCGAAAAAAAGTTAGAAAAATAGAATAAAAAGCAGCAAGTTTCCACAAAAGAATAGGTCAGTCAACCACCCTCCAACTCTACACCAATAATCAAATCTCAGACAACTGAACCTGTCTTCCTGACCACCTTCCTTGTATGACATGTCTCTATAAAAATCAACTCCCCCTTCTCTCTCATTGATATTTTCAACCATTCTCACAAACAAACCAAAGACTTGCCTTGCACAATCAACTTGTCTTTGTGTATCAAAGTTGACACAGACCATATTCTCAGAACCTGGTCTATAAATCCTGTTTGGTCTAGTCCAAAACCAACTGGCTTCATCTTTGTTCACCTGAATCTCAAGCTGACCTCAATGGACAGGTTACAAAAAACACTAGTGTTCTCTTGTGTCCTGTTTTGTGTCTTTGCATCAAGTTTAGCTCAGGACTGTAAGAATTACCAATTCAAGAGTAACAATTTATTCAGCACTTGTAGTAGCCTGCCTGTACAAAATGCCTTCTTGCATTGGACTTATCATGCCGCAAACCACACCGCTGATATCGCCTTTCGACACGCTGGGGTCTCGAGTTCACGGTGGGTTGCATGGGCGCTGAATGTGGATAAATCAGGGATGCTTGGAGCTCAAAGCTTGGTAGCCTTTACGAACTCGAGTACTAGTGCTATCCGGGCCTATACTTCACCTATTTCGGCTTATACGACGACTTTGGCTCCAGGGAAACTCAGCTTTGATGTTCCGAAGATCAGTGCTGAGTTTTCGAGCAGTGGTGATGAGATTATTATTTTTGCTACCTTGAATCTTCCGTCTGGACGCACAAGTTTTAATCAGGTGTGGCAAGAAGGCCCTGTTCAGAGTGGTGCTCCCGGGGCACATGCACAGAATTCGGCTAATACGGGATCTACTGGAACTGTGGACTTTAGTTCGGGCCAGACAAGTGCTGGTGGTGGTATTGGGAACTCCAAAAAACGAAAAAGAAATGTAAGTCCATCAATTTTCTGATTTCTTCAAAAGGCGTATTACAGGACACCCTGACCTGCCTAGGATTTAAATTTTCTGAATTTAATTCTATTAAAAATTCTTTTAGAATAATTGATCTTGCGGGATGTGTATTACATGAATATTTTTGTCCAATTAGATGAAATTAGTACCAGAAAAGATTGAGCCAGAGTTAATTTCAACATTGGGAATACTTATACCACTAAACTATCCCATGATCTTGAGTCTTAATTGACGAAGAGTCTGATACAGAGGACTAATTTCAGATGTCTTGGAATGAATTTTTGCAATCAATTTAGAGATTAGGATATGATTGGTACTGGATAGTGGATTCTGATTCTGATGCTTTTACAGGTTCACGGTGTGCTGAACACAGTGGCTTGGGGAATTTTGTTGCCTTTGGGAGCATTGACAGCCAGGTACTTGAAGGTCTTCAAATCAGCTGATCCGGCCTGGTTTTACCTTCACGCGTTCTGCCAATCTTCAGCCTACATCGTCGGTGTTGCTGGATGGGGTACTGGGCTCAAACTCGGCAGTGATTCCCCTGGAGTCACCTATGACACACATAGAAATATTGGGATAACTCTATTCATCCTCGGAACTCTGCAGGTACTTTAAGGCCTCGATTTCAATTATGTACCTAAACAAGCATAAACAAAATGAATCCGTATCTATTGACTATAATTACAAGAATAGCATACTTCTACAATTGAATGAAATTAGCGACCAAAATTTATGTTACTATGTTCTGAATTCAGGTATTCGCCCTGCTCTTGAGGCCAAAGAAGGATCACAAATACAGATTGTACTGGAACATGTACCACCACGCAGTTGGATACACGGTCATAGCTCTAAGCATTGTCAACATATTCAAAGGATTCGACATCCTGGACCCGGCCAAGAAATGGAAAAGAGCATACATTGGTGTCATTATCTTTCTGGCAGCTGTTGCAGCAATACTAGAGGCCTTAACCTGGATTATTGTTCTAAAGAGGAAAGATAATGAATCCGATAAATACCCACACGGTGTTAACGGAACCAATGGAAATGGAAACGGAAATGGAGCTAATGGATATGGACATGGTGGTTACAGATCACAAGCAGCTTAGATTGTTTACTGAAACAGCTGGTACTTTGTTATATATTTATTTATCTTTAGGTTGCTGTGTTCTGAGGATTTTTTGGGGCCTCTATATATTTGTGGTAGAGTAGTTTTCACCATTTGATGTTGTAGCCATTTTTTTCTCTCGTGACCTCTTTCTTTCTTTTGGACTCTATTCTGAGCATTGTATGATAGTGTTATTTTTCTTGGTATATACGGTATTGTTTTACATGAGTTTTCTCTGTTTGTCATCTTACCAGCATCCCATTGAGGATATATCACCAATGCCACAAAGAACTAAACACGAAAAGATTACATATCCCGTCTTTTATGAAAACAGAATCCATACCTTTTTTCATATCAGATTCCGGTGTGATGACTGCAGAAGCAACTGAGTCTAGAATTTTGTGGTTTTTACTTGTGATGATATCACTAATCAGCAAAACCCGCGGAATTCAGATGTTCATTTTGACAATAGCAAGGTAATCAGTAATCAAGAAATTCATAGAAAAACAGAGAGATCTTGTCCCGAGATTATCAAGTATAGCAACCATGCAGATTGAATTAAGAATTTAATCACGTAATTAAGAATTTAATCACGTAATCTGATTAAGGTTAGTATGGCTGCACGGAAAAAAGCATGTGAATCTGCAGAACCAAGCACGGTTGTTATCAGGCCAGGAACATATATGGTTGGCCTGTTACATTTCAGGGTCCCTGTAAAGCTCCCATTATGTTTCGGTCTCAAGGAACATTGATAGCTCCCGCGGATATTAACAGGCTAAAGTCGCAAGATGGTTGGATAATTTTCCAATCCATCGACAATCTGATGCTCTCAGGAGGTACATTCGACCGGCAAGGATCAGTTACCTGGTCCAGACATTTATGCGGCAAAACTGGAAAATGCAAATCGCTTCCCATAGTAATAAACTTTTATGCTATAATTTGTGTTCATTTTGTTACTAGTAAACAAGAAAGTTTCACTTGCTGCTAAATGCAATTGCATCTTGAATAAAATTTTACGTATTAGACCTGAAATTTGACATAATGGAGGAATTTGGTGAGTTTTCTTAAGCATTCTGAATCTTTGCTGCTAAGAACATGCGTTTTGAGGATTTAGTAATGCAAAGCGTTGGTACTCCAGTTATGGTGGATCAAAAGTATTGTCCCTTTAGCAATCGCGACGAACAGGTATGCCCGAATCTTCTACTGCAGCAGCTTTGCAAATCCAAATCACCTTTGGAAAATTTTCATTCATATATTTACTGTAGGCACCATCGCGAGTAAAGACCAGTGATGTTAGCTTTAAAGGAATAAGGGGAACATTATCGACAAAACTAGCAGTGAAGATAGTGTGCAGAAGAGGCACGCCGTGCCAGAATGTGGAGATGACAGACACCAATTTGGCCTACACTGGAAAAGATGGACCTGCTTTTTTCTCATTGTGCTAATGTTTCACCTGGACTTTCTGGACATCTCGAACCCCCTGCTTGTACTACTAAATCATAGGCCAAATTTTCCTTAAAATTAGTAGATAGATGTGGACATACTACTTATGCTTCCATACATGTAAATACCAAGAACAATTATCCAAGTCCCAAGACATGGCTTCTATAAACAAGAAAATGCGGCATGTTAATGTTAATTTTTCCCTTGGACTAATATTAGTGCCACCAGGCCAGAGCCAAATGCAATCACATTGGCCAGCAATTTGGTTTTTACAACATTGGTGGGATAATGTTGAGTAATGTGGTTGTGGAGCTTGGTTGTGGCATTACTGTGCCATGCCAGAATGTAACAGCAGTTGTGTTACTTAGCTTGCACAAGTTGCAATCAGGATTTAAAAAATATATTATGTTGGCAGCAACATATCAATTTTTTTAAATTTTTTTTTTAAACTAGCAACATATCAATTTTATTTTCACGGACAAGAATGTTCATATATAAGTATACCTTTGGTTCCGATGGTTAACATTTGAGACACTATATAATTTTATAAATTATTTTATTTTTATTTTAAAAAAAGAAAATATCAAAAAAATATTATAAAGCTTATCTTATACATATCCTTGTGCTTGTCAAGTAATGGAAAAGAATTCGTTAAGATAATTTTACGAATTTATCTTCTCACTTCTGTCTCTCACAATTCCATTAGAAATTTCTGATCATACACATGATTTAATTTTTGACACTTATGGTGTTGTCATATTCGCGTTTTATGTCGGGTGTGTTAAATGCATAGGATACTTAAACTAACGAGTATCAAAATTCTCAACAAAATAACATCGGGCCTATTAGCTCAGCTGGTTAGAGCGTCGTGCTAATAACGCGAAGGTCGCAGGTTCGAGACCTGCATGGGCCATTTTTTGGTTTTCCCCGACATCAATAGCCATCTTTTTTTTATTTTTTTTATTGTTTATTATTTCTATATATTTAATAATTCAAACAACTAATCTTATATTGCAAAATAAACACTACTGAAATCAGGTATGATCTCCCGAATATGTGAAATTTAATTCATATTGTCAATACCCTATAATCTACTTAAGTTATTAATTATGGTGATACCTAAAATTGGCTTTAGTTTTCTTTTTCAACCCATCTTTATCATCGATTTATCATTTATTATATTTTGTATTTAATAATTTAGCAACTAATTTTGTATTTACGTACTACATCAGAAAACCAAGTATATCTAGAATTATTTCGAGAATATATGAAACTTACGGGGGTGTATTCGATTGGGATTTTAATGGATTGTTTTTAATCTATGGATTTTAATGGATTGTGTGTGATTTTGGTTTTGTGCGAATTCTTGATAAAATGTCGCAGAGTTTATAGGATTTAAGCACAATATTTCAAAATCCCATTGATTTTGGTGGGATTTCAAAAAACTTAAAATACACTGAAGAATGCCACAAAATCCATCATTTTATGAAATGCAAAAAAATCCATCAGCATTTGAATACCATCAGATTTTAATGGATTTTAAAGAATCCCAATTGAAAATCGGATTTTAAAGCATAATTTAAAATCCTAATTGAATACCACCAGATTTTGTAACATAATTTAAAATCCCAATTGAATACCTCAAGATTTTAATGGATTTCAAACAATCCCAATCGAATACCCTCGGATTTCATGAATGCAAAAAAATACTTTAAAATCTCAATCCAATACACCCCTATTAATTCATATGACGACTACGGTAAACCTGGAATTCTGGATTGTAGTTTACTTGGGTTGTTTCTTGTTGTCATATGGATTCTTCCAGCATATTTTTAGTAAAAAGTATATTATTAAATTTAATTATCCATTTATTGTTGGTGAGACATCATTATTTCTCTACTCAGAAGAAACCAAAAACAACTCAGACTCGACAGACTGTACATATGGCTTCCATAACTAAAGAATCAAGGGAAGAGGACCTACTGATGCACTGACAATATAATCTACCACCCAAATTAATTATTATTATATTATTATTGCCGTTGCCGTTATCACTTTAATTGTATTATTATCGATATTTAATTTTAAAGGTGATTTGATATCTCATCCCCCTTCTCAACAACAGAATGGAAAATTGCTTTTCTCATTGTCATTGTTTAAGACTACTAGTCATGATTCCTTAATCATACACTTATCTGCTTAATCTCTATGTATTAGTAGTCTATGAAGACACCGACAGTCAAGGTGCCGACAAGTTTAAAAAGTAAATTAACAAGTTTTTCTCTAATCCAATGATTAAAGTTGCAAAATATTACTGAGTCATGGCCAAGTGCTAAAGCCACATGTTCTTCACACTTGAACATCTGAGTGAGTCAAAAACTGAATAAGTTGCACGATTTAAGTTGAAAGTGCCAACAAGGTACATTTATATACAAGAAACAGCTAGTTTCTTTTTAATCAATTAGATTAATGTTAAATCATTAACAAAAGAGGGTATGTGCAGCTACCATATACTAATTTAAACCTGAATAATACACTTCCTGGTGTAATGGTTCATTTTCTATCTACCTACTGATAATAGGGTCCAGATCCTGACACACATATAATAATATACGTTCAGCGGAAAAAACGCACGTTAATCCTAAATTTTTGATGTATATACAAAGAGTCGGTATCATCATTCAAAAGAAAATTGTCTCATCTTGGAATTTTTCACGTCGAGCACTTTTTTCTCGCAAAACGTATACTAGTATCATTCGTATGTTCTGGACCAGGCCTTAGCAATAATGCATGCATTGTGAGTAGTGCAAAATACGAATTCGGGTTGGGGGTTTTCGGGTTCGGGTCGAATTCGGGTTGACCCAAAATCAACCCAGAAAAATCGGGTCATTTTCGGGTTGAATTCGGGTTACCCGAAATTGACCCGAAATTACCCGAAAATTAATATATAATATAAATATTATATATATTTATATTATTTATATTATTTTTATAAAATTTATTAGTTAAATTTAATATAAAATTATTTAATTTAATAAAAATTAATTTATTTGGATTAAAATAATATTTATTTATTATTAAAAAAATATTTTTATTAATAAATATTAATTTTCGGGTCGGGTTCGGGTTACCCGCGGGTAGTGCGGGTCGGGTTCGGGTCGGGTATTCTGACCCATTAAATTTTCGGGTCGGGTTCGGGTTGGGTAAATTTTTTGACCCGCGACTGTCAACCCGACCCGAACCCGACCCGAAACCCGAAATTGCCAGCCCTAGGCCTTAGCAATAATGCATGCATTGTGAGTTTGTAACCCTTTAAATTATTAACAAATCTTCCCAGCTGATATAAACACAAGTACCTTAAGCTCTGAAGCCTTGTCTCCCCACCTGAAATCTCTCATACTTCACAATATGAAGCTCCTTTCAGGGATCACACTCTCTCTCCTACTTGCCCTCCTCTTTGCCACCACGATCACCACCGATGCTCATAACATCACACGCATCCTTGCCAAGCACCCGGAATTTTCAACCTTCAATCACTACCTGACTATCACGCATCTTGCAGCTGAGATCAATCGTCGCCTGACCATCACTGTTTGTGCTGTAGATAATGCAGGTATGTCTGATCTTCTCTCCAAGCATCTCTCCATCTTCACCATCAAGAATGTCCTTGCCCTTCATGTATTTTCCGACTACTATGGCAGCAAGAAGCTTCACCAAATCACCCATCGTTCCACCCTTACTGCTACCATGTTTCAAGCAACTGGCAAGGCAGAAGGAATATCTGGTTATGTCAACATTACTGACGTTAAAGGTGGGCGTGTGGGATTTGCACAGGAAGACAACGCTGCAAAATTTGAATCCTTCTTTGTGAAAACTATTGTGGAAAAGCCTTACAACATATCCGTGATACAAATAAGTCAGATACTAACATCCCCTGAAGCTGAAGCTCCTGTAGCTGCCCCATCAGTAAATATAACAGATATAATGAAGGCTAAAGGATGCAAAGCTTTTTCAGACTTGTTAACTTCAGAAGGCGCTATGGACACTTTTGTGCAAACTGTCGATGGAGGATTGACGATTTTTTGTCCTAGTGATGATGTTCTTAAATCTTTTATGCCCAAGTACAAAAATTTGACAGAGGAAGGGAAATTGTTGATACTACTATATCACGGTGTTCCAGAGTACAATTCTATGGGGACATTAAGGTCACATAACGGTGTGATAGATACTCTGGCACTTGAGGGGGCAAATAGTTATAATTTTACAGTACAAAATGACGACGAAGGAGTGTCATTAAAGACTAAGGTGGTAACAGCATCAATAAAAGCAACACTGGTAGATGACGAGCCACTGGCTGTTTACAAGATAGACAAAGTTCTGCTACCCAGGGAGCTGTTTAATACAGATGCTCCAAAGAGCAAGAAAGGTTCAACGAGTGAGGATGAGGAAGCAGAGGCGCCAGGGCCTGCAGATGATGAAGATGCAGCAGATGACACGGCCAGTGATGATAACAGCTCTACGAGTATTGGTGGTGTGAGGATTGTGGTGACAGTACTGTTGGGACTGTTGTTAGGGGTACTGGCTTCTCTTTGAGTTTCAAGGATTTTCGATGATTACAGACAGGGTGAGCTGGTGACACATGAGGAACAATAATAGATATAAAATGATTGCTATATGTTCTCTTTCTTTACAAAATTTTATTGGTAAGGCTGCTTTCTTTCGTATTGATTGTAATTATTTCCGGGCCTGAATGTGTGCTGGTGATCCTCTGTATGATTTGTGAATGAATGTATCCTCTTCTTTAATTTTGCTTTGAATTTGATACAAGGAACAAAATTTAAACTGACACTGTGTCGGTGTTTTATAAGCTTTAAATAGATCCCAACTGTCTTGCAACTTCTATGGCAGAGTATCATTCTAAATGTGAGGACTAGCATAGCAGTCTTTAGCTGATTCACTCATTACAGCTCCACTTGAAAAGTATATTACTAAATATGGGTCCTATATAAGCTGGTTCTTTCAACAATTTGGATATTAAACACATGACTTTACCATTCTGACAAAAGAGAACGCATCAAGCAATAAGCAAATATTCTTTCCTACTATAGCACTTGTGTGGTCCAAAACTAGTTGGCAAGAAGAAATTAGGTCTGGCCTGTGGGAGATAATATTGTGTCTTCATGATTTTCCGGCCCAAAATATTTAATGTCATAAAAAAAGCTAAGCATAAAGCAACAAAACAAAACTCTGGGAGCCTAACTAATTTATGCTAAGCATAAATATATACACTGGTACTAAAATTTAATTCATAGCATGAATTAAAACTTGTGCAGCACATTATAATTTGCTTATAAATATAATACTAATATATCATCAAAGTTTAGAAGAAAAAAAAAAATAAAGCTTGATTAATCTACCTAGACACCAGACAACCACCTAAAGGGCATAATAATACCTTTTCTCATAGCTCTGTTACTGTGGGTCTAGCACAGGAATCCTCATGTCTCATCCTAGGCACCTGACTAGCTCTCCACAAACACTAACTATATTCACAGTTGAGTAGGGAAGACAGTCCTTGTTTGATCAAATTTAAGAGTGACTTAGTATATTTAGATTATTTTAACAATCATCAATAGCTTAGGCTTGTATAGAGCACCTGCCTTTAAAATTGAACAGTACAACAATTTCCACATTATGTTTTTATTTTGACCGGAATATGATTGATCAATTTACTATACAACCAAACACTTCATATTATTTTATTGCTCACGCAAGTAAAAACATGTCCCACACAATCAAACCTACTAAACAACATCATTAGTAATATGCATCGCAAACCTTCATAAATTACATGCATCTGAATCCAATCAAGGAGTGAAAAAGTAAATATCACCTAAGCGATCATTGCTGTCTGAATTGCCACCATACACCAACAATCCCTCTTTGTCATCTAGCTGACCAGCTGCATAAGCGCACCACCCACGAGGGCCAGGGTGATCACTGGAATTTGCTCCATCCTCCAAGCGTTTCCACTCCAATGCGTCTGTGTCTAGTACAAAGAACTCAGAAGAAAATTTCCCAGCACCCAGGTGGCCTAAATCGCTTGGGTCGACTTCCCCACCATAGATGAATATAGACTTCCCAATCCCAACTGTTGAAAACACAGAACGGGCTGTAGGTTTTTCACCTCTTGTCTCTACTTGGACCCATTTCTCATTAGCTGGATCAAAAAAATGCACATCATCAAGCTCCACGCCTGAAAAACCATACACTACCCAGATCTTCCCTTGAGCTACAGCCAGCCCAGGCCCACCTCTGCCTTTGCAATTCTCCCCGGGTAAGGGAAAACTTAACCATTTTTTATCAACAGTATCATAAGCCCACAGGTCATTAAGACGGCCATTATTGCCACAGCCACCAAATACATACACATGGCGGTCATCTGAGGTTATTGAGTGATAGCTTCGATGAGGAGGCCCAGTGTCCCCGCTAGAGACTAAGGTCCACTTGCTTGTGCACGTGTTGAAAGAGTAAAGCTCATTAAGTTCCTTGTGTGTAGAGTCCCTACCGCCAAACACATAGATAGTGTCGCCAATAGATGCCATAGTTACACCAACTCGTGGTGGAGGGATATCACCGGTCACACTTACCACTGACCATGTCAGCTCATTGAGATCAAACACATACAAGTTGCTATCAACTGGGACACGTGGCTTGAACTCACCACCAAAGGCATAGGCCTTTTGTCCTGCCATGGTAATTGCATGTGAACTTCTTGCTCCAGGACCAGTTCCTTTCTGATCCAGCTGCATAGGGTGAAACTAACATTGTTAAACACTTAAGCTAGTAATAAGCAATCCTTTAGTATTATATGCAACTTCTCTTGGTCTAACATATCATCTATTCATGCTACTATGCTTCCAAAAAACAAAACAAAATAAGGCACATTCATATGAAGAAGTGTGACTAATGTTGCAGTCCACCTGCAGAAAATTCTTATATTATTAGACAAAAAGAGGAACGGCAATGCTTCAAGTATATGATAACTTTTTAAAAACATTAATATCATGAATAAATTTCGACACCTATGAGTAAACAAACTACTATGAAACATATATATTACTGGTTACTAGTTAAAATTAAAATGCAAACATACTAAAAAAAGTATGAAACACTTACAAGTTACATGTATCTAGTAAAAAAGGTTAAGACAAACTTATTTTCATGTAAACAAGTAATTATCCTTCTGGCTCATATTGGTCATTAACTTGGATAAATTCTTAGTTGATTTAAATAGATCTTCCATGTAAACTCGAGGAGCACACAAAAATCTAGCAATCATTAAACTTTTCTACTACTTGCTTTTGCTCGACATTGATTCTGAAAGTAGTAAATTAACCATTTCAGAATTATCTTTTTTATTTTCCAACTTCAAGAAATTTAATCCCGTTTTCCCTGCTTGCTACGAACCAATACCATGCTC
The DNA here is from genome assembly GCF_001625215.2 of Daucus carota subsp. sativus. Taxonomy (NCBI): domain Eukaryota; kingdom Viridiplantae; phylum Streptophyta; class Magnoliopsida; order Apiales; family Apiaceae; genus Daucus; species Daucus carota. The sequence goes on along the minus strand of NC_030385.2, from coordinate 42,686,076 downwards.
TAGCAGCCAATCCCGTGTAAATTCTAAAGCAATCAGCAAAAAAATACTACTGGTGTAAAATACAAACAAACATGATGATACGAACTTAACAACGTCTGTCCGAAAATCCTATGTATTAACAACAAATAAAAACATCCTATGTTGTAAACCAAACATAAAATGGTCCGTAAACACTAAACAGACATGTCACATAAAAAGTAAAAACAACATGGCAATATCACTTACAACAATTCAAATTGTTTTACAATTTTTCAAAATTAAAATATAAAAGCAGTAAATACTCTACTCTAAATTTTCCATCAGTCGAAGAGTAAGACAGAAATTAACTAAAACATTTACGGATTAAAAGAACCAAAAATAATGATAAAATAAATAAATAACCTTGACCCATTTTCCCTGAGCCACCATTGCCGGAAAATAATGCTAACCCGCCGGATATACAGACGCCGATCGCTGACTTCTCTAGTGGCTTTTGAATCTTCACTGCCCCTCTTCGCTGATTGTTTTATAGTACAAGGTTTAATTTGCCTCCGTCACACTATTACATTAATGCCCTCGGGGTTACTTGAATTTACGAGGAGACCGCTGAGGTATTTTTGTAAATATTGGAATTTGCGTCTGCAATTTTGCGATTTTGGTTTAATGGCATGATCTCTGCCTTGTTTCCACTAAAACTGGTGGAGGTATATGCGTTTATTATTTTATACGAAATATACGCTGCTGACCTTAGATTGATTAGGTGTAATATATATTCAGCAAGTATTTGAAATATTTAATTAAATAATATATTATCCTTAGATATGTTGATCATGACTCATGAATTTGATATAGCGAAAAGGAAGCGGGAGTCACAATAACAATGCAATATTTACACCCAACTTATGATTTCATCAGTGAAATTAGGCGGTGTTATTACGAATATTTGATCTTGAGATGAGGAACGAATTTTCTTCTTTTTTTTGATAAAAAGGAATCAATTCATTCATCAGAAGCCATACGCCATCTACAAATATAATTGAAATTGGACAGACACTATATTATATTGCTGTTGAATCCTTTTTTTTTTAGAGGCAACTAAACGATCTTAGGATGATTTGAATGTATGTACTTGTTTTCACCTAATTGGCTTTCACCTGACTGTTATTCCATAATAACCTTCAAATCTGAATCAAACCCATGAAAATCATGCCGGTCTATAAACCTCAATCATGAAAAATACACACCAAAACAAAAACAACTCTCACAAGAAGGAAATACTAACAAAATCCAAATAAATTAGGAACTTATTAAAAAAAATAAGATTAAATAAGAAAACGAAAATAAGTAATCAAGGTTTTTCACCGGTGAAAACCGATGGAAACCTCCTCGAAAACTTTTGACGGAGGTTAGGGTTTGAGATGGAGAGAGTGTTTGGAACTTTTCTCGAGGGTTTGAGCAACGAATTTTCTTTATTATAATTACATATCTATTTGTAAAATTACATGTATTAATAACGAGTGTATAAAAGCCACTCTATAGTTATTCTCTATTTTCCGACTTCTAAAAAGAATATAAGTGGTATTATCCAAATATTCAAATAATCCATATAATTGATTAAGTTATTAAAACAATTACAGTAATCTTTTTTGAGAAATTTTTTTCAAGGATATCATAAATCATGTTTGGTCCAAGATACAACCATTCGTTTTGTTACTTCTGCGTTGCTGTTCTTTGTTTCTTTCCTTCTCTTCGGCTCTGACAGCTTTGCTATCTACTTAATTCTAACAAGTGCTTGAGTTTTTATCTTAATGTACAACAGAGTGCAGATTTCGAACTTGTTTTTGATAGATGAAACGTAAGGTTCGGACTAAAATTATGTTATAAAATCTAAATATATCCGATCCGATAACCGAAAACGCTAACAGACCTTATTTGGCCATCAAAAATCCAATTATTTGCCCGATCTGACAAGGCTTAAACAATTTTGGATATAGATTCAATCAAATTCAACCCACCACGGATCGAAAATAAAGCGATCGATAAATCATAAGCAATTAAAACCTGAATTACAGCTAGCGTTCTTTGTCGAAATAATAAAATCATCCATCATTCGAATACAAAATCGCCTGAATTCAACTTATGCAAGAAGGAAAACGATACCTAGACAATCAGAAATCAATACTAAACCAGAGACATGAGAGACCTCTAATTAAACATACGAAGGGCTGCAAACAAGAACAGGATGTAAATAACACCACAGAGATTAAAGACCGAAGGCAATTTAGCAGGAAATGATGCAGCAGAAATCCAAGTATCGTTTAAATAAGTGTACAGACTCGGAGGTGGACTAGGAGGACTAAAATCAGGCTGCTGATCACTAGTAGAGTACCCCTGAGGAGCCGGTGGAGGCGGACAATTCTCTGGATAAACAGGAGGCGGTGGAGTGACACCGTATGGCGGGTACCCTGTTGGTGCAGGAGGCGGAGTTGGTGCTGGAGGCGGACTAATTGGTGCTGGAGGCGGTGGAGAGGCGTATGGCTGGTAAGTGGATGGTGGTGGAAGCTGCGGGGCACAATCAGGGTACTGACAAGTACCTTCTCCGAAAGTGTCTGGATTGATTTTTGTGCAATTTATTGCAGACAGGAGCGCAGAAACTGCGAGCAAGTACAATAAATTCATTGAACACATCTTGCTCCTGTCTAAAATTCTGCAGAGGGGGAGAAAATGAGGAGATTGTAGATGAAAGTTGTGTATATGATAAATTTGGGCATGGAAATTAGATCCTCCAGAAAGATGACACATAGCAGGGTATTTGGCAGTTGAAGACAAGACTTTTTTGCATGGATAGTGCATGCAGACAAATGCATTTGTAACTTATAAGCTGCAGAGATCAGCAATGCGGAAATGGCCGAAGATGGTTGTGAGTTATCTACTGGAGCAAGGCCAAAATCCAAATTTAATTAAATGCCACACAATATGTGCTAGTGCAACTGCATTGATGATTTTCTTTCAATGATTTTCTTTGCATTTTCCGCTGCTTCCATTTTATTTCCAATTTTGCAGAACCACTGCACTTGATCGAATTTTTTAAAATTATTTCATCAATATCTTGATTTTTGGATGGAGAATAAATATCAATTTATATTTCTTTAATTATCAAGTCTTACCGTAATTTCTCCAGATTTTATCATATTTTATTACTTCATCTTTTTTTATAAGTGGTTTTAATATGAATACATATTCAACTTTTTTGACTATATGATTAAAAAAAATTATATTTTAAATATTTATTTATAATATATTTTTGTTAGAAAAATGCATATACCACCCAAATCAAATATTTGAATACCCATGTTACAGATATTATATGTCACTCTGTAACGACAATTATATAGAAAATTAGTGATAATAATTATTTGCATTGTATAAAAAAATAAAAAACCTCTAATAAATAGAAAATGGTGAATAAAAAAAATACTACTCTCTGTCCTGCTAGCTTGTTTAGCCTGAAGGATGGGCCTGAACACGCTTTTTAAGACTCCTTTCATAAATTATTTTTATTTTTTCTAAATAAAAATTTAATATTTAAATATTTATAACAAGAAAATTGAACATAAATTATGCACCTTAAAGTTTTAAATATTATATATACCACTCAAAATTACCTATAAATTAAATAAACTAGCTTATAGCCCGTGCAAGGTACGGGAGCTTTTTAATTATTTATAAATTTCTTAAATATATTTTAAATGGTGTGAAGAAATTTTATTTATAAATAATAAATTAAAATTTTCAATAAAATAAAATTCGAAATTATAATTTGTTTATAAGTTAGAACTGTGGTAAATACATCATCAAGGCCATTAATGGTTTCAAATAAACTATTGTAATGAAGCCATTTTTTTTCTCGTATGTACCCTGCCAAAGTATTAAATTTTTTTTATCAAATTTTAATATATTTTGAGTGGAATACGTTATTGCCAACTCTTATTAGATTATATTTATAAATGTATTTTATATTAGAATTATTATAGTGTGATTTAAATAGCCCGCAAGGGTTGGTTTAGCTGGTTAAAGAGAGGACATGTATTCTCTTGGTCACAGGTTCGACTCCCAAAGGGTGGATTAACGCTATTGCGTGATCCGAAGGGTAGTGGTTGCGGGTTCTTAGGTTACAAAAAAATAAAAAAATATATAATGTGATTTAAATATTTTCCAAAAAATTTATATGGTTCTAAATTAAAATTGATAAACATAATTTGTTGTGATTTAAATATTTTTCAAAAAAATTATATGGTTCTAAATTAAAATTGATAAACATAATTTGTTTTTGAATTAAGAAAAGGAATCATAAACATGCAATAAGAAGGTAGAATCTATTTTGGATTAAGAAAAAGTTTTTGTATTTGCTAATCACATAAATCCGGCTTATTAATTTTAAAATATATTATAAAAAAATTGTGACGGTGAGATTCATATGTTTCTACGAATAAAACTGGTAGAAAATATTTATTTGGGATTAAAAAAATCATATACACGTGAAAGACAGAATTTGTTTTGGATTCAGAAAAGCAATTATAAATATGCAAGGTGATATCAGTTGCCTTGTAGAACAGAAGTTAATTTTCCAATCTAACGGTGCTTATTTGTTCAATATAAGATCCAACGGATGATAATATTTTGGACCAGAAGACCATGCGACCAAATTATCTCCCTTACGCTTATTATATATAAGTATATAATGAGGTAAATAAGTGAGAGGAGGGTAAAGTACTACTATAAAACTAGGGCGAACCCGTTAGTAATTGTACCTGCATGTGAGATACATTGTATGATAATTTAAATATTTTTTAAATATATTAACCTTAATAAATAAATCATTATTTTTCAATAAAAAGTCCCTAATAAATAAAAAGTGGTGAATAAAATACGGAAAACAGTTACTCCTACTTCTCCCGTCTCAATTTACAGATCTCTTTTGGAAAAAAAAATTATCCCAAAATACTTGTCTCTCTTCTTTCAATACAATTTTATCTCTATATTTATTAGGGTTAAATATCAATCAGGTGACTAATTCGATGACTCAAGTTGGTCACTGATTGAAAAAGTGACTCAAATGAATTACTCATTTAAAAATTTGTATAAAAAATATCACTTCATCGTTAGTCGAAATTCTGAAAATTTTATATATTGAGTTTCGCACATTTTTTATGAATGGTATTGCATCCAAATGAAAGGTACCGAGTTCTACTATTTTAGCTAATATTGTTAGATTTTTAAAAATTTATCAACTATTTATTTTTAATTTTTTGATTGTTTTATTTAATTTAAATAAAAATAAATAGTTGATCAAATTTTAAAAATCTAAAAATATTTGTTAAAATAGTAGAACTCGGTACCTTTCATTTGGATGCAATACTATTCATAAAAAATGTACGAAATTCAATATATAATACTTTCAGAATTTCGACTAACGATAGAATGATATTTTTGATATAAATTTTTAAATGAGTAACTCATTTGAGTCACTTTTTCAATCATTGACCAACTTAATCATATTTAATCCATATTTATTATGTTTTTTTTGAAACTCAATTCTATTCTCCTTTATCACGTACTAATGATATCTGAGATAAAATTATATCTAACTAACTATTTTTTTAATATGTATGTTTTTTTGAAAAGAACATATGAATTGAGACGCATAAATTACCTGCAATCTGCATGTGATACTCCCTCCGTCCCAGTCAATAGTATACATTGGGGGACGGGGGCGCGGCACGGACTTTAATGCTTCAATATAGTATAGTTCTGTAAATTATTTTTAAGATTTTCTTTTTTTGTATAAAAATATAACATTTATACTTTTATACAAAAAAAGAAAATCTTAAAAATAAGTTGTAGAACTATGTTTTATAAGAGCCTTAAAAAGCGGCGTGTCGAGCAGTGAAAAAGAAACGTATACAATTGACTGGGACGGAGGGAGTATAAAATTGTCCCCATCAATTTAAAGGAAGTGGGAAAAGAATAAGCAGAGGGTAGTGAGTTGGTTGACACAAGGAGCCAGCTTGCATTTTTGTAGGGAACTACGAATTCCAGTAACCAAGGTGCATTCATATAATGAACGTGTGTAAAGTACCATAAATGCGTATTTGTCAGAATTATCAAATCTTCTTTGTGTCTGCTGTCACTTCTTTCCACTTAGAGTACTACTCCCTCCGTCCCAAATTAACTGTCCAGTTTGACTTTTTGATGGTCAATTTGACCCAACTTTGACTGAAAATTAAAAATTATTCTTTTACAATTTTACAAAACTGAAAAATATATTCTAAAATAGATTTGATAATCTTTTCAATGATATATATTTCATAATTTTATTCAATTATTTAATATACATATTTTTCAGTCAAAGTTGGATCAAATTTATCTACACTTCTGATAGGGGTGAGCAAAAAAAACCAAAAAACCGAAACCGAGCCGAAAAACCGGAAAACCACACCGAAAAAAACTGAAACCGACAAAAACCAAAAAAAACCGTAGCTCAACCGAACCGACGGTTAACCGAACCGATGGTTACGGTTTTACACCTAAAACCGAACCAAAAAACCGAACCGCTTATATAATATTATATAATTTATTATATATTTTATATTTTATATAAAATAAATTATTACATTGGTATTATTGGTATATTATCTGCTAAGCAAGGAACTATCCACCTCAACTATAGTTACAAGTCAGCAAGTTACACTAGTTTGTTATAGAGTAGTGCTACATGCACAAAATTGGATACATAATTTTACACAAAATGACATGGCAATCTAGGTGGGGTGTTTTAATTGGTGCTATTAATGCATGTGCAGGGGGCCCATTCCAATCACAAGTTAACACATACTCATTCTGTGAATAATTCTGTACCTATTCTTGTGCATGTAGCATTTTCCTTTGTTATATTTAAATAGAGAGAGAGAGTAATAGAGTAGTTAGTAATTAACATCATTTCCATAAAGAGATACTCTGTAACTAAGCCTTGTACTGAATTCTGATAATTTCTAAGTAATGCAAGTTCGTTTTCTTAAAAAAAAAAAACATTGGGCTAATTCATACTTTACATTTCTGGATCATCTTTATATACCGTAATAGTGCTCATCTACTTCATTTCGATTATATTAATAAGTATTTATATTTTAATATTTTCTTTCTTATTTATTTTGGTAAAATACGTACTAATGAATAATATTTAATTAGTGATTATACCTTATTTTTCATTAAAAAAATTTTTGAGTTGATTATTAAATTTGTATAATATTTTTTATTATAGAATACCGAAAAAAACCGTAACCAAACCGACGGTTAACCGAACCGGAAAAAACCGTTTGAAACGGTTCGGTAACGGTTTTAAGGTAGAAACCGAACCGAACCGACATGTACGGTTCGGTAACGGTTTTAGCTAAAAATCGAGCCGAGCCGACCCGTGCACACCCCTAACTTCTGACAAAAACAAAAACACAAAAAATTTCAAGTCATTTCACAAACCGGGTAAAGAATTCTCTGATCGATAACTTGCTTTGATTAATTTTGTTACTCCGTTCAGGCCAAAATACTAGGGGGTTTTTTTGAAGATTTTTTTTTCTTATTATAATTGTCCAATTATATATACAAAATTACAAATTTATCCTATTATTTTTATCACTTCTAATATAAATTTATTATATTTATATGTGATATTAAAATAATAATTGAAATATATAATTCAAATATTTTTTTAAATACGTTGTTTTCAAAAGAGAGTAGTAAAATGGGATCAGCGAGTATTTTATAAACTAATATTTTGTTTCCAACTTCTATATTGATTACTTCCTCTGTCTAATTTAATTGTATACGTTTTTTTTTTCACTACTCGACACGCACTTCAATGCTCTTATAAAATATAGTTCTATAACTTATTTTTAAAATTTTCTTTTTCTTAATAAAAATATAACATTCAAACTTTTATTCAGAAAAAAAAATCTTAAAAATAAATTATATAATTATACTTTACAAGAGCATTAAAATCGATGCCGACTCCCCGTCTCCCAATCTATACAACTCAGAGGGACGGAGGGAGTATATTATATTAAATGTGGACCCCACAGCTTGGCCCTGTCCACATGGTTGTTCATAGCCAGCTGTACAAACTATATTTTCTTTCTTGGATTTCGAAGCGATCAATCAAAATTTTACAAGCAGGAAAAAAGTGGGGGAGATTTCACTTTGCCAAACTCTTTCTCTGCTGCAATATCATCTTCACAACTTTCATGGAGGTATTTCTCTGAATTTTCTCTTTATGGTTGTGTATATATTTTTCTAAGCCTGTACTGTTATGTTATGATGCAGCTCTGCATGATTCATTCCCCTTTTTTGTATAATCCTGTGTATGAGAATTGTGAATGATTTTCTTTTATTTTTAATGTTTACATGGATGCACAACACAAGACACTTTATTTGTATCATTAATGTTAAATTCTTCTGGTTCACTTAGAGAAGCTGTAAAAGTTTTGAGGTGGTTATGGTCAATGATCTGATAATTCAAATATATAAAACAATACAGACAACCCATGTCTTTGCTTAAAGACTCTGACCTTGACAATGTAATTGGTAAATAATAGATGATCGGTTTTAGATGAGCTGGTTACTTCACATGTTATCGTTGCTCGGTCTAGGGAAGCCAAGGGTGTCATTCATGCTATCTTGGTGTGATCTTTTTGTAAATTCACTTAATACTTAGTTCAACACTGGTCATAGTTTATGCATTAGACTTTTGCTCTAACTGAGAAACTTTGTAGTCTATAACCTCCAACACCCCCAAAAATACAGGTTGATACTTGACATTACCCTGTGATTTTTTTACCATATGAAGAAGGAGAATGTGTCATTTGGAGGTGTCAGTTTGCAAGCTTGATTGTAACAGAACAAGCAATCTGCTACCTAAAGTGTATTGGTGCTGGCGGTGCTGCAAATTTTATTTAGTGAAAGGCTTAGCAATGATTTAGCCTGCACTAGTTTCAGTGACAAGTTCATTTGAGTTGTCTTAGCATCTGGTTGTATAGCGATTATGAAATTGAAGATGGTTTACTGTTTTCAATTTATACTTCTTTCAGGATAAAGGTCTACCATTGCCTAAGTTTGGTGAATGGGATGTCAATGACCCAGCATCAGCCGAAGGATTCACAGTGATATTTAATAAGGCCCGGGATGAAAAAAGGACAGGTGGCAAGGCTGACTCACCACCAAAAGATGGCTCGAATCCCTCAATGTTCAAGCGCAAAACAACCTTCGGCAAGCCTCAGTCTGTAAGACACAGTTTAATCTAACCTGTGCATCAATATAGTTTAAGACTTCATAATGTTTTTTTTATATTTGCTAAATACTTCATAATGCTTACTTTATCTTTTCTTTTTGTGATAGTTCGTGTGTGATAGAGATGATTGAAATATTTTGTTTGTCAGAAAAGAAGTTGATTATTTATAAAAAAATTGTGGTTTTGTTGAATGAGATACTACACCAAGCCCTCTAGGAGTATCACATAGTAATTCGGTTTAATAGAACTTCTTTAGAACTAGTGTACACTATTTATCTACTAACCACAATATGTTTATGGTTTGTTCTGAAAATATTATATCAATGGATTATTTTTGTTTTATGGTTATGGCGTAGAATAACTGTCACTATGAAATTAAAAATATTGTTGCTATGCATAATTTGTCAAATTTTCCCACAAGCTGTTAAATTAATCTTGCATTTTGGGACTGCCTACTTGCTATGTTTAAATTAACTGGCAATTTCAAAAAGGTTTTACAGCTAAAGCGTTTTCTTCTTTTCTCTGTTGGTATATATTTTGATTAACACTGTCAGCCAGTGATGATACAATGCTCTATATCATAGGAGGAACTAATTATATCCAGTTGACGAATTAAATGAGTTAGAAGTTTAAAATGCCCATAGTATAATTCTACTGCTGAAAGTAGTGTTGATATTTACTTGTATTTTCCCTGATCTGAAGACACACAGCTGCGCAATTTTAGTTGGCGGCTTGACTTATTAGCTTCATTCTGATACGCACTGTCATTCTTTATTATTTGCAGAGAAAGTGGTTTTGTTGTGTTCAATCTGCATCTGCAGAATCTTGAGGATACTTGTGCAATCGACTTGTAATGCCTGCAACATGATGTATTCCAGAAAACTGGAGCTGAAGAGGAGCTGTGATGGGCAATCCTGGAGATCATATGTTGCAATTTAGACAAGATTTTAGGCTTACCAAGTTATTTTACGTTGGTGTCCTCTTCAGTTTGATTTTGTTCTTTTCCTTTTTCTTTTGTCTCCATTTTTCTCAACTTTTTCGACAATGCTATTATATGATGTTTGTGGCCTCCTCTCTATCTTTTATAAATTTTGATTGAAAATATCAAGATTTTTGTCATAAATGTTAGCAGTTTGTAATATCAACAATCTGGGTCAAGCGCATAATCATGCTTCGTTTGGCTTCAGCAATTTCAGTTCAATGTTCGTTTATCTTCCATCTCAGTTTCGATTTTGAGGTATAACCCTCTCTTTCATCACTTTAGGGTTCCAATTTGAAGACAAACATTTCCGAGGTCTGCTGGTGCAATATATAGCAAGCAGCTACTCACATTTCTATGGTGTTAAAAATGAAGTCTGTGAGTAAGCCTAGCGGTAGGAAAATTACGAGGAAAATTGTGTTATAGATATGTCTGAATGGTTGTACACATCATTGTGATGGATTACACGATAACTTTAAATGATTTCATCAACCACAATTGCAAGTTACAAGTTCAAATAAGGAGCAGTGCAACCGCAACCGATTTTACTCCAAGAACAATGCTTATTGCTTGAGAGCTTGTTACAACATAATAATTAAGGTTATAATTGAATGTTTTTTGGCCACTACCAGAGATGGAGCATTTAAATTCTACGGTTAAGGTATATAAGAATAACAACTGTAGTAGGCTTGATTGTAGTAATTTACATGGATGAAATTTCAGAGCTCGAACTTATTGACAGACATGTCTTCTGCAAAATCCTTTCTTTTAGTTTTAGTAAGTTTCAGCCAACAGAAACTAGGACAGACACTATTAAACTGGCCACACTTGACCATTGCAGAAATAAGCAATAGATATGAATGCACATGAATATGTGATGCTCAGAAAATATATAGTTTGGTATATCTAATGAAAATTCGGCCTTCATTCTTACAAACAACAATAACATAACATAACACAACAACGATACTGACAGGGCACTGTAGATTTGACCTCCATTACTTGCAGAACAAAAGGCAACGATGCTGACATGGCTCTGAAGTGCTTCTAAACACTCTAAACAGTACCCTACAAACAAGAGCAGAAAAGCATGAGTGAAAGCCATAATTAGTAGCATAAATACTCTGAAGAGTACTCTGAATTAGTTAATGAAGTGCTTCATATTTTTTGAGTCACCAGGAGCTTACCAGCTCCAGATTACAAGAGATGGAGGAAATGATTGAGGTGGCTATGCAGAAATTGAGTCTAATGAGGAGTATGAGATCTAAAAATCAAGACAAAGGATGTTATTTATTGTCACAGGAATAGAGGATATAATTGAGGTGGCTATGCAGAAATTTAGTTTGATGAGGAGTATGAGATCTAAGAATCAAGAAAAAATAATTGTTATTTCTTAAAACTGGAAGTCTGAGGGAAAACATGATGAACTCGTGACTTCTGAAATGGTTAAACAGGAGACGTTGCACCATCTCAAGCCTGTATTTCCTGATTTCGAAGAAGAAACAGGAGGTCTGAAGGCTTTGGTTTAGGAAACAAGACACGAGAGTGGCCAAATCCTACAGAGGAAAATGTGGACTGGAAGTGGAGCTGCCAGATATACAAAAGAATGAAGGAGTGTTTAGAGACCCTGCATATGCTGCTTGGGAATGCTACACAGAGGAACCTATATATAATGAAGAACCGGGGAAAATAACCTATATATGGTACCTTGTGTATAAGCATATTTCTCAAACTTTAGAGAACTCTCATTTCTGTTTCTGTTGCTAACTGAACTACCAGCACAGCTACTTAGCTGGTCCATCCTCTTCACCACTTCTACATGGTCTGCACAAGCTTTGGCTCGTGACCAAGCTTGCTTTAGCCAGACCAAGGGTGCAGAGAAAGGCGATGTTGAAGAGAAATCTTCAATTATCCTTACCGGTATGATTGAGGATGTGTTTTGCGGAGCTGCAAATTTTTATGGTGGAGGTAGCAATTATATGAAGTTTGGTGAGCAGAACGTGCATAATTTTGATCCTGGTGGGTATGAACAAGATGATCAATCCAAATGTGTTACAAACATATTTAAAGAAATGATCAGGAATGATGTGAAGCTAGAAGAAGTTTCATCCAAACCCAAGAGCACCCTAATTTTATGGATCAGATTATCAAATTTGGACTACAAGGCCAGGATAGGATAGTCAAAAGGTTAGCAATGAGAATAACGAAATTTCCAGTGAGATCAACATACAGCATGCTGACTCTGTAATAGGTGGAATGAAGGATTGTTGATAGCGTTGTTGTCCTCGGGTGGTCGTGGTCGTTATGGCTTATTTGCACAATTCAGATTATGCTGAAGTATTAGGACATGATGATAGAACTAATAATGCACTTGAACAACAAAAGTTTCTAGGGCACGAGGAGTATACCAGCTCCAAATTACAGAAGATGGTGGGTATGCAGAAGTAGTATGGGATCTAAAAATAAGACAAAGAGAAGTCTATTGACGACAAAACATAATATTTACAACCACAAGAGATACTAATAACACGAGTTCTATTAAGTAGGATAATCTAATAAACAATGTGACTGTAAAAGCAAAACGAAATTGCATACCTCTTGCTCCACTCCTATGGAGAAACAATACTCTTCTCGTACCTCACGATGTCAAGCCAACTGCCTTTCTTTTTCTTGATTGTCCATATTCCAGACATAAGTTCAGAAGTTGTATTAGCCTCCGGATCATAGAAAACAAACTCATAATCAATCTGAAACAAAATTTCATTGTCTGCATAGCATATTGGGGAAATGAACGCAGAGGGGCTTGCACGTAGTTTGATTGAAAAAGTCTTTCGCCACGACTCAACAACACCATAATCCTCCATAACCCAAATATCCAAAGACTGATCATAATATTCAACTAAAGCACAAATACACCCACCCAACTCCGCAAGACCCGTGACTTCTCCCTCATCCATATTCTCATCTAGCATCAACAACTCAAATTCCTTACTAGCAAAATTAAAGCCCATGATTTTACGAACTAGCAAATCCCCCTTATAAGGGTCTATAAAACCAGTCCAGCCTAGCCAGTGCGCAACACCATTAACATAAACTGAAAATTCAGAACTAAAAGCATGAGCAGGAACCTTAACAGCGGCAGGAATATCCTCCCACGATTCGGCTTTAGCGGAATAAAACTTGATCACCGACAACCACGATCCATAATGATGAGCCGCAGCACTGAAAATTATGAAATCATCTTGTTCCCTGTCATAACCAAACGCATACAACCTAAATGGGGGCTGCCTAGAAACCTGAAAAGAACCCGGGTAGGGTACGACCCGAAATTCTTGGGTGGTCGGATTCACTAGAGTAAATGAATAAGGCAAACGACAGAGACATACTAAGCCGTTAGCAGAGCCAATCAATCTCAAGTCACTCGTGTCCTTGACACTTCTTCGGATAGGAAGAACAGAAGCTGGGATTTTGTGATCAATATCTAAAGTGTTGAGACTTAAATTACTTACAGCAAGTAGTGCTATGGGTTTCATCCCGTCACCAGATGTTCGATTGAAGTGGAGCTTGTCGTAGAATTTGGTGAAAACAGGGGATTTGATCTGGGTGTTTAGGGCTTTTGAGACGCATTTTAACACGCACAGGGTTTTGACTGGAACTCCGCAGAGGATTTTGGTCTTGACATCGTTTGGGAAGCTGTCGAAATCGAGAGTATTGATTGAGCTTCTCTCCATAGCCTCGGCTTCTCTCGTATCCTAAACAGAGACAACGGTGACAAAGATGGTCACTTTAGTGTTCACAACAACGTCTAGGGTTTATCGCAAAGGTGTATGCCTCAATGGTGTGGACCTATTAGCCGTTCCATATTTTTTACCCGTAATGGTTGTGGACCTATTAGCCGTTCCATATTTTTTACCCGTTAGAATGAATATTCATCGGTCAAAAATTATGACATCAAATAATCCTGTTCCGCGTTTAATTCCAGATGTATTAAGGAGAGTATAATCCCAATCGCTAGATGTTCATCCAACAGTCAGAAAATTATACTTCCTCTGTTTTCGATACATGACGTTTGATTTTTTGCCACACATTTTTAAGTGTTTTGACCGGATAGTTAAAAATATTATTTTGAAATTTTCTTTTTTAACAAAAATATGCAATCAAAATTTTAATTCACAAAAAAAATCAATTGAAAATAATAAATTTTACTATTCAGTCAACCCACCTAAAGTAACGTGCCCAAGTTAAAAGTGTCGTATAAAAAACACAGAGAGTAATATCGAGACATTGTCACTTTATTCTTAATTACATTAATACGATTATGATTTGTATTCAGATATAAAATGAGGATTGTAATTTTAAACATATATATTATTGGTCGATTTTTTTTTTTGAATTTCAAAATGGTGATTATAATTTATGGTTGATGAAGCCATTGTCATATTGCATCAAAATTCTAAAATTTTGTTTTGCGTTAATAATTTTACTAGTATAAACAGTTATTAAAGTAAATACACGGTACGAATTAATCGAGATTATCTTATCATATTAATCGATATCATCTCATAATGTTAAAAAAACAAGCACGCAGGTCATCTCATAATGTTAAAAAACAAGCACGCGGATTTAAATTTAACTATGAAAATTATTATCTCATGATGATTATAGAGATGCGATCTTGTCTCGTGAGCTCCATGTCGAGATTATATGGGGGTTAGAAAATTTAAGTGGAGGAGATTTTTATACAACAAACCCATATCAAAAATAGTTGACTTAATTTATAATTATAAGTATAAATAGTTTTTTTTGAGAAAATTATAAGTATAAATAGTTACTGTTAGTATTACAACGGCTATAAATTATTCTTTTTTACCAAATCGAAGCCCATAAAATCCTGCTATAACTTTTCAGAAGTCCAATTTCAGTATTCCACAAAAAAAATATACACGTCCTAAACGCGTAGATCATATAAATATCAGTACTTCTGTCTTCTTTCTCTTGTCCAGCGACACAACAGGTAAACACCACTTACTTAAAGTCTTTTTCTGTATATTGGATACCTTGGTTCTGATGTTCGATTATTACAGTTTCGTCGGTATTTTACTTGCTACTTGTCCGAGTTTCAGTTTTCTCGTAATTACTAATTGTGTTAGAATTTCTGTGTTTACACTATGATTTTATATGATAGTTTTCTTCGTGTTGTTTGTTTCGGTTATATGTACATTGGTTTCTGTTTGGCATCGTATGTAACAGTTGAGTGAATTATTATAGTAATTCTAATGGCGTTTTTTGATTGTAATTGATATACTGCAAGTCTATAAAGAAAGAGGAATAGCGGAGAGATCAGGGAAGAGAACATTATTACCGACATTAGAATTACTACTATATTAAGTAGTATTTGAATTAATTAATAAGTAGATTTATGGTTTTTTGACCCTGATACCGACATTAATTCTGAAGATGAGGCATCGAAATGCCTGCCCTAACTCATGGTCTTCCAATCACAATCCAGCAAGTTGCCATCTATGCTAGGCTTCTTATTAAATTGAAAACCGCGTATATTGGCCACGAGGCTTTTAACTTCCGCTTCCACTGTACAGTGACCACTGTAATTTCCTAAGACTCGATCACTTGTCCCCAGTTGCCCCCATCCAGTCATGATAAAGGATTTTGCCATAACAACAATTTAGTCATGTATTCATGATACTTTTGTAAACAATGGTGTCATCGAACTTGAACAAATTAATTGACCACTTCTGTTGCATCAAAGTTGTGATTTAGGTTCTCAGTGATGTCATGATATGTTTTTGTTATTTAAGGCAGCTAAACAAGTATCGTCGCCACTTTTTGACTGCCATCATCATTGCCATAACCATAAGTTCTTTGTCGTATGTGGATAAACCATACCACTGCCATAATCATAAGTTCTCTGTCGTATGTGGATAAACCATAGCACAGATGGAAAATGCCTTGCCAAAGTATGTTAACGACTGCCTGTTGCATTTAAATGGCTCCGACCTGCATCCATATTGGCCACAAAGCCTCTGTATACGCAACACTAATTTTTTTGTCATAGCCATCTTCAGCTGATCAAATTTTTTTTGGGTCTAGGTGGACCAACCAATTCCCCTTTCGTGAACAAATTGTTAAGAAGGGGATGAGCAATAATGTCATAATTGCGCACAAAATGGCGATAATATTTGTGGGGGTTGGCTAAGTTGTCATTGCCTTGATCTTTTTTATGTTAACAACTGCCCCATTTGTAATAATATGTACATATTATTGCATCATTCTGCCTCTTCCATTTTGAATATTCAGTGTAAAGCAGATGGCTAGGACTGAGCAGGATGTTAGCAGTGACAAAGAGCAGAATATAGGGGATAATGGCTTCTTGAAAGGACTGCCTTCCACTGCCCAAGAAACCCCAGGTTGCATTAGTCACACAGAGAAAAAAATTTGAGGGGAAGGATGCCCTCTCTTACGCCAATGTTCTTCGCTCTAGGAATAAATTTGTTGACGCTCTCAAAATCTATGAGAGAGTGGTGGAAAAGGATAGTGAAAATGTTGAGGCTCATATTGGCAAAGGGATTTGCCTGCAGATGCAGAATATGGGAAGACTCTCTTTTGAAAGTTTTTCAGAAGCTATCAAGCTGGACCCCCAAAATGCTTGTGCCCTCACTCATTGTGGTATTCTATACAAAGATGAAGGTCGTCTGGTGGAGGCTGCTGAGGTATGCTTGTAGCTGTTATGTTGTCCTCTTACTGTATATTTAAGAAGTTAACTGTATAAATTATATTTTTTATCTTGTACCTTAGACGAGTTCCTCTGCTTATCAATAGCCAAAAACAGTGTGTTCTTTCATATGATTATATTTTAATTGTTCATGAACTTGGATGGTGGTTAAGCTTGTAGAAGGAGCTCCAATATGTTGCACACGTTAGATCTGGCATCACTTTGTCAATAACACGAACAATTAATTCATACCTAATAATTCTTATCCTTATTCAGATGATTACTTATGCTAAGAACCTTTATGCCTATAATCTTAGTCCTTTGAAATTGCTGAGGTATGTTACCCGAGCAGTAAATGACCATGATTTAAACTTATAGAAGTGTGCTTATTGATAAATTAATTGTACCTTTTATTGTACTTTTGAAGTTCATTCGTAGCTGTCTTTTTCCTTGATGCAGTCATTTGAGAAGGCTTTGAATGCAGATTCTGCCTACAAACCTGCCGCAGAGTGCCTAGCAGTAGTGCTAACAGATCTCGGTACCATCTGTTTGCTGGTAACACCCAGGAGGGAATCCAAAAGTATTATGATGCTATCAAGATAAATGAGCATTATGCGGCAAGTTTTTTTCTCTTTCGCTTTCTGAAAAGAGGATGTGTGTCATGTATGTTTGTGAGTGTGTATAACATTCTTAAAAGTTTTATTATGACGGGCCGAGTTTCTTGCAGCCTGCATATTATAACCTTGGAGTGGTTTATTCTGAGATTTTGAAATATGACACGGCCCTGAATTGCTATAAAAAGGCCGCACTGGGAAGGCCCACGTATGCAGAAGCATATTGCAATATGGGTGTCATCTTTTAAAACCGGGGAGAGTTGGAATCTGCCGTTGCTTGTTATGAGAGGTTTCTTAATTTATTTGGATCTTTGTTTTTTATTCATATATGGCTCTTTCTGGTACTTAAAATCTAGTTAATGCTGCTTGTACTTATTTGTTTTACTGTTTTATTTTTCAGGTGTCTAGCTATTTCTCCAAACTTTGAGATTGCAAAAAATAAGATGGCAATTGCATCGAAAGATTTAGGCACAAAGGTGGGTTTCATCATTTGCTTAGAATTCAAGAACTAAATAAGTAGATATGTATATATAATATCTTTTGCCTACAAAAGCTTGCAGTTTTTTTGAACATGTAACCTTTGTTATTAATAATTAGTAAATACGTGTATTTAATAGGAGTATCTTTTACCTAAAAGTTGACATCTGACATAATTTGTATAGATGGGTTTAGTCTTATTACAGCCAATGGTTTAGACAATTTCCTGTTGGAACCCTCATCTTCCTTGCATTTCTTTGGGCAAACTCATTAAATCAATCGTACTGTATTGTGAGATCGAACATACTGCAGATACATCATTGCAAACTCCCAATATTCTTTACTCTTTTGTTTTTTTGCTGCCTTTATGCATGTTGTGTGTCTGTATGAAATGTAAATCTTGAATACTACTACCTCTGTTCCTTATTATTTGTCCATTCCATTTTTGCAACTAATAAAGAACTGGGTTAAATATAACATCTTTGTACATTTTTTTTAGAATTAAAGTAAAATGTCTAAATTTTAATTCAAAAAAAAGAATCAATAAATATATTTCACGTCTTCATATGTTTTATGTTCACCTAAAACACAGTGCATGTCAAAGGGACAAATAATAAAGAACGGGAGTAGTAATTACTTTGATGTCATGTATGTCCAAAAGTTTGATAGCTTATATCAGGAGGGATAGATACATGTACCCGTATTAACACACTCACACGCAGAGTTGGGAACCAATATTGGGGACCATACATAACTTGATCTGCTCCTTATTTACTAATTTCTTATGTTTCAGTTATGTGATAGCAAAATTGAAGGAATCTTAACAGGCTTTCTTATCTGCTTTAACAGTTTTATAAACTGAATTGGGACTGTTGAATGTTGATACTTCCACTCAGGTTAAATTAGAGGGTGATATTAACCAAGGCGTTGCATATTACAAGAAAGCTCTGTACCATAATTGGCATTATGCGGATGCTATGTACAATCTAGGAGTTGCATATGGTGAAATGTTGAAGTTCGACATGGTATGTGACAGTGAATTGATATATTGGTCCATTTTCATTCTCTTTCGTGTTAATATATATTGACTTGGTTTTAGTGTCTTTCTGAAAAATTAAATTCCTTCTGTATGTAGCTTTCTCAAGTACTGTTTGATAAGTTGGCTGCTCTCCTATTACTTTAAGCCTTTAGGTGTTAGGGTGATGAATTAAATGGATCATATGTTCTTTAACACTCCCCTCACTCAAAAGACTATTTTTGAAACTGCAGAGTGGATCACTAGGAGCCATCTTTGGGCGAAAAGAAACCTTAGTGTCCAAATCTATATTTAGGAGTATTGGGATTACGAGCCTGGACTTGGGATTTCCGCTTTGATACCATTTTACTGTCAAAAATTCTATTGTGTCAGGAGAACTCTGAATTTTTCATATTACTTTTTACATTTTGGTCCAATAATTTTCCTTAACTATTCTATACTCATCCAGTGAGCTTCATTTAGTTTTTTCCAGGTCAGATATTTTATATGTTCTAAGATGATGAGATAATCGTTTCATATGTAGGCAATTGTGTTTTACGAACTTTCTTTCCACTTAACCCTCACGATGATGAGATAATCGTTTCATATGTAGGCAATTGTGTTTTACGAACTTTCTTTCCACTTCAACCCTCACTGTGCGGAGGCATGCAACAATCTTGGGTGACAATCTTGATAAAGCTGTTGAATGTTATAAGGTATTTCTAACACCTAATATTCAGTTTTTTTCAATCATCTTTACTTAAGTGGATGCATTAGTATTCGTTTTTCTGCTGTTTAACTCTGCAGCTGGCTTTATCAATCAAACTGAACTTTTCTCAGTTATTGAACAATCTTGGAGTAGTTTTTACTGTCCAGGTCAGTATTTATAGACTCTTTACATGCATTTTGGATGACCATATGTTGAAAATTTGATGATAATATTGACTTCATGTAGGGTAAAATGGATGCTGCTGCGTGTATGATAGAAAAAGCTATTGTTGCAAACCCAACATATGCCGAAGCATATAACAACTTAGGTCTATATCTATTTCTTCTCTCCATAGGCATCCTGTATAAAGTCGTAAATGTTACTGTCTTCTAGCCTGTACCTAGTCCTGTTTATCGACACTACAGTTATTAGGGATGATGAGTTATTTTTAGCCTAGCTTTGTTGCTATTTAAGGAAAATTCTCCTAGCATGAAAATATAATGGGTATATAAGTTCTTAAATGATGATTTTGTTGATTAGTACTAAATAGTACACAGAAAATATAAGGTAAAGCATCATATGAGTTCATTCAGTTGCCGGAACTCATATTGCCAAGTTTTATTCAAAAATATTGCCAGGAAAAATTTTCGGCAAGGTGTTTAGATTTGAGTTGTATTCATCCTGCAGCTGTCTTCAAGTTCTACTGGGGTACTTTTTTTGTGTTCGCAAAATGCATCTTATTTAGGCTGTTCTACAATATTTTATCGTTTATATATATGACCTTCCAAATATCGAGAAATACCATTGATCCATCATTCCATCCTATACAATTACATGCCTAAATTAAAGTTGAGGGTATATTAATTTCTTTTCCTCACAAAATGTAAAATGTTTCCTTATTGAACTGTTATCTACTTCATTAGAACTTTGAAGCGCGGCATGAGCCAAATATCATTATTTAGCAATGATACTTATAAATTATGATGTTTGTTGTTGGTCATTTTATTTCTGGCATGTGCAGGGGTTCTGTACAGAGATGCGGGTGATATAACTTTGTCTATAGAATCTTATGAGCAATGCCTAAAGATAGATGCTGATTCTCGTAATGCGGGGTAGGTATTTAATCTGGTAGTTGCTGCTTGCTTTGTTGTGACTCTGTGGGATATAGGTCTTTGACATCCTCTAAAGATTTTCCCTGCCCGAGTTTTTTATATATGCCATCTCCTGCATAGCAAACATTTATGAAGGTATCATATCTCCTGCAGTTGTGAAGGTACTTCAGTTTTAGATGGATTTACTGAAATATGTCTGCCTTTAAATTTCCAAGTACATACTGTATTATCTATGTTTAGGGTTTTTTTGGTTACTGTTGAAAGCTTGTTGAAAAACCAAAGTGCTGCGTATTAAAAAACAGTCACATAAATTTTTATCTATGATGTACAGGCAGATGCGAAAACTAATAGATATAGAGACAGACTCCTGAGAAAGGGAAGAACCTGGAGAGATAAATAAGGGGTTGATGAGAAGAATGTTGCAAGCATGGTTAGAGAAGACAAGGCTGACATCTTAGTAGAATTAACTGGTCACACTGCCAATAATAAGCTGGGAATGATGGCTAGCAAACCTGCACCTGTTCAGGTACCCAAGGCTAATTTTTTTTTTAACTGTTCTTTGGCAAGTTATTCTATAAGAAGCGGATCCCCTCCTTGGGCAAAATTGAAAATAAAATGCATAGCATTTTATTATGATCCTAATCTTTACCCCTCGGGTGTCAGCAATGCCAAATTCTTCAGAACAACAAGTATTCTTTATTTTCTTAAATTCGAACCCATATCTGCCTATAGAGCTAGAATCTATTTAATATTTCTATATGTTCTACTCTAAGAACCGATATCCTTGTTTTTCTATTTATTTTCAAAAATAAACTTCCTTCCTTGTTAGCTAGCCCGTTTCCTATCTTTTCTATTGATTTCTTTTTAAAATTTTAGAATTCAGTTCTGATTCAAAATTCGGTATTGGGATACACCAAAATTTGCCATGGACCCATGGTCGTTCAGAAAATTGGATGAGATGCTCAATAAGGCATGACTTAAGGTATCATATATGATTCTTCGTAGCCTATTCAATGGATTATGGTTATTTACTTTAAACAAAAACAAAGTGGTGTGCACATACACCCAGTGTACATTCATCAGGGTAATAATAATTGTAAATGCAGAGAATGGACAGCAAAATTTATATGAATACAAACAACATAAATACAACGTAACCATTAAAGGATAATTAGCATAGCAGAGATCCAAAATATAAAAAACATCAACAGTATCAAAAAAACATACTGTATTTTATTAAGAATTGCATAATTAATATTGTTAACTCATCCACAGAGATTTTTATTGAGTGCCTCAACCGTAGCTTCGGTTTGCTTATTGATCAAATGTGCCCTCTTTAACTTTCAACAGAAGATCAATCACATGAATAGCTTTTCACCCATCCTCCAGTTCTCTTGCCTTCTGTATCTCATCCCACTAATCATCTCATTCACGTGTTCCTTCATATCCGTTATCTTCACTGTTGAATAACGAGGCGCCTCTGACGAAAGAGGCATATAATCGTGAATACAATAACCAGTAATCCTATGATTCTTCCTTGTCAGTGGTTGTCTTGTTTTGTGCAGCCTCACCACCCTCCTCATTCCCACTGTCCATATCTAACTCCTCAAACCCTTGTTGATTTTCCAACAGTATGTCCATCCCTGTTAAGCATCTTAGTCCTTTTATTTTTCGAATTCTTATCAATCGTAAGATAGTGGAGAGTGGGAATGAGGAGGGTGGTGAGGCATAACAAAACAAGGCAACCATTGATAAGGAAGAAACACAAGATTATTAATTATTGTATTCACGATTATGTGCCTCTTTCGTGAGAGGCGTCTGGTTATTCAATAGTGAAGATAAGGGATATAAAGGAACATGTGAAGGAGATCATCAGTGGAATGAGAGAAGAGAATCGAAGGATTGGTGGAAAGCTATTCATGTGATGGATCTTCAGTTAAAAGGGCACATTTGACTGATAAGCAAACCGAAGCTGTGGTGGGGAGGCGCTCAGTACAAATCTTCGTGAATGAATGGTGTGGAGGGTGGTGAGGCATAACAAAACAAGGCAACCATTGATAAGGAAGAAACACAAGATTATTAATTATTGTATTCACGATTATGTGCCTCTTTCGTGAGAGGCGTCTGGTTATTCAATAGTGAAGATAAGGGATATAAAGGAACATGTGAAGGAGATCATCAGTGGAATGAGAGAAGAGAATCGAAGGATTGGTGGAAAGCTATTCATGTGATGGATCTTCAGTTAAAAGGGCACATTTGACTGATAAGCAAACCGAAGCTGTGGTGGGGAGGCGCTCAGTACAAATCTTCGTGAATGAAGTGACAATATTTATTATGCACTTTTTAATAAAATACAGTATTTCTTATGATTGTCGATGTTTTTTTTTATAGTTTGGATCTCTGCTACGCTAATTATCTTATGATGGTTATGCTGAATTTATGTTCTTCGTATTCTTACTAATTTGTTGTCCATTCTCTGCTATGCATATCATCCTGAGTCAGGAATCAAGCATCCTGTAATATATGCCGGGGTTTGGATATGGTGGCAACAATTCTTACACACGCTTAATTCTCTACGGGATAGGATTCTGGTAGTACTCCAGTCGTCTCAGTAGGAAATAGAAGTTCTGTCAAGTAAAGAATATTTAATACATGTTTGTATTGATCATGCCTTCGCATTTCTTTCCTTAGATTAGGTGGTTTGTACTTTGTAAAATATACAAGAACTTTCGGTTTTACTGAGCATGGTTGGTGATTCATAAAATTAGTGTGTTCACTCTTTCTTGTTATGGTTATGTTAGTCTCTTCCTCTTCAGTGACCTACTGAGGAGTGCCATCGATGGTTTACTCTCCGTTTCAAACTGCATTTTATCATAGTTTTCGGAGTTCAGCCGACTATACCAACATATTATCGAATTTCTCCGACTTTGGTAGGAAATACAGGAGGTAGTTGCATGAGAGCATCTCCAATGACGTTGGCTATAATCGTTGGTTGAATTGGACCTGTAAGATATTATGTAAAATTTGCTGAACCTGTAAGACATTGTGCTTCAATGATATTGGCTATATTGGTTGACTATAATTTAAAAATAGTATGTTATTAATATTTAGATTGTTATAAATAGAATATATCAGTTTAATATGGTAATAATTTATATATAATCAGCGGGAAGGAGGAAAATAGATTGCGGGAGATGACGTGGAGTTCACTACAGATATGTAGTGGTTCGACAAATATAGTCATCCATAGGGGGATGACTATAATTATAGACAAGGGCTCACCATGGTTGGAGTGCTCTTTTTTGTGAACATTGGCTATAGTTTTTAATCATAATAAGCCACCTAGATTTTTACCTAAGGGTTTCTCCTGGTTGGAGATGCTCAAATGTTAAGTACAGCAGCAAGCAGTATTCCTGTTTAAATTAAAAACGAAGTGAATCCCTCGGACAGATTCTGAAAATGAGATATAACAGCTTGGATGCTGCGTTTCCTACTATAATATAATGCTGTGAAAAGGATATATATGTGTAAAAATAATAAAAAAGAGATATAGTAAAATAAGAGAAACACAAAACAAGCCAAACTGACTAGTTTCTTTAACTAATAAAAGACCTGAAGATGACTTGAAAACAATGCGTAACAAACGAGCATATAAAATAGTAAATAGAATTGACGACGACTAGAATATATATCGCTTCTGATAATTAAGATTCCTGAACAAAATATGTGGACAATCGAGTAATATAAAATACTAGAACCACAGAAATTTAGTAGAGATCATCTTGGCGAGGGAGGACCAAAAGATCCGTTGCAAAGAAACGAAAATAAAATGTATTGTTGTACTCCTCCCGTACACGCATAAAAAATACACATGCATTATTAAAATGTGGGTCTACACCGCGTTCTTTCCGTGTATCTCTGGCCGTATCCCCCATTCTCGAATAAATTTCGTTTTTTCTTTTGGAAAAATGCCCTGCCTACCTGACATCTGACTTGTCTAAATATATACTCCCTCTCTACTCTATCTTTAAATTTTATACATTATTTTTAATATGTTTTAAAGATTTTTTCTAATTTTTTTCAAAATTATAATTCTATAATAGTTTTTAAGAAAAAAAATTGAATATAAATTTGATGTTTTTTAGGATTCCATCAAAATATAATTCTATTTTTTTTAAAATTGATATGTTATATCTAAATCCGTTGTTTCAATCTGTTACATACAAATATCACTATTAAACGAATTCTAAATATAAAAATGATATTAAATAATTTGTTTTAAACAAATTTAGTTTCAATTATTTATTTTTTTACTTAAAATTCTGAATTTTAAACCGTACAATTGTTTTTTGATAAATTTATTTAAGTTGCTAATTTCAAATATTAAGAAAAATCATTAAAGAAAAAGATGTTTGATTAACATTGGAAATTATCTCATGATTCATGTCATCCAGGCAGGTTCTAAAACCTCAGCCAGCAACCATAAACTAAAGATATACGGAAAATGCTGGAGTCACAGAATTGAGTACAAAAACATTCACATAATGAGTATGTGTCAACTTTTAATTGAAATGGGCCCCCTGTATATGCATTAATAGTGCCAATTAAAACTTCCCACCTCAGTTGTCACATCATTTTGTGCAAAATTCTGTACCCAATTTTGTGCAGGTAGCACTAACCCCCTTTGTCTCCTTGTGTTTGTATCTTTATACTCCCTCTGTCCCAGTCAATTGTATACGTTTCTTTTTCACTGCTCGACACGCTTTTTAAGGCTCTTATAAAACATAGTTCCACAATTTATTTTTAAGATTTTTTTTTTTTGTATAAAAATATAAATGTTATACTTTTATAAAAAAAAGAAAATCTTAAAAATAATTTACAGAACTATACTATATTGAAGCATTAAAGTCCGTGCCGCGCCCCCGTCCCCCAATGTATACTAATGACTGGGACGGAGGGAGTATGTACATGTCCTAATATATCTACGGATCCACAAGTAAAGTCTTTCTGGAATCTATCAATCTTACTGAACATTTGCTACCACATACAGCAGGTTAGTTAATCATTAACACCCTTCATTTTCAAATTTATCAAGCTCTGATTATAATTTTCTTTAAATTTCTTACATAAGTTTCCACTCTATAAAGTTCTTTAGTTGGATTGCACAACTTAAGCTTATTTATCTTACTTTTAGCTTAATGGATGATCCACAGAATCTTTAACTTAGATTGTTAATTTGGCTTTATGCAGCAGAAACTTTGTTTTCTAGGAGCTTCTGGTGAGAAGCTGCACTATCATCATTCTGGCCTACCCTGTAGAAAATTCCTGCAGTTGGGCTAAGGGGGTTGCAATAAAATGTGCCCAAACTTCAGTTTTGGGTTTTCGATTAATTTGGCACCAGCCCATTGATTATGGCTAATGTTGGTCTTGTTTAAACTTCTCTGGAGTTCATAAAGTTATAATCTTTTGTCCAATTTAAAGCTCAGTGGTGTCATCTCTTGCACCTGTTGGTATTGGAAGTGACCTAATATCGAGACCGAAAACTTGTGTGTTTTTGCATTCTTAACTTGCTATTAGTGAAGCAGTAGTTGTGAATTGGGAGCCTGATCATGGTCAAGTTTGGTTGCCTCTCTGCACTTGTTGGTAGGAAGAAAAGAGACAAGGTAAGAACCCTTATGTCCATGAAATAGTCTTTTTGGTTTCGATTTTGTAGGTACTCTCTTCTTTAGAATTTGACTTAGTTTCCAGCTTTCCTAAGCCACAAATCTTGGTGCACTTGTATCTTTGCTAACTTTCATTTGAAACTAGCTAAAAGGGAAAAAACATGATGCAATACTACTCAATTCACTTGTACATGTAATATTAGGTTCTAAAACCTAAAGGTGGTAAGAGGAAGGTTTAATAGGATCATATAGTGTATGTTAACAATCTCCCTTCACTGAAATCCCATTTTTGGGTCGAGAGTGGATCACCAGGAGTCCGTCATTTTAGAGTTTTATTTACATTAGTGTCCAAAATTAATTATGAGAATATTAGGGATCGGAGAAATCAAACTCGAGACTTCTTCCAATGTGGGTTTTGATAACATGTTAAGTAACAAACTCTCCTAAAACCTTGAGGTGTTCAGAAAAAGGGCCTAATAGAATCAGCTTTTTGTTTCTTCTAATTGGATGTGAATCTGATCCTTTAATGATTGAAGCAGCTTAAATGGTCAAAGAAATGATCCTAGCGCTTTAGTTGAGGAGCAGTAGTGCAACATATAAATTTTGTATGTTACTTGTAATTTGTATAAATGAATCTCTATATTTGAAATGAATAAAAATGTTAATTAATCTTAGTTTGGTGTGAAGAAAGTATATATTTCATGGAGTGCCACCATGCCCTTACTGATTGTTTTTCCTCAGGCAGATGAGAAATCTTTAATCAATCTTGAAGACAAGGAGTTGGAATCTTTGCCAATAAAATTTGAGCCACTGGCAGAGACTAGTGAGGAAAAATCAAGTTCTTATAATATATTGGTACCTTTCGCCATTGCAAAAAGTTCTAGTTATAATGTTAAGGTAGCGAGTTATGATAGTCCCATTGGAGGCGAAGTGGAAGATGTGGCTTATGAAGGTGAAGCTGAGTATGAACATGATGACAATGTTACTTTGAAGAGGGAATTTTATGATAACGGAGGTTTCGTTAAGTCCAGAGGAGAAAATGATCAATTGGTCAAGTTTAATGCTTATAATTCATTTAATAATGAGTCAAGTGATCCAGTCGACAGTGTAATAGAGAAGGAGGCTGAGAACGAGGCTGACATGATTCTCAGTGGACATGTCAGTGATCCAGGGACTGCAAAAGCTGAAGTTTGGGCATCTCCAAAGCTCAAGCGCTCGTGCTCTAATCTGGAAACAAGTGATGTGTTGAAAAAGATTCCTGATAGCATGCCTCTTTCGAAATCTCAGTCTTTCGAAGAAATGCAAAGAGTAACCAAAAGAATGACGGGGGTTGCTCATCCACGAAGTCTTGGCAGCCCTAACTCTGTAATGACTCACCGAAGTGCTGATAAAGTAATGCTCAAAAAGTGCTCTTCAAGCCAAATCTTACCCTCGAGGAGCAGAAGATTGTGGTGGAAATTGTTCCTGTGGAGCCACAGAAACCTTCATGAACCGTGGACAGCAAAACAGCTTCCCGATAAGCCCCCATTAAACCAACAAGGTGGGTACTCCTCAGACACGTATGAACCGAACAGGGGCACAAGGTTTGGCTCAGGTAACTCATTTACCTTTAGCAAAGGCGATGAGGATGATGACAACCAGAGTTGGGATAAGGATAATGACAACCACAGTTGGAATAAGATTCGTCGAATATCTGGTTCATTGCCGGAAAATCAGTGGGTTGCTTTCGCTTCAGGTTCTTCATCCTCAATGGCCCGCGTAGACGAATGGGTGAAAGATCTTTCTGGTGAATCACCATGTGTAGTGGATGATGGTGCTCTACCTGAGGATGGAAACAGCTTTCCACCCTCTCCTGAATCTAGTAAATTACCAGCAAAAACGTCTCACTTACCTCGAAGTCAGGATTTGAATCTTCCTGAGCATATCGCACATGCCAACAGTGTTATACAATCATTGAATTCTTCCTCAACAGTTGCTCACATGTCTGGTATAGGCTTACAGGTTATTCCCGCTATTTGGCGCTTCTCTAGTCTTCGATCTGTCAATTTATCTGCGAACCACATAGGTGGGTGCAAACTTAACATTTCATCGAGTATTTCAGTTGTTTATAGCTTGATAGACGAATGATCATTTTGTCTTTTTATCTTGCAGTTCGTATAAGTTCAGGTTCTCTGCCGAAAGGACTTCACACTCTCAACTTGTCCAGAAATAAATTGAGCACAATTGAAGGCCTTAAAGAGCTTACTCGGTTGAGACACCTTGATCTCAGTTACAACAAAATATCTCGAATTGGGCAAGGTATCTTTCTTTGGGATATGTTCTTGAGTTGTAATTGTTATCTAAAAACTAAAATACATTTTTGGAAAGATAGAACTGATAGTTTAGAGTTATAAAGTGTATAAAAGAGCAGTGATTAGAAGTAAAAACAACGAATTCGCGATACAACATAATTGTGATAACTTCTTCATGCCTAATGGAGCTGCTCCCCACAATTTGTATTAGGATTGTCTAACTGTGCACTGTTTGTGATAACTTCTTCATGCCTAACTGAACTCCCCACATTATGTATTAGGATTGTCCAACTGTACACTGATAAAAGAGCTCTACCTTGCGGGGAACAAGATAAGCGACGTTGAGGGATTGCATAGGCTTTCAAAGCTTACGATCTTGGATTTAAGTTTCAACAAGATAACCACAACAAAAGCTCTTGGGCAAATCGTGGCCAACTACAACTCCCTGCTTGCCCTAAATCTGTTGGGGAATCCGATCCATAACAATATAAGTGATGACCAGTTGCGCAAAGCAGTTTGCAGCCTTTTGCCAAAGCTAGCTTACCTGAACAAGCAGCCCATTAATCCACAGAAGGCAAGGGAGATAGCTGCTGAATCTATTGCCAGAGCTGCACTTGGAAGCAGTGATAAAGGCATCCGTAGAAGAGCCGTGAAGAAGAGCCAAGGTGTATCTTCTGTTAGTAGCCCCAAGAGGAATGCAGTTGTAACACGGAAAAGTAAGCACAGGTTGAAGAGCCGAACCCACCAACTTTCTTCTCTACAGACAAAATAATGGCACGTCTTCAAAATAATTGATGTTTCCCGGTATGAACTCCAGTGAGAACTGAAGGCAAGTTAACGGTATTTTTTCCGTCTTATTAATATTTATTCCTTCTTCTTTTTTTTTTGCGGAATTTAGATGACCTCACTCAGCTTGCTAAGAGCACAATATTTGTGAAATGAGCAATTGCAGAAGAATCCGGATTTCAATTTTATGATTCTGAAAATGCCCTGGAGTATATATCATCGATACCCTTGCTTTTAGATACTCCAACACTAGGACTTGCTGAGCACATAATTGCCCTGTTCTAGAAAATGTTGTCGAAAATATGAAGGGTGATTAAGAAAAAGATGAACATACCAAGTTAATGTATTGAGCACTAATGTCTGTAAGGAAATATAATGAATATTACAGTTCATGTATTGAACACGATATCAAGATTGAAATGTTGTAGTGCACATGGGCATGGCTGAAATGTAAGAAGGGCCATGTCCCATGTTGTTGAGTCGGTGACTTAAATACAATTTGGAGTTGCCTATGGACAAGGCAGATGAATCCTTGTAGCAAGGCCCATTGCATGTCCTTGGAGCAATAAGTTAAGAAGACACATTTGAAATGCTGATGATTTATCAGCACCAACTCATTCAGTTGTGATTAGATAATGACTTCTTCTATGGAGACTTAAGACAGCTGAGACTTGTCTTTGTCATTGAAGATTACATACATTGCACGAAACCACCATCAGGCTCTTTGTGTTATATTTAAGATTCAAACTCAAGCAAGGATCGTTATAAAAAAGAAGAAGTCATAATGCATGAATTCTAATCTTAGACTGTAATTCAGCAAAACAAATATGGCATAAGTGGCAAAAAAGCATGTATTCTCAGTAATTTCATGCTTAGCTATATATAATGAGAATGTGAAAATGTTTCAGAAGCTGTTGATGTACTAAAAGATATATAGGCATTGCATCTTCTGTAAACAGCTTTTGAATCTACTTGTAATGTGGTTGTATAGTTTATGAAGATAGATCACAAGGAAAATGTTGTAATGTGTAGTCCTATACTTCTCTTTCCTGCCCTGTGCTTCACTTGTGTAATTACATGGCCCTATGTACACCTTACGGTTCCATAGGTTGTGTCGGTTCTACCTGATGAACCATTTCTCTTCTTTCAGCTTTCACTTCAAAACTTTCTATTGCAACACCCTGTAGCGGTGGAACTTTACGACTCTTTACTTTAGATCCATACAAACGAATATGAAAATTTCATCTACATTTTGTGCTTTCTTTTCGTGTACACCTCAGTTTGCTAGTCTCTTGAAGAAGGGTTTCTGGCAAACTAGTAGTCTCTCATCACTGTTACTCTCAATCTCAACAACCCGAGCATCCCATTTCAAGAGCGGTGCCAGGGATCTGGCTGATTCAATCAGTAAAGTTGTGTCACGTAATATCACCCACCCCTGAAAACAGGCCATGGATGTTAAGCAGATGTATCATAAGGGAATACATGCATAATCTCTTGCTTCCGAAAATTTAAGCAAATTATTTAGAAGCTTTAGACGTATGGCGACACTATAAAGATAACAAGCAATTTGCAAAAAGAACGCCTAGATAATTCATAAAAGAATTCCATATTTAATTTATGCATACTGTTTGTAAGAGCTTGCAATGACATTAAGGCTGCAGTGAGTTCAGTTCTAATTGTCATCTGGGCCTATTAGTATGACCTACACTGTTTGGGAGTGCTGTTAAAAATTGCAGCTGTCAGAAAAAATGCTGGTAAAATAAGTGCTGTTGTAGAAATCAGATAACTGTTTGGTTATTTTTTGATATTTACTTATTTTGAGTTATAATATAAAAAAATTAATGTTTTTGGTGAGGTTTTATAATGAAATCTATAACAGCATTCTGCAAAAGCTAAAAAGCAGCTTTTTCCAAAAGCATCGGAGGACCTGCTTTTTCTAACAGCAGCTTTTCAGCTAAAAGCTGCTGTTCGGAAAAGCTGCTAGCAGCTGCTTTTCAGCAAAAAGCTGTTGTTGCTGTCTGCAACAGCAACCCCAAACAGTACCTTAATATTGTTTCACAGGTGCATTGCAAGTATTAAACAATCTGAAATACCGTATATAATTACAAGGCCCTTAACCCTCTCATATTCATTAAGGTATTTATCAACTCTGGTCACAGTTAATTTTCTGCTTGAAAGTAAATTTCAGACAAGCATATACATGTAATTCTATTTTACAAGAATGATCTTTTCTTGTTTCATAAAATCAGGAGGATAATTCTGTTTCAGGGCAAGCTAATTTGAAATAAGTATATTTAGCAAGTAACTGTATAAAATATACTAACAAGTATCATCAATTAAACGCAACTAAAGTGCTTCTCCCCTTTTGACATTCCTACTTTAGTGCATGTCAAAAATACCAGTGTGACAAGAGTAAATCTATAATACCTCCGGTCTAAGTAAACGATCAATCTCAGAAAACAAATCTAGCATCGAGCATCTTCGCTTTTGTGCAGTTTCAAGAGATAAAAGTCCTTCAGCATGAACCATATCATAGGTCCTCGGGTAAGATGGAAAAGCTTCACACCTAACAGATTAAAGGTTTAACAATATAAATCACGTTACACTATACACAAAAACAAATTGATAATTCAATTCCATTAAATATCTCTCACATAATATAAGATCTCTTATTTTGTTTTTCCTTGTTTCCAGCTCCACTTAATATGCATTTCTTCTTTATATTTTTTAAACAATAGCCCAGCCCCCCCTCCCAAAAAAAGATAAGAAAAGAAAATGGAGACCCAAAACACACACAACAATTTTACTGTGATAGAAATTTGGGTTACCAGTCATGCAGCACACCAACAAATCCTCTATCAAGGATGAGGGGAAGGTAGTTTTGTCCAGTTGTTGGCACTACATTCATGACCCAAACAGATTTCCCTGCTTCTAACAGAGCAGAATTAAAACCGCCAAGACGGGCATTCATGTCTAACACATTCCTGACCATGTTATATGGCGGAGAAGGATCCTCATCACCAGGTCTCTTGGGATGATCCGAAAATATCAAGGGTGAAAGTAGAGACCAAAAGTTTTTGACTGCAGAATCCCAATTTAGAGCGTCCGCAGCAAAATCCTCTGAATGTAGACCCAGACCTGAATAACAATGAAAACTTTTAATACATGTGAAAGTAAAGACGCGCATGTGCTTAGGCCTCAGATTCCAGCTCTGATGCCCAACTATTTTTCTAATTCATACAAACTTTAACTCCTTATGTTTAAACAACAGGAAGCTATAAGCATGCTCACAGTGTAACACGATCATAAATAAATATTAATAATAATTTAATAAAAAACCAATACAGAATTATTATTATTTTAAAAACTCAGCAATTACCATAAATTTGAATTTCATTGGATTGCAAATTAGACCTAGCAGGCCATGGCGCCCTATCTTCAATGGAAACCCATCTGCGGCTCTGTGTTCCCCCTATGCACGTTTGAAGCAGACTATAATAAGGAGTTTCAATATCATGGCGCTTACTGCATAGAGGAGGACCGAAACCGGATTTCCTAGACATAATAACCAATTCATCAGACATTCCCATTTCCTTGCAACTCAGAGTTCATGATGTCATAAAGGTTTAACTTGGCAAAAAGAATAAAATAGAGACAATTCATAAAGATGTGAACATGACTTGAAAAGACTATGAATCAAGTTAGCCTCACCTAGAAGCATAACATTTCTTCAGGCTAGTCTTTTTCCATACAGCAGTTTCATCTTGTTGTGATAACATGTCCCAGCAAAGACCTGAGGCAAAATTTTGGACAATATTCCAGCGTTTTTCATTCTCTTTATTTCGAAGGAATCCCTGTGTATTAGTGATCGGTGATGTCCATACAAAGTATCCTCCAGGACGCAAGACCCGGTCAACTTCAATCAGAAGAATACCATCTGTAACACAACCAATAACAAAAAGTTTTCACTAAAGCATCTAAAAGAAGTGGACTTCATTTTTACCCAAAGACCATGGAAAAAAAAGATGTCATTACTTTCAACCATATGACGTGGATAGCTTATTATGTTTTAATCAGGCAACTCTGAGAGAGAATAGTCATTGTTTTCTGACGGACTAGTAAACTAAAATATGAACTAGTTTTGAATTTGACGCAGTAAGGGAGACAACATCAAACTGAGTAGCGGAACTAGTGCTCAATTAGCATTAGCGTGTTTACTGCATCCCACCTAGACAAGAGTATATATACAAGTATGTTATCCTGCAAAAGCAACTACAGGAATATGCATGTTCTGGTCTTTTCTATAATTACAAGAGAAATTCTGGGAGAATGCACTTGACTATGACAATTTTATAACTTGACTGCAATGACATGTATATCCATACGGACTATCTTCCATCCCACCAAATAGCTTATCAGCATGCAAGGTTGGGGCAAAATAAGTAAAACAAATGATATCAGACTTTACTAATTTAAGAACTTGATAATGGGAGACAGTACCAGACATCGGATTCTTGGATGACATTGAGTTTTAAATTTTTTTTATTAAGCCCTATTATTTTTCAATTTGATAATATCCCCCAACCCAAGATTTATGAGACCGCGTGCAAGAAAAAAAAAGGGTGAAAAATTTTATTCTCCGCAATAAGATTACAAGTCATTTTGATGTACTAAAGTTTCTTCGAACTACTTACAAATCAGCTCAAACATCTTTTCTGTGTTTTCTTAACACTGATGCATATGTTTCACTGCTTACGGTCTTTCAAGTTTATTTAAAAATTTCTATGCTACATATATATGGCAGAAGACATCTTTGAATCATACCAAATATATCATAAAACATCATGTCCAGCATATATGAGAGTATCCACCATTACTTTCTTAATATAGTAGCAAAAAGATCTGTTGTTTTTTGTTATGTCTTTCCAGTAACTTTTTGTGAGGATAATTCTTTATGCAAATAGCAACCCCAATAGTGCTATATAGGAGGAATGTTTTTTACTTACTATTCTAATTGCATATATGCACCTAACAATGTGCTTATTACATTGCATGTTATGTATACCTTTCTTATCCCAGTCAATGCCACAACGAGCACAATGTATCATGTCAAAAGAGAGTGACGGATAAGGAAACTGTTTCGAAGTTAAAGAACCAAGCATCCCTGGAAGACCTCTTTCTAGAGTTAGTTGAACCTGACTGCCTGAAGCCTCAAACTCCGCAAGGCACATCGTCAATAGCTGTTTCGAGAAAAGATGTGCTCCGAAACTACCATAACCACATCCTATATCCAGAATAGTTCTAACCTGATAACCACAGGAAACGTGTCATATAATTGCAAAGACCCATCAAACTACATATGCATGAAACTTCAACGCTTCACGTTTTCAACAGTTGGCTAGATCAAAAAATGAACAACAAACGATCAGATGAATATGTTCGTGTCACATTTTTAGCAATTTCATAAATTAAATTGCATCAAACAAATCATTTATTTCATTCTAGCATCAATTTAGTGCTAATATGTACATGCATAGCTAGATATACATACATATATATAGAGCGAGAGAGATGCATAGCATTAAAAATTTATACATCAGCATTGAAAATTGACTTTAATAGCGGTACCTATTAGGCATGTGCATACCTGCGATTGTGTTTCGGGGGGGGGGGTGACCGCTATTCACTTCCAAATTAACAAACGCACTGATGGTGCTCATAGTTATAGATAAAATGTTTAAACTAATTTCCTTTCTGGAAAAGTTTTTTTTTTTTTTTTTTTTCCACAGATCCTTTCTGGAAAAGTTGATGGTAAGTGAATCAAGATATAGATAAAATCTGTCTGGATGATCAGATTTCCTGTCAAATGTTTAAACTGATTACAAGTTTTTAACATGATTTACAATGCATAGTGTAGCACAGTAGCAGGGTTGCAGAGTTCAGGCAAGTCATAAAATTAAAACATCTGTACATCAATATCATGTTTTTAACTTTAAAAGCACCTACTGTTTCATCACAAAGTCTAGTAACGGCGAAGCTCAAAAAGCATGTAAATGATAAGCTACAAAAAAAGAAAAATTTTCCGTCCAAATAGATTTCAAGAAGTAAACTCAGGTGACTTACCCCAGCCTGTAAAAAGTTAGATTCATTTCTGAGACCGATCATTTCTGCAATTTGATGAGAGTAGTCCTCAACACCATCAAACATTGGAGATGCAGATCTAAAAGATATCTGGTCCTCGTCTAGCATCATCATCCTGCAGTCCAATGAAGTTAAAATTAATCAATTATATTAAATTGTGAAGAAAAAGACTATTTTATCCCTAATAATGATACAAATCAGCGGTTTACTCACCGTTTTGTCAAACTTCCAGAGGAAAGTACCTCCTGTGCAGTAATCTGAACGTTTGAAACCCAGATGACATCTTGTCCAGTAGGCCACCTCAATGGAATTTTGTAATTGGCAGGCGGAAGCACCAGGCAATTTTGCAAGGACGAAGATCCACAATGACGGTCATTTTCTTCACCTTTGGGAAAGCCCAAGTCAAGATTCATGGTAACATTAAAGCAAGGAACATAATTTTCTGACTCATCAGAACAAAAATCCAGTTCTTTGAATCTTGCAGTACCACTAGAAAGCTCTCCAATTTCCAACAAATCTGACACAAGTTGCTCCTGAAGTCGTCTATATCCATGAAATATCTGACCTCTTGATGCAATACTAATGGATATTGTCCACCAAAATGAGCCAGTAAGAGCAAGTATTACAATTGCAGCTAAACTAATCTTGAGAAAAAGCAAAATCAATTTATGGCGGTTCCTCATACTTGCAGGACTGAACTGATCAGATATAAAACCATTCTCACCAACACTGATTTTAGAAGGGGAATTATCTTGAAAAGGTAGCCGAAAAGGAAATTTAAGAGACAAAAAGGATTGATCAGAACGGAGACGACTTTTGTCAATGTCATCTTTATCTGTACTATCTTTCATCTGAGAGTCAGTCCACAAGTCATTATTGCTCCCCGATAATCTTCCACCACCAGATACACCCCGATGGAGTGGCCTTGACATTTTCCCAACCTACAAGCCCACACAAACCAAATCATAAATTTGCCATGAGACCCTCTTACAAATTTCAGCCTAAAAGCTCAAACATGACCACAAAAAGATAATGGGATTGTTCAACATAAGATCCGTACTTAAATGTCTGGTCCTCCACACAAACCCACACTACCACCACCAAATCCTAAACAGATACAGCATCAAAATAGTTAAAGACAAATACAATCAAGTTCAGATCTTTAAATCAAAAATGGTAAAAAAGAATCAATTATTAGCAGTCAGAAAAGTATAACATCCTAAATAGTAAATAAAGGAGGCAGACAGTTAAAATGAGGTCTCTTTCACTCACACAAACCTCAAATTCAAGAACACAAAAACCCCATTAGTAATCACACTGATCAGCAAAACCCCATTTGAAATTTGGACCCAATTTCAAAAGTAAACAATAAAAATCAGCAAAAATTGAATAAAGATAGAATCTTTATGTGCATATATATAAACAAGATTGACCCAACAAACAGTATCATAAAATCAGTTAGCAGAGTACCTTAAAATGAGGAAAGAGGGTAAGGCGAAAGCCCTGAATTTGAGGCTATTTCCAAGTGAAATTTTCAAATTAAGGTCATCATTTTTAATGAATCTTCTTTGCTCAGCTTCAAACAAGTTTGTGTCTTTTTTAACTCTCTTCTTGCAACAAACAAACAAAACCGAGGGGATTTGAGCTAGACGCGTATTTGGGTAGAGAGAGAGTGGGAATGTAGAGAGAGAAGCAAAAAAATAAAGAAAGAAAAATGGATCCAATCGAAAGGGAGCTTATACTGTATTTCTCTCTTGAACATCCATGATGAGAAGACATAAAAAACATATTTATACACACATTTATGTTTACACTTTACATACGATGTATCTAAACACAGTTTTTAGACAGAACACATTGTAAATTCACATGAAGATTTACTGTTTCACAAATGATAGTCCTAGATTATTACTCCCTCCGTCCCAATGAATTGTATACAGTTTTCTTTCTGAGACGTCCCACCAATTATATAAATACCAAAAGTAGTAACTTTTATAATATAAAATAAGATTACACCAACTACTTTCTTCCACTATCTCCATTTTATAATAATATAAACACTATTACACCCACTACTTTCCTCCACTATCTCCATTCTATAATAATATAAACACTATTACACTCACTACTTTCCTCCACTATCTTAAATTCTATTATTAAATATAAATGGGTCCCACCACTATACTCACTTTTCATCTAACTTTACTCATTTTTTACACTTTTCTTGGTTTCAGTGTCCCAGCCATTTGTATACAAATGACTGAGACAGAGGGAGTACTGGTTTTGGACTGGTGGTACTATTTTTCACTTCGGAATTTGGAAATAAAATTAGTGGCAGCACAGCAGTGAAGCAGGTTGAATGTATTTTATAATTTCTTTTAATTCTTGAATTCTATAAACAAATTACTTGAAAGGAGTGAGAGATGTGGATCGGATCCGTGAAGGGAGACATGAGAATTTAAATGAAATCATATACTTATAGTTTTTCACTTTCACTGTTTCCGCCGAAATTGTCGGGTGTGATAGTACTTGTTTTGTATATTATGAATATGAATTATCTATATTTTTCTACTAATTGATTATGATAAATAATAATTTGTGTTCCCTTAAACTACATAAAATATATAAATATATTGGACGTAAAATATGCTTCAAATAAAAAAAGAAATATGAAAAAGACTCACTTGTTCTCCTAATAAATTTTAAAATTAACTTTGTTTTCCTTAAAAAAAATAAAAAATTATTTCAAAAAAAGTATAAAAATATAATTTAATATGCTTTTTTTCAAAAAAAATACTTATTTTTGAAAATAATACCAGCCAAACAGCCTCTATATATATATATCCAATTATCCAATAATTATTTGAATATCCAATTCATGTAAAGCTGAGATCAATGTCCATCAATAGACTATAACATACCTCACAGAATCTTGTAAAATCCCATTTCATTTTATGTTCATTTATCAAATTCTCATTGTTTCAGAGGTCGAGTTAAGCAAGTATACATACGAAACTACAGATCGGCTGGATAGAGATGGGAAAGCAGCAGGAGTTTTGAAAGCAATATTATAAGACCACCAGGCTTAATGAGCTGAGAGTGGCTCGTCACTCCGCCCCCACCTCCTGCAATAAATGTCGAAACAAACTAACAAGAGAATACGACGCCTCGTGGGTAATTTATTATTTTTTGGTTTTCCGATTTAAATTACAAGTTGCAAAAATCCAATGCTGAAAACTCCAGCCTTGAAATCATTAGTTGCATGTACTTATCCAAGTCTGCAGATTTATGGCTTGAAAAAATGGCACACAGTCACACAGATGAAATGTACAATTTGTTCTTTATCACAGATGGGGTGTTTTCTGCATTTGTTCTCTTTCTTTGTTTCCAGTGGGGTTGGTTGTTGAATGTCTTTTTCTTTTCTTCTCGCCATCAAAATATTACTCCCTCCGTCCCTCCGGGTAGTTTACGTTTCCACGCATTTTGAGGCTCTTTCATAATTTTTTTTTCAAAATTTTCTTTTTTTAATAAAAATTTATATATCAAATTTTTATTCAAAGAAAAAAAAATTAAAAATATATTATAGAACTATACTTTAAATGAAGATTGAAAAGTGTGCCAAAAAATAACGTAAAGAAATGAGGGGACAGAGGAAGTAGGTTGTTAACATCTTCCCTGCTATTTATTAGTAATTTTATTTTTTGGCGATTTAATAAAATTAATATGCAAAATTAAAAAAAATGTCATTTTATATCCTAAGACAAATTTTCCTCTGCAGCTCAAACTCTACACACGACTTAGCATTCAGACGGATTTTTTGACTTTTTTTTAATTACAATGGTCAAACTTTGATTGATATTATAATAAATTATCTATATCTTCTATAATTTTTTTAAATGTAGTACTATACATAATATTTTATATAATTGATTAATTTTATTAAGAAAAATAAAAAAAAATCCAATTTCAGTGTGACAAGAATACTTGTTTGTTTGTGATGATTTATTGATGTAATATAAGATACCATAAGTTGATCACGTTCACCCACCGGGTTTGCATTATTTTCTTCTGGAATAAAAGATAATTTCAAACTCGATATCATATCTATACCACTCGCTAAGAAATTGGTGCTGAACCAGAACCTAAATACTTCGCTGGCGAGCCCCCCTGTCCAACGATTCAACGAATTACTTTCATATCCAGTTCCTTGTTTTGTTCTTATCCTTTTTTTTGCCTGAAGTCAAATAGAAACAAAAAGTAAGACCACACCCTCAAAAAGAAAATATAACTATAAACTCACTGCATGCATATATTTTTTACTAATGTGAAAGTCCAACATTTTCTAAATAACACCTTGAAAAATCTAAGATTAAATAATGTGCCAATGATTTTCTAAATTACTGATACAACATTTTATTATAATGATAACACCTGTATTTGCTTAAAGTATGTCTGGTTTTTTCTTCCTCCGCCTTCCAAATGCCAAAGTACCGAACTCAATTTCATATATTGCACTAAGTCCTAATTTTGGAACAGTTCAAGAAATGATAGTATTTACGGTTTTTATAGCATGTGCTTATGGTCAGATGTTAAGTACGGAATTTTATAAATTTGACTCATTTTATTGGTTCTCGTATCTCAATAAAGATAGATCCTCTCCTCATATACAATCACCACATCAATCAAAATCTCGCAAATATATAAATTTTTGCGCTTTAGCACAGGTCCATGGTCACAAGACAAACCCTAGTATTTATAAGGGAATACTGAATAGACGATAAGAAAAGATGTGTCCAAAGCTTGCAGTAGCAGTGCTCCCGTGAGTGTCTGGACTTGTACACAAGCTCCGCAGCATCTGCTTATCTGGAGTACGAAAACGAGGTCCAAGCATGAAGCAACTAATGATTGAGTTTAAAATAATGTGTCGAGATACAAGTTGCGTCAAGTACTTCCAAATGGCTACGCGACCCGTGTATTTAATGTCGTGCATCTCGCCAACTCAACTTCTAAGTCCAACCCTAGTATAGAATACAGTATAGTTCAAAGTTGACAAAGGATTGGTGAAGGCTGTACCTGCACTCACAAGAGATTGTTTATACTTTTTTGGTTTATAAGTCGTTTCAACTTTTTCACATATATTTTTAGGAGTTTTGGTCTCAATTTTGTTTATGAATTAAAATTTTGACTATATACTTTTATTGAGGAAAAATGTTAAAAATAATAACTTATAACTACATTATTCAGCTTAAACAAGTAATTGTTGGTCAAAAATTAAATTAGAGGGGATACTGAATTTGAAGATTTCGGGTATTACAGCCATGCTACATACAGCTCAGATGGTTAAACTGATAGTACTAGATTATTGGCCAAGATCAACACTTAGGCAACTCGTAGTGCTCTTTGTCCCCATTCGTTTGACTAAATGATACTCTTAACTTAGCATTAACTTTGCCATTATGGTTATTAGATTCTTTATGGGAGTCGGATCCATAGCTGACACCTTAAACCATTACAGGTTTTTGTGATCGTTTGACTGAGTTTAAAATTAATATTTTTGCTTAAAATAAAAAAAAAAGTAGAAATTATAAGCATGTTAGTTAAGACTTATAAGTAATTAAAGTGTTTGAGAAAAAAGTAGAAGTCATGAAACAAAAACTAATATCCTTAACTTTTTTTAAATGCTTCTTATTTTTCTACACAAACGATACAAATAAATACAAATAAATGTTTGTAACTTATACCACCCGAAGCCGGACTTTCAGGTGTTGGCTCAACCTCACTTTTGACTATTTTCCCAACTTGCTTCGCCTGTTTTACATCTAAAGGCTCATGAATTTATAAGTTACAAGAATTTATAAATCTTAATTTGCTTTTAACTTCTACTCTATTTTTTTACTTTAAATCGTCTCCTAAATATAGGACCGAATCAATTGATGTTTTTCTATTTCTTGCTATCAATTAATTATGATACGTGCATGATGCATCCCATCCCTGAAATTGTGCATCTTTATTAATCCAACTTATCTTTTAGTAGTATTATATATTTTTTGATATCAATGTTAAGTTGGTTAGAAGGTCAATTATATTCTTGTAATGTAAATATTATTAGACCAATATAAATGTCCAATAGGTTTTGTGGTTGAAAAATGTCATTGGATGATAGGTAACAGATATGAAATCATACATAACATTGATTGATTTGCATAAATTATTAAAAGAAACAGAGAAAACACTAGGATGAAATGAAAAAAGGCCCGATAGGTCACATGGGAGAATATAAAAGGCATCCCTCATGAGTCATATTCATCGTAATCAATTATGATTTGAACTTAAAATAAACAGCATTAAAGTTGATCACTATAATGCACATGGATATACGTCCTATGATATCAACTTCAACTAAATGTATAACTGGGAGCGCAATAAAAAATAATAACCTCTAAATAAATTCTCTCCGTAAATTCTCTATATTGATAAAAAAAAAAAAAATTGTTCCTAAATCAATAGTTATGAAATTGAAAAATTATGAAAATATTATAATTCCTTAGCAGTGAAATTTGAAATTAAAATGATATTTGATAATATTCACAAGTCAATATTACTTATTAATTTTTTATAATTAACAATTTAGCACAAAATTGGATCCGGATCCCTGTAAATCAATTGTTGCAACAAATTATCTGCAACTTTTTTTATAACGGATTGTGCACAAGCTGCACGCTCGTGAGCTCATCCGTGTTTTAGACAATAACAGATGATTTGTCATTAACAATCAATTGTCAGAGCATCTTCCTCTAAACTTTTATCTTAAAATTAAAGTTGAGCAGCAGGGGAGTCTGGTTTAGAATCTTTCGTTTGCTGTGGGTTACATCAGACGTCCATCATGCTTCCTAATGCAAAAACATCTTTGAGCTGGGCTCACTGCCGTCGTTGTGGATTTAAATTTCTGGAGTGAGGATTGGTGTGGGTCTCAGAGGCCCTAAAGATAAGTATTGTTGGAATAAATTCTCAATGCTGGCTGGCCTCTAAAAAGAACCACAACTCACTGATAGAGACAACTTTTGTGGTTACCTTTGATTTATTTACCCAGACAATATCACCTTTTTTGGGTTATACATTCGTTACAAGAGAAGGGAAAAAATATCAAGAACTGACATGGAACCAATAGTAAAGTGATTAGTAAAAAGACAGGAGGAAATGGCAAGATGATATTCTTTTTCAACAGTTAAGGATAGAGCAATGAGCATCTCTCTTAAGCTTAAAAAGTATGGTGTTGAGTTGTTTGGAGCAAACAAAATACAAAAACAGAAGCCTGAAAACATGCCTTTGTTTCACTCAACTATGAAAGATAAAACTGATGGGGGATTACCTTGAAAAGGTTCTTCTTCTGGAACGAATTTTCCTTCACCAGGGAAAACCACCAAGTAAAGCACATCGGCAATCTTGAGATCAGGCAAGTTGTGATCAAAGGGAAGGTCCCCAGTCCCCACTGATTAGTCAAATTACAGCCCCATGCAATACCGTAATTCCAAAACAAAAATGGAGCATCTTCTAATCTCCAAGCTAAAGATTACTACCTTGATATCTTGTTTGTTTAAAGGTACAGATCACAAATGAAGTTCCACTATCACAACAAGGCTAAGTAATGTACCTCAAACTCACATAAGCCAGGAATGTTTAAAAGACACAGATCAAATAAAAAAAGATGCTATGATGCGGGTAAGCTTCATAGAAATGAAAATAATACCAAAATGATGCAATATAGAGCACTAGGATTATTTAGTCGACAGGTTTTACATAAGACATGC
The DNA here is from genome assembly GCF_001625215.2 of Daucus carota subsp. sativus. Lineage (NCBI taxonomy): Eukaryota > Viridiplantae > Streptophyta > Magnoliopsida > Apiales > Apiaceae > Daucus > Daucus carota. The sequence continues at coordinate 42,642,432 of NC_030385.2, read as the reverse complement.
CATATCATCTAACAGAAATGGTGCATGCTCCTCACATACTTGCATCATCAGCTCATCTGTTTTTCTTGGTCACCTTTAGTTTTCTAACAGAAGGTTTTTTCTTCCTCTGTATTTTAGGATCTGTTATAGTATTTGATTGGATATTTTCCGGGTCTTCAGGAAGGGTACAGTGCAGGAATTTCTTGTTGGAACCAACCTGGTTGCATAACAGCTTTAGCATCTTTCTTCCCCTCATCCACTTTAACATTAGCTTCATGTGTGTTTTGCTGCTCAATCCACTGATTCCAGATTCCTATGACATCCACATATGTATTGCACATAAGCGACAGAAAGAACTATTTTGAACCAAGAATTACGGATATAAACTCTTCTATTGCCCTAATAAGTAGTCCATCACATATTATGATATTATATATATGTCGACTCGCGCTCAGTTTGGGATTTTGGGAGCATGGCAACAGTTCTCACATAACAACAATTGTCCTGAACATTTAAAAAAATTGCCTAACACTGTACAAAAAAGGTGCAGAACAATTTCAATTAGAGAGATGGTCCCTGACGATCGTTGTTCTGGCCACAAGCTTTCCCTGCTTTTATAGTGGAAAGATGGAAACCCTAGGATGTGTGTTTAAGGCGAGGAGAGGTGACGTGGCCCCTGTATTCACATAAAAACTCATGTACTGTGTCTTTCAACGAAAAAGAACCGCGGATAGATTGTTGTGGAAAGCGATTGTCAGGGACACAGACCCTTCTAATTATGTCGTGTCACAGTAAAACTATTCTTCAGGAGACAGAAACATTCAGCTCTTACTGGCTTTAATAAATAAAACCATCACTTTTTAATCTCCATCCCCTAAGAAGGTTGTCATTAGTATGGAGTTGCATGGTTGTAAATGAAAGAAGTTATTCAACAACATAGCTAGAGTCTGCTCGTGTAACTGTGTAAGTGATCACGTCTAGTTCATTTGCCAATCGAGAATTAAATTAAGACCAACGTACCATACTAGCATTATATCAGTGTCAAATATTTCTAAAGCAAAAACACAAAAATGTTATAATTTGGCCAAATTCTTTTACAACTACCTTGCATAGACATTCGTTTCGCATTGTTATTGGTAAAGAGTAGATGATAAGATCTGTCATAGATTTCCAATTTGTAGGGATAGGTTCATACCACGAGTTAGCGTCCATTAATTGTACCAGAGTACATATACACTGTAGAAGAAGAAAACAGAAGCACACATCTTGTCATTTATCTAGTTATAATCCGGTGATGGAGCTACTATTATGCTAATTTCAGTTACACCGTATTTACAAACCAGTTTTCTCTCATTTCCCGACTTAATTAGTCCTTATCCTCACTCAAATTTCACCCGATTCCAACTTATTGAATTATAAACAAAACAAAATTACAGAAAGTAGAGAGTAAAGGGGAGGTGGGTATATACCTTGACTTGATTCCAGGTATTGGGAACAGTGAGAGGGCCGTGGTCCTTGATGACCTGATAAAGACCTTCAGCAATGGAATTAGCCTCTTGGGGCGGCACTCTGGGGTTTATTTTTCTCAAATTGGGTGCGCATTTCCGGGAGAAATGGCGAACCAGTTGGGTTTTTAAGCCTCCCACGCCTTCCCTCAGCCACATCGCCATGTTTGATTGCTTCGCCGCTTCTGTGTTTTTCGACGGTGGAGTGTGGGGTGTGTTCGTTAGGGGCCTTAGGGCTGTGTGTTTGTTTGGGCCGGGAATACAACTTACAACTTACAAGGACCAGAGCAGCCGAACCTCCTTCATTATTGGACCAGAGCAGCGGAACCTCCTTCATTATTTTTCTTTAAAATTTATATCATGAATAATATTGAGTTTAATTATCAATTAATTCTAAACTATTATAATATTATTTTTTTCATTTTAATAAAATTATATTTTGAATTTAAATTATTTATTCAGGAAAATGTAAAATTTTTATTATTATAATTGACTATTTTTTAATCAATTCTATCCAATTTATATATATATATATATATATAATTTTTTAGCCTACCTTCGAGAATATGTGACTGAACATTTATACTATATATATAACTGAATAAGAAAATAATTTTATTTTCGTGATTATGAAATTGGACCGTTTCACTGAGGATGCATATTCGAATCTAGCCTACAGCATTATTTTTTTAAAATATATTTAACATACCTACCTTAAAATAGAACCATAGAATACCGAGATTCTGCTGCATAATCCTGAGTTTTAAATAGATTTTTAAAATTTAAATTTAAATATATGTTTTTAATTATTATATGTGTGCGCAAAAATAATTTTAAAATATAATCTGTTCTCCCTAACATGACCTACATGTTTTAGCAATCAAAACTGTTTTATCAGGCAGAATTCTTTGTCCCTTAATTAAATCTGTTTACGCCCATGATCAACATCATGTACTCAAATATATATTCAGACCGTTGGATATTACTACCACTTAGAATAGAAATATGTTAAATTTTCAAAACATCGCATCGCAATCTTGAAAAGTACTAGATCCTTAGAACAAGTCTAATATGTTACTGATCTCATTACTTATTAATAATATATAATAATAAATTTTAGTGAATCTTAGTGATTTAGGTAATCTACTTTTAGAGTCAACTCCAATAGCAATCCCTATATTTGTTCTCTTAATATTATTTTAATAATAAATTTGAGAGAGAAAATGGGAAAAAGAGGAAAAAAACAAAGAAAAAAGAAGAGAGATGTTTATTTTATTCATAAATATTAAATAGGTAATGGCTAGGGATTACTTATAAATAGGTAATGGCTAGGAGAATTAAGGTTGTGCTAGTGATTTAGGATATAGTGTTGGAGTGCATTTTTTTGACACATTACCTAAATGTGAGTTTAGGACATCATAGATACTCTTTGTGCAAAATCTTATAAGAGCAAGTCCAATATGTATGCTAAATCAAGTCTTAAATACAAAAATAAGAAATATGGGATAAAATTGCAGTCGCTAAATCACTAGCACAAGCCTCCCCTTCCCTATTTTTAGAATATGTTAGCCAGTTCTAAACTATTTTTATCATTAAAATATTCATTTCCCTCTCTCCTCCACATCATTTCTCTTTTCACAACATCCTAATAATAGGGAATGGATACAGGAAGTACTATTGAAGCTCATGTGCTAAATGTTGTGCTAAATCACTAAGACATATTATTTATAATATTTTTAGGGAAACTCTTAGCATAATGTTGGACTTGCTCTAAACCACTCCTAGGAGACTGGGAGCTAAAATTTCCTCCAAAGACAATGATAATATATATTTATTTTATTGTATTACAATGATAATGTGGAGTATTTGATTCAATATATACAACTATAAATCATGCGAAAGTTTTCTTAACAGCATCGGTGGCTCCTTTAGCCATAGTGTTCACTTGATTCCCAGCTGATGACAAAGCTCCTCCGGCGTTGTCTATCCCAGTTTGAGCCGTCTTCATGGCCGAATCACCCGCCCCAGCAGCCCTTTCAGTTGCTGTAGGCTTCACAAATATTTTCTTTATTGAATCCATTTCTTTTGTTTTTGATATTTTCTTCCAACGTTCAGCCTGGTCATTATATAGACTCTTCTGTCCATTCAGCTGTTGCCACGTGTGAATATGTAATTTCAACAATTTAGAGCTTGTGGCTTAGAAAGTTGGGACCAGTTGCTGATGAAATTATCTTGGCCGACTTGATTTTGCCGTGTATGATCAATTTTTTCAGTTGTTTTATTTTTATGTTGCCAGATATTTTGTTTTATACTGCACGCCGCTATTGATTTATTTTAAACTTGCCCCATCCAAACTTTTCAATTAAGGGACCAGGTCCCTGGCATACGACTGCCAGGTTAATCAACAGCCCATTTCCTGGCCGTTGGATGCATATCCAGCGGCCAGGATCGTATTAAAAGTTTAATGTGTCCAGCACTTTTTTAGCGCTGGACAGAGATTCCCATGTCCAGCGCTTTCAGGAAATAGGCTGTTGGTTAAGCGCTCCACAGCAACCGGTTGCTGTGGACCGCTACCCTTTTATTAATTGTTAATTAATGTCTACTCATGCCTGGGCTAATATTTATCCTTTCATTCATCTATTAGATTAGATGAAACAAACTTGTAAGTTTAATTTCAGTTAAAATTTAAGATAAATAGGAATTTATCTTCCTAATTGCGACTCCAACGGAAATCTGGGGCTTCTCTCTCTGTTGTGATGACTTATCTCCTTCTGTTTTCTATGCCGGAGAAGTGAGAACAGGCGCAGATGTTTTTAACTAGAATTATTAGAGCATCTCCTTAGTTATAATGTGGCTGTTTGTTATGTGGAAGCTGAACAAGCTTCTTATTTTTTCGGTTTTTCTTGACCTGTTTACACCATTTACGTAAAAAGTAGAAATACTTTTAGGAAGTTAATAATGCTAGCTTTCCTCTCAGCTTCTAAATTAATAGTTAAAAAAATATGCACGTTACATCCGTTTAATAGAGAGACGTTCTGTATTTGTCCACGCTATATTTATTTATAGATAGATAAAATTTAGGGGAATTATCTTGTATATTGTTTTTTCAATCTTATTTTCAAAAATACTATCTTCTCCAATTTTATTTTCAAATCTTGAAAACATTTTCCAAAAATACGGTGGTTGCATATGCAACCATATATGCAACTACAAATCCTGATTTCGAGTTTCAGTTTTCAAATGTCATTTTCGACCTCATCTTTGGAGTTGATATATATATATATATATATATATATATATATATATATATATATATATATATATATATATATATATATCAACTCCAAAGATGAGGTCGAAAATGACATTTGAAAACTGAAACTCGAAATCAGGAATTCAGTTGCATATATAGTTGCATCTGGTTGTATTCAGTTGCATATGATTGCATTCAGTTGTTTCTATTGCAATCTAATGGCCCCGCCAGGGGCACACCATACATCCGTTGCAACATACAGTTTTCAGTTGCATTTAGTTGCATATGAGGTTGCATTTAGTTGATTATATTGCAATCTAATGGCCCCGCCAGGGGCACCCATACTTCAGTTATAACTTACAGTTTTCAGTTGCATTTAGTTGCATATGAGGTTGCATTTAGTTGCATATGAGGTTGCATTCAGTTGATTCTATTGCAATCTAATGGCCCCACCAGGGGCACCCATACTTCAGTTGGAACTTACAGTTTTCAGTTGCATTTAGTTGCATATGAGGTTGCATGCAACCTCATATGCAACGGAAAACTGTAAGTTGCAACTGATGTATGGGTGCCCCTGGCGGGGCCATTAGATTACAATAGAATCAACTGAATACAACCTCATATGCAACTGAATTCTTGATTTCAAGTTTCAGATTTCAAATGACATTTGAAATCTGAAACTTGAAATCAGGAATTCAGTTGCATATATGGTTGCATAGGCAACCACAGTATTTTTGAAAATATTTTAGAGAAGGTAGTATTTTTGAAAATAAGATTGGATAAGGTAGTATTTTTGGAAATAAGATTGAAAACGTGATTATGAATAAAAAAAGCCCTAAAATTTATTTTTTGATAATTTTTAAATTAAGGAAGAATATTTTAAATTAGATTGTATAATTTTTAATGATATAATTCATTTTTTAATTATGTAATAAATATAATTGTTGATCAAATTTTATTATTATTAATTTAATTAAATTATATTTATTTTGAAATAAAAGGAGCAATGAATGTCCTCGGAGAGGGCCGAGAGGCTTTAACATTCCCCAGATTCTTGTTGAGCCTAAGCCCTTAACCAGAAAAGCTCACAACTTGGCCAGTGTGGGAAATCCAATAAGAAACAACAGTTTTGACCGCCTGTAAATAAGAAAGAGAAGACCTGGAAAGGGTTGGAAGTCAAATAAGAAGAGTTTCAACTTGTAACAAGTGAGATCCGTTTGTATAAATATAAATTTTCACATTGTCCCAGCGATTCATTGAAATGTCTTTCCAGAGTGTTAATGGCCACACATTAATTATTATTATTATTTTGATTAAATGGGAATTCATAAAAAATACCATCTTTTCTAACTTTTTTTATGATTTTATTATCTTTTCAAAAAAATTGCAAAAATATTAATTTTTTAAAAAATATTTGTAAAAATACAGTCTGCAACCAGATGCGACGAGATGCAACTTTTGTTAATTAGCCCCGCATAGTTGCATAATTGCATGTGGTTGCAACGAGTTGCATACAGTATTTTTGCAAATATTTTCAAAAATATGGTATTTTTGCAAAATATTAAAAAAGATGTAGTATTTTTGCAAAGACAATTTTGGACTTTGATATTTATGAAAAAAACCCCAAGATTATATAACAAATAATTGAAAATTGCCATCTAACTAATAAATAATTAAAATCTGTTTTTCAGATTAATCAAAGAAAGAATCAATCAATAATATTGGAGACTCTTTCGACGTCGAACTCAACACAAAATTCAACTTCAATAACAGACTTTGAAAGTATAGCCCGAGATCCGAAATTTAATGTGAAATAAAACTGATTTTCTCTGTCAGAATTTATTTGGAGTCCAAATCTAGTTCTCTGGTCACAAATATGTTCAAAGTACTATCAGAATTTGATGATAACAGCAAAAGTAGTCCTCCTGAAACTAAGCAGCAAGCACTAGTAATCACCAACAGTCTAACAATAAGACCAGTCAATAGGGTTGGAAAAAAATAACATTTGAAAGATAAGGTTTCCCTTGCAGTCAGCCAATGACCTTATTCTACCAACTTTAAAACTAGTTAATGCAGTCAAAAATATTGTTGTAAAATTACTCAAATCCACCCGTTCCAAGAAACATGATTTTTATGATTTAGAGCCGGACAAGAAGATTAGTGTGACTAATATTCACAATTTCACCTCCTGTTATGTATATATACACACACTGCACCTATGTGTAGGGAGTAAACTTGGCTTTACCCCTCTCTGCCTTGTCTTGAATAGTTAAAGTTAGTCGCCAACTTTTCTTTTTATTAGTATGTCTTTTTTATTTGTTTCATTCTTCTGTATATTTCTTTTACTACATATTCTTTTTATTACATGTTATCCTACTTTTAATGCATGGCTAACTTTTCAGTTTGTTTTTGTAATGATCTTTGATGAACCACCTTCAACTTAGAATATGCTATCCACAACATATGATACTTCCCTAATGAGTCAAAAGAATTTGTTTGTTGACATCTTACAGAATATATGCTCCAAATTATTTAGGTCGTTTCGGTCTTGATTCATTTATGTGATGCGAAGATATTTGAGAAAAGTAGATTGCTTTATTTATTCTTCTCCGGATTTGATATATTATACTTGTGAAATACATGATGGAGGTAAAAATGGTTAACTTGTGTATTGAGTTGCATGACTTTTTTGTTTCTTGAAAGGTCTATATGGATTCTGCTGATAGGAGAGGCTGGGATGGACTTATTCCTGATGTTCTTGGATCAATCTTCAGCAAGCTATCCCTAGAAGATGTTTTGACTGTGGTTCCTAGTGTTTGCAAGTCATGGCACAAAGTTGTGATGGGGCCTTACTGCTGGCAGAGTATCGACATTGAACAATGGAGTGATCAGCAGTCTCACCTTGATCGAATTGAACGGATGCTTCGGATGCTGATCACCAGAAGTAATGGCTCTATGACCAAGCTCTCTGTCTCTCGTCTGCAATATGACCATCTATTCTCCTTCATTGCTGACAAGTAAGCTGAAATTCCAGATTAATCATGAGGCCTTGTTTTTAGATTTTTTTTCAAATTAGTGATAATATTTGTTGCTTGGACTTTAATTATGTTACTGAATAACACAGCTTATATTTGTGTTATTTTATGGCAAATTAGTTGTTTTTACAGGATTTAATCATGTATTTTTGTTTTGCTAGTTCTCGCTCATTGCAAATACTGAGACTGACTAGAAGCAAAATCAGTGATTCAATCGTCGAGCAGCTTGCTGATAGGCTTTCTGGCCTCACATTCCTGGATTTGAGTTATTGTGATAAAATTGGAGCAAGAGCATTGGAGGCCATCGGAAAGCAGTGTAAATTTCTTGGAGGACTGTGCTTGAACATGCATCCAATAGATGTTTTGGGAAAGCCTTCACAAAAGGACGAGGCTCGTGCCATTGCCACTACCATGACAAAGCTTAAGCACCTCGAGCTGACTTACATTCATCTTGATACCACAAATGTTGTAGAGATTATTAGCAACTGCCCAAACCTTGAGTTTATTGATCTCAGAGGGTGTTGGGATGTGGATCTCGATAACTCATGGCTAAAGGATGAGTTCTCAAAGTTGAAGGTGTTAGGGCCACATGTGGCGGATCATTTGGAAATACATTGTTGCTGGGAATGCGAGGATTCTTCATATTACTCAGATTCTGTTTATGATTATGAAAGTTGGGATGAATTCGATGATGATGATGGTACACTAGAGATCATATTATACGAAGGACAAGGCGAGAACTCTGACAATGCTTGGCCTCAATCTCCTTAAGTTTTTTATTATCTATTAAGAAGAACTAAGATAGCTTGTTGCTCGAACTTTGCAGATCATATTTGTTCATATGTTACCTTAAGCCTGCGCTTCGCATTCATAGCGTAATTGAAGTAGTTTTCTGTCATCTGCTATTCGTGTCACATTAATTAATGCTTGTACATTTTTTTGGTACCGTTAGAGAAGTATTGAATCAAGTTTAAATCCTGATCTCGCTTGGTCCAATAGCACAGCCATATTGTGTCGTCCTGGTACTTCCATATTGTGTAATCACACTTAAGTTCAACTAAAAACAAATTAAAATGTTAAAGAGATAAGTAAGCTAAAATTCCAGAAGAGAGAGCATCTCCAGAGTCCTAACATGTTCCCTAAATATATAATAAAATATTCATTTTTTAAGGGATTACTACATTTTATTGAATGGGAACTCCAACAACATTCCCTATTTCTATTCCCTGTTATTATTATAATATTATATTCAACTTGTAAGTAGGAGAGAGAAAGGAGGGAAAGAGGGGGAAAAGTAGAGAAGTGAATATTTTATTCTTGAAAATAGTATGAGGAATGGTTCCACAATCCTTAAAAATGAGGAATGAAGTGGGCATCCTAACTTTTTAAGGGATGGCTAGGACTCTGCTGGAGTTGTGTTTTATGTCATATTCCTTATATTAATAGTTTAGGACACCATGTAAGGAAGCTGCTGGAGATGCTCTTAGTAGTGTTAGTTTTAGAGTAATTAGTAGTGTTAGTTTTGACGCTGATATGGATTATGATACGCTAAGCACTTCAGGAACGAATTTAGTTTATATGAATTTAAATAATAAAATATGTATTCGGATTTTGTCTTAAAATTTTCAACCCAAGTAGTGTAATCTGATTTTAATTGAATAAAGTCTTAACTGAAAGCAATCAGGTAATTAACCCTCATTTGTCTTTTTTATACACACTTTTAAATATTCTAACTACATAGCAAAAATTATTATTTTTAATTTCTTTTCGTGAATTGTAATAATTATTGTTTATTTTTATTCACAAAAAAGGTGTTCTAAAATTGATTTTTGCTATGTAGTCAAAGTTTTTAGAAGTGTGGACTAAACATTCAAAAAACTTATAAAATAAAATAAAGGGTGTATCGACTGAAAATTTACATGAGAATCTCTAAAATTGTTCTTAAATAGTATAACACGAAATATTATCAAATCTAGCTAGGAAATAAAAACTTGATTAGAAGCGATAGATTTGTTCCTCAGTCAAGAGCATCTCCAATCATTGAAAACCCTCAGCTCTAAAAATTCAACTGCAACCATATCCAGTTGTTATCTATAATTTTAGCCAACCTCCAATGGATGGTTAAATTTGTCGAACCTTGTAAGAAATCTGTAGGAAGATTGCACATCATTTATTACATATTAAACTGATATATTCTATTTTAATAATCTAAAATATTACTAATAACATTCTATTTTTAAACTATAGCCAAACAATATTGATGTGCTCAAAATAAGGATTTTGAAAATAATCGCAAGTGCACGATCCCGTTTTAGTAATATAAGATTCGTTCCAAGGACTAAATTTATTTTCACGAAAACTTAATTTTTAACTTAATCGGATTAGACCAAAAGATTTTGAGATTGTTTTTTTTAATATCTAAATGATGAAAATTGATTTAAAATAATGACTAAAATCTTTAAAGAAACTCAAATTAACTAAGTTAACATAAAAAAACAATTAATAAAAGAAAAAAACACGAAAATCAGCACGCACGCGGAAGGAAGAAATCAAGGGCAGTACATATAAAACTATCAGATTACTATCACTTACAATCGGTGGTCGCAAATACTTAATTAATTAATTAATAAAAAAAAAATTGCAGCAGGCGTGGTCGAAACATAAGACACAGCAGTGACTAAAAAAAAAAAACAAACATAAGATTACCGAGCCGCCGCAGTCACTACACTAGCACACCGGAATCTATGGGAGTGCCCGGAATAGCTTAAATCTCACCGGAAAATTAATTTGACCGGAAAATCTAGCCATTCCAAATATAACAAATCAAAGCCCACTAACCTCTAAACCAAATTTGACACTAAATTCTATACTAAATAGCTCCTAAACTACCCATTTCTTGATCAAAACAAGATTCAAACCAAACCAAAACCACTCCAAATCATACCAAACTTCAAATCTAGCCTATATAAAATGTAACTAACCAAAACCCACTAACCTCAAGTCAAAATCATAAACTAAAATTTACACCAAAAAGCCCCAAAATCAAGAACAAAGAGAAACACCAAAGCATACCAATTTAACTCCAAATCACACAAAACTTCAAAACTAGCTTATCTACCAAGTCTCTAACAAAACCCCATCAAACTACAAGCTAAAATCAAAATCTAGAATACTAAACCATTGAACCCACTAATAATATTGAGAATTAAAAGGGGCTCAATTTAAATACTGAAAAATGCAAGCTTAAAACATATAATTAGGCTCCTTCCAATCTACAAACAAATTTGAACCTTTTGTAGTTAGAGGAAGATTTCATAGCCTTGAAGTAAAAGTAAAGAGCAAGATTTAAGAACAAAAATGAATACTTGTATTGATATAATAAAAGTGTTTACAAATTTAGAGTGCTACTACTAGATCTACTACATAAAAGAGAGGCTACTAAAAATATGAAATCCTAGGTTGGTTGAAACATGATGGGGAGGTGTGTATTTATAGGGGGAAATTAGGGTAGAGGGGGGGTGTAGGTGTCCCATCTAGATGCTTCCTTGAGAATATTCCCCTATGATCCTTTTCTTCCATCTTTTTCTCTTTTTTGCTTTATTCTTTTATTTCTTCAAGCATTTGCAATATTCCTGAAAAAAAGACAAATAAACAAATAAATACGTGAGAACAAGCAATAATTAGGGATTTAAAATATAAAAAATATGCACTTATCAAACTTCCCCATACCTAAATTTTGCTCGTCCTCGAGTAAAAATCAAAAGAAATGAAAATAAACTAAGAAAACTAGATGCGATTCCTAGGCTCCTTTTCGTAGGCGTGACGGGTGATTTTAGGTTCACCAACCCGTTAAACTCGTAGACGATCTCTACAAGAGGAGTTTTGTCTCCTAAGGGTTTACAGAAGATATACCCATAAAATCTTCGAGACATTCTAGCAAGCATCCTACTCGACTCGACTCTAATTTCGTTGGTGTTAACAAAAAGCATTTTTTTAAGGAAAATATGACTCAAAGACTCTTTTACTAATAATCAAGATACAGTGTCTCTAATCTACTTGAAATCGACTCAAAAATTTACTCGAAATCCAAGGAGTGTAATGAATTTAAGGCCTTTGATGGATCCTAATCGTCTAAGAATATTTTCTCTTTTTCAACCAATTTTGAACTGACCCAATCTCTATCGAAAAAAATATCTAGCCAAACTTCACAAACTCTTATTCTTCTTTTTTGTTTTCTTTTTTTTTTCTTCTTTTTTTTTTTCTTTTGCATTGACTTTATTTTGTCCGTTTTCTTAGGCTAACAATGTTACCCATGTAGCGAGCTTTAGGTCAGTGACTCCCAAACCAAATGGTTTTAGGGCACTAGGTTTTGAAATCCCCCGACGGACTTAATAACTCGAGTAACAAAGGCCACAAAACGAGACTAGCCAATCTACTTTTGCCCATTTATCTAAAGATTTAATCTATAAAGGACAATGGGTATTGAAGTAGTTATTCTTTTTTTTTTCTATCTCTCTCTTTTTTTCCTTCTTTTTTTTTTCTTTTTCTTCTTCTTCTTTTTTTTTTTTTTTTATTCGCAAATGTATGATTCGACATTGTTTCAACATGTGGGTTCTCTCTCAGGTATCGAATAATATCACTAGACAATCTCTCCATCAAAGGTCTTGTGCAAAGTGTGTGTCATCTTGGAATTTAGAGTACAAATCAGTCGATACAAGTTTCAAAAATACAACCTTACTCAACTACGTTCAAATTATCTAAAAGACATTACATATATATATACTTTTCGAAAACATGCTAAACACCAACTACTCCTAAAGTTCGAGTGAGGGAAAGACAACTTAGCTAAAAGTATCTCTATTTTTGGATTTTTCTAATTTTTTTCATTTTTTAGGGTTTTTTCATTTTTTAAGAATTACACTAAAGCCCTCCCCATACCTAAATCATGCATTGTCCTCAATGTATGCAAAAGAGAGAATTAAAATGAGAGAGTAAAGAGGAAAAATACCTGAATAGGAGATGAAGGGGATTTTTATTAACACTAACACGACCCACACACTCACACATTTCCTTCCCCATACCTGAACTTCACGAGGGGAGTTTCGAAGACCGAAGCGAATCAGCCAATTCCGGAAGGAAATATGGGAGGAAACTTCGAGAAAGAGTCAAAATGTGTGCGAAAATTTTTAGGCACAAAGACTTTCTCTAGCATGTGACCATTGTTCACCCTTATAGGACAAGTGTCACTAATGTTCTTCCTAAACCAACTTAATGCTTCTTTATTATCAAGCAAATTAGAGACGATGCAATTTTGGTTATAGGATAAATCACTAGGAACGATGTAAGAAATGATGTCATCCTTTCCTAAGGCGCTATGCGAATGATGGAACAACGAGTCAAATATCGGTGTTTCACCTACATGACTCTCTAAAGCGGGCCTAGGGTCAACACGAACAATCTCGGGTGGAGTTTCCCATTTTGAACAAATGTCGTTCAATTCTCCTAACAACTCCTCCGAGGTCAACTCTTTCAACGACTCGTGATATTCCCTATTATTCTCTTGGTTGACTTTGAAATCCTCGTTGAGAAGAGACTCAATCTCACTATCCTCAAAACTAGACCATGTGAAAAACTTGTTGACCACATTAACCCCAATAGGTTGCTCATAAAGCTCATTGGGTTCTTTTCCAACATTGAAAATGTTTAAGTCTATGGTCATGTTTCCAAAAGTGAGCTTCATTGAACCATTCCTACAATTGATTAAGGCATTGGATGTAGCAAGAAAAGGTCGTCCTAAAATGATAGGAATTTGGTTCTTAGGATTTGAGACGGGTTGAGTCTCGAGAACAACAAAGTCAACGGGAAAGATAAAATCACCGATTTTGATCAATACATCCTCAATAATCCCCTTAGGCATCTTAATAGAACGATCGGCAAGTTGAAGGGTCATATTGGTGGTCTTGAGATCCCCTAAACCTAGGGCTTGGTAGACCGAGAAAGGAAGAAGATTCACACTCGCTCCTAAATCAAGTAAAGCTTTATCCACAAAAGTATTGCCTATGACACAAGAAATTGTAGGACAACCGGGGTCCTTATATTTCACGGGAATTTGATTCGAGAGAATCGAGCTAACTTGAGAGGTCAAAAAGGCTTTCTTAGGAACATGGGTGGTTTTCTTATGGGTACACAAATCTTTTAGACACTTGGCATAAGAAGGAACTTGTTGAATGGCATCTAAAAGAGGAATGTTAATCTTGACTTGTTTGAAAATCTCTAGAATTTGTTCCATTTGGGCCGATTGTTTAGGGCAAATGAGTCTTTGTGGGTAAGGAACCCTTGGCTTATAAACTTCTTCGTTGGGCTTTTGAGAGATGGGCTCAGGACTAGGTTCACTCATAGACTCACGGATTCTAGAACATTCGGGCTTATCATGACTAGTGCTAGACAAAGAAGGATTTTGTTTAGGAATCGACTCCTCATTTTCATTAACGTTCTCACCAACTTTGTTATCCACTTGGTTTCCCGACCTTAGAGAGATGATCGCATTAACATTCTCGGGAGGTCTTTGATTGAGAGGAAATTTAGGATTGACCTCGGGTTGACTTGGGAATTTGTTCTTCTCTCGCTCACACAACGCGCTAGCTAATTGACTCAATTGGGCCTCTAACTTAGACACGGCTTGCACGTTAGAATGCAAGATTTGCCTATCTTGGGTTAGGGTTGTCATGAAAGTTTGTTGTGATTGAGTCAAATTAGTTTGCGATTTAACTAAGGCTTCCAAACTCTTTTCTAAGGAATTGAGGCGTTTATCCGAATCATTGAAACCGGGAGGATTCAAAGGAGTTTGAATTGGGTTATGACATGAATTTGGACCTTGATTTGGGTAAGAGTTTGGGTTGGGCCTTTGTTGAAAATTTTGTTGAGGAGTTGGAAAAGAATTTGGCCCTTGATTCATTTGAAAATTGGGTTGAGGAACTTGATAATTTTGACCTTGGGTCCATGAGAAATTTGGGTGATTTCTCCACCCAGGATTATAAGTGGGTGCAAACGCATCATTCCTAGAATTTTGAAACATCGCATTTACTTGTTCAAGTTCGTGCGAAGGTTGGGTGCCGGGATTTTGAAAATTGTAATTAGCGAGCATCGACATTTGTGGGGGAGATTTACTAGTTTCCAAAGCTTCAAGTCTCCTAGTTAGGGTGGCTAGTTTGGCATCGGTTGCCACATTATTTCCTATCGAATGCAAGCCCCTAGCGCTAGATGACTGAATTGACTTTTTGGGCTCTCTAGTTGACTCCCACATCATAGTCTTTTCCGCTAAATCCTCAAAAAATTCCCACCCTTGGTCCTCATCTTTCTCCATGAATTTGCCTTGGCACATAGACTCTAACAAAGCGGTTGTTTGACTATCTAAGGCCTCGTACACAATCTTACAAAGTCTCCATTTTTCTATTCCATGGTGGGGGCATTGTGATAGAAGATTTTTGAAACGATCAAAGAATTTCCAAAAAGACTCATTTTCCTTTTGTCGAAATTGATTTATTTCATTTGTAATTCGAGTAGTCTTATGGTTTGGAAAATACTTTTTAAGAAACACTACCACAAACCCCTCCCAAGTGGAAATAGAATTAACGGGAAGACTATACAACCATTTTTTCGCATTTTCTTTTAAAGCGAAGGTGATTAGTCTAAGCCGAATGGAGTCTTCACTCAATTGTTGGAGTTTTTGTAAACCACAAACCTCCTCAAATTCTTGGATAAAAAGGTAGGGATCCTCACCTTCACTCCCTAAAAACTTAGGCAACATACTAATGTGATGTGCCTTAATCTCGAAATTATTCCCATTAACGGGAGGAAGGGTAATGCACGATGGTTGAGCGGAACGGGATGGGTAACAACGGTCTTTAAGAGACAATGCCATGTTTACTATCGGTTCTAGAACTTCTAGGGTTTCGGAATCCGAAGAGGACGAGGGAATCTCGATTATAGGTCTTACTAATCTAGACGATTCGTTCCTAACCCAAGTAGTTCGCATAAACTAGATAGTAAACACGTAGCAAATAAGTGCGAAGAAATAAAACAAGCAAAAGAAAGGGTGTAAAAGTGAAAGAAAAATTTAATTCTAGGGTTCCCTAATAAAAATGAACTAGACCTTGCTCCTAACGTTAAGGACCACCAAAAACTCGATAAATCCAAAATTATTCGGACCGGTCTGGCCAGTTTGGAGCAGGCATTGCCAAGAGGCCAATCTCCGCGCTTAGACACCAAACCTTAATCGGCCAGGTAAGCTTTCGCTTGCCTTAGACACCGAAAAGTCGGAATAATTAAAGATTACCTCGTCTTTTAGGTACCTTCCTAGTTGAGCGCGAAATCCTAGGGGCTAACGTCTAATTCAATTTTATTAAAGGCTAGGTAAATGCAAAATGAAGTAATTAAGTCGTTGTGGGCCAAGGAAAGAGTGATGAAATCCCTTCCCTTATCTTATGAGTGGGTTTTGCCCTTAAGATTTATTTAAAATGATGCACCACACAACGAGATAATAGAAGCGGTAAACAAATATGGATGATTTAAACTACGTGTCCTAATCTAGAGAAAGAAAGAAATTAACGCACCTTAGGGTCCTCCAGCGATCACCACAATTTAAGGTACAGAAATTTAAAAACAAAAATTAAAATCTAGATAATGTGCTCCTAAGTGTTAAGATGCATGATGCAACAATTATGTAATTCTAGCAAATATTTTTGGATTTTAAAATTTTTAATTTGTTTGTGATTTTTTAATTTTCAATTTTTTTGTGGTTTTCTAAATAAAATAAATTGAAATAGGAGAGAGATACAAGTTACCCAAGAAAGCTTCCAATACTCCAAGAATATTCTCCACTTATTCCAAGCTAGCTCATACTCTTCCAAATTCCTAAAATTCAACAAAAAAAAAGAAATGAGAGAATAAAAAAAAAAAACTAATCCGAAAAATTAAAAATTAAGGCGCGAAAATTAATTTTAGTCCCCGGCAGCGGCGCCAAAAACTTGATGTGCTCAAAATAAGGATTTTGAAAATAATCGCAAGTGCACGATCCCGTTTTAGTAATATAAGATTCGTTCCAAGGACTAAATTTATTTTCACGAAAACTTAATTTTTAACTTAATCGGATTAGACCAAAAGATTTTGAGATTGTTTTTTTTAATATCTAAATGATGAAAATTGATTTAAAATAATGACTAAAATCTTTAAAGAAACTCAAATTAACTAAGTTAACATAAAAAAACAATTAATAAAAGAAAAAAACACGAAAATCAGCACGCACGCGGAAGGAAGAAATCAAGGGCAGTACATATAAAACTATCAGATTACTATCACTTACAATCGGTGGTCGCAAATACTTAATTAATTAATTAATAAAAAAAAAATTGCAGCAGGCGTGGTCGAAACATAAGACACAGCAGTGACTAAAAAAAAAAAACAAACATAAGATTACCGAGCCGCCGCAGTCACTACACTAGCACACCGGAATCTATGGGAGTGCCCGGAATAGCTTAAATCTCACCGGAAAATTAATTTGACCGGAAAATCTAGCCATTCCAAATATAACAAATCAAAGCCCACTAACCTCTAAACCAAATTTGACACTAAATTCTATACTAAATAGCTCCTAAACTACCCATTTCTTGATCAAAACAAGATTCAAACCAAACCAAAACCACTCCAAATCATACCAAACTTCAAATCTAGCCTATATAAAATGTAACTAACCAAAACCCACTAACCTCAAGTCAAAATCATAAACTAAAATTTACACCAAAAAGCCCCAAAATCAAGAACAAAGAGAAACACCAAAGCATACCAATTTAACTCCAAATCACACAAAACTTCAAAACTAGCTTATCTACCAAGTCTCTAACAAAACCCCATCAAACTACAAGCTAAAATCAAAATCTAGAATACTAAACCATTGAACCCACTAATAATATTGAGAATTAAAAGGGGCTCAATTTAAATACTGAAAAATGCAAGCTTAAAACATATAATTAGGCTCCTTCCAATCTACAAACAAATTTGAACCTTTTGTAGTTAGAGGAAGATTTCATAGCCTTGAAGTAAAAGTAAAGAGCAAGATTTAAGAACAAAAATGAATACTTGTATTGATATAATAAAAGTGTTTACAAATTTAGAGTGCTACTACTAGATCTACTACATAAAAGAGAGGCTACTAAAAATATGAAATCCTAGGTTGGTTGAAACATGATGGGGAGGTGTGTATTTATAGGGGGAAATTAGGGTAGAGGGGGGGTGTAGGTGTCCCATCTAGATGCTTCCTTGAGAATATTCCCCTATGATCCTTTTCTTCCATCTTTTTCTCTTTTTTGCTTTATTCTTTTATTTCTTCAAGCATTTGCAATATTCCTGAAAAAAAGACAAATAAACAAATAAATAAGTGAGAACAAGCAATAATTAGGGATTTAAAATATAAAAAATATGCACTTATCAAATATAACCCATACCACTGAAGCAAAATGTCTTACAGGTTTAACAAATTTTACATAATATTTTACAGGTCTAATTTAACCAACGATTATAACCAACACCATTGGAGATGCTCTAATATCGCTTCATGCGTTCACCAACATTGAAAGTCGATACTCGAAGGATGGAGTGGCATCGAATAGGAACCGAACTCGCACAAAGAAACTCAGTTAAGATGTCAGAAACCAGCAATAAACAGTTAACAAAAGTTTTATATACTTGTTTGATTTGATCAGATGTCGTTATATACTTCAATTTTGTGTTAAAGAAGAAAAGTACAAATATCGTAGATTCGCAGTCTCAGATCTAGCTATTGAAGAGAAATGTACGATTCTTCAAATTTAAGCATATTAAAACGCACGTTTATTTTCCTGTTCAAAATTCTTGCTATGCCGCTGTTTAAGTCGTTTTATTTCAAACAATTTTTTTGCTAGATTATATTAAACATTCAGTATAACTTATAAGTGTTTGAAAGGTTTTCTGGTAAGTGATTCCAGACCAAGGACTGCATTTGTCACGTGCAAAGATGCGCATGTCCTTGAAATTGCTCGATTATTGCAGGTACAATTATCATTTTTGTTTGATTATCATTTGTCATTTTTGTCCTTTTGAATAGTTTCTCGATTTTTTATAAATGGGTTGACAATAGCGCGTCAAATTTGGCGTTTTAGCTGCAACTCTACATATCAACTTAATATAATTAATAATACCGGTAATTACAAATTTTATCAGAAAATAATGAAAAATGAATAAAAATTCAAACCTTTTCTTCTGAAATTCATTCATAAATTTCACCAACTTGTTAATTGAGTTCCAATGTTCAACCTTTAGAGTCCATTTTCTAAAATTCAATATTATCGTTCCACTCGATATAAGTTTTGCACACCCAATTGCCAAATTTAATATTTTCGATATAGGTTTGGCACACCCAATTGCCAAATTTAATATTCTGAATTTCAAAACGTGGCCACCTATCAGAATTCAATATACCGGCGTAACTTAGGGTGTGTTAGAAACCAGCTTCTAGGTTTTAACAGCTACAAGCATAAATCAGAATATGATAAATTGAAAATTATGATTTTTTTGTGATTTATTTTTATTTTAAGAAAGTTATTTCATAAAAACGTAAATGATCATTTTAAAAAGTAATTTATCATCACATGAATAATTATTATACACGATAAAACATAAATATAAAAAAATTTGCCTAAATACATGAAATAAAAGTTAGTTTTATTTAAAAATATTTTTCCACTTATAAATAATAAATACTTTCCTTGAATTAAAATGATAGACATCCAATTAGCTATCGGATAAAAAGAAGTGCATATGAAGGGAGTTGTTCATCTGTGTACAACGTATCTTGATTAAGTTGGTAAAATACTTGATTGCAAACTAAATGTCTAAATCACTAAAAAAACAAATAAACTAAACAAATAGTTTCATTACCTACCAACTTGGGTCACAAATATCATCTCCAAACAATTCATATGGCTACCCTATATTGCCACCTAACTTTTTTCACATTTCGTACTAAAACAATCATCACTCCAACAACAAAACCAAGAAAAAGAGCAAGCAAATTATAAAATATGGTAGGTTTGATTTTCTTACATTACTTTGTATGTATCACATTCAATCATGGTTGGTGAAAGACCAAACCATTTCTTGACTTGTTCTCTCTTAGATTTTTTTGCATCATTTCTTTCCAATATTACCCTCCTCAACTACCCCCGCCACCACAAGCACTTGATTCAGTTAGTTATAAAAACCTCTGCCTCACCTCTCTCTTGTCTTCAGGTACCTAAACATAAACTCAGTTTATTACATCACATAAGACTTAAGGTACCAAAACAACCACCTTAATGGCTGCTCTCACAGGAACAAACTCTCTTGTTTCTTCCAAGTCTTTTCAGACACAACAGAACTCATTGGCCGCTTCTTCCAAGTCTTTTCTTGCATCCAAAGTTAAGTCTGTCAGATCCGTCCAGGTTATTTCAGCTGTGCATTCTCCTGACCCTTCCAAGAATCCCATTGTTTCCGACAAGGCGGCGAAGCAGTCCTCAACTGCGGCTGCTGCGGCCTCCTCCTCGTCGGTTACTGCAGCTCCTGCTGTGACAAAACAGGGTTCGAGTAAATGGAATATAGAGAGCTGGAAAACAAAGAAGGCGCTGCAGCTCCCTGAGTACCCTGACAAGGAGGAGCTGCAGGCTGTGCTGGAGACGCTGGATGCGTTTCCTCCCCTGGTTTTCGCAGGAGAGGCCAGGCATTTGGAGGAGAAGCTAGGGGAGGCTGCAATGGGGAATGCTTTTTTGTTGCAGGGTGGTGATTGTGCTGAGAGTTTTAAGGAGTTTAATGCGAATAATATTCGGGATACCTTTAGAATTCTTCTTCAGATGGGAGCTGTTCTCATGTTTGGTGGACAAATGCCTGTTATTAAGGTAAGGTTTCATTTCTATCAGATTTTTCTGACAAAAATAAAATAAAATAAATCTTATGGATGTTGGGAGTTTTAGATTTTTAACTTGTGGAGAGATTATATTGATTATATAGGTTGGTAGAATGGCGGGTCAGTTTGCGAAGCCAAGATCAGATGGTTTTGAGGAAAAGGATGGAGTGAAGCTGCCGAGTTACAGAGGGGACAATGTGAATGGGGATGCTTTTGATTTGAAGTCGAGGACTCCGGACCCTCAGAGATTGATCAGGGCTTATTGTCAATCTGCAGCTACTTTGAATCTTTTGAGGGCTTTCGCCACTGGAGGCTACGCTGCTATGCAGAGGGTTACACAATGGAATCTTGATTTCACTGAGGAGAGTGAACAGGGTGACAGGTACTTTTGATTTTCCAATTGTCACTCTTGATTATCTTTTATGTAAGCCAGTTGTTTTAATTTAGCAGAGATTGGCCGTTTACACTAATTTGTCTGGTTAAGTGTAGTCAAATGTTCTGTTTGATTTAGTAGTTTATTGTGGCCAGTAATTATAAAGAATATATATTTCTTAGTCGTTTCCTAATTGATTTTGATTAAGACCTCGTGCACTGAATTCTTTAAGTTGCATACTCCTTTTCTTCCAACTAGTTTTGAGTATATAATTGTATTGGAATAATAGGTACCGAGAACTTGCTAACCGAGTTGATGAGGCTCTTGGATTTATGTCTGCTGCTGGACTTACTGTTGACCATCCTATCATGACAACCACTGATTTCTGGACATCGCATGAGTGCCTGCTTTTGCCTTACGAGCAATCTCTTACCAGATTAGATTCTACATCTGGCCTGTATTATGATTGTTCTGCGCATTTTATATGGGTTGGGGAGAGGACTCGCCAGTTAGATGGTGCTCATGTTGAGTTCCTGAGAGGGGTTGCTAATCCTATTGGCATTAAGGTAACTGTTTTTGATTATCTTTCTTAACATTAACTTTCATATGTCCATGAATTGTAAATAAATAAGATGAGTATTTTTGGCTGACTAGAAATTTGTCTTAATTTTACAGGTCAGCGATAAGATGAATCCAACTGAACTTGTAAAGCTCGTTGAGATATTGAATCCTCAGAACAAAGCAGGCAGAATCACAGTCATCGCAAGGATGGGAGCAGAAAACATGAGGGTGAAACTTCCCCATCTAATTAGGGCAGTCCGCGGAGCTGGGCAGATTGTCACTTGGGTCAGTGATCCTATGCACGGAAACACCATCAAAGCTCCCTGTGGCCTGAAAACTCGACCCTTTGATGCTATCAGGGTAAGACGCTCATAATTTCACTCTACTGCATTTTTATCTAAGCTTGTCTATAAATTTTGTTGAAGGATATAATGAACTTAATAAGTAGCTCTCACATAACTGGTTGAAAAAAATAATAATATGCTCATGTTAAAAGGATATAAGATTTGCTAGTAAGCAACACAAAATGTACTTAATCCAAATTACAGAAAACATGCCTGCAAAAAGACTTGAATGTCGATCACAGAACATTGTAATAAGCATATTCTATTATCATATCCGATATCCCTATAAAGTAAAGTGAAATGAAGTCACTATAGATAGTTCCAGCCAAAGTGGAACATCCATCTCCATCATTTCTAGAGTTAACACATATCATAAGTAACCACCACAAGTCGTTGCTGATATTTCAGCAAGTCTGAGTCTGCTTGCAACTCATGCCAAAATGTCGATATAAGCACACATACATATCAATTGCACTTGTTATAATGTGAAATTGGCTTTTAATTAAATCCTGGCGTGTTAACTGGGACTTTTTTCTATGTACTCCATGCATCGCAAAAATATCTTATTTTGTATCAAATATTTTGCCTTGATATTCCAATGGTAGCTAGACCCGCTGATAAGATGGACCTGGAATGATAAGTTTGGCATGATTGTAGGTAAGAAAGCGAGACCTAGTGGATCCTGGGTCGCATTTTCTTACTGAAAAAGACAATTCTCTAATTGCCAGCGGCTAGTTATGTGTCTCTGTATATGAGCTGTTCTGTTCTGTACTATATTGAACCATTCCCATGTGATTTTTTTTTGCTTTTGTATCTAGCTTGAGCAAAAAATAAATATGTTTTTACATAAATTGGCAATGTCAGGGGGGGCTCCAGAAAATACTCATTTCAACCGTTCAAATTATGATCACGTTGTATGCCTAATTCAGCACGCGTTCTTGTTATTGTTTTGGAATTGTGATTCTCAACATATCTGTGCTTTTCTGTAACAGGCTGAAGTCAAGGCATTCTTCGACGTGCACGAGCAAGAAGGAAGCCATCCTGGTGGAATTCATCTGGAGATGACCGGCCAAAACGTGACCGAGTGCATTGGTGGATCAAGAACCGTGACTTTTGATGATCTAGGATCTCGCTACCACACACATTGTGATCCTAGATTGAACGCGTCTCAGTCTCTGGAGCTGGCATTCATCATTGCAGAGCGTCTGAGGAGGAGGAGAATCGGCAACAAGCAATCACTGCCTTCGCTAAATTAAAAATTTTCAAGTCATTGAGGGCCTTAAGACCCTGTTATATGTTATCATGTAATTAGTTTTGGAACCCTTTTTTTTCAAGTGTGTTGTGTATTCTTAATTTCTTATGTGCATACTGCACAAGACTCTCGACTCAAACTACACGGGACCGAATCGGACAAATAAAAGTAATAGTTTTATGTTCAACAATGTGGTGTAAGTTGGTGTATCTACTTCGACAAAGACATATTACAAGAACTGAAACTTTAAAACAAGGCAACTTGAACTAATTGTTTAGAGTAAGTTTGATTGAACTGAAAGATGAAAGTCACAGTTTATTGCAGCCGGTTTTGAATCTCTCAATTGTTAAACATTAAGATGTGATATATACTATATAGACATGTTGCACGAGGAACATTGGTCATTTTAATTTTTTTGAGTCAAAGTTGTCGATCAATATACAAAACCCATACATCCTCGTAGAATTACTAGCTCATCGGAGAGGAATCAAACTCAAAATGCAAAAAACAATCAAACGCTTAAAACAACTATCAGTGTAAACTATCCCATTCAGTTTTGATTATACTACTAACAATATTATCACTATACTAAGTAGAGTCTTGTACACGTTGTGACATGTACGAGACATTTGATTAAGTGTGGCATGTTAAGAATCAACCATTCGACCTACTACAAACGAACCGTGGAATGTGGACACTTATCTTTCTTGCCTGCTTTGAGCTTTCCTTCTCACGAGAGTTGCTTGAAGGGTATGATTAGAGGTAGGGATGAGGAAAAACCGAAAATTGAAACCGAACCGAAAACCACAAAAACCGTACGAAACCGCACCAAATAAAACCGCACCGATACTTTCGACAATTTTAAAACCGAATATAAACCGAACCGAACCGCAATAATATACATATTTATTTTATATATTTAAATTAAATATTTAAATCATATGTATTATAAATATGTAATTAGATATGTGATTTAAATTTTATACACCGCCTACTGGTGTTTGCCCACTCCTTAGTTAATTTATTTGGGCCAGTCCACCTATCTTCATCTCTCTCTGATTACCTTAATTTTATTTCATCTATTTGCTAGTGCTGTGCAGATGCCAGAGATCACCTTATTAGAATTTGGTCTGCACCACATATAAATATTTAGTCAGGAACTGAAGTGTTGGTGTGGAGTATTATGCAATATGCACTCTGAACATGCATTGATAATGCAAAAAAAGAGAATGTAGTCAGTAGTCGTAGAACTTACACTAGGATTAGTAAATTCTCAACCTTCACGGTTTGAAAACCGAACTGCATCATATAAAACCAAAACCGTTTATATTATAAACCGAACCGCATCAACAGTATTTGGTTTGGTTTCGATTTTGAATTTTAAAAACCGCACTTACGTGGTTTCGATTGCAGATTGAATACAAACCGCACCATACACATTCCTAATTAGGTGTGTTAAAGTAGGTCATCATAATTTTTTCATTTGTAGTCTATTCTCATGGTTTGGATCGTTACAAGTCGAAAGGTGTTTTACTAATTGGATATTTAAAATTTAATCTATTATTGTATATTAATGTAAATTAATTTAGTAGAGACTAAATTTAAATGAAATTATATTATGTCGATATATTTTATCAATGATCCAATTAATGTCGATTTTCAAATTTATTCTTAGACTCTCCTCCGATTAATTATGGGGCCGTTTGGGTGAGTTTAAAATAAGTGCTTCTTGCTTAAAATAAATAAGTGGAGTAGAAGTTAGAAGCAAGATAAGACTTATGAGTGATTAAAGTGTTTGGGAAATAAGTAGAAACCCTGAAACAAAAGCTAGTATTCCTAACTTTTTATAAGTGCTTCTTGACTTATTACACAAACGGTACGAATAAGTGCTCCTAACTTATAATCCAGAAGCTGGACTTATAAGTTCGAAACAAACACCCGCTATGATCTTTTTTATTGATACAGTGAAAAATATTTATTTGAAATTACTAATTAATTATTTCTTCTTTTTTTTTTTTCATGTATTTAATTATTGGTGAAAAATGAAAATCAATATTCATAAGCTGAAGCGTTCCATCATGTATATTCTTTGGTTTCAATGATGAACAATTTAATTTATTCACACTTATTAAGCTGAACAATTCTGTATGTGTAACAAAATGCTATAAAAAGTAGCGTTTTATTTTATTAATCCCAACAAAATGCTAGACGATATAACGTTAATAAATGATATTTAGTATTATTTTTTCGGTTCGTAGGACTATTTTTATGAATCATGTTATTGAGAACATTAATGATAGATATTGTGATAAGTAGGAATGTTTTGTCAGATAATTTTTGTGATCAGAAATGGTTTACAACTGGGCGTTGATGAGAATAACTAAATAATACTCCCTCCGTCATTTTTTAGTTGTCAAATTTGATTTTGTGCTGGTCAAATTGATCAAAGTTTGACTGAAATTTGTTGATATTTTATCAATTGATAAAATTAAAAAAAATATGTCACCGGAAATAACTTTTAATATACTTTAAAGTGTATTTTTCAGTTTTTATAAATAATGAAAATATAATTTATAATCTTTGATAAAAAATTAGTCAATTTGACTAACAAAAATGAAAATGTGACAACTAAAAAAGGACGTAGGGAGTAATAAATATTCCGTACTTAACATGTTAAACAAATAAATTAAATAATAATAATAATAA
Source organism: Daucus carota subsp. sativus (assembly GCF_001625215.2). Taxonomy (NCBI): domain Eukaryota; kingdom Viridiplantae; phylum Streptophyta; class Magnoliopsida; order Apiales; family Apiaceae; genus Daucus; species Daucus carota. The sequence continues at coordinate 42,616,454 of NC_030385.2, read as the reverse complement.
TAATAAATATTGAAATAAAAAACAGTCTCTCCACCGCGTGTTGCCTAAGCTGTACGCGGGGAACATATTCCTACATCTCAACTCGCCTTTCACGTTTTAAGACAAACTCCAACAAATTTACAAATCTAACACACACGCAGAGATAATTCGTTATTGATGGAGATTGATGAGAGCTCTACAGCTCCGAGAGACCGCAGAATCGACGCTCTAGGCGACCTACGCGTTCTGCCTGATGAAACCTTGTGCTCAATTCTGCTACTGCTCTCTCCTCGCGATGTCGCACGCTTGTCCTGCGTTAGCAGGTTTTGTCTCTCATTACACGCATCCATATGTTTTCATATTCAACTGTTGCATCATCATGACTTCAATTGAGTGTCGATATATATGTTAAGATTTAGCAGGTTTCACTATTAATTGTGTATATGTATGTTTCGGTATTATCGGTGTTGAGTAAGAAGTATAGAATTCGAAAGTAGAAATAGGGATTCGGATTGAAGTTAACCTAGGTCACTTGCGTAGATAAACTTAAGAGTTACTTTATGGATAAACTAAAGGATAAATTAGATGTTCTCATGTCTTGAATATTTTGATTGTGAGGTTTCTGGTATGTTAAATTCGGAGAAACGGTTATCGTTCCTCACATCATTGATATTATTGTCCAATTGATTGATCAGTAGTTCGTGATCCATGAAAAAGGAAGGTTCGGGATAAATGTGGGCAAGTTGGAGATGTTTTTCATGATCGAAACACGAAAATGAGTTTCTTGGCTTAAAAGAGCTAATGCAAAGTAACTCTGTGTTTCTGTACAAAGTGGTTATTCACCTCTAGAATAGTAAGATCAATAAACTACCAAGGGGGAGGGAAGGAAAATTTATGGGTGATCTAGGCTGAAGACCAATTAACTTTTTTTTAAGATTGCTTCCCTTGGACTTATTACTTGTTAGCAAAAGCATTATATTATAACTCAAGTTTATGCATGACTCTATACCATGTAGACACGTGTTCACCTAGAAGATACTTAATCAAATAATCTAAACTCATATTAAACTCTCAGTCTTTGCATTTATTTGGAAATGTAAATAACACAAACTGGACTTCAGAAATTATACTCAAAAGGTACACCATGTATTTTCGTGGGATATTTGCTCGCCAAAGAAGATCGAGGCGATATGATCAAGATTATCAATCTTGCTGCATGGTATATAATGAGCCATTGACAAGCTCTACCACAGATTGTAATAATGGTCCTACGTGTCTTTGGCAATATTAACACGAAGACCATGCCAAAGTCTTCCCAAATATCATAACATAGAGAACTCGAAAAAGAAGTGTATAAACCCAATTGTTTTGCTTTCTGCCCCATGGTCCTCTGGCAAGTACGACACTATGTGATTATACGAGCAAGATACCTCTTCAAATTAGGCCAAAATAACCTATCCGTAACAATAGCAATGGCCTTATTTTGTCCAAGTGATCAGTAACAGTAACTCTTTCATGGTATTCCTCTTGGCCTCATTAAGCTTTTTCAAAATATCAAAATAAAATTGTGCATTTTGTCATATATTAGGAAAAGAAATACAGCGGCGGTGCAAGGTCTGGGGCTAAAAATAATATAGAGTTTATAGTGTATTCATCTTTTTGATACTTTTACTCCTAGTGGGGGATAAAAACTAATTGTGGTAGACACTCATGTGTAATTATTTTGAATAATAAGTACATATGTGTAATGTTTTTTAAATTTGTAATTGATATTAAGAATAATTGTTGTGAAGAGCTTTATAATCGTTCAATATATATTTTGTATAAAGTAGTTGGTAATATACTAAATATGATAAGTATCTATATAGATGATTGATCACACATACATCGTTCGATATTAATTATTATTTGAACTATACAACTTTTACACTTTGTACTTAAACTATCAATCGTGCACTCTAAGTTCATTGCACTCTATGTACCTAAAGTATGCAAAAACAAAAATTTGCTCACTATCATTATTTTTGTACCATAGTTATGTACTTTTTGTACCTGGACTATCTGAAATTGAGCAAATTGTGTACTTGAAGTTTGCGAAATGATCGTGTAATTTTTTTTTGTTTAGTTATTTTATATTTGGCTGTATATGTATTAAATAGAATATGAAAAATTAAGTATTTAAGAACAATATAAAGCACGGAAAAATTACATAATTTTTTAACTTATAATGTAAGGCCCCTAGATGTATTATTTTGATGTTTTAACTTTTTTTAAAAACAATTATGTACATACACTATCCATGAAAATTGTTAGTATCCTAGGAAACCTCAATAAAGAATCTTTAAAAATTTATTAAATTAAAATAAATAAAGAACGAGCGTGATGGGATAACCCACTTATCCTCTTTCATCCTTTCGTCCCAACTTTATGGTTCGATTCTCACTCACCCTGAAATTTACAAGAACATATAAAGAATTTGTAAGCTTATAAACTTGCCTATTCAAAATATATAAAATTAATAAAGAACAAATATAATGTTTGGCTTTTGATTTTTTTAATCTAAATTCACACATAATATGAAATTGTTTTATGAATAATAAATTAAAGTTTTGTTTGGAATATAATTTTGTACAGGCATATAAAGTTTTTGTACCTAAAGTGCACAATTGAAGTCCGGGTAAGCAAATTAATAATATATATAAAGGCCGGTACAGAAAGTAAACAATTAATAGTTCAAGAATGCGAATTGCAGAAAGTGCATAGTTTACATACACGAAATGCACTCAAATATAACTATAATTTTTATTTCATGTTTTCGGCAATAAACTTTAGACCGTAAATTATAAACCGTAAATTATAAATTTTCGGCTATTGCCCCCATCTTGTGATGTATAATAGCTGATCAGTGGCCTTCCCATTATTTTGACATAATTCAAATAAACATAATAATCACATACACCTTTGGCACCATAAATAATCTTCAAAAGAAACCTGAAGACCGTAATCGTTCATTTAGGCAAAAAATGTCTTGCTAAATCTCTTAGAGCCATAGAGTAATATTTTTTCACAAAAGGATTTTTGTCAATAAGTCCTTTCCTCTCTAATATCAAATATTAAACCCCTAAACACTGCCCAAAATTGCATAACTACTTATTCATGTAACCATACAGGATTCAGTATTAGGTTATAGAAGTTACAAGTCAAATAGTTATATGGCCTGTTTAATAGTAACGTTCGTTTTTAGCGTTCAAATGTTTAAGCATGGTATTTAATAATTTATAACCAAGGTTTAACACTTGTATATGCCGAGCTTTGTACTCAGGTTTGCGAAGGTTGCATTCGTTTACCAAAAAGCAGTGTTATATTCATTAGCAGAAAATTAATAGCTTTTTAGTTATTTAATATAATGGCCACAAAAAATTTCCAACTCTCTATTTGTACCAACCGCAAATTTTTTATATCATATACGATTTTCTTGTCTTTGTACAACTGTCCTAGAAATTGGCAGTGTTTCTTTAGAGCCACAAAGTGTATGCACATAGGATGGGTAGTTTCATGCATTACATGTGGATATGAGTGTTGTAAATATTATCAAGTTAGGCACCCGAACGAACATTGAAACAAATGAGATTATTATTAGGATAGTAATAGTAATTCGTAAGGGTAAATATTTAGCAACTGAGGGCTTGATCCTTTCTCAAGTTGTTTTTGATACTATGTTTAAGGTGTATATGGTGAAAACTTTCACAGTTCGCCCATGATAGGGTATTCTAATAATGAATATCAACTATGTCGCGAATAGAAAATGACGTATAACTTTAAATACAGATGTAATTTGTGAGTTATTTCTTTCCAGCTTAATTGAAATGTGTGTATATAATGTAACATATGTGATGAATCACTAACTCCTTATTATTTATGAAATATGCAGTGTAATGTATATACTGTGCAATGAAGAACCACTATGGATGGCTCTTTGTTTGAACAACTTAAACCTTCAGCTTCAGTATAAAGGCTCCTGGAAGAAAACAACACTACATCAGTATGTTTTGAGCTCTTCTTATCTATATATGAGTTATTTTCTTCTAATTCATGGTTAAAATCTTATTGCTCTATTTTATAATATCAAGTATAACTGCATGAGTTTGATAAGACTGGTATTCCCCCTCTGTTTTTTTTTGCTTGGACTGCAGACTGCAATTGCTAAATGAGTACAAACCATGCAAAAAGGCCCTGCAGTTTGACGGTAACCGATCTTCTGCACGATCTCTCTATTAATTATATCATCAACCAAACAGTCCTAAAGTAAATTTTATATCAGGATTCAACTCTCTATACCTGTATAGAAGATTATACCGTTGCTATACCACATTGAATGGATTCTCTTTTGACAACGGAAATGTGGAAAGAAAGAGAGACCTCTCTCTAGAAGAGTTTCATCATGAGTATGACGCTAAGAAACCAGTATGTTGTTGAATTCAAGGGTTATCCATATTAACTGGAAGCAAGTACTTATAGAACAATAGTTTTCTTATTTGTAAATACACACACACACACACACACAAGTGTACAAATACAAACTAAAAATAAACTAAAAACTACAAACTAATCTCATTCTTTAGATCAATCTAATCTAATGGCTCCCATGGAATTCACCACACGGTTTTTCTAATGTGTGCCCATGGGCACACAATAAGCACAAAATGTGATAGTTTTTCTATGTTTTGATTGGCTTACACTCTTTTAATAATGATGGCCCCCCTGCATTCACACCAACCACACCAATGAAAACACACCAAATTTATGAGTTTCCGTGCTTAGCATGTGCCCATGGGCACACACTAGACAAACCCATATATATATATGTGTGTGTGTGTGTGTGTGTGTGTATGTATGTATTGGTAACATTGCAATAATTATTCTCATGTTTGCATATGTAAATTGTTCGTTAGTATACAATTCAATTTCGCTAAGTAAAAAGTCAAAAGCCCTTTTTAAGATAAAAGTAAAAAAGTTTCAGGTTTCTTGCTAGCATGACTAACGACAATGCTGTACTCATGTATCTAATACTAAGCTTTACACAAGGTTTTGATATCTGGACTGGCCAATACTTGGTCAGCAACACATGCATGGACACCGGATCGGCTTATGGTTGATTACGGGGACAAAGTGTTTAGAATTTCTCAGAGAAGTTCAAAGAAAGCAAGTATAAAATTTAGAGATTATATCTCCTACTCGCAGATCCAGCATGATGAGGATCCCCTCTATATATTTGATGACAAGGTGCTTGCCATTGTACTTTAGTGTATTTAGTGTAGTTTCTATGTGATGTATGCACATTCTAATTCTTCTTAGAACTCCAACTTACTGATTGCAGTTTGGGGAAGTTGCACCAGGTCTGCTGAAGGATTACAGCGTGCCTCATTTATTCCAGGAAGATTGGTTTGATGTATTAGAAAGAGACAAAAGGCCCCCTTTTCGATGGCTCATTATTGGGCCTGAGAGATCTGGTGCCTCTTGGCATGTTGATCCTGCTCTAACCAGTGCTTGGAATACTCTACTTTATGGTCGTAAAAGGTAACTTGGATTTGGATTTGAGAAATGATATACAGTGCACCTCAGCCCAATTACCTTTTAATGACCTTTTCCAATTTAATTTGATGCTTGTGAAACTGATAAATCGTCATCCTCGGATATTGTATTAAACAATGACTTCCAAGTGGTAGATTAAGTTTCAGATTTGGACTGGGGACTACAAGTATAACCGCCTATAATAGCTGGTCTCAGAATGAAATTAGGTTTAGGTATAGACATTTAGAAACAAAAACACATACAGTGACAGGTGGAAGTCCCCTCTCCCCCTATATAATAATCAAGGTTTAAATTGGTAATATGAAATGATTATTAGCAAGTATATATAGGACTCTTCGGAAGTGTCCAGCATTAGCATTGATATTCCAGAACCAGGGACTATAAATTAGACTTATAATAGTCTTTTAGTCAATAAATTTTACTCTTGATTCACATACATTGAACTTGAACATAATGTGCAATTTTCTAAAAAATAAAATCAGGCAACCCTCTAAAATTCAGAGTCATCTAAGCAAAATTTTGCAACTCTAATAATCTTGTAACGGCTACTCTATTTTGGAATCTAGGAACAGAAGTTGTGATTTTTTATATTTCATGATGATAGTTGGTGCACATTTATGCCTTGGTATCTAGGAATAGAAGTTGTGATTTTTTATATTTCATGATGATAGTTGGTGCACATTTATGCCACATGAACCTTAGCAAATAACAATCCAGTGACTTGACAACTTAACTAGAAACTAAAAAGAGAACGAAGGAGAATGACAGCAACCTAAACAAATAGACTGAGATAACTTACTTAATATACGGATATACATAACTTTCATTATGTGGGAATACAGCCTTTAACTTTAACATTTAATCTTTTCTGTAGCAGTTCAAACTATTTCAGAACAAAATCAGGTTTCACATTTTAATTTTGACTCAATAGGTGGGCACTCTATCCACCAGGAAGAGTACCATTAGGTGTCACAGTTCATGTAAATGAAGATGATGGTGATGTTAGTATTGATACTCCAACATCCTTGCAGGTATTTGACTAGCGAAGAAAGTTTGTCCAATTATTGTTGTTCTGGAGTTTATTTATTCCTTTTGGGGCGTTATTTGATATTATTTGTGTGTTTACAGTGGTGGCTCGATTTTTACCCACTTCTTGCCGATGAAGAAAAGCCGATAGAGTGTACTCAGTTACCTGGAGAAACCATATATGTTCCAAGTGGATGGTGGCACTGCGTGCTAAATTTGGAGACCACCGTTGCTGTTACTCAGAACTTTGTGAATTCTAAGAACTTTGAATTTGTTTGTCTGGACATGGCTCCTGGTTATCGACATAAAGGACTCTGTCGTGCAGGATTGCTTGCTCTTGAAGAAAACGCCTTGGAGGTTGTAAAAGAGAATGCTTTGCATGTTGAAGAAAGTATACTGCGTGATGTGAGACAAACAAGTAATGGGAAGAGAGCCAAAGTGTCGGAGTCTGGGAAGGAACCAAATAGTGAAATTGCTAGGCGTGGTGCCATCAATGTTCATGATGTGTGTAATTTAGAGTTTTCTTACGATATCAATTTCTTGGCTATGTTTTTAGACAAAGAGAGAGACCACTACAATGCTTTATGGAGCTCAGGTAACTCTATAGGACAACGAGAACTAAGAGAGTGGTTATGGACGCTTTGGGTTGGAAAACCAGGACATAGAGATTTGATTTGGAAGGTACAATTGCTCTTTCTTCATCAGTCTTCTTTTTATTATAATGATTAGTTAGTATCATGATGCTCCATGAAAGGAGCAAAGACTGCTACAGTAATTATTTTGAGATAGCTAAGATTAAACAGAAGAATGTAAATAAAGATTTATTAGAATGGCTCAGTATATAGAAAACATAGGTATTTAGTAATAATATCTTTTGATTATTGCTTTTGACAGAAAAATTTGTAGTTTACTAATCATCCTTTATATATCATTTTAACTAGATAATGCATTTTTAATCCCGGAACCAATATAAGTCAAATATAACTTTGTGTTATTTGTTTGATTTTGTCCAATAACGATAGGACAGATGTTGTAGTATGCATATAAAGTATTCTTACGTGCAATGTTTACAGTTAGCTTAGAACAGAAAACAACTTCAATTTCTAAACGAGTATTAAGTTTTAATGGCCAAGATATGTGGCACCTTTTCTGTGAAGACTTGCTCAATATAGGTTCAGCGGTTACAAAATCATCTAAATAATATCAAATCCAATCTTCTTGGCCTGCACCACCTACATCTGGAAATAGACACATTGTTATCTTGCGGGTGCAGTTGAAAATTAGTATCAGAAGTCTATAGCAGTTGAAAGCTAATGATTTGTTTGATTTCATATCCTGATGGACAGGGAGCCTGTCTTGCGTTGAATGCTGGTAAATGGTCTGCTTGCATGGGAGCAATTTGTTCCTTCCATGAATTGCAGTTTCCCTCAGATGATGAGAAACTTCCTGTTGGCACAGGCAGCAATCCCGTAAGTGAATTTAAGTTATGGTATTGGTTTTTGAATGTCATCTTTGCTTGTGTTCTGTACATATATTGAACATAATGATTCGTCCCTTCTAATCAACCTGCTATATTTTCATGTTCTATGCATAATCAGTTCTTCATTATTATTTTTTGCAAACGTGAAGGGATTCTAGACATTAAGTTTTCTTGCAAGTAAATCCATGTGCTGAAATGTAATGTGTAATTGCGTATGGGACTAGGCTAACCTCCTGGATCCAGTTCAATGGTCTTAGGGAACTACAAAACGCAACAATATAACGTTGAAGTCGTTAAAGGATAACTTTTTTTTTTTTTTTTGTAATGACGTAGGGTTTCTGCCACTTTTAATTAAGTAGTGACTAGCTGAGCAATTAAGCGAGAAGTGAAGTGAGGAGAAGGAGATGCGTTGTGGACTTAATTAGGCCAGGTGTCCTATATTTCCGAAGCAATCATTCCTGCCATATTGGCCAAGCGAGAGTCCAATACTCTGAGGTGATCAGTTACTCGTGACTATCGGAACAAGTGTCTTTTTGGTCCCATACTTATCAATTTGAAAAACAAACAATGAAGGACGCGCAAATATAAATTAGGTGACCTCAAGGTGTTAGGTTATGGGCTTACCAGAATCATATTATATTTTTTTTAACATCCCTCCTCACTTGAAGGATCACTAGGTGTTTCGTCCCTTTTTGGGCCTAGTGCCCGGTCAATTTTCAATTATTATGTGGGAATCTCGTCCCATTCTGGGCCCACCAACCATAGAGACTCGTCGAGTCCCTCCAAAACCATTGCTCTGATACCATGTTCTCTTAAAACCTGAAGCTGTTATGTTATGGGCTTACCAAGATCATATCATATGTTGCAATCACTCTCAATTCTGAACTCACATTTTCGTTAGTATAAAATAACGACCGAACCCCCTAGTTGCCCCTCTCTAGTTATATGATTGCTAAAATTCTGCTGCTATATACTGTTATTATTGCTATAGTTCATAATGTGTAATCTGTATCCCTAGGTTCAGTACACCCCCTTGACAACCAATGCTAACATTCTCAATAATCCTCTACAGCATTTAATTTGGTGACTTATCCGAGGCTTTAGATGTATTCTTGCCCTGTTTGTTCATTATGAGTTGTTACAGTAACGCCCTTATTATAAACTGGGGTCTCTGCCACTAGAAAGTCAACTGTCAGTCTTAGATCAGTGAGCTCAACTGGATAGATTGAGAAAATAAGCTTTTTTTAAGTTGTAGTTGGCTGTGATCACTATTACCCCCTTTTTACTGGATTAAATAGTGCTGCAGTCTCATCACTAATTTAATTTTTTTTGACAAAATCAATAAACGAAACTTAAAACCATTCTATTCTGCTGATCTAGTATGGTAAGATGATGTAAACATATATCAGTGGTGGTTTTATTTGGATGATTAAAAACGGATGGGCAACCCCACTCTATCGTGTGTTTTATCAACTAGTTCAATTTACCATGTTGCTTGTTACACCATTTCATCATGCCAAGGAGGAAGTTGTTTTATAACCGTGATGTGAACCAAATAAAGTTGGGGTGCCCCGAATGGCACAGAGAAGAGGATATAATGAGGGGTAATGAGGTATACGGAGAGTTTTTGGCTGACAAAAGTTTTTTTTTTTTTTTTTTGATAATTTGACAAAATGACTCTTTTTTAGTATAAGTATGGACACCGTTCAGTATTTCATACTAGATATCTATATTGTTTATTATGAGAGGACACCTAACTTTCTTGTTACCTTCTTACCTGACACTGTTTGTTAATAGGTCTACCTTGTGGCTGATAATGTAATTAAGATATATGTGGAAGATGGCTTAGAAGCTTCTCTTCATTCGATTGGCACTGAGGTATATAGTATAATTGATTATATGATTTTGATTTGTCCACTAGATTATTAATACTTTTCTAGAACCTCTAATGACTTTTACTTGTGTTGCAGCTCGAATTTTACAGTTTATTGTGCGAGTATGGATCCTCTTTGAAAAATCATATTCCTGATGTTCTGGCTAGCGGAATTGTCATCTTCGAAAGGGGATCTTATAAGGTTAAGCCGTGGAATGGTAAAGGCCTTCCAGATATAATGGATGAATGCGATTTGAATCTTGATAATATATCTAGAGATGTTGATTTTCCGTTTGGCATATGGAGCAAAAAACAATTTGAATATAGAAACGCCGGAACAAGCGAGCCGAGTCATTTTCGTGGACACCCAAGTGTATGGCCGTATATTGTCACAAAAAGATGTAAAGGGAAGCTATTGTCTGAGCTGTAAGTTTCAATATTTTTATTATTATTTTTTTTTTTTGAATATAGTAAGTTTCAATATTTATAACTGCAATGCTTAAAGTATTTTGACATAGAATCTAAAGTATTTGTGTACTATTTCTACTAAATATTTTCAGAGCGGATCGAATCTTATGGGAAGACACCGTAAATCTGGCATCATTTTTGGGAGAACAGCTGCGTAACCTTCATCTTATGCCCTTTCCACCTCTATGTGATTTGTTCATCAGGGAAAATAATGAATATAAAAAAGATGCCCATTATAATAGTATTTTCAAGAGTGAGACTGACGGAGGTAGCATACCAGCAGAATGGAAAGTTTTTCTTGGAACCCTCAACAAAAAGAGAAAGGATGTTGTTAGCCGCTTGTTTAATTGGTATATACTAACAAAAATTCCACGTGTCTATAATTATTGCTATTGATTTTTTTACTGGAGAGTTCAGAACTTATAGATATTCTCGGGTGATAACTGATGAATGAAGAGAAGTAAACTAATCTTTGAAAGCACATATACATGTCACACAACCTTCATATACTTTTATAGCTGCCGATTTCTTATACTCACGTCAAATAGATTTCAAGCAGCTTAATTTTGTTAGTTTAGCTTCTTTCAGTTATTTTGTGTTCCTAATGGGAGCTGATGACATTGTTCTAGAGTGAGTTGGTGAATTTCCGTTTGTAGTTCAATTGAAAGATTCATATATCAGCTTAATGATTTTTGGTTCTATCCTTGTTCTACGTTGAAAGCAGGAACTTAATAAACCTTTTGTGCACTTTCTTTGTCAGATATCTTATATGTTTCGATGTTTGTGAATGTCTGCAAGGAATGTGGAGAAATGCTTTTGAGCATCAATCTCTATTGCATTTGACAAAAGAAGCATTGTATGTTTACTAACATCTTAAAATGTGAGATTCTGTAGGGGTGATCCTATTCCCAAGCTTTTGATAGAACGAGTCCAAGAATACATTCCTGAAGATTTTGAGAACATCCTCAATATCTTTCAGGTAAAGTCCTGTTTATTTCTTTGTTCAATCTTGTTTCTTTTGCACTGATAATGATAAGATTAGCACAGTTTGTTTATTCTTCTCTGTTTCTAATGACGAGCTTTTGAACTGTTAATGATAAGATAAGCACTTTCACGTGCCAAGACATATTCAAGTTTCATAGAATCTGATCTGTTATGCTATAGTGTGGCAAAGGAGTGCCAGAAGTGTGCAGAACTTGTACCTGGATACATGCAGATATAATGGATGACAATATCATCATGGAACCATCTTCTGTTGGTTCTGGCTCAGGTGACACAACTTCTGGTGGTTTGGGTACGACTTATAGTAAAGGAGAACTGAACTTGTGGCGTCCTAGCCATATTCTTGATTTTGGTAATATGTCAGTAGGTGGGTACTGCTAGCTTATTCCTTGTGTTTTAGTATTTTCATATTCTCTGTTCACTATCAAGTTATATGTCAAACTTTACTATTTTAGCAAATCTAGTACAATCAACTGTCAAATGGCTAATTATCTCACTTCTTTTAATTAGAAAATACACGTGTGAAGGTACAGGGTCTGGTATTATTTCTTTTTAACACATATAATATTGTTAGGAATGGGGTAGTAGAATCTGTCCTAGTAGTGTTCTTAGTAGAGTGGGTAATGTAATCTCTTGGGAGTTAGTTAAATAATTGGCTACTATAAGTAGTCTTGTAATGCTCTACTTTTTAGTATGTTGAATTTGAATGTCAGAAGATGGAATTTCTTTCCAGCACTTTTTCTTTCTCTAGCCCAAACTGAATTCTTTCTCTAAAATATATCTTTCTATGCAGTTTATGCGCTCTTCTACATTTCTTGTCTAATCTTCTCTATTTCTGCATCTGAGTACTTAAATCTATTGTAAATCTCCTGTATTATATATATAAAAAATATTGTCGAAATGAAATGCTTATTACATATTTGAGATGTTTTTAAGATACTATTGGCAACAAAGTCCAATATCATAGATAATGCCTTTAATTATTTTATTATTGCACTTTTTCGTAAAAATTGCAGATCCACTTTGATAATTAGTGACAACCTTGTGGAGATATAGGACCTCTGTTTAGTCCCTTTTGAATGGTTTCTTCCATTATATATTAAGATTAAATGGGAGGATATACACTCATGTTATGTATAACGTTTAGAACAATGCTAGGACCAAGTGGTTAAATGTGAGGAATTTTGACTATGCTTTTAGCAATGTCTATACTGCTTATTAATTTTTACTGTTGAATTCTAAATGTTCTTCTTGCCAGGAATTGTTGTAAATCAGTGATTACCCGTTTCTATGTAGCATTATAGTAAACATGGTGCATGTCAATGAACTGATTTGGAGTGAACACTATAAATTTCAGAGTTACTTAAGTATCATATAGCTTCCACATAAAATAGAATGAAAACATGATACTCTTATTATAAGAAGTTATCTGGTTTTTTGTTCTCTGTACCTGTTACTGAAGAAATGTTTATATTTTGCTTTTGCAGGCGACCCAATATGCGATCTGATTCCCTTATACCTTGATGTTTTTAAAGGAGATTCACGTCTTTTAAAGAAATTTCTGGAAAGCTACCAGCTTCCCTTAATGAGTGATGCAGGACAAAAGGAATTATTGAATCAAGACAGCAAGTTTTACAGGACCTCATACCTAGCCATGTGAGTTTGAATCTGATTATGTTTTATTCTTGAATTCTTTTGTGTTGGGTAGTGATCTGGAATGTTTTTAAATGAAGTTAAAGTTAGCCCAGTTAAAATTAAAGTATCTCTAGCTCTTGTTATTAAGTTGTTTACTAGTTGTGAGTGGCTAGCCACTGAAGACTTTGCTGCCCGGTGAAAGACAAGCCGATCAACTAAAGTTTTCGGTCATCGATTGATGCGAGAAAGCTAAAGGCAGGAAAGAATCCAAATTTACGTTTTTGAGAGGCCACTATTATTTTTTTTTTATCTTTTCATCTCCTTCTTCCCTTATTGTTGACTAAAATTAAAAAATATGAACATGATTTTGTATATTCAACAACATAAAGATGATTTCTTACCAAAAATCAAACGTAAAACTCACCTCTAAAGTTGTTACCATGACTCGTTCATTTGCCTCAAGTACCCGTGCCGGACACTCGTTACCCAGACATGGGTATGGACACCATGTCACTTATATAATGCCAACTACAAAAATTTCAAAATATTGCTTATTTCGACACATGGACATGTGTCCATGTTGGACACTTTTAGTTGAGTCCGGTTAACATAGTTTATACATAATTTATAAAAGATGTTGCAATTAGGCAGTGTCTTCTTTTTGCTCATTCACCTTTTTTACCTTATTGTTGTTGGCTTGTTGCATCCTAATTTTAACCTTAGGTGGTCTTTTGCCTATGACTATCGAAATTGAAGCATCATAGAGATATAGCTTATACTTGTACATGACTACTGAATTTAGGTAATTGAACTTAATCATCAACTCATATATACTTTTAGTTACACTCTCCCTTCCAACCCAAAATACAGATGAGTGTCCCAGAAATGTTGCTCGGACGTGCAGTTTCCTTTTATATACATGCATATATGTGTTATAACATACTTCTGTGCCCTTATATGACAATCACAAACTCAACCTCTACATTTCGCAAAAGACAATAAAGGGATTTATAATGAATGCGGTTAATCAGAAATCAGAACTCAACTCCATTTGTAAGTTGCAATTGTGTGGATGAAGTTTCACTTTCAAATTTTTGTGAAATTTTTCTTTGAACTTGATTTTTACTTGGTCATATCAACGTTGAAGGCCAATATTATTTCTTTTTCCGGAAAACAAATCTTTGTCCCCTGTCGACTAAGTAATGTGCACATTCTTACTATTCCTGGGATCATTTCATACCATGATATCATGTTTAAAAGAACCATCATTAAATGTTTTAGTTCATTTATTCCCTCCTTTAAGTGAATTAGTTTTCCCTTAAAGATCCAAGTAGAAACCAGACAGTCCTTTTGTGTTATGTTGAAGCCTTATGTATGTGTGCAATTCAATCCTATAATAACAAAGGTTTTTTTAAAGCATCCATGTAAAAGGTTAAAGAATTAAGAGTATGCACTGTATTCGGCTCATTTTTGATTTTGTGTCAGGGCCTTAATACTATTGCATCATGATTTGGTATGATCACTGATTTAGAGTTTGTGGAGATTTTATTTGTCATCCTTAAAATACATGATTCTCCTTTTCCTTTGACCTGTAATATCAATGATCGTCACATATCAAATAGTATCATGGAACTAAGTTAATTCTGATTCACACTCATGCCTACTAAATTAAGTACTTTGGTGAATACAGGTGCTATTGTATATTGCATGATGACAACATCTTAGGTGCTATATTCAGCATATGGAAAGAGTTGAGGATGTCACAATCATGGGAGGATGTCGAGGAAGCAGTGTGGGGGGAACTAAATAACTATACGGGTTTAACTTAATACAACTCATGTACACATGTACACGTGAATCTAATGACAATACAAATATCTGATCTTTAAAATGCTTCTTTAAAATGCTTCTGTACACAGTCTATTAGTCTTCTTGGCCTATTCTGCTATTGTATTATGTAGCATTGTCTTGAGAGGCTGCATGAGATGATAAAAAAAAACAATGTACCTTTGATACAACAGGATGTAAATTATGTCAAAGTTCTCATACACTAGTGGAACACAAGGCTTGTGTTTAATAAGGTCAGTGGAATTTGTTGATTTAGCCTCGTTTTTGCACTCATGGTTTTTGTTAATAGGATGGCCAGATATCTCAAATTTTGTCTTAATTTTTCTTTTTCCCAAATTCAAAATTTTAATTCACTTTGTTTGTCAAAAATCATTTTTTATGAAATTAGTATTTGATGTTTCTGATAACCACTAAATATAATTTTTTTTAATTGTAATCTTTGTTTTAACTGTGTGGGAAGATGACTTTCCCTTTTTAAGAATGAGAAAATATTTTTCAAAATGAATTGTCTATTATTGTTTTTGATATTTTTTGAAACAAATATCTCATGAGAATATTTTGTTTAAAGAAAAAGTTTTCAAAATATATTAAGTAATTTTTTTTCAAATCCCTAGTACAGGTGAAATCTTGGATTTCCTCCTTAAAATGCCATAATTTATACCACCCCATTATTGTAGAATTTAGGAGTGCATTCAATTAATTGTTAAAAATTAACTGTTCTTTTATGAATATAATAGATCATGACTAATATTAAATTTAAGTTAATTTCATGAAAAGTTTTTAGAATATAATCGCAATTTATTTAAAATCTCATGAATGGAGTGAAGATATATATATACAAACAATATAAAAGATATTAAAAAATATCTAAATCATTCATTGTATCAAAAATATTCATCTTAATTTTGAAAATCATGATTTGATTTTGATAGATTATAAATGATATTAGTTGACTGTCATTATATTTTTAAAATAATTTAGAATGCCATTGATTTAAAGATAATTTCAAAGGATAATTCATATATCTTCGAATATCATCAAATTTTGAAGTTTGTAAAAAAATCTAATTAATTATTGTCGTCAACTTTTTCGAAGATAATTTAATATCTTAATTAAATATTCGGTCTTTCTAATGTGTGCCAAGGGGCACCAACTTTCATGAAAATGACTTGTTTTGATTGGTCGAATTGATGTGAATGCAGAGTAGCCATTTACATTTATTATTCATCTACCAATCAAAAGCTAGAATTCTCATCGGAGTTAGTGAATATTGTGTGCCTTGAGCACACCATAGAAAATCCGTTAAATATTATATGATTTTAATATTTTTACCTGAGTATTATCCCTCATTAGACTGGACAATGGTTTTGATCAAATATCTTATCCATATACATTGACACAAATTCTCATGATTCTTTCTTCTCATATTTAAGGTTTAAGTAGAGGACTGGTGACTTGAACGTAGAGCACCTGAAAACAGGGGTTAGACTCTAATATCCTCATCATATATAATTACTTGGATGTTTACAGGAGAAAAGTTTATATTTTTTATATTATATGTCCGATAACAATGTACTCGTTAAGATTCTTATTAGTGAAAAATTTAAAATAATTTTTTAAAATGTAATCAATATATAAATGTGTGCTTAATTAAAAGAAAAGTATAATTTTAAATATATTAGTAATCATATATATGACCAAGATAAATTAACTTGTAATAATAATTAAACTTATGATAAAGAATTAAACATATTAAGATGACTGAGCTTATGACTTAACGTGGCTTATGACTTAACGTGACTTATGACTTATCTGATAAGCTGGCAGCTTAAAATGTATGTTGGGTAATTTTGACTTATGAATGATTTATGAGTTATCAAAAATCAAAAATATAATAATAAAAATAAAAGTGATTTATGAGTAACTTATTATGATTTAGGAGAAATTTTTATCAAGAAAAAAGTTCAAAACAATTTAGCCACTGAAAAAGTACCTCAAACTAACTTCTGGCTTAAAGCCAGTTTCTGGCTTATTTTTGACTTTAAGCTGGCTTTTGACTTTTACACAAACAGACATTTTTCAGCTTAAAGCCAGAGATGACTTAAAGCCCGAGCTTTAAGCCCAGGCCTTCACATGTAAAAAATGTCAATATCTATTTATTATGTTTTAAAATTATTTTTGAACACATACAACGATTAAAAAACATGAAAAAAAACATATATTTATATTTAGATACTAAAAAAATTATTTTAAAATTTACGGTTCTGCAGAACTTTATGGTTCTCTGATTCTATTGTAAGGACCGAGTGTTTGTTGAGCGCCCCTTTAATATATTTCTAATGATATATTCAAATGAACTTTGCTCACAAAACTTTTAATATGCCCTCCCTGATATATGTCATTAATGTGTTTGAGAAAAAAGTAAAATCATAAAATAAAAGTTAGAAATTGTAGTTTTTTTATAATTAATGCTTCTTGATTTTTTACAGAATAAATGCTAATTGATGTGGTGGTTTTTAATTGGTGTTGTTGATGTAAATATATGAGTCCATTCCAATTAAAAGCCACCACGTGTCATTGTATAGGTGCACAAACATTTTCCTATGCAGGTTCTCTTTTCAAAGAAGATAATATCTTTAGATATAATAAATTATTGAATATTGTATAACATTTTTATTATAAATTATACTTTTTATATATGCTTTTTCCACCTTTTTGAAAGATACTTGATTTTAAGTAGATATTATTCATTGAACAAGTAGTTTGACCAAGATATTTAGTAAAAGAATTTGAATTCTGACAATTCCATTTTCAACTAAAAAGTTATAACCAATTGCAACGATACTAGATTATTACAGATTATTGTAGATTATTATTGATATCATATCAAATTAATAGATATCTTTTTTGAATATCATTTCCCCCCAAATATCTTATATGAATATTATTGAAATAGTTACAATTTTGCATGTACGCCGCGTCCTATATAAATGATTGTTCACCTTGTTATCTCCTCACACTCACAAGTATTCTCCTTCTAATACACTATCCCTCGTTGTGTGTGTCATGGAAGCCAAAAACTTGAAAAACTCTTCATCCTCTCGATCCCCTGCCCGGAAAGAAACCCGAGCTGACCAAGGACCAAAAAGGTATGCTTGTCGTTACTGTCCCCTGACCTTCTCCACGGCCATGGCGCTGGGGGGACATCAGAATGGGCACAAGAGTGTCAGGGCTTCAACCAAGAAGCCTGAAACTCCTGTGCCTCCGCCCCAACCCTGTGGATTTTGTGATCAGTGGAGAAACTTGGCTCTGGACCAAATGACAAACAATTTCAGGCCCAGAGAACCACACCAGCTTGCTGTGCCCTCTCCTCCCATGCGTCTCCGAAACTTCCTTGGAGGCTCTTCTGCTGAAGAAACAACTCCAGATGCAAGTGCGGGAAGGGTCAATGTCATCAATGTGGAAGATGATGAAGATGATGTGCCGGAGCTTGATTTGGATCTTAAGCTTTAGATTGGGAGATGTTAAGCTCTGGTTTACAATAGCTTAATTGATAAATTTCTGGATGCATGTTTTCTTTTGTTGCTTTTGAGTTTTATGTAAGACCTGGTTGGTTTACTTACAAACTTTCAGTTCTTAGACTGGTTTTGAGTTTTATGTAAGGGCAGGATTTATGGTGCCCAATTTTTATGATATGTTACCATTGAACTTTCACATGAATTGATGCTTTATTATAATGTTCCATGTGATTTTTTTTATATTATTATATTTATATAATTCAATTTGATCGTAAACGGTATTGATAATGGATTAATAATATAAAGAAAGCATAGATGAAGTTTTAATACTTTTTTGAATGACAAATAAATATCATACACGTCTGCTTATTGAATGACAAATAAATATCATACACGTCTTATTTTAAGATGATTTCAAATTAGGGTCGGCGCTATACCAATAACAGATTTGGGTGAAAAGTCTGATAACGGATTTTGGTGGAAAAAGTCTGTTTTTGATATAGCGCCGACCCTATCTTGACCCACAAAATCACTTTTTGACGCCGGCCCTATTTTAACTATTTTATAATATGATACATGATATGTCATACATTAATTCTATTCTGTATAAAAACATTTTAACTATTTTATGAGATAACAACATACATCATACTTTAACATATAATATATTTTAAAATTAGAGTCTATACTCTATAGTTATAAAATTATAACAAGTTAGATGAAATCTTCCGGAGGATATGAAAGAGTACAGCACACAAAAAGGAGTTTATAAACACCTATTCTGCACAGAAACCAGCATCCAGTGAAATTCAAGAGGACATAAGATTGATATTTCATTATGTCAATCCATGAAAATAGTTTTTTTTTGTTTTTTTTTTTTACAATTCATGAAAATAGTTGTGTTGCCATCTACATTTGTTTGGTTCAACAATTATTATACACAATAATAAAATTACTATGTGGTTTCATTATTTGGTTCAACTATTATTACTATGTGGCTTTATTATTTTTACTCAAGTTAATGGAGTATGTATAAAAAGAATATTTCCATTTATTCTATTAATTATAATTAATAATATTTTCATACGTACACACACATTAAGATATATGTTTGTATTAATAAAAATTATATTTACTAATTTAATTTTAAATATCAAATGTTAGACTTTTAAAAAGCTGTTAGAGCAATAATTGATTATATTAATACAAATATTTGGATAATATAATCTCTTTTCTTAAATGAATATTATTGGTGACATATGTCATACACATTTTCAAAATTATTATTACCATTACCTGTATCATTTTCAAAATTTCTAATAAAATAACGGTCATACATAACTTAATACATTATGTGTCAAAACAACAATTATGGGACAACATAAGTTAATTCGCACAAACATAGTACTTCCTCGGTCTCACATTTTACATGTTAAAAAAATCACATCGAAATATAGTTAATTATTATAAAATTTATATGAAATAAAAATTTAGAATCTAAATTTTTACTTGATATAAGAATTGAATTTTTTTTTATTGAGGATAAGATATACGTGTCAAAAAATCAAATATCAATTAAAATGAGATAGAGAGAGTATTAATTTCTTATGACAACGTTATATGTATTTTTGTGATAAATTTATTGACCTTCTCATAAAGAGTATTGAATATTCCGTTATATTCAAAATTCACTTTGAGCATTTTATGTGAATAAATAAAATCAATGATTTTATAAAAAAAATCTATATGATTTTATTTCTTCTAATATTATTATATTATTAAAATTCTGGTATAACAAATGTCTATTAAGTATTTTTTTTTAAACTTGATGTTTAATTTGTTATTAGATATTTTCTCCGTCCGTCTCATTTTATGATAGTTTATTTTTTGCATTAATTTTTTGACATGTATTTCAAGAGGCATACATAATATTGACATTTTCATTTTTGTATAAAAATCTTAACATTAAATTTTTATTAAGATGAAATAATGTCAAAATAATTTATCAAACTATTCCAGATGAGAGTATTAAAATACGTCACAAACTCTGTCCTTCAACACAAATAATTGAGGGGGACGAGAGAATATTTAATTTGTGGGACAATTATATTAACGAAGATATTAAGCATAATAATTTGATATCCTAAAGATTTCAATTTAAACGAAAAAGTTTTTAACAAGTGGAATAAAAATCATTATGATATCTCAATAAATTAAAAAATCTTGAAAAGATAATTATATGATTAATGCTCCAAATTGGATATGCCATTTTGCATGTACCCACGTCCTATATAAACAATGGTGCACCAAGCTATTTCCTCACAAGTTTTTTTCAACTCTAATACACTACTATTCACTTTGTGCATCATGGGTTCTAAAAATTTGAAACGCTCTGCATCCTCTCAATCTCCTCCTGTCACAAAACAATCCCTAGCTATCACCCCTGTACCGCCACCTCAAGAACCAACAAAGGCTTATGCTTGTGATTTCTGTCCCATGACCTTCTCCTCATCTATGGCACTAAGGGGACATCAGAATAGGCATAAGAAACCCAGGGCTTCAACCAAGAAGGCAGAAACTGATCCTGTGCCTGAGCACTGTGTATTTTGTGCTCACTGGAAACTCATGGCTCTAAAAATGGCTTATCGAGACTTTCTTGGAGTTGGAGTCCCTTCTGCCCAGGAAACAGCTGATCCAGAAGCAAGTGGAGGGATGGGGATTGTCATCAATTTGGAAGATGATGAAGATGAGGCACCCGAGCTTGATTTAGAGCTTAAGCTTTAGATTGGGAGATCCTGAGCTCTGGTTTACAATAGCTTGATTAATAAAATTGCTGGATGCATGTTTTCTTTTGTTGCAAACTTTCAATTGTTCTGTTGTTTTTGAGTTTCATGAAAATGTAAGACTTGGCTGGGCAAGATTTGCGGAGCCCAATTTTTATGACATGTTATTGTCAACTTTTGGATGAAATTTTTTTCATCAATATATGAATTTTTCATATTATTGCACTGTTATCTATCTCAAATTTTATTGTCACATTATCATTAACCTGATTTGAATCAATAATTTTTCTTATTAGAATCACAAAATTTTTAATTTTATACTATAACTAAAAATCTCTTTTGGACATTAGTATAGTTATAAATAATTTTTATTCTAAAACTTATTTTTGAAAAGGATTCATTCTACTTTAGTATATAAAAATATGACATGGATGATTGAGAAATCAAGCATGATAAAAAGTAAGAGTAAACTTAAAATTTTAAATTATATTTTCTTATTCAAGCATCTAGCAAGAAACTTAAGAGTTTTACTTTAATATTTTTATCAATAAAAAATTAAATTCAAATCTAAAACACTGAATAAAAAATAATACATGAAATTTATTCAATTCCTCTTTCGCCTGATTAAATATATACTTTCTCCCACACAAATTTATTAATATATATAATATGTCATAGTCAAAAGAAATTGACTGTTATTGTAATATTTTTATCGATACAAAAATAAATTCAAATTAAAATCTAAAACACTGAATTAAAATGTACGGTTTCTATGTAATTCCTCTTTCATCTAGATTAAATATCAAAAGATCTCACACACAAATTTATTAAAATATATCAGTAGTAAGAAAAAGGTCATTGTAATTGTACAAATTTTTTATAATTATACCATTTTTACATTATTTTTTGCATAGACTATCTTTTACATTACTTGAAGATGGGATTGAAGATGTATCAAAACTAGCATATGAATATATCCAACATGTCATCTAAAATTACCTGTGTTAGAATCTCTTATAAATAAATTCTAAAATTACAATCAACCTTAATTGTACCTAAAAATATTATAAACAACACTTGATGATTGACACTACACTGTACAGTACTCAAAATTAACACTAAAAATTACTATATTTACATTTAAAATTAGGCTAGGCTCTAAATTCTTAGGGCCAGAGCTATACCATTTCTTAACAAAATCTAGGGCTAATTATAACGTTTAAAGTTAGGGTCAGAGCTACATTTAAAAATACTGCCAAATCCCGCGCTAATAACATTTAAGATTAGGGCTCGAACTACTTAACAATACTGCAGATAACACTTAAAATTAGAGACGGCGTTATACTTAAACACATTGCACAGACTGCGGTTAACATTTAAGATCGAGATCAGCCCTATATTTAACTATACAATAAATAATAGGATTTAACATTAGGGTCCGCGTTATCTATACTATAATAACTATAATTTGTCGTCGTACAAAATTTTAGTTTGATCATTTGGTGATTCACTTTATAACTAAAAGTCTGCTGCATATAGTTCTCATAGTCTTAAATCTCTTGATATACTATAAGATAAAAACTCCACTTTTATTCTTTTAAATATAATTTATAATTAGTTAATAAATAAAAAAAATAAATTTACTATCATTAATTATTACTATTATATAATAACTATTAATAGATGCATAACTTATAAATACATTTGTTCTAATATTTTCAACTCCAAAATAATAATATTTTTTAATAAACATAAAAAATTAAAATATAATTTATAATTAATTAAAAAAGGAAAAAACTATATACTCCGCGTGCCTCACACAGGTTCAAGGTTATACACAAAATGTTCATTATTTTTTTAAAATATAATTTATAATTAGTTAAAAAAAAGAAATAAGACTAATATCAATAACATATAGAAATTAAAACTACCATTAATAACATAAATTAATATTAAAAAATACTTATAAATATATATATGTATATATAACTTATAAAGACAAACGAATAGTCATATGAAAATTTGTATAAATAAACGTGAATGTTTTCTACTCCAAAACAAAACCTTATCAGATATTAATAATAGAAAATATAAAAAAATATTGCAAAAGCTCAATTTTAAAGTATAATTTAATAAAATTTCAATTTATTAATACTAAAACACTAATAAAATGATGTTAAAATTTAAATTATATATAATAAATTTAAGATTATATAGTCGCCCGTGCTTTGGACGGGTTTAAGGCTAGTAATTAAAAATACGGTAGTTTACACTTAAGAATTAGAGATAATGATACCTCTACATACTTAAAATTACGATAAATAGTATTTAGAATTATGGATTAAAATACATAATAAATAACACTTAAAATTAAAATGGGTCTACACCGTAAAATGATAGCACTTATATTATAAACAAAATATAAATATTGTTAAAATTATTTTGTATGGTGGACATGTCATACATTAATAAACATCTGACATGATTAAATTTGAGCTAAAGTTTTTTTAAAAAAACTAAGGTCGCAAGACCATGATCCACAAAAAAGACTTATTTTTGAACCTTTTTAGCATGACCGGCCTTCTCTCACCTCAGGGATGTAAAGTAATTTCCATGACTTATGATTAAAAACAAGACACAAGTCAGGAATTGACATGATGTAATTTTTTAAAACAACTTATTTTATTATTTTATATTTGTTTAATAAATAAATTTATCACTCAAATAAACAGTCAATCAATATTATTGTGTTATTATATTTTTATTTTCAAGTGTATCAAGCACACAAAATAGAAGTATTTAGTCTAAAATTGGATAAAGTATAATCTAGTTCTTAATTTTAATTTTTTTATTATATAATATTTGTAAATATCCATGACGAGCGGATTATGTTTAACAACATAATCATTATTATTAATCAAATGGTCGAACAATTACTTTCATAAATGACGTTTCTGCAATATAACTCATAATCAAAACAATCATCTTTATGACTGTTAAAGTTGAAAAATGTTAATGATTAATTAATAATTATATTTAAAAATTTTTATATATGATAAATTATATATATATATATATGAATAAACAAAAAGATTATTTAACGAATAAACTAAAAACTTATGACTAATACTCCAATACTTAGAGTATAAATGTGGAGTACTCCATAAAACCTAACTTAGTATGTTTAATATCTCATTAGTCATTTATAATATAAAATTATGAAAACGGTGAATTTAAGTTCACACCTATCATTTTACGGAGGAATATTCAATTGAGATTTTTTAAGATTTTTTTAATTCTTAAATGTTGATGCATTCAATTCGAATTTTAATAATTGTATTAGAATCTTGGATATTAAATCAAGATTTTTAATTATCATACAACATATTACAATATTCAATCGGGATTTTAAATTATATTTTAAAAAATTTGATAGTATTCAATTAATATTATTTAAATTTCATTAAAATATGATGATATTTAAAAATTGATGACTGTTTTCACTTTATAAAATGAGAAATTTCATCATTTACCAGATTTTGATGAATTGTGGAATGATATGTTATTCCAAATTCACTAACTCCACCAAATCACTTACGATTCTTATAATTCACAAAATATTATCAAATCCATTAAATGGGTGCATTCAATTTGAATTTCAATAGATTAATAATAATTTATCAATATTAATGGATTATAAATACTTTGATATTTTGCTGAATTTGAGATAAAATATCATTAAATTTATATAATACATCGAATGATATGAGAAAATCCATCATAATATTAGCTCCCAAAAAATCCTTCAATTTTTCAATACTATAATATTTCAGTGGATTTCAAAATAAGTCTAATTGAATAGCACCGTATTTTTAAATATAATTCAAAATCATGATCGCCTATCATCAAATTTTTT
Source organism: Daucus carota subsp. sativus (assembly GCF_001625215.2). Taxonomy (NCBI): domain Eukaryota; kingdom Viridiplantae; phylum Streptophyta; class Magnoliopsida; order Apiales; family Apiaceae; genus Daucus; species Daucus carota. The sequence goes on along the minus strand of NC_030385.2, from coordinate 42,591,334 downwards.
TAAAATAATGTAAAATCTTAATTGAATTTATATCAAAATACTAATACATTTTTAAATTCGGAATTAAAGAAATAAGTATCTAATACACCTACTTATATCATCACTACAAATAACAAGTAATTATACTAAATTTAATCAAATGGGATGCAAAGCAGGAGCCAAGCAGTACTGCTCCGATGATGTCATCAAAGCCTATCATGTTATCAGTAAACAATAATACTGGATATCTTGTTCATATGAAACTTGTCATATTATTATAAACAAATGATGACGTCATATATTATATGAGAGTTGCTAGACATATAAAATATATCATGCTTAAATATTTTTTTCCCTAACTTTAGTAATAAAAAATGTTAAGAATTATGTTGATATTATATTTTTATTAAGGTCCATAGCTATTACTATATTCAAATTTTTAACAAGTGGAATAGAAATCATTATGATATCTCACTAAATTAAAAAATCTTGAAAAGATAATTATATGATAAATGCTCCAAATTGGATATGCCATTTTGCATGTACCCACGTCCTATATAAACAGTGGTGCACCAAGCTATTTCCTCACAAGTTTTTTTCAACTCTAATACACTATTATTCACTTTGTGTATCATGGGCTCTCAAAAATTGAAACGCTCTGCATCCTCTCAATCTCCTCCTGTCACAAAACAATCCCTGGCTATCAGCCCTGTACCGCCACCTCTAGAACCAACAAAGACTTATGCTTGTGATTTCTGTCCCATGACCTTCTCCTCATCTATGGCACTAAGGGGACATCAGATCGCATAAGAACCCCAGGGCTTCAACCAAGAAGGCAGAAACTGATCCTGTGCCTGAGCACTGTGTATTTTGTGCTCACTGGAAACTCACGGCTCTAAAAATGGCTTATCAAGACTTCCTTGGAGTTGGTGTCGCTTCTGCCCAGGAAACAGCTGATCCAGAAGCAAGTGGAGGGATGGGGATTGTCATCAATTTGGAAGATGATGAAGATGAGGCACCCGAGCTTGATTTAGAGCTTAAGCTTTAGATTGGGAGATCTTGAGCTCTGGTTTACAATAGCTTGATTAATAAAATTGCTGGATGCATGTTTTCTTTTGTTGCAAACTTTCAATTGTTCTGTTGTTTTTGAATTTCATGAAAATGTAAGACTTGGCTGGGCAAGATTTGCGGAGCCAATTTTTATGACATGTTATTGTCAATTTTTGGATGAAATTTTTTTTCTATCAATATATGAATTTTTCATATTATATATAGTACTGTTATCTATCTCAAATTTTATTGTCACATTATTATTAACATGATTTCAATCAATCATTTTTCTTATTAAAATCACAAAATTTTTAATTTTATACTATAATTAACTAAAAATCTCTTTTAGACATTAGTATAGTCATAAATAATTTTTATTCTAAAACTTATTTTTGAAAAGGATTCATTCTACTTTAGTATATAAAAATATGACATGGATGATTGAGAAATCAAGCATGATAAAAAGTAAGAGTAAACTTAAATTTCAAATCTAAAACAATAAAAAATAATTGAAATTTATTTAATTCCTCTTTCACCTGATTAAATATATAATTTCTCCCACACAAATTTATTAATATATAATATGTCATAGTCAAAATAAATTGACTGTCATTGTAATATTTTTATCGATACAAAATAAATTCAAATTAAAATATAAAACACTAAATCAAAAATAATGTACGGTATCTATGTAATTCCTCTTTCATCTGGATTAAATATCAAAAGATCTCACACACAAATTTACTAATATATATCAGTAGTAAAAAAAAGGTCATTGTAATTGTACAAATTTTTTATAATTATACCATTTTTACATTATTTTTTGCATAGACTATCTTGTACATTAGTTGAAGATGAGATTGAAGATGTATCAAAACTAGCATATGAAAATATCCAACATGTCATCTAAAATTACCTGTGTTAGAATCTCTATAAGTAAAATCTAAAATTACAATCAACCTTAATTGTACCTAAAAATATTATAAACAACACTTGATGATTGACACTACACTGACAGTACTCAAAATTAACACTAAAAATTACTATATTTACATTTAAAATTAGGCTAGGCTCTAAATTCTTAGAGTCGGATCTATACGATTTTTTAACCAAATCCAGGGCTAATTATAACGTTTAATGTTAGGGTTAGAGCTATACTTAAAAATACTGTCAAATCCCGCGCTAATAACATTTAAGATTAGGGCCCGAACTACTTAATAATACTGCAGATAACTTAAAATTAGGGACGACGCTATACTTAAACACACTGTGGTCAAATTTTAAGATCGAAATCAGCCCTATATCTAAGTATACAATAAATAACATGACTTAACATTAGGGTCGGCACTATAACTAAAATACGGTAGTTTACAGTTAAAAATTAGGGATAACGATACCTCTGCATACTTAAAATTACGATAAATAGTATTTAATGTAGGGATTAAAATACATAATAAATAACACTTAAAATTAAATGGGTCTATACTGTAAAATGATAGCACTTATATTATAAACAAAATATAAATATTGTTAAATTATTTTATGGTGAACATGTCATACATTAATAAACATCTGACACGATTAAATTTGAGCTAAAGTTTTAAAAAAAGAACTAAGGTCGCAAGACCATGATCCACAAAAAAGACTTATTTTTGACGTTTTTTAGCATGACTTCTCTCACCTCAGGGATGTAAAGTAATTTCCACTTAAGATTAAAAACAAGACACATGTCAGAAATTGATCTGATGTAATTTTTTAAAACAACTTATTTTATTATTTTATATTTGTTTAATAAATAAATTTATCACTCAAATAAACAATCAATCAATATTATTTTGTTATTATATTTTTATGTTCAAGTGTATCGAGCACACAAAATAGAAGTATTTAGTTTAAAATTGGATAAAATATAATCTAGTCGATAATTTTAATTTTTTTATTGTATAATATTTGTAAATATCCATAATGAGCGGATTATGTTTAACGACATAATCATTATTATTAATTAAATGGTCGAACAATTACTTTCATAAATTACAAGACATTTCTGCGATATAATTCATAAGCAAAACAATGATCTTTATAATTGTTAAAGTTGAAAAATGTTAATAATTAATTAGTTTATGATAAATTATACATAAATTATATATATATATATATATATATATATATGTGTGTGTGTGTGTGTGTATATTTGGATAAACAAAAAGATTATTTAACGACTACACTAAAAACTTATGAGTAATATTCCAATACTAGAGTATAAATGTAGAGTGCTTCATAAAATCTGATTTAGTATGTTTAATATGTCATCAGTCATTCATAATATAAAATTATGAAAACGGTGAATTTAAGTTCACACCTATCACTTTACGGAGAAGTATTCAATTGAGATTTTATAAGATTTTTTTTTTCATTCTGGCGCATTCAATTCGAATTTTAATAATTGTATTAGAATCTTGGATATTAAATCAAGATTTTTAATTATCATACAACATATTACAATATTCAATCGGGATTTTAAATTATATTTTAAAAAATCTAGTGGTATTCAATTAATATTATTTAGATTTCACTAAAATATGATGATATTTAAAAGTTGATGATTGTTTTAACTTTATAAAATGAGAAATTTCATAATATTGTTTGGTATATTTTATGTTTTTAGAATCCTTTCATCATTGAGGAGATTTTGATGAATTGTGGAATGATGTTTTATTCCAAATTCACTAACTAGACCAAAATCATTTATAATTCATTATAATTCATAGAATGTTATCAAATCCATTATGTGGGTGCATTCAATTTGGATTCCAATAGATTAATAATAATTTATCAATATTAATGGATTATAAGAGCATTTCCAACGGTGTTGGCTATAATCGTTGGCTAAATTGGACCTGTAAGACATTATGTAAAATTTGCTGAACCTGTAAGACATTTTGCTACAATGGTACTGGCTATATTTGTGACAACCCAGATTTTTCAAAATATTTTATTAATAGTTTTTATAAAAAGGAGGAATAAAATTTAATATTTTATTCCAGTTTGGTAAATTTCAAAAAAAAATAAAAAAAAAATATTTGTTAAAATATTTTCTTGGTCATCGGGGTTATGGGAAAATATCTGTTGATCGTGCAATTATCTGTTACGAGATTTAATTGATCTATTTATATACGATTATGTCTGTGCGTGCATTTATTTCTGCTTTTGATATTATTATATTATTTTATCAAAGATTTATTATCCTCTTAAATGGATATTTATTTTTGTAAAAATACAAAGATAATTTCAAAAATTATTTTAATTGCTCAATAGTGATCATAGATATTTTTAGAAAATTTAAAAAATATTAAAATGAATATTTCAATAAGGTGATGCTTTTAAATATTTTCTGAATAAAAAATTTAACTTCTAAATTGCATATAAATTTCAATAATGCTTTATAAATCCTGAAATCTTTATTTTATTAGTTTTATAATATTCCGGGTTCTATAAAAATATTTCAATAATTTTCGGGAGAAGTTTTACTGATAAGTTATATCCGTAAATCAGTTAAAAGCGAGTATAGGTTGTTCGATGTGTCAGCTTATTTGAACCGACGGTAGCATTTTTTTTTTTTTTTTGAATAAACCGTACTTGCATTAAATAGAATCATAGATCAGTACATCAGTAAGGAAATCAGGAGCGACATCTATCCACTCCTGCAGGCCTGACTCGGAATGAGACGCCCTAGCTAACGAATGAGCAACTACATTCGCAACTATGCACAAACTGCACCCAAGTCACATACGTACCCAAGTCACTGTATACACCTATTCACTCTGCTTCAAATTCGTTCTGCACGCTCTCCGATTACAACTTCACCGCCTCACCCCTCATCATCCCTTAGCCTCCAGTTATCATCTCCCCACAACTCCGATCATCACCTCGTTTTTCTTTCACAACATCACTTCCCTCTTTTGTTCGAGTCCGATGTTGCTGTGTCTTCATCTCCGCTGTGCCACTGTTGAGCTCCGCTGAAATTGTCGCTGCCGCCTGTTCTTCTTGCTCTTCCCGGCGAATTCACCTCCCCTCTCACCTGCTATTGTAATCAGTGGGTATGAATCCATTCTTCTTTATAAAATCAGTTTATATATGTATGTGTATATATGTTGTGTTGTATTCACTACGATTTGAATTGATTAAGTTAGCCAATTTGAGACCAAATCAGCTATATCTATGTATGTATATATATATATGTGGGTGTATATATACTTGTCTTGCATTAGTTAAGAATTGCTTTGGTTATTAAAGTTTAATTTAATTAACTACGTGATTAGAGGCTAATTGGGGTAATGTTTACTCGATTGGGAGTTAATTGTTGTATATGTGTTCACAGTGTTGTAAAAAACGGGAATCAGACTTAATCGGTGAAGTCACGGAACAGGTATTAATCGGTGATTAATTGAATTGATCGGGGATTACTCGGATTAATCATTAATTAATTGGAGATTTAATCAGTTCGGCGAGCTACGGAACAGGGATTAATCGGTGACTAATCGTGATTAATCACCGACTTTTAGAACAGAGTGTGTTCATATGAATTAGGGAGTTTAATTGGAGATAGATTCGGGGCATTTGTTGGGAAGAAAACTTTATGTAATGTGTTTGTTGTATTGAATTGAATAAATTTGTAAGGGTTATGGTTGGTACAAATTGTTTATAAATTTTTGAGTCACTTTTCGTTGAGTTTTCGCAGCAACTCTGCCTCTGTTTGGAGCTCTTTTTCGAACAGCTTAAGATCATTTTTAAAATGAAACTTTCAGAGATTTATGATCTTCTCAGAGTCTACTTTATGTGCGCGAAAGAATCGAATCGATTCGATTAGCGAGTTAGGAGATATGACAGTTTTAGTATGGCATGCGCAGAGTACAAAACTGCTTCACTTTTCTACTTTCTAAACTATAGTTTAATTACTTAAACTTTGATTTTTAAGCCAAAACTTATTTTGTAGCTAGTCAGGGAGTTAAGGGAGGTCTCATAAAAATTTCAAGTGAAAAACTTGTATTTTTGATTTCTTAAAAATGTTTGAATGTCGATAGCGCAAACTTGTGAAAATTCGGTTTTGATGTCACAAAGAGAATTGTTTTTGCTAGTTTAAATCTATGAGTTTGGGTTGAAATAGTGATGATCTCTATGTGTAAGATTTATAAAGATCTCTGAGAAATATTTTGTTAAAAAGTTGAATTATTGACTTCTAGGGATGGCAACGGGTTGGATCGGTTCGGATATTTGAGATATCCAAATCCAAATCCAAATTATTTTTAAAATCCAAATCCAAATCCAAATCCAATCGGGTTTCAGATATCAAATCCAAATCCAAATCCACGGGTTTCGGATCGGGTTCGGGTTTGTTCGGGTTTATCCAAAACCTGAATTCCGAAATTTATATAGTATTGTAGAAATATTATTTTTGATTTTTTCGCCCTTAAATTTCATTATATATAAAACTAAACTACTTTAATAATAAAGTATTACACATTAATAAAATCTTGAAACGTATTTAATAATTTCTAAACACAAATCTTCACTATATGAAGTATGAAATTTTAAAGTAATTCATTAGTTAAACAAAAAAAGTCATTATAACCCAAGAATATACACATTCACACTCTACCTATGTATATATAAACAAAATTTAGTAGATTTAAAATTGAAAAAAAGTATATTAGTATACATATACATATACATATACATATACATATTTGGATTTTTTTTCGGGTTTCGGGTTTGGATCGGGTTTGGATCGGATTCGGATTTCGGGTCGGGTTTCGATACGGAATACCTAGTATCCAAATCCAAATCCAAACTCGTTCGGGTCTAAAAATCAAATCCAAATCCAAATCCAAATCCAAAATATCGGGTTCGGTAAGATCCATTCGGGTCGAAACGGTCGGGTATCCATTCGAATCGGTTTTTTCTGCCATCCCTATTGACTTCTGATTCATCATATGATTTCAGAGTGTGCTAATTATTTAAATTCAGTCAGCGAGGAATGGTTGATGTTATTCCATTGGTTATAAATAATCATGATGATCATACGAGGATTAGGAAAGATAAGTTTTGATTATATAAATATGTATATATGCCTTGACTTCTCGGGTATATGTATTTATATAATTAAAATTATATTTCTTATAGTATGAGAATGATTGAGAATGAATGAGGTATGATTATACAAGGATTAAGGACTTTAGATTTTGGGATTATATGCATATAAATACCTGAAATCTTTATTTCTTATAGTATAAAGATGAGATGTGGATTGTTGAGGCGTGATTGTGTTTTAATTGATATTGGTTCAGTACTTGTTGGTTTATTGAGTTGGATTGAGTTGGTTATTTGTTGAATAGGATAAGGAAACAGGTGGATAGTCCGATAAATAGAGGAGGTGCTGTCGAATTTTTGTTAGAAACTATATATGTTTTACTAGTTAAAGGAAATTAAATAGATAAGAATAAGGTGACACGGTTGACTAAAACATGTTATATGTTAACTTATCAATATTGACTTTTAATAGTTATAAAAGTTTATTGTCCAACTGTGTGCTATGTGTTTATCTGACTATATAATATGTATATGGATTTACGAAGGGTAGCTAATTACGGATTTTATACGTTATTCGATATTAGTTAACTCCGTTTGCGTCGACAACTGAAGTACCGTGTTACTCTTGGAGAATCAACTGAGACTTGTATATCAAGGACATTCAGAAGTAATTGAACAGCTTTGCGAATTGAATCAGGAATCAGGAATAGTTCCCTATGACGAAGCTGTGCTGTGAGATAGTCCGGTAGAATTTAATTGGTGTGAAAATCAGCAAAACTGAGGCAAGTATCCCTATCTTCACTTATTGTTCAAGTGATATTTCCTTTAAACCTTATTATGCAAGTAATTCTATTCTCAACTTGTAATTACTGCAAGTATTCCTATTCAAATTCTATATTTAGAAGCAAGTGCTCTTTCCTTGAAACTTTTACTTATTGCAAATGCACGACTTAAGTACGATTTTGAGTTGGAAAGAGTAGCTTATCAAATTGATACACATGGTTTCAAATCTCAATAAATGTTTTTCATAACTCGGTTTAGTTCCTCGGTTGTAAGGCTTATCTGTTGTAAGTATACTTCCTATGGAATAAACCTTTTCTTAAAAATGCAATTCTTTAGAACTGGGAAGTAAAAACTCAGATATAATTGGAGTTGCGTAAGAGGATCGTTATTCGTAACGGCCCAGCCGATTTGTTTGCGTAAGAGGACCATTGTAAGGCAATGGCCCAGCATTATTTGAAGACCTAGCTAGTCTTCACTTCTGGAACATGTTATTTCAGGGCAATGCGTAACCATTGTCCAAGTTACTGTAGATTGATCATCTACGTGACTATTAACGTCCAATATATCTGAATGCTTTGGAAATTATATGTACTTTTGAATTGTTTTGGTTTCAAGTTAAAAGCATGTTGTTTTGTATACTTCCAGTTCAATTACTTTTTCTGCTTTAACTCCTGTTTCTTTTTAACTATTATACTTGCTGGGCATTCTTTTGCTCATTCTTGCTATTTCTTCTAACCCCTTTCAGATAGTGTTAAAGATGATTCATCTGTCTAGGCTGCGCGTAAGAGTAATGCTAGGCAAGGATTTCAAGTGATTAGTTGTAACTGAATGATCAGGTAAAGTATTCAGGAAGATGTCTGCGAGATTAGTGGTAATTAGAGTTGGCTTAATTTCGCTTCAAATGTAAAATAAATTTATTAAATATTATCAGCTACTCTGATAATTTAGATTGTGTTGTAATAAGATTTATTAGTTGTGATTCTGATTTCAATACTATAGCCTGTTTTCGATCCTGTTTTAAAGGGGTGAAATTGAGTTTTAATTTAAATCATTTTTTTTATATCCAGGTTTTGAAATACTTGTTTTTACTTTCTCTCAAAGAAATAAGTTTTAAATTGTTTTTCTTTTAGTGGCTCAAAAATACAGGTTTTAAATTATTTTTATTTACACGTGGCACCAAATCCAGACCCCCGGATTTGAGGGTTGTCATAATATTGGGTGGCTATAATTTAAAATATTATGTTATTAATATTTTAAAATTTTAAAATAGAATATATCAGTTCAATATGGTAATAAATGATGTACAATCTTCCTCTAGATTTTCTTACAGGGCGACCGAGGTTCGACAAATTTGGTCATAGGTTGGCTAAATTTATAGACAACAGCTCATCATGGTTGGAGTTGTTGGTTAAAGATGCTCTAAATACTTTGATATTTTGCTGAATTTAGCGAATTTGAGATAAAATATCATTAAATTTATATAATACATCAAATGATACGAGAAAATCTATAATAGCACCGTATTTTAGTGGATTTTAAAATAAGTCTAATTGAATAGTATCGTATTTTTAAATATAATTCAAAATCTTGATCGGCTACCATCAAATTTTTTAATATAATTTAAAATTTTAATTGAATTTATATCAAAATTCTAATACATTTTTTAAATTCAGAATTGAAGAAATAAGTATATAATACACCTACATATATCATTACTACAAATAACAAGTAATTATACTAAATTTAATCAAATGGGATGCCAATTAAGCAGGAACCAACAGTACTGCTCCGATCATGTTATCAGTAAACAACAATACTGGATATCTTGTTCATATGAAACTTGTCATATTATTATAAACAAATGATGATGTCGTATATTATATGAGAGTTGCTAGACATATAAAATATATCATGCTTAAATATTTTTTCCCTAACTTTAATAATAAAAAATGTTAAGAATTAGTTTGATATTATATATTAGTATTAAGGTCCATAGCTATTACTATATTCAAAATTTTGAACTTTGGTGTCATTGTTTATATAAAATTTAGGAAATTTATCAAAGCTACTACCCCTTTTAATTTTTATTATAAAAGCATTTAAAAATATACTATATGTAACTAAAATTAATTAGATATATATAATTTTCTTTAATAAATAATATTTATTTTTTGATGAATCAAACTAAGAACAACAAATTAATTATGTTAATACGATGGAAAGATTTTATTTTTTTTTTTAAAATGTCATACATCTGATACGTAGGTATAAATTAACATACACAACTAAATAATATTAAAATGATAGCCAATATCAAAAATAAAATGTCAATATTTAATTACGAATAGCATTCTTTTTACAAATAAAAAAGTGAAAATTACTCGGAAATCCTGAACATTATAAAAAAATATGTTAGATTCTCGATAAGAAAAATCTTAAAATTTTCCAGGAATTTTTAAAAAATATAATGAATGAGAAAATTATATATATAATTGAATAAAATATTAAAAATGCAAATAAATGGCATAGTCAATTATATTAAGTCATCACGGGCTTTGCTCCACACTGATTATCAATTAATTACAATATAAAAATCACATTCATATCTAGTTCCCTGCTTGAAATTGAAAAATTGTTAAAATAACTTATCTTGATAATTACGTGGGAGTTAATATCCGAAGAACACCAGAGCAGATTATAAGATACCAATAAAGGCACTGACCCAATATATATAGTAGATGAAGCAGGTAATATTAGCTGAGCATTATCACCAATTATTTGTGTAATTAAATACCGGAGATTTTGAGTCGCTACCTTTTCCAGTTCTGCGCTTAAACAGCTCATTGTTGATTTGTTATTTGTTTTCAATAGAGTTTACTGAATAAACAATAAGGCAATTTACTTGATTTACAATTGTGATTTTTTTTTGGGGAGCAATTTACAATTGTGATTTAATTATATTTTTTTTACCAACATTCTTTAACCCTGTTATGACTTATGAGTCGTCCCTGTTTTGTTCTGATTCATTCCTTATTACTTGTAGTTTCGACCTAGCCATTTGACGCTCTACTTCTTAACGTTTCACCATGTCCTTTCCAACTATGCATGGCAAACTTTAAATAGATTATTGTATGATAATTAATTCTAGCTATTTCCCTGCTTTTGAAATATGCTAAGTTGCTAACTAATGATCTTTACCCCTGGCAAATCACATATTTACTCTGCGAGTCTGCGTATACATAAATTACTACCTCGTCTACCTTTTATTCACTCAGAAGCTTTAGGTGGTGCCACTATGGCCTACGCAAAAAAAATTATTGCAGATTTGCTGTTCTAATTTCCGGACATGCATGCATGTGTGTAACAATATTTAGCTAGGAACAGTAATGTCAGATAATTACAGCATTCGATTTAATAATTGCATTCTTAAAAAGGAAGACAAATGTCTGTCATTTCAGGAAGACATCTCATGTCCAGTAAGTTAGGTAGGCAGAAAAAGATATCTGAACTTATTGTGTACAAGTTACATAAAAAAGCTTAAAAGTAATTTTGACTTACATTATTTCTTCTTGATTGGTGAAAGAGAGAACCATTACGACAGTGAATAAATCAAACGTCTGAACTTCTGTCACGTACACTTGCCGGATTTTAAAAGTGGACGGAAACTTGATTTGATCAGGAAGTTTAAAAAATGAATTGTTAAAATATAAATATAAGATCCATAAAAGGTCATGAGATTCGATTTTAGATGGAGTTCTCTAAATGGTATTAGAGCCAGGAGGTTCGGTTTCTAGCCCCGCCACCCCAATATTCTATGATAGTATCCTTGATAGTTGACGTTGAAAAAATTATGGTCACAACAAATTAAATATTTTAATACACCAATAATTTTTCATATTTATTCTTTTCATCTTCTTATTATTATAACTAGTTTTTAAATATTTAATTTTAATATAGAAATGTATGTATGTAAACAAAATTAGATTCAAAGTTATTGATAGTTTCATTCAAATTAAAATATTTTTGCTATATCATTAATCTAAAATTTAATAATTAGGCCATGATAAATATATTTAAAAACAAATATCCAAAAAATGTGTTTAAATATATTATGACTAAATAGAGCCCGTTAAAACATATATATGTAATATAAATAGGTACAATATGTGTTAAAATTATAAATACAAAATTTTTAAAATCAAAAAAGAGTTTATCCTGTTAAATAAATTATAAAATAAAATACTCATAAACTATAACCGGTGATCGAGACGAAGATTTCAATTTCCGACTTCAGCGGTACAGTCTTAATATCTAACATTGTTTGATTAATTTTTTTTATATTATTAGCATATGCAATAACCAATTTTATTTATAAGTTTAAAATTTTGATGGTGGAAATCTAAACTGATACAAAAAAAAAAAATCAATGTTGAATATAACAGTAAAAAAATGTAGTTTTATATTTTTCTAAATGTCGTGATAAATATATAAAAACACATATATAATTTTTCTAGGAAATTTACACATGCAAATGCCATTTAAGCTTATACAAGCTTAACTACTTTCATCTAAGCTAGATTAAACCAACCAAATACTACCGACTAGTTCTTGTCAATGGGCTCCGAACATGGCAGGCTGGGGGAGCAGGTAGAGGGTCCACTACAAAATATTATCCACTGATTCATATCATCTTCTTGTTATAACCCGAGCAATCAACTGATAATCAATAGAGTTAATTTGTTATTATCTCTTTGTAAATGTTTTGATCAATTTTTAAGTAGTTTGAATTCTATTTTGGAATTTGAAAAATAAGGAAAGATATAATCATGAATAATAACTTTTTGATTAACGCAAAACTAGAATGTTAACTTTGTGCTCTTCCTGATTATCAAAAAAAGATATTTAAACTTGATATTTTTAATGATATCATTTAACAAAATTTATTAAATTAAATATATATTTAAGAGACGTGGAACGGACGCACAATATGGGTTTCACCTGCATCACAAAGTGTCGTTATCTATATATCAATGTCTGCCTATATTGATGCCTAGAATGTAAATAAGACAAATGTGCTTAGCAAGCACAATATAAAAATAACAAAAAGCTGAAGGAGGTGTGAAAAAAAATCCATATATGAATCAATAAATCATAAGGTTGCAAAAATTATTAAATTTGAGAATAATTATTTCTTCAGTTATTTTACGTTCTTATTGTTATATTATTGTGCAGCAGCAAACTACAATATTTTTAGTGTTCTCGCACCAAAACGTGTTCTCCATAAAATGTGATGATATGTAAGGGTATTTCAAAGAATTTGATTCTAAAAACTAATTTAGTTAACATTTGAAATTAATCAAAATTAAATTATCAAACTAGTTTGAATTGACAAATTATTGTCTTATTGATTTCTATTCAGGCGTAGACTCTCAACTTAAGAAAAAGAATTAATTATTATTTCCAATTCTTGACAGTCCGTCACAATATTATGACAATATTCTGTAAGGACATAAATGGACAATCTGATAACAAAAATGGCATATTCTCCATGCTCTGTACTCCTCAACACTCCATCTTTATCCACCTTCTGTAGCAGTTGTAAAGTCCTCCTCAATCTATTTTTAATCGATACCCAATAATCTCTAAATAAGATTCGAAGAAAAGTCTTCAACAGCCCTTAACTAATCATTTCTTTATTGCTTTTTTTCATATTAAATTATAATTTTAAAGTGCCAGAAAGCAGCACATGTTCCTTCATCAAGGCCACAAACTTTCGCTTTTGTCGCTTTCATGTACGTATCTCGCAGCATTATAATTCATTCAATCACTAGTCTGCTTTAAAATATTAAATAACTAGAAGTTGCCTATAAATTTGCGACTCTTAACTGAAGCTTTAACACTTTAACATTGCACAAGTTCTTCAAACCAGCAAAATGAAGGCTTTTAATTATTCTTGTTTAGTAGTTATGAGCCTTTTGGTACTTGTGAGTTGTGCTCATGCACAGTTAAAGATGGGATTTTACTCCAAGAGCTGTCCTAAAGCAGAGAAGATTGTGCAAGATTATGTGAATAAGCACATTCCTAATGCTCCTTCACTAGCTGCCACTTTGATCAGAATGCATTTCCATGACTGCTTCGTTCGGGTTAGTTAATGTTTCCTGTCTTGTTATAGTGTTGAGTTATCGTTATTACATTTTACAGTAAAGTAGACCGTGTTTTAAGTCAGGTTCGCGTTTTCTTGATCAGGGTTGTGATGCATCTATCTTGCTGAATTCTACTGCAACAACATCAGGGAACCAAACGGAGAGGTTTGCTACTCCAAATAGGACAGTTCGAGGATTCGATTTTATCGACAGAATCAAAAGCTTACTTGAAGCTGCATGCCCCGGAGTAGTCTCCTGCGCAGATATTATCACTTTGGCTGCAAGAGACTCCATTGTTGCCACTGTAAGCACATATGTTTAGTGTACACAAACTAATATGCATTGTCACAATAGTGATATATTGAGGAACTATAATTGAACTTGCTTATTCTGCAGAAGATGTTAAAATTTATTGCATTATTTTTTGCATGATGAAGGGAGGTCCAACCTGGAAAGTACCCACCGGCAGAAGAGACGGATCGATATCAAATGTCACAGAAGCCAACAACAACATCCCTGGCCCTAGCTTCAATTTCACTCGCTTGCAAACAAATTTCGCGAATCAGGGCCTTAATTTAACTGATCTTGTTCTGTTATCCGGTAAGTCAGTTTCAGAATCATGCTGTTTTCAGTCACTCAACAAGACTCTTACTGACTTGTGATTAATTCTACGTATCGATATTTTAATATTTGTTTTACCAACTTAGAAGTTGTCAGAAATTTTAATACATGTCAGGACTTGTTCTGACATAAGGAAGTTCCTTGAACACATTTTTCTGATTTTGCTTGAGTTTTTTATATGATCAGGTGCTCACACAATTGGAATTGCTCACTGTAACTCCTTCTCGAGCCGCCTTTACAATTTTACTGGAAGAGGAGACCAAGATCCTGCATTAGACAGTGAATACGCTGCGACTTTGAAGGCTAACAAATGCAGATCAATCAGGGACAACACTACAAAAGTTGAAATGGATCCCGGAAGTGCTAAAACATTTGATCTAAGCTACTACTCGCTACTACTCAAGCGAAGAGGCTTATTCGTGTCGGATTCAGCACTGACAACAAGCTCAACCACAAGAACTTTCATTACTCAACTTGTTCAAGGATCACAAAACAACTTCTTTTCCCAGTTTGCAGAGTCCATGGAAAAAATGGGTCGGATTAATGTTAAGACCGGGTCTTCGGGAGAGATTAGGAAAGTATGTGCCTTTGTGAATAGTTAAATTTTTGGTGTTTGATTCGGTGCTTGATGTGTGTATCCTTTGTGTGAATAATTGAGTTGCATAATTGTTCAATTTTTTTTGTTTGTAATAGTTTAGAGTGTGGTCCTCTGTCTTCTATGCTCATGTTTAAATAAAGGAAACTCCAAACTGTTGGCTGCTGTTGCAGGAAAAGAATGAACTCGCTGGACTTTCTATACTTAATGAACTAAAGTTTCCGAATTTCTGTCTTTCTATTTGTCCGTTCAACGGTTCTTTTAGTTAAACGACCGAAACAGGTATTTTGTCCGTCCAACGTTCAAAAAATGTTGGAATTGTTAAAAATGTATTATAATCTTAATTAACTGCCGGATATTCATTCAATGACTAGAAAACTGTATGTTATATAAGAGGGGCCAAACCATACGGGACCCTTTCGTTTGGTTTCGTCACAGAAAAGTTAAAAAAAAATACAGTTTCCAGGGGCCGCAGGGGCCGCGGATCACTGTTTTTTTCTTCTCAAGAGATTGGAAGATAATGTTGAGCCAGCTACGGCTTACAAGTGTTGTTATATCATAGTTCATGCAACTTCATAGTTCATGCAACTTCATGATGTTATGGTGGGTTCTAGTGTTCCAGATCCTGATCATGTAAGCGTACAGAGAAAGAGATTGCAGGGCAGGGTTTTAAAAAGCGTATTAAGCGGCCGCTTAAGCGGCCGCCTAAGCGGAATCGGCCCTAAAACGCCTCGATTTTGTATTAAACGGGTTCTTAAGCGTTTTTGAAAATTAAGCGGACTATTAAGCGGATTAAGCGGTCGTTAAGCGGATTAAGCGGTCAAAATGATTTTGACTTGCTAATTTTTCAGTTTTAAAATATTTTTTTATATAATATAACTATAATTATATTAAAAAAATTAAAAAAATATATATTATTAAAAATTTAAATTCTTACCACAATATAACATTATTTATGAATATATTAATATTAAAATTAAATATTTATTTATATTTTATTAATCCGCTTATTGGCCCGCTTAAGATTCCGCTTAAGCGTCCGCTTTACCGCTTAAGCGCTAGAAGGTCCTTTCACCGCCCAGAGCCGATTTGCGCTTTTCATAACATTGTTGCAGGGAAAGTAAATCGGGAAGAAATTACTCCCTCCATCTCATTTTAGGTGTACTAATCAAATTTTGACTTAGATTAACACATATAATATAAATTTAAAAATAAAAAAAATAATGTCATTATAAAGTACATACAATATACTATAAAATGTAATTTTTAGTTTTTTAAAATAATAACAAATTTGTTCTTTATACTTGATCAAAAATTGGTCAATTTGACCGTTTAAAATCAAAACATGACACTTAAAATGGGATGGAGGGAGTACTACCTTAGGAAGGAAATGACGAGAGTTTAGTATTTCTTACGGTTCAAGAATTATCATGATGCCCTGCTCATTATTTTTGAACGATAATAAAGTAAAGAAAATGACATTTACCACAGTTTTTCATAAATTTATATCAAAATAACACTTTGCAATTCAGTGGCCAAAACTACCGAAACCGGAAGTGATGATGCACAAGATGACAAGATGCGTTCAACTTTCTTCGTATTAAAAGAACAAAAAAAAATCGTATTAAAAAACAAAAAGGAAAAACAGTTAATTACCCATTTTAATTATCACCTCCGCATACAAATAAATATCAAGCATCTTCCTATCGAAAAAAATATATAAAAAGATAGAACAAAGTTCTATCTAGTCCACATATTTACTGTGGTACCGTAGACCACGTATGTTCTGCAACTATAGAATGACATAAAAACATTGCAAACCGTGTTATTTTGCAAATCATGTTCTATAAACATCATTATTTTGTTAAAAAATTTGACAATCCTAAACATTCTACAAGTTAAATAGTGAAAAACACATTATTCTGCAAAACATGTTAAGTTTGCAGAACATATTTACATATTACAGAATATGTGTTCTACTTGTCGAACATAAATGATTTTCAATATTTTTCGTGATATTTATAGAATGTATTTCATAAAATAACAAGTTTCATACATTTTGCAATGTTTTTATGTCATTCTATAGTTGCAAAACATACGTGATCTACGGTACTACAGTAAATATGTGGACTACATGGAACTTAACTCAGATAGATATATAAGCATCTCATTTCTATTTTCAATACATTCATTCACGGTTACCAGCTCTATCTATTATATATCTAATAGAACAACCCTGAGTAATTTAATTCAAAATGACGAATTTATCCCTTACTCATTAGAGCAACCCCAATGATGTTACCTATTTTGAACACTTAAAATATAATAAATTAATAATTATTTAAAATATTGGTAAGCAAAAACTTGTTTTACTCCAACAGTATTCCCTATAATCATCCCTTTTTATTAGAACTTCTACTATGATGGGGTAGATAAAAAAGGGAGACAAAATGAAAAATGAAAGAAAATGATAGAGGGAGATGATGTGGAAGAAATAGGGGCTTGCTTTTCTATCCCCTAAAGATGGGGGTTTGTTTTCTCTCACCTAAAAATTATAGGTAAGGAGAGGATGGTTGGAGTAGAGAATTTTTACTCAAGCCCCTATTTTTGTCCACGTAAGCTCATTATAGGTAAGGGAGATGTTGCTTTGGAGTTGCTCTTATACATATATTTATATATTTGAAGGACATTATTGGTTTTTATTACTAACGTATTTATTAGACATTAATGTCTAATCATTAATATACATTAAATTACTTTATAATTAAAATTCCAATACATATATGTGTAATATATTTATATTCATAATTTAACAATAAACTAATAAATAATCAGAAAATCGGCGATTAATCAGAATGATGAATATGTTATTCAGAATTAATTTTATTTATTATATGTAAAAATAAAAAATATATATAATAATTTTTAAATTTTTAAATTTTCCTCACAAATTTTGTAATTTTCAACCAATTAATCTATTTTTTTCCTAATTAGTCATCGATTTTAACCGAATTTTGCCAAATTCTATTATATATCTAATACAACAATAACGAGCACTTAGCAAAAAAAAAAAGAGCTATTAACCAAAAAACCCAATCAACTTGTCATTTTTTTACCAAAAAACCTTTAAACTTTTATTTTCACGAACAACCCCAATCAACTTTACTAAGTCTTTGAAAAAAATTAATTAGAGTTACTTATAACCGACCTGAACTAACTATAATCATCACATATCTTATGCGACAACATGATTACAATTAATCAAATAGTAAATTAAAAATAAATAAATAAATAAATTTTTTTATTCAAGCCAAGTAAAATTAGAGAAACACCCTCTCCAAAGCTGCTCACCACAAAAGAACCGGAGCCAAGCCTGAATTTGGCAAATAATCCCCCCACTACAGGAATAGACTAAAATAAAAATGGAGGACACTATATTTTTTATTATGTAATTTTGATTAAATGGAGCTTAGGAATAACATTCATTTGTTGAGCTCTTCACACATCTGATTACGTAAAACATATAACCCCATTAATTTATGACAGAGATATGAAAACCCTTATACCTTCTATATAATATGGGTTTATGAAATTAAAATATTATAACTATTAATATTATTAATATTATTAATGAATAGTCACTATTTAACGCATAAATGTATAAAAAGATGTGAATTATGGAAAGATATTTAGACAAGTCAGAGTGGTATATTTTAACCATGGTTTATTTTGTATTGTTTTATATGATTTGAATAAAGTTCACTGGGGTTGTTAGTGAAAAGAAAAGTTAAAAGGTTTTTTAGCAAAAAAATGACAAGTTGGTTGGGTTTTTTGGTTAATAGCTCCAAAAAAAATAATGAGTAATTTTAGGTGGTTGATAATTTAATTAGTCTCTCTGTCCCAATGAATTGTATACAGTTTCATTTTTGGGAGGTCTCATCAATTGTATACATTCCAAAAGTAGTAAACTTTTATAATATAAAATATCATTACACCAACTACATTCTTCCACTATCTCCATTTTATAATAATATAAACACTATCACACCCACTAATTTCATTCACTATCTCAAATCTATTATTAAATATAAATGAGCTCTGCCACTATACCCACTTTTCATCTAACTTTGATCATTTCTTACATAATTTCTTGGTCTCCGTGTCCCAACCATTTGTATACAGGGCCGGGACGGAGGGACTAGGGAGTATATAATAAAATTTCAAATAGTGTACATTTTTTGTATTTATAATTTAATAAATATCATTATTGTGAGGATATGTTTATATATAAACAATTAAACATCAATATAATATGATTTAAAATACAAATAAATTTAAATTATTTTATAATATATATAATCTCAATTTAAAAAAAAAAGATATAACATATATTAAAAAAATAATTTAAAGCAACCCGTGCTTTGCACGGGTTAAGAAGCTAGTTTTTATAGAGCATCATTCATATCCATATTTATTTACTTGAGGCATTATTATGGTAATTTACTGTGTACATAATCAAGTTTAAACGGTCACAAACTAATTGTTCTACTCATTGTTACATCGAATTAAAAGAATCTCTAATTGTTTCTGATGCAAGCCATCATAAGTGAATTCATAACGGGGTCATACTTGCCGTGAAACGTCAAGATAGTCAGAGAAAATTGAGATCAATCTTGGTAGCAGCAGAACTTGTTGATCAAATATAAGTTTCTCAGCACTTTCATGGTGCAATCTTTAAACCAAAAAAGTATGAAAACAAATGTACAAACTTCCGAAAATTCAAATGGTACATCTGTATATTGCACAAAGACCAAAATGAGCGGTGTCCTGTGATTTAAACTAGTCTGCTACATATACAAGACAGGCCTCTCGTTTTGGTTGCTCGAGGACTGGGAGAGCATAGTACAACAAACAATAACGAACCAAAGAAAAGGGTTGATGCACAGTAAATAACAAATCTAAGATAACTGAAAACCTATTTCCAGTTTTACTTTAAGTTCCAAGTTAAACACATCCAAAGAACTCTTCCAGTGATGGAGAGCTAAGAATATTCCCTGCCGACCGTTCCGGTTTGACTGACGCAATTTGAAGTTGATATCTTATAAACCTCTGTAACCATTCAAAGGAAAAGTCAAGAGTCAGCTCCTGCTTTTTCTCATGTATTTACTCGTAAAAATAAATACAGCACTAAAACCCATTAGAAAGAAACTAATCGAATTCAATGACACTATGAGAAGTAGATTATGCCCAGTGTGAGATCAGTATGAAATTAAAGAAAGCTCAGCACTTGCGAACTCTGTCAGA
Organism: Daucus carota subsp. sativus; assembly: GCF_001625215.2. NCBI lineage: Eukaryota > Viridiplantae > Streptophyta > Magnoliopsida > Apiales > Apiaceae > Daucus > Daucus carota. The sequence continues at coordinate 42,570,769 of NC_030385.2, read as the reverse complement.
TGCTTAAAAGTTAAAGGTAAAGATTGAAGAAAAGAGTGTTTCAATATCAAAATTTCCAGCAAATTAATTAATTGGGTTTTCAGTCACACTTGTTTCAAGGTGGCGGCTTCTCGGCAAGAATATACACTTGTTATGTTTTTGTTGGATTATGCATCTTACATTTCTTATCCACTAAATATTATAACCAAAAAAGTTGAAAGCTATAATTAAATTAACTCAGTCTGATGCATAAAGAACCAGATCACTAAAAAGTAAAAACTAATCTGATCAGAAGATATTACCGATAACTGATGAATTATTTCTGGATTTGTGTCTATGTGCCAATCTGGCTCCAGCTGCCGAACAAAAGATGTTCTCCCAGTTTCAGTGCTACAAAAAAGAACCTGCAGGTGCATTTTAACCTTTTTAGTTTTATAATAAAACTCAAAATAATCCCAGCAGCTTTTTGTACGGTAGAAGCCATTATAATGATGCACTTCAGAATATGACCCGGAAACATAACTTTATTCTAGATTTTTTACGCCTCAATTACAAGTTCTAAAGCAAATATAACTAAATCTATGTTTAAATTTCCCAAGTCCAGATGAGTCTGCTTCTCCTATCTGAAAGTAATTATTAGTTGATCTATATTGTCTTCTATATGCATAAGCTTTAACCACAGGAGCAGAATTGATATTGCAATGTTTGCAATTACATATGGTATTATCATAACAAGAAATATTGTTACTACATGGTCAGAAGGGTGAAAAATGTACTAAATAGAACGTTAAAAACACATTTTCGGGGATTGGTAGAGGTAATCCAAGAGGATGCTCACGAAAATTGTTACATTTAGATGCTTCCATACACAAACAGTGAAGGAACCAGGAGCTGTCGTGAGGGGGGAGTCGGTAATATTTTTGTTTTTGTTTACAGAGTCAAAAAACCTACGAAGGTTATTTTAAAAAATCAAATATAATCAAATAAATAATAGATCTACTTTCAAACAAAAATAGGCATGGAGAATTATAGAAAACAATTGTGAAACATCGAGCAGAAATTTAGAGATAGGAATTAAATACTTAATTCACAACTGAGAAGATAAGCTAGTATTTAAGTAAGAGAATATATTATGAGAACTGAAGAAACAACTAATATGCAAAAAAGTCTCAAACACAGAACCTCTATATTTGAAGCAAGGGATGTACCATCTGGGTTACATCTCCAATTGTCTATATATATAAGAAGATGAAGCGATCGAACCCAAAGGGTGCTTTTCCATAAGCCAAATGGCTACTTGACTAGAAATTCTGTTACTACTATGTACTCTAAACATGGAAGTGTAGGCTGGGCCCACCCCCCTGCTTCCACAACTAAAACAAATGGAAGGGAATTTGATGTGAAATTTCATATGCAGATGTGTCATGCCAGTCCACGTGTACACGTGTACATGGTGGCTACTTGTAATTGTATAAAGGCTGAAGTAAACCTCAAAGGCAATTTAAGGGAGATTTTCCATTATATGAAATACCCACCTTGCTGTACAAAAGTAGAAAACAAATTGCTTTTTTACCTTGTCCTTGATTAAGCCACCCGATGTGAATATTCCAGCATCTTCTAAAGCCGCTAGAACCTTTTTCTGCAATATTATAAACCAATCAACAAGAAGCATAACTAGTCCGTATACTAAACATACCATTGGCATACCCAGGCTCACTTAGAGTACTCAAGAAAGTTCCATCGAGCACTTAGCATAATATTGTTGTAAAAGGTGACATGTGAAAACTTGAAAACGTATAAACTTATGTGTATGAAATTAATCCCTCTCCGATAATAGAGAGAAAATTTTAAAATTGATTGCTTAGGAATATTACATTGCCTTTCAAAACAGTAACCTGCATCAGCTAAAATTGTAGCCTTTAAAACAAGTTACATAAATTAAATTGTGAAAAAGGTTTCACATTACTTTTTTGTGCACTTACTTTACTCGTGGTATAAGTCTTACATCTAATTTCTAAAAGAATAATTCAAACCAAGTATGATAAATTAACTTCTATTCAGAAAAACTCAAAGCAATAGAACTGTCACTAGAGCAAATTCCAGTACTAATATGTGCAGTAGAATACGTGGAAAATGACATCCTTTATACAATAAGTGTAAGAAGGATCTTTGGACCTTTGAAACTGTCAGGGGGTGCTCGACCTGAGTCAGATATGGAGAAAGGTCTAGGTTTCGACTTTTAGAAACTACGAAAGATAACATAATATTTATTATGTTTATTTCTTATTATTTAGTTGTCATTCTTTACTAAGAAGAGTTTGAGGTTTGATACTTGGCAAGTAAAAGCAATAACATAACGAATACACGAAAATATCAATAAATAACATATATTACAAAAAATGTAGATATATATTTCAACAAATTAACAAATATTGCAAGTATACTACATAAATATTGAATTATCTTACATCCATGCATTGCATGGGTTATAAGCATTGTATAAATCAAAACAAGAACATAAAATATTCAACCAAAGGCAAATATAATCATGTCCTGCACAAAGAATAAAGTACAAGCAGACTTTAATCAGAGCTAACCTCTACTCTGATGATAATTTACAAATCAACCCTATGGTGATTAATAATTATTAACAATTAACAAAACCTAATGATGTTATGTCAACTACTGTTTCATACTTGAAAATAAGTAGAGTTCACATGGAGTGGGCTGCTGATTGAAAGGGGTATACAAAAGCAGATAATGGTATTCTCATTATAGTAAGTTTTCTAAAATACCACACAAGAATAATTAAACATTGCAAGTTTGCAACTAACCACACTCTCTCTCACTAAAAGCAATTAAAAGAAAATGCACCTCACTCTCATCGTCTAAAACTCTTTCCATGAGATAGAGATCACAATATTTTGTGATTTCAAGAAGCACTTCCAGCACCGAGGACCTCACAGTTGCTTGTTTCTACAAAGAGAAAAGGAGAAAAAAGGCGACAAAATGTTAAATATTTTGCATGTCTTTGTATCCTCTAAGAGGTACTGATAATTATTTTTTAACCTGAAGCTCTTCCGGAGTACTTTCTTCTAGTATAACACCAAGCAACCTGCATGTCACCTATACAAAAAATATATATGTATAACAAAAGAATATACTTAACTGCATGCTTAAGACTTTTAAGAACCTTGTCGAATAGAGAATGATTAGAGGCTATATGTAATCAGTAATCACTCAACTTTCATAAAAAATAAATTGAAAGCTAAACAAAATCCATTAGATTTACCATTTTTTTTCTAGTTATTACAGTATCTTTGAAAACCAATGGTAGCCCCCACCTGTCAACACCTAAATTTTTTAAAAGAATGCAACCAAATAAGGAAATTCTGCCCAACCAAGCTGGTACCACGTCAAGAGATGTACATTAAGAGGCCTAAATTATCTTCATTATCATTTGACTTCTGGCCAGAGGAGACCTAAAGAACATAACTCATAAAATCGGCTTGCCTGATTTTCATGCATTCTATTAAAATAGTATGCCAAGCCATGAACATTTGGCAACTTAACCTTCCTAACTTGTTCTGACTTCTGATCTCAGGGAACATAAAGAGAAAATCAATAAATTTTCATGTCTAAAAGCTCACATATTATATCAATTACCTTCCTCCCTTCACTCAATCTCTGCTTAACTATTTGTCCAAGAGTTGGCTGCAGCAGGGGAAAAAAAAATCAGATACAAACCACACTTATTAGATCATATTAGATTATTAAAGGTGTAAAGGAACAAGAAGATCTGCCTTTACTGGCTGAAAGAACTCATCAATAACATTCTGTGCCCCAGAATCTTGTGAAGATACACCAGAAGATATCTGATTTGGATTTGAATGGTTAGTAGGTCCAGAACTACTAGGTGCTGTAGTTTCTCGTTTAGGTTGCCTTCTTTGAGGTTCACTAGGCGACCTCAATAGTCTCCAAGTAAAGAGAATTGCAACAGCTAATCCTGCTATAGCCCCAATAGATCGTGAATCCTGTAATCAGACCAAGGCTGTGAAAACATCATACTGGAAAATGTGCATCAGGACTCCAAAATTCAAAAGTTAGCATTATAAATTGAAACCAGTACATCTTCAAATTTAATATATATATTGACTTCTAAATTCAGTAAAAACCAATATAGTTATTCTATAACATGTGAAAAGTGCTGGTTTCCAGAACAATACTTTACAAAGTTAAATCGATTATGTTGTTTGATATTTGAACAGAACTTGAATCAACTTAAAAACAAAAATCACAGCTTTCTTTTGTTTACATTTAAGAATGTACTTTATTGGGCAAAGAACATAACTGATAATATATGCATATCTCTACAAAAATGGCATCTTCAATATCCAAGAAGGGTATATAGCACAAACTTAGGTGCATTTTCCAAACAAAAAACCACTGAAGTTAGTCACCGCAGATGAGCAATTTAACTGAAAAACTAAGATGCTAATGGAAAATATCTGAGAATGTATATAACCCTAATTATTTACACATCCTTATTCTTGTATTACATTGTTAGAAGTTAGAACCCGACAAAGAAACTAAACGACGATTTACAGAGTCAAAACCGTTATACCTTGTCGTCTTGCACTAAACGCAGACAAATTTCAACTAGGGCATTATACTATCCATAATTATCCCACAAAACAATCAATCTTTATAGCACATCCTCACTGATCACATAACCCATACCTCCTCCCCACTACCTATACAAGTTCCCTATACTCCCAACTACTTCGACCTAATAAGCAAAACCACAAGTCCACAATCTTTAAGAACACTAGGCTGTTCATCTTAAATTCCAAACTCAAACTCGGGACATCTTAACCTAACCTAATTCGACAAAATCAAACACATCACCACACTTCCACCCATTAAGAACCCACAAAATCTTCTTACAATAAAAAACAAAGTGCACCCATTTTTCATTTCCATCACCTACAATTAGCCCTAATGCACAATAAGGTACAATCTTTACCAAGATCCAAACAAATTATGCATTACACGCATACTTAATTACATACAAATAGCCATAGAAACACATATACATAAAATCAAGATAAGGGATTGAGAAAAAAGACCAGATTGTGGAAGAGATTGTTGAATTTGAGGGTAAGAAAAGCCCCAAATTTCTTGATCAGCTGGAAGATATCGTCTTTGGAGTGATCAGCCATGCCCAAACTGAAAAACGGCGTCGTTTAGCCCTGCTCTGGTCTGCTACGGTGAAATCGCGAAGCTCCCAAGTCTTGTAATATCGGCAGATTATTCCATTCTTTGATTACAGCTACAGAGATAATATTATATATGTAAATATTTTCCATACAAGAATGCTACTGTGTACACGCAAGTGCTATTTATTTATTTGTTTTAGTTTAAAAAATATATATATACTCCTTTCGTTACTTTTTTACCAGTCATATTAGACTCCGAATGAATTTTAGGAATCAGTTTTATATAATTATGAATATAAAAGATATTCTTTTAAATAAGTATATATATTTTTTATAATAATAATTTTTTGATATTCTCTTAAGTATAATTATATCTAGATATCGTTAAAATTTGATTAACTTAACCAGAAAAAAGTCAAAACAGAATTTGGAGCAGTGGAAGTATAATATTTTTCTTCTAAATAAAAGTTATTTTTTGATTTTTTGTATTATAGATTGTGTATTCAATTTAGAACTAGTGAATAAAGCCGCGCTTCGCGGCGGTGTTATTAATTTTTTTTATAAATTTTAATACGAATTACTATTATAATTGCATAAAATTTATTTCAAGTCATCTTCACGTTAAATATATCACTAATAAAAAAGTATTATAATTAATATAAAAAGTTGTTTAAGTGGCTCCTGTCAAACACAATACTAATAAAAAAATTGTTTGAACCGTTCTTCCAGAAAATATTAATCAATAATTATGATAAAATTAAATATAATAATATTGATAAAAATTAGTTTGAGCCGCTCTCTTGTCAAACACAATACTAATAAAAAAAACATTATAATATAGATATTAGTTTGAGTCGCCCTACCATCAACACACAATCCTAATAAAAAATTATTGTAATTATGATAAAGTTAAGAATTATAATTGGATGAAAATTATTTTAAGCCGTCGTCCCGTTTGAATAAAAAATATACTATAACTTAGATAAAAAATTATTTTAGCCGTTTACCCGTCAAACATAATACTAATAAAGAATTATTATTATTCAGATAAAAATTAATTTGGGCCGCCCTCCCCTCGAACACGATACTAATCAAGAATCATTTACATTATGATAAAATTATAATTATAATTTTTCGATAAACATATCCAATTTCATAGATTATAGCTATTATATTTTTACCGAGATTCCTATTTCTTAGCTGTTTGGAACCTAACCACTCTGCATCCTTTATATATATATATAATAAATATAATTCTGTTTTTTATGATTCCTAACTAAGAAAAGAATTGTATTAATTTTAGAATCCAAAAAGAAAATTTTTTTATTAACTTTTGGAATCCTTGAACCTGATTTTTTTAATTATAATTATATTTTCTATCCGAAATTTAAGAAAATTATAAGACTAAATCGAAAATAAAAATTGTACGTATTACCTTACAAATATTAAATATAATGTTTAACCACTTTTCCGTCAAACATAATACTGATAAAAAATTTATTATTATTTCGATAAAAATTAGTTTGGGCCGTCTCCCGTGCCCGTCAAACACAATACTAATCAAAAATCATTTTCATTATCTTAAAAAAATCAATATATGATTCATTATTATAAGACTGAATCGAGCTATTATTATTTTGAATCGAACTTGATATTTTTAAAATTTTCTTTTTCTAAATAAAGATATTTATATCCAAAAAATAAAAAATCAAAAATAATAATATTTGTTATACGATCAAAGTACCTAAAATTAGGTTTAAAATTAAAGTCAAACGACTTATACGAGCCAGAGTTGCCTGTTTGAGTTTACAGCAGAGGTAGGTTCGGGAAAAAAGGGAGTTCTTCGTGCGGTTAAATTAGCGTTTTTGAACATCATGCTCCAAAGCTGAAAAATCAAACCGTAAACTATCGGTTTTAATTTTTCAAATAATTTGTTAGTCTGATTTTTTTTTATATAGATTTTAGAGTATTACATGCGATGCCAAACTTTAAAAGCTAACCTTCATTAATTAATGAGATTAACCAAAGAATTTTATTACCTTTAGAATCCAATAAGAAAAGAATTATATTACCTTTCGAAATCTTGAACATAATTTTTTGAATTATAATTGTATTTTAATAAAGCCGCGTTTCGCGGCGGCGTTACGAATTTTTTATAAATTTTGATATGAATTAATATTATAATTGCATAAAAGTTATTTTGAGTCATGTTCCTGTTAAACATATCATTAATTAAAAAAATATTATAATTAATATAAAAATTTGTTTAAGTGACCCTCCTGTCAAACACAATACTAATAAAAAAAATTGTTTGGACCGCCATCCCATCAAAGATAATATTAATCAATAATTATTGTAATGATGATAATATTAAATATAATAATATAGATAAAAATTAGTTTGAGCCGCTCTCTTGTCAAACACAGTACTAATAACAATAAATTATAATATAGATATTAGTTTGAGTCGCCCTACCGTCAAACACACTACTAATAAAAAATTATTATAATTATGATGAAGTTAAAGATTATATTTGGATGAAAATTTTTTTAAGCCGTGGTCCCGTTTTGACAAAAAAAATCATATTATAACTTAGATAAAAAAATTATTGGCCACTTTCCTGTCCAACATAATACTAATAGAAAATTTATTATTATTTAGATAAAAGTTAGTTTGGGCCGCCTCCCGTGCCCGTCAAACACAATACTAATTAAAAATCATTTACATTATCATAAAATCAATATATGATTCCTATTTTATATATCCTATTTTATTTGTTAATTATTTTCATTTTATGATTCCTATTTATTAGTTAAAAATTATTATTCTTTTATGATTCTAATTTTTTTGCTATTAGTTTTTTTAATGATTAATATCTTTACAATCTTTTATTTTCTATTCGAAATAAAAATTGTACGTATTACCTTACAAATCTTAAATATAAATTGTATTTTATCTATGATTGACTGATTGTTAGTTTAAATAAATATAATCCTATTTCTTTTAGGATTCCTAAATAAGAAAAGAATTGTGTTATCTTTAGAATCCAACACGAAAAGAATTGTATTAACTTTTGGAATCCTTGAACTTGATTTTATAAATTATAATTATATTTTTTAGCCGAAATTTAAGAAAATTATGTGAAAAGAATTTTATTATTTTTAGAATCTAATAAAAAAAATTATATTACCTTTAAGATCCTTGAACTTAATTTTTTAAATTATAATTTTATTTTCTATTCAAAATTCAAGAAAATTATAAGACTGAATCGAACTGTTATCGAGATTGATTGTAAGTTCATGCATACTATTTGAATGAGGCTGCGAAGATCTCAAAAATGTTTTCATGATTGAGATGCTATCTTCTTGATCATTATGGAACTACGTTAGTTTAGCGCTACAACTTTTGAAAATAAGAATTATATTTTTTAATCTGATTTTTATGTTATAATTTTATTTTCAATTTGAAATTTAATTAAGAAAATTATCATACTAAATTCAATAATTCTAGACACGCCGAGTTAATAAATTTTATGATTCGAATATATCGTGTCATCTAATTATTATTTGTGTCTACTATTTAAATTTTATGATTCGAACATATCGTGTTATCTAATTTATTATTTGTGTCTACTATTTAGATTTTTAAACACAGTTGTAATTACGGACCTAGTATTAGATTATTCTTCTATATATCTTATCGAAAATAAAATTTTATAATTTAAAATTCAACTACATATTCTATATATCTTATCGAAAATAAGAATTGTACATATTATCTTACAAATCTTAAATATAAATTGTATTTTATTTATTATTGTTCGTTTGAATAAATATAATCCTATTCCTTTTAGAATTACTAAATAAGAAAAGAATTGTAATATTTTTAGAATTCAATAAGAAATACTAAATAAGAAAAGAATTGTATCATCTTTAGACTTCAATACGAAATACTAAATAAGAAAAGAATTGTATCATCTTTAGAATTCAATATGAAAAGAATTGTATTACTTTTAGAATTCTTGAACCTTTTTTTGAATTATAATTATAGTTTCTATCCGAAATTTAAGAAAAATTAGAAGACTGAATCGAGCAATTCTAGAGACGCCGCATTCTCCTTTATATATAAGAAAAGAATTGTATCATCTTTAGAATTCGATAAGAAAAGAATTGTATTACTTTTAGAATTCTTGAACCTTTTTTTGAATTATAATTATATTTTCTCTCCGAAATTCAAGAAAAATTAGAAGACTGAATCGAGCAATTCTGGAGACGCCCGCATCCTCCTTTATATATATATATTGATTGATTGATTAGAGAATGTAAGAAAATTTCAAATTATAAAAGCAGTTAATTTATATTCTATATAATTTATCACGATATTGATACAAACTTTTACAAAATTAGGGATCTTATAAATTCTGATAAAATTTAGAGAAATTTTAGAAATATCTGGTTACTAATTTTTTTTTTTTTATATCCTTGTTACTAAAATTTATCGCTATTTATCGTACACAATTACAATTTGTTTCACAACTCATATCAACTTAAAACAATGATATAGTGTATAGTAGATGTCATAATTCAACTTTTTTTTTTTTTTTTTGAAGGCATGTCATAATTCAACTTTAATAAATATGAAGAAAACACCCTTAGGTTACATAACCGAGTTTGTAGAATTCAATTAAAATTTATGGAATTGGGAGAAACTCCGGATGATCTTTGTATTAGCTATGTAATATTCCATCTTTTGTGATAATCACATGTTATCAAAATTAATAATAATTTTTCACAAAAGTAAATAACTAATTTATTGAAAGTTTTAAATTTCAAATTTACATATAACCATTAATTTATTTTCAACATATTTTATTGAAATATTATGTCAAAAGTTTCTCTTCAGAATACTCATTAAGATGTTGAAACTTATATTTTAGTCACAAAGAATTACGCTAATCTTTCATGATTTATACATGAATAATTTGCCTTTAGAATCGATCATTGACAGATACTAACAAACAGGGGCGCACACAGATTTGTATTTTTCAGATTTTTTTTTCCTGGAATAAATATTTATCAAAGAAACACCTAGTTTAAGCTATAGAGGGGAAGACGAAGCATCAACAAATTTACTGAATAAATCAAGATGTAAGGGTAATGTAAATGTGATTCCTGGACAAAATCCTCAAAATTTAAAGAAAACAATCAAAATACAAATGTTACAGAACTACTCATAGAAGCAAGAAAGGCATCTTATGTTCTCTGGAGTGATTGGCTTCAAGATTTGAAGTACTCCACGGTCTTTTCTCCGATTTATTAACAACATCTGGGAGCACAACCTCTGCAGAAACTCCGATGAGGTACCGACTAGTAAGGCTCTGACAAGTCCTGCAAAGCAAGCATCTAATGTGTCTTCTGGCCAGGAAATTAGCTACATGGACCTCTTTATCGCAATCTCGACACAGAAAAGCATCGTCGGCTGGACAATATATGGTGGCATCCGAGTCACAGAGCTCACAACATACTGACCCTTGGCTGGCATGAGCCAATACTGCTGCAGTTTCTTCTCTGAGCACTTCTGAGAACTCCCGGCTCTCCTCTTCCACTCTTCCTCTGCACATTTTCGATGTCGAAAATATGATTTAATGTTAATTTGTATATACAAAGTAATCGTTTTGGAGATCAAAAATAAGCAAGACTGGGATCATATATATAAGGCCTAGGGGATGTATGCAAGTAGAGCCATACAGAAGAATCCTAGCATGTGGTTGTTTGCATGCAGTTAAATTAAAGGTTGGTGTCCAATAATTACAACGTGAGGACGAAAATACCACTAAACTAATACAACAAAAGAGGCTTAAAGGGAAATAATGAGGCATGATTTAACTAGTTGTTAGAGTAGTTAGCAAATGAAGAGAGAGGGGGAGATTTGCATGGCCAAAAATTAAAGTAGGAGCAGTATGGTTTTGATGAGTGGGGTTTTGTCAAGTGTGTATATTAGCGGTCATGCCACTTCTTTAAGTGAGCCAGTGATGGAGTGTAACGTGTAAGAAGAAGAATGGGCTGCAGATTTGTGTTGGTTGAGTTGTCAAAAGTTTAGCACAAATTTGTGATAGAATGTTGCATGCTTTAGCTCGGCTCACTTGTGAGTTGTGACTTGTTGAGTTATATTTGTGGTCATTTTGATTTTGTGGAGTGTGGTCAATAATGTGGTGTTGGAACAGCCAATTATTGTATGTATTGCAATAAATAGATCATGCATATGTCTAAAGAAATCTTCTAGCCAAAGTGCTATTTTAATTTTATTATATACATACTCCCTCCGTTTCAAATTAGATGTCCACTTTAAAAAAATCACATAGTTTAAGAAAAGTGGATGTTCACAAATTAATTGCATTAAATGATCAAAATATGTGGAGTGGGATTAATCTAGGAAATATAAATAAGAGATTTGTGGAGTAGAATTGATTTTGAAAATATGATTTTGCATTGAAAATTGAAGTGGACAAGTAATTTGAAACAAAAAAATTTCTTCAAGGTGGACATGTAAATTGAAACGGAGAGAGTATAATATAATGATAACTTTTATTTGTTTGAAAAATTCATATTTATCGAGTATTCGAGATTCTTTTATCCCTGTATGTTTTAAGAGGCGATGTGTGGCGGCTACGAGCTGGTTTCGAGATGATTCCACTGGTCCACTAGCAATGAAAAGAGTCATACTGTGTTCACATTTATATGACAACATATGGGTACGAGGCTTGTTCATTATAAATTTAATTATATTCTGGTATTTAATTGAAAAAAGGAAATTTTCAAATTCATATTTAGAATTTTAAAGTTAGGGTTTTTAATATCCTACAAGGAGGTGTATATTAGAGGGAAGTATGTGTGTAACACCCCGACTTTTCGGAATACTAAAAACTAATTTCACGACATAAATATAATACCATTACTTAAATCAAAATCCTCAAATAATATATCAGTCAAAGCAGCGGTCAAACCCGATAATCAAAAGTCATAAACTAGGAGACGCAGCTCCATAATCCAAAACTAATAACTAATAAATTCATCAAATTATTCTTAATAGACACCAAGTCTTTAAATGCAAATAATCACGAAGCATAAAATCCAAAAGTCCTCAATCTTATTCTCAAAATTCTTCCACATGATAGAACCTGAAATATAGAAAAATGGATGAGCTACACAGCTCAGCAAGTAACAATTTGACTAACAATTAATCTCGAAATCAGTGAGTGTTTTTATAAAACCTTGTTCCTCAAAACAATAATAATTTTTAAAACACTTGTAAAAGCAAATCCAACCCACAGTTTATATTTTAAAAGCGAACAGAATTTAAAAGAGAAGCAAAAACAGAAACAAAAATCTTATCAATGCCACAGTCTTGCTCTACGGCCACACTTACCCAGTGACCGGGATCTTATTCTTATTCTTTTGCCACACTTACCCAGTGACCGGGATCTAAAGTTCAATAATCACGCGCCCTTAGCAGGTATCTAAAGTTGCACACTTGTGCGCCTACTAAGGGTATCTAAGGCTAGTTCCGGAACTATAACGTAGACTACGAACGGGTTTGAAACGTAGAGACTGGGTCTTCAAAGATTCTCATTTATATCTTATAAATTTCGAAACAAAATTCTTATATCTTATAACAAAAATCTGAAATTTGCGAAATCAAAATATCCTTTCGAAAATAAAAGTAAGTCAAAAGGTACTTACCTCAAAGTCGACACTTAAAATCCGAAATTAATAACACGAACAAAGCCTATACATTTAATTAATAAACAAAACATAATTAACATATAGTACTCCTTAAACAATAAAAAGCAAGGCACATAACAAGTCTTAATAAAATTCAGATTTTAACAACTAATAACAATTAACACAATTTAATCACCGAATAAGACAAATGACAATGCATGCTGTTACAAATCTCAATCTAAACCAAATATAGTTTCTGAATATGAGAAAATAGTCAACTGGAGAATTAAAGTACATTCAACAAGGATTCCAAAATGACCAAGTTCATAATAAACGGACAGATAACGAATTAGTTATGAATTTTAGAAGTTCAAGTAACAGAGCAGAATTTTACTCAGGAGCAGTTTACATTCAAAGCAGATTTTCATGAAGCAAACAAACTGATATCAATTATACTATAACTAAACACTTAAAGAGAATTCTTAGAGGTTTCAGAATTGGTAAAGATCACAATTTTATGGCAAATAACGAGGGAGATATGAATTTTTAAACACCGAACAACTCAGCAGAAAAGTATAAACAGCCCTGAATCTTTGTAAGTCAGTTTAGACAATTAAATCAATTTAAACAACAAATGGGTATGACTGATGACTAAAGATTATATCTCAAGCTTTTCAGATTGGTATCACGAGTAAATTTTCGACATACGATCAATTTATAGCGAATTTTTGAACATGGGAAAAAAAAGTTTCGCGACTAAGAACTGAAAGGTTACAAGGAATGTGATTTTAAGCATAGATACACTGCTAATTTCAAAATAAGTTCTGAGACAAAAGTTGTAGGTATCGAAGAGAGCTTTTCAGAATGTCCAGAATCAACAATATCCGATCAATTTTCAATTTACTAAGATTTTTACAACCCAACTGATTCACAGAAATTGTTATATACAAATTTCAGCATAAACAATTAAGCAAACATGATATATTCACATCAAATACACATGACAAGAAACAAGAAATCAATATCTCAAATCAACATATACTTGCAAAGATCGAAGAGAAAAGAAAACATACCCGTCCACGTAAATTGTTGTACGACTTATTCAGATTCCAGAGGGATTCTTATATAGCACATAAAACCTAATCGTAAATAGGAAGTTCCAAACTTAAATCACAATTTTCTCCACCTCATAAACCAATTTCCAAATATAAGGTCTTCTCAAGAAGATTTCGATTTTCGATAATATTTCTACGTTTCTTTCCATTAATAAAGAATTCTCTCTATTTTATTATTCAAATAACTAACACAAAATAAATTTTAGAAACTTCCAATTAATACTAATATCTAAATATATAAATACAAACAATCTAAATTTAATATCTAACTCATAATAACAATACTAATTAAATAAAATATTTAAATAAATAAATAAAATCACAGGATTTTACAATGTGAAATAATTTTTTTATATATATTTGAATAATTAAATATTAATATTTAATATAACAATAATCAATGATACAAATATATAATAATAATAATTTTATTAATATATTTAATTAATATAAATTAATAATTTAACTTTTTCAAATTAAATATATTGATGACAAACTCAACCAAATATAATCGGCTAATGAACTATCATATCCGAATAGTCTTGCAAAAGTAAAAGCTCGCTTACAGACCAGAGAAACCAACATGGTGCAGCACTGTGAAGACTCGCAATGCTCTGTCCAAACTATGCGTAACCAAACAAATTGAAATACTTAGATGTGAGAATAATACTCAACGGGATCAAGAGAAACAAGTGTCGTAAAAAGCGGAAATCAGATTTAATCGGTGAAATTATGGAACAAGGATTAATCGGAGATTAATTGAATTGATCGGTGATTAATCGGAGATTTAATCAGTTCGACGAGCTACGGAACAGAGATTAATCACCTGACTACAGAGAGAGAAACACAATAACGCAACTAATGAACAAATCAGCCACTGGACCTAACGCACATTCAGCGGTCAATCCACATGGAGAGAATACGAGGTATTGGAGTCGGTGTTAGGCAACCTTACACTCTTTACGTTAGCCTTGCCCACTTGAAAGAGTTGACATTATCAAAGTTTATCACATCTTTAAATTTTACTTCCATTCTACTTAACCCTCAGTTGCTTAGGTGGTGATGCATCTAATAACTTGAGATTTGTAAAAACCGATCCAAATTTTGTGGGTTTTGCTTCTTCTATACATCCATTTTCAAATAGAGAACATAATATTTTGCACAAAATAATTTGACAGTGACGTGATATTAAATTATTGATATCGTTTTCGCCCGGATTAATAACTCAACTAGTGCCCTCAAGCACCCCCTTCATCCTTGCACTTCAAATTTTCCCCTGCATGCATTAAAATGAAGGGCATTGAGCAATGCCCCGAGAACAAACCCAAGACCATGAGCTTCCCTGGCCCTAAAGTTTTCATCTTAATATCAGCTTCTATCTGGATAATCTACTTTACATTGTCGTTATTTCTTGTGCCAAACTCGAAATTCCTCCATTTTTCAGTTTCTATAGAAGACATGATCCCCCCTACTTCACTTGAGCACATTGTTTTTGGGATTGCATCAACTGATAAGTCATGGCCTGGTCGAAAAGATTACGTTAGGCTTTGGTGGAAGCCTCGACTGATGAGAGGCTGTGTGTTCTTGGAGACAAGGCCACCAGCAAATCAAAGCTTGGATCAAGACTATGAAAATTCACTCCCTCCGGTTTGCATTTCAAGAGATACTTCTCAGTTTAGGTACACTTTTAGAGGGGGGCCTCGATCAGTGATCCGGGTAGCCCGTATTGTATCAGAGACTGTGGCTCTCAATCATACGAATGTGAGGTGGTTTGTGTTCGGAGATGATGATACCATGTTCTTTGCTGATAATTTAGTGAAGGTGCTTTCTAAGTACGATCATGACCTTTGGTACTATATTGGGAGCAATTCAGAAAGTTATACGCAGAACACGGTTTTTTCTTATGATATGGCTTTCTGGGGAGCTGGTTTTGCTATAAGTTATCCACTGGCAAAAGTTCTTGCTAATGTGTTTGATTCATGCATCCAAAGATATCCTCATCTTTATGGAAGTGATGGCAGAATTTTTGCTTGTATTGCAGAGCTTGGGATCAGTTTGACCAAAGAAATCGGTTTCCATCAGGTAATTTTAGTTACAAATGTGTGTAAATTGGCTTTTAGTACTAATTACAGATGCAAGATTGAATCAAAAGGCAATTTAAAAGTACATCTGTTGATATGAGCTTTTATTGAGCTTAATATATTTGGTTTTTATTTTGATCAGATGGATATCAGGGGAGATATATTTGGCATACTGGCTTCCCATTCCTTGACACCCTTAATATCACTTCATCACTTGGATGTTACAAATCCGATTTTCCCAAATATGTCAAATTTGAAGGCCTTGGAGCATCTAAATGAGGCTGTAAAACATGATCCCCACAGAATCATTCAACAGACAGTTTGCTACGATCGATGGTTTTCTTGGACGGTTTCAGTGTCATGGGGCTATGCTGTTCAAGTATTCGGAAAGCGTGTACACATGTCGGACACTCTTCGTGCACAACAGACATTTGTGCCATTCCAGACAGGTAATGTTCTGAACACTTTGTTTGACATTAATACAAGGGAACATGATCCAGATGCATGTCGAAGGCCCCTTGTTTTCTACATGGAGAAGGTTTCTTCTGCGGAGGGAGAGATCAAGAGCATTTACAAGCAAATGACTGCAGATAATTGCACCAGAGATATGGCATCACCGCGGAGACTTGAGGAGATTAGAGTCTCCTCAAGAAAGTTGGATCTTGACAATAAACAAGTATTCCTTTTCTCTTTTTCTTTTTTTTTTGTTTGAGATTATGAATAATATGATATATATGCACAAACATGATTCCTTGTTTTTGATGACACAGCTGCTGGCACCGAGACGACAATGTTGTGATATTCTTCCCCCAAAACAGAGAAATGTGATGGAACTTGCCATTAGAGAATGCAAAGGAGAAGAACTGATTTACATGCATCCCTAGTCAAGCCATTATTCTTTCTTGCAATTAGTATTAGACATATTTAATGTGTTTGGTTCGGTTATATTTTTGCTAGATGGGATTTGTTACTCTGCTCAATCACAGCACATAGGGGTAATAATCAATCTTTTGGCAAATGAGCATGCATATATCTGGGGTAAAGGTTCGTCTCAGCTGAAGCTGCAAAAATCGAATTCTAGGCAGGAAGTGTATTCCAAGACCAAGTTGAAAATAAGCATCTTCGATCAGGGTGAATGAAATATGTTAATATTGTCGAATCATTAAAAGTACTTATTTTATTTTCCATCTCTTCAATACTATTTTTGACACGTTTCTCATCAAATTTGCTACAATGGTTCGCAACAAAGTTGCTAATATGTTCAAACAAGTATATAAGAGAAGCGGCTTTTTCTTTGCTAATAAATGATATGGAGAGAATTTGGTTACAATGATAAAATTATGAAGCAGGTGTGAGCAGTTTGTTTGTCAAATTAGGACAAATGCTATCTGATTCTATATATCTTGCAAATCGCTCATATCACAGAACACATAATAATTTCAAACATTTCGCTGCAAAACTGATATGGCTCTCAAAGGTCTGAGTTCAACCTTACTAGTTACTGCACTTCCCCGCAGTTCTGTTCCTTCTGGAAGAAATCATAACAAAAGCTTTGCTACTGAACGCTCTGTTCAATGCATAAAAACTACAGCTACGATCATTGACCAGGATAGCGGTGCAGCTTTGAGAAGAAATGCAAATTACCCACCAAGTTCCTGGGATTACAATTTCGTCAAGTCACTAACCAGTGATTATACTGTACTAATGCTATTCTGTTGCTGCTGCTAATGAATATTTAAAATATCTCTCTCGACATATTTATAATGGGTTGGGATCTCTGAAAAATGCCTTGGATATGCCTTTGCGCTGGACATTACCAAGGGTAGAGGCTAGATGGTACATTAATGTATACGAAAAAGAACAGAACATGAACCCTAATTTGCTAAAGTTCGCCAAGTTGGACTTTAACATCATCCAAGCAGTTCAGCAGAAAGAAGTCAGCAAACTAGCAACGTACTTAAATTTTATGTTCTAAAGAATTGGATTCATCTTTGAACCTCCCGATCGAACACGTCTGTCAAAAAAAAAAAACGAGAATAAGGTAAGAATTATATGAATCTGATTTTGAGTTACATGGATAGATCAGTATCATTGAGTTATTAAGAAAGTAAAGCATGACAGACCTTGTGACACGGTATATCCATGCTAGCTCCCTGAGCATTCTGAATTGCAGAGCTGTTGTATAAAGGTCATCACTCAACGATTCATCACTGATATCGTTATATATGACAGCAACTGCTTGTTTTACATCATTCTGGAATCGGTAGTTCAACCCTAGCCTTTGAACTGTGTCAAGCAACTTGAGCTTGGCCAACGGGTCATCCGTTTCTGCATGAATGAGACGTTTTACATCGTCCTTCAACTCATCCAACTGTCTTGCATATCTTTCTTCCTGCGAAGATTACACATGTTACATTAAATTATCATTCACCTAAAACTATTTTTAATGATCTAGCCATCCCCATGCAGCCATGCAGGTAAGTGATATACAAGTTTATTATGGTATATCTTATTTATATTATAGCTAGAGTAAAATCATAATGCTCCATAATTTATATCCGAGTATATAAACAAAAGGTGTCCAAAGACATATATGGCGGCATATCATACCGTGCTTAATAAGTAAAACTGGGTATTCACGTATCAAAAACAACCATATTAAACGCGGTACTCTGTGATCGAACATATTATTTTTAGAGATCCAATCCCATTATAAATATGTAGTGAGAGACTTAGCAAAAAAAAATGTAGAGATTAAATATTCATAACCAGAGTTTCAAAAAGAAAAAGAAAATATTCATTATAACCAGGAGCAACAGAAGAAGAAGCATTAATACAGTATAATCACTGGTTAGTGACTTGACGAAATTGTAATCCCAAGAACTTGGTGGGTAGTTTGCATTTCTTCTCAAAGCTGCACCGCTATCCTGGTTTATTATCGTAGCTCTAGTTTTTATGCATTGAACAGAGCGTTGAGTAGCAAAGCTTTTGTTATGATGTCTTTCTAAAGGAACAGAACTGCGGGGAAGTGCAGTAACTAGCAAGGTTGAACTCAGACATTGGAGAGCCATATCGGTTTTGCAGCGAAATGCTTGGAATTATTATGTATTCCATGATATGTACATTTGCAAAACATGTATAGTCGGATGGCATTTGTCATAATTTGACAAACAAATTGCTCACACATGGTTCATAATTTTATCACGGTATAACCTGGTGCCAAATTATTACCGGTACTTTTTAATAATAAACGAAACCACCTTTCAACTTAAAACCAAAAGTACCAAGTATCATAGTATCAAAATTTAATTCAACCTTGACCCTTCCAAGAGTGTGAAGAATCAAATGTTAATATAAATAAAAAATTACATCTAAATAACAGTAATCCAAATAAATATATCAAAGATATTGTGGGTGTTTGGGAACACCTGCTTCCCACTTCTTTTAAACAAAAGCTGACTTCAGCTTATCTGCGTGTGTTTGGACGCTGAAATTAGAAGTGCTTTTCAGCTTTTTTGAAGCCAGAAGCTGGAAGTTAGAAATACTATCTTTTTTTGAGCTTTTTTCACTGAATTGCAATTTTATGAAGTTTTGAAATTTTTAATATGTAGGAAATTTTATTTATTAATAACGTTTCTTGTATTTTTATAATTTGATTTTTTTTTAATTTATATATAAATTTAAATTACCAAACACTTGATTGATTTATAAGTGAAGTTATCCAAAAACTTTTAGTAACTTATAAATTTAGTTCACTTATCACTTATAATCCGATTCTTTACTTTAAGCAATAAGTCACTTCTTTTAAGTTAAGCTAAACAGCCCCATTATATTCTCATAAATAATAAATTTTAAAATAATCCCGCACAGGTCATAAGGTAGTTGTTAAAAAGAGACTAACTGTTGTTTCTATATTCACCAGCCCACCAATTTTACATGTTTAGCTAACTTAAGTCAATTAAATCATGTTTAGATAAATATATAACCTTAAAATCCACTAATTACAGCTAAACTATTTGCATTTATATATGTTTTGTAACTTATAATAATGTTTTATAACACCATGTTTTCTCTTGAATGAGTTATGTTTTTCTTGCTAGTCTGCTAGACAAACCAGTCACTTTCTTACGAATGTCGTGGTTGTTGCATTATTGGACTTGAATCAACGCTGTTGCATTATTTGATTGGACTTGGCTACATTTTACAAACATATTCTATCTTGTATCCGATTATTTCAAGAATGTCAAGCTTTACTACACAACTGTAATCCATTCACAGATATAGTGATCAAACATAGGGGTGAGCAAAACCGAACCGGAACCGAAAAACCGGACCGAACCGTGTAAATTCGGTTCGGTTCGGTCCTAATTTTCTGAAAATTCGGTCCATTCGGTCCGGACCGAATAGACCGAAATAAAGTTCGGTCCGGTCCGGTCCGTAAAAAATTATTTCGGTCCGGACCGAATAGACCGAATTGTCCAAAATATATATAATTTTAATTCATATTTATATTATATATGTATCTTATATGTTATAATTATAATATCTAGTTTGTAAATTTAATTATATGTATCTTTAATGAATTGAGGGTGATTAATTAATATGAAAATTTTAAAATAAATCATGAATTTTAGTTAAAAAATATAATATTTTTTTATTTTTAAAATAATTTCGGTTCTTTCGGTCCGGACCGGACCGAACCGAATTATTTCGGTTCGGTCCGGTTCGGTCCATTATAAAACTTCGGTCCGGTTCGGTCCGAAAAAAATCTAAACTTCGGTTCTCGGTCTATTCGGTTCGGTCCGGTTTTGGACCGAACCGACCGAATGCTCACCCCTAATCAAACATGCAAAACTGGATAGGGCCGAATTATGAAATATTGAAAGATCTTGGGCCAAAAGTTTATTATTCGATAATGGACAGAGATCCAGAGAAACAACAATAGACAGGTTGTGGGTTTTCGACAGGAAGGTGCATGTGAGACAGTCCTGGATAGAACTTTAGTTTCGTTTTAATTTTAGTTTGTTTAGTCCTGGATAGAACTTTAGTTTCGTTTTCATTATGAAGCTGCTAATGAAAAGTTGTAGGGCAAAACTCGGTACAACAAAAAATTAACTTTCTTTTCTGATAGTAATCATTTCCGAGCTAGTAGAATAATTACACTCAATGATATTGACGAAAATGTGAAATTTTCTACGAATTCTCGGTGATAGCAAAAAACTTACTTTTTATGATAATAATCATGTTACGAATTCTTAGTAATAAAAAAAAACTTACTTTTCTGATATTAATCATGTTACTGATATAAATATAAAGAACCGGATTTTGATTATATTTTGCCCACACTGCGGTCTGCGGTACAAGTTTATCGCCTGTTAGCCGATAGGGTTACCAAATAGTCTTTTGGCCTCTAATTTGTTCAGATTTGATAATAATTTAGGAACTTCAAACAAAATGTGATAAAAAGTTTGTACTCCTTCCGTCTCACCTTTTGATTTTTGAAGAGTAAAATTGACCAACTTTTAACCAATTATTAAAAAATAATTATTTATTATTTTAAGAAATAGAAAGTTACATGTTAAAATAAGCTAGATTTATTTTTCAATGATATCTTTTTTTAGAAAAATTCAATTGTATAATAAATATAAATTCCAGTTAAAATATAGTCAATTTAACTGGTCAAATGTCAAAAGACATATGTATCACCAGCTACTATATTCCATGTTTAATCTGGTAGACCTGATGTAAAAAATTGAGATGATATTTCATAAGAGCAAGTCCAATGGTGAGCTATATCTTGTGCTATATCTATATTATAGCTCAAAATCAAAAAATTTCAACTCCAATGGTGTGCTAAACTTTGTGCTAAAATAGCATATTGCTATAGTTGGTGCTATATTTAGCACAAACTATAGCAATAGCTATAATTGCCACCTCATCAAAAAGTAAAAAAATGGAGAGAAAGGAATAAAAAATAAATTTATATCTCAACCTATTCAAGTACATGAATGCACATATATTCATTTGGCACAAGATATAACACCAACCATTGGAGATGTGATATTATTTTAGCACCAAAAACCATTTTTTAGTGCTATATTAGCAATAGCTACACCTATTTTTAGCTCACTTGCTCTAACATGTGCTGGTCAGAGTTGTCAAATTTTGTGAACCTCTCAAAAAAAAAAAAGATATTCACATTAAAAATATATATATATTTGTATTTATTTATAGTTACTATTTGTTTCCATCAAAGGGGGAGGAGTGTTAATTGTCAATTTCTGTGACCCTTTCAATAACGAGAAAAAGGTGCATTCATGTGAAAAACATCTATCTTCGTATTTGTTTATAATTATACTTTTTTGAATATATTGTCAATCCTATGTGCAATAATTGTCACAAATTTTAATGAGAAATGTATAAAAAAAAATAGTACAGGAGAGATGGAAAATAAAATAACAGTATTTTGAATAATTCGACAATATTGACATATTTGGTTCACCCTGATCAAGGATGCTTATTTTCAACTTGGTCTTGGAATACACTTCCTGCCTAGAGATGGCAGTTTTACCCGCCCCGATGGATACCCGACTCGTTCCGACCCGATTGGGTCTACCCGAACCCGATTTTTTTGGATTTGGATCCGGATCTGGATCTTATTTTTGGACCCGAAAAAATTTGGATCTGGATCTGGATCTCAGGTATTCCGAACCGAGATCCGACCCGAAACCCGAAACCCGATTTAAACCGGATCCAAACCCGAAACCCGATAAAAACCCGATACAAAATATTATATATATATATATATATATATATATATATATATATATATATATATATAGATACATATATGTTAAATGTAAAGTATTTATATTGAATTATTATGAATTATTAAGTATGAATATTAACATTTTATTTAATTTTATATTTGCAATATAGAATTTATATTTATTACATCAATATTTTATTTTTCTCAATTATTGTGCATTAAAAAAATCTAAATACAATAAAAATAATAAAATATAAATGATAAGCTGAATGATTGTATACAATTGAGTTAACATGTTTCACGTGTTTATTGTAATAAATGAAGCCTGTAATTCCCTTTTTTATATTTCTAAAGTTAAAAAAAATAATCCATAATCACATTTTTTATAGATATATAATTTTAAATTTGTATTTAATTTTATTTTTTTAAATACCCGAATTGGACCCGAACCCGAACCGAAACCCGAAAAAATCCGACGGATCGGATCTGGATCTTCATTTTTCCGACCCGGACCCGAACCCGACCCGACCCGAAATATAATAGATCGGGTCTGGATCTCAAGAAACCCGACCCGATCCGACCCGTTGCCATCCCTATTCCTGCCTATGTGCTGTGATTGAGCAGTAACAAATCCCATCTGGCAAAAATATAACCGAACCAAACATATTGAATATATCTTAATACTAATTGCAAGAAAGAATAATGACAAATATACAAAACCATCCAATATAAGAACAAAAAAATCAGCTGATCAAATCCGATTCACGAGTCTCGAGGCATAAAACGGACTCGGTGCTCTTAGGCCTAATACACACTAAAAAAAATTCCAACAGCCAGTAAAAACAAGTTAAAATTAAAAAGAAACTGAAATATGTCCTCTGAAAACCACAGAACCACAAAATCAGTTCCATGCACGTTGGTCTTTTCCAAACGATGGCTATGTCCAGCAGCTCCCTAGTTCCTTCCTTCAATCATTTTCATTTGTTTATCGCTGGTGCCACTGAATAGTTATCCAGCACTGTCTCACATGCAGTGGCGGATCTGACTCTACGTAAAGTTAAAGAAGGTCAATTTTTTTATAAGAAAAATTAAGAGGGGTCAAAAAAAATTAAGGGAGTCAATTTCAATTTTACAAACTAAAAATATGTATAATATTAAAAAAATAAAAATTTAAGAGGGGTCGATTGCCCCTGCTCACATGCACCTTCCTGTCGAAAACCCATAACCTGTCTATTGTTGTTTCTCTAGAGCTCCTGTTCATTATCGAATAATAAACTTTTGGCGCAAGATCTATCAAAATGCCATTCTTCTCCATCAACACCTTTACGATATTATTACACCTTCGAGTTTTGCATGTTTGATCACTATAGATGTGAATGGACCACAGCTGTGTAGTAAAGCTTGACAATCTTGAAATTATCGGATACAACACAGAAGATGTTTGTAAAATGTAGCCCAAGTCCAATAATGCAATAATGCAACAATGTTGATTCAAATCCAATAATACAACAACGTCGATTCAAATCCAATAATACAACAACGTTGATTCAAGTCCAATAACGCAATAATGCAACAATGTTGATTCAAGTCCAATAGTGCAAGAACCACGATACATTTGTAATAGTCGTGTTTAATAAGAGAAGCGGCATTTTCTTTGCTAGAAGCCTAAGCTTGTGTAGGACATTCGTCAAAAAAATGACCGGTTTATCTCGCGTTATATATTTATCTAAACATGATTTTGACAATACAGGCTTACAATATATGTTCTAATACTTTTCAAATGAGTCAGAGTCGAATTCAGGTTTCCGAAAATAACAGAGGATAAACTCACCACTTGGGTCATCCAATTCTATAACATGATTTTGACTTTAAGATAGCTAAACAGGCAAACTTGGTGGGCACGCAAATATAGAAACAAATGTTATTCTTTTTACTAGTAGCCGGTTCGCTTCCCATCGGACCCTGTACAGTCGAGCTGCTTATTAGCTCGGTGCCAAGAGCAGGATTATATAATTTTTTAAAATTTATTATTTATAGAAATATAATATTTTAATATATTTATTTAAGCTATTATTGTTTAGAAATAAAAGTTTTTATACCTTCTTCATCTTTAGCGAATCTTGTGAAGGGATGAAGTTGAATTAAATATTACGTAATATTTTAGTATTTGGTAATCCTGATGTTGGAAGGAATTTAGCTGAGCTTATTAATTAATTAAACGTATAGATGAAAATTTGGTACCCGAAGTACTTTACAATGATAAAATTATGAAGCAGGACAGGTGTGATCAGCATTTGTTTGTCAAATTAGGACAAATGCTATCTGATTCTATATATCTTGCAAATCTTGCAAATCCTACTTATCACATAACACATAATAATTGCAAGCCATTCTCTGCCAAAACTGATATGGCTCTCCAAGGTCTGAGTTCAGCCTTCCTAGTTACTGCACTTCCCCGCAGTTCTGTTCCTTTAGAAAGAAATCATAACAAAAGCTTTGCTACTCAACGCTCTGTTCAACGCATAAAAACTAGAGCTACGATTATAAACCAGGATAGCGGTGCAGCTTTGAGAAGAAATGCAAACTACCCACCAAGTTCCTGGGATTACGATTTCGTCAAGTCACTAACCAGTGATTATACTGTACTAATGCTTCTTCTGTTGCTCCTGGTTATGAATATTTAAAATATATACCGCTCTCTATATATTTATAATGGGTTTGGAGCACTAAAAATAGTATATGTTGGGTCATAAAGTGTCGCTCTTAATATGGTTGTTTGTGATATGTGAATACAGGGTTTTACTTATTAAGTACGGTATGATATGCTGCAAAATACGTGTGTTGTGGACTGACTCCGGTGTATATGTACTCAGATATAAATTATGGAGCGTTATGATTTTACTCTAGCTATAATATAAATAAGATATGTGTAATAAACTTGTATATCACTACCTGCATGGCTGCATGGGGATGGCTAGATCATTAAAAATACTTTTTTCTGGGTTTTAATCTCAATCTCAATTCTGGGATCATATTAAGTTGGTGATAATTTTATGTAACTTGTATAATCTTCGCAGGAAGAGAAATATGCAAGACAGTTGGATGAGTTGAAGGACAATGTAAAACGTCTCATTCATGCAGAAACGGATGACCCGTTGGCCAAGCTCGAGTTGCTTGACACAGTTCAAAGGCTAGGGTTGAACCATCGATTCCAGAATGATGTAAAACAAGCAGTTGATGTAATATATAATAATATCAATGATGCATGGCTGAGTGATGATCTTTATACAACAGCTCTGCAATTCAGAATGCTCAGGGAGCATGGATATACTGTGTCACAAGGTCTGTCATGCTTTACTTTTTTAATAACTCAATGCTACTGATCTATCCATTTCACTCAAAATCAGATTCGTATAATTCTTACCTTATTCTCGTATTTGTTTTTTTTTTTTTGGCAGATGTGTTCGGGAGGTTCAAAGATGACACAGGTAATTTTAAGGCAAATCTTTGCGAGGATGTGAAGGGGTTGCTCAGCTTGTATGAAGCATCTTTCTATGGTTTCCAAGGTGAAGATGTCATTGATGAAGCGAAGGCCTTTTCAACAGCATGCTTAAAGAATGCTGTACAACAAGGGAAAATATGTCCTAACATGAGAGCAAAAGTGAATCATGCCTTAGATATGCCTTTGCATTGGAAATTAATAAGGGTGGAGGCTAGATGGTACATTGATGCATACGAGAAAGAACAAAACATCAACTCTAATTTGCTTAACTTCGCCAAGTTAGACTATAACATCATCCAATCAGTTTACCAGAAAGAAGTCAGCAAACTAGCAAGGTATATAAATTTTATGTTTTATATAGAACCAGTGGTGAATTGGAAATTAAAATAACCCGGGGATAATTATTAAAAGGAAAATGTTTCATGAACAAAATTAGATACAAAATTATTCACAAAATGAGTATGTGTTAAGTTTTGATTCGATTGATCTCTGTATATGCATTAATAGCATCAATCAAAACATCATAACTCAATTGCCATGTCATTTTATACAAAATTTTGTATCCAATTTTGTGGTTGTAGCACTACTCTTTTTAAAATAATTAAATTTACTTATAACTAGAACTAGTCGGGCTCCAATAAAAATCTATTAATCTTTAAACATAAACAACTGATTTTTTGTTTTAAAAAAAATCATTGACTTTCCTAGCTGAGTCGAGGGCCGAGGCTGCAGCCTGGGTTAGGCTCCCTTATTCCGCTACATAATTGTTTCATACTAACCCCAATTTCGTAAACGAGCTGGTATTCATGTCAAGTGGCCAGTTTTTTTTGTGTGTAAGTATATTTATATATCCTCTGCAGTTGGTGGGTGGAAACTGGATTGGACAAGATGAGCTTTGCACGAGACAGGTTAGTAGAACATTATTTCTGGTGCAATGGAACAGTTCCGGATCCAGAATATAAGGCTTTCCGAGATATGGGAACAAAAGTAATTTGCTTACTAATAACCATTGATGATTTGTACGATATATATGGCTCATTAGAAGAGCTGGAGCTCTTTACAGATTATGTTGACAGGTATGTATAATCTACGTCATTTTGTGCATATTTCTCTATCTGTTTCTGTGTACCTAACATTACTCTTAGCATTTTGCAAGCTCCCATATCTTTCTATTATACTATTTCAGATGGGATATTACAGAAATTGACAAGCTCCCAAAAAAATTGAAGACGGTTCTTCTTGCAATGTTCAATACCACAAATCAAATAGGATACTGGACACTGCAAGAACGAGACTTTAACATTATACCATATTTAAGTAAACAAGTATGAACTGTATTTAGAGAACTTCATTACAGTTTTCACTTGTCTTTGTTCAATCAATAGACTGCCTCAAATTTTTTCCTGAATCATGGCAGTGGACATATATGTGTAAAGCTTTTCTCCAAGAAGCGAAATGGTATTATTCTGGATACAAGCCAACACTGGAGGAATATATGGAAAATGGTGCATTTTCATCTGCGGCTCCAATGGTTTTGTTTTGTGCTTACTTCCTAACTGCAGATAAGATAACTGTGGAGGCGTTGGATTATGTAGACAAGCTTCCAAGTATCATGTCATGCTCCTCCTTGATTCTTCGACTAACCAATGATCTGGGAACATCATCTGTAAGTACACTGACCTTCACACAATCATATATGTGTATATCATTGTATCCATGTCCTAGTTTTGATTAGATTTGCGTGTACCTTAGGAAGAGTTGGCACGAGGAAGTAGTCTGAAAGCAGTCCAATGTTACATGAACGATACTGGAGCAAGTGAAGCAGAGTCCAAAAAATATGTTGATAGTTTAGTGCACGAGAAATGGAAGATTCTAAATGAAGATTTGCTTGGAAGTCATCCTTTCAGTGAACCATTTCTCACAGCCAATCCAAATCTTGCGCGAACAACTCAAAGCTTTTATCAGTATGGAGATGGACTTGGCGAACCTCAGAACTGGATGAAGGACCTTTTGAAATCGTTATTGGTGGAACCCTTTACTCTTAACCATTGATGTGCACAACTTCTTGGCGCTATGACTACCAGTTATAAAGCCATTTATTTTCTCTTCAGCAATGATAAATAACCAGTCTTGAATTTTAGTTGTATGTGACAACTTCTGATTTGGATAAATTAAAACAACATGACACCAAAACAGTCAGCATAGAAGGGCAATGAAACATCATTTTAAACAAGCAATAGCGTAGTTTGCTAATTATAATAGCAGGCCGATGTGCAGCATCAGCAAAATTAGTAGGTAGTTAAATATTAAAACGAATGTGTTAGGTTTTAACTAGAAGATATAAGTGGCTGCTCAAGTTTTCAAATTAGGACTTGGGAGTAAAAATTAGAATAGCAGGCCAATGTGCGGCATCAGCAGAACTGGTGGGCAGTTAAATTATAGTAGGAGCCTGCAGGCCAATCTGCAGCATCAGCAAAATTGGTGACAGTTATATTTAGAAACAAATATGTTACTGTTTTAACTATAAGAATTGGTTAGTAGTTCAAGTTTTCAAATTATAATGAAAAGATTATGAATCAGGTGTGACAGTTTGATTTTCAAATTAGGACAAATTATATTTGCTTCAATATATATTGTAATT
Organism: Daucus carota subsp. sativus; assembly: GCF_001625215.2. Lineage (NCBI taxonomy): Eukaryota > Viridiplantae > Streptophyta > Magnoliopsida > Apiales > Apiaceae > Daucus > Daucus carota. The sequence goes on along the minus strand of NC_030385.2, from coordinate 42,541,742 downwards.
CGCACATATCATGGAACGCATAATATACTTGCAAACCTTTCTCTGCCAAAACTGATATGGCCCTCCAAAATCTGAGTTCAACCTTACTAGTCACTGCACTTCCCTGCAGTTATGTTTCTTCAGCAAGGAATCATAATAGAACCTTTGCGACTGAAGGCCGTGTTCAATGCATAAAAACTACAGATACGATGATTGACCAGGTGAACGGTGCAGCTTTGAGAAGAAATGCAAACTACCCACCAAGTTCCTGGGACTACAACTTCGTCAAGTCACTAAACAGTGATTATACTGTACTAATGCTTGTTCTGTTGCTCATGTGCATGAATATTTGACACATCTCTCACTGCATATTTGTAAATGGGTTTAGATCTCTGAAAAACGTATGTTGGGGCATTATATGGTATTGTTCTTAATAAGTGTGGAATGGTAAAATGGTTATTTTAATATGTGAATATTATGTTCTACTTATCAAGTACGGTATGATATGCAACAACATACGTCTTTTGTGGACCTGACCCTTTTATATATACTTGCTATAAATTATCTAGCAATATGATTTTACCCTAGCTATAACATAGATAAGATATACCATGATGAACTTGTATAATATTTACCTGCATGGCTGCATGGGTTTGGCTAGATCATCAAAAATACTTTTTTTTTTCTGGATATTAATCACGATCTTTATCCTGGGATCATATTTATCAATTTATCCACTTTAGGTGAATGATAATTTCATGTAACATGTGTAATCTTTGCAGGAAGAGAAATATGCAAGACAGTTGGACGAGTTGAAGGACCTTGTGAAACGTCTAATTCATGCAGAAACGGATGACCCATTGGCCAAGCTCGAGTTGCTTGACACGGTTCAAAGGCTAGGGTTGAACCACCGATTCCAGAATGATGTAAAACAAGCAATTAATGTTATATATAATAATATTAGTGAGGCGTCATTGAGTGATGATCTTTATACAACAGCTCTGCAATTCAGAATGCTCAGAGAGCATGGATATACTGTGTCACAAGGTCTGTCACAGCTTACCTTCAATTTTAAGTGATCAATTATATGGTTGATCTATAGATTTAACTCAAAATCAGAACAGTGATTTATATAAATCTAATCTTCATTTTTTTGTCGCAGATGTGTTCAGAAGGTTTAAAGATGACACGGGTAATTTCAAGGCAAATCTTTGCGAGGATGTGAAGGGGTTACTCAGCTTGTATGAAGCATCTTTCTACGGTTTCCAAGGTGAAGATATCATTGATGAAGCGAAGGCCTTTTCAACAGCATGCTTAAAGAATGCTGTGGAACAAGGGAAAATAGCTCTTAACATGACAGCAAAAGTGAATCATGCCTTAGATATGCCTCTGCATTGGAAATTAACAAGAGTGGAGGCTAGATGGTACATTGATGCATACGAGAAAGAACAAAACATCAACTCTAATTTGCTTAACTTCGCCAAGTTAGACTATAACATCATCCAATCAGTTTACCAGAAAGAAGTCAGCAAACTAGCAAGGTATATAAATTATATGTTTTATAGAACCAGTGGTTAATCAGAAATTAAGATGACCGGGGCCAATTTTTGAATAATAATATTTACTTATAAATAGAACTAGTGGGGTAACAATAAAAAATCAATTAATCTTTAAACATAAACAACTGAATTTTTGTTAAAAAAAATCTTGACTTTCCTAGCTCAGTCGGGGCTGCAGCCTGGATTACGTTCCGCTACATAACTGTTTAAGTTGACCCCAAGGTTCGTACAGGAGCTGATATTCATGTCAAGTGACCAGTTTTCTGTGTTTATAAGTATATGTATATATCCTCTGCAGTTGGTGGGTGGAAACTGGATTGGACAAGATGAGCTTTGCACGAGACAGGTTAGTAGAACATTATTTCTGGTGCAATGGAACAGTTCCGGATCCAGGATATAAGGCTTTCCGAGATATGGGAACCAAAGTCATTTGCTTACTAATAATCATTGATGATTTGTACGATATATATGGCTCATTAGAAGAGCTGGAGCTCTTCACAGATTATGTTGACAGGTATGTGTAATCATAATAACAGTGGAATCTACGTCATTCTGTGCATATTTCTGTATCTGTTTCTATGTACCTAGCATTACTCTTAGTAGTTTGCAAGCTTCCATATCTTTCTATTATACTATTTCAGGTGGGATATTACAGAAATCGACAAGCTCCCAAACAACTTGAAGACGGTTCTTCTTGCAATGTTCAATACCACAAATCAAATAGGATACTGGACACTGCAAGAACGAGACTTCAACATCATACCATATTTCAGCAAACAAGTATCTTCAAATGACTTAATTTACTTTTCAAACTAACCTTGTTCAATCTATAGGCTGCCTGATCAATGTTTCCTTGAATTATGGCAGTGGACATATATGTGTAAAGCTTTTCTCAAAGAAGCAAAATGGTATTATTCTGGATACAAGCCAACACTGGAGGAATATATGCAGAATGGTGCAGTTTCATCTGCAGCTCCAATAGTTTTGTTTTGCGCCTACTTCCGAACTGCGGATAAGATAACTGTGGAGGCATTGGACTACATAGACAAGCTTCCCAGTATCATGTGGTGTTCCTCCATGATTCTTCGACTAACCAATGATCTTGGAACATCATCTGTACGTATACTGACCTTAATGACACAATCATACATGTGTAGACGTATTCATGTTCTGGTTTTGATTAGATTTACATGCAACTTAGGAAGAGTTGGCTCGAGGAGATAGTCTGAAGGCAGTGCAGTGTTACATGAATGATACTGGAGCAAGTGAAGCAGAGTCCAGAAAATATGTTGATAGTTTAGTGCACGAGACATGGAAGATTCTTAATAAAGATTTGCTTGCAAGCTACCCTGTCGGTGAACCATTTCGCACAGCAAATGCAAATCTTGCACGAACAGCTCAAACCTTTTATCAGCACGGAGATGGACTTGGCATCCCTCAAAACTATATCAAGGACCTCTTGAAATCGTTTTTGTTGGAACCGTTTGCTCTTAACCGTTGACGTACTCAACTTCTCAAAAGTCAAAATGAACATGTATTTAGGCACGGAGGGAGTACTGAGCTATACTCATATATACAGTGATCAATGTATTTTTCACTAATGCATTTGCTCAACTGAAGTAGTTGACCACAAGGCAACAGCGCCAACGTTACGTTTCTTATTCTATAATACATGCAAATATCAAATACCAGTTGCCTCAAATAATGTCAATATGTTCAGATACACAAGGTTCTTGGACTTCAGAACCAGGCACATTGAAGAACAGATGCATAATTATAAGTTAATTATAATAATATCGGTAGTGAACAATCCTTGGGGAGATGGATGTTTGAACGAGCCCTCCAACTTAGGCAACCGGTGGACGGAGAACATGATCCTGTGTGGTGTCTACTACAGCTGGTGGCATAAATTGCCACATTGCAACACCAGGGTAGCCAACAAAGGACATTAACTTGTTTCCTTCAGCTTGTCCTTGTTGTGCAGAATATGCAGCTCGCAATGTAGAGGGATGAGGTAAAAAGGCTGGTTGGGCACTGAAGGCTTTGATTTGCTGCTCCAGCTTCTCTTTGTCTGCCTTTATCTTCTGCTTCTCATCACGGAGCTCATGCTTCTCAACCTGAACAAAATATGAAATTTATTAAACCTTTCTGAAGGAAAAGTGGAAAGTGAAATCTCCAGATCTACCAAGAAGCTACATCTCAAATGGTAGCATGTCTTTACTCTTATAGTTATAACCCCTTGACAAATTTGAGCCTCAACAAAAAGCACTAGCATGTTTATGCCTCTATTTCTTCAAGGATAGCCCTTGGACAACTTCCTTTCAGCCAGAATCTTTACTGATTTAGCAAAAAAACGAAAAAAAAACTTTTTATACTTGATTAAAGCAATGTTCTTAAGACACTATGCTATTAGTAAAGCCCATTTCAAATTAGGCTGCCTGTTCTTCTATACCCCTAGAGTGTATTAATAGAAGAAAAAACAACCTGATTTTACTTCCGAAAAGGATTAGATCTACTCTAACCTTCCTCTAGACAAAGGTGATAAACTTTTAAAGCAGAGGAATAGTAGAATAAACACCTTTAAATCTTTAATCTTCTCCTGCAGTTCCTCATTAGATTCCTTAAGTGCATTAGCTTCATTCCTTAGCTGTGTCAACATCCGAACAGCGTCATTCAGAATAGCAGCCTTGTCAGTTTTAGGTGGCCTTCCAGGCTCAAGGATGGAACTCAATTCCAGGAACCTTAATTTTAAGGTAGATCACTTTAGGAAAGAATACTAGAAATAAAAACGAGTTGATGGGTATATGAGCATGCCTTTCATTCAGTTTATCTCTCCGCATTTTCTCCCGGCATGCTTTGGAGCCAGATGCATTAAGTGAGTCTGGTCTCGCCCTGTATAGGCACTAATACATGTTACGCTATTATTTCAATTTTCTCAAGTATTTTGATTGCTTTAGGTATTAAGATATTGATATATGTGTAAATCTAATGAAAACTGTGGAAAGATTGAGAGATTCTGCATGTGTGCATCAACAAGTGTCACAGTGAGCAAAGCTAATAAAATTCATTCCACACTCCATCAAACAGTACTGACATAAGCTTCTAAGCAAAATAAAATAAGACCCAACTATAAGCAATTTATGTGCAGTAGCACCTTGATAAGTAAAAAAAATCATTTGACCTTAATGACTGTACAACCACCACCTTCCCTGCTATATTTCTGAATTTCAGGCAAGCATACTTGGAATGAAATTGAAAATGTTTTTACCACTATGTGGTGTTAGAAAAGGGATTTCAGTACTATGGTCAATTAATTATATTTTTGACGGTATAAAACTGAAATAATAATTTTAATGTTCTAAGAAATTGCAAACTTAAGTGACAAATATGGCACTTATGAAACAGTGTACAAAAGTTCTTGTCTTCTAAGGAGTTATTATAATGGCTCTGGAAATAATTCAAAAAATCAAAATTTTGTGGGATCAGACAAACACAAAGCAGTATAGCCGAGAGTGTATTCTTCATCATATTTAATTACTTGACCAATCGTTCTAAAAATATTAAAACAACAAAATATATAATTAAGACGTTCCAATGAAAGAAAATGACATGGGCTTGACTACATTTCTACTACACATTATATATGTTCATAAGAGAATTGTCTTCTCAGCTGCAGCCTTTACCAGCTTTGTTTTGCAACAATGTTTTTTTAACTGAAGTGCAGATGAACCTCATGTCTATTCCTATTATAGATTTATGAAAAATAATTAGCATTAGAAAATACACTTGGGTATCTGCAAATATAATATTACACCCATTTAAACCAGAAAACTGATGAAGGACTTACTAGGCAAGATGATGATACAAATCTGAGTTGCTTCACTCCTTTATATGGCAAGTGATATTTTCACATTTTAAGACTTCACTCTACTGCAATTTTTATCAGGTACAACAATGTAATGGAAGTATGAAACCAACATTTTGCTACTGTATGCTATGTTTAAGAAACCAGGAATCAAAAGCATCTAAACATCTCAACTTTTTATAAATAACCAACTAGGTTTAGCACCAGCATAGCCTCAATTATATACTTAACCAAACGAGGATTAGGGATTCTCTAGTGGTAGAGGCTCTCCCCCACCACCTTTTGGCAATGGGTTCTAGTTCCCACTCCCCCTCTCCTTCAAATATATAATGAAATGCCAAAAAAAAAAAAATAATAAGTTCACCATATTCCCAAGTTTTAAGAGTTCACAAAAAACACAAAATAATAACACAATGCAAGCAAAAAATGTCAAAATGTTTTTTATGTGTAAACTAGTTGATTCATAGTTTGGAGAATAAATGTACTTGGAGCAGTGGAAAGAGAAATGTGATATATATTGAAACTATATTTCTCTTTTTATTTTTTATTATTATTATTTTTTTTGTGTGTGTGTGTTGGGGTGTGTGGGGGTGGGGGGTGGGGGGGGGGGGGGGGGGGGGGGGGGGGGGGTGGGGGGGGGGGGGGGGGGGGAGGTGAGGTTAAGGAGTGTACCGTTTTCGAGATTCCAATTCCTTGTGTCCTTGAGAACCCAGAATCAAGCTGTCTATTTCCGCACTGCATACATAATTTAGAAATGCATCAATGTAAAAGGTTGTTGGAAGTATATTGTTTGCGGTGCTTTCCTTTCAGGTAGTGCATACCAGAGGACATATCATATTTGTATAGTCAAACTCCCCGGGGGGGAGGGAGGAGAGATCTGTAGTCCATATATACTTTAAAATATAATAACAGGAAAAAAAAATTAGTGCCTCTCCATCAGATTGAAGAGACAAAAGCAACTCCTTCCATTTGAAGAGAGAAAGATGTTCTCTCAAGAATATTGTGTCATATCATGTTAAAGTCAATTTTAATAGTGGATATTCTTTAAAATCTCTTACAGATATATCAGCATTACAAAATTCACTGGCGCTGAAAGGAAAAAATGTAAATATATTGTTGTTTCTTATTATACATGATGCTGAATCCTCCTTAGAACATATACTCGACCACTACCAGATATTGCTCAATACATCATATAGGATAATATACTTCATTACATATGAGTTGGCCACAAAAGGCCAAACAACATGTACATGATATAATATTTTTATGCCCTAAAATATTTGCATGAAAGAAGATGCAATTGGATAATATTTGATGTAGCATATTCTAGTGTTATTTCAATTATTTATTCACATATGGATATTATTAATATATGGGCTAAATGCTGTATGAACTTGTGTCAATAGAATAATGAAGAACAATTTAATAAGCAAACATTTTAAGGACTGAACTTGATGGAAACTGCAATTAATTTATTACAGCCATATGTAATATGTCCGGTACAAGGGTCTAAACCTCTAACATGCAGTCTAGGTTAACTTTCGTTTTAGAAACATAAAGCTAAGAACCGAGATATACAGAGTAACTAGTTACACAACAATTCACAGTCCTCTTATCCTCTATACAGTATATACTGAAGCCAACATGAATAGAGCAAGGTACTCCTAGCATGAGACACGAAGTGCTAGAGCAATTCCAATATTGTTCTATATCTTGTTCTATAGCTATATTATAGAACGAAAACTAAAATTACCAATGGTGTTCTATATTTTGAGCTAAAACAGAACAATACTATAGTTTGTTCTAAATAAAGAACAAAAGATAGATGGAGTTATAATTCTCACCACACCAAAAAGTGAAAATAGTGGGATCCTTGGAGTAAAGATAGGTTGAAAAATTGAATTTGTATATAAAAGTTAAATTTGGAACAAGATATCGCACCAACCATTGGAGACATGTTATTAGTTCAGCATTAAAAATCACTTTTTGATGCTAAATTATAGCAATATCTCCATCTATTTTAGCACAAATGGTGAAATCAAAAAACTAAACAGTAGTTTAATTTAAAAGAAGCCGAGGTTACACTCATTGAACACCTTAAACAATTTGATTATTGATGCTACTTCATTAAAATACTCTTAACTTGATGACTTGCCAAGAATAAGTGCATTTTAGTTCAGTTAAACTAGCTCTTTTTTAATATTGTTTAATATTGGTTTCACATGGAAATGTATATAAATTGCATTGCCCAATATCTAAACCTCTATAATGTCCATAATAGTATTCTGCCTATTCTTTGTGGATTTTGAAATTTTATAGAGGCACAACGATATTGTTCATCATATAATACTTAGAAATTAGTTACTATTGGATGCTAAGTCTGGTTAAGCAGTACTGAAAATTTTATAATGTGGGTAAACTTAAAATAATGACCGTGATATAAACTTACAATGTATATCTATAATATAAAATTGCATTATATAAGTAAATAGTATTTATCCAATAATGTATAATTTCTAGTAAAATTGTAAAAATGAAGATATCTAGTATACTTGACTACATTCATAAACTCTCTAAAACATTTAGAAAGATAATGCACAAAATGAAGATAATAAAAATGAATTCATAGTAATAGCCAAAGATTAATAGCTAAATAAAATGATGTACCCATCTCACCCGGGCCGGATCCTACCTAAACAATTTGGTTTGGTTATACAATCTACTCCCTCCGTCCCACAAGATTCTTTACGGTTTCCTTATTTGGCTGTCACCCATTTCTTTACATTACAAAAATTTCCTAAAATACTTAATGGGTCCCACCACTTTACCACTTTTCCTCCCTTTTCGCACTACTTTTACTCCACTATCTCTCTTTTATATATTAAAAACCAGTGGGTCCCGCCACTCCACCCACTTTTCTTTCTCTTTTTCACTACTTTATACATATTTCTTAACCTCCGTACCCAAACCCAATGTAAAGAATTGGGTGGGACGGATGGAGTATAACTTATACAGATTCCTTACACTATAATTGAATTACTTAATAACCATGCAAACTACACAACACAGAAATCTCAATGTCCATGCACTCATGCGACTCGAACTCTCGACCTCTTTCTTGTTATTACCGAACACAATCCGGATATTAGCTAGCCTAAGTTTACTACACACATGACAACCAAACATAGTACATCTGTACATGTATTCACATAGAAACCTACCTAGTAGGTACACAACATAGAAGAAGAAGACAAAAACCCAAGCAACTAAAAAAGTCAACGCACCTTGAGTTGGAAGAAGAATTGACGGTGGGATTAGGCCAGGTGAAGGCGACGGTGGGCGGCGCCGGGAAATGAATATCGTCCATCAAATCATAATCAAAAACCCAGTTGGAAGATGCGGTTAAGTCAATATCCATGGAGTTCATTGCTAGTGGAGTGTTTGGATGGTGAAACACATAAATAAAATTGAAGAGAATGGGGAGCAGCTGCTTTATTCTATTATTAGAATAGAAAAATAAAATGTGTCTTCCAAGATGATAGATGATAATTGGAGTGTGATGGAATGAATATATTTATTCAAGAGGGACGGCTAGGAAAAGAGTGGAGTGGTGATTGATGGATTGGCGGCCATTTCATCTCTGTGGGTTCCACACTGTGTTATTCCTTGTCTTTTTAACTTGCTTTCTTGGATATTTGCGACAATCGTAAATAGATGGGAAAATAGATTTTTTTGTCACCCAACTTATTATTTGTTTAGAAACCTACCACTGAACTATAATTTTTTTCTTTTTTGCCACTAATGTTAGGTTCGGATTTTTTTTTGTCACTAACATTAGGTTCGGATTTGATTATTAACATTGTGTTATTCTTTTTAGAGTCAATTGCATTTGGCACCCTTTTGATTTCAGCATGTTGCACATTGCACCTAATAGTTTTGGAATAAACACTATGCAGCCCCTTACTTTTAACCTGTAGACACTTTGCACCCTTTCCGTTATCTTCTGCCGTTACCGTTAACTTTTGAAGGGGTATTTTGGGAAATTTTATTATATTTAATTAAAATCAGACCTTTATTTAAATTTCCCGACCATCTAAACGATATTTTTCGGAAATTTATTTTTCGGTAGTCTGCAATATAATAGTGATCTGTGTCTATATCTTTATATGTAGTACTCCATATGTGTCCTAGGTAGTTTATCTTAGAGGACGAGAGTACGGATTTTTATAGTCAGAAAGGAAATCTCAAAATTAACTTATGGAACTACATTTATAAAAAGTGGGAACCTTAAAATAAGTGACAAGTAGTGGTAAATAACTATAAAGTCAAGTGATACTATATATTTGTGAAGTCTTAAAATAATTCATAAAACTAAATTTTTTAGGTTCTTAAAATGCCTGTTAAACTCTCATACTTCAAGGTAAACTAGCTAAGGGACATATAGATGACTGTATATAATGTTATAGACACATATCATATCACCATAATATTGCAGACTACCACTATGTTTTTATAATGCTTAAAAAATAACATATTGTCAATAATCAAATCAAAACATAACGTCAGTGACAAAAAAAAATCCAACGTTTTTTTAAGGAAAAAAACACCAACATTAAATTTTATACAGAAAAAATAAAATAAAATAATTTTTAAAATTTTTTGGAGTCTCAAAACGCGTGTCCAACTCTCGTCCTCCAAGGTAAACTACCTAGGACACTAATATATAAACACATATCAGATCGCCATTATATTGCAGACTAACATTATATTTTAATAATACCAAAAAAATAACATAGTGTTAATAATCAAATCCGAACCTAACGTTAGTGACAAAAAAAAGTCCGAACCTAACACTAGTGACAAAAAAGAAAAAAATTATAATTCAGTGGTAGGTTTCTAAACAAATAATAAGTTGGGTGGCAAAAAAATCTATTTTCCCTAAATAGATCGAATCGGGATTAATCCGAGATATTGATTAGGAATTAATCAAAAAAATTAATAAGATTAAAATTTGAGTATTCAATGTTATTTATAAATAAAAAGTTACTCATAAATAATTAATTAAAATTTTAAAATCAAATATCAACCGAATTTAGGGATTTAAAATTATACATATATTTAAATTAATAATACAAACATATCTTAATGGGTATGGGAAAATATGAATACAAACATGCTCTATTTATCAATACAACTTACTCTGTTCATTCGTCAACTCTTTGCTTGCAAGTCAATTTGATTAATTTTTACGCATATTTTAAGAAATAGTCAGATGAATTAGTCAAAAATTTTATTCAGGAAAATAAATTTGTTAAGGCTATTATTCTTTTACATATTAGATATGTGTATAAAATTTAAGGTAGAAAATATTTTAGAGCTTAGTGAATATTCAGGATGTGTAGAAGAATTGTTTTTATAAAATAATCTTTTGAAAATTTTTAATTTCATCAAATATAAATAGTTTTCAAGATATGTCCTATAAATAATATACAAATATGTTTATTAACTAAGGTTATATTCGTAATTTGGTCCTGCTAACCTAACAAAAGCTATAATTTTTTTATTTTTTTTTCAGGACAAAAGCTATAATTTGGTTACTGATGAATAGGAGTAAGAAACTGTGTCTGAACAGCAGAAAAAAAAATGACGAAATTAGTGTTCCTCATCAATCTTTCTTCTCCAACGCACAAACGAAACTCTTGAATCCATGCGTCTCATTTTTCTCAAATCTTTCCCCTAAAAACAAGAAACCATTCCCCTTCGAAAACACAAAGTTCAGCACAAAATTTGACAATTTAGAATCAAATTTTTCGATTTTTTTTCCGGTTGGCTCCTTCCGGACCACCTTCCATACATCTGCCACCTTCTGCCACGGACTGCAAATAAGCACATAGATGTTCTTTTCGCATCATATTAAACATATTTGCTAGATCTTTGAGGTTGGGACCTTATGTAATATTCGAGTGCAGAGAAAAAGAAACCAAATCCAAATAAAAACCTTCTTTGCCTTGCATGAAATGAAAAGGAAATTTATTTGGATTTATTCGAGGAGCAATGAACGATAATAGGGTTCGTTTGTTGGTTCTTGTTGTTACCGTTCTTTGTTCTTTGGTGGCCGGAACTCACGAGGCCAACCGGAAATTCGCTGACAGTTTTTTAGGAAATGGGATCACTTGGAATAATATTGAAGATATCGATGAATACACGGTATGATCAAGAAAAGATTTTCACTATTATTTCTCATGCACATTTACACTCAACACACAGTGTGTGGTTAATCAGCTTCTTGTTATGCTTTAATATGATTTCTATACCTCAGTTAATTTATGCATTTTGCTTGAATCATCGTAATAGTAAAATGTAATGAAATATGTAAGAATCAAAGAGATAAAAAACCGTACTCAAGATTTTCTGCGCAGGAGTGTCTGAATACTGTAGTATGCATCAGATTTTCGGTTGAATTTGCTATTACTTGTTGATGTCGTCTGATCAGTTGGATAATGTCTCAGGCAGAGCAAGTGTGGCGTCAGTGCAGGGAAGAACTACTAGAATTTGCAAAGGCTTACGAAGACTCTGACTTGTTTATTTTACCTGCTCTGAATAAGGTTGGAACGGATGTCAAATTATTGAAGAAGAGAATTCTACACAAGGCTATCGCTGATTTGCCTCGTGTGGAAGACACTCTTTTGAACTGCCTAAACAAGGAACTTTCTCAATCAGTACCGTCTGAGACGAATTCTGCAAACATCAATTGGCATAAGCTGTTTTATGACTGGCCTCTTGTTCCCAGAAGGTATCTTCAAGGAAATACTCACACAGAGCATCACCATAAACATCATCACCATAAACATGAACATAATGAAAGAAAGCCTACAGCAGCACCTTCTCCTAAACCTCCTAGTCGCCATAATGAATCATCGGCTCCTGCTACTCCACAATTTGCATCCACAACACTAACCATAAAACCTAACAGATCTTTACCTCCAAACCCACTTCATGATGCATCTCACGGTCCTGCTGATATCACCTCTCCAGAATCAACAGCGTCAGTTCTCCAGATTTCTGCCCCCTCCCAGACTAAAAATACTCAGCCTCCTTTAGCGGCTTTGAAACGGGTGCAAAAAGAAAACATATCACCTCAATCTTCAGCAACAAAGAAAAGGATATCACCATCAGCATCACCAACAAAAATTAGTAAATCACCTGCACCTTCGTCCCCAGGAAAAAGTAAGTCACCAGCACCTGCGCCTCCATCGCCAGGAAAAAGTAAATCACCAAAATATTCACCACCAGGGAAAGGGAACGCACCTAATCATTCACCAAACAAAATTAAGCCGCCTGCATCTTCGCCTGCCAAGCATCGTTCAGAACATCTTGCTCCCTCCGCTAGTAAACCAAAGGATAAGAGTAAAAAGAGTGATGATAAATCAGCTGTTATTGCTGGATGTTCGGTGGCAGGAGTAATCGTCGTTGCCCTCTTATTGTTGTGCTGTATCAAGAGCAGGAGGGAAAAACTTGGGGCAAGAGACGGGCAGAGGGATGACAAGCCTCTCCTTAACCTTTATTCAAGTGATCTTTCTGCTGGTATATGTAGTGTTAACTTTTTGGTGAAGGGATCTAAACATCGTTGCACCTCTTACTAACTACAGTGTTATACCTTACAGGTTCTTCAAGAATGCCAAACGCTATTGGAAATACGGATAAAACAGGATCCAATTCCTCAAATAATGGAAGTAACTTGAACATTGGGTCTAGCAATCGAGGTTCAGAAGGTCAATCATTAGGTGCATCTGGAGAAGGAAAATTACCACTTCCTCCTGGAAGAGAAGCTCCTCCATCCCCAGCAGCTCATCCACCGCCAACACCCCCTCCTCCCCCTGCCCCTAAACCTCCGGCTTCCCCACCTCAACCACCCCCACAGCCTGCTGCTCGTCCACCACCTCAGCCACCAAAACCTGGAAACTTGCCCAAGCCTGCACCTCCTGGACCTAGGCTTCCCCCTAAAAGTGCTGCTGAAAGCAGTGAGGATAAAACAAAGCTGAAGCCATTCTTTTGGGACAAGGTTCTTGCCAACCCTGACCAACAAATGGTTTGGCATGACATCAAAGCGGGATCCTTCCAGTAAGAACTTTAGTTTGTATCACATGTGCATCATACCTATATATATAAATCTATGAAGTTCGAACGATTGTTGTTGAATTCTTCCTAAATACGCAGGTGCAACGAGGATTTGATGGAAAGTCTATTTGGTTATAAAGCAGCACAAGAGCAACAGAAAATTGAGCGTAAAAAAGAGCACCCAACACCTTTTGAAGTACCAAAATATATTCAAATTATTGATCCCAGGAAAGCACAAAATTTATCAATTCTGTTAAGAGCGCTGAATGTGACGACTGATGAAGTTTGTGAGGCCATTTTGGAAGGTAACTATATAAGTATATCTTGTTTTTATGGCCCTTAACTTAAGCACCATCCTGGGGCAATTCAGAACAAGTATTAAGTGTTGAGACCTGATCATCTTACCAGGCAACGAGCTTCCCGCTGAGCTCATTCAGACTTTGTTAAAGATGGCACCAACAACAGATGAAGAATTGAAGCTAAGGTTATTCAATGGGGATCGTTCTCAACTTGGTCCTGCTGAAAAATTCCTCAAAACCATGGTTGATATTCCTTTTGCCTTTAAGCGCCTGGAATCATTGTTGTTTATGTGTACTGTTCAGGAGGAGGTTGCATCTGTGAAACATTCTTTCGCAAACATAGAGGTATCATATTACTTTCAAATATGACAAGTTTAATGAATTATCATCTAATCAAGTCCACCCCAATAAATTTTCAATCAATTTAGCAGGCGATAAGAATTGTCGTTCTTGAAATAATTCGAGCCCAGGCATTCTCAGATGAAGTGATGAACTTAATTGAGATAGTTTTTTTTATGTCAGACTGCTCCGTTTTAATTGCAGGTAGCCTGCAATGAGATAAGGAGCAGCAGGGTGTTCCTTAAACTCCTAGAAGCGGTCCTTAAAACTGGAAATCGTATGAATGTTGGTACTTACCGTGGTGGTGCACAAGCATTTAAGCTTGACACGCTCTTGAAACTATCAGATGTCAAGGGTACTGATGGGAAGACCACGCTTCTTCACTTTGTCGTTCTTGAAATAATTCGAACTGAGGGCATACGAGCTGCGCGTAAAGTAAGACGGAGCCAAAGCCTCACTAGCGTAAAAACAGAAGATATACTTGAGGATTCAACAAAGGAAACAGCAGAGTATGTACGCAGCCTTGGTCTTGAGGTCGTTTCAAATTTAAGCAGTGAGCTTGAGCACGTAAAGAAGGCAGCATTTGTAGACGGTGACACGCTGAAGTCAACTGTCCTCAAACTAGGCCAGTCACTGAAACAGTCCAAAGATTTTTTGAAAAATGAGATGGGCAGTTTAGATGAAGAAAGTGAGTTCCGCGTGACACTGGCTAGTTTTGTGCAGCAAGCAGAAGATGATATCATTTGGTTGTTAGAAGAGGAAAAGAAGATAAGTACTCTTGTCAAAAGCACAAGTGATTACTTCCATGGTACTGCAGGAAAAGATGAAGGCTTGCGTTTGTTTGTGATTGTTCGGGATTTCTTAGCAATGGTTGATAAAGTGTGTGATGGGGTGAAAAAATCTTCAGCAAACTCAATAAAGACTACCAAGAAAATGACTTCAAATGTATCATCAACTTCACAAGCATCTCCTCAAACACCTTCACCAACCCTTCCAAAGAACCTGTTTCCAAGCATTTCAGATCATCGTGAAAACAATTCCGAATCTTCAGACTTTAGTTCTTCCGATGATGAAAGTTGATATCCTGAAACAATATTGCAAAACTTGGACCATAAACATTGAACTTCCTCATGTGAGTAATCAGGAAAGAAAATTTCTCAAGGTCTGTGACAATTTTGAACCTGCTCCCTGGTATATTATCTATGAAACTTTTTGGTAAACAACTTGATCAACATCAAATGTTCTCATCCAGTGCCACTTATATTTGAGCAGGTAGGTGGCTACTAAAGTTACGCTGCAGGCAGACTAAACTGCATTGAAGATGAGTCCTGCAACGATACTCCAGGACACTCTAGATTGTGTGCTCTTGACTCTTGGCTTTCCTGTAAATGTTCACTTGTTAATGAAGAACTTGAAATTAATGAAGCACGTGGCACAAACGGTTAAGAGTGACAAAGAAAGAGGATGAAGATGTTGGTTCAGATCAGTTAGTCTATAGTTCTATGTGACATGGTGTATAAAACTGCTATGTTTTTTCTTCATGAAATGATAGGGGTGATCCAATAATATGAGTTCGTATTTTATATACGCGTACCTTATAATTTCAATCTCATCTCCAATCTTCATTGATCTTAATCTCTCATCTCCAATCTTCATTAATCTTAATCGCCCGTAATAGCATCTTTCCTCTTTTCAAGGAAATTAGCAAGAGCATTCCTTCTGAGAATCATACCTGCAACTGAAAAGGCATGATGTTAGCTTCTCAGCGTGGTGCTTACAAATTTGCTAATACCCGAAACGTTGCTATTTTACTTTGCTTATTGACTTCAAAACATGATGTTTAATTCCAGTGCAATTTTGTATACAACTCAAGCATTTACAACAATCTAACAGGTTTACTATTATTGCCTGGTAAATCTTATAAAGTTGAAGAATCTCTGGAGGCCTAGAATTTGAATTTAAGTATTCTTCTCCCTTGGGGTAAAACATGCTTCTTAGGATCTGTTTCGGAGGAGCCATGGACTTTAATATGGTTCCCCATTCTGCTATTGCTAATTGTCTAGGGACTAGGATACAGCTCATTCATCAAAATTCTCCACCTTCAACAAGCTCCAAAGAACTTTAGCTATTTCCTCGCTCTGTATTTGCAATCCTTGGCCACTTGTAAACTCCTCTATGGCACTGCCTATCTCAATGACACTCTTTCCACTACTTTTCTTCAATTTTCGTTCTCTCATTACTTTCCGCGCCCTCCCAACACCCTCCCACTTTCCAACATCAGCATAAATATTCGACATGAGAATATAAACACCACAATCATCCGCTTTTAGTTCCTTCAGTCTCTCTAAGACAACTTCAGCAAGAACTACATTATGATGAATTCGACAAGCCAGTAGAAGAGACCCCCAAAGCTCTGCATTTTGTTTCATGGGCATGGAGTCTATAATACTTATAGCTTTATCTAGCTGCCCTGCACGACCAAGAAGGTCAACTAAACAGCCATAGTGTTCAATCTTAGGGTCAATTCCCCATGCCTCCATTTGGCAAAAGATATCCAACCCTTCTACAATAAGACCTGCATGACTACATGCTGTCAAAGCACTAACAAAAATTAAATCATCCATCGGTATTCCTGTCATCTCCATCTGCATAAAGCAATCTAAAGCTGCCTTTCCATATCCATTCATTCCTAGTCCAGATATCAGCACATTCCAAGTAACAACATTTGTTTCTTTCATATCACTAAATATTAAAGTAGCCTCCTCAACTCTACCGCATTTCATGTACATGTCCATTAGAGCAGTCTGAACTACAATATCTACCATGATTTTGTTCTTCTTTGTGTACATATGAATCCATCTTCCTTGATCGAGAGCACCTAACAGGGCACAGGCTGATACTGCACCCGCAATAGATATTTTATCAGGTTTTACTCCCTGACAAAGCATCTGTCTAAAGATGTCCAAGCTTTTCTTTGGATTTCCATGCTTAACATAACCATCTATGATTATGCTCCAAGAAATCACATTCTTCTCATCCATGTCATCAAACAGCTCATAAGCTGACTGCATATCTCCGGCCTTTACGTAAGCATCTATTATGGAATTCCAGGAAATTAAATCCCTCGATGGCATGCTGTCAAAAAGAACTCTAGCATGAGCAACATCGCCCATTTTCTGTAAAGAAGGCAAGGTCAGAAAGATATCATAATAAGAAGCAGTTTAATTACTGCGATAGAAGCCAAATATTTCTACTATGTTAACTGAACTATGTCACTGTGAGACTGTTTAACACAGAAGCTCATTTACACTGTTCTCCCGAGTTCATAAATGGAGCAAAGAAACGAGAGAATCACTTTTCCATTTCATGCTTTACATTTTTAGAAGAAAAGAAGGAAGATAAACAACCCTTTTCATTTACATATCCATACATTATCTCCTCTTTTTCCAGACAATTCATGCACACAACATGAAAATTCATTAGCTTCATATGTTTTCTCTCCTCTCATTTCTCTTCTTTAGTTATAAACTCGGGAGCACAACTTTAAAAACTAGACATATCTACTTCACAAGTCTACAAGCAACGGAAGTGCAAACCTTGTAACCATCAATCATAACAGACCACGACACAACATCTCTTTCAGGCATTCCATCAAACAACTTCTCAGCATTGCCCATATCTCTGCACCTTACATACCCATTCAACATCAAATTCCACGAAACCAAATCCTTCCCACTAAACCCTTCAAACAACACTCTAGAAAACCCCATTTTTCCAACTTTACAATACATTCCAATCAACCCATTTCTCACAAACACATCCCCCTCAAAACCCCCTTTTATAATCTCCCCATGTACTTGTCTTCCTTCACTCAACCCACTCCTGTCCATGTCATGTTTTCGTGTCGTGTACAAAATTGTCGGGTCTACGCAAGCCTTTAGGATAAAAGGGTATGTATAATTATCAGCAAAGAGTCCATATCTACGCATATTAATGTAATAATGAAAGACCCTTTTGGGGTTTGAGTTGAACATAAGACCTTTTATCAATGTGTTATACATATAAGTATTCGGTTCAAGAACCTGAGTGAATACACTTTCTGCATAAGTGATGTTTAAGTATTTTGAGGTTAATGTGGAGAGCAATTTGCCAGTAATTAATGGATCATTAAGGAAATTAGTGGTGATTAATTGTGCATGAATTTGAAGAATCTGAGAAAAAGTTTTGGATGTTTGAAGTAATGTTAGAATTCGATTGTTTCCCAGGTGGGGTTTTAAGGAAGGGAGAAACATGGTTGAATGTGAGAGACAAAATTGGACGACACTAGTTTAGATCCTAGTGGATCGAGTTTTAGATGTAGTAGCAATGTGTTCGGTTCGGACATTATGCTTGCATTTGTCATTGGTTTTAATACTATGATTACATCTTTCTTTGAGGCTTTGGGAGGATATGGATTCAATTCATCAACAGATACACGTTCGTTAAAGAATGATGATGAATGGAAATCAAACAGCTAATCAAATATTCGAAATCAAAGTTGATGCTTCTGAAAAGATCCAAAGTTGATGCTTATTAAAATTAAAAAAAAAAAATTAGTCACAAACTAGAAAAATAAAGAGAACAAGAAACCTTTGACCTTTATTATTATCGTTCAAGAAAAACTTTAATTCTTCTTAAAGGCTTTCTTAATCCTCCATGAAAATCCCTAATCTATCTCTATAATGATAAAATCTGATTCTATATCCAATAAAAAATACTTTTATTATTTTAAATAAATTCACCGGTAAAACTCTATAATCAAATAGGATTTTGTCAAAATATTTGTAATTATATTTGGACCTCAGTTTACACGTTTCTCCGGGTTTAATTCTGCTCATTTGATTGTCTTTGAATTTAAAAATATTTTATGAGTTTCGAGTGGACTGTAAGATCGTATAGATCTGTTATTTATAACTTCCAATATGACACAAATAGTGTAATAATTAATTATATCCTCACAAATCTGAATTTTCATAAAATATATCTTAAGAATAGATAATTTTTCTCAATTATTTATCGTCTTAGAATTTCTTTATTTCATATAATAGGATATTAAATTTATTAAATAAAAATTCAAATAAGTGTAAAATATAATTAAGTGTGAGAATAAAATCATATAAAACATATATAAAATATATTCTATCAACCGGGTTTATAATAAAATTAGGGGTTCATGAGTGTATAATAAGTTAACTTGATGATTATATATGTTTTATACATGTGTATGTATATATCTATGTTTTTTAGATTTCATATTTAAAAACACTGAGTTATACAAACGAGTGATTCTTATGATTAAAAAAATAATTAAAAATTGGCAAGTAAATAGCTTCCAGGCTAGTTTTATTTATAATTTTGTGTATAAAGTGTGCAATAAAGATAATATGTATAAATTTCCCCACTTGAGCGACAGAAAACCCTTATCTATAATTACAAACAACCTCTTAATATTGGTTATACTCAACTTCAAATAATAATAACACTCTATTTTTAAAACATAACCAATTATTATAACGAGTCTATGAGAGCACAAACTCTCACAGGTCCGACCAATTTTTTACAAATCGCTTACAAGTAATCACTTTTAATCAACACAATTAAAGATACTCATAACAAATTATATATTTGTACGTTTTTATATTTGAATTTTCTAATTTACAGCTAATGAGGTGTAAAAAATTATCATGTGTTAGAAAGATTACGGCATCGTTAGAATATATTTAACGGCTGAAAAATTAAACTAGAATTTTAGAACATAAAAACCCAAAATTTAAAATCTTTTACTCATGAACAAAACTTGTACGTTTCATAAATGTATCAATCGACAAAAGTTTTCAGAAAAGGGCCTACGCGAGGGAATTGATGTCTCCGGACTACTGAACCATGTTAAATTTTGTACCGAAAGGCTGTATAATGTAAACCTGCATGTAATCAGTTTTCTAGCCAGAAGTCCAAATCACTGATGAGTTTAAATTTCAAAAATCCAAAATTTAGCATATAATTGTTTTTGATATATGAAGTCAAATTACATATTTTATACATAAATTCTAGCTAAAAGATACTCCCTCCGTCCCCTGGGTAGTATACATTGGGGGACGGGGACGCGGCACGGACTTTAATGCTCCTGTAAAGTGTAGTTGTGTAATTTATTTTTAAAATTTTCTTTTTCTGATTTAAAGTATGGATGTTATATTTTTATACAGAAAAAGAAAATCTCAAAAATAAGTTGCGGAACTATATTTTATAAGAGTGTTGAAATGCGTGTTGAGCAGTTAAAAAGAAACGTATACAATTAAATGGGACAAGTATATAAATAATTAAAATTTATATACACAAATTACAAGTTCACTGGGAATCTGGGATCACTTGCAATAGTGTGCTAAAGTGGAGTAGTGATATATGGCAAACTTGCAAGAATATTTAAGAAGATAATTTAGTTATGTATAACTACTCCGATTGGCTGGCAAAAAAATATATCTTAAATTACAACATAGTTATGCATGGAAGAATTATTGGATAGTGGGATTCACAGTAGATCGAAGAGGATAACATGGGACTTGTCTCTGCTCACTGAATCTAAGCAACTCCCAGCACAGCTCACTCTAAATTCTTTTTCTCATATATGGACGGAGTATTTAACATTTTCTATTCGAAAGATTGATAGAGAAGAACAATTATACGGCACAGATCTCGAGATTGAAAAAATAATGAGTTTTCGAATCATGGCGATCACGTATCATGATCAGTCCTGTCCAAATTCGCCAGGTTATAAGAATAAAAAAGTACAGTGTTTGAGTGACCCTGGTTCGAGGGTACCTTTTTTCCCACTTCGTTCTTGAAAAATTTAAAATTCTTTTCAGAAAAAAATTAATGCCTCCTATTCGTCTTAAAATGAATTTCTGATGGTGTAATATTAGTCTCTGCCCTCTGGTAAGGACCAAAAATTTGATAATGGTTGAAACAAAGCTTAAAACTATATGCAAACAACAAAATTTCGAACAATTTGCCTTTTTTTAAATAATTGTCTGCAACATGAAGGAATAATTGATTTAAAACTGTTCATAAATCATTTAAATTCAAGTGGCAATTTTTTTAATATCTAATTTGACAATAATTTAGTTTGTACTTTATAGAGCAGACACTTTGAATTTCGAGTTATCCCGTTAACGGAAGACTTCACTGTTTTTATTTGATAAAAAATCTTTTAATATATTATAAATATATTTTTCTTGCACATACATTGTATATCATTTGATTGAGTTTAAAACAAGTCAAATGTATTATATTCAAGAATTTGTTAATAATTATTAAATAAATTCTAACTTTCTGGTGGAATTAAGCATCTTTGGCTTGGTAGCCGAATTGTAGATTCTGGCTCGGTGTCATCTTAATTGTTATGGTGCATGGCTCAATATAATTATAAATATATAGTTGTTGTGGGCGATACTCCTAATTATGTGTTATTTTTAATATTTTGAAATATAAGTCAGCTTAATTTTTAACACAAATTTTTAATTTTTAATAGGATAATTAAAATTATTATTTTAAATTTTTCTACAAAATTATATTATTAATAATTCAAAAAAAATTAAAAATAACAATCTTACAAGATGATCAAAAATTTTAAACATTTGTGCTAGAAAATCAAACAAGTTATATTTAAAACAGAAGAACTAGTAATTAACTAAGGTATTTAGCGTGTCCCATTGGCACATGCTAAGTACGGAAACTTATAAATTTGGTGTGTTTTGATTGGTGTGGACGTGTGGTTGATGTGAATGCAGGAGACATCATTATTAAATGAGTGTAAGCCGATCAAAACAACGAAAAAATGTCAAATTTTGTGCTTATTGTGGGCTCATGACACATCATAAAAAAACCGATTAACTAATTATATTATCTGCTCCGAATCGCAATGGAATTCACAAAGATTTTTCCCCTTCTTTAAAAATCTCACATTAAACAGTTGTCTATTCATTCATGAAACAAGGTATCTGACCAGTCCACCATGACAATCTCATGAAGTGCATAGCTCAAATAGTGAGTCTGTTCTGTTTCTGTGTCGCTCATCTCCAGAAGTATCAAAATAAATCTGAAAAAAGAACTACTGGTAGCATTTCTCCAGGAATCTCGTAAAAAAGTTTGAAAAACACACAAATATAGTGGAGTAGTTTGAAATGCAAAGACAACTGGTACTCCGAGCAAAAGAAGGGGTCTTTTACTCTTTACATCTCCAATAATGCGAGTGACAACTGTACAGAATACTCGTACAATCCCCCCAGCTGTTTCCCATTTCGTGTCAGAACTCGATTGGTTGGAATCTGTACCTCTCTGCCCTTTATCTTCATCGATGACTCGTTAGTACACCATTTTTGGACCAGCTCTCAGCCAGCTGCTCTTTCAGCTCATTATTGGAGCGGTTTGAGTGAGTTTAAAATAAGTGATTCTTGTTTAAAGTAAAAAAAATTGAAGTAAAAGTTAGTTAAGATTTATAAGTGACTAAAGTGTTTAGAAAAAAAAGTAGAAGTCATGAAATAAAAGATAGGAATCCTAAGTTTTTATAAGTGATTCTCGACTTTTTACACAAACGATACAAACGATACGAATAAGTGTTTCTAACTTAGAATTCCAGAAGCGGTGCTTTTAAGCCCCGCACAAACACCCACATTGGGCCGTTTGGCCAAGCTTAAAAAAAGTGATTCTGTAATTAAAGTGAAGAAGTGGATTAGAAGTGAGAATAAAAAAGGTTAATAAAGTGTTTGGAAAAGAAGCAGAAGCTGTGAGAGAGAAGATAGGATTTTCAGCTTCTTAAAAGTGCTTGTGCTTATTTACACAAACGGGTTAAGAGAAGCAGAAGGCTTCTGCTTCTCAAAAACAAACACCCCCAATTGTTCGGCTATCATTTTTTAAATGTTCTCAGTCCCCCACTACGTGAAAAGCGTGATCCGACTTTCTCTGACGTGGACGCTGACATGTCAGTGTGGGACCCACTTGTCCATCCAGCCAGCCAGGCTTCTTGAATAAGCTCCCCTACACTCCTGCCTATAAAATCAACATTTTAGCATAGTAGAAACTCCACTCCACTCCACACTTGTCTGTCTCTTACACTCTGCTCTTTACACATAGTGAGTGTGAAAATGGTTGTTATTGGTGATAAAATGCCAATGGGGTGTGTGTTATTGGGAGTGTGTGTTGGTCTGGTAATGTTGATGAGTTCGGGAGTTAGCTCATCTAAATTTGATGAGCTTTTCGAACCTGGTTGGGCCATGGACCATTTTGTTTACGAAGGAGAGACTCTTAAGATGAAACTTGACAACTTTTCTGGTAACATACACTCACATTTGTTTATCATAGTTGTAAAAATCGGGAATCAGATTCGTCTGAATTCTCGAATACTCGTTTTAAACATTTTTTCTTCTGCATGTATTTATAACTGATCTTATTTATGATTATTTCTAATTCATTAGGAGCCGGGTTCTCATCGAAAAATAAGTACATGTTCGGAAAAGTCACAGTGGATATTAAGCTTGTGGAGGGTGATTCTGCCGGAACAGTCACTGCTTTCTATGTATGCTGCTTCCTTTACCTTTTTATCTAACTTAATAATCTAATAAATTTCATTACACTTGCTTAAATTATTTGAAATATTAGAGTGTGGCCGAAAGTGATTACGTTCTTGATTTTACAGATGTCATCCGACGGTCCAAAGCACCACGAATTTGATTTTGAATTTCTGGGTAATACAAGTGGTGAACCATATCTTGTTCAGACAAATGTGTATGTTAACGGTGTCGGAAACAGGGAACAAAGGTTGAACCTATGGTTCGACCCAACCTCGGACTTCCACTCCTACTCCATCCTCTGGAACCAACGCCAAGTTGTGTACGTATAATTTTCCGACAAATATTTTAGTAACAATAATTTTTTGATTATAATTTTAGTATTTCGACTATTTTGGTAACAAATTGTGATTCGATACTAATTAATTTTTATAATTGTGTTGCAGATTTTTGGTGGATAATACGCCAATTAGAGTGCACTCGAACTTGGAACACAAGGGTGTGCCTTACCCGAAAGACCAGGCCATGGGCGTGTACAGTTCAATATGGAATGCAGATGACTGGGCCACTCAGGGAGGCCGTGTCAAGACAGACTGGTCCCATGCGCCATTTATAGCTTCGTACAAGAACTTTAACATTGATGGTTGCGAGTGTGAGACCACGGTGAATGCAGCTAACATGTTGCAGCAATGCAGTAGTAGTGCTGAAAAGAAGTTCTGGTGGGATGAGCCTAGATTGGCTGAGTTGAGTCTGCATCAGAGCCACCAGCTGTTGTGGGTTCGGGCTAAACATATGATATATGATTATTGTAGTGATGCGGCTAGGTTCCCGGTGACTCCTTTGGAGTGCCAGCACCATCACCACCAGCATTAGCAAGTAGTAATCGAGTCAAATCTTTAAGTAGGGTTTAAAGTCTCAATGTAAAATTTCCAAGAAGAGGGAACTCCTTGTTTTACCTTGGGTCACATTTTGTAAGATAAGGGTCATTTTAATTTGATTTTATTTACCACATTATACTCCTTTTGCTTCTGTTACATTTTCATTTTAAATTATGCCCCCATCACTTAAAAATAGTGTAGAAAAAGGCTAGGATAGGATATAATGTAAAAACATTACCGGTGAGTTGGATCTTTTAAGCTAAATATGAGTAAATCAAAACTTAGTCGAGCCGAGTTACGAGTCTAAAATTTATAATTCGAAGTCAAACTTGAATTGAGCATATACAGCAAGTGACTACAATTTTGGGGGCATTTGTTTGAGAATAGGAATCGGAAATGAGAATGAGGTTAATGTAAATGGGAATAGTATGGAAATCCAAGAGGTGAGAAATTTATAATTTAACCACCTAAAAGATTGGGGTTCCATTCCATTCAAACACTTATACATGGGATTGGGGTTCTGATTTCTGTCAACCGGGTTCATTAACCATGAACCAAACCCTCCTTAATTTTGGTCGACCAGTGTAGACTGTAGTACTGTTCTAAGTTCGTACAAGAAGGCAAGTGCCGTGTATGACAGTGTTGGTAGATTATCTGTAGATCTGAAAAAGGAAAAAAGGAGAGTTGAAGAGGCCATAAGGTTGAGAAGTTAAGCACAAGACAGCGGAATAAATATGAGGAAATGAAGCTGGGCAAGTTAAATAAAGAGAGGCCCAAGAGGCAAGAGGTAGGTGGCAACTTTGATATCAAGTGCAGCTGGACAAGTAAATTGAAGAGGACAAGTGAAAGATACTACTGTCCCGATTCGGCTATTCTCCATTGCCAATTTGCTATGGTCTTCACACAAATGCATGGACTGACCTGCAATAGTTAACTTCCAGGAATCGATGCTTATAAATTTTAATTTTATTTAGGCTGATTAATATATGATTCTAATGAGACCTCGATCCCGCGCTATTGAGAATTTGAGATGATACTAGAGTAGTTTACAAGTGCTTCTGGTTCGAGTTCCTCCGCGATAGAACAAACATATCCGTCGCACTCAGTTTATATGTTTTTTTCAGTTACTTTTGTACTCGTATATAAAGTTTATTTTTCATAAATTATTCTTTTTAAAGGATTCTCTAAATAAAATTTAAAATAATCTTTTATTAAACTAAATAAATCAGTTATAAAATTATATTTTATAAAAATATTAAAATACGTGTCACTTGCATAATTCTAAGGGAGCCAGGGAGGGAGTACTAAACATATTATCTTCATAAATTGAAATTTACAATTACATTCTCCCAAATTCCCAATGGGCTTTCTGCCCATGAACCAATAACTAACAAACTGTTCCTTCCCTCCAATTTTTTTTCATAAAATCTCCCAACTCTCCTGCTACTTGACAAAGCCATAAACAAAAATCTTGAAAATCAAGAATCAAGAAACAAAGTTCCAATGGAGCCATCATCATCATCCTCATCCTCATCTTCTTGTTGTTCTCACTGGTGGCACGCTCTCTTCTCCTTCGCAATGTCGATAACATTAGCTATCATCATCACCACTTCTTTCCATTCCAATCCCAGCTCTCCAACAACATCCACACAATCCATCAAACACCAACTCTCTTTAAACGCCACTCTTGTCTTAAAATCTCATGGCTTCAATGTCATTGCCACCCTCCTCCAAATCTCTCCTCATCTCTTCCTTTCCTCGCAACAATGCACTATTTTCGCTATCCAAGATCGAGCATTCTCTGACCCTTTAGTCCCTTATTCAAAACTCAAAGAGCTTCTCTTGTACCACATTGCACCTACAAGATATACATTTCAACAACTGTTGAATAGGCCACAAAACTCTTGTCTTGACACCCTCCGTTTGAAAAAGGCTGTGGTTACGAGGTCTAGTCCAAGGCGGAGATCAGTTGAGATCAACAATGTGCCGATCACTCACCCTGATTTGTTTCTTCAGGGGCCTGTTTCGATACAGGGTGTGTTGAGGCCTTTTTTTCCGGTGAATCAAGATTGGGACACTCTTCAATCTCCCATCTGTAACTCCAGTTTGAGGCAACATCATCAACAAAAACGAGTTCCCAAGAACAAGATAGAATGGCCAAGAATAATCCACCTGTTAAGATCAAAAGGGTATGCACCATTTGCCATGGGATTAAATTCAGTCATTGAGGGAATTATTCAAGATTTTAAAGATTTGGATTCGGTGACTATTTTGGCTCCTCCTGATTTACCATTTCTGCCATCAGCTTCACCTCTATTACAGAGAATTGTGAAATTTCATGTCCTGCCTCGGAGATTGTCTTTCGCAGAATTGGCTTCATTGCCTGAAGAGACCTTATTGAGAACACTACTTGATCAAAAAGAACTGCAGGTTACGACGAGTTCTAGTTTTTCTGAAATATTGGCAATCAACGGGGTGCAGATTGCATCACCGGATATTTTCTCATCCAACAAGTTTGTAATACATGGTATTTCAGAGGTTTTTCCCATGGAAGAGGTGGAGCTTTCTAGTGTGTTCAGATAGATGTTTTTGTACTGATCAACATGTGTACAGAGGCCACATTATGTATAAGTCATCATATCTGTATCTTGTACTTGTGCACCTACTGTAACATGACTTAGATTGAATATATGTAAAATTTCCCCTTCTGATGATCAATTGTTGATCTACTTCTTAAAATTTTTGAAATATTGGTTATAGGATTATTGCAATTTTCAAGCACTTAAGTCATTAAGTTCCGTTAAGTCATTGCTTATGATAAATGAACCAGTTCTCCTTAATTTTGCATGATCGTAAATTTATATTACAGACCACCAGCAACACAGGACAAAGAACTATTATTACCACATAAGAAACAACAATCTGAAGATCAGAAGGATTGCAGAAAACTACAAATGCCTAATCTGTTTCTAATACACAGTATTAGTAATAATACTGATATGATCAAAGAAACCGAACAATACAATATTGTTGGATGTCTTTTACCTACGCGACAAATGACAATACATAATTGACTTTGAATTATCAAATCCTCTGGCCCTTCAGTTGTTGTACCACTGCTTGTGACCAGGAACCCATTCCGGGCATTTGGGGCTCAGGTATTTGGAAACAACCCTGGAGTTCAAAAGCTGGATAATGGGCTCATATTTGACGCACCGTGGGGCCTTGTACTGGTTGATTGATGCACCATTGCTAACAGCATAGTCCATCAGCTTGTCGAATGTCCCAGTTTCTACTATCTTTATCTCCAGTGGCCCAATCGACTTGTCAGAGACCCGGCCTTGACGGTACACACTGTTGAGTGATTCTTCAACCGTGAGGCAACAATCTTCAAACACTGATGGAGGAATCACCGTGTCATTGTTGTAGCCAATTTCCCAGTACAAGACATAGTGGCCTGGAATTTTCGACAAGTCTGCATAGCTTGTGTATTCTACTAGTCTGGCATCAAATGGTGAGAGGTGATTAGCCGCTCTCTTCACCGCGTTGTGCAGCTCAACTTCATCAGTTTTGTCAGCATCAATGCTGAGGACAACGTTTTTTCGACATATGAAATTGAACTGAGGGGCTTTGTTCTTGAATCCAGCAACCTTTAAGATGTCTCCAACTCGATATCGATAGAGCCCTGCATATAAGTTGACCAGACAATAAATTATAACATACAAGTACAGCTAGCTTTGTTTATAATACCTGCAGCAAATAATAAAATCTAATTTTACCGGCATAAGTGGTGACAACAAGCTCATATTCATGTCCCATTTTCACGTCAACAAGATCAACCAGCTCAAGTTGGTCACTTGCATTAAGCTTTGAGGATCCCGAGACTTGTTGCTTCCTATTGAAAGGCAAGAATTCAAAGTAGGCCATGGTAGGAATGAGAGTGTACGCAACATCACTTGGATTGCAAAGAGGATTAAGGTTCACACCAAAATAACACTCTGAAGAAGCATACATAGTGCACACAAGAGGAAGGCCATTGCTATAGTAATCAATAGTCTGAATATATTGTGACATAGTTCCTGTCACAATAACGTCGATGTACTTGGTGTTAGGCCATAACCGCGTGATGATCCCTTTCCATGACCTCCTCCTGCACTCTGCCTCGATCAAGTCTGCAAGCCTAGGGTTTGGTTTCAGAATTTTCATGACTGCCTCCCTCACACTGAGGTCAGTTATTTGAGGGTCAATGGTTCCAGTTCGGATATCATTACAAAGGCTACTCCAATGTTTTTCAAGGAACCGTATGGCTCTGATGAAGCCAGAGGCAAAAACAGCTCCAACACGAACAACTTCATCATTTTGGAAAAGGCCACATAGTAACTGAGAGTACATGCTCTGGTAAGAATCCAAGCAGAGTACTGTTTCATTCGGACTCGTGTAGTTTGTGTAAGGATCATAAGGCCTGTCCTTGAAATAAGAGCTTTTGTAGTAACTAGTGAGAACTGGACGAGCCAAGAGACCCCCTGGAGTTTTAGCTTCTGATTTGATGAACAAGAAGTACATTCCTTTGCCCTTGTCCAAACCCGGAACAAATTGATCCATCACAGGCATCAAAAGGCTATACAGAGATGATTTCCTTCCAAGCTCCTCATCTATAGTTGGCATCAGTTTTCTTTCTCCCCCGGATGTTCCAGAGCTAAATTTTACACATGCACAAGAAAAAAACAATAAGAGATCATAGACTTGAGACTAGCGGAAAGGGTTTAAGTATTTAAATTTCTGTAACTGACCGACCATATACAAAAAGTTGTGTGTGCATGTGTGTTGTGTGCTCATTACCTTGTCAAAAATTCTGAAATAGGCTGTGAACAAAGAATTTTCGAAGTATCTCCATTAGAAATACGTTCAATATCTGGCTGAAGATCCTCATACGTTATAACAGGCATGACCTTCTTGAACGTATCGCGGTCGACATGGCCATCAAGGCCATGCCTCCTCAAGTACTCAACATCAGCATTGGAAGAAAGAATTTCATCAAGAACTTGATTCTGAACTTCTTGTGCATTACTAGTAACTTCTTGAATAAACTCAAGCGCTTTCTTATTTGTTTCATGGACATTATACACTACACCATCCATTTCTCTAGCTCTTAGCAACTCCTCTGGCATGGCTGAGGATGTTATGGTGAGGAATTATGAGAGCTAGAGAAAATTTGAACAAGAGAAAGGATGAATGAAATGACTTTTTCTTATTTTTGGTTTGGGAGGAGAGCATGTGATATTTATAGATGAAAATTGGAGGAAAAAGCTGTGGAGGAAATGTGAAAAGGTGGCTGTAGCCCACACTGCATACAACAAAATCAAATAAACAGTGATTCGCTACAATACAAGTCAGGGGCAAAATGGGTTTTGTTTAAATGGGATATTTTAAAATAAACTTGAGTTGTGTGGCTCTAGTTAGGGTCCAGAAATGCTTTCCTGCTCTAAATATTTCACAAAATAAAGCATAATTAACAGTGGTCTCCAAATTAACAATTTAATTATAACTTAGAAATGAATGTAATTTTGACCTTGCTTAAAAGTTATTTCAAGCAGACACATGTAATCTGTTTGCATGATATACTGGGGTTATTTAATAAAATAAGAACAAATTTTCAGAAAATATATTTATTTATAATAAATAAATAAGTCTTAAGGACATTTTTCATATTTATTACTCCCTCTAGTCATTTTTATAAGTCACTTAGACTTTTTGCACACAATTCTATGTGCTTTGACCACTTATTTAAAATTATTTTTTCTAAAATTTTCATTTTCAAAAGATATATATATATATATATATATATATATATATATATATCATAATTTAATTCATAAAAAAAAATTTAAAAAAAATAATTTTAAATAGGTGGTCAAAGCACGTAGAATTGTATAGAATTGTATGTAAAAAGTCTAAGTGACTTATAAAAAATCTAAATAATTTTAAAAGGACGAACTTCACCGAATTATTGAGTTGAACAAGTTCGCCTTATTCATAAATTGATTCAAATATTTCGTATACGTTTTAAACGCAGACAACTTAATTAAAAAGATTGCCCACCACTTAAACCACTTTCACAAGAAATGAAAAATTGTTGATACAATAAATTGAATTTGTACAAAACACAAAACAAAGCAAGGGCAGAAAAGGAAGCAAAATAAGCACGAATTCTCTCAACAAAAACGGGTTTCTAATTAGGGAAAATGGTTGGGTATAAGGAAAACCGGAAACCGGTTACAGGGGGTGAGATTTGAAGAAGTGAAAGATGATTGGACGGGCGATTCCCGGTGAAATATAAAATGAGGCGGTAAGTACAGCGAGTACATGCGTGCATGTACCGCGGGTGCTTGTTAAAAAGCCGGCAAGCTCCCCTATCTTACGTTGGCGTTAAAGAGCCTAGAGCTTCTTATAATATCTAACTTGTAATACACGCTTGATATATTTCTTGCCTCGCCGACAAATCCGATCATTTATTTTCCTCTCTTTATTCCTTCGCAGTCCACACGATTGATGGGGTATAAATTTATTTACACTTCTAAATCTAATCTCGTAAAGCATATTTGTTTCATTCTCAAGTCAGTTGCAAGTCAATACGTATCATCCACATCTGCATGTATGATATGTATAATATTTTCTTTTTAACAACAAAATTGATATTCGGTTCCTACCAGCTCTATTTAATGAATATTAAAATATTATAATATATAAATATGGACTTATAATAATTGTACTCCAATCTATTGTATACAGTTTTTCTTTTTGGTACATTCACCAATTTTATGCATACCAAAAATAGTAAATTTTTATAATATAAAAACTTAACTACACTCACCACCTTCTTCCACCACACCCACTTTATACATTAAATATTAGCAGGTCCATTTTACTCCCAGTACACTCATTTTACATATTAAATATTAATGAGTCCCACCACTCCATCCACTTTTCTTCACTAAATTACATTTTTTTTTAACCTTCGTGTCATTCTCCAAATGTATATTGCCCACAGGAAGGAAGGGAGTAATACACAAGCACGCTTTGCACTCGGTGAGAATGGTAGGCCGTAGGAGTATAGATTTACATGTGCAGAGTGAACTGTTTCTCGAAATGATACGATAGGAGTCAATGGGGGATGAAATGGTGAGTAGTTTAATCACTAGGTTTTTGTAGCACTTAATCGGGATTAGTAATTCAAGATACCATAAGCAGCTGTGTGTGTAACAGCCGAGAAAAGTCTACAGCCACTTCTAAAATTATGCCAAACTTTTATGTGTCGTGGCTGATTTCATGTCTATGTATTTCTGGGATTTAGGAAATTCTGTAGTAGTACTGCTTTTAGGTTGGAAGTTGATACACTAACATTGACGGAGAAAAGGTGTGCATTAATATACGGATTTTCTAATATCATAACGACCATTTTTTAACTAGTCGGGTGGATTTTGATCGACTTCCATCTCATTAATAATGATGGCTCATTTGCATGCACAAAAATCCTCACGAATCAAAATCTCCCAGCTATATAAAAAAGTAGTTGTTAGTGTGTACTCATGGGCAGACACTAGAATGACCCTTATATATGCATACGTATAATATAGATGTAGAGATTGACTATGAAATTATCGGGTTAAAATAATAATTATCAGATATTGAAGACCAATTTAGATTTAAAATAGTTGTTTGCTTCAATTTTAAATGCATTATATATATACATATAATATAGGTATAAGCAGGTTACTCTAGACCAAACGGACCGAACCGTCTGAACCGACACGTCCTGAGCTATGTTTTTAACCGCCCAGAACCGTATAAACACGGGCCGGTTCAAAAACCGCAAGAACCGATACTGAGCACGTGCCGAATACGGTTTAGAATAGAATTGGAGAATCGAATCGTAACCGGCCCGGAACCGGTGGACACCACGGAAGCGGCCCGGTTGGAACCGCCGCGGGTTGAACCGGTCCGAACCGCTCCGCCCGAATGATCAGGACGATGTTTGACACACAGTATCCGGACTCCAGATGGATTAGTCGATGTAATTACAGACGCGAGTTTTATTAAAAATTGTCAAATAATCTGCAAAAAATTTACGATGATGGAATTATTAAAAATAATTCCAAAGTCTCCAACATGTGTTCCACGCTATATATCCTTTCGAAATATGAGAGTATTTAAATAGGTGTAGCATTACGCTAAAATGCATAGCTGTGGCCGCAACGCTACTGCTACAGTCGATCGATGATGATAATTGTATGCTCAATGGCCAATGCTGTGATCTTATCATGTCCATTTAAAAAATTCCAAGACAAAATGATCTACTTTGTACTTTTGTGATTGTAGGGTTTCATGACAAGTTTAATCGCTGGTCCCCAGCTAGCTAACATTATTAACAGATTATACTATTTGTATTTATTAAATCTAGCTAAAAAAGCTGATCTGCGTAGGTAGCTACTAGCTAAAGAATAAGAATAACCCAGGCCCCGATCGAGGCCGGCCGCTACGTTACTGTGTGGAATAACTAAGTTTTGTACTCCCTCCGTCACTCCCATTTCTTATCAAATGGGTTGGGCATGGAGGTTAAGAAATATGTATAAAGTAGTGGAAAAGAGAAGGAAAAGTGGGTGAAGTGGTGGGACCCATTGATTTTTAATGTATAAAAAGAAGATAGTGGAGTAAAAGTAAAGTGGTGGGACCCATTAACTATTTTTGGTAAGTTTTGAAGTGTAAAGAATTAGATGGGACAACTAAAAAAGTAAAGTGTAAAGAAATACGGAGGGAGTAGTTTTCTTTGCAAAGGAGCTGAAAAAGGACTGACTTTCGAACCCGAAAGCAAGACGATGGGGTGTTTAGCAGCACTTTTAAATTGAGTTTTTAAATTTATAAGTCAAAAATAACTTATTCATAATGTCTATATAAAAAATTATATACTGTATTTCAATATATAAGTTAGAACTGGTTAATTGAAAAACTTAATTTTTTAGTGATTTATTTTTATTTTTGAAATTTAATTTTATAAAAATTTAGAGGATCATTTTAAAAATATCTATAATAAATTTTTATCATGTTAATAATTTTTATACATGATAAGCTCGACCAAAATTTCTATTCAAACTTATAAATTAAAAATTATTTCTCGCTTATAACCAACTTCTTATTTATAAGTGACATATGCTTCTTTTAAGTTAAATAAAATGGCGCCCTGACATATTTAAAGCAAAGCAAGGTTCTTCCTAATAATTTTTAATATGAACGATGTATATATAAATTTTTTTTGCATCCTTGCAGGAGGTACGTGGATTGGAATTTGGATGTGTAAGCTATTGGGTAAAGGATTGTATATTAACTCAAGTAGAAAGAACCTTAGACTTGAATCATCTTTTGTATGTCTACGTAACCTAATTATGTATGCTGGGGATCGACGACGACGTATTAACAAGGAAGCTACAAGTAATTTAATATATCGAAACAGCGGTATATCAAAATCTGCCGTATATATATACACACACAGCAGCTGAATTAATAAGTCACTTCTAATTGGCTGAAAATACCCCTATACAAGTCAGGTATTAAAGGTTATTGAAGTTTTTTTTTTTTCCTGGTGCATATACATAGTTCGTTTGGAGAAATTTTGTTGACAACGATCGGATTTAATATACAACCGATGTCGGAATGGACTCCGAGTGTATGTTTAGTATGAACAACTAGGAAATTAAATCGCCGTGCATGCATTACCTATAAATAATAGTAAATCTATAAGCAGAACTGCTAAAAACGAGACTAAACTCATCTTAGCCTTTGAACTTAAACACGAGAGCATACAGTAATTTGTTCTAAAACAAACATGTACTTTTATGATTTCTGAAAACTTTAAAGGAAAAAAAATGCAACACATCTGTCAGGAAGTGGAGGTTAGGAGTTTAAGAATAATGCGCGTATTTGGCAACACGAGAAAGTACTTCTTTTTTAAAAAAAAAATGGCTTTTATTATTTTATCCGTAGTGAAGCATTTTTTAGAAGTTACAAATGTTAGTTTTTCTCTCAAAAGTTTTACTTCTTTCCCCAATATTTTAATCACTTATTTAATTTATAATTCATTTTTTATTTTAATAAATAAACATCTATTTTAAACGCACTTAAACTGCCTCTCTAATCTTAGAAACAAAAACCAATTTTACCGCATATCATCACGAAATGCGGTACGTTTCTATTTACTTCAGTACCGTTGTAGATAAAAATGTGCATTAATTTCCTGTCAAATGATACTTGCACTCTACAGCATACGAAACTTAAAGACAAAAAATCAAAAAATAAAAATAAATCCATGACATACTAAAAAATAAAAATCATCGGACGTTGAAAATTAGTGACTCTAATCTCACTAATAATATCTGCTTATATGTATAAAAATCTCCATCAATCAAATTTCATCTTTCAAAATTTTCCAGTTAAATCAAATTTTTTTAAAATAAGTAACTCAAAAATTCTCTATGTCTTTTAAGTAGCCGCTCCTGCTATGTGAGCAGTTTTCATCAGTTTTGACAGGTGAAAAATCCCAATCTTTTCTTCTCTTTGTTATTCTTAATTCATTCCTTATTTTTCTTCTGTAAGTTTTTAATTTATTTGAATTTTGTTTAGGCTCCTTTGTTGTTCATGATGGTCGGGATTACAAATATGCGGGATTTTCGTAAAATGATTTAATGATAAAGATTTTTATAGTGATGTATTTATAATCGATTGCTCAAGCAACAGTCAGAATATTACAATATTACATATTCATATCTTTTAAAAAGTCATTTAGTTGTTCATTCAAGAAAGAAGGATTCAACAGCGCAGTGTATGTAGATACTGTATGATTTCTATTATCAAACTATTTTTCTTTTCAAAGAAAAAATAGTTAGTATGTGTTGATGGAGAAGGATCAAACGGATTTTCTAGTTCGTGCCATGGGCACACACTAACAACAACATTTTAGTAGGTGTTGAATCCTGCCTAACTAAAAAGTGGTTGTGATCATGGGCAGACACTAGAAAAATCCAAGATAAAAACAAAAGGGTTTGTCTAGTGTGTGTTCATGGAACATGCCAAGCACTAAATTTCATGAATTTGAAGAGTTTTGATTGATGTGGTGGTTACAAATGTAGGGGGTCCATCATTATTACTCCCTCCGTCCCTTTTTATCTGTCCATTTTGGAAAAAAAAACACATACCAAGGAATAATTGATTGTATGAACTTTTTCATTAAATACCTCTAATTAATATCTTGAAAATGGTGGAATACCCCTACTTTATGTCTTGAAAACATGAATTCAACTAAGTTTTAAATAAGTCAAGCCTTGAAAATTGAAATTATGGAGATATATTTGAATAACTATCATTAAATTAGTTTTGAAAGTATAAATGGACAGATAAATAGGGACAAATTTTTACTTCCAAAGTGGACAAATAAACGGGGACGGAGGGAGTATTAAAGAGGATAAGCCAATCAATCTCTCTAATTTTATAAATTTTAGTTATTAGTATGCTAGAAAAACCGAAAACAAAATAACAGGGTGCGAGTGTGTTCTAAAATCGAGGGAAAATTCAATTCCCATACACGAATTGAGGGATTAGGTAATTCAAAGGCGCGGTATCTTGGGTAGATGTCTCCTGTGGGGAAGGTCCAGTATATGGTGGTCCTGCCATATTGTCTAAAAGGTCAACTACCGCATAAAGGGAGTCGCACACAATATATCATCGCATTGTGCTTGATGAAGATGGGATCATAGGAATTACTATCTCCATTTGTTGGGAATGTTACATTAAGGTTAACTGTCTCTCTGCTTCTGTCCCTTGTTGATTAATTATTGCTTAAACATCCCCATTAGTCTTCGCATTCACGATACGCAAACGAAGAATTAGGAAAAGACCATCTTAATTAACATATAATCATTCACATTAGTGGCAAGCTTATTATTGTACTATCATTTTGATTAGTTTCGAGATATTGCAGTCAACTTAACTAAACACCTCAATCTTTAACCTTTTTCGTTTTCCAGCTTTACCTTAATTCACTACAACTTATAAAAGCTAGACAGTGTGAACTATAGGGAGTAGCTTCCATCATGTGCAGCTTAATTAACAAATTTACTTGCATTAAGAATTTTTAAGCTTACGCTAACACTTAATTACCTGAATTAACTATATCCAGATCGTAATAAGCATCGAGATCAAAGTATGATTAATGTGGTTCATGTAGTTGCATTACTTGGGCTCCCCAGAAAAATTAAATCTGTTTCGTAAAATGACAAGATTTGATCTCAGAGATGACTCAATTATAATTAAGCATAATAATTACTTGCTTTTGCTTTTGTTATGTGGTATTTGCAGAGCACAAGCATATCTGCAATCGCAATGCAGCAATGCAGACATATTGAAATGGCTTGTGTTTCCTATGAATTGAACATGAAACATAGATCAGCATGCGGTGACAATTGTAAAACCAATTAAACAAAATCTAATCATCAGTGACACTAGAATTTCATACTGTGCTACAGGATTATCGACGAACAGACACCCCTACCAAAAGGAGGCACAAAGAAGTTCCATAATCCAAGATGTTGCAACTAAATTCCCTAGCTAAAGAAGTGATCATAGATGCTCCATGCACAAAAACGACTGTGGACGCAACTACTTGTCAGTAGCTCTCTTTTAAATTTCTTCAGACAACTTATATATGTGTCCTATTCCTACCTATATGTTGTGGTCCTTCAGTAGCTCCCTTTCACATTCGTAGAAATAATGAATTCATCTCTTGAAATGCACTTAAATTTTCCAGGATAGTGAGGCTAGAAAAAAGTTACTCCCTCCGTCCCTATTTATCTGTCTATTTTGGAAGTAAAAATTTGTCCCTATTTATCTGTCCATTTATACTTTCAAAACTAATTTAATGATAGTTTTTCAAATATATCTCCATAATTTCAATTTTCAAGGCTTGACTTATTTAAAACTTGGTTGAATTCATGTTTTCAAGACATAAAGTAGGGGTATTCCACCATTTTCAAGATATTAATTAGAGGTATTTAATGAAAAAGTTCATACAATCAATTACTCCTTGGTATGTGTTTTTTTTTCCAAAATGGACAGATAAAAAGGGACGGAGGGAGTATTAGCTTTAGTTTACGAGGTCAGGTGAGTCTTCTGCTACCTTGCCCCAGTAGTCCCTTCCATGGTATACGCACTAGTGCTTTAAGAACAAGTCCAACAATGGACTAGTTCAAGTCTTAAATATAATATAAAAAATTATATTCTAGTAATTTAGGACATATTTAACTAACTTCAACTCTAACAATATACATTATCCTCGCTATATATTTAATATTTTATTTTAAAGGTTTTCTTTCTATCATTAAAGGACAATATAAAGTAGAGAGAGAAAGAGATTGTGTATAAATAATTTATTATAACATATAAGATGCAACAAGAGGTGACTTAAAAATAAGGTCTCAAGAGGTTGTCCTACTGTAACTTAGAAAAACATGCTCTAAGCACGATAAATGTACACCTCACACATTAGGCCCTGATCTGTCCAAATCCATTAACTATTACTACACCCTAATTAGTCAACTGCTACAGCCCTAAACTAACTATAATAATTTCCGAACCATAAAACCGTTTATGTTGTAAATGAAATCCAGAATCAATTAATACATATCAGAACAAATATTGTCTGGAGAGTGTTTTAAAACCGATACAAAGAGCTCAGCAATAGTTGCTATCATCATACTTGTAATGCTAGTACTGCTAATCGAGGCCGGAGAGTGTTTTCAAACCAAAGATAATAATTAATAAATTCCTAAACACCTTAATTAGTAATTGCTTCAGTATTGTGTATGAATTCCAGTTAACTTTGTATGGGTTACATTCTTAAGTGGCTACAGTATTCTTTCCACTGTTTGTCGTCTAAAATGCCAGATATAAGGAACAAAGTATATTGTCTGGATTATGTGAATTGTACAAAAGGCCCATCTGTATTTTTTATCCAGATCTCTCATGTCAGAATGTTTGATTGTAAGACAAAATAATAAAGCTTTAGGGAGCACCTAAAAATCTTATATATTAATTTCAGAGGATCGACCTGCACTGACAATTACTGGACATAAGATGCACTTAATCCATAATCCGAATCCTGGTGGTAAATGGTAGGGAAATGTAGGGTTTGAGTGAATACATAACACATCACGAAACTGATTAGATGACACCAATGACAAGATGGATCGGTAAAAGATGAAGGTGGACTAGCTTAGTGCCTCCACTGCAACAACTGTATAAATTTGCATATCTTAGCCTAACATTCTTCATATAGTAATATATTTGGCATTTTGCTATGATTAAGTGATGTATGCAGTTGCGGAACAGAGAAGGCTAGTCTCACTGTTGTAGCCCCGTCTGAATTTTAAATTTTTTCTTAGTCTAGACTCAACGTCAAAAATTAGTAAAGAAATTCTTCAAACCCTGGATGGCTTCCAAAAACTAACTCTAAATATTTTAATGAAGAAATATCTAAATATTCCAAACCCTGGAGAGCTGCCTGCAGTATGGATCACGACCCTGTAGACTGTAGTATGAGAGGCACCTTTCTGGCTATCACTTCGTGCGGCCTCTTTAGGTTACATAGGGGACCAAAGTATCCGACAGCAAGTAGACTAATAGATACGCACAAAGTGTCACAGCTTGTCAGGAGATTTGATTGCTTACTTGTGGAGCAGACAGTGTTCTTGATAACTTACCAATGCAAAAGGAACGTTCTTGCTTTTTTTCTTTGTCTAGGAGTAAAGTTGGCAGAGACAAGAACTAGAATCCATTACAGGTTTAACGTATATCAAGCGTGGATAGAAATAACCATCCAATACCACTAAAAGTAGATGACAGTGCCTGTGGACCAAGGTGCTCCTGGATCAACAGCTGGTTTAGTCTGGGAAAATTCAAGTACAAATTGGTGTACAATTTCTCAGCACTTAGCCAAACATTTAGCCACCTACATTTGATTGGCTCTATCTATTTAATCAATATTCACCTTAGATGTAATTTACCTTATTATCATTTTATATTATTTTAACCAACCATTTTAGCTATACTCATCGAAGATACTCTTACAAGATTTTTAGAACCAAAGTCCAGAACAGTGATAAATCAAATAATTCTTGTCTTCTCTTAGTGAATTCGACAATTATTGAATGCATGAATGTGTGCCTTTTCATATCTCTGAATTGACTACCGAAAAAAAGGAGCGAAAAATTCTTGTCTATATACTTAGTACTGAACCCCCTGTGGAAAAATTTAGAGGAATATTTGTCATGTTTTTTGGTTCATATATATGTTTATGTCCCTTATGTATCCACGTTGAACAGACACTACCTGAAGTGGTGGAGGATGTTGATTGCAATTGTTTGGCAGAAAGAAATATTGGTTCTGAAATTCCTCTTACCCAACCATGCATGTCTTGACTCCATGCAACAAGACTAAGTGCCTTAGATTAGCCTTCTTGTTTGATGTCTCGTCGCTGCCTTGACATAATCTTGTCGTAAATAAATAATTTCTGAGAGCATCATATCAAGGAATGGTTTCTTTCAGCACTGGGAGAATTAGGAAATGGGAAGGAATCGTATGATTGTATTCCAAGGATCTGAGATTAGCAATATCCTTGGAAGTTTTGGGTTAGATGTTGCTTTCCAGTTAATGGTTACAGTGCATCCAAGACTTTGTGCAATAACATAAAAGATCTTTCTTTAGACATATTGTGCATATCTGCAGTGTTTAAAAGTTCACTACAGAGGCCTGCATAATCCAAGGCATCTATCAACAGGAATATAATATATCTTAAGGGTTACTTTAGGCCGTTTATGGCGTAGTGTCATTCATGTAATAACCAGAACTACGAGGTTGTCAATGATCTCTTAATCAGATGGTATCTCCTTCGCTCCTATCTAACCTTTGCTGAGACTGTAGAATAAAATTCCTGTGCGGTCAATAAACAAGTAAAGCTCATCGACTTAATCCCTCTCATTCCATCAACACAACTTTCTCCACAATCCCTATCCAGCCCTAGGCCCAAAATAGAGAAAAACCTGGTCCCCAAAAATAAATCCAATGAACTTTGGCCTACTTAAGCCTGGGCCTCTCTCTTCCCATATATCAGAGAAATTGTACACTGCACTCGTCTGTTTTATGTTTGATCAGACAAAAGTGAGAACACTTGTAATCAGGATTCATTCAAGTTAAAGTTAAAACATCAGAACAGGATTAATTCAAGTTGAAGTGAATTACTGGTAGATAATAAATGTACGTGTGGTTTTCCCTGACTTTGTTCGTGTCAACACACAATTCAAAATACCTCGAGTTTTTTAGAACAGGTCCGAGTCAAGTAGTAGTGATTCGAAGCACTTCTTTTTACACTATTTCGGAAACCCAAACTAATCGCATGGATATGTAAAATACAGGTCTGACTGTCTGAATCAGAACACTAATGCTGTGGGATAATAAGTTCACCCTGCCCTGTTCAGAGGATTGTTGCTTCAGTCACTGTATACAAAGAAATTAACAACACACATCATGCTATAAAATTTTGCCAACCCTTTCTGCATCCGCCACTGCTACGAAATATTTCGTAATTTAATTTATTAGTGTATTCGGTAACTCTTGGAAAATTTCTTGTTATGGTTGTGGCATGAAAGTCATTTAGCAGCAGAGTACTGGACATGATTGAGTTTGGACTTTCAAGTTATAATGTGTAATGTGTTAGTTTCCACAAGCAGGCCCAATGACCTTTCATTCATCAACAACTCATTTATTCATACTTAGCTATCAAGTTTTTCCATAGCCACTATTTCTATTGTCTATTCTGACTGATAATTCTACTGTCAAAAGATGCAACTTGGATCATGCTCTATCTTGACCTTTCTTTAGATAACTAAGTGGATCATTTCTACTTAGTGGAGCATTTAATTATTTGACTCTCATAAATATCCTGCATTTTGTTTGTGCTTCAAGTCTGTCTGCAGAGAACATACTCCAGGAAATTTACCAGACCTTATCAAACTGTAATTCAAAGTATAGTTGCATTTTCCATTTTTGATTGTCAGGTCCACGTCCACCATAATCGTTGACGATCAAGTGGACAAGGTCTTCCATTGGCTGTTACACTTTACAAACTTCTTCGACTCTTTGGCCTTTTTCATTACAAATCCGAGTTCAAGAAAGACCAGTTACTCTGAGATATATGCAAAAAAGTAAATTTCTTTGATTATGACTTTATTTGTTTTGTTACACTACAAATACTATGAGACTTCTCAATAAACACAAGCAACTTCATGTCTCTCTCAATATCTTGAAAGCTATGCATATGGAGAACAAGCCATCTTTTATATTTTACGTGTTCTTCTTGTGTTTTTCCATCAGCAATTCTATCTGCTTTGGAGGTGACACCATATATGCAAATGAATCAATCTCAGGGGACCAAACCATTGTGTCGTCTGGTGAAAACTTCAGACTCGGTTTCTTCAAAACAGGTAAGGCTTCCAAGTATTATATAGGCATTTCTTACAATAAGGTTTCTACTCAAACACTGGCTTGGGTAGCAAACAGAGAACATTATGTTAATGATAAGTATTCTTCACAACTAAAGATTCTGAATGGTAACTTGGTACTTCTTGATGAGTCTAAAACCGTCGTTTGGTCCACAAACGTAAAGTCTACTAGTTCAAATGTACAAGCAGTGCTTCTTGATAATGGAAATTTGATACTGAGAGATGGTGAAAATTTAAAATTATGGGATAGTTTGGACTATCCATCACATACATGGTTGCCTGGTGGTAAAATTGGGACGGATAAACGTACAAAGAGAACACAACGGTTAACTTCTTGGAAGAACATGGAAGATCCATCACCAGGGTTGTTTTCATTAGAGCATGATCCTGAAGACAGTCGGTATCTTATTAAGTGGAACAGGTCTATATGGTATTGGACTAGCGGACCTTGGGACGGACAGAGATTCAGCTTAGTACCTGAAATGAGGACAAATTATATCTACAATTTTAGCTATGTTTCTAATGAGAATGAGAGTTACTTCACTTATACTCTCTACAATAATTCAATTATATCGCGATTTATTATGGATTACTCCGGCCAAGTGAAGCAACTCACTTGGTTGGAGAGTACTAGACAGTGGAACTTGTTTTGGGCTCAGCCAAGACAACAGTGTGAAGT
Organism: Daucus carota subsp. sativus; assembly: GCF_001625215.2. Taxonomy (NCBI): domain Eukaryota; kingdom Viridiplantae; phylum Streptophyta; class Magnoliopsida; order Apiales; family Apiaceae; genus Daucus; species Daucus carota. The sequence goes on along the minus strand of NC_030385.2, from coordinate 42,498,827 downwards.
TAATGCCTTTTGCGGGGCTTATGGCGTCTGTCAGAATTCACTGCCATTCTGTAATTGTTTGTATGGTTTTAAAGAAAGCTCTGAAGATGATTGGAGTTTGAATGATTATTCGAGCGGATGCAAGAGACGGACGAACCTGAATTGTGGCAATACTAGCACAGTTAATGGGAAAAAGGATAAGTTTTGGATGAGTTCTGATATGGTTTTGCCTGCTAACTCTCGGTCGGTGCCTGTTAAAAGTGCTGGGGAATGTGAATCTGCCTGTCTGAGCAACTGTTCTTGCACGGCTTATGCCTATGACAATAAGTGTTTGATTTGGACCGGGGAGCTCGTGGACTTGAAACAGCATTCTGGAAGTGATGGTAGTGGGGACATTTACATAAGGCTTGCTTCGTCGGAGTTCTCCGATGGTAAAAATAGTAAAAGAATCGTTATTGGTGCTGTTGTTGGAGTGGTTGCAGTAGTAATCCTTGCAGGTCTTGTTTTGTTCGTGGTTAAAAGACGGAGATTGGTGAAGACTACAAAACCTGAGGGCTCACTTATAGCATTTGTGTATAGAGATTTGCAGAATGCAACAAAGAATTTCTCGGAGAAGTTGGGAGGTGGAGGGTTTGGTTCTGTATTCAAGGGTACTCTGCCCGATTCAACTGCCATAGCGGTGAAGAAACTGGAAGGCCTTAGCCAAGGAGAGAAGCAATTCCGGACAGAGGTGAGCACAATTGGGACCATTCAGCATGTGAATCTTGTTCGTCTTCGTGGGTTTTGCTCTGAAGGGATTAAGAAGCTGTTAGTCTATGATTACATGCCAAATGGTTCTTTGGATTCTCATCTCTTTAAAGACAAGAGAGACGGTGTCCTGGACTGGAAAACGAGGTACCAAATCGCGTTGGGGACAGCCAGAGGGCTGGTTTACCTCCATGAGGAATGCAGGGATTGCATCATACATTGTGACATAAAACCGGAAAACATCCTTCTTGATGCAGAATTCTGCCCAAAAGTGGCGGATTTTGGCCTAGCAAAGCTCGTTGGGCGCGATTTCAGCAGAGTCTTGACAACCATGAGAGGAACAAGAGGATACCTCGCACCAGAATGGATATCAGGAGTAGCTGTGACAGCAAAGGCCGATGTCTTCAGCTATGGAATGATGGCATTCGAATTTATTTCAGGAAGGCGAAACACGAAGCAAAATGCAGACGGAAGTATCACATTCTTCCCTTCTTGGGCTGCAAGTGTTACGATCGATGGAGGCGACGTTCTTGGTCTATTGGACCCCAAGTTAGACAGGAATGCTGATATAGAAGAAGTAACAAATTTATGTAGAGTTGCTTGTTGGTGTATTCAGGATGATGAGAGAGCAAGACCAACAATGAGTCAGGTAGTTCAAATCCTTGAAGGCATGTCGGAGGTGAACTTGCCACCGAACCCGAAAAATCAGCTTAAATTTGATAGATGAATTATAGTTTATTTATGACTTAATAAAAATATAATAATAAAAAAAATTGATAGATTAGTTATTTGAGTGATGAAATTAATTTTTATTTAAAAAAATTAGTAAAAAGAGATAAGTTGTTCTAAAAAATATATTCTACAAACTCCTCATTTTAAATCAGCTTCCGACTTATTTTGAATTTTAAGTCAATTCATGAATTATTACATAAAAAATAGGTATTTTTTAGGTTAAAATCGAAAATAACTAAAAATTCATGATAAGATATGAATTATGTCAATTTAGAGATGAGATGATGATGCTGGGCCTACGATCCATGACCGGAGTATCGTAAATTTTCAGGTCGTAGTTTTAATCAGTAAATAAAATCAAGTAAAATGAGTATGCAGTTGAAATGGGAAGGAAGAAATTATTCTCAAGTTCATATGGTCTTCCAGTGATCAACAATTAAACATGAAAGAGTGAGGGACTATACAATAAAAACACGAAAAAATTTGTGACACTTGGTAAAGAAAAAATACCAAAGGCAAATGAGAATTTTGATAGACGTACTTATAGATACAGCATGATACAACAGGCAGTGGTCAACAATGATTGTAAACAAATTACCATTTTGGAATAAAATAATCGCAATTATACAACAAAAATTTAACTCTGTTATGTAAGCTGACTGAACCTTGAGGCCCCAACGCCATCACTGTAAGATAGGTATGCAGGGTCTTACACTTTACATATCTAATACCAAGCTGGACGTAAAAACTGGAACTATAATCCAAGGTACAGGTACTCCCCCAAACAATTTGCAACAGCCTCATTGGCCGTTTGCGGTCCTGTTCTTTCTTCCGCCTTTTTCTTCTCTCTGCAAGACAAGTAACATGTAAATAAGGCGAAATTCTCAATAAACAGATATGCTGTATATAAGTTGTCAAGTGTCTTGGTGACAACTGTAGAATACACTCTACAGGCCTGCATCAAAGTTGGCTGAAGCAATAGTATTCTAATAACACAAAACATAAACAATTCAAACATTTCGAAACCAGGTAGATGAAGGCACCTGTTTCTAACGAAGCAGGAATAGGAAACCATGGTGGTCATTATAAAGAAGAATATGATAAAATTAAAGAAATATTAAAGGATGTATTCTGAGCAATAAGGCCATCTCGACTCCTTATTTTATATAGAATATTAGAAGTGAAGACCAAAAATTAGGCTCTTGCGTTTAACATCTTAATCTTGGAAAATTATTGCAAGTTAAATAGTAACATGAGGTAAAGTAACTAAAACAAACTTGGAAGGATATGAAAGTTACCTCTCCACGTATTCCTTTAAGAGCTCTTTTGCTTGAACTAACTTTGTAAGCAGGTTACGATAAACAGCAAGGTCACGATCCACACTTCTTTTATCTATATTCAGAGCGGCACATAGCTGCAACAACGATTAAAAGTCAAATATCCAGATAAACATACATGGAGATATTTCAACATAGGTGTTAAATTGCAGATCATGTCCCCGAGGGTGGATCCATAGTCTTACTAGTAGAGGGATTAGGGATATGCCCCAATCAAATTTTTATTCATGTTGTTATTATACAAGTGATATATCTTGTGCCTCGAGTAACCAAAACATGAGTGCACCCAGTAAATATCAACTCAAACAAAAAGAAGAGTTTAATACGGGGAAAAAAAATAACAATAATAACTTAATGCCATTTTGATAATGAATAGTGAAAAATCAGAATATAATATAATTTATATACTACTTTTCATAAAATTATATTATATATTTATAATATCTCATTAATATATCTCATCAAGCTACCCGATCTGGCGATGCAAACTCTTTCAGGTCTGAAAAAAAAGATCCAAATCCAAAAATACCGGGTTCGCATAATCCAAACGGATCAGGTATCCATTGGGTCGGATAAGATTGTCATCCCTAATCAGCAGTTATCCAATAAAAACCATAAGAGCTTGGACGCCCAATATAGTTTAGAGCAAATAAATATATACCTTTTCTAGAGTGGTAGGTTCTGTCGCATCTGCCAACTCAAGAAGACGGAACAGGCCAATTGCAAAGAAACGACTGTAGCTAAAACTTTCTTTACTCCTAGCTCTTTCAGAAATGTCCTTCAAAATACTTTCAACATCCCCCTCTTTTGTAGAAAAATCAACCAGGGTATTGGCGGTCTGAGAACGAGCCCATTCTTCAAGTTTTTGTGCATCGCTCCTGCGATATTTAATTTGGGCTTCATTATATTGTAGACAAATGTCATTTAAAAATTTTGCATACTGAAACTTTTAATTGAAGACAGCATGTTCAAACTTCACAATTAACTGTCAGCTTAAATACGGCTACCTGGACTAATCCCTATTTATGCCGAAAAATGTACACAAATTCAAGTCAAGAAGCTTTACAAATTCCACTTCTAGGTCAGCAATAAGAATAGACTGGAATTCTAACTGAGTGACACATATTAACAGCGCAAAGTTGAGAACCAGATGACTCCTTAATTATGAAGAAAAATGTAAAACAATCACAAGTTCAAGACAAGAAGTTTTATGAATCCAATTCTCTGTTGCGAATTAGAATAGACTTAATAATAACTTTAAACATGAGTTGACACTATCAACAACAAAAAGTTAAGAAAATTTTTGTAAGATACTTGGAGCGTAAACCTCCATTCACATTTTCTTTGAAAATGAGAACCCAAAGAATTCTCGTAGTTAGTATTAAATTTAATTTTCTAGGAAACAGGGGGAAAAAGTCAAGTGCTACTTCTGATTACCCACCAAACCACATTATAAGCACTTAGCCTCATGCTTAAAAGAATATCAACAATTTGGGGAAGAGCGAAAAGAAGGGAATAACAGAAATGATCAAGAAATCGTAGACAGACCTGTACTGTTCCGGGTCTTCTTTTAATGCCTTAATATATGCCCTGAAGATAGCCTCCTTATCCTCGTCACTTGGATATCCTTCCATGAGTCTATCATACACAGTCACGAAACCGAGAGCAAATACTGCATCATACCGGTGCGTCCTCTTATACCTCGTCAGATGTTGTTGCACTATCAGCTCTTGCAGCACAGTATTATAAATACTTGGAATTGGTCGCTTATAGGCCTGGAGGAAATTGGCTTTTGTTTCAGACACAGTGGGTACATCTGAAGACATTACATAAATTCAGATGTAACCCAACCAGACAATATACAATTTAAACTTAGCACTACAAAAAGGGCAGACCATGCAGAAAATGGTGTAATCATAACTAGTTTTATTGTTTAAACTTATGCTATCAGCTAATATTAAAGTTACAACTGGTCAAAAATATAGATCATTACATAGAAATTTTATTAGTCCATTGTTCTTCTCACATAACTTGTCCAACATTAATGGGAAACAACTCATATGTTGGGACCTTAGTAAGTTGTAATATGCTATTATGAACCTACTAAGAACAGTAAGAAAATATATAAACAATTGTTTTACACTGTAAAATCATTTCCTTACTAAGCTCAGTAAGGTGCACAAAAAACAATTTAACTTATATTTATCATATCTTTCTGTGAATATTGGGGGTTTATTTTGCATATACTCATTAGCTACTCAATATAATCTTCAAGGCTTGAAAGTTGACATGGTCAATTTATGAGCACAGTCATCCAAGATTATTAGTTATAATGATTCTGTTTCTTTTATTACATAGTTTGCATCAGCTTCTTAATGAGGAATTGGTAGTATGCAAAAGAAAAAAAAAAGAGGGGGGGGGGGGGGGGGGGGGGTGGCGTTGAGCTTGTAATTTAATTGATTGGGATCCATGTGCCACAACAAGTATACCAATATTATGTCCAAACTGGGAATCGAACGCTGGTTGCCGATGTTGTGACACAGACCACCAACCAATTGTACTACATGCTCAACCCCGCTTTGATAATCATATTTAATACAATAATACATGTTATAATTAACACATATATTATAATTTTCCACTAATCTCAATTTTTCACTTTCCAATCATGTCCACAATTAAACATACCTTGTTCTTACTTTTAAGGTTATTTAAGATAATTTCTAATCCACCCCTTCATTTCAATTATGATCCCAATCCCGCTAATTAGATGGGTCCCACTATGTAACTAATTAGAAAAATATGATATATGGTTTTAAATGTGGGGCTCATAGTTCATAAAATAGAGGTTATTTATAATAAGCCCAAATGTCGATAGGTCATAATCCATTAGGCTATTAGATTAGGGTTGGTATTCCCAATTTTGATGAGGATTTGTATACCCAATATAAGTATTGTAATCCCCACAATCAAATATTTTGAAAAATTGAATGGGGTCTTTTAGGATTCTGATCTGTTAATTTTCTATCTTATGTGACCCGAAACCTCAAGATTGTGGATGTTTTGCGGTTCATCCACCCAAGTTCTTTCTTTATTACCTTTTTAATATCATTATCTTTCTATTTACAAGTCAATCACAATAACACATGCTTGTTTAGTGCCGATTACTTCTGGACGCGTATCTACAGTTTTATTTCGCCTATGGATGTTGCTTATTTCTTACTTGGTAAGTGTTGAATGCATAATTTGAAGATGCAACACTGTGAAGTTAACAACACGTTTAGTTTTGACATTAAGGAGCAGTAGTTAGTACGTCAGCTTCTAGACATTAAACAAGCAACAATTAGTATGTCATCTTCACTAGTACCCCATCTGGAATTGCAAAAATAACCCATCTAAAATTTCAAAAGAAAATCCAAGTTAGTTGTTGGAAGACTAGTACCCCCATCTAGAGTTGCAAAGGGAAATCCAAGTTGGTTGTGAGGATCAAGCAGAAAACCAAACCACAACCGCCCAAATTGCTAAGGAGTATAGAATAATTGGTGATTTTGCTGAGGTTGATCGTATTCAGTTTATCATTCCAAAATACTCAGTTCCATCTCTTTTGCTTGCTAGTGAGTTTTCGAAGATTTTGCACCTCAACCGTTCTTTAAGGAGAGCAGATATTCTTTATTCTTTCCACTTCAGTCTTGCATTGTTCTTCTCTTTTACAGAACTCATATCAAAAATAAAGAATTAATGTATGTGTTATTAGTTATGTTGTAATCTGTTCCATTTAAAGATAAAAAACATATCTACCTATATGTTTTATATTATTATGTTATATATGTAGGGTAGTAGTTTATAAATGCTATGTTATTTATGATAAGCCTGACCATGATCCATTACTTTATCTAATTAGGGTTTATACGTCTTATATATGTTTTGTCGAGAGTATTGTAACTCAACGAATTATCTTAGACTTGATTATGGAACTTATTTAATTGGGTCTCTTCTTTGTATTATGAATTTGTGATATGTGACTTTTGTCCCTTCTACAATCGGGAAATCCTTGGCTTAGTGAGTGTTGGCGGTTCATCCACCTTACTTCAGTTATTATCGTTTTTATATCATTATCATTCTTTCTACAAGTTATCACGCATAGGGTATTTTTGTGATCCATAGTATTAAAATTAAGCTACAATTAAACCTAAAATTCATTTCAGGTTTGCAATCAAAACATAAATGCTATACGAGATTCCAAACTAAATCTACATTGTAAAAGCAACACAAAGATTCACTTCAAAAACAAACAAGCACACCATAATAGCAATATTGCTCTAAACGCTGAGTAAACCTATAGTACCGAAACTAAACCTAGAATACATAATACATTCTAATTTCACTATCATAATATAGATGCGACCGGTGACATAAAAATCTAAAATCCACTAAACTAAACATACATACATATATATCAATCAACTAGATCACGCAATATGTAAAAACTAACTTCACATCATTAATCAACTACCTAGAACACATAATACATTTTAATATCACTATCATAACAGAAACGCAACCGATAACTTAAAAATCTAAAATCCGCTAAACTAAACATACATTACATATATCAATCAACTAGATCACGCAATACGAACAAACCTAACTTCACATCATTAATCAACTACCTGTAGAAGCCGAAGCCATGCAACGAACAACGAATCGCGCCGAACTAGAACTCTGCGAAACACGAACCGCGACAGAATCGTGACTTGACCGGAGACGAGACGCATCGAAATTAGAGATCAGAGACGGAGCAGAGAGCTTTCTCTCGGAAGCAGATTGACTGGTCAATGCGGAGAAGCATAGTGAAGCGATGGCTGCTGCCATGAGTGGGCTGTTAAGTGGAGATTTGAATAAGTGTGATGAATTTGGGGGAGATTGGTGGTGTTTAGAGAGGGGGGAGCGTTGTCATGGTGAAGAGAGATGGTGGAATAATGGGAGAGAAGAAAATGATAAAACAAAGGGGTTTGAGAGGTGGAAACAAATGTGGTGGGCTCGGGCCTTATCCGGGTGGAATTGATGTTTGGTTTATGTTTTTGACCACTAATAATCATACACGTATCTAAATCTTATAATGGATGATATTATTATTTTTTCGAAAAAAAAAAGAATTTAATAAATAATTGAAACTCAGTCTATACAAACTCTTGGACGGTCAATCACAACCTGATTAAACAACAAAAAACAAGCTAAATTTCAATTTCGAAGATTTAGAAGGAAAGAGTTTTATTGGATTGCTAAATTGATTAAATGAATTATAAGTGACAAGTAATTTTTAATTTGATTTATGGATATTAATAATATTTTTAGTCTAAATAAGTTGTCTATTTATTTTTGTAAGAAAATTGAATAAATATTTAAATATTTTATTTTATTTAGGAAAATATAAGATAATTTATGCCAAGTGCCGACGTCCCAACTCTAAAATATATACAACTCACCTCATCTCAAACCTCCAAGTTATGAGTTTTTTTTTTTTTACAAAGTTCAAGTTATGAGTTAAATGTGACTAGAAAATGAAGTTATTAGTATTATTTGGGTGTTGTGTTTTAATCCTTTCGGAAACATTAATAATAATAATAATTATTATTTTATTTACAAGTAAATGTTATAATACAAAACATATATATTTTTTTTTTAATAATATAATATAATATAAAATAATTAATACTATAATAATAATTAAAACTATACAAACTCGTTTAAGGACTCAATTATGATATAATACATAATATCTTAACCTCACATCATCGTAACTTAATTCCCACTATAGTGTTTGTGAATCGAAAGATTCTTAACACATTTTGTTATATGTACGAGATGCTTGTGAAATTTAAGATATCTTGGAAATAAATGCGTATATGTAATTATATTATCAAATTAGATAAGCCTAATGAATTTCGTATCAATACAGAGTGTTGCAGTATCAGGCGTCATTTTTAGTTTAATCATAAATAATGTTTTGATCATTTAAAATTATGTATAATTTATCATTTTTAGTTAGTTTTAAACATAATCACTAGTTAATCATTAGCTTGTTTCGACTTTAATAATTATTAAAAGCATTATTTTGTTTAGGTGTTATATTACAGATCATAATATTATGTGATGTATAAAAGTAATTATAACGATTATGTTGTAGAATATGATTCGTAGGCTGTCAAATCTTCACAAGTATTATAAATTAGAAAAATTATTTTTAAATAGACTTGATTATATTTTATCAATTTTTGAATTTCAATATTCTAATATATCTTGTATTTCATACAAACTTGAATAGTTGAACCTGTCAAAATAAAATTAAATATTAAGATATATATATATATATTAAAGAAAAAACAAAAATTACAGTATTACACGTCTGTTTATAAACCGGTATAGAATAAACGCGTGCGCCCCTTTTCTTCTTTGCCCAGGATAAAAAGTGAATCAGGCTTGAGTTGCAAAACCCTAAACCCCAAAAGCCGACGACATCTGAACGTCTCCGATGGCCGTAAGTATATATATTTATTGGTGTAATTCAATTTTTCTTGCCTATTTGTTTATTGTGTTTACCTTTAATTTTGCTTAATGAGTTAATTATATAAATTAGGTCTATGGTTTAAACTGTGTTGTTACTGAATGCAACAATGCTTGTCCCTTTAGTTGTCTTGCGATTACGAACGAAGTAGCCAGCAGTAACTAGAGAATTGTAAGACTTGATGGCAGGCGATGTTAATTGTTTCGATTTAGCAGTCTCGGATTGGATATGTTGCAATGTGATATGTTGACTATGATGTAGAGTATCTGCTTGTTGGTGTTGTTTTACGACTCGCGTCGCCTGACTTTAGCCCCTTGCCTTGTAAAGTTTTCGATATAGGTATTTTGTGTTATGCTGTATTGGGATACATATTAAAGTCATCAGTCACTTGGTTCAAATATATCAAACTAGTCATTCGTTTCAAAGTCAACTCAATTTGAAACTTTGAATCAATTTAGTCATTAAAAAGTTAAAATACTGAATCAATTTTAGTCATTTGCAAATGATTTACTTGATACAGAATTTTGAGTTGGTCATTGAATTGAGTCAATTTTGAAATGAGTGAATTATTTGATATATTTGAATTAAATGCGATGACTTTTATATTTATCCTGTTCTGTATTTAGCTTTTACAAATGTGCCTTTTGCTTGATTGCACATTCATTTTATGTTAGCTCAATCAGTATGGGGTGTTGAGTTGGATGTCCGTAATGTCAATTGTCAAGTAAGCATTATCCGGAGTTGTAGACTGATCTACTTGACTTCCGGGACCAAAACACTGTAGTGATTGTGATATTTTTCTGGGGACGACATATACTGGCTGTGTTCTGCTGGAATTAGTGTTTAGTTTATCCACTGAAACTGATGAACACTTCGAAATAGCTTTTGACTGGTGGAATAGATTTACTCTTAACGAATATACGCAGAGCATTATTTTAGTACTGAAGTACATGGACATGATAATAACTTTCATGAAATGAATAACATTGCTCTGCATCTGGATACAGCTGTGTGCTAACTCTAAGCACATAGACGGAAATAGTTTTTATGCTTTCCTATGCGTTGTTACTTCTGATTTTTATGGTCTGAACAGATCATTACATGTAGTCATCGTTGTGTTATTTATCATCCGGAGCCAGAGCCACATCTGATAGTTATTCATGCTTGAGAGCATAATTGAATTAAGTCAGTTATGTGTGCCTGAGTATGTATATATAGTAGTTATATTTCACAAACAGTGGTTTTTGATAGAAATATTTTTGCAGACTGTACCGGTTAATCCCAAACCATTCTTGAACAATTTAACTGGAAAGCATGTCATTGTCAAACTGAAGTGGGGAATGGAATACAAAGGTACTGGCTTAACATTGGGTTATTTTAAGCCCAATACAGATATTTTTACACACGACTGCCTCCCCCCCCCCCCCCCCCCAAAAAAAAAAAAAAAAAACAACCAAAAATTTCCTTTTGTTGGAATTTAATATTTATAAATTTTCTTTGCAGGGTTTCTCGTCTCTGTGGATTCATACATGAACTTGCAGGTAAATTTATGCTTTACCCAATGAAGTTTACACCACAATTATTCCTGGACTTGTTTTCCTCCCACTAAGGCTGCTTTTAGAACTCTGGTCATGAGATTTGGTTTGACGCTACTGATGCTACTTTAATATTGCAGCTTGCAAACTCTGAAGAGTACATTGATGGGCAGTTCACAGGAAACCTCGGAGAGATACTGATCAGGTACTGGATTATGGATTTACTATATAGTTTATTATTTTATTTTTATGTTACTTGATAACATAGGAGCTCGTATAAGCATTTAAAAAAGAAAGTTTTATCAAGTTAAGAACCTAATTGATGAATATGTCAAGGTGAACTTCCCATTTTTCAGTGTAATCTTATTTACGATTGGAGGGGTCATGTTCATTTTGTAGGTGCAATAATGTTCTATATATGCGAGGGGTGCCAGAGGATGAGGACCTAGAGGATGCAGACCGCGACTAAAAGTCAACTTTCATGTATTTCTGCGACAAATCAACCTGTACTTGAGTTGCTAGGGCCTAAATGTTGTTAACAAGACTGATACACTTAAATTTTGTACTTACTATTGTTAGCCAACATCTGATGTTTATTGTGTCGTGTAATATCTTATTTCTTATATTATAATTCTAGATACTGGGTTGTATTTTTCTAGTATTTATCTGATGGCTGTTAGCCAAATAGCTGGCGATCTTCATAAGGACTACAGACTACTACCTATCCATCGTAATGTTATGTTGCCTGAAATCGTTTTTAAGTGCCCCAGTAATCTCCATTTTTGGTGTCTGCTTGTATTTGTTTTGAGGGAACTCCCAAAATATAGAAAGATAATATGAAGCACAGAGCTTTTAATGGCCTGCTAGCTCTTCCTAGTGAAGTACACATATGACATACCACATTACCACTACTTAAAGGGTAAAGTAAAAAGCTGATTCCTAAAGGCTTGACCTAAAGTCTAGGGCACATCAGTAAGAATCCAAATTGAATTCTGTCCATTGTGTGGGCTTCAATTGGCCTTTATCTCTATTTGTTTGTTGTTTTGAAAATGGACATCACTTATGGATTCAACTCTGTGCTAAACAAAAGGTGTCATATCTTGAAAAAATAAAAGGAAAGTGACTCCACACAATTAAATGTCGGATGTCAGTTTATACCCTACCAATTTCTTCTGGTAAGTTTTGACCTACAGGCTCCCCAGTCTTGATATTCTCACTCAGGCAGACAATCATTTTATTTCCTCACTGTTTTATAAATTAAAATTGCTGCACTATAGTAAAATGTGAGCTGTCTGTCAGTTTCTATTGCTCAGTTACAGATTCACAGGAATCACGCCACTTTTCTCTGAATCAAATTCACACCAGTTAAACATTGTGGGCAGCATTATGAAGATATGTACATTGGCTGTTCATGCTAGCCCCTGAGTTGTGACAGCTTGCCGGAATATTGAAGCATTCAGAAAACAATGGCAGGTGGTTTCGGCAATGTCAAGCTGGAGACCGAAGATGAAAAGGTGTGGAGCATTTGCAGAATGCCCTTCTGGAATTCTACCACCATTTCCTCTGATGTTGATAATAATAGTAACATGCATCACCAAACTCAGTTGGGTTTCGATACAGCTTCCACTCATCATCATCATTCATCCACTTCGCTTTCGTCTCTGGCGATGTCTCTTCTCCCCACCAGGCGCAGACTCTCTCTGGATCCTACGAACAAGCTCTTTTTCCCCTGTATGTCTGTTTTCTCTTTAATTTGGTTTCTGTTATAATCTCAGTTTGTGGTGGTTGTTTTTGTGACCTTATATTCTGATTATTAATGAATATCTTTAATTTATATGGATTTCTGTTTATGCTGACTTCACATATGGGCTTTGATTGTCTCTAGATGAGCCTGGTAAACAAGCCAGGAGTGCTGTAAGGATTAAAAACATTAGCAAGACTCATGTAGCTTTTAAGGTAAGGGTCTGATCCAAATATTTCTTAACATGCTAATACATTTTCTGCTTCAACTGTATTTTCGGTCGAATCCAGAATTATGTTTATATTGACCTTTTCTGCTGAATCTGGTTGATGCAATATTATCTAAGTTTTCATATGGTGCTTTATTTAGTTCCAGACAACTGCACCAAAAAGTTGCTACATGCGCCCTCCCGGAGGAATACTCACTCCTGGAGAAAGTAGTCTTGCAACAGGTAATTCTTGTTTGTTTAGTTTATTAACACTTATTTCCAATATATTTGCATCATTTTTTTTACAGATGACTTAATATTGTTTTGCTTACGGGGTTTTGTATCATTGTTTGTTGTGTTCATTCTCACTGTAGTTTTCAAATTTGTGGAGCCTCCAGTGAAAGGTGAGAAATTCTTGGGTCAGAAAAGCAGGGTTAAGTTCAAGATCATGAGCTTGAAAGTGGAACCAGGAACGGATTACATACCAGAGTTGGTAAATTGCATTCAACGCATTGTCATGAAACGCCATATTTACCATTTACTTGAAAACAGTTTGTACATTTAATTTGGGGATTACTAAATGTTGTTTAATATTCGCAGTTTGATGAACAAAAGGACCAAGTGTTAGTTGAGCAAATTTTGCAGGTTGTTTTCCTCGACAAAGAAGGACCTTCTCGAGTAAGTAGCATGAAGAAGCGCCATAAGGGCTGCTCTTGAATTCTTCTTTATGTCTTGCACTTTTGGGTGACTACATTTTGTTCTGATCTTGTGAAGGAGCTGGAGAAACTAAACAGTCAACTAGTTGAAGCTGAGGCTGAGCTGGAGACGCATAAAAATCGTCAAGAGGACTCAGGGCCGCGGATTGTGGGAGAAGGACTCATTATAGATGAATGGGTGAGGTGTTCTGAAACATGATAAACAATTCCACATCACTTGTGGATACTACTAACTAGCATTTTCTGTTACATACTAATGCATTTCTTTGCATCTGCAATTGCAGAAAGAGAGGAGGGAACGCTATCTTGCTCGTCAGCAAGTTGAAGGGCTCGAATTAGTGTAAGAGCCTGGTGTTCATCTTTTCTATCTTTCAAAGACTTGAGCAGAAATCAGTGTTCTTTGGAAAAGAATGTGCAGCCTCCAAAGCCTCCATCATAAGAAGCCAGTTGCTCATTCTGACTTGGCGGGATACAAGTCTACATTTAAATTCTAACCTTCTCTACGCTTCCATTTCTAATGCGAGCACAAAGGCCTCCTCATCTAGCTGTAAACATAATTTGCTTCATGTGAGAACTGAGAAGTGTTATGCTTTCTATGAGACCGTACTCTTTTGTTTAATCCAAGTGGTTGTTGACCCTTTATCACAATTTCAATTAATAATCACAAATATTATGTCAGGAAGACTGGAACATATGATCTCAAATATCATTTTATAACATTATATAGTTTAACGTTTATAATTTATACTACATAACTTAATATTATGAAGTAACCCGTTGAGTGTCGGAAGTCAAACAAATTAAAGCCGATCTAAAATTCACCTTCCAACCCAAAAATACCAAAACCCATCTAAAATTCACCTTCACCTTAAACACTATATAATGAAGCAGTTTATACTTTATACCTACAAACTTTAATGTTACACGATGTAGTGTTTTGATGTGATATTTGAGACTATATTTTCAGGATATGATACTTGAGACATTTCAACTCCAAATTGTGATATTCAAGTCATTTTCTTGATTTAATGAAACTTAAAATTGTTCAGAATTAATTTCGAACGATGATATTTTTGCCCACCGACGATCCAGAATAGAACCAGGAAAACAGAGTATAAATTCTTAGGCTTGAGATTTCTTGAACAAATTACTAAATTGGGCCGTACCGAATCTGTGGTTAATAAGCCCAGACAAAGCTCACACGTTTATTACGCTGATGAAACTCAGCTTTCCAGCTAGTCACTATCATTTATTCTCTTAATCCACTGTCATTTGTTTATAACCATTGGTGCTTACAGAACAAACAAGTGCAAACAAATACAACCACCATGCATACTCTTAGTTTTCTCCCATCCTGTTGCCTTTGATTATACTTTAAAGGAGTTTCCCAGATTACATCTAGAATGATTCCCTTAAACTCATCGTTGCTTGACATATTCTTCTTATATCGTCTCGTATATATACTTATAAATACAAGCATTTTCACACTATAACAGACAGCTAGAAATGTCAAAAACAACAATGACACTCTTGGACTTGGTTCGAATATTACCAGTTCTTCTCTTAGTCGTCTCGATGGCTGAAGGTGGCAGCATTGCTCTCGGCAGTAAGTAACTTTTCAGAATTCCTACAAACACTAGTAATACATATAGTTTCTGATGTTCTCGGTGAATATTTTGCAGTTGGGTTCCCTAAGAGCTTGGTGTGCACTAGGGTGCATGGCGCAGAGAGTGGCGACACATGCTTCAGCATAACTACTGCACTCAACATAACACCGGAATTCTTCAGTACAATCAATCCTAATCTTAATTGCAGCAACATCTTCGTGAGTGAGTGGCTTTGCATTAATGGGACTATAAGTTAGTGAAATCAGAACTACATGTTCAATTTATGATGTGTTGCAGTTTGCATGAATAAGACTGAATGCAATATAGTTAATGTAATGCAAATTTACCAAATAATTGCTAATTCCAATAGGATTGCAGCTGAATGAATATGTTCATCGATTCCTTGATACTTCTAGACAACATCTAAAGAATCACCCCGAATTTGACAAGGCAACTCGTTTCATGGAGAAGATCATTAGTTCATGAGAAATATAACTGAACAAGTTTTCTGAACAAAAAAAAAACACTGCAACCTAAAAGCTTGCCATCATATGTAGGAGAAAACCTAGTAAACCATGCAGAGAAGCCCACATAATTGGCAGATATACATAGACGTGTTTCTGGACTGACAACTAACCCACTGACCAGCATTATTTGGCCGTCGTGCTGGCACTACCATAAAGTTAATGTCTCAAACACGACTCGAGTCTCTCCCAAAGACGTATCTCCTTGTCCAGTCGGATACGACTAGTACCCTTGTGCGCCAGCTCACTTGCTTGCTAAAAGTTCATTTTAAAGAAAAAGAGGAAAAATAAAACAATTAACAAATGAGGGAAGCAAATACAATCAACTGGAAGGAAAGATGCAGTTTACCTTAAATATACAGAATACCAGAGCCATTGAGTGCTACGACCCATAGACACCCAGTCCCCTGGCAGTTCTGCTGCTGCCTGTTCACCTCCCAACGGTGCAAATTGGCCAAGGTGTTTGTACCTTGTGATGAAGATTAATTGTAGATTTTCTTAACAAAGAAACATATAGTGCTGTTTAATACAACTAAGTTCTTTATGAAACTCATACAAGTTGATGTATCATATAAACAAAAATTTAGAATCATAATAAAGTATAGTAGAGATCTAAAATGCTTAACTTAATTTTCTTTTGTTGCTAGTATCAGCTTCAGAACACGTATTGCTTAATACAAGTTTAGTACTCAAATTTAATCAATGATTTACAGAGCTACATGGGCATGAATATAAGCTCTAGTTTAATTATTCCATACCTAAAAGAGCTCATTCAGTTATTGTTTTCTTTTTATAAAATTCAGCCGAATGCTTCAGTATAAGGACTGAAACTAAATAAAATGAGCCTTGCGAGGATTAGGACATACAGAAAAGGACGAAATTCATGACGTCCAGATTTATCAAAGAGGAGAGGGCCCTCTGGATTGGATTTGCATCGATCCCAGCGATTGAAACATCTAGAAAGGTAAGCACCTTGCTGAGCAGCAACCTACCACATAAAATCACAGAAAGGGCATTGAAAATATCGATAAACTGGATATTAAAAAAGTTTTTTTTTTTGCTAAATTACGAAATAAAATTTTATTGATCAAGAAATGAGAGGAAAAACAAACCACCTGAGCAGTTGCAGGGAGACTCTTTGTTTGGGAATCAACATGTGCAAGTGCTCGTCTAAACCCTTTCAGGTCAACTTCCGCTCTGACGTTTCCTTTAGAATCTTTGAAAATGTCTGTTAACTCCAAAAGATGTTTGCTCTTGCAATACAGATCAAGTTGAGGATAACGAATGATCATGTCTTCCATTACTTGTCTGAATTCTTCAATGGTTAGTGTACCAGAGTTATCGACATCGGCAGCTTTAAATATGCTACTAATATCTTCCTGAGATCACAACAATTTATACAAACAAAACACTAGTAGATTAAGCTCAGATAAACACTAGTAGAATTTATGGACTTTATTAAACCTCAGTGGCCCTGATGATTCTGGGGGGTCCTCTATTACTTCATTCAATTATTTTAGCTTAGTTGATTGTATCAACAGTCATTCATGAATTTTTAAGCATTTTTTGTTGTTTTCCAGATGACAAGCTAATTTACTAGTCAACTGACTTCCAAATAATAGAACGAACTAGAAAAATGCTTCAGAAGTTATAGTATCTTAGCTTAGCTCAGGTCAGCCTTTTGGTTTTAGTAGATTGAGATTGTAACACTCTAGTCCCACATCGAGACAATTAGTTTAGAATATAGGCTACTGTTTAAGTACGCCACCGAGTGCATCAACAAATCATAATCTTTTGGAGGGCTGTGGTGGGCTCACATACTTTGGGCTTATGTAGGATTCGATTCAGGGTAGACCCAAATTTTAGTAATGTTGGATTCAGATTCAGGATACACCTGAATCATCAAATAAGTCTAGATACTTAATTGGAAAGAGCCAGATCTTATTCTTCTCTATTGATCTCAAATTCTGTATTCTGTTTTGCTTATAAAAATTGTATTCCCCCCGTCCCGATTTTCTAGTCCCCATTTTCTTATATCTTTGTCCCGAAAAGGTTGCCCATATAGGTTAATATGGTAAATTACATATTAAGTTTGTTAAGTTTTTTTTAAAAAAATACAAAATTCTGGTAACATATAGCTTATTTATTATAACCGAATAAAATGTGGGTTGTGACAGGGGACAAGAAAAACGGGACAGGAGTACTCGGCAAAAAAAGAAAATTGACTTGACAGAACAGATAGACTGTTATAGTAGTCTTCTTTAGTAGATAATGCATTATAATATTAACTGGACCAGTAACTTTTAATTGCAAAAATGGGAAAAATAAGCTACATATTTTGCATACCATAATTTTACGTTGATCAATGGTGGCACAATCACCAAGAGCGTATACGTCTTCACATCCTTTTACCCGCAACCATTCATCAGTAGCTAAAGCCCGTCTATCAGTCTGCATAAGTTACACAATTTAATTTTACAGCCAAAGCCAACACCACTTGCTGATTTGAAACGTTTTAGTAAGCCAGAAACAAGACTATGTCATGTGATATGTGATATTGCAAGCCTGCCTATGTGCAACATTCCAACTATAATCATCTTATACAAGCAACAAATGAGAAATTCTAGTTAATCCAAGTAGAAAGCAGACCTGGCCAACTTTTTCCATGAAGTCCATTACAACTGGGCGAGTCCCCACACCAGTTGACCAGACAACCATTCCATGAGATACAGAGCTTAGCTCCTTTGTGGATTTATGTTTAATGTTGATTGATGATTCAGTAACACTTAAAACACGACATCCTGTTAAAACTTCAATCCCATCTCTGCGAAATTTCTGCTCAGCAAACGTGCTGATTCTTTCATCAAACCTGCAATGTGACACAAAGGACTTTAAGTTTGATGCTCTAGACAATTGGATCTTGGGGTGTGAACCTTCTAAACTGAAAATCAACACGGTCAACATCAGAAGACATATCTGTATCTTTAAAGCTCATAGATGAGAAACAAAACTTGATATATTACTTGTATTGTATAAGATATAACAAAGAAAGTATTGATATACACATTATATTCCACTAGTAAGCTCCTTTTAGGAAAACCCAATTTAAATAATGACAAACAAGGCGATAGGATGAGTTACAGTAACTGCAGAGGAAAAATAATTACAAGAGTGGATGCAATATTCAATTAGATAACAAAAAGTGTTACTCCACAACGCAACTCACCATACAGCAGTCTATAACTATATAAACATTGTAAATATGCAAAAATATTATTTTCAAACATAACACAGGTTATGCACACCAGGTAATGTTATTGTCTGTGCTTTACAGTCACTACTGTAAGCAAATGTGCACAGAAGGGTAAAATTCCTGAGATACATGAATAGAAGGGGCTATCTTTTTAATAAATTAGTTACTGAAAAAATTACAATAAAAGCAGAGAAGGGGAACACTCTAATTAGTTAAAATTTAAAGTAAAACTTCCTCCAACCAAACAATTGTATGCAGTACACCAGGACCATCCCATAAGAGCATCTCCAACCCACTAAAACCCTTAGCAAAAAGTATAGGTGGCATGCCATATATAGGAAATGTAGATAATATGTAAAAAAGGGGCACTCCAATGGGCAATTTCCCTTGGCAAAAAATATAGCCAATATGAAATGGTTGGCTATATATGACCAACCCTAGAGAACTGTAGCAAGATTCCACATCATCTATTACCATATTAAAACAATATATTCTATTTATAATAACTTGAAATTACAATAACATATCATTTCAAAATATAGCCAATCAGTATAGCCACTCCCATCGGAGCACATGTCTTACAGGTTCGACAAAGTTTACATAATCTCTTAGAGGTCCAATTTAGCTATTTTAGCCAACACCGTTAGAGATGCTCTAACTATTTTTCTGCTTATTCTAAGAACAATTAGTAGATAATGAAAAGCACCAATTTGCTTCACATATATGTTTCTATTTATTTCACCTTGCTGGCCTACATGATACTTTGGCTGACTCCGAAGTTACGAATTCAATTTTTCAGCAACAGACCACAGTTGTACATAAGCTCTAATCCATGTAAGAAATGGGGATGTTATCAGTAACTCTGTGGTCGCAACTTGCAACCTAATATGTCATACAAAAGAAGCACGTCGCACCACAAACCACTCTGCACTCATATATAGCCAAAAAACTATTTTCCAATATACCACAACCACAAGGCATAATTAACAGATAGTACTGCATAAGCCTGAGACCAAATCCTTGTTAAAAACTAGAGCAACTAACAGTAACCTTCCTCCAAAGTAATTGCCCTCAACAAACAGTTTTTACCTATTGTTGTTTATATACTTCTTCGGTTATTTAATATATGATGCTTGACTTTTTGCTCAGATTTCAAAGTGCCTAACCGGGTATAAAATAATTATTTTTAAAATTATCTTTTTCTAAATTATAGTATATATTACATATCTTTATTCATAAAAAATTAAAAATTGTATTAAGTGTACGGTCAAAACACTTTGAAATGTGTGCAAAAAGTCAAGCGTCATAAATTAAAAAACAGCGGGAGTAGTTGATAATATCCAGACTTTAGAACACTTGGCCCTCCATGCGCAGTTGCAACATGAACTACTTAGACTGAGACAATTTTTCCTGCACAAATCCTTCTCATAGGGATGGTAAATTCCAAATCATTAGCTACAAAAATAAAACTTCTCATTCATTTAATGTAATTTAAAACTTCAATAAAGGAGAAACTCTAGCCCTTTATCAGCAATTCTGTCACTCTCTTCGCTACAGAAGGTTCATTTTCCTAGAAGAACGTATTAACTAGAACAGCCAAAATATTTATGAAGAGAAGTTAAGAACGTTATATGCATAATTATAAATACATAAAGACCAAACATTTACTTATATAAGAAGCAGTTGTGTTAGAAGCAACAAAGAGAACAAAAACAAAAATATGTAGCAACAGAAAATTTAGTATAAGCTTTGTGTCCTTACGTGTTTAAGATATGATCTCCAGACTGAATCAGTGTTATTTTTATCAGATCTTTTACACTGGGATATAATTTTACCAGATCTTCGTAGATAAAGTCATGCAGTTCTGCTGCAAACTCACAACCAGTTGGACCCCCTCCAACTATTACAAAGTGGAGGTTAATCCTTCGCTCTTCTTCAGTCAGATCTGGAAGGACCGCCTTCTCAAACCTATCTATTACAGTTATGCGAATCTTTTGAGCATCTTCAACCTCCTGCGACGCATGGCACAGTTTTCTTCAGAAAAGGAGAAAATCTAAGAAATTACAAGTGCAATTTCTGTAAGAATTTAATTAAGAACTTTACTGTATTATCAGTAGAAATATTTGTTGATGTCCAGGTTGTTTCATGTATTTTCCCAACTTGAAATATATTACCTTGATAAAATGGCAAAACTCCAAAACTCCGGGAGTGTTAAAAGTATTTACTCGTGCTCCTAATGCTATAACCAAATAGTCATAATTCAGCGAAAAATAATTACTTCCAACTAAGGCCTCATCTAGATTTGCTTTGCAGAAAACTTTCTTGCTTGCTGGATCAATCTTGAGGCATTCAGCTTCCCAGTATTTGATCTCTCCATTTCTCTGTCGGGTTAATGTAGAGAAGAAATACTATTTCAGCTAAGGAAGTTAAGATAGGAAAAGATATTTCCTATTGCATATATCAGAAAAATCATAAATATCAAACAACGCTATTAAATGTAATGTAATTCTATTTAGCACAATTAAGAAGGTGTACAAAATATCAATAGCTTTTACCTTTTTTATTATGTTCCTGACAGGCTCTACAATGCTTCGTGCCTCAACTGTCCCACATGTCACACTCGGTAACAAAGGAGTAAATGCAAAATAATTTCGAGGTGAAACCACCTGAACGTCATATGATGAGATATCTAGGTCCTTCAGGAAACTTGTACCTGCCCACCCAGTTCCAAGAACCAGAATCCTTTTTTTCTTTGGTTCAACATTTGTGGATTTTGAGTAGTTGCTTCTACTATCAACTGGGGAGTCTGCATATGCTACAAGGCCTCCACCACTGCAGTAAAGAACATGTGATGGCTTTCAGAAACATTTAACAAACATGGATGATCAAATTAGCAGGCATACACTGGGGAACAAGAAATCAGATATAGAAGATGGAACAAATAAAAAGAAATATAATTTTTCTAGCAAAAAGAAAAAGAAACATAAAATGCTATCTTAAGTTCTCATTCCAAGTTTAAGATATGCCACTTGTAGCAGTTATGTAAAGCAATATTTATATACTACTGTCATTAACAGTTAATGTAAGAGTCTCCAATATATATAATTAGAAGCGAAATCGAGTCCTAATATTGAATTTGCCAACTAAATATGTAAGAACCTGATTAATAATGGTTAAACTCAGCTAACAATCCAATGCAAAACATCCATGAGTTTAATCATTATTCAACAAAAGAAACAGAAACTGAAACTCCACAGTGGGTCTCAATATAAGTCACACAAGAACATGATCCAATCAACATAACATCATCAACATAAAAAGTGACTTCTTTCAATTACCAAAAATAGAAAAGGTACAAACTTTACAAATGTCAGTACTGTTCCAACCTCAAAAGTCCAAATCATGAGATCACAAGAAAAAGTACCACCAAGCCAATAATGACACTGAAACAAAACACTAGAAATCCACATAATTGACACACACATACAGATATTTTAAAAGGGTATGCAAAGAATGCAAAAGGGTGCAAAAAATGATGACCTGATGGAGAGGAGGATCAAGAGCTTGGAAGAAGAAGGGGAGCCATGAAAATGTTTGATGAAGTAAGAGAAACCCCTCATTTTCTTACAGAACCAAGACTGCAAGATTAGTGTGAGTGGCTTTGGGTATGAACAGACTTACAGTCTGTTTTGTTTGGATGGGCATGTAATGTTGGTGGCACAACAAGTGGCAACATTTGATGTCCCTGTCCCATTCTTTCGGGTCTGGGTAGAAGAATAAAATTGAAAGTCATACTCCTCCCCTCTAACTTTTTTTTTAATATATTTTTAAAATTTAGATCATGTAAAAATATTATACTTAAAAATTTTTTTTTTAATAAAAATGTGTTGATAATATATTTATTAAAAAAATTAGAAAAAATATCATATTTACTAATCCTGATGACATTATTAGATCCCCAGGTCCGAGAATTGGCCATGTCCCATGTAGTGCAAGTCACCTTAGTTTGTTTTATGAACAATGTAGTCCCTCTCATAGTGTCATCTCATCTTTGGTGTTTACAAGGTTAAAGAAATGTAAGTACAATAATTTAGAGATGTAACAAACATTTCAATAAATATTCATAGTTTAGTGATAGCATCATAGCACAAGCATTTCACATGACACAATATCATTTATTTATTCTGACCAAGAGGTGGCCTTGGTTGTTGGCTTGTTAACATCTCGTGCATCTCATTTTTCCATTGCTAGGTACTTGGAGCTGAGAATGATTGGGTGTCGTTTGCTGCAAAGATTGATAAAGATAACGTGGTTAGCTGTTCTTGCCCCAGCATATTATAAAATAAGAGTTAAGTTCCATGTAGTCCACATATTTACTGTAGTATCGTAGACCACATATGTTCTGCAACTAGAAAATGACATAAAAATATTGCAAAATGTATGAAACTTATTATTTTGTGAAATACATTCTATAAATATCACTATTTCATGAAAAATATTGAAAATCATTTATGTTCGACAAGTAGAACACATATGTTCTGTAATATGTAAATATGTTCTGCAAACTTAACATGTTTTGCAGAATAATGTGTTTTTCACTATTTAACTTGTAGAATGTTTAGGATTGTCAAAATTTTTAACAAAATAATGATGTTTATAGAACATGATTTGCAAAATAACACATTTGCAATGTTTTTATGTCATTCTATAGTTGTAGAACATATGTGGTCTACGGTACTACAGTAAATATGTGGACTACATGGAACTTTGTTCTATAAAATAATATGAACAAATTTTAAGGAAAAACATATATGTAATATTTTTATTATTAATTACTTATTAATATGGTATTAACGAATTGTAAAAAATTATAAGAGCAGTAATATTTTAAGTTAAAAAACACAAACGAACAATATAAATACGTGATAATATGTATCACATAAAATTCGATGAACCTATAAAGCGTCGTAAAAATTTGATGAACGTTATATAAAATAGTTTGTTATTATTATTTCAAATTATTATAAATATAATATATTATTTTATTATGATAATGGATGATATGAAATCTTCATGAAAATTCAACAAATTTAAACAAATATTTCAGTTAACTTTTTAGATGAGAAAAATGTATGATTCGAGTAAAGAATTACTTACATGTTCTCAATCATTTTTATTTATCATATAATTTACCAATTTTAACCGAGGACCAGGTAGAGTTGGAGATACTCTTGCGGTCTTGCCTCACACTTTTCAACTAAAATATATGAATGACAAAAGAACAAAGGAGAAGGTTTTCATTTACTGATGTTTCAAAATTTATGATACAGGAATCAGGATGACAGGATAGTGTATTCCAATACCGAGAATCTAAAGCAGGAGGATCATTCCAGCTATAGTATATACATACAATTCCCCCAATCCACATATGGCATCAGTCATGATTGAAAACCCAGCTACTACCAGGTGCCACCTTCAATTTTCTTTTTTCCATTTCTCTTCTAATTTTCTGCGCCTCATCGCGACGCCCAACATTTCCATATATTCTGGACAATATCACGTAATTTGCAGCATTATCAGGTTCTAACTCAAACAATGCCCTCCCTGCAATTTCTGCCAGCTCCACTTCTCCATAAGTTCGACAACCAGCTAGAAGAGCTCCCCAAGCTTTTGCAGTCACCTTCACTGGCATTCCTCTAATGACTTCGTATGCCTCATGTAATCTCCCTGATCTACCCAAAACATCCACTAAACATGCATAGTGATCGCTTCTTGGTTCAACACCATACTCATCATGCATACGAGCAAAATACATTCTTGCTTCATCAGGCAATCCAGCATGACTACAAGCTTTCAACACTCCAAGAAAAGCAATCGCGTCAGGCTTTACTTTAGCCATTTCCATTTCTTCAAAGATTTTAAGCGCAGTTCTTGCCTCCCCATGAAACGCATACGCAGAAATAAAACTACTCCATGCAACCACATCCCTCTCTTGCAAACTCCGAAACACAACACATGCATTATCAAGACACCCACACCGCCCATACGCCTCCACCAATCCACTCCTAAAATGCGCATGCCAATCAATATCATTCCTTATCGAATACCCATGAACCTCCTTAACCATATTCAAAACCCCCATCCCCACACAAGCATTCATCAAAGCAAGAACAGTAATCAAATTAGCTTTCAACCCCAACGCCCTCATCCGTCTATAAAACTCAATCGCCTTATACGACCCATCCTCCACCTCACTCAACCCCGCTATAATCGAATTAAACGTGGACTGATTAGGCAAAACATCCATAACCTCAAACAACTCCAACCCTTTTCCCACCTGATCACTACAATGCACATATATCGAAATCATAGCATTCCACATAACCACATTTCTCTCAGGCATTTCATCAAACACTTGGCGTGCAGACGCGATAGACACACATTTGCCATACATATCGATAAGGGCACACGCAATGTAAGGGTTATTTGTGATGTGGGAGGTTTTGATGAGGTGGGAATGAATGGAAGTGGCGAGAAGAGGGCGATTAATGGCGGCGCAGGACTTAAGAGCAAGGGGGAAGACAAAGGGGTCGAGAGAGAGAGTGGAGTGAATGTGGTGGAAGAGAGAAAGGGCTTGGTCGTGACGAGCATTGTTGACGTGAGATGTTAAGAGCTTTGTAAGTGATAGTAGGCGTAGATAGTTTGATGAGTAGGAGCTCATTTTCTTGCACAATGTTTGGATTATGTGCCCGTTTAGCGGGATTTCTGTCAGAATTTTCTGTTTTTAAACTACTCTTGGTCTTAAAATGAGTTTAACAATTCTTTTGCACACATTTTAATAAATTATAAAAATATTCTTTTTTTTTTTTGCATATTTTAATGCATTCAATAAAAATATTATGAGGGTTATATGTTTATATGAAGCAGAGAAATCAAAAGATATTATTTATAGATATTTTTCTGAATACATCAAAATGCATGTAAACAGAGCACTCGATTTGGGACGGAAGAAGAATCGGAAGGACAAATTTGATTGATGACATATATGCTTTAAAAACATTGGCCTAATCGTATAAAATTTCAAATTCATGATAAGTGAAAAAAAAATTCTGAAAATAACAATAATAATTAATAACACCTCAGATTCGTAATAAGCAAGTTATTTTCTGAAAAAAATTTAATAATAATTAACTACTTGCTGCCTGTAAATATTTTTTTTATTCCAAAACTATGGTTTCATATCAACACATCAATTTTTTCCATCGCATAATACTGCTTGCAAACTATTTGCAAACTATATGTAGATATCGACAAGCCAAAATTCAACATGAACCACAAGCTATACTAGCAGGAGCTTAAAAGATTATGAGTTTCCCATATAAAAAAATTTATATCAGTACAATTTTACGCCATTACATAGAACTGTTATGCTGCTAAAGAAACAAGTCGGAAAATCAAAATGAATAAAATGACTGATGAGATAATAGTTGCACTACAAGTAAAAGGAGAAGAGAGGCTCTATGCCTCTATCAATTTGTTGCCCATTAGCCTTCCCGTCGAAACTCCATCAGACTTGAATACCGAGATTTCCATTTATTGAACCTGTGCCAGAATCAATCCCATTAGGAGAACTATGAGTCTATGACACAACAACATAAGATGAGACTAGTAAGAAAATAGAAATTTCTTTTCGCCCAAGACACGTTATTTTGTCTGTGTTATTGATGTATGTATACATGCAAATGAAAAATATTTCAAAGACCTGAATACATTTAAAGCAACCCTGAGAAAGTTGCCATGGTAAATAGTATGAGAGCGGTATTCAAAAGAGAAAAGAAGTAACAAAGTCAGGCTTTTTGCATTCTCATTGTAATTTTAACATGACAATATTATGGCATAGAAATTATATTGGCCTTCAATTGGGGTGGGGGACAAACACGCAGGGTAGAAACATAAATCATTACAATATCAGTATTATGCACACAAGAAGTGATCTACCTTGCCTACTTTGTCTTCTCAGCATTATCTTCCAAAATTATTATTGCTCTGCTATAACAGCATTTTCTGTTGCACCAGCAGCAAAAAGGTTTGGGATACCTTCTCTGAGGCTACTTTGTCCTTTCAGCAAAACTAGGCTTTCCACGTAATTACCAACAAAAAACGACCGTATATTTCCAGTGATACCTAGGCCCTTTATCTGACCAGTTACCGGATCATAAGAAACTAGCTCATTATTACATAATGATAATACAACTTCACCGTCCTTCCTAAAGCCTATCGTTCTTGTCAACGTCTCTGGCACACGAATAGTGTATAACTTAGTCCATGACTCAGAAACTCCATACTCTCTCATCACCCATACAACACATGACTCTTGTCCAATTTCCTTATTGTATTTAAGTGCAGCAAGAGAATCCCCGCATATGCTAACAGACATGTCATACACAATATC
This sequence comes from Daucus carota subsp. sativus, assembly GCF_001625215.2. Taxonomy (NCBI): domain Eukaryota; kingdom Viridiplantae; phylum Streptophyta; class Magnoliopsida; order Apiales; family Apiaceae; genus Daucus; species Daucus carota. The sequence goes on along the minus strand of NC_030385.2, from coordinate 42,471,431 downwards.
ATTAGCCAATGAATCTGGTAGCATCACCTCACCAAACACTTCATCTCCCATATGAAATGAAACTAACAAATTACGAGAACCACTTTCCCCTTGCTTACGATACGCAAGCCAATGAACACAGCCAGAAACAAAAACCTGGGACCAAGTATATTCAACCATATAACTCAGAGGAGCTCCAGCATTAACATCCCTCCAAGAACCAGTACTTAAAGAGTAAACCTGAACTTCAGGAGGCACCGTAAAATTTAGCGACGAATCTTTAAGATAAACAACTCTCACCACTTTGTGATCATTCGTCACAGGACAATTCCCAAAACCAAGAACAAACATATGTGGATACTTCGGCCTAACAGGCATTTCTATATCAACCGACTTTCTAACCGCTGGGTTCCACAAAATCACCCTCTCCGTATCCCCAAACAAATCATCCGACAAACACACTAACCCATTACAAATCCCAACAATCCTAAAATACCCAAGTGGGCTCTTAAATGGAAACTCGACCCTCGTAAATTCCTCCGAAAATGTCTCATCATCGCAACGAATGGTATAATTCTCTTCTTTCACAACCCTATCATAAAATCTAACCAAAAGGGGTTTCTTATTCTCGTTCAAATTAGCATAATTGCATTGTAAATTAACGAATTGTGGATCAGTGATTATAGAGTACCAAGATTTGCAAACAATAGTGAAACGAACAAGAGATTCGACAGGTAATTTAATGAGGATTTCATGTAAGAGCTCCTGAGGTATGTAATCTGACATTGATAGATACAAAGATATGTATGTATAGTTTAATTGGAGAGAGATGGGAAATGACTTACACTTGAATGAAACCCTAGGTTTCGAACATTGGGGGAGCTTGTAAGAGCGATTTTGAAATACCCCAAACTTATGATCCGATTATATACGTATTCCCAGGGATGACCCGACCTGTATGGCCGACGGGTTTATATGGTTCAGAAATGAAATCATGATTAGAATGATCGAATAAATACAGGATAAAGAATTTATAATCTTGGTAATCGATTTATTATTTTGTTACGGTAAAAATGAGAACGGGACTTACAGCCAGTTACAGGGGTGTATTTGAAACAACCCGGGTCAAATCCCGAGTCTTTTCCGAAAATCGGGTCAAGTCCCGAATTCCGAATCCGAAAATAAGTCGAAATAAACTGGCCCAATTGCAATAACTTGGGTAATCCACAGGCCACCACAGGCCCCCAAAAGATCATGATTTGTTGGTGCAATTAGTAGTAGTACTCATGCTTATAAACTGAACTAAAGTCTCCACACTCCTCGATGTGGGACTGGGGTGTTACAAACTCCCCCACTTAAATTCCTGACGTCCTCGTCAGGCCGAACGGATAGCCCATAGCCCATAGGCCCAGATCGAACCTCTCTAGCCATTGTGGGATAATACCGGCTGGCTTTGTGTCCCCGCCTCCGGATCTCTGTCTATTGCGGGATAATACCACCAGCCTTCGTGTCCCCACCTCCGACAACTTGACGAATCAAGCTTTCGGGAACCTGGCTCTGATACCATATGAAACAACCCAGGTCAAATCCCGAGTCTTTTCCGAAAATCGGGTCAAGTCCCGAATTCCGAATCCGAAAATAAGCCGAAATAAACTGGCCCAATTGCAACACCTTGGGTAATCCACAGGCCCACCACAGCCCCCTAAAAGATCATGATTTGTTGGTGCAATTAGTAGTAGTACTTATACTTATAAACTGAACTAAAGTCTCCACACTCCTCGATGTGGGACTGGGGTGTTACAGTATTGAATTGAGATTTTAAAGTATTTTTTTATTTATGAAATCCGAGGGTATTCGATTGAGATTGTTTGAAATCCGTTAAAATCTTAAAGTATTCAATTGGGATTTTAAATTATGCTACAAAATCTGGTGGTATTCAATTGAGATTTTAAATTATGTTTTAAAATCCGATGGTATTCAATTGGGATTGTTTAAAATCCATCAAAATCTGATGATATTCAAGTGCTGATGGATTTTTTTGGAATCTCATCAAAATCAAAGAGATTTTGAAGTATTGTGCTTAAATCCTATCAACTCTACGACATTTTATCAACAATCCGCACAAAATCAAAATGACATACAATCCAATAAAATTCATAGACTAAAAACAATCTATTAAAATCTCAATCGTATACACCCCTCTTAATCGGTTAATTCATGAAACAATGATTAATCGAAAATTAATAAGAGATTAATCGGATGATTAATTGAATAATCGAATATTTAATTAGTTCGGTGAGTTACGAAATAGGGATTAATCGGTGATTAATTATGATTGATTATCGACTTTCAAAACAGAATTTTGTTATATAATTAACTCGACCGTTATCAAATCAAATGAATATGTAAGAAAATTAAGATAATACAATTATACAAATCGAGTTCTCCCCGTTTTAATTGTGAAATATGTTTAATTTTGTATCAGATAACTTAATAAAAAGTGAGTCTAATATTTCATGTCCACGTGTTCCAACATGTTCATTTTATAATTTATATTCTCTAAAAAATAGCTTTAATTTGTTGGACTTTTTGAAAATAATAATAATTTAATAATGAAAAGTAATACTGTCTCTTAACATAAAATCGAAATTAAATTAATCTATGATTAATCATTATTCTGATATTTCGTATTTTCGTCTATAAAGTCTGATGTCTGGGCTTCTTTTTACAGATTTTAATAAATATTGCATTCATAGATAACAATTTATTTTAAGTAATACAGTATAATCAAATGAATTTTCAAAACAAATATAAAATATTGAATAAATTATGCTGGCCGAATTTATGCAAACAATCCTGAACCAAATAAATACTTCCTATGTCAATTTATAATAATCGTTTGACTTTTTTTCACGTTTTTTAAAGAGAGATTTAACCGTACACTTATAGACATTATTTAAAATTTTTTTGGATAAAAGCATTAATATCATATTTTTATTCATAAAATTAAATTTTGAAAATGATAATTATAAGTATGCGGTCAAAACTATCAAAAATACGTGGAAAAAAAAAATCAAAAAAAAGATATATCCTAGCAGAGGGAATATTAGAGTTGGAGAAAAGTAGTCTAGAGTCTCTAGACTCTAGTCTATTAATTTAACTTTTTATTCTTAAAAATCCAAAATAAAATTATTATTAATAAAAGAATATTTACTTTATGACCAACAATAATTCAAAAATATTATTATTTATTATATATTTTATACAAAATAATTATTAAATATCTCTAATCTAAAGCAATTAATTGTTTATGTGCTATAAAAAATAAATCAAACCAACATACTTTTTATGATAAATCATAAAAATGTTAAATTTATTTCATAAATTAATATGCCAAATTATTAATTTTTTACTATTCAAATAATATTTTTTTAACTAATTAAACAATAAAAATTCCTTTGTTGAGCGATCCTAATTCCTCCTAATAACTGGTCTTAATTGCCTACTCAATACTGACCATACTTCCCCATTTATACATCCATCTATACTTTACACCAATCCTGTATCTAAATCATTTCCATATTTCCCCACTCAAATGCTCGGGCGTTGAGTTCATTTCCGATTAAAAATGCGGCGTAGAGGACAGGAGTTCCGGCGTCCAGTTCGCCGGAGATTATCAAATGTGTTCTGGTTCACGTGCTGTGGTCTTCTGATGTTGGTTTTCATCGTTTTGCTTACTCGGGACCCCAATTCTTCATCCAGATCTGTGTTGTCCAAGGTAGTTTTCTCAGTTCTTGGCTGTTGATTGTTGTGTTTTTAGCTTAAAGTAGTGGTCTTTTGTGAATCTGAGACTGGGGTCTGTGTGTTCTTGGCGTTTTGTTTGATGGGTCAGTGTTTGTTGTTGCAAAGGTTTTGACTTTACTATTGGTCTAGAAAGAATTTGACTTTGTTATGTGTATTTTGTTTTTGATATGATGATCTTGTTAGTGTTTTGATGGGAATGTGTTATCAGTGTTAATGTGATGGGTATTTTGAGGGTTGTTAGGAAAAACATGGAATAGTTTCCAATCGCTTTTGCCTAAAAAACTACGATTTGAGGGGGGGTGGGGGGGTTGGTTAGTCACATCTAGAGGTGCTTAAATAGGGATTGGATTTGTGTGTTTGTGTTGGTATGCATGTGGAAATGATATGATCTAACATGTAAGAATGATGGCGATAGATGAGATGAATTGTAAGGTTAGTCTAGGATCTATTTTAAAATTTTGATTATGGCTGAGATAATTCTGGATAATTAGGTGTTATACAGGATGGGGAATGTCTGACTCCATTTGATCCAGTAATTCTAAGCTTTGACAATGTGTTGGTCATTTCATATAAATTAAAAATTTTAACTCTCAGCAAATAGAAGCTGTGTTATGCTGCTGTTCAAGAGATGGTAATTGTTCTGTTTAAGTTTTGGGGTTCTTGTTAGAGGAATGATACTGAAGATATTATGAAAATAAGTTGCTAACCACTCTTCAAATGAACATATCATATATGTCTAGCTAAAGCAAGGTTAAAGGTTAATTAGAGACCCTTTCATGGTATCCTGAAGATGTAGGAACCCCCCCCCCCCCCCCCCCCCCCCCCCCCCCCCCCCCCCACCACCCCACCACCCCACACACACACACACCAGACAGAAGACTGTCTGTGGAACTATGCCATGGTGCTTGGATGAGGTACACTGACCTTCTCCAATGCTGTTTAGGGTGCTATGAGTGATTTTTCCATCCCGCTTCCCCCTCTTCCCTCAGAACCAGAGGTTAAGTAACAAATGGGACCAGAAGAAATGTACTCTACATTTGAATAATTGCCAGTACAGTAAACAATAATTGAACTCCTCTGAGTTGCTTGAACACCTCGATCCTAGCACATTGTTTTTCTTGCTATTTGTTTGTCACCTCGGTATTATATTTAGAACTTTGCGATTAGGTTCTAATTCAACTCATTGTTTTGATTTCTAGACTCCATACTTGTTCTTCCTAGATCTTACCAATCCTTCTGTAAGGATATTAAACATTCATACTCAGGGTTGTTTCTTTTGCAGAAATCTTACAGGCAAGACAGGATCCTAGAAGGGCTTAACATTACAGATGAAATGCTGAGCGCTGATTCGGTTACAAGGAAACTTAGTGATCAAATTGCCCTTGCAAAGGCATATGTAGTAATTGCAAAAGAAAGCAATAACCTCCAATTTGCTTGGGAATTAAGTGCCCAGATTCGTAATTCACAGGTCCTCCTTTCAAATGCTGCTTTTAGACGAATTCCTTTGACAAAGAGCGAGTCAGAAGTCGCTGTTCGTGACATGGCACTATTGTTATACCAAGCTCAGCAGCTCCATTATGACAGTGCCACCATGATCATGAGAATGAAAGCCAAAATTCAGGGTCTTGAAGAACAGAAAAATTCAGTTAGTGAAAAGAGCTCCAAATATGGGCAGATAGCAGCAGAGGAAGTACCAAAGAGTCTCTACTGCCTTGGTGTTCGGTTGACAACAGAATGGTTCAGAAACTCAAATATACAAAAAAAACTTGCAGAGAAACGGCAGTTAGCCATGACACTAAGAGATAACAGTCTGTATCATTTCTGTGTCTTTTCTGACAACATTCTTGCAACATCCGTTGTGGTAAATTCAACTGCTTTGAATTCCAAAAATCCTGACAAGGTAGTCTTCCATCTCGTAACTGATGAAGTAAATTATGCTGCGATGAAGGCATGGTTCTCCATGAACAGTTTCAGAGGAGTAACTGTTGATGTACAAAAGATAGAGGAGTTTACCTGGCTAAATGCTTCCTATGTTCCTGTTCTTAAGCAGCTCCAAGACTCTGAAACTCGGAGCTACTACTTTTCTGGCAACAACGACGGTGGCAAAACTCCTATAAAGTTCCGGAACCCTAAATATCTATCTATGTTGAATCACCTTAGGTTCTATATCCCAGAAGTGTTTTCTTCGCTGAACAAGATAGTATTTCTTGATGATGATGTTGTCGTACAGAAGGATCTATCACCTCTATTCACTATAGATCTAAAAGGCAATGTTAATGGTGCTGTCGAGACCTGCATGGAGACCTTTCACAGATACCACAAGTACTTGAACTATTCTCACCCCCTCATCCGATCACATTTTGATCCAGATGCTTGTGGGTGGGCATTTGGAATGAACGTTTTTGACTTGGTTCAATGGCGGCAAAAGAATGTAACTGGAATCTACCACTATTGGCAAGAAAAAAACGTCGACCGCACATTATGGAAACTCGGGACTTTACCCCCCGGACTCTTAACTTTCTATGGATTGACAGAGCCACTGGCCCCTACTTGGCATGTCCTGGGGCTAGGCTACACAAATGTTGATTCTCAGCAGATTGAAAATGGGGCTGTACTGCACTTCAATGGGAACTCAAAGCCTTGGCTGAAAATAGGAATGGAGAAATATAAGCCCCTTTGGGACAAATACATTGGTTATGACCATCCTCTGTTGCAGCAGTGTAATGTTCATTAAATTTCGACACCAGAAAGTTCTGCACTCTGGATGGTCTGTGTTGCGATCAAGAGTAACACAACAGGAGGTAGAGGTACCACGGGGCAAGCCCGAGTTGATGGTTTGAGATGTTAAGTTTTCATAGATGAGAACAATCATCTTAGTGAATTTGAACACCATGATTTAGTTAAAATTATCTTGTTGTAATATTATTATTTTTTCATAAATTATCTTCTTGTAATATCGAAAAATGTGTAAGTATTATCCTCTTCATATATTTAAGGATGGAAAGTAAGTTTTTTGCTTGGCTTAATTAGCTCATGATCTTATTAACTATACGTTTACAATCAGTTTATTTGGAAAAGTTTAGACAAGTTAATTTGTCTAAGCTTAAGTACAAATATTTATATTGTAGCTAGCAGATTCTAAATCACAAATGAGTCGTTGTAGTATAGTGGTAAGTATATCCGCCTGTCACGCGGATGACCCGGGTTCGATCCCCGGCAACGGCGATTTTTTTCTCTCTTTTTTTTTTTTTTTGTTATTATATTGGTTGATTCTTGAGCAACTGAACTTGGCATTTTTTGTTGTTATTTTGATTGATTCTTGGGCAACTGAACTTGGCATTGAGCTGGGAGAAATAAGCTTTTACAACCTGATTCAAATAAGCTTCCAGACATTGCTTTATCACAGTTTACATTGCTTGTCTCGAAATTCCTTAGACAGAAGCTGATCAGTTAGCACTTTCAACCTCTTAGCACCAGGGCCTGGCCTAAACACCGAATCATTACCACGAAAGAAGCAAGGATCAGACCCGGCTTCTGAGCTACCTATGCACCATGCTCCAGGGACAAACCGATTAGTACGCCCTAAAAGCTCTCTATCAATCTTGTCCAAAACTGGATCATCCTTGGCAAACTTTCGGGCAAATGGGGCACTGCTATTTACCATGTTGTCGAAGTCTTTCATTGTCAAGGACTTGGGATGTTGCTTTGGTGGACTGTCCCAGGCAATGTAATGGAGATCATGGCTTATTGCAGTGTTGCGATATTCATCAGTGTTGCAGATCACAGTGTGGAAATAGCCTTCTGGAGAGGAAATAAAATTTGTGTAGTACATCAAGATAGTCCTTGGAAGATTGTTCCATCCCCATATGCAGTATTCGACGAATGATCTGCTGAGGATCGCCCAAGCTGAGCCTGCACAACACAAACTTGTCATGAAAATTTACTGAAAAGTTCACATTATTAGAATCATTTGAAAATCAATCCTATGCATAGTTTGTAAAGAAATTTATTACTTACCAGTAAACAACTTAAAAGAGGTCGGGATTGATCTCCGTTGGGTGGTCCAGAAAATGCCAGATTTCTTCGACAAGTGAAGACCAGGATCAACCACAATCGGCCTTGCTCTATGATGGCTGAAAGCAAAGGAAGAACTAATATGGCAACCAGATGCTTCTTTGCAGATTCAAGAATATGTAAACAAAATCAGATAAAACCATGATATACCTACTTACAGTTTCCAACCATGTATCTTTGTGTGTTCGATGAAGTTCATATTTCTGGACATATTAGAGAAAACATGAAGCATATCTGCACAATCAGACAACAAACCAAGACAGGTTTAGGAAAATTGAAGTTTATACTGCAATCAGCACTATCGGAATGATCTCCGTGTATTCTACATTTGATTGATAAGAGAAAAATGTTATAAATCACGGTACTAGTAGATAATGAAATAGAAACTGACCATCTTGTGTCATAAGAGGATAATCTGAAGCACTGAGGTTTATAAACCAGTCCCAGCTAGCGCTCTTCTTCAACAAAATTGCAATTGCTTGAAGAGTAGTTGCGATCATTGTAGGCCCTCTATATGTAACCATATTCGACTTCTCCATCACATAGACATTACCAATTTCATGAAACACAGGATCATTCTTCACCGACATTGTTAGATTCAACATTTCACGTGGCAAAGCTGCAAGATCCATGTGCAGTATATACTGGTTTCTTGGATGATAAACAGCCTGTAAGGTTCTCAGCATTCTCTGACAATCGCCACTTGTGCCTGAAATAAGATAAGCAAATCTTGGTGCTTCTGTTTTTAAAACCCTACTGGTTTCAGACAATCTATTTAATTCCGACTCTACAAAATATCCACTTGAGTCTGACCTTGCAAATGAAACAATGTCGAACTGATGTGGATCCCAAAAAAACGAAGATGAAAACATTAAAAGACCAGCAGACATAAACAAAGTAATCAAGATGGATAAACTAGCTAGAAACGGATGGAACCAACTTCTATCCCTGAATATACTTCCCGAGTTAGAGTGACCAGTTCTCCTAAACCTCGTAAAAGGACTCATTTCAAGATATAACAAATTATCGTTTCACAAGAAAAATGTCTTAACTTCTGGTAAACATAGAGAACTCATTTAGTTATGAACTACAGCAATCCGATCTTTCAAAGATATAGAGGGGACCTACTCGACTTCAAAGCTCTGCAGAGCGATATGCATCAGAAATATAACTGTGTGTCGAATTCAGAGCTGAGGTGATTACAGAAAGTTAAAAACAAAGAAGTGAAGAGTTGAATCTCACAACTAACACATTCCCCACAACCCATAAATTCATTGTCCCTAATAATGGTCCTCAGTGTTGGTCACTCATAAATACATATATGCAGACATAAATACAGAGGCATGAGGGGGTAAAAAAAGAAAGTAGCTACAATTTCATGTACTGCATCTTTCAGATTGGGCAATAACAGTGAGAAATGACAGGCTAAGAAGAAATATAAAATGGGTAAACGAAGTCTACAACGATGCTCATTCACTACAAGGAAAACATTGTCATAGTAAATATTATCTGAAGATTTGTACTTTGCCACCTGCAAAAGGTAATATTTTTCAAATATTTCGGAAAAATTACAATGAACAGTATGTACTAGTATTCTTTAACATGCATTCATAAACCAAACAAAATCAAACCATACTAAACAAAATCAAACCATACAAATTATATCCCACTTATAATAACCTACGGTGGAAGCTATTTTCGTGAAAAGTCTAGACTTAGTACATATCTCCGTCTGATACATAAAAAATAGTAGATGTTAAAAAGCAGTGTTGTGAAAAGCGCAAATCGGTTCTAAGCGGCAGGAGGACCTTCTAGCGCTTAAGCGGTAAAGCGGACGCTTAAGCGGAATTTTAAGCGGGTCAATAAGCGGATTAATTAAATATAATTAAATATTTAGTTATAATATTAATATATTTAAAAATAATATTATGTTGTGTTAAGAATATGCATTTTTAATATTTTGATAAAATATATTTTTTTTAATTTTATAATATAATTATAGTTATATTATTAAAAAATTAATATTTCAAAATTATTTTTTTTAAAAATTAGCAAGTCAACATCATTTTGACCGCTTAATTACCGCTTAATCCGCTTAACGACCGCTTAATCCGCTTAATTGTCCGCTTAATTTTAAAAAACGCTTAATCTCCCGCTTAGTACAAAATCGAAGCGCTTTAGGGCCGATTCCGCTTAGGCGGCCGCTTAATCGGCCGCTTAATGCGCTTTTTACAACACTGTTAAAAAGTTACTAGACAATATACATAATGAAATAACCGATTCTTTGCTGCAATTGTTGCAGTCATGATGTGTTGCTCTAGCAACCCATGAATGAGATATTGATGATGACCATTAGTTCCTCTGGAGACCAGTATTATTTTACTGGGGCTATGGTTGAAAATTTTAATCAGGGCCATTTATATTCATGGTATTAAAATTTTAGGGCTTTTTTTATTTATAACCACGTTTTCAATCTTATTTTCAAAAATATTACCTTTTCTAAAATATTTTCAAAAATACTGGTTGCATATACAACCATATATACAACTGAAATCCTGATTTTAAGTTTCAGTTTTCAAATGTCATTTTCGACCTCATCTTTGGAGTCGATATATATATATATATATATATATATATATATATATATATATATATATATATATATATATATTTGAAAATATTTTCAAAAAGATAGTATTTTTGAAAATATTTTAGAGAAGGTAGTACTTTTGAAAATAAGATTGGAGAAGGTAGTATTTTTGAAAATAAGATGGAAAAAACAGTATACAAGATAATTCCCCTAAATTTTATTCTCAAACTGATTTATGATATTAATATCCAAATTAAAGTGATCAAAGTTTATGTTTAAGCACATACAAATTACAGCATATTGTTAAAACACTTCCCAGCTACTTTTTCAACTCACCTTTATTACATGTTCATCTAATATATACTGCTAGACAAATATAAAATTTAAAAACGATACTTAATTTAACTGAACAATATTTGCACTTTTTGGCTTACCAAGACCCCCACGGAATAGAATAATTCTCAAAAGTTCTGTAATGAAAAATCCTTGGTATTTCTTTGGTGTATCACACACACAACACATACATACTGGCAGGACAAGTTTAGAGAAAAACTGGAAACTGGTAAAATTAAAGGTAAAACGATGTTCTGAAATGCGAGAACAATTACAATTATACTTCCAAAATTTAAAGCAAAACCAGATTCCTAGGTGATTAAATCCATGACTAAAGGTCTTGTACAAAAGGAAATATTGCATCAGCAATTGCATTCACCTGGGTTGTTGCCTCCCCCTTCCCCTTCCTCTTCCACCTCGACCTCCAAATCGTCCACCACCTCTTTGATATGAATTCCTTCCACGGCCAAATTTTACTCCACTGCTGAAATTCTGAGGACCTCCAGTACTAGGCGGAGTTGCTGGCAGTGGTTGGGAACTGCCATTCTGCTCGTTTTGGTTCTCCTTTGGCAAAACACCTTGGTCCCCGTTATTTACAATTGAGGGGGCATGCTGGCCTTGCATTCCTACAGCAGCATTTGATTGGCCAAAATTCATTGGAAGTTGCCCTTGCATATTTATGGCATGTTGCTGTTGCATGTTCATGGCAGCCTGTGAATGATTGAAGTTGTTTTGAGCGGCAGCAACGTGTAATTGGCTGAAGTTATTTTGGCTTGCACCAGCTTGCAATTGGCCAAAATTATTTTGGCTGAACATCATTTGATTCATAGGTGTAAATGCTCCCATACTAAAACCTGGATGCCCACCTGGAAAGACAAAGTTAGGGGGCATCATTTGACCAGTACTAAATTGTTGTAGTGGCATTCCATTAAAAGGAGGCATATGATAGGGTTGCTGAGCTTGATTCTGCTGCAATTGCAGCATATTATTTGGAGTAGGCCCATTCGAGAAGGTACTTTGGGGTGGTTGACACGGGATCCCATTCATCCAAACTCCACTGGAAGGTGCCACAAAACCAGGGACCTGTGGTGCCTGAGGAAACACCGGAACCAATCCAGGGCCACCTGCAAAAGCTTGAACTGGACGCATGGAATTTGAACTATTGCCTTGATTCACTGATAATGGTGGTCGAAAATGTTGGTTCTGAATAGATGGTGCTTGAACTACTCTTTCATTTGGCTCTTTGGCTGATGAATGTTGGTCACCACCCCACTGACCACCTCTTCTTTTAGATTTATTTTTATTCCTTTTCCTGTTTTCAAGAGTTTGGTCTTTTGGCCCTCTTTTAGACATTTTTTGTAACCTCTTGTACTCAGCCTCCTTCTCATCATCTGAAAACTCTGCTTCTTCAGATATCTCTTCATCATTTTCACCAGATGCATCGTATCCTTTCTTGTAAAGGTTGCCATTGTTAAGGATATGATTCACGAACTCTGGAACAAAGGATACTGAAGTACCTTGCTGAATCCCAACAGGGACTTCATTTTCAGAATTGTACCTTACTATATAGTAGGGGTTCTTGACTGGTCCAAATATTTCATCAACAATCCCTAGTGGGGATCTTTTTTCAGTAATCCAAAGAATTGATCCCTCATTAAGTGGGTCGTGCTTCTCCACCCCTTCTACAATGACTTGAGTACCAACAATCTGTTTGAAAGAAAACACATCACGAAATGACTTTAAAATTTTAAATATATATTCAGCGACTAACAAGAATCTTCTTTCTTTAATAAAGAAAAGCTTCTTGATGATAAATTGACGCTCTCATAAGATAATGATGTAAATGTGGTCACTCGGACTTAGTTAACCATGTATGAATACATGAAATGAAAGAAAAATGCTTTTCACGGCCAGAGAGTGGCTTGAAGGAGAAGTCCAACTGAGGTCATGCATATAATACTAACTACAAAGTGATATACATTCTATATGAAAATGTTACTACGCCCCACATCATAAACACTCGCATACTAGCTATACATCCAAATCTTAAGATTCAATTATGCATTGCAACATTACAGAAACAGATATTTAAAATTGATGCACAAATATTTAAAATAGCACTAAATCAATTTGGCAATTCCAAGCTTAAATTGATTAAAAAAAAAACAGAAGTAATTAGTTGAGTTAATTATTTCTATTCACCAAAATCTTTAATTTACTAAAAATTGGTCCATAAGTGTAAGGTGTAAAGCCAAAGATGCACATCAGAAAATAGGTAGTTAGTAATAATTAGGAAGTATATGTTTTAATGTAATATCAGAAATTTATCAATAAATGTAATTAGTGAAACCAATCATTCCTCAGTTTAATTAACAAGATCAAAACATGGAACCATTGTGTACCACTTGCTAACTTGCAAGTATAGCAAGCATTAATTCAGTTAGATGTGTTCTTTGTCTGGCCAAATTACATGTCGAGTGAATGTTATACAAATATACCGAACTCAAACATAAAAAAAAAAACCATAAAAATTGAGGATTAATGGACTCAGTTGGAGCTTGTGCAGAAAAACTGTTCTCCATCGCTTTTAATTTCAATTCTATTTACAGTTAAATGGAAAATTTGATATATATGCTAGTCAGGAGATGTACTGAGCTTACCGATAATACAACTCCTACTGGAAGGGTCACATGACATGGTTGTAAAGTAACATCCACTGGAGGAACAGGAGGCAGAACCTGAAAGATGAGATAACAGTAAAAAAAATCTAAGCTTCATATATAGCATAAAAATTTATTAATAATACATAACATACCAGAAGGTAGGACATCAATAGGAAAATAAACATCACTAAGTGGGTGCAAATCATCAAAAAAGTCAATTTCATATAGATATTACTCATTCAGTCATTTTGAGTGTTAAGGGTATCCTACCAGGTATATTAGACCCTCCTCCCGCGGTCTCTGCAAACACAGGGGAGTTGAGAGATTCGGAACATCGGTTTATTGAGCGGTTTCATTCACCCATTCCCATGTCATTCTCTTATATAGGTGATTTTGTTATGCAAGTTGTCAACTATATTTCCACTAAGTACTTGTCAGAACAAACCATATCGATAATATTCAACCTCGTCATTGATTAGCAAACCTCGAGGCATTTGATGACTTTAAAAATCTTAGGGAATATTATACTAACCACCAGCAATTAATAAGTAAAGCAAAACAGATGTGATAAATTACCTTAACTTCGTTTGCTGACATAATTGGTCCAGCCATGGCAATGCCAAACTCCTCATCTTCATCACTCCAAGCAGTCATTTCATCTTCAACTGAATCCCTAATCTCGCCTTCTTCGATGTCAATTTCACCCTCCTCAACCTCTTTCACATCATCATCATCTTCATCGTCATCTTCACTACTACTAGATGATGACGAAGATGAAGAAGAAGAAGAACCCGAGGTCTCAGACTCTGATTCACTTTCACTATCATCCTCGTCACTCATATTTCCCCCAATTTTAGTACCAACACCATCAATAGTCAATGTATTACCACTATCCCCAAGTTTCCCATTAAAACATGGTTTTTCAATACCACCCCCTTCAGCACCATCAATCTCACAACTCTTCTCACCTCCACACTCAACATTTCCCATTTCGCCTCTCTCCAATTCACTCCCTTCAACACCCACAAGTTTATCACTTCTCTCCAAACCCTCCAAACCATCCTCCATCTCACACATAACAACCTTTTCAATATCCCCCAAACCTTCACCAACTCCATTACCGCCACTCTCATCCAAACTCACCTTCCCCATCTCTTCCTCAATCAAAGACCCAAACTTCCCAACCCCATCTTCACCATTAGTCTCTCTACAACTATCTTCTCGACCCACTTCAAAACTCTTCCCAACAACTTCTTGAAACCCATCTCGACCCACATCAGACCCCACCTCTCTAAACCCATCTTCAACACCAACCCCTCCAAAGCTTCCATCTTGACCCATTTCAAGACTCTCCCCAACAACCCCTGAATCAAGAACTTCACCACCAACCATCCCCAACTCTTGTTTCACACCAGCCATAAATGGTTCTTGATTCTCCTCAATATAATCTTTCAAACAATCGAAATCCAAAAAAGAATCAGCTAAAGACAAAGAAAGATCATCTATTTCAGGTATATACAAAGCACCAAGTGAATCAATTGATTTGTTTACCTCAGAAGATTCAAGAACAGCCTCTTTGTTATCTTCTAGCTTGACTTTAAAAGATGGGTCATTAACAAAACCCCCCATGATGAACAAGTGAAACTAGGGTTTGGCAAATAGATATCATGGCTTTGAGGCTGAGTATATATAATGGGTTGCGCCAAGAATCAGGTAGGAGGCTTTGAGTGTGTCCGTTGAGCCCTGAGGTTTAGGGAATTAGGGTTTTAGAAGGAAAACGTTATTTTGTTATTTTATTTTATTTTTTTATAAATTGAACCTGAATTAAAGCCTATACGGCTATACTTCAATTTCTACCTCCAGCTCTTGTTTTATTTGTGATATGGTACACAAGTTGCATTTTTGTCCTACCTTTTCCAACATTAACTTTTGCAAAATATATCAAAATCGGAAATTCTAGTTGTCCGTTAATGTGTTATTTGGTTAATCGAGACGAATTTTTCAAATAATAATATTAGAGTACTTACAATATATTTCAAATTTTATAAAGTAGATTTTAATATATATCATTATTATGCATGTACAGGAATTCATTATCAAAGGAAATATTAGTAATTATGTAGTCAAAAGGTTTCAAAAAAACAGTTGCTTGTTCTAGTATTTTTCGTTCTGAGTTTTAAATTTTCAGTTAATATTACATATAGGCTAACTGAGTACTTGAAGGTGATTTTACATCCAAACTGTGATATACTTGAATCATTGTTACTTTTTTAGCATATGCAAATTATTAGAAATAATTATTAGTTCCAGTGTTTGCAATTGCGTTTTGAAAAACACTACTAAACAGCAAAGGCATTTTATTTTTGCAAGATATTTGAAGGCACATCTTTGAAATTTGGACAAATTGACAAGCTAAATAGCATTGAACCATACATAAAAATGAGGATTAAATTTAATGACAAAAGAAAATGTTAAAAAAGTGAATTATCTGATGTGGAACAAGTACTAAAATTAGTATATTACTTTGTGAGGAGAACACCCCATATAATCCTACAAATATTTCAGGAATTAATTCATGTATAACTAGACGAGATAGCACAAAGAAGTTAATAACAACGCTCTTTTGGAATATAAAGAAAATTTTAAAGGATATACTTGGCAAGTTAAGTAATTTTTTATCGCCTTTTTTCAATTTTGGCTCTAAAACTCGAGTATGAAGAAAAAAGAATTTAAAGGTCAAAACGAATGAATGATGTGTCATAGCGCTGCCATCATAGTTGATCTTGCAGCTTCACGTTTCATCGCTGCAGCTTTGCCACTGCCCCGGAAATACATATAAACTTGCTGCACGCCGTATAAAAACACAAAGAGGGTCAGGTGGGGAGGAAGATGTAACTGTCTCAGTTACAGATACAAAGAGAAAAAGTAAAAAACCTTTACCTGAATGACCCAGATGCTGATCAATGATTCAAGGGTAAAAAATGCAAACCCAATGAAGTAAAATATCTGCAAGTACAGAAATACGCATCAATGACCTTATTAATCACCAATTGGCAATTGCAAATTAATTCAACTTGTCATTATTTTGAACTAGTTGTGCAGCTTATTGCTGCTATAGTTTTATAAACTAGACTTATGATATACTTATTGCTCCTTATTACTTGCCACTCTCTAAAATACTACTGTGTTATGCTTGTATGAGTGACAGCCAGTAATAATAACCAAAATACACCAATTTGATACACTTAATTAAAATGTGAATAATGGTCTACACCTATTAAGAAGATATCAACGGTATGACCAAATTATATTATGGGAATAATCTGCAGGCATACTGATACTCCAAAACTTTTAACACAAGAGGGGTTGTCTAATACTTTAAACTATCTCATTATAGCCCTAATCAATTAACTTACCCCAGCTATGGCATGATCACTCAAGACATCAATTGCTGGCAAGATCCCACTGGACACACATATAAGAAAAGACCTCAGTAAATAACCAGTTAAATAATATAACAACGGTGATTATCATCAAACAGAGAGGTGTTCCTCTTTCAATCTTGGAAAACTCTACACGGAAAAAACATACGTGAGAGATTTTCCCTTGAAAACTATTGGAGGAGCAACTGCAGCAAAGACGCAGAATGCAATGTGAAACTGCATTGACATAACAGATAGATGTGAGTTCTCCAAAAAATATATTTGTGGTATGCAAACCTATTTACATGGGGACTTGCTTTGCTCTAGAGTATGTGCTCTAAACTTAGCAAAATAAGAACAGCAAGTATGTTGTAGACTAAATTTACTTCAGAAAAGTTCACTAAACTGAGAATATTTATGTTGATCTCGTCGGAAGTACACATTTACCACAAAATTCTCAATTCGAACAAAAAGTATGTTGTAGACTAAATTTACTTCAGAAAAGTTCACTAAACTGAGAATATTTATGTTGATCTCGTCGGAAGTACACATTTACCACTAAATTTTCAATTCGAACAAAAAGTGCTTACCATATATGACAAGAAAAACCAACCAAACTTCAGTGCACTGTCAGTCCTGTCAAAGACGCAATTCAAAATATCATTAAGACGATATAAGTTATAACCAACAACAACAACAACAAAAACTTCTGATAAAACTTCGAATTACGAGACAACAAAAAAAAACAATGACTATAACTAGTCAGATCACTAAGCTAAAATACGTTTTCAAAACTTAAATAGTATTGATGCCAGCAAGACTACTATATGTTTTATATGCCATGTAAAAACTCTTTTCCTGCACATCCAAATAAATGGATGTGTTCACACGGGACCGATTTTCAATTTTCTTAAAAAAAATCAATTACAAAATCCAGGACCATAAGACTTCCTAAAAACAGTTAACCATCATTTGATAATTATACCTCATAGCACGATAAAGAGGCCGATACCAGAAGACATAGCCTCCTGGAACCCCTGATATGAAGTAGATAATGGCAAGAAACCAGATTGTTGGTCCTGCACCAAACCACAATTTAAAGACAGCATCACAGATTATTTCATTATAATTTTGAAATACTGTGCAAGATATTAAGACAACCTTCTCCATTAATCCATGCAACAGTAACAGCTATGAAATTCCACAGTAGGCACACTATCAAACCTGAATAATAGCAAAAACCAGAATGTGGCTAAAAATCAGTTCTTTGTTAGATACAGCTCGACAACTGAATAGAAAAATATTGAGCTATACATCGTCAACACTGCAATACAGCAAGGGAAGAGGACCAGAGGCATTTAAATTATAAGCTGCAACTTGAAAGATTATACAGAGAGAGCATGACTTCCTAATTGTTCGGATATCAGTGTACAACAACTATCACCAAGAAGGGGGAAACTCTACCTGCGTGAAAAACTTGTATACCTGTGCTGAGGCAAAATATTTGAACTGAGGGCATATATGACGTGAAATCATTCTCTTAAAACATAACAGTGTGCAATGTTGCAATCACTCAAGGTCCCGATTCTGATTATTTTTAACAGTATATACATATCAATTATAGAGCAGTGGAATTTAAATACACAGCATGAGAGGAAAAGATTTATGATAACATTAATACACCTTAATATATCTAGCCACACACACACACACACACACACACACATATATATTGTTAGGTTGCATGAAGAAGTGCAAAACATGTAGGTATCGGTTAACAATTAATACAATCAACTTCTAGCTCCAAGAGAAAGTTCTTAGTTATCATTACCCAACCAAGTAGTGAAAGCAACATACTGCATCCTCTGTAGATGGATTGGAATTTCATTTGCAATATCATGATGAATAATTGGGAATAAGGGTGGCCAATTTTTGTCCTCTATAACAATTCCAGCTGCCACAATAAGAAACAAAAACACCATTTATATTAGACATTACAAAACATTCTAATATGTTATTTTAAAAACTAGTTTTAGAGATATAAACAACCTCGTGCTATAGCATCCTCCTTCCTTTTCAATTCCTGCACGGTGCAATGAAAAGCATAACAAACAACCCCTTTATTAGAAAAAAAGAGTTTGCCTCTGGACCATAAACTATAAAGCAAATGAATACTTTCAGATTTTTGTCACCCTGGATCTATGTCATCTAAGCAATATTTTTCTTTTTCTACAAGTACATACAACTTTATACAACTAAACTAACACAAAACACTCTAAAATCGAGCAAAAATTGAATCTCACATTATTAAAGGTAAATATACTGTCAAGCAATGTGCGTGAATAGGAAAAAGATACCTGTTCCCTCTTTTTCAGTTCAGCCTCTTTTGCCTGAAGTTCCTTCTGCTTCTTTTTCAAATCCTGCATATGTAAAATGAATTGAGTTTACACCTAAGGTAACACAGAATATTGAAGAATTTACTAGGTACTTGGTAATCCACCTTGGAACTATCAAGTGGAATGTCAACTGTTGCACCACGATCATAATCAGCAGGTTCAGGAGGAAGTGGTGAAAGTGAAGTTGCTGAGGCAACATTTCCAGGATTCTGCAGATCTCAGCAAGTATATGCTAGTAAGCTCAAGCACACAAGCACAAATACATTTGGCATCACAGTTACAGACAAAGTTTTCCATAATAAGAAGGTTAATAATATTTAAAAATTAATGAAAATGTTAATAAGATTTCATTAACAAATTCTTAAGCTGGCCTTATAGCTATCATTGTGGTCATATAGCTTCCCCATCTTGCAAAGTAAATTAATGGCATAAAAGTTTGTTCAAAAAGCCTGAATACGAGATTATATATAATAATTAAAATCCGAATAAAAACATTCAGCCAGTTGGTAATAAAACAGAATTATATGTATGTGTCTATATATATATTGACTTAACCTGCGAAACTCACCATTTTACATATTACATCCCAATTCATGGATACAGTTCTAAGGTAAAAAAAAATTGTATGCACAGACTCTGGCATGCAACTAAAACTTACAAAACCAAAATTTTAATATCTGCCTGGCACTTCTTATGAGGCCACCCAGTCATATTATAGAAGAGCACTAACTGTTTTAAGACAAATGAGTAAATGACATTAAAATATTACACTTATAATGAACTTACTGTCATGTAAAATGCACCTGCACCATAGTTTGGTTGGCTGGACCCTCTACCTCGACCATTTTCACCCTGAAATCATAAACATAGAGATATTCCGAAAATGATGTGCTGAAGGTTATTTTGTTCAAAAGAAGAAATATCAGGTTACATGACTAACAAATAAACTGTGAATCATTAAAGAAATTTCAGGTTACATGACTAACAATATCGTTTACATAGGCATTTCTATCAATGTGAGACCGATATCCTACAATTCCAGTCACGAGTACGACCTAGCATCGATAATGTGCAACTTCTTAATCATAGAGAGAAAATATAAAATAAAGATCATCGAATTTTCTTCCGTCATTAAATACGAAACCTGAGCATCTGACTGTCTTACTATTCCGATAAATCACACACCCACATTTTGCGTATTCCCCCCTCCAAACAAACACACAGCAATAATCAGTAAATAAAACCCCGAAATACGGTTACCAGATAGCCTAGTGGTAAACTCTTGTCATCCGAATCAAACTAGTCGATAGATCTAGCAATATATTTGATTAAGTGCCATAATTCAATCAATTAAATCTAGACCTAAACATCAAGTAGGAATTAAAGAGAAATGCAGATTAATGTCACAACAAATCGATGATATAATTAGTTTAGTCGTTCCCGATTGTAACAGATATGATGTAAATTTTTTACCTCAGTTGATTGATTAGCCATGGAGAGAAATAATTAACAGAGGTTTAACAGTGTAAGCAATTGAGAAGGGACAGTAAAAAAGGGAGAAATTACCGCGAATGGATTATCCTCTTCTTGTTCGTCGAAAGGGTTGGAGTCGTAACGGCCAGCCATTATCTGAGTAGAATAATGTTGATAGAAACCAGAGAGATTCAGAGAGAGAGAGATGCAGAGATCTAGGCTAGGCTGGGATGTCACGCGGCTTTCGTGTGTGTATGTATATGTAAGTACAGTTGTATATGGTGAAGAGAAGTTCGCGGGGAAGCTAGATTATCGAACCGACCCAACCCGACCTTAAACCAACCCGAAAATATTTAACCCGAATTTTGATTGGGTTGAAAATTATTAAAACCGATTTAAATGGGTTGGGTTAGGATTTTGCTTATAACCCGCCCATTCTAACCCGACCCGCATATTTTATTTAATTTTCATATATTTTATTTGTTTTTACTAAAATAATTTTAGGTGTCTTTCTATCTAAACTAAAAATATATCACATATTACTTAAATTTATAATAAATGCGTGAAACAATTTCTATTTTGAACGAATCATGAGTTCCGCTTAATAAGAACTAAGCTATTGGCAAACAAACTCGATAATGAGCTCAACTTGTCTCGAAAAAATTGTGAAATTACAAAACTAAGTGACCTTACCTCACACTTATTTTCTAGTAACCTATTCTACCCAACCCAAACCGACCCAAACCGAAATAAATCCTAACCGACCCAACCCGATGAAATTTAAACCGAACTTTAGTTGGGTTAAAAATTAAAAAAACCGAACTAAATGGGTTGGGTTAGGGTTTAACCTATAATCCGCCCAACCCGACCCGCGGGCACCCCTATCTATTACTATAGGTAACTTGGGACACACTTCGTATCAAGATATATCTGACTTACTTTTTACGCTTGTTTTAGAGGGTATTTTTTTTTTAAAATACAAATTTAGAGTTTAGATTTTAGAATGTTACTATCAAATATAAATATTAAATATATATATATATATTATTAATAAATGAATATTTTTTAACATTTAGTTCAGTGAAGTTGAACATATAATATTAAATAAGATTACGCACTTTATTAATTTATTATATATGTGTATAAAATAATTTATTTTTATAATAGTATTCGTTTCATTAACATCAAACATATGCAAATGTTTTTTAATTAATTAATATAAATGAAATATAAAATATAAATTCTTAAAACATAAAACAATGTTGAAATATCGGATTGCTTTGTTCCTTGAAGTGGGCGTCAAAGAGCCCACAAAGCAAAGTGACGAATGGGCCCAGCCCACCACATTATTCTCCACCGGTAGTGCCCACTGCCCAGCAGCGCAAAAGAAGATCTGCCAGATTTGCAGCGAGCAAATCGGAATCAGAATGGCGAAAATTGAAGCATACAACGGTGATGATGAATATGAACCATCCAAGAAAAATATAAAAACCCGAAAAAGAAATCACGGGTCAACTAAATTCTTCTTGTTTCTTGATTATGTCTTCCTTCTCATCTTCTTCCTCTTTCTATTCTTCTTTCTTTACAAGTTTTTTACCCATTAGCCCCCAGGTACTTATTTTAATCCTTTCTTTACTTTTTACTGTCTTTTAGTAGCTGTGATAGTAGTAGCAGTAATTTTTACTTTTTGATAAAGTTTTGAGACCCAATTTACTGTAACTAGGAAAGAAAGAAAGTTTTTTCGATTTTATGCAAGGGTTCTTGTTCAAGTTTGATGTGATATGTTCTGACATTTAATTTACTAATTTCTTACTTTGTTGGATTTTTAAGTTCATTTCAGTCTAAGATGTGTGTTTTTACATTGGTTAAGTTTGATAAGTTTAAATTTAGTATTTAGAGAAAGGTAGTGTGTTAATAATTTGGATCTCACTTTGTTAGGGGAGATAGAGTATGATTACTCTATTGGGGAATTGACGCTTCCTTCAGATTTTTGATGTGAGATCAACAAACTTCTCTTTGATATGTAAGCTATGACTAGGCAAAAGCTCCTCCAGCAAATGTTATTAGTAAAACTTCTTCGAAAAATAAGGATGCAACGTAAATGTATGGCCCTTCCTCTTATTTACATGCAAAAGCATCAGAATTGTAATTGCTAAAAGAATAGAGCACAAAAAATTTACAACATTGTAGACATTTTAATCCAATAACATGTGGGGGGTGTTTGGATGATTGGTGGGAATGGGAATGGGGAATGGGAATGGGGGTATGGGAATGGAGGGTATGGGAAATGGTAACCCAAAGGGTGTGGAGGTATTGATTTACCCTTCAAGAAGGAATGAGGTTCCCATTCCAAGCAAAAATTTTACTAATCCAAACACAATGTATGGGTATTAGGTTCCGATTCCCGTTAACCGGGCTCATTAACCATCAACCAAACGCCCCCGTAATGCTTGCTGATGTTTGAACCAATCAACATGATATTTTTTAATAGCAATGTTTGGCGTAAATACGAGTGGTTTACCTTCTCTGTGTGCAGTTACATTTAACTTTTTTAAAGACTCCCTATACTTCACCTAATCACCTTATGTGCAATTTACCTTTACACTAAGAGTAATTATTAACTCAGTATTAGGCTGAACATAGTTCACCACGTAATTGCAATAAATCTGTTTAATTCCTGCAGGTGCAATATGGTTATACAGTGAGATACTGCTCCAATTTCTATCCATAATATGTGGGAAGCGGTAATTTGTGTAGACCACATCTACATCAGTTAAAGAGAGAAGATCCTATGCCTCAATCAACATAAAGAGAGGTCATGATAGTGTAGAATGCTGCATCTTTAACTTACGTACTTTATGTGATTTATCCTGTAAGTATGCAGGTTTATATGGCTGTCCTTTAACCTTCAAAATTTGTATGGAAGTATTTACCTCTTAGCTTTTTAGCTAGCAAATTTACATTCAGAGTTGGGGAACATTGGATGGCATCAACTAGATTGCCTTATTTTACTTGTAATCCTTTAGAGGTGACTTGTAAGTTCTCTCTGTTTTGAATTTGAAACGGAATTTTCTTTCGAAGAACTTTTCAGTATATTTTGCATATTATAAGGCTTTTCAAACGGAAATGGAAGGCGATAATTTATCTCTAAAACAATGTTTTAGGAAGACCAGGTACTAGTAGTTACTACTATAATGGTATATAAGTTTAAGGAAGAAACCATGTCCATAGAAATTTGAGTTTAGCTTGTTACAGCTAGGCCTATGCCTAATTATAAATTTGCCTCGGTGTTTATCTATTTTAGTTTGTTAGTAGTTACTGTAATAAACTGAAGCAACACACAAAGCATTCAAGGCTACTCTTGTGTTGGTCAGATATAAAGCCACGTTTACTCGGCCAACAAGACATATGCATATCATATCACAATCAGATTTCACAGTTTCTCATCCATAAACTCTAGAAAACACAGGATAAGAAGATAAGCCCACCTGGCAGAAAAGAAAAGCCCTTTCACTACTTCACTAATATTCCACTTCTGTTTTTCTCCTTCCCTCACTCAAACCACAGAAACCAACCAATGGCTTCTCCAACCCTGATCACTCCCACAACCTCAACCCCGAAAACCCTTCTCCCCCCTATCCGATCCAAGCTGACAATCACCGCCTCTGCCCCTGCCACCACTCCACTGCAAAGTCGACGCATGTTCGTCTCACTTGCAGCTGGAATAGTCCTCTCACCTATCCTCCCTGCATCCCCTACATGGGCAGTTTCAGACGATGAGTACGTGAAAGATGCCGGAGAAGTGATCAACAAGATACGGAACACGATAAGTAAAGATAGGAATGACCCTGACGTAGCTGATGCAGTGGCACAACTAAGAGAGACTTCAAACTCATGGGTAGCAAAGTACAGGAAGGAGAAAGCTCTGCTGGGAAGGTCATCTTTCCGCGATATCTACTCGGCTCTCAATGCAGTTTCTGGCCATTATATTAGCTTTGGACCGACTGCACCGATTCCGGCAAAGAGGAAAGTTAGGATTTTAGAAGAGATGGAGACGGCTGAGAAGGCTTTGCAAAGAGGAAGATGAATAACGTTAATGTACAGAATTTTTTGTATGTAACACTATTGCTTATGCTTTAAATTGTGCTTCGGACTACATAGTTGATGTCAATTATGAGTTAAAATAAAAAAGAACAATATTATGCAAACAAAAACACTTGTCAAAATATTAGATTATATTATTGATTAGGGTTCTGCAAATGATTTATGTTTTTCCCGCATCTAAACAAAAGTGGTTTGCAACTGAGGGAAAAAGTAATGCTACTCCGCCCACCCACAAACGGGACTATTTGGTGATGCATTTTTTTCAGCAGCATGTTGAAGTTGCTCAAACTATGCTCAAAAGATGATATTCTGCCAGAAATGGGAATTTAGAAGATTAAGTTTGACAAGTCTTTAAATCATTTAAGATCAATGAAAAAGAACAGTAATTTAAATAAAAAGCGATAAAATAATTTTATTTATAGAAAAATGCCAGAGGTTAAAAAAAGTAATTTTTATTTGAATATTAAAAAAGTACAATGCTATTCATAATATTTAGGATTATCTAAGTTTTTTAAAAACATATTTCTCATTCAAAAGATATTTTAACTATAATAAAATTTAGGAGTTTTTTTCAAATATATACTCTTTTCTCAAAAACATATACAAAAATACTTATTTTTTTAAAAAAAATACAAGAATACAATTTTTTTTATGTTTTTACATATTTAATCGGCTACAATCATATTCGACCAAAATCAACATTCAATACAATTGATAAAATCCCAAAAATTTCGGAAAAAGATTGCTTTGGGTTGCATTAGATTGCAAATCATATAATTGTTTTTAACTATAGACGCTAACTTTTTAATATTTCAAAAAATAATAAAATTATAAAAGGAAAATTAAATTTAATACTTTGATAAATACCTTAATATTTTAACATAAACACGTATCAAATTTAGGTGTTATATGAATAATTTTTTCAATTTTTCCTTTTAACTTTTTCGAGGATATATATATATATATTTTTGGCAAAGTCTGCGTACACCTAGATAAATTGTATCGAAATACAATAAACCGCATTCGGGATATCTTTCTTTCAAGAAAATTTATCATCTAACCGAAAGCCATGCAAGCATAACTTCCGACATTTGGACAATAAAACTTAAATGAATGAGAAAAGAATACCCATGAAGGAAGTCCCTAAGTCTCGCTTCCAAGGTATCCTAAAAAATAGATAAACAGACCAAACAAAATATTAATCAATATACAAAAAAATAATATTTATAAAAATTTAATTAATGAAAAAAAGATAGTAAATATAATAAAAAAAAGTGAAAGAATATATGTATACAAAATAGAGAGGAAATAAAATAATGTAGAAATATTAATTAATATCTAACCAAAGGAAAATCATTTGGTTAGACACATAAAAATTTAATAATTTAATTGAAGAATAAAAATAGAATTTAAAACATAATTAAATATTATATATAATGATCATAAAAATGGTAACACAAACGATGAAAATGGCACTGAAAGTCATGAAGCGTCTTTCTCATAAATTTCCTTAATTTTTTAAAATACGATACAGTTAAAAAAATTTCAATTATGTGTACTAGATTAATTAGATTTTTTCTTATTTTTCAAAATATTTAGTTTAATTTTTATTTGAACTTTTAAATTCTTACACATATAAAATATAAAATAAGTGAAAATTTATTATAAAATATAATATTTTAATAATAAAATATCTAAAAATTAAATTTGATATCATCTATATAGTTAATTACCAAACCGCCCCTAACACTCTTTCTTCTATCCACCGCTCCGTCCACAACACCGTCGAAGCCGTAACCCTCATCGGCAAGAGCTGCAGAAGCAGCCACGGCAAACTATACAGTGAGGCCACCAAACATTTGCAAGAGGTAACCCCTATCTTTCCTAAATTTAGCTTCTCCATTGATTCACCCGTGTCCTAATTTAATCACATTTTCGTAATACTACTCATATTCATGATTCATGTTATCAATATTGTTGAAATCTGTTTAATAGATGCGAGAATGCATGATTAATCTCACAGATATACACTACACGCGATAATTTATTCCTAGTTTCGATTTTCTAAGGTCTGATTGCTCTCATATTGATAATATTAGTTGTGTACTTGCGGTGATTTGAAAGTATTTGACTCGTGTAATTTTGAGGTCATCGTTGTTAAAATTGAAGAGTGGCAGTGGAATGACGTCAAACTTAAACCTCTCTTTTGGTCTCCGACAAACACATTCAAGGCCAGTCCCGCTCTTTCGGTTCGTATATTTACTAGTTTCTCTCTCAAATATTTCTCGATTGCTGCTTATGTATTTATGCGTTCTGTCTGTTTTTTCCGCACAGCCTCAAATTCAGAGATACTCGCCCACTCAAAGTTTCGTGTGATTATTCTCGCTTCGAAGTAAGTTCTCTCACTTATATGAATTAATATTGATTGACACTAGCAACCACAATTTTTTTCTTTGAAATAATATTTTTAATAAGGATATACTGCTTCATCTATATTGTAAATGATGATAATGTTTGGTCTAATCAAGTTGTGGTAAATTGTGCCAATGTGATGGTAGAGGGTCATGTAAAAGTGTACACATTAACTTTCAATAATGAATGGGAAATAATAAATAAGCTCTAAATTACAACACGGTTCCAGTTGTACAGCATCTGTAGATTCATTGTATGCATATGTATGGTCATGAATTGCGCAAGTGATACTTATTTATAAAAGAGTTAATTACAGTTTGTAACCCCTAGGATTGCTCCAAACGCACTTAAGATCCTGAACTATCAAACGTTACATAATGCACCCTGAACTTTACATTCCTGTGCAAGTTGTAACCCATAGTCACTATTCCGTCCAAATATGCCGTTAACTTTAACTGTTTGAGAGGTAACAGTGTGTATATTAGTTTCTAACAGCTACTTTACCTCTTGTGACCCCTCAAAAATTACGTATTATATTTTGAAATTATTTCTGAACACACACAACGATGTAAAAAAATTAAAATAAGTTTTAAAATATGTATCTAGATTTAGAATCTGAAAATTTATTATTATTTTTACATAAACGATGTAACTTATTAAAATTTTTTAAAATAAATACATATTTTAAAAATTATTTTAATATTTTTTACATCGTTGTGTGTGTTCAGAAATAATTTCAAAATATAATACATAAACTTTGAGGAGTCACAGGGAGTAAAGTAGCTGTTGGAAACTAATATACACACTGTTACCTCTCAAACAGTTAAAGTTAACGGCATATTTGGACGGAATAGTGACTATGGGTTACAACTTGCACGGGAATGTAAAGTTCAGGGTGCATTATGTTACGTTTGATAGTTCAGGATCTTAAGTGCGTTTGGAGCAATCCTAGGGGTTACAAACTGTAATTAACTCTTTATAAAAAGATGAAGTTTACTAAAATAGAAATCTATGGCTTGTTTTTTTTGACATGAAATAGAAATCTATGGCTTGTTTTTTTTTGACATGAATAATAATCTATGGCTTGTTTTTTTTTGACATGAAATAGAAATCTAACTAGAAAGTAGTTCCGTTGAATGTGAATGGCATATACTAAAGAAAAGATAGAGTTCCACATTAAAACTATTATGTTCATAATTTTAATTACATCAAATTATGCTAATCGGAAGGTGGTGGTTTGGGGGGGGGGGGGGCATGATTTTTTGGGGGGGGGGGGGGTATCAGATAAGATACCCTAAGGTGAGAGGTATCTGCTAAAAATTAATAAGAGTTCCTAAACTGCATAGAAATATTGAATCCTAAGAATATCCTCATAAATTATTTTTATTTATATTTGCATCAAATTATGATAATGTCGTAGTAATAGTTTTTGGCAAAAGTTATTACCACTTTGAATGCTGGACTGCCTTCGTGGAGTCTGTGATATTCTAGATTCAATATCACCCTAATCTCTTAGAGCATCTTCAATAGCCTCTTTATAGTGACTCTTAAATTGGAATTTGAAGAGGATGATAGTTTTGCTTGCTCCAATAGGCTCCTAGTCACTCTTAAATTCACTAAATTTCTCTTCTCTCTCCTCAATAGTCATTCTTAACTATATTTTATAATAAATTTTTAAGCAAACATTCTCTCTCCATCCACTTTCCTTTGTACTTTTATGCACATAACTTGTAATAATATAAAACAAAATAAGGAGTGAATATAAGAAGTATTGTCGGAGTTGAACCCACATTAAATCACTAAGAGCCAGTATTTCATATTATATTTAAGAGTGAGTTAATAGACTATTGGAGATGCTCTTAACTCCTACATTGGATACCTCAAACTTTTGCAAGTTCCTTAAATTTTTAATTTTAACATTTCACGACTTTTGAAGTCAATAGAAGTAATTTAATGTCTTATTGAAGCTTTGCATGTAATCATGCTGGGATATACATAAAATTTAGTGCATTTTGTATAGTATACGACCTTCTTATCGTCTGCTTGTTTGAAAGTAATCTATTGGTTCATGATATTTTGATCTTCATTGACTTTTATTTGTTGTCAAATGTGAAATGTCAAGGGAATTTTACTTATTAACTGTGTGTAACACTTCAGTCGCTATACAATATCTTGATATGACGGATCTCATTTTTCCACCACAATTCTGTTGCAAGATCACTCATTGATTATCATGTAGGAATGTATGGAAATTGTTTACAATGTATATCTTGTTTAATTTGGAGATAAGGGATGTGAGCTATCGACCTCCTGGAACACAGACTAACATATTGAGCGGGGTTAGTCTATCCCTTACTGAGAGAAGGTAATCAGCATTCCAGCCTGACTCTATCAGTTAAATTCAAAGTTTTCAGGGTGACAGACTAGTTAAGATTTTTTGTTTCCTCTGTCTTTATAAGTAGCTTGACGACTCTAGATATGCTTTTAGCCAAAATGATAACTAATTGTTTTGATGCAGTTTTGGTTTAATTTTCGGGCGAAGTGGAAGTGGAAAATCAACTCTCTTGCAGGTTGTTTGTTAGACTTTGTATCTAGTTCTAACTCATGCAGTCATGCTCACAAAATTACAACATTCTACGCACAGCTTATTGCAGGGGTTAGTAAACCTACATCGGGTTCTATTTGCATCCAAAAATATCGTGATGACGGTAGTCCACATCAGTCTCCTATATTATCAACTCCGGAGAGAGTTGGCATCGTTTTTCAGTTTCCTGAGAGGTACGAATGTTGATATCAAATTATATAGACATAATTTCAATAAGATTAGTGATTAGTAGAACGTGCAATGATCGAGTTGCAGAAGTCTTTACAACTAATTTTCAATGTCAATACTTTTTGAACTCTTTTTTTTTTTTTTTAAATACTTTTCTAAACTCTTATTTTGACTATCATTTATTCAATCATTAGATGATTATGTATGTTGAACCCCTGCTGCAGCTGTTGTGTGTGATGAGTTAGGGATCCTTGGAGTTGTTTCATAGTTGTATTTCTAATACAGTGTTATAATGTTCTTTTTCCTAGATATTATGTTTTTTTTCCTAGATATTATGGGCCTTGTGGACTTTCAAATAGTCAGTATTAATATTCTTATCTCATTATTTGATATGAATTGCGTTACAATTTTATGGGATTTGCAATCCTTAATTATGATTCTATTTGAATTACAAACTATTATTTACAAGAATTATCACAGTAAAATTTTCTGTCTAAATTTGTCAACTGAAAAACCTTAATAAAGTAAAATTAGAGATTTAAAGCAATAAAGTATATTGAGGACAAATGGGTATAAGAGTATGCCATTCATGTGTTCTCTAGGTATTTTCTTGCTGACAATATTCTAGATGAAGTCACATTTGGGTGGCCAAGACAAAAGGCGGACCTTCCTTTGAAAGAGCATCTTGCTTCTAGACTACAACGAGCAATTTCTTCGGTATTCTAACGCCTTAGCTTGGTCCAAGTTTAACTTCTATTCTGTTACATAGCTTATATGTTGTTTAATCGTTTGATGTAAAATTACCCAATGTCTTGTGAAACTAAATCTTAGGTTGGTCTCAGCGGAATCTCTTTGGATAAAGATCCTAGGTCACTTAGTGGTGGCTACAAGCGTCGGCTTGCCCTAGCAATTCAGTTAGTAAGATCCTTGCAACCCTTATTTTCTATAATAAATTTACGTCAGACTTGATGTGGTAAAGATCCTCCACATTTAAATATTGGGTTAATGCTCTATTTCGTCACTCTACTCGACTAAAACTTTCAGTTGGCCTACCGAGTCAAAAAAGTTTTCATTTAAATAACAAAGTATCTAAAAATTTTCAATCACAAGATCAAGTTTAAAAAACATTACAACGCCGTTAAACAGGCCTTTGACTTTAACGAGTAACGTTAGTTTTTACGGATTTGTATATTTTTTCCCCAGATTTGAATAAAATTAGGGTTCTTAAACTAGTGTTAGGGTTTGAATTGGGGGCTTCTGATTTCTGGTGGTGTTTTGTGCAATTGAGGGGTTAATTGGTTTTGGGTGGTGAAGAAGGTGATACGGGGCATACGAATTAAGCCGCAGGAGAGGTCGGAGGCCACATGGATCGTCGTCAGCGACGGCTCTGGTGGCAATTGAAGGAGTATAAAGGAGCTAGATTGGAGGGAGAAGATGCATAAGGGAGATTGGGGAATGGTTGGGTGTGTATTATATTTGTATTGGGTGTGTTGTGACCTTGAGCTGGCGTGCTGAGAAGAAGCCGCCATGGAAGATGGATGAGCGTTTTCAGCACGGTCAGAGGAAAGGAAACCACCCGACATGGTGGTGGCAGGACACCGTTAGAGAGGGAGGGAGCACGGTGTAGGAGATTCCGGCAGAGATTGCGACAGGCGGGATGACCGGAGCTGATGTTTCTGTTAAAAATTCAACAGAGACTAACAGAATGGTTTATTTGAAAGTTTTGAACGGTGCAGTTAGTTGACTGAAAACTTTTTTGACTCGGTAGGCCAACTGAAAGTTTTGGGTCAGTACAATGATGAAATAGAGCATTAACCCTTTAAATATTTAAATAGTTAAGGAGTAAAGATTTTTTAATCATTCACATCTATATAATGACTTGGTTGTTAACTTTTGATTACTTTGTATGTTTATTCAGGTACAGTCTCCGGATCTATTAGTGCTAGACGAGCCTCTTGCTGGTCTTGGTATGCTATTATAACTCTAAAAGCCAACTAATTTCCGCGTGCTGTTCCATCTATAACATTAAATGATGGTCACTAGTCTTATATCACATTTTATTTTCGAAACACCCCAAATTTCGATAAAGTCTAATACTAGCTTATAACCCGTGCCAAACACAGATATATATCGAAAATATATGTTTATTTTAATAATTTGTATGATGGATAGATATTTTTTAAAAATATATTGTATTAAATAATATAATATAATTTTAATTGATTTACAATAGGAATTATCTTACTAATATTTTATACGCTAATTTGTACACAATTAAAGTCAATATTTTCATTTCACTTAAAATAAAAAGATTTCTAGTTTGTGCATATTGTCACACTCTAAAAACTACTTTTTGAAAAGTTGGCTGATTTTAATTGGATGATGTTTTTTGTGCATGTAGGGGGTCATTATTATTTAAAAGTTAAATACTAAATCCTACAATTTAAATGTTAAATACTAAATTCCATTCTAAAAACTAAACCCTAAATACTAAAAACCAAATTCTAAACCTTATTATTTAGAAGATAAATCCTAAATCCTGAACTCTGAGTTGTTGTTGTTGTTGTTGTTGTTATTATTATTATTATCATTTTTATTATTATTACTATTATTATTTTAATCCTAACAATTTGAATGAATTTGCCGATTTAATCGCACGGTGGAAACTGAATAATACAAAGTCAGTTAACACAAACACACACACACACAATTTAACAACTCACATAAAAAAGGTCATAACCAGGATATTATAACTTTGGGATGTGGTTAATTTTCTTATGTATTTTGCTAAGCAATGCACAATTTAAAACTCACTTTCATTTTTCCAAAACTATGTCTCATACTGATAACATGTTTCTATTTCCTGACAAAAATAAATAAATAACATATTTCTTTGGGACCTTGGAATCAGATTGGAAGGCACGTGCAGATGTCGTAAAGCTTTTAAAAAATCTAAAAGAAACAGTAACCATACTTGTTGTCAGCCATGATCTCAAGTAAGTTTTGTTATCATAATAATTGCATTACTAGGTCATTAATTAATGCTTAAATTATTATTGTTTTGTGATTGAGTTGTTATCTTAGATCTCTCATACAGTCATACTCATTGTATGATTATTCAAGTTGTATTCCAATTCATCATAACTATTAATTGGAGAAATGGATGTGGTTGTGGAGGTTTAATACATGAACTTCTACCTTGCTACCTGCAAAACCTAAGAAGCAATATTTCCCCAAAGCACGGGGGAGTTGTTTTCTCTAAAAGCTTTTAAATGGAAAGTAGTTTTGTGAGAAGCTGCATGTGAATTCAACCAAACAAACTTCTACATGCTTTGTTTTGTAAAGCTGTGTTGGTGTCTCAAATTGTGTCTCTAACCCACAATACCTCACAAGCCCATACTCAAAGCTAATTCTATTAGAGTATTGTTGAAAGTTTTTCAAATATTAAATAATTGAGTTATATTAAGGGTAAAAGTCACCAAAAATAAAAAGAAGGAATCATCTTGCATTATGCTCTCTGTTTCTGGTTATTTATATGTAGCAATTGTTTTACAATGGAGTTTTATGTGCAGAGAAATAGCATCTCTAGTTGACCAGTCATGGCATATGTATATGGGTGGAATGCTCAAGGAAGAGCCTCTACCACTATAAACTTTATTGTGGGGCATGTTGGCTTATGCTTCGTGTTGTATTGTTGTAGTCTGAGGTACTATTTTAATGCTCTGTACTTTTTGCATTTTTTCATATTCATTCTGCCAAATGAACCATGATTACCTGAATAACAAATATAATTATTCTATATAATGTCATATAGTGTCAAGTGGAATGTTGAGACTCAAACCCTCAGTTTCGTAACTATGAACTGCTAATCTAATATATTACTTGAAATGTTATAGTATTTGATAACATTTAAACTTTCTAATGTGTCCTTTAAAAGTAGTTCTTGGTGATAGATGACAGAAGCACTATCTAAATCAAGAAATTAGAATTTACCTGTTGTGATGAATGTATTATATTCTTCGAGAAGAAAAAATCATTTATGAGAGTGGACACAGTTTAATGTCCTTGGTCTTTGAATATGTTTATTATATTACGAAATCAAGTTGTGTAGTTGAACAACAAACTGGCTGATCTGTTCGTCTTAGAAAATATTATTTTCTTATAAATGTGTTAAAGTTTAATATCCAGCTCTGGACATATATTATCTTCTTTTTTTTTTTTTTGATTTCTGAATTGTGGTAGACTGGTAGTATTTGGTACTTACATAATTGTATGTTCATATGTTCTTTCATTTAACTAGTGTATTCCGTAGCTCTTTTTGCTTCAAAAACTATGGCTGTAACTGTAAAATTCTCGCCACTTATCAATAGCAGTAATCATTAATCATTTGCAAATTGTTTCACTTCCTAGGCAACAAGTCAAGGTTACACAACCCTTATAATTATTAGAAGCACTTTCATCATAATTCATAATAATATAGCTTTTCTGCTAACTGTCATTTGACTTGAGATCACGATGATTCAGATGTCGTGACTGACAAGACACTTACCAAAATGAAAAACCATGTGATCAAACTCACACATCACCCTTAAATGACAAAGATGAGAATATTAACAGTATTGTTTGGCCCACTAGAGCTGTAGCGCGAGATCTGTTATGTAAAGAGTAGAGTATGAAACAAACTATCGGCAGGTCTTTTTCAGTGCCTCTAAGTTATAACTGTATATTAATATGTAAAATCTTTTGAATGAATTAATATATCAGCTTACATAAAAGAATGTTCTATATCTCGACTAATATATATCTGTGTGGGCATGCTTATGTACATATTTTTTAGTAAATGGTGTTTTGAGTCTCAGTTCAGTTCTACTAAATCACAGTAGCATCCCAAGTATGCAAAGAATTGGCACTTGCAGTCTGCATCTGTTTTAATCCAGTGTCCCCCATTTTCGGCTGAATGGCCCCTTTTAAGGTTTCCATGATTATTCCAATAGATATAACATTTCCTTCAAAGTAGTCGTCGTTGGAAATTTGTAATTGCCTTTTCCCAGCAGTCACAGCTCTATGTTGATGTGTTATGTCATATTTGTGTGGCGTGTTCATTTTTCAGCCAGAAATTAATAGATGAGCAGATGCATGTTTTGTGCAAGATAGTATTGACCCCAAATAATACTTCATATTTATTCATCTGCCGTTACAAATAAAGTGTGCTAAATTTTACTTTATTAGATTATACTGCCATTTGTCCGGTGCGGTGTAATTGTTGGTGTAATTGTTGGAAACGTGAATCGGCTTGCAAATTCTATATTACCTGCTTTGTTTCGTATATGTATTATGTATACGGTGTAATACAGTCATGTAGATGCAGGAAAAGAATAACACTTTTTCCTACTTATAAAAGATAAAGCCAGAACATATTTGTTACACATATAGGCTTCAGCCTTCTGCTACTAAAGGCTACAACTTGTATTGTTTCTTTTCAATGCGATTCAGCTCCTCAGTCCTCACGTTACTCTCTCTACAGCTGCTCTGTTCCACTTCAGCGTACTCTTTATTTTTACACCGAATATAAATATCAAAGCACTTGATATGTATGTATGTCGTATGATACTGCACTTTGATAATGATATAAACGCATCCAGCTTTTATTTCAACACAGCCAAAGCTACAGCTTCAGCTAAGTTAATTTCAGAAACTCCAAGCCCTTATAAAACACATGATCTGCTTAACCAATTTATTGATAGCAGTTTTAGCGGTTCTTAACTTTTTCAGTTCGGACTATTATGGTCCGGTCAGTGTAACAATTTTTTTGCGCACTCTTTAGTTTTTGTATTAAAATTTTGTGTGTTTGACCTTGTACCTTTAGCATTAGTAATCACTTTGCTTCATTTGATTATCGACGAACTGCTTTGCTTCCTTTGATTAGCGATGAAGAAATAAAACTTAGTTGAATTATATTTAAATATGTAAATATCGAAAATGCAACACTTTTTTTAAAGGGAAAAAAATACTGAAAAATCGTGTAATTAATTACTGCAACCATTCCACAAATTTTATTAGATTTGAATAAAGTCAAATTGCCCAAGTTTTAAATTTTCAAGTTTATTTAGAGTCTAATTTAATAACATTGTCGACCGTAATATTAGTACATATTGACTTAATTTAAAGGTAGCCAAATACTAAAACATTCTAACTCGTTCAAAATCAAGTTTAAAGATTAGTACAAATTCACTATTAAAATATACTGGAGTTATATTTACTTAACAAAAAGTATGTGGGTATGGGAGTCTAACATATGAGTGTCGAACAGTTTTTAATATATATATACAAGAAATGTTATAATATTATTTAACAAAAATTTATCTCTAAAATAATTTGTGTGTAACGTTTTTTTTTTTGAAAGATCGATATTATTCGCATGTTTAGTGAAGCACTCAAAATATATAAAATATATATGTCGATGAGGTATATGAGCAGAATATCCTTTCTGGCTTTTGAAGACCAAGTCTCATGTAGTGACTTGAGTACTAATATTTGACACGTGTTTATTTTAGCTGTCCTCTTGTCTCCCTTGTGATTTATGATCGACAATGATAGCTAAATATCCAAATATTCCCCGCCTCTAGTTTTTTTGACTTTTTTTTAATAATTTAAATTTCTTAATTCAAAAATTAATATTAAAATTCTTAAAAAATTCCAACAATAATGTTATTTAGAAAATAATAACTAAAAATAATAATTTTTAGTTGTCAAAATAAAAATTCTGAATTACGTGAAAAATATCGAACAGAATAATTTGTATAGGAAATCACTCATATTTTCGATACATTAATAAAATGAAAAAACACATACCAATATTTCGTACAACAATCAAAATCATGAAAAACAAGTGAGTAAGAAGAAATCTAAAATCCTAATCCTATCCTGCTACGTTGAAGGTTGATTGTGATTGATACGAAATTCAATAAATATTGTAACCAAAATAAATTTGTTAAATGACAAATTGTCAATGATCACATACAATTGTGTCCCCATTTTGAGCGTCTCATATTCACTGTAACAAACAATTGGACTCTTCTGTGACTTGTGTATGTATATCTGTCTGTATCTATCTATTTACATGTACTCATAACACATACTGACACATGATCACATGTATTTGTGTTTGTGTATGTAAGCATAGCTTCTTTTTCTGTTATGGGTTTCTTGTTTCTTTGATCGTTTTGGAAACTACGCGTTTTTAACAGCTGTGCTTATCCCTTTTTTCTATTTTCCTGCGCAAATTTAGGGGAGGGTAGTGAAAATTGAAGGGTGTAATTTTGAGTCAATTCTGGTTTTTGGGTTGTTTTCAAGGTTAGTAAAGATTCAACCTTTTGCATTTCAAGTTGGTTTGTTTAGTGTTTCTTGATTTGGGTTGTGGAGATGGCATTGAAAATAGTCTACTCTACTGTTTTCTTGTTTGTGTGTGTATTGAGTATACAGCAAAGGGAGAG
The DNA here is from genome assembly GCF_001625215.2 of Daucus carota subsp. sativus. Lineage (NCBI taxonomy): Eukaryota > Viridiplantae > Streptophyta > Magnoliopsida > Apiales > Apiaceae > Daucus > Daucus carota. Next base: position 42,433,915 of record NC_030385.2, on the reverse strand, counting down.
TATTTAGCGTTCTAGAGAATTCTTGAATTTTTCTCTCCAAAACAAGAAACGAAATTCAACTAATCCCTCTCTCTCTCTCTCTCCCCGGGTTTTATCCCAATCATCTCTCTCCCTCACTACTACATTCTCTCTCTCTGCCCCTCCCCTTCTCTCTCTGCCTCTCTCCCTCCCTCCCTCTCTCTCTCTCTCTCTCTTCATATTATCACTGTAGGTTTCCTCTGTTTACAGGGTTTTAGAGAAGAGACAATGCATCAATCAAACTTAGGTGCTTTCCTGGACTGCACAACTCCACAGCCCCCCTGTCAATTTTTATCAAAGGTTTGCACATATATATTTTCTAAGTTCATCTGTTTTACTACTATGGATATTTTTACTGGTTGTTTTTTATGGTGTATGTCTGATTGATTCTTGTTTTTCATCTTCTTGATTAATGTACAGACTGAGATCAAAAATCTGAACAGACTATGGCATCCTTGGGGGAGTGAAAAGGTTGATTTCTTTACTCTTAGTGATCTTTGGAACTGTTATGATGAATGGAGTGCTTATGGTGCCGGAGTCCCCATTCGCCTGGACAATGGAGAGACTCTTGTTCAGTACTATGTGCCTTATCTCTCTGCACTTCAGATTTTTATCAGCACTCAATCCTTCAATTCTCCGAGGTGAGACATTTATTTACCATAATTTTCTATTGATGAATACCTTTTTACTAGAAACATTTTGCAACTTGTTGACTATATAAATGTTGTGGTATTGTGGTCGCTTGATGTGTATCATTACTTGCCTCTTAGGTTTTCTAATCTGTTAATGCTTCGACGTCAACGGACAGTGGTTGATTCTGTTGTTAGTAATCTGATTATGTGCCTGTAAATAGAAGTTATGTGCTTTTATATATTATAATTTGAGTAGTCAAATTGCTGCACATGGTGTTTATAGCACGTACTGTATGATATAATTATTTCTCTGTTTTTTTGTCCTGTCATGTTTCCTGATTAAAAATTGGTGTAATGGTTGAAAGTTTTGAATGTATGTTTAATTAGGGAAGATGCCGATTCAACATCTGAGACGAGGGATTCTTTTAGCGACTCATTCAGCGATGAGAGTGAGAGTGAAAAATTATCGAGGTGGGATGGGTGTTCATCCGAAGAAGGAGCTTTTGAACAAGAGAACCTCTGGCATCAAAGTGATAAGCTGGGTCATCTTTACTGCCAGTACTTCGAAAAATTAACTCCTTATGGAAGGGTACCTCTCATGGATAAGGTACCTTGCAAAAATTCATATTACTTTTTTGATAAACCTTGTAAAATATCACTTGATTTTTATGTAGTTGTTTCCTGAACATACTTTTAAAGCGGCAACTCATGTTCATTCCCCTGATCTACTACTCCTTTATTTAGTCTCATAACATATGGTATTCTATATCATATAAGAAGCTATGAGAAATTACGGGTATGTTAGAATCTGTTGAAATTCTAATTAACATTGGAATCTAAAAATGATAATATAGTTCAAACTTTTGAATGTGGGTATAGGATATCAAACTATCAATATATCGTGATCTAACACCCTTTACCTACCTTTCAAGATTATGCTGGTTTCAACAATATCAACTTTATTCTATTCCCTCATGTTTAATGGTTAAGGCTAAAAATAAGGACCTCTCTTTCTCTGATCCTTATCAAGTATGTAATATTACCAGTTTACCACTGTCCCCACTCCCCAGATGATATGTTCTCACCTTCTAAAGGTATTTACAATGCTGTTCTTTGCAGAGTTAAAAATTTGATTCCATAGAAAAGATGAGTTAAATTTGTGATAATATCTGTAGATGTCTTTTGATACTATTTCTATTTTAAGTTTTAACTGCCTTCTTTAAATGTTCTCAGGTAAGTGAATTATCGCAAAAGTACCCCGGATTAATGTCACTAAGAAGTGTAGACCTCTCACCAGCTAGTTGGATGTCAGTTGCTTGGTATATCTCTCTCTTCTTCTAGCTTATAGCTCCTCTTTTATGTTTTGAGAATGCTGTTTTTTCTGCATATTTCTAGGTGCTAATATTTTTTAAAGAGTTTCGCATAATTGCCACGATTTTCTCCAACAAAGTAATGAATTCTTGGCAATTAGATTGTCATTAATATTCATGTACTTAAAAGGAATCCTTAGTGATTCTTCTGTGTAGGAAAGCACACTCACTTTGATCTGTATGATTAATGTGAATAATTTGTCAGGTACCCAATATACCATATTCCTATGGGAAGAACAATAAAGGATTTGTCCGCATGCTTCCTTACATTCCACACACTCTCATCTTCTTTTCAAGGTACTGTTTACTGCCTTTTGCATATTAATGTAAAAATAAATATATATAGTAGTGGAGAACCACAAAAGTGTGATAACCAAAGATTTCTGCACTTATCTGTGTAGTGCTGCAATATTTATTTATTTAGTGTTCCTCACTATTCTGTAGTTCTCATTTAAACCATAGCCTAGACAGATATGCCGTTCTGTGGATTTCACTGTGAATCTGTACTTAGTAATGACTGTTGATATGTATTTCGGTTGAAATATTCAGATCTTGATGAAGAAATGGGGAACACAAAGAGTAAGCAGAAGAAAGATAAAGGAATTGCTCTTCCTCCTTTTGGACTGGCCACTTATAAGATGCAAGGAGATGTGTGGGTCAACAACAAGAATGGAGGGGACCATGATAGGCTGAACTCAATGTTGAGTGTAGCAGATTCTTGGCTGAAGCAATTACGGGTCCAGCATCATGACTTTAACTACTTCACGGGAATTCGGCGTGGCTGATAACAACTGCAGAGTTACAGACTCCTGTAACTCGCTAAAAACCAAACCCCGCGTAAAAAAATTGACTATTAGAAGGCATGTCTTGTTTTTGTGTTCTTGGGAGAGTTGACTGGCCGTGTGACTTGCAAGAGGATTGTATATAGTAGCTGACAACACTCTTTGGTGAGTGTTGACCTCTTCCTCCCTCTGTTTAAAAGTGTTAAATCTTTTCCTCTCCATTTTAATACCTGAACACTTTGTTATGGAGAAGCTGTGAGATACTCTAAAGAAGTTCTAAATACCAGTGTGCTGAGATATATATAGATACATATATAGAGTGAGGCCTGGGTTTGTAGCTGTCGGTCTCTGTCATGGATGTAGCCAAGTAATCTGTATATGAAAAATGCTTGCAGACATTGCATAATTGTTTCTTGTTCAATTACGAAATTTAGATGCATATACTTCTCCTCAAGCCATACGAAGTTTATTAGTTGGAAAAATTAATTTGCAATGTTTTGTTTACGTCATTTTTGGATTATATCTACTGTGTCTTTCGGCATATTTGGATTATATTTACTGTGTTTATGTCTTTCGGCATTTCCAACTAGCAGCAAACATTGGACTTGGATAGGTTTTGCTCTGCCATACTCTTAAGTGCATGTCATGATTAAGCATTTATGCAGCACAATTATTTTTCTTAGCTTATTGTTGTACATGTATTATGTATCACATCCAAATCCAATGTTAGACATAGACATATCATATCATATCACATGTATTGTTCACAGTTGTCAAAGCCTTTGCAGTAGATATCTGTCGAATAATTAAGCTTCATGAAGTAGTTAGTTGCATGTACTGTGCAGGAATTGACAAGAATGCAACAAAAGAAAAGATAACTCCTTTTAAGCCAAAAAAGAAGAGGAAAATGTGCGGTCTTCTGTTTTAATTTCCCTCAAAAGCAGAGGGTACTAGTTTTCAGTTGAGTTCGGATATACGTGCATAAGCTCACACATGTATCCATGATTTCTAATATTTTTTAGGAAAAATAATTTATTAATGAAAAGACATACGATATTAGAAATCATATTTTTTAGGAAAAAATATTTAATAATGAAAAGACATACGATATTTATGTATATGGTCGAAATTGCATAAACATATATTGTTGAGACATTCTTTCTTAGATAGACAATTAAGCGACTTCGAAGAGTTATCGGTAATTTTTATTAATTTTTTTTAAAAAAAATAAGTCACTAGAAAAAGTTACCTTAAACTTATTTCTGATTTTAAGTCAGTTTTAGACTTATTTCTAATTTTAAACTGACTATTGATTTATTACACAAACAGACATTTTTCAGTTTAAAATCGAAAATGACTTAAAATCTATGGTTAGCTACCCAAATGTTAGAACTCCCGTAAATAACAATAACATAAATACAATAATTTACAATCAACACATGCTTCACATTGATTACAAGCTTATAACTCAATGTCATTTATAATCCAAATCTGATAAATCGGAAAATAAAAAAAGAATAAAATAAATAATTTAATAACGATTATGAATTATGAAAAATGAATTAAACTAGACTAATTAAGTTTCTTTTCCTGACCATATGAAAAAAACCTAATTTTCTACCGCCTTGTTTCATCTCTTTTATAGTTACAAAACTCTATTTTTCAGTTTAATTTTTCCGCAAAATCTCTCCGTTTTCAGACAAATTAATTACAAAATTGCAATATCTGGTTTATTATCTTTCGATTGATAGCATTTTTCATCATTTAGATACTTAATTAATTGTTGAATCAAAATAACAAGTGATTAACTAGATCTAATGAATTAAATAATGAAGAAAGGTTTCATAGCCTACAAATTTGAAAATACACACTAATAAATATATCAACATATATGTATACAGAGATGAAGATATATTTGAAGAGATGAGTCTATATGATCAGTTTTATATATATAGAGGACGGACAGAATACAATGACAATTAAGCAGTTATGTGTACGCAACGGATAGGCGGAGAAAATAATAAAACTTTGACAGTTGTGTATGTACAAGGGTTGTAATGTCTTCGTCAAGATTCAAATATAAGATAGAACTAAAAATTTACTTATTATTGCATTATAATCTCATATCACGATAAGCAATCATTTCAATGATTTTTATATTTCAGATGAGATTGTAATGATTAAGTATCGGTCTTTCTAATGTGTATCAAAAGGTACATAATAAGCACCAACTCTTGAAAATGACTTATTTTTATTTGTGGATTTGATGTGAATGTAGGAGGTTCATTAACATTTATTATTCATCCACTAATCAAAATTTACCATTTTCATGAAAGTTTAGTGACTATTCTGTGCCTTTGGGCACACCATAAAAAATCTCATTAAATATATGTAGTTTTATGATGAATACATAAGAATTTAACACAAATTACAGATCCTTTCACCAATACTTTTTCCGTTGTTGCCGAAATTCATCATCTTCAATAATTCATGGAGCATTTCTTCACTATTTATTTCATTTAGATTAAAAACAAGTGATTAACAAGATCTAATGAAATGAATAATGAAGAAAATGCTCCATAGATTATCAAGTTGAAAATTAATACCCACTATATAGTTGAAAGATACAAGATATGTTATACAATATATGTATAGAGAGAGATGAAGATGTATGTGAAGAGATGAGTTTATATGAGTTTTATATATATAGCGGATGGACGGAGAAAACAATGACAATTGAACAGTTATGATATGTAACGGATGGACGGAGAAAATAATAAACCTTCAAACAGTTATATGTGTAACAGATGTGAATAAAATAATAAAAATTTAAAGATTTCACGTATACACCGGACATACATAAAAATAATAATGATTGATCTAATCTTAACTGGTTCAATCTCAAATATAATATCAATTGTATTTTAAATATAATATATTTAATTCAAGACAAAAAACAAAGATTTTGCTAAAACTAATCTATCGTATTAAATAAAATAAATATGATTGGTGATTAGACCTAATATTTTAAACAAAAGGTAAATCAATATTTGTTAGGAACCGGATATAAATATTTCTTGATATATGTAACTATTAAATAATATATTTGTTGATGATACATTATACACGTGTATCCGGTCACATAAAATCACTGGTAAATACTACTCCTTCTGTTCCATTTAATTGTATACGTTTTTTTCAATTGCTTGACACGCATTTCAATGCTCTTATAAAATATAGTTCCGCAACTTATTTTTGAGATTTTTTTTCTGAATAAAAATATAACATCCAAACTTTAATTCAGAAAAAGAAAATTTTAAAAATAAATTACACAACCACACTTTACAACCGCGTCCCCGTCCCCGTCCGCCAATGTATACTGCTCAGGGAGACGGAAGGAGTATATTTTACATGCATCTCATCATGAATTATACTCATTTTTAGTTTTCAATCATTGATTATTTTTACCTCTGTCATTGTACACTTATAACCACTAAAGTAGTACTATTATTTCATGGGTATTTATGAAATATACTACTTTTTAGCAAATTAATTGCAGTAATACGGTAATCCCTAAAACATTGCAAATCTACCGTTTTCTTCAAACATCACTCAAAACTTTGCGTAGATACGATTTACATCGTTCCTTCTCACTCCCGTCCCCTCTTTCCTTCTTTCTTTTCGCTTTGTCTTTCACAATCATGTCTCTCGCACTCTCCACCTCTCTCTCATCTCTTCATTTATATCATGTCCGTTTTAAAGTTAATTTTATCTCGCATGCTTTCTCTCCCTCTCTTCACTTTCCGACGTTAAGCTCGCCGGAGTTAGACGACCAAAGACGGCGCAGGGCAGGAAGAGTAATTGTTGGTAGGAATGGCTCGAAAGAGGTGAGGGTGGTGTTGTGATATTTGGGGGGTGGGCAGACGGTGTGATTGATTGTGTTGGGTTTGAGCAGATGAAAGCAAATTAGAGGTGGGGTTGTGGGCTGGTGATGGTGGTGAGCTGTGTAGGTGTTTAAGATTTGAGTATGGTTGATTTTGTGGTTGATTTAGTAGTTGTTTTTGTGTTATTGCTATTGGCCCCGCAAGGGAAATCATTTTTAACATTTTGCAACTAGTTGCAACTTATTATGCAACTAAATATAATTTTTAATTTTTTTTTCAAAGTTGCATTTGTGATTGCATATATGGTTGCTAACAATTGAAGATATGGTTGCATATGCAACCTCCGTATTTTTGCAAATATTTTTTGAAATATAGTAATTTTGCAATTTCTTTCAAAAAATGACAGTATTTTTGCAAAAATTCATTTAGACTTGGATATTTATGAAAAAAAAACCCATTTTTCATTTCCTTTCAACACATGAACTGCTCAAATTCTATTATTTTCTGGCCCCATCCATTACATACCCATAATCGTTTAATTGTCATTATTTTATTGTCCATCCTCTCTCTATATATAACCTTATAGACCTATTTATTCAAATATATCTCTTGTGATTTTCACTAAATGAAATAAATAGTGAAGAGATGCTTCATAAATCATCGAAGATGATGAATTTTTACAACAAAGAAATATTAACGGAATGATCCTTAATTTGTGTTAAATTCTTACTCCCTCTGTCCCATTTAATTCTATACGTTTCTTTTTCACTGCTCGACACGCACTTCAATGCTCTTATAAAACATAGTTCCATAACTTATTTTTAAAATTTTCTTATTCTGAATAAATATATAACATTCAAACTTTTATACAGAAAAGAAAAATCTTAAAAATAAGTTATAGAACTATATTTTAAGGGAGCATTAAAGTCCGTGCCGCGTCCCCGTCCCTCAATGTATATAACTCAGGGGGACGGAGGGAGTATATATTAATCGTAAGGCAATTTATATTTAATTTTTACGATCTCATATGGAATATAAAAATTATTGATGTTCCTGTTTTTAGACTCAATAACAAGAATTATCTCAAAAAAGTTATTACTCTTGCAAAAAAAGGGAATTAGCCGGTTTATGGGAGATATTCTAAATTAATCCCTCGAGAAATAATTAAAGTCGAATTGAGTTGTAAATCTCCAATTTGCAGTTTCAGTAGATTCCTAGTCAACAATGTCCGAATTAAAAAATTGTTCAGATCTTCCTATGAGTCATGAAGATTCCAATTAAGTTCTAGAACAGCTGCCACGTCCGTTATATATCCAGTTGGCGCACACGTGGATGTCATTGCCAGCGCATCTTTCCTATTTAAAAATCTTCATTTATATCTACCTAAAATTTACTGTAAAATAATCTTATTTTATTCGATTGAAATTTCATGACTCATTGCATGATGATGCTGATGTTCGAATTCGTATAATTATGTTTTATATATGTCAAAAGATTTTATAAAAGAAAATTATAATTTAAATTTTGACAGGATTAAAAATAAAATCTATTTTTAACAATTGTATAACCTATACAATTTTTCATCTTCTTAAATTTATTTATTTTAAAACACATATAAAATATCATATCACATGTATTGCTCACAGTTGTCAGAGCCTTTGCAGTAGATATCTGTCGAATAATTAAGCTTCATGAAGTAGTTAGTTGCATGCACTGTGAAGGAATTGACAAGAATGCAACAAAAGAAAAAATAACTCCTTTTTAGCCAAAAACGAAAAAAGGAAAATGTGCGGTCTTCTGTTTTAATTTCCCTCAAAAGCAGGAGGGTACTAGTTTTCGGTTATGTGTACAGGACGGACAGAATACAATAACAATTAAGCAGTTATGTGTACGCAATGGATCGGCGGAGAAAATAACAATTATGTATGTATAAGGGTAGTAATGTCTTCGTCAAGATTCAGATATAAGATAGAACTAAAAATTTATTTATTACTGCCTTATAATCTCGTATCACGATAAGCAATCATTTCAATGATTTTTATATTTCAGATGAGATCGTAATGATTAAATATCGGTCTTTCTAATGTGTATCAAAAGGTACATAATAAGCACCAACTCTTGAAAATGACTAATTTTTATTTGTGGATTTGATGTGAATACAGGGGGTTCACTAACATTTATTATTTATCCACTAATCAAAATTTACCATTTTTACGAAAGTTTAGTGACTATTCTGTGCCTTTGAGCACATCATAGAAAATTTCATTAAATATATGTAGTTTTATGATGAATACATAAGAATTTAACACAAATTACAGATCCTTTCACCAATACTTTTTCCGTTGTTGCGGAAATTCATCATCTTCAACAATTCATGGAGCATTTCTTCACTATTTATTTCATTTAGATTAAAAACAAGTGATTAGCAAGATCTAATGAATTGAATAATGAAGAAAATGCTCCATAGATTATCAAGTTGAAAATTAATACACGCTATATACTTGAAAGATACAAAATATGTTATACAATATATGTATAGAGAGATGAAGATGTATTTGAAGATGGGTTTATATGAGTTTTATATATATAGAGGATGGACGGAGAAAACAATGACAATTGAACAGTTATGATATGTAACGGATGGACGGAGAAAATAATAAAACTTCAAACAGTTATGTGTGTAACGGATGTGAATAAAATAATAAAAATTTAAAGATTTGACGTATACACCGGACATACATAAAAATAATGATGATTGATCTAATCCTAACTTGTTCAATCTCAAATATAATATCAATGTATTTTAAATATAATATATTTAATTCAAGACAAAAAACAAAGATTTTGCTAGAACTAATCTATCATATTAAATAAAATAAATATGATTGGTGATTAGACCTAATATTTTAAACAAAAGGTAAATCAATATGTTAGGAAACGGAGATAAATATTTCTTGATATATGTAAGTATTAAATAATATACTTGTTGATGATACATTATACACGTGTATCCGGTCACATAAAATCACTGGTAAATACTACTCCCTCTGTCTCATTTAATTGTATACGTTTTTTTTCAACTGCTCGACACGCATTTTAATACTCTTATAAAATATAGTTTCGTAACTTATTTTTGAGATTTTTTTTTCTGAATAAAAATATAACATCCAAACTTTAATTCAAAAAAGAAAAATTTTAAAATAAATTATACAAATACACTTTATAAGAATATTAAAATCCGTACCGCGTCCCCGTCCCCCAATGTATACTACTCACGGGGACGGAGGAGGGAGTATATTTTACATACATCTCATCAAGAATTATACTCACTTTTAGTTTTCAATCATTGATTATTTTAACCTCTGTCATTGTACACTTATAACCACTAAAGTAGTACTCCCTCCGTCCCCTCAATTCTTTACATTGGAGGGGGACACGAAAACCAAGACAATGTATAAAAAATGAGTAAAGTTAGATGAAAAATAGATTTGAGATAGTGAGGGAAAGTAGTGGGTGTAATAGTAGTTTTTATTGTTAAATATGAGATAGTAGGGGAAGATAGTGGATGTAATAATGAGAAAAACTTACTATTTATAGTAATGTAAATAAATGAGAGGGACATCCCAAAATAGTAACGGTAAAGAAATGAGATGGACATAGGGATTACTATTTTCTCATTTCCTTTCAACACATGAACGGATCGATTCTAGAGGGAGTACTATTTTCTCATTTCCTTTCAACACATGAACGGATCGAATTCTATTATTTTCTGGACCCATCCATTACATACCCATAATCGTTTAATTGTCATTATTTTATTGTCCATTCTCTCTCTATATATAACCTTATAGACCTATTTATTCAAATATATCTCTTGTGATTTTCACTAAATGAAATAAATAGTGAAGAGATGCTTCATAAATCATCGAAGATGATGAATTTTTACAACAAAAAATATTAATGGAACGATCCTTAGTTTGTGTTAAATTCTTATATATTAATCGTAAGGCAATTTATATTTAATTTTTACGATCTCATATGGAATATAAAAATTGTTGATGTTCCTGTTTTTAGATTCAATAAGAAGAATTATCTCAAAAAAGTTATTACTCTTGCAAAAAAAGGGAATTAGCCGGCTGATAGGAGATATTCTAAATTAATCCCTTCGAGCAACAAGTAAAGTCGAATTGAGTTGTAAATTTACATTTTGCTGTTTCAGTTGATTCCTGGTCAACAATGTCCGAATTAAAAAATTGTTCAGATGTTCCTATGAGTCATGACGATTCCCATTAAGTTCTAGAACAGCTGTCACGTCCGTTATATATCCAGTTGGCGCACCCCACGTGGACATCATTGCCAGTGCATCTTTCCTATTTAAAAATCCCCATTTATATCTACCTAAAATTACTGTAAACTAGTCTTATTTTATTCGATTCAAATCTCATGAATCATTGCATGATGATGCTGATGTTCGAATTCCTGTAATTCTGTTATATATATGTCAAAAGTATTTGTACAAGAAAATTATAATTTAAATTTTGACAGGATTAGTAAAATATATTTTTAACAATTGTATAACCTATACAATTTTTCATCATCTTAAATTTATTTATTCTAAAACACAAAAAAAATTGAGACATACTTATTAAAAATTATCATATATTCGAGACATTGAGAAGCACTTGCTTCTCAAGCCAAGATCCCAAGATCCCGGTTAGAGTGACCGTGACAGTAAGAATTTATCATATAAAAATAATCTTGATACATATAAAGCACAGTCAGGTTTGTAAGAATTTGTAAGGAAAATGCTTGGTGCACATAATTGTGTACAAAAATATGTACATAATGACATGTGGCGGATTTCAATTGGATGGCCCCCTTGCATTTACACCAACCATCCCAATTAAAACCCACCACATCACTTGCCACATCATTATGTACAAATTTTCTGTACACAATTATGTGCACATAGCAGTACTCAATTTGTAAAGTTGTGTCGTTCATACGGATGAGCTCAGTCACGGTTTGTAAATCAAGATTAGCTGTCAGTGTTTTTTCTCCCAGGCATAGTCGAGTTTCATGTTAGACCATCTTTTTGCTAAACCATAACTATTGCTGATTGTTAGATCCCGAGAATGTAAATACTGTTATCTCTTTAATTATGTGCCTTCTACAATATATATGCGATGTTTCTAGAATATTTAAACATGGTTACAGTATCAGAATCGACGGCTTGTATGAAATTTTTCAAGTTATGTCTAAATTTGTGACACAAAACTTACATTAGACATGAACAGGAACACCATCAACTTAAATGGTCTGCGTCAAAATTAGTATTAGAAGACTAAGGTGATTTTTAAGCCACACACATGTAAGAAATCCCCTGAACTGATGGAGCCTCTGTCCAAATTATTCTATATCTTTTGAAATACGTCTGGTCAGATTTTGACCAAGAACAGAAGAAGAAATCTTTGATGGTGCCATAGAAGAGTAAATAATAAAAATTCTAACATTTATAGCGGATGTGGATAAAATAATAACAAGTGTACAACGGACATACGTAGAAATAATGAATGATTGGATATCTAATTCTAAATTGTTCAATCTCAAATATATTATTAGGGAACTTCCAAGATCTTAACATCGATGGTGGTGGTAGAAAGATTTAGAAGGGACGGAAAAGAAGGGTGCTAATTGGGAGATAATTGTGCTATAATATTGACTCATTTATGTATTTGTTTTAATTTTTTTTCAAATTCACTGGTATTCTTTTTATTTGAATCTGTCTTATTTTCAAGATATTTGAAAGAGATTTTAAGAAATTTTTTCAAATTCACTCGTATTTTATGGATAAATATTGATAGAAGGAAATAAGGAAGATATTAGTTTATAGTTTATTTTGTAAACGATGTAATTTTGTAGGGCACTCTTTTCCCCCTCGAGTTTTTAACGAGGCCTTTTTTTATGCGTTATCTCTTCTGACTTAAAAGACTATGTTATCTAAGCTTCCGGAGTATTTACATCCTTTCGGTTATATGATATACATTCTTGAATGAAGAAAATTCTGTTCATCCGGATTGTAACTTATCTTGGTTTAATATAATCGTTTTATGACAAAAATATATATATATTATCAGTTGTATTTTGAATATAGTAAATTTAATTCAAGATAACAAACAAAGATTTTTGCTATAAAAAATCTATCGCATTAAATTAAATAAATATGACAGGTGATTCATATACTCCAACGGCGTTGGCTATAATCGTTGGCTAAATTGGACCTGTAAGACATTATGTAAAATTTGCTGAACGTGTAACACATTTTGTTTCAATGGTACTGGCTATATTGGTTGGCTATAATTTAAAAATAGTATGTTATTAATATTTTAAATTGTTAAAATAGAATATATCAGTTCAATATGGTAATAAATGATGTACAATCTTCCTACAGATTTTCTTACAGACCTGTAGAGGTTCGACAAATTTAGCCATCCATAGGAGGTTGGCTAAATTTATAGATAACAGCTGAGCATGGTTGGAGTTGAGTTTTTGGAGCTGTTGGCTAAATTTTTTTATTTTAAGTATGCCAACTCACCTTTTAGCCAAGGGTTTTAGATGGTTGGAGATGCTCTAATGATACATTCACATATGTATCTCGCTAAAGTCACTGAGATAAACATTGTGGAGGGTATTCGATTGAGATTTTAATTGATTATTTTTATGCTATGAATTTTAATGGATTGTATGTTATTTTGATTTTGTGCGGATTCTTGATAAAATATCGCATAGTTGATAAAGATTCTTTAGGATTTAAGTATAATATTTCAAAATCTCATTGATTTTGGTGCGATTTCAAAAAACTTAAAATACACCGAGAAATCCCACAAAATCCATCATTTATGAAATTCAAAAAAATCCATCAGCATTTGAATACCATCAAATTTTAATGGATTTTAAACAATCTCAATTGAATACCACTTTTAAGCATAATTTAAAATCCTGATTGAATACCCTCAGATTTTAATGAATTTTAAACAATCCCAATCGAATACTCTTAGATTTCATGAATAAAAAAAGTCTTTTAAAATCCCAATTGAATACATCCCTTATATTTATTAATTAGATATTCAATCATTAATTATATTTATGTTTGTCCTTTGTACAGTTGTAATCATTAATTAATTTATTCATTTTTCATATCCGTTACAGATATGTAACTATTGAATTCTTATTATTTTCTTCGCCCAACCGTTACATACTCATAACTGTTTAATTGTCATTGTTTTCTCCGTCCATCCTCTCTCTATATATATAATCATATACACTCATCTCTTCAAAAATATCTTAAGTTCTCTATACATATATCTTTTGCAATATATTTTATATCTTTAGTGTTTATTTTCAAGTTGGTAATCCATGGAGCATTTTCTTCATTATTTAATTCATTAGATCTGGTTAATCACTTGTAATTTTCACTAAATGAAAATAAATAGTGAAGAAATGCTCCATACATTATCAAAGATGAAGAAATTTCGCAACGAAAAGCGTATTATTGAAAGGATCTGTAATTTGTGTTAAATTCTTATGTATTCATCGTAACACAACTTATATCTTATTGTTATGATCTCATTAAGAATATAAAAATCACTAAAATAATTGCTTATCGTGATACGAGATTATACGACATAAATTAGTAGATTTGTAGTTATAATTGATCGAAGAGATCACTATTTCAACAAGTTGAAATAATAATAGCATAACATTTCGAAAATATAATCAATTATTATAGTCAATTTTCTTTGAGTATATGTGTATATAGCCAATAGGGTTGTAGATGTTCTACGATGATGTATTTTAGTGAAGTTGGTTATAATAATTAGTTACTTTTTAAATATAGTATGTCAACATTATCAGAAGATATTAAAAATACTATGTCATTTCAATATTGTGATTGGTGATATGAAATTTTTGTGCATGGATGCAACTATGTTCATCATATATTTAGTAATAATATGATGGATATTGAAATTAAGAGTAACCTCAAAAGGTTGCCAGCATTTGTGTAGTATGACATTTTTAATTTACAATTTATTAAATTATATAGTTATCAAGAAGATACTTTACAAAATGCATATCATGGTTCGATATGTATAACTTCATGAGTGTAGGACATTATATTAATTCTTGTAATTTTTTGTTATTAGAGTGTATATACTCTCTCCGTCCTTCCCATTTCTTATCTAATGGGTTGGACAAGAAAGTTAAGATATATATATATATATATATATATATATATATATATATATATATATAAAAGAGTGGAAAAGGAAACAAAAACGGGAGAAGTGGTGAGACCTATTGATTTTTAATGTTTAAAAAGAAGATAGTGAAGTAAAAGTAGTGTGAAAAGAATGAAAGATGGAGAAATAGTGGGAACCATTGACTATTTTTCATAAGTTTTTAAATGCCAAAAATTGGATTAAACTTCTCAAAAAGGAAAAGGTAAAGAAATGGTTGAACATAGGGAGTATTAAAAAAGCGGATTTTCTGGCACATATTAACAATCACTTTTTAGCTAGATGGTAGATTTTTATTAATTCTCATCCCATTAATAATGATGGTCCCAGTGCATACACAAAAAATTACACCAATCAAAAACCACCACCTAATAAAAAAAAAGGTTAATTATCAAGTTGGTCACTGAAGTGGGCTTAATGTATCAAGTTGGTCACTGAACTCAAAACGGTATCAAGATGGTCACTGAAGTGGCCATAAATATCAAACAAGTACCTTGAAATATAAGTTCAAGCAGTAAAAATATTATTTATAAAGTTTTACACATTATTTTTAAATTATACCAAAACCAAGTAAAAGGTTACGACTTCTAATATTTATGATAATATATTTTGATTTTATCAAGTTTATTTATTATTTATTTTTAATTAAAACAAATAAATAACTATATAATAAAATATAAATAATAAATAAACTTGATAAAATATAAATATATTATTTTAAATAATAGAAGGCATAACCTTTTAGTTGGCTGTGCTAACATTTAAAAATAATGTGTAAAACTTTATAAATAATATTTTTACTACTTGAACTCATATTTCAAAGTACTTACTTGATAATTATGGCCACTTCAGTGACTATCTTGATACCGTTTTGAATTCAGTGACCAACTTGATACATTAAGCCCACTTCAGTGACCAACTTGATAATTAACCCATAAAAAAAATTGTTAGACAGTGATACAGATAAAATAGCAAGCAAATAAATTAATATCGCCTCGTCCCTCTTTTCTTGTTCCTTTAAAATTAACTTTTATTTTATTATAGTAATAAATAAAGTAGTACATGCCATCAAAATTTTAAATTATCTTCTAAAAAAATTAACATATCTCTCTTTAGAATTAGCAGGCTGATAAGAGATTTTCTATTTTTGTTTTTTATGTAAGTTAAAGATTTTCTAAATTAATCCCTTGAGAGATAAGTAGAGACGAATTGAGTTGTGGATTTCCATTTTGCAGTTTCAGTTGATTCCTAGTCAACAACAATGTCCGAATTAAAAAATTGTTCAGATCTTCCCATGAGTCACCACGATTCCCATTAAGTTCTCGAGCAGCTGCCACGTCGGTTATATATCCAGTTGGCGCGCCCCACGTGGGCATCATTGCCAGTGCATCTTTTCTACTCCCTCCGTTTCAATTTACATGTCCATTTTCAAGAAAATTTTTTGTTTCAAATTACTTGTCCACTTCAACTTTCAATGCAAAATCATATTTCCTAAGTCAATTCTCCTCCACATATCTCTTATTTATATTTCCTAGATCAATCTCACACCACATATTATGCTCATTTAATGCAATTAATTTGTGAACAACTACTTTTCTTAAACTGTGTGATTTTTTAAAAGTGGACATCTAATTTGAAACGGAGGGAGTATTAAAAATCCTCATTTATATCCACCTAAAGCTTACAGTAATACTCTTATTTTATTCGATTCAAATCTCATGACTCATTGCGTGATGAACTGATGATGCTGATGTTCGAATTCCTGTAATTCTGTTTTTTTATATATCAATTGCTATAGTTTAAACAGAATTAAAGTAAAATCTCTCTAAAAAAAAAAAATTAAAGTAAAATCTATTGTTAACAATTGTATAATCTGTACAATTTTTCATCTCTTAAATTTATTTATTTTAAAACACATGTATAGGGCCTGGTTGGTAACGAGCTTCTGGTAGCACCTCAACTTTGCTTCTTGTTACTCGTTGTTTGGCAAAAGATTGTTTTGGATTTTGAAGTGAGAAATGCATTTTTTAGTGATTAGTAATTTATTATAGAAGTTTAAATTTTTATTGTGCAATAAATTTAATTTATTAATAAATAATTCAATTTTACTAATTTGAATTTTATTTCAATTAATAAATTTAAATTACCAAATACTCAATTCACTTATAAATAATATTATACAAACTGAAACAACCCGGGTCAAATCCCGAGTCTTTTTCTGAAAATCGGGTCAAGTCCCGAATTCCGAATCCGAAAATAAGCCTAAATATACGGGCCCAATTGCAACAACTTGGGTAATCCACAAGCCCACCACAGGCCCCCAAAAGATCATGATTTGTTAGAGCACTGAACTAAAGTCTCCTCGATGTGGGACTGGGATGTTACAAACTCCCCCACTCTTGTCAGGCCGAAACGGATAGCCCACAGGCCTAGGTTCGTAGATCGAACCTCTCTAGCCATTGTGGGATAATACCGGCTGTCTTCGTGTCCCCGCTTCTGGATCTCTGCCCATTGCGGGATAATACCACCAGCCTTCGTGGGAATCCGAAAATAAGCCTAAATATATTGGCTCAATCGCAACAGCTTGGGTAATCCACAAGCCCACTACAGACCCCCAAAAGATTATGATTTGTTGGTGCAATTGGTAGTAGTACTTATGCTTATAAACTGAACCAAAGTCTCCACAAGACTCGGTGTGAGACTGGGGTGTTACACAAACACTTTTAATAATTTGTAACTCAAATCACTTTTCACTTATAATCTTCTTTATTTTAATAAATAATAAAAACTTTTTTTTTTTTTAAATTTGGTCAAACGGTCTCGATGATTTCATCCAGACACACTTATTAAAAATACAGTAATATATATTCAGACATTGAGAAGCAGATAAGACTTGCTTTTCGAGCCAAGATCATCCAGAGTACTAACTGCCGTTTTTATTATTTATACCAAAAAGCTGAGAGCTACTGGATTTGTTGGAAAGACAGGCTAGTCAGCTGCTAACTTTTTCTTTAGAACATTGCGCAACTTTTCTTTACTTAATTAACAAAAATTCAGCCTTTTTTATTTGCTGATATCATGATTGGTTAATAATCAGAATATAATCAACAATAAATTGATAAAATATTTTTTAAAAACAAATCGGAAATCTTTAAAACACCTACTAATACAAATGTCCATTTCTACAACAAACAAGATGATCCTTAACATTAACATCCTTTATACATTATAAACCTTTTTTTTCGATATTTCTTCAAATCCTATTCAGCCACTCTCAGGGAATCTAAAATCGAGTGTGTGGTACCAGTATTACTAAAATTTGTTGTGAAGGCGGCCATGGGGTAGCTAGGCAGAAAACTCCAGGTTGTTGAAGTAGTTGACTTGGATTTTTCTGAAGATTTTTGCGCCTACCAACAACGGAAAAAATCAAGATAACAGTCAAAACGTGTTCAATCACACTAAATATTTTTTAGTTGAATCCTACTCACGGTTCATACATACATAAAAAGCATACGGCCATTTAAATATCACAAAGAAAACCACATACTCCACACTTAGCCTATAAAATCAATACTCAACATCTTCACTTCACCAAACCAACCATGAATTCCCTTGTAAAAAACACCACATTGCGCTTCAGCCGCAGAAGGGCTGACCTGCAGGCCTCATACGAGCCTCTTGATCAGAGTTTTGCAGAAGATGATTACCGCCAGAATTTAACCACTTCGCGGCGAAAGGTGACAAGTGTGGATAATGAAACCAAGGGTTTGAGTTATAAGCGTGACAGAGCGAAGAAAAGGCTGATTTACCTTCAGAGTTACAATTTAGGATCAGGTGAAATGTCTTCAAGAAAAATGCTCAAGTCGCGGAAACTTAACAGGGCTGCTGTTAGAGTGAAATCAGTGGCTGTATCAGTTGTGTCGTTTATAAGGACGAGCTCAGTCACGGTTTGCAAATCAAGATTAGCTGTCAGTGTTTTTTCTCCCAGGCCTAGTCGAGTTTCATGTTGACCATCTTTTTCTCTAAGATCTTTCGGATTCAGATACAAAATTATTTGTGCTGCTACTGAACTATAACTAGAGCCCGAGAATGTAAATATGTTATCTCTTTAATTATGTGCCTTATATAATTTGCGATGTTTCCAGGATATTTAAACATGGTTACAGTGTCAGAAATTATTTCAAGTTATGTCTAAAATTGTGACACAAAACTTAAATAGGATATGAACAATATCAACTTAAATGGTCTGCGCCAAAATTAGTATATGAACACTAAGGTGATTTTTAAGCCACACACATGTAAGAAATCCCCTGAACTAATGGAGCCTATGTCTAATTTTTTCTATATCTTTGTGGAATACACCTCTGGTCAGATTTTGGCCAAGAACAGAAGAAGAAATCTTTCTTCTTTTTCAATTGCTTCTTCCTGTTTCGTGCCCTTGATGGTGCCATAGGCCTTGCAAAGGGTCCTCCGTCTCTTTGCAAGTAATTTATGGTTCCTGATCCCCATCCGACAATCAATAGACCTCCACCTGCATATACAACGATGCATTCTAACGAGAGCGCCAGAATACCTCTTTACCAGAATCCCTATGGCCGTCCTAGAAAGTCCGGAAATTCCTGCCTCAGGTGCATTTGCTGTTGTTACTGTTTCCTATTCATCCTGATAATAATCCTCGCGGGACTTGCTTTATACTTTTACACAATCCTGAAGCCCCAGGTCCCTTCTTACAAGGTGAAATCCGTACATGTAAAAAGCTTTGAACCTCTTCCAGACATGAGGCTGAAATCAGAATTCGTCGTAAATGTAGAGGCCAATAATCCCAACGCTCACATCAGTCTAATCTACGGAAAAGAGAGCAATGTAACACTCTGGTACAGAGACCAGGAACTTAGCCAAGGGAAGCTACCAAGTTTTCGACAAGGCACCAATAACATAAGTATCATGCACGTCGATATGAATGGAAAGAGTAAACTAGATTCAGGCATTCAAGAGACACTCAAACAGGATCAGAAAAACAGAATGGTGCCGATGGTTGTGCAGGTGCAGGCACCTATAACTATTGTGGTGGGGGAATACAAATTGAGGGAGTTTGTGGTATATGTAAACTGTTCTTTGACACTTGATAGCTTGTCAGCGGACAAGAATCCCGAGATCATAACAAGCACATATACAATACATGCTACATTGTAATCTGCTGCTCAAAGACAGAAACATACAACCTCGTCTTTATGAATTGAGTAATGCTACGTCCCTCAAATTTTGTCCCAAATCGGCTGATCTTAATTGGGTGATTTATTTGTATAAGGGGTTCCAATCAAAAATCAACAATTTGGAAGAAAAAAACTTGGGACAATTTTGGGTACCTATTTTCGTTATAAATTTCTTCTCTGTTTCTTGGCTGATGATGAATGATACCAGCATTACGCGCTTGATAAATTTCGTTACAGTAACTTCATGTTCTTCCAGTTTCCATCTTAAATTTACTTAATTATCTATTCACTTGATCCATTCATTAACCATTACCAATATTTCAGAATACTAACCATGTTTGGTAGCTGATTTATGTAGTTATCACTAATCAGTTATTTAGGCGTTCGGTTAAAGCATAGATTAGGTAAAGCTACAACACGTATTTCAGGATATCAACGCTTCAGTCATTTTCTGGGCAGAAATATTGTCTCCTTTTCACACAGAAATTGAAAATTGTTAGGTTCGCTCAAGACCCCAGCATTAATTTTTGACAGGTGAAATGAGAAAGCTAGATGAGTTTTCCAATCGCACAATGCATACATATCCGTAAATATATAATAAGTTTAATTTATTATTATATTTACTAACCAATTACAAGCCTTGTTCCAGAAAAATTTATGAGAAGTCTTGTCTATGGTAGTTCACAAGATATGTTGATTTACGGTATATATTTTGATATTTAATTTTATTACGAAGATAAAATTATATTACAATGATATGTGTTCTTTTATTAAATATATAAGAATAATTTGTATTTATTTATTAAATATATTTTAAAATAATTAATAAATGTATTTGGTTAATATTTAAATATTTTGACAATAATAAGACGATCCATTACAACATGTTGTAAATTTAGGGGACAAACAAATATAAATACTTACCTGTCAAACTTTTAATATTTTTATTTCAATATTATAGATATGAATGTCTGAAAACTAAGATTAATCAATAATCGATAGTTAATTTATAATTTGTGCTATGATTTATAATATTTGTTATTTTATCATATGTATATTTTAATATTTAATTCTATTGTAAAGATAAAATTATATTAGAATAATATGTATTTTTTAATTAAAATAGAATTTTAAATTATTAATAAATATATTTGGGTTGATATATTCTTGTTAGGTGTGTTAAATAAATTTTTTTGTATAACATGTTATGTGAGTTCATGATAGTTAAGATCGTAACAAAAATGACTAAAAATTAGAAGGATGAGAATATTGTTTCGATGAGGCTGTTTAAATATATTTTTTTATAATAAATAATTTATTAGAAAATGTTATTAATTAATGAACTCAAGAGGATCCAAATCCTGACATGCCAAAATTTTAGTATTTTGATTTTATATTAAAAACAAATAAATAATAGAATTTTATTTTTGACAAAAATAAAAAACGGGTTTTAAGTTGAGAAAAGGAAAGATGAAATAAGCGTAAAATTAATAAAGAGGAAGTGTAGTATAGTGGACTAGTGGCAAGTGGGCAGTTTGTGCAAGGCAACCGTTTGGCGCCACTTTCTTCATTTTCTCAACCCACTCCTCCTACTATGCAACATTTTCATCACTTTTCAACATAAATATTAAATTTATACTTATATTTATATTTATATACATATAATCCATGAGCTAAAGCATTCAGACAACAACCTTTGCAACTTGAGAAAATGTTGGACGTTATTTTTGGATGGGGAAAGGCATCTAAGTGGTAATTTACTTCTTCTTTGCATGTTGTTACATGCAGCTAAAGCTTCTGAGCTTGGTTTAATTGTCTGAATGTTTTACAGTAAGAAATTGCTGAGAAGGGTCCAGTGCCGCCTTAAGCTTCTCAAGAACAAGAGAAGTTCGATTCTGAGGTATTCACGCGATGATGTTGCTCTGCTTCTCAAGTTTGGCTATGATCAGAATGCCTTCAATCGGGTGCGTCTATGCACTAATATGTTGATTTGGTTTGTTTTAATATTCAGTACGCGAAATTTACTATTGGTGTAAGAGTAATTTGAATATTTTGCATGTGTTATTAAAGGTAGAGCATATCATCAAGGATGAAAGAATGTTTGCTGTGTATGATCTGTTGGAAGCTTTCTGTGAATTTATTGTAATTAATCTTCCCTATATCCGAAAGCACAGGTATTCAACGTCTCATCATTCCCTTGATCTTTTTGTTTTTTTAATGTTTTCTTGAGCTTCTTTAATTTTGTTATCATTTGTGCTTTAGGGACTGTCCTAATGACATCAATGAGGCAGTGTCAACTCTTGTATTCGCATCTGCAAGATGTGGGGATCTGCCTGAGCTTTGCAAGCTCCGAAGTCTCTTTGCCAAACGTTATGGTCAGAAGATGACAAAGATTGCTCTTGAGTTACTTCCCGGAAATCTTGTGAACCAAACAGTAGGTGGCTCAGGGCTTTTGTTATTTTGGTCTGAATAATTTCTGAGCTTATGTTTCTCAACTTTGTATTGAACAGATCAAAGAAAATCTCTCTGCAAAATCAGTATCTGATGATGCTAGATATAAATTAATGGATGAAATAGCTAGCAGCATTAAAGAAGAACCGTTGGCACTTGAGTACACTCCCGAGTGGCAACAACTTCAGACAACAAATCCTGAAAGCCATAGCCTCCCAAAACCTCAAGAAAGCCAAAGCAGCGACAGCGAAACAATTCCAGAAAGTGGCACTTATGGTAAGCACAGTGAATATGGAGATTCTGATTTACAGGCAATGATTGTTAGCAAGGCTGAAGGGAATGAAGAGGGAAACAGATCTCCACTAGCACTAGACTACTCCAAGCAACCTTTTCTAACTGAAAGACGCGAGGAAGGAGGTATATATGAAGATTCTACATCAGAAATGCTATCTGACCAAAAGCCAGAAAAAATTGTTTATCTAGATGACATTGAGGAGTTCAAGTTTCCTGTTCGCAAAGATGGTAATAATATCCAAGATCAAAGACTTTTTCTGTTCAAATCATCTGATTCCACACGAAAGGAATCTGAAGTCTGGTATGATGGAGATATAGATCTACATAGCTCAATGAATAAGAAAGCAAGCTCAAAAAGCTATATAAAGAGTAGGAAGGGAGATGGGAATAAATTGAGAAAGAGAACACAGTCTGCAGAGAATATAAATGTTAATGATTTGGAATCTTCTATTTATTATGGGGGTTCTATGAATTCGAATCTCAAATCTTACGAGTGCAGAGATCTTCCCAAGAAGGTGCAAGTGAAAGATGGCAGCGATGATTCAGAAAGTCCACCTTTGCTGCCAAAGAGGAGAATTGTAGCTGTGGAAGATTCTCATGGGGTAAAAAATAAGCCAGGTTCTTGCAATGGAGTCACAACTACCCAACCTGAAAGTGTGCACAAAGAAAAGATGTATGTTGACTATCTTCCTTACGAACACATGAGTCAAGCGAAACAGGAAGCAGAATGTATTAGCACCTTGATAAGACCGAAACAAACTCAACACTCTTACACGAGGGCCACCACTATGCCACCTAAAAGGCCCGAAGATGATCAGGCTGATAGCATTCTCCGGTCCAAATCATTCCCATTCCAACAGCCAACTGATCTTTGGAGTAATGCACCTCGTTCTCCTTGTATTCATCCAAAGCTGCCTGACTACAACGAATTAGCAGAACAGTTTATGGCTCTCAAGAAAGCTGCATTGCAGAAGCAGCCCCAGAGGAGAAAGTAGTGACTTAGGCATAGTAATCTTCAGCTCATTGTTTTCTGATATCATCTGCCATGTTCAACATTTTTGCATTGATTAATTTGAATTTTGATAGAGTTGTAGGTTTATGGTCATTTTGTAGAAATAGATGGGAGATTTTCTTTATTGTTTAATCTATTGATTTTAAAGCTTTATGTTATTATATATAAAAAAACATTATATGATCAAATTTGAGATAATTTTTACCTTACTAATTTAGCTCACAATACAATAGACAGTATATGTTGAATTGTTGTCCCCCTCTTTTCGGATATCTTTTGGCTTGAAAGAGATGCCTGTCTAAAATAGAAAAAGACTGTGTCTGTATTGCTTCTGATCTGAGAAAGAAAATACATGCATGCAAACATATAGGTAGATCAACAGTTTCATAATGGAGGGATTTGATGACACAGTAGATGTCAGCAATGAAGAAGGTGAGCATGCCGCGAGTCCCATTAAAGAAGATCAACACGAGTTAAATGGTAATGACTCCATTCAGTCACCACCCGTGGGATCTAATGACAATGCGGTTACAGAGGGGATCTTCTCTTCTTCTAATGATGGTCCCCTGCTACCCGAACCGATTCATATGCAGGAGGAAAGCTCTGCCTTTCGTGAGTGGCGTCGGTATGTGCATGAGTTATTGTTGTAATGTGTGTTGTGTGTGCTAATTGATCTGTAGATCAGTGAAATGCAATCAAGATGTGTTTTTGTTATCGCGAAATCAATTAAGGCTAACAATATTAACATTTTCGCCAGAAATAGCTAATGTAATGAGAATTTTTTGTTTGGCTAGGCAAAATGCAATCTATCTAGAGGAAAAGGAGAAGAAGGAAAAGGAAATGCGGAACGAGATCATCAAAGAGGCTGAGGAGTATAAAAAAGCTTTTACTGAGAAGAGGAGGCTTAATTGTGAAACTAACAAGACTCATAACAGAGAAAGAGAGAAGGTAAAATCTTGAATACAGTGACCATTTTTAGTAATCACATAAGGTAATCAAAATATAAATTTTGGTTGGATCAGATAAGCCTGGCCAATCAAGAGAAGTTCCATAAAGAAGCTGACCAACAGTATTGGAAAGCAATAGCAGAGATCATCCCTCGAGAGGTTGCTAGTGTTAAGAGACGGGGGAAGAAGGAAGAGGAAAAGAAGACCTCAGTAGCCGTCATTCAAGGACCAAAACCTGGGAAACCGACTGATCTTTCTAGAATGAGACAGTTGATTGTGAAGCTGAAGCAAAATCCTCCAGCTCATATGCTCCCACCCGCGAAAGATGAAAAGGACACAAAGGATGGAAAAGATGCGAAAAATTCCAAGGATGGGAAAGACGCTTCCTCAGAGCCTGCAAAGGATGAATCTAAACCTGCTGCTGCTGCAGAGGCAACATAACTAGAAATTACTGAACAGAGTGAGTCCGAGATGCCTGTTCATTAAATTTTTTGTCCAGTTTTAGGTTGAACTCATCTATATGTTGCTTCTTGACTTCTCTATAGCTGAGAGTTGATCATTCATAAAGAAATTCTTATACCAAGTTCACCAATTTATATGGAGAATAACTGTGATTGTTTACTGAAGCTTAACCATCTGAAGCAGATACTGCTGACTTTTCCCCCCTCAAATTCTTTAAATTGTTTCGACAACGTGTTTCAACTCCGATAGAGTATGTACCAAAATAAGTGACATCCTAATCATTCCGTCTGCAATCATTATCCCACTATTAATCCACTTCCCCTGTAAATTATTGCACACAAGTGTGCTCTGTAAGATGGAATGCCTTGTCAATTTTAGGAGATATCAATGCATCTATCAATTGCTTTTTTTGGATGAAAACAATCTAATTTTAAATTTGGGTCTCCATCAGTGGCAGACGATTGTTGCAGAATACTATTCTATACTTGTTATCCACAGGATCTGTGCCAAACAACTAGGGTTTTTACCTTTCTGTGGATAATAAGCGCGAAAAGTATGTTGCAACATATGTTTGTCAGGACCTCTATAAAAATAGTCGAGGAAACTTAAGAGATTTACACTTGTCAATAGCGGACTTAGGAACCAGCTCCTAGCCAACTCAGATGTATGGGGTTTCTAACATCCCAGGTACGCCATTAGTAACCCTCGTTACCAGATGGCTCAACCCTTGCAAGGTATTTATGAAGATCATTAAGCCTAAACAATGTGTAAATTACATAAATAATAGTTTTAATAGTACTACTCACTCTCTCATTCACTTTATCTATTATTCACAGTTACTCAAGTCCTTATTACTCTTACAGCATAATTATAAGTTCCACATTCTTTGGAAAAATGCCAAACGCCACAAGTCCAATAGTAGTGCGTGTGAGACAGAAAGCGAGAGATTCAGATTCTTCACATGCTAAAGATCTTTATTCCTTTTTATATTTAAAATAAAATTCAGGAAAAAAACCCTGTATAGTACCTATTAAACTTAATCTTGTTGCAGAGCTTCAGATCTTATTCACATGTGAATGAGGTGATACGATCAAGCATCATCCACACATTCTTTTTTACATGTGGTCCACTTACTTTTAGGGGCACATGCCAAAGTCGCAAAGCCTCCTACTCATAATGTCAGAGCCTCGGATCTTTCAGAATTCTGGTTCCGCAGAGTAACATTTGATAGTAGAAATTAAAGACATGATATTATTGCGAAAAGGCTACAGAGATAAACGCTCACTCTCCCTTTGGAGAGGGCTACAATATGCATGTAGCAGATAATAAATACAGAAATAACGACATCGACAATATTCAGAATACATGGCATTGGATTCTTTATCCAGTACATGCCTGCATTTTTTATCCATATTACATATATACTTTTCTTTGCTGGCTGGCTCCGAGGCTGGTTGCTAGCTAGACGAAGAAATTAAGGCGGGAGGTGTAAGTGGCTTTCGGAGACCAATTGGCTGGAATAACATCTCTAGCAGATAGCGTTTTAGCGGTTGCCAGAGTCGTTACTTTCACTGAAAATGGTCCTTTCAACGGTCCTCCATTTTTGCACCAGGTTGCTCCCCAGACGTGACTCATCTCTAGCCACTCGCTTGATCCTGCCTGTGGCATCAATAAATTCGCCTCTATTAGTTTTATGCATTTAGCAGATTATTAGAAAAGAACAAAGCACACAAATTCTATAAACAATGCTAGCAATCTGCAATAATTACTTGTTTCAACCTAAGATTTACAAGAGAATAACTGTTCTGCAACATGTTTCTGAACATTTAAAAGAAACTCATGTGCGCAAAACTTTCCAGCACACAAATGATCTTCGCAGTTCTTGTCTGCTAAAGATACCTAACCGAGACCCTTCTCCACGTGTTAAATCAAGGTGTTACGGGAAGGGCTTAACCAGGTGTATAAAACAGAATTAACAGGTAGGTACCGAACCTGTTTAATATGCATGGAACCAAGATCCCCATCACCATCCTCAAACTCAACTAAAAGAGAAAGCCAATGATCAGTCGATCCTTCATTCACCTTAAACGCTATGTTTTTCCCCGGATATTTACACGCTGTCCTGCACTTTCAAAATTTCCACATTAAGTTCAATTACAACGACAAAACTAAATTATGGTCATTTCTAGAAAAGGAAGTGTGCACATTTGTGTTTGCCACTAAATAAACCCCCCTCGAAAGTGATAGTTTACGAGTTACAACTAAAATATAGAATTCTGGTTCGACTCTCACTGACATACCTGCGGTAGGTGACAGGGATGACACCACGGTTGCGGAGCTGGTTACGTTCACCAGAGACTGCCAAACGGCCGAATGCAGCTCCGCTGAGGTCAAAATGTGTGCGGCCCCCGGAGCAATAGCCCCCGGGGCACTCATCAGTGATGATCACAGTGACAGCTCTGCGGGCGCAAATAGACCTGTCCAAACACCTGACCTTGTAACAGGCGCCGCAACCTTCACCACCTTTGAACAAAATCGGACTCACCGCGCCAACTCTCGCCCTGTATGGCTTCACATCCACCATTGATCCGTACCCACATGCACCTCCTGCAAAACTCCAAAAAAAAAAAAAATTAACAAAAATTTAACGAAGGTTGACGGAAGGGGTGCATATTGCCGCGCACAAAATACCGGTGGATGACGAAATGCAATTATCGAAAGTTTGCTTAGTAAAGGATTTCTGGGCTTAAGTGTCGGGATGCGAAATACAATTAACTCTAAAATAATATAATTAGTACAGTGCATTGCGAATAAAATTTAATTTACCATCACTGCCATCGCCGTCAGGGCTCCCGTACCAGGTGGCAGTGGCACTGAGCCAACGCGAGGCAGGGGCGCCTCGATGGAGAGGCGCTGCAGCGGAGAATGGAATGAAAAAACAGAGGAGGAGGAGTGGCAATTGGCGAAAGATATACATAATGTGGTTGCAAGAAATGAAGAAGTGGGGAGAGTTTATATAAAGAGTTGAAGCAAAGGCAAGTGAGTATTTTAGAACAGTAATAACTAACTGTGTATTAGTACTAGTATAACTGAGCACTTCTTCTACAAGTACTGGGCTACTGGTCCCTTTCCTCTTGTGAATAAATTGCTGCAATGAGCTCTGTTCTTGGATCTTGTAAATATTTTGTTTCATTACAATAAAGTCTACCTATTTTAATATTTTCTTTTCATATCTCGTTTCCGCAACAAACAAAATTCACTTAGATTTGTCGCATTCTACGTACACTGACCGTTAGGTTTATTAGTTTAATCAACTTCGAGTTTAATACTAATCATCATGCAAGTATTTGTGTCTGCAAGTCAGAATATGAATGGGAGCTAATACTTTAAGGGAGGATTTAGGGATTGCTAATCAATGTTAGCGCCCTATATTAAGATACACTAGTACTACTTGCTCAAGAGTGAAGACTATGGTGGTTATACTTTTATGGGGACTGGTCCTGGCATGTGATTGGCAGGAACATGTTAAATAACACATAGTTTTTTGGCTGTTGGATGAATATCCAGCAGTCAGGATTATAACATTATTCTTACCACGTCTAGTGCTCTTTAACCGTTAGACGGGGAGCACTAGACGTGGTAAAATTTTGTTATAATCCTGACCCGCTGGATATGCATCCAACGGCAAGAAAACCATGAGCCACTTAACCAGTCCACACCCATCTCTACTTTTATATGCTTATGCAAGTTATGCTCATTCCAAAATTCAACATTGAGAGTATTTGTGACTGTGAGTAGTAAAAAAAAGCTAGAAAAGGGATGATGAAACCGAATATCTTAAATTAATTGTTAATTGATAGAAGAAAGAATATTAAAATAAATTTATTTTGAATTATGATTTTGGTGGGTGATAAGTAAGTTATAAATAGGAGGTGGTGAATTTAATATAACTGTCGATTTCCTTGAACTAATTACATATACACGATTCCTTAGAATTAAAATGAAGTTAAAAATTTTAATTACTAGTGTGTCAGATTTTATAATACGAATTTTTTATGGTGTGCCCAAGGGCACACAATAGTCACTAACTCCCATGAGAATTCTAACTTTTGATTGGTGGACGAATAATAAATGTAAATGGCCCCCTGCATTCACATCAATTCCACCAATCAAAACAAGTCATTTTCATGAAAGTTGATGCTTATTGTGTGCCCTTGGGCACACATTAGAAAGACCGTTTATAATATACTTCAAATGAAATTAAATTTTCATATACCAATTATTTGTAGCAAGGAAATTGTCGGCAGAGTAAATGTTTGTGTTTTTGGTCTTGTTTTGTTTCCAGTAGCATGTGACTGACTAATCTGATTAAACACAGCAACGGTCAGTGTCTTCACCGGACCCACCAGCGGTTAGGACGTTCAATCTGCTTCAAATCCCATGTGTTCTCATCGACTCACCCTCCCAGCTACTGGTCGTTATTTTCTGCTTCCTTACGTTTTCATACTTGTTTTTTCTTCAAGATTTCGATAGATTTAACGATGTTTGATTTGAACTGCTAAAAAATTGTAGGATCTGTTAGATGAGAAGGTTATAAATTTAGAATATAAACCATCAGAAACAATTTTATAATGCAAATTTTTTTAGATAATGGGCTAGGCCACAATAAATAATATCATATCATTGTGAAATTATGACTTATCTGATAAGGGTCCAGGTCCTGGCATACGTATGTCAAGACCGCTTATCCGACCTACAGCTTTCTGGCTGTTGGATGAACATTCAACAGCCAGGATTATAACAAAAATTTAATATGTCCAGCGCTTTTTAACCGTTGGACGGGGAAAATCACCCCGTCCAACGGTTAAAAAGCGCTGGAAACGCTAGACGCTAGGTTATAATCCTGGCCGCTGGATATGCATTCAACGGCCGTAAACTTGTGTGCTGCGTAAACTCTCCCTAACATACATATGTCAGGGACCAGCTCCCATCTGATAAATTAACAAGTGATATCCGAGCTCATAAATAACATTCAACGGACGTCAAAACTGTCAATAATATGAGATTATTTAAAAGATGTGATCTTCTATGCGAGTTTTCCCGTATTATAATGCCCTTCAACGGGCGATCGTTGGTCTTGGTTCATGCAACTAAAATTTGCTATTGTGAGTGAGAAGCTACCGAGGGGTGCAGGTGCTAAACTGGAAGTACTCCTGACCAGAAATTTGTAAGAAATATTAATAGAAGTGGCATTAATAAATGGTGCCGTTGAAATGAAAACAAGCAGCCGGGTCACAACTTGTACATTATTCAATCTGCTGGGTCACTAAAATCACACGATTTTATAATCGGTCCATCTTAAATTTATATACATACCCCACTTATCTATCCACACAAATGGACCACCCATTGGGTTCACTTCACTACACAGAGATCATAATAATAACTCATAGCAAGAGTTTACCTCCGGTCTTGATGACAATTAATCATATTAGACCTCCCTGAAATACTAGTATTGAAATATGGCTTTCTCCTGTGCGTGTCCGTAAATACGTGCTAAACACCAAAATTTAAGAATTTGGATGATTTTGATTGATGTGGTTATTGTAAAAATTTTATGAATTTGGATGATTTTTATTGATATGGTTATTGTAAATGCAGCTTCTGCACCATTATTAAAGAGCGTAATTCAATCAAAACCATTCAAATTCATATATTTTGGTACTTAGTATGTATCCATGGAAACACCATAAGAAAACTGTTGAAATACAAATTCTTAATAACGAAAAAAACCAAATGAACGGAGTTCGATATTAACAATCTGTAGTTGTATGAGGCAATGTAGTTTGTGAAATTTACACAAACTGCAGAGCAAGTCCAATACACAAACTGTAATTGAATGTATGACAAATTAATAGAACTAAATCTACAAAATCTAGTCATCTACCAACTTTAACGTCCAGTTAAAGTCTCACAAAATCAATTAAAGATTTGTTCATGTCATCTCCATCAGTAAGCTGCTATTTATGGCCTGGCAGGCCATACCACATATCATAATCAGAGATGTGTTAGCAGTTCTCAACAGAAGGAGACCTGATTAAAGATATATAAAGATGGTATTAAATATAGTGAACAAACTGTAGTCCGCAAGAAATGGAGTGATCAAACTTTACAAAAGGTAATCTTGTGGGGAAGCCATAAGAAAATCAGTAGAAATTGAGACAATAACTTCTAATTAAAACATAAAGTCATTTGTCTATGTGAAGTATTGGAAAGAACAGACCTACATCTGGTGTGTATGGAGTGGCGAAATCTTTCAAAGGAGTGTGAATGAAGTGTCAATTCACTTTTACCAGCGGGGAGGGGTCTCCGGGCCAATCTGTTGTTAGACATGGCACATGCTCGTTAGTGGGAACAACACAGCAATTCTGATTCAGCATTTCTTAATTATTCACAATATCAATTTTTTTCCCATCCGAAGCTTGCAGATATTCTTCAGTGTAGAACGCTAACATTCATTTCAAAACCATCCATCAGAATAGCAGAAAACATAGTAAAAAACCATTTAAGTTAAATACTCGATCATATGCAGGACATTAATCCAGAGACACACTCACACACGTTAGTCCAAAACTACGGAAATATAGACCTAAACTAGCTTGTTTGACTTAACTACAGTAAATATCAGTTAATATACTTATCAAAAAATATCAGTTAACACATAATTCTGCTGGCAAGCATATTACCATCGTATGGTGGTG
This sequence comes from Daucus carota subsp. sativus, assembly GCF_001625215.2. NCBI lineage: Eukaryota > Viridiplantae > Streptophyta > Magnoliopsida > Apiales > Apiaceae > Daucus > Daucus carota. The sequence continues at coordinate 42,401,792 of NC_030385.2, read as the reverse complement.
CTTAGTAATGAACAGTGGATAAATAATGACCGGACGTGTTAACGGAAAGGGACACCACTAGTTATGTTACACACTACCCAAAAGAAGTATCATTGCAGCAGATTCAGTGCAAGATGACATTCATTACCATCCACTCTCGAAGAAAGAAGAAGATATTTGCGTCATGGATAGCATATCAGGCTAAGGTCTCCTCTCTTCTCCCACTAAATAGATCAAGCAGTAAGCACTGAAAGGATAAAAGAATCTGATCAAAATACTGGTATACAGATCACAAACAGATACTGCTCATAGCCAACAATTTTCTTCGGCCTACTGCAAACATTGGAGAATCAGTCCCTAACATGAACAGATTAAAGAAAATCGTATTTACCTCTTTTCTTCTGATAACATATATTGGGAATCGATTAAGCTGGAGTACAACAATATCCTTTAGATTGTGGCTAAGGAATCCCAGTTCTACATAAAAATTGGACAACACATCACACCAACCGATCAAAATGGGGTATCTGAAGTATTTGGTGCAGCACATTACATTTGCAGATCAAGAAGTCCACCTTTTTCTCGTGACAGAGCAAGCATTTCCTCACAGGCGACATCAATCGCCATACTATTGATACCTCTCTTACCTCTTTATCTAAAAAATTCAAGTAACTGTAAAGAATAGCTTCAAGAACATGTTACAAATTCAAACAAAATAAGTAACAAAGAACCACCACAAATATTTAAAATTATAAATAACTGTGAATCATAGACATTGTTTAAAAAGTGACCGGGTCATGATTAATCTCTGTTCCGTAACTCACTGAATCAATTAAATATATGATTTTTCTCTTAATCATCTGATTATTCTCCAATTAATCTGATTAATTTTTATTCCGCGTCCTCACCGATTAAATCTGATTCGTCCTTTTTACGATAGAAGGGATACATTAGGGCAGCATCAAGAGCTCAATTAGTGGATTGACGACAAAATTAGGCATGGCAGAGCAGCATCAACAGTTAATAGCAATGGACTATGGGAGTCTGGGACGCCCCCCATTTTCCCCAATTTTTAAACCCTAATCCAGTTTGTTCGAATTATTCCCGTACCCTAACCCTAAAAATTAGGGGTTGTGAAAAATTCGATCGACCGAGCTCAACAGTTTTATCCGTTTTGAATTAGTTGTGCGCAGCCATAATTGTTGTTTCTTATAAAATTTCTCTCCTTATTTTAGTTCAAAATATAAAATACAGAGAAACAATATAAACTCTTCAGCAACAGCAAGGAGAGAAGAATGGAAGTGATGAATTATCATCATCATCATCCCCCAATTCTATCTCTACTGCATTTAAGTCCACCCCATCCTCCCCTTCTTCCCCAATTTGCTTCAGTTTTCAAGAATAGGCCAATTTCACCAACAATACTCAAATCCAGTTTCTTGGTTAGTAGTACTAGGAGACTGTCTTCTTGTCTTAAGTGCTTTTGTGTCAGCAATCAAAATGACAACTCCAATAAACCCTCTCAGGTACAGTACCTTGTCGGGTTTGCGCTCAGGTGAAAACAATTCTCACGTGTTCTCGTGTTAAAACTGTTAATTGTTCTCCGTAGAATATGAACCTATCGTGTATGTATATTTTAACGACTAACTCTTTGAGTTTGGAGTCTAACGTTTTATTTCTTTACAGGGGTTCTCAGTTCTTTTTTCCTTTTTTTTTTGTCAGGAGGGGTTCTCAGTTCTTGAATCAGACATACAATGTGATATTGGGAGTCTGTGGAGCACTATGGGTTTGTATATGTTCAGCTTCCACATTCCTTTGAGTTTTGGAGGATTGTCGATCGTTTCCCAACTATTGCATACATCTTCGCTTGATAACCAAACTCAGGTGACTAATTTATAACTTGCCGGGAAGCATCTATGTATCGTAATGACACGCAATTGACATTTACTGAATCGTTTCAACAACCAATCATACATGTCAATCAATTTTTTTTTTGGTAATATTGTATTCATTAGTTGTAGACTTGTGCTACTATAAGTTACTCAAACTTACAATGTAATTGGGTCGAAACTAATTACAAATGGTATTACCACTGAAAGATTTTACACTATATAAACGTAATTTTCTTTAACCAATTACAAGGAAATGGTTATGCATTGGTGTGACAACCAGGGTGACCTGAGTCTTTATTTGAATTTGAAATAGGGAATATAGTAAAGCATCGGTGTAACAGCCCAGGTCAAATCCACAAGCCCGCCACATGCCCCCGAAAGATCTTAATTTGTTAGCTCAATGGTACTTGTACTTGACTTTATAATCTGAATTAATATCCCACATGCTTTGATGTGGGACTGGATTGTTAAAATTGTTTTGAGGAAGGAAAGTGTTGCATTTTACTTTTGTGGTCCTTGTCCTTAATCATTGTCAATCTGGTGCCTCGTAGGGTTGCACTCATACATACGTTCAATCAAGTAACTAACTAATCCTTCACTATATTGTGCTTGTATTCCTCTGCATACTATACCGCTACTTGGATTTCACGGTTCTATATGATATATTTCAGAGGTACCTGAGATGATCTTTAGCTATCGATATATAGATTCTTTTCTGTCACCAATTTATGTTATAATTTGTCTGTCTTGTTACGGGAGAGCACTTTAGTGTTGCATAACACTCAGTACAGCTATTTATGTTGGTTTCTGATCTGCTCTTTTGCTTTCAAGACAGGCAATATCAGTACTTCTATTACAAACGCTGGAGCTTGCTGTGGTTTCACTTTTACTGAGGTTCTCTGCTAAGCCTCCATATAAGATTTTCAGCAACGTTGAAGTTGATAAAATGACAAATGAAAGGAACTGGTTGCTGGCATCAGTCTTTGGCTTTGGGTTTCTTGTGTTCCTGGTGTTCGTCACGTCATTGCTTGCTGACAGTTTGATAGGTCCCAAGGTTATACTTCTGATAATACACCTTAAATGCTTGACTTCTTTCATGAATTAATATTGAAGCTTCAGATAATTATGTTTGTATTTTCTTTTTTCTTTTTATTGTTCGTGATTACAATTACACCTCAAGTTGAATACAGAATTCAAAGCTTTCAAGCATTTTACTCCTGTTGGCATTCATCTTAACCTTATATATCATGGTACTTTTTTCTTATCATAGAATATGCTCTTAGAAATGTAGAAGTACATGTATCAAAATTGGAAATCTGTTACACAAGCGTAAAGGTCGGGTATAAAAGCTTCTCCAATATGTACGTGTACCATTGGCAGAAGAAAAGGGTTATATTAAAAGTAGTTATGGTGCTTCTTCATAATATTGTGATCATTACTGTATAAAGTTTAATATCATAGCATAATGCCTTTGTAATGTACTTAAAGAATGTGAATCAAAAGCTTTAAATGCATTTTGTCAAAATATGTTGTATTATGCATATGTTAAATTTAGCTTTCTTGTTGCGTGCTGTAAAAATATTTTGAAAACTGAGTTTCTCTCTTCTACAATTATAGCAAAATAGCATGTGATGTTGAACCCTAACCTCCCCCCTACCAACTATTAAAGTTAATGTACGATAGGAAAGAAGAAAAAAGTGATACTTGTTTAACTCATATGTATACAGAAATTTAAGGCACTACTATAATTTACCTGTAATATCTGCTGTTTAATCTACGTGCAGGATGTTAACAACCCTGTACTGAAGGAAATTTTATTGAGTGGTCCCATCTCCTTAACTGCATGCTCTTTAGTCTACTGCATTATCACTCCGTTTCTGGAGGAAACTGTGTACAGAGGGTTTCTACTGAAATACCTGGCATCCACAATGGAATGGCCACAAGCACTTCTTGTAAGCTCTGCTATTTTCAGCGCAGCTCACTTATCTAGCGAAAATTTTCTCCAACTATTCATTGTAGGCTTAGTCTTAGGCTGCTCTTATTGTTGGACTGGAAAGTTAAGCTCTTCCATTGCCATTCATTCTATGTATAATGCCCTCACTTTATTTATAACATTTACCTCATGAACACTTATTAAGTTGTCCTTGGCTGCTCTTGTCATTATTCATTACAATTTATGTGCTTGAATTACCGTAATTAATTTCTAGAAACTTCAAGATTTGCAGTTCAAGTATCTTGGCATACCTGGAATGCCAGTTCTGTGGATTGGAGTTTGTGCAGTTGCACTCGTGTGAATCTTTACTGTTAGAAAGTACTATCAATCTGGCATGATGGGATTTCAAAATCTTTTATAGTTCCTCATCAGTAATTTTTTTTACAAAAACCTAGTTCTAATTTGAGGGAAGAATTGATGATGAAATATTTTGCGAATGTAATAGAGCAAGTGCATACTTCTGTTGAGCTTACAAAAGAGAAGGAAAGCACGGTGTTCTTTGTGTAATGTGTCTAAGACCAAATTTAATTGGTGTAAATTCTTTCATGATTCATCTGTCCAAGCTCATACTTCAAGTTCAAGTCTTTTACAAATTGATGCAAGTGACTTGAATAAGTTATCTTGTGATTGTTCCTCATATCGCAAATAAAAAACCTAGGTGTTGTGGCTTGAGTCTCTCAATAGGTCTGATTCAGAATGGGAAAGGAAATGAGGATGTGGTCATTCCCATTGTCTTGCACAAAGACGAAATTTGTGAATAAACATAAGGTTTATTGGTATCACTAAAATTGCTGCTGTGTGAATCATATTTTGATTTGAAAGACACTAGTGAGACTTTAAAGCAGTCAAAATGATCCTTCTGGTGAAGAAAATCTGTCTTCAAGTAGTTTCAATATGAAAGTGACTTTAGGAAGATATGATGATCAGCTTCTGGATTCACTGAGTTATGTTGAGCTAGATTCTTCAACGAACTGAGAGCAGCAGGTAGCTGCAAAAAGAATGTTTGGCATCTGCCAACACAAGGTGCTCCCTGGTTAAGATGCGATGATTTTTCTGAACATGCAGATATGTAGACAGATGTGTAGTAGCAGAGACTTTTCTGAACACAAAGATGTGGAGATAGGTTGAAGTGAAAAAAGGACTGCTGAAAAATGGTGGAAAAAAGATGTTCATTGTTTTGTGCAGAATGCTGGGGAACGAGTATGGATTCATGTGGATGAACCGTAGAGTCCGCCTGTTTCTGTTACTCTTACTGATGTTTTCAATTTACACTTTACCCATTCTATATATCTGTTTGCTTGTGTTATTTCTTAAAATTCAAGTTTTCCTACAAACACATATCTGTAGGCCTCACAAGTTTTTTATATTTAGCTTTTGTATGTTTCAAGTTTTTCTGCCTTCTTTCAGATGTTCGAATGTAATTAAAATGGATTTTCAGATGCATGGGGAGCAAATAAAAAGCGCTGAAGAGTTGAAGAACTGCTCAGCAGGCTTTAGGTTTCCCATCCTAGCAAAAGAAGCAATTCAGGTTAAAGTAAAATTGTATTAATAAAGTTCTTCCTGATTTGATATTATAACTTGCTTTCAATATAGCACGCATCAGGCTGCTTTGGTGTTAATATCAGAAAAGTAAAATTATAGCTTTGTTGATTACTATTGTGACTCCTTTATTATTGGAAAAGATTTTATCTCTAGAACTGCTGTGCTTTTACAGAGCTGAGGATTAGAGTTCAGAGTGTTCAAAAATGTGCATACAGGAGTCTTGAGGTTTTTTATCTTATTATTATTAGTTGGGAAATTGAAGGAACTAGCTGTTTGAAATACAATTTAGACTTATGTAGTTTACAAACTTTCGGTGGTATTGTGTTAGTACTTCATGTTATGTACAGTTCGGTTGCATGTGCCATAGTTTATTCAGTATGTTTGTATAGCTTCTGTAGATCCTCAAAACTATATATTCAATCAAGGTTGCAGTTTGCTTGAACATCTCGCGATACCTCTGTGCCTCTGCAGGCAAACTGTGAACTGTTGTGAATGTGACCCAGATAACATTATTATACCAATGACACTGATGAATGCTGACACTTGGATGCTATAGTTGTTTAACATATTAATTTGTGCAAATCATGGTGGAGGTTGACATCCGTACACCTGATTATGAGATGTTATGAACTGTCATCTATGCATATAGGTTAGAAGTAAATTCTGAACATTTCTACATTACTGTAGTTTTAAACTTTGTGTGAAGGCTTGGCTTTTGCTTTCTGTGCAGTCCTAAGCCAATTATTCACGTTCCCGTGTCACGAGGTTGATGCATATCTGAGAATATCATAAGAGGAAGATTAAGAGGCTTTAGGCTTACCAGTGTGTAGACTGAACAATGGCTTGCCGGCTGGATCATGAGTTAGAAGTATGTTTGACATTAAAATTCAACTTTATAAAATATTTGATTATCATTATTATAAGTTCATTACCGTATCCCAGTTCCAAAGCCGGCTTGGCCTTTTCTGTGTGGAATATAAGGAAGAACAAAATATTCTAAGAGCTTAAACTATAAATAAGCTAAAACATATGTGAAGATTGATAGAAGCAGAACATGGGTTTTCTTCAGCAACTTAAGAGCTTCATATACTCTGTTGTGGTCATAGCCATGCTTCTTTTTGTCTTTCAGGGAGCTCTCGCACGACCTGTTTTTGATGAATCAGGAGGTCGGCTGAGATCGAGTGAGCTTTTCGCAATGCTACCAAAGGGTGTTCCAGTTCCCCCAGCTGGACCTAGTCCAGGCATCAACTGATACTTCAATCAACTCCGTCTTCAACAGCAGAAAATACAATTTCATTTGTTTGTTATAAACTTTTCGTTTGTTTGTTATATGTAGCTACAGTTTGAAGCAGCATTGTGGCTGGAATTATTTTTTTATTTTTTTAGGATGATGATGACTTATGTATTCTTTTATCAACTGCAGTGTGCAGAGTTTAAGCAGATCGCTACCTACATTCTACTGTAAACCATGTTCGTTAAATTTCAAACCTGGAGTTGATCTGAAATTTTAAATCTGGATAACTAGATAATACTACAACAGATATAGACCTTATTCAACAACAGATGTAACTCACCTTATACTCCAGCTCTGTAGTATGATTCTGCTCTTTTCCGCTTCTACATTGAATTTCTATATATTTTCAAATGCACGGTCATTTTTTTCAACAACCATTTTAGGCCGTTTGGGTGAGCTTAAAATAAGTGCTTATTGCTTAAAGTAAAAAAGTGAAGTAGAAGTTAGAAGCAAGTTAAGACTTATAAGTGATAAAAGTGTTTGGGAAATAAGTAGAAGCCGTGAGACAAAAGCTAGTAATCGTAGCTTTTTTTAAGTACTTCTTGACTTCTTACACAAACGGTACAAATAAGTGCTTCTAACTTATAATTCAGAAGCCGGGCTTATAAGTCCGTGCCAAACACCCACAGTCTTTTGTAGATACGTTTTGTTGCATAAAGATACAGTTCATGCATCTAAAGATTTAGCTGGTATAGTTTCATTAGGAAAACTCTCTGGCAATTCATTGCAGTCCCATGAAAAATTCCTAGATCTAAGATGTGAACTACTCCCTCCGTCCCCTTTTACATGTCCACTATGAAAAAAAAAATTGTCCCAAATTACTTGTCCACTTCTCTTTTCAAAGCAATTTTTTGTATGTTTTTTCAAAAAGTAACAACTTCCAATGTTTGACTAGCATATACATATACACAATTCTATCTAATTCATTACATTTATTAGGGATATGTATGAAAATAAGATATTCAACTAACATTTTCTTAAGATGCGTTATTTTTTCAAAAGGGACAAGTAAAAAGGGACGGAGGGAGTATATTACATTGTTGTGAGCATAAAATTTGCAGAATATTACTGGCTCTAATTCTTAATTGTGTTTTCAGCCTTTATAAAATTCAGTTCTACCATATCAGTGGCATTCACTGTACCAGACTTGGGAAAGAAAGTGAACAACCAATACCATGATTTTTCAATATTGCATGTTCAAAATTTTATAAATTCATTTTAGTTTATGTTCTTCTCTGAATTATATTCTCTCAAATATATTTACATGGTTCGTATATAGATTTCTATTAGTTCTTATCTTAATATTGTCATACTTCCTTGTTTTCTTTTAACCTGATGTGCACAATTTTATGGTTTGCTTTATAGCCGCATATTGCAAAGTGGTTTTCTTTTAAATTCATTTTAGTTTATACTAACTGTTTTCTTTTAATCTGATGTGCGCAAATTTATGATTTTCTTTATAGGCGCATATATCAAAAAATATTTTCTTTATACGGGTTTTTATTAGCCGTTATCTTAAAATTGTTATACTTCCTATTTTCTTTTTATATGATGTGTGCAAATTTCTGATTTTCTTTACAGCCTACCGGTTTTTATTAGCTATTTTCTTCGAACTATTATTCTTCCTGTTTTCTTTTAATCCTATGTGCGCAAATTTATGGTTTTTCTTTACAGCCGTAGATTGCAAAACTTATCTTCTTCATGCGGTTTTTTGTTTGTCGTTATCTTAAAACTATTATACTTCATGTTTTCTTTTAATCCAATGTGCGTAAATTTCTGGTTTTCTTTAAGGCCGTAGATTGCGAAAATTGTTTTTTTTATGAAAGTTTATATTAGCCGTAGATTGCAAAACTGTTTTACAAAAACTGGATATCACATACGTTGTTTTTTCTGCCCACTGTTTTCGTTAATTGTTTCCATTCTAACCCTTGTTTTCATCGAGCCGTAGATTTTTTCACTCTATATAATGTACTCCTAGAGGAGAACTATACCACATAAATATAATTGGGTCTCTAGATTTCTTCCTTCTCTTTTTCACTAGAATTGAAGGATCTTTCGCTTTATTTCTTCGTTCAATCTCATTTTTCGAGATTAATCTACCTTCTTCAAGCAGCTGATTATGTTCTAGTATTCGTTTCAATCAATTCATCCAATTTCGTGAATTCTTTAACCTTACGATAACTCTCCATGACTAAATATCCCCAATGTTTATCTCCGCTATTACTAATACAAATATTACATGATCAGCTCCTCCAAGATCTTTATGATTATTAAAAACAATGAAGAAGGTGCTCCAAGATAATGTACTATTTTCTCTGGGCGGAGAGTTGAGATCGGCCACAACTTCCTCCGCGATGGAGATGAGATTTGATGAAATTAGGGCTTGAGATGAGGGAGAGCCAGGTTTTGGACACTAATTTGCATCCAATCAATTGTTTCACCGGAAGCCGCACAAGCACTCTCTTAGTTTCCATCATCGATCTTGGGTTTGAAGCGGATTCTCTTAGATAGAATGTTTTATGGGGAGAAAAGCCTAGCAGGTTATGTTTGTTTTGAGAAGGAGCGAATTGATTTATATCATTTTATTTGGTAGACATTTATAATTGAACAATAAATTATTATTATTCAAGAACAATATTTTTTGATAATTGATGAATTACAGAAGAGGTTGATATTTATTATAATTTATACATGTTTGAAGATTAAGGATATATATATATATATATATATATATATATATATATATAAATTCAAAAATATTTTAGTTATAATTAATCTTATCATTTGTACTCTACCATAACCATTCCAAACTTTGTAATTTAAAATTTTAAGCAAGAAATAAAAAAAGAAAAAAAAGAAAAACTTATTATAAATATAAATAATATTTATGGAACGAATAACATTTTTGGATGATATGCTGTTATAATTATAACCGGTGAATATATATGTCGCTCTTACCATGATTTAAATATTTTGCCTTTCCTATCTTTAAGTAACTAGAGTTTTGTCTATGATTTATAAGCGAATCAGTACCGCAGCAGCATGCATAATCTCATGTCAGCTGATATACAAGAATAAGGAGAAAGGGGTACAGGAAGAAAACTATATTGATGTTACTTATAAGACACAAACATTTTTAGGACTTCTTGTCAATATAATACTCCACATTTTGGTTTGTAAATGACATTGCAGAGTAATTTACAGTCTCTAGCAAAACAATTAAATAGAAGAATGAGTTTAATATCATAATATAAAATTATGATTTTATTTCTTTCTTTGCATTTGGAATATAAAAAAAAAGAAGGGAACATTGTAAAGTAATTGAAAGTCTCCCCCAAAATAATTAAACAGAAGAATGAGTTTAATATCATAAAATAAAATTGTGATTTTCTTTCTTTCTTTACGTATTTGGATAAACAAAGGAAACATGAAGAAAAACAAACAAAAACACTTAATCATAATGGTAATTGAAAGTAGAAGAATGATTTTAAGACCATAAGAAACAATTATAATTCGATTTCCTCCCCTGCATTTGGTGAAAACAATCCTGCTATAAACATGCTGCTCTATTTCTGAATGTCTATCTATACGTGTATTTGAGAGCTAACTTTTCAGGCAAAGTCGAAAATGTGTTTTTTACTTAAAGGGATGACTAGATAATACTACAACAGATATAGACCCTATACTACAACAGATGCAACTCTCCTTGAACTCCAGCTTTGTAGTATGATTCTGCTCTTTTCCGCTTCCGCATTGAATTACTGTATATTTTCAAATGCATGGTCATTTTTTTTCAACAACCATTTTGGTCTTCTGCACATATGTTTTATTGCATAAAGATACTGTTCATGCATCTAAAGTTTCACTGGTATAGTTTCATTAGGAAAACTCTCATAATTCATTGCAGTCCCAGGAAAATTTCTTGATCGAAAATGTGAACTAAATTACATTGTTGCTAGCATAAAATTTGCAGAATATTACTGGCTCTTATTCTTAATTGTGTTTTTCAGCCTTTATAAAATTCGGTTCTACCATATCAGTGGCATTCAGTGAATGCCATTCACTATACCAGACTTGGGAAAGAAAGTGAACAACCAATACAAAATTTCATTTTAGTTTTGTTTCTTTTGGAGTGATTGACACTTTGCACCCCTCATGTTTAGGCGCTTTTTTGATTTGGTCTCAAACATTTTTTTTTGGCAGTATGCACCCCAAAGTTTGAAAAGCGCTTCGCTTTGCACCCCTTTGACCAATCTCCGTTAATTGACCGCTAAAGTTAACAGATTTCATATTTTCACTTTGCACCCCACAATTTTAATTTTTTTTTCATGAGTGTTTTGAAATATTTTTATCACCATACTCACTCATCACCACAACTCAATGATATAGGACTTGATACAAATGCAAAGACAACCATTTAGTAGTCCAAGGTTCGAACTCATAAAAGACTTGATACGAGGGGGAGTCTGAATTTACTCGAATACCTCTTCCTCTGCGTTGAAGGAATATATTATATGTTTCCTAGGGCCGATCCAATGGTATAATCCATTTACATAAGTAGGAAGCACAAGCCCACCACCAATGCCTAATATAAGAATGTCAAAGAAATTCGTGTTTTGTTAAAAATTAGAAAATCCGCAAGAGAATTGGCCGTGCATTCAGCTAATTCATCAAGTTGTGCCAAGAATAAATTGTTGGGTTTCAAGAACGAAGATCTATCCTCGATCAATAGTTGAATAAGAGACGAATATTTAGTTGAATCGTAATGTTCTATAAAATAGGGCTGAAAAATTAAAGTGGCCCAGCTTTTGCAGACACATCTGCACCTCATTATGCATTGCAAGGGAAGTAATATAAAGATTTTGATGAGTATGGATTCATGCACATCTGCGATATGGCTGCTCTCTTTTGATATTTTTATACGCATCATCATACACTAATTCACTAACACGATGCTAGAATTGTTGTTCACGTATCTACAATTTATAATAAGCTTTGTACATGTTGAGTTACGTAGTTGTATAGAATATAAGAGTCTTGAGGAAAATATTTTTTTTTGAAAAAAAATATTTCAAAACACTCATGAAAAAAAATTAAAATTGTGGGGTGCAAAGTGAAAATATGAAATCTGTTAACTTTAACGGTCAATTAACGGAGAGTGGTCAAAGGGGTGCAAAGCGAAGCGCTTTTCAAACTTTAGGGTGCATACTACCAAAAAAAATTGTTTGAGACCAAATCGAAAAAGTGCTTAAACATAAGGGGTGCAAAGCGTCAATCACTCTTTCTTTTGTAAATTATATTCCCACTCAAATATATGAGTCCGTATACAGGTCTCTATTGGCCGTTATTTTTAAACTATCATATTCATGTTTTCTTTTAAACCAATGTGCGCCAATTTATGATTATCTTTACAGCTGCAGATTGCAAAAGTTGTTTTCTTTTTGCGGGTTTCTATCAATCATTTCTTAAAATGGTTATACTTCTTTTTTTTAAATCTGATGTGCTCAAATTTATGGTTTTTCTTTACAGCTGTAGATTGCAAAAATTGTTTTGTTCCTGCATCAGCTGTTATCTTAAAACCGTCATACCTCCTGTTTTCTTTTAATCCGGTGTGCGCAAATTTCTGGTTTTCTTTACAGCCGTAGATTGCGAAAGTTGTTTTTTCATGAAAGTTTTTATTAGCCGTAGATTGCGAAAGTTTTAGTTTTTATAACTGGTATCACATTGTTTTTTCAGCCCACTGTTTTTGCTAATTGTTTCCTTTCTAACCCTGTTTTCATCCAGTTGGTTTTTTTTTACTCTATATAATGTACACCTAGCGGACAACTATAACACATATAAAAATTTTGATGTCTAGATTTCTTCCTTCTTCTCTTTTTTACTAGAACTCCAAGCAGCTGATTATGTTTTGATACTTGTTTCAATCAATTCATCCAATTTCGTGAATCCTTTAACCTTACCATAACTCTCCATGACTAGATATCTCAAATGTTTATCCTCCGCTATTACTAAGACAATGGTTACATGATTTGCTCCTCCCGAAACTTTTATGACTACTAAAAACAATGAAGAAGGTGCTTCAAAATAATGTCGGCAAAATTGATCGTTCACTTCCAGTACTAATTCCTCCGGGCAGGAAGTTCAGGGTCTAAAGCAACCAGTGCTCTCCTGCAACAGTAACCTGACCAGCATAAGGCTGGAGTTCAGTCTCCCAGAGCACTGAATGCTTTTGATAAACCTGATGGAGCCGCATGCAAAATCGCATGTCCGGTCTGATACCAAGAAAGAGGGGAAAGGGGTACTGGAGGATGAGGAACAATATATTGATGTTACGTATAAGACACACACATTTTTAGGACTTCTTGTCAGTATAATACTCAACGTTTTGGTTTGTAAATGACATTGTAGAGTAATTTACAGTCTCCCGCAAAGCAATTCAATAGAAGAATGAGTTTAATATCATAAAATACAATTGCGATTTTATTTCTTTCTTTGCATTTGGGTGAAAACAATCCTTTTTTCAGCATGCATGCTGCTCGATTTTTAACGTCCTTCTATAATTTTATTTTTGAGATAACTTTCGAGGCGAAGTTAAAAAGATGCATCATAACTGGATGAAAGAACTGGCTTGCTACAACCTTGTCTATTTATGTAAAATTTCTATAGGCATATATTCACATGGGCTTTTCGCCAATTTGACAAGGAAGCATTAGACTCGACGAACAAGTAAACCATTTAAATGACTAGTACTTGAAGATCTTATATGGAGCAACTTAGGAACATGACTCATGTTTCTGCTGCACTCTTCAGCCTTATAGTTTACTATAATTTATGGTTTTATATCAAATAATAGGGGTTATTATAATTCTTTTTTTTTTTTGGAAATAAGGGTTATTATAATTCTTATTCTATTTTTTTCTATGTACAAAAAATTTTCCTTTAATATCGTCCTATGCAATTTGGACAATATACATTAGGAAGAATTGTACTCCCTGTGTAAAACTTTAAAAAAAATGTTGTTTATTAAATCAGAAACTTATGTAATACACCCTCCGTTTTGAAATATAGGTCGCTTGACTTTTTGGCACACACTTCTAAATTCTTTGACCGAATAGCTAAAATCATTATTTTTAAAATTTTTCTTTTCTGAATTATAGTATTAATCATATATTTTTATTCAAAAAAAGAAAATTCTGAAAATAATGATTTTAACTATGTGGTCAAAAGACTTAGAAGTGTGTGCCAAAAAGTCAAACTGACTTATATTTCAAAACTAGTACAAAGGAGTACACAGTAGTAATCGATATTTAATTATAGTACAGTTTATCGGGAGTGATAGCGGTCCGGTTTGGTTCGGATTAGAGGTAGAACCGGAACCAAACCATACATTATCGATTTTTTAAAATTTCAAACCACCCGTGACCCGCAAATCAACTAACCCGGACCAAGCGGTGCGGTTTTTGACGGTTTGGTTAAACAGATTAATCAGTTTATGACTAAGTCTTATAATTAGAAAGGAGGATTTCATGAATAACAGTAGGAAATAAAGTATTATCATTGTCTCCATTAAATGCACAATTTCACATAGTAAAGAAAACATACAAACTTTAGTCTAAAAAATTGAATAAACTTGAATCAATTGAAAAATAGTGCTAAAATTTAATTGAAAATTGTTTCAACAATAGTTCAAAAGAAATGAAATAATAGAAGTGTATGTTATCTTTACAGCTGCAGATTGCAAAAGTTGTTTTCTTTTTGCAGGTTTCTATCGATCATTTCTTAAAATGGTTATACTTCTTTTTTTTTTTAATCTGATTTGCGCAAATTTATGGTTCCCATAGTGCAAAAAAATATTTTCTTTATGCGGGTTTCTATTAGTCATTATCTTAAAACTGTTATACTTCATGTTTTCTTTTAATCTGATGGGCGCAAATTTCTGGTTTTCTTTACGGTCGTAAATTGCAAACGTTGTTTTTTTCTTGCAAGTTTTTATTAACCGTTTTCTTTAAACTGTTATATTTCCTCTCTTTTTTAATCCGATGTGCGCAAATTCCTGGTTTTCTTTATAGTTGTATATTGTAAAAGTTGTTTTCCTGATGTAGGTTTTTATTAGCTGTTTTCTTAAAATTGTTATACTTGTTGTTTTCTTTTAATCCTAAATGCTCAAATTTCTGGTTTTCTTTATAGTCGTAGATCACGAAAGTTGTTTTCTCATGTAGGTTTTTATTAGCCGTTTTCTTGAAACGGTTACACTTCCTGTTTTCTTTTATTCTGATGTGCGCAAATTTCTGGTTTTCTTTACAGCTGTAGATTGCAAAAGGTATTTTCTGCATGCCGGTTTTTATTAGTTGTTTTCTTCAAACTGCAATAGTTCCTGTTTCTTTTAATTCGATGTGCGCAAATTTATGGTTTTTCTTTACAGCCGTAGATTGCAAAAATTGTTTTGTTCCTGCATCAGCAGTTATCTTAAAACCGTCATACCTCATGTTTTCTTTTAATCCGATGTGCACAAATTTCTGGTTTTTTTTACAGCCGTAGATTGCGAAAGTTGTTTTTTCATGAAAGTTTTTATCAGCCGTTGATTGCAAAAGTTTTATTTTTTATAACTGGTGTCACATTGTTTTTTCAGCCCACTGTTTTTGCTAATTGTTTCCTTTCTAACTCCTGTTTTCATCGAGTAGTGGATTTTTTCACTCTATATAATGTACTCCTAGGAGACAACCATACCACATATAAAATTTTTGGTGTCTAGATTTCTTCCTTATCTTTTTCACCAGAACTCCAAGCAGCTGATTATGTTCTGATACTTGTTTCAATCAATTCATCCAATTTCGTGAATCCTTTAACTTTACCATAACTCTCCATGATTAGATATCTCAAATGTTTATCCTCCGCTATTACTAAGACAAATGTTACATGATCTGCTCCTCACGAAACCTTTATGACTCCTAAAAACAATGAAGAAAGTGCTTCAAAATAATGTCGGAAAAATTGATCGTTCACTTCCAGTACTATTTCCTCCGGGCAGGAAGTTTGGAAATCAACAGCAACCAGTGCTCTCCTGCAACAGTAACCTGACCAGCGTAAGGCTGGAATTCAGTCTCCCAGAGCACTGAATGCTTTTGATAAACCTGATGGAGCCGCATGCAAAATCGCATGTCCGGTCTGATACCAAGAAAGAGGTGAAAGAGGTATTGGAGGACGAGGAACAGTATATTGATGTTACGTATAAGACACACACATTTTTAGGACTTCTTGTCAATATAATACTCAACGTTTTGGTTTGTAAATGATATTGTAGAGTAATTTACAGTCTCCCGCAAAGCAATTCAATAGAAGAATGAGTTTAATATCATAAAATACAATTGCGATTTTATTTCTTTCTTTGCATTTGGGTGAGAACAATCCTTTTTTCAGCATGTATGCTGCTCCATTTTTTAACGTCCTTCTATACTTTTATTTTTGAGATAACTGTCGAGACGAAGTTAAAAAAATGCATCATAACTGGATCAAAGAACTGGCTTGCTACAACTTTGTCTAGTTATGTAAAATTTCTATGGCATATATTCACATGGGCTTTTCGCCAATTCGACAATGAAGAACATGACTCGTGATTCTGCTGCGCTCTTCAGCCTTATGGTTTACCATCATTTATGGCTTTATATCAAATAATAGGGGTAATTATAGTTCTTTTTTGGTTTTTTCTATGTACAGAAAATTTTCCTTTAATATTGTCCTATGTAATTTGGACAATATACATTAGGAAGAATTATATTCCCGGTGTAAATTTTATAAAAAATAATGTTGTTTATTAAATCATAAGCTTATGTAATACTCCCTCTGTTTTTTATTATTTGACGTTTTAAATTTTGGCACACACTTTTGACCGGGTAGCTAAAAACATTATTTTTAATTTTTTTCTGAATAAAAATATGTAATTAAACTTTTAATTCAAAAAAAATCAATCAAAAATAATACGTTTAGCTACCCGATCAAAAAACTTAAAAATACGTGCCGGTGAAAGCGTCAAATAATAAAAAAAAAAAACAGAGGGAGCAAGTAGTACAAAGGAGTACCCAGTTTATACCAATTTTGATTTTAACATGACAATATAACTACTCTATACCTCACAGAATATAAGAAACCTTGAATCATGCGACTTTACAGCTTCTGACTCTTGAAATTTTATATGGGAACTCTACGGGTCATTCAATGAGATGCATTCTCAAAGTTGCTCTGGATGCATTCATTTATGTCATGGGCTAATGGGATTTCAAGAGTCCAGTTTAGCATGTATAAATACATGACTGAGATGAGATGATGTGTTATAGCGTTATACTCATTCCATAAGTTAAGAAATAAACATGCCTTCAGGTCCAAAGAAGAGGAGAGCCCAGAAGAAAAAGATTGAAGAAGCTGCTGCAGCAAGAGTGAACAATGAGAATGAAGCAACAATCACAGCTAGCTTAAAAGGTTATTTGTTTTTTTAAGTACTGGTCACAAGATAGATGTGTTTTGTGTATACTGTTGAAAGTATGCAGTAATGCAATTCTAATTATTATTATATAAGCTGATTGTAATTTACCAGTCATAAAGATTAATTACTGCTAGTGATAAATTTATGATTTTGAATTGTTTAATTTTGTTGAGGCAGAGAATAGCCCTGTGATGGAAAAGGAGAGTACTGATGGTGTTACTGTTGTGCTTGATGAACAAAATATTGGTTCTCCGAAGCGGATAGTTCTGCGGGAGAGTAAGTTAGCCTCTGAAGTTCTTGAAATCAAGAGAAAGGATTCCGGTGAAGGAAATAAGGAAAATGAACTGCTTTCTGAAGTTTATTCTGATGCT
This sequence comes from Daucus carota subsp. sativus, assembly GCF_001625215.2. Taxonomy (NCBI): domain Eukaryota; kingdom Viridiplantae; phylum Streptophyta; class Magnoliopsida; order Apiales; family Apiaceae; genus Daucus; species Daucus carota. Next base: position 42,384,244 of record NC_030385.2, on the reverse strand, counting down.
CAACCGTTAAATGTTGCTGAACCTGTTGGTAAAATTAAAATCACCAGTGGCTGCTCCTTATATGCTTTTTTTTTTCTATGTTTTTATGCTAACCACTATTGTTGGAGATGTGATGGCTATTGGCTTTTTTATATACAAAGTTGAGGAAATACATAGGGGCTAATGGGATCCAATAAAATAATAATTATAGAAGAGTATTTGATGATTTATTTTTAGTCATGCTAATTCCCACATTTTTATTTTCCTGGTTATGATACTGTATTCACTAATTATGTGTGATTTGGTATAAAACTATTGCCCAGAAAAAATCCATGATGATAATAATGTGGTTGGAAAATCTTTTGCTGTTGCTGCACCTTCTGTAATTGAACTGGATTCTGAAGATGAAAATGATGATTCAATGATGTCTCGTGTTGCTTTTGATTTGGAGGGAAAAGAGACTGGAGGCTCTATAGAGAATCCTGTGCCCACGGAGACTTATTCTAGTGTTCTTGTTTCAGAATCCCCTGGTAAAGAATTACCATTTTAATATTTTTTAACAAAGTTTAATAAAACATGTTCTGTGGCTTTTATTTTGTACTTACGTTTAGCTTTTTGATGTACAAATTATTGAAGAGAATTTAATCTGCCTTGTTAATTAAACTGATGCAACTGAACATTTCCATTTTCTGATGATGCTGCACTTTCAGATATGGACAGTGCAGTGATTTCTCCGACAACAAAGCCCTGTGATCAGGATCTGGTTGCTGCTAAATGTTCAAATGCTGAAACTGCTGCATCAAATGAGGTGGATGCTTCACAGAAAACAGAAGAAGCTGGTCAGGTGGATGAGGTGGAAGCCGCGATGAAGAATAATGCAGTGTCGGGATATGTTAATGACACAGAGGAAAGTACTTTAGAAGCTGTTGTGAAGGATCAAGAAACTGCTGCAGCGAATGAGGTGGATGCTCCAGAAACAGAAATAAACCAAGAAGCTGCAATATTCGAAGATGTTGATGACAGTGAAAGTACTATAAGAGATGATGTTTTAAGGGAGGAAACGAAGGCCACACCCAACAATTTAGAATCCCCTGTCTCTTCAAAGCCGGTTGTAACTTATGATGCTGTTTCAACTGAATTAGTGTCGACTAGAGTCGGAAAAGAGCTAAAAGAAGTGAAAGAGATGGTAGAGGATGTTTTGAACCGTTTGAATGCAATAGATGCATTGTTGCAGATGGACTTCAGTGTTTGAAGTTTGCTCTGTAATCTGCTTTGGGATAACATTTTTAATATTAATGTATGCATTTCCATGCTTTTTCCTATAAATTACTACTATTATATGTTTTGAAAGTACTTATCGTTATTCGGCCGAAGATGTGTTAAATTGTGTCATTCTTTGACTTCGGATCTGTAGCACTATAAATTTGCCCTTTAAAGCTGTTCTGCATTCCTCCCTTTTTCACATGCCCAGTCTGTTTTATTAGAAGAATAATTATATGCTTTCTTATTTTCTGTCAAGAAAACACTTTATAGTTACAAGCATCTTTGAATTTTCTCTTGTATAGTTTTCTGAGAAATTTTTCTGGTGATTCATTGCAGTTGTAGTATAGCGACATAAAAATCTGTGATAATGGTATCTCCTTTTTCTTTTAATATTTTTGATTGGTATCTCCTTTTATTTTAATATTTTTCATATTTTGACCTTTCAATAAATAAGATATTATTATCTAATTCGAGCATAAAAGCGGCATTCCATTATTATATAAAAAAATTGGGTTTGTATTATGTATTTAATCTATATATAGTGTCCTATAATGGATCATTGAAATATATTATGTGTTTAATTTTGTTTTAATTCAATATTATTATATAAATTATGTGCGGATATTTTTTTTTTTTTTTGATAAAACGAATCTGTAATAAATCTTAGATAATGCTGTGTTATTTTCAATTTGACACAGCATCAGAATCTTATAATACAAACTGAAAATAGATAATTATTACATCAGAATCTTATAATACAACTGAAAAGAGATAACTGATGAGAGAAACTCCAGCATTACATCAACAGAAAACCTCTTCTATTTCTAATTTGCTCCAAGCTTAAAACACATAACTGTATGACAAAGTTATTAACAAGCCTTGCACACAGTTTTGTCTTCATAGCTGTCCACATACAACAAATATCAGACTCATCTGCAATTGTGTTAGAGAATATGATCCTGGTAAACCCTCCTCTTAACACCCTGAGGTTTTAGGAGAATCGGTCAGTTAACAAATTGCTCTTCTCCCCTTTATAGCTCTGTTGTCTAACACATGTCATCTTCCTCCAGCCTAGGCAATGTAATATGACGTGGGATTAGTTGGTCCAGATTTATATATCTTCCACTCTTCAACTTTAGCTGCAGGCCAACAATCATAAAGCCTCCCGTCATCAACCGAAACGTACTCTGCCTCAATACTTATATCTTCAGTACGACAATCAAACGGATTTATGACAGCCACTAAACGTTGACTCGAATCACAACTAGTCGCTGCACGCGATGCCTCAGACAATAACTGAGAATACTGCTTGTAAGATTCTATTCGAATTCCATTCACCGTAGCAACTGAGTCATAGCGGCGTACATTGCTTTTACGAGCAACTGATCCCATGAACACCTCCTTGACAAAAACATGCGACTTTAGAGTGGATATATTGAAAAATTTCCGTACATGATTGGATACTTCTTTAGATAATTGATTCATATCGATCAGTCTTATTCCAAACCAAGGCCGCACAATCATTCTAAACGATTTCCACATCTCCAAGCATGATAGGATTATGGGTGTCGGAAGTGGATGAGCACAAGGATGATCACCGAAAAAATTAATCCCAACCACATATCCGTCACGGGTGACAAGTGGTCCACCTTCACATATCTCACGAATGCCGCAACTAGACTTTAAAAGCTCATCACAACCAAAATTTGGATGCTCCTCATATAGATTTCCAAAAGAGTCATACAAGCAAGAGGAATAAAACGATCGACCCAAAGATATCACTTCCATCCCATGAACAATCTGTGCTTGCCTGGATCTTAAATCTAAGACTTCCAGTTCCACTTTGGACTTAACTTTTAGGGTAAGAAGATTGTGATAAAAGTCGACTTGGTCTTCTTTGCCAAAAAGCACTGTGCCATCTCCCATCCTTATAATTAGATGAAATTTGAATTCGGGATCCTTTGGTTTGAAAAGGACTTTTGCAGAAGTCAATATAGTTGCCTCATTGTCTGTTAAACTCCAATGAATCACGAGACCTGAGCAATGCCACTTCCTTTCCACACCGTCGAAAGCACAGACAGAAACAACCGAAGGAGCAATTTCGGAATACACAACCCCCAAATCTTCATTGTTGACACTAGCCGTGGAAATATCTAGGTCAGGACATGATGAAATTTCATTAAGGATATGTGATGCAGAAGGTTTGAAGCTGTAAAAATCTTGAATTTCTTTAAAAACAGTTGGATCAAATTGAGTTTGGGGAAAACGTAGACAGAGTTCAACGTCGGGGCGATAAGAGGGGCGTTTTCTTACGGTGGTATAGGAGATGCCCACATGAGGGTGACCCATGACCGACCAGCCGGGACTAACATCAGATCCACCGCTACCTGTTTCCTCCGTCATCTTGTCTGATAGATAGATAGATGGATCTTGGTCCAGGTTATTTAACACATTTCCTGACCCGTCCGATCTCTATTTCAAGGATTTAGATTAAAATTTCGTTTTTTTAGTATCCGCTATAATTCTATAATTTATGTGTTAGATAACATTTCCGTAACAATCCATTGTCATGGACCAAAACCCTAGATAAATACTCTCTCCGTCCCGAAAAGATTGAACTGCTTTGACTTTCACGGAGATTAAGAGGGGTGTATTGGATTGGGATTTTAAAGCATTTTTTTGCATTCATGAAATCTGAGGGTATTCGATTGGGATTGTTTGAAATCCATTAAAATCTTGAGGTATTCAATTGGGATTTTAAACTATGCTACAAAATCTAGTGGTATTCAATTGGGATTTTAAATTATGCTTTAAAATCCGATGGTATTCAATTGGGATTGTTTAAAATCCATTAAAATCTGATGGTATTCAAATGCTGATGGATTTTTTTTCATTTCATAAAATTATGGATTTTGTGGCATTCTTCAGTGTATTTTAAGTTTTTTGAAATCCCACCAAATTCAATGGGATTTTGAAGCATTGTACCTAAATCCTATCAACTCTGCGACATTTCATCAAGAATCCGCAAAAAATCAAAATCCCATACAATCCATTAAAATTCATAGACTAAAAACAATGCATTAAAATCCCAATCGAATACACCCCCGTAAGAAAAAGATAATAAAAGAAATTAAATTAATTGAAAAGTTGGTAAAATGGTGGGACCCATCAAAATTTTAATAATAGATTTGAGATAGTGGAGGAAAGTAGTGGGGGTAATAGTATTTATATTATTATAGAATAGAGATAGTGGAAGAGAGTAGTGGGTGTAATAGTGAAAAGTAGTGTTCAAAAATAGTAAATTTAATAGGTTCCTTCTTTTTGGGACGTCCCAAAAAAAAAAAGTATCATTTAAAATGGGACGGAGGGAGGATATTTAAGTTTGAGTCAAATCTGACTCACATCTAAACCTTATACAAGAGGCTGCGAATATTGGTTATTGATATTTCCTGATTTCTTTTACCTGCAATTCTGTACCAAAGCAGATTGCATTACTTTTTCCTTTCTTTGCTTTTTCTTTATAATCGTGGGTTTTTTTCTTTTTTGAACCCAATGTAAGATGTTAATTTGCTTGCCATTTTGGTTATGCTTTTACCGTTTATTTTTTTTTTAAGAAAGTTTATTTTATATCGTACTAACAATAAAAAAAATTATAAAATATATGTAAAACTAAGCGCTTTTTTTTTTTTTGATAATGCGCTTTCTTTATAATGCTCATAATATATTAATTACGTTTTGCCAACAGTTTTCCGTTCGTTGTTTATAAGAATATAACGGTTTTTATTAAAACTGTATATACTACATGAACGATTGTCTTAGAATTTAAGATGATGGAACTGGTCTAAGGGCCCAATATTCAAGGTTGGGTCCAGGAAATTTGGGCTATATCATTGGACAAATAAACAGGGATTTTCCTGTGTAATGGCCGGGAATTTATCATACACCTATTTTCTGATTGTTCTTATTTCGACCTTATTCGAAGAGCATGCCCTGTTGATTTCTCTCATAATTGGATTCAATGTCAAACTGGTGCAATTTTTCATCCAGCCATTAGTAAACGACAAAGATTAATTGGCAGCCTTTATCTCTCTGTTGCTGTGTACTTGGTGTGGAAGGAACGAAACTTTCGTCTCCATAATCATGGCCCTGGACATGCTTCTTTTCATGTGATTTCTCAGCTTAAAAGGATTGTTCGTGAAAAACTTTTCACTTGTGTTAAATTCAAGAAATAAGTAAGGGAGGACAATCAGCTTACTGATCTATTGTATTAATTGTAATCCATTGATTAGCAGGTCCTGTGTTTATAGTCATGTTAGCTAGCTAGTTTGCTTGCACTTGCTAGGCTTTCTGCCTTTGTTTTGGTGGGATTCTTGTCCTCCTTTTGCGGGTATGCCCCCAGATTATGTTCCTTTTTCTCTTAATATATTTGCTTAGAAAAAAAAAAGGTAAGTGAAATTTTTGGTTAGTTCTGTTATATGGAAAATTACTAGAAATTTTTTATCTTTCTTTAAAACTATAAATTTGAAAATAAATTGTTATGAATTATTTATTATGGAAATGATTATTATTAAGTTTATCTTTAATCTTCTTAGAAATGTTATATCTTCCAGAAATCAAGAAATAAAATAAAATAATATTCGAGAACCTCTTTTTAAGATTAAGCAGACATCGAAAAAATTTCATCAATTAGATATTATTAGTTATCATATATTTCATCCACCCCGGTTTTATTTCCAATATTAATATCTATATTTTATTTAGTTAAAATCAATTATTTATTATTTTCAAAATTTTATATTATCTTAAAAATATATCAATATATTAATTATTAATTTAATTTACATACTTTTTAAAACAAGAAATAGGAAAATGGAGCTGGGAAGAAGTATTTCAAATAAGGATATGAGTAGTAACATAATGATACTTGGTAATCTGAAGCCAGGATCATATTGCCGACACCAAGTGATAAGGTGGCTTGATTAAATCACATCCAAACAAAACATATCAAGCTACCCGTCTCTCAACTATGGAATGATGCGTCAACATCTGCATTCACTAGTCTTTACATTATTAATACTCCCTCTGTCCCGGTCAATTGTATACGTTTCTTTTTCACTGCTCGACACGCCTTTTAAGGCTCTTATAAAACATAGTTCCACAACTTATTTTTAAGATTTTCTTTTTTTGTATAAAAATATAAATGTTATACTTTTATACAAAAAAAGAAAATCTTAAAAATAATTTACAGAACTATACTATATTGAAGCATTAAAGTCCGTGCCGCGCCCCCGTCCCCCAATGTATACTATTGACTGGGACGGAGGGAGTAATATTGTTATTTTCTTATTTTTCATACCACACTGTCACCACCATAGGATATCCTCTCCATCTATCATTATTTTTCACCAGTGCCACGGCTGTCATATTGATCATTTGGTGATCTGGATTTAAAGAGACGTGCCATATTATTGTTTCTGATATTTTTTAATTATTAAATATATTAACTTCTAGACAGGAAATGCTCATAAATAACTTGGTTTATATAAATAAGAATTATTGAATATCTTGTACTCCACATACTTAATATCAAATATATACTATATTAAACAAAATTTCTAGAAACTCAAATAAGGAAAGAGTGGGCCTGTAGCCTGTAGTCCGGACTTAAAATTGTTTCAAAAATTATATTTTATATGTATAAAAAGATTATATAGAAAAATTTAACCCCTAATTTATATATATATATATATATATATATATAATAAATTCAAACGATATTAATATTTTGAATTTTCTTTTTTCTGATTTTATTAAATTACAAGTTAGTCCAATATATACATGTACCTCGTCGCCAATGCTCCACCTCCACCTCATCTTGGTAAGTGATCCGATAACTTCGATTCCTGATACTCATACCCTATATTTCTGTACATCATACTCAATATTTTCCGGGATATTTAAATTAAATACCACCTTGTTCTCGGCAAGCAGTGGCGGATCTGACTATAAAGTTAAGAGAGATCAATTTTTTTGTAAAAAAAAATAAAAAGGGTCACAAAAAAATTAAAGGGGTCAATTTCAATTTTACAACCTAAAAATATGTATAATATTAAAAAGTAAAAATTTAAGGGGGGATCCTTGCCCCTTCTAAAATCCGCCTCTGTCGGCAAGAAAAATATATGTTTTTTTAAATAAAACGATGATGAAATAGTTGACTAGATCTGCCCAATTGTGCTACTAAGCTATAAAAGCATCTCCAATGTCGTTAACTATAATTGATGGCTAAACTGGACCTGTGAAACATTATATAAAATTTGCTGAACCTATAAAACATTATGCTTCAATGATATTGGTTATATTGGTTGACTATAATTTAAAAATAATATGTTATTACTATTTAGATTGCTATAAATAGAATATATCAGTTTAATATGGTAATAAATAATATTTAATCAGCGAGAAGGATGAAATAAATTGCGGAAGATGACGTGGAATTAACTACAGATCAGATCTGTAGTGGTTCGACAAATATAGCCATCCATAGAAGGATGGCTATAATTATACACAAGAGCATGTTATGGTTGGAGTTCCATTTTTTGTGAACATTGGCTATAAAATTTAATTTTGGAAAGCCACCTAGACTTTTAGCTAAGGGTTTAGCAGGGTTGAAGATGCTATAAATGATAATAATTAAAAAAAGCACCAAATCACCAATTTTGCCGAGATATAAATGAAAGCTGCTAAAATCATTTAATATGTCAAACTCGTTTTACTTACTTTACTAAATATATTTATACTCCTAGCTGTATAATGAGTGGCCTCTACCTTTTCAACGTGTCACTCACAATCTTCAGTTTTGACCTTTTTCCTTTCACTTTTCTTCGAACACCGGCAACCTTCGTATTCATTTGATTATTTACATCCGCAAAATTAAAATTCCAAAACAATAAATTAAAAATTCAATATTCTTAATTTAAGACATACTTTTCTGTAAATTATAAATAAATCAATAAATCGTAAAAAATTATTATTATTAATTTTTAAAATTTAGACGAGTCGGATAAATATTAAATACAGAGTAGGATATAGTCCCAAAGTGACATACACGGATCCGACACGATGATATTGAATACTCCCTCTGTCCCATTTAATTCTATACGTTTCTTTTTAACTGCTCGACACGCATTTCAATGCTCTTATAAAATATAGTTCCGTAACTTATTTTTGAGATTTTCTTTTTCTGTATAAAAATATAACATCCGGACTTTAATTCAGAAAAGAAAAATTTTAAAAATAGATTGCACAACTACACTTTTCAGGAGCATTAAAGTCCGTGCCGCGTCCCCGTCCCCCAATGTATACTACTCAAGGGGACGGAGGGAGTATTGAACATATTTAACCAACTTGAGTGTGAACAATGATAGGAGTGAGATATGATTGGGTCTTATATTACACTATCCGTATAGGTTGTTGGTTATCAACTACTTGTGTTATGTTCGTATGAATAACACAAAATAACTTTATTACAACAAAATGGCAGAAACACATCTACCCCTACTCAGGGGAGAGGGTTCGGGTCGGCTGAGAGATCGGATCCCCGCTTTTTCTCGGAGGTCCGACGCCATTGCCTATGGTTCTCCTTATCAGAAAGCTGCTGCTCTTGTTGATCTCGTATGTTCCTTCATATTCATTAACTTTCTCTTCATATGATCACATATTTCTATATATATTAAGGTACTATGTTTAACTACATTGATCTCTATTTTTCATTAGATTTTATACACCTGATAGTGATGTCACGTTTGTTTCTAGTTTGAGTACTTTTCTAACTGTACTTGCAAATTATGTTAGCCTGCCAACTCTACAAAACCTACCCTCGGAATTTCGGAATTATTATTAGAACAGATACTAATTTGTAAGGTTACGAGCTTATTTGTTAAAAAAATTAATAGTGTTTTAACATTTGTAGGCTAAGATGTTTTTTAGGTTAATACAAATCTAAGATGATGTATTATGTGTATGGTTGAGGGACTCGTGTAGGGGATGGTGTTGAGATTTTGTTAAGGAAATTGTGATTTTGAGGTTGTGTGGAATGATACCATTCAAGACTTTATGTCTTGACCGAGGTTGCGAAACATGATGTGTATAGTGCACTACTTTTGGAAGTAATTACTTAACAGGGTGGGTTTTGTAAGAGCATGACAACACCGGCATATTCGATTTCAAATTTAGACAAGAGTTGTACCTAGCATGTAGGCAGTAGTCTAGTGGATACACGTCTTGTCTTGGTCAAGCGATGGTAAAAAGACAATAGAGTAATGCACATCTCTGTTTTTCTGGTACGGAGGTAAGAAACATCTGAAGGGGAGGGGTGAAGGGAAGGGGTAGAGGATTTATTCTGTCTACCAATTACCTCCACCGTGTAATATATGGAAATAATTAGAAGTTATACCTTCCCTTTGTACGTGCAGTTAAAACACCTAAGTTTCTGTATAAATCAACACATGTCATATTACAATTACACGCATTATTTTCCTAGAGCCATCACTGACACGAGGCATGACTATCGCATATTATAATTACATGGTATCCTTCATTTTTCCAGGCGGAAGATGGTATTGGATTACCGGAGGAGATTCTTGATGATGAAGCAAGCTTTGCAGAGGCAGCCAAATTCTACTTCGTTTTTATTCAATTTGATCTCATATGGTCCCTTAATTATTTTGCGTTGTTATTACTCAACTTCTTGGAGGTTAGTTAAGATTTGAGTGCCATTGGTGTTTTTTAAATGGTGTCTTCAGACTATAAATGCTACTGCCTACGTGTTTCAGTTCATATGCCGTATCTATCTACTCCCTATATTTCATCAATTTGACAGAGACAAAATTTGTTTACTTGAATATTCACATATTTGCAGAAACCATTATGGTGCAGCCAGAATTTGGCGATTTCTTGCGATGACAGGGATTACTACTTTCTGGGAGAGCTGCCTTATCTGAGTGGGGTTGGGTCTCTTGTATATGAGGCAAGAATCTTGTTAAATGTGTGGAAGTTTTTATCATCTAAGACCACTATGCAAGATCTGTGTGAGAATATATGCAACTATTATACACCCTCAAACATAGTGAAAATAATTTTAAAGTTTTCCTCTATGTCAGCAGATAACAAGATATGTCTCTAATTAGTTCCACATTTTAAATTGTAACTATTGCTCCACTCGCATAAGATTAAAATTTGACCAAAAGTATTCAGATGTAATATAGGGGACCTGAACAACTTCTGTGTACCAATACAATCAAATTTATGGTCTCTTTCTACCCTATATATAAACATGATGCTTTTGGTCCACCGGGTTTGTCAAATCATCATTTTTAAAACAGATTAAACTACAAATTCAGTCGAAGGTTGATATCCATATGAGCGTGTCTGTGTTAATCGTTCATCGCAGTGATAGTAAAGCTCAATGCTTATCCAAAATAGTTTAAATAAATATGAGGTAATATGGTGCCATAAATTGAACCAGTAAGAAAAATCAAGGCTTTATAGTGCAATCCCATTAATTGACTGTATTTGCTCTTTGGTATCCCTCACTCCTTCATATGTTATTGAGCCAGGGAAAACTGTCATCCTTATTTCTAGTTTTGTGCCTGTTATATATACTAAAAAGATTTTAAATGGACTTATGCTTCTAACATTACTTATTGAGGTTTCATATTGTTGTTTGCAACTAATGAGAGTTAACCCTATGTGTGTGTAAGTCCCTACTACCAATAAGTTTCCAGTTTTCTGTTCTTGTAGGGAGTTACTCTTCTTATTCTCGTGGCACATATGTTCTTCCCAATTTTATATGAAGGGTTTAAGATATACTGGAAAAGTCATCTTAATAAACTAAAGGTAAGTACTCCTCTATGATGCTCCCACAGATTTTATATTTATTTTTATTTTTAATCTCATTATGTTTTGCATTCTTTGATTAGTTTGATATTATCAACTTTGTGATACATGAGTATATATTCTTTCAAAACACTTATTTGAAATAACAGAGTCACGATATACATATGTGATTACACAATGAAGTTTAAGTGAACATTGTTAAACTGGATTATCCGAAATATTGTATTTGAGTGTCAAACCAGGTGTAATCCATTTTATGATTAATGTGACATATAAGATTAGTTATGAGTCACCATTGATTAAGTTGACTGCAGCAGAGTGGAAGACCTAGGTACTTACCTTGCTTACATAATATAAACGATTTGGCCAAATATATAAGTTCACAAGATTTGTATAACCGCTGTTAAAAATAGTGTGCCCTATAGTCTTCGTTGCATGTGTTGTTAGTTTGTGGTACAATGATAGCTAAGAAACACGAATTACCAAAAAAAAAAGGTTAAAATCGGAGTCCTTCATTTAAGAAAAATCATATGGGAAATTTCTTTTGTAGTGTGAAGTGAAATTTTTTTTGTCATTGATTTACTTAAGTAAGTAAAGATAATTATCATCTAAATGTATTGTCGTGTTTGTGATAAATTTTGAGATAAACGGGCAATCATCACCTGAGTCAATTGAAGTCTTGCTCTAAGCTGAGGATGAGTTGGACAGTTTAAAATAAAAAGAGAACTATATTTCCACGTCATGCTTAATTTAAAATTTAATCATCATTGTATGTGGGCCATATGTTAAGAAGTCGACTTACAGATTACTGACAAATTTTAATTCTTTGATAGTAGTGTTTAGAGTAGGATGAAGAAGATTTCAAACGTACTAATTTGCATGATTGATCAATTACTTCATGCTCTACAAGGTAAAGGGGAATACAAATTATGATGATAGACATTTTTGTATCAATAGTAATATTCTTTCTTTGGTCATATTATGCTTTTACAGAATTGTATGGTTTTAAGGTGTGCAAAAACTTGTGAAAACATTTATCCTACCAAATTATGTCTTCTTTAATCAAAGCAAATTTTGGTCGAATAAAGATCCACTATATTGTAGGTGATGGAAATTTGAACTCGACTTTATGGCTTCTGTGATTTTTTGGTGGTTTTGCTTTCTCTCAAAAAAGAAAACCCCTGTCTAACATTTTGTGTACCTTTTATTGACTTCTCAGATCATTTTCCTTCTAATTCTGGTTGCTGATGTCATTGTTTATGTGCTTTATCTATCTCCGTTGGCATTCTATTCTCTTCCATTCAGAATAGCGCCTTATGTCCGGGTTGTTTTTCTCATTCTGAACGTCAGGTTAGTGATATGATCTGACAGTCTCAAACACACAAACGAAAGTATTCACCATTGCATCGTATACTTAAGAAAAGTTGAGAATATTATACTTTGTACTTATTTAGACCCTACATTTATTAACTTGTCTTAGAAATCTGAAGCATCTGCTTATTTAGAAGATACATATCAAATATGGTATTAGCAAGTTTCGTATTACAATGATACCTTCATAAACAATTGATTTTTCTTACAAGTTCTTCAAAAATGTGAAATTATAAACCAGAACATGTTTCAAGAACATTTAAGACAAAATAAGTGAAAACTTAGAGCCTTCAATATCGTTGTACTTGATCATGCAATATAAATTTCATCTAGTCTACCAAGTGCCTGTCTCTAACGAAGTTGCTGATGTGCTGCTATAAAACAATTTCCTGGAACAAAGTTTATTTAAAATTTAAATATGGGCATGAAGTAGAAGTGGTTGAATGTGCCTTTTAAGCATCTTTACAGAACTCCGGCACACTCAAGCATACCTGATACAGATAAAGATTGCATAAATTTCTAATATTGTTATTTACTTCAGGGATCTACGAGAGACCTTAGTTGTCCTTGCTGGAATGATGGTTACATATATTAATGTTTTGGTACGTTTACACTACATCTCTATATTAGATTGTACTATTGCTGTCTTCCTTTATCAGTAAGGTTGCAATGTTGTATTGAATACCAGAAGCTGTTTAAGTTTCACATATTCTTGTTAATTGTTATAGAGTTTTATTGGCTTCATTTGTAAATTCATCAGTATATGTATGTCTTTGCAGCTTCTAGGACTTCTATTTTTGCTGTTCTCGAGTTGGTTAGCATATGTCATATTTGAGGATACAGTACAAGGAACGACATTGTTTACCTCATACACTTCAACAATATATCATATGTTTATCTTATTTACCACATCCAACAATCCTGATGTCTGGATTCCTGCATACAAAGCATCACGTTGGTATTCCCTTTTTTTCATTCTGTATGTGCTCTTGGGTGTATACTTTGTCACCAACTTGATTCTTGCCGTTGTGTACGATAGCTTCAAGGGTCAGCTAGTTAAACAGGTTGTTGCAAAGGATCGTATAAGGACAGGGATTTTAAGAAAGGCATTCGATCTTATAGATAGTGATAAATCCAATTATTTGAAGAAAGAAGAATGTGTTAACTTGTTTAAAGAACTAGGTAGCTATAGGACATTACCAGATATCTCAGAAGAAGATTTTGGGTTGATATTTGATGAGTTGGATGATAGCCATGACTTCAGGATTAATTTTCTGGAATTCACTGATATTTGTAATGCCATAGCACTTAGGTTCCAAAAGGAGGATTCCCTGCCCTGGTTAGAGAAATTCCCATTCTATAGGGCAACCTTATCTGAGAAGTTAAAATCCTTTGTCCGTGACCCCAAATTCGAATACGTGGTAATCTTCATTTTGTTGCTGAATCTTGTTGCTGTTGTTATTGAAACAACTCTTGACATACAAGACAGCACTGGGCAGAATTTCTGGCAACAGCTTGAGTTTGTCTTTGGGTGGTTGTATTTCCTGGAAATGGCATTAAAAGTGTACTCATATGGGTTCGAAAACTATTGGAAGGATGGCCAGAACCGTTTTGACTTCATTGTAACTGTGGTCATTGTTGTGGTTGAAACCACAACTTTTGTGTCTCCCAAAGGATTGCCATTTCTCTCAAATGGGGAATGGATTCGCTATCTTCTTATTGTAAGAATGTTGAGACTGATAAGGCTCTTGACTTTTGTCCGTCGTTACCGAGCTTTTGTTGCCACATTCCTCACTCTTATACCAAGTTTAATGCCTTACTTGGGTACTATATTCTGCGTGCTATGCATGTATTGCTCATTGGGGGTGCAAATCTTTGGTGGGTTGGTAAATAGTGGAAACCCTCATTTGTCAGAGACGGACCTTGCAGATAATGACTATCTACTTTTCAATTTTAACGACTACCCAAGTGGAATGGTGACGCTGTTTAATTTGTTAGTAATGGGAAATTGGCAAGCATGGATGCAGAGCTACAGAGAGTTGACATCAGCTTGGTCTTACATATACTTTGTCAGCTTTTATCTGGTAACTATTCTACTGCTTCTGAATTTGGTAGTGGCATTTGTCTTGGAGGCTTTCTTTGCCGAAATGGAGATTGAAGATGCAGAGAAATGTCGTGACAAGGACGACGAAGGTGAAGGAAAGGAGACAAGGCGACGTTCTGCTGGAACTAAAACGCGAAGTCAGAGAGTTGAAATGCTGCTTCATCATATGTTGAGCTCGGAGTTGGATCAGCATGCACAATGTGCCGATAATGCTTAAATTCTGCTTCACCTCATGTTAGAAGAATAATGCGTATGTTATGTTTGTTACTTATATTAGTCTTTCATTTTAATCGGATTGTATGTACTGTTATTACTAGTTTTAGCCTGTTATTGCTAGTTTTTCTGCGTGAACACAACGTATCCACTAATTCCGTACTTAATTTATTAAACGATGTATGATATGTTATAACAATTGTTTGTTTGTCAGGACGTGACTTCTTTAACTATTTCATTTATGTAAAACTATGACAAGAAATTAGAAGCTGATCATGGTAAATGTTGTTAGAAATTCCTAACAAGAGCAAAGTAACCCAAAGGCTAAAACAGCACAAACAGCTACAAAAAACTTGCCTTCTCTAATCAGAACTTTCAACACAACACAAGCCATCTCACCAGTCAGCTTCTTCCCTTCAAGCACCAAAGTTTTCCCAGGCATCCTACAAAAATTCAACAAAACAAGCACTGTGATCCAGACCATGAGAGTCTCCGGAACCAGCACGGCCAAGGCAGCCAGCAATGCAACAAGGCCAAGGATCAGCCCCAGCGCCATCGACGCATAAATTGCCGGCCACAGAGGTGAGTCTGATGGGGTTGAAACCGAAGAATCATACCAAAAAGATACAGAGTTGAGGAGGTTCCAAGAAGAAGATAAGAGCATGACAGATACAAAAATGAAAAGAATTACCCATGTTGTTCTTTTGCTCATAAATCTTATGGAAAATCTTGGGGGTTGTGAAGTAAATGCAGATTGAGTTATGGCTTGTTCTTGTTCTGCATAGACTACTGCCATTGCTCAATGCTAGTTCTTTAACTATATACTCAAACTTACTACTTCTACCTTAACTATATATGGAAGATGATAAGGCTACTCTGCTCATCTGTACTGTCGATAGGATAAAGTTATCCTCAACATTGATATTAGTACACCCAATGAAAATGCTATTTTTAAGAGCATAGTCACTTCTTATTTTTTATTCTGAGTGAAAAATTGTTGTCTTTTTACCAGCTATCACTCCCTCCGTGCCCAGGTTCGGATGGAGGTTTCGACGCATTTTAAACCTCTTATAAAATATAATTTTATGGATTATTTTAAAAAAAATACTCTGAACAGAAATATAATATTTAATTTTAATAAAAAAAGTTTTAAAAAATAAGCTAGAGTTTTACGATACGTGTCAAATAGCAAAAAATAATTGTATGAGAAGAACGTAAAGAGTAACAATCAAGTGAATGAGTTTTATTAGTAGTAAAGTGGATATTTAACAAAACAGATTTTTCTCTGATATTATCGATATTTATGTAGCAGTATCCTATTTTGTAAACCGATTTGAATTTATATTGGGATCTCTCTTTTCTTACTAATAGGGATTAGACTGAATAGGGGCCAAACCTCTGGAGAATGAAGCAGAACGAACCCATTTATTGCATTTCATAGTACAACAAACATCGAAAATTTTATAACCATGCATGGCCGATTCTGAGATGAACGTACGTAGGTATATATCATATATGACATTATATTTTTGGTTCTATATATAATCACAATGCACATATTACATAATACAAGGTGAATTTTGGATGCAGCTTAATTAGGGGATATAAAAGCTATTTTACTCCCCGTCTTGTTCAGATAAGTAAAACTACTTCACTCTTCAGCAAGTAGTGACAGATACTGTATATATGAATTTTAAGAATGAATTGCAGCTTTGGACACAGTGACAAATGCAGTTTCGACGCAGGCCTTGAGCTTTTCCATGTCGATGAAATCTTTCTCCACTGCAAAGGCGATTCTCAGCTTCCCCATATAGCTCAGTACCGATACTCTAAGACTCTGCAATCCATTCAATCAAACAATCAAATTGGTGGAAATTCTTTAGAAAACTCAGTAATCAATTTTGTAATATGCAGAAGTTCTGGGAAGTATCGGATTTTTATGACCTGAGGAACACCTGCCACAAGAAAGTACAATCCACTGATGGGATGATCACGCAAAGTTACTTGCTCTGTTGGTCCAATTAAGCTGCTGATGCCCATGCTGGTATTCGACATTGCCTTATATATGAATCTAGCTGGCGTCTGTCTCGTAAATGTATCACAATAAATTATTAAGTACTCCTGGTATCGCTTTCTGTGGACGTAGCATTTCACAAAGTATATAGACGTACGTACCTTAGGACCTCTAATTTCTCTAGCAAAATCAAGTAATGCACCGGTGAGGAAAGCAGCTGGATTGTTTCTCTTTCGTTTGATTACACGGTGTGTCTCGTAGACAAAATCAAGGGGATTGAAATCGAGGGAGGGATCATGATCAGGTGAAGTGTTACTTAGTTTAGGTAGCTGAAGTGGCAAGAAACCAAAGTGATTGCCCCATGGCATTGAACCAGCTGCTTCCATGTTCCTGGTGTTAAGCAGCACCATTGCAGTTGAATTCGAGTCGCCAGAGTTCTTCTCTTTGCTTTCCATGTACAACCGAGTTCCCAGTAGGATCACTCCCGTGACCACATCATTCACAGTCTGGTGACATTTTAGACATCATGCAACTTTATGTATCATATATTTTTATTCAGAAAAAAAAAAATTAAAAATAATAATTTTAACTATGCAGACAAAAGACATAAAACGACCTATATTTTAAAACAAATGGAGCATGTACGTATTACCACTTTAAGACTGGTCTTGATTTTTTTGATCTGATCCAAAGAAAACTCCATAGCACTCATATCCATGGGAAGAAGCTCCAGCCCAACGTCGTCTCCAGACCGAATCGGTGACAAATCATCCTTAAGCACGCTGCTCTTCAACACACTCCATCCAAAATCTTTGACAGTGTTGAAAATCCACGATGACATTCGAGGCACACATTTAAAAAACCTTCTAACATTATTATGATACCCGGCCTGCAGAGATTTTGGAATGGAATTTGATGACCGGAACGAGGGAAACGACACAGAAAGAGACGGATCATCGGCTCGCTTCATCATAGACAGAAAAGCTCCCAAGAAAGAATAGCCATCGCCGAGTGCATGGTGGAGCTTGAAGATGAGGGTTCCGGCTGCATGGAGAGTAGGGTAAGGAAACACGTGGACTTCCCAGAGTGGTCGGTGCTCTGGAAGCGGCTCTAAAGATATATTCGATAAATATTCGACCAGATATTTTTCGTGATAATTCGGTGATTTTCCCGTGGGGATTACGGGAACCTTAACATGTTCCTTGACATCGACGTCGACTCTCTTCCATTTCTTTACACCGTCCTTTTCTCCGACCTGTATTATTTTCATTTCATTATTCCGATAAATAAGTACTTATTTTCAGAAAAAAATGCTTAATGCACATAATTGTGTAAAAAAAAACATGTACATAATGACATGTGATGGTTTTAATTGGAATGGGTCCCTGCATTTACATCAACAATCCCAATTAAAACCCACCACATCACTTGCCACGTCATTATGTACAAAAATTCTCTACACAATTATGTGCACCTAGCACTACTCTTTTCAGAAACACCGAAAGACGAAAAAACAAAAAGAAAATACCACAACAGAGGAAAAGCGACGGTTAGTGGGTACAAAGAGAGTCCGGAGCATAGAATTGATTTGCAAGTCATGAATAGGAGCTTGGAACTCGAAGACGACGAGAACAGTGAGGCACAAGGCTGAGGTGGTTAAGTACTGCCCGTTCGGGCTCAACGGGGAAGATGTTTCTTCTTCATACAGCTCCATCGTCACCTTCTTTATAATATGTAGACAATTTGTGTAGGTTGCAGCTTGCTAGCTATATGTATAGAGAGAGGGATTATATATAGATGTGCAGGAAGCAGTGAGTGTGAAATATTATGTTGTGGTTCGCGAGTGGGTGGCCTGCCTGGGCTTCAGGCGGGCACTGGATTTGTTTGTTTCGTGTTTCGACTTTTTCTAATGTTCGGTACTACTCCTTTCGTTAGCATTAATAAGTGCTTGTTTGGTATCACGTGGGAAGTAATTTTCTGCAGAAACTTCTACTTCCCATTTTTCCTAAATTGCAGGTAAGTAATACAAAATTGTTTGGTTGACATGCTGGATATTTGCGGGTGAACGCCCGATATAATTTTTTCTACTCAAATATTGTCTATAATGACCACGGACGGATTAGATGTCCAAAATAACCAATGGCACACGCATGTGACAAATGCATGTAGCGCATACACATACATAATATGCGGAAAGCTGCACCAATCACTTGTGCTCCTCACTTAATCCTCAGTCTCCACATGCTGAATCTCTGCAAAAGCTCAATAGAGTACACGCATGTGTAGTATGCGACTCTCCCTCAATAGAGTACACGCATGTGTAGTATGCGACTCTCCCTCTTAGTTTCTGTTTTTATTTTATTCCATCCAGTATACGCATTTGGCACATGCGAAGGGCGGATACGCATTAGGTGATATTCTAGAGTAAAAGCACATGAACGTTAGTGAGAATGGTGTTGTCTTTATAGCAGTGTCTTTTTCCTGTGTTCGTTTCAACAGCTGATGTTTTGATTTTGAATTAAAAGTGGGGTCACTGTCTGATTTTGAATTAAAAGTGGGGTCACTGTCGCATTAACCAAATGCGAAACTGTTTAGGTAAAAAAGACATTTAGCCCGATAACTATTATTTTGGGCAACCTATATATAAAATATTGTTATTTTGGGCATTTTCTCGGAATATTTGGATATTCTTTATTTATTTCTATTTTTAACTTCTGACATAATATATTTTAATAATCATAATTTATTTATCATAATTAATTGATGAATAATATTATTTGATAAAAATAATAATCATACAAAATTTATATGATTTTTAAAAATTACTCCAATTCTTTTGGCAATAAAAATAGTCCATACCGATAATTACACAAAAAAATTAATTAATAGGATTATATTTTTATTTTATATAAATTCGTATATAAAGTTATTAAACAAATTAATTATTCAAACTTATTCGTGACTCTATATTAGATTATACTTTTAAAAGTTTGGCAAAATAATATTATTAATACGTTATTATTTTCTTAATATTTTTTTATTACATTTAAAGAATATATTCTATATTTCTAATGAAGAAATTTAATTCAACAATAATATTTTTAGTTAAATATCATTACAAGAAAAGCGGCTAATTTCGATCGGACATTAATTTCGACCGTATATGGTCGAAATTAATCATTTTCAACCAGAGTTGGACGGTCGAAAATGACCGCTTTTCGTGTAGTGTATAATGATGATGATGATAATAAATAATTTTTATATTTTTTAAAATTAACTAATTATAATTATTATTATTATATGTACTAATATATTATTTCAGAATGGTTTATGTATTTCAAAAGGAAAGAGCTGTGTACACACAGAACAAAATTTCTTTTGAAATTCGAAGAGATAACTCTTATTCCTAATATCAATGCAACACATGACTTGCAGATTTTGTTTGCATCTCACCACCCACCGACTGCATGCCACAGTTATCCAGATGGACACCCAATCCATGCATCATCAACTTAACATACGGTCACATTACAATATTACAATTAACATATGCTATCCAGAACAGCAACACTGCCGTTACTAAATCACCCCCAAGTGCCGGTGCAGATGCAGATTTTCCATCATCCGGGGGAGGAGCTCGAGAAGGTCCCTGAGGAAACGGTGCTGCAGCCTCAGAAGGAACCGAGGCAGCCGGAGATATCCCCGGTGGAGTTGATGTCTCCGGGGAATGACTCCCCTGGAGTGGAGCTGGAGACGGTGCGGGAGCTGGAGATGCGTGTCTTGGTGCCATCACTAAGACGATGATTTTTTGACCCTTGTTGCAATTTTCTGAGATCCCGCTGATGAAGAAGAAAAGGCCAGAATGATCGAGACTGAAAGTGGCCGAATCGCTTTTATTTTTTAAAGTGAGGATGCATGGGATTATTTGTGTTGCATGTGTTGTAGTCGTCTTGGTTCACTTGAAGAACCGAATCTGTTACATTTTTGTACTTGAAAACTGCAAAATAAAGTCGGAAGTTCACATAAGTACAGGTAAAAAAAGAATGAAATTAAAAAAATAAAAACAAAAGTATTACCGAGAGAATCATGGACTTGAAAGCGGTTTTGAGAAGCCCAGTCGTTAAAAGATTTGGAGGGGTTTAAAGACCATCCATCTTTACCTCCAACGTAGTAGTTAAAAGCTTGAGATGGCATCATCATCATCGCTAGAAAGCTGATCTGCAAGAACATCACAGAGGCCATTACATAGAAATAATATTTCAGTATGGTTGAAAGGAGGGATTTTTTATGTGTAAATGAAATGACGGAGGATTTAATGTAGATATATATGAAGATTGTATATAGGGATAGATGAATATGAATGCATTTGATAAATATATCCTTCTCCTGAGTGCTGAATTAACTCAGATGGAGAAATATCATCTGTTTTTTTTTTTTAAGATGTTTATCGGGACTGTTTCGCTTAATAAATTGTTTTAATATATAAATCAAAATACAAATACAACTTAAAAAACAAGGGGGATTTTATATCAAATTTCACAGGTGTGATCATGCATGATTTTTTCAGTTGAATTTTGCATCTTACGTTGTCTTAGATTAAAGAGAATTCTAAAAATTTTGCATGCGTGGAAGTATCGGATTTTTGCGTTCTCTAGCATAATCTTTTTTATTTAGCTTCAAAAAGACTCATTTTTCTCAAATCGTTATCAAATTAGAAATTCTTTATCATCTATATAAATTATTATAATTTATTGAATAAAAATTCAAAACAATACAAAATACAGTTAAGGATAGGAATAATATATATCACATTCACACTCACATATATATGCCCGAATAACTCATACTATTTTTGCATAAATTAATATTCGTTCAATAAAATGATTAATTCTAATCATGTGCATTATGTATAGAAAATATTACAAAATCTATTAAGGAGATCATTATTTTATTCAAACTCTCGAAAATTATGTAAATTTGGCAAGAAAAATATTGAAAAAAAATTTATATATTAACTAAAATAAATATTATAAAAATATATTTTAATAATGTTGGGATCCTATGTTGAATTGACTTGTACTCTAATTTAATTTTTTAAACATATCAACTAAGATATGATTTTATAAAATCCGAATATTGTCCTGCTTTCTTTAGGAAAAAAATTCAGAACCAAAATATGATAAATTCATCCATAAAGTTTCCACAATCGGCACTTGAATTGATTTTTTTCACCTTCCAACCGGAAGGAACTTCAACTAACCAGACTTAGGAGCTGTTTGGCTGAACTTAAAAGAAGTGACTTATTGCTTAAAATAAAGAAGTGAATTATAAGTGAGAAGTTGGTCTGAACTTATAAGCTATCATAAGTGTTTGGATACCGTGACTTATAAGTTTTTAAGTGTTTGGGTAACTTAACTTATAAGTTGACATAGTTTAGTAATTTTGTAATATAATAATTTATTTTATTTTAAAAAATAAATTATAATAATATAAGACTTTTAATTATTAATACATGAAATATTTTACAAATTCAATATTTTAAACTCTGCAACAAAAGAAAAAATTAATAACTATTGATAATACAAGTAAAAAAGTACATCATTTATTTAATACTTATATTTATTTAATATAAGTACAAAGGTATCTTTTATTATTAATATATGAAATAGCTTCGCAAGAATAATAGCAACAATCTAGCATGACAGAAACATGCAATGCAGCCAATTACTAGTTTCTTGTTTGCCTGGATTACTTTGCCGCTGAGTCCGTCTGAAAAAAGCATAAGCTGCGTATCAAAAAAAGCTGCATTTTGATTGCCAAACGCACCACAAAAAGAAAGAAACGGGCTTCTGAGCTTTTAAGCCCAGAAACTCCCTTCCCAAACACCCACTTCATTTGTGTCAAATCTTTTCAAACCAGATTTTAGGGATCTTCTTTTTCAGATTTTCGAATTTTCGGTATGATAATAAGATTGCGAACCATCTACGTGGTTGCAGAAACATTAAACGTTGACATCTGTGATTCTGACAGAAACTACTCTCCTAGGCTCTAAAAACCAAACTCAAACTCCCCTGTTTCTTGAAATCTCCAATGTCTTTAAAAACCTGGAAAGAAACACTCAAACTCTGCACCAACGACAATCATTCAACCTCAACTTCATCTTATAATTCATCACTTTCTGACCCAATTGACACTAATAGAAACCCTAGAATACCCCCGAAAACTTCGCTCTTCAAGCAACTCTTACGCATTCAAGACCCATCAGTCTCTTTACTCCAAATCGAGCCAGAGAGTGAGACCCATGTTATAGATGAGAAAGAAGCAGATGGGTCATCGTTGGGCGGGTCAAAATCGGATATTTCGCTCTTTGATAATACGGGTCCTTATGAACCACTGGTTCTTTCTGAGTCTCCGCTTGTGCAGGTTCGTTTTTGATTTTTTAATTTTTGCATTATTGTAATTGAGAGATTTTATAGTTTCATGTTGGATGATTTTTGTGTTTACTATTATTTTCTTGTTGCTTATGTTAATTTTGTGGTGAAAAAGGTGGAGTTAATTCATGTTGCATCACTTTGGAATAAAGATTTGCAATTATGTGTACTAAGTTAAAATACATATTTAGTGATTGACATATATATACACATATACCCCTCAATCTATGGGATTAAGAACAATGAAGCCCCCCAAGGGACCATTACCATAGAGCTTAGTAAGGGCAAACTGTTAGATCATATACAATATGACATGAAGTTTCAGGAAAATTCGTAACTTAACATGGTATCAGTACGTAATAACTTAATGGCAAACTGTTAGAATATGTACAATATAACGTGAAGTTTTAGGAAAACTAGTAAGTTAATATGGTATTAGTACTTAAATAACTGGGATTAGAGTACTCTATGTTTTACTTCCTACCGCCCTTAATATTCTCATAATTTATAATTTATCGTAGTCATGAAGACATATTTATGTCCCAAAGGTGGCCCCCGGTGATCCACTCTTTGGCCAAAAATGGGCTTTCGAGATGGTATTAGGATATACAGTATGACCCTGGTAAGCCCTTCAACTTGAGGAGGACTGTGAGAATGGTAAGCCCTCCTCCTAACACCTAATACATGAGGGTATAGGTTCTGATGCAGGACAATATATAAAACAAAATTTATCGCTAGAGTTAATGAATCCCAGGAGTAATAGTTAATATTCCTAGAAAAAGTATATAATCAAACATAACAATATAATGCATCCATCAGGCATATATACCTGTAATAAACCCTAAAAACTAAGGCCCCAAAACAAATGGGCTGATAATAAAATCCAATATTGTATAAGTCCAACAATATAAACACGCGTACTTAAAACTTGTTTTGTGCTTTGGGGGGGGGGGGGGGGGGGGGGCACATTCGTTGAGGATGAAGTTCATTGCTTTTATGCTGACCGGCTTGTCACTTTTGCTTGCCTGAGGTCATGCTTGAAAATGTATTGTTTATAATATATACTAATATGTACGAGTAATTAAAAAATATGCACATTACAAGATATGTATCTAAACAGATATGAAGTGGTATAAGCACTGTCACTATGAATGGCACATAATTGGTCTAATATCCCAAGGACTAAATTAAAGTCTTGAACCTTGTATATTTGCAAGCAATCATAGTTGCTGTTCCTGCTGCTACTTGTTGTTCTCCTTGATAATCCTGTTTTCTAAATGTGGTAGTGAAGATTTTTGTAAAGTAACACTTCAATTTACAATTCTGACAAGTGATAGGTTTATTGTGCTCTCATTGCAGGTCCCTGCTTCTATTAATTGCAGGCTTCTGGAACACCAAAGAGGTGGTGTAAAATTTTTGTACAAGTTGTACAAAAACAACCATGGAGGTGTTCTTGGAGATGACATGTGAGTAATATATCTTTAAGTTCCTTATGTGGTCACTACGTTTCTTTTGCTGCCTAGATCTTTGATAGATAGTGTTTTAGAGTTTTTCCTTCCTTCTTGTTCCAGAATCCTTTGGATTTTATGCTGGGGAATGAAATCGTCTCATGCTAATATTTTCTCTACAAAATTGATAATAATTTGTGGTCAAGTTTGAAATCTATTTCTTTGGGATTCTGCATGTTCTTGCTCTTGAGTCTTGACCCTTAATTTCTTTTTAGTTGTACGTGTGACCTTAAGTCATAATACAGTATTTATGGCTACTGCATAGGTACAGTCGCCTATTTTAAAATAAAATAGACTATATTTATTTATTTGTATATGAGTGATAGTTTGTTTGAATGGTAATCACTTAGTTTCGTATTGCATGTATATTGTACTGTATATTGCGCAAAAATATATGTACTATCTAGTAAAGTAGTCAAATTTTTGGTGTTCTGTTAAACAACTTGTTCCAAGACACTTGATATTTACTATATACTGTATAGAATAAGGGGCAGAAGCAGAACATATGAACATACCCTTAATCCTGTTTTGCTTATCCTGAACACATTCATGTCACTTATAATAATATGTCGTCAAACATAATTTTGGTGTAATTAAAGATATATAAATCAGTGTGGATTGGATCTAAAACATGTTGTAGCAGTTACTATATTTTAATTATTGTGATGTTTTCATCGTGAAATTGGGAGTCCGTCCTTAGTATTTTTGTTTTTCCAATTGCTTTCCCAACTTGTGTTTACCTTTATTTGTATGTCCCTTTATGTACCATTGGGTAATCAAATTGCCATCATCTCTATAGCAAAACCAAACCAAAAAGTGTTGTGTTTGAACAGGGGATTAGGAAAGACTATACAAACAATAGCATTTCTTTCTGCCGTCTTTGTGAAGGATGCGACTTCTGGCTATCCTAGGTCATTAAATGCAGAGCAGGCAAACAAAGATCGACCTGTACTAATAATTTGCCCGTCATCTGTTATACAAAACTGGGAGAATGAATTTTCAAAGTGGGCAAGCTTTGATGTTTCCATCTATCATGGTGCTAACCGTGATTTAATCATGGAGAAATTAGAAGTACACGGGGTTGAGATACTTATCACAAGTTTTGACACCTTCAGGATTCATGGCGACGTTTTGTCTGAGATTCACTGGGAGATTGTGATCATTGACGAAGCACATCGACTTAAAAATGATAAATCGAAACTCTATCAAGCATGTTTAGCCATTGGAACAAAAAAACGTTATGGTCTTACAGGAACTATAATGCAGAACAAACTAATGGAACTCTTCAATTTATTTGACTGGGTAGTACCTGGATGCTTAGGAACACGAGAACATTTTCGAGAGTTCTATGTTGAACCCCTCAAGCATGGGCAGAGATCAAGTGCTCCTGAGAGATTTGTGAGGATTGCTGATGCACGTAAGCAACATCTTGTAGCTGTCCTTCGTAAATATCTATTAAGAAGGACGAAGGAGGAGACAATCGGGCATCTTATGATGGGTAAAGAAGATAACGTTGTATTTTGTGCCATGAGTGAGGTGCAAAAACGTGTTTATCAGAGGATGTTACAAATACCGGAAATTCAGAGCCTTATTAATAAGGACCTCCCTTGTAGTTGTGGTAGCCCTCTTAAGCAGGTTGAGTGTTGCAACAGGACTGTTCCAAATGGTATCATATGGTCTTACCTTCACAGAGACAACCCAGATGGTTGCGACTCGTGCCCCTATTGCGTTGTTCTTCCTTGTCTTATCAAGCTTCAGCAGGTGCCAAGCTGTTGGTTGCATATAGTTTGTCATCACTTTTGTGTGTTTCCTTTCTCTTTGAATAATCAAGACTAGAACTGGCATACCCTTAATTGTTAGCTAGTCTGCTTAACTCCATGACGGTGAAAAGATGCACTATTGATTAAAAAAAACCTGATATTTTCTTGTTGACTGTACATGATCTTGTTTCTGTTTAATAATCTTCTCATCTTTTAAATATGAATTTTTTTGATTGTTTGTGATCGATTGACAGATAAGCAACCACTTGGAGCTTATTAAACCCAATCCCAGAGATGACCCTGAAAAACAAAAGAAAGATGCAGAGTTTGCCTCCATGATTTTTGGCCATGATGTTGATGTAGTGGGAGGGAACACCCGAAATGAGAGTTTTATGGGTTTGAGTGAAGTAAAGCATTGTGGAAAAATGAGAGCTTTGGAGAAATTGATGCTCTCTTGGATATCACAGGGTGATAAGATTCTTCTTTTCAGTTACTCTGTCAGGTAATATACTAACACATCACTCTTGCTCCCACCTATTTTCATGACCATGCCTGGTTTTGTGTTCCCTACAGGTCATAGATTAGAATTTTTTTTTTTTTTGGAACCAGTTTATATATTAGAACAAAATATTTGAATCAGCAGTGTATTTTTTTTTTCCTATAATAACTTTGGGGGTATATAGTAGAACATTCATAGAATATGATATGTTCTTTCAGAATCTACTTTATACCATAATTTTCAAGATGCAACTCCCCTCCCTCTGCCGTGCACATACAACAATTGATTTATTTTTATTTTTAAAAAATCACTTTTTATCTAGAGAGCACGGAAACGTTTTGTTTTTCAAAAGTGAGTTGAGACATTGGTTAGTTTCAAGGATCCTTCCTACATATCACCTTTTTTATTGCTATGAATTTCACAGAAAACTGTGTTCTCTTAACTCTGTTAGCAAAAGAAAGCTTTTGGCATGGACACTGCTTCTCTAATCCAGCAAATTGTTGAATTAGTGTTTTAAAGGTGGTGATGAGTATGTTGTACTTGTGGACGTGTCCAACATTGATTACAATTTTACAATTAAACATATAAATAAAGAAGTAGGAATGAGGAAATGATTGGAAATTTTTTCTGTTACTCCCTTGTCGGCCCCAGAGGTCTGAAATATGGGCCACCTATACTGGGCTACTGGAGTGCAGGAATATTTTAATTTTTAATTTTATATACACTGTATGAATGGCTAGTATTGATTAATAATCTCATATTGAGTTTTAGCAATTGCATTCTAATTAAGTAAAACTATTCCTTCAAGTTTAAAAAAAGTTGAGTAGGCTGCTTATCTGATAGGCAGACATTACACTTTCGTATACTTATATTAAATATCAGCAACTACAAATGATCTTCCTGGCATTATTCACCGATCCACATTTATGGCCGTATGGCTAAATATATTTTAATTTATGCATACATTTTTTCTGGTCCTGACCAGTTACTCTTTGCAGAATGCTAGACATTCTTGAAAAGTTTCTCATACGCAAAGGTTACACCTTTTCAAGACTTGATGGGTCCATACCCACTGGCTTGCGCCAATCTCTTGTTGACGACTTCAACTCAAGTCCAAGCAAACAGGTAAGCAATATACGACTGATGTTGTATTTCAATCGAGATAAGATAAGATTTTATTAACTTGTGATTTCAGGTATTTCTTATATCCACTCGAGCTGGTGGGCTTGGCTTGAATCTTGTCAGTGCAAATCGGGTGGTCATATTTGATCCAAATTGGAATCCTGCACAGGACTTGCAAGCCCAGGACAGATCATTTCGTTTTGGACAGAAGCGACATGTTATTGTTTTCCGTCTTCTTTCAGCTGGTTCACTCGAAGAACTTGTTTATTCTCGGCAAGTGTATAAACAGCAGTTATCAAATATTGCTGTTTCTGGGAAAATGGAAAAGAGATATTTTGAAGGTGTCCAGGTAAGGAATAGTTTTACTTGGTTTGCTTTTTCTCTTGGATAAAATGAGTAATCCTTTAACGGCAGTTGCTTTTTTGCAGGACTGCAAGCAATTTCAGGGTGAACTTTTTGGAATCTGCAATTTATTCCGTGACCTGTCAGACAAGCTGTTTACTAGTGAGATTATTGAACTACATGAAAAACAGGGACAAGAACAAGAAAATCCCAGTGCAAGACAGGATAAAAATGATCTTGTAGCATATTTTCTACCATCTTTAGAGACTTGTGGAACATCTTCATCAATAAACAGTGACCCTAATGATAAATCAATAAAGCTTGTGCCTGACGACTTTGGTAAGTTTGTTTAACCTTGTATGTGTATACTGTATATAGCTTCTCTCGCAATTGTGTTTACTTTATCTTGACTATATTATATATAACTTCTCTCCAGCATGTTACATATACTTTCCTTTTCTATATTACATATTCCTTCGCAGATGCAAATGTATTCAATTTATTGGTCTCTTAGACGGGGGTAAAATTTGGGGTTTTAACTACAGAATGAGGGAGCTGGGGTGATTTATCTTGGTATCAGTCAACTTTCATACTTTTGGTTTAGAACTCTTATAAAAAATATGGCTATGGTGGGATATATAATTGCTGTGTAAAAGTGTCTTCCTAATGCGACTGGTTAGGTTCATCGGTGGCACAAGTTCAGTCAGCAGTTTTAGCTAATATAGATAACATAGAATCTCAGAAACTGTCTAGAAAGAGAAAAGAAAAAATAAAGCAATGGTATAGAAGCTTTGTTATATTCCTTTAGATTTGTGTTGATCACCAATCAAGCGTCTCGTTGGAGCTAATATATTAAGTTGGTCACTAATTGCAAAATGGTCTCGAGAAGTCATTAAACTTAAATATCACTCCTATAAATCTCGAATTAAATAGGGTCATCTAACAGAAATCATTAACAATGTGGCAAGGTGACTTGACAATAATGCGGCATCTACAGGGTTTGGAGGAAAAAAACAATGAAAAAAGAGGAAAAATTCACCCGTGCCTCTTCTTTTTGCCATATATAAAATATATACCCACAAACCCCTAATTTGGGACAATTCTAAAACAGAAGATCAATTATGGATTTATAGCTTTGTGTAGACGATAAAAAAACTGATATAGAACATAATCTTATTAATTTTTATGATCCTACTTGCAATCCATCTCATTAAGGGAGGCTTGTTGGTGTTTAACGCCATCACATAACGTAGCTATGGGGAGCTTCTGTTTGAGAATGAAATTGATATGTTTGAATAAATTGAATGGTAGGATCGTGGTAATTAGATGAATTTGGGTCAAGTTAGATCTTACTCTGTGTACTGTTTATGTATATATCTATAGATTTATGTGTTATTTTTGTATTTTGTTTTTATTCTTTACTTCCACCTAACTATGTCATATACTTCCATTAGCCACATCAATATGTTGTAACAAATCAGAATTTAATTAGAGGATTGATATTTAAATGAGTTAAATGACTCTTTTGAGACCATTTTGCAACTAGTGACCTGATTGATATATTGGGTTCCAATAATCAGGTATTGTATATGCTCATCGCAATGAGCATGTTGTCAACTATGGACCTGGTGCACAAGACGAGGAAGAACTTAGTGTGGCCCAAGATGAGCAACTAAAAGAGTCTTACATCCCCTGCAGTTTGAAACGGAAACAAGATAAAGCTAGTAAAAAGGAAAACATGTCCGTCAAGATGCAGAAAAAGAGCCAATATAGCCTCCTCGCTAAATATATGGGTATGAAAGAAGTTGAATTTAGCAAGTGGCTACTATCTGCTGCTCCTGCAGAAAGGGAGAAAGTGCTTCGTGACTACAAGCAACAAAGGAACAGATGATGATGATCAACAGTTCTCATCCCCCATTAGTTACACAGATCAAATGTTAACGGAATACAAAGTGTCAGTAGATAGATGTGTAAATATTTTTTGCTGTATTGATAGGTAATGTGTGCTTCCCCTTTTTGCTGTGTAGTTGAAAGATCATAGTTTTTTGGGAAGATCTCATCTGTCTGTAATAATAATGTCATCTCCTTCTAACTTGTTAAACTGAAGTTACTGCCATACATTTCCAGACAACCAAGAAGGCAAGAACAACCTAAAATAGAATAGCATAAAAGGAAGCAAGTTAAGTGAAAGTGAATGAGAGTTTGAGTAACAACCTGAAATGGAATAACATAAAGGGAAGTGAGATTAGTGAAATTGAATGATAAGCTAAAAATTTGTAAGAAAATTTGGGGTGGGGGTGGGGGGTAAAAAAAAATATATTAATCTCAGTTATTCAAAGGTTCATACCCAAGTCGAAAAATTCTTCACTTTGGGCCAAAGAGGTAAGAGGTTGTGCGGTTCAAGGCACACGGATACAAGATTGAAATGAAAAATCTGGTTAAGATAATATGAATTTAAAATATCATCATATCTTATATTTATATCATGTGAGTTGGTCGAGTAATATAATTAATATATTTAATTAAAAATATTATTATATACTTTTTGCATTATTGATAAGTTTTGTATTAAATATTAATATCTCACTATTTAAATTGTGATAAAAATAAAATTAATTTATGTATCTTCATATCATATTCACCTTTCCCATGAAATATCAAAAATGCATATCACAGAGATTTGAGATATGGATTTGAAATTTTAAAGTTTATAACTAAATACTAATCTCAGATATCTATGAACCATAGACCTCTAAAGAGGTTTTGCCAAAACAAGGACTCAATGCAAGAACAAAAATAAATATTTATAAATTAGAGATAATATTAATAATTAATTTTATATTTATATTTAAGAATAGCATATTTAATACATATTAATAAATAATTTATAAGATAATTTTTTCTCAAATAAATTAAGTCACACACCAAATAAATATATTAATATATACGTGAATGTTCTCGAATCCCCCAGTCAAGATATACAACGAAGAGCGACTTGAAGTGTGTATTTCTCACTGAATTTTGTTCGTGGGGCTCTTTTCTTGCACGAAGACTTGCTTTACAAGTCAATGACAGAATATGTCTAATTATATGGTACGTACGATCAAAGTACTCGGACACGGTACAGATCTGTTTACTGGTTTTCCTATTTATTCTAAACAACTTCTTCACGGTTTCTTTTTATGATATCTTATTTAATTTTTTACATTTCGAAATTTACAAAAAAAAATTAATAAATCTTATCTTTTTTTCACTTTTCACATTATTTTTATTTCATCATCTCTTTTATATATTAAAAATTAATCGATCCTGCAATTTCATGTACTTTCTTTCTCTTTTGCACTATTTCATATATACTATTTTTTAACGCCCGTGATCAAAGCACATGCAAAACAACTAGCTTGGAAAGATTAACTTGCACAACTGAAGTGTCAAATAAGTAGACAGCTTCCACACAATTTCTCTCCAAGTTTTATCCTCTCTTATGAAGCAAGTTACTATATACATAGAACCATATGCAACCACCTATAAATAATTATAATTCACTTTCATCTTCCTCCTTATATTACATTCATTCACTTCTTTCCTCTGGAAAACAAGTTCATCAAGATGCAGAAAAAGAACCAATATAGCCTCCTCGCTAAATATATGGGTATGAAAGAAGTTGAGTTTAGCAAGTGGCTACTATCTGCTGCTCCTGCACAAAGGGAGAAAGTGCTTCGTAACTACAAGCAACAAAGGAAAAGACGATGATGATGATGATGATTAACACTTCTCCTCCCCATTAGTTAAACAGATCAAATGTTAACGGATTATAAAGTGTCAGTAGATAAATTTAATATTTTTTGGTGTATTGATAGGTAATCTGTGCTTCTTTTTTTTTGCTGTGTAGTTTAAAGATCGTAGTGTTTTGGGGAAAATTTCATCTGTCTGTAATAATAATGTCATCTCCTTCTAAATTTGTTAAGCTGAAGTTACAACATAAATTTGCAGACAACCAAGAACAACCTAAAACAGAATAGCATAAAAGGAAGTAAGATAAGTGAAAGTGAATGAGAGTTTGAGTAACAATCTAAAATGGGATAACATAAAGAAATTGAATGAGAATTCGAGTACGACTGATAAAGAATAGTTGGAAGTTGGAAACGGGAAATAAAGTTGAGAAATGGTACTAAGAAAATTGAGGAGATAATGATAATGTTGAGATATTTAGGATTCCTAAAAAACAGACATATGAGTACAATTTTTGATCTAAATATTTAAGTATGACTTCACTATCTTTGATATATTTAATTTATATGATATATAGTGATATATCTCAGCTACTCAATTATTGTGAGATTTATCTTTGAAATTTTAAGACTGATAATAGTACATGCCTATAATTGTACATGTATACACACTGCTCCCACGCGGTTTCATAATGCATTTTCGTATCTATTTGTTCAAGAGAAGCAGAAATTATTCTTAAAATTTATTTTTTCTGATTTGTTCGGATAAATAAATAAAAAAATCTATAACAAGTTGAGAATGCTAATTTTCTCAGAACTTTTACATATTTTCTAAATACTTTATTAATTCATTTATTTATCAACTCTAATCCACTTCTCAAATTTTTTTTAGGTTTATCTAAAGGACCCTTTCATGTTAGCTTTCTGATCAAGGCATAAGGTAGACAGCTCCCAACATTACTTCACCCGGGCCCAAAGAGCTAAAAAGGTTTGAGGCAAAAAAAGGAACTCTATGCAGGAGGAAAAATAGATATTTATATATCAGAGATGATATTAAAATTAAGTTTTAAAGAAAAATAGATATTTATATATCAGATATGATATTTAAGATTTCGTTTCGTGTTAATACTTAACCAGTCTCATTAACGATGATCTAAAAGCAATTTAGAGACCGTGTAGGTGTAGGTGAGCTTGAAATATGTATTTCTTGCTTAAAGTTAAGAAATAAAGTAGATATTAAAAGCTTTTTAAAATTTATAAATGATTAAAATATTTGAGAAAAAAGTAAAAGTCATGAAACAAAATCTAAATCTAATGTCATTAACTTCTTATAAATATTTCTTGTATTTTTACATAAACTTACGAATAGGTGTTTTAAATTTATAAACCCATAAATTGGGTCTTTAAATCGAGCCAAACACACCCTTAATTTGTTTGTTAGGCTCTTGCTTTTAAAGTCAAATCCCATGATTTTGAATATGTCAAATTATAAGTTACTCCCTCCGTGCCTTTTTAAATGTCCATTTTGACCAGTCAAATTGACTTTATTTTGACTGAACTTTACATGTATAAGAAAATTGAGAAAATTAATAAAAAATTATATTATTAGAAAGTATATTGAGTCTATTTTAATAGGCAACTTTCAGATTTTAAAAATATTGCATTGATAACTCGTAATGTTTAGTCAAAAGTTGATCAATTTGACTTCTCAAAAAACAAAATCGACATGTAAAAGGGGACGGAGGGAGTACTATATGTTTTACATCAGCAGAGTGAGAGTAGTACGATGAGAACACTCGGACACGGTACTCGTCCTTCCTATCCAACTTCCCCAAGTAAAGTGTCGGATATAAATAGAACCATATCCAACCACTTATTCACTCGCATATTTTACATATACTCTCCTTATAATTATATTACATTCATTCACTTCTTTCGTGGCTAACTATCAGCTCTGCACAAATGGAAGACATAAAAGCCTATCATTCCAGCCATCTCAATCATCCGCTTGTGCTGCGAAACTTCAACAAGCCTTTCCATTGCGACGGATGCAAAGAGCAAGGATTCGGAACAAGGTACCGATGTGAATCAAGTGACTGTGATTACGTTCTCCACGTCAGCTGCATGCAGGGACGGAACCAGAAATATTTTTCGGGGGGGCGAAATTTTACTAAAAAAATTTTAAAGACAAGATACTGCAAAATTATGAGTTTTGGGGGGACTAAATACTACAAATTATGAGTTTTGGGGGGACTATATGCTACAAATTATGAGTTTCAATCATATAAATTGATTATATATAAGGGCTTGGGGAAGGTTTTGGGGGGGCCAAGGCCACCCCTTACCCCCCCTTCCCTCCGTCCCTGGCTGCATGTTCAATTCTCGAACTGCAACTCATGAATTCTACCCAGGCTGCGACTTGAAGTTTTCCGATGAACCAAGAAAGCGCGGAACATGGTGTAATGCATGCGGGAATGAGATTAATGGCTTCGTTTATTACTGTAAAGACAAGGATTTGGACTTGCATCCATGCTGTCTTGAACTCAAGGGCAAAATGGTAACCGATGGCGCGACATTTAGGTTGCATGACAAGGTGAAATCTAAGTGCATTTGGTGCAAAAGTAAGAGCCTAAAGGGAAAATCCGAGGGGGGTTGGTCTTACAAGTCCGAGTGCAACAAGTACCATGTCCATGTGTGTTACCGAAATGATTCATCAGAGCTGGAAAACCGGGGAATTTAAAGACGAGAGTACTCTGACATTGTCATTGAAGAATCCTGGGCTTCGCCTTGGACGAAGCTCAGGGGGAGGTGAGAAGTACTTGAAGATTGTGAAAGCTCTTATGACAGCAGTGGTGGCCATTCTTCTGGGAGATCCTACAGTAGTTGTGACCACAACTCTGCTCAACTTGATCACCTAGAATTTAGATAGTTAATTATAGTTTGATTAGTTGCGGATTAGCAGTATAATAACAAACAGATGTGATTACTTTATATTTGCATCTGTTTGTTGAGTGAGAATAAGGTGAGTTGGACTTGTAATGTGTAAGAAGAAACTGCCTGCAGGGCATCTTTTTGTTTAACAGAGTTAAAACTCTGGGAAAAATAGTAATTGATATAAATTCCTTTATCATTTAGAAAAAAAATATTTCCCATGTAAAGCCAATTTCTCAGAGGATAAATTACACATAAATATTTTGATTTGTCAGCAAATAATTTCTGCAAGTAACAAGGGAAAAAAAACTGCAGAAGCCTTGAAGAAGGAAAATATTAAATTAACAATTTACGAACTTGATTATTGTGTCATTATTCAATTAAGATTGAGATTCCATGCTTTCTAATTCTAAATCAGGTTGTGTGTGCATATGCTATTGCAATGAGCACAAGACAAAGCTAGTAAGTTCCTGCTGTTGCCCAAGATGACAGAGTCTAACATCCCCTGCAGTTGGAAAAGGAAACAAGATAAAGATAAAGATATTACTGATTGTAATTTTTTTTCCGGAAATCTCATCTGTCTGCTGTAAAATACGCATCCTCCAAATGTTGAGGATGCTCAAAATGGAAGAGTGTGGGTCCTGCCATTGGAATACACTTTTTACCATTACACACTTGTAATCATTTACTCCCTCCGTCCCAAAAAGATTGAACTGCATTGACTTTCAAGGAGATTAAGAAAAAGATAGTAAAAGAAATTAAATTAATTGAAAAGTTGGTAAAGTGATGGGATCCATCAAAATTTTAATAATAGATTTGAGATAGTGGAGGAAAGTAGTGGGTGTAATAGTGTTTATATTATTATAGAATAGAGATAGTGGAAGAAGTAGGGGGTGTAATAATGAAAAGTAGTGTTCAAAAATAGTAAGTGTAATAGGTTATTTTTTTTGGGACGTCCCAAAAAAGAATAAGTGTCAATTAAAATGGGAAGGGGTATATATTTGGATACTTTGTTATTCCTTTGGAGGATTTATTCAAAATCACTGCAGAATATTAAAAATTCTACAAGTGTGAAAGATGTTGGATGCATGAAATTCTAGTAGTAAAATCCCTTTTCATCTTGTAATCAAAAGTTTGTTTGGGTCTGAGTGCATAAACAAGAATTTCGTATTGGCGGGGAATGTAATGAAATATGTATTTAGGGTAGTTCGAAAAATTGTTTAAATTTTCATTGTTTTAATTATTCCATTCCAACTATTTGAACCAGAAATGTAACTCACATATTTTGGAATATAAGAGCTTATTTCGATCCTTTATCATATTTTCCGACCATTTTCACTATATATTTAATCATTGTTATCTCTTATTGTTATTTTATAATTTCTCATCAAATTTTATCGTCATTTCATCTCAAGTGAAGGCAACTTAGGACTGTTCGAGTGCATAAATTAAGTTGTGGGTGCTTGAAGTCGAATACGTTTGTCAAGTGAAAATATGGTTGGTTCGTGAAGATGGAATAACTTGATAGATTCGGTGAAGTGATGAGTTGTACTTAAATAATCTTAAACTTCCTCGAAGTGCACTGGAATCAAACGATCTTTCCCGATACTCCCAAGTCAAGGCATTCCATGTCTAATTGTCCCTATAATTACTCGTACCGGTTGTTCTATGGTGTGCCCATTAGCACATGTTAGCGCATAAATTTTTGTGTATAAATTATTTTGATTGGCTACTACTTTTTAATAATGATGGAGCTCCTGCAAATACATCAACCACACCAATCAAAATCATATAACGGTTTTTCTATGGTGTGCCCAAGGGTACACACTAAGCACTAATTTTTATGAGTTTGGTGCATTCTTATTGGTCATGTAATCATAAATATGGATGGCCCCCCTTGCATTTACACCAAATCCACCAATCAAAATCCACTAAACTCATCAAATTTAGTGCTTAATGTGTGCCCTTGGACACACACTAGAAAAACCCATCATATAAATGTAAAAAAATTTGCGCCTAGCATGTGCTCTGATGAGCACGCACTAAACAAACCCTACTCGTATTGTGGCGTTCTGCAAATGAGGGACCAATTAAACGCGAAGCAATTAGATTCACAACAATGAATGAGACACCGGCCAGATATACGGAGATGGACTGGCACAACTTGCAGAGAAATTCTTCGGAAGCCACGCTTATGTATAAATTTTCAAATGTCGTAGGAGGGAGAAATTCAATTTCTCAAAGTTGGGTTGACGTAACAGCAAGGGAGTACGAGATTTCTTTATGATAAATAGAGAATTTCTCGACAATTCAAGAAGTTTATAACAGATTTTATTCCTGATTTCTATCAAGGACTATAGAAAATTAGGGGAATATATAGATTATAACCAGCAAAAATATATAAAATAAATAAAAATATTCTAACGAATAAAATAGTTATGTTAATTCAGTTTAAAATTGACATTTAAAATATCGACATAAGATTTAAAAGCAGCTGCGCATGATTTAGTGGCACCTGAAACATGATCAGCTAAGTATAATATTCATTCTCAATAACAGTCATGTTACACTGTAATCACTCACTCAGCGCTAGAGGTGGCCATTCGGGCGGGCCGGGGCGGTTCGGGCCGGTTCAGACGGTTTCCGAACCGTCGCCGGTGAAACCGTAACCGGCACGGCTATATAGGCGGGTCGGGCCGTGCCGTGCCGGGTTAAAAAAATGTGAAACCGGAACCGTATAATACGGGTTAGGTGGGTTGTACGGGTTGGCGGTTTTAGACGGGTTGACGGTTCAACGTGAACCGCGGTTTGCATGAAGTGGTTTGCTAGAAATTGGAATGAAGTGACCGATGATTGCTTTGCTTTGTTTTATTTTAATTTTTTTTCTTTTCATTAACAAGTGTTAGTTTTTGAAGCGACTTTAGTTTAATGTTATTGTTTTTTTAGTCTAATGTTATTATTTAATTTAATTATTAATAAATTGTAAACAAATAAATAATATTTTGATAATAAATAATGTTTTGGTAAAAAGAAGATGGTACTTCTTATAAATTTTATTTGTTAAACATAATTCGGAACAAATTTAGTTAGTAAAACAAAATCAACCCTAAACCAAATTAATTTTTAAAACAAAATCAAAATGAAAACAAATTATTTTTATAAGTTTTATAACAAAATCGAAATTAAACTAAATTAATTTTTAAAACAAAATCAAAACAAAGTGAAAATAATTTTTAAAACAAATTGAAAACGGAATGAAATTAAATCTTAAAACAATATCAAAATAAAATTAATTAAACTAGTCTCAACCTTACAAACTAAAATGAAATCAAATAACTAAATTATAAACAAAAAACTAAAACATAAATAAAATCAAAACTGAGTGCATAGTTGCGTACAGATTCACGGTTTGGCGGGCCGGTCCCGGTTCGGGCCGTGCCGTGCCGAACCTTTATGGTTTGGCGGGCCGTGCCGGTCCGGTTCACGGTCCCCAACCTCCAGACCCGTATTCGGCACGTCGTCTTAAGCGGTCCGGGCGGGTTTTGAACCGGCCCGTGTTAGACGGTTTCGGGCGGTCGAAAAAACAGTTCGGGGCGTGCCGGTCTGTTCGGTTCGGCCCGAATGACCACCTCTACTCAGCGCTGAAGTACACACTTGACATCGTCCAAGTTAGACATTCTCTGAACTGTAACATTAGGGCACTTGTCTGGTACTCCCTACGTCCCAGTCAATTGTATACAGTTGCCTTTTTTGGATGTCCCATCATTTGTATACATTCCCAAAATAGCAACTTTTTATAATATAAAACACTATTACACCCACTACCTTCTTCCACTATCTTCATTTTATAATAATAAAAATACTATTACACCCACTACTTTCCTCCACTATCTCAAATCTATTATTAAAAATAAGTGGGACCCACCACTTCACCCATTTTTCATCTAACTTTACTCATTTCTTACACTTTTTCTTGGTCTCCGTGTCCAATCCCAATGTATATTATTCATTGGGACGGAGGGAGTAGAAATTATATATGTATTTATTAATTATTAAAATTGTATAATTATATATAATTTATTTATTAATTATAATAATCTGTTCGGTTTGGTTTGTAATCAGGACAGAACCATTTAAATCTAAATCAGTTGGATTTATAAATTTTTCAATTCGATAATATTTTTGATTTCGGATTTTTTCACGATTTTTTGCTTACTTTTAATTTTTATACTATTTATTCATAGATGGTCATATCTAATATCGTACTCCCTCCGTCCCACCCAATTGTTTACATTGGGTTTGGGCACGGAGGTTAAGAAATATGTATAAAGTAGTGAAAAAGAGGAAGAAAAGTGGGTGAAGTGGTGGGACCCATCGATTTTTAATATATAAAAGAGAGATAGTAGAGTAAAAGTAGTGTGAAAAGGAAGGAAAAGTGATAAAGTGGTGGGACCCATTAACTATTTTGGGAAAGTTTTGTAATGTAAAGAAATGGATGGGACGTCCAAAAGAGGTAACTGTAAAGAACCTGGTGGGACGAAGGGAGTAACTTTTTTACTTATAATAGACAGTTAAGTGTCTTTTTGTTATCTTGTGGTTATTTTTTAAATTAAATTTTTATATATCATCTTATTTTCTTTGCTGTCTAACCAAAATTCTACCTGTTGGACACTTCATTTTATTTATTTATTTATTATTTCGCATGAATGATATACACACAAATTTTTAATAATTATTAGTTTTTGGATAAATTATTTTGTATCATTTTATAGTATATGTTATAGTTGATTTTAAATTTTTGTGAAATTAATAATTTTGAGATAAGATATCATAAAATTGTATGGTCTTTAAATTTAAAAATAATCTTTCAAAATCTCATAAATTGGTAGATTATTTGGACTTCATAAAATTGATGAGTTTCGTGAAATTTTTCGGTGTATTTTAAAGTTTTTGAAATTCCATCAAAAATTTATGACATTTTGAAGTGTTGTGTTTAATCCTAAATAATCAATATCAATTATGCGATATTTTATTCTTACGGTATGAAATCAGAATTAAGTATAATTTTTTAAAATTTATTAACTAAAAATAATTTATTAAAATTCGGAGAGAGATCTCATTTTTCATGATTGTTTTCGATTGTGCTGCCTTTGGTTCCTTGTTTTTTCCCAGAATAGATGGATATTAAAAATCGCCAGACAGCTTCCAAACAATTTCACTAATCACTACGAATTCCACTTCTCTTCTCTTATAGTGTTTCTTCTCTGGTAAGTAATTTCATGGTCTCGCTACCGACTAATTGTGATTGCGACTTCTATGGTAATGTAGTGCATGTATTTTCGATTAAAAACGAGTGTAGTCAAAGATTCCACAAATATTTATACATATTGTTTACAAAATAATGATCTTATTCATACATGTACGACAACATGACACTCAATATTTTTACTAGGTCATTTAAATATATTATTTTTACCGACGACACGGATTCGATAAGAAGAATTAAAGATCATTTTTGAACAAAGCGCCCTTCCACCAAGTGCCAACCACAACATGATGACCCCACAAAATCTGTAAAAGTTTCCAAAAGCTAAGCATATTCAATTACTGATTTGTAGATTTGTAGAACTACTAGTTTAAGTTTTGCAGTTGAAAACAAACTAAACTACATTTCTAAAGAACCGAGAATATTGTCTGAAGTTTCCTACACACCTAATCAGGAACTAAAATAGTAGTATTAAATAAGGAAAGAAAAACAAAATAAAGTTATCATATTCATGCCTGTATAAGTAGTAGCATATGCAGCCGCTTATTCACTCACATCTTTTCTTCTCTGTTTTGTACTTGCTTTTCTTTCCAAGCTATCTATCAGCTCTGCACACCACACAGGTACATACTCTCGGTTCTTTATAAACTTGTTTTCTTATGTTTCGGTCAATTATTTACATTTTTAGAAATAGTCATTAAAAAAATGTTAGTTTCGGTACCATCCCATGATTTGTACGTTGTATTTTGTGTTTGTCTTCGTTATCTTTGTTTTGAGTCGAACCCTGTGAATCGTTTTCTGCACAATATGTCCGTGATTTTTTATAGCCGAAAGACGCAATATCTGATTTTTTTTTTATGTGTCGTCTATCCATGTTTTAGACACACATTCTAAGGCTGCACCTTACAGGCTATATAAATATGCAGAAAGCTTATTGTCAGAAATCGATTTTCAGGGATCATTGCCCCTATGTTTTTTACTAATTGTGGTCTGATAACTTGTATTAAGGTTGCCAAGGACATGGAAGACATAAAGGCTTATCATCCTAGCCATCCGGAGCATCAACTCGTGCTGCGAAGCTTCAACAAGCCCTACGATTGTGACGGATGCAGAGAGCGAGGATTCGGATCAAGATACAGATGTGAATCAAACGACTGTGACTACGTTCTCCATGAGAGCTGCATGTTCAATTCCCAAACAGCAACTCATGATTTCTACCCGGACTCCACCTTTAAGTTCTCGTATAAACCAAGGAGCTGCGGAACATGGTGCAATGCATGTGAAAATAACATAAATGGCTTTGTTTATTACTGTGAAGACAAGGATTTGGACTTGCATCCATGCTGTCTTAATCTCAAGAACAAAATGGTGATTGATGGTACGAAATTTAAGTTAACTGAGAAGAAGCGAAAATCCAAGGGAAAATCCACTGGGGGTTGGTCTTATGAATCG
Organism: Daucus carota subsp. sativus; assembly: GCF_001625215.2. Classification (NCBI taxonomy): domain Eukaryota; kingdom Viridiplantae; phylum Streptophyta; class Magnoliopsida; order Apiales; family Apiaceae; genus Daucus; species Daucus carota. The sequence goes on along the minus strand of NC_030385.2, from coordinate 42,342,364 downwards.
AAGTGCAACAAGTACCAGTTCCATGTTCACCGTATCACAGAAATGATTTATGAAAGTTGGAAAATTGGAAATTGTAAAGATGAGAATAGCTCATTGTCATTGAAGAATCCTGAGCTTCGTCTTCGACGTAGCTCAGACAGGGGTAGCTCAAGAGGGGGGAAATACTGGAAGGTTGCGAAAATCTTTCTGACAGCAGTGGTGGCCATTCTTCTGGGAGATCCGACTGTTGTTCTGACCACAACTTTGTTCAACTTAATCACCTAGTTAATAGCAATTAACAAGTCTGTTAATTGCGGACTTGTAGGAGAATAACAGATGTGATCCTTCTGCATCTACACTTTAGTACAGAATTGGACTTTTATATTTCTTTCTTCTTAGCCCTAAGGTGATTCAGAGTAAGCAATGTAATTATAATCTACTTGAGAATATCAGAAGTGTAAGAGTTGAAATTCGGGACCTCTGCACACTGAATTCCTTCGTCATTTGAAAAAAAAAAATTGTTTTGTGAATCCAAATTGTCGCAAGATATATATTTGTTATACTATTAAATTCATGCAAGTAACTGTTGGGGGTGTCCAGCATCTCCCTAAATCGAGACTCGCGTTGATTGCTACACTATAAAAATCATAATTGCGCCCTCTCACTTGTGATAAGCGCTTGATCGTAAGAAATAGTATCGGTCGAATCCCAGACTACAAGCACAGAGGAAGCCTAATGATTAATGGACTAGCAATAATAATTTGCAAATGACAGGAATCCGGAAGTGTAACCGCATATATATGAATTTTACATAAATAAACAATCAAATTGCCCCCGTATACAGTGTCAGTAGATGCTACATAGCAGAGGAGAAACAGAGTCGAATGCTAAAAGTTGAATGTTCGAATATACGCCTCTGCAATCTCATAATTATTAACATGAGTAGTGCTAGGTACACATAATTGTGTACAGAAAATTTGTACATAATGATGTGGCAAGTGATGTGGTGGGTTTTAATTAGGGTGGTTGGTGTAAATGCAAGGGGGGCATCCAATTAAAATCCACCACATGTCATTATGTACATGTTTTTGTACATAATTATGTGCACCAAACATTTCTATTAACATATACCATTATAAATGTTACTACCATTCTACTAAGTTGTGAACACAGGAACTTGCATGCAGCTGAGAACAAAGAGTCCAAGAACATTCCCTGAAGTTTCATAGATAGCTTATCATCAGAATCCAACCGCTTATATTTACTCATCTCTTTTTTTCTCCAATTTTTGTCATACTTAATTTCTTTCCTTGCTATCACAGCTCTACAAACTCCACACAAATATAAATATATATACTCTCATTACTGCTCATTTCCTTCGATTTTACTATTTGGTTGTTGCTCTCGATTTCTTTTCTTAAAAGAGTGCATAGGCTTTAAAATTCTATGCTGTTTTAGGTAAAATCAAATTTTAAGCTATTTTAGGCACATACATGCAGGTTTTTATGAGTTTGCCCCTTTCTAAAAATTTAAATTTTATGTTCACTTACATGCATGAAATGAAAGATGGAATGAATAAAACAAAAAATTATAATAGATAAGGAAGAATGTATGACACAACAGTGAATGATTAACACTAGAAAATCATAACCTTTTTTGTGATGAAAATTAAAATATGTGATATATATTTTAATTCAGAAAAAAAAATTAAAAAAGAATAATTTTAAGTGTGTGGTCAAAGCACCTAGAATTGTGTGCAAAAAATCTTAGTGACTTATAATAAGGACCAGAGGGAGTATCATTCTAAAATATAGGCCGTTTGCCGTTTTTACACATATTTTTAAATTGTTGATCATGTAGTTCAAATTGTTATTTTTTATAAATTAAAATAAAAATATGCAATCATTGTTATAATTTTGAAAGAAATTGTAAAAATAATAACATTAGTTATACTGTTAAAATATTTAAAAATATGTGAAAAATCAAGCAATCTATATTTTAGCGGAGAGAGTAACAGGTGGTGAAAACATGAATTTGCATGCAGCTGAGAACAAAAGTAACTTGACTTAAACACAGCCCACGGCCACGGGAACTTCGAACTTGCATGCAGCTGAGAACAAAAGTAACTAGGCTTGTAATTTGTAAACTACCAAGAACATTCCCTGAAGTTTCCTAGAAACTCAGAACAACTCCAACCTGCTTATATATACTACAGTATCTTTTCTCCTCGGCTTTTTGTACTCGCTTTCTTTCCCAGCTCTACAAACTACACAGAAATATACATACTCTCATTATTACTCATTTCCTTTCGATTTTGTTCCTCTCAATTCTTCGAATTAAATACTTCACTTAAGTAAGATCCGCCGCTTTATCTCCTTCACTTTGTTTTTTGCCTCTGCAGAAATGGAAGACATAAGAGATTATCATCCCAGCCATCCGAATCATCAACTGGTGCTGCGAAACTTCGACAAGCCTTTCCATTGTGACGGATGCAAAGAGCAAGGATTCGGAACAACGAACAAGGTACCGATGCGAAGAGAGTCACTGCGATTACGTTCTCCACGTCAGCTGCATGCGAAATTCTCGAACTTCAACTCATGATTTTTACCCGCACTGCACCTTGAAGTTCTCCTCTGAACCAAGAAGCCGCGAAACATGGTGTAATGCATGCGGGAATCATATAAATGGTTTTGTTTATCACTGTCGAGACGAGGATCTGGACTTGCATCCATGCTGTCTTGAACTCGAGAAGAAAATGGTCAGCGATGGCGTGAGATTCAAGTTGTGTGACAAAGTGGAATCCAAGTGCATTTGGTGCAACAGGAAGAGTCTCAAAGGAAAATCCGAGGGGGGCTGGTCATACAAATCCAAGCGCAACAAGTGCCATGTCCATGTTCGTTGTGTTACTGAAATGATTCTTCAAAATTGGAAAACAGGGGAATTCAAAGACGATGATACTCTCACGTTGTCACTGAAGAATCCTGAGCTTCACCTTGGACTTAGCTCAGGTGGAGGTCAGAAATACTTGAAGATCGCCAAAGCTCTTATGTCTACAGTTGTAGCCATTCTTCTGGGAGATCCTACAATGCTCAACTTGATCATTAGCTAGTTGGTTACTAGATTACTTCCTCAGTTTGGATGTGTTGATCTCAGTTTGGATAGACTAAGATATCTAATTAAATTATAGAGATCTGAGTATGATTTAATTAGCAGCTGATTTGCAGTATAGTATTATAGCAGATGTAGTCAATTTACATCTATACCTTCTTAACTTGTAGTAAGCTTCATATACCAGTACAATATGCAACAATGGAGCTATGAATCATTAAGAAACACAGAGTATCATACAAGAACTAGAGAGAGAATTACATGAGAGAGAGAAGGTAGAGAGTGGTGGAATATACAGGAATGAATGTGTATCCTAACTAACTCTGCTATAGCTATATGTATTGATACATTGTGATAGGCTAGTGGACTTGTACTAACAGATTATAACAGACTATAACAGACTGGCAACTAGTAGTGCTGAACTGACTTCATCTATGACATCATCACATAGTTCAATATCCCTCCCTCAGATGGAATGTGCTGATAGAACATTCAATCTGGCAAGTAGCAACAATTGAGCACGCTTGTGAAGACCTTTGGTTAGGAGGTCAGCTAGTTGATCAACACTTGGCACATACTGAGGACTAATAAGGTTGGACTGCACTTGTTCTCTAACAAAATGGCAATCGAGAGCAAAGTGCTTGGTCTTGGTGTGAAAAACTGGATCTGCAGCAATGTCTAGAGCGGCAGAATTATCACAGTGAATTACAATTGGTGGTTCTTGACTCACACACAACTCATCCAGAAGAAGACTCATCCAAGATATCTCATAAGAAGTGTCAGCAATAGCTCTCAATTCTGCCTCAGCTGTAGAACGAGATACCACCTTCTGTTTCTTAGACTGCCATGAAACAAGTGAATTCCCCAACATTAAGCACATGCCAGTGATGCTACGGGAAGTATCCACACAAGCACCCCAATCACTGTCACTAAACGCATGTAATTTGAGGTCAGAAGTAGCAGAGAAAAACAGTCCATGATAACTAGTTCCCTTTAAGTATCGTAGCACACGTTGCACTGCAATCAAATGTGGCGCTCGAGGACTGTGAAGAAATTGACTTAGATGATGAACTATATAGGAAATATCTGGGCGAGACACAGTGAGATATAACAGCTTTCCAACAAACTTTCGATACAAACTGGGATTATCTATGAGTGCCCCCTCTTGGGTCGAAAGTTTGACATTAGTATCAGCTGGCAGATTGACAGGCTTAGCATTCTCCAAACCAGCTTCAACAATTAAGTCATAAACAAACTTGTGTTGATGTAAGAACATTCCTTGAGTAGTACAATGGATTTCAAGTCCTAAATAGTACTTGATGAATCCCAAATCCTTGATGGTAAAAGTGGAATAGAGAACTGATTTGACATGATGGATGAAATCAGTATCTGTTCCTGTGAGCAGGATATCATCGACATAGACTAAGGCAACAGTAAATGAATCACCCTGATGTCGAATGAATAAGGAATAATTTGCAACTGTCTGTGTAAAACCCAGTTCCATGAGTGCAGTGCCAAGTTTCTCAAACCATTGTCGAGAAGCTTGTCTTAAACCATAAATGGATTTAAGCAAGCGACACACAAAATTAGCAACACCATGCAAATCATGACCTGGAGGAATAGTCATATAAACCTCTTCTGGTAGATCTCCGTGCAAAAATGCGTTGTTGATGTCAAGTTGGTGAACATTCCAACCTCTAACAGTAGCTATAACAAGCAATATGCGTACAGTAGACATTTTTGCTACAGGAGCAAAGGTGTTATGATAATCTTCACCGGCTGTCTGTGTGTAGCCTTTTGCTACTAAACGGGCCTTGAATTTGTCGATTGTACCATCAGAATGGTATTTAACCTTATACACCCATTTACAATCCACAATTTTCTTCCCTGCAGGTTGAGGGACAATTTTCCAAGTGTTGTTGGACTCAAGCGCTGTTAATTCTTTACGCATTGCTTCATTCCATCTGGGATCCAGAGAAGCCTGCTTATATGAATACGGCTCTTTGATGTGAGGTGCTGCAGCCACAGAACAAGCATAAACAGATGAAGGAGCAACCTGCATTCCAAATTTAGCAGCATTGGTAGTGCATTGCATTAAAACTGTGTTGGCATGAACAACAGACTGAGCCTGAGCACATCCCACATGAAAATCTTGCATCCAAGATGGTTTGGAACAAACTCTGGAAGATGTTCTAGTAGGCAAAGAATCAGCAACAGGTATTTCAGATGAATTATCTTCATCTGGAGGATATTCAGTGTGAAGAAAAGAAGATGGAGAAGTAGAAAAATCTACAGGACTCCCTTCAAAAGGTGAAGTGATATCAGCATTGATATTAAAATTATCAGAAATATTGTCATTTGCAGGTGTATCATCCTGAGAAATTGGATTATTTGGACCAGTAGGAACATCATTATTCATACCAGAATCAGTGGGGCTGGCAGAATGAGATAGAATGTCTAATGGTGTACTGAGATCATCAGAAAATGAAATTGGTGTAGGAGTTATATGAGCAGAATTATGCTCCAGGGTGAAGAAAGGAAAAATATCTTCATTAAAAGTAACATTTCTTGAAACATGAAATGTATTTGTACTGGGATCATACAACTTGTACCCTTTTTGAAGTGGAGGATAACCAACAAAGATGGTTTTCACTGCCCTTGGAGCTAGTTTGTCAGTTGAATGTTGTGCCATGAATGCTTGACATCCAAAAGATATGAGATTATCATAAGACAGTGGTTCGTTGAACAACATGGCATATGGAGTTTTGTAACCTAGAACATGTGTTGGAAGTCGATTTATCAGATAAGTTGCAGTGAGAAGACAATCTCCCCAGAACACATCAGGAGCATTAGACTGAAATTTTAAGGCTCTTGTCATTTCCAACAAATTCCGATGCCTCCTTTCCACTCTTCCATTTTGTTGAGGAGTGTAAGGGCAAGAAGTCTGATGCAATATACCATGAGACTTCAGAAAACCAGACAAATCATTGCTGGAAAATTCACCTCCATTATCAGTTCGAATACATTTGATATAGGCTTTGAATTGCCTGACCACATATGCATAGAACTCCTGGATAGTCTGAGATACATGTTGTTTTGTAGGAATCAAGATAGTCCAAACTGCTCTACTATTGTCATCAACAATAGTGAGAAAGTATTTGCAACCATCAGTAGTTGGAGTTCGATATGGTCCCCATACATCACAATGTATGAGATCAAAAGGAGAAGATGCACATGAAGTGCTTTTATTGAAAGGTAATCTACATTGCTTGGCTAAGGGACAAATATCACAGCAAGTATTTTCAGTGACAAAAGGCTTAAGACAAGCAATTTTATTCAAAACAAAGAAGGAAGAATGACCTAATCGTTTGTGCCACAAAACAGAATCAGAAGTTGTTTTGGATACAGCTAGTACATTAGAGAAAGATGGAGGAGTGTTATCTAGCTGGTACGGACCATCTGCAAGCTTACCAAGTGTCCAGATCTTCTTCTGGGCTTGGTCCTGCATAAGACATTCATGAGTCGAAAAGAAGACATTGCACTTTGTCTCAGCTGATAATTTGCTAATAGAGAGCAAATTGAAAGTGAAATATGGGATGTACAAAACATTTGTGACAACAAACTGAATAGGTTGTAAAAGAACTAAGCCAACTTGAGTTACTTCAGCAGAATTTCCATTAGGAAACTTAACTGTGATAGGAGCATGTAATGGCTGTAAGTTGTGCATATGTGCAAGATTACAGCACATATGGTTGGTGGCACCAGTATCTAAAACCCAAATGTGAGTAGACAAAGTCAAAGTACTCATGAGAGACAAAACAGTACCTGCAAAGTTATTTCCAAACTGAAATGGAGTACTAGGTGTTGTAGGCTGTTGAATGCTCTTCATAAGTGCTGCCATCTGACTTTGTAGCATTTCCATTTAATTGTTGATATTAGGTGATGTACTAGTGGTAACATCTTCACAAGAACTTGTTACTGACATGGCCTGTGGATTCATTTGCTGCTGTGAATTGGAAGATGTGGACTGTTTGTTGAATGGCTTCTTTTTGTTCTTATCCGGATAGCCGATCAACTTATAACATTTCTCTCTTACATGATTCTTCCCATGGCAGTATGTACATTCAAGATTACCACGATCATTGGACTTGTAAGAACCAGCAGATGCCTGTGATTGTTTAGGCAAATTAACCATCATGGCTATAGGACTCTTTGAATCAGAGTGTACCTGCCTTTGTTTTTCTTCCTGTTTTATGAGCATATAAGCTTGATTCAGGGTTGGCCATGGATTCATCATTAGCAAATGTCCCCTGGCAGCCGTATAACTCGAATGCAAACCCATAAGAAACTGGATCAACTTAGTTTTCTCTGCTCGAACATCCCAGTCCTTTGCAGCTGTGCAAGTACACTTGATTGGTGTCTCGAGTGCCTTAATCTCTTCCCAAAACCCCTTCAATTTGTGAAAATATATTTCTACAGAATCATTGCCTTGTTCAAGTCTAAACATATTTTTCTGTACTTCATAAATCTTGTGGCCACTCACTGCAGAAAAACGTTCACTCAATTCACTCCAAACATCAAATGCACTGTCCATGTAATTCATACTATTACTTATCTCATCTGAAACAGTGTTCAAGATCCAAGTGATCACCATATCATTCACTTTCCTCCAATGAGGAAAGAGAACAGAATCCTCAGCAGGTGCTTTATATTCACCAGTTGCAATTACAAGCTTATTCTTACATGACAATGCAATTTTCATAGAACGTTTCCAAGTACAATAATCCTCTGAACCGAGTAGTTTCTTGGAGATGAGAATCATACCTGGCTGATCATTGTTGTGTAAAAACAATGGATGAATGTTAGAGCTTATAACCTCATTCTGATGATCAATTAATGGAGTATCACTATCACCACCAGCATTATTGATGGGAGGAACCTCCATTGATTGTGAACTTGTTCCAGTAACAACATTTGCAAACGTATTAGATCGATTTGGTGCCATTTAGTCGTGAATCGATCGAACAAAACCGATCGGATATAGTTCCACAAATCAATCGCAACCACAGATCAACAACAAAAACACTAGATCTTGATGAAAAATCAAGAAAGACACTAAGAAATTGATGAAGATTGCGTGTATGAAGCGATATTATGTGCGGAATAGCTCTGATACCATCTTAACTTGTAGTAAGCTTCATATACCAGTACAACATGCAACAATGGAGCTATGAATCATTAAGAAACACAGAGTATCATACAAGAACTAGAGTGAGAATTACATGAGAGAGAGAAGGTAGAGAGTGGTGGAATATACAGGAATGAATGTGTATCCTAACTAACTCTGCTATAGCTATATGTATTGATACATTGTGATAAGCTAGTGGACTTGTACTAACAGATTATAACAGACTATAACAGACTGGCAACTAGTAGTGCTGAAGTGACTTCATCTATGACATCATCACATAGTTCAATATACCTGTATTTTAAACGTGGTCGGGATATATTTATAATGTGTCATAAATTTTATTTTTAAAAATCGGTCCTTGGAGTTGCGAGTTGCGAAAGGCCCGAAACAGAGACAGGTATGCAGTAATGATGGATTCTTTATATACGAGCTATTGTAAAATTGAATGATCATAAAATAATAAAGAAAACCAGCTACACAATTTTGCTAGCGACTCCATTAAAACAAAATATAGCAGCTTATAATACACCTGTATGACTCACTTGTACAGTAATACTCAAGGTCCTTATCGTAAACAACAAGGCCTATGCGATTGGACGCTTACTTGCACACCTTTATCTATTTTGCACGCAGATGAACATAACTCGCCTAACAAATTTCATCCCAATACATAAATAAATACATTAAATTAAATTTCACAGCTCTACTCACAAAACATTAATAATTTTACACCATGCTCAAGCCTTTTTTGGCAGCGCTAAAGATGACAAAACGGATGATATTGCCGTAAAGATGAAGGCGAGAAGAAGAATGCTCGATGCCGCATTCGCCTTGTTGAAAAATTTGTCGATCCCCGTATTTGTCCCGGAATTCGCATCTTTTAAATCCACGGTAACTCCGAATCCTGCTCCGGTGCCGGTTGCTAGCAAATACGATATCAACTGCAGATACAAAGATCATAATTTAAATGCTTCGAACTAGATACAATATCTCATGTTAGTACTCGAGTTTGCAGAAGGGTTTTGTATGCCGTACCTTGTCACCGTAGAAGTCGAAAATATAAAGGGCATCTCCGGCGATGCGATTTCCGGTAGTCACGTGGTAGATTGTGAATGCAGTTTGGAGGAGACTGTAGACAAGTCCGATCACTATTGTTGCCAGCACGTACCTGCGTTTTTATGATTTCGTCAATGAGTTGAATGAAATTTCTAGGTATCGTCCAAAATTACTAAAAGATGGAGAATCTTCTATAAATCTATATAGACGTTGGCAAGATAATATTATAAACAACAAATGTTGAAGTTGTTTACATTAAAAGGTGGATTTGTATTTCTTCATATTTTGGGATTATTTGTTGCTACTATATCAGTTGAAATAACTGATAGTTCTGAACATTATATTATGGATGAAATATTTTCCGGATCAAAAATTTAAATATTTATGTGCTAAGCAATCTGAAACGGCTATTTGTTTAACTCGTTTTTTGTTTCCCAATCAGATTTTCGAGACTTATCCCGACGGGTTTCGATAAGTGATTTCTGTTAATAATATTATTTTTTTTATAAAAAAAAGTTGCATTTTTAGACTTCGACGACTGAACAAGAAAATTAAGACAAAGAGAGCACAATGAGAGTTTTCTACTTGAGTTTCACCTAATCATATGAATATGGCAAACCACAAACAATAAATCATGTGATATGGCAAATCAGTGCGTACCTATAAGCTTTCACATCCTGAAAACGGATCTCGATCCGGCTAAAATTCGAAGACAAGGTGGCGGTGTTGGTGGAGATGATGATGAGCGACACGAGCAAGCTTATCACTGTCACCACTCTCAATGTCAGCCCCACGGACCGCCACACCACGGCAGTCGATGGCGGTGGCATGGCCGATGATGGTGGCGGATTCATCTTCTTGATCTCTCACAAAAACTTCCAAAGTAATCAACTGTCCAAGTATCCTATAAATTAAGATACCAAGTTAAGTTTGGATTTTGGAACACAAATAAAAGGTGGCTAGCTCTTTATAATGCTGAGTTGATGTACAAATATATAGACAAATTTGTTGATAATTGGATTACAGACATGGTCAAACGTTGACATGAGTATGAACATGATAAGTAATCCTTCGAGTCAATAAGCCATGATTATATTAATCTTCCAGCTAAGGAAAGTCTACTCAAGTATATCATTAATTATACGTGTTGCAAAATAATACTAGCAAGTCGCTTGATCCTACATTAACGGGTTAAGTGTATTGACTATGATCACCTTAATTTTAATCTCATATATTTATAATATCTCTCTAACAAATATCTGTCATTTTCCTCTCGAGTAGAGAGTAATCAAAATTTTCACGTAAGACAGATCTCTTACGTACATGTTATGTGTTATAAGCAATGCCGAATAGGATTGGAGTAGAATATACATGGAGTATTCCAATTGCCTACTACCTCCATGCATACTCCCTCCGTCAATTTTTACTTGTCTCTTTTAAAAAATAAAGCATCTTAAGTAAATGTTAGTTGGATATCTTGTTTTCATACATATCCCTAATAAATGTAATGAATTAGATAGAGTTGTGTGTATATATATATATGCTAGTCAAACATTGGAAGTTGTTACTTTTTGAAAAAACATACAAAAAATTGCTTTGAAAAGAGAAGTGGACAAGTAATTTGGGACAAATTTTTTTTTCAAAGTGGACATGTAAAAAGGGACGGAGGGAGTAGCATATACGAGTATCATGAACGTATCCAATTTTAGCGTGTCAAATCAAATTCAAAATTGTTTAAGAAATTAAATTCCGAATTGTTATAAAAATAATTAATAAATTTGAATTCACGTATTTATATTAATATTTTTGATAGAAATACCGCATGTCATATATTTTAGAATAAGATTGTGTATCCTAATTTTATATGACTACAGTCTCGCTCTATTTCACGAGAGGAGTATGTGAAATTCATAAGCTTAATAAATTGTTTATACGTGCAAAATATAGTATATGCAATAAAATTTAAACTCTCAAAGTAAGATATAGCATTCCATGATGTGCTCGTAATATATTATAGTAAATTATTCTGTTAAATGATTAATAATAATAATAATAATAATAATAATAATATTATTATTATTATTATTATTATTGTACACTTGAAATAAGCTGGTATTTGATTTTTGTACATGATAGATGTTTCTCACAAAAATAATTACTGAAATTGTTTTTAATTAAGGAGTTATTTGCAAAAATATTATTTTTTTTTTACAAATTAACTGTTCAACTACCCTTTTGCATAGAAAAGAATTGACAGGTTTGTTACTTTTCATGCTGATATTTCTATATTTATGTAAATTTTAGAAAAGAAATTGAAGACACGATAACAAATTTAAGTGCCTTCATTTAAGAACAATAAATTATCACTGTACTGACTTGAACAAAATTCAACTACCTGAGTACAAGTTCATCAATAATCAATACGCTGTTTTTATCGGGAAGACTCTACCTGTTTGTTTGGTAGGTGATATTTCTCCAAACTCTGACGTAACTAATCCTCGGAATGGTGACGTTACTAAATTTGAATATATAAATATTGGTTGGGTCTTTCTAGTGTGTGCCGGCACACATTAAGCATTAAATTTGATAAATTTGGTGGATTTTGATTGGTGGACTTGATGCATATGCAGGAGTGTCATCCTTATTTATGATTAGATGACCAATAGAAATGCACCAAACTCATAAGCGTTAGTGCTTAATGTGTGCCCATAGACACACCATAGAAAAACCGATATTGGTTTTAATCCTTTGCTTTCTTATAAATAATTAGACTTACAACAATTCAAAGTGCTATAAGGTATTACAACACCAATAACTTCTATAGATATGCTCATTTTTAAAAATGTAATATTGATAATTAAAAGTATTAAAACTAAAATTAGAAATAAATATATATTATATTAAAATATAAAATAAGGTTGTTAAAAATAATGAAGCCTAAGGACTCAGAAGGTTGTTGAAAATAAGAAACGGGTCCTGTTCCTTGACAATCAACCGTGTGTCAGGAATGACTTATTTAACATACCGTTGGATCTATATTTTAAGAGTTCAGATTAAATTTTATTTTTTAATAGATCCGCTATTAATATCTGCAGAACGGCAAAGTTTTATTTCACGAATATTATCCCTGAAAAGGAGAACTCCCGTTCCCCGGATATTTATAGCAGATCCACTAAAAATTAAGATTGAATCTAAATCTTTTAAATATATATCTAACGGCCCCCTACAATGTATTTGATAAGCACTCTTTGACACACCGTCGTCGGGATCATAAGATATTGTTTGAGGTCGGAAAGATTACAATGCGTCATCGGAAAGCAAGAGGAGAACGGTTTCCCCAATCACCTATCACAACATTTCCTCTGCTTGATGTTATTTTTCCGATTTTGTAGAATAGTCAAAGAGAACAATTATATTAGGAAGAGATTTAGATGTCTCATATTTAATAATTAAATGATCTTGGCCTCCAAAACTTTTAATATAATAAGTTTCATGTAGTCCAAATATTTACTGTAATACCGTACACCACGTATGTTCTGCAACTATAAATGGCATAAAAACATTGCAAAACGTATGAAATTTGTTATTTTGTGAAATACATTCTATAAATATCACTATTTCATGAAAAATATTGAAAATCATTTATGTTCGACAAGTAGAACACATATGTTCTGTAATATGTAAATATGTTCTGCAAACTTAACATGTTTTGCAAGATAATGTGTTTTTCACTATTTAATTTGTAGGATGTTTAGGATTGTCAAAATTTTTAACAAAATAATGATGTTTATAGAACATAATTTGTAAAATAATACATTTTGCAATGTTTTTATGCCATTTTATAGTTGCAGAATATACATGGTCTACGGTACTATAGTAAATATGTGGACTACATGGAATTTTGTTCTAAATATATATACCACAAAAACTTTTGACCAAAGAAAACTTATACCCATAATTAATTATCTATAATATTTTTAATAATATAATAACTGCTGTTTCATACAAATATTGATATTTCATAAAATGGATGTGAGTTGCATCGTGGATATAATTTCAATTTGTTTTATACATTGTAATTAATTAATTAATAAATGATGTATAGCCAGATATAGACGCCTTACGTCTCATTTCCCCTCGAATGCTGCATATTTAAATGATTCTACAAAAAGATGAGTTCGTTTGTTGAAACTTGGTTAAAACTTTGGCAATCTCATTCAACTTCAAGTAAGATGAAAGAACTAATGACAAAGAGATCAAGTTAGCTTGAAACAAATTACTCGCTGCAACTCTAAATCTTGTATCATGATATAAAACCAAGTGTTATCGTACTGGCTCCACTTGAATGTGTATGTGTTCTTCAGGCAAAGATGAAGGAGAAGGCATTATACTGGTCCGACATGTCGGACAATTCGGATGTGAATAGAGCCACATATCGATACAATCAACATGAAACGAGTGATTGCATTTAGGCAAAGTTCGCAATACTTGATTATCTTCAAACTCGCTTAAACACACAGCACATTCAGCAGACTGTCTATTGCCCCTGATGTATCTATGAGTTGGGATGCTCCTAATGTCGGTATGTTCAAGGATGACGGATTTGTGTGGTAGTGCTTCAGCCTGTTGATCTCGAAGAGTGATGGTTGTGAAACAGCGGCGTAGAGTAACTATCAAAGCTATAATGCCAAATGTGGCAATGGTGAAAGAATGTTGGAACCAGAAATTATTACGGTCCATAGAAGAAAGATTTTAGATAAGCATTTGCCTAGAGGAGAGAACTAAAACTTTTTATATTAATCAACTAACCAAATACGCAGCAATGGCGGTAATTACAAAGTTAAAACATTGTTTTGCATGTTGTGACCAGGCCGGAGGCTTTATTCCCTTTGTTAAACTCTAGCTTTGATATTGTCTTACATTAATTATTCTTTCAGATTTTCCTAGTTTATACTTGCTAATTTTGATCTAGGTACATAAATTATTCTTTCAGATTTTCCTAGTTTATACTTGCTAATTTTGATCTAGGTGACAAGGGGCAACATTAAAATGACAGTGTATATCTCCACTGAAGCTCAAACCATCGATCTCCAGTTACCAATAGAAGATATCTCTAGTTATCATAAGTGAACTTCTTCGGGCACCTCTACTTTTCTACATTTAAGGGGCTGTCAGGAATAACCTAGCAAGATGGGTTAATTTAACTCCCAAAGGATATTGCACTCAACTTCGACAGCACTAGAGGGTGGATCTAGGTTCTAGGCTATACTTAATTTCAACTAATTTTACTTGCAGCCGTGAAACCAAAAGGTAGAAAGCACCAAAACTTCTCAGACTATACTCTAAGAGATCAGGAGAGTGAATTAGCAAAAGGTAAACAAATACGTTTAAAAATCCAATATGTGTGAAAAAATTTAGATCTGGTAAGGATATCCAAATATCTCATTGTACGATTTGCATGCATACATATCTCATTGTATGATTAATATATATGTGTAAATGCCCCCACACATGAATGGATAATCAAATAAATCAAGCTTGTACTTCATAGCTAACCTTCAACGTTTCTTGGCCTTTGAATTTTTCTGCTCTTGGGCTGTAAATGCTGCACATATCTTGCTCCAGCTCCGAATAACTATAAGTGTAGGTATCCAAACCCAAAAAGAGTTTGCAAATATGTAGTAGGCATAATAATAGAAAGAGTTTGTGGCGAAGTTATCCCCTTCCAAGAAAGAAGTGATGAAATATACAGCAGTCCCGTATAGCTGTCCAAGAGAAATAGCAATCTGAAGTATGTGGCTGTATGATTTCCTTTTGGCTATAGCATACCTGCCAAATGTTAAGAATATCATTTAAGAACAATTAACAGTGGAGCGCAGTAGCACACGCAAGCATATGCACTTGTATCAGAGGCTAGTAGATTTAGCATTGACATTCTTGCTGGAGTTTAAAGACTGAAAATACGAGGACAACTAATATGTTCAGTCGTTGACTATATAAGCATCTGGCTATATAAGGAGCTTGCACTCTTCAGAAACCATTACCTTCTCTTCTTCTTTTTTTGGTTTCCTTAACACAATCATTTGGAATGGAATTAGCAACTTTAATCTACATATAAGTTTCTACCAGTCCTAGCAAAAAATGGTTGACCTTCTAATGCAATGTCATTCATCTCTCGTATGCAATCATATAAGTTTCTACCAGTCCTAGCAAAAAATTGTTGACCTTCTAATGCAATCATATGCACTTGTATCACAGGTTAGTAGATTTAGCATTGACATTTTTTATGGAGTTTAATAACTGAAGGTATGAGGGCAACTAATATTGTTGACTATATAAGCATCTCGCTATATGAGGAGCTTGCACTCTTCAGAAACTATTACCTTTTTCTTTTTTTGGTTTCTTAAACACAATCATATGGAATGAATTAGCAACTTTAAGCTACATATAAGTTTCTACCAGTCCTGGCAAAAAATTGTTTGACCTTCTAATGCAATGTCATTCATCTCTCTTATTTCCCAATTAAAACATGATTTTCTTCCCTTTACATGGACATTTTGGTAAAAGAAATAAGTATAGTGCTCTATATTTACTAGAAGGAAGTTTATAACATATAAACATACGTTACTAGAAGGCAAGCTGGACCCTCCAAAACTGCAGTTATTCCTTCTACAGCAATTACTCCAGAATCCCGTCCTACGTATCTTGAATCACCTTTGCTGTATTCCTTCCCTGAATTTTATTTATTAGGAGCACTATAAATAAAGTCTAAAGGTGACCCAAATCTTTTACTGGTGTGTAGAGATAAGAGCAACAGATAACTTACAGACTTCTGCTAGGTAATGGGGAGTTGTCTTCTGATAAAATTGCGGTGAAAAAACAAAATAACCCTCAAGTATCATGTGGGTCAGACCAGTGAAAACCCACCAGCACATGAGCAATCTGTCAAGTTTGGCTAATTTAGCAGCTCTCCCTTTTGCATAAGAAAAAAAAATAAAGTTCTAGTTAAAATCAACAATACTTTCATTTGTATAGAATTAATCAGGAAGACAAAAGGTATGAGATAAAATATTTGTTCATTTCAAACATTTGATTCTATACTAAGTTGTAAAATCATAGAGATTCTTTTACATTGATATATCTTAATTAATATCTTCAACA
The DNA here is from genome assembly GCF_001625215.2 of Daucus carota subsp. sativus. NCBI lineage: Eukaryota > Viridiplantae > Streptophyta > Magnoliopsida > Apiales > Apiaceae > Daucus > Daucus carota. Next base: position 42,325,869 of record NC_030385.2, on the reverse strand, counting down.
TGATTCAACCAATTCAACTTCAAAAAATGTTTTTGTCCATACACTAATTTCAAAAATGCTGCTGTTTCCATTCAAAAGACAATTCCTACCCATAAAAATGTATTAAATCAAGATCAATTGACCAGGGCGATCGTAGACTAAGGAAGTTACTACGCTCTGGTAAAAGTAGATGCATATAGGTCTGTTTTGATAAGCAAACATATAGATTACATATCCTTTTCAAGCCAAGGCACATGAACAAACATAATTTCGGACTTATTTGGAGTTGAGGTTAGTTATGAAAAAATCTATATCATCTGTTTAGAATAGATTACCGGAGATAATCCATACGAGGGATACAACAAGCAACGAAGACCCTCCATAGACTCCAACAATAGTTGACATTGAGAGAAAACCAGGCACGAAACCTGGAAGACTAAGATCTTCCGGAATATAAGGATGGCCATATCCTTGAGATGACTGAGCTCCCGCCATTTTTTAGAAAACCCTACCTGCAGAACCTCATAAACATATCAGATGCATATTTTCTATAACCAGTTGAAGGGTAAAAGAAAAGGCTTGTAACCATATACTGTACTACTATATCAGAAATCATGCAACATGGCAATCTCATTCACATATATGTTGTGAACACAACACTTTCCTAATTCCTATAAAGTATAAACTATAATTCCACCTCCCTGCCTAAATATCAATATATTGCAAATAACAAAACATTGAAGAACTAAACTTGCAGTAAAGTTTGTTTTTCCAAAATATTAAAATCTGATCCCAATTTTAAATAAAATAAAAGGGCAATGATCCTAAATTAAAATCTGATCGAGAAGATAAAAGCATGCTCCCTAAATAGATATTTTGTACACTTACACTGCAGACTCTCGGGTCACATTTATAAACCACAGGTACTACGTAGCGTTAACTCTGACTTATGTTACACTTCTCCTTAAAGATCAAGGTGTTGGGCTTGAAATGATCTTTTTGTCATCAATATCCCTCTCACTTAAAATCCCACTTTTTGGATTTGCAGGGTGGATCACTATCCCTCCTCACTCGAAAGCCCAGGTTTTTGCTTTCAAAGAGTGGATCCCTACAGTGGCTCTATCCTTTCTTAGGATCCCATTTTTTGGTTTTGAAGAGTGGATTACTAGGTAGGTCTATCAATTTCCGGGTCCACTATAGTTCCAAGTGGGTCGCAATTTGATCTCGTGAGGATCTTATATCATAATATCTTACACAACCTGACTCAATTACATAGACAAAACCATAAAATACACATGATACAAAATAACCGGTTAATTACAATTGTTAGACTGTAATACAAGATGCTACCCCAGCAAGTCGCTTGATCCACTCGTCGAATCAAAAATAAACTCCCACCGAGGAGAACTGTTAAAATATAACATTCAGATTTTAGGACAACCGATAACTTAACAACATTGTACTTCTTCAACCTTAAACATTCAATTCTATCATCCCTTTTGAAGTTCTAAAAAAACCATCAATTCATAAAAATTAACGAAAAGTTGTCAAAATCATCAGCTAAACTAAAACCCACAACATAAAACACAATAACAGCACACTAAAATCAATAAATCTCAACTAAAGCAACAAAAATTACATACCCAGATCTCAGTAAATTGAATTAGACAAGAAAAATGCATTAGAGCAACACCAATGGACACTGTGTTAAATATAAATGTATATACACATAATTGAATTGCAAAACGCACCTGTTTGTGTAATGAGATGTGCAGCAACTAGGAAGTGTAGATGGGGGTTGTTATAAATTTGTAAAATGGCGGCCGGTGAGAGATACGAGATTAGTCGCACGCAGAGGAGAAAAGATTCCACTCTGTTTTACTCTTTGTTTATGCTCCGACTTACAGAGTTACAGTTGGCAAATCAGCAACAGGATATCAGATAATCAATATATTTATTTTTTTCAATTGGAATTTAAATTTTAAAAAAATTGTTTTTTTAAATTTTAAAAAAATTGTTTTTAAAATTGTTTTTTTTTATTTCAAAAAAAAATTGTTTTTGGAATTCGAGATTATTCAATTTGAATTTTAAAAATTATTTAAATCCTCGAATATTCAATTAGGATTTTAAATTATGTTACAAAATCTGGTGATATTTAATTAGTTAAATTATGTTTTAAATTGAGGATTATTTAAAATCTACTATTAAAATCTGATGGCATTATTAAATGGATTCTTTTGGACTTCGGGTAAAATGATCGATTTCGTAGGATTGTACTATGTTATTTAAGGGAGTGTATTCGGTAAGAATTTAAATAACTATTTCATGAAATTCGAGAATATTCAATTCTGATTTTAAAAAGTTATCGAAATCTTTGAGCAATCAGTTATTAAGATTTTAAATAATGCTACAAAATTTGGTTGATTAAATTGGAATTTTAGATTATGCTTAAAAATTCGACAATATTCATTTAAGATTGTATAAAATCTATTAAAATATGATGATATTTAATTTTTGATGGATTTTCTCCAACTTGATAAGATGATGGATTTTATGAATAGTTTAATGATTTTAAGCTTTTTGAAATATTGTGAAAATCAGTGAGATTTTTATGATCATTATTAACAAAGTTATTTTATACACTAGGGAATTATGCCCGCGCTTCGCGTGCGGGTAAATTATTAAAATTTTCATTAAAATAAGGTGGGAAAATAAATTAAACAAATATTAACATTAGATTTTTAATATTTATTTAGCATATTATGTATATTTACAGGTACTGCATCATCAAAAAATTAATTATTTGGGATATATGGTATTCGATCACCGTTAAAAATTGAGATTTATGCTAACAAAATATAGTGAAAGTGATATTTGTATATGAATTATACTTATTAATTTGTTAATTTTTATATATTACAGCATTTTTTTTAAAATTCTAAATTCCCGGTTATCAAATGTTAAGTTATATCTGCATAAAATTTTAAATTTAATTGTAACATAAGTGAGAATTTTATTTTAAGAATCTTGTTAAATATGATAGCTAAAATTCTATGTTGATTCTAACAGTTATATCTTAAAATTTAACAATATTATCTTATAATTCTTGATTTTCATATAATTGTTGATTTCTATAATTAAACTAAATTTCAAAGTAAGTAAAATTTTGGAATTCAACCACTCATATAACACGATTATATGAAAATTGAAATTTAATGCTAACAAAATATTGGTCGGAACAATCTTAATTTTCTTTTACCTTTTAATAAAAATGTAATATTAGATTTTGGTATTAAATAATATTTTTGATATAGTATTTTTATTTTTGATATAATTAGAAATAAAATAAAATATTTAAGGGAATAATATTAGTAATTGGATCGTAATTGTAAAATTTAATTGAAAAATTACAATTATGATTTTTATAATTCTTGATTATGTTGATTTTCCGGATTTAAGTTATATTTGCATATAATATTAAATTTAAATTTGAAAGTGAATAAAAAAAAACTAATACTTATATAATATTGAAAAACTAAAGATTTACGCTATCAAGACACAATTTATAATTCCAACAAAAAGAATAAGTTTCGATTCTCTTAAATGTCAAAAATCAATCTTGTAAAAAGAGGTCAAAAAAATTGTTCTATCATCTTACAAAATTATTGTTATTAGTATTGTTTAATATAAATTGGGAATTATGTCCGCGCTACACGTGCTAACACCCTCAATAATTTTGAAAAAAAAGTAGGAGATCATTAAATTTCTAATAAAAATATTGTATGATTATTTCTTAATAATTATTAAATATATATAGTGTATTATTAAATTTTAAATAATCATAATGTGAAATTGCAAAAAAAATATTGTATTAATTTTACTTAATATATTACTTATATTTAAATCTGCAGTGTGAAAATCAAAGCATAATTCTTAATTTCTGTGAAAATCAAAGCATAATTTTTAATTTTTGCAAAGGGCTTTCATCTTCAAATCTGCGGTTGCTTCTTTAATATATAAAAGATTCTGAGCATTGAAGGAAAATAGAAATCAATATACGACCATAAAATGAATGAATACAAATTTAATGCACAGTTGCACATAACTCTTCCGATTTGCTATAACCAGCACATGAGAGACTACATCTCCAGAAGCAGCATCATTGCCGGTCCAAAACCTGTCTTTAGCAACTTTCTCCAGTTTATCCATCTGCTTGAAGAATGAGAAGAAACTCGAAGTGAAGTTAGTAGTATTGCCATTAATAGATATGCTATATGCGGTTCACTATTAGACTGTCATTGATCTTGAATGACCATCCTTGTCATAAAAGTAGTAAAATGAATTCTGAGTAGTCCTACCAAACACATTTGCCTCATCTGTCCTGCAAGCTAAAATAGTCGATACAACATGTGTATCTGTGTACAAAAACTCATTGGTATGCTTACTATAGGTTAGTTGTCAAGATTTATGATGTCTAAAAGTTGACACATCAAAGCATGGAAAGAGAGGGATACACATCAAAGAATTAAATGTAGCAGCATCCTCAGTTACCTTGATTGTTGACTTCGGCGGCTTGACCCAAGCACTGGCTCCCTCCCCTGAACACAGATTAGGAAACATAGTTGATGAAATGATAACCTGGGCATTTCTCCAACTTCCAAGATACTGCATTGCTGACACTACAATAGCATCTAAGTGAGGATACTTTTAATCCCAAACCAGCTCATTTCGAGCTTTCCAAATCGCCCAACATAATGTAATAATATCCGCTTTTTGATAATTTGAATTGTGTTGGAACACTCATTCTAACCATGTTCCAAAATCAGTACCGTCATTAGAGCATCTCCAACCATCTAAAGCCATTGGCTAAAAAGTGAGTTGGCATACCTAAAATAAAAAAAATAGCCAACAGCTTCAAAATCTCAACTCCAACCATGCTCACCTGTTGTCTATAAATTTAGCCAACCTCTTATGGATGGCTAAATTTGTCGAACCTCTACAGGTCTGTAAGAAAATCTGCAGGAAGATTGTACATCATTTATTACCAAATTGAACTGATATATTCTATTTTAACAATTTAAAATATTAATAACATACTATTTTTAAATTATAGCCAACCAATATAGCCAGTACCATTGAAGCAAAATGTCTTACAGGTTCAGCAAATTTTACATAATGTCTTACAGGTCCAATTTAGCCAACAATTATAGCCAACGCCGTTGGAGATGCTCTTAACTTGATTTACTGGTAACAAACCCACCCAGCATTGCTTAGCTACAGGGCAAGTCACCAGCACGTGCATAGTTGTTTCCTCCTCTGTATTACAGAAAGGACATGTATTAAGAATTGGCACAAATTTTTGGACCAGTTGGCTTTTAGTTGGAAGACTATTAGAAAGAACCCTCCATATAAGATTGAGAACTTTTGGTGGAGCTTTAACCCGCCAGACCTTTCGCCAAAAACTAATATTATCACGACTTTGCCATAAATTTTTCTGAGCTTGTAAAAGCCGATAAGCACTGCGAACTGAGTACACCCCTGAGGTCTCCTTGCACCAGTATAAGCGATCCTCGGAACCCTGCTCGTGTACCTTTGTGTTTATTATACAATCTTGATCCCGAGCAACAAACATGTCTCTTATGAGCTCAATATTCCAAACTCGACTCCCATTGTAAAACAGAGAAGAGACCTTGAAATTCTCCAGGGGCATTGGTTCTGAAATAATATAAGGATTAGAGTCGTTCCCCAGCCAAGGTTGGCCATAAATTTTTATATTTTCCCCAGATCCAACTGACCATTTAAGGCCAGCGGAGAGAACTGACTTCGACTCCCAAACACTTCGCCAAATGAACAAATAGTATTATTAAAAATAGTATTAATTGGTGCAGGCCTGATGCTTGAATATTGAAAAGAACAGAAAACTCCTTTGTACATCTCCTGCTTATACTCCTTTATTACATCTCCTCCTTTGTATAGAGATTTTTATTCAACAGCTTGTATAGTAGAAGGAAGATTGAAAAGTTTGCTCATCAACCTCTAAATATGATGCAGACATTTATACAACACGAGATTGAGAAGAATTGTAAATTAGCCGAAGTCATACCTGACCCAACTGAAACATGTGCAGTTCCGCCTCAGAAGATAGTAAGGAAACATCCTGCTGCAGGCTCAGATCTGGGCCTGAAAGCTCAACCTCGACAGAGCAAAAGGAAACTTCGACGTACTGAACCACCAGTAGAAACCTCCTCAAATGTTCCGCCTCCTGCTTTTCACTCAGCGGCAAATGTTATCACCTGAGAGGAGACCTATATGCAGAAAATGATCATGCATTTTGTATTCAATTTGTAGAATACACTATATGGCTGACTTGGTTTCTGTTTGTCTTGTATAGTATTTGTTTGGTGTCAAGTGTCAAAGAATTACAATAAAATGCTGCACAACTTGGTATAGATCTCTGAGCTTTCTCAGTGTTCATACTGTTTGTCACTGCATATGTGCAGTAATGATTTATATGATGTCTTGTTGGGTGCATGAGGCCTAAATCTTCGTATCGTTTAACAATCTTGCAGGTGTCTTTGTTATAAAACTATTATTTGCTAACCTATCCTTATGTTGTATCATGACACTTAAAATAGATTAATCCTTCTGCTTGAGGCAACCCATCAGTAGTCAAGAAATCTACAGGTTCTACATTATCATCATGAATTTCATCATCGGTTTTCAAGGCCAAAACCCATAGCTAAATCAAAAATCTGTTTTCTGGTTATAGTTAGTTTATCAACGCCATCAATAATATCGGGTAAATTTAAGAAAACTGTACATTATATACTTGTTTATAAAGAAGATGGGAGGATCGTGTGGTCTGGAGATGAGAGAACAATACGTTAAGAAAGTTGGTTGTGAGGATTGGCACTGAGTAGCATCCAGTACACAGAAAACCTTGAGCATATTGTAAGCAAAATATTATCAGGACCTCTACGCTTGACACCTGATTCCAAATTTCAACATCAGTTATATTTCAACGCGGTGAGCAACAAATATAGAAATTTATATCCATGATATAAAGGTGGAAAATTAAAATGAAATCTAACACAGCTAAATTGCTATCGACCTGTGACGGTAGAATCCAACACAAAAGCCAGGATTTGCATTTTGATCAATATTGGACAACGGAGAACGCCTGATTGCTGCAAGAAAAGTGAAAGATCAACAATCACGTGCTCGAATAACACTTCAAAAATAACATTGGACACAATGCAGTGACTATAAAATTAAACCAAATATATAAAAAGCTTAGAGCAGCCCCTTTAATCTTTAAATGCTCAGAAGGTATGTCCAACTTACATTGATTTGATGCATTCTGGTCAACAGTTGATAGCAAGACACGACCTGTGGCTGCAATGGTAAAATGTTCAACGATGAAATGTGTGAAAGTAACAAAGAACAATCATCAACTCATCGTAACTTATAGGCAAACCATTAAAAAAGACCTGCCAGTACCTTTAAGAGCATAATCTGATTCACAGGTTTCTGCAACCAACGAATACCGACGACTGTTGGAAAGAGGAGAATGACTGTTGCCTACATCTAAAACAATTGTCCATTAGAAGACAAAACAACATATTTGCACTAACAAATACTCTCTCACTATGCAAACAATGAGAGGAGATGAGTATACAACACAAAAAGAAACAGTGTGTATCAGCACTATAATTAGATCAAAACAATACAGAGTATGCAGCATCCAACTAAATATGTACATTTGACAGAAATTCCGACATACATTGATTGGATTCATTATGATCAACAGTTGATAGAGGGACACGACTCGTGGCTGCGATAATAAAAAGCGAAGAATGATGCATACATTGTAAGACATCGATCACAAATCAGCAAGTCTACACAATGAGAGAGCGTGAATACCATTTTTTCCTGAGCTGATATTGTCAAACGCTGACGAAGTCCCGATGGTCCTGGATTTCTTAATGTTTTCAGCGCGTCTTTGCAGAAATAATAAATCCTGCCTGCAACATGGTGCCGGTGGTGAATAAAAAACACAAACACGTGGTGTTCCTACCTTAAACAAACACGGCATAAAGTACAATGCTCAATTGATGAATGTCAGGCAATGGTTACGCTAATACCAGCAAGTGAACCATCTGACTGATTTTCTTTATTTCTCTTACGACCTACACATCAAAGACAATACATGAGCCTCGCAATCACGGTGGTGGAAAGTACAGTCCCGGTAAATACTATTGCAAGATCAGGCCTCTTCTGTACAAATCTGAGCTTGACCAATTAATCATTGGCTGCTTCCATAGCCGATGAGACGCTTGCCAAAAATCACTTTACGAACCCACACAAGAACTCTTCCATAGCAAGCAAATAACTTCAGTTTGAATTTTGAAAAATAACATTCATAGTCTAATATGCATCCTTGATTACATGCACTTTCCACGATGGAAGATATGAATGCCGTAATTAGCAGACAACAGAATAAATCAGCAATCAATTTTCGTGAAGAAGGCAAGGTAAAATATATGAGTTGTTGGAGTCGGTTATGTAGCCGGTTATTTTTTTCTAAACGGGTCAGGTAGAATAGGTAATTTCGATTAGGAAGTGAGTAAAACATGGGTAACTCGTGGCTAAAAAGGCTAAATGGACATTGCGCTCGTTAAGAACATATAGATATAGAATGAGATGTGCGTGTGTGTAATTATAATATAGTTTCATTCCAAAAATTTTATTCCAAAAATGAAATATAAATGAAAGTTGTTTTGTTTTCATTTACATTCGGTTTGGAGAAATTGAGAAATCGAGCCTAGGAGAATTTCCAAGAGTGTTGACTATAATCGTTGGCTAAATTGAACCTTTAAAACTTTATATAAAATTTGCTCAACTTGTAAGATATTATACTTTAATGAGATTGGCGTTGGCTATAATTTAAAAATTATATGTTATTAATATTTTAAACCTACACATATTCAACAAATATAGTCCCCACGAGAGGTTGATTAAAATCATAGACAACAAGATATGTATGATCGGATTGTGAGTTTAATGGGAGGTTGATCAAATTTTTTATTTTTGGTATGTCTACCCACATTTTAGCAGGGTTTTTGATGGTCGGATATGCTCTGAAACAAAAATACTTAGAGCATCTCCAAGATCCTCTTCATTTAGAGTAATTCTAATGGACTCCTCAAACAAGCTCTTAACTCTAAATTTTAGGAGGATATGAAAAATTAAAGCTCCAATGGGCTCCTTTCCTCTCTCCCCTTTCTTTTAAAGAGCATCTAGGTGCTCCTAACATATTTTCATTGAATAAAATAATCGCTTCTTCTATTTCTATTCACTTCTCTCTAATTCTCTCTCCCACTTTTCTCTCAAATAATAATAAAATATGAGTTGAGAGCAAGTATAAAGAGTGTGGTTGGAGTTGCCACGATATTCAATGTATTAACTTACCAGGAGCCACATATTATACTATTTTTTAAAAGAGGATTTAGGAGCACCATTGGAGATGCTCTTAGACGGTACTCCTAAATCATTCCCTAAACAATAATATAAAATGTGGCTCCTAGTAAGTTAATACACCGGAAAACGTGAGAACTCCAATGCTACTCTTTATATTTGGCTCCTTATTCATATTTTATATTTATTTTATATAAATGAGAGGAAAAAGTTAACTAAAAGAGAGAGAAGATTGAAGGAAAAATAATATAATATTGAGTTAGGAGCTACCAGATGCTCTTTAAAAGAAAGGAGAGAGAGTAGGCTCCTAAATTTTTAAAGAGCATCTAGGAGCCCATTGGAGCACTAAATTTTGATTTGCTCCTAAATTTTAGACTTAGGAGCTTGTTTAGAGAGTCTTTTGGAGTTGCTCTTAGGCTTCTAACTTGAGATTTGAGGAAGTAAAAGAAAAATGTTGTTGTAAGAGACTCTTAGTGGCTCTTTAAATCACTAAGAGCCTCTTGTTTCTCTCTCCTCTCTCCTCAAAGTTAAGAGACACCACATTGCTCTTAACTTATTTTTTCACAATAAAAAAAATTATTCCCTCCAATTCACTTTCATCTTTCTCTCTCTTTTGTTACAGTGGAGCCCAATATATGAATAAAATATGAAATAGAGAAGAGATGTAGAGAGTATTGTTGTAGTTTATACTCTTAATTTTGTCCTAAATTGCTAAGAGCCACATTTTTTATATTATATTTTTCTGTAAGTAAATAAAGAACACATGTAAGAGCATCTCCAATACTAAACATGAAACTGTTAGCTAAAATATCATTAGCTAATTTTTTTTTGAGCCTGTAAGGATTTTTGCTCCGGTGGATATTAGCTAAAACCATTAGCTATATGCAAAATATTATTTTAAATGTTAACATATTAATATACAATAAAATGATTTATTTAGTTTTTATTCTATATTATTGAAAACAAAATAATATCTTTAATAAATAATGATTAATTATAATATTTAACATTTTTATATTATTATATTATATTTTTAAAAAATTTGATTGACAATAAAGTAACATTTTCACATAATATTACATAACAATATTATTTATAAAAAAACATGAATAATACATATATACTTGCAATAATAATAATAATAATAATAGTACCTTAAATATTTTAATTTAAATATTGTAAAAATGATTTAAGGTAGAATGTTATATGCTATAAATAAAAAAAATTAGAAGGGCAAGAATAAAAGTCAAAATGAAAGATTTTAAGTTAACTATCTATTGATAATTATCTTTTGAAAAAGGTTTTGAAAGAATTAAAAATATAAAGATAATTATTTTATTATTTAATATAAGTGAAAATAAAAAATATAATTAAAAAAAATATATACTAATTTTCTTTGTTAAAAATTCACAATTGACGTTAAATAACTATATAAGTTATTATATTAGTTTTATTATATTATTAATTTTTTATAAATATTTTTACACTTAACAATGCATAAAATTAAATTATAAAAATTAAAAGTTATACAAATACATATATATATATAATAGAATTATAATATTATAATACATATATAGAACAAAGTTCCATGTAATCCACATATTTACTGTAGTACCGTAGACCATGTATGTTCTGCAACTATGGAATGACATAAAAACATTGTAAAATGTGTTATTTTGCAAATCAAATTCTATAAACATCATTCTTTTGTTAAAAATTTTGACAATCCTAAACATTCTACAAATTAAATAGTGAAAAACACATTATTCTGCAAAACATGTTAAGTTTGCAGAACATATTTACATATTACAGAACATATGTGTTCTACTTGTCGAACATAAATGATTTTCAATATTTTTCATGAAATAGTGATATTTATAGAATGTATTTCACAAAATAACAAGTTTCATACATCTTGCAATGTGTTTATGTCATTCTATAATTGCAGAACATACGTGGTCTACGGTACTACAGTAAATATGTGGACTACATAGAACTTAACTCTACATATATAATATAATATAGACACCTAGGGGTTAAAGCAGAGAAAATTAAATTTTAAAAGAAAATGACGTGGATATGATATAGATGACAGACACTGATTCAACTGCCTTGGAGTTGTGTTTTTTTTAGGGTTTAGATATATAGACTGACACGTAGATTTTAAAGCTAACAGGTGACCTGCGTTGGAGATGCTCTAATACGCGTCCTCCCCGACGTCCTCCGACTTGACCGTTGCCACACCTGACGAACCTTGCCGCCTATCTCACAACCCTAACATAGCTCCTCCTCGTCATGCTGCTATCCTGCGCCTCCTCTCCTCCCTTAACATACGCACCCCGTCTCTTTATCCTGTCCCCCTCTCAATGTATCATGTATTTCCATCTCCCACAATACTAGGTTTCCGCACTTTCCTAATTCGTCCAAGGTAATACACTCAGACATAAAATCATATACACCATTTTTGTGCATATCTCGTTAACCGACGTCGTTTCAGTCTTGCAGTGGTCCAAAGCAGTTTAGGGTTCTCAAGAGCAATGGCGTCTTCTAAAGCTACCTCTAAACCTACTATTATTGCCAAAGTAATTAATTAATTAGTTTTATTTATTTGTTAATTAATTTTTTGATAATGACTTTGCAGATTGTGTTTTGTTTGAGTTAACTTTTGTGATATGCTGTTGGTTTGTAGAGTGATGATGAGTCTGAAGCTGGAAATGTTGAAAATGATTTTGAGAGTGATTCGGATAGTATAGATAGGTTGTCAGTTGTTCAATTGAGACAGAAGCTAAGGTTTGTGCTTGCTGTTCTGTTTGTAAGTGAGTTTTTGATGATTTGTGTGTTTTTAATGAGTTTTGTTAATTGCAGGAGTGTTGGTGTCCCGGTGAAAGGGCGTAAAACTGAGCTGGTGGATGCTTTGAGGGCTTATCTAAGCTCAAATCCTGGTGGTAATGTAATTTTAACGCGGAATATTGGTGTAATATTGTTGTTATTACTATATATGTGTAAAATATTAGAAGGTTGGGGTGGTGGACACTGATGATGACTTGGAGGTTTTATATGCTTTCATTTTGTGGTATGGAAACTTCTGTTAGTTGAGATGAAAATTCACTAATTGCAGACGACTGCAAAAACATGGAACCGAAATCAAATTCTTCGAAGGAAAATCTGAAAAGGAAGGTTGAAAGTTCGTCTGTTCAGATACAAGCCGAGAGCGTCAGTTCTACTGTTTCAAAGGTTGCTGTGGCGAAACGGACCAAGAAAGGTGTGAATAAGGCACCAGATGAGGAAACCATTGCGGAATCTAAAACCAAGCGAGTTGCTAAAGATAAAGTTACATCAATAAGATCTAACAAGGCAACAGGTTATTTTGTACTTGGAAATTTCTTTGTGTTTTTCTACCACCTTTGATGACAACTAAAATGTTTGTTAATTGTTTATTATGTCTTCAGTTAGTAAAGCTCTATGTGCAAAGGAAGACGTTCCAGCGGAAGTGGATGGAGAATCTAAGATGGTTGATCTTATAGAGAATCAATTTGAACCCTGGACTGTTCTTGCACACAAGAAGCCACAAAAAGGGTGGATACCTTACAATCCCCGGACCATGAGGAAGCCTCGTCTTACTGCTGATACAAAGCATGTTAAGTTGATGTCTTGGAATGTCAATGGCTTACGAGCTTTACTGAAATTAGAAGGCTTTTCTGCACTGCAACTTGCACAAAGGGAAGACTTTGATGTGTTGTGCTTGCAAGAAACTAAATTACAGGCATGTATCTCCTAATTCTGTAGTCTCGAACTAGATTATCTTAAACATGCATTCTGGGACTTAAGTGCTAAATTGCTAATAGGTTGTTGGTCAGGGTATCTTATCATCGAAGGGATAAGCTTGGCTCAGAACAGCATTGAAGTAATTACTGTATTACTGAGCTAAAGGATGACACAAATAGATGCTAATAACAATAATCTATGTATTGATCTAATTGAGGATAAACTAATAACTATAAGAGTGAGCGAGCGAGCACCTTATGAATATGATCATTTATTAGAAACCTTAAACTCCAATCCAACAGCTCCTCTTTGTAATGGGCATGACATGGAGAATAAATGATTCGATACTGTATCAATGCCTTTCAAGTCATTTTTTTTTATCAGTAGACAGTGTACACGTGGGTCATAATTGCTTGACCACTTGACAGCAGTCCTGATATTCGTACTAATATAAAAGGAGCTAGTCATTGCTAAATACGGAAAAGTACACATGAATTAAGATATGCATGTCACACGCTATGAGTTACTTAGTGAGTTGTGTTTGAACCAGTACAGATTTGACATTGCAGTTGCATTTATTCTATGTAGCATAAATGACAGTGATTGGGATTTTATTATCACATCCAGTGGCAACACAACCTATATTCTGCAGTTTGCAGTAATAGACAAAAAGTAATAAGAAATTTCCTTTCACAACAGGAGAAAGATGTCGAGGCAATCAAATGCTCTCTTCTTGAAGGATATAAAGATAGCTTTTGGACATGTAGCGTTTCCAAGCTTGGGTATTCTGGTACTGCAATTATCTCAAGGGTACGACATTTTATGAGAAGCTTGTGTTTAAGCTGTTATGATTACCTTGTTATGATTTACTTGTTATAATAGGTCATATCTAACTTTCTTTTCTATTGACTGGTTCAAAGGTAGTAGTGAAGCTTTTATATCTGTTTTTTAATTTTATGACCAGCGAAAACTGGAACTTTTTTGTGAATTCTGGACCTTAGGGAAGGAGAGTTTTACAACTGTTCATTGTTAGGCAGTAAATAGTAGATGGTAGAAGCACTTGAACACAGTAAACACACTTCAACCATATATGCGTGGCACTTAGGCATAAGAGCTGCTGATGGATCAGGTTATATTCACTTGGTGTGAGAAATAAAATTTAAAATGTATTCTTGACATTTATGAATACTCATCCTTTTATATATTTCATTTACAACTTTATGTAAAGTTTCTTTCTTTCCAGTTAGCAAATGAATGATCTTAGATCAATAGTTTCATGATAGTTATGTTGGCGGCTAGTCATCTTGTAGCCTTAATTGTGATTAATCTCTCTGAAGACATGTATGATGTATATGGTCACTATGATCATTGACCAAGAGTACTATGGAAGTTGTAATTAACTAAACAAAAAAGTTGACTGATTTTTTTGCATCGAGGAATAAGGACTACAGTCTAAACTTAATCATGATTGAGCAAGTTTGCATCTTAATAATTGCTTTACATATCTGATGTAAAATTTCAGTCAGAAGTTGTTTCTGAATATTTATATATGTTCATATGTGACTGTCTATTATGATGTTTCTGGCAGATAAAACCACTTTCAGTGAGATATGGCCTTGGCATATCAGATCATGATAGTGAAGGGCGTCTTGTGACAGTAGAGTTTGATTCTTTCTATTTGCTATGTAGTTATGTTCCAAATTCAGGTGATGGTCTAAAAAGACTGGTAAGTGGCATGGAAATATTAGTAAATCATTTACTTGGTTCATTCCTTGTTGTTTCATCATATTTGGAGCCAGATCTAATTTACCTTATGTTTAGTCATACTTTTTTTTACAAAAACTGATCTGCGCTAATAAACTTTTTTAATTCTAGTCATACAGAGTTACTGAGTGGGATACTTCTCTAAGCAATTACATGAAAGTAAGTCTTTTTTTTCTTTTTGCTATAGAATGTTTCACATTGCTGCATAGTTGCACATGCATCTTTCGCTTCTCTCTCACACCCATTGAAGATATGTTACACTTACATATAGTGTACATATGTATGACGGATAGCTAATTTGGTGAGTTACGGCCAATTAATCTTCTATCATGTGTTTAGTGACAGCTTACATATAATTTTTTTAAAATCCATTTTGTATTCTATTATGTGTTTTCCTCTTCTCTTGGTTCTTCCAGTTTGAAAATGACGTGCAGATGTAGGTTCAAAGGCCATATTGTGCAAAACCTAAAACTAATTTAGTAAACATAAATCTGGATTTTTATTCCTCTGTTCTTATCCTCCTGTTTTTTCTTTTTTACTATTCGTCTTCAAATTCTGTCTAAAATATGTGATTTAGAAGGAGGATTCAATATTGGCTTATATCTCATGTGCTTCTAAATTAGAAAATTGATTACTACTGTTATTCAATTGATTTGATGTTGTGTTGACGGCCTTCCTTGCCTTGTACAGGAGCTAGAGAAGATGAAGCCTGTTATTTTAACGGGAGATTTGAATTGTGCGCATGAAGAAATCGATATTTATAATCCTGCAGTAAGTTCAGCATATATAATACTGTTCATCTATATACGAAAAGGCAGCTATTACCTACTCTGGTGATAAGATGCATATCACCTAATCATGTTCATGCAAATCCTAGTGGCCTAGAAGGCCATATCTGATATTCAGAGCTTCAAATATTCACATCCAATAATTAATAAGTTCCAGACGAAAATCAGGGTTCTTTCCCGCGCACCAAATACTCATTGTAAAACTCAAGTGGTACGATGCATGTACTAAATCGATTACTGGCATTTAAAATATGAGAGATGCATGTGACCTCCAATCAATATTCTTCTTAATAAAAAGTTGATGCAATCTCTCAAATTTGTAATTCTTTTTAAAAAACATTGGTAAGATTTGTTTTTGTGTTTTCACGACTATTTTTGGTAACACCAGTGGTTGGCTAATAAACTTGTTAACCTATCATCTATTCTCATCTATTCTGCTATGCAGGGAAATAAGAGAAGTGCTGGTTTTACGATTGAAGAAAGGCAGTCATTCGAGACAAACTACTTAAAAAATGGCTTCGTTGACACGTTTAGGAATCAGCATCCTGGTGTTGTTGGCTATACTTACTGGAATTACAGGCATAATGCACGCAAGACAAATAAAGGTATTGTTTAATAGTATTTTATTCTAGTCAATTTCTTCACAAACCCACACATTGGTTGTTAAAATGATAATTTACCTGCAAACTGCATTTCTGTAACAATACCTGAGCAGCGACTTTTTGAAATAGGAAAGACGCAAGTATTGGACCAAATCCTGTTGATTATTTAAACATGTATTCTGCCCTGTCAATTTGGCTTTTACGTTATAATAACTTTATGTGAATTGATTATGTTAAATTTATCTTTGTTGTTAGTAGATAACCTTATATTTCTGAGTTGATTGCCAAGCTGCACTTAGTATGTCATGAACTTTGCTGAAATTAAAATCGGTCAATGGTTCTTTGAAACATGACCGATGGTTATATCAGTCTAGGCTCATTTGAAAAATGAAGCAACATCTTTATGTAACAACCCTATACAGGATGAGATGTTAAGTAACATTACTTGCTTATTACTCCCTAGTATAGCAGAACCGTGAACCATCAGTCTAGGCTCGTGTGAAAAATGAAGCAACGTCTTTATGTATCAACCCTATACAGGATGAGATGTTAAGTAACATTACTTGCTCATCACTCCCTAGTATAGCAGAAATGTGTACTAAACTTCGCTGCACTTTGAGTGTTCCCTGATTAAACCCTTTCTGTTTACTATTCTTTATTAATTCTTGTATTGTGAAACAGGATGGCGCTTGGATTACTTCCTTGTTTCAGAGTCCATCTCCGACAAGGTTTATGACTCGTATATTCTCCCAGATGTTGGTGGTAGTGATCATTGTCCTATTGGCCTCATTCTTACGCTCTAGGTTAGGTAGAACTATTAACTTCTTGGCTCATACGTTGGTATAATGCCTCTTAAAAAAGGAGGAATATTATATTATATCTGCAGCCTGTCATCATATGACATTTTTGTGTAAATATCTGCCGAACTGAATTTTTATGTTAAATCTGGCATAACTGGACTTGAATATGCATATATGCATCACCTATATGTGTTTCAGAAGACTCTAAGCATTGGACAGAGTACTGCTATGATGAGCAATTTCTCCTTTAAAGCTATGTTAAGTAAAGTTTCGGGATATTCTCAGTACTACCACCGGACTATTGACTGTTGTCAACAATGTCCCTGCATTTTTCCCTTTTACATGTGGAACCCATATAACCTTCTGTTGGCTATACTATACTACACTGATGAAAAGTATAATGTGAAAAAACTAAACTACAAGACAACACGAAGGATTAAGGATGCAAGCAAAATGCAAAATGTCAAAAATGGATTGTAACAAAGATTCTGAAGGTTAAGAAAAAGTATACACACAACAAACGCAAGGATTTGATATTGAGTCCACTTGTGGTAGAATTGATACCGTTTGTTATCAAATTAATTTTTTTTAAATTTGAAAATGTAGTGGTAAATATTTATGTTCGATGATTCCAAATTCTTGAATTCTGGTTCTTGTTTATCCTCCAAGTTTATTAATCTGTTAGAATATATTTTTAATTAACTTTCTTATTACTTTATCTAGCCATCTAGGTTCAAATAATGTATTTATAATTTTTAATATTGTATTTGTAATTTTCGAATTCTACATAATGTAAATATTTATATTGAATTTTTATAAGGTGATTAATAAAAAACAAATACAATTATTCAAAAAAAAAAAAACAAATACAGCAATGAACGATTCAAGTCAATAATAGTACACAACAATAAAAAAATATATCTACTTTCTACTTATATATATAATAGCCCAACACGTTCGTGACAAGCCTCCCTCCTGAGCAAATAAATTACTTACCTCCGAACCTGAGCCTAACTCCGAACCTAACCTCTTCTCATATATATAAAAAAGATGTTATTCATAAGACTCGAACTCAGGACCTCTCCGATACAAATACATCACTCAAACCACTTGAACTACACAAACAATTAGCTTGTTATTCAAAAGCATTAACCACATATTTTAAAACTTTTGTATTTATATTCGTTTCCGTATCTTATTTATTTGAGATAAGTTATTATTTCAGTCAAGTCTCGTATATTGTTTACATGATAGATTAATATCTATAAATTAATTATTTATGTAAATAAATTTAAAATTGAAAAAGAATATGAATAATCGGGTTCGAGTCATGATTCAGGTTTCTAAAAATAGATATAATTCATATTTGAATAAAAATGAACGAATTCAAATCTAACTTAATAGTTTAAACGAGCACCGATACAATATTATAGAAATTTTAAGTCATGAATGTGAGAAATAAGCACAAAAACTGAGATTTAAGCGAGCATCTTTGAAAGGAAAATTGATAGGCTTTCGAAATGGACTATGTCATATTAATTTCTTTTATTATAAAAGACGATTCATAAATAGATTACAATATCTTGGAGAACACGAAATAAGATAACTGAAAGAATATTCCTATTTAGAATATTTTTTTTATTTAAAACTATGAATTCAGAATTTGATGTGTAAATCTTTTTAAAAAAAATTATAGATATAAGAATAGTGACAATATTTCAAATTTTATGTCAGAAAATATATCTAAACGATGTCATTTTGATGATATATGTATATGAAATACTTTAACTTGTGATATGAAGGTGAATTTAAAGAAATTCTATATTGTTAATCAAAAGTCAACATAAAAATAAAAGGATAAGACACGTCAAATGTGTCGGAAATTTTTCGGGTGCAATTACACGGTTAGTAGTTCAATTGATACTTTTATAATAAAATAAGGTATATGTCTTTTTACATACAACATATGTTATAATTTCTATTTATACAAGATGTGTGCAACATATACTAAAAAGAATGTGTTGATGATTTGCTCCATCATGTATCACTTTAACAATTATGCAAACGTGCTCTCAAAGAAGAAGAAATAAATGTAAGGCAACGCGAACCACACATCTTCATTTAATCATGATTTAGGTTATCTTAATTCACATATGAAGAACAGGTTTTCATCAAAATCATGGTATATTAGTTGAAATAATTTAATAATTTCAACAATAAATTACAGATACTTTTAATGAGGTATAATATATTTAAAATACAAAAGTTTCAGTATTAATTTCGAATATAATTTTGATCATATATAATTTGATAATGGTCTCTATATCCTAACGAATTCGAATATAGAAATATCAGTTCAAATGTAGTTTTTGATCCATATTTTTTTAAAAAAATATACTCCCTTCATCTCATTTTAAGTGACATTATTTAACTTTCACGGAGATTAAGAAAAAGGTAATAAAAAAAAGAGTAAATTTAGTTGGAAAGTGGGTAAAGTGGTGGAACATATCAAAATTTAATAATAGATTTGAGATAGTGGAGGTAAGTCGTGAGTGTAATAGTGTTTATTAAATAAAAAAAAGTATAAAATAGAGAAGTATTTGGTGTAATAGTGAAAAGTAGTGTTTAAAAATAGTAAGTACAATAAGTTCATTATTTTAGAGATATCCTAAAAAGGAATAAGGGTCATATAAATTGGGACAGAGGGAATAGTACTTATTATTACTATTAATGCTATTAGGTTGCAAATATTACATTTTTCATATTTACATATTTTGTCAAAAAATAAAATGTAATAGTTACGCTCGAAACAATATGATGGCACACGAATATTATTTAAAACATAATACAAACTCAAAGCCCGTAAGAGAACAATATGATGACACATGAAAATTATTTAAAACATAATAAAAACTAGAGGCCGGTGCCTCGCACGTGCTTTTATGCTTTTAGACACTATATTCATGAATCCAGTGAACCAGTACGCAAGTTAAAAGAAAACTTGTTTAATCATTTGTTCCAATGTGAACTTGTTTAACTGTGTTACGTCGATTTAACTCTTTATCAGACCATATAAAAACACCATAAAAACCCACAATCTTCTTTGCAATCTCAACATATATACTTACGCATATACATACAGCAACAGTTTCTGTAACTCGACCCCATGGCTTCACCATCACAAGCAAGCCTCCTTTTGCAAAAGCAACTCAAGGGTACCTCTTTATTTTGCACTAAACCCCACCACTTTATTTCTTGATTTATTGAATTTTTATGGGTTTTCTTGATTTTTTATATATGGTTTCTTGATTTTCAATTTCAGATCTTTGTAAGAATCCGGTGGATGGGTTTTCAGCTGGCTTGGTTGATGAAAGTAATCTTTTTGAGTGGAGTGTGACAATTATTGGGCCACCAGATACTTTATAGTGAGTTTTTTGTTATTTGTTTTTGGTGTTTGTGTGTAGTGAAGTTGGAATTTGATTGTTTTGTGAAGTTTTTGTTTTTATGGGTGATTGAATTGAGGTCTTACTATTCTTTGATTTTATTTTGTATTAATTGGCTTTCACTTGTGATAATTCATTGCTTAGTTCTAAGTAGAAATTTGTTAGTTTTGGGAATGGTGTAGATGTGGATTTCATATTGTTCAAGTATTATGTGTTCTTGTAATTAGTTTGTGGCAGATAGTTATTCTACATTGGTTAAGCTAGGGATTTTCTTACATTGGTATTAACAGTTTCATGTATGTTTAGCATTAACTTTGAAATGTTGTTACCTCTTTTGAAGATTGTTTTTTAAAGCAAATTCAGCTTGTTTTGTTGGTAGTTATTGGTTTGAATTGATAAGTGTCTCTTGAATATTACTTGTGATAAATAATATTTTAAACATATTTATCTGTGCAGTGATGGAGGCTTCTTTAATGCTATTATGACGTTCCCACAGAATTATCCAAACAGCCCTCCTACTGTGAGGTTTACCTCAGAAGTATGGCACCCCAATGGTTCGTATCTTCTTTGTGCAGTTCTTACATAATATGTAAGCTTTTATCTATAGTAAATTTTTTTGTTAAAATTCTGTTACATAAATTGCAGTTTACTCTGATGGGAAGGTTTGCATCTCCATACTTCATCCCCCGGGTGATGATCCTAACGGATATGAGCTTGCTAGTGAGCGCTGGACCCCAGTCCATACAGTATGTTAAAAGTGATTATGATGTTTTTTATATCCTTGGGCTACATGTGCATTGAACAAACTAGTCATTGTCTACGTGTTCTGGCTTTCTACATTGACCTATTAGTTAGTGTTTAGGTGGCATTGCTAAATGCTATTACAGTATAAGATGCATGGAGAGACCAGTTTGAATTTGCACTTTTGGAATAATAAATGTCTCGAATTTCATGTGGAAAAAACTATTTAGAACTGCAATGCTATATGTTCTTCTGCGCTCCTATAGGTAATAATCTATTTAATTGAATCAGCATTTAGTAATGGAGGGACCAAGAAAAATCAAATATTACGATGTACTGGCTTTACCAAATGTTGGTAGAGAAATTACAAATTTTGCGAAATAAATTATTCCCCTCTATCTAAGTTCTAGTTAGCAACCTATCTATATCGACGACATTTGGTATTAGAGGGACCAAGAAAAACCAATATTTGAGTGTAGAATAGTGGCGATTCCAATCTTTAGTTGGTTTTGGAATAAAAGATTATGTGCGAGGATTAGCCTAATAGATATCCCTACTCCCTTGGTTACAAATGTCTAGGGTTCGACCTCGTTGGGAGCAAATGTGTGTGTTAGTATTTGAATTTTTGTTATCGACCTTGCAAAAATACAAAATCTGAGGCTATTAAGTTAGACGTTTTTACAGAACCCAGCTTCCTTGGACATTGATCAAGTTTTAGAGGTTTTCACAGAACCCATTTTCCTTAGACATAGAACGGTTTAGAGGTTTATAGGTTTTGAAGTTCCAGTTGCTGTGTTGATGTATCAGTAACTTAGTTATGATGTTGATTCTGTTTTCCTAGGGATTAACTTGCACAGGAAAATATATATTGCTGTGATAAGAATGAACAAGCAAGAGATTATGTTTTGAGTATTAAAGGGTGAAAGTTAGTTACTTAGTTTCTCCTAATATTATAACATTGTGTTTAGGAATTTATTCAAACTGAAAATATATCAATCTTTGGACTAAAACAAACACTATAGTTTGTGCAAAACAAGTGGAGTCTTACTTGGGTGTCCTGCGGCTGCCAGTACCTACATTATTATGTTTTGTGGAAATGGGAGTGATGGATCTAACTCTACATTGTAAATTCACACCCCAAATAGGAACAGCTTCACGAAAAATGTATATGCAAGCACCTACATGAATAATACATGATATATATGTCTTGGTTATTAAAGCCGTTCTTGGTTCTCGATTACTCTTAGCTTCTACTTGTTCACTTTATATGTTTACCCTGTAATATCACGTTGATATCCTTTGCAGGTAGAGAGTATAGTTCTAAGTATTATATCAATGCTTTCAAGTCCAAATGATGAATCTCCAGCAAATGTGGAAGCTGCGGTAATGTCTTCTTATCTTTGCTAATTTTTTTTAAATTTTTTTATGAGTTAGTTTTATTTACCTTATTTTTTTTATAAAGATTTCCCAAGTAAAGACCAACATATACTTCTTTTGGGGTCTTTTCAACAAATATATATAACATAGAAGCAAGTCAATTCTGTCGTTGGTTGGTGTTTTAATGGAGACAATTTTTCACCAAATGTACTTTCCTGTCAAAATGCAAGGGTATCTTTTGCTGAGGGTGTAATTCCGTTTTTAGATCATAAGAGTTTAAGTCTGAGTCTTATATTGATTGTCTACACAGAAAGAATGGAGAGAAAGAAGAGATGATTTCAAGAAGAAAGTCGGCCGATGTGTGAGACGGTCTCAAGAGATGATGTGAACTCGCTGTGTACTGTTTCACATTTCAGAATATTTCTTGAAAGTTCTTCATTGCATCACCTTGGCCTGTCTGTTCTTCATATTTATTCATTTTTTCTGTCCTTTTATTTGTTTTTTTACATTGGTGATGTTAATTGCTTTGGTGATTTCTCCTCTCCTGTTTAAATCTCTTTTTCAGCTACAAGAGCAAGGTTAAATATCCGTGGAGAAAATGTGTGGAATGTTATTTGTTTCTAAATATGTATAATAATTTCTTGAAAAATGTTTGTGTAAGTATGTTTGGCAACATAATGCACTTTTTAAGAAAAATAATTGAAATAAAATAAAAATTGTCCAAAAGTGAAAATCAATATACTTATATAAAGGAGAAGCGAGGGGCGTGTATGTGGCGTCTCTCACATCGCTCCGTTCTATTTTTCTAATTTTCTGAAATTTTTGGATGAAAAATATCAAATATTAGAACTATCTTTTTTAGTTTCGGGTATATTAGAAGCAAGTTTCAGAATTTGATTTTGTTTCAGATTATTTATGGAATATAGTATTTGAAAGTTTTAATCTGATTTTGTTTCGAATTATTTAATTATGGTAAAGAGTAACACACAAGTCTCTCTGCACCTATAAATACCCTTATAGATTGTAGGGTTTTGGATCATCTAAACACAACCTCTTCTCTCTCAATACCACAACTTCTCTTGCTTGATTTCTAACTCGGTGGTGCCGTTCTTCTGCAACGATAAGTGAAGGCTGTTTATATAATATTAAAAAAAATAAAGGTTGTTACAAGCAATGGTAGTTATAAATCGCTATGTGGGAGTCGACAAATTCAAACATGGGAAAGAATATAGTCTTGACATGATATTGATGGATGATATCCATAAATTAACTATTAGTGATGTATGTTTGTTGGTTATTTTTTTATAATATTTGTTTGTTCATCGGACATGTTTGTTGTTGTTAATTTTTATATGATTTACTTTGTATACAGAAAAATATGGTGGAGAAGCGAGGGGCGTGTAGGTGGCGCCTCTCACATCGCTCCATTCTATTTTTCTAATTTTTTGAAATTTTTGGATGAAAAATATCAAAAATTAGAATTACATTTTTTAGTTTCGGGTATATTAGAAGTAAGTTTCAGATTATTTACGGAATATAGTAGTTTGAAAGTTATAATCTAATTTTGTTTCAGATTATTTAATTATGGGAAAGGGTAGCACACAAGTCTCTCTGTACTTATAAATACCCCTATAGATCGTAAGGTTTTGGGTCACCTAAACACAACCTCCAATCTCTCAATACTACAACCTCAGGGATTTAAGTTAGATGTTTTTGTGCACAATCAAGCCAAAAAAATTGGCGGAAGGTGACAATGTATGAACATAATTACTTTAAAAAAACACAAATAAAATTAAAATTCGTCGGTGTTTTAAATTGTTAATTACATGTATAAATTTATTTTCATTTTTTCACCATGAATTATAGTCCAATTTTTCAATTTTATATATTAGTATTGATATTACATCAAAATTTTTATAATATAAATTTATTTTATCCTACAAGATATTAATTTTGAAATGTTAATATAATTTTTATAGACAATCACAAAATTATTTTATGATACAAATATTAATATTGAATCATTAATATAATTTTTATAGGCTGCTGCAACGCGCGGATTCTCAACTAGTTGTTCTAAAAGCATGGGTACGGAATACCTCAATACCAAAAATTTGGAAGTGTTTGCCACGGGGAGAAACATATCGGTGGTTTTTTTCCAAAAATATTTGAATTATAAAAATTATTTTTAAAAATAAGATCCAATCTCGTTTGCAACCTCCAACATACTAATCTGAAAATCAATTATATTACAATCTAAAAATTCAATCTCCAACGTAATAATCTGAAAATCAACGGTAAATCAATTACGTTACAAACTCAATTACAAATTCAACCATATTTCAAAAAATAAGTTTGAAAATATAGATATTGTCACGAACTTCATTATATATTATCTGTGCAAAACCAATTTCTTGAAAGTCGGTCAAACATTGTTTTTGTTCCGTGGTAATGGAGTATTGACTAATGAAGCCAACCATTATTCAGACACTGAATTGGTTTTTATTTTGTATTGTTAATGAAGTAAGATTCCTACCTAATGGGGAAATTCAGAAACGTATCTATACAGTTTCCTCAGAGTTTTATCCTTTGGTGATTCTGTTCCCATTCGAATTCTGTATCAATCTTTGCTAATATCCAATTTAATTTAGGTTACATCTTTCTCTATATAAACTCCCGTAGAATAGTTCATTGTTAAAGTTTTTCAAGTTTTCTCAGAGAGAATCATCATCAACATGGCTTCATCAAAAGAAAATAACACAGCTTCGTCATCACAGGCAAACCTTCTTCTCCAGAAACAGCTGAAAGATCTCTGCAGAAACCCGGTAGACGGATTCTCTGCTGGCTTAATAGATGAAACAAACATCTTCGAATGGAGTGTCACGATTATGGGGCCACCGGGTACATTATATCAAGAAGGTTTCTTCAATGCTGTTATGACGTTCCCAGAAGATTACCCCTGCAACCCTCCGACTGTGAGGTTTACTTCAGAGATATGGCATCCCAATATTTACGAGGATGGAAAAGTTTGCATCTCGATACTTCACTCACCCGGGGATGATCCTCTTGGCTATGAGTCTGCCACCGAGCGCTGGAACCCTGTACATACAGTGGAGAGCATACTCTTGAGTATTATATCATTGTTGTCGAGCCCTAATGATGAATCTCCGGCCAATGTGGAAGCTGCTATTGAATGGAGGGAACGAAGGGCTGATTTCAAGAAGAGAGTTGCCCGTTGTGTCAGACGCTCACAGGAGATGATGTAAACCTGGACCTGGGTTGTCTCCGTATCTACCCGATGATGTTTTGGTTTTATAACTTTACTATCCTGATGATGTTTTGGTTTTATAACTTTACTATCCTGATGATGTTTTGGTTTTATAACTCAACTATGATCTCTTATCCTATATATAAATTCTGATATTTGTTTCTTGCAATTATTCTTAGTACAGAACTACTGATATAATCAAGGTCTAAATAATGAAAAGCTAAAACATGTTGTGAATGTGATAACTGGGGAACTTATAGTGCTGTTTAATGGCTCAATTTGGGCAAAACTAACTTGTGTTACATTAACTATATTCCTTCCTAAAAAACCGAGCTGGGAACAGTCACCTAAAGGCAAAACCTCATCCTAGCTCCTCTTCCTCGTGATAAAGGTAGGTTTCCGACTCCTCCAAAACAACAAACTACAAGGAAAAAAGTAGGAAACAGGCAACAGCTAATAGCTTATGAGTTAAAGCTATGGACGAGAGATACTATCCAAGATAAAACTAATTGATACACAGAATAGGACCAAGAAAACACCTAAATCAGCTGCACAGAGCCACAGACAAATTCCAAAAGTGATGGTAATGGTAATTTATCCCACAGAGCCAAAGAGTGAGCTGTTCATGACCTAAGCTGTATTCACAAGTTCTTTTTGGCAGTGATATTACAATAGGACTTGCAAAGATACTTGCATATATATTGTTTTGACGATCAGATTCAATGTCAACTCCTATAAATCTTGGCTCCAAGTACAAGGCTAGTTTCAGCTGAATACTTGGTCACAGAGAGATGGCTGCTACTATCATAAAAAATCAAAAGCACAAAAACTGAGTAGCAACTAACTGATAACATCAAGACATCAACCATAAAGCCAACATGCTATTTGTAACAAAGCGATATTTTGAAGAGAAATTATTGACTATAGGAAAACACAAATGCAAGACACCTAGTATTCATGTCATATAATGAAGTATAAGTTCTTCTGAAAACTAGCTCCTTAAACTTAAGATAAAAAGGATTAAATAATATACTAGGTAATAGGTACCAAACATCAGACTTGGAAGTTCTTAACAAATGTTCCCATTCTCTATCATTACGTCCGAGTCAACAAAAATAATAAACATGTTCTACTTTCGGATAAGAGATTATTAAGACATCTCAATCCATCCATATCGACAACCAACTCCTTAGTTGCCCTCATACTTTGGCTCAGCCATCACGAAATGGTATGCAATTACCGAAACAAATATAAATATGCCAAGAAAATTGGCGAAAAACCCCAAGTCTTGATCATTAAACATCTGCAAGGTAAAACAAGTCCAGTGTCAGCTGATTAGAAAAGTTCACCATCAATCAGATAAAATATTTTGATGACGTATACTGCAAAAATACATACTCCCTCCGTCCCACCAGGATGCTTACGTGCACTGTTTGCACGCATTTTGAGGCTCTCGTAAAATATAGTTCTATAACGTATTTTTAAGTTTTTCTTTTTTTGAATAAAAGTTTAAATGTCAAACTTTTTTTCGAGATTTTTTTTTAAAATAAATATATAATGTTAGTATACTTTATAAGAGCATTAAAATGCGTGCCAAAAAGTAACGTAAAGAACCTGGTGGGACGGAGGGAGTATTACACAAACACGAGCATAGCATGAAAAACAATACACAAATTGATGTATTCCTCAGCATTGAAATTTGAAGCAGCGCCTGGAATCATTTTTTTCCATACTAAAGTTGGAATGTAGATACTCTACCAAGTATTGCATCCACTTAGTTGACTACTCCTTCATCCAAAAAATTAACCAAAGGGAGCATCCCCACCATTTAAACCCCGTCAATCCCCTATTTCATTAGTTTACTTGATGTAGTTTGTTACTATGAAAGAAAAATCAGTTATTTTGCTATTTTTCATATAGCGTTTACAAATCAAAATAGGTAATCCGTCCCCCGAATCAATGAATTGATGGGCTTTTGTCTACGCAGTGGTCATTAATTGGTTCATCAATCCATCAATTTTTAATGGAGTGGCTAACGAATTGATAGACCAATTAAAAACTGTTGCATTATCATACTCCGTTAATCCATCTACCGCATTAACTATTTGTTATCATTGGTGCATTAGCTCTAAGAGAGTAGGCAAACTTTCTTCATGTCAAGATACTTAATTACCTTCTCTCGGTCGTATGCAAATTTTATTGGCAAATATCTCGATACTCCAGCAAATTCAACTAAACACCAACTACAACTACGATATTCTTAATCATTACCCCTATTAAATCCAATCCTGAATCAAGATCTGCAGCGAGGATCCTAAATGCCGAGTAAATCAAGAATCACAAGAACCAAATAGCCTAAAAGAAACTCATATACATTACAAATAAATTCCGCATTACATTACAAATTGTAGTTGTGATCAGGCAATCTAGGTGTCATTTGGATCGTTAATGGACATCACTATGAATTAAAAACTTATAATTATCCAAATAATCATATAAAGCTTTGGATCGTTAATGGAAATCACTATGAATTAAAATCTCATAATTATCCAAATAATCATATAAATTTGCACAGATATAGATACTCGTATATATACAAATAAAGGCTTCTTCTATCGAATAAGTACATTGAAAACTGGATGAAAATATGATGAAAGACGAACCTTTTTGTGCTTTTCAACACTCGAAGGCTTCTTGTTCGGGAGAGTGAAATTGCAAGATGATCACACCACAGGTCAATGGTAGAAATAGAATTTCTATATTTTATCCATATGGTAAATGAAAATTGGGTTTATAATATTTTGGACGCGGATTCTAGCCCAGTTCAATAAACGTAAAGTAAGTGGGCCTTTTGTTTAGTATTTAGTCCAGAAAATTTAAATTAGACTGGTGACGTGACGCCATGAGGTATTTGGGCCGTTCCGTAAAACTAAAAAAAATGACTCTCTCTCAAAAAAAATTAAAAAGGTGGATACGAGGGGAGAGAAAATAAGTTAATAAAGTGTTTGGAAAAGAAGTAGAAACTCTTACATATAAGTTAGCATTATCAGCTTTTTAGAAGTGCTTATGCTTATTTACACAAACGAGACAAGAAAAACAGAAGTCATAACCAGCTTCTAAGCTGCTTCTTGGAAACAAAGACCCCCATTGTTTCTATTTGTAAAAGGGTCCAGGTGCCTAGCAGTTGGAAACAAAAACCCCTATTGTTTCTATTTGTAAAGGGGTCCAGGTGCCTGGCAGTCGTATGCCAGGTACTGGTTAAAAAACTCACAGTTTTTGAGCCGTTGTATGCATATCCAGCGGCCAGGATCATATTAAAATTTTAATATGTCCACTGCCAGGCACTGGTTAAAAAACTCACAGTTTTTGAGCCGTTGGATGCATATCCAGCGGCCAGGATCATATTAAAATTTTAATATGTCCAGCGCTTTTTTAGCGCTGGACGGGGATTCCCATGTACAGCGGAACATGATAATCCCCGACCAGCGCTAAAAAAACGCTGGACATATTAAAATTTTAATATGATCTTGGCCGCTGGATATGCATCCAACGGCCCAGAAACTGAGTGTTATTAACTCCTCCACAGCAATCGATTGCTGTGGACCGTTATCCTTTGTAAAAATTCCAAAGTAAAAAACTCTCTCCAAGTCCACAACCTATCTTTTCGCCTCTTCTGAAGAAAGGAAACTGGAAATTTTGAGAGTACGGATGTTGAAGGGTACCAAAGATTTAATTGATCAAGAATATATCGTTAAAATCTATGTTCTAAAAATCAGTAATTAATCAAATTTTTGTTCTGCAACTTGCTAAATTGATTAAATCTTCGATTAATCCGATTAATTCCTGATCAATTCAATTCAATTAATCTTCAGATTAATCTTTGTTAAGTCTGATTTCCGTTTTTTACGACTAATTTTGCAAGCACTTAAAAAATGGAATTTAAATAATAATCAATTATCTTAATTCTGATCATCTTAATTTTGCAAGCAGTTAAAAAATGGATTGTGGATTCGTGATCGTTTTGCTTTTGATCTGTGTTTCAATTGTGTATTTGAGTTTGTGATCCCTCGATCTTGATCTCTGTTTGTGTCGCAATTGATTGCTGTGTTCTTCGGTCGCTGTGAATCTGTGTTTATCAATATCTGTACTCGATCTTGAATGTCTCTATCATCTCCCTCGTATGCTCTCTCATCCTTTGTAGCTTCATAACAACGATCAGCCTGGTATGATCTTGATTTCCAAGAAATTATGAGGCTCTGAGAATTATGCTTCTTGAAGCAGTCCTTACAGATTGCTCTTTCGCGAAGAATAAATTGGTAATTGTTACTGGTGATTTTCCTGCACACAATTTTGTTATAATTATCATTTGATTTGTTAGAATACGATGATCCAGGTAAAAAAAGTTTTTCCCTAGGGTTTGAAGTCAACTTGTCGCTTAAAAATAGTATCACAACTCATAATTTATCATGTACATGAAAACAAAGTTATGGCTTGGAAGATGGGCGAATGTGATCCACTCTTCAACCCAAAAATGACGGTGACGGGAATTTTAGAACATAATAAAAGGCCTTTTCCTGGCACCTTGAGGTTTTAGTTGATATGGTCGCTTAACAGGTTTTTATATTTTGTATGAAGAAATCACATTGCAAAGAAGTAAAAAAGCAAATACTTTAGATAAACTTCGGATTATTAAAACTATAGGCATGGACTTATTATTTGAATTTGTCAGCGGTGATCATATTACGGACCAAATCTCCTTCAATTAATAATAAGTTAAAGGAGTATTTGGCTCGACTATATGTTCAGTTTATCTTGTTCCTTATTAGTTGCCTTTGCTAAACAATACAACCACTTTTAGCTGTACTGCAGTATGCAGTGAAGCAAAAAATATATACTTTGTTTGGTTGGGGGAAATGGAATGGAATGAAATCATGGACAAAATTCAAGGATGAAAATAAAGGTAGATGGGAAGAGTGGAAAAAAATTAAGGGTTCAAAATTTATGAAGAGAACTGTGGAGAAAAGAATAGGATGTAGAAGTAAGGTCACTTCTTCAATTGGTAGGTTTGAACTCTAGTTTAATTTGCTAAGAATAGAATGGATTAATGACTGACAATCATGAATGATTCCTTCATGTATGCTCCATTTGGCTAGGTTTACACATTTAATAGTACAAATTTCATTTCATTTACTTCAACCAAACAACAAACACACAACACAACAATAGTGTTTGGGGTTTTGTTTTGATTATGTGTGTTTAAGTCCGCAGGGCTCAACCCTGGACAGGCGGTGGAAACTGTGTGTGTTTCTACATTTTTCCTTCTTAATTACTAGAAGCATGATTAAACCTGGGTTTTATTTCTAGCTGCCAAGGTTGTGTTAAAGAAAATTTGATAGAAGTTGTATGGAAATTGAAGTGTTTCTAGTCTAGTTTACTCTTTGTTCATGGTTTTGACAGCTGTCTGCAAGAAGATGATGG
Source organism: Daucus carota subsp. sativus (assembly GCF_001625215.2). Lineage (NCBI taxonomy): Eukaryota > Viridiplantae > Streptophyta > Magnoliopsida > Apiales > Apiaceae > Daucus > Daucus carota. The sequence continues at coordinate 42,294,384 of NC_030385.2, read as the reverse complement.
GGTCGAATATAGGTGTCCTTGTATTGTTATTTTTAGTGGTGGCACAAGCAAAAGACAAAATCAATTTACTGATGCTTAGCAATCCCACAAAAAACAACAAAATGTGACTGTTACAAATTGTAACATACCCAACTCCCAACCGTTTCAGCAATCTTTTTACTAAATTAATCTTGATCTTATCGTTACACGTTCCCCTTTAATAAAACCAGCAGCGAAATCCACAAGGACCAGGCAGTTTCATATAAACCAGCAGTTGGTTTATAATTTACTACTTCAGTTTTAAGCTTTACCTCTAGATATCCACCCATTCCGTAGCTGTAAATTTGAGTTTAAGGTTCAAAATGGAGATGCAGGGAGATCATGGTTTTGGGAACTATAGCACATGCAATGGCGAGATTCAAGAAATTTGGGACAAGGTTATGCAGTACTCAGCTGATCAGGTGTCGGTTCTTGAGCAATTGTTTGTGGAGTGTCAGAAACCAAGTCATGATATGAGGATTGCAATGATTCGTGAGAATGCTGTTCTTTCTAACCTTGACTCGCAGCAGATCCATGTCTGGTTTGAAACCCGCAGGTAAGGGTTTTTGTTTCAACAATGACCATCCTTGCTTTGTATATGTTATTCAGTCTGTTTAGGTAAAGTTTTTTTGGTTCAGGAATGACTATCATTGCTTGGTATGATTTATGAGTTTGTTTATCAACTATAATTTGCGAAGTTCATGTAAATCTTTTTAATAAGGTCAAACTGTTGGATGACTGTTTCTACTTGGTCACTTTTCATGCTTAAATTAATTTGATTTGTCATTAATTAATTTCCAAATTTACTGTTCTCCCCCTTTTTCTGTTCTCGAATCTCGATCTTTTTCATAGTTTTCAGGACCGGAAGGAGTAAATGATTTATTCTAGCTCTTTTTGCCCCTCTACCTTTTACAGGATTGTTGAGAAAAAGAAAAAAATCGCCTGTGAGTTTAATTTGCTGAATGAGCAGATGGCTGCAATTGGGAGACTGCTGCTTTTAGAAAATCATTCCCTTCATGGTATGGTGCAGGAGTTGCTGAGAGAGAAGAAGTATCTTAACAAGCTGCTGGAATATGTATGCATATTTAGAGAAGTACTTCTTCTTACAGTTAGGTTTATAATACTTTACTGGTAACATGTGCTTACTTTTCTATACAGGCTTCACTTGAATCTTTTCCTGCTTTGGAAGTTCAAAGATCTGATTCTAAGAGTGTGAAGATATCTGCAGAGAAGTGGCTACTTCTGTTGAAACATGATTATCTTCGTTGCGAGGTGCAGCAGTTGCACAAGGAGAAAGAATATATTCTGAAACTACTGGAAAATGTATGTCTTATTTCTAACTACTGCAGGTGCTTGCTTTTAGAATTAGAATAATCATACAGATGCATCTGTTTCTATTTTATTTGGGTACCACTTGTCTCGTTGTAATCTCCAAAATCAGTTAATTTGTTGACTTTGTGCTGAAACAGTGTGATTCTTGGCTACTTTAGAATTTGTCAAATGCTATATAATAAGCTTTTCAGTTTCTATTTGTTACAGTAAACTAAGGATTGCAAGAGTTTGTCAGGTTCATTGAATGATTTTGATCTTTACATTCTTTTTCTTCTCTGAGTCATGTCTATAATTTATTGCATTCAAATGCTAGCTTTTGGTGATTTAATTCAAGTCTCTCCCTTTGATCATCATTATGAAGATAATAAAAAAGCGACAAAAGGTTCTTTTTCTTTTAAAATACATTTGTTAAACTCCTCACTAAAGATGCTTTGAAGAAACAGCAAACATGTTTACTATTGTAAGTTGTAACTGAAGTTGCAGTATGAGTGTAAGAAACAACAGTGTAATTTTTGGTTAGTAGAACAATTCTCCAACTGCTAATCATATGTGTTTTGTCGGTTTCTATCTGTTATTGGGAACTAGGGTTGCAAACTTTTTCAGGTTCATAAACTCATTTATAATCTGTGAATTTTATTCTTAAGGTCATGTTTATAATAGGGCATTTGATTGCTAATGTTTGACGCATTGTTAGTCAGGTTGATATCAGCCGACATATGAACAATAAGTACATAGTCAACTCTTGTTAATTCAGTAAACGCTCTTGTTGCTAGATGTACAATAAGTACAATTGACAGTTTTTATATCTTCTTAATTTGCGTAACAATTTGTTGCAGGTATCAAACTCTGAGTCTATAGTCAACTCTTACCTATCTTGGCCTGCAGCTGCTCGTACTTCCAACGGAAACTCTTCAGTGCCGTCCACTCAAGGTAAAAGCAATCAATTAATTAACAAATATATCATATTAGGTTAAAAAGATGTAGTAGTATAGAAATGGAAGTACTTGGTTCCGGGAGGATGCATAATGTTAAGGTGTGGCCTGTGGGCCTCTTGTTTTCTTGTCTTGATGTTTGTCTTTGTCGAGTTACAAGGGCAGATATTGGAACAATTAACAAAAAATGCAATGGGTGGCTTTTGCAGGACATCAAGCTGGTTCTTCAGGGATCTGAAGAGTCTCCGACTGCTGTTGTTCCTGCCTTTCTGACGCAGGTAGTTTTGCGTTTCTTTACAAGGAACTGAATTTCTAGAAATTCTACTTATGTGAAGATGTCAACTTGCTTGGTTTTGTGGGTTTTTTTAATCTTACTTATCATTAGTAAGTTTATTTGATGGAAGGGATGTGGTTTGTTTCTCACTCGGATGTGTAAATCCCTACCCTTTGTTTTCCAGGGCTTTCATGTTCTGGTAGGTCGCTACTCTGCGTTAGAGGCATGGAGCTATTTCTAAAATGAACCAGCTGCTCTAAGGAATGTCAAATTTGTTCTTTGTTTGAAGTGTGCGCATAAGTCAATCTGTGTAACTTTTACTATGTTACTTCGAACTCCAACTGTTCTCTTGCTATGTTTGTGTGTAACTATGACTGTTTGTTGTGTCTGAGAGGCTGAACTCTCAAGTGTTTGGCTGCTGAATTTGCCTATATCAATAATTGACTGTTTTGCGACCTATATCTCCTGCTATCTTCAGATTTTGTTGTTCTTTATGTCTGTTTCCTTATCTATATCTCGTTCATACTATTCCATTCTAAGAAAGTACTTTCTGAATTGATTGTTTGCTTTTTGGCATATTGCTCGTTCTTCTCGTAAAGAAAATTCCCGGTTGTTTAGGACTGGGAAATGCGTTATTACTTGTCAGCATTTGATACACCGATGACATGTTAGGCCTATCTTCCAAATATTCCTGCATGCACAATAACCAGACTAGCAGCAAAGTCCCCGAGCTTACCTTCATTAAAGGTTCTCCATACCTAAGAAATTAGTTGATGCATTTGTTTAGGCAAGCCTATCTGAATCTGAGTGCACTTACATAGTTACATGTCCAGTAAGGTTGAGATTGTGTTCTGGATGATAACATCATTTGTTTTTCTGCCCACTTGTGATCTCCAGCAATGATACACCGAAGCTATAGATTCAGTTTTCTTTTGTGTTGGAGTAATGACTTCGTTGCTAAATTTACAACTCATGACAGTTTTTGATAGGATTTTACTGAAAATAAAGACACCTTAGCTTTTGCTAGGCATGTTTAATAGATCAGAAGCCTCTCCCCTCTCTCAATGCAGCAGCCAAGAAGCCTCACTAGATTTGTGTTGAAGTTTAGCTATGCATGAAACTTCATTTGTGAATTCTTTTACTCCTCGTCTCAAATCCTTCGAGAGCCTCTTCACAGCTATTTCCTGTCCTTCCAACCTCCCTACAGAAGAAAATACATTTGTTTGTTTAGCAGAAACAAAGATTAGTCACAAGTGAAATTCTTATCCGTGGGACTACTGGTGTCGAAGTAGTTCCGAAGCCGCCTTTTCCGATTCTATTGTTGCAGGAGAAGTTCTTGGTGGCATTTGCAATATGTGTGAAGTTAAATCCAAATTATTCCTGTCCATTGATTTGTTAAATTTGCTGACAGAGAAACAAAACTCAACTTTCAATAGTTTAAGAAACGATCGGAAAGCCGTGAAAATTCATTGAAAATCGCATTACTGTTTTGAAGGTAATGGAAGGAGGTACAGAATGGAAGTGAGAGTCTTGCGCATGTTACCTATTCTGTCGAACCATTTTTCCTTGAAGCAAACCTAGTATTACAGTTATTGCTGCAAAGACGAATATCAATATGATCTCAGCCATCTCCGATAGAATCTTTATTTGAGCTTTTAAGTTAAAAAATAAGCCATGCTAAATTTTGAACTCCAAAAAACTCTTAAAAGTTCTTTAAAAGCTTAAGACTTTCTTCTCTCTCCTCACTTATAGCAGCCACTACATAGCTCTTAACTACTAAGTATTTTATTATAATTTTTGTTCCACATCCTCTATTTCTTTCTACTTTCGTTTGTCTTTTTATGAGTTCAATTTACTTTTAATAATATAAAAATAAATGAAGAGTGAATGTAAGGAGTATTGTTGGAGTAAATGTACACTAAATTGATAAGAGCTAATAACTTATATTATGACCTTGTTTGGGGATTAGCTGTTAGCGGATTGAATTAGATGTTTTGACTAGCGGATTGAAATAGATTTTTTGACTAGCGGATTGAATTAGCTGTTTCTCGTAAAACTGTTTGGTTAATAGCTGATTGATTAGCTTTTTCTGACACAAACCAAAACCTCTAACCGAAAAAACTCCTCAAAGTAGCTTTTTCAAAATTAGCTTTTTGGGTCCAAACCTCTATTTCAATCCGCTGACTACCAAACACTTGTATTACCGGATTCTAGTGGTCAAACCTCTAACTCACCCCAAACCTCTAATTTTACCCCAAAGCTCTAACTTCTAAACATGGTCTATATCTAAGAGTGATTTTAAGAGTTTATTGGAGATGCTCTCACCTAGCTTCTTTTGAAACAGGAGAAAAAGAATGATTTCTTATTTTTAAAATATTAGCTAGTGTTATTAAAACAAAATATCTTACGAATTAACAAATTTTATAAAATGTTTAATATTAAATTCAATTAACAATTTATATGCAATATCATTGTTATCGTTTATCACGTACTTTTGAATTTGAGGAAAATATATAACTAAGATTAATTTTTACTTGAATATTTGAAGAGGAAATCAATTTATTAAAATAATTGGTAATTAAAGTAGTAACTATCTAAAATATCTTGTTCGCCCGCAGATAAATGAAATATAAGTTCGCCAAATAAAATTAAAACAATTTTTAAAAAAATGAACTAACAAAATAAATGAAATGAGAGAATAATAGAGGGCAAGAAAGAACACGCATGCATAATTGATACGACAGCGTAACAAGCTTAAAAAGCCCGAGTTTGTTATAAACACACAGATTACAACTGCTTTGATCTAGGGTTTCGTTTCATCAGGTATGTTTTATCTCCGTTTATACCTGATGCGCCACTCGTATTATTTCTTCAAATGCTTCATTTAATCATCATAACGCTGTGTCTGTGAGAGATTTATGTGTTATTGTTTACTGAAGCTCAATTAATTACATTGTTAGTGCTGTAATTGTTTGAATGTAAGTGAAATATAATGATTTATGGAGGCTGTTATTTTGATCTTCGATCAATTGTTTTCGAATTCTACTGTGTGATTGATTGTTTTATTCGTTTTTTCGAGGTTTGTGTGGAAGGTATTATTATGACAAATGTAGGGTGTTTTTGTTAAGTTCGGACCAGAATTTCGTAATTAGGGACGAGTACTCGGTTTATTACATTGGATATGTATTTGAACAACGCGTATCGGCAGAAAGGGAAGTAGTCAATAATCTGTTGGACTGATTTGGAAACAGTGGGCAATATACTAAATGAGAACAGTGATTAGACTGAATTTATAGTTTCAGCGATCGATTAAGTCTAAATTATTATCTTCGTATGGAAATATGTGGTGTTCTGTACTGATACTTGCGGTTTTTTCTTTGGCTGATTATATTAGGAAATTAGTGATACTTATGTAGTTATGTTGTGCAGTAAAGTAAGGTTTCCTTGATTATTTTCTGTGAGTCGTTGTTATGAATTGAGATTACGTGCTTTTAGGTTGTTTAAAATTTTTGGTAATTTTTAGCTAGAGATGATTCGCTGACCTTGGTTTCCGACAGTTTCTATTTTATATTGATGTAGGCACATTTTGGTGCTGATGGTATTGGATAAGATTTTTTACTTCATATAGCTTAGAAGAATTGTAGCAATTTAACAATTCAGTATGAGCCCGGTCAGGAGAAGTTCACCACGGTCCAGGAGGTTCCGTAGCCGTGATCGAGAGCACTATCGTGATGCACCGTACAGGAGGGACCAAAGAAGGTATCATAATATTAATCTTTTGTTATTCTTCTATTTCTTCGCTTTAGCAATTCTGTTTCTGTCATGGCATGCATTTGAGTTGAGAATTCGTATGAGGAAGATGTGGAGAAGTTGATAAAGAACAGAGCCTATAAACGAAGAAAAGCCTAGTTGAATTTGCAGATAGAAACTAGAGAGATTAGTTTTGGTGGTAGTTAACCTGAAAAACCTTCTCATATATCCTATCTGAAAGCAACACAATAAAAGTTACAGTTGAACTAGTATATATAGTTCTTAGCCAACTTTTCGATCGCTACCTGCAACTTCTAGTAGACTTCTTAGCAGACTTCTCATGCATTAGTATCGGTTTCTTACCAGTTATAAAGTTGTCTCTTGTACTAGAGATACCTGGCTAATCCTGACACTTGTCTTGCATCTCATTCCCGGCGCTTGCTTAGATTACTTGTTATCCTTCTACTAAGCATTTGTGTTCCGCCTTCCATGAATAAGACAGTTTAGGCATTTGTAGCTAGCAACTTGTAAAAGTCAATTTCATCGTATTTTTTCTCTAATACTCACCGTTTTGTTTAGCTTTACATATGTACATCATTCTTAATTACTTATTATATTGTAATTTGTTGCCTATGGTAGAACTTTAACTATTGTAAATTATATGTTTTAAAATGGGAAGACTCTTTTGTTGTACTTGGAGGAAAACTATATGTTGTTCTTCAATGAGACCCTTAGTCTGATGATACTTATAGTTCTTCTAGTGTGGCAGCAGGATTTTTTAGGATGGTGTGAAGTAGATGCATTTGTTATTCTATTAAATAAGGTGTAAACCTATGCTAATTCGGCACACTCTTTATGTCCTCCAAATGATGAATATGTGTTGGATTTGAATGAAGGGCAAAATGCATCATTTGATGATCTAAATATGTGATTTACAAACTTCTCCCCAAGTACATGAGATTTGCCTTTTAAAAGAAATTAAATTGTTTTGGCTTACAAGAGATGCTTTTATCTTCTAGGCAAGATTATTTGTGCAACAAGTGTAAGCGGCCAGGTCATTTCGCTCGAGATTGTCCAAATGTGACTGTTTGCAACAATTGTGGATTTCCCGGGTATACATATCTTCTCCCTTCTGGAACTGTAATCCATGCTTTTCAGTAAATTAGGTTTCTGTATTCTCTGTAGCTGCATAATAAATTGAAGTGTTATCCACCATGAATGGGTATAAGCATGCTGTTGTCACAGTCCATAGCTTTTGTGGGAATAATTGCGGTGGAAACCATAATGAGGTTTCCACTGCTAATTTAGGAAAGGAATAGAAGACTGGAAACATCAGTGTGATACTAATTTGATGGTGTTAATTATAGAATGTGTATTACTTTTCTTTCTTCAAATATTTATTCTTTTCTCTTTTCTTCATCTCAGTCACATTGCTGCTGAGTGCACTTCCACAACAATGTGTTGGAATTGTAAAGAACCAGGACACCTGGCGAGTGAATGCCCCAATGATCCAGTTTGTCATATGTGTGGCAAGATGGGTCACCTAGCCCGTGATTGCTTTCACCCAAGCTTGCCAACTTATGATTCAAGGCTTTGTAATAACTGCTACAAGGCAGGCCACATTGCTGCTCACTGTACCAATGAGAAAGCTTGCAACAACTGCCGCAAAACTGGTCACCTTGCCCGTGATTGTAGCAATGAACCTGTATGCAACTTATGCTACATATCGGGTCATGTGGCTCGCCAATGTCCCAAGGGGAGTTTGCCAGAACCAGAAATGTTTGGAGGGCCTTTCCGTGACATTATCTGCCATACTTGCGGACATCCTGGTCACATATCCCGTGACTGTGTGTCCATAATGATCTGCCATAATTGTGGTGGAATGGGTCACATAGAATATGAATGCCCTTCCAGAAGATTGTTTGATCGCGGGTCTCGTAGGTATTATTGATGAGTTCAGACAGCAGTTACTATAGTCAACAGGTTGAGACTGATTCTAAAAAAGATCCAGACTGTGGAAAACTTTTATAGGATTGTTTTCAAGAGATTGCTGGAATCTCTTTCTGCCATATTTTTCTACTCAGATACATGTCAAGAGATCCTGGAAATCTCTGTTCTAGTTTTTTTAGTTTATGTTTCAAGAAGAGAATTTTAAATTGAGAAGATGACCATTATAATAGTTTGATGATGGCCCTCCATAGTTCCTGCTTTGTGACAACGCAATTAAAGGCAACCAAATATTTTCCGTTACTAGTGGAAGGTACAGGAAAACAGACTTCAAAATCAGAGATAGAAAGAATAACTAGGAAGATGGGATGGCTATTTTCATTGGTTATATTAAATATGTAAATTTTTTGTTAAAGGGTCTAGTAATTATTCCAATGAGGTTATTTATATTCATGCTTATGTAAAACTATATCTGAAGGCTTTCTTGATCGACGAATATAGCCAACTAAAAATAGTTGACTATATTTTTTGCTAAAGGAAGAGAGGGTTGAAATTCCAAATTTTTTACATAATCCTTAAAAGTGACACGTAGATGCCAAATAAGTGTCATCTAGATAATTTTAACTAAGGGCTTTTACCATGGGAGATCTCCCTTCAATACTAGTAGTGCTCGTACTTCCGCACGTGTAAGGCTAATAATATAAAATCTCTCATGAATGAAACATATTGTGCCATTTTTACATGTTCTTACAATTTAATATAAGTTTTTATCGAAATTTTTTTGATTCACATGAAAACCAATTCCACATAAGTTTTTGTTTCTTAAATTTTGATTTTGTTACGGTGAAAATCAATTCTAGCAAATCGTCCCTAAAAACAAATAAAAAACAATATATTAATTTGTAAGCATGGGATAACCATACTTTTTTTTTTGTCACAAGGACAACCATACTTGATACTCCCCCCTCGATGAAACATTGAAATATGTCCTTTTAATCCAAAATAAAATTTTAATATATTTCTAAATTTGTGCTTTCTTTCCTACTATTTTCCAATTAAATGCATTAATAATTTAAAAATAAAAACATCACAGTATTTTAGTTGGACGAAAACACCCCTACGGCCATCACAACGACAAGTCCACGTCAGATGCCAGCTATAAAGCAGACCACTTCTTCTACAGCTGTACAAGCAGTATACATACACAACCGTTACGTAGATTATCACATTTTGTGCAAGTCGGAATAATAATTAATTATTCAAACATCTCTTCTTCTACATCTCAATAATAATCTCGATTGCTCAATCACACTCACTTCTCTCTCGCTTTCAAATTTCAATCACATACACACACAACTATACTTACATTATGGCCACGAGTTACAGTCCCAATCGGAGCCCCGGGAGCTCCAGGTTACAGCTCGGGAGTATGTCGCGATTGAGATCGTCGTCGGTCAAGAAACCGCCGGAGCCGCTCCGCCGCGCCGTCGCGGATTCGCTGTCGCTGTCGCATCCCGGCAATCCCTCCGCCGTTGCCTCCGAAGCGTTTCGCATTCTAAGGGTTCGATTTCGCCTCCTTTTATCCGGTTTTTTCGGAGCTTAGGGCTTGGAATTTGTTTTGTTAGTGAAATTTTGTGTGTGTGTGTTAGCCAGTTGATCATGTGATTTTTTTTTTTTTGTGTCGATGTACAATTTGATTGACTGATGTATCTGACATTATTGTGGAAAATGTGGCGATTATTGAAAGAGTGTTGGAAATGTGAAATTGCACGAATATGTGAGCTTAGTACATCTAATGTAGTTTTACGTGATTAGGACATTGAAGAAGACAATTTTGAACAAACACAATGGTAAATTGTAATTAGGTCATTGAAGAGGACAATTTTGAACATGTACTACTGCAGATGCTTTGTACTGGATAGTTATACATATTATATGATTTCTGTTTGTTGTGATTTGAAGATTATTTGGATGTTTATGGTATATGATGTAACTAGGTAGTTATTGGCATTCCATGCTTGTGTTTGTATATGGAAAACATAATAAAAACGTGTATTGTTTGGTTTGGCATTAATTTCCCAGGATTATGTATTCGGATTATATGTCAAGTAGATGTAAGCTTCTCACTGGTGTTTAATGCTTGCTTTATATTTAGTAAGATTTTTTAAATTTATTTTGGCAGGATTATCTGGCTGCACAAACGACCACCGACTTGGCTTACAGTGTAATCATAGAACATACACTTGCAGAGAGGGAGAGAAGGTAGCTTGCAATTATTTTTTCTTAGTGGTTTGTGCATGATAATCATTCTTTTTATGCAGTGGGTATGCCACATTTCATCTTTGTTTATTTTATATGAAATTCTCCTCTGAATAGAAATTCATCTGAAGATATAAACTACTTTTCTAGCCGTACATCTATAATTATTACTGACAAATTTTGAGCAAGGTTCATGGAATGCTATATCTAAAATACATTTGCAAGCTAGGCGTTATCTTTTGATGCAGAAATCTTTTTTAAGCTATTTCCTACTGGTATTGTACTTTATAGTTATTATATGTGCACTAGAATCTGTTTATATCCTCTTGCACTAATAGTACATCCTGTGCATCAGCCCAGCTGTAGTAACAAGGTGCGTGGCACTCCTGAAACGGTATCTTCTACGGTAAGTCTACATATTAATCCTATATCTTTCTGTTTTTGTTTACATTGATAAAATGTATATCCATTGCTTAAAAGCATTCCTAGAATTATAGGCTTAATTCATTTATGTAATGTTAAATGTGCTTATCATTGAAATTCATCTTGTTTACGTAGTTTGTATTTATTATTATTGAAATTTATTTAATGTTAACTGTGCATGTTTGTATGTATATATGAACATTTACTCCCTGGATTTTGAATCTGCAAGGCAAATTTGGATCTTTAATATCTTCACATTTCTTAAAACAATTATTAGCTTTAGTGTTATTATGGCTTAGAACATGGCGTCCTGGCATTAAAAAATTTCGTAGAGTCCTTGATGCCTGGGTTAACCCTCCAGATCTATTTGACCAGACTCAAATATATTTGGATCCAACCAATTTAATCTGGGTTATGATGATAAACCCTGGTCCGTTTTTTGAACTTTGTGACTAACAACTCCCTGAGCGACTTTAGTGAACGACATAGGGCCTGTTTATTTCCCCAGTTCTTAGATGAAAATTTAGAAAATAAAAATAAATTGGAAACATGTTCAATAGTTCAGTTTTTCATATTTAAACTGTATAATATGGCAAAACATTGTTTCTTAATTTTAGCTATAATTTAGAAAGTTTTAGTAATCTGATTTAGATTATATTTAAGTGTTTTCCGTATAGCTTTATACTATAGTTTAAAAACTGAAAAGCAATGTGAGTATTACAAGTAGAGGTTATATTTTAGGTTAAACCCATTTATACCCTTTCAGGAATTTTAGATGTTTTATGAATATTATTCTTTTAAGAATACATTTCTGTCTCGCAGCCCATTCATAACTTTGTTACTTTTAAAATCCAAAAGCACCTTCCTTTTATATATATTAACTTAGATTTTTTGTTCACAAAAAAATAAAAAATAATTTATTTTTCACTAGCATTTTCATCGTCGTACAAAATGCAACATTTTTTTGTACCTCTCGTTGTCCACATTCGAATTGTTAGACTAAATCATATAGATGCATGCATGATGTTCTTAAATGGGTTATTATTTAATTTACCTACTACCGAACCAGGCAGGAGACTTCAAAGAAATATGTATGTTTACTTCTCTTGGCAGGAGACTTCAAAGAATTTGGAACATGTTTTCCCGTATTTTAGAAGTTTTGTAAAGAAGATTTTTATGTAGAAAATTTAGAAAAATGAGAGATAAAAAACTAGAACAATTTCTCTCTAATTAAACCGGCCCATAGCTTCTCACTATCGTGACCTGTCTTAGTTCTCATTCCTCCCTTTCTTTTTCTAATCTCTGCTTATTATCATCTGTATAATTTTTGCACATTTTATTTGGTTTTCTTATTCTTCTACTGTTATATAATGATTTTTTTAAAGAAAGTAGTGTCATGTGCAGAACATGTACAATTATGCATTAAAGTGTTATTTGGAATTATAGCACTTGAAGAAAATATAGTTACATAATTTAATCATTGATATGTTTTCCATTGTGAGAGACTAGGTAGTGAATTTGCCATATGCTAGTTTTTAAAGGTTGATTACTAATAAGTAAATTTCCATTTTGAGATTCACACGGAACATTTGGTACTATACATTATACTACCACAACATTGTTCTCTCTCCACCTTTTACTAGCTTCACTCCTAAGTAGTATTTAGACAGTCAGGGGCTTAGCACCTATATAAAAACTAGTGTTCTAGAGTTATCTTGGCAGGGACAGTGATATAAACAAAGATATGCATGTAAACTGGCCCTGCTCAATCATAAAAGAGGCCTTGTGCTAAACTTTAATGTTGGACCCTTTTATTGAAGAAAAATTCACACCGCATCTCAGTACATCCTTAACAAAAAATTTTGATTTTTATTACTTTGATCATAACTTAACAATAATTTACATATTTTATCATATAAAAAATTAGTAATCACCAAACACTCTTATGTTTTATTTATGTGTCTTCTTCTTTTTTCTAGAGTTGGGTTTATTCTGTCCAATAAATTTAACATGTATACCTGGGCCTAGACTGGGGGCCCTGTGCAGTTTGGCTGACTGCACAGGTTAATAGCCAGCCTTGCATATAAACATGAAAAAAGAAAGTTAATTATGCTGGCAATTATTACAGATATAAGCCAAGTGAGGAGACATTACTACAGATAGACCGGTTTTGTGTGAGCATAATTGGCGAGTGTAATATTAGCCCCACTAGGAAGTTGTCAACATGGTCGAGATCTTCAAGTAAATCTGGAGCTTCAGCAACATCTTCAAATATATCTCCGTTGCCCGTGTCAAGTTTTGCATCAGGAGCACTTGTTAAATCTCTAAATTATGTTCGTTCTCTAGTGGCTCAACATGTCCCAAAACGATCATTTGAACCTGCTGCTCTTACTGGTGTTCCTGCAACATCAAGGCAATTACTCCCGTCGTTGTCATCTCTGTTGAGCAAGTCTTTCAATTCCCACCTGAACCCTGCTGGTGCTAAAGACTCTTCAGATCTCAAAGAAGGATCAGCTGCTTCTGTTTCAAACTCACCGATTATCGAGACAGTTGACGGTATAGAAGGTCTCGAGTTCATAGCCTTTGATATTTTCAAATGGCGTTGGCAAGGACATCAGCGATTATCACTGCTTTCTCCTGATAGGTAGATAATAAATGTCACTGTAGTGTTAATAATTTGCTTGGACTAATTATGTTCTACAGCATAATTTGTTCATTGTCATTTATTTCAGGTTTATGTTATATAATGTGTTGGCTAACTTATTTGTGCAGTGAACATATTATGAATTGCCAAGAGGTAAGCAAACACAGTTTTCTTGAAGTTGGTGCGGCTGCACTCCTTGTTGGAGACATGGAAGCCAAAATGAAGGGTGAACTTTGGAGAAGTTTTGGGGCAGTTGATATGCCCTACTTTGATAAATTGCTCCAGACTTCATTGCTTACAACTGTAACGAACTCCGCCTCTGCCCGTGCCCATATGAGAGCAATAACAGCATCTAAACGCTCTAAGACAGGCTCTCTACAAATATGGCATGTCCTTTCTACTCAAACCTGCTGCTTTGAAAATTACTACTTAATAATGTCATTGTTAAATATATTACTTTCCTATCTGTCCTATTTTTTATATTCTTTCAGTAGTACAACTGACAAATAACCACCTTAAAAGACGCTAATATGGGGATATTGACATGTATTTTCAGTCAAGAATATGTTCGGGCTAAGTGAAAATTTGGTTCATGTTGATGTTGGAACTTAGAGTTACATATGTTTGAATCTTAAAGTTGCCTATAATTAGAGATTAAAGCATATATAGCGTGTTATGAGAGAGAACTAGAAAGATAATAGTAACAAAATACAGAAAGAAGAATCAAGGAGTGGGGTTGGAGGTAAAGAAATGCTTGTGAGAGCACTTCTCTCATATTCTACAAAATTTCTCAAAGCCTTCCACATTACATGGGTTTTTATAAGACCTCTAATGGCTTTAAACCAAAACCTTTTAGCTAAGAATTTGCTATTTCATAAGCTTTAAAACCATTTTAGCTAAGAATTACGAAAAATACGTTTAATTTTGTAACTGTTAAGAAGCAAGTACTGGGAGGTTGGGCAACTCATAAACTTTCATCCCCATATGTAACCTAATGGGGGAAACAATTATTGATCATTGCAATTTTCTATAGTAAGAACATTGTCCTATTGCACTTTTTTTTTGTAGTAGGATATGATCATGAATTCGAAAGAAATTAGACTGTACAACCTTTAGCAAATAGTGGTCGTCGCCTCTATATTTTGAACATAACATTTCGAGTTCTTGGTTTTGTACTGGTAGCATGTTTCCTCTGTTTCATGTTTGGGCTTTTACAATTATTAAGGTTAAGTATGGGCTTAAATCCTTATAAATTACGATCTATAAATCACTAAGGATGAAATATTGCATCTCTAGACACAGTAATAACAAAATTTTGAAAACAAAACTAGCAAGGCAATAATATCCTTAACTGGTGACGTATTGTCATTAAATGTGCGAATCTAAAATACCCTACTTCAGCATTAATACTGGCATTACCACCGAGTACTAATGCTGAAGTAGGGTATTATGGAACTGTGTGACTTTGTCCATTATCAATTAATTTATTAAAAAATCAAACTCAAATATACTGCCACAGCTGGAAGCGTGATAAAGGTTTTGTCCATCATTGAAGATACCAAAACTTGGATTAAAGATACAACTCTCAATGATCTCTATCCAAATAAGGATGTCGCATAAGGACAAAAATTAATTTGCTTCATTCAAAGGCTCCTCAACAATCTACTTTAAATCGCTTTTACACATAACCCGAAAATGTAATACTGATTTACATTTCCCGGCAAGAAAACTTACACACTAGCTGGATCCAGTAATTTTTGTACAACATATGATTTCAGAAATTAGAAGATTTGATTAGAAACTTGCATGCTTAGGGTATGAACTCGGAAAAAAAATCCAAAGCATAACAATTTATTTCTAAGCTTCAAAGTTCCTAAGCTTAGTTCCAAATTCTAAACTATAGATTCTCTCCCTTCAGCTCCACAGGCACTTTCCCAGTACCTCTTTGACCCTATTAACTATTATAAACAATTTGAGAATCATGTTACTTGTTTGCAGGGAAGATTCACATGTGAGCACTTACCGCCCACGTCCTCGACCACTATTTCAATACCGCCATTACAGGTATATATTAAACTGTAAATAAGTTATTCCTAAATTTATGCTATTTTCTGTGTCATAGATGAGGAGTTATGCAAGTGTTTGCATTATCAATTTTACTGTCGTGTGGATGCCTAATAATAGTATGTTCCGGGCAAAAAGAGTTGGGCAGCTTTATATAAAAGAAACATTTTCAGGAAAGTCACCATGTTGCCATGGTATAACTCCATACTACATCTGACTATATCTACTAATATATATATGTTCTTTTTGTATATATATTTCAGTGAACAGCAACCATTAAAGTTAAATTCTGTGGAGGTGTGTGAGGTCATTGCTGCTGTATGCTCAGCAACACCTTCTCCGACCGCTAACCTGATGACCATGACGTCTAAATTAAGTAGCAGCAGTGGAAAGCCATCGATGGATGTTGCCGTGAGCGTCCTTATAAAACTTGTTATTGACATGTATGTCTTACATAATTTGTTTGCTTGTATTGCTTCGTTCATTTTTTCTGTTAACTATGTTCTTTTGTGTTCCTACACTATCTTGTACCAATATTCTGGTTTTCGAGTGAATTGACCGTCGCCCTAACAATTTTGTCTAGACACTAGATAGCATGCCGAATGCCTCCTCTTCTTTCTCTGTTGTACCATGGCATATACAAATTTTAACAGTAAAAATATAGGTTGCTGGAAAGATGCAACATCGCTTATCTTTAGGTTAAATAGTTGGCCTATAAGCTTCCTCGTGTGACACTTTTAGGCTTCCTATAAATGATTATTCGAAGTTTTGAGTTGTCTCGGTCTCTTTAGTCGAAAATAATATCAATCATCCTTTAATGTAATCTTAACATCTTTCTTGCTATCCTTAAAGTCCTTTTATGTTCTCATGGGTGCCTATGTTTGTGGCTACAGCTGTTTTTAAGCTTTTTTTTTGGGAAAAAGGTCATGATGATAAGGTACCAACAAATTCCATATAGTATATATGGAAAGGTTACCCCACTCATTTCCTTGCTGTAGATGTTTGAATACATTAAAAAACCTGTCAAATATGACAATTGTTGTCCTAATTGTCGCAGTAGACTACAGGTTCAGTCAGATTAATATACTGAATTTTAAAGTTATATGGCATGACTGTTCTTTTCTCTTTTTTTTTTCCTTCCCCTGTAATTAATGTGGAACAACATGGTTCTGTAGGTACGTTATGGATTCTGCAACAGCGGCTCCTCTGACTCTGTCAATGCTAGAGGTCGTGAAACTTTCTCAATTTCGTATTGTTATTATAAATGATCAGTTGGATATTACTGTTTATATATCTAATATATATAATTAATAGTTATATAATTGTGTTAATGCTATGAATTTTATCTTCAGGAAATGCTTAATTCTCCTCTTCTAGACTCAAAATCTCGTGCTTTTGATTTGATTTTAAATCTTGGAGTGCACGCTCAGTTGTTGGAGCCTTTGGTAGCAGATGATGCTTCCACTATTGAAGAAGAATATTCCCATGAACCATATCTCGATAGCGAAACACAACTTGCAAATCAAGGAACAGTAAAGCCAGACTATTACAAGACAGCGAACTCCTCAGCTATCGATAAGTTTGAGTCTTGGATTTTGGGTATATTGTACGAGGTTCTACTACATCTTGTTCAGGTAGTCTAGATTACGCCATTTTTTCCCCTTATAATCCAAATCATAAAAAAAGATGATATTCTCCTGAACATATGCAAGGCGAGAATACAATGGTCCTGTTTGAAAATTAGAGGTTAACTGTTAGTGGATTGAAGTAGATGTTTTGACTAGTTGATTAAAGTAGTTGTCTTGACTAGCAGATTGAATTAACTGTTTCGTGTGAAATTGTTTGGTAAATAGCTGTTTGATTTTTTTTTTTTTGTACTTTAACTAGACACATGTCAATCCTCTAATCCAAAAAGCTCCTCCAAGTAGCTTTTTGTGTTCAAACCACTATTTCAATTCATTAACTACCAAACACTAATATTAGCGGATTAACATGGTCAAACCTCTAATATAGCCCCAACCTCTAACTGCCAAATAGGGCCAATAGATAACATTGAAGTTTATTATGAATTATTTAATTGTATGGGCCCGGTTGGTTATACATTTGTAAGCATTTCTTGAAGACTGCTTGATGATGACATGCAATTTTGTCCGCTTAAAGCATTTATTGTAAAATAACATTTGAGCATATTTATGTGACATAATAGTGAAGTATTTACTTCTGTTCTGGAATATGTAAACTGAATGCACCACTTGTGTCCATGTCTGTTTTATTTATTACATAAATTAGCTGAAAAGGAGGCTATATGTTGTGTGAACTGCATCAAGGTACTTTTTTCCGGCAGAGTGTAGAACTTTGGGGGGGGGGGGGGGGGGGGGGGGGGGTTACAAAGTCATGGAATGGGCTTGTCATCTTTTCAAATATATGTTATATTCTTAAATTTTCATCACAGATGTGCTGCATTATATATGTTATATTCTTAAATTTTCATCACAGGTGCTGCATTAAGTTGGTCATCTCTTATCATGTTGTCCTAATAGGCACTTACATATTTTATCATCTAAGGGATTTTTACCTACTTACCTCAGATAGAAGAGAAGGAAGAATCTATTTGGGCTTCTGCTCTGAGCTGCTTACTCTATTTTGTCTGTCATAGGGGAAAAATCCGCAGGAGCAGATTAGAGGGTCTTGACGCAAGAGTAAGTCAGTATTTTCATTGTTTTATCCTTCAATGCAGCCATATCCCTTTTAACTAGTGTGGTAACATAATTATGTTGGTGATCCAGACTTTACTTTACAAATATCTTCTAAGAAATTTTTTGCTAGTGGTGGATAACTATAATGAAGATATGTTGTGTTCACTTGCTATTAACTTTGCGACTCTGATAATAAAAGTCTTGTAGTAAGCAGCATCAGCTTCAGAATATAAGGTTAAACAAAAAGAAGAGATAAAGTGGGCATATTTATTGATTTTTACAGGCAACATATAATGGGATCATGGAAATTATATTGATTGGAAAGAGAGAGACTAATTAATAGCTTCAGTTGGAGAACTATTTTGATTCATCCTTTCCATTTCATTTTCCCGTGGAAGTGTCTTTGAACACTTGACTTTATAGGTTTAAAGCACCTCTGGTCAGTTAGATTAATAAACTAAATTGTGATCATATTTCTGCTATTAAGACATTGCAAACTTACAGGTTTTGATGTAATGAAGTATGTAGGATAATTTTGTGCACCGTGTATTTTTTTTTTTTCCAATTACATGTTGTATGGTTATGATTGTTCATTTAGCACTCATTCCTGTTTAATGATGAGTTACAAAACAGACAAGCTGTAACTATTATACTTGAAAAATATAGTTAATCAATATTCGAACTGTCTATTTGCAGGTAATTAAGGTTCTTATACAAGTTAGCAGAAGGAACTCCTGGGCAGAAATTGTCCATTGCAAGCTTATATGCATGTTAACAAACATGCTTTACGAAGTTCCTGATGGACCTACGACTTCAACTTTGGCTAGTCCTAGAATACTTGTCGAGCAGGTAGATCTGATCGGAGGAATCGAATTTGTCTACATAGAGGTATGGAACTAGTCTTTCTTTTTTGTTCCTGTGATACGAGAATATGATCTCTATTAATAAATAGTTGACCATTCTGGCTTCTAAAGGTCAAATAGACTTGGTTTAGAGTTTGCAGTTACTAGCGTTTAGAATATATTTATGTGTTAATATAGCTCAGATATGTTATATATAGAGTTAATAAATTAGTGGGATGGACTTTTAAGAGGCATAATACTTTAAACTGAAATGAGATGGAGAAAGTGAAGAAACCAGAAAGAGGGTCATTGCAGAATTGTATGAGAATTTTTTTAAGTGATTGGTGAAAGGTCTAGGTTGAAGATAATGGTCGGAAGAGATTCTTTCATTAAGTTTAGGTCATTGCAGAATTGTATGAGATTTCATTGAGTTGCCTTCTATGTGCAGTTTGTGCTTGCAAATCTTAGGGATGACAGGAGAAATCTGTACATGATTCTTCTCGACTATGTTTTGCATCAAATAAACGAGGCATGCTTGGCTACTGGAGTTTCTGAGTACAGTGATGACGAGAGTCAAGTTATTGCAACATTGCTTACTCTCGCAGATGCACCCGAAGCTTTACATATTTCTGTCAGGCTTGGGGTGGATGGCGTTGGGGACCTCTTGAGAAGATCAGTAGCTGCTGCCTTGTCCAGATATGCCAACTGTGATAGACTGAATATGGTAATCTTGCAATGCATTATTTATTTCCCAAGACTCGAGAAATTTGGTAATTTTTAAAAGATAACAAAAATATACTATATGTTTTCTAGTAATAAATACAGGGGAACAAATTTATTTTTACATCTGATGTCATAGCCAATATTGCATGAATTTAGTAGGATAGTTTAATTTTTTGCAGTTTCTTTTGTTTAGTTATATATAATTAATCCTGTGGTTCTAGGGCTATTGGTTCTATGAGATCTTTGATTGGTAGCAGAATAGATGCACTACCTGCTGATGATTTGTTTATGTCCTGGTTTGCTTGAATGTGTTTTCTTATATTTATATTTGAACTTCTCTTCGCAGCTCCTAGAAAAGGTTATTGAGAAGTTTGATACCCTTGTTCGTTCACTTTCTAATTTGGACACAGAGTTTACCCACCTGAGACATATCTCTAAATCTCATACTTATCTGGAAAGTATAGAGGATGGGGTTCTAAGAAATGATGTTTGCATGAAAGCGAAACTTGCATGGGCCACTTTACATTCTCTCCTTCATTCAGAAAGGGTTCCGTATCGCCAAAATGGGTATCTATGGTTAGGTGATTTGCTCATGGCAGAAATCAGTGATAAGAAGGACGCAATATGGTCAAATGTAAAGAACTTGCAGCAAAAGATCGCTCTTGCTGGTGTCAATGATTATTCAGAGGATCTGGAAGTCCCCATATCAATTTGGCTTTTATGTGGACTCCTGAAGTCAAAAAATAACCTCATCAGATGGGGCTTTCTATTTGTTCTCGATAGGCTTCTTGTAAGATGCAAATTTTTGTTAGATGAGAAAAAGATCCAGCATCTAGGCAATGATGTGTCTGATCAATTACAGGAAAAGAGTCGTCTTGAGAAAGCAAGTGTAGTAATAGATGTGATGAGTACTGCATTGTCCTTGGTGGCTCAGATAAACGAGACAGACCGCCTAAACATTTTGAAGGTAAATTTTCAAAGAAAGTAGACTTATTTTGTTGAACTTGATCGACGGTAATGTTGTCATGTCATCTTATCCGAACAAAATTTATAACTTTAAAATGAACAAGTAAAATACTTTAAGTTGAATTTATTGTGAAAAAGCCCCACATAAGATATATCTAATTTATTTTGTTGCACTACTTCATCCTACTTCCCCTCTTAATGAGAAATCAGAACATGGTTCACTGTTTGATCCCGTGTTTATCAACTGTTAATGGTTATACCACTTTTTTGGACAAATATATGTAATTAGTGGGTTTTGAGATGCAATTTTGAGAATAATACTTTATAAAATGTATTAGTAACTTTTGTTGGAATTAGAATTTCTTATATTATTTTAGTTTCTAAGAGTATGATTGCAACAGAACTCAAGATTTTTATTATTAATTATTTACGGGTGATATTTCTTTCTCTACTTTACTTCTTATTAGTAATGTTACTTATAATCTTCAAAACATGTACGGGTAAAACTTTGTAGTGCTATATTTGGACGAAAATTGTCTTTTTGGTGGTGTTAGTGTTAGTAGCTGTCTTATTATATATTATTTTTCCGCCTTTTGTCCACAGATGTGCTATATTCTATTTTCTCAACTGTGCCTGAAAGTCCTCCCATCAAGTTCAATGTCACGTGGAGATACACTGCATGATGATGCTAATCCAGGAACTTTATATGGGGAGGATCCCATGGAGGATACAAAAAACAAATTTGGTAGCAAGAATGATACTTTAACAAGTGAGACGGCATCAATGGCTGCCCTACTACTCCGAGGACAAGCTGTTGTACCCATGCAATTGGTTGCACGAGTCCCTGCTGCTTTGTTTTACTGGCCTTTGATCCAACTTGCCAGTGCAGCAACAGACAACATCGCATTAGGTGTTTCTGTTGGTAGTAAAGGTAGAGGAAACATTCCTGGTGCCACATCTGATATAAGAGCAACACTTCTCTTACTTTTAGTTGGCAAATGCACTGCTGAACCTGCTGCTTTCCAAGAAGTTGGTGGTGACGATTTCTTTAGGTATCTTCGCAGTTGGGTACTTTAGACAAAGGATCTCAAGTAGTATAAAGATCTAACTTCTTCTTTTTTGCTGTATTTGGTAGGGAGCTCTTGGATGATACAGACTCTAGGGTGGCATATTACTCTTCAACTTTCCTTCTAAAGGCAAACTATCTCTTATTTTCTACAGCCTTCCATTGTTTTCATGTTCTCTTTCCTGGTTAATACGAATTAACATATGAGATTTATTTTGCAGAGAATGATGACAGAAGAACCAGAAAGTTACCAACGGATGCTTTCAAACCTTGTTTATAGAGCTCAGCAGGTGGGACCTTTTTCTAGTTTGAATTTGGTTTAAACTTCTGACAGTATTCGAACACTCTGGTACTTCGATCTCTTACAATTGCATATATGGCTTATAGTGTGCATTTTTGATAATGCTGCCTCTGCAACTTTGCAAGTCACTGGATGAATGATATATGGTAACAGCGAGAACTTGGTGGGGCACTTTAGTATATAGTCATGTATACTAAATCTATTGTGCAAAAGAAAAAGTTTTTAACTGAATATTTAGTAAAGCTCTTGTTTTTTGAGCTTTGAGTAGAATTTATTGTGGTAACTTCTGGAACAAGGGCTAAAGAAAAAGAAACAAGTGCCTTTTTTACCTGTCATCTGCTTTAATTTACTAGTTCTGCTACTAGATAATTTTTTTATTTTTTTTGCTAAATTATAGATAATCTTTTTCTGTATAAGCAGCAGTTTGTAGGTTTGAGTATCTGACGTTTCTGTGTTTTCTTGCTACTCCTTTGCAGAGCAACAATGAAAAGTTGTTGGAGAATCCGTATCTTCAGATGCGAGGGATACTTCAGTTATTAAATGAGTGATTTGTCGATTTGGGTTGTGAATTTTTGCTCATCTTGGAAAATGCTGCTGGCAAGTAGTTGATGCGGTTGTAATTGAAGTCATGATTTTTTGAGCAGGCACTACTTTAATCTTGTGTGTACAGCAATGCTTATCCAGCTGATTTAGCAAGGGATGTTGATGATTATGCATTCCTCAGAAGGGCAACCTATTACTGACCCTAGAGGGAATTTAAAATTGATACTTCTATATATTGGGATGGGAGATCACTTCAGGGAGCGAAGTTAAAAAGACCTGAAACTGATATGTAGATTTATATCAGGATGGGTACTGGAGGAAAATTATTCCAGAGGCATGCACAGATTACCCAATTTCCTACTGGAAGCATCGGATCTTCGGACCATCATCAGGTACAACTCTTATCTTAAAGCTTTGCCTGGAAATGTCGTCTGCCTCTGACAGGGTTTTCAGAGATTTTTTTTTGTTTTTATGTATCCTTTTATGTAGTGATTGAAGTGTGTTTCCATCAAGGATTCCTATTTTCCAGAATAAGTTCAAGAATTTTTTTTGTATCATGAAATGATAATAGTATTCTCTCTGTTTGTAATGCCAGCTTTATACAAACAAATTTTCATGTTCATGGGCCAACTCCTGCAGGCAGGTCTCGGTATATGAAGGCTTTCACTTGAAGGAAACGGAGGCAAGCTGATGCAGCAATTTGATTCTTCGACAGGTAAGGGACCGGAGCTTGTGAAGCGGCCACCAATCTGAATTCTTCTTTATGACAGGAAACTAACAAGTTCAATTGGAGTAGGCTAAAAAGGTCTGTATAGTTCTTGTTTAGTTGTTTCTACTAGTGACACAGTTTTGGTCTCTGCCTTTTCATCCCACCCATTTAGCGTTGACCCTTTTTCTTTTTGTTTCTGAGGTTGTAAAATAGTTGCTAGGAAATTTGGTTGTAAAAGTGTACAAAATCCTTACCCCTTTTTTCTGAGGTTTAGTTTTAAATACTAACATGTCTAAGTTACTTCCTAGTTTTTTTCAACCCTTTTTATTAATTTAAAATTTTCTGATTTGCAATTAAAATAAGTTTGTTTGTCTTTTTTAGACCATTACTTATTTACATGAGGCTACAAGTTGGAACAAATAACTGAGCACGCAATAAAAAAAACCTTTTATATAAGTAGGCACCTTAAATTAAGCGCTTTATTAGATTTTCTGGGTAAGCATATTCCTAATGTAAGTAATGCTACTCAGGGGTGTTTGGAAAACTCTAAGGGATGGGAAGAGTATGACTTAACCATGTAAAAGGATTGAGATTCCCATACAATCAAATAACTAATCCAAACACTTATACATGAGATTTGAAGTTCCAATTCCTTACAGGAGTTATTAACCATAAACCAAATATCTTTTAAATCTAATGCAACCTAAAACATGGAATCATCCTACATTGACATGCGTGATGCGACCTGTGTAGCCTCAGTTGGCCTTTCCCTTCTCAGTGCAATCTCCACGGCTTCTCGCAAGGCACACTTCCCCACCCAAAAAAGAAAGAAAAAGAAACTCAAAAATTTCTGCAGTGTCCTATTGGGCAAGGAAGACCATATCTTCATTGTTTCATCTTTTTTAGCTGAAAACCATATAGTGTACCATAACTGAAACATGGCAGAAAACTTGTGCCTAACGACCAGGAGGGTGAATATAAAACTCCAGGCCCCTAAAACAATGTAATGAAGCTGTTTAGTCTAGGAGTACAGACATACATCACCAATTGGGGAGTAAAAACTATAGTCAAAGCAGACACCATATTATTAAGTAAATCACTCCACGGAATTGCATTCATCTTCCTTGTGGACTTGTGCCTAATTACGCAACTATGACTATAAAAGGTAAAAAATCCTGAAGACTTTATAAATAACCTAGACCAGCTTCTAAGTTCTCAATGTCTCTTTTTGCAGGAGAATACTCCTGAAATAAAACCTTGTGTGTTCAATCTTTATACATGCATATCATATCCTGCACATCAATAGTTCTGATTCTTTGTAACATACATAGAGCATCTTCTGGTGGTGGTGGTGGTGTGTAGGGAAACAATCTTCATCCAGCAGGCACATAAAGCATCATTTTCCTGAACATATTTTTTCCGATCCTTTTCTGAAAGCCTCACCAGCCACCTCTATCTTCTTGAAAGTTGTCATGATCATGTTGATTGGATACAGACGTCATATACTCATGGCGCTTTCCCACCACAGATCTGTCAAGCGGGCTTCCAGCCTTTCTTTTGCGAATGTTTGATGACTGATATGACCTGCCTGTATCATCAAAAGTTGGCACTTCCCCTTCTTCTACATTGTCAAATTCATTTTTTAATGGCGACTGCCATTTCGTTTCATGTTCGCCGTCTCCGTCCTCGTCCTGATTTCTAGAGTGATGCCCATATTCATCACTGGACCAGTTCTGCTCTCTTTTAGACCTGCTCTTCTCGCTCTCAACAGCTAGTTCAATGCCATCTTCTAGCTCCCTCTCAATCAGATCATCCTCATCTGTGAAGTCTGTTTTTCGCGTTGTAGAACCACGCGCCTTTTTCCGTTTCTCGAGAGCTGCTTTTACCTTGTTTTTATCAATATTTATCACTGCTTCCCTTGGTGAGTGGCCAATTTTTCCATCTCTATGATCCTTGTAACGGCTGTTCCATTTGTCCCTGAAGTCTTTTGCTACCCTTGTGCCACTTCTCCCATCATTTCTTTCTAGATCTGTCCCGTCATGTCCCTCAGTATCATACATTGAACCACCCTGAACTTCTTCAGGGTTACCCTGGTGAGGAAAAGATTCAGAGCCAAAAAACTGACCATCATTAACCATAATATCTCCCTTCTGGTCTGGTTGGCCATTTATATGTGTGCTTGCGTAGTCACTGTTCCCGTTTGGTGTTGTCCTTGGAGGAGCATCACTAATGTCAAGATATGACTGGTCATGGGCTGGACGAGATGACCCTGACTTCACAAGTCCAGTTTTTGAAGTAGCGCCCCTACCTTGAGAATTACTGTTTATTACAAGACGCTCTTCAGTTGTGGGAGGAGCTTTTGTTGGGGCTCTTGGTGTGGGTACACTAACAGCACTGCCTTCAACTTCACTAGTCTGAGAATGTGGCACTTTATTTTGTTCATAAAGTTCCAACATTTGATTACTAACCTCTGCGAGAAAAAAAGAAGTCCATTAACATTCACAAAAACCTAAAATCATTTCAATACTGTTGGACTACTGGAAGACATGATCACGAAATGTATAAAGTTTAGCAACAAGATCTAAAAATGCCTGCATAGTACCAGATATGCATTAAACTGACCACCCTAAGTTCAAACCTAAATATTAACTGAGAACAATATATATAACAAAGAAAGAAAAGGCAAGACACCGACCTTCCAACTGGAGTGGATGAACATCAAACTCTAGCCACCAACTTGTCTCAGCATCATGTGGGAGCTTTACTTTGAGAAATTTAGCAGCAAGGAAGATGGCACCTGCTGCAATATGGTGAGGCTTAAACTGCAAGCACAGAGATGTCCGAAGCCTGCATGCCGCTTTTCTAGATCAGGAATATGCATCAATATTGACCAAGATGGGCAGAAATTATAGTATATAAGCAACATATTACCCATCGTTCACAAAATTCCATGCAACTTGAGCCAGTGCATTTTGAGCTACTCCAAATTTTTTTATAGCATCTACGAGGGGCTTGTACGGATGATGCACATTAAGATCAAAACCAAGAGTAGCAAGTACAACCCTTTCTCCCATTAAAATTAGCTCTTTTTGCTGTTCATAAACCTCCTGCGTGATAAACATGGTTACATATAATAACTGCAATGGAATTATACTACTCTTCACCAATTTACAGGCTTACACTTTTTGCGAAGTCTCTATAGGCATTAATGAGTTAAGTTTAAAAAATATTTGTCCCCCTTTATCTGAGCCCAGAGAAGAAAATAGGCAGTAAATTATAAGAAGCAATCAAGACAAATCACAAGGGAAGCCTTGCTACTTATTTGTCCAGGCTTACATATACTTGCCAATTGACTTTATAATTAAGCTAAGAAGTCAAGCTTTATGCCAGCTGACTATAATCCATCATGCCATCATTTTAATCATAAATGCTTTTTTTCCAGAAGTGTAATGACAAGTCACTTTATCCAAGAACTAATTATACAGAAACAGAAACAAAAAGACCTCAACTTCACGAAATACGCCACACAGCACTCCATGAACTAGGGGTATTTGTAAGCTAAACCCCCAGATATCTCAGCATGAGTTAGTACAAAATAGAACTGAAAAAATATGCAAACCTTTTGCTTTATCTTCTGTGCACCATCAGGATCCTTTCTATGTATAATTTCGTAAGAAACAAGGATGACATCTTTCAGCGGGCGAGGTGTTTCTTCAACCTTTCCTGCGAGGAACATGCATACTGTTGCTATGGTCTGCAAGACATTATAAGAGAGCAGGAAATACCAAATATTAGTTGTGTGCAAAAGCCATGTGGACAATTATATAGGAACGGAGGGAGTAGCATTTTACAATATAATTTAGTCAGCGAAAGCAAGTTATTATATTACAATTTTAAAGATTCGGATATGTGTTGATTAGGTACAACAAAAAAGTATCCGATTATGTTTGAGATTCTATCATGCATTTATAACTATATTCTAAATATATGTAACTTCAAATTTTGAGCATAAATGTATTGTTGACTCGGTGACTATAGGAGATTATAAGTTGCATGAAGTAAGATCTGTATAAGATTATTTTTGTTCAAAATAGTTTGAAATTTTTTTTATTGAGTTGCATTTGAGTTATTTATAAATTAAGAAATAATTCTAACATGTGACTACAACTTGATTAAAGAAAAACAGCAATCAGAATCTAAATCTAATAAAAACTTAACATATATGTTGTCCTGTGCAGTTGCAAATTAATTAATACATGAATGAAAGAAAATAGAAAGTTGAAATCAAGTGCACAAATTAACTGAACACATTGACAATCATGTACATATATAATATCTTAATACTACTTATATGCTGTTTTAGACTTAAATCATTAGATTGCTCTAATTATCATGGACCTCTGATTAAACATCAATCAGTGACTACCACTGGGGTTGTCCCGTTTTCTGAATAAAAGGAGTTCTCTCAGAATCTTTTGCCTGTACATTTATATCTAAATTCAACTGTATTAACAATTAGACGATAGATGTTAATATGCAGATAAGCTTATGTCTTAATATAACTATAATATAAAGAACTAAATTTATTATTTTCTTTTAAGTATCATTAATGCAAATAAACCTAAATTTATATAGGACTGGGAGCATTACATGAACATGACGGAAAACATGACTAAAAAAAAATTATACTGCACAATGACTGGCCTGCAACTAGTGGTATCTTGCTTATCCATCAGGTAACACTTGGGATGAATTTCATAGTATCATGATCTCAAATCCTACAGTAAATACGCAAGTTGACAACTACAATGCATGTTATTCAAGCTGCCTGCAAATGTGAACAAATCTTGTCCTCCAAACTAATTCCACCCTTAGCCTTTCTTAAGGAAACAACTACATGATCTCTCAAGAAAGGCTTTACAACTGTTGCTATTGTCACCCTTATCATCAAACAAAACCGGCTTCATTGTCATTTTTGCCCTTCCTATTCCACTTGATCAGCATTTTCTAATCCAATTTGTTGTCCCAGTGCAATATTTTAATAACATAATGCGTAATATTTTTTAATAACATAATGATTGAGGTTTATCGTAAGAATTTAAAGAGATTATGATTATATAAAATAATGGGGGACTTACCCTCCTGTCGTTCCTTGCATGAGACTGACGAAGAAAGAATCGATGACAAAAAATTATCGCTGTAGCAATTGTTACCTGGGGTCTGCATTTGTAATATTCGCCATACATCAGTGATGGGACCATCATTATATTTGTTTTAACAAATCAAAACACGATTAAAAAGGCAAGTGCAACACATTAATTCAAATTAATGCCAGAGGCTATTAAAAGCATTGTTAGAGCTGCATGGCAAAATCATTAATTAGTACTACTTATATAAGAAATATCTCAGCAAATTTGCATAATAATAATCATGTCAATAGAAATTAATCAGAGAGACTTATCATCATGTAGAAAGTTTGTTGCTCATATTTCATTATAGTTTCTTTACTTTTCATCTCTCCGGCTTTTGAGAAAAAACAGCCTTGCACAATAAAATGTGTCGTTTTTCATACAATTGACCAAAATTGTCTCTTATTAAAAAAAAAAAAGGGTCATTGTCTCTAACAAAAGTAAATTCAAACCAGCTCAAAAGCCAAATTAGTTGTCCTATTGTTATCCTGGTTTGACTTTGAAGAGTAGAATCGACCAAATTTACAATTTAAATTGGCATTGTGATATAATTACAACATTTAATAGGGAAAAATAAATGTAAGTGTAAGAAGTGTAAAAACTCACAATTATATCACTGAAATAAACTTTTTTACATATCAGATTGAAAATTTTGATCTATTAAAGAATTACAGGTGAAAGACGATAATTTGTGACATAATTAGTCTACAGTAAATAACAACAAATAATTATAGTAAACTAAAACACAAAGAGCAAAAAAACAAGAATGTAACAGAATTAAACAAATAATTAATATTTGATAAAGTAGGACATACACTTTAAGCCTCATGCCCAAGTCTTGCAAGAAAGTGCAATAAGACCTGCGCATATAAGTCTCTTTCTTGAGATCAATCCCGTCTTTTCTAGAAGCAGAATTTTCTTCAATTTCCTTTCGGGAATAATACCATTGTCCACCACCACCACTTCCATCTTCCGACTGATTATTACTGTAAGAAGATCCTCCTTCATACAATCCATGTTGTAAAGGATCGCCCGACAATACCCCAGCCATCTACTCGATAAATAACAACTTCATCCTATACGTATAATAAGGGGCACAAACATGATCAAACGAAAAAGTACACAGTAATCTTAACCTAAGAAATGCTTAATCTTGAAAAAACAACATAAAAGATCACCTTTTTATTTGATAATTCAGAGCATCATTTTGTAAAAACACAAAAATAATCAAACAAAAAAAGTGCACACTAACCACAACCAGATAAAAAATGTGAACTTTAATTCCGAAAAAGCAACATAACAATTGAGCTCTAGATTCGATAAATCACAACAAACCCACATGAATTAATCAAAAAAGAAGCAAACTTTAATCATCAACATAAAAACTAAGCTGAATTTAGTTAACTTCAATTGAAAAAAAATACGGAAAACACGGAAAAAATAATCAAAAAAACTACCAAGATTGGAGAATTGAAGTAGTTGATTCTTACAACGAATCGCGCGACTGCAGAAAGTTGAAGACTTGACGAAGAAATGGGTGATATGTATGTATAATTGAGTATGTATGTATGAATCAATAGATAAGAGATATGGAGAAATAATGTATGTGAGTAATTGGGGATGAGGAGAGTGAAACTAATGGAAGAGTAGGGCTTGGTTTCCCCAAACTTCAAGTGTTGGAAGAGTGGGGCTTTTTCATGTATGAGGATCAAAAATATAAAGTTTTATCTGGATTAATAAATGTCTGAAGTGCATGATCATTGATGATGGGTTCAAAGTGTGTAATTTTTGTGTGAGTTTGTTAAAAAGTATACTCCCTCCGTCCCAAATTAACTGTCCAGTTTGACTTTTTGATGGTCAATTTGACCCAACTTTGACTGAAAATTAAAAATTATTCTTTTACAATTTTACAAAACTGAAAAATATATTCTAAAATAGATTTAATAATCTTTTCAATGATATATATTTCATAATTTTATTCAATTATTTAATATACATATTTTTCAGTCAAAGTTGGGTCAAATTGACCATCAAAAAATCAAACTGGACAGTTAATTTGGGACGGAGGGAGTAGGAAAAAAGAAAAAGCAACTTCTTTTTAATAATTAAATATTCGGTTACTCATTACAATTTATACTATCTTATTATACTCACATTAAAATTACATTAAATAGTTTAGTTGGTCGGTTATTATTTAAAACGGTTTCATTAAAAATTCTGATCGGTCAGTTAATATCTGAAACGGTTTATGATTTATGATTGCTATCTATACAATCTTATTAAAATGATATTAAAAACTTAGTTGGTTTGTTGGCAAAAAAAAAAAAAAAAAAAAAAAACTTAGTTGGTTGGTTGTTAGTCGAGACGCTTTCTTTCAAAAATATTTAATCGATCAGTTAGTATTTGAAACGGTTCATAATTATTATTTATACAATACAATTTTTTTAAAGTCATATTGAAAATTTTAGTTAGTTAGTTATTGTCTGGATCAGACGCTTATCACTCTGCTAAAAATCTTAATTTGTAGAGAAGTTGCAACCTCGTTTCCTTATACTTAGGACATTACAAGCGCGACGCACAGTTGGGTTTCGAACACCCAACCTTGCTTTAATATCGATTGTTAGAATTAGATGCTTACCACTATGCTAAAAGATTTTAATCATCAAAAAATTGAAATAGGGAAAAAAATATAAAAAGATGTTATGTAGATAAACAAAATATGATAAGTAAAATAAAAAACTATATAAATAAAAATATAATAAAATTTACCCCAAAGAGATACTGAAATCTCTTTAGTTAGATATATAATAAAAAAATATTTTATCATTAAAAATTTATATTCATCATTGAAAAGATGATTTAAAATACAAAGAGAAAGATTGTAAATATGATGATTCATTATAAAAATATAAGATAGGGTAAGGAGATTTACTAGTGATTCTTTTCTTATTGTTATAAAATAGTTTGAATTCAATGTGAATTATAGGAGATTCCTTGATATTTTTTTTTATATTTTAATAAAATGTGTTAGTACATTTTTTTTGAAAGAAAGATGTTAATTTAATAATAAAAATATATATGACATCTACACCTTCGACAGAAAGTAAATTATATGACATGTTTTCATGAAAATATCTTGAAAATAATATATACATAAACAAGTACTTGTTTCATATATTTTTGTTGAATCACAATCACCCGTACCTCTTCACTATATTACGATAAAATTATAACGTAAATAATATATCAAAGCTATGATTTCATATAAGATTTTATCGATCAAAAATTTTAACGCAAAGAATAACTCGAAATACATCAAATTAATAAATTATATAAAATAATCTTTTAAATTAATTCGCTCCTCAATTCCCGTCAGATATAGAATACATTAAATAAATAATTGATTAATTTCACTGGAGATAAGCCAGAACTCCATACAGGAGGACATTGCATTTCACGACGCCGGGTTTCCCAAAAGACGATATCTGGGCGGAGATCAAAATTCATCACAGCAGGTATATGCGTGTGTGTTTATTCGTTTTAGTTTAGAAATTTTCAATTTGAATTAGTAATTTTATTTTATTTGTATCTGCAATATTTATTTAATTTTCTTTAGGAAATGAGGTATTGATGTTTGATCGATTTATTGATATGGGTTTTTGGTGCTGGTTTTGATTTTATGTTTCAAGAATTAGATAAGATTTTGAGCTGGCGGTATAAAGATTTTAGTTTGATTGATTAGAGTACTACTGAAATTTGAAGTATTTCAAGCTATTAGCTTTGTATACTAGACTTGCAAGTTGCAAGATCCTGGCTTTGGTGGTTTTTGTGGGTTTTCGAGATCATTTTCGATACTTATGTTGTGTTGAAGGGATAATTTTGTCACCTTATTGGCTGCATAAAGCTCGCAGCAGTAAATGAACTGTGCTGACTGCTAGATTATGCCAGCTAAACCAGCAGTTAAATCCCAAGTTCCTCTTTTTGGAAGACCTAACCAAATAAACGAAATGTGCGCATCTGAACCTAGATAGACGTTCCGGTGGTTTATTAATTATGCTCCATCACTCATGAACCTAGCAAGTAGCAACTACAAGCTTGTGTACTCAATTGTATGTTCAGGCTCAATGAACAAAGAGCTAAGCCATATAATTCCCAAGTCCTGCCATAGAAAGACCCACTAGCTCTAGTTCCGTAGGTTTTGTTATTCAGTTTGTTTACTATTGCCTACTATTTATCCGATCAAGGCTTCAATCTTTGAAAAGGATGGTAGTGAAGCAAGCACAACCAGATTAGTCAGTGTATTTCCAGCTCATAATTTACATCGTAAATGGGGATTTAATAAATATGTGGAGCTGGGACTATTAGAAAATTAGAATTTAATGGAGTTGCTTAATAATTATCATCCTTGGATCGACACACAGTTTAGGCCTTCAGGGAGGATCTTTTGTGGTGTAACATGAATGATGGAAAGAGACTTTATTTTGCTGATGGTAAAGGAACCAAACATTAATGAAGCATCTAAGAATTATATGGCTGTCAATATTAGGATAACAGAATTCCCATACTAGTATGCCCTATCAGATATCAAATTCTAATATTTTTCACGAGATAAAGAAGTTTTAGTTGCTATGTAAAAATATTTGGATTCTTGTGCTTTATATAACATAAGATATCCAAAAACTAAAATATTTTCACAAAAATATTTCTTTAATTAGCCTCTTTTTTAGCATATAGCTGTACTTTTTTTTGTGCCATTAAATTCATATTGGCATGTGCGCTGTTTCGTTATTGCAGTTTATATAAATGCTCTATCGTGATAAAAATATCTTATGTATTCAGGTGACCGGTGTGCTCTCACTCATATTGTACACCAAGATGAATTCGTTGATTGCGAATTCCATCGCTAGCCCGGGTGCACTGCCGCAAGGTATGTAAGCCGTATTTATGTCTAAAAGTTTCCTGTTAAGTACATATGACATTTTGTTGGTTGCATAAATTTAAGAGCTCACCAACTATGTTTCTCCTCAAGTTCAAGTACCACAAAGTTGTGGCAGGTTGGCAAAGTTGTCACGTACCCGGATTGCAGACCGACTGGTAACCGGTTGACAAGCTGACTATTTGTTTGTTAGCCGATAGTGTAATATATATACTAGACACCAAATTAGCCTAGAAACTAGTAACTAGTATCATTCGTTTGTACATCACAAATCACTATTTGTTATATAAGAAATCTCACAAATATAGATATATATATATACACATATATACAACATATATCATCATCATCATCTTTACTCATACTACATTGATGAACCTCTTCGCATCATTATCAACCCCTTCCATTGCTTCCACCGTCACCTAAAACCACTCGATTGCCTATCTCTGTTCGCTGCTTGCCACCATAAGTCGTTGCTACTAGTAATTATTTACCACCAACGCACACCTCATCTCATCACTTGCTACCATCATGGACCTCCTACAATTATAGTATATTGATTATCACGGACCTCCTACAATTATACTATATTGTGATTAATAGTGTATGAACGGGTTATTTTTGTAGTTATAAATAGTGATTGTGAGAATGATTTCTAGTTTCTAGAATAACATTATATCCTCAAAATTAACATTATAAAATTTAAAATTTAATATGTCATTGGTGAGATTTAACCTTGGACATCTAAATGTTTTTTTTAGTATTGTATCTAACGGTTAAATCAATTTGAATTGAAAATTTTAACGGATGTGATTAAAAGAAACAAAAATAAGTACCATACCAAACTACAAACTATGTATATGTTCGGTTATTATAGTTTAGTATAGATAATATAGATAGATAAGTATATGTGTGTTGATTTTTTCATTTTTATATAATGTGCTTCTATTAGCATGATTCACTTTGTGGTTTGCACTTACACTCTAGGAGGCTCTTCTTGCTTATGTCAGCTATGGAACAGACTTGCATGTCTCAACTTGGATTGATTCTCTTTATTTAACAGTAACAAATATATGTATAATTGCATTGCCAAGGCAGTTCGATAAGCACACAACTGTTACTTTAAGTGTTTCTCATTTTCTGCTAAACACTGAGCACTGCAAAATTTGGAATAACATAGTAATTATTGCTGGATACAACCTATTTTGGATTTTTCTGTAGAAAATTTAGAAGATACTTCCTATATTTTTTTTTTATTTTTTGTGGCTAAATAATGATAGATATTTGCTTGACCATATTCTGATGTTACACAGTTGGCGCAGTCAGCAGGCAAATTAAGCCTATTGAGCATTGTTCATTAAGATGTAGTTCGCTTTTTTCTGACAATGACCCATTAAAGTTCTGTTCCCTTTCTACAAATCTATCTGATGGAAGACGAGCAATCTCTCTTTCTAGCCAAAGGTCTGCCTCAGTAATATGCGCTGCTGCCCTTGTAAGTTCACTTTGCTATCAGTTTGGAGAAATATCAAGTAATCAATCATCATATAAATTTGTGTAAATATGAATATAGTGTTTTCAGTTTTCACAGATCAAGAGCATGTATAAAATCATGTAAAAATATGAGTTGCATATAGGTAGTAACTGTGCTATTTTTATTTTTTTGAGGTCCATGTGCTTATTGTCATGTATGTACATCATCAAGTTAAGTAACAGGGATGCAGTTTTCAGTATCTATTATTCTATTGTGTAAAAACTTGATTTGCAAGATGTAAATGGTATACATGCAGTTACACACATAGTCAATTAGTTGCTGTAACTACCAGCCATAAGATATAATGGGCATCATATCATTTATATTAAAATTGTGCTATTGCCTTCTATTTCTCTCAACCGAAAAACCATATGGTCTTCTGTAAATAACAATGTGTTGGCAACTTGGCATGCCTTGAGGGCCCATAATTAGAATTTAGTATGTCAGAGGAAATATATATGCATCTTTCTGTCTCCTTACCTTGCTGACCCAACCCACTTAGGTAGAATCTTTCTGGATCGAAAAGAAAATTGCAAAAGAAGAATTTGTATTATTTTTTATTAATAAAAGATGAGAAATTAGTTTTAAAAAAAAGCTTATAGGAGTAGTTAGTCTGCTTAGCAAGTCAATGACACAGAAAATTGAGTAAACTAGATCTTGACGTCAGTTATGTTTTATGCAGAATGCAAGATGTTCAGCAGAGCAGACCCAAACTGTAACACGACAGTCGTCTACCATCACTGTTGCTCCAATACAAGGTAATTTTGCCTCGTAAATGGCAGTCATGTTAGAGTGCATTTCTTCGGTAGTATATAACTTGTAATGCACTTGAGACTTCTAAATATGAAGCCATAGGGAATGATGATATAGGCTGGAGCCTATATATCAAAAGCACCTATTAACAGAGACAAGCAACAATATTTTTAGGGTTCAGTTCCAAGATTAGATACCAGCTCCTTATCGGTTTATTATCTCTTGCTCTTATTCTGTTTTGGGTGCTATTTTTCATTTGGGGGGGGAGGGGGTGGGATGAATATAAAGTAATAAAGTCAGCAATTATGATAGCAAAATTAGTGGGTTCTGATACATGTCTTGCTGATAGAACTTCTCTCCTATCTATGTAGTTAATCATAAAAACTTAACTTCTCTTTTAACAAAATTAGCTGTACTGATAACATCATTCTAAAATGTTCAATCATAGGGAAGGAGAAGTCTCCGGATCTTGATGATGGTGGAGATGGGTTCCCTCCTCGTGATGATGGTGATGGCGGCGGTGGCGGGGGAGGTGGAGGTGGTTGGTCAGGTGGTTTCTTCTTTTTCGGGTTTCTTGCTTTTCTTGGTCTCTTGAGGGATCAAGAAAGTGAGAGTCCTTACAAGGATTGATCACTGAAAAATCAGGTTAAAACTTAAAGTAACTATATATATCCATATAGTTTTGTGAGATCTGTCATCGATGTATGTATGCTTTTCTGTTGTATTCTTCGACCTTTTCTAAAGCTTTGATTAAATGTAGTAGCTGTTAATCAGAACACAAAGCTGGTTGACAGTCCACAGCCAGTCAGTGGCATCGTACGAGTCGATGCAAGGTGACTATTTGCTTTTAATTTCTTTTTAAAAAAATGAATTGTAACATCGTGGATGGAAGGAATATAGGAATGTGACAAAATATTAACGCTTATGCTTTGAATTGTGAAAAATGTTTGAGAAATTGAAAATGAACTTTTATTTCTAGATACGTAAATATAATATAATATTTAGATAACAAAAATTTGCATTATTTATTTGAAAATGGCATAAACTGAATGCGTTTAAACCCCCCCCCCCCCCCCCCCCCCCCCCCCCCCACACCCAAACCCCAAAAAAAAAAAAGATTTTCCAATATACATCATATTTTAGTTAATTCTGTTAGTAGTTTCAAGTTTAACAAATGAAACAAGTCACATGAAATCATGTGCCACAGGGTAATTTCTGAGAAAAATTCTTTGGTTTCTAAGCAGAATTTCAGAAAGACAATTGCCATGGGCAAGGTAAAATTTAGTGCTAGTACATGATTTTGTGAGTGATCGTCATTCAAACAGACTTTCATCTCTATCAATAGGCCTGGTTGCAAATTGCAATAGGTACTTAAAACGAAATTAACATGCTTGGTACAACTGAATACTAAACTCTGCCATAGAAACTTTAGCGAAAACGTTTGCTCATCATTAAAAGATAATGATCATGGCATAATGTACACAAGCCATTTGCTCGCCTTGAAGATGAAAACATAACATTCATGGTATATAACATACTTGAGATTCTGAAATATTCGACAAGGAAAAGGTTCCACAGATAAGAGCGATACTATACCTAAACACCTACTAAGTTCCACACAACATATATAGACATTCAACATTAGTGAAAGGCATAGAACCACCGGAAAAAATAGACAGCTCAGGCAGCTCGGCTTTTAATCACATCCATGTCCATTTCAGTAGGATCAGTGGCTTGCAACTCTACCTGAATACCATCAAGCTCTCTCTTGAACCTCTCCTTGGAGCTTGCGTAAATCATTTTGCTTCTCACCTTAGCCGTATCTGGAGACCTTTAATAACAAAAAAAACACAGAGAGTCAGAGACCTTTAACAAAAATAAAATAACAAGACAAAAACGCAGGAATATAAATGAGAAGTACTGCCTAGTCTGCACAACAGATTACTTATAATTTTAGTATATAATGTGGAGGAAGGTTTCTACCAAGCAATGAAGAAAATCCTGCTCTTTTGGCAATTTTCCTGGGTCACAAAATCGTAATCATAAACAGCGTATCGACACTCATCAGCAGGGAGGCTTGCAGCGAAGTCTTCATAGCTTTCAGCTGGATCTCCAACCTTTTCTACAGTGACCTGCTTTTGTATCTCTTCAATTTTGAAAATAATCGAGCGGTAAGTTCTTTTAGCCTTCAGTTCTAAAAACTTCAATTTGCAGTCATCATGTACAGCTATACCAGATGCCGCATTCGCCTACATATTTCACATAATTGTCAATCAACCCGAAAGTTGACCTACATTATAGCAACCATATCCCACAGAACAGTTAAATATATCATTTTAGAAGCACGACCATGTCTTAAAGTTCCACTTAAAAAATATAAACAAACAAACATAGGATCTCAGGCAATATATCTCCTTATTCCTATAATATAGAATTTATCAAAGCATCACCGATTTCAAAATCGACATGAAATTACATTCAGTCATTATCAGACAATTGTAGTGAAACAAAACTTTTTAATAACTTCATCAACAAAGGCACAATTGACAGCACTTCCTAGTGCCTACACAAAAAGATTAGCTCCCAGTTGCTCGAGTAGTATTGGCTACGTTAAACAGGACGACAACGCCTACTCCACAAGGTGTTCATAATTCATTTCAACTATTGACAATGCACACAGCACATATGCCACAAATCACAAACTAGTCATTTCTATCAGGTAGCTTACTTAACAGACTTAGCTAAAATAGTTTGTAGCGGAACATGACTCTATTCTACGAAAAATCGACATTAGCAATATGTAACAAAAACATTCACAAACTAAACACCAGCACTATAATCGAAGTCGGAAAACAGATATCGAGAAAATTAATCTCTAGCAAATATAAACCCTAGAAACAAGCCTATACACAATCAGATTAATCAAAAAAGTTAATTAAAAATCAGATCGTCAAATTGAAGAATCTAAACAAAACAGAATCAAATAAAAAAACTACAGGAATAACAGAATTAAGGATACAAGGAGAATGAACTGACCATAGTTTAGGAGTCGTGATGGAGGAGAGTTGTTTTGTGTTGTGTGTAAAACTGTATATGTATGTATTTTGTATTGAGACGATGACGAGAGTTTATTGGGCCTTGTTTTATTGGGCTTACATTTAGATCTTATACTACTTGGCCCTCTTGGTCTGGAGGGTATATCGGCATATTTCTGTGTCCCCAGCTCAATTCTTTAAGCACATGACCCACACTTTAATGTCGGTATAAAGTATATTTTCATAATTTTTTTAAAATTTTATTTTTTTAATAAAAATTTAATGTTTACATTTTAAAAAAAACTATAAAATTATGTTTAATAAGCGCACCAAAGTGCATGTCAAGCAGTGAAAAAAAATATTAAAAAATGAGAGGTACCAAAAGAGTATAATTTGAAAGATGCAATATATTCGAACAAACATCGTTAATACTACATGTTAAATCGTGTTATTTTGGATTTCTTTATATTTGTTTATTAAAAAGAAGTGTTAAGTTAAAAAAATAATAATACTGTTCCTGAAAGATTTTGAAATGCCATGACACGTCTAGTTTAACTTGTAGA
The DNA here is from genome assembly GCF_001625215.2 of Daucus carota subsp. sativus. Classification (NCBI taxonomy): domain Eukaryota; kingdom Viridiplantae; phylum Streptophyta; class Magnoliopsida; order Apiales; family Apiaceae; genus Daucus; species Daucus carota. The sequence continues at coordinate 42,254,888 of NC_030385.2, read as the reverse complement.
CGCATATATTTTTATCATTATAATAAGTTACTGATTATACATACGCACATATATATGTATATGGGAAAAAATTGGGATTATTTTTGGGATCTATAGTATTTTTTATTTTCCAATATTCACTTGAAATTTTAAGTGTCTGAATATATAAATGCCTTAAATTTTAAATAAATCTCGAATCTATATGATGACTAGGAATATTTATGTTGCCTGTATCCGCTACATTAATTATGTATTTGGTCTTATTTTTTCTTTTCTTTTTTTTTTTTTTGAAAATGAGAATAAATCTCAACGAGAATCGGCAATTCACCGTGATAATTCTTTCATTCAAGAAAGCTTATTATTTAACCGTCGGACATGCAAGATGACCGGGGAAATTTAGACAAAAAGCTTTAATGTCCGAAAAGAAAACCGGTCTTCTTCCAAGAATCCTGAAAATAAAACAAGAGAAACAAGAAGAATATAAGTCGATATATTTAACAGATTACATCAAAATATTCCCACAATCATGATAACTCATGATTGAGACAATTAAGCTCTTAATTAAGGCATAATAATAAAATATTAATATCCTTAATTAAGACACAATTAACGCCCTTAAATAAGGCCCAATTAACGCCCTCAATAAATAGGCACAAATTACACACTCAATAATTGAGGCAAAATTTACGCCCTCAATAAAGAGGCACAATTACCGCCCTCAATTAAGGCACAATTAGCGCGCTTTCCTTTCTGAAACGGGATCCGGTTCTGAAATCGCCGTCACCGCCACCACCGCTGTACTATCAGTCAAGTTGCCTCGTCGTATGCGAAGCGAACAAAGCGTCTCACATGTAACACGAAAAATCGCCAAAAACACCAGAAACCAAACAAAACACAAGGATTAAACAAGCAAACAAATACCCACAAACAAACAAGATTAAAGTCAACACCTTTCGCAATTCCACTCAAAATCATGAGGAAAAGAAAGAATATTGTAAATCATTGTAATAGGAGAGCATACCAGTTGAGCCATGAGGAACCCCATAGGATTTCAAAGTCGGAGCAGCATCATGTGTTTGTGTTCGGATTTGAAACCCGTAGCAGCACACTTCTGATTTTCTCGAGTTTGATTGCAAAGATCGGTCCATATTTGTCTGCCATACACCCCAACTCAACATGAGGCAACTTATGACGCCTGGATTTCTGATAAGGATGAAGATCGCATTTCTGATATAGCTAGCAAGTTATATAATTTCGTATTTAGGCCGTGTAGTTTGTATTTACTCAATGAATACATGAATAAAAGTATTCTCCTTTCATCTCTCTTGTTTTTTCTTTTTTGCCTGCTGTTTTTCGTTAATTTTTTATAGAGTACTCCTATAATTTATACATGTCATTGTCCAAAATTATTGCAAAAAATGAAACTGTCTGGATGTAATCTGGCTAAACTTATCAACTCTAGATTTCATAACACAAGATTTGATCTTGTGCGAAGAGGTGGCAATTTCGGGTAACATGTCGTGTTCGTGTCAGCAATCAGATCGATTTCGGGTCAAGCTAAAATCATTTAAAATTGAACTGAAATTATTACAAATGAAATTCTAATTTCGGATCCATTTCGGTTCCGTCGGGTGATTTTCGGGTATCCGTCTCAGTAAATCGGATTTCGGGTTTCGGGGTGGGTCGGGTTTCGGGTCACCCCTACCTGTGCCCCCAATGTACATTGAATTCTAGGAAGAAGTTTTCACTTTTTAGATCATAATTATAATGAATTGTCCAGTTTTACTAGTGCTGCAGCCTGCAAATGTTGTTTTAGATTACTCAACCAAAAGGGTTTAACGGTGAGGGTATAAGACCATGGGCAATTTCTTAAAACATTAATGTAACCCTAGGCAAAAACTATACATGTATCTGACTGAACTAGATTAGTGTTTATTAGAACTGTCGAAATATGTGTATGTAACACTAATTACCTATTACAGCCGAGCTAAGTTCATGAGCTGGAGAAACAATAGCGCGGAATAGGAAGCTAGCAGTGAATAATATGATGTAGAAACCATTGCGGCATTCCTCTAGTTGCTAAAGACCAGGAATACAAATAAGCTAAATTACTTCTGAACTTCAATCCTTCATATCAACTCCACAACAGATAATTTCACTTGACAATCCTACAGCGATTCCAAAATATTCTGTAAATTTGTACCAGGCACAAAAACTCATACATCTGTTTAGTACCTTAATATTAAAGGCTCACATTGTCACATGATGAACTGCAGCTACTGATATTGAAAACACTGTAAGTTACACCCAACAGAACTTGGCATCAAGCAGTGAAACTACCGAAGTTCAGAACTTCCGGATACAGTACTGAAATTATCATCCAAAATCAAAGATTCTTTATATACAACAATTAACAATGTAGTATTTACGTCGAATCTCCTAGCTCTTTCAGGAATTAAACTACACGAAACATAATAGTACTTTAGATTTTCTAAATGTCTAATTAATTAAGAACCAGATAACAGTGGAATGAAGTGATCCAGATTATAAGGTTTGAAAGGACCAGAGTTTTTCTAAACCCCAATATTTTTTCCCATGTGGATTGGATAGATCTTGAATAGTGAAGCGGGTTTTCAAGTATAAGATAACTATATATCAGATTATATATAGCCTTCAAATAATATTATTAAGATATTATATTCAAAACACGCAATTAGCAATATATGAAAACAGAAAGTTTATAAACTCTATATATACTTAAGTCTGGTCAAACTGACCAAAAAACTTTTAAATCCAAATCCAGCGTCAAATTTGTAAACCAAATTTTATGAAACAGTAAGCAACTAAGTTGAAATTAGTTCATGCACCAACGCCAGATCTTCGGTTGGATTCACTGGAATGCTGGACAAGTTTCAACCACATGCTATGTAAAGCTGAAGAAACGGACAAATGCGAGATCACTGGATTGTGCACATCGTCAACCAGGCAAGATTTTCAATTTACAAAGAATCCAATAGCGCAAGAAACTCTTCAGGTTCTTCATCTTGTTTCACAATCTGATTGCAATATCCAATATAGACATAAAACAATCAGTATGTAGAACATATAGCGCAACTCACAGCAAATATAATGTATATCAAAGAATAGAGAAAAGAAATAAGGAATCATATAGTCATGCAAGCGCTAGACAAATGCACGCAGTACAAACTCTAATAAGAACTCAAACAGTTCACCAATCCACAAAATTCTAAATATTCTTGAAAAGACCAGTTATATGTTTGTGAATTATGATATATATGCAGTATGCTGCAGGTCTGTATTGAAGTGATGTGGGTGCACTTTCCTCTTAAGAATAAAGTCAAGATGCTAAATAAAGAGAAGTCTGGAAAGACAAAATATGTCATATAATATTATTCATCGAGTGTGAAAGGCCGAATTGGTTGTCCTCAGGGACGATATGTTATATTATCTGGAAATCAATCTAGGCAAAGGAAAAGTTTCCTTGAACAATGAACACAGATTGTCAGAAACAGAAAATAAACAAGTAAAGTATCTATACATGTAAATAGTGGTGAAGCCTCCTATATGGTATGATAAGTATTCTATCCACTTATTCTACAATTCTATAAACATTATGGGTAAAACTTTCTTAACACATTTGGAAGATAAAGTAGATATAAGGATGCTAGGATGTACCTTGAACTCAGTGTCGTTGGGCAAGCCCATTTTACTAATCACATCCACACAAACTTCATTCCAGTTAATCTCTTCTAACACACCAATATCATGGTCTGCCTTTAATAGCCTCTTTCCATTATCATTACTGAAACTTTTTCCTACCCAGAAATAGAGAACCCTATGCTCCATTGAAGTTCTTAAGCCTGAAGCTGAGACAAGGATGAATATATCTTTGGAGTCCAAATCAGCCGAACTAAATGTCACCATCTTCTCCAAACCAGGCCACCTATATACAACCAGTTGATTTTGGTTAGGACAATTTTCTGCACGGAGTTCCGACCCAGAGTCTGGATAGAATCCGGATAAAGATGGTTTTGATGCTGAAGCAAACTCCTCCATGCTGCCACAGATATGCTTAAGCCTTAGAGTACTCCAACAGCTTTCTCTGACAGGAAGGTGTGTTTCATTGTCAGTCTCAGATGCTCCAGATGGAGGAACAAATCCCCCAACAACTGCTTTCTGAAATACCTCAAATTCGACAGTGTACGAACTCACTTGTCTCTCGCCTGGAATAATGTTCTTTGATGACTCAGTAACATCCACCCCATCGCAGGATTTTTCCATTAGAGGAAGCAGAGTGGAAAAAGCATCCCAGAAGTGTGAAGGTTCAAGTCCTTCCTTTATATCTACAACGGATTTCTTTAATTTCTCATATCGAACCATCTGGCAAACAGCTGCTCTTGCATCTCTTTCCATGATAGTATTACATTTCAAACCAATCCAAATATAGATAGTAGATGGTATATGTATAATAAATGCACCCCTAGAATCCAAAGCAGCTGGCGTAGGAGAATTTAGCATTTTTGGCACAAGATGCAACGGATCATACGAAGAGTGAGAAGCAACCCTGTACATCCTCAGTAACGAATTAGGACTCAAAGGAAAAGCATGCACCCTTTTCTGGCACTGTAACAGCTGACATGCAAAACCCATATTTGGATCAGCAACTTTCCTAGCTGCCTTAACATTCTGAAATGCTTCATCAAAACTTTGACCTTCTCTCCACATGCGGTAAGCAATCACCAGAGATGGTGAACGAGAGATCCCTTGACAACAATGAACAAAAACACGTCCCTGCTGTTCCCTCGCATATTCAAAGTAATCAAATACGTCATACAATATGCTAGTGATATCTTCTGAGGGGCTATCATGTAACCACAGAGTATAATACACGAAATCTGTCTTAAAATATTCTGGACAGACGAAACCAACACAGTTCAAAATATAGGTGATTCCATGCTTTAATAGCATCTCCCTATCTCTGGCAACTGCGTTGCCCCCAAGATAAATATGTTCTGCAACCCTGGAACATTCCTTATCAAACATAGCAATATTGTCTTTCTTAGAAAGCCCACTATTCTTATCCAGATTACCAGTACCAGATGACAAATCAAGTTTTGATCGCTCACCTCCATCACTCGTATATCTCCCACCTGGTGTGCATGGAAGCAACTTCCTAACATCATCAGCACCAGGTCCTGGCCACACATTTGACTGTCCCTGAGAAATTGTCAGTGGCTGCAAGGGCGGCAAATGCGACTTACTCCTGATACGTCCCCGTGTTCTGAGATTCGAATGGACATTAAGCCTACCATCCCCACCCTTATCATCATTTTGATCCAAACTTTCATTCCCACCATCCAGGTCATGAGATGGTACCATGGTTCTTGAATCAGACCGTGAAAATGTTTTCTGGGGGGCTTGAGCTAGAAAAGTCTCAGAAAAAGAAGCACCACTGTCACCAGCACCACCAGCACCATCATCGGTGGCAGGATCGTCCTTCTCCAACATTCCGGAATTGTGCCAAGCAGACTAACACCAACAACAAGCACACCAAAACTATCTACAACCAATAATAACAACGCAATCTTTACTAATTACAAACAAGCTAGTATTTACAAACAATCAAAACATATCTTAGTCATCAAAGAGAAAAACACAGTAAACCAAATTCTTACCATATAAAAGAGAACAAAACAAGTAATCAACAATGAATACATTATAAACTAAGAACATGTATACAAAACAAACAAAAGGTGTAAAACTAAAATCTCAAAAATGAATATATAAGCAAATGAGACACAAGATTAAAGAACAAGAACACTGATGTAAATTTCGAGATTTTAACACAAACTGAAATCCCATTACAAATGGGCTTACAAGATTAACAAATTCGCATAAAAAGATGAAGCACAAGAATTAACATACCCTATCACTCTTCCAATGTCTCTTTCTTAATCTCTGAGACACCACTGCCCTCTCTGCTCTCTCTCTCTCTCTCGTTCTTGTCTCTCTCTCTCTCTCTCGTATATTGCCACCTATTTCTTCCAGGTTTCACCGTTTGTTTCTGATGCATTACCACGTGTTTAGAAGGGGCCCACTATGACATCCAACTCCACATCGAACTCCTTTCCGACTTTCATCCATCACTGCATTAAATGCATTAACTGAATGAACTTTTTCTTTTTGTTCGTATAATATTTGTCCGTTCTTTTATTTTATTTTGATTCTATATTCGGTTCTAAATTACTTATTGTTTTACTTTTTAATTTGAAAATTTAGATATAAACGTTTAATTATAATTATTACATGATTTATGCATCAATATATTGCTAATGATAACTTTTTTTTTGAGAATGTGCTAATGATAACTTAGTTGCTTTTGTGCAAAACATCACTCTATGTTTAGACATACTTATTTGGGCATACATATTCACGTATTTTGTAAAAATAAATATTTATTTAAGAGTTGTTCAGTATCAATTATTTTAAAAAAAATACTTAAGTTAAAAATTAAGTAAGCCAAACAAGATCTCAATTCTCATTGAATTCATATTCTATTTTTCACATTTTACACGAGCCACTTTTTTAAGATATATATCCAAAGAAATGAATTTTTTGTTTATAATTTATATAATACATTTAAAATTATTACAATGTATACATTATTTTTATTTTCCTTAAGTCAGATATCTATTTCTTAAAGTTTGTACTAGTCAGAAAAGGTCATATGATATGGGATTGAGCGAATATAATATAATATTGCTATATTTGTTACGTTGAGTTGGGCTCAGTGCAGTAAAATATTTTTTATAGTCGTTGTAATCTATCATTCGGTTAAAAAAGTAATGAATGACTGAGATTAATTAAAGAATAAAAGAGTTTTAGTATTCTAATTTAGTATAATCCTCATATATGTTATTTAGAGGCGTATTTTCAACAATTATAATGATATGGTATCATTGTCCGACATTATACTGTATATCTCTATAAATAGTCGACGGTTACATATAAAGTTTATCACGTTAAAGAGCGGTGAATTATGGAACAAGCTGATCGAAACCCGAGATGCTTCTCTCGACTTCATTCATGTTTAGAGATTAGTTGCAAAAATATATTTTTGTTCTTATCTTCTTTAGTTTTTTGATATTTTCACTCTATCCTTATGTGTTGCATCATATTATGCTTGAACTTGATATTAAAACATGATGGTGACCGACTGGTAGATTCATGAACATTAGTCGTAATAATATTTTTAAAATAATCATTAAAATTGTATTGATTTTTAACTTTATTTAAAAGTTAGTTTATATCTAATCACTAATATATATATATTCAAAAATAAATATTTTTTGTGTAAATAATGGATATTAAATGTCTCTAAGTAGGGTTAAAAATGTGGCGGGTTCGGGGCGGAGACTTCATTTCCCAGCCCCGCCCCATATATATTTTTCTTGCCCCGTCCCCGCCCCATTCCCCGCGGGGATTTATTTTTAATCCTCATCCCTGTCCCACCGGAGATTTAATGTAATTTCGCCCCGCCCCGCCCCGTTGCTATAATATTACACTTTAAATAATTACTTTAAAATTTAGTAATTTTTTCTTCGCAATTTAATAAAAATATACGAGACATGTATATTAAAAGCAAAAACTAAATATAATAGAATTCAAATAGACATGTTATACATTGTAAAATTATAATTTTGTGTATTATAAAATAATAATATTAAATGTAATAAATATATTATATTAAATATAATTATTTATTTATATTAAATATTAAATATATGTGGGGCGGGGCGGGGAATCCCCGTGGAGATTCAACAAATACCATACTTGCCCCATATTTTGGCAGGGCAGAAAATCATTCCCCGTCACTACCCCATTCCCCATATTAGCGGGGCGGATCTGCGCCATTTGGGGCGGGTTCCTCATTTTCCCCACCCCATTTTTAACCCCATCTCTAAGTACTTTTGGAAGTGGCATGTAAATAGGGCTGTAAATGAGTTGATACGCTCGATAATCGCTCGATGTTCGGTTCGAAAAAAGCTCAGTTCGAGCTTGGTTCGATTCATAAACGAGTCGATCTTGAGCATAATTTTAAGATTCGTTTTATAAACGAGCTGAACTTGAGCATTATAGAGTTCGACTCGATAGTTCACGAACAAGTTCGAATTATGAGTTCGTGAACTTGGCTCGTGAGCGTAGTTCGTGAACATGGTTCGTGTACTTGGCTCGTGGATGTGGAAGTTTTATTAATGGATGATTTATAATGAATTTAAGATTCCCTAGAGCATAAATTAAAATATTATTAAAATTTTAATTTATTTTTTTAATTAAATTAAATAAAAAACAAGCTCGTAAATAAATTTATGAGCGTAAGCTAGCTCGTTAGCAAAGTTTATTAAACAAGTTCCTGAACAAAATTAATGAGCAGTTGGTGAGCAAAAATTCGTGAGACATGTTCATTAGCGCTAGTTAATGAGCAGTTCGTGAGCAAAAGCTCGTGAGCGGTTCGTGAACAAAGTTATTTCTTAATGAGTCGATCATCAAAAAATATTTTTGACTCGATTCAAGCTCGAGCTCAAGTTCGAGTTCGCTAATTTTTTAACAAACGATACACGAGCATTCTAGAGTTCGGCTCGGCTCATTTACACCCATATGTAAACATGATTTATTCTTGAAAAAAAAAGTGTATTTTCTAAATTACAACTGAGCCAAACATTCCTGAAATCGGGATGAATTTTTTTCCACGACGGAAATTTAAAACCATGCCGCACCATCTTAATTTAAAATTTTATCAACAATTTCGATCTAGGAGGGTTTTGCTTTGCTCTACTCTGATTCAAAACCCGCTCACAGTCGCACAGTGATTCAAAGCCCTAATCCAAATTTTTTTTCATAAAATCAAACCTGCCTGGTCGCACGCATGCTTTCTAGGGTTTATAAATCATTTTCAAGAATTATCCCTTTCTAAACCCTAGAAATTTCAATTTGTTCTAGGGTTTTTAGTAAAATCATGTACTTATACAATCTGACTCTCCAGCAAGCTACAGGCATTGTGTGCGCAATCAATGGCAGCTTCAGTGGTGGAAAATCCCAAGAAATTGTGGTGGCTCGTGGCAAGGTTCTCGATCTTTTGAGGCCTGATGATAATGGTAAGATTCAAACCATTCTTTCTGTCGAAGTTTTCGGTGCTATTCGCTCTTTAGCTCACTTTCGATTAACGGGTGCTCATAAAGATTACATTGTTGTTGGTTCTGATTCCGGTAGAATTGTAATTCTTGACTATAATAAAGAGAAGAATGTGTTTGATAAAATTCATCAAGAGACGTTTGGAAAGTCGGGGTGTAGGAGGATTGTTCCGGGGCAGTATTTGGGGATTGATCCTAAGGGGAGGGCGGTTATGGTTGGGGCGTGTGAGAAGCAGAAGCTTGTTTATGTGTTGAATAGGGATACATCGGCTAGGTTGACTATTTCGTCGCCTTTGGAGGCGCATAAGTCGCATACGATTGTGTATTCGATCGTGGGGGTGGATTGTGGGTTTGATAATCCGGTGTTTGCGGCGATTGAGTTGGATTATTCGGAGGCGGATCAGGATTCGACGGGGCAGGCAGCGAGTGAGGCGCAGAAGCATTTGACGTTTTATGAGTTGGATTTGGGGCTGAATCATGTGTCGAGGAAGTGGTCGGAGCAGGTTGATAATGGGGCGAATATGCTTGTTACTGTGCCGGGGGGTGGAGATGGGCCTAGTGGCGTGCTTGTTTGTGCGGAGAACTTTGTGATTTATAAAAATCAGGGGCATCCGGATGTGCGAGCTGTGATTCCTAGACGGGCAGATTTGCCGGCTGAACGTGGGGTTTTGATTGTTTCTGCTGCTATGCACAAACAAAAGTCCATGTTCTTCTTTCTGTTGCAAACTGAGTATGGTGATGTCTTTAAGGTTACACTTGACCATGATAATGATCGTGTTTCTGAGCTGAAGATTAAGTATTTTGATACGATCCCAGTTAGTTCTTCTTTGTGTGTGCTGAAACTTGGATTTCTCTTTGCTGCATCCGAGTTTGGAAATCATGGTCTGTATCAGTTCCAGGCCATTGGAGATGATCCTGATGTGGAATCTTCATCTGCTACATTAATGGAAACAGAAGAAGGTTTTCAACCTGTTTTTTTCCAGCCCAGAGGACTGAAGAACCTGGTGAGGATCGATCAGGTGGAGAGCTTGATGCCAATAATGGACATGAAAGTATCAAATCTTTTTGAGGAAGAAACTCCTCAGATATTTTCACTTTGCGGGCGTGGTCCTCGTTCTTCACTACGGATACTAAGACCCGGTTTGGCAATTAGCGAAATGGCCGTCTCCCAGCTTCCTGGTGTTCCTAGTGCAGTTTGGACCGTGAAAAAGAATGTAAATGATGAGTTTGATGCTTATATTGTTGTTTCATTTACTAATGCCACTCTTGTCCTTTCTATTGGTGAGACGGTTGAAGAAGTCAGTGATAGTGGGTTTCTCGACACTACCCCTTCCCTTGATGTATCTCTGATTGGTGATGATTCGCTCATGCAAGTTCATCCAACTGGTATCAGGCACATAAGGGAAGATGGACGTATAAATGAGTGGAGAACTCCTGGAAAAAGAACCATTGTTAAGGTGGGGTCTAACAGGCTTCAGGTTGTTGTTGCATTGAGTGGAGGAGAACTTATATACTTTGAGGTGGATATGACTGGCCAATTGATGGAGGTCGAGAAGCATGAAATGTCTGGGGATGTAGCTTGTTTGGACATTGCACCTGTACCTGAAGGAAGACAAAGATCTCGCTTCCTAGCAGTAGGATCATATGACAACACTATTCGTATCTTATCATTAGATCCTGATGACTGCATGCAAATTCTGAGCCTCCAAAGTCTGTCATCACCCCCAGATTCTCTCCTTTTTCTTGAAGTTCAGGCATCTATAGGTGGTGAGGATGGTGCAGACCACCCTGCCAGCCTCTTTCTAAATACAGGTTTGCAAAGTGGTGTTTTGTTTAGAATAGTGGTTGATATGGTGACAGGTCAGCTTTCAGATGCTCGATCTCGTTTCTTAGGACTTCGAGCTCCAAAGCTCTTTTCTGTTGCTGTGAGAGGACGCCGTGCTATGCTCTGTTTGTCAAGTAGACCTTGGCTTGGTTATATCCACCAAGGGCATTTCTTACTCACTCCCCTCTCCTATGAGACCCTTGAATATGCAGCATCATTCTCGTCTGATCAGTGTGCCGAAGGTGTTGTTGCTGTTGCTGGAGATGCATTGAGAGTTTTTACCATAGAGAGATTGGGTGAAACTTTTAATGAAATGACAATTCCTTTAAGGTACACACCAAGAAAATTTGTGCTTCAGCCTAAGAGGAAACTTTTGGTAATAATAGAGAGTGATCAGGGATCATTTGCTGCAGAAGAACGTGAAGCTTCAAGAAAGGAGTGCTTTGAGGCTGCTGGTATGGGTGAGAATGGTAAAAAGGAGATGGAGAATGGTGGTGATGATGAGGATAAAGATGATCCCCTCTCTGATGAGCAGTATGGTTATCCTAAAGCAGAGTCAGATAAATGGGTTTCTTGTATAAGAGTCCTTGATCCAAGGACAACTGAAACAACTTGTCTGTTGGAGCTCCAGGATAATGAAGCTGCCTTCAGTATATGCACAGTAAATTTCCATGATAAAGAGTATGGAACTCTTTTAGCTGTTGGCACAGCTAAAGGTTTGCAATTTTGGCCCAAGAGATCTTTCTCTGCTGCATATATTCATATCTATCGGTTTATGAAAGATGGGAGATCCCTTGAACTTTTGCATAAGACACAAGTGGATGGTGTACCTCTTGCATTGTCCCAGTTTCAAGGAAGATTACTAGCTGGAATAGGGCCAGTTCTGAGATTGTATGATTTGGGGAAACGGAGATTGCTTAGAAAATGTGAGAATAAATTGTTCCCCAACACAATTAACTCTATTCATACGTACCGTGACCGAATTTATGTCGGTGATGTACAGGAGGTATGCAATCTTACAGCAGATACATACATACATACGCTATTGTTTTTGTTAATAATGACATATTTTTAATTTTAATAGTTTGTTTGTCATTTTTATCCTTTTTGAGGACCATACTTTGTCTGCTGGGACATTCCTTTCCTATCACAAAGTTAATTCTAACTGAAATCCATATAAACACATTTTTTCAAATAAAGGCATCAATCCTTGTGTGCTAGTAGCTTAAATTCAGTGCAGTTAGATACACTGCACGTATTGTAGGAAATTATGATTTATTGCTGTCTGAAATATATATTCAGTAAAGATACCCTCATTTATGCTCAGTGATTTTTTTTGAATTTTTCTGTTGGATAAAAGGAAACTTTTAAAAGACGCCTTACATGGTCAAATAGTGCCTAGTCTAAGAGTTGAAATCATCTGCGCACATTGGCCCATTCAGCTCCCATAGGTTTTGCTATTTACTAGCTATAACGAAAAGACTACTGCTTTTAGCTGCTTCCTTATTTGATGATTTTTTTGGTCTATATTTTGCTTTACTGACTTCGAATATATTGGTGGTTTTGTTCTTTACAGTCGTTCCATTATTGCAAATATAGGCGTGATGAAAATCAGCTGTATATATTTGCTGATGATTCTGTCCCGAGATGGCTTACTGCATCATACCATATAGATTTTGACACAATGGCAGGTGGAGACAAGTTTGGGAACATCTATTTTGTTCGACTACCACAAGATGTTTCTGATGAGATTGAAGAAGATCCAACTGGCGGAAAGATAAAATGGGAGCAGGGTAAGCTGAATGGTGCCCCAAACAAAGTTGAAGAAATAGTGCAATTTCATGTCGGGGATGTCGTTACATGCTTGCAGAAAGCATCTCTTATTCCTGGAGGTCAGGAGTCTCTTATATATGGAACTGTGATGGGAAGCTTAGGGGCATTACTTGCTTTCAGTTCAAGAGATGATGTTGACTTTTTCAATCACTTGGAGATGCATATGAGACAGGAACATCCACCTTTATGTGGAAGAGATCACATGGCTTATAGATCTGCATATTTCCCTGTTAAGGTAAGCCCTTTCCTTTAGCGCAATCCTGTATACATTCATTGGTAGTTACTCTTATGAGATGCAGATGCATAATTGATTTGATTAAAGTTGCATCATATATTCATATTTCAGAATCTTATTAATTGTTAATTTTAATTTTTCATTAATTATTACAGTTTTAAAATCACTAAATGATTCCTTTCTTTTGTGCTTTAATGCCATTTATTTGACTTGTGGAAGTCAATATGGCTTTGTTTTTTATTGTAAGATTTATGTGGTGGACCTGGTGGTTTGAAATTCTTCATTTGTGTATTGTATTACTTTGAAATCAAAATCCCTCTTCAGAATACAGTATATACAATAAAGTCGGAAAGTAATTGAAACTATTAATTTTCGATTATGGAACTTTCTTGAACAATATTATGGAAGGCAATATTTATTTTAAGTTACATTATGTAATTGAAAATTTCCTACTCTCAAAGTCAGCTGATAGCTATAAAATACACAATTTGAGCCCAGTTTGCCTTCGATTTATGGTTTTCTACTATCATCTAGGGGAAAACAGCTGCATTATTTTAAGCTCAAGGTCTGTGTTATATATCAGTCTGTGGCATGATCAATAATCTCTATTCTGCATTTTGATTACATATCAAGCAGTCACTGTTTGGGATTAGGAAAATATCTACTTACTCAAGTACCATGTACTCTGATCTAGTGTTCAACGAATCAACATAGTAGATGTGAGCTGATATATGGTCTAGTTGTGCTTCAAGTTACTTCATGCAATATGTGCTTAGGAATTTGCAACATGTCAATGTCTCTGTGTTTCATTGTCATGTATGTCAATGGGAAAATATGATTTGTTGAATCACAAAAATGTTGTTGCGAAGATAACATGTTATAATGAATTTTATGTTTAGGATGTGGTTGATGGAGATCTGTGCGAGCAGTTCCCAACTTTGCCGATGGATCTGCAGCGGAAAATTGCAGATGAATTAGATAGGACTCCGGGAGAGATCCTGAAAAAACTTGAAGAAATCCGCAATAAAATTGTCTGAGATGCTTGATATCAAAGGTTTGCAGACCCATTTGCATAAACATGTTGAACTGAAATTCGCACTTTCAAAGTTTATAAATGGATTCTATGTAGTGTATTTGGTTCGTACTTTGTAAACTATTTATATTTATTCGGGTATATGTGGTACTTCTCGAACATCTGTTAGGTGGTCAATATGCTTGTCTAAATTTTTTGTTGCCTATATCAGTATGTTGAATATGGGAATCTATGTTTATAGGTTAAAAGTTGTGCCCACACCAACTGCTTGGAAATGGGAGGATGAATGAAAGCTTTCTCCAGACGACAAGAATGTAGAATCAACAAGGAAATCAGAAAACTGATTGTCTGACACCTCCGATATTTATGAGTTCTCTCAATCTTTTGTTGTAGTTAGTTCTAGATTGCATTTGTGTTAGATGCTGATGTTATTAACATATTTAGCTAACCCCTGGCAAAAAAGAAAAAAAGAAAAGAAAACATATTCAGCGTACCAGCATTCTCATTTTTCTGAACTTGCAATCATTATTGGTGAAAGGAATTATTTGGGCTAGGAAATAGGAAAAGCGGTTGGGTGAACGCCAGCTCCGTTTCTATGAAAGATGATGAATTTGTTTCTCTTATCTTATTCTTAGATACAAGTCATTTATTTCTAAAAAAAAACAAGTCATCTATTTATGAAAAAAATATAAGCGTGTGTTTTTTTTTCTTTCTAAAATTAAGCACAAATTATGGCAAACAAGAAATGTTAAACATATTCTAAATATTTAGTTAGAAAATTTTTTTTGCATGCTTTTTTTAATTTTTTTTTAATATATAAAATTAGGTTCAGAATACCCTCTTATAGGAGAGGGAGGATGAAGCAATACAAATACATATATAATATTTATTGAACATATTGAATTATATGAAGGGGTGTATTTAATTAAAATTGTTTTAAAAAAAATTATTTACAAAATTTGAGCTCGGATTTAACAAAAAAGTATCAGAATTTTTGAATATTTAACTAAAATTTTAAATTATATTATAAAATCTGATTATATTCAATTATATTTTTATCAAAATTTTAAATTATGATTAGTAATAATAGTTTTCTCATTACGATCTCTTTAGCAAGAAAAGAAGAGACGGTTTTTCTGATGTGTGCTCATGGACACACTCTAAACGCGGAATGTTATAAGTTTGACTCATCCTTATTGGTTCCCATATTTTAATAATGATGGACCCCTTTGCATATACAATCACCACACCCATCAAAATTCTCCAAACATATAAAATTCCGCGCACACACCAGACAAACCCAAGAAGAGATAATCGTGATTTGACGGATAATTGAAGCGCAAATACACAACTGGAGTTACAGTAACACTAACCTCTATAGATACATGATACCACATGATACATGATACCACTTACATCTCAAATTAGATGAGTTTGTTAATTTTGGACATGTAATTTATGGTGCATTGACCGTCTATTCTTAAAATTTATTATTTTAATTTTTCTTTTTGCAAATACAAATTTCATATATTAATTTTTATTTACAAAAATAAAATTTTAAATATAAGCAATGTAGCTATGCGGTCAATGAACCTCAAATTGTGTGCCCGAAATCAACGAGCTATTCTAATTTGGGATGGGGGAGTACATCGCACCGATACAACTCGTTTTTAGACATGAAATAAAGAGAATATTCCCGAGAAACACAGGACCAAACGGTCCAAACCTTGATGAAACTCCCCACACAAACATTGTTGTCTCAAATTCTCCACCTGACACAACACAAACACCTGAAACAAGGCCAAACACTTCATGCCCACATCATCAAAACAGGCCAACTATCATCAACTTACATAGCCAACACTCTCATCAACTTGTATGCCAAGTGCCAACACTTGCCCCAATCCAACCTCATTTTTCAAGAAATTCAAGAAAAAGACATTGTCTCTTACAACACTCTCATCAATGCTCATTCTCAACTGGGTTGTGTTCAAAATTCAATCTTTGTTATTAATTTGTTCAAACTCTTGCTTTCACAAGTTGGGTTGGTCCCTGATGGTCATACTTTTCCGGGGGTTTGTAATGCTGCTTGTAATTTGTTGGATTTGTTTGTTGGGCAGCAAGTTCATTCGGTTGCAATGAAGATTGGATACTGTTATGATGTTTTTGTGGGGAGTTCTTTGGTTAATATGTATTGTAAATTGGGTGTTGTTTGTGATGCTCGTGTGGTTTTTGATAGAATGATTGAGAGGAATTCGGTTACCTGGGCTTCGATGATCTCGGGGTATGCTATGGAGAGGTTTGTGTTTGGTGCTTTGGGGGTTTTTAAGATGATGATGTGGGAAGATGTTGGAGGTGTTAATGAGTTTGTTTTTACTAGTGTGCTTAGTGCTTTGACGTCGTGTGATGATGTTTTTGTTGGTAAACAGCTTCATTGTCTTGTTGTTAAACTTGGGTATTCTTTGGTTTCGTCTGTTGGAAATGCTTTGGTTACAATGTATGTCAAGTGTGGTATCTTGAAAGATGCCTTTATGTCATTTGAGTTGGTGAGGGACAAGAATTCTATTACATGGACGGCAATTATCACTGGGCTGGTGCAATCAGGGGATTCTGAACAGGCTTTGAGTTTGTTCTCTAAGATGCAATTTTTCAAGGTGGAGTTTAATGAATCGACCCTCGTTGCTGTCCTAAATGTTTGTAGTGATAGTGGTGGATTGGAGTTGGGAAAGCAAGTTCATGGTTTTCTTGTGAAGTCGGGATATGAATCAAAAATTCATTTAATGACAACTTTGGTTGGTATGTATGCTAAATGTTGCTGTGTAGGAGATGCTAGGAAGGTGTTTGATTATCTGCAGGAACCTGATATTGTATTGTGGACTTCCATGATTGGAGGGTACATTGAAGCTGAGGAGAATGAATATGCTATCGACTTGTACTGTAAAATGCAGATAGAAAGCGTTATGCCAAATGAGTTAACTATGGCCCGTGTTCTAAAAGCTTGCTCTAACCTTGTTTGTTTGGATCAGGGAAAGCAGATCCATGCTCATACCATTAAATTTGGATTTGGTCTGGAAGTTCCAATTGGAAGTGCCCTGTTGATGATGTATGCAAAGTGTGGAAGCCTGAACGATGGTAATCTTGTCTTTAGAAGAATGCCTAATAAGGATGTGGTGTCATGGAATTCAATGATTTCAGGTCTTTCTCAAAATGGACATGGTCATGAAGCACTTAATCTTTTCCAAGAGATGCTATTAGAGAACACAACCCCGGACAGTGTCACTTTTGTTCACATTCTCAATGCTTGTAGTCACAAGGGCTTGGTAGATGGAGGTTGGTTCTATTTTAAAATGATGTCTGATGAATATAATATTACCCCAAGAGTGGAGCATTTTTCATGCATGGTCGATATATTGACCCGTGCAGGAAAGCTCTATGAAGCAAAAGAGTTAATTGAGACAATAACCTTTGATCATGGTCTACACTTGTGGCGAATTTTGTTAAGTGCTTGTCGAAACTACCGTGACTATGAACTGGGGGTTTATGCAGGAGAGAAACTGATGGAACTAGGTTCAGGAGAATCATCTACATATGTTTTGTTGTCAGGTATTTACGAAGTATTAGGAAGGCGAGAAGATGTGGAGCGTGTACGAAAGATGATGAAACTTCGAGGAGTGAGCAAACTTCCTGGGTGTAGTTGGATTGAGCTGAAAAATCAGATACATGTCTTTGTCGTTGGAGATCAACTACATTCAAAAATTGACCACATACGGGTTGAATTACAAGCATTGACTAAACAAATGAAGGATGAAGGTTACGGGGAACATTTTGATGTAACCTTAATGGGTTTCGAGGGCTAAGAATTGAGATGAAGATAATTTGACAGCCATATTTCATGTGTCTATTAACTTCAATTGGTCAATTTATATACGTTACAGTGCATCTATCCTATATTCTGCCAGTAGAATAGAATTTTTTTCTGTCCATACCTGCCCAGCCATAGTCTGCAAATCAATTGCAATATTGTGCTGGAAATCGTTGGTATTACTCTGGAAGAGAAGTGTAAATGATTGGAGCTGCACCTTATCCTCGGTACTTGAATAGATAGTTCCTGTTACCTCTATGCTTTCTTCCGCTGGTTGGAGTCTGTACTTGCTTGACTAAGAGGTAGTTTGCTTGGTGTAGTGCTAGGGTGCAGCTACTTTGATAATGTTTAACCTCAAATATCTGAGTTTCTTACGCGAAGTCATACTTCAGGGCAAATATAAAGGCCATGAGGAACGACTGATATCTGTTGACTTATGCCCTTAGGTCTGAAGTCGGTGTACATAATATGCTATTGAGATTATAGAAGTCAGTGTAAAGTCGAGAATTTTCAAAGTGAGATGAACTTAGAGAAAATCCTTATTGAAGCTGTGCAACAATAAGAGGTATGAAGTAACTTCCGTACTTGAGCTATGTTTAATTTACTACAAAACTTTGAGGTAGAGGTGTTAAGTTGTCATTTAATAATGAGATCCTCATTTCAATTTTTAATTATCTGCATGTGTTTATTTAGTTTATACAACTACGAGTCTTTACTTGCTTCCTGGATAGAATCGATATAGAAATGGTATTTTTAACCAGCAAAAGAATCGGTGATTTCTGTTTGTAGTCTTTTAATAGCTGGCTATGAATATCTATTGAAATAGTAAGAGCACGCCTTCTATTGGAGGTTATTATAGTCAATCCTACTTGACCAAATCATATATAACAAGCATTGAACAGTCTCACAGAAAAGAAAAATCAAAAGAATAATGCTGCATATCTGATACTTAAGTAGTGAAGTGATTCTCTCTTAGCAAGTAACTGCCGATTATGCTTGTATAATGTGGATTAGCTCCATTTTTTCTTTGTGTGTGTGTGATAGATGCATGCCTGATACTCTAATTAAATTCCCTTTTTCTGTTTTTCTATTCTCGGTATAAATATTACAAAATGTTGGCTGTTCATTACTGAACTACAGATATTAACTTGACATTAATCTCTACTTAATTACTGAAATACAGATATTAACTTGACATTGATCTCTACTTCTCCTTTTTTTATTTGTTATAATGTACATTTTGCTATACTTCTTAATTTGGAATTTGGACACTCGCTATTGTACATTCTAATCTATGGCAATTCTTTTGGTTATTTAGTAGTTCTGAGTATCAAGCATTAACAAAGTCGGTTCAGGATGGATTACTTGCTAATTTCAGGTTGGGCAGAAAGCAACAACAATTTAAATATAGTTGCAAGCTCATGGAAAACAAATATCTAACAAAATTGGAATAAAAATGGTTCTAAGGACAAATACATACCTTTTTTTTTTTTGATTCTGTGTATAACGAAACCCTATTTGAATGCATTACTTTCTTTCACATCACTTGAATTTTATGAGTCTGCTAGTTTTGGCTGGAGTTTTCTGTTTCTACAGTGTCATTTCTGATTTTCCTTTCTTTTTCTAATTGTCCATTCCAGGCAATGACATCTGAAAAGATGATGTCTAAATTCTCAGGAAACTCTCCGTAACTGAGTGAGTGCCCAGTCCAGGATACGACTTAATTGTTTTATCGCTGCTAGAAGCCGTTTCAAATAGTAGCTTGCTTACTGCTGGATCAGTCACTTTGTCAGCCTCATCACGGACAACAAGAAAAGGTACCAAAACCTGAAATTTACAACAGGTAAACAAGTGAGCTAACTAGAATTCATAAAGGATTTTATCTAATATATCATGAAGTATCTATCTGAATTCTAGTACTATGCAAGCATGAACCTTGCATCTATAAATAAATGAAAGAAAAAAAAATTATTAATTTATGGGCTGTTATTTCACCTCTGGAAGAATTTTTTCAATACTACTGGTGGTTTGCATCAATTGGAAACCAGTTTGTAATCGAGGAACTCCTTTATAGCAATAAGGGTTGGACCGTATCTGCCGTGTACAGAAACATGGATGAAATTTGTTTCCTGATCCAGATATGTGCTTCATGTTCAGGAAGTTTTTAAAATGAAAGAAAAAGGTGGGACTTAAGGATAACTCTTTTTCTTACTTCAACATCTCTAAAGGCGACATCAGTGTTGGGATTATTCTCCAAGTAGAAATTACTCGGGCAAGCTGTGCAAGAACACTTCTCACCATCTGATTTGGTTTTATGTCATCTGCAACCTAGATATAAGCCAACACAATCAGGTCAGTATATGTACATATTGTACTAATCACTTAGATTATCAGAAATTACATGCATCTATGATTGCAATATGTGCTAGATTTTTTTTTATATATATAGGAATAAGAATCCAGTGTATATTTACCTAACTTTCTTTTTGTTCGCCCCATCAGTCAAATAATTAGAAGGACCATTCTTCCGGCAGTAACCTAATCGGATAATTTCACTATGTCCCTTCTAGGCGTTCTATCTTGTCTGATATATCAAAGGGATGAAAGGGTTATATTCTGGAGAGTATAATGACATGCCTTTTATGTAATACTTCTGAAGTAATCGAAGATGAAAAATGAAAAAACTAATGTATCAGAATAAGAGATTCACCTTTCAACTAATTATTTGCATTTTGCTTCCGCATATTTTACATTGAAGATTAATTTCTTGAGTGAAATTATAAAACAACCTACAAACTTTTTTAATTGTGTGTTAGTGATTATAAAAGAACAAATATGCGGGATTGAATTCATTTTCACCTCTTTTAATATGAAAGGGAGAATCATTTCTGGGTTTCTAAGGAAAAGCATACCACAATGCAGGAGAAATGCTCGGTACAATTGGTAACCAGATCATCAGTATTTGTAATCAGACTTTCCATGGGCTTCATAATCTATACCATTGTCTGCACATCCTGCCCTCACAAGTTGATGAGCAGCACCTGCGGATTCATGCCATGTCCATCATATATTCTCACTATGCGTTTGGTGATATATATGTACGTGAATTGTGCATATTTACCTCTCATTGAGATGCTGCAATCCATAGCATAGCCATGTCAAAGAAAGACTATAGCTTTAGGATCACAATCAGGTAGCCATTTACAGCTGAATAGCTTCATTTCTCTAGAGTTTAATTATATATATTCCTGTGAAATATTTTCCGGAAAGCATAAAGTATAGATGTCTATGATTGACGCATGAGTTGCTAAATATTACTCCCTCCCTGCCAAAAAACTTTTTTTGTTTGATATGTTGGGACTGTTCATAACCTAAGACAAATGACTAATTTACGTCTAATCTATAAGACTAAATATAGTCATGAGTGATCTTGTTAGTTTCGTATTTACGAGTACTTTAATACGGCGAAATTTTTATATTTAATACTGATATAAAATTAAAAATATTAATGATAAAAAGTGTGTGTTGGCAAATATGTAACAAAGACAGGAAAAGTATTTAGGGACGGAGGGAGTACAAAATTACGTTCATCAGGTGATTTTTTTTTGGCAAATACACACCTCTACAAATTTGACATTTTCAGCTTCACTAGCCTGAAACACATACATAACTGCAAAACAGATTATTCTACATAGTAACATAGAGAACATCAATTCAGGGTCAAGTAAAATAGCAACCTGGGAAGTTTATGAAATGGAAGATTATTATTGTCAAATGATATGCGGAGAACATATTATTATTATAAGTTGATGACAATGAGAATGATAACTGTAAGATGATGATGATGGCACAAGGAGCAGATCGGAAAAAAAAAAAGGACCGTGTTTGCTAAACTGTGATTATAAGTTATGAAACCTGGGTTATTTTGTCTAGAATTTAAACAAGGTGATTAATTAAATATGAAAAAAAAAGTCAAATAACATAATTGATTATAATTTGTCCGACACTTTTAGAAAATTTAATATGAGACTTAAAAAATGGATAATGCACAACTATTTTTATTTATTTATCATATACCAAATTTTGATAAAATTTAAACCACAACATGCTATTATTATAGGAAACCGGTTATTATAAGATAACAGATAAAAAAAATAAAATCTTACACCATAAAGGAAAAAAATCAAGAGTTTATTAAAACATTTCAAACAAACTCCCCTCCATCCCAAACTATAATCCATTCTTGATTTTTTTGTTCAAATTGATTATTTTTTAAGTGAAAATTATAAATTGCTCTTATACAATTTAAGAATCTGAAAAATACATTTAGAAAGAAATTCATATATGTATTTTACTTATACAATTTTTATAAAATATTTTAGCTACCTAATTTATTTAATATTTTGTTAACATTCAACCAATTTAACATAAGTAAAAGATATAATTTATTAATTTAAAACATAGTAAGTATAAAAACACGAAAACCAAACCACTACCATAATTTCCTGTGGAATTTGAAAATGATTCACACAAATTTTTTTATTATAAATTTTTGTTACAAATTTCACTAGAAAGTCAGATGAGAATGAATTAAGATAATCCCAATATCGTTGACACGACAATGTTGTATATGAAAAAAATTAATGGAAATTTCTAAAGAAGCAATTAATTAAAAATATCATATTATATTACCAAGATAAAAATATTTCATTCATCAATTAAATCATAAAATAAAATTTCCGCCTAATAGTATAATAACTAATGATAAATTCTAATAAATTTATATACATATCGGGGAAATTATCCAAATTATTTATATATTTTTTACACATAATGTTATTTTAACTTATCATCAAAAATTTATTTTCTAAAATTTTATTTCAATAATATGATTTATAACCTCTAAAATTTAATATGCAATTTTAATTTTAATTTTGAAATAAAATTTATTTTTATTTAGAATCCGAAACAATGTGGAAATCAACTTTAAAAAAACAAAATAAAAGTTGAATTTTAGGTTCGAGAACATGCTAACCATATATTTGAAAAATAGACTTAAATAAATGTATTTTTGAAAATTAATTTATATAAATTTATGTTTTTGAAAAAACACCCCTATATCTTATTAATAATTATTAAAATATTAGTTTTTATTCATTTTGTATCACTAAAAAGTGCCCCATACATAAAATAACAAATATTTGAGTGAGAGTTATATTATCAAAATAACAAATAATATGTTTCGACTATATTATATTTCAGTATATTACATTATAATATCCATGTATATTATTCATATTTTTGCTAATTTTATAATTTATTCTTTTTTTTTTGGTCTTTTCCTCTTGCTATATATTTTTAAAGTAAATATATTAAATTTTGGTAAATAAATATATTACAATTAATATAATTTCTTTTAAACATGTATAAATTATAATAAATATGAATTTTTTGTTTTATAAATCGTCTATTGTCACTAAAATATTTTTTATTTAAATTATAGATAACAAATCATTACTAAATTTTAGGGGTCCGGCAAATAACAAAATGATACTGTATAAAACTGGTACCCAAACGAGCCTAGTTGCTATACTTCCGTTCTCTCGATTAAACATCCAGATAATAGAAAAGCTGCTTGAAACCCTAAATCCGAAAAGCTGCTTGAAACCCTAAATCGGAAATGAAAACCCAAAAATTCAGTCTTGACAGACTGTCGGATGATCTTCTGATTGAGGTGCTTGTGCGGCTTCCGGTGAAGCAATTGATTGGATGCAAATTAGTGTCCAAAACCTGGCTCTCGGTAATTACAAGCCCTACTTTCATTAAATCTCATCTCAATCGATCAATCAAAGCCAAAGGAGATGATGAGACTCTAATTACACGCCTTTTTGTTCGAAAAGAAGTTGAAGAAGATGAAGAAGATGATGGCTTAAATGAGTACGGCCCATTTGGACTCGTCAAGCTTGGTGCTGATGTTGTAGCCGATCTCAAGTATCCTTATTCTCAAGGTGAGTACTTTCTTTTCCAGCCTGCAAAAGCTGTTTTAGTAGCTTCTGATTGCGGCATCGCTTGTGTTTCGGTTTTGGTCAGAATCCCTTATACATTTTTAGTCGAAAATATGGTATATCTTTGGAACCCTGCGACCAAACAATCTAAACTCATTCCGTTACATGAACATGATGGTTTTAGAAGGTGTGCTTTTGGCTTTAGCGTTGATACTATGGACTTAGATTGTAAAATTGTTTGTGTTGCCTCTCAATATTGCAAGCCTTTTGGCACAATTGTCAAGTCTTCCATCTATTCTGCAAAAAGCAATTCTTGGCGAGAGATTGAGGTTGAACCCACTGATGTTCCAAACAAGGAGAAGTTCGATCTATGCCTCCACGGTTTTATTCTATGCATAGGCGATGAAGGTATGATGGCTTTCGACCTTGAGGCGGAGGTGTTTGTTTGTGGAGTCGAGCTCCCTGATGTCTTTGGTGATGGTACCATCCCCGACTACCTCATCAATATTCTAGCTGTTATCACCGACTTCAATGACTCTATTGCTGTGACTATTTCTAACTTCTGTGATACGGACTTTAGCTTGTGGACATTAGATGATGAAGCATGTCTTCGTGGTGATGAAGTTGAGGCATCATGGACTAAGATGCTTAGTATTGATGTCGGTTTGCCAATAAGTTCTGTACTCGGCTACTATAACCGTCGTGATTTTATGCTAAAAGATGAATCGTGTGAATGGTTTTTGTACAACTCTGAAGAGGAGAATTACAGATATCCCCTAATTTATATGGATGCCCGTCAAGTTTTCAAGTATGCTGAGAGCCTAATTCCAATTCCTGGATCCAAACAAGTCAGGTGGACTGATCATGAAGAAGATAATTAGGAAAGAATGATCGATTAATTTCGTTATTTTCCATTTTATGATGTTTTCATATTTTTTTCTAATAGGTTATGTCGGATAATTTAATGTTTTTTGTATGTTACATTTTTAGATGTTATGATGTATCTCTCTAGTTGGATATTCTGATGAATCTTGCTGTTAGTCGACATATATAGTTTTATTTTTGATATAATTTTGCACAAAAAGGTTTAAGAGGCTCAAGTGTCCTCATATATTAATCAAACAACGGATTAGTCAATATCAGCTTGCCTACTTGTATGATCAGGTAAATTTACTAATCGACCAACTGGCTTTTCAAAATTAGCCTATTATTATCGTCTCTGCTAACGATTATTACATGCTTACATCTCAACATCCAATGTGGAATAGGGAGTGGATAAACTCAGCATCTTAGAGTCTCCTCATCATAACTTTGATATAGCACTATGACTTCTGGTTCTTATATGTATTCATCTTTCAATGCAATTTCCTTTTCACAATTTTTAGCTCTGAACATTGAACACTGATCTTACATGAGACTGGAATAAAATTTTTGAGCATCTCCATCATATATCGTGTGAAATTTCCCTACTTTAAGGTTTTAAAATCTAACTTTGAAGTTGGAAGTAGTCAATCCAAAATGTTTGTCCAGTAAAGCTTATGTTTGCTTTCTTTTCAATCGATTTGTTCTGTTTAAGTGAAAAAATTGTTATTTTTCTTCAATATTTAGGACTTATCTAACATATTTTATAGATTCATGCATTGCAACTTCTATAAAAGTAATGCCAGAGAGGAAAGCAAATTAAATATTTTTTTTTTCTTTTGTAATCTGTAGATTAAACTATTATGCCTAGTTATAAGAAGATATATTACTTTTTCAATATGGAGAGACTTTCGGATCAGTTTGAAACCATAAGATCGAAGATGGAAACTAAGAGATTCAATGTGGTGAGACTTTTGGAGGATTTGCTGATTGAGGTGCTTGTGCGGCTTCCGGTGAAGCACTTATTGAAGGTAAATTAGTGTCCAAAACTTGGTTCCCCCTAATTTCAAGCCCTAATATCATTAAATCTTATCTCCGTTGTTCTATCACAGTTAAAAAAGAAGATGAAACTCTTATTGCACACCTTTTTGACGATGAAGAAGATGAAGAGGATGAGCAATTATATAACTATGGCCCTTTTGGACTCATCAAGCTTGGTTATGAGGAAATTCTGGCGGATCTAAAATTTGAGCACATCTCCATCATATATTGTGTGAACTTTCCCTACTTTAAGGTTTTTAAATCTGACTTTCAAGCCGGAAGTAGTCAATCCAAAATGTTTGTGCAGTAAAGTTTATGTTTGCTTTCTTTTCAATCTGTCCTGTTTAAGTGAAAAAATTGTTATTTCCCTTGATATTTAGGACTTACCTAACATATTTTATAGCTATTCGTGCATTGCAACTTCTATAAAAGTAATGCGAGAGTAGAGGTAAAGCAAATTAGGTAAGCTTCTAGAAATTGTGCTGGTATGATTAATAGATGCCCTATATGATTATAGTTATTATTATTGCCTATTTAAATTAGTGAAAATAAGAAGATATATTACTTTTTCAATGTGGAGAGACTTTCCGAGGATCCGCTTGAAAACCTAACATCGGAGATGGAAACTAAGAGATTCAATGTGGAGAGACTTTTGGAGCATCTGCTGATCGAGGTGCTTGTGCGGCTTCCGGTAAAGCACTTGATTGGAGGTAATTTAGTGTTCAAAACATGATTCTCCCTAATTTCAAGCCCTAATTTCATTAGATCTCATCTCCGTCCTTCAATCACAGTTAAAGGAGATGATGAAACTCTTATTAGACACCTTTTTGACGACGAAGAAGATCATGAGCAATTATATAACTACGGCCCATTTGGACTCATCAAGCTTGTTTCTGAGGAAATTCTGGCGGATCTAAAATATCCTTATTCTCTCTCGAGGCGATCGAGTGTTTTGTCCAGCCTGATGCTGTTTTAGTAGCTTCTGATTGTGGCAATAGTGTTTGTGTCAGAACCCCTCATGAACATGATCTTTGGAACCCTGCAACTAACTAAACAATCTAAAACTCATTCCATCTCATACTAATCATGATGGTTTGATCAGAAGATGTTCTTTTGGCTTTGGCTTTGAACAAATAGGCTTAGATTGTGTGATTGTTCGTGGTGGCTATCATGAGACGACGACACCTTTTAGCATAATTGTCTATTCAGCTTCCTTCTATTCTGCAAACAGGAATTCTAGGCCAGAGATTAAGGTGGAACCCACAGATGTTCCATTCTGGGAGAAGTTCGGTGGTATGCCTCCACCTTTTAATCTTATGCATCGGCTATAAAGGTATGATGGCTTTCAACCTCCAGAAGGAGGTGTTTATATAGTATTGTGGAGTTGAGCTCCCTGCAGTTATTGGTGATCGCAATGTTACCATCACCAACTTCCTCTATTTTCAAGTTGCAATCCTGGACTTCAATGACTCTTTTGCTGCGACTAATTTTTAAGTACGAAAATTTTAATTCAAATATTAATCTCATATTTAAAATTATAATATTTTTTGTTTTTCATCAATAAAATTATAAAATAAAATTCCTGCCTAATTACAGTATAATAACTTATGATAAATTCTAATATATTTATATACATATTGGGGAAATTAACCAAATTATTTACATTTTTATTTTTTTAGAAATACCGTTAATCTAACTTGTCTTCAAAAAGTTAAATTTTCTTAAATTTTATTTCAAAAATATGATTTACAACCTCTAAAATTTAACATACAATTTTATTTCAAATTTTGAAATAAAATTTATTTTTGTTTACAACCCAAAACAATGTTGAAATCAACTTTAAGAAAAAACGAAACAAAATTTGCATATTAGATTTGAGAACATGTTAACCATATATTTGGAAAATAGACTTAAATAAATGTCTTTTTTGAAATTAATTTATATAAATTCATGTTTTTGAAAAATCTTTTATATCTTATTAATAGTTATTAAAATCTTAATTTTTTATTTATTTTATATCATTAAAAGTGCTCCTTACATAAAAAATAAGATATTAAAATTTGAGTGAGAGTTATATCATTAAAATAACAAATTATATATTACGAATTAATTACATTATAATATTCATGTATATTATTCATATTTATATTTATCTAATAATTTATTCATTTTTTTTTGTCTTTTCATCTTGCTAAATTTTTTAAAGTACATTATATTGGATACAAATGATAATTTCATAGATAAATATATTAGAATTAATATAGTTTTCTTTAATCATGTATAAATTATAATAAATATGAAATTTTTGTTTTATAATTCGAATAATTTTTTATTTAAATAATAAATCACAAATTATTACTCAATTTTAGGAGTCCATCAGACAATAAAATGATATAAAACTACTTGCAAATAAACATAACTTGCTTTCCTTATGTTCTGTCAGAAAAGCTGCAGGTTGAAACCCCAAATCCGAAAAGCTGCTTGAAACCCTACATCGGAAATGAAAACCCAAAAATTCAGTCTCGACGGACTGTTGGATGATCTGCTGATGGAGGTGCTTGTGCGGCTTCCTGTGAAGCATTTGATTGGATGCAAATTAGTGTCCAAAACGTGGCTCTCCGTAATTTCAAGCCCTACTTTCATAAAAGCTCATCTCCATCGATCAATCACAGCCAAAGGAGATGATGAAACTCTAATTACACACCTTTTTGTTCCAAAAGAAGACGAAGAAGATGATGGCGTCGATTACTACGGCCCATTTGGACTCGTCGAGCTTGGTGCTGAGGAAGTTGTGGCCGATCTTAAGTATCCTTATTCTCAAGGTGATGAGTTTTCTTTCCAGCCTCAAGAAGCTGTTTTGGTTGCTTCTGATTGTGGCATCGCTTGTGTTTCGATTTTTGTCAGAACCCCTCATGATGAAGGTTATCAATTTGTATTCGAAAATAAGGTATATCTTTGGAACCCTGCCACCAAACAATCTAAACTCATTCCGTTACATGAACATGATGGTTTTAGAAGGTGTGCTTTTGGCTTTGGCGTTGATACTATGGACTTGGATTGTAAAATTGTAAGTGTTGCCTCTCATTGCACCCCTTTTAGCACAATTGTCAAGTCTTCCGTCTATTCTGCAAAAAGCAATTCTTGGCGAGAGATTGAGGTCACTGATGTTCCAAAAAAGGAGAAGTTCGATCTATGCCTCCACGGTTTTATTCTCTGCATAGGCTATAAAGGTTTGATGGCTTTCAACCTTGAGGCGGAGGCGTTTGTTTGTGGAGTCGAGCTCCCTGTCATTGGTGATGGTAAATCTACCATCACCGACGACCTTAACGATATTCAAGGTGTTATCATCGACTTCAATGACTCTATTGCTGTGGCTATTTCTAACTACGACCAACCGAGTAATACATACTTTAACTTGTGGACATTAGTTGATGAAGCATGTCTTCGTGCTGATGAAATTGAGGCATCATGGACTAAGATGCTTAGTATTGATGTCGGTCTCCCAATAAGTTCTGTACTCGGCTACTATAACCGTCGTGATTTTATGCTAGAAGATGAACGGGGTGAATGGTTTTTGTACAAATCTGACGAGGAGAATCACAGAATTGCCCCAATTTATATGGATCCACATCAAGTTTTCAAATATGCTGAGAGCCTAATTCCAATTCCGGGATCCAAACAAGTCAGGTGGACTAATCGTGAAGAAGATAATTAGGAAAGAATGATTGATTAATTTCGTTACTGTACTTGTGTTATGTTCCATTTTATGATGTTTTCATGTTTTTTTCTAATAGATTATGTCGGATAATTTAATGATTTTGGTATGTTACATTTTTAGATGTTATCATGTATTTCTCTAGTTGGATATTCTGATGACTTTTGCCGTTAGTCGATATAGTTTTATTTTCGATATAATTTTGCACAAAAAGGTTTTAGTGATTTTTAAGTAAGCCAAACAGGCTCAAGTGTCCTGATATATTAATCAAACAACTGATTAACCAAGATCAGCTAGCCTACTTGTATGATCCGGTAAATTTATTAATCGACCAACTGGCTTTTCAAAATTAGCCTATTATTGTCGTCTCTGCTAACAATTATTACATGTTTACCTATTAATAACATCGTCTCATCATCCAATGTGGAATATGAGAAAATAAAAGAGCAGCAGCTTGGTCAAATAAACAACTGGGGGTTTATAGATTTAACAGATAGGCAGTAATATCAACGCAAGAAAATAAAGAGGGTCAATTGTGGTGTAATGAAAATATAAACAAGCATCCTAATATAAGCTGTTGGTATAAAATCAGAAGGTGGCGAAACAGGTGACTATAGCAGCTCAAGGAATCAAAGGTTATAAGTAATGGTAGCTGTGCATGGGAGAAATAAAAGGTGGCTGTGCATGAGAAAAGAAGAAAATATAATAGTTTCTCATATTTATGGTCAAAAATAACAGGCTGCAGCAGGTTGTAATAATGTCCTTAAAATAGGGTAGGCTATTAATTAATATGTATAAGGTTAAAAAATGTGAGGTATATATGTAGTGACGTAAGAATGTTTGTAAGAATGTAAATTTAAAGCCTATAAATTATAAGGCTGTCCATCTGTAGTAGAGAACACTAGTAGAGTGAATAAGATAGCAGATAGAGAAGGAGCTGAAGCTCTAGTTTGAAAGAAATTGCTGTAGCCTTGTGTTGTACTAGAAAGTAAAGAAGCTGTAGCTTTGCGTTAATAAAAACCAGTTGCTGTTATAATAGTAAGTTTTTTGAAATTGTGCTGGTATGATTAGTATATGCCATATATATATAGTTATAGTTACTATTATTCTCTGTTTTAAATTACTAAAAATAAGATCAAATATCAAGAATACACATTTCTGGAACAAGGGGGAAAAAAATTCCCTATAAAACATTTCTTTTCTTGGTCATGCTCACCTTCTCACCTGCTTCTGATTACTATAAATAAGTGAAAATTTGTCTTTCTTGAAGATGCATGGGGCACACTCAGTTTCTACAAGCATGTCCAATCAATATATACTTCTTAATTTATATGTAAACTTACATTTAAATATCATTGTCTGATCTCTGATATATATCAACTAGCTGAATTTGGATAAACACACTTCATTAAGTTTGTTAGGTTGACTGATATCACTGCTGATGGATTAAGCCAGTTCATGCTTTTTCTTGTAAGTTTTTCGAGCACATATATGAATATAACACTACAAAAAAATTTATTACTGTAATTCTCACACTCAAATTATACATAAATTATCTGGTTACCTTCAAACTAGTGTAAATTAACTTATATGACAAGCCAGGGTTGTTTAAGCTGGTGCAAAGTTACCTCTAGGTCATATATATGTGATTTAAACTTGACCCTGCAGGATTACTCAAAATTAAAGTCCATATATAAAAATTAGAGTGATTGACACTGTGCACCCCTTATGTTTAGGCGCTTTTTCGATTTGGTCTCAAACAATTTTTTTTGGCAGTATGCACCCTAAAGTTTGAAAAGCGCTTCGCTTTGCACCCCTTTGACCACTTTCCGTTAATTGACCGTTAAAGTTAACAGATTTCAGGTTTTCACTTTGCACCCCACAATTTTAATATTTTTTCATGAGTATTATGAAATATTTTTTTTAAAAAAATATATATTTTCCCACGTTAAAACATTTTCCCCACTAATTGTCTTCACCGATGGTTCTTCAAATTATGCACACTGTTTTGCCAAGGATGCCAACGGAGACACTGAAATAGAGAGAAGCAATCATGGAATGGCACCTAATGAATTGACAAATTCCAAAGCAACAGAGGGTAGATGATGAAAACAGGACCTTAAATTATGTATTAATTAATTAGAGCATCAACAAGTGCGAGTATTAATTCATATATAATACGATAAGGTTAAGAGGCATTAAACTGAGTGTAGCACGAGTCAACTAAATGATATAATATCACTAACAAAATTAAGAACCGAAACCAATAACTCGAGTCTACTGCAGAGATTGAAATTTATCAAAAACATCAACCAAACCCCCTAATACTGCATTGTCCCAGAGCTACCTTGCTCGCTCACAGTAAACTTGGTTGTGCTTGCTTTTGCTAATCCTAATAATTGTTTTGTATTATAACTATAAGTATTACTCACACACATATATAGTGTATAGACGTGATTAATTTGCAATGAGATAGGTCTCAAAAATAATTTTTTTGAAAAAAAAAATATTTCAAAATATTTATGAAAAAATTTAAAGTTGTGGGGTGCAAAGTGAAAACCTGAAATCTGTTAACTTTAACGGTCAATTAACGGAGAGTGGTCAAAGGGGTGCAAAGCGAAACGTTTTTCAAATTTTAGGGTGCATACTGCCAAAAAAAATTGTTTAAGACCAAATCGAAAAAGCGCCTAAACATAACGGGTGCAAAGTGTCAATCACTCTAAAAATTACTGTAAATACTTTAAGGGAGTGATGATTATAATTAAGTTATCTATGTATATGACCAAATTTAATTACTCTCTTGAATTTGAATTTGATGAAGACTTAAAATACAACTAATTTGGTGGTATTATGGAATCAACTGTTTTATAAGCCTAGTTGCTTGACCTTATAATTTCTAACCGAATTTCAATTGATATAGAACTTGCATTTGACAGTTAAATTCAACTCAACAGAGTTGTTTCAGAAAAGAAAATTGACACTACAGTAATTTGTTGTTTCACACACATAGAACTGAAATAATATAAAGTTATAGTAAATTTACTCACTTTCCTTCATTATTTATTGTGTTTATTGTATTTAAAAATAAGAGTTAATTATCAACTGGATCACTTATTTCAGCCCAATGTCATTTTTGAATGGTGTGAAACAGCAACTTCAACAAAATGGCCCCGCCTTCGTCAAACATCTTTTTGAAAAAGATTGATACGAAACGAGCAGGAACTGGGTTCCCCTCCCCGCAAATGCCTGGTAGCGCGAATGCGCGCTTCTTTCCTTGCATGATCCATTGTTCTGACACTCCTCAAAATCCTCAAAAGCACTGAGCACTTAGCTGCCAATAGGAAATCAATGCTCAATATAACGTCGAAATCATCTAGAGGCATTGCTAACAGTTTGCACTTTCCTTCCCACGGTCCAATCTTTAAACTCACACAAGCCACACCATAGCCCCAACTTGTTGAGCATCAGAATTCACAGCTTAAATTTGGCTTGTACTAGGCAGTGTGCGTTTCATATATATGGAAAGGTTACCTCACTCATTTCCTTACCATAGATGCTTGAACAAGTCTACTTTTTTCGTTTCATGTAGGTGGAAAAGCTACCTTGCTATCATCCGCATCACTGTGAAATTTTTAATCTCATATAAACCACTCAACAGAGTAACGGTTGCATTTCGTTAAATCAAATTGAAAAAGCTAACGGTAACTCAAATGAGCATCCTCCTAAGGAGTGGGAAGGATGAAGCAATTCAAATAAGCATATCGAATTATGTGAAGAGATATATCTAATTATTATTATTTTTTTTAAAAATTGTTTACGAAATTTGAGCTCGGATTAAAAAAAAGGGTACCAGAATTTTTATGTACCTTACTAAAATTAAACTATATTGATTCAATCACATATTGATCAGAATTATAAATCAGGCTTAATAATCAGACATAGTTTTCGCATTACAATTTCTTTAGCAAGAAAAGAAGAGATAATCGTGAATTGACAATGATTCAAGCGCAAATACACAGCTGAGTTACAGTAACCTCTATACATACATGATACACCACACCGATACAACTCGTTTTCAGACATGAAATAAAGAGAATATTCCCGAGAAACACAGGACCAAACGGTCCAAACCTTGATGAAACTCCCCACACAAACATTGTTGTCTCAAATTCTCCACCTGACACAACACAAACACCTGAAACAAGGCCAAACACTTCATGCCCACATCATCAAAACAGGCCAACTATCATCAACTTACATAGCCAACACTCTCATCAACTTGTATGCCAAGTGCCAACACTTGCCCCAATCCAACCTCATTTTTCAAGAAATTCAAGAAAAAGACATTGTCTCTTACAACACTCTCATCAATGCTCATTCTCAACTGGGTTGTGTTCAAAATTCAATCTTTGTTATTAATTTGTTCAAACTCTTGCTTTCACAAGTTGGGTTGGTCCCTGATGGTCATACTTTTCCGGGGGTTTGTAATGCTGCTTGTAATTTGTTGGATTTGTTTGTTGGGCAGCAAGTTCATTCGGTTGCAATGAAGATTGGATACTGTTATGATGTTTTTGTGGGGAGTTCTTTGGTTAATATGTATTGTAAATTGGGTGTTGTTTGTGATGCTCGTGTGGTTTTTGATAGAATGATTGAGAGGAATTCGGTTACCTGGGCTTCGATGATCTCGGGGTATGCTATGGAGAGGTTTGTGTTTGGTGCTTTGGGGGTTTTTAAGATGATGATGTGGGAAGATGTTGGAGGTGTTAATGAGTTTGTTTTTACTAGTGTGCTTAGTGCTTTGACGTCGAGTGATGATGTTTTTATTGGTAAACAGCTTCATTGTCTTGTTGTTAAGCTTGGGTATTCTTTGGTTTCGTCTGTTGGCAATGCTTTGGTTACAATGTATGTCAAGTGTGGTATCTTGAAAGATGCCATTATGTCATTTGAGTTGGTGAGGGACAAGAATTCTATTACATGGACAGCAATTATCACTGGGCTGGCGCAATCAGGGGATTCTGAACAGGCTTTGAGTTTGTTCTCTAAGATGCAATTTTTCAAGGTGGAGTTTAATGAATCGACCCTCGTTGCTGTCCTAAATGTTTGTAGTGATAGTGGTGGATTGGAGTTGGGAAAGCAAGGTCATGGTTTTCTTGTGAAGTCGGGATATATATCAAAAATTCATTTAATGACAACTTTGGTTGGTATGTATGCTAAATGTTGCTGTGTAGGAGATGCTAGGAAGGTGTTTGATTATCTGCAGGAACCTGATATTGTATTGTGGACTTCCATGATTGGAGGGTACATTGAAGCTGAGGAGAATGAATATGCTATCGACTTGTACTGTAAAATGCAGATAGAAAGCGTTATGCCAAATGAGTTAACTATGGCCCGTGTTCTAAAAGCTTGCTCTAACCTTGTTTGTTTGGATCAGGGAAAGCAGATCCATGCTCATACCATTAAATTTGGATTTGGTCTGGAAGTTCCAATTGGAAGTGCCCTGTTGATGATGTATGCAAAGTGTGGAAGCCTGAACGATGGTAATCTTGTCTTTAGAAGAATGCCTAATAAGGATGTGGTGTCATGGAATTCAATGATTTCAGGTCTTTCTCATAATGGATATGGTCATGAAGCACTTGAACTTTTCCAAGAGATGCAACTAGAGAACACAACCCCGGACAGTGTCACTTTTGTTCACATTCTCAATGCTTGTAGTCACAAGGGCTTGGTAGATGGAGGTTGGTTCTATTTTAAAATGATGTCTGATGAATATGGTATTACCCCAAGAGTGGAGCATTTTTCATGCATGGTCGATATATTGACCCGTGCAGGAAAGCTCTACGAAGCAAAAGAGTTAATTGAGACAATAACCTTTGATCATGGTCTACACTTGTGGCGAATTTTGTTAAGTGCTTGTCGAAACTACCGTGACTATGAACTGGGGGTTTATGCAGGAGAGAAACTGATGGAACTAGGTTCAGGAGAATCATCTACATATGTTTTGTTGTCAGGTATTTACGAAGTATTAGGAAGGCGAGAAGATGTGGAGCGTGTACGAAAGATGATGAAACTTCGAGGAGTGAGCAAACTTCCTGGGTGTAGTTGGATTGAGCTGAAAAATCATATACATGTCTTTGTCGTTGGAGATCAACTACATTCAAAAATTGACCACATACGGGTTGAATTACAAGCATTGACTAAACAAATGAAGGATGAAGGTTACGGGGCACATTTAGATGTAACCTTAATGGGTTTCGAGGGCTAAGAATTGAGATGAAGATAATTTGACAGCCATATTTCATGTGTCTATTAACTTCAATTGGTCAATTTATCTACGTTAGAGTGCATCTATCCTATACTCTGCCAGCAGAACAGAATTTTTTTTCTGTCCATACCTGCCCAGCCATAGTCTGCAAATCAATTGCAATATTGTGTTGGAAATCGTTGGTACCACTCTGGAAGAGAAGTGTAAATGATTGGAGCTGCACCTTATCCTTGGTACTTGAATAGATAGTTCCTGTTACCTCTATGATTGGAGTTGCTTACGTGAAGTCATACTTCAGGGAAAATATAAAGGCCATGAGGAACGACTGGTATCTGTTGACTTATGCTCTTAGGTCTGAAGTCGGTGTACATAATATGCTATTGAGATTATAGAAGTAAGCGTAAAGTAGAGAATTTTCAAAGTGAGATGAACTTAGAGAAAACCCTTATTGAAGCTGTGCAACAATAAGAGGTATGAAGTAACTTCCGTACTTGAGCTATGTTTAATTTACTACAAAATTTTGAGGTAGAGCTGTTAAGTTGTCATTTAATAATGAGATCCTCATTTCAATTTTTAATTATCTGCATGTGTTTATATATTTTATACAACTACGAGTCTTTAATTGCTTCCTGGATAGAAATCGATATAGAAATGGTATTTTTAACCAGCAAAAGAATTGGTGATTTCTGTTTGCATTTAATAGCTGGCTATGAATTTCTATTGAAATAGTAAGAGCACACACCTTCTATTGGAGCTCATTATAGTCAATCCTACTTGATCAAAATCATATATAACAAGCATTGCACAGTCTCACAGAAAAGAAAAAACAATAGAACAATGCTGCATATCTGATACTTAAGTAGTGAAGTGATTCTCTCTTAGCAAGTAACTGCCTAGTATGCTTGTATACTGTGGATTGGCTCCATATATTTTTTTTTATGTGTGTGATAGATGCATGCATGATAATTAAATTCCCTTTTTCTGTTCTTTCTATTCTTGGTATATAAATTACAAAATGTTGGCCATATTGCTGAACTACAGATATTAACTTCACATTAATCTCTACTTCATTACTGAAATACAGATATTAACTTGACATTGATCTCTACTTCTACTTCTCCTTTTCTTTATTTGTTTTAATGTACATTTTGCTATACTTCTTAATTTGGAATTTGGACACTCGCTATTGTACATTCTAATCTATGGCAATTCTTTTGGTTATTTTGTAGTTCTCAGTATCAAGCATTAACTAAGTTGGTTCAGGATGGATTACTTGCTAATTTCAGGTTGGGCTGAAAGCAACAACAATTTAAATATAGTTGCAAGCTCATGGAAAACAAATATCTAACAAAATTGGAATAAAAATGGTTCTAAAAACAAATACATAGTTTTTTTTTTTTTGATTCTGTGTATAACGAAACCCTA
The DNA here is from genome assembly GCF_001625215.2 of Daucus carota subsp. sativus. Classification (NCBI taxonomy): domain Eukaryota; kingdom Viridiplantae; phylum Streptophyta; class Magnoliopsida; order Apiales; family Apiaceae; genus Daucus; species Daucus carota. The sequence continues at coordinate 42,217,600 of NC_030385.2, read as the reverse complement.
TTTGAATGCATTACTTTCTTTCAGCTCACTTGAATTTTATGAGTCTGCTAGTTTTGGCTGGAGTTTTCTGTTTCTACAGTGTCATTTCTGATTTTCCTTTCTTTTTCTAATTGTCCATTTCCTAATTCTACTACCCTCTTGTTTAACCAGGCAATGACGTCTGAAAAGATGATGTCTAAATTCTCAGGTAATTCTCCGTAACTGAGTGAGTGCCACAGTCCAGGATACAACTTAATTGTTTTATCGCTGCTAGAAGCCGTTTCATATAGTAGCTTGCTTACTGCTGGATCAGTCACTTTGTCAGCCTCATCATGGACAACAAGAAAAGGTACCAAAACCTGAAATTTACAACAGGTATGTTGGAAACGTGTATGGGATTTTTATGAAAATTAAACTAAATATTGAGTATAACAAGCACACACTTTATATATTAATATCTGAGTATTACAAACTCTAGGCTACAGCCTTTTCCTTGATACAACAGGTTACAACCTTTCTCTTTTCTCACAGAGAGCTTCGGCTCTTTTACTTCTCTCAGTTTTTCTTCACTCGGTACTACTTCAAATATAAAACACAGAAACTATTTATAGACTTTAGAATACAAGCAGGTTAAGATCACAGCTTACATAGTCACCTAGCTGCTATTAATATGGTCACCTTAATTCATGGGATCAGTAAAGGACACATGCATGCATTGCCAGCTTGCTGTTTTCTTTTTTTCATCCTTTCATACACACATTCTGATCTCCTTCTTCTTTGTTTCACATGTGGATATTTAAGCAGCCTACCTTGAATCCAGGAGGAGCTTCCGTAGTTTCTTTTATTTCTACCACCTTATGTTATTTGATTTCTTCAGCCGTGTGTTGTAGTTTGCACAGCCTCCTTTTTTTCTGGATATGACCACTTTCATACACGTATTTGACTTCTAACATTAAACTTCATGTAGCTGGCTGTGAGACTTTCATGTGTGTATTCTGGACAACAACCCATTTCACTTACTCACGCTTATTTGACCACCTTGCTGCCAGCCATTTTCCTACTGCACTTATTTATTCATTTTGTTTTTATTCATTAACTAAACATCCGGAAGAGTTTGACATTCTAACACTCCCCCTCAAACTCGCCTCTGCATTCCGAGCTTTGTTATCATTTTCTGAAACACATCTGGCTTCAATGACTTCGTAAAAATATCTGCTAGATTTTCTTCCGTCCTGCAGTGCACCAACTCCACGATTTTATCGTTCACTTTTTCACGAAGAAAATGATATTTAATGTTGATGTGCTTGCTTCGACTATGTGACACCGGATTTTTCGCAAGTGAAATAGCGGATTTATTATCCACGTAAATAGTAACCGGTTCTTTCTTGACAAGATTTAACTCGCCCAAAATATAGTCTAGCCACATAGCGTGACACGCTGCTCCTGCTGCTGCAATATATTCCGCCTCACATGTTGAGAGAGCGATTGTCTGTTGCTTTTTTGATGACCATGAGAATATCGCCGAGCCAATATGAAAAGCATACCCTGAAGTGCTTTTCCCGTCATCCAAATCTCCACCATAATCACTATCTGAATAGCCGACTAATTTTGAATTTTGAGAATGAGTGTAAAATAAACCATGATCAAGTGTACCTTTAATATATCTCAAAATTCTTTTAGCTGCCATGAAATGATCTTGCTTCGGTTTCTCCATGTACCTACAAACCAATCCGACTGCATACATAATATCCGGACGAGTGAAAGTTAGGTACCTTAAACTTCCAACCAAACTCTTGAACAACGTCGGATTTACCGACTCCCTTGTTGAATCAATTCTGAGCTTTATGCTTGCTTCTGCTGGCGTGCTCACTGGCTTACATTCCTCCATTCTGAACTTCTTCAAAATCTGCTCGGCATATTTTTTCTGACACATAAAAATTCCGTCTTTGCTTTGCTTCACCTCGACTCCAAGAAAGTATGACATTTGACCAATATCTGTCATCTCAAATTCATTAGTCATAACTTTCTTAAAATCATCAAACATACCGGGATTGTTTCCGGTAAATATCATGTCGTCCACGTATAAGCAAACGATCATAATATCTCCCCCTGAATTTGTTTTCGTGTAGAGTGCATGTTCATATGGACTCTTCACAAAACCATTTTTCTGAAAATACTCATCAACCCTTGTGTTCCACGCTCTCGGAGCTTGCTTTAGTCCGTACAACGCTTTCTTTAGCCGGTAGACTTTATCTTCCTGGCCTTTCTGAACATATCCCTGAGGTTGCTCGATGTAGACTTCTTCTTCGAGATAACCATTTAGAAATGCCGACTTCACGTCCATCTGAAAAATCTTCCATTCATTTTGAGCAGCAATTGCTGTAAGAAGTCTGATGGTGTCAACTCGTGCAACTGGAGCAAACACCTCATCATAGTCAATTCCGTATCTTTGCTTGTAGCCTTTAGCCACCAACCTTGCCTTGTATTTTTCTACTTCTCCGTCTTGATTTGTTTTTGTCTTGTAGACCCATTTGACACCAATTGATTTGTGTCCTTCTGGAAGATCTGTGAGCTCCCAAGTATCATTCTTCTTTATTGCACCAATTTCTTCATCCATGGCTTTGTTCCATTTGCTTTCTTCAGAAGCTTCCTCAAATGTAACTGGATCACATTCAGCCATTAAACAAAACAATGAATAATCAAAGGTTGTTTGTACCGGACTTGTAGCTTCGTAGATATCATCCAGACTCCGCATTTTTCTAGTTGCTCCCCCTGAACTTCTGCTTCCACTTGAATCAGATGGTGTTGATGCGGGAGTTTGTTGATTCGGACTTTGTGGAGGAGTTTGATCATCATCCTCGTCAGCTTCTATGTTGGGGTCATCATTGCCATCATCATCATCATTAAAAAATAACCCAGCAACTTTTCTTTCCTCACCGCTCCATTTCCAATAATCTGATTCATCAAACTCAACATCTCGAGAAATGATTAATTTTTTCGTCAGAGGATTATAGAGTCTGTACGCCTTGCTCCTCTTGTCATATCCGGTAAAGATGCACTTCTCGCCTCTATCATCCAACTTCTTTCTATTCTGATCTGGAACATGGGCATATGCAATACACCCAAAAATTCTGAGATGTCCCACTGATGGTTTGCTACCACTCCATGCTTCATTTGGAGTTTTGTTTCTGACACTTTTTGTTGGACAGCGATTCAACAAATAAACTGCACATAGAACGGCTTCGGCCCAAAAGGTTCTCGGCAAGTGCTTTGCTTTCACCATGCTCCTTGCCATGTCAAGAATAGTGCGATTCTTTCTTTCTGCAACGCCATTTTGTTGAGGAGTATAGGCCGTTGTCAACTGATGATTGATTCCATGTGCTCTGCAAAAACTTCTGAACAGATTAGAAGTATACTCGCCTCCTCTGTCTGATCTGAGTACCTTCAAGTAATGACCACTTTGCTTTTCTGCCAGTGCTTTGAACTCCTTGAATTTATCAAGAGCCTCCGACTTTTCTTTGATGATATACACCCAACTTTTCCTGCTAAAATCATCAATAAATGTTAGGTAATATCTATTACCTCCAAGTGATGAGATATCAAATGGACCGGCAATATCTGTGTGAACTATCTCCAATGGCCTCCTGGCTCTCCATGATTTTCCAACGGGAAAACTTTGTCGATGTTGCTTCCCCTTTACACATGCTTCACACAAATTTTCTGGTTCGTTGATTTCTGGCAAGCCGTCCACCATCTTTGTCTTTGACAATAGTTTCAAACCAGAAAATCCAAGATGACCATATCTCAAGTGCCACAACCACGAGTCATTTTTAATGACCGACTTTAAGCACTTTTGCACCTTGGTTTGCATATCAAGCGTAAACAAACGATTCTTTGACATCTCCACATTTGCAATCAATTCCTGAGCTTTATTTTTGATAATGAGGGAATTGTCCTGCATCTGTATATTATATCCTTTCTCCACAAGTTGGCCAAGACTGATAATATTATTTTTCAAAGCAGGAATATAATAAACATCATTTATATATTTCTTTTCACCTTTCTTTGTCATGATTGTGACGGTACCTTTTCCTTTGACCGGAATCTTTGACGAGTCACCAAAAGTAACTTCTCCGCTGATGATGTCGTCTATCTCCGTGAATAATTCCTTATGACCAGTCATGTGATTGCTGGCTCCCGAGTCAAGATACCATGTATTTTTCTTGCCTCCTTCATCTCCTTTGTAAGTGAGAAACATAGCAGAGCCAACATCTTTATCTTCTTTTGCTTCAGCAAAATGACTTTTTTCTTCCACCTTTGGTGCTCTACACTCAAAACTGAAATGGCCATATTTATTACAGTTATAGCACTGATATTGAGACTTATCACCTCTTTGTTGATATCCGCCTCGTCCTCGGCCTCTGAAATTTTGACCACGACCAAATGGCTGATAGCCTTCAAAATTCTGGCCTCTATTGAAGGACTGTCTTCCTCGTCCTCGTCCACCACGGTAGCCACCTCTAAAGCCACCTCTGCCACGTGTAGAACTGCTACTGCCAGAACTGTCACCAACGGACACCTTACTTTGCAACGCCTTTTCCAAATGGCTTGCATCATCATACTGGTTCATTCGCTGCTCGTGGGCTTGAAGAGAACCTACGAGTTCATCAATAGAAATTGTGGACAAGTCTTTTGACTCCTCGATGGATGTCACAACATAATCAAATTTTCTTGTTAATGAACGGAGCAACTTTTCTATGACCCGAACATCATCAAGACTTTCTCCATTTCTTTTCATCTCATTTGTCACCGTTTTCAAACGCGTAACAAATTCACCAATATTTTCGGAACTCTTCATCTTTAAATTTTCGAACTCCCCACGTAGAACTTGGAGCCGAACCTTTTTGACTTTCTCGACACCCTGGAATGATTTCTGCAGAATCTCCCACGCGTCTTTCGCCGTTTTTGCATTTGAAATTTTTTCAAAGGTTGATTCATCAACTCCTTGAATAATTGTATATAATGCCCTTTGATCTTTTTTCTTGGATTCTTTTAACGTCGTTTTCTCCGCATCAGAAAGAACGGCTTCATCCTCGGGCTTGTCATACCCACTTTCGACAATATCCCAATTATCGTATGAACCGAGTAACACCTTCATTTGGATACTCCAGTTCCCGTAATTTGTTGCCGTCAACCTCGGGATTTGTGGTTGCACCATCATATTTGACATTTTTTCTTCTCCGAAATAACCTAGCTCTGATGCCACTTGTTGGAAACGTGTATGGGATTTTTATGAAAATTAAACTAAATATTGAGTATAACAAGCACACACTTTATATATTAATATCTGAGTATTACAAACTCTAGGCTACAGCCTTTTCCTTGATACAACAGGTTACAACCTTTCTCTTTTCTCACAGAGAGCTTCGGCTCTTTTACTTCTCTCAGTTTTTCTTCACTCGGTACTACTTCAAATATAAAACACAGAAACTATTTATAGACTTTAGAATACAAGCAGGTTAAGATCACAGCTTACATAGTCACCTAGCTGCTATTAATATGGTCACCTTAATTCATGGGATCAGTAAAGGACACATGCATGCATTGCCAGCTTGCTGTTTTCTTTTTTTCATCCTTTCATACACACATTCTGATCTCCTTCTTCTTTGTTTCACATGTGGATATTTAAGCAGCCTACCTTGAATCCAGGAGGAGCTTCCGTAGTTTCTTTTATTTCTACCACCTTATGTTATTTGATTTCTTCAGCCGTGTGTTGTAGTTTGCACAGCCTCCTTTTTTTCTGGATATGACCACTTTCATACACGTATTTGACTTCTAACATTAAACTTCATGTAGCTGGCTGTGAGACTTTCATGTGTGTATTCTGGACAACAACCCATTTCACTTACTCACGCTTATTTGACCACCTTGCTGCCAGCCATTTTCCTACTGCACTTATTTATTCATTTTGTTTTTATTCATTAACTAAACATCCGGAAGAGTTTGACATTCTAACAAGGTAAACAAGTGAGCTAACTCGAATTCATAAAGGATTTTATCTAATATATCATGAAGTATCTATCTGAATTCTAGTACTATGCAAGCATGAACCTTGCATCTATAAATAACTGAAAGAAAAAATAGTGGAAAATTATTAATTTATGGGCTGTTATTTCACCTCTGGAAGAATTTTTTTAATACTACTGGTGGTTTGCATCAATTGGAAACCAGTTTGTAATCGAGGAACTCCTTTATGGCAATAAGGGTTGGACCGTATCTGCCGTGTACAGAAGCATGGATGAAATTCTTTTTCCTGATCCAGATATGTGCTTCATGTTCAGGAAGTTTTGAAAATGGAAGAAAAAGGTGGGACTTAACTTAAGGATAACTCTTTTATTGCTTCAACATGTCTAAAGGCGACATCAGTGTTGAGATTATTCTCCAAGTAGAAATTACTCGGGCAAGCTGTTCAAGAACACTTCTCACCATCTGATTTGGTTTTATGTCATCTGCAACCTAGATATTAGCCAACAGAATCAGGTCAGTATATGTACATATTGTACTAATCACTTAAATTATCAGAAATTGCATGCATCTACGATTGCAATATGTGCAAGATTTTTTTTTATATAAATAGGAATAAGAATCCAGTGTATATTACCTAACTTTCTTTTTGTTCGCCCCATCAGTCAAATAATTAGAAGGACCATTCTTCCTGCAGTAACCTAATCGGATAATTTCACTATGTCCCTTCTAGGCGTTCTATCTTGTCTGATATATCAAAGGGATGAAAGGGTTATATTCTGGAGAGTAAAATGACATGCCTTTTATGTAATACTTCCGAAGTAATCAAAGATGAAAAATGGAAAAACTAATGCATCAGAATAAGAAATTAACCTTTCAACTTATTTGCATTTTGCCTCCGCATATTTTACATTGAAGATTAATTTCTTGAGTGAAATTGTAAAACAATTTACAAACTTTTTTAATTGTGTGTTAGTGATTACTCCCTCTGTTTTTTAATATATGACGTTTGACTTTTTGGCACACATTTTTAAGTGCTTTGACCGGGTAGTTAAAAGTATTATTTTTGAATATTTTTTTTCTGAATAAAAATATGTAATCAAAATTTTAATTCACAAAAAAAACCAATTAAAAATAATATTTTTTACTACCCGTTCAAACCACCTAAAAATACGTGCCCAAGTCAAAAGTGTCATATAAAAAAGAACAGAGGGAGTATAAAAGAACAAATATGCAGGATTGAATTCATTTTCACCTCTTTTAATATGAAAGGGAGAATCATTTCTGGGTTTCTAAGGAAAAGCATACCACAATGCAGGAGAAATGCTCGGTACAATTGGTAACCAGATCATCAGTATTTGTAATCAGACTTTCCATGGGCTTCATAATCTATACCATTGTCTGCACATCCTGCCCTCACAAGTTGATGAGCAGCACCTGCGGATTCATGCCATGTCCCTGTTATATTAATCATATATTCTCACTATGCGTTTGGTGATATATATGTACGTGAATTGTGCATATTTACCTCTCATTGAGATGCTGCAATCCATAGCATAGCCATGTCAAAGAAAGACTATAGCTTTAGGATCACAATCAGGTAGCCATTTACAGCTGAATAGCTTCATTTCTCTAGAGTTTAATTATATATATTCCTGTGAAATATTTTCCGGAAAGCATAAAGTATAGATGTCTATGATTGACGCATGAGTTGCTAAATATTACTCCCTCCCTGCCAAAAAACTTTTTTTGTTTGATATGTTGGGACTGTTCATAACCTAAGACAAATGACTAATTTACGTCTAATCTATAAGACTAAATATAGTCATGAGTGATCTTGTTAGTTTCGTATTTACGAGTACTTTAATACGGCGAAATTTTTATATTTAATACTGATATAAAATTAAAAATATTAATGATAAAAAGTGTGTGTTGGCAAATATGTAACAAAGACAGGAAAAGTATTTAGGGACGGAGGGAGTACAAAATTACGTTCATCAGGTGATTTTTTTTTGGCAAATACACACCTCTACAAATTTGACATTTTCAGCTTCACTAGCCTGAAACACATACATAACTGCAAAACAGATTATTCTACATAGTAACATAGAGAACATCAATTCAGGGTCAAGTAAAATAGCAACCTGGGAAGTTTATGAAATGGAAGATTATTATTGTCAAATGATATGCGGAGAACATATTATTATTATAAGTTGATGACAATGAGAATGATAACTGTAAGATGATGATGATGGCACAAGGAGCAGATCGGAAAAAAAAAAAGGACCGTGTTTGCTAAACTGTGATTATAAGTTATGAAACCTGGGTTATTTTGTCTAGAATTTAAACAAGGTGATTAATTAAATATGAAAAAAAAAGTCAAATAACATAATTGATTATAATTTGTCCGACACTTTTAGAAAATTTAATATGAGACTTAAAAAATGGATAATGCACAACTATTTTTATTTATTTATCCATATACCAAATTTTGATAAAATTTAAACCACAACATGCTATTATTATAGGAAACCGGTTATTATAAGATAACAGATAAAAAAAATAAAATCTTACACCATAAAGGAAAAAAATCAAGAGTTTATTAAAACATTTCAAACAAACTCCCCTCCATCCCAAACTATAATCCATTCTTGATTTTTTTGTTCAAATTGATTATTTTTTAAGTGAAAATTATAAATTGCTCTTATACAATTTAAGAATCTGAAAAATACATTTAGAAAGAAATTCATATATGTATTTTACTTATACAATTTTTATAAAATATTTTAGCTACCTAATTTATTTAATATTTTGTTAACATTCAACCAATTTAACATAAGTAAAAGATATAATTTATTAATTTAAAACATAGTAAGTATAAAAACACGAAAACCAAACCACTACCATAATTTCCTGTGGAATTTGAAAATGATTCACACAAATTTTTTTATTATAAATTTTTGTTACAAATTTCACTAGAAAGTCAGATGAGAATGAATTAAGATAATCCCAATATCGTTGACACGACAATGTTGTATATGAAAAAAATTAATGGAAATTTCTAAAGAAGCAATTAATTAAAAATATCATATTATATTACCAAGATAAAAATATTTCATTCATCAATTAAATCATAAAATAAAATTTCCGCCTAATAGTATAATAACTAATGATAAATTCTAATAAATTTATATACATATCGGGGAAATTATCCAAATTATTTATATATTTTTTACACATAATGTTATTTTAACTTATCATCAAAAATTTATTTTCTAAAATTTTATTTCAATAATATGATTTATAACCTCTAAAATTTAATATGCAATTTTAATTTTAATTTTGAAATAAAATTTATTTTTATTTAGAATCCGAAACAATGTGGAAATCAACTTTAAAAAAACAAAATAAAAGTTGAATTTTAGGTTCGAGAACATGCTAACCATATATTTGAAAAATAGACTTAAATAAATGTATTTTTGAAAATTAATTTATATAAATTTATGTTTTTGAAAAAACACCCCTATATCTTATTAATAATTATTAAAATATTAGTTTTTATTCATTTTGTATCACTAAAAAGTGCCCCATACATAAAATAACAAATATTTGAGTGAGAGTTATATTATCAAAATAACAAATAATATGTTTCGACTATATTATATTTCAGTATATTACATTATAATATCCATGTATATTATTCATATTTTTGCTAATTTTATAATTTATTCTTTTTTTTTTGGTCTTTTCCTCTTGCTATATATTTTTAAAGTAAATATATTAAATTTTGGTAAATAAATATATTACAATTAATATAATTTCTTTTAAACATGTATAAATTATAATAAATATGAATTTTTTGTTTTATAAATCGTCTATTGTCACTAAAATATTTTTTATTTAAATTATAGATAACAAATCATTACTAAATTTTAGGGGTCCGGCAAATAACAAAATGATACTGTATAAAACTGGTACCCAAACGAGCCTAGTTGCTATACTTCCGTTCTCTCGATTAAACATCCAGATAATAGAAAAGCTGCTTGAAACCCTAAATCCGAAAAGCTGCTTGAAACCCTAAATCGGAAATGAAAACCCAAAAATTCAGTCTTGACAGACTGTCGGATGATCTTCTGATTGAGGTGCTTGTGCGGCTTCCGGTGAAGCAATTGATTGGATGCAAATTAGTGTCCAAAACCTGGCTCTCGGTAATTACAAGCCCTACTTTCATTAAATCTCATCTCAATCGATCAATCAAAGCCAAAGGAGATGATGAGACTCTAATTACACGCCTTTTTGTTCGAAAAGAAGTTGAAGAAGATGAAGAAGATGATGGCTTAAATGAGTACGGCCCATTTGGACTCGTCAAGCTTGGTGCTGATGTTGTAGCCGATCTCAAGTATCCTTATTCTCAAGGTGAGTACTTTCTTTTCCAGCCTGCAAAAGCTGTTTTAGTAGCTTCTGATTGCGGCATCGCTTGTGTTTCGGTTTTGGTCAGAATCCCTTATACATTTTTAGTCGAAAATATGGTATATCTTTGGAACCCTGCGACCAAACAATCTAAACTCATTCCGTTACATGAACATGATGGTTTTAGAAGGTGTGCTTTTGGCTTTAGCGTTGATACTATGGACTTAGATTGTAAAATTGTTTGTGTTGCCTCTCAATATTGCAAGCCTTTTGGCACAATTGTCAAGTCTTCCGTCTATTCTGCAAAAAGCAATTCTTGGCGAGAGATTGAGGTTGAACCCACTGATGTTCCAAACAAGGAGAAGTTCGATCTATGCCTCCACGGTTTTATTCTATGCATAGGCGATGAAGGTATGATGGCTTTCGACCTTGAGGCGGAGGTGTTTGTTTGTGGAGTCGAGCTCCCTGATGTCTTTGGTGATGGTACCATCCCCGACTACCTCATCAATATTCTAGCTGTTATCACCGACTTCAATGACTCTATTGCTGTGACTATTTCTAACTTCTGTGATACGGACTTTAGCTTGTGGACATTAGATGATGAAGCATGTCTTCGTGGTGATGAAGTTGAGGCATCATGGACTAAGATGCTTAGTATTGATGTCGGTTTGCCAATAAGTTCTGTACTCGGCTACTATAACCGTCGTGATTTTATGCTAAAAGATGAATCGTGTGAATGGTTTTTGTACAACTCTGAAGAGGAGAATTACAGATATCCCCTAATTTATATGGATGCCCGTCAAGTTTTCAAGTATGCTGAGAGCCTAATTCCAATTCCTGGATCCAAACAAGTCAGGTGGACTGATCATGAAGAAGATAATTAGGAAAGAATGATCGATTAATTTCGTTATTTTCCATTTTATGATGTTTTCATATTTTTTTCTAATAGGTTATGTCGGATAATTTAATGTTTTTTGTATGTTACATTTTTAGATGTTATGATGTATCTCTCTAGTTGGATATTCTGATGAATCTTGCTGTTAGTCGACATATATAGTTTTATTTTTGATATAATTTTGCACAAAAAGGTTTAAGAGGCTCGAGTGTCCTCATATATTAATCAAACAACGGATTAGTCAATATCAGCTTGCCTACTTGTATGATCAGGTAAATTTACTAATCGACCAACTGGCTTTTCAAAATTAGCCTATTATTATCGTCTCTGCTAACGATTATTACATGCTTACATCTCAACATCCAATGTGGAATAGGGAGTGGATAAACTCAGCATCTTAGAGTCTCCTCATCATAACTTTGATATAGCACTATGACTTCTGGTTCTTATATGTATTCATCTTTCAATGCAATTTCCTTTTCACAATTTTTAGCTCTGAACATTGAACACTGATCTTACATGAGACTGGAATAAAATTTTTGAGCATCTCCATCATATATCGTGTGAAATTTCCCTACTTTAAGGTTTTAAAATCTAACTTTGAAGTTGGAAGTAGTCAATCCAAAATGTTTGTCCAGTAAAGCTTATGTTTGCTTTCTTTTCAATCGATTTGTTCTGTTTAAGTGAAAAAATTGTTATTTTTCTTCAATATTTAGGACTTATCTAACATATTTTATAGATTCATGCATTGCAACTTCTATAAAAGTAATGCCAGAGAGGAAAGCAAATTAAATATTTTTTTTTTCTTTTGTAATCTGTAGATTAAACTATTATGCCTAGTTATAAGAAGATATATTACTTTTTCAATATGGAGAGACTTTCGGATCAGTTTGAAACCATAAGATCGAAGATGGAAACTAAGAGATTCAATGTGGTGAGACTTTTGGAGGATTTGCTGATTGAGGTGCTTGTGCGGCTTCCGGTGAAGCACTTATTGAAGGTAAATTAGTGTCCAAAACTTGGTTCCCCCTAATTTCAAGCCCTAATATCATTAAATCTTATCTCCGTTGTTCTATCACAGTTAAAAAAGAAGATGAAACTCTTATTGCACACCTTTTTGACGATGAAGAAGATGAAGAGGATGAGCAATTATATAACTATGGCCCTTTTGGACTCATCAAGCTTGGTTATGAGGAAATTCTGGCGGATCTAAAATTTGAGCACATCTCCATCATATATTGTGTGAACTTTCCCTACTTTAAGGTTTTTAAATCTGACTTTCAAGCCGGAAGTAGTCAATCCAAAATGTTTGTGCAGTAAAGTTTATGTTTGCTTTCTTTTCAATCTGTCCTGTTTAAGTGAAAAAATTGTTATTTCCCTTGATATTTAGGACTTACCTAACATATTTTATAGCTATTCGTGCATTGCAACTTCTATAAAAGTAATGCGAGAGTAAAGGTAAAGCAAATTAGGTAAGCTTCTAGAAATTGTGCTGGTATGATTAATAGATGCCCTATATGATTATAGTTATTATTATTGCCTATTTAAATTAGTGAAAATAAGAAGATATATTACTTTTTCAATGTGGAGAGACTTTCCGAGGATCCGCTTGAAAACCTAACATCGGAGATGGAAACTAAGAGATTCAATGTGGAGAGACTTTTGGAGCATCTGCTGATCGAGGTGCTTGTGCGGTGTTAGGTCCTATAAATTCACTATATAACCTGATATAGTGATCACAATCTGTAACACAGTAAGACAATATAAGAGATTGAAAGCAGTAAACTGTTATATTCACAAAGCTTGAATGGTTACAAAAACTCTCTCAGTGATTTATATTTTATCACTAAGAGCTGCTAGGGTTCTAAACAATATACTCGATTACTCAACTCATATAGAGTAACCCTAATCTGTGTTTATATAGACACAGTTACAAAATCAATCTCTGATTTGATATCCTATAAATCAGCTAATAAATCTATCAATCAAAGATTGCTCCAGTCTTCTGTTTAGTTTCCATAGTCAGCAAATCACTCCTCAGCTTCTATCCTTCCTTGAAGTATATCCGCTTCTGAGCTCTTTCCACGTGTAAACTCTGTCGAGTCTTGACTATGTAAACTCTGATCAGACTTTATTAAACTCTGTCAGACTTTGCTAAACTCTGTCAGACTTTATCAAACTCTGATCAGCTTCTAGTTTAAACTCTGATGATTCCTGTTCTAAAACAAACTTTAAGAACATTAGTAATCATCAATTATATCTAACAATCTCCCCCAACTTGTGCATAAATAAATTATGTGCAAGTTAACAGATAATTGATGATGTCAAAACATTTAAGTCAAATGCAACAGAGTTTAACTATATAACAGAAAACTTTTAAAACTTACAGAAACTTTACTCCCTAACTTCATAGACACCATGAGCAGTCTTTAAGTATCCTCTGAGGAGTTCTTTTTCTGCTTCTTCAAGAGCTGTAATCATTTGTCTCTTGATCTCTCTCAGCTCTGGATCTGTAACTCCAGTTTGATAAATTGCAGCTCTGAGATCATAAATCTTGTTCTTCTTCATGAGGTCCTTATTCAGCATAATGTGGCCTTTGTCAGATTCTTCATTGAAACTCAGAGCACTGACTCCAGCTAATGTCTCTATTTTGGCTGAATTTTTCTTCATCTCAACCAGCTGTCCTTGACTGTTGAAGTATTTTGGAACAAAAGGTCCAGCATTTTTGTTTCCTGTAATACTCATCTTTCTTCTGATTTGATCTTTAAGCAGGTTGGAGATGTGTTGACAAGACTTGTTTTTCACTTGAAATATGTGTGATACATATCTCAATTCCTCCCAGTGTTTAGCATAGAGATCTGCTTCAAGTACTCTAAACACTGTTCCATCAGACATGAAATAGATAAGGATATTATCTCCTCTGTCATTCTTTACCAGCTGGACTGAATCAAGCTTGTCCATTTTATCTTGCAATACTCCAGTCTTGGGAGCACAGAGAGATGAGGGGTCATCTGGTCTTGATCCTATACTCTGATCAAATTTCTCATATTTGGATCCCAGCCCTCCTTTATCTCTTCCTGCCTTACGATGAGAGATTGGTTGAATTGTGCCCTTTTCAAAGCTTATCTCAGTCATCATAGTAGGCTTTGCAAATCCAGCCAGTGGAGTAGTTGTTGGTTTAAACACAGCTTGAGCTTTGTCAGAGGTTGTGTCTGTTTTTGCATCCTTATTAACTTGAGCTTTGTCAGAGGTTAATATTTCTTTTTGAGGTTCTGCAACATGAGCTTTGTCAGAGATTGCAGCTTCTAATTCCTTTTCCTTTACAACTTGATCCTTGTCAGAGGTTGTAGATTTCTTCTTTTCCCAGCCTTTCTCCAGACGTTCATCTACTTTGCTTTTACCCTTGGAGGTGTATTCATCTTCAGAGTATACCTTCTTGATTGGTAAACTCTGATCAGCAACAGTAGTTTCTTTGATCAGTATCCCTTTTTCCTTTGGTCTGGCAGTTGATTTTGCAGGCTGTTGGATTTTTCCTGACTTTATTGCTTCAGCATGTTCTTTCTTTAGTTCTTCTTCTTCTGCAGCAATCAACTCCAAATCCAAATTTGCTTCTGGATTTTCTTGTTCAAAAATCAATCTAGCAAGCTCTTCATCAGTCATTGGTTTGTCTGATCCAGTCACTGGTCTTTGCTTAGATCCAGATGTGATGTTGTGAGTTGGACCAGACTTTGTGCTTTGCTTAGATTGTTTCTGACTGTCAGAGTTTGAAACTCTTCCACCAGTCCCTGCTTGAAATCTTTTGTGCTTTGTAAAATCATCAGCATCATCATCATCATCCTTTTTCTTCCTTTTCAGAGTTTGAGTAGTAGACTTGCATTTGACTTGAGCTACTCTCTCCCCCTTTTTGGCATCATCCTCATCAGGAATCAGAATTGATGTGATCAGAGAAAGTGATGTTTGGATAGCTTCCAGCTGCTTTGACATCTTTTCTTGATTTGATTCAATCAAGGTCATCCTCTGGTCCAGAGATTCATTTGCAGTGACCAGCTTCTGTACACTTTCTTTCAGAGGAAGCATGGTCCTTTTCTTTTCCAACTCATTTGTCTCCTTGACTTTTGCCACCTCTGTTCTTAGACCATCTATTGATTTAGATGTCTGGGCATGAGCAGGATGAAATGTCTTTAGATATAGAATTGTGCCCTTGAGGCTTGACATAACATCAGAGTTTGTAATTTTCTTCTCTGCCATAGCTAAGAACTCTTCAGCTTTAGGTGTTTCCAAGGAGTGCTGGTGACTCAACCAGAGTTTATCCCAGACTTCATTTGGTGGATCAACCTGAAGATCCCTTGGGAGTGGCTCAGAGGCTGTATTCAGAGTTTGTAGCCTGGCATTGAACTGACTAGTAGACTCCCATTTTTGTTGTGTCAGAGGGACTTCAGCATTTTCATCCTTGTCAGTATCTGAACTGGGATCATCCTCAGTATCAGAGTTTGCTTTTTCATCTGCAGGAACAGGATCAGCAACTTTCTCCACATTATCCTTAGCAGATTTTTCTTGAGCTTCAGACTGTGACAGGATGGGCTCTTTACCAGTCTGAGCAAGAGATTGTAAAGCTTCTACAGCTACTTTGTCAGGTTCCTCAACTACATCAGACCTGTAGTTCTCTGGAGCTGTATCATGAACAATGGCATTCTCAGGTATTTTCATTGGAGAATGAGGAATTGGAGTAGAATGGCCATGATCAGATATTGGAGATTTAGGATCAGACATTTGAGACATTGTGGCTCCAGCTTCAGTTGTAGCTTGTGCATCACACGCTATTTCTTCATCTACTGCAGATGCTGTAGAAGTTGCTTTAGGAGATGTTGTAGGAGATATTAGAGGAACAGCTTGAAGAGGGTCCACCATCAGAGGTTGAGATGAATCATCAGGAATTGAACTGGATGGTGCTTGCTCTTCTTGGATGGTGAAATCAGTAATTTCAGATTCTGGAATCTTGGCCCTCTTTGGCTTGTGTGCCCTTCTTTTGAATCTAGCTGGTTTTGGACTGGGCTGAGCAGGTTCATTTGTTGTTGTAGGAATAGGTTCAGGATTTACATCTTGTGCAGGTTCAAGATCATCAAATTCATATGCTGCAACAAGTCTTCTTCTTTTCTTCTGCTTTGGAGGAGAAGCAGCTTCAGAGTTTATTGGGATATCAGAGTTTGGAGCTTCAGAGTTTGGTGGTTTATCAGACTTTGTCTGTGGAACTTGTGTATCAACAGAGGTTCTGATTTTTGTTGTAGAGGGGGCATCAGACTTTGTGGAGTGAGATGGTTTTGTTGTGGATGATCTGGGTTTTCTGGTGACTGTAGGAGAGGTTGGATGTTGTGGTTGAGGTTGTTGAGGCTGTGGTTGTGGTTCCTGAGGAAGATTCAGCCTTGCTCTGAATGGAGCTGGGATTTGCAGAGGCCTGAGAACTGGTCTCTTCTCATCTTTAGATATGAGATCCTTAAAAGCCCTTTTATGAAGTTTAAAAGGCTTGATCTCATCTGCAGCATCAAAATCCACTTCTCCAACAGTGGCATTAAACAACAATTGACAAAATCTTGAGAAATAAATGACATTTCTGTTCTCAAGCATTCTTTCACCAATATTTCTAAGAACTAATCTACCAAAATCAAAAGCAGTAGAATAGATCAGAGAATACCCGATTTGGAGCATGTCCATTGGAATAGCATCCCAGTTGGTAGATTTCTTCTGGAAAGCTCTAGTAATGCAATCAAAGAAAAAGCTCCATTCCTTATTGAGCCATGGACGCTTCAACTGACCCAGTTTATCCAGAGATTCGTAGTACCCCAAATCAAGCATCATTGTTCTGAGATTTGCATCTCCATTTGTAATGTATGCAGGATGTTCCGGCAAGTTGAGTGCCTGTCGAACAGTTGCTGGAGTAACTGCATACTCCTCCCCGTCATAGGAAAATACAATTGATGGTGATCCATCTGCACCACCATTGTCAAATGTACCCGACCTCCAAAAGCTGATGATTTGGCTTCCTGAAAGTCTTGCAGGAGCGGTGAGAGCTGTACCGATGACACTTTGTGCCAAGAATCGCTGAAAGGGATGATAATCTCTTGGGGCCTCAGCAGTGTCAAGGATGGCTGCATAGTTGTTAGGAACAAATTCAGTGCCTGCCACGATAAAAGCTGTAGTGGCCATTAGATCAGAGATTGTGTTTGAGAAAATGTGCGTGAGAAGATTTGAATATTAGAGAGAAGAGAGCAAGAGTGTGTTGAGAGAGTATATGTAAGTGAAGAAGTGAATAAGTGTATAAGTGAATGATAAGAAATAAAATCTGAAGTGAAAGACTCTTCAGATTTTGTTTCACTGAACACGCATGAGCTGTTTGTTCACTTGAACACCTGTCACAATACAACTGGTTGATGAAAGTTAGTGGGATAGAGAAACGAGAGTAATCATCATGAGTGCAGTAAAACATGCGCAGTAATAAATGCTGATTACACGTTCTCCTATTAAAATGTTGTGCATGTAAACCCACTAATAATACATCCGTTTGAAACATATTCTCTTCACATTCTCTGAATATTTGAAATAAAAATCAAGATCAAATCTCTCGAATTTTAAACTCTGAGATTTAAGTCAAAGAAAACAAATTTCTGCAAACCTCAGAATAAAGACATAATTTTCAGAATATTCATCAATAAATCAGAGTTTGTTCTAAAATCCATAGCTCAATAATGTGCCTGTGAAATGTGTGTGTGGTCATGTTAAATCAGAGAATATAAAATTTCACAATTTCGTAATTATAAGGTAGACAAAAATAATTTATGCAAACTCTCAAAATTTAGACTGAGACATACTCTGATGATTCAGATAAAATAATATAACCCCCTTTTTTTCTCTTTTTTTTTTTTTTTTTTTTTTTTTTTTTTTTTTTTTCAAGGACGCTTCTCAGTGTAAGTGAGGCACGACCTTTAAATATACTATTGCATTAGTATTTCTCCAGTAATCAGAGATTGTGACTGGTCACCATAGATTATAAAATCTTAGCAATTACTTAATACCAGCAAATGTTTGGTTCTTCCCAGTCACTGTCATATTAACATCTAAGATCTCAAAGGAGTACCATGCTTATTTTTCAGGGGGGTTTTGTCTCAGGTAACAAGAACATCAGAGTTTATAATCACTGTCTAGTATATGAGAGAAAATTTAAATTAATCAGTCTCACTTATAATTAAGATATGTGAAGTAGTAAGGTCTCAATGATATCAACATGCATAGTGAACTATTGTAGCACAAAATTGAGATCAGGATTGAGGAACTTAGCTGAGATTCATGATTACTCATTCAGAACATGCTTCATGGTATCTTCATAGGTGATTTGTCTCAGAGAAGATAAAAATGAGATCATTTATCAAGATTCAGAGTTTTATAAGCATCAGAGAATATTATCAGAGAATGTTATCAGAGTAAAGCAAACAGAGTATATCATCAGAGAATGTCATCAGATTTTATCAATCAGAGTTTATCAAGGCAGATGTGTGAGTAATACATATGGTAAATTTGACAATTTAAATTGTAAAGATCTAACCAATATGTTTACTCAGTTCCTGATATCATTCCTAGCTCATTCACCAGCCTAGTAAAAGTTGCTTCACTTAATGGTTTGGTGAAAATGTCTGCTAGCTGCTGTTCAGTAGGAACAAAGTGAAGTTCAATGGTTCCTTCCTCCACATGCTCCCTTATAAAATGATATCTTATACTGATGTGCTTTGTCAGAGAATGTTGAACTGGATTTCCTGTCATAGCAATAGCACTTTGGTTATCACAATAAATAGGAATTTTAGAGAAGGATAACCCATAGTCCAATAGCTGATTCTTCATCCAAAGAATTTGAGCACAACAGCTGCCTGCAGCAATATACTCTGATTCTGCTGTTGATGTTGAGATGGACTTCTGCTTCTTACTGTACCAAGAAACTAGTCTTCCACCCAGAAATTGACAACTCCCACTTGTGCTTTTCCTGTCAATTTTGCAACCTGCAAAATCTGCATCAGAGTATCCAATTAGACTAAAATCTGATTCTCTAGGATACCATAATCCCAATGATGTTGTTCCCTTGAGATATCTGAATATCCTTTTTACTGCAGTCAGATGAGGCTCCCTTGGATCTGCCTGAAATCTTGCACATAGACATGTGGCATACATAATGTCTGGTCTACTTGCAGTCAAATAAAGCAATGATCCAATCATTCCTCTATAGTTTGTGATATCCACTGATGCACCAGTATCTTTGTCCAGTTTGGTTGCTGTTGCCATAGGAGTAGTTGCAGCTGAACTGTCTTGCATACCAAATTTCTTTAAAAGATTTCTGGTATACTTGGCTTGATTTATAAAAATCCCATCTTCAGTCTGTTCAACTTGTAAGCCCAGAAAATAACTGAGTTCCCCCATCATGCTCATTTGGTACCTAGACTGCATGAGCTTGGCAAATCTTTGACAGAGTTTAGCATTAGTGGAGCCAAAAATAATGTCATCAACATAGATTTGAACTAATAGCAGATCATTACCATGATTCAAATAAAACAGAGTTTTATCTATGGTACCTCTAGTAAATCCACTTTCAAGAAGAAATTGAGCTAGAGTTTCATACCATGCCCTTGGAGCCTGCTTTAGTCCATAAAGTGCTTTGTCCAACCTGTAGACATAGTCTGGATGTTTTGGATCCACAAAGCCTGGAGGTTGTTCAACATATACCTCTTCATCCAGTTTCCCATTTAGAAAAGCACTTTTGACATCCATCTGAAATACCTTGAATTTCTTGTGTGCAGCATAGGCCAGAAAGATTCTAATTGCCTCCAATCTTGCAACTGGAGCAAATGTCTCATCATAATCAATACCTTCCTGTTGTGAATACCCTTTTGCCACAAGCCTTGCTTTATTCCTTGTAATGACACCCTCACTGTCAGTTTTGTTTCTGAACACCCATTTTGCACCAACTATTGATCTGTCTTTAGGTCTTGGTACTAGGGTCCAGACTTTATTTCTCTCAAATTCATTTAACTCTTCTTGCATTGCTTGAATCCAATCAGGATCTTGAAGAGCTTCCTCCACCTTTTTGGGTTCTGATTGTGACAGAAAGCAATGATGTAAACACTCATTGGCTGTAGCTGTCCTTGTTTGTACACCTGCTTCTGGATTTCCAATTATTAAATCAGGTGTGTGAGATTTTGTCCACTTCCTAGCATGTGGAAGTTGACCATTTTCATCATTGGATCCTCCCCCTTGATCCATGCTCTCCTGATTCTGCTGATTATTCTCTGTAGCTCCCCCTACAATTGTGCTATCAGAGTTTGAATCAGTATTCTCTGATGAGGTTGAGTTAGCATTCTCTGATGAGTCTTGAGTAGAGTCTGAAGCATTCTGATGCTCCCCCTCAGCAAGTGCTTCATTATCATGAACTTGTGAATTTTCACCAGAGTTTGCTGTGTTTTGTTCACAGTCAGAGTTTGACTGTTCATCAGAGTTTGTTGAATCAGAGAATATTTCTTCATTTTCAAAATGCAGTTCTTCATGATCATCCATATCTGCTAAGCCCATAATTCTTTTGTCATCAAATGACACATGTATGGATTCCATGATGACCTTGGTTCTCAGATTATAGACTCTGAAGGCTTTTGTTATCAGAGGATAACCTACAAAAATACCTTCATCAGCTTTTAAATCAAACTTGGTAAGCTGTTCTGGATGAGTCTTCAATACAAAGCATTTGCACCCAAATATGTGAAAGTACTTCAGATTTGGCTTCTTTTTCTTCACCATCTCATATGGAGTTTTGCCATGCTTATTAATCAAGGTTGCATTTTGAGTGAAACAAGCTGTTTGAACAGCTTCTGCCCAGAAATAAGTAGGCAATTTAGCCTCATCAAGCATAGTTCTGGCAGCTTCTATAAGAGTCCTGTTCTTTCTCTCAACTACACCATTTTGCTGTGGTGTTCCAGGTGCAGAGAATTGTTGCACTACACCTCTTTCTTTGCAGAACTCCTCCATTGTTGAATTTCTGAACTCAGTTCCATTATCACTTCTAATGATTTTCACTTTGTCATCAGATCCATGATCCAGTTGTGTCACATGATCCATCAGATGCAAGGCTGTTTCATCTTTAGAGTGAAGAAAATATACCCAGGTGTATCTGGTATACTCATCAACAATGACAAGAGCATATTTCTTCCTTGCAATGGATGGTACATTGACTGGTCCAAATAGATCAACATGTAGAAGATGATATGGTTTGTTTATTGAGAATTCAGTCTTACTCTTGAAAGATGTCTTTCTCTGCTTGGCTTTTTGACATGAATCACACAATCCATCAGATGTCAGTAGTGATTCAGGGAGTCCTCTCACAAGCTTTTTCTTTATAAGCTCATTTATTGAATTGAAATTTAGATGTGAGAGCTTCTTGTGCCACTTCCAACTTTCTTCTGCAGAGATTCTTGTAGATAAGCAAATTGCTTTTCCCTCAGAGTTTGTAGGCAGGTGGATTTCATAAATATTTCCATGTCTGTGTGCAATCACTGCCACCTTGCCTGTAGACTTACTTACTATCTCACTGTGTTCTTCATAGAAATCAACATGATACCCTTTGTCACAGATCTGACTGACAGAGAGTAAATTGTGCTTTAGCCCTTGAACAAGAGCTACATTTGATATGATGACATTTCCAAGATTGATATTGCCATATCCCAGAGTCCTTCCTATGTTGCCATCTCCATAAGAAACACTTGGGCCAGCTTTCTCCACAAACTCTGATAGCAGGGCTTTATTTCCAGTCATGTGTCCTGAACATCCACTATCCAAGACTAGGATATTCTTCCTGTTGCCCTGCAATCACAAAGACCACTAATTGTTAGTTTTAAGGACCCAGACTTGCTTGGATCCTTTGGCCTTATTAAGTTTGTTAGCTTTTGCAGCGGATTCTTTATTATTATCAGAGTTTGAGCTAACAGACTTTGTAGCAGAGTTTGTACTGGAAACAGAGTTTGTACTTGCAGAGTTTTTATTAACCTTTAAAGAAGGTTTCAATTGATAATAATCATAATACAAACTATGATATTCTTTGCAAGTATAAATAGAATGCCATAAACTACCACAATGAAAACATGGATCTTGTGGTTTATATCTAATACTACTTTTTCTAACTCCAGACTTTGTAGGTAAAGAGTTAATGTCCTTGTTCTTCCTGCAAAAATTAGCAAGATGATTAGTATTACCACAGTTATGGCATGTCTTCCTAGGTGCATTTGGAACAGGCATGTAGTTGTTACTCTTGTCTATGCCAATTTTACCATTTCTATTTTTCTTAGGCTCTCTGTTTTTGTCATCAGACTTTACCTCTTTAAGCTTGTGTTTAAGCTGTTTCTGAGTCATCAGTCCTATGTTAACCTGTTTGGGCTTTTCAGATTTTAAATTGTTGTTAATCTCTGATTTTGGTCTACTCTGTTTAGACTTAGAGGATTCAGCAACAAATTTAACAGGTTTAACCTTAGGTTTTTGAGTTTTGACAAACTCTGTTTTTGATGACTCAGCTTCTGAGTTATCAGTGTAACCTAGTCCCTTTTTCCAATTTCCACTACCTAAGATATCCTGAGTAGTTTTGCCTGAACTAGTCCATGTCTTAATAATCTCCCTCTCCTTAGCAAGTTCTGATTGAAGAGATGCATACCTCTTTAATAATTCATCTTTGACAATGACAGCATCATCTCTTTCTTTCTGAACTTCTAGCATTTGAACTAATTCTTTTTCTAAAAAATCATTCCTTTTCTTTACACTCAGAGTTTCAGATTTTAATCTTTCATTTTCTAAAGTCTGATCTCTAAAGCTAGTGTGCAAAGTTTTAAGAAATAATCTTAACTCAGTTATATCTTCAGTATCAAAGGCAAGTGTAGAATGAGGTACCTTTGCAGTAGATTCAGAGTTGTTGTCAGTGTTTGCCATTAGAGCATAGTTGACTTCTTCTTCTGAATCAGATGTATCTGTCCAGTTTCCTTTCTTGGTGATAAAGGCTTTTTCTTTTTCCTTTTTGGCCTTCTTGCATTCAGATGCAAAGTGACCCTTTTCACCACAGTTGAAACAGGTGTACTTGTCAGCTTTTCCAGCTTTCCCTTCCTTGCCCTCATTCTTCCTGAAGTTCTTCTTGTCATAAACTCTGTCAGAGTTTTTGTCTTTTCTTGAAAAACTTTTGCCTTTGTTGAACTTTTTGTAAGCCAACTTCTTGAAGCTTTTCACCATCAATGCTGCTAACTGCATCATCTCACCATCACTGTCATCAGAGTCTGAGACATCAGAGTTTGAGTCATCAGATTTTGATGACTCAGTGTCAGACTTTGTGACATGAGCTTTTCCTTTGCTCTTAGCAGCTTCCTCCTGAACTTTCAGAGCAACAGACTTTGATTTGCCTCCATGGCGTTTGCTTCTCTGCTCCATCTCAAGTTCATGAGTCTTCAGTCTTCCAAAAACATCATCAAGAGACATTTCTCCAAGTTCAAGATTGTCTCTTATTGTGGTGACTTTCAAATCCCACTTTTCAGGAAGAGCTAGAAGGAATTTGAGGTTTGAGTCTTCAAGATCATATTCCTTGTCCACCAGAGATAAGTCATTCAGCAGTTTGACAAATCTATCATACAGATCTGTCAAGGACTCACCAGATTTTGAGTCAAAGTGCTCATACTCCTGTGTAAGGATGGTTTTCCTGTTCTTCTTGATGGCCTTAGTTCCTTGACATCTGGTTTCCAGAGCATCCCAGATTTGTTTTGCAGTTTTGCACCCAATCACCCTATTAGACATTGCATTATCAAGGGCACTGTGTAGAAGGTGTTTCACCTTAGAATCTTTACCAATTGACAAGATGTCCTCAGGGGTATAATCTTTCTTTTCTTTTGGGACCATTTTCTGGGGTTCATCTGCAAGCCCAACAGAGAGCTTGGTAGGCATATGTGGTCCATCATAGATCCTGTCAAGGTATTCTGGATCAACAGAGTCTAAGAATATGATCATTCTCTCTTTCCAGACTGGATATTCAGATGCCTTAAGGATTGGAACTCTAAAGGACGAAGCTTGTGATTTTTCAGACATGATTGTGTTTAAGATCTCACTGTAGTAATCTTAACAAACCTGGCTCTGATACCACTTGTTAGGTCCTATAAATTCACTATATAACCTGATATAGTGATCACAATCTGTAACACAGTAAGACAATATAAGAGATTGAAAGCAGTAAACTGTTATATTCACAAAGCTTGAATGGTTACAAAAACTCTCTCAGTGATTTATATTTTATCACTAAGAGCTGCTAGGGTTCTAAACAATATACTCGATTACTCAACTCATATAGAGTAACCCTAATCTGTGTTTATATAGACACAGTTACAAAATCAATCTCTGATTTGATATCCTATAAATCAGCTAATAAATCTATCAATCAAAGATTGCTCCAGTCTTCTGTTTAGTTTCCATAGTCAGCAAATCACTCCTCAGCTTCTATCCTTCCTTGAAGTATATCCGCTTCTGAGCTCTTTCCACGTGTAAACTCTGTCGAGTCTTGACTATGTAAACTCTGATCAGACTTTATTAAACTCTGTCAGACTTTGCTAAACTCTGTCAGACTTTATCAAACTCTGATCAGCTTCTAGTTTAAACTCTGATGATTCCTGTTCTAAAACAAACTTTAAGAACATTAGTAATCATCAATTATATCTAACATGCGGCTTCCGGTAAAGCACTTGATTGGAGGTAATTTAGTGTTCAAAACATGATTCTCCCTAATTTCAAGCCCTAATTTCATTAGATCTCATCTCCGTCCTTCAATCACAGTTAAAGGAGATGATGAAACTCTTATTAGACACCTTTTTGACGACGAAGAAGATCATGAGCAATTATATAACTACGGCCCATTTGGACTCATCAAGCTTGGTTCTGAGGAAATTCTGGCGGATCTAAAATATCCTTATTCTCTCTCGAGGCGATCGAGTGTTTTGTCCAGCCTGATGCTGTTTTAGTAGCTTCTGATTGTGGCAATAGTGTTTGTGTCAGAACCCCTCATGAACATGATCTTTGGAACCCTGCAACTAACTAAACAATCTAAAACTCATTCCATCTCATACTAATCATGATGGTTTGATCAGAAGATGTTCTTTTGGCTTTGGCTTTGAACAAATAGGCTTAGATTGTGTGATTGTTCGTGGTGGCTATCATGAGACGACGACACCTTTTAGCATAATTGTCTATTCAGCTTCCTTCTATTCTGCAAACAGGAATTCTAGGCCAGAGATTAAGGTGGAACCCACAGATGTTCCATTCTGGGAGAAGTTCGGTGGTATGCCTCCACCTTTTAATCTTATGCATCGGCTATAAAGGTATGATGGCTTTCAACCTCCAGAAGGAGGTGTTTATATAGTATTGTGGAGTTGAGCTCCCTGCAGTTATTGGTGATCGCAATGTTACCATCACCAACTTCCTCTATTTTCAAGTTGCAATCCTGGACTTCAATGACTCTTTTGCTGCGACTAATTTTTAAGTACGAAAATTTTAATTCAAATATTAATCTCATATTTAAAATTATAATATTTTTTGTTTTTCATCAATAAAATTATAAAATAAAATTCCTGCCTAATTACAGTATAATAACTTATGATAAATTCTAATATATTTATATACATATTGGGGAAATTAACCAAATTATTTACATTTTTATTTTTTTAGAAATACCGTTAATCTAACTTGTCTTCAAAAAGTTAAATTTTCTTAAATTTTATTTCAAAAATATGATTTACAACCTCTAAAATTTAACATACAATTTTATTTCAAATTTTGAAATAAAATTTATTTTTGTTTACAACCCAAAACAATGTTGAAATCAACTTTAAGAAAAAACGAAACAAAATTTGCATATTAGATTTGAGAACATGTTAACCATATATTTGGAAAATAGACTTAAATAAATGTCTTTTTTGAAATTAATTTATATAAATTCATGTTTTTGAAAAATCTTTTATATCTTATTAATAGTTATTAAAATCTTAATTTTTTATTTATTTTATATCATTAAAAGTGCTCCTTACATAAAAAATAAGATATTAAAATTTGAGTGAGAGTTATATCATTAAAATAACAAATTATATATTACGAATTAATTACATTATAATATTCATGTATATTATTCATATTTATATTTATCTAATAATTTATTCATTTTTTTTTGTCTTTTCATCTTGCTAAATTTTTTAAAGTACATTATATTGGATACAAATGATAATTTCATAGATAAATATATTAGAATTAATATAGTTTTCTTTAATCATGTATAAATTATAATAAATATGAAATTTTTGTTTTATAATTCGAATAATTTTTTATTTAAATAATAAATCACAAATTATTACTCAATTTTAGGAGTCCATCAGACAATAAAATGATATAAAACTACTTGCAAATAAACATAACTTGCTTTCCTTATGTTCTGTCAGAAAAGCTGCAGGTTGAAACCCCAAATCCGAAAAGCTGCTTGAAACCCTACATCGGAAATGAAAACCCAAAAATTCAGTCTCGACGGACTGTTGGATGATCTGCTGATGGAGGTGCTTGTGCGGCTTCCTGTGAAGCATTTGATTGGATGCAAATTAGTGTCCAAAACGTGGCTCTCCGTAATTTCAAGCCCTACTTTCATAAAAGCTCATCTCCATCGATCAATCACAGCCAAAGGAGATGATGAAACTCTAATTACACACCTTTTTGTTCCAAAAGAAGACGAAGAAGATGATGGCGTCGATTACTACGGCCCATTTGGACTCGTCGAGCTTGGTGCTGAGGAAGTTGTGGCCGATCTTAAGTATCCTTATTCTCAAGGTGATGAGTTTTCTTTCCAGCCTCAAGAAGCTGTTTTGGTTGCTTCTGATTGTGGCATCGCTTGTGTTTCGATTTTTGTCAGAACCCCTCATGATGAAGGTTATCAATTTGTATTCGAAAATAAGGTATATCTTTGGAACCCTGCCACCAAACAATCTAAACTCATTCCGTTACATGAACATGATGGTTTTAGAAGGTGTGCTTTTGGCTTTGGCGTTGATACTATGGACTTGGATTGTAAAATTGTAAGTGTTGCCTCTCATTGCACCCCTTTTAGCACAATTGTCAAGTCTTCCGTCTATTCTGCAAAAAGCAATTCTTGGCGAGAGATTGAGGTCACTGATGTTCCAAAAAAGGAGAAGTTCGATCTATGCCTCCACGGTTTTATTCTCTGCATAGGCTATAAAGGTTTGATGGCTTTCAACCTTGAGGCGGAGGCGTTTGTTTGTGGAGTCGAGCTCCCTGTCATTGGTGATGGTAAATCTACCATCACCGACGACCTTAACGATATTCAAGGTGTTATCATCGACTTCAATGACTCTATTGCTGTGGCTATTTCTAACTACGACCAACCGAGTAATACATACTTTAACTTGTGGACATTAGTTGATGAAGCATGTCTTCGTGCTGATGAAATTGAGGCATCATGGACTAAGATGCTTAGTATTGATGTCGGTCTCCCAATAAGTTCTGTACTCGGCTACTATAACCGTCGTGATTTTATGCTAGAAGATGAACGGGGTGAATGGTTTTTGTACAAATCTGACGAGGAGAATCACAGAATTGCCCCAATTTATATGGATCCACATCAAGTTTTCAAATATGCTGAGAGCCTAATTCCAATTCCGGGATCCAAACAAGTCAGGTGGACTAATCGTGAAGAAGATAATTAGGAAAGAATGATTGATTAATTTCGTTACTGTACTTGTGTTATGTTCCATTTTATGATGTTTTCATGTTTTTTTCTAATAGATTATGTCGGATAATTTAATGATTTTGGTATGTTACATTTTTAGATGTTATCATGTATTTCTCTAGTTGGATATTCTGATGACTTTTGCCGTTAGTCGATATAGTTTTATTTTCGATATAATTTTGCACAAAAAGGTTTTAGTGATTTTTAAGTAAGCCAAACAGGCTCAAGTGTCCTGATATATTAATCAAACAACTGATTAACCAAGATCAGCTAGCCTACTTGTATGATCCGGTAAATTTATTAATCGACCAACTGGCTTTTCAAAATTAGCCTATTATTGTCGTCTCTGCTAACAATTATTACATGTTTACCTATTAATAACATCGTCTCATCATCCAATGTGGAATATGAGAAAATAAAAGAGCAGCAGCTTGGTCAAATAAACAACTGGGGGTTTATAGATTTAACAGATAGGCAGTAATATCAACGCAAGAAAATAAAGAGGGTCAATTGTGGTGTAATGAAAATATAAACAAGCATCCTAATATAAGCTGTTGGTATAAAATCAGAAGGTGGCGAAACAGGTGACTATAGCAGCTCAAGGAATCAAAGGTTATAAGTAATGGTAGCTGTGCATGGGAGAAATAAAAGGTGGCTGTGCATGAGAAAAGAAGAAAATATAATAGTTTCTCATATTTATGGTCAAAAATATCAGGCTGCAGCAGGTTGTAATAATGTCCTTAAAATAGGGTAGGCTATTAATTAATATGTATAAGGTTAAAAAATGTGAGGTATATATGTAGTGACGTAAGAATGTTTGTAAGAATGTAAAATGTGAGGTATATATGTAGTGAATAAGATAGCAGATAGAGAAGGAGCTGAAGCTCTAGTTTGAAAGAAATTGCTGTAGCCTTGTGTTGTACTAGAAAGTAAAGAAGCTGTAGCTTTGCGTTAATAAAAACCAGTTGCTGTTATAATAGTAAGTTTTTTGAAATTGTGCTGGTATGATTAGTATATGCCTTATATATATAGTTATAGTTACTATTATTCTCTGTTTTAAATTACTAAAAATAAGATCAAATATCAAGAATACACATTTCTGGAACAAGGGGGAAAAAAATTCCCTATAAAACATTTCTTTTCTTGGTCATGCTCACCTTCTCACCTGCTTCTGATTACTATAAATAAGTGAAAATTTGTCTTTCTTGAAGATGCATGGGGCACACTCAGTTTCTACAAGCATGTCCAATCAATATATACTTCTTAATTTATATGTAAACTTACATTTAAATATCATTGTCTGATCTCTGATATATATCAACTAGCTGAATTTGGATAAACACACTTCATTAAGTTTGTTAGGTTGACTGATATCACTGCTGATGGATTAAGCCAGTTCATGCTTTTTCTTGTAAGTTTTTCGAGCACATATATGAATATAACACTACAAAAAAATTTATTACTGTAATTCTCACACTCAAATTATACATAAATTATCTGGTTACCTTCAAACTAGTGTAAATTAACTTATATGACAAGCCAGGGTTGTTTAAGCTGGTGCAAAGTTACCTCTAGGTCATATATATGTGATTTAAACTTGACCCTGCAGGATTACTCAAAATTAAAGTCCATATATAAAAATTAGAGTGATTGACACTGTGCACCCCTTATGTTTAGGCGCTTTTTCGATTTGGTCTCAAACAATTTTTTTTGGCAGTATGCACCCTAAAGTTTGAAAAGCGCTTCGCTTTGCACCCCTTTGACCACTTTCCGTTAATTGACCGTTAAAGTTAACAGATTTCAGGTTTTCACTTTGCACCCCACAATTTTAATATTTTTTCATGAGTATTATGAAATATTTTTTTTAAAAAAATATATATTTTCCCACGTTAAAACATTTTCCCCACTAATTGTCTTCACCGATGGTTCTTCAAATTATGCACACTGTTTTGCCAAGGATGCCAACGGAGACACTGAAATAGAGAGAAGCAATCATGGAATGGCACCTAATGAATTGACAAATTTCAAAGCAACAGAGGGTAGATGATGAAAACAGGACCTTAAATTATGTATTAATTAATTAGAGCATCAACAAGTGCGAGTATTAATTCATATATAATACGATAAGGTTAAGAGGCATTAGACTGAGTGTAGCACGAGTCAACTAAATGATATAATATCACTAACAAAATTAAGAACCGAAACCAATAACTCGAGTCTACTGCAGAGATTGAAATTTATCAAAAACATCAACCAAACCCCCTAATACTGCATTGTCCCAGAGCTACCTTGCTCGCTCACAGTAAACTTGGTTGTGCTTGCTTTTGCTAATCCTAATAATTGTTTTGTATTATAACTATAAGTATTACTCACACACATATATAGTGTATAGACGTGATTAATTTGCAATGAGATAGGTCTCAAAAATAATTTTTCTGAAAAAAAAAATATTTCAAAATATTTATGAAAAAATTTAAAGTTGTGGGGTGCAAAGTGAAAACCTGAAATCTGTTAACTTTAACGGTCAATTAACGGAGAGTGGTCAAAGGGGTGCAAAGCGAAACGTTTTTCAAATTTTAGGGTGCATACTGCCAAAAAAAATTGTTTAAGACCAAATCGAAAAAGCGCCTAAACATAACGGGTGCAAAGTGTCAATCACTCTAAAAATTACTGTAAATACTTTAAGGGAGTGATGATTATAATTAAGTTATCTATGTATATGACCAAATTTAATTACTCTCTTGAATTTGAATTTGATGAAGACTTAAAATACAACTAATTTGGTGGTATTATGGAATCAACTGTTTTATAAGCCTAGTTGCTTGACCTTATAATTTCTAACCGAATTTCAATTGATATAGAACTTGCATTTGACAGTTAAATTCAACTCAACAGAGTTGTTTCAGAAAAGAAAATTGACACTACAGTAATTTGTTGTTTCACACACATAGAACTGAAATAATATAAAGTTATAGTAAATTTACTCACTTTCCTTCATTATTTATTGTGTTTATTGTATTTAAAAATAAGAGTTAATTATCAACTGGATCACTTATTTCAGCCCAATGTCATTTTTGAATGGTGTGAAACAGCAACTTCAACAAAATGGCCCCGCCTTCGTCAAACATCTTTTTGAAAAAGATTGATACGAAACGAGCAGGAACTGGGTTCCCCTCCCCGCAAATGCCTGGTAGCGCGAATGCGCGCTTCTTTCCTTGCATGATCCATTGTTCTGACACTCCTCAAAATCCTCAAAAGCACTGAGCACTTAGCTGCCAATAGGAAATCAATGCTCAATATAACGTCGAAATCATCTAGAGGCATTGCTAACAGTTTGCACTTTCCTTCCCACGGTCCAATCTTTAAACTCACACAAGCCACACCATAGCCCCAACTTGTTGAGCATCAGAATTCACAGCTTAAATTTGGCTTGTACTAGGCAGTGTGCGTTTCATATATATGGAAAGGTTACCTCACTCATTTCCTTACCATAGATGCTTGAACAAGTCTACTTTTTTCGTTTCATGTAGGTGGAAAAGCTACCTTGCTATCATCCGCATCACTGTGAAATTTTTAATCTCATATAAACCACTCAACAGAGTAACGGTTGCATTTCGTTAAATCAAATTGAAAAAGCTAACGGTAACTCAAATGAGCATCCTCCTAAGGAGTGGGAAGGATGAAGCAATTCAAATAAGCATATCGAATTATGTGAAGAGATATATCTAATTATTATTATTTTTTTTAAAAATTGTTTACGAAATTTGAGCTCGGATTAAAAAAAAGGGTACCAGAATTTTTATGTACCTTACTAAAATTAAACTATATTGATTCAATCACATATTGATCAGAATTATAAATCAGGCTTAATAATCAGACATAGTTTTCGCATTACAATTTCTTTAGCAAGAAAAGAAGAGATAATCGTGAATTGACAATGATTCAAGCGCAAATACACAGCTGAGTTACAGTCATAGTTGTTAAGACGTCGCCTAGGCGTCGCCTAGGCGTCGCCTAGGCGGCAAGGCGGTAAAAAATGTGAAGGCGTCCGACCCGTCTTGATTTTTAGTGGGTAGGCGACGCCCAGGGCCGCCTAGGCGGATAAGACGACGCCTTTCTCGCCTTTTCTCGTCTAATTCGTCTTAGTTTCTGACCCGGTCCAGCCCAAATAATTTTTGGCCCGGTCCAGCCCAATTATCCAGGCCCAGCCCAACACGTGTATCTTATAACTTATATGTTATAACAGCAGCCGTCATAACCCTAATTTTCAACGAACTAGAGAGAGAAACACGAGACTACTGGATAGAAATTAATCAATCAGGTATTCTTTCTTCTTTAATTCTTCTTTGATTCTTCTTCTTTTCTCTTACACACACACACTATTCTTTTTTTCCTTGTTCTCTTACATATATATAGATATATATATGTATATACCTGTGTATATATATGTATTATATTTATGAGATATGTATGTAGAAACATATATGTGTGTACATAAGTATACATTTATAACACATAATTATATACATATCATACACTTGTATATATAACACATAAAGCATGTCTATTTTTGATAGTGTTTGTAATGGCTGAATCCGGAAAGAGTAATGAAGTAATTGATCCCAAAACTGATCCTAAACATAAGGCTAAGTCAATTGATCCCGGATGGAAGTATGGATATTGGCCTGATCCAGAAGTGAAAGGCTGTATTGAATGTATTCTTTGTGGAAAACAAGTAAAACAGGGGATCAATAGACTCAAGCAACACTTGACTGGTGCAGGTTCTTCTCGTGCGCACACTTCACGTACTTTTCACTTGCACGATTTTGAAAGTGAAGAAGAAGTCCAGGACAATGACATATTGTCAAATGAAAATGATGACGAAGATATTGATGATGATTACGGGGAAATACCGAGTGCAACTCAAAGTCGACCCGGAAATGAAGAACAACCTTTTCTTGATGATTTTATCATCTAGTTTATCATAGTTTTCTTGTAGAAATTACTAGATTTGTATGTTTTAGACCTGTTCCTCTTAACTTTATATAATATTTACTTTTGGTATTTAATTATAGTTAATCTATGCTATTTTATTATAACATATAAATATATGTATATAAAAAATATAATCAATATATTATTAAACGTATAATCCGTCTAATTACCGCCTAGGCGCTCGCCTAACCGCCTAGGCAGTTAGGCGGTGGACTATCGTCTAGCCTCGCCTTTACGCCTTAACAAGTATGGTTACAGTAACCTCTATACATACATGATACACCACACCGATACAACTCGTTTTCAGACATGAAATAAAGAGAATATTCCCGAGAAACACAGGACCAAACGGTCCAAACCTTGATGAAACTCCCCACACAAACATTGTTGTCTCAAATTCTCCACCTGACACAACACAAACACCTGAAACAAGGCCAAACACTTCATGCCCACATCATCAAAACAGGCCAACTATCATCAACTTACATAGCCAACACTCTCATCAACTTGTATGCCAAGTGCCAACACTTGCCCCAATCCAACCTCATTTT
Organism: Daucus carota subsp. sativus; assembly: GCF_001625215.2. Classification (NCBI taxonomy): domain Eukaryota; kingdom Viridiplantae; phylum Streptophyta; class Magnoliopsida; order Apiales; family Apiaceae; genus Daucus; species Daucus carota. The sequence continues at coordinate 42,183,927 of NC_030385.2, read as the reverse complement.
TCAAGAAATTCAAGAAAAAGACATTGTCTCTTACAACACTCTCATCAATGCTCATTCTCAACTGGGTTGTGTTCAAAATTCAATCTTTGTTATTAATTTGTTCAAACTCTTGCTTTCACAAGTTGGGTTGGTCCCTGATGGTCATACTTTTCCGGGGGTTTGTAATGCTGCTTGTAATTTGTTGGATTTGTTTGTTGGGCAGCAAGTTCATTCGGTTGCAATGAAGATTGGATACTGTTATGATGTTTTTGTGGGGAGTTCTTTGGTTAATATGTATTGTAAATTGGGTGTTGTTTGTGATGCTCGTGTGGTTTTTGATAGAATGATTGAGAGGAATTCGGTTACCTGGGCTTCGATGATCTCGGGGTATGCTATGGAGAGGTTTGTGTTTGGTGCTTTGGGGGTTTTTAAGATGATGATGTGGGAAGATGTTGGAGGTGTTAATGAGTTTGTTTTTACTAGTGTGCTTAGTGCTTTGACGTCGAGTGATGATGTTTTTATTGGTAAACAGCTTCATTGTCTTGTTGTTAAGCTTGGGTATTCTTTGGTTTCGTCTGTTGGCAATGCTTTGGTTACAATGTATGTCAAGTGTGGTATCTTGAAAGATGCCATTATGTCATTTGAGTTGGTGAGGGACAAGAATTCTATTACATGGACAGCAATTATCACTGGGCTGGTGCAATCAGGGGATTCTGAACAGGCTTTGAGTTTGTTCTCTAAGATGCAATTTTTCAAGGTGGAGTTTAATGAATCGACCCTCGTTGCTGTCCTAAATGTTTGTAGTGATAGTGGTGGATTGGAGTTGGGAAAGCAAGTTCATGGTTTTCTTGTGAAGTCGGGATATGAATCAAAAATTCATTTAATGACAACTTTGGTTGGTATGTATGCTAAATGTTGCTGTGTAGGAGATGCTAGGAAGGTGTTTGATTATCTGCAGGAACCTGATATTGTATTGTGGACTTCCATGATTGGAGGGTACATTGAAGCTGAGGAGAATGAATATGCTATCGACTTGTACTGTAAAATGCAGATAGAAAGCGTTATGCCAAATGAGTTAACTATGGCCCGTGTTCTAAAAGCTTGCTCTAACCTTGTTTGTTTGGATCAGGGAAAGCAGATCCATGCTCATACCATTAAATTTGGATTTGGTCTGGAAGTTCCAATTGGAAGTGCCCTGTTGATGATGTATGCAAAGTGTGGAAGCCTGAACGATGGTAATCTTGTCTTTAGAAGAATGCCTAATAAGGATGTGGTGTCATGGAATTCAATGATTTCAGGTCTTTCTCAAAATGGACATGGTCATGAAGCACTTAATCTTTTCCAAGAGATGCTAGTAGAGAACACAACCCCGGACAGTGTCACTTTTGTTCACATTCTCAATGCTTGTAGTCACAAGGGCTTGGTAGATGGAGGTTGGTTCTATTTTAAAATGATGTCTGATGAATATGGTATTACCCCAAGAGTGGAGCATTTTTCATGCATGGTCGATATATTGACCCGTGCAGGAAAGCTCTACGAAGCAAAAGAGTTAATTGAGACAATAACCTTTGATCATGGTGTACACTTGTGGCGAATTTTGTTAAGTGCTTGTCGAAACTACCGTGACTATGAACTGGGGGTTTATGCAGGAGAGAAACTGATGGAACTAGGTTCAGGAGAATCATCTACATATGTTTTGTTGTCAGGTATTTACGAAGTATTAGGAAGGCGAGAAGATGTGGAGCGTGTACGAAAGATGATGAAACTTCGAGGAGTGAGCAAACTTCCTGGGTGTAGTTGGATTGAGCTGAAAAATCATATACATGTCTTTGTCGTTGGAGATCAACTACATTCAAAAATTGACCACATACGGGTTGAATTACAAGCATTGACTAAACAAATGAAGGATGAAGGTTACGGGGCACATTTAGATGTAACCTTAATGGGTTTCGAGGGCTAAGAATTGAGATGAAGATAATTTGACAGCCATATTTCATGTGTCTATTAACTTCAATTGGTCAATTTATCTACGTTAGAGTGCATCTATCCTATACTCTGCCAGCAGAACAGAATTTTTTTTCTGTCCATACCTGCCCAGCCATAGTCTGCAAATCAATTGCAATATTGTGTTGGAAATCGTTGGTACCACTCTGGAAGAGAAGTGTAAATGATTGGAGCTGCACCTTATCCTTGGTACTTGAATAGATAGTTCCTGTTACCTCTATGATTGGAGTTGCTTACGTGAAGTCATACTTCAGGGAAAATATAAAGGCCATGAGGAACGACTGGTATCTGTTGACTTATGCTCTTAGGTCTGAAGTCGGTGTACATAATATGCTATTGAGATTATAGAAGTAAGCGTAAAGTAGAGAATTTTCAAAGTGAGATGAACTTAGAGAAAACCCTTATTGAAGCTGTGCAACAATAAGAGGTATGAAGTAACTTCCGTACTTGAGCTATGTTTAATTTACTACAAAATTTTGAGGTAGAGCTGTTAAGTTGTCATTTAATAATGAGATCCTCATTTCAATTTTTAATTATCTGCATGTGTTTATATATTTTATACAACTACGAGTCTTTAATTGCTTCCTGGATAGAAATCGATATAGAAATGGTATTTTTAACCAGCAAAAGAATTGGTGATTTCTGTTTGCATTTAATAGCTGGCTATGAATTTCTATTGAAATAGTAAGAGCACACACCTTCTATTGGAGCTCATTATAGTCAATCCTACTTGATCAAAATCATATATAACAAGCATTGCACAGTCTCACAGAAAAGAAAAAACAATAGAACAATGCTGCATATCTGATACTTAAGTAGTGAAGTGATTCTCTCTTAGCAAGTAACTGCCTAGTATGCTTGTATAATGTGGATTGGCTCCATATATTTTTTTTATGTGTGTGATAGATGCATGCATGATAATTAAATTCCCTTTTTCTGTTCTTTCTATTCTTGGTATATAAATTACAAAATGTTGGCCATATTGCTGAACTACAGATATTAACTTCACATTAATCTCTACTTCATTACTGAAATACAGATATTAACTTGACATTGATCTCTACTTCTACTTCTCCTTTTCTTTATTTGTTTTAATGTACATTTTGCTATACTTCTTAATTTGGAATTTGGACACTCGCTATTGTACATTCTAATCTATGGCAATTCTTTTGGTTATTTTGTAGTTCTCAGTATCAAGCATTAACTAAGTTGGTTCAGGATGGATTACTTGCTAATTTCAGGTTGGGCTGAAAGCAACAACAATTTAAATATAGTTGCAAGCTCATGGAAAACAAATATCTAACAAAATTGGAATAAAAATGGTTCTAAAAACAAATACATAGTTTTTTTTTTTTTTGATTCTGTGTATAACGAAACCCTATTTGAATGCATTACTTTCTTTCAGCTCACTTGAATTTTATGAGTCTGCTAGTTTTGGCTGGAGTTTTCTGTTTCTACAGTGTCATTTCTGATTTTCCTTTCTTTTTCTAATTGTCCATTTCCTAATTCTACTACCCTCTTGTTTAACCAGGCAATGACGTCTGAAAAGATGATGTCTAAATTCTCAGGTAATTCTCCGTAACTGAGTGAGTGCCACAGTCCAGGATACAACTTAATTGTTTTATCGCTGCTAGAAGCCGTTTCATATAGTAGCTTGCTTACTGCTGGATCAGTCACTTTGTCAGCCTCATCATGGACAACAAGAAAAGGTACCAAAACCTGAAATTTACAACAGGTAAACAAGTGAGCTAACTCGAATTCATAAAGGATTTTATCTAATATATCATGAAGTATCTATCTGAATTCTAGTACTATGCAAGCATGAACCTTGCATCTATAAATAACTGAAAGAAAAAATAGTGGAAAATTATTAATTTATGGGCTGTTATTTCACCTCTGGAAGAATTTTTTTAATACTACTGGTGGTTTGCATCAATTGGAAACCAGTTTGTAATCGAGGAACTCCTTTATGGCAATAAGGGTTGGACCGTATCTGCCGTGTACAGAAGCATGGATGAAATTCTTTTTCCTGATCCAGATATGTGCTTCATGTTCAGGAAGTTTTGAAAATGGAAGAAAAAGGTGGGACTTAACTTAAGGATAACTCTTTTATTGCTTCAACATGTCTAAAGGCGACATCAGTGTTGAGATTATTCTCCAAGTAGAAATTACTCGGGCAAGCTGTTCAAGAACACTTCTCACCATCTGATTTGGTTTTATGTCATCTGCAACCTAGATATTAGCCAACAGAATCAGGTCAGTATATGTACATATTGTACTAATCACTTAAATTATCAGAAATTGCATGCATCTACGATTGCAATATGTGCAAGATTTTTTTTTATATAAATAGGAATAAGAATCCAGTGTATATTACCTAACTTTCTTTTTGTTCGCCCCATCAGTCAAATAATTAGAAGTGTATATTACCTAACTTTCTTTTTGTTCGCCCCATCAGTCAAATAATTAGAAGGACCATTCTTCCTGCAGTAACCTAATCGGATAATTTCACTATGTCCCTTCTAGGCGTTCTATCTTGTCTGATATATCAAAGGGATGAAAGGGTTATATTCTGGAGAGTAAAATGACATGCCTTTTATGTAATACTTCCGAAGTAATCAAAGATGAAAAATGGAAAAACTAATGCATCAGAATAAGAAATTAACCTTTCAACTTATTTGCATTTTGCCTCCGCATATTTTACATTGAAGATTAATTTCTTGAGTGAAATTGTAAAACAATTTACAAACTTTTTTAATTGTGTGTTAGTGATTACTCCCTCTGTTTTTTAATATATGACGTTTGACTTTTTGGCACACATTTTTAAGTGCTTTGACCGGGTAGTTAAAAGTATTATTTTTGAATATTTTTTTTCTGAATAAAAATATGTAATCAAAATTTTAATTCACAAAAAAAACCAATTAAAAATAATATTTTTTACTACCCGTTCAAACCACCTAAAAATACGTGCCCAAGTCAAAAGTGTCATATAAAAAAGAACAGAGGGAGTATAAAAGAACAAATATGCAGGATTGAATTCATTTTCACCTCTTTTAATATGAAAGGGAGAATCATTTCTGGGTTTCTAAGGAAAAGCATACCACAATGCAGGAGAAATGCTCGGTACAATTGGTAACCAGATCATCAGTATTTGTAATCAGACTTTCCATGGGCTTCATAATCTATACCATTGTCTGCACATCCTGCCCTCACAAGTTGATGAGCAGCACCTGCGGATTCATGCCATGTCCCTGTTATATTAATCATATATTCTCAACGTGAATTGTGCATATTTACCTCTCATTGAGATGCTGCAATCCATAGCATAGCCATGTCAAAGAAAGACTATAGCTTTAGGATCACAATCAGGTAGCCATTTACAGCTGAATAGCTTCATTTCTCTAGAGTTTAATTATATATATTCCTGTGAAATATTTTCCGGAAAGCATAAAGTATAGATGTCTATGATTGACGCATGAGTTGCTAAATATTACTCCCTCCCTGCCAAAAAACTTTTTTTGTTTGATATGTTGGGACTGTTCATAACCTAAGACAAATGACTAATTTACGTCTAATCAATAAGACTAAATATAGTCATGAGTGATCTTGTTAGTTTCGTATTTACGAGTACTTTAATACGGCGAAATTTTTATATTTAATACTGATATAAAATTAAAAATATTAATGATAAAAAGTGTGTGTTGGCAAATATGTAACAAAGACAGGAAAAGTATTTAGGGACGGAGGGAGTACAAAATTACGTTCATCAGGTGATTTTTTTTTGGCAAATACACACCTCGACAAATTTGACATTTTCAGCTTCACTAGCCTGAAACACATACATAACTGCAAAACAGATTATTCTACATAGTAACATAGAGAACATCAATTCAGGGTCAAGTAAAATAGCAACCTGGGAAGTTTATGAAATGGAAGATTATTATTGTCAAATGATATGCGGAGAACATATTATTATTATAAGTTGATGACAATGAGAATGATAACTGTAAGATGATGATGATGGCACAAGGAGCAGATCGGGAAAAAAAAAAGGACCGTGTTTGCTAAACTGTGATTATAAGTTATGAAACCTGGGTTATTTTGTCTAGAATTTAAACAAGGTGATTAATTAAATATGAAAAAAAAAGTCAAATAACATAATTGATTATAATTTGTCCGACACTTTTAGAAAATTTAATATGAGACTTAAAAAATGGATAATGCACAACTATTTTTATTTATTTATCATATACCAAATTTTGATAAAATTTAAACCACAACATGCTATTATTATAGGAAACCGGTTATTATAAGATAACAGATAAAAAAAATAAAATCTTACACCATAAAGGAAAAAAATCAAGAGTTTATTAAAACATTTCAAACAAACTCCCCTCCATCCCAAACTATAATCCATTCTTGATTTTTTTGTTCAAATTGATTGTTTTTTAAGTGAAAATTATAAATTGCTCTTATACAATTTAAGAATCTGAAAAATACATTTAGAAAGAAATTCATATATGTATTTTACTTATACAATTTTTATAAAATATTTTAGCTACCTAATTTATTTAATATTTTGTTAACATTCAACCAATTTAACATAAGTAAAAGATATAATTTATTAATTTAAAACATAGTAAGTATAAAAACACGAAAACCAAACCACTACCATAATTTCCTGTGGAATTTGAAAATGATTCACACAAATTTTTTTATTATAAATTTTTGTTACAAATTTCACTAGAAAGTCAGATGAGAATGAATTAAGATAATCCCAATATCGTTGACACGACAATGTTGTATATGAAAAAAATTAATGGAAATTTCTAAAGAAGCAATTAATTAAAAATATCATATTATATTACCAAGATAAAAATATTTCATTCATCAATTAAATCATAAAATAAAATTTCCGCCTAATAGTATAATAACTAATGATAAATTCTAATAAATTTATATACATATCGGGGAAATTATCCAAATTATTTATATATTTTTTACACATAATGTTATTTTAACTTATCATCAAAAATTTATTTTCTAAAATTTTATTTCAATAATATGATTTATAACCTCTAAAATTTAATATGCAATTTTAATTTTAATTTTGAAATAAAATTTATTTTTATTTAGAATCCGAAACAATGTGGAAATCAACTTTAAAAAAACAAAATAAAAGTTGAATTTTAGGTTCGAGAACATGCTAACCATATATTTGAAAAATAGACTTAAATAAATGTATTTTTGAAAATTAATTTATATAAATTTATGTTTTTGAAAAAACACCCCTATATCTTATTAATAATTATTAAAATATTAGTTTTTATTCATTTTGTATCACTAAAAAGTGCCCCATACATAAAATAACAAATATTTGAGTGAGAGTTATATTATCAAAATAACAAATAATATGTTTCGACTATATTATATTTCAGTATATTACATTATAATATCCATGTATATTATTCATATTTTTGCTAATTTTATAATTTATTCTTTTTTTTTTGGTCTTTTCCTCTTGCTATATATTTTTAAAGTAAATATATTAAATTTTGGTAAATAAATATATTACAATTAATATAATTTCTTTTAAACATGTATAAATTATAATAAATATGAATTTTTTGTTTTATAAATCGTCTATTGTCACTAAAATATTTTTTATTTAAATTATAGATAACAAATCATTACTAAATTTTAGGGGTCCGGCAAATAACAAAATGATACTGTATAAAACTGGTACCCAAACGAGCCTAGTTGCTATACTTCCGTTCTCTCGATTAAACATCCAGATAATAGAAAAGCTGCTTGAAACCCTAAATCCGAAAAGCTGCTTGAAACCCTAAATCGGAAATGAAAACCCAAAAATTCAGTCTTGACAGACTGTCGGATGATCTTCTGATTGAGGTGCTTGTGCGGCTTCCGGTGAAGCAATTGATTGGATGCAAATTAGTGTCCAAAACCTGGCTCTCGGTAATTACAAGCCCTACTTTCATTAAATCTCATCTCAATCGATCAATCAAAGCCAAAGGAGATGATGAGACTCTAATCACACGCCTTTTTGTTCGAAAAGAAGTTGAAGAAGATGAAGAAGATGATGGCTTAAATGAGTACGGCCCATTTGGACTCGTCAAGCTTGGTGCTGATGTTGTAGCCGATCTCAAGTATCCTTATTCTCAAGGTGAGTACTTTCTTTTCCAGCCTGCAAAAGCTGTTTTAGTAGCTTCTGATTGCGGCATCGCTTGTGTTTCGGTTTTGGTCAGAATCCCTTATACATTTCTAGTCGAAAATATGGTATATCTTTGGAACCCTGCGACCAAACAATCTAAACTCATTCCGTTACATGAACATGATGGTTTTAGAAGGTGTGCTTTTGGCTTTAGCGTTGATACTATGGACTTAGATTGTAAAATTGTTTGTGTTGCCTCTCAATATTGCAAGCCTTTTGGCACAATTGTCAAGTCTTCCGTCTATTCTGCAAAAAGCAATTCTTGGCGAGAGATTGAGGTTGAACCCACTGATGTTCCAAACAAGGAGAAGTTCGATCTATGCCTCCACGGTTTTATTCTATGCATAGGCGATGAAGGTATGATGGCTTTCGACCTTGAGGCGGAGGTGTTTGTTTGTGGAGTCGAGCTCCCTGATGTCTTTGGTGATGGTACCATCCCCGACTACCTCATCAATATTCTAGCTGTTATCACCGACTTCAATGACTCTATTGCTGTGACTATTTCTAACTTCTGTGATACGGACTTTAGCTTGTGGACATTAGATGATGAAGCATGTCTTCGTGGTGATGAAGTTGAGGCATCATGGACTAAGATGCTTAGTATTGATGTCGGTTTGCCAATAAGTTCTGTACTCGGCTACTATAACCATCGTGATTTTATGCTAAAAGATGAATCGTGTGAATGGTTTTTGTACAACTCTGAAGAGGAGAATTACAGATATCCCCTAATTTATATGGATGCCCGTCAAGTTTTCAAGTATGCTGAGAGCCTAATTCCAATTCCTGGATCCAAACAAGTCAGGTGGACTGATCATGAAGAAGATAATTAGGAAAGAATGATCGATTAATTTCGTTATTTTCCATTTTATGATGTTTTCATATTTTTTTCTAATAGGTTATGTCGGATAATTTAATGTTTTTTGTATGTTACATTTTTAGATGTTATGATGTATCTCTCTAGTTGGATATTCTGATGAATCTTGCTGTTAGTCGACATATATAGTTTTATTTTTGATATAATTTTGCACAAAAAGGTTTAAGAGGCTCGAGTGTCCTCATATATTAATCAAACAACGGATTAGTCAATATCAGCTTGCCTACTTGTATGATCAGGTAAATTTACTAATCGACCAACTGGCTTTTCAAAATTAGCCTATTATTATCGTCTCTGCTAACGATTATTACATGCTTACATCTCAACATCCAATGTGGAATAGGGAGTGGATAAACTCAGCATCTTAGAGTCTCCTCATCATAACTTTGATATAGCACTATGACTTCTGGTTCTTATATGTATTCATCTTTCAATGCAATTTCCTTTTCACAATTTTTAGCTCTGAACATTGAACACTGATCTTACATGAGACTGGAATAAAATTTTTGAGCATCTCCATCATATATCGTGTGAAATTTCCCTACTTTAAGGTTTTAAAATCTAACTTTGAAGTTGGAAGTAGTCAATCCAAAATGTTTGTCCAGTAAAGCTTATGTTTGCTTTCTTTTCAATCGATTTGTTCTGTTTAAGTGAAAAAATTGTTATTTTTCTTCAATATTTAGGACTTATCTAACATATTTTATAGATTCATGCATTGCAACTTCTATAAAAGTAATGCCAGAGAGGAAAGCAAATTAAATATTTTTTTTTTCTTTTGTAATCTGTAGATTAAACTATTATGCCTAGTTATAAGAAGATATATTACTTTTTCAATATGGAGAGACTTTCGGATCAGTTTGAAACCATAAGATCGAAGATGGAAACTAAGAGATTCAATGTGGTGAGACTTTTGGAGGATTTGCTGATTGAGGTGCTTGTGCGGCTTCCGGTGAAGCACTTATTGAAGGTAAATTAGTGTCCAAAACTTGGTTCCCCCTAATTTCAAGCCCTAATATCATTAAATCTTATCTCCGTTGTTCTATCACAGTTAAAAAAGAAGATGAAACTCTTATTGCACACCTTTTTGACGATGAAGAAGATGAAGAGGATGAGCAATTATATAACTATGGCCCTTTTGGACTCATCAAGCTTGGTTATGAGGAAATTCTGGCGGATCTAAAATTTGAGCACATCTCCATCATATATTGTGTGAACTTTCCCTACTTTAAGGTTTTTAAATCTGACTTTCAAGCCGGAAGTAGTCAATCCAAAATGTTTGTGCAGTAAAGTTTATGTTTGCTTTCTTTTCAATCTGTCCTGTTTAAGTGAAAAAATTGTTATTTCCCTTGATATTTAGGACTTACCTAACATATTTTATAGCTATTCGTGCATTGCAACTTCTATAAAAGTAATGCGAGAGTAAAGGTAAAGCAAATTAGGTAAGCTTCTAGAAATTGTGCTGGTATGATTAATAGATGCCCTATATGATTATAGTTATTATTATTGCCTATTTAAATTAGTGAAAATAAGAAGATATATTACTTTTTCAATGTGGAGAGACTTTCCGAGGATCCGCTTGAAAACCTAACATCGGAGATGGAAACTAAGAGATTCAATGTGGAGAGACTTTTGGAGCATCTGCTGATCGAGGTGCTTGTGCGGCTTCCGGTAAAGCACTTGATTGGAGGTAATTTAGTGTTCAAAACATGATTCTCCCTAATTTCAAGCCCTAATTTCATTAGATCTCATCTCCGTCCTTCAATCACAGTTAAAGGAGATGATGAAACTCTTATTAGACACCTTTTTGACGACGAAGAAGATCATGAGCAATTATATAACTACGGCCCATTTGGACTCATCAAGCTTGGTTCTGAGGAAATTCTGGCGGATCTAAAATATCCTTATTCTCTCTCGAGGCGATCGAGTGTTTTGTCCAGCCTGATGCTGTTTTAGTAGCTTCTGATTGTGGCAATAGTGTTTGTGTCAGAACCCCTCATGAACATGATCTTTGGAACCCTGCAACTAACTAAACAATCTAAAACTCATTCCATCTCATACTAATCATGATGGTTTGATCAGAAGATGTTCTTTTGGCTTTGGCTTTGAACAAATAGGCTTAGATTGTGTGATTGTTCGTGGTGGCTATCATGAGACGACGACACCTTTTAGCATAATTGTCTATTCAGCTTCCTTCTATTCTGCAAACAGGAATTCTAGGCCAGAGATTAAGGTGGAACCCACAGATGTTCCATTCTGGGAGAAGTTCGGTGGTATGCCTCCACCTTTTAATCTTATGCATCGGCTATAAAGGTATGATGGCTTTCAACCTCCAGAAGGAGGTGTTTATATAGTATTGTGGAGTTGAGCTCCCTGCAGTTATTGGTGATCGCAATGTTACCATCACCAACTTCCTCTATTTTCAAGTTGCAATCCTGGACTTCAATGACTCTTTTGCTGCGACTAATTTTTAAGTACGAAAATTTTAATTCAAATATTAATCTCATATTTAAAATTATAATATTTTTTGTTTTTCATCAATAAAATTATAAAATAAAATTCCTGCCTAATTACAGTATAATAACTTATGATAAATTCTAATATATTTATATACATATTGGGGAAATTAACCAAATTATTTACATTTTTATTTTTTTAGAAATACCGTTAATCTAACTTGTCTTCAAAAAGTTAAATTTTCTTAAATTTTATTTCAAAAATATGATTTACAACCTCTAAAATTTAACATACAATTTTATTTCAAATTTTGAAATAAAATTTATTTTTGTTTACAACCCAAAACAATGTTGAAAGCAACTTTAAGAAAAAACGAAACCATATTAGATTTGAGAACACATGTTAACCATATATTTGGAAAATAGACTTAAATAAATGTTTTTTTCTAAATTAATTAATATAATCATGTTTTTGAAAAAAAAATTATATCTTATTAATAGTTATTAAAATCTTAAATTTTTATTCATTTTATTTCATTAGATGTGCTCCTTACCTAAAATAATAAGATATTAAAATTTGAGTGGAAATTATATCATCAAAATAACAAATTATATATTTCGAATATGCTATATTTCAATATATTACATTATAATATCCATATATATTATTCATATTTTTATTTATCTGAAAATTTATTCATTTTTTTTGTCTTTTCATCTTGCTAAATTTTTTAAAGTACATTATATTGAATACAAATGATAATTTCATAAATAAATATACTAGAATTAATATAATTTACTTTCATCATGTATAAATTATAATAAATATGAAATTTTTATTTTATAATTTGTCGCTGAAATATTTTTTTATTTAAATAATAAACAACAAATCATTACTCAATTTTAGGAGTCCATCAGATAATAAAATGATATAAAACTACTACTGTAGTACCCAAATAAACATAACTTGCTATCCTTATGTTGTCTCAGAAAAGCTGCTAGAAACCCTAAATCCGAAAAGCTGCTTGAAACCCTAAATCTGAAATGAAATCCCAAAAATTCAGTGTCGACGGACTGTTTGATGATCTGCTGATGGAGGTGCTTGTGCGGCTTCCGGTGAAGCAATTAATTGGATGCAAATCAGTGTCCAAAACCTGGCTCTCGGTAATTACAAGCCCTACTTTCATTAAAGCTCATCTCCATCGATCAATCACAGACAAAGGAGATGATGAAACTCTAATTACACAACTTTTTGTTCCAAAAGAAGATGAAGAAGAAGATGGCGTCGATTACTACGGCCCATTTGGACTCGTCAAGCTTCGTGCTGAGGAAGTTGTGGTCGATCTCAACTATCCTTATTCTCAAGGTGAGTTTTCTTTCCAGCCTCAAGAAGCTGTTTTGGTAGCTTCTGATTGTGGCATCGCTTGTGTTTCGATTTTTGTCAGAACCCCTCATGATGAAGGTTATGATCAATTTGTATTCGAAAATAAGGTTTATCTTTGGAACCCTGCCACCAAACAATCTAAACTCATTCCGTTACATGAACATGATGGTTTTAGAAGGTGTGTTTTTGGCTTTGGCGTTGATACTATGGACTTAGATTGTAAAATTGTAAGTGTGGCCTCTCATTGCACGCCTTTTAGCACAATTGTCAATTCTTCCGTCTATTCTGCAAACAGCAATTCTTGGCGAAAGATTGAGGTTGAACCCACTGATGTTCCAAAAAAGGAGAAGTTCGATCTATGCCTCCACGGTTTTATTCTATGCATAGGCTATAAAGGTTTGATGGCTTTCAACCTTGAGGCGGAGGCGTTTGTTTGTGGAGTCGAGCTCCCTGTCCATGGTGATGGTAAATCTACCATCACAGATGACCTTAACAATATTCAAGGTGTTATCATCGAATTCCATGACTCTATTGCGGTGATGACTATTTCTAACTACGACCAACCGAGTAATAGATACTTTAACTTGTGGACATTAGATGATGAAGCATGTCTTCGTGGTGATGAAATTGAGGCATCATGGACTAAGATGCTTAGTATTGATGTGGGTCTACCAATACGTTCTGTACTCGGCTACTATAACCGTCGTGATTTTATGCTAGAAGATGAATCGGGTGAATGGTTTTTGTACAAATCTGACGAGGAGAATTACAGAATTGCCCCAATCTATATGGATCCACATCAAGTTTTCAAGTATGTTGAGAGCCTAATTCCGATTCCTGGATCCAGACAAGTCAGGACCGATCGTGAAGAAGATAATTAGGAAAGAATGATTGATTAATTTCGTTAGTGTACTTGTGTTGTGTTATGTTCCATTTTATGATGTTTTCATTTTCTAATATATTATGTCGGATAATTTAATGATTTTGGTATGTTACATTTTTAGATGTTATCATGTATTTCTCTAGTTAGATATTCTGATGATTCTTGCTGCTAGTCGACATGGTTTTATTTTCGATATAATTTTGCACAAAAAAGGTTTTAGTGTTCCAAAGAGGCTCAAGTGTCCTGATATATTAATCAAACAACTGATCCGGTAAATTTAATCGATATTGCTTTTAAAAACTAGCCTATTATTGTCGTCGCTAACGATTATTACATTCTTACCTATTAATAACATTGTCTCAACATCCAATGTGGAACAGGGAGTGGATAAAGGCAGCAGCTTAGAGTCTCCTGATAACTTTGATATAGCACTGTGTGACTTCTGGTTCGTATATGTATTCATCTTCCAATGCAATTTCCTTTTCACAATTTTTAGCTCTGAACATTGAACAATATTGATCTTAATTACACGAGATTGGAATAAAAATTTTGAGCATCTCCATCATATATTCTGTGATTTTCCCTACTTTAAGGTTTTAAAATCTAACTTTGAAGTTGGAAGTAGTCAATCCAAAATGTTTGTCCAGTAAAGCGTATGCTTGCTTTCTTTTCGATCGATCTGTTCTATTAGTGAAAAAATTGTTATTTTCCCAAAATATTTAGGACTTATCTAACATATTTTATAATAGCTATTCGTGCATTGCATCTTCTATAAAAGTAATGCCAGAGAGGAAAGCAAATTAGATAAGTTTTTCTTGTAATCCGTAGATTAAACTATTAAGTTTCTAGAAATTGTGCTGATATGATTAATAGATGTGCCCTATATAATTATAGTTACTATTATTGCCTATTTTAAATTAGTGAAAATAAGAAGATATATTACTTTTTCTATTTGGAAAGACTTTCCGAGGATTGGCTTGAAACCCTAATATCGAAGATGGAAACTAAGAGATTCAATGTGGAGAGACTTTTGGAGTATCTGCTATCGAGAGGGTGCTAGTGCGGCTTCTGGAGAAGCACTTGATTGGAGGCAAATTAGTGTCCAAAACCTGATTCTCCATAATTTCAAGCCCTAATTTCATTAAACCTCATCCCAGTCCTTCAATCATAGTTAAAGGAGATGATGAAACTCTTATTGCAAACCTTTTTGACGATGAAGAAGATGAGCAATTTTATAACTGTTAGAATTCAAACCCGGCTCAAAGCCATGAAGTAGAGATAAACATTCTCAAATACTGGACATTGGGATTATGAGAAACCGAAAATGGAAGCTGGCCTGGGTTGATAAAAAACAATATTGCATTCAAGTGTAGAAAATAAAAGAGCAGCAGTTTCGTCAAATAAATAGCTGGGGGTTTATAGATTTAACAGATCGACAGTAATATCAAGGCAAGAAAATAAAGAGGGTCAATTGTGTGGTGTGCTGAAAATATAAACAAGCATCCTAATAGAAGCTGTTGGTATAAAATCAGAAGGTGGCGAAACAGGTGAACCATAGCAGCTCAAGGAATCAAAGGTTATAAGTAATGGTAGCTGTGCATGGGAGAAATAAAAGGTGGCTGTGCATGAGAAAAGAGGAAAATATAATAGTTTCTCATATGGTCAAAAATAACAGGCTGCAGGTTGTAATAATATCCTTAAAATAGGGTAGGTTAAAAAATGTGAGGTATTTTGTGATGTAAGAATGTAAACTTAAAGCTTATAAATAAGGCTGTCCATCTGTAGTAGAGAACACTAGTAGAGAGTGAATAAAATAGCAGATAGAGAAGGAGCTGAAGCTCTAGTTTGAAAGAAAGGCTGTAGCCTTGTGTTGTAATAGAAAGTAAAGAAGCTGTAGCTTTGTGTTTGTATTACAAAATAAAAACCAGTTGCTCTGTTATATATACTATTGTGTGTTTAAATTATATAAAGTTGTTAGTTATATGCCTAAACCTATTCACGTTTCCAACAATAACTACGATCCATTTGGACTCATCAAGCTCGGTTCTGTGGAAATTCTGGCATATTTATTAATCATCTATTAAGAACATCTCAACATCCAACAGGAAGTGAATAAAGTCAGCAGCTTAGAGTCTCCTGATAACTTTGATATAGCGCACTGTAACTTCTGGTTCGTATATGTATTCAACTTCCCATGAAATATCGTTTTCACAATCTTCAGCTCTCTGAGCACTGAACACTGATTGTACATAAGACTGGATATTAGTAAAAATTTGAGCTCATGCCCACCTTCTCACCTGCTTCTGATTACTATAAATTTGTCCTCCTTGAAGATGCATGGGGTTCACTCAGTTTCTACATGCATGTCCAATCAAATATATACTTCTTAGAGTAATTTATATGTAAACTCACATTTAAATATCATCGTCTGATCTCGGATATATATCAACCATCTGAATTTGGATAAACACACTTAATTAAGTTTGTTAGGATGACTGATATCACTGCGATGGATTAAGCCAGTTCATGCTTTTTCTTGTAAGTTTTTCGAGCATGGAATGAATATAACACTACAAGAAAATTTATTACTCATGTAATTCTCACACTCAAATTATACATAAATCTATCTGGTCACCTTCAAATTAGTGTTAATTAACTTATATGACAAGCCAGGGTTGTTTAAGCTTGTGCAAAGTTACCTCTAGGTCATATATATGTGATTTAAACTTGATCAGGATTACTCAAAATTAAAGTCCATATATATAAATTACTGTAAATACTTTAAGGGAGTGAGATGGTTTTAATTAAGTTATCTATGTATATGACCAAATTTAATTACTCTCTTGAATTTGAATTTGATGAAGACCTTAAATTCTTAATACAACTAATTTGGTGGTATTATGGAATCAACTGTTTTATAAGCCTAGTTACTTGACCTTATAATTTCTAACCGAACTTCAATTGATATAGAATTGCATTTGACAGTTAAATTCAACCCTAACAGAGTTGTTTTCAGAAGAAAAAAAAGTTACACTCATAGAACTGAAATATTAATATAAAGTTATAGTAAATTTACTGACTTTCCTTCATTATTTATTGTGTTCATTGTATTTAAAAAACAATTACATTCTTTGAAACACATATGAAAATCATATTTAATATTAAACTATTTTTACCTAGTTGGTAAATAATTATCAATTATTTAATTTTAAATATTCTTTATCAAAGTAATATAAACCTTGACCATAATCAATTTATCTGGTGCGCACCGAAAGGTAGCGGCTGCGATTTAATACGTTAAAAAAATATATATATAAACGTATATTTTCTTGGATATCTTATAACAGCTAAAAACATAAAAACCCTTGTCTGATGCATTGTAGTGTAAGTCATATCATTAATTTTAAATCATTATTGATATCATGTATTAGTTAATAATAAAATTTGTATATATTACTCGGGTTTTACGATTATATGACTAGGTAATAAAGAAAAATGAAGTAAGCTTATGAGTAATATAGTTTGCCAGATTTATATATATTTTTGTCTTATCATCCTTGCTAAAATTTCTGGTTATATATATATATATATATATATATATATATATATATATATATATATATATATATATATATATATATATATATATATATATATATATAAGAAGAGACAGGCTCCAGTCAAAATTCAATAAACAATAATGATCCATATAACAGCCAGTTATTCCAAGATTCACAAGATCCTTTTGCCATGTGATAAAGCAGAAGAAGACAAACAGTGAAAAGTCAATTCTACTATTCATGAACAGTAAATTTTCTATTCACTTTTGTAATAATTCAATTTCGGACGCTTGTGTCCACAGTGATCTAGCTTTGGTTATTTAAAGAGGTCTGAACTTCAGAGGAAGGCAGATTGTAATTTGGTAAGAGAGTTTTCATATTTTCGTTCTGTAAACACATCTTTGCTGAAGCGTCTGAAGCGTCTGAAGAGAGAAACCAGTACATAGCTTACATTTGTATTTAGTTTGAACAATACATTTGTAATAGTGAGAACCCAGTCAAGCAAGATATGCTCTGCTAATCTTGTAAGTAACTTCCATATATATTGAAAAATATTTTAGTAAAAATAAATCTTGTTAGTTATATCCGCCTTCATGGCTGCTTTTTGTTAGTAAGATCCACCTATTTGGCTGGTTTCACCAACCTACGGATGGTTTAAGTTTAAGATATGTTATTTATATTTTGCTTATTCTGTTTATATATCTATTTAGTTTATCTTATGCTCCCAGATTTAGTATTATTTACAATTTTTATTTTATACAACTATATTGAAGTAATTAATCTAATCAATAGTGATTTCGAACCTTTCGATGACTCATTCGAATAATCTCTGATAATTACAACCATATCATCTGCTTCCGCCTCCCTTTGGTATCAGAGCCTATAGTGATTATTGTGCTTTTGTTGATCTAGTAATCTATCCAGTTATTCGTTTAAATTCTCAGATCTATCTCATTATCCTTATAATCCAGTTTTTAGTCACCTATCTTGCTGTAGTCCACCTTGTTTGTCATAGCCAGGAGCCTTTGTAAGTCTCAAGAGAGTGAGCAGTTTAGGTAAGGGCATTTAAAACATAGGTATGGGCCTACTTAAGGTAAGAGGGTATGCATTTAAAAACTGAAATTAGAAGATAATAAGTTCAGTCTAGATTTTAATGAATAAACTTTTTAGAACTAGTTCTTCAGTAAGCTCAAGGTCATCTATGTCTTCGATCCCTCCTATCCCAGATTTTATTAATCAGGAAGAACACAGTTATGAAAATATTAGTCAAGAATTAGGAAATTGGAATATTCCTAGTGTTAATCCAAAACAAATTTATGAGTCAACGTTTACTGATAACTTTAAAACAAACTATAATGTTAAAACTGTTGAAAGAATTTATGCTATTAACAAAGAACATGAAAACTGTTTTCTCTTAGATAAAGAAATAATTAAAAAATATAGAAAAAAAGGTTACAATTATATTCACATAGGATTAATTCAAGTTGCAGTAAAACCATTAACTATTAAAGGTATTAATTCCAGTATATTATTATGCCTGAGAGATGCGAGATTTTTAAACTATGTTCCTAGTATATTAGGAATAATGGAATCTAGCCTTCATAATGGACCAATCCATTTTAATTGCTTTCCTGACTTTACCTTAAGTCTTAATGATCCCCATCTATTAAAAGCTTTGACACTAAATATTAAAACTGCAGGAGAGATAACCCAAATGATTGATGGGTCACAACCTTTAGCTTTAATATATAGAATCCATTATAAAACTATGAAAACAGATTTAAATATTCATTCTTTAAACAAAAGTCCTAAAGATAAAACTGTTTTAATTCAAGGAAGTACAAGTGAAGCTAATATTCAAGTTCCAAAAACAATCCTTTGGAAAGATATTAATCTCCCTAGTCAATGGATTTTAGAAAATGAAACACCCCAAAGACCAATAAATAATAATATAATGAATTTAGAGAATGTTAGACAATATTTAGATGGTACAGTTAGAATAAGTTTTGATAATCCAAATAGACCTCTAATCTTAGAAGAGTTAGTTGATTCATCAACAGCCTCCAGGAAAGATTCAGAGCTATTAAGTAAACATAAACTTAGAGAAATAAGAACAAAAGGTATAATAAATGAAGGTCAAACAAGTTGTCCTTTTTATTCCACCAACAGTCAAATGATAGAAGAAGATGAACAAAATTTATCTCCTACACATTCAGATTTTTAAACAAAACCAACTAATAACCAACTTCTTGTTATTAATAAAGAATTTACAGTTAATTGGAAAAATTTAAATGAAGATTTTAATTCAAAAAATAATAAAGAAAAAAGACACCAATTTAGGAATAACCACA
The DNA here is from genome assembly GCF_001625215.2 of Daucus carota subsp. sativus. Taxonomy (NCBI): domain Eukaryota; kingdom Viridiplantae; phylum Streptophyta; class Magnoliopsida; order Apiales; family Apiaceae; genus Daucus; species Daucus carota. The sequence continues at coordinate 42,164,207 of NC_030385.2, read as the reverse complement.
ATCATAAAGACAGAGAAAAAATAGTTAATAAATGGAAAAAATTTATAATAAAAGAAAAAATAAATATTACATTCTATATATGGTATGAAAAATATTATGGTAAGTGTAATGTAATTACTAAAACTCAATGGAATAAAGAAGATAGATCAAAAGTAACTTCTAGCCATCCACCTGTAGAAAACATAATTATTCCAGTAAAAAATGATTTTGTTACTGTTTCCCTTTTTAAAATATCTAATGGGAATAATAGTGAAGAAAAGAAAATCATTGAACAAAATAATTATACTAATCAATGTTTAGTAACCATAGGAAAACAATTAGATAAAATTGAAGAAAAATTTGAAGATAAAACTTTAATCCAAAACCAAGAAATTAAACTAGAAAAACCTCGATTAAATTTAACAAATAATAGATATGGTAAAGGATTACCCAATAAGGACCAAGAACTGGTAAAATCTATTGATAGGTTAATTAAATAATTAGATAAACCAGAAACTAAAACAGTAGCGGTTTTAGGAAGAAAAGAAGATAGTAGTGATAGTGATGAGTCTATTATCAGTAATATTGAAAATCAATTTAAAAAATTAAGTTTTAAAAACCCTAATCCAACTAGCTTAACAAAAAATTGGTACTCTAGACCAACTCCCCCAGATCTACAGTTTGAAGAAAGAAATTTAGATAATCAATTTTCTGTTTCCTTTAGTCAAACTTACGAATGGAATATAGATGGTCTTAGCGAACACGAATTATTAATAAAACTAAATCACATGTCCATGGTAGCTAACAGTTATTTGACATCCTTTAATAACCTAGGACAACCAGAAATTGTAGCAATCCTAGCCGGAGGATTTACTGGGACTATTAGAGCATGGTGGGACAAACATCTTACTACAGAAACTCGAGATAGTATTATGTATGCTATTCAGAAAGATGATGAAGGGAATCCTATATTCGATATAGATATAGGAATGGGACCTCCTGATGGAATAAATACTTTAATATACACTATAATAAAACATTTCATAGGAACACCTAGTAATATCACAGAAAAAATTCATGATCAGCTAAGCAATTTAACTTGTCCTACTTCAAGTGATTTTAGATGGTATAAAGATGTTTTTACCTCAAGAGTAATGATGAGAGATGATAGTAACAATTCTTTTTGGAAAGAAAAATTTGTTAATGGATTACCAAATCTTTTTGCACACAAAATTAGAGAAGAATTAAGTAAAAACTTAGGATTTATTGACTATGATAATTTAACATATGGTGATATAATAAGTCAAATTCAAAAGACAGGATTAAAAATGTGCATTGATTCCAAAATCAATAAACAAATTAATAAAGATAAGGATAAAGCTAAATATGAGTTAGGAACCTTTTGTGAACAATATGGCTTACCACCAATAGCACCTTCTAGAAAAACTAAGCACCATATTAAAACAAGAAGTCATAAAAGAAATAATCTAGAGTATTATAAAAAACCAAAAACTTTTAAGAAAAGAAACTTTAAGAGTCATCCTAAATTTAAAAAAAAAATTTGACAAAAGTAAAGTCGTATGTCATGGTTGTGGAAAACTTGGTCATTATAAAAATGAATGCAGAGTTAAAGAAAAACTTAACCAATTAAATATATCAGATGAGAACACTGATATAATTTTAAACTTAACCAATTAACCTTTCATTAGTTTTTTCATAATAACTAGTTGGGATTAATCCTTCTTGGATACAATTTAAATCAGCACCAGAATCAATTAAAGCTGGAAGCTCTATAGTGAAAGATTTATTAATAACTAATTTAACCTTGATATACCATTTTTGGATAGTGATGTCCTTTAATCTTTTTAAGGAATGTCCTAGGCTTACTAGATTGTTTTCTATATATATATATATAGGGGCCTTCTCAGCGGGTAACCAACTCAAATAGTAACTAGGTAACTTATGATCTCTACCATTAGATTATCATACCCACATGAGTTATGTGTTGCGTACAGTACTGGATTATATGAATAGGGCAGTTATGCTTTTCCACACGTGCACACATAACATTTATCACTGCTTTTCATATTTTACCGTGATCTATTTTTTATGTTTATATTGTATAACTATGTTATGTATTCTTTTAAATAATTTATTTTGTAAATATGTTATGTATTTTGTAATGTTATGTATTCTACAAATATGTTATGTATTTTGGAATTTTTTTTTCAAAATATGTTCTGTATTGAACCAACAAAAATTAGAGAAAACATAATTTTTAATAAAATTATAATACATATATTTTTTATTATTTTAATTAGAGAACTTATATGAAATTATGTAGAATACATATATATATAATTCAACATGCATAATTACATAACATAATTTTTTTATAAAGTTACATTACATATTTTATGTTAATTACATAACATATTTAAAATTATAGAATATAATTATTAAAATATAAAACATACCAAATTATAGACTATTAAATTTTAATAAAATACAGTGTATATATACTTTTACAATTTAAAAATAGTAATAAATTTATATGGAACTTGATTATAAAATACAGAACATACAGAATATAGTTTTATAATAGATTACAGTACATATACATTTTTTTTATTTACAGAACGTACTTTTTTTTGAAACAATTACAGAACATACTTAAACTAATATTGAATATAATTATAAAAATACAGAACATGTGTAATTACCGAACATAATCTTTTAATAAAATTATAGCAGAAATATATATGTTTTTTATTTATAAAAATATTAAATTATATAAAACTTTGTTATAAAGTTACAGAACATGCGCAATTAAAGAACCTAACCTTTTAATTATAAATGAAAAAAATTATACAGCATAGCTACGTTAATTACAGAATATAGTTAGAAGTATAGAATATATTTATAAAAATACAGAACCTACATGATTACAGCACTTAATTGTAAGAATACAGAACATACAGAATTACAGGACATAATCTTAATTTAAAGTTACAGTACATTACATGTATATAGATTTTATTTACATTACATAACATACTTAAATTAATACTGAACATAATTATAAAAATACAGAACATGTGTAATTACTAAACATATTATTTTAGAAAAATTATAACAATTTTTTCATCTTCAAAATATATAAAATTATATAAAACATAGTTATAAAAATAAAGAACATGAACAATTAAAGAACCCCATCTTTTAATAAAATTATAGTAATAAAATTTTATTTTAATTAAAAAAACATAAGAATTTAATTATAAATATATATAAGAATTTTACCTAATATTATAAAAAACACTGAACACGACTAATATTACACAAAATACAAAATATAATATAATAAATTTACTATACGAAAATGATTTTAAAAATATAATTATACATGAAATTATATTGCTTTGAGTAAAAATAACGTATAAACATAAAGTTTTAAAATTATCTCATAAGGAAACAATAGCTAAATTAAATACTAATATGATAGCAAAATACAGTTTATACACACGTTCGTGTCCAGCCCTAGGCCCATGTTGCGGTTATCACACATGCCCGTAGAAAAAAAGCAAGTATACTGTACCATCTCATCATCAATGATCGTAGGGTTAAGCGTGAGTTACCCGGTTACTCAAATAAATGAGTTACCCGTTGAAACACACCCTATATATATATATATATATATATATATATATATAGGCACTTGCTCAATTGAGAATTTTCTTAAAATTAGAACCGTGAGAACTTTTCTAATTTATCAATATCTCATTCATTTGAAGGGCCCCGCCAGGGGCACCTTCACAAAAAATGTATATAATTAAGGTCTCCACCTAGCTAGCCGGAAAAAAAAAAATCACTGATGACGTGGCAGTGGATTTTTTTTTTGAATTTTTTTTTGAATTTTTTTTTTTGACTAGTTAGGGAGAGACTAGTTTTATATACACTTTTTATATTGGGTAACCACTAATTTGATGTTTAGATTAGTCAAAATATGATAAATTAAGGAAGTTCTCACGGTTCTCATTTTAAGAAGTTCTCACTAGAGTAACCATATATATATATATTTGGTATACTTGCAAAAATATAAAAAATACCTAAAATTTTAATAATATGTGACAAAAATAATGGTTTTCACAATTTTAAACTTTTAACCTACAGGTATCGCTAAAAATATTGTGTGTTTTTGTTTTTTTGAAAACTTCTATGGTTTTCTCAAAAAATTGAGTAGGATACATGGACGGAACAAAAAACAATAATTTCTCAAGACGGGATTTTATATGGAAAAAATATAAGATCGAAATATATTGAAAATGCTTGGTTCGACAGAGTCCAGCAAATAAAATCAAAGATTTTTATAAATATAAAATAAATAATGTTTGAGATTATTAATAATTTAATTGAGAAAATTAGAGAATTATATCTGGATTATTGAGACGAGCAAGTCCAGGCCACAGGCGACTTTTGAACGCAATTACAAGGAGCTGGTCCAGCCCAGTACCATCAACTGAATCACTCCTTTTAAATTAAACATATACAGCCCAATGGTCCAAGTAGTTATTGGGCTCGTACTTTCCAACCAAAAAGCCCAAATCTCTTCTCCTATATAGACCCCTCTCGTTCAAACAATTTAGGGTTCCAGCAGAAAGAACAAAGCAGCCGCCGCCGCTCACTTGAAACATTTTTAGCATCAATGGGTAAAATCTTCAATTCATGTTTAATTTTCACATTTATTCATATAAATTTTATTATTATTGTTGATTTTTTGAATTATTAAATTGTTTAGATGAATTGAATGATGTGTATGTGTTTATGAACTGAATTGAATTGAATTTGGTTGTGAATGTGAAGCGAGGATTAAGGTACATGAGCTGAGGACAAAGTCCAAGGCGGATTTGTTGGCGCAGCTTCAGGAATTGAAGGCGGAGCTTTCGCTTCTTCGGGTTGCGAAAGTCACCGGTGGAGCTCCTAATAAGCTCTCCAAGATGTATGGACTCTCTTTTTCGACTTGAAAATGTGTTTGTTGCATTTGTTGATGTGATTGTATGTGTCGAGTGCCGGTTTATGATAAGGGTGTTTGATTTGTGTTTTTATGAATAATTTGCTGTTAATTTTTTGATTTAATCTGTGTTTTATGATTAATGCGAGAAATGTGTTTTGGGAGTAATAGGGTATAGCAGAGATACAACAGTCTTAATGTGTGTGGTCGGAGGTATTTTTGTGTTTGCAACAATTTAGTCTCGAGTGTGTAGAGAATTATCTTTATTGGGAATGCGATTTTTATGGGTAATGTGAAAGGGACGGGACTAGGAATATGTAGTAGAGCCAGAAAATCATTTTGGGTGAGTTGAAATATAGTTAGATTAGTTGAGCTCCTGTCTACTCTGTTACATGTCTATCATATAATTATAGAATTGTTCTTGATTGTATTCTTTTGATTCGTGATTAATATGACTGCACCAACATCTTCTATATAGTTGTGATTTATACAGTGTCCTATTAGATATATATTGTGGAAATGTGCATGAATGGATATTATAATGAAGACAAATTTACATCTGCAAATGTTTGGGATGGTAGTAGAAAGCTCCTATTTGGCTATTATGATTTCATTGGGAAGTGTATGTATATGGGAATCTTACCCCACTTTTCTTGTTTCTGTGGATACAGAAAAGTGGTTCGATTGTCGATTGCACAGGTGTTGACGGTTATGCAACAGAAGCAGAAGGCTGCTCTTAGGGAAGTCTATAAGAACAAGAAACTTATGCCACTTGATCTGCGTCCCAAGAAGACCAGAGCCATCAGGAGGCGTCTTACAAAGCACCAGGTCTTATTTTACCTATTTCTGCATTCCAGTATATATTTACAGGCAACATAAGTTATAACTATAGTCTTGTGTTCACACAGTGCTTTATTCATAGAGTTAATTATAGTTTGTAACCCCTAGGATTGCTCCAAACGCACTTAAGATCCTGAACTATCAAACGTGACATAATGCACCCTGAACTTTACATTCCCGTGCAAGTTGTAACCCATAGTCACTATTCCATCCAAATATGCCGTTAACTTTAACTGTTTGAGAGGTAACAGTGTATATATTAGTTTTCAACAGCTATTTTAGCCCTGTGACTGCTCAAAGTTTATGTATTATATATTGAAATTAATTCTGAACACACACAACGATGTAAAAACTATTAAAATAAATTTTAAAATATGTATTTATTTTAAAATTTTAAAATAAGTTACATCGTTTATGTAAAAATAATAATAAATTTTCAGATTCTAAATCTAGATACATATTTTAAACTTATTTTAAATTTTTTTACATCGTTGTGTGTGTTTAGAAATAATTTCAAAATATAATACATAATTTTTTAGGGGTCACAAGAGGTAAAGTAGCTGTTAGAAACTAGTATACACACTGTTACCTCTCAAACAGTTAAAGTTAACGGCATATTTGGACGGAATAATGACTATGGGTTACAACTTGCACAGGAATGTAAAGTTCAGGGTCCATTATGTCACGTTTGATAGTTCAGGATCTTAAGTGCGTTTGGAGCAATCCTAGGGGTTACAAACTGTAATTAACTCTTATTCATATTATACTGTTTCTTATGAGTTATGTCGGTTAATTATAAACTGTATGATAGTTATGTTTAGAATATTGTGACTCCTGTTTATGCATTTAGGGTATATGTATATGTAGATATGTGTATACTTCAAGTAAATTTCAGAGGTTATTTTTAGTGGAACCTTATTTTATATGTATTCATGTAGAGCGCTGTTTCCTTTATATAACATGCAGATTGCTAAATTACTTGTGTAACTTTATATGTATTCATGTATGTTGATGTGGTTCTTATCTGCTGACTGCTTTGAAATAAAAATATGCAGATGTTTTGGTTATGTCATGTTTATGATCTCTAAGCTTTAATGTTAAATTATACGCCACAATATTGACTGACATGTGGTAATTATACTTGATTTCTGAATATCTAAAATCTTACTTTTTAATTCAGGCATCGTTGAAGACTGAGCGAGAGAAGAAAAAGGAGAAGTACTTCCCCATGAGAAAATATGCCATCAAGGTTTAGGGTAGTTAACTTTCAGGGAGGAAAATATGAAATTGAGATCTGTTTGCAATTTATCTTTTGATTCTCTGTATGTACTTGTACTTGGTTGACCGATTCCGAGTGATGTGTACTTTGAGGTTGCTTATGCTTTTTTCATGCAAACAAAAACTATTTCTGTTATATTGCTTTAAGCTAAGGCCAAGAAATTTTAGTACATTCAGTATGCTTATTTTTCAGTATTAGAATTTAAGAAGATCAAGATATAATAGAAATATGCTATATGAAATGTTGGATTAAAGTATTGAGTTCCGCAGGCAGATAACTGGTAACATATCCTTCTTCTAAATAATCACCCAAAGGAGTTTGGAGAAGAGATTGCACACTAATAATGTAGCATATGTGTAATGTTTAATGTTAAACATCTGTTCTCTGACATGTTGGTGGCCGCTAATTATAAACTTTGCAAATAATGCTAATTATAAACTTTGTAAATAATTTTAGCTTATAAACCGTGAGAGAACAGTGGCGCATACATTTGCAGACACCTAAATATTTGTAGACAGGTTGCTAAACTGATCTGTATTCTCAGAGCTACCGCAACATTGATTTGCTGGTTTCTCACCCAGTTCACCACAACAAAGGGCTGCCGGTCGGGCTACAGATTGCCAGCCTGCACTGGCTTGCAGTAAATGCTTCAGAGAATCCGCAGCTGATTCAAACGTCCAAGTTGAGTAATATTCACTAGGATGGAATACACTTCCATCATTTTGTTTTGGTGAAGGACATCCTTCGGCACCATTTAAGAACATGTCCCCCTCGGACCTTATTAACCCGGTATCTGGTTCATCTTTATCAGCTGCCTAAATAATAAACACAAATAGTAAAAAAGAACTTAGAATAGATGGTTGAAGTAACTAGGGATGAATATCTGGTCATTTCAGAGCGAGGAGCCAGAAGTGCTATCCTGTCCCCGATCCCGAATGGGGATTCTTTTGTTCCTTTTTTAAATTAAGGAAAAACAAAGAACATGGTGTCTTCTAGTTAACTGTATTTTATTTGTAGATGAAGGTAAAATTGATCTTGAATGAAATACAAGAAAGTGAAAGAGAAGAGTTGGTCGGTCTATTCACCTTTTCTGAGTAATATTCAAAAGCTTTCTTCTTCTCTCCTGCTTCATATATGTTGCATTGAGAGTATACCTGAGCAAAGTCAATAAGTAAACTGGAAAGAAAGTTGAAACTATACTTAGATCAAATACTACAGGAGGTAAATGAGACTGGAATTATGGTTTTATGCACCTGTGATTCTACACTAGCACAAACAGCATACACTTCCCAGTTTCTTGTGTAGTTGTTGTAAAGATGAACCTTCCCAAATCGAACCCGAGGTTGCCTTTGTCGTGTTCCATCAAAAAAACAGTGATGAATAGTCACTCTGATACATCTATCACCGGTATGAGAAGGGTCTGCTCCGATAAGCATAGTCTTGTCATGGTTTGCGAAGTAACATCTGTTAGCCAAGAGTGAAAACTAATCATCAGGACACATCCTTAAACAAACTTAATTCACTACACTAAATTTGTGACTGAGCCAACCTAGAAACAGTAATATCTGTGCTTTCTCTAGTGATATCTATCAGCCCATCATCATAGTCTTGCAAACTACATCGGTCTATCCAAATGTGCTTCGAGTTCGGTTTGATCTGGATTCCATCAACGTCGTGTCCTCTACCCCCTTCAAATTCCAGGTTGCAGATAATAACATGCTCACATTCCTTTAGTCTGAGACCTTTGCCCAGGAGTCTCACACGGCTGCCTCGACCATCAATTGTCTTGAATGAAGACACATTGAGGTAAGATGAAAGATGAATGTCCCCGGAAACATTGAACACAATCCAGAGTGGCTCTGTCTTGCGACATGCTTCGCGAAGTGATCCTGGTCCATCATCTGAAAGTAGAACACAAGTTACTAAAAACATGGGCAGTAAAGGTGAATTAGTAGTGGACGATGTATTAGACATCTTGCGGCGAACAAACGGAGCCAAACAATTTACTGAAACAATCTGTGCAGGGAGGGGGACGGGGTCACTTCGGGGTAGGGGAGTGCTATCCCCGCCCCCAATTCCGAACCCCCAACCCTGAACGGGATTCTTTTCCTCTCCATTCCCGCCCTGATCTCAAATTTTTTATAAAAAACACGTTCTCGAAAAATTTTCCAAATCCTTGATCCAAACGGAGCAGAGATCGGGGTCGAGAGGGTCGAGGTGAATGGGTATCCGTGACACAGGCCTCTATAGTCGGATGCTCTTGTAACATGCATCGGCGAAATTATATTCAGATCCAAAATATTAAAAACGACAATCGATCAAATTCTCATTACTGGGGATCCATATAATAATCTTTAAAATTCGGACACTGATATACTTAATAACAAATATAAAAAAAAACATATATAAAATATTGTACCGTTTAATGAGGTGACAAAATGCAAGGATCCACGGAGACCACCAATAGCTGATCGGCCGAAACCCTCAGCCTTACCGGCCAAAGCTCTCAAGCTCGAATCCGCGTCAGAGTACGGCAATAAATTCATTGCTGGAAAAAAGATTAATTTTCCGGTGGTTTTGGTTTTCCGATTATATGTGATCGATTAGCAAGGTAGGAAATGTTATTTGTAAAAATGCATGCAGTCAAAAGAAGAGAATGAGAAGTTAGCGGGAGATCTGGTTCAAGAACCCAAGTATGTAGTTACTTTGTTAGTTTGAAACGTTCATATGTTATAAATGTCTGGTTTAGAAACGCACTTTCATTTATTCATTCCTTATTTTGATTTAAGTACCACTACTAGTGTTGTAAAAAGCGAGAATCAGACTTAATCGGTGTAGTTACGAGATAAGAATTAATCGGGTGAATTGATCGGGAAATAATCGGATTGATCAGTGATTAATCAGAAATTTAATCAGGTCGGTCAGTTACGGAACAGGGATTAATCGGTGATTAATCGACTTTTAGAACAGAGCAGTCCAGTACTGAACTAATCGGTTTACAAACCAATTCAGGATTAATCGAGAATTTATCAGAGATTTTTTGAATAAATCAAAAAATTTCTGGATAAATCAAAAATTAAATTTTCAGTCAAATCAATACACTTTCTACGGAAATAAGTCAAGTGAGTACGTACTTAGCAGAATCAAACCCGGATTCGTATCATATAAAACACGTTCACAGGATGAATGACAGATAATAGAAGCAGCAAACCATAACAGATAATAATGTGATCACGAATCCAACCATTCAAGTCGAAACAAGAGACTGAATTAAAAACAATATCAAGAATTCGAGAGCTGATTCAAGCTAGCAACAAACTCATTGATGCTTGAATCAGAACTTCCACCTTCTTTCACAGCCTCTCTTGCCATTTCCATCCATCGTCTTGAATTCGTTTCGATTTCCTTTCCTTTCTCTCCGTCCATCACTTGTCTTATACAATGCTGCACCATCTCTCCCTTGAAAGCCCCCTTTTCATCAACATCAACTTTGAGTCCCATCTTCCAAACATCTGCAACAAATTTAGCATTAGTGTATTGATCCGACCATACCGGTATTGCCACCATTGGAACACCGAAAGAGAGTGCCTCTAAAGTTGAATTCCATCCACAGTGTGTTACGAAACATCCTAAAGCCTTGTGTGCCAGAACTTCCACTTGTGAGCACCATGGCACTACCATTCCTTTCGCGGATGTTTCTTCCAGAAAGCCTTTGGGCAATTTAGCTTCTTCGGATGCTCTGACCACCCAAAGAAAGGGCTTTTTGCTTTCTTTTATGCCAGAAGCTAGTTCTTGCATCTGTCCAGCGTCTAGTTCTGCTAAACTCCCAAATGACACATAAACCATTGAATGATCTTGCTGCTTATTTAGCCAATTCATGCAAGAATCAGTCTCGGGCTTAAAGCCGTTATCTGTGTCATCCTCTGGTGTAATCTCATTGTGCAGGTACTTGAGCGGAATGGCTGGTCCAATAGCTCTGAAACGCATCTGCTTTGACATCCATTGAATAACCTGTGCAATGTTGCCCAAAAATTGATATCACTATTAACTACTACTATTTTTTGCTGAAGTAAACTTATAGGCCCAGCCTTAAGATATTGAAGCCTAATTGAATACCCCAGATACATTTTTTAAAATCTGAATTGAATACACCAGGATTTCACAAATGAAAAAATCTTTTAAAATCTCAATGGAGTACACTCCCTGAGACCTTGGGCACAGTAAACGAAAAAATTCCTAACAAGTTTTAAACAAAATATAAATTCTCTTGTACCTTGCAAGTAAAAAACTTTACTAGATATAAAACACTGTAAAAAAAATAGTAACTATTTTGACAACGTACCTCTTCTTCCAACTCATAAAAAGTATTGCAAAGCACCCAATCCACTTTATCAATATCAGAAAACTGATCAGCCGTTACATCAAGAGCAACAGGATATGCGCCTGGATTCTGAACAAAAGATGGCATGTCTAGTGGTTCCAACACTGGAAGTCCAGGCACAGAAACTCGATTTTCGACAGGAACTTCAATCAGCCCTTTTCCAACATGGTAGTATATGTTATCAACAGCACATGACTGAGTGAAAAAAACAGCTGCAACAAGTTTAAAACTCTTCACAACATCAAGGACCCAACTCATCAGAGCATCATAGATAATACAATCAACAGTAAAGCCTGTAGAGTTCAGTTTTTCGATTAATTTGGTTAAGGTTTCTGAACCTGCACGTTTGAATTTGGACCAGTAGGCCTCCTGGCTCTCTGCTGAAGCATAGTCCCCGTCGTCGAAGCCGTCTGAAATTATTTCAACCGGCATGGAATCAGAAAATTGTTGGAAGGAATTGAGACAGAATTTTGTGGTGACAAAAGTGACTTTTATTCCCTTGGAAACTAGGTTTTTGGAGAAGTTCTGCATGGGGTTTATGTGGCCCTGCATGGTGTATGGGAAGACTAGACAATGAGGAGGTCTTGGCTTTGGTTCCATTTTCAATTGTTGAGATGCAGAGAACAGAGCACCCCCTAGCCTTGTTTATATTGTGAAGAATGTGCATTGTATTCATAGCTAATAAGGTAATTATCTAACTCTTGAGAGAATAAAGAAAAATATATGATTTTGAAAAGATTCATATACTGATCCTGTTATAGAAGAAAAGATTAAAAAGAAATGTTTTCCCCCAGGATACTTTACCAACTAAGATAAGATATTATAGTATAAAGTACTGGTATAGATATTTCCAAATCAAAGGTAAGAGTACATAGCAGTTGGTAGGAAATAAAAGCCAGGCAGCACAGCGCTTAGGTGGTGAAAAGCTTAAGTGGTGAAGAGTTTATTTTTTACCTTATTTTTTAGAAAAATTTAAGCACTCGATTACACGCATTTGTAGTGGCCATGTGTTTCAAAAGATTATTCCGGTCTTTTATATAATTTGTTTGACTTTCTTCACGCATCTTTAAATCTTTGATTATATCTAATATTAATATTTTTTTCAAAAATATCTAAATAAAAAAATCTATATTATGTTTTTATTCAAAAATATTAAATTTTAATATATATAATCAAAATATCTATAATGATGTATAAATATTCAAATGACTTATAAATAGAATCAAAGGGAGTAAATTTTGGTATTTTACTAAATTTATAGTCCTGATAAAATGTCTCATTCTTCGTAATTGATATTTAATTTTTTGGCACACATGTTTAATTCAATTAATAATTAGTTTTAAATAGTTAAAAAAATAATTATATGTCTAGACTCTGTTTGGCATTACTATTGCACACAGTAACATCAGCATTTTGCTGAAAAACAAGTGAAAAATTATTTGGTAAATTTAAAAAAAGGCTTACGTAGAAAACTGATAGAAGTTATCAAATCACCTAAAACATTACTTTTTTTATAAATTTCAAAAGAAATCTGATTTCTATACTATCACTATTTTACGGGTTCTTTTTTTTTTAACAGGATAACAGTTTTTAAGGCACTCTTAAACTAACTTTTCCCCAAATACATGTTATAGTAACAACAGAAAGATTTTCTAAACTCTAAAGGACTCCTGAATTATAAGAACTTAAACCCATGCCCAGGAAACCTTAAAATCTCTATATCATTCAGATTAGAATGAAAAGCAAGAAAGATTGTACAACGTTAACAGAAGTAAATTCTTGAATCCAATTATCCCAAGCCTAGTCAAGGGAAAAGAGTCAAAGACCATGTAAGAAAGTCATGGATTGCACTGTTGAGTCAAGCTAGCAACAAACTCATTTATGCTTATATCTGAGCTTCCACCTTCTTTCACTGCTTCCCTTGCCATTTCCATCCATTTCCTACAACTCATTTTTATCTCCTTCCCTTTCTCCCCATCCATCACTACTCTTATGCAATGTTGTACCATCTCTCTTGTAAAAACTCCATTTTTATCAACATCTACTCTCATCCCCATCCTCCAAACATCAGCAACATATTTGGCATTAGTCCCTTGATCAGTCCATATAGGTATTGCCACCATTGGAACTCCTAAACAGAGTGCCTCTAGAGTCGAATTCCATCCACAATGTGTTACGAAACATCCTAATGCCTTGTGTGCCAGAACATCCATCTGAGAACACCAATGCACTATCATACCTTGCGCGGAAGTTTCTTCTGCAAAGCCTTTTGGCAATTTGGCTTCTTCGGATGCTCTGACAACCCATAGGAATTGCTTCTTACTTTGTTTTATGCCACAGGCTAGTTCTTGCATCTGTGCAGCATCTAGTTGTGCCACACTCCCGAATGACACGTAAACAACTGAAGAATCTGGCTGCTCATTCAGCCACTTCATGCAAGAATCAATGTTGGGGGTAAACATTTGGAGACCATTATCTGTGTCATCCTCTGCTGTTTTCTGATTGTGCAGGTACTTGCGCGGAATGGTTGGTCCGATTGCTCTCAATCGTAAATGCTTTGACATCCATTGAATCACCTGAGTATTGCAGGAAATAAAATTCACAACCAAAATAACATTGTATTTTTCTAGAGTATACTTAAAAACATAAGTAACGAGATGTCTCAGTGATTTAAGGAAACAGTACGACATTGTTGAAGCACTAAATTTTTTCCATGGGTTAAATTTTAACTTAGGAGCATGAATAGCTAATCTATTGAACTTGCTTAAAAGCGAATTCTATGAAACTTTTATTTTACAAAGAATGACTAGAACAAATTCAGTGGACGAATAATCTACGATATGATTTACCAGATGGAAAATGTTTCATGCGCAAAATTGGATACAAAATCGTTCACAAAATAACATGTGTTAAGTTTTGATTGTAATGAGCCCTCTGTATTTACATGAATAGCATAACTAAAACATCGTATCTCAATTATCATGTCATTTTGTGCAAAATTTTGTACCCAAATTCGTGTATGTAGCACTACTCTTACCACATACCTCTTCTTCCAGTTTGTAAAACGTGTTGCAGAGCACCCAATCCACTTTATCAATATCCGAAAACTGATTCACCACCAGATTATAGGTAGCTGGATACGACCCCGGATTATGAACAAACGATGGCATGTCCAGTGGTCCTAAAACCGGAAGTCCAGGCAACGAAACTCGATCCTCAACAACAGGAACCTTAATCACCCCTTGTTTCACATGGTAATATATGTTGTCCACAGCACATGACTGTGTAAAAAAAATGGCACCAACCAGTCCACAGCTTTTTACGACATCAAGAACCCAACTCATCAGAGGGTCATAGACAATACAATCAACCGGAACGCCTGTAGCATTCAATTTTTCAATCAGCTGTGTCAGAGTTTCTGAACCAACTTGCTTAAACTTATCCAAGTAGACCTCAATGCTCTCTGCTGCATACTTCCCACCTACATCGTACCCGTCTGAAACCGTCTCAATTGGCATGGAACCAGACAATTGCTGCAAAGAATTGAACATAAATTTTGTAGTAACAAGTGTGACCTTAAGTCCTTTGGAAACCAAGGTTTTCGAAAACTGGTGCATGGGATTTATGTGACCCTGCATTGGATATGGGAAGACTAGGCAATGAGCAGGCCTTGGCTCTTCTACCATTTTCAAAATGCTAAGTAGCCCTGTATCAAATCTGCACACAAGTATGCAACTCTTAATTAGTCCTGTATAAATAGTTAAGAATGTAACTGAATAGGTAAGTAGTTCCGAGAAGATCCTTGTATTACACAAAGTATAGTATATTGGTTATACTCAAGTGGTTCACGTTTCTCCAAATTAGGCTTGTGATGTTCCATAAAAACAAATAATTCCTGTTTTATAATTTAACAGATAATGATTTTTGTGTTTGTCCTTGTAGATATCAAGGGATGTGTCACTTGCATCTAAAATCACAATCTGGTCCCGACACACAAATGACATATCATTATCCTAAATTTTTGATGTTGATATAGGAAATTACAGTGTCATTTAATGGAAAAAAAGTACTTATTTTACTGGTTTTTCATCTAGTGCTTTCTTCTCCCTAGATTTTTTTCACTATATATGATTAATTTTCGACTATTCTAGATCCCCTCTAAAAGGAAGTACCCCTCCCATCTTAAATTAGATAAGTTTGTTGATTTCGGGCACACAATTTAAGGTCCATTGATCGCACAGCTACATTACTTATTTTTAAAATTTTATTTTTATAAATAAAAATAAAAATATAAAATTTTCGTTTTTAAAAAAATAATTTAAAAAAATAAATTTAGGAAACTAGACTGTCAATGCACCTTAGATTATGTGCTCAAAATCAATTAATTCATCTAATTTAGGATGGAGGGACTCATCTCAGTATACACGCAAGACAATGCACAGTAACGTGTAGTATAAGTAGAATTAATAATTCTGAGGTGGAGAAACTAAACACAACCACATGCAGTAGACAAGCAAAACCACATGCAGTAGACAAGCAAAGCCGTCCACGCAAAGTAATCTTGGGTTTTATTATTGTGGTTATTTCGGTTCTGAACCGGACACTTATTAGCCGTTAGATAAGGAAAATATGAGGTATTCAAATATATTTTCTAAAATTTTTCTAAATCTAAAGTATCATTTTTCTATTAGATATCAAATAATTAAATAGGCATGGACCCTTGCAGCTACATCAACCTTACCAAGATAATTCATCTCAAACTGACACATCATCTATTTGGAAACAATTCTTACAAAAATAATTTGGGGAACCTATCATTACGCGTTAGATAATCAAAGAATGACTAATCAGGATAAATTAAATACTTGCTCGGTTTCAATATCACTAAAAAAAATCAAAGGAATATAATCAGATGAATGAGTCCGTCAATAATCCAACAGAATGAGTATTTGAATTATTCCTTGAAAAATAGGAAAAATTCAAGTAGCACTAACCTTTTCAACTGCTGGTTGAGCGATCATAAATTAGGTTTTGGCTGCAGCCTGCAAATTCGGGTATAGTAGAAATCATGAATGAAGGAAATATATATTGAGCACTATAATCATGCTTCAACAATTTCGGCTGCTGTCTATCCATTAAAGCTTGAGCTGCCTTCAAAGAATTACCTCAAACTCTGAAGTGTTCAATTAGTATTTGTTTATGCTGAAATGAAGATATATGCATGTAATATATTATACGTATTCGTATGGATTATGTGATGGAAAATATATGTCAGTAAGAGAGAGCCTGAGCCACAAATTGAAAGAAGTTTTAAGACACTGAAATGATCGAAAGATATGGAGAGCGTAATATGTTTGCATGTAACTGAAATAACTCCATCCTTCAAATAATGATAAATCAAACATTTATAAAAAAAAAAAATATGATTTTTTTCTAAGAGTGTTGGTAAAATACTTGGACTAAATCAGCGAAATCACTTGTATCATCACGGCATTTTTACTAATAAAATTTACAAGAGTCCATAATTAAGTTTCGGAATCAGTAGCATCTTGTACAACTTCTACGGATATACAACACGGTGAAATGTAACAACAACGTTATCGGAATCATGCACAGAACATGTCCATCTGTTG
This sequence comes from Daucus carota subsp. sativus, assembly GCF_001625215.2. Classification (NCBI taxonomy): domain Eukaryota; kingdom Viridiplantae; phylum Streptophyta; class Magnoliopsida; order Apiales; family Apiaceae; genus Daucus; species Daucus carota. The sequence continues at coordinate 42,147,084 of NC_030385.2, read as the reverse complement.
TTACAGAGAACAGAGTCTGCAACAACATAGGACCTCAAGTAGTCTCTCTAATTGTACTAAGTTTATGACAGCTGAATACATTATCAATATAAACTCCACTTTATTGATTTATTTGCTACTTGTCGTATCACCAGATCTCAGTTCCCTTTCAAGCTCGTCAAGTTCCCAGTCATTGACTTCGTCTGCTGAGTAATCTTTTCCAAACTCGGACTCTAATTTGGCTAATTCCGCCTCTGCATCCAGAACTTGCTCCGACTTTGTTGAAGGCGAGTCTGAGTGTTCATTTTTCTTACTTTTAGGTGACTTTGCAGCCTCCATTGTCGTTGAATGATTCCCTTCCAGATTCTCAGCAGATAAATTATCTTTTTCGTGGGCTAGAGTTTCTGCTTCGTTGACGGTACTTTCTGCCTCTTCTGGTGTTTCCAACTCTAAAGTCGGTCTCTCTATTGCTTCAAATTCCACTCTTAATTTTTCTATATTATCAAGGAGTTCTTTGATTATGGTATCTTCTTTGCTAAACAGATTGGAGCATAAACATTAGCATAAGTGAATGTACACAACAAAAAATATTACTGCACATATACAACAAATAAGCACAATGGAATCTTATGAGAGTACCTGGAATGTGTTCCTAGTTGAGAATAAAACTGCTCTTTAATATTATCCACTACACTAAAAGTCGTTATAATCTGCAATAGGGTAAAGATGTCAGAAAAAAGTTAGCTCCTTTATACATGTTACTAATATAACACAATAAAGTTCCAGTTAATAGATTATTAATAAGATGATAGGCACAGCAACCAGAATGAAATACAACATGAGAATGGGAGGTAATATTACTAAAGTTAATAAAGGTATATAGGAAAAAGTAAGCACATTGTGGAATATAAATTATTCGGCGAAAGATTACATAAATATATTAATAGAGTATAACATACTCTGCAACACAGTGTACAAACTACTGCCACCAGTACCAGATTGTAGTGAGAGTTTTTGGCATAGTTGTAAATGTGCTTCAAATGCAACGCACAAACTTGTATTCAAGAAGTACATCAATAGCAAACTGAGTGAAATACAACAGACTGGGATAATTTCCATAAACTTAATATATGTATATTAAGGGAGTGCATTGAGGAGCACAATCAATTCAGCTCAGATAATTCAGTAAACAGATTAAGAGATATATATACATATTTTTGCAACAGTGTGTACAACAACCAATACAAGAATGTAGTTGATAGCATTTTGTGCAACACACATATACTTGAAAGCTTCAACTAAAATAAAAATGCAATGCAATGCATAAAGTGGTATTCACAAAGCAAAAGTTATGTAATTTTATGTACATGTTTCTTCTCAAAATATAGAGCACGCTAATGAACTATATATCCATCTCAGACTTATGTTCTTTGAAATTAAGATGCAAATGATACCTATGATAATGTCATAATGATATGGTAGCTAAGAAATTAAAATTCCATAATCCATTCATTAAGTGGCATAATAGTAGAAATAATATCAACATTCAAATATATAGAATCTTGCAATGACCTTAGTTTCATAGTCGAGATATTCCTCCTCAAGATTTTTCCTCGGGTGTACTTCTTTGGAATCAACAGCGGATGGCTCTCTTGACCTGTCTCATGGACAAGTTCAAGAAATTTATCAAAATAAATCAATAAAAATTCAGCATAAAAAGTACAAGTAACAAAACCTTTACCCTTCATTTAAACTCTTCAAATTCTTAACGAACTTTTCAATACGATCAATTGAAGGCTTCAAACCATTCTGTAGAGACATAAAAAAGTTTTAAAAAATAATAATAAAATAATAATTAAAAAAAAGAAACTGAAAAGGGGAAGGGAGGTTGCAGATTATACTGATCATGCCTTTTGGAAGTTTGAGAATTTAGAGATCTAAACAGTACCTTATACGTAGAAAGTAGTTGGATGACCAAGTTTACAAAATAATTTTCGTGCCTCTCCAGTTCAACCCTTGAAAATGCATAATTAATTAGTAGAACACGGGATCAAATTACAGAATACATACTGTATGATGCACTAGAACAAGAATATTGACATTAGTAGATATATTCAGTTACATACCTGACCTCCTTTTCCTTGGTTTCTGTAGTCGAGGACTGCAAAGCCCAAGTATCTTCCATGAAGTTCATCCAAGTACTAAGAACATCTGCTTCTTTTGCACATGATCCCACGGATCTTGACAGCTCGTCTTCCTGGTGTAAAATAATAAGTAAAGACGAAATCTTAAAAGATGCTCTTGATCTAGATCAAATGTGCCAAAGAAAGCATATGCAAAGGTGTTTATTCATTAACATCTGAAAGTACAAACCTTAGTTTTCAAGTGTGCAACAATCTGATCATTAGCCTCATAAAACTGGTCCCTTTCTTCCCTTGCATTGTGTAGCCGCGCATTAGCAGCTGCCAGTGAGATGTTGACCTATAAAATTCCAAAAGTTGAAATAATGTTTAGAATAAAGCCTATGACTGACTTCTAAAGGAAAGTTTTTTGATTTGGAACTACAATATATGAGGTAATTATAGTCTCATCACAAAAACGAAGCACCTATTTAGCTTTGTAAAACAGATAAAAATTCATATTCATAAGATAGTGTCATGTAAAAGTTCATCAGACAAGTTTAACATGTACTCCATGAGTATTTCATGCCATCATGGTTGTTACGTCGGTAAGTAGAGTCGAGTCGTCCGGACTCTGCAGCAATTCGAGTCGTGACTAGTCGAGACTAGTCGACAATAGTCGACAAGGTATAAAATTAATAATATATATTTATATATTATATATGCTTATATTTATATGTGTAAAAAATTATATATGTGTGTTCTAACTTCTAAATTCAAGCTTCAGAAATCTGGGCACTGGCAGTTTAAAACTGCAGAATTCTGGGCAGTTTAAAACTGCAGAATTCTAAACCCTTTTAAGTGCAGAATGTAAGTGTGTAACTCACTGCAGAAGAGTGCATAACACCAGAAACCATAACTGGACAGTAATTAAAACTATAAACTGGAGAGCATAAACTGCAGAACCAAGTTCAACAAGTGGAAAAGTGCAGAAACAAGTTTTTCTTGAAATTATAGTCCAGTCGATCGACTGGGTCTTCCAGTCGACCCGACTAGTCGACCCAGTCGACCAGTCGATCATAAGTCGGGCGAAATACTTACATTTTTCTAGTCGACCTGCCCAGTCGACCCCTTCATACCGACTGCTCGACTAGTCGAGCGACTCAACAACAACGCATGCCATTAAAAAAAACGGCCTCTCTACTTGGAACTGGAGCAAGGTCTAAGAAGATTTGACCATCGCCAGCCCCTACTTGCAAGTTGTATATATTGAGGACTAGATTAGTCCCCGTGCAGATGCCCGGTTATATTATTGTTATATTCTATTTGAATTCAGAAAAAGCTGATATTAAAATATACAAGTGATGCATATTAATTTTAATTAATACTATAATTTATGAAGATGAGATAGAATTAGTGGAGGATGACGATATTATATAGAAAAATTATTTTAAAAATTGATATTTAATGAAGAATTGACACATAAGCATAATGATGTCATCCATTTAATGAGAGGCTGACACATAAGTTCTGATGAGCCATATTTTGTTTTAGTTATAGAGAAGATGCTGGTTTGGTATGCACATTTCAAGTGTCAAAAAGGCAGAAAGATCACGAGGTTACCATTATTTATTTATAAAGGTTTTAACGTAATTAAGGAACAGAGGAGAAGTAAAGAGTTTGCATAGATGAGTCAATGTCCAACTGCCAGAGGTCAGCTTTGTACTGCAAGATCATCGTATATCACTTTATATGTGAGAGATATGTGAAATAATGATAACCTTCTTCAATGCAGCTTCTAGTTCATCTCTCTGCTTCTCTAGTTCAGCAACTTCAGCAGTTATTTCCTGAAAGGAAATCACATATGTAAATCCTAGCATATCTCAACAAAGCTCAAAAAAAATCTAGCAAGATAGAATTTTAAAATGATTTGTCGAATAGATAGCATGAATATCTCATAGGCCCTTGACATGATTACAGTGAATTTTGAAGTGTCGTAAAGCCAAGGTTGCATGTTTATGATTGTGTGTAGTTCTACATCTGAATTCTGTGCAACAAATTAAACATCTAAAAAAAATTAAGGGTGCAGTGTTCCTTGTCAATCGAAGTACGTAAAATGCTCAAGGGGTGTAAGAGAGTGTTGCAAGCAATTCTATTATTTTTGTTCCCCTTGCAAAGACCAAAATCCATTTAATGGAGTCGTCGACGAAAGTAACTGAGCATCAATTACTAAATAATGAATTCTCTGATAATCAGAGTCGTGGAAGAAAGCAACTGAGCATCAATTACTACCTAGTGAATTCTATGATAATATTTGTGCCTCCAAGATCTATATATAAGGCCATTTCCTGATTAGACATATTAGGCTAAACAGTGGTTGTATATATTTAAAAGACGAATTACTGCGTATTAATCTAAAGAGGATAGGTTCTAAAAAGGCCAGGGTTCATTACACTAAAAAGATATAAATGGCGAGCACAATTGGATAGCCCAGTTGTCGGTTTATCCTCTATTGTCCCGGGACACCCGGGTTCGACTCTGGCTCACCCCGATAATTATTAGAACAGATACTAATTTGTAAGGCATATAGGCCTGCATTGTCAAAAAAAAGAAGATATAAATGGTATGCCCAACCCCAGAGGAACCCAGATTTGAACACAATAGAACTTTAACTTCTCAAAAGGTAGTTCCCTGTCTTCGTCATTAGTAAACATGGAATGCTATCATAAATTCCTTTCCATTCTTGTTTAATTCATTGCACATTTCTTAGTCACATTACTGTACTACTTAGCAAAGATACAGGGCAAGGATTAATTCTCCAGCCTACATAATGTCAAATGTAGATTTTACTTTTTAAAACTTAAATGTTTATATTTCATAATTAGAATCAATTCAATAATTGTCAAATATAAAGAAATGAAAAACATAATCTCTTAAAATGAATGTTTTCACTGCCTTTCTCAGCTAAAGCCACATGCTTCTTATTTATCATTTCAACATTCCTATTTCATAGTAGACAACAACATACAGTCAATACTGGATGCACATGCACCACAACAATTTGTAAGCATAATTAGCAAATCTTTTGTTCTTATACATATGTTTCTAATCATAAACTGGGAAAAGTAATAATATGAATTATTACAACAAAATGCTGCAACTAGGGATTTTTTTGAACACATACACACTGAAGACCGGTCTCTTGAAAACTTCTAGGGGCTAAAGAGAAAACCATTTATTACTTCTTAATTATTATTGTTTGACAGGACAACTCCCACAGAAAACTTTAAAAACCGACAAGGCTAAACTATGAAAATGTTACCAAGTTATATCTAGTATAGCTAATATTTGCGGAGGATCGTATAAATCATGCTGTCTATGCAACAACAATATAAACTTTTTGAAGCGCTCTAATATAAGTTATGAGGTGCGCAATATTACATTATAAAAAAATTCTTGCAATGCTGAAAGAAGCCAGAGTTGTTATACAGTTATATTATGTAATAATTCATCGTACCTTCTCTATTTCATCAACTTCACTTGTTTTTATAACGCGAAATTTCAACGCCTCTTCTTTCTGCACTCTGACAATATACAAAACAATGGATATAAACATTTCTATAATGAATATGTGTCATAATGGATGTAGGGATGGTGCTTCAATAGTTCAATCAACAGATTCACATCTAGTGCTTGTATCAGGTATCCCACACGGTGATTCTTTTGGTAGATAAAACCTAGAGTTCAAGATGCAGAGACTGATTTGTCCAGAAATTCACAAAATTCCTACTTACATGCTAGATTGCAAGGACATCAGTTGCGACATCTACATTTAGCTTAAACTATTTAGTGAAGAAATGAAAAAAGTGTTGAGATACAGAGCCAATTAAAGTTGTTCATTTTCCACAATTTTTATTGCGTTGATGTTAGACATTGTTTTCTTAGTGATCATGTCAATAAAAATTGATAAACCTAGATGCAAAAGTTAATAATTGGACACTTCCGGAAAACCATTAGGTCTTATAGAACTACCAAACTCTTTGAGAATCCTGTTTTCAAATTTTTAATTAACATAAATTTAGTTGAGAAAAAACATATAATTCTCAACATAATCTTACATGTAGGTTTGTGTAGTTTATATAGGTTTACGTCAGGAATGGAATAATAGTACAGTAATATTATGAAGAAAGGCTGTGTAGTACTAGTACATAGTAATCAGAAAGGGTACAAGCGTACTTTACTAGTTACTTACATGTCCTTTACTAGTTAGTTGCATTACAGGCTACTATAAACAGTCTTGGAATGTTTACATTTCAGTATGTGGAATTTAAATATCAGAAAATGGAATATATTTCCACCAACTGCTTCTCTCTCTGTGACTGCTTTTTTCCTAAAACCCTAGTTTTCTCTGTTAGTTATATGTTCTTGTTCATTTCTCACCTCATCTCTCTTATTTCTGCAGTTATACACTCATTTCTTCCTCCAAATCTACTATATCTGCTAGTTTTTTTATTATTAAAACAGAAAACCTCAAAAACAGTCGAAAAATTAGAGAAAAAGAACTGCACTACAAATATTTTGATATGTTCCCACACTCGAAAAATGTAAACCTAATATACAAGAACATACTAGTTTACTTGAACAAAGAACTTGCAGCGGTTACACTTCCACTTAAATTGTTACTAAAATTAACACACTATATTAGTCAAAGATAGTACAAGTATATAAAAAAAAAATCGACTAAATTATTATATTCGTTTTTATTCCTAATATACAAAAACATACTAGTCGAAAAATGTGAACCTAGTATACAAAACATACTAGTTTACATGAACAAAGAACTTGCAGCAGCTAGACTTCCAGTTAAATTTTTACTAAAATTAACACACTGTATTAGTCGAAGATGGTACAAGTATATAAAAAAAAAATTGACTAAATAATTATTTTTATTTTTATTCCTTAGGAAGAGATACTAGGTACTTCAAAAAACTTACAATAACATAAATATTTTATAATTTTATCTCATTACTATTGTAAACTACAAATTCTAAGAAAGCAACTGTACTTGTGTTTTACGTTAACTCAAAAGATAAGTAATTAAAAACTAGAAGATAACAAAAATATGTCAGCATTTAACTGGCTAGTTCAAAAATTCATTTTAAAGCTAAAAAATATACTCCCTCCGTCCCTCCCATTTCTTTACACTTTCCTTTTTGGGGTGTCCCATCCAATTCTTTACATTTCAAAACTTACCAAAAATAGTCGATGGGTCCCACCACTTCTCCACTTTTCTTTCCTTTTCACACTACTTTTACTCCACTATCTTCTTTTTATACATTAAAAATCAATGGGTCCCACCACTTTACCCACTTTTCTTCCTCTTTTCAACTAATTTATACATATTTCTTAACCTCCGTGCCCAACCCATTCGATAAGAAATGGGAGGGACGGAGGGAGTATGTTTTATTACCTAAACAACATATACCTGAATTAAAGAGAAATATCCATCTAAAATCAATTCAGATAAGCAGAAGAACAAGACAAGATGAACAGGACAAACTAGGGTCAAGAAGCCTGCCTTCTGCCAGTGGGAGGAGGCAAAATGACCTCCATCTAAATTACAAAAATAGCAAATCCAAAAACAAGATGGAAGGGAGGTAAAGTAATTAGAGCCTTCCAAACAATTTTTCGATTCCAGATGTAACCTTCTATCCTTTCTCAATTTTTTTTGTTACATCCACATCCCCTATGGTTTCACACCTCATCTAGTCTATCTTTTTTGAAAAAGTGAAGTAATACATGATTAATTCTACCAAGAAATAGCATAAAGCACCAGATAGAAAACACCAACATTAACTGTGGGGATATGTTGCTACTAGTAATCTTTTGAATTTAGCTTTTACTCGATGTAATATTAATATAAACATCCCATACACAGTAACAGAAAAACTGGTAGTGGCAAGTCTTGTACCTTTGTTCTGTGATGCGCTTCTCAGCCTTTGTTTTGGAGCTAGCAAGAGATTCGGACAAAAGTTTTAGCTTATCAACCTGCACAAGTTGCAAAAATAAATTTACGTTTAGTCAGCATGATCTTACCATTTAATAATGAAACTTTATCCTATTTGGATAGATATACAGTAATAAGTCTACTTTTGGAATGGTGGCTTTGATGTGCCTGCCAACTTCCCCTAATATTCAAATACAATGTCTAAAATTAAATCAGTGGACGATTAATAGACACCTATGTACATTTAAGCACGTGATATAGCATATCTCAGAATAAGCTCGGCAAAGCTCGAACCTCACTAGGACATCTTGAAAGAAAAGGATATATCCAACATGAACAATAATCAATTATCATTTTTTAGGTAAATGCAACTGTAAGCATCAAAAATAGGCTGGCACAGAAAGAATGTGCAGCAAAAAGGCATCCACAACACAAGTATGTCTGACATAAGAACTAAATATATGATTAACGTAAATCTAATCAAGATTGCAAATCGACAAGTACAAAGCATACTGCACCTTTTGAGTGTGAACCTCAGGGGAGTCTCCACTAGCAAGAGATTTTTTCTTCAGTAAAAGCCCTTCCAATCTAGAGCAAATTCTTACATGGGCAAGAGCTTCTTTCAGATCCTACTTGAAAAACATCACAAACCAGACTCTATAAGCACCACAACATAAGAAGAAAAACATACAGTTTCATTTAATGCACCAGTTGGATAAATTATCTTCCAGACATCTGAAATTATATGAGGTTTCTAGTTTCTACCAGTCAGGATAATATATGATTCAATTAAACCCTCCTCACAACACATTAAGGTTTTACTCGAGGTTTTAGGAGAGTTGGTAATGTAACATACTATCAGACCTCTGGGTCTTGTGTTCGAAACTACCTCAGAAAGCTTAATAATTTAATACAGACACTGAGGCTAAATATCACCCAAAGATAATATAGGAGCCAACTATTTAATGGGATTCCAAGCAAGGTGGAGTTTCACAATAATATATCATCCAATCAAGGCCTCTTACCACTAAGAGATTTCATCAAAAGTGCCTTTTGTAATAACAACTTGCTATATCCTGAAAGCCAATTTCAAATCTAAGGAGTAGAACACCATTTGCCCAGCTTTAAAGAACTAAATAATTAAATTGTCAATAATTAATATACATGAGCAAAATTTAACAGGCCTGAGTTTGAGGGGTTATCTTATCCAAAATTATATGCTTATAAGATCTTATCCAAATAAAATGCATGTATTACAGATATTGATGCAAGGAAATTATTACTGAGTTGGCTACCAAAAAGTGGTGCTGAATGAGCATAAATTTGGGCAACTCGCAGGGATCACTCAAATACAAAGCAAAATGAATGGTCTAAACTCAAAAGTCTGTGAGAATTAAGCAGGTAACTATGTGAACTTCACTCTACAGTATATTCATAGAGCTAAAAAAACAAAAACAGATGCAACCAGGTTCACCTCTATTGTAGAAACAGTTGTTTCTTTAGAGGCTGTTTCATGGCTTTCACCTTTAGCCTCTGATCTTGCTACTATTTGATCAAGCTTTTTCTTAAGTAAAGAAGCTTCAGCATCTATCCTGTGAAGAGAAATCAAATCAATGAACACAAAAACTCAAACTCATTTTTTTTAACCAGTGTAATATCTGTAAATTAATATCGCAGTCGGTAGAAACCCAACTTGCAAATGAACCCAATAGCTACTATTGGGGCTAGAATTGGTTCCACAATATTATACTATATTTATATATACAGTGATGTTCTTATTATGTATATGATAAAGGGATTAAAATATATATTCAAAAACATTTAACAGTAAATCAAAAACATGCATTATAATACGGCTAAACTCGCGTCTCCACTAATCTTCATAATCGCTCTCCAAAACCCTAGCCAGTGAGTCGCGACTCGAGATGAATCATATACAAACACACCCAACATAAAGTATCTTGTTCAAGATCGTATCTGGTTTTGAAAATATTTTGGTGTCGACAGTCTATTTTTTGTTTCTTTGATGTGGTCACTTTAGATTCATCAATTCTCTATGACTCTTTCCCGACAACCATCGTACACGCGTCTTCTAATCGTCGTGCTAGAGCTCATTTACGGATCTACATGTCAAGATTTCGACATTCAAAAACAAAGGTGTACTCTCCCCAATTCTTAATTTACATGTTTATATGACTATTTGTTTTCTTAGTATATATAATTTTTAACTATTTGTTTTCTTAGTATATATAATTTTTATGTTTTTAAAATTGTCAATGTAAAAACTCAGATTTTCTCTTTAAACTTGTATTTGTGCGCGGTTATCAATTGTTCTAGGTGTTGTTTTATGTCGTAATTTTGTCACATATTCTGTATATTATGTGCTTAATATGTTGTCTTCTTATCAATTTTTTGAGTCACAAGTTTTATTTGCAATGATGTTTTCTAAGCTTCCAAGGGTTAGAATTTGTTCATCGTTGTTGTTGCTGTTAGTGACAATGATGAGATTATGGTGGTCCAATGTGGTGATGATGAGATGGTGCTTTCAATTAGTCATGTGTTTTTGAAAAAGATTATTATTGAATAATTTTTTTTGCATGATTTGCTCCGTAAATTTGGTAAGTTTCTTGCCATGTTTTATTGTATTGAATTGGCTTTAATAGTAATAATTGCATAATTAATTTTTAAATGGTAAGTTGACTCACTTGATTGTTGCTGATTTTGAATTTTATTTTTTCTTGAGTAATTGCTTTTAATTATATGCTCTAAGTGCTTTAATTCTCATTGATTAGAGTTTAATGCAATTTGTTAACGGTGTGTATTACTTGCAGTCTTGATTAATGGTTTTGTTTGTACCGTATATGGGTGGCCATAATTGATGGCGTATATTCTTGGCCTAATAATCGGCAATTTGGTGCCATTTTGTTGGCTTGTTAATTACTTTTAATTTAATTTGTTATTTATAATTTTGGATATTATTTTGAAAATTATAGTTTTATTTTAATACTTATTTTATTAATTATTCTTAGTAATTATTTATCTTGTTATATATCTAGCCAAAGGGTCTCCCTTTGGTTAGATATATTTTTTTCTGTTTTTTTCTTATATTATCTCCTTTTTGTCAAATTATTTTTATATTTATCATTTCTTCTACTTGTACCTTCTTTTGATGATCTATACTGATTTTAATTATTAAATTTGTTATTATTAATTTTCTTGTTATTAATGGATCGTATTTGTTTCAGGTGGCGTGGTCTACAAGTTGGGACGTTTTCTTTTCGGACATTAAGGTCTTATTGTCTAAGCTTCCGGAGACATTTTCATGTCTTTCGGTTGGATGATAAGCTTTTCTGAATGAAAGAAACTCCTCGGAGTATTGGCGTATATCGATACGAGCAAGTGTATTTTGTCAAAAAAAAAAACATTTAACAGTGACTAAACAAAAGATTCCTCAGCTGACAATGGTTTAATCAACATATGGCACACAAGACGACGAAGAACATATCCTTTTATGTAATAATTCACGCTGAAAATACTGTAGTATGGGTCCAAAAGTCATGCCTGTTATAACCTAGGAGGAATAGAGAATCTAAAATATAGGATCGGCTTTAACCTTCCAATATCGGCATTCATTTTTAATCCTGATATAGCACTTTGTGCAAACTGAAGAAGTTCCTCCCGCTTGACCTGGGAAAGATAAAACTCAATAAGTCATCTGCCTTTTTCTGTCAGGAAAAAAAAAAAGCCTATCTATTACTATAGTGTAAGCTGCAATTGTCAGTAAGCATTAACATAAACACTCCCCTCAATTTGCATGTCATATGATAACATTTTTAGAATATAGTGGTTCAATAAATTTTACCAGCACTTCATCTTTGTAGCTAGAAAAGGCATTTGACAGGTCCTGAATACTGCTCACTATTGCATGATGAAATTCTTTCCCACCAGTAAGACAGAACCTAAATGTTTAAGTATGTGTTTTGTTTAAGTTTTCAGATAAATAGGCTCAATTAGAAAATTTAAAGTTATAAGACCAAAAACCAGATGCAGATAACTATACCAATTATAATACTAAAAAAAAAAAAAAACTCACCCAAAGAGCAGTAGGAGTAGAGGAACTTCTTCCTCATTTGGTGGTTCAAGAATCTGAAACAAATAAATAAAATATCAGTGCTGAACCCAAGATGGCATAACTTCAGCTATTTCAAGGTTATGTACTTTATTTTAGTACGCTATTCTTCTGATCAAAGCGACAAAAGCCATTGCATTCATGAGACAAAATTATGATTTACGGTTGCATTTACATTTTACGCCGCACTTCTGGAAACGATACATTATGGAAATTACTAGAGCATGATAATCATTGCTAGATTTACTATTACACAACTTAACTCGAAGACCTTTCTGTTTTACAAACATTTTAAATATTGTCAGATTAACACAAATATTGTAAACATTCTGCTTCTATTTAGAAGATACTAACTGTAAACACAAAACATAGTTCTTGTACCATTGATATTGTGATTCCCTCCAAAGCTTGACTATAGAGAAAAACATCACGAAAATTCAGTGGCTCACCACCCATGTCATAGTCAAAATATAAAACCTGTAGTCAATAGCAAAGAATAAATCAAAAGACTTCATCAAGATATAGATTTATCTTCAGAAATTTTCAAATCTTATAAAAAAGTATTAGAGGCTGAGCAGAATAGATAATATAAGAGGTCCCTATTCTAAGTTCTATGAAAGTTTGATACAAAAAATAAAATCTACTGCAGTTCTCTGGCCAATATAATTTTGTTGAAGATGATACTAACTTCCACTAACCCTTCTGAACATTGGATCTTAAAATTCTTGAGGACCAACGACCCTAGTCAAGCTAACCCAACCCCCGAAAAAATAACAAATAATGAGGAAGGAACTAGGCAAACCTTTGTTACTGACAATAACTCGTAAACTTCTTTCTTTATAAATAGAAAATGAAATATTGTAGGCCGTATAATGATCTTTACATACTAAATCACCAAAGAAACAAGTCTGGTTCTAAATACTGGACCAGCTATAAGATACTATAACGTAATTTAATCTAACAATAAAGATGGTAACAAAACAAAAGAATCATACCTTACCTGACAAGCGATACTGATTAGCATATTAGTCAGGCAACAGAACAGAGACTGAAGGTATTGGCAAAATCAGGAACTGCAAAATTAATTGAGATAAAAGGATACTCACTATAGACGGTTTTTTCTGATTTTCCTTCACTTCATCAGAAGGTTGATGCTGTTCGAGACTCCTTTCTTTATATTCCTCAGTTTCTTTGAGAGCTATCAACCATTTTTTTATCAGCAGGGTCCTTTCTTGGCCCCTAAAAGATACAGAAGCTTCTTCTAATCTTTTAACCGTCTGCTTAAAACTTTTAAAACTCTTGGCTCCCTATAGTTGTTGGGAAACATATCAATTTAAGTGTCCATATACAGTATAAAACTTCATCTAGTAATTCACGAGTCAGATAAAGCAGGCTACATTTACTAAATGACATAAGGAATCCATTTGATAAAAAAAAGATTTTTCGACAAAGGTGTGCTTGTTGAGTTACTATAAAGCCTATGTTGTGGTGTTGCTATTACTATGTCAAGGTTCAGTAAAAGAAAATTTATTCCACAAAAATTAGTTGTGCCTTCTTCGAACTTTCGTAATTGTTTAATCCCACACGCCACACAAACTTGAGTCCCTTTTCTGCGGCTTATTATTTATCAATTTGGTTTCCATTTTGGGAAGTACAATCATATTTTAAACCGCAATAACAGCATGCTAAACTGCAAATATTAATTTTACAAAAACCTTGTGATTTGACACCGGTTTTACCTTCTTAACGACAAAAAACATGTGACCCACTTATGCTTAACAAGTACGCTTAGGTCTTTAACATACAGACAGTCCTTCCTCGCTGAACATAAGACTTGACAAAATTAATACATCACACTAATAAACTAATTTGGCTTTGTATAGAAATGGTTGTTTAATACATAATAATACATATATAGGATCAAGATGAACTTAGAACTGAGTTTAAATTAGAACTTAGAACCAACGTCAGCATCAGATGTTTGTTTATTCAACAACTCATATTTTTCGTTCTTATGCAATACACAATGTGGTTGCTTCTGCTGAAGGCCATGATACTTTTTGATGAACTATTGAATATGGTTTACATTTCCGGTACACGGTTATTAACTTCCTAAATTACGTGACATTTTTCTAAAAAGATGAATTTGTACATAACACAATACGTTTTTCACTCCTATAAGAAATATAAAAAATAATAGTGCAGAAACTATGAAATAATATAACTGATAGTGTAATAATTTACATAAAAGGCGCCCTGTTCCAATATAAGAATATATAACCAAGTTCTAAGGTTGCGACATTAAGGTATTTCCTAACCCTGAATATATAATTAATTAGGGTCACACTCCAATAGAAACAGAAATCAGTTAAATAGAAACCAATGCTATAAAAGGAAAATGAAAAGGGTTGTGGGGTCCGGAGATGGACCCCTAGGTGGGCCTGGGGGGGCGGGGTGGGGAGTGTGACATAGTGGGGGCTCTTGGGCCTGTTTGCCGGTGCTTAAGGTGTGCAGGGAAAGTTTGTGGCCTGGTTGAGATTTTGGTGAGACCGAGGTGGATTGAGTCCGAGGGTGGGCCCCGGCTGGGTGATGGGTGATGTCACATAGGGAGTTTCTCTTAGTCTCTATCTAGTTTCTATTTGATTGGTTTCTATTTGATCAGATGCATAATTATAAATACAAATCACCAGTCTTCAGTTTTCACTAGAGGATGACTGTATACTATTTCGACTAAAGACGAAGAATGTGAATGTAGGGACTACGAGTGCGGTCACTAGATTACTCTTAATTACTAATCACGCCCTAGCAACTAGCCTTACGAGTCAACTAAATGAGTTGATTCAATTGCGAAAACAAATTCATAAATAACAACAAATATCCAATTAATTGAGTAACAGAATACAAATAAGAGGAGAAGAGGAAGAGGCGTTACGATACGATCTTGCAAAAGCTTAGCGCCCTCAGCAACGGCTTGACCGGCTTGGTGAACAACGGAATCGGTGTAATTCTTCATGGCGCGGGTGAGATTGCTCTTATTCCCTACCTCCACCGCCTTATTCATCGCCGATCGGAGCCACGCCATTTCGCCACCGACAATTTCAACGGTTCGAAAAATTATATATACGCAGTATGTGTGAGTGTTATATTTTTAGATTGGGTGAGGGTTTTGAAGTGGTGTTTTAAATTGCGATTGGGAAAAGACTGGACGATGGAACTAGTTAATTTGTCACAACTCAAATATACTGCTAAAGTCGTGTTTGTATACCTCAAGGCTCAAGCCTTCAACTACCACTGCTGTCGTTTTTTTTTAATTTGTGAATTTTTTTATTTATTTTTTTTTTACTTGAAGGGCTGTGAAGACCGAGATTAACAGAAACCAACATCACTCCTCAAGATTACTAGCAAGTTGTTTATAACCGAAATAATTTGATTTTTTCATAAGAATTGAGTTTAGCAAATATTTTGTGAAAATGCTATTCTGAAAATATTTATAAAAATATTATTTATAGATAGAAATTACAAAAAATTCATTTTTCTCATCTTTTTTAAGAGTAAAGTACATTGTGTGGACTCCTACTTTACTCAAGACACCACTTGCAATACTATAATTCAAAATCGAGCACTTGCAATATTAATTTTCATAATTCGTTACATTTTGTTGCATTCCGTTAATTTGGGTTAACTCTGTTGATAATTTAGACAGTAAAGTGCAATTTGTGTACTCACACTTTACTTAAAGTGCATTTTGTGTACTTGCATTTTACTGTAAATTTTCAACTAAAGTATTGCAAGTGATATTTTTGAGTAAAGTGCGAATACACAAAATGCACTTTACTCCTTAAATTACTAACAAAATTAATCCAAAATAACGGAAGACAACAAAGTGTAATGAAATACAAAAATTGATATTGCAAGTGCTCGATTTTGAACTACACTATCACAAATGATGTCTTGAGTAAAGTAAGAGTACACAAAATACACTTTACTCTTTTTTTTTTAATATGAAAGTTACATTTGCAACGGTGTTTCAGTGGTCGAGGACGTCAAGAGCGGACCGGGAAGACTGGCAGCGGAAGCATAATGGCTGAATAAGTTGTGTTTGATATAGAGGAGGGAAATGGGGCTCTCAAGTGATAAGGTATCAATGTGTTTAAGAGAGAGACGGGGAACTGAATAAGTTTTTGAAAAAATATATAATATATTTGTAAAAATATCGAAATAAAGTATATTCTTAATTTTAGAAAGATAGTAAAATTATAAAAAAAAAATATGAAAAACAGTATATTTGCTAAATTTCTAATAATTTATATCCTTTCATATTTACACTATTAACAAAATTTAGGAAATTCTCATTATTATGTGATTATTTAATTAATTTGTTAACAATGATTCAATGACAAAAAATAATTAAATTATTTGAATAGGACAAGGTGAATAGTGACCCAATAATATATTAAAAAATTTAAACAAAAAAATTCAAATTAACTAGATAAAAATTGGTTTGATAAAATATATTTATTTCGTCAATTTTATTCACTCCCCGGTTATTTTAATGAATTCGCATTTCAGTTATATATTAGCTTATAACCCGTGCTATGCACGGGTGCTTCATGATATTTGTAATATCATCGTTTGTATTTTAAATTTATTTGAAATACAAACTGATGATATTCATCAATATTTAAATATTTTAGCTTAATTGATAATAAAAAAATTATTAGAACAAGTTATACATCAAGAAGATCCGTTGAATAATAGTGACATGCTGATAAAACTCCACCGACAAATAAAATTATTAATATTTCGGATAGAGTATAATATTGCATAAATAGATAGTATAAATTTATGATATTACTTTTAAAGTGATTAGGGATGGCAATCGGTCGGTATGGTTCGGTTTTAGAGAAAACCGAAACCGAACCGAATACTGTTTTTCAAAACCGAACCCGAACCGAACCGAATCGAAACCTGAAGTTCAAAAACCAAACCCGAACCACCGGTTTTCGGTTTCGGTTCGGTTTTAACCAAAACCGAAAACTATATAAAAAAATTCTAAAAAATATATATATATAATATAGGTTCATAAACAAGTTTTTTATTCAAAAATTAACATATCTTCAATTTGTTACAAAACATTCATGATTAAATTAGCAATTACAATAATTCATAATTAAAGAGAAGCTTCATTTTTTTTTAAGTATTAGTAAAGTATTATTAATTCAGCTTTTTAAAATCTTTTTATTAATTCAGCTTATTAAAAATAAATGTAAGTTAATTGCTATACACAAGAAAATAAAACATTATATTCTAATATAAGATTGTATGGATTTTATTTTATTTATTTAGTTGAACAAAATTTTTGATGATACTTTTCTTTTGTTCAAATATTATTCAATACTAGATTATGTTTATTTTATTATAAGAATATGTATTTGGTATTTATAAATAACTTTGTATCATATTCAATATTTGAATAAGTGATGAAATATTATTAAAAAAAAGATAACAATATAATTATTCTTTTTTACACATATCTTTTCATCTTTTGATAATGACTATTTTTATATAAATATGATATATATATATATATATATACTCATATATACATACATACATACAAACATATATATATATATATATATATATATATTGTATATCGGGTTCGGTCGGGTTTCGGTTTGGTTCGGATTCGAATCGGGTTTCGGCTATTCGGGTCGGTACCGGTTCGGTTGGCCTAAAAACCAAACCCGTACCAAATTCAATCGGTTTTTAAAAATAAAAACCAAACCCGAAACCAAACCATAAAAATCGGGTTCGGTAAAAACCATTCGGGTCGGTTCGGTCGGATATCCGTCGATTCGGAAAATTTTGCCATCCCTAAAAGTGATAACATGAAATAATTAAAAATAATATTAATGGTATTTAGTTGAAACATCATCGATTGTATATTAATTATTATGTATAATAATATTATCTTTTGTATATGTATGTTGCATGTGTTATTTTTAGAAAATCGCTTTTTTGTTAGGAATCTAAAAAAGATAATGTGTTTTACTTAAAAAGGGTAGTTGTTATGTACTTCAAAATAATTTTTTTTTAGTTAGAAAATATAAAAAATATAGTTTTAGTTTTTTTTTGAAAATAAAAATAGTTTTAGTTAAAAAGGATAATTGATTATATAAGTAGGCTCTCATAACTTTAATATTTCGGTTTTAATATTATAGTATAGACTTAGTTGATAACTATTTTGGTGCTTCCAGACAATTACAAAATGTGATAATAGTGTAATCACATAATCTCTTTATGGTCCTGTTTATATGTATTTTATGAAAAAAGAATGTGTACTTAGACTTATTATTACTCTAGTGATAAATAATTTTGGATTGTTACGATGTAAACAATGGTATTTTTTTTTTTTACGAACAATAAGATTTTACTGAACATAAAACATAAGAACACAGTCGGGACAAACCCCAAACTGACAACTATAGCCTGATTGTGAAATAAAAATCGAGCTAAACAAATAGCTGCTTTGTTTTCAGATTGCTTAACAGATAGAATATAAATATTCTTAATAATAAAAATGATTACAAAAGTTTTTCGAGCAATCCAGTCGACACCAACATCACTGAAAAATATAGTAGAATCACAATTGACCTGCGCACATAAAAAACCGCTGATAGACCTGTGTTCATATCCATCAGTTACACCAACTGAGGTTGGGGTACAGATGCCCCATATATTGAACAATCCTTTGTTGTGCGAAGTTCTCGCGATAAGTACCACAATTCTATATTTGAAGCGGGTTGCCCAGATCTTCCAATACACCGTAGAAATCATTCTTCACGCAACATGACAATGAATAAAAAACGCAACAAGACATACACCCAAAAATTAGGGACAATCAACAACTCAAAAAGATGGGAACGGTAACAAGATCACACCCAAAAAGATTTAGATCTCGATTTTATTGAAAACTATTATAATAAAAATTAAAGATATAGAAATGGAGGAAACGGTATGAGAGGATGGATGGGATGGATGTGGTTTTGATGGAAGAAGGGGGCGGTGAAAGATGAAAGATAGTTATGAACGAGGGCCGACTCTCATTGAATCCTGTGATTAAGAAAGAACAACAACTGAAGTACAATCACAGGATTTACGTGTAATAATATCCTGTGATGCCCCATATATTGAACAATGGTATTTTTTTAACTTATTTAACTTGTTCCTGAGTGGCATGAAGGGGTAGAAAACAGTTAATTTGACACAAGAAAAGGCAATGTTGATACATTTTGTTGATAGTATTATCCTGTGATGCCCCGTATATTGAACAATGGTATTTTGTTGAATGAAGAAAGAAAGAGGAAATTTACAAGTAGAAACCAGAATGTATCAGAATAAACTGAACGCGAATTAAATATTTTGACACAAAATTCTATCTGGTGATAGTTTATAATACAAACTCCTTGTGTGTTCTTTATGTTTGTAGTACTTCTTGGTTACTTCATAGCCGAACAGAGTTTCTAGTTTTGGTTTTATTATTCTCTGCATGTTGGTTTGCTCGATGAACACAAGAAACAGGTGTATTAAAAAGTGCCTCTGTCTCGGCTTTAAAATTTTATATCCCCCGCTATAAATTACAGTATTCACCTCATCCCCTTTATAGCATACCAACAATGGAGAAAGCTAAATGGATTTTTTTGGCATTCCTAGCCATGCAGCTTCTTTCATCTTTTTCCCAAGGTAATCTCCATTCTGCACATCCACTTCAGTTTTAACATTCATGTTTTTAAGGATGTATGATTCTTGATATAGAATTATAGATAGAGCTAAACCTCGTAAAATTTTGAGTCCGAAAAACTGAACTTTTTGTTCTTGATAACACTTTTGTGATTTCAAATGACAGAGTTGTCAATTTAAATTCTCAAATTTATACTAGTATTTTAGCGTTTTGGATTTCATTTTAGTATCTGGTTTTATTTTATTTTTTTATCCAGACATCTTATTGTAACAAATCCAGAATTTCAAGTGGAATTTATGTTTTCAAACAGACGATAGAGTTATTTAGTACTAGCATCTTTAGTGTTATGTTATCTTCACAAGTAAAACTCAATCATATATGTTGGCTCATTCAGTTGAATTCTGCAGAACCTGATACGTCGAGGTGGCTGAGCATTGATTGTGGTGCTGATGGTTTACCCTTCGATGACGACCTAATCATATGGGATACTGATGACGGTTACATTCAAAGCGGATTAAATGAACTAGTTCGTACAAAAACATCTAGGAATGAGCTCAACACCCTCCGGGCTTTCCCTGACAAAGCAGTAGAGCACTGCTACAATGTGTCTGCTGTGACACAAACGATCAGATATATAATCCGGCTAGGGTTCTATTATGGTAACTACGACGGTCTGTCTAAACCTCCAAGATTTGATCTCTTTATTAACCATGTAAAATGGACAACAGTCGACACATCCATAAACAATGGTCTGCCATTTTATGAAGAAATCATATACCAAAACGAAAAATCAGGGTCCTTCAAGATTTGCTTAGTACAAATCAAAGATGGAGGGGTACCATTGATCAATTCCATTGAAACTATGGTAGTATTCGATGAATTGTATCCAGAGATGGATACTAGTGCAACATATAGTCTTGTCACCAGGACCAACCTTGGGGGGCCAGAAGTAAGGTAAATGAAGGTCTTTGTTTCCGATTCTCAGAAGTCTGCACCCTCCCACATCTGCACACAATTTCTTATCACATGTTCAGTTTTAATTCTACAAAAATCGTGTAAAATGAAAGAGCTGGCTATTCATGTTTATAACGTTTGTTTATCTTGCACATATTAAAATATTTCAGGTATCACATTGATACTGATGAGATGTACAACCGAATATGGAGCAAGGATGCTACGCCTTACACCAGGGTTACTGGTTTCCCAGATTTTAACACATACGAGAATAACCCTCCTATTACTATATTGGAAGATGCCATTGTAGCTAATGGATCTGACCCTATCACCTTAATCGTTAATCTTCCACAATCGACCCAACAATCAGCTTACATTGTTCTGTATTTAACAAATCTAGGTAACCCTTTCGATTCTAACCAAACTACAACATTGAAATTTGAAATCAACAGTCAGGATCAAGGGACAGTGAATTCAACAGGTAACGGAAAGACTACAGTAGTAGCCAAGTACCCTGTGACGGTATCAGGCCCAACTATTAATATAACATTGTCACTTGCTGATGAGTTCAGCTTGCCACCAATGATCTCTGCAATGGAGGTGTTCACCAAATGGGATACTGGTCCTAGCAAATCCACAGCAGCAGCAGAATTTTTCTCCTTTGCATATTCACTGATATTACTTTGTATGCTTGTATTGGTGGTATGAAGTGAGGAAAAATAATAGATTGCCATTTGCCACAACATGCAGAAAAGGAACAGCAATGTAACATTTCGAAAACTTACTTGATGTAGGCAGATATTAATTTTAGAACAATCCTGATTGTTTTTCAGTTTCTATTGTCTTTTTATATCAGTATAACGGAATTTTTTATCAATATAGAACAAATAGTAAAAGAATCTAAAGAATATCACAAGGAATACACACTTCTTGAAGCAATGATCTGTTTCTTTAAAAATTACAGGGCATCAGATATCAATTTTAAGATTACATATCCCACACTTATGCATCACATTGTTGATTAAAATTTTATAAGATCCGAAAGATCATACTAATAATGAAAGATGAACTTTAGATTCAAATTTCAGCTCATACCCCTGGTTTTCTTGTTGCAAATTATTTTTGTTAATGTTAAACTTCAGAACCTCATCAAGTTCAGACTCTAGAGCTCTCTGCATTATATAGTTAGTAACCATATTATATACTAAACATCTTTATGATCATTTGCACTGAGTTCCAGAATTTTTTATGATAGAAAAGAAAAAAGAAAGAGGAATTTTTTTAACTTATTTAACTTGTTCCTGAGCGGCATGAAGGGGTAGAAAACAGTTAATTTGACACAAGAAAAGGCAACGTTGACACATTTTGTAAAAATCTACCTGATGCAGGTAAATTTTTTATTTTAAAACAATTCTGACTGCTTTTATCTAATTTGTGTTTAAATTTACATTCTGAACTTCTTGTTGAATCTGCGGTATATCAGAAAGAACAAACAGTTTTACAATAGATTTATCATTGAACAATTTGTTTAATTTCTTATCCCACATTAATGTTTCGGAGAACTTATGCAACTTCCTTTTGTCTTTTAACTCTGAACTTTACTCATTGAAAGATTAGTATGTTATCTTTGTGTGCAGGACTGCATTTTGTATTTGTCAGAAATCAATATTATATAGATCTATGTCCAAGAATATGTTAATATTCTCGGTATATACCTATTTATTAAGTTAATGAGAATTAAACACTTCTATGTAGCTTCCTCTTTCTTCTATATAAGATGAATGAATCTTTTTATTCTTGGTATATTCAGAGCTGGGATAGAATCTTAGTACTAAAACCTTGTACGAAAATGTCTTGAATACTTCCGCAGAAGATGAATGTGTCTTATACTGCTTGGAATTATTGAACTGGCACATACAATCTTTACATATATTTAAGTTGGAATGTCTGCAAGAAACATGTGTCATAAAAACTAATTGTGTCCCCTTGTTAGCTTCAAGTTGTCGATTTATCTGACTATAAATTACAGCCTTCGCCTCATTCTCTTTCGTATACATCTTGTCATCCATTCAAAAATGAAGAAAATTGGATGGATATTTTTGGTATCCTTGGCTTTGCAGTTGCTTTCATCTTCTTCACGAGGTGTACATCAATCCATCAGAATCTAGAGTTATCTGATACAGTATATTTATTTTAGCAGTTGAATTTTACTATAGGAAAGTAGATAATGTCCATATTGTACTCAAATTTAAGTGGGCATGCACAAAGTTTGCTTTTCATCTTCATCAGTAATTTTGTATCTCATGAATTCGAAGTCTGCAGGTCCAGATACATCAAGGTGGCAGAGTATTGATTGTGGCAGCGAAAGAAGCTGGGAGGACAGGCTGCTCACATGGAGAAGTGATTATGATTACTCTCAGACTGGATGGAACAAACTAGTTGGCACAAATACAACCAGGGATGAATTTAACACCCTTCGGGCTTTCCCCAATGGATCAAAAGATGATTGTTACAATGTGCCTATTGATGCAGATATGGTCAGATATATTATCCGAGTGGGATTCTATTATGGCAACTATGATGGCCTCTCTAAACCTCCAACATTCGATCTCTTCATTAACAACAAAAAATGGACCACTATTAACACGTCACTAAATGAAGGTGAACCGTTTTATGAAGAGATCATATATCCTAACAAAGGATCAGAGTTCTTCAAGATTTGCCTGGTGCAAATTCAGGATGGAGGGATTCCATTTATTAACTCAATCGAAACTGTGGGAATATTTCATACATTGTATTATGAGATGGATACTAATGCCACATATAATCTTGTCACTAGGATCAACTTTGGGGGGCCAGAAGTCAGGTACATGAAGTCTTCTTTGTTATAAATCTCAAATTTCCTAGCCTTCAACATATGCACACATTTATTTCTCCTCACATGTTAACTTGGTACTCAGTATCAATCATAGATTTGGTAATCCGGAAGATTAGTCTGCATATGGATTTGTGTTAAGTGACCAATTGCTCTAAAATCTCAAGGCGTTAGAAGGAGGGCTTACCAGGATCATATTATATTTTAACACCCCCCCTCACACAAAAACCCATTTTTGGTCGACCTCAAGGTGTTAGGAGGAGGGCTTACCAGGATCATATTATATTGTACTAACTAGATTTTTTTTCCTTGCACTTCGTTTAATATTTCAGGTATCACCCACTGACTGATGAGAGATTTAACCGGATATGGAGCAAGGGATATACGACTTACGCCAATGTTTCTGGTTTACCTACAATTTATGCTGCCACATCCAGCAATTACCCTCCAGAATCTGTAATGGCAGATGCTATTGAATCTAATGCATCTGATCCAATCACCTTGACCATTGATCTTCCACAATTTACCCCGCAATCAGCCTTCATTGTTCTGTATATACCACAACTAGTTTACACTAATAAGCCTAACCAAACCAGATCATTAAAGATTGAAATTGATGGTAAGGATCAAGGGACCGCGGACACTATAGGTTATAATGAAAACACAGTGGTAACCAAGTACCCTGTGACAGTATCAGGCCCAACTATTAACATAACATTGTCACGTGTTAATGAGTCGAGTTTGCCACCAATGATTGCCGCGATGGAGGTGTTCACAAAATTGGATATG
This sequence comes from Daucus carota subsp. sativus, assembly GCF_001625215.2. Classification (NCBI taxonomy): domain Eukaryota; kingdom Viridiplantae; phylum Streptophyta; class Magnoliopsida; order Apiales; family Apiaceae; genus Daucus; species Daucus carota. The sequence continues at coordinate 42,122,487 of NC_030385.2, read as the reverse complement.
AATGTATCAGCAGCAGCACCAGAATATTTTTCCTTTGCATGTTCATTGATACTTCTTTTTATGCTTTTATCGGTGGCCTAAGGAGGTCGAGACAGTTGTTTTGATACATCTTGTAATATGTACCAGATGTAAGCTCTTTTATATATGATATCCATTTTACCTGCCTTTTAAATTATATTCTGAAATTTTCTAGATATCTATGCTATCACTGTCTGTTATCGTACCTATCGATTGTACTATAGATTTGGTGTGTTCTCTTGCAGTAAACCAGTAAAGATAACCGCGTTATACATTTTATATAAAACTTGTTAAATTTGTCAGATCCTTCATTAAAAAAAGTTTGTTGATTGCAGACTATGTATGAAAGATGGTCGATGAATACTAGAAACATGTAAATTAGCAAAGTAAATTGTTTCTTCTTGTTGGCTTCAGATCTTCAGTTTGCTGCACTATAAATTTACAGCTTTAACCTCATTCTCTTTAGACTGCAAGTTGTGATTTACTGATCTCTTTACTTGACTCCTTATACTGGTACCAATGGCGAAAGCTGGATGGATGATTTTTACTTTCTTAGCCTTACAGTTGCTTTCATTTTCTTCCCAAGGTACTTTGTTTTTGCTCTTCCGTTCAATATTATGTTCGTTTTTAAAAATATAATCTTCAATTTTAGCAACTTTCATTGTTGTCAGTAGTCCAAGTTAGCTTCACCCTGTGCTCAGCCTGATTTTTGAGTCCGAACCCTGGATTGTTACAGGGAGGAGGGCTTACCAGGATCATATTATATTCTAACAAAAGTTCAAGATCGTTGGTGGAGCTATTTATACGTTATCTCACACATCTTCGTTTCTGCAGATGCCTCGAAGTGGCTGAGTATTGATTGTGGCAACGACCAAATAAGCTTTCAAAACCTGCTCTTGTGGGACACCGATTCTGATTACATTCAAGTAGGATCAAATAAACGAGTTCGTGAAGAAGCAAGCAAGGATGAATTTAACACCCTTCGCGCTTTCCCCAACAATACTAGAAATAATTGTTACACTTTGCCTACTGAGAAACAAAAGCTCCGGTACATAATCAGGGTGGGATTCTACTATGGTAACTACGATGGTCTCTCTAAACCGCCAACATTCAATCTCTTCATCAACGACAGAATTTGGACAACTGTTAACACGTCAATAAACAATGGTGAGCCATTTTACGAAGAAATCATACATCAAGACCAAGAGTCAGGGTTCTTCAAAATTTGCTTTGTACAAATTTTAGATGGTGGAATTCCATTTATCAGTTCAATTGAAACCGTGGTTATATATGATTTATATCCAGAGATGGATACTAATGCAACATATAATCTTGTCACTAGGATCAACCTTGGTGGCCAAGAAGTCAGGTACGTAAAGTTTTGTCATGAATCTCAGTGGTTTCTAACCTTTCATATACCACACACACAAATGTTTTCCATCATTCATAGTTATAAATTTTCTGTGATTAATTATTATTTGAAACCAGAACCGATGTCTATATGGCTTTTTTTCTTTGTACTCTGCAAATATTTCAGGTATGGCATAGGGTCAGGGGAGATATACAACCGGATATGGAGCAAAAAAGCTATGCCTTATGCCAGCGTTTCTGGTTTCACAGGTTCTTTTCCCTCACCCGATAATTACCCTCCTGTTTCTGTGTTGACAGATGCCATTATGTTCAATGCATCTGATCCGATGACTCTGACCATTGATCTTCCACAATCAACCCCGCAATCAGCTTACATTGTTTTGTACATAACAAACCTGGGCGACCTTTTCAATCCTAACACATCCGCAACAGTCAAAATTAAAATTGACAATCAGGATCAAGGGACGGTTGAAGCATTACATTTTGGTGAAACCACAGTGATAACTAAGTACCCTGTGATGGTATCGGGCCCAAGTGTTAATATAACATTGTCACCTGCTGATAAGGCGAGCTTGCCTCCAATGATCTCTGCAATGGAGGTGTTCACAAAATGGCCTACACATAAATCTGCAGCAGCACCGAAGCATTTCTCCTCTGCACATTCACTAATAATTCTTTTCATGCTTCTATTGGTGGCATAAAGAGAAGAAAACTGTTTGTTTTTTTTAAATAAAAGAGAAGGAAACTGTTGTTTGCCAGACAACGTAGTTTCTTCTTACATAGTGAATAAACGACACTGTTGGTACCTTTTGCTCAATCTGCTTGATGTAAGAGTTTTTTTTTTCTCAGAACCATATTGATTGTATCTGAATTTGAATGTATTTTACATTTACAGTACATATATTTTAGCTAATGGAACTTTTGTTATTATTAATCAAACTGTCAATGAATCTGCAATATCAGTCGGAAGCGCAGTTTGGTCTGTAGGATGTTATATACCTGCATTGCAGCATCGCTGGCATGAAGACGAAAAGAAATCAACTTACCATAGAAACTGCATTGAAGAATACATCACACTTGACAGAAAAATTCGTAATAGCTAAACACATCCACATTTCATCACATCCCTATAATTTAGAAAGTATATTAATATTTAGCAGAACATTGTGGCTTCTTCTGCTTGGTACTAGTTATACACTTATACTAAAATCGACAATCTTGTTATAAACAATGTAGGATATTACTTGGATACTTCATTAACCACATCAAAAAATTTGTTTTAGGAATGATGATGAACGCATAAGTTGCTTGATAACTAGTATTATATTGAAAAATGTCAATTAGATGAAATTCTGCCTTCTTATTTGCTTCAGCTCACCCTAGCCAGTCCATTATAATACAAAAAGTCAAAAACTCACCCTATTCTCCCTATGGAACTCTTTAACTCTTCTAAGTTCTAACAGGCTTGCTTGCAACTTAATAAAGCTGCAAGTTTAAAATTTTTGCGTACTGACATCTTAATTTTTGCAGATCTTAGCTCAGAACATCTTGAGGAGCTCAGAATGGAACAATAAAACAATTAGTCAGACACGAATACATGAGCCTGGAATTATTAAACTAATGAATTTGATTGAATAATACAGGCTATACTGTTTGGCGTAAATAGATGGTGTGATCTCTTATTACAAACCAGTAAATCAAATTTCTTGGATACTTCATTAGCCTGAACTTAATAATTTTAGAGGAGAAATACATGTAAGATAGTGTAGATGGTGGAGAACAGGGGTGATCGCAGTGCGGTTTTCGGCTAAAACCGCAAACCAAACCGCAGGTGCGGTTTTGTCAATTTCTCAAACCGCAACCGCACCGTGAAGAGTTAAAATCACATGAACCACACCACGAAAAGGCGGTGCGGTTGCGGGGCGGTTTATGCACTTTATACATTTAAATAATTTGTTAAAATCAAATTACGAATTTTGTCAATAATCAAATATCTTTTGAAGGAAATAAAATATGAAATTACAAATGAGAAATTTAGTAACTAAATGATGAATAATTCTTACGGTGCGGTTTGATGCGGTGCGGGCGGTTTTTGCGGTTCTTGTGGTTTGATGATCACCCTTATTGGAGAAATAAACCGATTAAAAAAATAGAAAGGAATTGGTTTAAATATGAATTATATATTTTAGTGATTTTTGATTAATTTTACGTTACAATTATTTATTATATTTACAAAATTGAGAATATTTATAAAAACAAATTATTCATTATCTAATAGAGATAAAGAGTGGAATTTAACTCCACATTCACGTGTAAAAAAATGATTTTTGGAATTATAATAAATCTATGAAATCATATATTAAAATCATAAAAATATTTGTATATTTTCTAGATTTTAAATTTAGTTTGTTTTAAATATTTTCTACATGTTTTATTTTTACCGTAAAAAGTAAACAAACAAAAACAAATTTCAGAAAAGACACCAATATATCCCAAACATCACACCTCTCTCCCTCTCTCTCTCCTCTCTCGACTCTCTCTCCTCTCATCTCTCTCCCTCTCTCCATGGAAATCGACGCGCTTCCCAACGGCAACTCCCCGGCCGCCACAACAACTCCGTTGCCGGCGACAACTCCCGCCGGTGCAGTTCCGGTTTCCAGAGCCGGTCAATTATCCGAATCTTTAAAACTAGAGCATCAGTTCCTCAGAGTCCCGTTCGAACACTACAAAAAGACGATCCGAGCGAATCATCGCGTCGTCGAGAAGGAAATGTCGTCGGTCATATCCGGCGTTTCGCAGGCTGCAGACGGCGATTTGTCGCGAGACGACGCCGTTTCCCAACTCAATTCACTCGTATCTAGATTACAAGGCCTCAAAAGAAAGGTATATATGCATACATACAGTTAAACATCGATGAATTAATACTTGATTAGTTGATAATATCGATTGTGTAATACATTTAGATCATTGTGATATAGAAACAGTAAAAACATCTATACATTGTAATCGGCGCTATGTGTTTTGCTTCGATTTGTTAATTAAATTAGTAAGTTGATTTTTTCCAGAATTTTTATTTTGTAGTGCGTGTGTGATATGAATTTATAGAAAGAGTTGAATTATACTGAGATTTTGGTGTGATGGTTTGTAAATAGTTGGAAGAGGGGAATTTAGCAGAACACTTGCAAGAACATAGATGCAGGGCAAGAATTGACCACTTGGAATCTGTGGACTTGGAGAACGTAGCAGAGTGGAATAATATGCGTGTGAAACGGATACTTGTGGACTACATGTTAAGGATGTCTTACTATGAGACTGCTACGAAGCTGGCACAGAACAGTAATATAGAGGTAAAGTTTACCTGCTTACGAATGAGTATTATGCATTTAGTGTTTGCTTGTATTTCTGGGGCTTGTTTTGCTTGGTCCCTTTGAATGTGGAGGAAGTCAAGTCATACATCCCAGGGGTAGGTACCTTGCGGAATGAATATCTTGCCAAGTTTTTGGCCTTGCAGAGTTTAAAAGGATTATACTATTAAAAGAATAAGATATTATTTGTAAATTTACAGTTCAGTTGTTTAATTTCAATTTAACCTTATAGTTTATATGGGAGAATGTTATAACCTCAAGGTAGGTCACCCTCAGTGAGGACAGCCTCAGGCAACCATCCTAAGGTTAAGGGTTTTTACATGTAAAAGAATAAGGCTGTATTTGTAAATTCAGAATTCAATTGTTTGATACAAAACTAACCTTATAGTTTATATGGGAGAACGTTATAGCTAGGGATCACAAATAATTCGATCAGAAAATGCGAATAGGGATAGTTGTTAGAGTTATCATTTAATATAATTTATTAACTTACTAGAAATTGAATTGTTTATTATATATTTAGGGAACCCAGTAGGATACTCTTGGAGATGCTCTTAGATGTTTTTTCTGGAAGTCCAAATGTAAGCCATTAGGTCCTCACTCTGATGTGTAAACTGCACATTAGTTGCCAAATTACTATTTTTCGCGTTAAGGCTGCTAAAATTTCATGAGATTCGATATCATATTATTATGTCTCCTTGGTACCAGGATCTTGTTGACATCGAGGTATTTCAAGAAGCAAAAAAGGTTATTGATGCTCTTCGTAATAAAGAGGTTGCTCCTGCTTTGGCCTGGTGTGCGGAGAACAAGTCCAGATTAAAGAGATCCAAGGTATATACTATGTTCTATATGACATGCAAGAATTGACATGTAACTTTAATATTGATTCTCCGAGATGTTATTTTTCGACTTTGAAATATGACGACAGTATCGGAAGTAGTTTTACTATTTTATAATCTGTGCCTATGCCTCCTAAGCAGAGTTGTATTGAGCATGTAAATTGATTTTGTTGTTTGTAGTTGTAGGTTTATTTGCAACTCGTCCATCCTATGAGAAAAGTAGTTTCAAATTATAAACCAACACCCCCTTCCTATATAGTAGGTATTATATTCTTATTTAGTCAAGTTTGCATGCTCTTATACATAGAGTCCCCTTTTTTATTACAGAATGACTTAACTAGCAATGGCTATCTTTTAAGGTGTTTATGCCTAGTTATCTGCCCTGGTCCTGAACAGTCTTTGTCCCGCATGAATGCAGTGTGAGAGATTCTGTTTGAAACTCACCTTCAAGCCCAAAAACCTTTTGCTTCCTTGACTTGTGAAGTTTCTGATTAGAAGCGCCTAAATTGTCACAAACGCTAATATCTTTCGTATAAGCCAAAGAAACCCTTAATGCAGACCTTAAAAGTTTTCTAAACTCATCTCAAGAGGGTCAACAGAAACATTGACGCATGCATATGTAGTTGTTTACCTATCCAAATTCTTTCCCAACTGGAACAAAGTGGTAGAAGAGAGAAATTTTGCAACTAGCCATCCCATCAATCACTCCTATATGATATGTGAACAAATCCAAGCTGGTGTCGATTCATGATGAACATAGATTACTGTGAAGTGAAAAAATTGCTTTAACAAGACGTCGCGAAATCAAACAATAAAGCGTCTTTGGTTAGTGGCAGACCCTTCCGAAGGTGACTGAACCGCTTATAGTGAAATTCCTCAACCCCGTTTATTTGTTTACCTGGGAGTTGGGACCGTAAGTTATGAAATGTTTTGTGTGATGGAGAGGCTTTGTACTCGTAAAGGTCTTTCTGTTTTGGCCATTTAATAAAACCCAATACTTTTTCCCTTGAGTATTTTACTCTGGATATCTAGCTGAGTTATTATATCTAAAAGGACAATGTTGCCTCATTACTAATATAATTTGAATTGCTGTTTCAGAAGTCTAATAAGAATTTTGCAAAAAATAAATAACGCTTAAAATATTTGATGACAGAGCAAATTTGAATTTCAATTGAGACTTCAAGAGTTCATTGAATTGGTTCGAGATGGAAACAACATGCGGGCTATCACCTATACCAGAAAATATCTTGCACCATGGGGAGCTACACATCTGAAAGAGTTGCAGCGGGTTTTTGCAACACTGGCTTTTAGGAGCAATACCGAATGCTTACAATACAAGGTGAGCAAGATCATTATTTACTTTAATTGTGCATTTTCATTTACTGCAATGACAATACCCTCATCACAGATAGTAACAATTAGAGTTAAATTACTCCGTCCTGCAAACAAAATTATGCATAGTTTCCTCATCTGAAGGCTAATTACTTTCATGTGTGTGTGTGTGATTAACCTTAGAATTTGCCATCTTATCAGGTATAAGCTTTTTAATATACCTGAATACTGTATATCACGTTATTAATGCTCAGCCACCTGTGAAGAGAGATAATTTTAAAACATCCTTTCACATAATAAGATTTATTATTAAATTAAACCAACTATTAACTTTAAAGTGCTATTATGTTCATTAAAATCATCCTTATTAACTTTAAAGTGCTATTATGTTCATAATAAGAAAAGGTGATTGGCCAATATTTTTCAATAATATGCTATCTTTATCGTTGATAAAAAATATGGTATGCTATGTTGTAGGTTTACTTACAGTTCCTAGCCAGCAATTGAGAATTTTTTGTAAAAAGTTTGTGGCTCAACCCTCACTTTTCTAAATATATACATATCTGACTATATCGCGCATCTGCACGCGTATTTATAACATTAATTTATGGACAGACGTTAATTATAAAAGTATGGTTTCCCTTCATTGCAAGATTTTGTAGAGGCAAGATTGCAATTGGTATGGTGTTTTATGACCACCTAAGGGTACTTGTAATATAATTGCATATGTTTGTTTATTATGGTTTAATACAGGCTTTATTTGAACCAAAGCAATGGGATTTCCTAATGGATCAATTCAAGCAGGAGTTCTGTAGGATATACGGGATGACACTTGAGCCTTTGTTGAATATATATCTGCAAGCAGGCTTGTCGGCTTTGAAAACACCGTATCCTTTATAGTTGATTTACTAGCAAGTAGTATGTATATATCTTTATGCATCAGATTGTCCTCAATGTTGACACATATATCCCCCACCAAAACATTTAGTGGTGTTAAAAATCTTCACTTTTTGATAAAAGTATTCTTTTGTTTAAAAGTTCTTAGTGATAAGACTTTGGCAGATTGGCTGATTCAGTTTCCTACTTACAAATATATATTGTTCTTCACTTTTTGATGACATGGCAGTTATAGCTCCATCTATCTTTTGTTCACATGTGGTTCTGCCTTGTCCTATATCCATGCCATTGTTATTTTTACCTTAACCTTTGTTTAGATTCTGCTATGAAGATGATTGTCCAAAAGAGGACCCTTTGTCGCAGGAGGGCTTTCGTAAATTGGCATCTCCTTTACCATTCTCAAAGCAACACCATTCAAAGCTTGTTTGCTATATAACTAAAGAGATAATGGACACAGAAAACCCGCCTCTGGTGTTACCTAATGGCTATGTTTACAGCACTAAGGTTCTTATAAAAATTATGTTTCCAAGCTTATGAAGTACTTTTGCATTTGAATAACAAATTCCTTCTAATATATCATCTGAGGGAGGATTTTGTTTTTGATAATTTTTCTGCTACAATGCTAGGCTCTTGAAGAAATGGCCAGCAAAAACAACGGCAGCATTACTTGCCCAAGGACAGGAGAAGTATGTGACTATTCCCAAGTTGTGAAGGCATTTATTTCGTAAGCTTAACATGTTCAAGTCAGAACTGTCGAATCATGACACATGCTTTCAGTTTGTTGTTGGTTTAAGATTAGTTTGCCTGCATGTATATATGCAAGAATCAGTTGCACTCTGTAATTATTCTTTTGCTAAGTTGATAGGACGAATGATAAAATATCGCCTATATATAAAGTTGTAAGGATACAGAATTCCTCGTTACATTTGTCACCAAAAAAAGGTGGTGCATAACATGTGTACCAGGATATATATGATACTTATTCTCGTAAAGGATGCTAATCTGTGTAAAATGTTTCTTTTAAAGTTTCGCGTGTGAATGCGGGCAATTCTTTTCGGTCACCAGACAATGATCCCAATCTTTACATGAGACAATTTAAGAAAGTCAAACCTAGCACTACGTGAGCCGAGAAATCACCACTTGCCTAAAGGATTATCCTTGTTTAAACAGAATAGGAACTAAGAAGTTGACAGGTAGGAATTGAGTAGTTGTACCATTAAAAACTTTCAGAAAGTATTGACCACGCATGTATAAATATTTTGTGTAACCTATGGTCCGAACCTTGGCATATGATTCTTGCAACATGCCTTTATGTTTATTATTTGCAGAGAAGATGAACGCCTTCATTTTATTAGGTTAGGGCTGCCTCTGTTTCATGCGCTTTGAGTGAAAAATCAGGTTTTTCATCATTTCATGATAAACGCGGTACCCGGGACGTACAGTGGCGGAGCCCGAACTTAACAGTGGTAGGGGCACATTAAATTTTATAACCGTAACGAGCGAATGAATTTTACGATAAACTCTCATTTTACCTTCTGATTTTTCTGAAAACAATACGAGAAAAAAGTATTAACAAATAATAAAATTATGATATCAAATCTTAGAACTAGGAGGTACATGAGAGCTACAGTTATATGTTTTTAATAAAAATATAATTTTTTTTAAGACCCCGGAAGGCACAATGTGCCTCCGCCACTGCATACGTATGTTGCTGCAGACGGGGTATTTTTTCCCTTCAAACGTTAGAATAGAATGGAGGGTGTTGGTCTAAACCAGTGAGCTGCATTTCTCTTGATTCATCAGATCATACAAGAATCATGTTGGTCGGTGTAGTGAGCATGAACCTTAATTTGGTTTTAGTCAGGAAGTGGTTGTATTCTCATACCATATTCGGTTTCACATTCGGTATGGGTGCATTTTGTCAATTAGCAGTCATCTCTAAATTTTGCTCAAAACAAACCAGCAATCCAACATCTACCTTTTAAACTAATAGGGATTGAAATTAGTTTAGAAATATATGATCAGGTCGTTGGCCCATCGGCATCAGCCGAAACAAATAGTTTGAAATTACTGTATGATGGAGATATCTGACTGTACAAATATGGTTCTTTATTTGTCCCAAGTCAAAACACCTAAAAGGTGCCAATAAGCACCACAATATTTGTTGGATAAATTTTATACGAGTAATCAAAATGGAGAAAGTTATGTTTAATAGTTATCATAAAATATGAATTTCATGCGAATCAAAATTGCATAAATTTTTTTATACAGAAATATTACTGATTTCTAAATGTAATTTTGGAATCACCTGGCTTACACTAGAGTCAAGATTTAATCGTTATCTTTATTTCATATTTCATATTATTATTTATTGTTAAAAATATTCTACATGAAATATTTGTGAATAATTGAACTCACTTAAAAAATTAATTTAAATATAAACTATATATTAATATAAATAAATTATTTACTATATAAATTAATTTATATTATATTAAAATAACACATTTACCAACTTACATAACTAATATTTGAAACTAATAATTTATATTATATATACAAATTGGAATAATCATCAATTAGTGTGAAATTAATCTAAAAATTATTTAATTTTTCTTAATCAATTTTAATTCGGCACACATTCAAAATAGAAAAAACATTTATCTAAATCCATATTTAGGAATCAAATTAAAATTCTTAAAACCCGGTTGATTTTACTGCACGCATCTCAACTCTCAATCACTAAAGGCACACTCTAATTCTCGGAAACAAAAAAAAAAAATGATGATAAAAAAAAAAAAAGTTCTGCCGGAAAAATAAAGAAAGAAAATTAGAATAAAAATTATATAAACTTCAACTTCCATGTTTACAAAACGAATCCACCCAAATATCTCTCTCGCTCCCTCTCTCTCTCTCTCGATCTCTTCCAGTTGTTATCTACACAAGGTGTGTATCTAAGTTGTGATTTTCGGCTGCCTAATTTTATATTTCAGCTTTTGGTTTTTAGTATGGTGCTTTGTTGTAGAAACCCCCTGTTCTACTATGCAAATTGTTAGTATTGTTTTTAACTTCTGGGTTTTATCTTATACACAAATTTAAGCATGCCCATGTATTGATTTTGTTGTTGGTGTGTGTGTGTGTTTGTGTTCTAAATAGCTATTAATTGAGTTGCTGGTATTGTTGTGTTGTTTAATTTCGCTTTCGTTATTAGTTGTTTTGTTATGTGTAATAAACATTGATATAAGTATCTGTTTGATTTGTTGTTGATAGTGGTTTTTATATTGATTTTGATTCTTGAGTATGGACAGATTGTTGGTGTCTGTGAATTTGGATGATAAGGCGAGTTTACGGGCTGTGTTTAGTCTTCTTGTGGTAGCTTTTGAGCAAAATTTGGTAATCGGGTAATTTGGGTATATTCTGTTATGTGAAAAATGGTGACGACGACATGGAGGAAAATTGTGTATCCCTGTTGGAGGCCTTCTACGGAAGGTGATGGCCTATTTAGTAATAGCTTTGCGGATGATTATGGAAGGAGTGAGGGGTTGTTGTGGTATAAGGACTATGGGCGTCATGTTTATGGTGATTTCTCTATGGCGGTAGTTCAAGCTAATAATATAGTGGAAGATCAAAGCCAGCTTGTATCTGGGTCGATGAGTTCAGTTGATTGTGGTCCGCAAGGGACATTTGTTGGAGTATATGATGGTCATGGAGGTCCAGAAGCAGCGCGTTTCATAAATAATCACCTGTTTGATAATATCAAGAGTATGGTTTTCTTTTTGTACATATATTTGTCCCCTTCCCCAATGGCTTCTTATTTTTACTTCATGCTTACTGACATTGTGATGCATATAACTAGTTTACTGTCATTCTTTGTGCTAGTTGATTGCCAGATCCTTTGTGGGGGGAATTTGGCAGATCAGGTTCACTTGTGATTTAGTCTCTCAAGTATGTCGATCTTCATTTTATATTCTTCGTTTAGAAGGATTAATACATGCGGTGATAAGTAAAGGAACAGAGTGCAATAGTTATATCATTCCCCGTACAGGACATTAGAAGATGAGGGGAATGACATAACTAGTCTAGTAAATTAACGCTGGGTGTTGCAATAATTGGATAAATCAAGGCTGGGTGTTGCAAATAATTGTTCAAAATAATACTGTAATATGTTAATATTTTAGATTGTTAATGCACAAATATACAAAGTCGTATGCGTATGTCTATGCCTGTTGAATGATACCAGCACGTCTCGATTCTCGTATGTTAAATTGTTAATCCATCCATCACTCATTGTTGATGCCAGAGCAGAAACATTGACTAAAAGATTTAAACAAGAACTTTTACTCGTACTTCCACCAAAAATATTATCTGTAGAACAAAAGGGTCCAACTCCACTGCAGGAGACATCAGAAGAGACGACCTATATGTATCATCCTCTTTAGCATTTTAATTAAATATAGTATAAGCTTATCGTCTTGAATACTGAAAGTGATCAAAACACCTTATAATAAGGAACATGGTTTGACTTTGATTAGATACCAAAACTTCATAATTTTCTCTATTGTACTGGACTACTGGTAATATAGTCTTTAAAGTTTTCTAATTTATGTGTAAACTGACGTTTCAGCTATTCATGGTGCAGAATTCACATCACAGAATGAAGGAATGTCAGCTGATGTTATTAACAGAGCTTTTCTGGCAACTGAAGAGGAATTCCTGTCTCTTGTGAGACAGCAGTGGGCAATCCAGCCACAAATTGCTTCTGTAGGGTCATGCTGTTTGGTGGGTTTAATATGTGACGGATTGCTATATATCGCAAATGCTGGTGATTCTCGGGTTGTGTTAGGCAAATTAGATAACACCTTTAATGAGGTCAAAGCTGTTCAATTATCTGCTGAGCACAATGCAAGTTACGAGTCAGTTAGAGATGAATTGCACTCACTGCATCCAGATGATTCACAGATTGTAGTTTTGAAGCATATGGTTTGGCGTGTAAAGGGTATTATTCAGGTGATTTTTCATTACCCTACTTAGGCTGCTTAAGTGTTATGCCTAAAATCTTTTCAATCAGCGTCTCCAAGCATTAAGTACTAACTAGCATATGGTAATAAGTTGCTAGAACTGCTACAGGATCCGAAGTTTTTGATTGTTAATTGTGAACCAATCAGCAACGCTTTATGGGTGCAAACTGTGTTTCTGGTTTAAGAAAGTTCGTACCCTTTATTGACTCAAAAACTTAGATGACAGATACTGGATTAAACTCTTAATTCTTGTACTAATGGAAGATTTATGCACTTGCAGGTATCTAGGTCCATAGGTGACGCCTATCTGAAGAGATCAGAGTTTAACAGAGCGCCACTACTGCAGAAGTTTAGAGTACGGGAACCCTTCCACAAACCTATCCTAAAAGCTGAGCCATCAATTGTTGTTCAAAAACTCTACCCTGAAGACCAGTTTCTAATATTTGCATCAGATGGCCTGTGGGAGCATCTTAGCAATCAAGAGGCAGTTGATATTGTCAACAACAGCCCACGCAATGTAATTTCTTAGTTCCTTTGATTTTTTTAGTTGCAAATAATATGGTTGAATAAAAATAGTCTCAGTAAAGAGTGACTGCTAGTTCCCTTTTATCTTCTTTTGTAGTTTCCATTTGCTACAGTAAATTGATGTATTCCAAGAAAACTAGCATCCACCGTTTTTGTATATCAGGGGAAGCTAAACATAAGCCATACATAAAGTTAGCTTGTTATAATATGATAAATTCATCATCTTCACTGACATTTTCATTTTTTACTGCAGGGTAGTGCTAGGAAACTCATCAAAGCTGCACTTAGGGAAGCAGCAAAGAAAAGAGAAATGAGATACAGTGACCTGAAACAGATTGAAAGAGGGGTGAGAAGACATTTTCATGATGATATCACCGTGATAGTTTTGTTTCTTGACAGTAATCTGATTAGTCAGAGCCCCTGCAATGGACCAATGCTTTCGGTCCGAGGAGGGGGAGGTATACCTAATGGTGTGAATAACCTAATTTAAAAGTTTCAGTTGCTTGTACGAAGACCTAGATGCCTGTTACTGAATTTCTTTCATTAAATGAGTTTTAATACGCTATGAAATAGATGGATGATAAAACACCTGTAGTTTCCTCTAGTAGATGGAATTTCAAGCGAGATGGTGGAGTTGATGATTATGTGAAGACGAAGCTTATCGTAAATTGTGTGGGAAATCTCTGGCATATGAGACACTAAAAGCGGCCATCTGATCAAGAGTTGAAATTCCTATGGTCATGTTATATCTCAAGTAGACATTTTGTACTGGATGTGATGTGAGACCTATATTTGAGATTGGTTATTTAGAAATGCATGTTTATAATTTTGCAAATGTGTAGTATGCACTTTCAAGTGTACTCGTTCAGTTTTCATATGATATGTCTTTAAAATTTTATTGCATAGCGATTTCCAATGTAGTGAATGAAGTCGCGAAAGATTAGATTAGTCCTAACTCAACGTACACTTGAGGCAGTATAGGATTCTAAATATCTTGGACATGTTAATTAGATTCCTTACTTTTAAGCAATGCAGTTATACACAGTTCTAAAAATCTAAATTTCGGATTTAGATAAATTTCTGATTTATCAAAAGAATTTATCAAAATTCTTTTGATAAATACATTGTAAATCCTAAATCGATAAGTCGCTTCCTCATCATTTCTCCCATCATGTTATGGAATAATTTATTTCATTTAATTAAAAACATTTAAATTGCATATGATATTTTAAAATAGGAAATGATTACCAACAATTAATTGTTGACAATAAAATATCAATATCAATAATACATTAACAGAACCTGAACCCTGAAAAACATAATATGCGGGAAGACCTTCATTTATAATCTCTTCATTTACCGAAAAGTTTCGGGACGCTTGTATAGTTCGTATAAAAAAAAAAAGTAGCATCCTCTCTCCTAGCCCTAATTCTCTCTAGCCTAGCCTTTCTTTTGCCGTAGCCGCCTGGGGCTTCCATCGATTTTCACCGGTGAAAAGCCCCGAATCACTTGATTGCTTTGTTTTTCTTCCTAGTTTTTGAATAATACATCTTCCCGGGAAAATTTGATTTAAAACCATTGGAGATTTCGCTGTCTCTCTTCCAAGCGGGTGAGTTTTAGCCCGATTTCTCTTGTTTTTGTGGTTCTGCTCCGGATCTGTTCTCGTGAGAATTCTTAGATCTAAAACTATCGGAGATTTCGTTGTCTTTCTTCTATGTTTCAAGCGGGTGGATTTTCAGTCCGATTTCTCTTGTTTCTGTGCTTTTGCTTCAGATCTAAGGTTGTTTTCTATCCTAGTGAGAGTTTTGTTTTTCGCTTCTTAATTGTAAGCGGAGTTTTGATTTGGTGATGAGAGTATGTATGGAATCGTCGTTTTGGTCGATAGCTCAAACGATAGCTCAGTTAACCAGTAATTCAACGAGGATGCATGAAACGGGTACTTGTATTTGTATATACATTTTCTTCAAAATATCGTTTAACTGTCTATTTACGAGAACATGCGATTGTTTGTTCGACTCGATCATTGGTGTAGATGCCGTATGGTTTTTTATTATTAGATTAACACATTTGTTAAAAAAAAAAAGAATAAATTAAAAATGTAAATTAAAAAAAAAAACAAACACGTGAGTACCACATATAGGCAGACATGAGATATACAGTTAATTGGGTTGGAAGCATTTTTAATCAATCCAGAAAGAATGGCAGCCCTAAGTATCTATCAACACACTGCACTCGTTTCTGCAACTTCAAGAAATGTATGTATTGACTCTGTCTCTCCCTCTTCTTTGAAACCATCGTCAAGATTCTATCAAAACAATCTAAAGATTCAATCTTTTCCTAGTTCACAACATACCCTTTTCAGTAATTATGCTCCTCGTAGAGCTGTAGTTTCAGCAGTTGCAGCAAATAGGTATGTCCTGATTTTCCTGTTGTTTTGTTTTGTTTTGTTTTTTTTGACAAGATTCGAACCCTCGGACTCGGGTAAAAAGGGGGAGTGAGATATCATTTGTCTAGAGGTCATTGGTTGTTGAACACATTGTTGTGTTTATGTTTTTTGGCAAAAGTGTGCAGGAGGTTCTTCCACCTGCTCTTGATTCTACTTCAGAACCACCTGCAATATTTGATGGAACCACAAGGTTAGGCGCATTCGGTTGCTGTATAAATTTTGATGGAAACTGTTAGAAAAACCAAACCCTTAAGTTTTCATTGAAGTGTGATCGTTTGACATGGTATCAGAGCTCAGACTGAATAGATATATTGCATTATCAAATTGCGGTCACCTTTTGGTTGATAAACATAAGTGATTCATTTAGTAACTTTTATAGCAGCTATCTAACATAATTTCAAATTTCATACACCTTTAATTGATAAAAATTCAAGATTTATTTAGGGAATTACTGCGGCCATCTAATATGAACTATGGGGTTCAGTGTCATCTGCGGTACCACCAAATCCTTAAAAAGTCTCATTCTTCTGATAAAGTTAGCGGCTTACAGTGGCCAGTGTTTTTAATTAATGCTCATAGTTGTATTTCTTTTATTAAGATGTGCAATGTTGGGATTTCCTTATGTCCATCTGCTTATTGAACTTTATTGGTTGAAGGCTATACATATCTTACACTTGCCCGTATGCACAACGCACATGGATTACGCGTAACTGTAAGGTTGTTCCACTAGGCAAGAATTAATTGTTTTTCATTATTACTTCAATTTTCTTACCTTTTGTGTTAATATGACTAGTCGGCTGACATTAAAAATTCAGTTATAAGACATTATTTACTTTTCTTTGGAGCAGGGATTGCAAGACAAGATCGAGTTGGTTCCTATTGACCTACAAAACAGGCCAGTTTGGTATAAGGAGAAAGTTTACCCCCCAAACAAGGTGAAGTTCTTTGGACAATATGCTTTATAAAATGTCATAATAATAAGCATAATATGATGATTGTGTCTTAATATAATCTCAAACTAACTTGAGTTTTTCAAGTGAAACATGCTGAATAGTTGTTTGGTTTGTGAAGTAAAGCTTCGGGAAGAGGTTATAGATATTTGTTTAAAGGTACAACTTCTTGATTTGAAATTCGAATAACTGTTATGCTGTAATATTTAATTTAGGTTCCTGCTTTGGAACACAACAATGAGGTCAAGGGAGAAAGTCTTAATTTGATAAGATATATTGATAACAACTTTGAAGGGCCTCCACTTTTCCCAGACGTAAGATTTGTAGCTTTTTGTTATAAAATAAATAATTCTTTGTTCTTTAGTGCTTAATTGATGGTGAATGTAGGATCCTGTTAAGAAGGAGTTTGCAGAAGAACTACTAAACTACATTGACTCTTTCCGTAAAGCTGTAATAACATTTTTTAAGGCGGATGAAATGAGTGAAGCCGGTGAGTGAAACACAGGCTTTAATTTTGGATACCTAACTACAAAGATTTAAGTATATGACAACGTGTTTTCTTATATCAGCTGCTGCCTTCGATTACATTGAAACTTCTCTCGCTACATATGATGATGGGCCATTTTTCCTTGGCCAGTTCAGTCTGGTAAGTATATAATTTTGGGATGAAATGTAATCCTATTCCAACTTGGACTATACCTATAAATTCGTAACTGGGATTTTATACCTTAAGAACAAGTTGTCGTGTTAAATTCCAACTAGGTATATTTCGAGCTTGGTATTGTTTCTCTTACCCTATTCTTAGTATATCTTATCCACATCTCTATATGATACTTTCTAGGTGGACATAGCTTATGCTCCATTTATTGAAAGATTCCAGCCCTTCCTGCTGGAGTTTAGGCAGTATGATATTACCAAACAAAGATCGAAACTGGCAGCATGGATTGAGGTAAATTTACTTCGAAACATACTTGTGTAATATATACTGAAACTCCTTGTGCATATTATAGACATATGTTTTTATAATTTATGAAAAAGATTGAGATGGAGAGACTTATCGAAGCTCATATATCATAGTTCTCCTTAAATATTATACAGGCCAAGTATAGGGCAGCGAATCAAGTGTTAATGAGGAGTAAAGATAAGAAAAATCCAAATCCAATTTACCAAAATGTGGATTTGGATATATTTGATGGGGTAAAATGGACAAAGCCAACTGTTGGCGAGGCTAATGGGAGACTTAAGAGGGGGAGACAATAGACAGTTCATGTATTTTGGCATTTTACTTGCACATAATATTAGATTAACACTATTCTGGTATTATCCAGTTTACATAACATCATTGTGGTCAAATGTATGATTAATCTCTTGAGTAATCAAGAGATAAGGTAAAACATTATCGCCTTGATTGAACCAGGCAAGGCAAATTCATAGAGTCCTTTCCCGTTTCTGCTTACCCTTGATCATGCGACTACATCCAATCCATAGCACTTACTTCAAGTTTGCTTGAATACCATGGTTTTTCTTAATGTAGTGCTAATGTGCAATCCCTTTATGTAGGAACTAAACAAAATTGAAGGATACACACAAACCAGACGTGATCCAAAGGAACATGTTGAAAGCTACAAAAAGCGTTTCTCGGTACAGCAATGATTCGAATCATAAATCCTTCATTCTAACATATTATGCAGGTGAACTTATTTACCAATGTTGTTGCTTGTGCAGGTTCAGATTTGAACTTTTGGCGCTTCTTCTCGACTCTGGACATAATCAGAATAAGAACCTAGAGTGGTGTTTGCAGTTTTCCTAGTGGAATGAATTGCAAGAGAACTCAAAAATGTAATTATACTGCAAAGTAAATATAATTTCCTAATGTCTAAATTTACTAATCGGTTATTCCCTCACACTCAACACTGGCGACGCTTATTTTAGTAATGCAACAAAAATACTGTAAATATATTCTGTCAGGCACTCTACTCCTGTCATCCTCCAAGAATGTCACAACCATGATCCTCTACAATAAAAATTCCGATTCATATCAGCTACCCAGCTTCATAATCAAGAACATGCCATGTTTATGTGACTTGAGAATTTATACTTGTATATTCTTACATGATTTTCAACATAATTGCCCCCGGAATCTAATATCAGATAGAGATAGTTATCATGCAATGGTATATAGATCTACCATTACACTGTACACATTTTCCTTGAGATAAGGAACATCAGTTCACAGAGCATAAAAGGAAAAGGTTCATACAAAAATCCATGATCCAGATCTACTTAGTTATATAACATATCATGAACATCTTACTACCCAAGTCTGGCAGCATAACTCAAAGATTATATGATACAGCAAACATTGCATGCAGAGTACTTTTGAGGATTTCACGTGAACTACATATGGTCTGGCCTACCATCATCTTCGGTTACTCCATCCCTACTGTGCCTGTAACCAGATTCAGCAGATAAAACAAAAGTTTAACAGACTGAAGAATGCAATAAATTTGATCAGACTGACTGTATATATGAAAAAAAACACAGCATCTAAATTTATCAATTTATTTATGATAATGACCGCTTCTGAACACTTCAGTTTTCCTAATCCTACTGGATACTAGTCAAGCTGATAACAATTTTTAATAATATTCCTTCCAACTATCACTAAGACGCCAAAGAAGGAAAAGATAGGGATTAAAGTAATTCTGAGTGATGAGATACACACCACCAAGAGTTTGTCAAATTCCGCGCCTTTCTATCCAAGTGAAGGTTTTCCAAAGCAGATGACGCACCATCTACCTCATCTGGATGTTCATTGCTGTCATATCTCCAGTTGTATTCATCTTTCCTGTAGCCCGACATGGATGATCCGCCTCTCCTGTCTGACAGATATAATATCATATTGCTGGAAGTTGCAAGATGTGAAAGGGACAAGATGTAATAAAATCTTTGCTACATACCAGATGACTGAGAAACAGGACCCGGCCTTCATATCCACAAGCCAAACAGTAAACATTAATTATTATTTTTTTCAAAAGAGAAGTAAAATAGGGATTAACTCTGTACTGTAGGTCAAGCACCTTCCTAAGGGAGCTAAGCCCCCAGCAACAGTTGATGAAGGCGGTCTTCGACTATTTCTGGATTCTATGCTGGAGTATGACTCTGTATCAGGAGTGGATCTCCTACCAGTATTCATTGCTTGTGTTAAATTCTACAAATAAATAACCACCCCGTCAGTTAGAAGGCTATGTTCAAGTCAACTATACTTGGTATCAAAATTTATGCAGTTCTAGTCTACTACCCTGCACCATGCCTCTATCAGATAACTGACCCAGTGACCCTTAAGGCCCATAATCACTTGGGCTTACTATAAACAAAATATTTAACCAGAGCCTACATGCATATTATACACTCCCCCTGTGGCTTCGTCCCATAATTTTTGTCACAGTCAACTTTTTTATGCATTTTAAGACATAAAAAACATGCTTGCTATATTTTTAGAACTTCTTTTCCTGTACGGAAGTTAAAGATTCAAATTTTTATACAAAAAAAAAAGAGGAAAGAAAGAAAGTTCTAAAAATTCCGTGTACAATTTTCTTTTATTTAAAAATTATAGGATGGAGGGAGTATATATTAATTCTCTCAATACTTTATAAATAAACTAAATAATTAGACATACAAAGAAACTCTTTATTATTTCACTTCGGTTTCCCATCATGAACACCTATTCAGTTCGTAAGGTGTCAAAATAAACAAAGAAATGTACTTGTATAACACGCGTAGTAGGATTGCCAAAAGTCTTACAAAACTAGAAAATAAAAAAACGAAACTTGAGAAGAGTGGTATAAGCATAGAAACCTCATATTTCAGGAATCCTTCAAGAACATCCAAAAGCAGAGGGCCACTATCGCCGTTTCTGTTAAGATCATATCCATTCTTGTTACTGAAGTCTTTTAACTCGGATTTCCATGAGTCCTTTTGCTGCAAATATTTGCAACAAAATGTAAATCATCACCTTTTAAATAAGCTAAATACTAAATATAAAGCAATTTACTTTACTCAATTACTCAGTTCCCCAATCAATTCGCTTATTAGTTGGGTACATCGCTCAACCTAGTATCTCCACATAATTATTGGGTTTTACTTGCTTTTGGAAATAGTTATTTAGGATTTAATTAATGTTTAACTGGACTAGATTCTCATGGATCAATGATTTTAGTGTAAATTTTTCCAATATTATCAATAATTATGCATCTGCAAGCTATGGTTTACCCAAATCTGGTTGTTGTGTTCCACATTCGAAGAGTAACTTATCTAGATAAAGTCATCCAATCAAAGACAAATCTCTCTGTTAAATAAAATGAAAGTTACCATGTTTTGGTCTCTACACTACTGAATCAAGTGCTTAACCAGACGAGGTCAGTGGAAGGCTGTAAGCAAATTTACTTTGCAACACATAAAAAATGTTACTATTATTATCATATGTTCTGTACTAGACAACCTTAGTTCAAGACAAAATGCTGAAGAGTTCATCATAATTTAAAGAAAGAGGAAACAAAAATCTAAGTTCTTATCCCAATCGCTACACATCAATCACAGTCATCTTAACATCAAGGAGCCTGGAGTCATATACGATACACACTTGCACATACATAGTAAAGAATATATCTATACATAAACCATATTGGTGGAGATCCCATGAAGTTCTGTTTCTTCAGAATATTCTTCATTCTTTTTTTTGTTCACTTGCTAAACTAATGTGTAATAGGCAGGCTGTTAAAAATGGGACCAATCCATTGATATTTTTGGATTCTGTTATTTAGTTTAAACATTACAAAAGAAGGAAATTGATATTGGAAATATAACAGTCTTGATATCTTATTTTCTTGATCACATTATTATCAAATTTCAGGCTTGCTAATAGGGTAATAATATAAGTTCGGAAGAAAAAGCATCGATTATTGAGTCCCCTTAACACTGTTGCTGATTTGTTAATAGAACTTTAGATTTAATCAATATAGATAAATAGCTTAAATGCTTAAATGAACAAGTTAAAAAGGGAAAAGAAATTATTCTAATGATAAGGTATTGTAGATTAAATAATGGTATAATTGTCCTAAATTAAAATGAGAGGAAGCAACAAGTCACTTTATACATCTCTAACTATGATAGTTCAAGTTATATACATAAATCATACTTCTGTTTTTATATAGGGAAGAGCGAAAGACTATGATGTTGAGAATAGTAATATTATTGCAATATCAGGTTCTGAACACTATTATAACCTAGTTCTCCTGCAATCAACTTACTTAAATTTAACATGTGTTGTATAGCGTTCAACCAAGTAAAGTGTATAGTGTTGTATAGTGCTCAAACAAGTATGTTTTATAGTGTTTAACAAAGTAATTACGAGTAAATACTTTTACACATATTGTTCAACAGCAATATAATAAGAGTCTGATATCTTCTAATAAAAACATATTGATATATTCAAATTATTATTTGGTAAGAACCGTGATCAAATGAAAAATTATCCCAACAATATAAATATAACACACCTATCAAAATTTTGATGGTTAAAGAATATAATTCAAAAGCTATGTCTTGCTGAGCATGGGTTGCACAACTTTCACACATACATCTATGCATGATAAACACCTACATATTGGAATTGTGACTGAAACATTATAATATATGCAGAGGCATGCATATAAAGCTACACACATACATTCGTGAAATAAATTCTTGCATCATACACCCTTCTTGCTATGGCTGATAACTCTTTAAAAGGAAATAGGTCAAGATCTTCGAGATATACATACTAGTAGGAATAAAAATCTCAACAAATTCATAAAATTGACCTAATGGGCCTACACCACATTGATTAATAAAAGCAGTTTGGGATTACCATATTGCACTCTGGCAGGTAAACTTTATGGGTGTGGTTGAGTTGTGCCCAGTCCAGATATTCACATATTAGTGCAGTTAAAAGCCTCCCTGCAGACAAGTGGAAATGCATTTTGTCATTTAATCAGAACATGTGTAGGGAGGGAGAAAAGACATTGCTGTATAGTAAATAAGAAAAAAAAGCTATGCACGCACGTTTGTAATGTACCCAACCTATTTACACATGTATGTGAAATATGAGAAAGGACAAATATCTAAAACAATCAATGACTTAAAAATAAAAAATCCACTATCAGTTCGTCAAATACAAGGGAATTACATGAGTATATAAGCTAATGAAACTGAGCTTACTTGAAAAATAAGGATATATATTAGTACCTTTAAAAATGTTCCCAAACTATCTAATAATCATTAAAGGGCCACAGTCAAGTATCTTTAATCCCCATTATTACCCAGAAAACATATTACATCAAACATTTCTAAGCTGAAGATTATGTAAATCTTGATAAAATTTTAAAATTTCATACAAAACATTTCTTACTTTCATAATAGTTGCTAGATACTGGATGTTGAAGAAATAAATAAGAACAATTACCAAATACTACAAACATTTCATTAATCGCAGACCTTAATCAATGACCTTAATCAATATGACTCTAGTGCTGATAAAAATATATCATATACAGGTATTTGCTTGTTAAAAGAAACAGGTTCCATGTGGTGGATAGGGCATGAATTTTCATTTTAAGCATATATGGTACCTAAAACATTGAACTCTGACAATGTCAACAAGAATATTAATGAACATTGGTTCCATATAAATTAAAGGATTTGTCATTCGATTATTGAAAGTTGAAGATCTCAATTACAAGAAACTTTTCTTCATGTAGGAGTGAAATGTACTAAAAATCACTTATTAAACATTGAATTGGTTACAGCACCATATAATGGCAGATAATCAGAAAATTATAGTTTGAAACATATATTTGGATTTGGATAGTAAACCTGAAGGAGACGAATGAAGTTTTTTTGCACGATCATTGCAGCTGCCCAACAGTGCAGGAGGCAGACCTTCTTCCTCTTCAACTACCCTGTCCTCTTCCTCGATAGCCTCAAATACGCTAGCCCTCAGCTCAGCCTTTAGAAAATCAATGAGTCACCCACTTTAACATGATTAAGCAGGTCTATGGGAACACACAAGCCATTGCATACAACCATACATAACATACATATATTCTATTATATCCCAATAATTATGATTACTCATTGAACCAAAGTGACCAAAAAATATATAATAAAGGAAACAACAAGGTTACACTTTATCCTCCGTTACTGTTTCTTACACACTAGTTTTTTTTTTCTTTTGCTAAATTATCATCCACGGGTTTACCATTAAAAAAACGAAACTTGGAGATTCAAAATGTTCAAATTCCACATAGGTAATTGTCACATTAAACTCCCAAAAGGGTCGATTTCAGCACACCTCCAACAACATTACAGAATCAGCATAACAACAAACCACATAACTTGGAGAATGGAGAGCAATAAAGTAATTAAAGACTAGATCTTTCTCACTTAAAAAAAAGCAAATCTTGACTAAAATAATGGTGAAACTCAAAGATAAAATGATGTATGTGAGCATAAATGGTGTGAATAAAAGGAAAAGAGGGGCAAACTCGAATCTTGGCGAGGACCCCTTTCTTCTCAAGGGTTTTGGTGACGAGGGTCTTCAACTCCATCATTTCTCGAGTGTAATCGTCCATGTCTCACACCTCTGCTCCTCTTCTGCCCCCTTTGCTTTGCTTGCTTTCTGCTCTTCTTTTTTTTGGGTGTAATGATAGTAGTGTGTGTATGTCGTGTAACTTTTTTTTCTTTTGAATTATTTGTTCGACATCATTCTGTAAATTTTATTATCGACAGATTTTTCTTTAAATCTTCGAGTCCCCTATTAAATCCTTTTACTCTTTGTTTTAAAAATTTTAATACATTAAAAAAATCGATTTCACTTTAAATACATTTTGTCTATTATATCATAATTTAATTAAAAATTTTGATTCATCAAAAAAATTCTAATAATATTTCTAAATTTTATAACCATAATTTTTTTTTGACAAAATTTATAACCATAATTTTGATTATTTTTTTTACATTCTCATTTTTTGTTTCAACATACTTGTACAGAGAGACAGAGATAGAGAAACACAGGATAAGGCAAAACAGGAACTCAAGCCCCAACTCAACCCAACCCAATCTTCATCTTCTTCTTCTTGTTCATCTCTCTATCTCAAAAATGGAGACAACCCTTTTGTCCACACCATTTCCCTCTTCTCCCCACACACTTTCCTCACAAACCCATTTCAAGAACCCCTTCTACTCCCTCCCCGTCAAGCCTCAAACCCCTTTCAAGCCCTCCTCAATCCGCTCAGCCATCAGCCGCACCAAGAAAGAAGAGACTGTCGAAACCGTAAAGCAGCAGCTCGAGAATTGCCACTTGCTGGCCGGAATCAAGTACAAGGGCTTCACTGTGCAGCAATTTCAGCAGCTGCGTGCCACATTGCCTGAGGACACCTCACTAATTGTTGCCAAGAACACGTTGGTCCTGAAGGCGATTGAGAATACCGAGTGGGAGGCGCTGAAGCCGTGTATGAAGGGGATGAATGCGTGGATGTTTGTGCATAGTGAGGAGATTCAGGGGGCGATTAAGCCGTATAGGGTGTTTCAGAAGGAGAAGAAGCTGGAGAATGACTTTGCGGGGGCGGTGTTTGAAGGGAATTTTTATAAGCCCGAGGAGTTTAAGGCGTTGGAGACAATGCCGACGAGAGCTGAGGTTTACGGGAAGGTGCTGGGAGCATTGAAGAGTCCGGCTTCGGCTGTGGTTGCCACATTGCAGGCACCTGCTAGAGATTTGGTTATGGTTTTGCAGGCGTATGTCAAGAAATTGGAGGAGGAGAGTGGGGGACAGTAGGTGGGATGAGTGGCATTCGGATAAGTGAATTGTAAGTGTATGTTAAAATGGATTTTAGTTTGAGGGTATAATTGTTTGTATAACTACTTGTTTTGTTCAATGAAATGCAATGCAATGTTGTTTATATATTTGCTGAAATGCGTTCTTGCGGTCTTCTAATCTAATTATTTGTTACAACAATTCAATAATATATACTTATGGATTAGATATAGAAGTTCTATTTCTAAGCTTGTGTATGTGTTTTGTATTTGTGGGATGCAGAAATATGAATACTCACACTCACACTCCCTCGAACCTTGGTCTCCTTAACCAAGAGAATAGTGATATCCACTTGGCTACTAGCCTACTATACTGACATTTAATTACTTTGTTTTACTTGATATATTCCTCGTTTGCAAATTTTGTTTTGCTCTTTACTGCAAAATAATTGGCAGTGATCAACAATTTCCTTGTGTAGTTCTTAGTCTCTAGACACTTTGTAACATGGTGACTTGTAATGGAAAGAAGTCGTATTGGATGGACATCCGTAATACTTGTGGTATTACCAAACCTTTTCCTCATCCGCACAGTGTGAAATAAAGGTCAGATGCTTTATCTTAAGATTAGTTGTTTACGTCGTTGGGCAAAATGTGAAGCTTCTAATTTGAACTGTTGGTGTTGTACATATTAGAAAATAATCAACAAGGGTTGTGCTGTATTATGACATCATATGCAATGAATGAACCAATATAAATACAAAGATATTTGATGTGCTAGAATATATCATGCTGGTGATTTTTTCTTCGCGGATGATACCTCTGCTTTTCTTGCTGTCAGAGGGACTAGTCTTCAAGAAAAACGTTACTTGGCTATTCTGTTTGATATTTATATGATATAGGGGTTGTGTTTAGTTTAGTAACACCTTAAGTTTGAGTTTATTTTAATGTCCATAAGTTGGGCTAGTATAATATTCTATGTTATGGGTTATATTTTTCTGTTTAGTTTTTTTTTACCCTTAAAATTGAGTTTTTTTGAAGTCCATAACTTAGACCAGAAAATGTGGCTGAATAAATATATACATAGTGCCAGAGCCATTCCTATACTCAGATAACTAACCTGTGAGACTTTTGTATTATCTATTAAAATTATATAACGCAAGAAATTTTCTGAAGGAAGTCTCCGTTATCAGACTCATTATATCTTTATTAAGAATTCTGTCGATGAAAATAATATGGAGAGACTGAAGGAACCTAATGTAAGTCATTGTTCCTAGTCCAAGTTAGGCTTGTGGTATTTTGTGTTTCACATTAGAAAAGGGCCTCAATTCTGGACCACTAGCATAACCCATTTGCTGTTCCTGTTATGTAAATCAATTAATACTTCTATTGTTACTGAACTCTTTCCTATAGTGTAAATCAATTAATACTTCTAGTTACCTTGTTCAGGTTGTAGGGCTGGTCTTCGTGAAAGTATAAACTTATTATGTTACCATGATATGGCTCTGTATCTCTGTTTAGGTTTATATCAGCTTAATTTCAAGGTTCTTTCGATGATAGAGATGCTGATATATTAAATATTTCTTATGCTGAAGAACTGGAGGCACCTAGTGCCAAAATGCCTTGTGATACCTGTGCTAGAAGAAGTAAATCAGAAAATCTGCATGTCTCTTGATTCCTTGCTTTTGCTTACTGTGTGATGCTTTCAATGATGCTAGTTTGGCAACTGCTCTTAAGATGAATGTTTCTTACTTCCAGAGAGCTGAAAACCATTCTTAGGTATGCTTTTAGCAATATATTAGAGACTTACCTGAAATTCAGCCAAGCCTATCCAGGCTGCAAAGAAACTGATTAGTGTTTGGAGCTGCGTTTTCTCTCAGTTATTTCCAATTGAGTCGATGTTACCTTTGCACTTGGCTCGCAGGTGGAATTGAGGTGCACTACTAGCAGTAGTTTAACTTTTCAGATTCTACCTGATTGTTGGCCATGGCAGAAAGCTATCCAACAAACTGCTAGATTCTGTTTGCGTGCAAAGTGTTATGTACAGTACAGGTCTCTATCATATGTATCAACTAAGAGCCTGTATGTCTCGGCTTAAAGCCGAACTTAAAGCTGTTTTCAATTTCAAGCCGAAAAATGTATATTTATGTAAAAGCCAGAAACCGGAAACTGACTTAAAGCCAGAAGTTGGTTTGAGCAGTGACTTAATCTTTTAAAAATAAATTATAAAAATTACTCATAAGTCATAAATTACCCTAAATCACTTTTATTATTATTATTATTATTTTTTATATCCACAAGTCATTAATAAGTCAAAATTATCCAAACAGATATTTTAAACTCGCTGCTTATCACTTTAAAAAGTCACGTTAAATCATACGTTACAATTTTGAACTCAGTCAAACAACTATAACTCATGTAATGCTGATGCTGACATGCGAAGGAGGAACTCATGTTTACTTACTGAAGTTAAAAGGCCACAGTTACTTAGGCAGTATATGTAGAGTAGTTTACTGAAAAATCTAATACAAACTCGATACATAATTATGCAGTTGGAACAATGCCAACTGCAGAACCTCAGACATAGTTTCATAGCTAAAGCTTACCTGCTTGGTAGGTTGTATCAGATGCAATCAAACAACCTGACGTTCTTGTAGCACCAACGAGACTGCAGTATGTTCTGAAATGCATTTCTTTATCTTCTGTTGTATTCTTCAACTTTTCATCTTACTGCGCATTTATGACCCTAACCATTTTCAATGCTAGCTTCAGCATCCGTCAAGCTTGCGTCATTTTCAGTCAATAAGTGGTCACAAAGCTCCAGAAGCTGATCTGCAAGTGGTGGAATACCAGGGTTCCGCTTATCATTGTAAAGGTGAGCATTGTACGTGATTTGCCACACATCATGCCTAAATTCCCTGCGACTCTTGTATTCCAAGTTTCTTGCTTTCTCCTTGATTGTACAAAGATCAATCGGTCTCTTCACAATTCTATGGTAGTCAGGGGCTTCCTTCCTCAGTACTGGTTTTAGAAACAGGTATGAAATTTCTATTTTCTGCTTGAGATTCTCTACAATGTTCTCTAAGATATTTGCCAAGCCCACCTCTCCCCCTCCGCCTCTACGATGCTTTGTAGGCGGGGCATGTTCAGCACCATGTCTTACTGACTCAAACGAACGCCTCTTTGCAGTTTGCTCCCTTCCTGGAATCCGATCACTATCAATGTGTTCTCTTGGTCGTTTAATTGTGAGCTTCTTACATGAATGCTCTCTATCCATTACCACAGGTGGTTTTATCACAACTGATGGCTTGTTCTGTTCTACCTGGGTGTCTTCGGGTCTGGTCTTGTTGGCAAAAATTATTTTCTTGACTTTAACTATAGGTCTACTTGTGCTATCCGTATGGACCGTATCGGGGAGGTCGCTGGAGCTGCTTTATGCAGAAGCTTGTCAGTTGAGCTACATTTGACCTTTAAATTCTTTGCCACGCTTTTTGGTGTGCTCTTTTTCGATAGAGGTTTCTGCTGCGCAACAGCTACTTTATCCAAAGAATAAGTAAGTTCTCCTGATGCCTTTTCCGTATCTCTGCTTTCAGGCTGGGTTTCTGGTTCTTTCCCGTATTTAGGGCAATTCTTGTTCGTCCTCATGTGACCAAGCTGACCGCAAGCTCCACATACAAAACTATCTCTTGCTGATTTCCTTTCCTTCAGATTCTTGATTCCTTCTCCGAATATTTTCACCTTTTCCGGATTCATGGAGAAGTTCTTTTTATCAGGAAACCTTTCATCATGCTTCATATCAATATTAAAATTATCCTTTGCTACTATTCGAGGCTGAACATGAGGGGTATGTTGTTTAAAACCTGCACTGGTCTTCTTGACTCTCTCCTCATCGACGTCCATAAGCATTTTACACGATTCTGCTGCTTCAGCAGCCTCGTCTTCAAATTCCTCTTTTGCTTGAGCTTCGGAAGGATGCCTTTTCATTTTAAGGCCCATAACATCATCAGAATTATCATTCTTGGACTTGTAATTACCCCCTTACCATCTTTGAAGCCTTCTGCATCCAACAGATTTTCCAGGTCCCCGGCAAAAGAATCCAGATCACAATTTGCTTCAGTGTCACTCTCGTTTTCTCCATCATCAACAGCAGAAAGACTTTTGACTTGTCTATCCCAAATTTCCTGACACTTCTTCCTCTTCTGTTGTTGAAGCTGCAGAAATGACATAGGCTGCCTGCATGCCTTTGGAGCAGTACAAACATAACTAAAACCTAGGCCCCGCCCAGAAGGATCACCGACACCAGTGATTTCCAGATGCTCTATAATTTCTCTGTCCTGATTTGTACAAGCAACGAAATTGTTACTCAAGTTCCATGGAGTTCTCTGTAGTTCTCTCTCAATATGAGATGCAGCTGCCAAAGCAATAGCTTCAACTGGAAGCTGATTCATAGCTGAAGAAAGGCCTCTAAAAGATGTCAGCTGTGTGATTCCTAAATGTTGGAGCCTGTACAAGCCAGCTTGCATACTTTCATAGGAACAAACATCTTCTGGTGTTACCATCCTTCTCAGCTGCTCCTCCAGCGGAATGCAAAAATTGCGTTTCATCACCAAAAACAGACCATTCGATTGCTTCTGCAAGTCAGCACAATGCTTTAACCTTTTGCGAAGAGAGGCTTTATTCATATCAGGAAATTGGGCGGAGAGCTCATTCACTTTGATTGAAGGGTGCAAACCACGTTTTCCAGCAGCAAGAAATTCACGATACAGATAAACCAATAACCTGTTCATACTATATCTCTGAACATCCTTGGATGAAGGAGACATTACCCGCATATGTGGTTCCTGTTGCCCAACAACATCAATTCTGTCAATTCGTCTTATGGAAAGCTTCCCCTTTGGAGATCGAACCAGTAGAAAGTCGGTTGATGATACTTTATGAGGAAAAATGGGAGCCCTGTACATGTTAGTTTCTATACATGATTGGCTGCAACTAGCTTTTATATCTCCAAGAATAGGAGATTTATCAAGGGTGACAAGATTTCCTAAATCAGAACTTTCAGTTTGATCACCCGTGGATGATTTCTGATAGTAAGTGCATAGTCTAGCACCCATCCCAACATTTCCTAATAGTAGGGGTCTTTCTTCACAGTACTTCATTAGAAAAACACGGCCATCTCTTACTGATAGGTCGGCTTTTCTCCTGAATGCTCCAGGGGGGCGCAGTGACTTGTTCTCACCAGGAACCTTCTGTGCCCTTGGCAACATATGTATTTTTGTACGAACAAGATGAAACAAAGAGTTGGGTCTAACATTCTGCAGGGCAAGAGATTTATGGTCATCAAGTTCCACTCCACAATAAAATATCTTCACTGCCTCCGATGGTTTGAAATCCAGCTTTCTGGAGGCTTTTGCCTTGACAGAAGAAATGGTCTCCTCGGCATAAACATGAAGTTTAATGCCTTTACCACCCAAGCTCTTCAGTATAATATTCATTGAACCTTGCTTACATAATTTTTCTTGTTCTTTGAGTAACACCTCATTGTCCTGTGGATACCATAAAGCTTTTGGTCGGTGAAAATTGGCCATATCTTTATTGGTTAGCTTTGCTTTCATTGTCTGCAGCTTAAGTCCAGGTATTGAATGCAAAACTTTGACACCATGAGCAGTTCGCTTCTTAGAATGTGATTTTAGCTGCTGAGAAAATTTCCCATTTGAGTAGAATTTGTCATTAGAAATATTAATCAACTCCCCCATGAACACTCAATAACCATTCATCTCTACCAAATCACCAGTGAACTTCTCACAGCGGGTTATGATCATAGCCCCTGCGTGGTGCTTAAGATGCTTGCTGTCCTTGTCATTCAAAATCTCAAAAAGCATATGCTCATCCTGAAGATCAAGGATAAGTTTTGCCTTTGTCATTAATTGAGGTGGTTCCCAAATTACATTGTCTAACCAAGACCCTTCCAATAAGTCTTTATTAAGCAGAGAAATCTTGTTATAAGACCTTATTGCATCATGCTGCCCTACCTCTTCAAAAGTGCTGCTACTCTTTCTATTATCTAAACCTGTTTTAATCCTAGACTCTAGCCTCAGAAGTTGGGGATGGTTTCCTCTTTCGGATGAAATTGAACCCGAAACTTTTCTAGAGCCAAAGGGCTCCAAGGAAACAAGATAGCTACGCTGGAAACTTACATCATCTGTCGTCTCCTCAGTTTCAATCTGCAGCTCTTGATGATCGTGTTGCTCCTCAATATCAGAATCTAAACTTTCAACAACTAAAGCACCAGAGATCTCTAAAATCTCTGCAGAACGGTCACTTGGGGAATTGTCCCAAACGATTCCATCTTCCCAGTCCTGCTGTTCAAGAAGGTAAAATTCAGGGGAGAGAGGTGTAATCTTCTCTGAAAATGGATCAATTGCTATATCTTCTTTCATAGGTTCATCACCAAGACAAGTGTCTCTCCAGTTCTCTTCAACTACAGAAGCTCCTGATGTTTCCAAATCTGATTCATCATCTTTAATGGGTAAAATATCATCGTTCACACGTGTCTGACACTTCCAAGTAAAGCCTTGGCATAATCCTCTGAGAAATTCCTCATCATCATCTTCAACAACATCAGCAGCACCCATTGACATGAACCAATCTTTAGAAACAGAATACCTACAACCCCTCTTTTCGGATTTCTTCTTCGACCTGTGGATACCAAAAATCTCAGAAAAACGTAGAATTACTGCTCCATCCTCTATGTATAAGACCGGAAGTGGAGTCAACTTCTGATCATCAACTAACTCTTGAGCATAGTTTTCATCCGCCTCAGTTTTGACCTCATCGTAATCCTCATCATCAAACACAGAAGTTGTGGCCTTAACATGCACTAATCCATCATGAGAAATATAATCCCTTTCTGGCAATAAAAAGTCCTCCTCTGTCATGTCATTCACCTCAGGTCTTTCGTATCGTTCCGCGATATCTTGGTAGTCCACAGCATATTCAGTCTTGCCACAGTAATCTTGTTCAGTTGCATCATCAGAATTCTTTACAGACAAATATATATATGTGAAGGAAGCATGCTTGTGAGCCAAGGCACCCAGATGCTCCTTTGCTTCCTTGTCAAGATAATCGATATCGAGATGACCAGCATTGTCCACATTTCCAAACATGAATCCTAAAATAGGGTTACCCTCTTCAGCTTCTTCATCAAGACCTTCTTTACAACTATCTTGCTCTAACCCCATGCTTTTTTAATTAAGAAGCCTTGATTTTGTGAGAATTACGATGAAGTGACCTAATTTCAAGACAGTAATTCAAGAATTGGTGGGTGTTTATTGATTAGAGGAGAATCAAGAAGTTTCAGATTTCAGAGAGAGAGGGAGGGGGGAGAGAGAGAAGCGAGAGAGAGATTGGACAGAAGTGGAGAATATATATACAGCGTACAGGGTATATATAGAGATCGGAGGGACTAGGGCTTGGGGGTATGAGTTTGGACGGGATTCGAGTAATCCGTGTGAATTTAATATTTACTGAAATGGATTCAAATTGAATAATCATCGTATTCTTTTTTTCT
This sequence comes from Daucus carota subsp. sativus, assembly GCF_001625215.2. Lineage (NCBI taxonomy): Eukaryota > Viridiplantae > Streptophyta > Magnoliopsida > Apiales > Apiaceae > Daucus > Daucus carota. The sequence goes on along the minus strand of NC_030385.2, from coordinate 42,089,312 downwards.
TCTTTTTTGCCAGAATCATCATATTCTTTAGTATTCGATCTGTTAGTATTTTGAATTATTGTTTCGAATCTCAGGATTTTATATAAACGCACTTGCACTGAATTTAAAAGTATTATTTGTTTTTGTGATATAAGGTCTTTCGTCTATTTCATGGATTTTTTGTTACGATAAATAGTTTTTTAAAATATATTTTTAGCGTAATCTATTTTCTGTAGAAAATTTATGTTTAAATATTTTCTAAACATACTTTTCTATTGAAACAAAAACAAAATAATTTAAGATCAAAAAATTATAAAAATAGTTTTCACAAATCTTATCAAAACTTTGTAAGAGAGAAATTGTAAAACAATTTTTTAGGAAAATATTTTGAATAAGTTTTTTGGATTTTTTACGAAAATTTACTTGAGAAATTTCAACTGAAATAAATCTTTTCAAGAATATTTTCAAAATTACTCGCGGAACAAGAATATCCAACTGGACGATATATCTTTAATTAGGGAACACAAATTAAATAAGGTTAATAAAACCATTGCTAACTTATAAATGATTAGATATAAAAGTAAATTTCTATAAATGAAATTAAATAAAATTAATTCATGTGAAATATTCTAACCATATATTTTGAGTAATGCATCTGTGTTGGTCAAAATAAAATAGTAAAATAGAGAGAAGGTAAAAAAAAAGATAAATACAGGAATAGCAAAAAAAAAAAAAAGTACACAGAGCTGGGCTGAGAAATGGATGATTACAACGAATAAGCCCACCAACAAAAAACAGGCCTACTCCAACCCGTCCACCAATGAATCCACATACAACACAACTCATCACTCTCTCTCATATATCCCCCAAATTATAGATTAAATAGATACAATCAATACACACAGTAGAAACACACTTGACTAAACCCTAATTTTCTGCCCTTCGATTTTTGTCAATTAAGCTCGAATCGAAGTTCGAAAATGCCTCCGAAAGCAGCGCCCAAAGCATCGAAAACAGAGATTGCGAAGAAGCAAAAATCAGTGGAAGACAAGACGTTTGGGCTTAAGAACAAGAATAAGAGCAAAAATGTTCAAAAATATGTTAAATCCATTGAAGCTTCTGCTATTCCCAAGCCTGATCCTTCTAAACTCGCTGCAAAGGTGCAATCTTTATTGAAAGTTTTCTGTATTTTTGCGTGTATGTGTTTGTGTGTGCTTATATTTGTTTGATTATCTATAAAGGTGTTAAATTTGTTTGAATTTATATGTGTGTGTCATTGTGTTGGGAATTGATTATGATGGCTTTTGGGTGTGCAGAAAAAGAAAGATGAGGAGAAGGCGAGAGAGAAGGAGTTGAATGATTTGTTCAAGATTGCTGTTGTTCAACCGAAAGTGCCAGTTGGTATATTTCTGTTCTCTATGTTTTTCGATTCGATGGGGGTGTATTGATTAATTAATAAAGTTTTGACTGACATTGGGATCTGGTCTGAAAGCAAAAGCTTATTGTTTGGTTAAATATAGAATATGTAGACAATATAATGATAAATGGAACACGACGAGAGAATAAGAAGCAATACAAAAAGACTGAACTTTACATTCTTCTACCAATTAAAGAAGTTGAAATCAATCACTACCTCCCTAGGTGGCAAATCTTTGTTGCAAAACTTTTTGATTGCTGACAAATGCATATAACCTTTCTGATATTTTTATTTAATTATGAACTTGTTTGATATGTTTCCGTGTGCAATTTACTATGATGCGATTCTGTTCATGTTTCTGTGGTTTCTCAAGTCGCTGTGACGTGGCAATGTATTTTTAGGTCTTCAATATTTTATAAGTGGGCTAAGTTTTGATGTTTCATATATGGTTTTTGACAGGGGTTGATCCAAAGTCGATTCTCTGCGAGTTTTTTAAAGCTGGTCAGTGTGGAAAGGGTTACAAGTGCAAATTTTCGCATGATTTAAATATACAGCGGAAGGGTGAGAAAATTGACATATATAGTGACAAGCGCGATGAAGGTAATTAATATAACATGCTTATTCCTACTATTAATTCATCTATATTCTCTATTAACAAACAATGGAATTTTATTTTGTGTTGATTGTGTTAGACACCATGGATGAATGGGATCAAGAGAAACTCGAGAAAGTTGTTGAATCCAAAGGAAAAGAGTACAACCAGAATAAACCCACTGACATTGTATGATTTTAAATACCGTGCAACTAACATGTTCATTTATGAAGTTTATCATCACATTTACTTGGGTGGAGTCGGCTTCTGGTCCTTTTATATATCTCACAATTTCCTGACAAATGCAACTTCCATAAATCCATTGCAATCTCATTATACAGCACATTACACTCTGTTGTATTTGGTTAAAAAAAATTCACCATACTCATGCATACTTGCTGATTTTCTGCTGAAATATACATGTACCTACAAACGTTTAGTTATACTGAGTCTTTATTTGTGCTACTGATCCATTCCCAAGTTTCATATATGATAAATTGTGTTGAGTATCTGAATGTTTTTTTTTTAATTTGAGCCCCACAGTGTATTTTTTGCTCTGTCAGTGTGTATAGTCTTATTTACTTTGAAGTGCTGGTCAAAATTTGATGGAGTGAAGTTGTTGCTTTGTTGATTAGTTCATAGTCAAATGTATTTTTCAGCATAAATGTACTCACTCCGTTTCAAATTACTTGTCCACTTTCTAAAAAATTACGCATAGTAAGAAATTTAACTTTTGTAACAAAGTTCCATTAATAGTCATATTTATTGCATTGACCAAATATAATATGTGGAATGTAGTTGATCTTGGAAATATAAATTAGAATTTTGTGGCTTAAAATTGATCTTTAAAATACAAATAATGAAGTACACTATATTGAAGGTTGAAGTGGACAACTAATTTGAAACTTTTTTTCTTTTCAAGTGGACATGTAATTTGAAAGAGAGAGAGTAACATGCAATATTTTTGTTCCTGTGCGCATGTGTACAATCGCATTTTTGTATACATGTATCGTACACTCTATATCTATTTTCATGAGTATATACTTTAAAGAATAGTGAGCTTACATGTACTCCTACAGGTTTGCAAGCATTTTCTGGATGCAGTTGAAAAGAAACAATATGGTTGGTTCTGGTCTTGCCCCAATGGGGGAAAAGAGTGTATGTATAGACATGCCCTTCCTCCAGGATATGTGCTGAAGTCTCAGATGAAGGCACTTCTCGAGGAGGAGTCTAATAAACTTGCTATTGAGGATGAAATTGAAAATCAGGTCATCAGCTTATTACATCTCTGAACACCCAGTTTCATTAATATATACTCTGCATTACTATAGCCTGGCATCAGCATCAGTTCCTGATTTATTCGTATGCCAACTTTCACTGTACTAGTTTCAGTATATATTCAGGGTTCCACTATAGACTTTAGAGTGAACCCTCGTATATAGTGCACCATTATATAAAATCACATAATACATATATTTATTATTTTTTTATTAAAATATAATCATAAATTTCAATTAATGAATCAAAAATGAAACTATATAATTTTTTTTCCTTCAGAAATCGATGAAAATTATAAAATATTATAAAATGATTCTACAGTAGAGCAAAAATTATCCAGCATTATTCTACTGTAGAACCAAATTCAAAATCAAATTCAAGTTTTAAGGGTTAAATTTAAAAAGAAGTTTGTATATCATAGTACTCTACCTTAGAATCATATTTTTTGTTTTGTGAAAACACACACACACACACACACACACACACAAATGTAATATGTTGCTACTCTTTTGTTCTTTTTTTCACCTTATTAACTTTTTATGAATTGGCCAAAAATTCTTTCAGCGTGCAAAAGTAACCACCACAACTCCGATTACTACCGAGATCTTCTTTCAGTGGAAAAAGAAAAAGGTGGATGCAAAAGAAGCTGGATTGGCTGCACAGCAAGCAGAGAGAGCAAAGAATGACCGTATGAGGTAATGACCTTCAAATCCACTTTTTAGTATTTTATTTATAGTTTCAGTGTCTAACAAGTTTATATGGTCATTTTTTATCCAGTGGTCGTGAGTTATTTCTTGCACATGCTAGCTTGTTTGTGGATGATGAAGATGCTGCTGAATATGAGAAATTTGAAAGGGAAGAACCTAATATTCCTGAACAGAAGGTATCCTTGTTTGCTACATTATGGGTTACTTTTCATATACACCTGATTTTTAAAAAGCTTGTGAATTGGTTTTAGTGGCAGACTGTTTTACCTAGTTGCGTTGTGTTTCCAGAAATAAATGAAATCACAGCAATTTGATTGTTTGGCTTCTGGGTCTAGTTCTAAAAGTTTGCCTGAATTTATAGTATAGCTTCTTACTTCCACTTCAAAAGTAATTTTAATCAAAAAAGAAAAGACTGACCAATGAACCAAACTTAACGGATAAGATATGATCCTCTCTTTCTCGTTGTTATATATACAAAGAATAATATCATTCTGACAGGCAAAGACAATGACATCTTTTATACTAACATAAAATTAGATTTACTAAGAATACTTAAATTTGTCAGAAATATATATATAATTCACTGTTGTAGGTTTTAAGCCATTTTGCGTGTGGTGCAATGTCACAGTATGAAGTTATGTATATCATTAGTTACCTTTTTTACCTTTATATAATAATTAATAACATACTACATAATTATATATATGCAATTATGCATATGTATAATCTCTTCGCATTGCTTTCTGCAAGCACTTGTTACATTTTAACATGTGCTTAAAAAGCTGTCAGGTAATTTTACCATTACAATAGTGTTGCAGCTTCTAGTAAAATTAATCTTTTAAACCACTAGTTATGCAAGATCAATTTTGTAATATGCTATGCTTATTTAACTTGTTCAATAATATTTACAATACTTCCTCAGGTTGTAGCTTTGCAAGTCAACTAGTCCTGATTGTGTTTATATTGAATTTTTTGAATTATCCATTTTATTACTATAAAAATTAGGGAAGCCGCGTGTATATTTATGCAAGTGCTTTGCTGTCAAGATATAGAACCATAATACCGTATGTGTACAATGTTATTTTCTTCAGGCTCCAAACAATGCATCTTCATCTCAACCAAGCACTTCAAGTGTAGCCACGAAGTCTGAAGAAGTGATTTCTGATATTGATGATGATGACGATGAGCTTGACCTGGATGAGTTGAATGAACTCGAAGCTAGTTTGTCTAGAACATCTCTTCAAATCCGAGAGCCTGGTCAGCAGGCTGTGTCTTGAAAAATAGGTAATAGAATTTCTCTTCTGCCAAGTGCTGATTTAAACTACAGTTGGAAGAAGAGGGTTGACACTTGAATTAGAAGAGTCTATCTGATCAAGAATTGGGTTATTGCAGCTTGGGGTTTTACTCGAGTCATTGCATATTTTTTCGGCATGAGGCAGAACCCAGAATTTGAGCCCATTTTTGCCATCAGTGCTTTCTAGTGTCAAGTGGTACTTGTGTTTTAAGTGTTTCCTGTAGTAAATGTGTATTGTTGGATTTCTCATCAATCTTTATAATTAAACTTGAGAATATTTTGGATGGAACCTCCTTCAAACAGAATTACTGAGGTTATGTTCTATTTTTGGATAGTCTTTTACCAATAAGATTATTTACTGTAGCTAAGCTTCAAACCAGCTATGATATGAATACCAATGTATTTTCAACCTTATGGCATATTGCAAATGCTATGGAATAGACTTGCTCACATTTGCTAGAGCCTCCGTGGTAGAGGTGGCAATTCCAGGGTCTGGTTGACATACTTGGATCAGAAATTTGATCCAATCTGAATCCCAACCCAAAATTATAATATGGGCAAGAATGTTTCACCCAATTTAAATAAAAAATAAATGAATTTTAGTTTAATTTTTAATTTTTATTAGTCTAAAATAAAATATTTAGTTTAAAACACATATATAATATATAAAGTATATATATTCTACAGATACATATAATTTTATAAGAGTTAAGTTCCATGTAGTCCACATATTTACTGTAGTACCGTAGACCACGTATGTTTTGCAACTATAGAATGACATAAAAACATTGCAAAATGTATGAAACTTGTTATTTTGTGAAATACATTTTATAAATATCACTATTTTATGAAAAATATTGAAAATCATTTACGTTCGACAAGTAGAACACGTATGTTCTGTAATATGTAAATATGTTCTGCAAACTTAACATGTTTTGCAGAATAATGTGTTTTTCACTATTTAACTTGTCGAATGTTTAGAATTGTCAAAATTTTTAACAAAATAATGATGTTTATAGAACATGATTTGCAAAATAACACATTTTGCAATATTTTTATGTCATTCTATAATTGCAGAACATACGTGGTCTACGGTACTACGGTAAATATGTGGACTACATGGAACTTTGTTCTAATTTTATATTATACATAATTTCAGTTCAGACTTGGATAATCCAAATTTGACTCGAAAATGATTCTATTTTTCAGCATCAATCTGAAACTGATCCGAACTCTGACCCGTATTTATTTTGCTGGTCAATCTGCTGGCCGGATTTTGGCGGTCCTGTGGAAATTCAGTCCCCTCCTGATATGGTTAACAAGAGTTCTGCGATATCCAAGGAAATCTGAATAGTATATTTGTATTAGGCCTAATTTCCGAAGTTATTATTTCTCCATTTTTTTAAATGTATTTCTATTTCCTTTTCCTCCCTGTTGATTTAAATTGGTACTTGTTTGGGGTGAGAAAATTAACTCTGCAATTTTAAAATATTATTCATAATAATTTAAGATATAACCGAATTATGAATTATTTCAAAAAATTAGAAAAAGTCATATACTTCTTCTGTCTCATTCAATTGCACACATTATTTCTTTAACAAGCTTTTTAAGATTTTTTAAAATATAGTACTGTAATATTTTTAAATTAATTTTTTTAATAAAATTTTGATGTTTAAACTGTTATTCAAAATATATAAAAAATCAAAAAATATTATCAAATTATATTTTATAAAACTAGTGAATAAAGCCGCGCTTCGCGGCGGCGTTATAAATTTTGATACGAATTAATATTATAATAGCATAAAAATTATTTTAAGTCATCTTCCCATCAAATATACCAATAATAAAAAAATATTACTCCCTCCGTCCCACCCAATTGTTTACATTGGGTTTGGGCACGGAGGTTAAGAAATATATATAAAGTAGTGAAAAAGAGGAAGAAAAGTGGGTGAAGTGGTGGGACCCATCGATTTTTAATATATAAAAGAGAGATAGTGGAGTAAAAGTAGTGTGAAAAGGAAGGAAAAGTGATAAAGTGGTGGGACCCATTAACTATTTTGGGAAAGTTTTGTAATGTAAAGAAATGGATGGGACGTCCAAAAGAGGTAACTGTAAAGAACCTGGTGGGACGGAGGGAGTATAATTAGTGTAAAAATTTGTTTAAGTGGTCATCCTGTCAAACACAATACTAATAATAAAATTAGTTCGAACCGCCCTCCCGTCAAACAAAATATTAATCCATAATTATTATTTTTATGATAAAATTAAATATTATAATTTAGATCAAAATTAGTCTGAGCCGCTTTCTTGTCAAACACAATACTAATAACAAAACATTATAATTTAGATATTAGTTTGAGTCGCCTTACTGTCAAACGCAATACTAATAAAACTTATTCTAATTATGATAAAATTAACGATTATAATTGGATAAAAATTATTTTGAATAGTTGTCCCGTTTTAACAAAAAAGATATATTCTAACATAAATAAAAAATTATTTTAGCCACTTTCTCCTCAAACATAATACTAATAGAAAAATAATAATTATTTAGATAAAAATTAGTTTGGGCCGCCTCCCGTGCCCGTCAAACACAATACTAATCACGAATCATTTATATTATCATAAAATCAATATATGATTCCTATTTTATGTATCCTATTTTATTTGTTAACTATTTTTATTTTATGATTCCTATTTATTAGTTAAAAATTATCATTCTATTATGTTTCTAACTTTTAGTCTATGAGTTTTTCTTAATGATTATTATCTATACAATCTTTTATTTTCAATTCAAAATTTAAGAAAATTATAAGACTAAACCGAAAATAAAAATAGTACGTATTATCTTACAAATCTTAAATACAAATTGTATTTTATCTATGATTGTTTATTTAAATAAATATAATCCTCTTCCGGTTAGGATTCCTAAATAAGAAAAGAATCGTATTATCCTTGGAATCCAAAAAGAAAAGAATTAAATTATCTTTTGGATTTTTTGAACCTGATTTTTTAAATTATAATTATATTTTCTATCCAAAATTTAAGAAAATTATAAGACTAAATCGAAAATAAAAATTGTATGTACATATTACAGTACAATTCTTAAATATAATTTTTAGCCACTGTCCCGTCAAACATAATACTAATAGAAAAATTATTATTATTTAGATAAAAATTGGTTTGGGCCGCCTCCCGTGCCCGTCAAACACAATAATAATCAAGAATCATTTACATTATAATAAAATCAATATATGATTCCTATTTTATATATTCTATTTTATTTGTTATTTATTTTTATTTTATGATTCCTATTTATTAGTTAAAAATTATTATTATTTATGTTTCTAACTTTTTTGCTATGAGTTTTTTTTACTGATTATTATCTTTACAATCCTTTATTTTCAATTCGAAATTTAAGAAAATTATAAGACTAAATCGAAAATAATTTTCTATTTTTATAGGAAAATTATATAGGAAAATTATAAATACTTTATTTTCTATTAGAAATTTTAGAAAATTATTTGTTAGATATATAAATTATAAGAAAAGAATTTTATTATTTTTAGAATCCAATAAAAAAATTGTATTACCTCTAAGATCCAGTGTTACAGAAATCGGGAATCGGACCTAATCCGTTGAGCTACCGATTCAGGATTAATCGGAAATCGGGGATTAATCAGAATGATTAATCGGGGTGAAAATCGAATTTATTTAAATATTTAAATATTATTTAATACTTAGTTATTATTATATTAGCTATTTAGTAACTAATATATTTACCAATATTCATAAGCTCGATGATTTAATAATTTAATAATTTGTATATTGATGTATAAATAAAAAATAAGAATTGTATTACTTTTATAATTCCTAAATAAGAAAAAGAATTATAATACTTTTAGAATCTTTTTTCTCGATTCTAGTATAATAACTTTAGAATCCAATAAGAAAAGAATTGTATTACTTTTAGAATTCTAAATAAGAAAAAGAATTGTAATATTTTTAGAATTCTTTTTCTCGATTCTAGTATAATACCTTTAGAATCCAATAAGAAAAGAATTGTATTACCAATTTAGAATTCTTAAACATGATTTTTTGAATATTTTTCTCCGAAATTTAAGAAAAATTAGAAGACTGAATCGAGCGATTCTAGAGCCGCCCGCATCCTCCTTTATATATATATATAGTGAATAAAGCCGCGCTTCGCGGCGGCGTTATAAATTTTGATACGAATTAATATTATAATAACATAAAAATTTGAGTCATCTTTCCGTTAAACATATCACTAATAAAAAAAATATTATAATTAGTAGGGAAATTATGAATGGTACCATTGTGCAATTGGCTTCTCTAAATGGTACCATTTCGTGTTTTTGACTTACTGGTGGTACCACTCAGTTTATGATCCGTTAACGATACTGCCATTCCGTCCATCAAAACGTTAAAAACGTTAGTTGGCCGTATTTGTTTCGTATTTTTCCTTTAAAAAACACATAAAATACAACTGATATCCGTATTTTTTCTTCGTGTTCTTGAGTTCTTGAAGATTAAACAACTTGTTGATCATGTTGCCGGTGTCCGTTTCTAGAGCATGAGTAACCAAATCGAAACTTGAGATGAGCTCTATCTATTTTGATCATCAATTTCACGATACAACATCCTTCGAAAACCAGAGCACGTTGTATCTATTTTGATGTCTAGGCACAGAGTCTGTCCACTAAGTCACAATCGAGATGGATTCTTTCTGTGTTTCGTTTCCGAGTCGCTTTATCTGTTCTTTTTGTCGAGTTACGTCGTCCGAGTTGTAGAATCTGTTGAGTTTTGCTTGAGTTTCGTAAACTGATTTGCAGCGTGTTTGTCCGAGTCACAATTGTCATAGCCTCGTGTTTAGCTGAGTTCTGAGTTCGCTTGCTAGTTTTGTTTCGATGGCTGAGTTTCGCCGAGTCACTGAGTCGGGTGTGTTTATTTGCTTTGTCTAGGCTATGCTAGTTTATGAGGTTGCTGTAATGTTGTTTTAAGAGTATGAGTGTGAGTATGAAAACCATAGCAAAACCAACTTTTTCAAATGATGTTGTATCGTGAAATTGATGATCAAAATAGATAGAGCTCGTCTCAAGCTTCGATTTGGTTACTCATACTCTTAAAACGGATACCGGCAACATGATCAAAAAGTTGTTTAATCTTCAAGAACTCAAAAACACAACGAAAAAATACGGATATCAGTTGTATTTTATGTGTTTTTTAAAGGAAAAATACGAAATAAATAAGGTCAACTATGGTCAACTAACGTTTTTAACATTTTAATGGACGGAATGGTAGTATCGTTAACGGATCATAAACTGAGTGGTACCACTTGTAAGTCAAAAATACGAAATGGTACCATTTAGAGAAGCCAATTACACAATGGTACCATTCATAATTTCCCTAATTAGTAAAGAAATTTGTTTAAGTGGCAATCTTGTCAAACACAATACTAATAATAAAATTAGTTTGAACCGGTCTCTCATGAAAGACAATATTAATTCATAATTATTATTTTTATGATAAAATTAAATATTATAATTTAAATCAAAATTATTTTGAGCCGCTCTCTTGTCAAACACAATACTAATAACAAAATATTATAATTTAGATATTAGTTTGAGTCACCATACTGTCAAACACGATACTAATAAAAATTATTCTAATTATGATAAAATCAAAAATTATAATTGGATAAAAATTATTTTGAGCCGCCGTTTTAACAAAAAAAATATTATAACATAGATAAAAATTATATTAGCCATTTTCCCGTCAAACATAATACTAATAGAAAAATTATTATTATTTAGATAAAAATTAATTTGGGCCGCCTCCCGTGCCCATCAAACACAATACTAATCAAGAATCATTTACATTATTATAGAATCAATATATGATTCCTATTTCATATATCCTATTTTTTTGTAATTATTTGGAACCGTCGTTTTAACAAAAAAAAAATTATAACATAGATAAAAATTATATTAGCCACTTTCTCGTCAAACATAATACTAATACAAAAATTATTATTATTTAGATAAAAATTAGTTTGGGCCGTCTTCCGTGCCCGTCAAACACAATACTAATCACGAATCATTTACATTACTATAAAATTAATATATGATTCTTATTTTATATATCCTATTTTTTTGTTAATTATTTTTATTTTATGATTCCTATTTATTAGTTAAAAATTATTATTCTTTTATGTACCCAATTTTTTTACTATTAGTTTTTTTAATGATTAATATCTTTACAATCCTTAATTTTCTATACGAAATTAAAAATAAAATTTTAAGGCTAAATCGAAAAGAAAAATCGTACGTATTACCCTACAAATCCTAAATATAAATTGTATTTTATCTATGATTATTAAATAAATATAATCCTACTCCTTTTAGGATTCTTAAGTAAGAAAAAAATTGTATCACCTTTAAAATCCAAAGTGAAAAGAATTGTATCATCTTTAGAATTCAATAAGAAGTAGTAAATAAAAAAGAAAAAGAATTGTATCATCTTTAAAATTCAATAAGAAAAGAGTTGTATTACTTTTAGAATTCTTGAACCATATTTTTGAATTATAATTATATTTTCTCTCCGAAATTTAAAAAAAAATTAGAAGACTGAATCGAACAATTCTAGAGACGCCTTGCGGCGGCGTTATAAATTCTGTAAAAATTCTGATACGAATTAATATTATAATGGCATAAAAATTATTTTGAGTCATGTTCCGGTTAAACATATCACTAATAAAAAATATTATGATTAGTATAAAAATTTGTGATTAGTATAAAAATTTGTTTAAGTGGCCCTCCTATCAGACACAATACTAATAAAAAATTAGTTTTAGTCGCCCTACCGTCAAATACAATACAAATAAAAAATTATTATAATTATGATAAAGTTAAAGATATAATTGGATAAAAATTAATTTAAGTCATGATCCCGTTTTAATAAAAAAAAATACATTATAACTTAGGTAAAAAATTGTTTTAACCGTTTTCCCGTCAAACATAATACTAATAATTTTTTTATTATTTAGATAAAAATTAATTTGGGCCGCCCTCCCCTCAAACACAATACTAATTAAGAATATTTTTTTTATAAATTTTAATACGAATTAATATTATAATTGCATAAAAATTATTTTGAGTCATGTTTCCGTTAAACATATCATTAATAAAAAATATTATAATTAGTATAAACATTTGTTTAGGACTTTAAGATTTTAATAATTCATATATTAATATATAATTAACAATAAGAATTGTATTACTTTTATGATTCCTAAATAAGAAGAAGAATTGTATTATTTTTGGAACTCAATAGAAAAAGAATTGTACCTTTAGAATTCTTAAACATGAATTTTCGAATTATAATTATATTTTTTATCCGAAATTCAAGAAAAATCAGAAGACTGAATCGAACAATTCTAGAGACGCCCGCATCCTCCTTTATATATATATATTGATGATTCTCGAATACTGTTATATAAACCACCTGACCGAAATATAAATACTCGTGGATTTGAGGTGGTGCTAACTGCTAACAGTGTCACCTCGGCTGAGTCTCTTCTTGCCCGCATGAATATATACAAACAAGGACAAACACATATCAATCCCATATTACACAATGCTCAGTCACTTTTTCCATTGGCTTCAAGATTTTTCACAGCTTCAGCTGCTCATTTAGCCAATGCATATTCATCAGAAAATGAAGAACAAGAATCAAATCTTGATTCTTCATGTGTAATTCGAGATAAAGATCTTTTACACAAGACCCAGAATGGTGGGCTTAGGATTCTTGAGCTAATTGATTCTGGGTCGATTCAGTTAGAGGCGAGTCTTTATAATAAGTTATTGAATGAGAGTGCTAAATTGGGGAGGATTAGAGAGGGGAAAGACGTGCATCAGCATTTGTTGAGGTCGAGGTTTAGGGATTATCAGGTGGTGTTGAATTCTGTGGTGAATATGTATGCGAAATGTGGGTGTTTGGAGGACGCGCGGAAGGTGTTTGATGAAATGCCGGTGAGAGATGTTGTGTCCTGGACTGCGTTGATCACGGGGTTTTCGCAGCATGAGAGGTATGAGGAGGCGTTGGGATTGTTTTTGGGGTTGTTGAGAGTGGGGTTGGAGCCGAACCAATTTACGTTTTCGAGTTTGCTTAAGGCTGCTGGGGGGATGGGGAGTGGGAAAGAAGGGAGGCAGATTCATGGGTTTTGTTTGAAGTATGGGTGTGATGGGAATGTGTATGTGGGGAGTGCACTTGTTGATATGTATGTGAGGTGTGGGTTGATGGAAGAGGGGGGAGGGGTGTTTCGTGGGTTGTCGAGTAAGAATGATGTTTCGTGGAATGCTTTGATTGCGGGGCATGCGAGGAGAGGAGAGGGGGAGGATGCACTTCGGGTTTTTAAGCAGATGCAGAAGGAAGATTTTAGGGCGACACATTTTACTTATTCTAGTGTTTTTAGTGCGTGTGCGAGCATCGGAGCTTTTGAACAGGGTAAGTGGGTTCATGGACATATGATAAAGTCGGGGTTAAAGCCTGTTGCTTTTGTTGGCAACACGCTTCTTGATATGTATGCAAAATCGGGTAGTATTATGGATGCTATAAAAGTTTTTGATAGACTAGTGAAACGGGACGTTGTTTCTTGGAATTCTCTGCTAACTGCATGTGCACAGCATGGGCGCGGAAGTGACACTATTAGATACTTCGAGAAAATGCTTAAAATTGGAATCAAACCTAATGCTATTACTTTCCTTTGTCTTCTCACTGCTTGCAGCCATGCTGGTCTTCTGGAGCAGGGGGAGCATTACTTTAATTTGATGAAGAAGTACGACATTGAACCAGACACCTCTCACTATGTGACTGTTGTTGATCTAATTGGCCGCGCAGGTGACTTTGATCGTGCTGTAATGGTTATAGAACATATGCCAATCAAACCAGAGGCAGCAGTCTGGAAAGCACTACTTGGGGCCTGTAGGATGCATAAGAATGCTGAGTTGGGTGCTTATGCTGCTGAACAAGTTTTTAAGCTTGATCCCAACGATTCAGGACCTCATATAATCCTGTACAATATCTACGCCTCTGCTGGCAGATGGAAAGAAGCTGCTAAAGCAAGAAAAGCAATGAGAGAGAGGGGGGTTAAGAAAGAACCTGCCTGTAGTTGGGTAGAGATTGAGAATGCTGTCCATATGTTCGTGGCAAATGATGATACCCACCCACAAAGAGAAGAAGTCTTCAAGATGTGGGAAAAGATTACTTTTGAAATTAAGAAAATTGGGTATGTACCAGACCCGAGTCATGTCCTTTTGTTCGTGGACCAGCAAGAGCGTGAGGCCAAATTGCAATACCATAGCGAGAAGTTGGCGCTAGCATTTGCACTACTTAACACTCCTGATGGATCTGCCATTCGGATTAAAAAGAACATTAGAGTGTGCGGTGATTGCCATTCAGCATTCAAATTTGTATCGAAGTTGGTGGATAGAGAAATCATACTGAGAGACACTAATCGTTTCCACCATTTCCGTGATGGTTCGTGTTCCTGTGGTGACTATTGGTAGCTATTGGCACCTGATATCCAGTTGTCAGAGAAACAGAATGACAGCTTGCCAACAGTTGTAAGTGACTCACTTGTTAAAATTTTGTTCGTTTGGTCCTCGATAGAGGCACATCTTTAATTCTTTCTCAAATATGAAACTTGAATCATTTGGAAGCATCGTATATATAAAGAAATGCTGAAGTGCGATGTACAAACAAAGGTATAGATGTATAGATGAGCTAGTTAGCCATGATGAAGTGGGGATAGCTGAAATGTTAAATGAATCCTCATTGGTTAATATTATTTTGAGAGAAAATTTTACCAAGTATAAGAATATGGTATATCTTATTTGATCAACAAAGGACAGATTTTCTTTCAGTTTATAGGTGAATCGCTACTGTAGTGAGAGCAGCTTTCCAGCGATCTACGACTACCCTATCAGAATAATTTGGATCCTCAATGTATATGTGGATATACAATATATGTTAACCAATGTTTTGGTGAGTATTTGCATATAAGATTCTTTATCTTCCTTCTGTCCGTTACAAAATATTTATGTTTCTATTTAGCCTGACCGATTTTAGCTGTAATCAACTGATCGCAAGATTTATTCTACGCTGATAGCTGTCACGGTGGAATGTTGTCTTATTCTTTTGAATTTGCTATTCAAACTTTGGAGCTTGAATTGGGACTGGAAGAATTTATTCATGGGAGAGACTGAAGAAAGATATTGTACATTGGCTGAAGTCAATGATCCTTCACTGTCTTTGAATGTAGCTTGTTGACAAGTTTGGGAAGAACAACGGTAGAAGTCTGTTTTTCCTATCTAAAAGTCACTCTCTGTGTTAAGTAGTTGTAGTCCACTTATGAAATGCTCGACACTGGTGGTATCAGCGGCGGGGTGCTCCAGCCTCGACTGACCTTCGAACAACAATTGAAACTTGGTTCTGCCACTGCTGAGCCAGGCGTCCTTCCTAGAGGCCACTGGCAACCAAATATGTCCCTTTTGAAGCAGTTGGATCTCCTCAACCACCTCTGGTATTTATTCCTCTCTGGTCTGTTGTCTATTAAAATTAAAAGCTGTGTATCATTGGTTTGAAAAATTCTTTTAAAATAGCCGTTGACTCTTGTATATAGCACAAGTTTTATTCTGGTCGAGGCTTGAGGGCCTCTATTAATTGGATGAAAAGGATGTGTTTGTTTCTGTAGCTATGAACTTATAACATACCCAAGTGAATCCTTAGCAAGGAAATGATTCTTTTATTTTAGTTAATTTTATTTCTTATTTGATTATTTTTGCTAATTTCAGAAAAGTATATACTCCTGCATTTTTCTTAATATAAGAAAAGTATATTGCACAGGTAATACAGGGTAAGTCTATTTACAAAAACATGAAAACGTTAAACATGGTTCCTGTTTTACACAATCTACACTACAAACACCTGATTTTCAATTGTGTTTAATTTAATTTTTTTTTAAAGGAATTGTGTTTAATTTAATGTTTTTATTATAGGGAAAAAGGAAAGAATAGGATGAAACCACGTCTCCCAGCACAAGACAAAGCTCATTCCCGGCTAGGTGTCTTGGCAACTACTACCATTCATTCATCATCCAACTAATCATTAATTCATTATTATACATACTTTATCACTTATGATTATAATATTAATATATTCCATGACTATGTTTCCCACTATTGTTATTATTATTGGCCCCAAAAATAGGTAAATATCTCACTCACGTGTGATGTTTTCTCATCATTATATTTCTGTAAAGACAATTTGTAACAAAATCACATATATTCTGTTAGTAAATCAAATTTTTCTTCTTAAATTAGTTAAACAATATAATATAATTTTAGTAAGTGTTTTTGTGTAAATTTTAGATAGTTAACTGCTTTATATTACATGAGAAAACAGTTTAAGAAGAGATCAAAGTTCAAACTACTTCCTCTATTTCAGAAATATAATAATCATAACAATTATTATCATTATTATTATTTACATGTATCATAAAAGCATCTCCACTCCCCCGCATCATCTCCCACTGCCTTCAACCTTCTTATTTTACTAAATACTGTATGACTGTATATTACACAGCCCATCTTCTATTTTTAATAATCAAACATTATTTTGAATATATAGGGAATCAATTTAGATAGGGTAGCGGGGAATGGATATTGTTTAACTAGCCTACAACTCGTTAACCGTTATATGAATATTCAGCAGGTAAGATTATAACAATATAACATATGTTTAGTGTTTTTTAAGTGCGGGACGGACCTGTCTTCAATGTTGTGAAAAGCGTAAATCGGTTCTAAGCGGTGAAAGGACCTTCTAGCACTTAAGCGGTAAAGCGGACACTTAAGCGGAATTTAAAGCGGGTCAATAAGCGGATTAATTATATATAATTAAATATTTAGTTATAATATTAATATATTCAAAAATAATATTATGTTGTGGTAAGAATTTAAATTAAAAATATTTGTAATAAAATATATATTTTGAATATTTTAATATAATTATTGTTATAATATAAAAAAATTAATATTTTAAAATAAAAAAATTTGCAAGGCAACATCATTTTGACCGCTTAATCCGCTTAATAATCCGCTTAATCTTCAAAAACGCTTAATCACTCGCTTAGTTCAAAATCGAAGCGTTTTAAGGCCGATTCCGCTTAGGTGTCCGCTTAATGCGCTTTTTACAACACTGTCTGTCTTACGCTTTTTAACCGCTAGGGGGTTTATTTAATCCCGTCCAACAATTAAAAAGCGCTGGATATATTAAAATTTTGATATAATCCTACGTTGCTGAATATTCATCTGATAATCATGAAAAGTGTGTTGATTAAGAGGTCCCTGTCATACATATGCGAGAGGGACCTGGCCCCATTTAGATATATTTCAATTAATTTTGTTATTGCCAGTATTTTAGATAATCATTGTTTAATTATATTGTAATACTTCTCTGTTTTGGTGGGATTATAATATTGCCGCATGATTATTATCCCGACGTAAATAACATGGGGATTAGGGAACAGGAAAAGTTTGATTTAGGAGGTGGTGAGAACTTCTTCTGACTTGTGAGTGAGGAGTGTATGAAAAAGGAAGTGAAAAGAAAGGCGGGAGGAGCAATCCCAGCCACTGATTGAAAGAGATGGAGAGAGACACATGAATAAGATCATGTGTACGACGTTGGAGGGCTGCAGTAGGATGTGTGTAGGCTGTACATATATAGAACTACAACAACGTGGTCACATGATTAAAAGAGGCAAGTGGGAGCTTACTATGTTTTTCCTATATCCCTTCTTCCCACACGAGTACCTTATCTACTTCTAGCTACAATATCTCCGTGCTGTGATTTGTCTGTCCACTTGTCGCTCTCTCATTCGCTGCCTTCAGGTCAAAGGCTGGCTGTAGCAGATTATATAGAAATACCAGTACTAAATCTTGGTGTGTCTGGGCTGGAATTAATTAATACGAGGAGTTTTCTTGTATTATTATTATACGATTAATCAGCTTTATCATCGTTTGTGATAACTTATTTTAACCGCTGTTCTAAAAATTCCCGATTTAACCG
Source organism: Daucus carota subsp. sativus (assembly GCF_001625215.2). Taxonomy (NCBI): domain Eukaryota; kingdom Viridiplantae; phylum Streptophyta; class Magnoliopsida; order Apiales; family Apiaceae; genus Daucus; species Daucus carota. The sequence continues at coordinate 42,070,899 of NC_030385.2, read as the reverse complement.
ATTAATCCCCTGCATGATCGGCCACCGATCTGAATTTTGAAATCCGATTAATCCTTATATATATTTCTTAATTGAAGTATATATGATAAATTATTAGAATTAAAATACTATATTACTTTAAATATGAGTAATTATAAAATTTATGAATATAATAAATATATTAGTTACTAAATAGCTAATATTATAATAACTAAATGTTAAATAATATTTTAATATTAAAATAAATCCGATTTTCACATCGATTAATCCTTCGGATTAATCCCCGATTTCCGATTAATCCCTGAATCGGTCAACCGATTAGGTCCGATTCTCGATTTCTGTAACACTGATTTTAACGATAAAAATTATACGATGAAGTTGGACCTGGGTACTACATACAATAATATATATAGGAGATCTTGTTTGATAAAATCATTGTTAAAAATTGTGTTTGGATATGATAAAATTAGATCTCTTCAGGATTGTCCCGGCTCAATTAAGGTATGTGATTTGGTCAATCTTTCAAATCGTAATATTTATAATATAATGCTATATAACACATAGTATGTGATTTGATATGAGTTATGCGATTTATATATTTAAAAATTATTATTTTTAGACAGAAATACGAGTATAATTTTAAATATGTGACAATAAAAATATAAACTAAAATGTCAATACGATAATAATATATATTAAGAAATATATTATATATATATGAGATTCATTTGTAAAAATCAAGTATGATAATAATTCTAGTTCTTTTTATATTGAACTAATTATTTCAAATTATCTCAAAAGGTTTAACAGCTATCATAATTATAAATAACGTGTCATAGTATAATTTTATATAATAATTAATAAAATTATAATATGTCAAACCGCAACATGTATTACAAGTGCGTATATATTCATTAAAATATTAATTCATAACTGGATCACAAAATCAAAAACCAAAGAAGCTTTTTGTATAATAATCTCTCGTCTCCGTGAGTAGTATGTATGTATCAGTTATTTTATGTTCATAAAAGTTTTTTAAAAATTAATTAACAACTAGTACTCCCTCCGTCTCTTAATACTTTTTCTGTTAATCATGTGCGCGTTTGCCAACACACATTTCTTATCTTTAATATTTTTAATTTCGTATTAGTATTAAATATAAAAATTTTACTGTATTAAAGTACTCATAAATACGAATCAAACAAGATCACTCATGATTATATTTTATCTTATAAATTATGTATAAATTAGTAGTCAATTGCTTACAATAAACAGTGCAAAAAGTCAAAACAGGAAATGTTTTTTGGTACATAGGGAGTATATTTTATAACCCTATTAATATGATAGAGAAAAAAAAAAGTACAAATTTTCCGGGCGATACGAGATAAAAAGTTAGAGAAAGAGCAGTGGAAATATCTTTGACCGGTGAGAGATATAGAAATGTTAGTGGGATGTGGTGCATTATTATGAGCTGTCCTTGACAAGACCCGCAGCATTTGTCTTGAAGCAGAAGTAAGTCATATCTACGTTTAACTATACTTACATTACACACACAGAAATGGAAATATTATAATGAAGCTGGGAATATAAACAAAGCAAGCAACCAACTCCTGTAATATCAAACCACTCTACTTTTTAGATACTCTCCTCAACTCTCTCCCAATCACATGTAATCTCTCTCTCTCCCTCTCCTCTCCCAATCACATCTTTCCCATCCCCACTCTCTCACAGCTCTGTGTTTTCTTCATCTAAAGATGTTGGATCTGAATATCAACGATACAGCTCAAACTTCATCCTCCGACACTTCTATCTCCTCCGTAGTCAACGGATCTCCGGCTATTCCCGCCGATAATGCTCTGATAACGAGGCAGCTCTTTCCGGTGAGTGGACTCGAGGCCGAGAAGACGAGTCACGGAACCGAGGCGGAGTCGCAGTGGCTGAACTTATCGGTGCCGCGAGCCGGTGCTTATACGGGAGGTTTGGTGGATGAGAAGGCGATAATGTCGGCCACGCCGCCGTTGATGAAGGCGAAGAAGAGCCGGAGAGGACCGAGGTCTCGGAGCTCTCAGTTTCGTGGTGTTACGTTTTATCGCAGAACTGGTCGCTGGGAATCTCATATCTGGTATTATTTTATCGAGAGTAAAAATATTCGTTTCTGTTATTTCGTGATATAAAATACTCCTATGAATTAATTTATCGAGATTATTAATTTATTTATCGAGGTTTTACCGTACATATAATCTTTTTATAGTCGACTGCCAATATATAGGTAGTTGATGATGATAATGAGCTATATACAGAACTTCTAAATTTGAATTTTTATCTATAAGTAGAAATGTACAATAAATAATTAAATATACATCAGGTATCTGAGTAATATTTTGCAAGCTAAATTATACTGATATTTGTTGAATTGATTACGAATGTGTGTTCTGAATTTTGTTTTACAGGGATTGCGGAAGACAGGTTTATTTAGGTAAATATTCGGATTAGAATGTGATTAATTTTTACTGCAATTAGTTTCTATTGAGGGAATGTTGATGGTCTATTGTTTGCCTCAATTGTTTTAGGTGGATTCGATACTGCTCATGCCGCTGCTAGGTTTGAGTTTTTTCGATCATCTAGTTTCTGATCTCAATTACTATGTTTCAGTTGCTGTAGTTTTGCTCTCGGTTTGGCTAATTTGAATTTGTTGATGTAGGGCTTATGATCGTGCTGCTGTCAAGTTCCGGGGGCCAGATGCTGATATCAATTTTACTGCAAGTGACTATGAAGATGATCTTAAACAGGTGTGGATTGAGATTGCTCCAACTTCTTTTAGATTTTTTATTTGTCATTAATTTCAATTGTGTAAATTATTGATGAAAATTTCTGTTGTAGACCAAGGACTTGACGAAAGAAGAATTTGTTCACATAATTCGTCGTCAGAGTAGTGTATTATCTCGAAGTAGCTCAAAATACAGAGGGGTAACTTTGCATAATAATGTTCAATGGGGAACTCAACTGGATAACTTTCTGGGGAAGAAGTAAGATTCGCTGCAACTAAAAATATAACCATCTGTTTCGTATTCTTGTTGCCTCTTCCTTTTATTGTTGTGTAGAGGATTACAATGCCTGTTTGCAGGTATATCATATATGTATATATTGGATTAGATCGTTAACCAAATAGGAGCTGCAACTGTACAAAACATCTTGCCATCATATGTTCATACTGCATCTGACTGAATTTTTAGCTTGTTCTATGTATCTAATATTCCAACATCTGATCCAGGGATTCTAATAAAGGTGATGGACCTGTAGCAGAGACGAAGTTTGTGCCCAGGACTTGTCACAACAATGTTAGCCTGGCAAACAAAAATCTAGGTACAGTAAATTAGAAGTTAAATTTTTCTATTTATGTTATGTTTCTGTAAAAGAATGTTCTACAATCTAAACCTGAATTATGTTAGCAGATTCTGCTGAGACACACCATAATCTGGACCTCAACCTCTGGATTTCTCCTCCCTCCCATAGCCATGATGCAGCCTCTCACTTGTCTGGTGTAAAAGGAAGCAAGGTAGATATGGTTCTTTTACCTCTGTGGACATTTGAGCTTTGGGTGATCATGACGAACCCTCTCTTTCCATGTCATTGTCTATGTAGATTAACAAGTTCAGTATAATGGTTAAGCTTATGCCCCTTATCTATCTTTCTTGTATTTCATAGGATGAGAGATATGCTCCTGCTGGTAGAAAAAGTCCCTACTACTTTTCTTCCTGGCCTGGCAATCATCCCGGCTTGGCACCAAACTATGAGGTGGAGTTTGAATTTGAAACTATGAACGCAATATCTGTTGGCTTATTTTTGTGATTTCAATACCTCCTGTATTTCTAATATGACCAAACCTCATACATCAATATATCATCAATGATCATAAACAGCGAGCATAACTTTTTGTCAACAGGTAACATCATATAAGGAAATGGAAGTCCAAGTTGTTCCATCACGAGGAAACTCCAACAGGGTATGGCAAGCAAACAGGCAAGTCGTCGACACCTTGCCATTGTTTTCTACAGCAGCATCATCAGGATTCCCTTGTACTTCCCGGACATTTCAGCCTCCCTCCTATCGCTGAACAATCAAATCAAGAAACTCGGTTTTGCCAACACAATTCATCGAGATTACCTTATACCACGCCAGAAAAACAGAAGCAAATTAACTTCTTCGGGAAGGCCATAGCGTGCTTATATTTCTTCAATGATTAGCTAACCAAGACAGCTAGATGGTGAAACAACCAAGATCTTTGAGAATTGTTTCATTGTCCATTTTGTGTGAATATCACTCTTGTAAAAGATAAGTTTGAGCAAACATATGCTTATTGCTGAAGAGTGAAGATCTCTACTTGTAACTTCTCATTATTCGAGATTGTCTTCAGCCTGAAATGCCAAGCCTTGGATTAGCTGACCATCTCGTACAAAAACTGTATGATCCTACTGCCTCGGCACCTCATCTTTTTTTGCAGGAATGATGGTGTAGTTTATGCATTTTAAACCGTTTGTGTTACTCTTCCAAAATATTTAACCTTTATTGTGTATATTTTTTTTTTTTTTGTCACAAGATACTTTCACGTATAATAAATTGTATCAGAATACAATAGCAGCTGTCAGGAGTTCCTTTCGTTCAAGAAAGTTTACCATCTAATCCTCGGACATGCAGAGATGACCGGGAACACTTAGACAATAAAGCTTTAATGTTCGATAAGAAAACACCCATAGGAGGTCTCACTATCATTTTTTCTTCTACTTGCGTATCCTGAAAAAATAAAATACAAAAAAATAGAACATAATAAGTTCACACACACAATAGAATAATAATAAAAACTATCGAAAAACGAAAGAGGAAAGCCAACAAACTCATTCAAAAAATATGAATATAAAGAATAAGGAAAGTAAAATAAAACTAATGCGAAACAAATCATAAAAAAATCTACACCAAAGAGATAGTGAAATCTCTTTGGTTAGATACCTTATAAAATTTAAATCCAACAGAATACAACTGACTATTGCTATCAATAAATATTTTAAATATAAATAGAAAAATATAACTGAAAATTGAAACCATAACTAAGATATATCCACTCAAATACAAAACAAACTTGAACTATACAAATTTGGTATACACCAATCAACAAATCAACCATTAATGTTGCAATAATACCTCATTAAGTGATGTGTTATTTTATAACTAACCGCAAGCGCACGGTGTCTATCGTAGTGCAGACTGGCAAATGCGGGTTGTATCCTCAAGGAGACAGATGCTATCAATTTTATTCAGTTATATTCAATTGTTTCCAGAACAAAACGATTATTAAATATATTTTAAATAACTAAATTACACTAACTAAAAAGACACTAAAATAATATATTAAAGTCTAGGGCAATCAGGTCCACCATGCTCATACAATGATTGGCTCTAAGCTAAAGCAATTAAAGCGGTCATGCAACTAGAGTTTGTTAATCTCTCTCAAGTATCAACACTCTCGAAACATGCTTACACAAATAATCACTTTTAGTAATTCGATTAATCAGGTAATTAAAGCAAGGTTAATCACTCTCGAGTATTAACGCTTTCAGAAATCCAATGATGCTCTCGCACTCAAATTCAATTCTGCTAATTGTATGTGTGCCTCTAGTAGTATATCTCTCGATCATACTCCTATTCGCATAGAATCAATTCATGATATCGGCCGATTACACAAATCAATATTTAAACATATCAATTAGAATTAACCAATCAAACAAATCACTATAAAATCATGCCAATATCATAGTGCAAACATGGCTTCCCCTTAAGCCCTAGAACGCACTACTCAATAATAACTAAACAAGTAAAACAACTAGGACAATAAAGAAACATAATAAACTAATAAGAGTAGAGAAGAAAACTATAGATTAAAACCCTTAACCTCCATTGTTGTCACATCCATGGAAGTCACGGCCTCCTCATAAGTCACTAACCCTAATTCTAATCTAATAGTATATCTATACTATACTATAATAAGCCAACATGGGTATAATTTGTAGTCCTATGTTTAAGTTATTTTTTTTGGTTTGGTACTCTCCTTTTGGTACTACAAGTCTACAAATGTGGAGTCTATTAGTCTTACATTGTTAAACAGTTTCAAATACTAAAAACACTCCAAACAATAACTTATCATAGAATATTTCATTAAAAAATTATAATGATGTTATAAATAAAATTATAAATAATAATTTTGAATATCTTTTTATAACAAAAAATTTTATATAACTCTTTTTAATTTTAACGTGTTCTATATCAATATAAACACCACACATTACATAACTCTTTCTAATTCTAATCTTAAAAGTTTCTGTTGTCAAAAAAAATCAAGATTGCAGAATTATGTTGAAATTCGATTGATTAGATTACTGAATCTTTCAAATGTATTACAAGATCGTCTATGTTTGGAAAAGATATGAATTTTTTGATTTTTTTGATTTTTAAATCTACATGTACTAAATTCGAATTAAATGTATTATATATATATATATATATATATGATATATATATATATATATTTGTTAGGGTTTGTCAATTTTCAAGTAATCGAGAGAAAATATAGTCAGTTGAATAATATAATTTAATTAAATTCAATTTATTAATATTAAAATACTAATAAAATGATGTTAAAATTTAAATTATAAATAATAAATTAAGAACTACATATCTCCGCCCGTGCTTCGCACGGGCTAAAGGCTAGTATTGATAAAACTAACAACTATCTCTAATAATATAAAGTCTTTTAATATTTAAAACTAATCTATACTATACTATAATAAGCCAACATAGGTATAATTTGTAGTCGTACAAAATTTTGGTTTGGTACTCTCCTCTAAAACTAAAAGTCTACAAGTAGATATCTATTAAACAGTTTCATATACTAAAAACAGTCCTTATGTATATTAATATCTTTTTAAATATAATTTATAATTAGTTAACAAAAAGGTGAAACTATTGTTAATAACATATATTAATATTAAAAATTACTTATAAATAAACGTATAACTAATTATAAATATACAATTTTGAATATCTTCTGTCTAAAGTACATATAAATAATTAAAGACGCTACTTTTTAATTATAACGTATTCTACTCGAAATTTAACACTTACGTATTCTATTTCATTACAAACACGAGCCATTACGTAACATATGAAGATATATGAAATATAAAAAATTTGATTTAAATTGAATAATAAACTGTCACATATTAATACAGAAAAATATTTATAGATAGATAATAAATTGTGAAAGCTAAATTTCCGTTAGAAGATATAACGAGTTGCTTAATATAATTTAACTAAAATCCAATTCATTAATACTAAAATACTAATAAAATGGTGTTAAGAATTAAATTATAATTAATAAATTCCGAATCATATACCCGCCCGTGCTTTGCACGGGTTTAAAGGCTAGTATACAAATAAAATTCCAAAACCAAGTAGGATTTAGTCTCAAAATTCGTAGCATTCTGTTCTGTCCAGTTTTCGGGCTTTTCCAGTTGGACTTTTCTTGCTGGGCCACTTCTAAATTAAAGAAAATCTCAAGGGCTTCGCGTGGGCTGTAAGATCGTCCAATTCCGACACCCGGAACTCAAGATATGGCCCAAACAGTGCACAAATCGGGTTGAACCCAATAAATCCGAATTTTAGTAGAAATTAGCTCCAAAATAGCTAATTTATCTCCAAATCCTTCTCAACTTGGAATTCTTTATTTCCTACAATAAAACATGAAAATATATTAAATAAATATCCAAATCAGTGCAAAATATAATTAAATATGAGAATAAAATCATATAGAATATATATAGCCCCATATATAGCCCCCATGAATTATGGGATTCAGGCACAATAATCAGCAATAAAGAGTTTATCAATTAATCACCTAATTAAAACACAAGAATTCAAATTTAAGCACGTAGAGGAAAGTCAAATACCAAAGATAAACAAATTTAAAAATAGTCAACTTATCATTTAAAAAGTAACTAAAATTAAGGCCTACACTTACTTCTATTTAAAACAAACAATATTCAAAATTACAAAATTAAAACGAAATCATGCAATAAAATTAAATGATCAGAATAATCTACGCGCACTAATTGAGTCACCGCTACATTATCTCCACCGCCATCGCCCAAGAACCGCAAACATTTGTCAAGAACACTAACGAGAAACTAAGAATCAAAATAAGGATAAATAACAAATAAGATCTAATTAATCATGCACTATAAGATTGATACCACAAATTCAATTTCCTCTAATTATGATAAAAAAATATATTTAAAAAATGGACAAAGTAGGATACAAAACAACCCATAACATCATAGATTCAAGCACACAATTATACCTAATCATGAAAAAAATGAACCCTAACCATGAAAAAAATGGAATATAAACAGCACCACAATAATATATATTATAAATCAAAAATTATTATAATCATGTAATTTTATGTTTTGGAAAGATCACACCTGTTAATATGTTGTAGGGATATTGCCTCGTCGCATCTCCGATCAATTTGATATAATGTCAACACAATGAATAACCGAGACATGACTGATCCGATTTTTTCCACCCATTTTCTGGCCACCCACTCCAATCGTCAAGAAATTGAGGAATCAAACTTTTTTCTGCTTTAGATCGAAATCGACTTACATAGACCATGTCTATGAGATTGAGCGGCCGACCGTGGAATGTAATAAACGCCGCACACAAAAAGATTAGAAAGCTGAGTACTTGAGTTGGTATGATGACAATGCTTCTGTAATTGCTGCATGCATATGATATGGCGGTTGTGGAGGGAGAAAGAGACAACTAAGTGATGAAGTGTCAAATGTCAAACTTGATAGAATAATAACCAGCGCTTACGGTATAAGCTATTGTGTATAAAATTAAGGCAGCACTGTTTGTTTAATTCCGTTTTATTTATCTTATTTCCCTGAAATATATCAATTATTTTTGAAAATAGTATGTAAATATGTATTTTTTCTGGAAATAAATAACTTACTTATACAAATAAAAATATTAAATATGTGTCATACTTATTATTAAAAATTATTGAATAAATACTGTATGAAAATTTTCCTGAAATAAGTCCGCTAAAAAAGAGAGATAAACATGCTCTTTGTATGTTCATATTCATTCACACATATTTAAAGTGGATCTTTCTGATTTAGAAAAATACAAGATACAGATTTACTAAAACTTCTTACAGAAATATAACTAGGTCAAACATTCGAGAGAGGGACTCCTTATATGGAGTTACATAGTGCGCCACTATAAATTATCAATTTTATTATAAATGCTGTTATAAAATACATATAAAATGTGATTCTAATATAGAATACTATAAAATATATCTATTTTAAGTAATTTAACACTTATAATTTGATAAAAAAAAAAAGTATATTTTCGAAACTGATTCTACAACAGAATAATTCTGGATGATTATTATTCTGTTATAGAATCATGTTTAGATATTGCATAATTTTAGATGATCTTTGGAATAAATAAATGGTATAACTTCGTTTTCGGTTTAATAATCAAAATTTGCAATTAAATTTCATAAAAAATATAATAGAATATATAATATAGGGTCTTACTCTACTACAAACCAATTCTCACCTACAAACTAAAAACCAGACCCAACAAGACACGGAATCACTAAAAACACCAGATTATTCACTAAATATTACACACACCCAATACCAGATTCATACGTATATACACATCAACTTCCAATCAACGCCACCACCACCGATTCCCAGCCACCATCATAGGTTCCGACTACCACCGAACTCGTCAATTTATTACAAATAGAGGGGCATTAATTGATTCATTAAAAATTATGATTTAAAATGTATAAATTCGTGTTTGAAGAGTTGAAAGGACGAGAATGGTGGTGATGGGGCTCATGGTGATGGTCGGAGTCCTCGTGGTGATGGTGATTTTGAACCATGGAGTGGGGGTGGGGGCTGGTGGGGATCCAGGTTTTCTGGTATAATGTGAGTTTATTATTTAGTGATTAATCGATCTGTTTTAGTAGTTCCGTGTCCTGATGTAAGTTTATTATTTAGTGATTGCGCCGCTTGTTTTAGTGATTGCGCGTCTGGTTTTTAGTTTGTAGGCGAGATTTGGTTTGTATTTGAGCAAATGCCTATATAATATGTGTATATTTATAATGGTGTGCCAAGTAACTCCATATAAGAGGGTATGCTATGGAGTGCTACCCTTCCCCGTGACAATTCCATGACACAACTGACTTAGCTAAATGCCATAACGATAGAAACAGTTTACTTTGACCGGTCGCCCAAGAAAGTCAGACCTGCTTCGAACGGAATATGGATGAATGTTGATTAAAGCGATTACTTACAAAACCAAGGACAACTATTCAGGTCTACATCAAGACAGCCATAATTAGGGAATTACGATTACATGTTATGCTGAACATTCTATTTTTGATAATTCATCCAATGCAGAATTGAGGGGCTCCAGCAGCTTGTTTTTCTTTCCCTGATTAAAAAAAACAACAATAAACCAAAAGCACTTGGTTCTCTTATAAATGAGGATCAAACTAGATAATCCTACACAACTTGCATCACATAATCACTTTAACATTTCTGATTATGCAGTCATTGACTACAACAAAACGCTTTAATCCTGTAATAAACCAGAGGAAACCGTGTATAGTATGTACAAAGATACTGAAATATCCATAGCCTAAGGAACTGCAGATACATCCAAACACATTATATGAAAACTAACTTCTGGTATTTAACATCCTACATCCTACATCCTACATCCTACATCCTACATCCTGGTATTTAAGTGTCCGCGGAAAATAACCGCGGATACTCTTTCTTTCCGCGTTTTGTTACGCGGACACATCCTACCTTCCGCACAAAATAAGCACGGAACTAAACTTTAACTCCAAACAGATCCAAACCCAGATCAAGAAACAAGCCCAAACTACCAAACAACATCAACGAGCCACGATCAAAGCAACACAAAACCAAACAAACCCCATTTCATACAAGACCAAAACACACACAATCATTGCACAGAAACAAAAATAAGTCAAGAAATTAAGAACCCATGTGTGGAAAATCAAGAGAGGAAATATCAGAAATCATGAGCGATGAATCGGAAAGATTGAAGATTTATGTGTGAGAGAGAGGGCAAAAAAGCAGAGATAAGAAACAAAAATAAGCCAAAAACTCGAGAACCCATGTGCGGAAAATCAAGAAAGAAAGGAAATGCCAGAAATCATGGGCGATGAATCGGAAAAGATCGAAGATTTATGTTTGAGAGAGAGGCAGAGATAAAGGGACTGACTTGTAAGAGAGAAGAAAGCACCAACAAAACCAGCAAAGTGCCAAATAATGCAGCATAACACGGAAAGATGGACCTTCCGCGCTTATTTTGTGCGGAATGTAAGATGTGTCCGCGTGAAAAAACGCGGAAGACATAGTGTCCGCGATAAAAAACAGCGGATACTAAAAAAAAAAATCTTTTGTCTCAGCCGTTGGATCGTCGATCCAACGGCTGAGACACAGTATGTTAAATAAACGTTCCCTGACAATCACTTGTCAGGGTACAGGACCCTAAACAGTTTGGCCATGTAAAACTAGACTTTAAACATTCACGCAGTAACTTCAGGGATTTATACAGTGACAGCAGTGCAAGCTACATAAAGCTACCAGCAGATTCAATATATTACTCGGGAAGTGATGGGGAAATTAAATACAATGATTTATTTAAGAGTTTATTCCCTTTTGCATCCCGCTGGTTTTGGCCAAAATCACTTTATTACCTATGCTTTCTATAATTGCACTATGCATCCTTTTACTATTTTTGGCGCGGCACTTTGCACCCTGTCCGTTAAAACACACAAGGGTAGTTTGGACAATATTTAAAAATTAATTATAGATAGATTTTAATTTAATTTTTTTGACCCTCTAAACGATATTTTTTGAAAATTCTTAAAGAACAAAAGTTGTAGAGAACGAAAAGATCCTTTTAAAACAATAAAATTCAAAATTATTGAAATCTTTTTTGTAATTTTTTACTAGATTACAAAAATTAGAGATCTTGTAAGAATTCGTGATAAATTCAATTAATTTCGGATTTCGATGATATTTGATGATTCGGAAAACACTTTCAATCGTCTATAACTTTCGTTCATGTTGTTTCCTCATATCATGTTTCGAAATATTTTTGAAAAATTGAATTTTAAACTAAAAACATGAGTTGTAAATACATTTTATTATTTCAAAAATATTTCAAAACATAATATGAGGAGACAACATGAACGAAAGTTATAGGTAATTGAAAGGGTTTCTGAATCATCAAAAATTATTAAAATCTGAAATTAATTGAATTTATTACGAATTTTTATAAGATCTCTAATTTTTGTAATCTAGTAAAAAATTACAAAAAAGATTTCAATAATTTTGAATTTTATTGTTTTAAAAGGATCTTTTTGTTGTCTACAACTTTCATTCTTTAAGAATTTTCAAAAAATATCGTTTAAAGGGTCAAAAAAAATAAATAAAGATCTATCTATAATTAATTTTTATATATTGCCCAAACTACCCCTGTGTCTTTTAACGGAAAGGTGCAAACTGATGCGCCAAAAATAGTAAAGGGATGCATAGTGCAATTATAAAAAGTATAGGTAATAAAGTGATTTTGGCCAAAACCAGCAGGGTGCAAAAGGGAATAAACTCTTTATTTAACCAAATGAATAATTTGTCAATAATCTGTTAAATATTATTGGGATACTATTAGTAATACATATACTTCAGTTAATTTAGTTGGTGATGATTATTTAGCAAAATAAAAGCAATTGGTAATGATTAATGAGAATAGTCCTGTATACAGAAGGAAATAATCTAACCACTGTAGTTAATTTTAGCCTTCATAATATGATAGGAAAACTGGTAAGTAACTGCGAAAGCTGAAGGCGGATAACATATTATTAGATTAGGACACCTCAAAGTTCCATCCCTGGAGGTCTTTTGTATTTACTGGAAATTACAGTTATGAGAGCTTTACTGCAACATATATCACTTTTAACAATCATACAACTAAAATTTGAATTCGTCAAACATTTCCTATCCTAGATCTAAGCAAATGAGTCACAGGAAAGTAAGACGGTACTCAACTTGGGTCTCCATTACTGGTTTATCAGGACTAACATGATACACAACTTGACCGGTCATAGGTTGTAAGATTTAATTAATAGTTTAGTGGAAGGCGAGGGTTCAAAGCCTGGTGGAGGCATTGTGCGTGTGAGAGTTTTAATTCCTACAATTGAGCTTATCCAAAAAAAATACTTGGCCTGAAAGATGGAAGTGCATACCTTCAAGGATGGAACAAGAGAAAAGACCTCATCAGCAGATTCTGGGTGAATATTGGCAATCAAGCATAACTGCAATCAGAATGATTGATGTTAGAATCCATTACATAGGTCATGAATAAACTCATCAAGTAAGATTTGAGGCTCATACTTCACTATCAGCAACACCGTGTTTCTTCAGATTTCTGAACTTGAGTTAATGGATCAACAAAAGATTGCTATGATATTAGATACCGGTGTATATAGGGTAAGAGAGGCTCTTTGACAGTTTAATCATGAACATGAGCTATATATATACTACCTCCAATCTTTAAAAATGTCATGTATGCCTTCTGAAATGATAAAAAAAAACTTTGATATATTATGTTCTTGTATATAAACAAGGCAAGAAACACTCCCGTTGACGAAGCAATAAACAGTCCCATTGAACGACAAGGCCATATTAAAGTCAGAGTCAGATTGCGAAAACCATACCTGCATGCAAGGGAAGGACCAAGTGCTTTCCATTTATATAAAATTTGGAAATCATGTACTTCTTTAAGGCATTCAGATGGATGACTCTTGGCTGCTTTCAAATTGTGCATAATGAGGGAGAAGTGTTTCTTAATTGAGGTTTTTATAAAAGCAGCACTCACTAACCCTTTATTTGTATTCTACTATATGTATTTTTGTGGCATAAAACCTGCATGGGTGCCTCATGGAGTAAAGGAGGCATTTTAGGGAAACTTATTGATAAAGAACAATGACAATTGTCCTCTGATAGTAGTTTTGAAACATCATAATACATATGTCAACCTCTTTAACCATATGCAACCAGTTACAAGACAAGATAACTGAGGCTATTTTTTAATTATTTATTGCAAACAGATGAAACAAAAGGAGATAGATACGTTATATTAAAATATTCAAAGGATACTGAAGTACTTCTTGAACAGACTGTAAACTTGTATAATTATTGCCTCTCTTGGCACGCTGCAGTCCCTTGTCAAATGAACTGAAACAGTACAACTCTTTAAGACATAAGTGGATTGCTATCGAACATAAAGGATGACATAGTATAATATGTGATATTATAAAGGGGAACAGCAGTTCTTTAAAAGGGCTAGTTAATTTTGAACTATGCCTTACGCTGGGATTTTAATAGCTGGATCTTCAGAGAGCACAACCATCTGCTCTTGAATCCCTTCTAAAACTTGGGCAGCTTCACAGTCCATCAGACATGTAACATTCTCCGGGAGCTCTGCTTAGACATAAACATATATTTCAATAAAGAAGAATACATCGTATTTTACATATAATACTTGAGTGTCTGGCCAAAAACATTTTATAGAGATCACATAAGACCAAGTCTGCAATTGATACATCTGTATGAGGGAAAAGAGGACGTGCAGATGTAACTCCTGAAGATAGCAGGAAAAAAAGATTAACTGCTGCTATAATCTAATTTAGATCAAAAGTTAACCTGCTAGTATCGGACATCTATATTTTTAAGGTATCATTCTACCTCACGGGGAATATGTTCTGAGCATCACATTATCATGGAAGTGAACACAAAGCGCTAGGCCGGACTCTGTTGGAACATGTACATTGTTTTATGTTGCTTTTTCTTCCCGTTGAATCTTGGCTCTACGTACAGGTTGTGTGTAGGGAGATGGGGTGTTTTGGGTTGGGGGGGGGGGGGGGGGGGTTTATGCATTTTTTTCTCTGTGAACCCCTCCCCTTTCTTTTTCTATCCTTCAGTGCTTTGTTCCTAAAATTTAACAATATAGACTGAACTTTACAGGATAGATGTGGCAGTATCATATTTTTTACTATAGCTTGGTCCCTCTACAAACATGCATTTATGCTTCTAATGTATGAAGCTTCTGATCATTTCCATTGCAAATTATGAACAACTTGCACTGTATGGTTGATAATTACATCTTTCATTGTTCCATGTACAAGCAAACTAGATACTAATACTTATCCAAAAAAAACAAATAAATATATAGGAGTAATTACCGTCAAAGATTATGCGCATACTTTTTGACTGTATCCCATTTCTTGACAGTAGTATTACTAGTATAATAGAATCCTGTTATGAAATATTGGTCTAGTTTCAACTTACAGAGTTACTTTCCATCATACCATCACCGGTCATATTAACATCAAGATACCAACAAAAACAATGAATTTACCCTGCTCAACTCTAAGCTGCAAAGGAGGTGTTGGTTTCTTCACTGGGTTCTTACCACCATTTGCAGCCTTATCTCTCTTTCCCCCACGATCTAGAAAGAAAAAAAAAAGACAAAGCGCATTGATAAATATCTTTAATGACAACAAATTAAGAGCTATAATCTAAGATTTAAATGTAAGTTATTGATTGAAAACAGATTTAAAAGTTTGAGGCTGCTTTAAACAATAAAAAGAGTCAATAGAGAAGATAAATCAGGAAAAAAATTCTAGAAAAAAGAGAAAAATTGATGAGGTCGAACCTTCAAATTCAAACTGAACATTCATTCCTTTCCTAGATTTTGTTGAACCGTTGTTCAGCTCAAAACCTGAAGACACTGATGTAAAAAGAAAATTAAGTCAAAAAAAAGTTCTTAAAATCTTAATAAACTACAATAATCAGATGATAAAGTAGACAATAAGCAGCTCTAGTTCAAATTAATTACAAAAATCTAGCCTCTTTTACATTAAACACCATGGGTATCTATTCTAACCGCTTTCTTTTAACATATAACATCTTCTCATTTGACATATAACAATTTTCTAGAAACACAGTGCAGGCTGTTTTACTACTACCAATTAGCACCGAAAACAATGAATAGAACAGGTAATTATTATTTTTCCTAATCATAGTAGCAAAAAAGTCTGGGTAGGTAACGACAAAATATAGGCTACTTTTACGAATGGATTGGTCGCGAATTCTCCCTGTACACACTCATCACCGCATATTCTGTCTGCTTATTACACATTGATTTCCTAGCAAGAAGAGCCCAATAACTCATGCACAAAATTACTACGGGCTAGCAGCGCAGCTTGTTACCAAGATGTCAATGCAATCATTTCTCCGTGTATATTAAAAATATTTTTAAGTTGATCTAAAATCTTAAAAAGGGTCAATAAAAATGAAGCCTACAAAAAAAACCCATAAAAATGAAGTAGAGGGCAAAATGCAGTGTTTATATAGCTACTACACGAGGGAAAATACAGAGAGCAAGAGTAATCAACATGAGAAAGTGAGATGACATCAAATACGAAAAAGATAAAATAAAGAGTGTATATAAAAGGGAATTGCATGTAATGATAAAATTAAGTGGGGAGAGGGGGAGTTACATGGGGTTTTGAGAGCTGATTTAGCACCCCCTTTTCCTCCTGCTTTATCACCCATTCAGCTTCCCCTTTGATGCGTAAAATCTCTCTCTCTCTCTCTCTCTCTGGATTTAAGCCCCGCTTTCTAATTAAAACCCCAGATTGATTATTCAGGGCTCACTAGAAAACCCTTGTGTTCCCAAATATTTTGGAGGTATTGTGCCCGTTTCGTTCTTCTGCTTCTTTTGACCGATGGTGTGAAAAAGCTGAAACACGTTCAAAATTTTTTTTTTTACTTATTTTCGAAACATTTTATTAACTTTTCAAAATTAAAAGTTATAAAGTAAAATATTTGTATTGCAATCATCTTTCTGATACATTTATATGAGATTATAATACTTTCTTCTCCTTTTCTCAATATTATAATCTCAATTAAATAAATTAAAATAATGATCAGATATGAACTCATGAAACTATAATTTTATGAATAAGATAAATAATGCATTAATTTAAAAAATTATAATTCTTCAAAAATAAATATGGTATCGGTGTATAAACAAAATTTGATTAGATCGAAAAGAGTTTGACATAGACTACGTGAACCAATTATTTGGTATATATATCTTTTATTTTTATTTTTTATTTTTAATATGATATTACCTTTTATGTAAATTTAAAAACAAATATCAAAAATATAGTATTTTCATATATAGAATTCAGTCCCCTAGATTTTTCGTGGATCCATTCCAATCTAGTTTGCATGTCCAACCGAGAACCAAAAAAATACTGTATTTATGTAAATAAAACTAAAAAATGATTTGAGAATGAAGAAAAATAAAAGGTAAAAAGTTTGTAAAAGATGTATATTCGAACTTGTTTGTTCTGTTCACAAACTATGGAGGACGTCACAAAACCCTAAATTTCTCTCACCTTGAAGTAGCCGCCGTCTTTTTATCCGAGGGGCTTCCATCGGATTTCACCGGTGGAAAGCCCCAATATTGTCTTCTTTTCTTACTATTAGTTAATCTCTTGTTTTCTTCAATAAGTTCCCAATTTATTTGGGTTTTGTTTGGTCTCTCCTTCTGTGAGAGTTTGATTTTTGTTTGGGTTTTGTGTGTTCTATCATGTCCGGGATTACAGATCTGCTGGATTTTCATGATGATGATTCAATGATAAAGGTTTGTATGGTGATGCATTTATGGTCGATTGCTCAAAACAACAATGAGAGTATTACAGCATGTATATATCTCTTCAAAAAATCGCTTGGTTGCCTACCGAAGAAGGAAGGATTCAACGGCGATATTATTCTGCGTTTGTTCAATTTCGATTATATATGTAGATGCCGTATGGCTTTTCATTATTGAATTATTTTCCTTTTTCAAAAAAAAATCATTATTCACATAACAACTTACAAATTTGAAAATACGCTGCCCTAAAAACTTCTTGTACTCTTGTACAGTAGTATTTTAATAATACTTCGGCGCCAATTCTCCCTCTCATGAGACTCAGGCCGCTCCATCTCCTTCTCCACCCCTTCTATCCATCCCTATCTATCTCCCTCCCTCCCAGCTCAATTCTCCAGCCGTCCGTTCTCCATTCACACAACACATCTTCTCTTCTTTTCAATTCTCAATCAATAATCCTCTTTGTATGTTTTCTCTTCAATAAAATCGAATTTTGTTCCACAAAATTCGGAAAACTCATTTGAGTTTTTCGTTGTCTTCTGTCTGAGTCATTATTTGTGTGTTTGAGTGTCTCGCTTTGTGTGATGTGTCTCGTTTTATGCGATGTGTTTGTATTGAAAATGAATTTTACGGTGTATTGGGAGATCCGGAGAACTCGCATCAACAACACTTTTGGCAAGTCTATAGCTGATATCCGGCAGGTAGATAGCTGGGTTGCGTTTGGAACAGTAGTGAAAATCGGATGTGCTCACCTCTCACAAAATATATTTGTTCATAACATGAGGCCAACCGAGACCTCTGAACATTGTACTATCCATGAAATTACTGTGAGGGTCAATTGTGAAGCTACTGATTTCGGAGTAGATGCAGGTTGGATTGCACAAGAAACCATCATCTTCATTTTTAATTTTCAGAATAATTGTATTCAGTTAGTTAAGCAATCCGGAAACAAAACGGCTAATTATTTAGCTCGTTTATTTGTTTTTCAACCTGGTTGCATGATCAATTGGGGCTTTGTCCCGATTGAGTCTTTATCGTATTAATGAAATCTGCTCTAAATTTTGGCAAAAAAAAAAAACAACTTACAAATTTTATTTCCATTTTGCATCACACAAGTTTCTAGAACACAGTTTATACAGCTTCTCGGTGCAAAGTACCAAGTCATCTGAAATTGGTGCTTCAATGCATAACCTGCGGTGCCAAAAAGCATGAATAATCTACTTCTATATATTAAATTGCAACCAAAGGTAAAAAGAGCAAAAGAATTAGGCGTGAAATGTCCATTATACCCCTACTTAACCTATAATTACAAGAATACCAATATGGTTCATTTATTATATTCAACATATTAAATATCATTGATTAAGGTATTTGCACATTAATATTTATGTTAATTACACTTTTCACTTATTTATTACCCCTCATTCACAAAAGTTTTTTAACTAATATATTCATACAAAAAATATTAAATGCTAATAGTTGGTTAATTTACAAAAAATATATTTATCCCAACTGATTTTGAAACATTTAATCAAACTATCATTTTAATTATAAATTTAAATCAAGATCTTGTAATTATCATTTTATTAAAAAATAAAAATTATTTACATGTAATGGACTCAACTCTCAAGTGACAACTTAATTAAATTCTGTAACCACTGTTTTAAAAATCAAATTATGATTTGACTCATTGATTATATCGAGTAACGAGTACTCGGGCAAATATAGAAGTACTCGGAAAAAATTGGATTATCCAATTTAATTAGTCTTGGATAATTATGTCACTATATTCAATATTTTCAGTTTTAAGCCTTTTTCCATTTATTAAATTTCTTAACATCTAATTCAAGTTGGCCCAAGCTTGTATTGAGTTTTATTCGAGTGACACTTAAAATTGAGTTATCATCCAAACAATATAAAATTAGCTTGGAAAAGAGTTCGAGTGCAGGTAATCAACCGAATTACAACTCAAGTCAGTCGAGTTTTAGACAAATAACTATTAAATAAAATAATCACATATAATTTAATAAAAAATAAATCAGCTTGTTAAATATTGATAAACTTTCATGATAAGATAGTAATAGGGTAGCAAATGATTGTTTGACCGACTGATGATCATAGTATTGTTCAACATATAAATATTTGTAGACCGGTAATAAGAAAAAACCGAGAGAGAGGAGGAGAGAAAAAGAGACAAAGGGAGATAACAGCTATTACATGTATCTGAATCTTAACTTTGATTGACTCGTATAGTTAAATTGTTATATGTGTATGTGCTTGAATTCGATCATATCCCTACGTGTGATTGTAACTTGTGAACATATTAAATCAATTTCAACTATTTATATGTTTTATAGATTAAAATATATAATCTGCGTCCAAAAATTCTACATGTGTCATTCTAATTGGATTGAATAGCCCACTAGACTTCACTGATTGTAAAAATCTATCGTATAAAAATTATATCGTGTTAGTTTGAGTAAATAAAAATATATTTACTATCCTGAGTTAGATATTATTGATGTTATTAGTTGGTTTCAAAATAAAAATATACTTAAAAGTTTAATACAAACACAATTATATTATACAAACAAACAAAAATCGAATTTTACTCGAGTGGCACTCAAAATTGAGTTATCATCCAAACAATATAAATTTAGATTGGAAAAGAGTTCGAGTGCTGGTACTCAACCGAATTACAACTCAAATCAGTCGATATTTAGACAGTTGACTATTAAATTAAATAATCACATATGATTTTATAAAAAATAGATCAACTTATTAAAATATTTATAAATTTTCATGATAAGATTAAGGTAGCAAATGATCGTTCTTCGACCGATTAATGATCACCGACTGATGATCATAGTATTGTTCAACATATAAATATATGTAGAGCGGTTATGAGAAGATTGAGATAGAGGGGGAGCAAGAGAGACAAAGGGAGATCACAACTATTATGTGTATCAGAACTTTGATCGACTCGTATAGTTAAACATTTATATGTTCATGTGCTTGAATTCGATCGTATTACTAAGGGTGATCGTAAATTGTGAACATATTAAATCAATTTCAACTATCTACCTATATTATAAATTGAAATATATAATTTGCGTCTAAAAATTCTACCTATGTCATTATAATTGGATTAAATAGCCCACTAGACTTCACTGATTGTAAAAATCTCTCATATACAAATTATTTCGTGTTAGTCTGAGTAATTAAAAATATATTTACTATCCCGAATTAGATATTATTGATATTATTAGTTGGTTTCAAAATAAAATTGTACTTAAAAATTTAATAAAAACATAATTATATTATAAAAACAAACAAAATTATTAATTAAAATAAATAATATATATTTTTTATAAATGTTGGCCCGTGCCTTGCACGGGCTTCTACGCTAGTACTCTCGTAGAGTAGAACCAAACACTTGTTCATGTAACATCTGAAAGTTTGATTCTCATCAAATTTTCTCAATTATTTCCCCTTCACAGCTCAAGAGATCCATATCGGAGTGAGGGCAACATATGTATGTCACTCAAAATTTTCAAGCTAAAAACAACGAACATCTAACTATCTAAGAGCCTGAGGGCAGAGGCTCATTAGCAACGATGCTCAATGCAACATACATCAAAAGTAGTTATTCAGGTCACATCCACTATTTTGATGTATGTTGTAGCGAGCATTGTTCCCATAAGTGCCAACACCAGTAAAGTTGAAAATTTACATCACGGGAAATATATGCAAAAGGGTCAAGCTATCCTAAAATTCAGATTCATATCCAAACATCCTAGTTATCCTAAAACTAAGAATTTGACTCTTGCAAGTCCGGGTAACATAGTGTTTAGCCATTTCCCACATCCAGCGTCCTATTGATATCTAAGGTAGAGATTCTTGGTGGGGGGCACAAGTACATTTCATTCTGTATTCCTATTAGGTATTAACAGTAACAGATAACAAGTCAACAAGCATAAAAAAGAAACATGTCAAGGCAGAATATACTCTACAACCTAAAACATAATTATAATTATAAAAAAAAAACCTTCCAAAATTGTACAACAATATTAAGCAAAGGACCTATGAGAAATTTTCTGATATGTAATACTAAGTTCAAAATCCAAAAAAAAAAAAAGTTTCAAGGGCAACAACCATAATATTTTACTTTCGCTCCAACCACATTGCGCATAGTACCATCATCCGGAAGGATCCTTCCCAGTGACAAGTGAGAAGAGACTTACATCCCAAATACTCTGGGATAACGATCTCCTGAACTGGGCTGGAAAATATGATCTCCATAACCTGAACAGTACCTGTTAAAACCTGATCTCTCATTGCTCATTACTTCTGCCATACCCGGTTCATTTCTTAATCGCATCCCATCCACAGCTGGCTGATAGCTATTCGAGTACATGCCATGGTCGGGTTCTTGCTGTGATGGGGTGTAGGATGATGTATTAGTTGACTGCTGAATCTGACCAGTTTGTTGGAACATGTCATTCCAAGAACAGCGATCTCCAATTTGACCAACATATCTTGGTGCTTGATATGCAGCTGGAGCCTGTTGCATGTAAGTATGTGGATGTTCCAGATCCTGATTTGCAGGAGTAGATTGTTGCATCAAAAGATTCAGAAGCCAAACTCTTGCCTCGTCATCAACACCACTTGATGGTGAAGCATGATTTGGCCTTGTATCAAAACCTGAGTTGCTTGATCCACCATATGGTGGATTACCTCTACCAACAGACATCATGGCCTGATCAATTATACCAACATCACTGGTGTTGTTGCTGCGTCCTATTGGTGTTTGGTGATGATTATTTGAGAAAGAATTCGTCCTGGACATGAGACTCCCTGAAAGAAGTAATACCAACACTTTATTATAGGAAAAATGGATTAAAGCTTTGCCACTGAAATTCATGTACAGTATACAACAAATAGAAAGAAGAGCCCAATCAATCATGAATGCCATCATGGTGAGATAGAGGGGAGGATAATGATGGCATACCAGAGTTGGCATGGAAAACCTGATCCCTTCTCTCACATGCACGAAACCCTGGTACGTCTTGCGCTGGCATGGGGAATCCTTGGGGAGTTGGTACTTCGACACTGGATGCTGCTGATTTGATATTTGAATTATTAGTGTAATAGTTTGGTCAAAGAAACAATGATTGGTCAACGTGAGCAGAAATTATCTATACGATAGAACCCTAGACCACAAGTTAGCAACAATTAGTTTCACAATAACATCCAACTTGATCTCCTTTAAGATTGGTACATGCAAAAAACTTAAGAACATATTCTATACAACATAGGTCTCAACTCCATACTGCACTACATTAAATGCCATTAATTTATAATAAGATAGATATCTTGCACTGTTTAGAAGTATCTAAAAACAAAAGGCAGACGTATTTTGATTATCTAATTAGTTTAAGTTATACGAAAACAAAAAATACTTACAAAGATACTGAGGCTTACATAAGTAGCGGTCCTTGCTTTCCTCTAAACCCCGAGGCAATGGAAATTTTATCGAGTCCTGACCACCATCAGTGAAAGATGATCCCAGACCAGGGATTTGATTGGCAAAGTCCTCTTGGTTTCCAAATGAGAACATTGATTGGTCATTGTTATAAAGGTTCAATGAAGAGCCTTGCCGCCTGTCAGGGTGATTAAACGATCCAACGATACTAGGATGCAAGGTCGCCAGATCATCAGCAATTACACTCATTGACATGATATTTGAAAGTATATTCCTCTCTGCATCATCTATTGTAGAATTCTGACCAACAATTCTTTCGACGTCATCTATTCTTCTCAAATGCTCCACTATTTCTTCATTGGAAAATGATTTAGAGCTTCTATATATCCTATCTGATTTAGCAGAACTTTGAAATATATTCTCATTGTATCCATCAGTCAATGAGTTTGTGCATGTAAACACCAAATTTGCATCCTTGTTACCATGCACAGTGTTGAGGTTGGCACTATAGTCACTTGCATTAGAAGATTGTCCATGTTGCCCAATATGGTTACTAGAAAATTCTGAAGCCTTTAAAGGATAAGATGGAGGATATAATGGAATTTCCTGACCAAAACTTACAACTTCTTTCATTTTGTCACCTTTTGACTGCGGTCCAGAGTTCTCTCTTATACATGCACGATTTAAAGTTCCTTTACCTCCTAAGCCGCAACTAATTGAAGGTTCACCATATGGCTCCTTCATATCTTTTTTACTTGTGAGTCCAGCGGCATGTATCATTGGATCTGAATATGCAGCCTCAACATGACTGTCTTCGTGAATTTCTACGGAAGACAACTCTAAGCTTAAGTTTGCAACCACTCTATCTTCAGCCACATTTCCCTCCTTTTCTATACTGGAACTGGATGGCCTTCCAACAACTTCCACGAAAGCTGTACCTTTGTTAGGTGCTCCATTGTGTTCATCTTTATCTTTAGATAAATGTGAATCAGTCAAGTGTCCACTGCAAATTTCCACATCCCCAGATATTTCCTAAAAAAGAAAACATAGTAAGAAAAGTCTATCTGATACGAGAGTACAAGAAGAAACAAGCCTAACGATCAAAATTGAGAACTTGCTATGTTCTTAAAGATTTAAATACATCAAAGAAGGTTTTTTTACGTCACACATAGGTCATAGCACATATGTTATATTAAGAGAATTAATCATTTTAAATTTAACAGAAGAGATATATTTCGCAAGGAATATATAAAGTACAAACCTTTTCATCACTTTCCACAGTTGGCTCCTCAGCAGAAGCACTACTGTAAGTAAAAGGTTCATCTTCTGGAGGAGGTAAAACACTTCCGGAACGCCTATGCAAATTATGCGTTACACCAACAATTTGTTGGACCCTACTCCTGCAGTATCAAATTCAAAAAAATTAAAATAAAATAAATGTACATATATAAAGTGCAGTCTCCAATTAGGTTTAGCAAGAGAAGTCAGGAATTCAGTGGAACAGAAAAGGGAACCTACAAGCAAAAAGAGAAGCACAGAATACAAGAATTTGTTTGGATTACGTGGTTATACAAGCCTGAGCTCTTCACGATTTTCCAAATTATAGTATAAGAGCCACGAGGACATAACCTACTATATTTAAAAAGGGAATAATGCTAATCATAATTCTTAACAGCACTGATAAATAATTTATCTAAACGCAATATGAATTAAGAGATCAGCGTAGCAAGATTTCCTATGTTTCTCATAACATGTTATAAACTCTGATTCACATAAATATACAAATGCAGTCCTATCAGGAACTCTAAATATGCTTATGTAAGTAGCATTAATGCTGCTTTCGAGCTAGGAGCTGTAATTTTGGAAAAATATAAGATAAACAATTATATCTGACTATATAAAGTTTAAATGCATAACAAGCCAGCATTAGTAAGATATCAATTTACACAGATTTATAATCAAGCATTAAGCAAACGAGTACTAAATTCAAAAGTACGATATTTTTATTGACTGTTAGTTGAAACAATAAAAGATAAAGTACTTTTGTTTGTGCGGTGTCTAAATTCTTTAAAAAGAAAAGAGTTCTAATTGCTGGTGAAACACAAACTTGTGATACCTTGTATGAACAGCAGCTACTTCATCCCTACCAAAAGTATCTTCTTCAGCACCAAGAGTATGCAAGTATAAGCATGCTGAATTGTTGCAAGGCTGGACAAACATGAAACTAGTCAGCAAGTCTTTTTAAATCTAATTCATAAACAAATTTCATCTATGTAACAAAAGCAATATTAAAAGGTGGAGGAATAATTGCAACTTTCTGCGATTTTTATGTTTACCATATTTCTCAACCATGCATGGCAGTACTTTGCAGTTCCAAAAGAAGCTCTGTACAAAAAACATGTATATGTTAGGGAACACAATGAAAAATGTGTTGTTATTGCCAAAAATTAACAACGATAAATAAGTAAAAAGCTTATGCAGATCAGCAGATGACTGACAAAAAGTGCCACGGACCTTAAAAATCTGCCATCCAGCACAAATCCATGTACAGATTGAATGCACCGCACAGCTTCCTCCTCCTTTGAGAAAGTAATATATCTGGAGAAAAGAGATTAAAAGGTTACACAAGGAAGAACAGATATATCAAACATATACAAATAAAAGCACTTAGCTACTCAGTTGTATGCAGCAAACAGCTTTTATTTAAAATAGTTATTTGTCCTGTATAAGAAGGGGTCAAAACTCAAAAGTCATTTAAAGTCAGAACAATTAGCCTAGGGATGCGCACAAAAGGCTAAGTTGATGCTGCGGTAATTTATCAAGATGTACATACATCTGTTGGCCCGTCATCAATGATTCAATGATAATATACAGTGATGCATATAAAATAGGCTGACACGTATCTTAGCATAAGAAAGATGAAATCAACGTCATTTGCATAAACCCAAAGATTTCACTGGCACCGAAATTAGAACGTTTAGCTTGCTAAATGTTGAATGACATTAAGAGATAACAAGTGACATGATCACAGATCTAGCAGGGTGGACCATGTATTCACAATGAAGGGTTCTTGTAAATTGCACATTCAAGTCAAAATTACTTGTTACACTTCATCAACAGCATAATAACTTGACACTTTCAGGCATCATAATACACTAACGACACATTTATTGCAGAGCTGCATAATTATGGAAGTGCCTACTTACACGCTACAACTGTCATTAACATATTGGTGGATTGCTCCGCTTGCCCTCCGAGATAGGGAAATCTTACAAATCTTACCATATTGACCAAAGAATTCCTTGCGCATTAAGCACTGCACATAAATATATATTAAACAGTGAGGAGAGATCACAAAAATAAATGCTAAATATCTCCAGAGAACGAGAAGTACAGAAATTGAAAGAATTCCTCACATCTACATCAGCGAGACTAAGGGGGAGTCCAATCACATATGCCATTTTACGCTGAATCACCCTGGCAGTAGATAGGTCCTTCTTCCCTTCATTTGTTTTTGACTTTCCCTTTAGTGATTTATGTTTTCGATTTGTATTGGCCTCAACTCTACACAAAATAAGTGAGTATTAAAAGCCCCAGATTCAATTTCTTTTGTAATCCCATTACGTGTAAACATCTAAGGAAAAAGATCATATAAACATATACAAGAAATAAACCTTTCAAAGTTTGCTTCCATCCCAGCAATTTTGTCCTTGTCATAAGGTGTCCGGCAAGCAGGACATCGCCCCTCTGTCCCATCTTTCTCAGCCATGTTCATTATTTGGTTCCAACACCAAACACACACCTGGAATAAACAACTCATACATTACAATGAACAATAAACACACAAGGAATAAACGACTCATATATTACAATCACAGATGAGACCTTATTAGGCATATTATTCCAGTTAAAAACTATAGATTCAAAAATTTAGATTCTAGATCCATATCCATATAATGTTCCATAAATTCGTCGATTGGAAGTACCTACAAATTAATTATATAATCTGTTGATTTAGATTCTTCTATCAGTGATAGCAAGATACTCCACAAACATCAACTCTGATATAAAACATATATATTGAAGACTACCAAGCTTGGTGTTGGAAAAGCAAACTCTAAAGTGACAAATTATATTGAAGAAATTGATTATCTAAACTGACATATGTTAGACAAAAAACAAATAGGTTTCCTTAAAGTAACCAACTTAAAAAACAAAGCCTACCTTCAGCTGAGCAGATGCCATAATATAGCACAAACGAGCTATAAAATATATAATAATGTTTCAAGAGCAGCATACAATAACAGATACAACAAAAAGGCAAAGACTTATATAGTCAAGCTTCCGTGATACTAAGCAATCTTTACACTAACACATCAAATGAAGAACACAATATCGAGATAATAACAACCTGATAACCACATTCGCACGGCTTTAGCTGCTGATCCGTGAAGTCCATCTCCTCAGCACAAAGAGGACACCTCTTTCCTTGTTCAATAGTCGTCATTTCCCTAGTACACCAATACATGAAACAAATCAATTATCTTTAAATTCACAAACTCCACTTTAACGAAACGACAAAACATTCACATAAAAAAAAAGCCAAACAATTCCGCAGTAACTTCAACAAAATGAAAAACACAAACTCACATCAAACACCAAGCAATTACACACACACAAACATAGACTTATTACATTAAAAAACTTAACTTAAACAAAAAAAAACACCCTTAAAGACACAAACTCACATCAAAACACAAAAAAAATTAAAAAAATCCACACACACACACAATTAAATTCACAAGCCCTAATTAACCACACAACAATCACATATACAAAATCAATCACACAACACCAACAAAATTCATCATTGCACATAAAAACCACATAAAAAATCCAACCGTTCAAACAAAAATCACATAAACACACACAATGCGTCATTTCAAACACAAAGTTAGGGTCCGAAACTGAGAATAATCAAGCAATGAACGCAGAAACATAAAATCAAAATTACTTAAAGCTTAAAATGGCTTACAGTGATGTGAGATTGCAAAGCTAGGCAAATAAAAAAATAAAATATATGTATGTAAATATACCGCAGAGAGAAACGAGAGAGAGAGACTGCAGAGAGAAACGAGAGAGAGAGTGCAGAGAGAATGAGAGTGCAGAGAGAAATGAGAGAGAGTACGGCTGGCATAAACACTAGTAATGAATACCACAAGATTGAGACGCGTTTTGTGGTTGGATTTGGATTGTATGTATATGTGTATGTATAGGTGGGGCCAGTGGGGGTACGTTACCTGAGTTTAACTGACCTGGCTTCACAACTCATACTCATCGACTTGCACTTTTCTGAGTGTGTATGTATTTGGGGACCCCGGGCGTAAACTTCCATGCTATGCGATGCTGTGTTTCCTTTGTACACGTGTGCACACAGATGCTTTTGTATTTAATGTGGATTTTCCTGGATTTCCAAGTTAGGTGGTACAAGTATTTACTCAGGATTTATTAAAGGGTTTGTCTAGTGTGTGCTCATGGGCACATGCTAAGCACGGAAACTCATAAATTTGGTGTGTTTTGATTGGTGAGGTTGGTGTGAATGCAGGGGGGCCATCATTATTAAAGGGGTGTAAGCCAATCAAAACAAGGAAAAGCTATCAAATTTTGTGCTTATTGTGTGCCCATGGGCACACCATAGAAAAACCGTTTATTAAATACAGTAGGATTTCTGGTGGAGGTAACCTGTCAACAACCTTTTTAATTAGGTGATAAATTTTTTTAACGGATCTTTCTATTGTGTGGCCATGTATACATCGGGGCTGTTTGACCAAACTTAAAAAAAGTGATTCCATGCTTAAAGTAAAAAAGTGGAATAGAAGTGAGAAGTAAATAAGTTAATAAAGTGTTTGGAAAAAAAGCAGAAGCTGTGAGAGAGAAGCTAGCATTCTCACCTTTTTAAAAGTGCTTCTACTTCTTTACACTAACGGGTAAAAAAAAGCAGAAGCCAGAAGCAGAAACAACTTCTGGTTCCCAAACAGCCCCATAATTCACTAAATTTGATGAGTTTGGTGGATTTTAATTAGTGGACTTGATGTAAATGCAAGAGGGCCATCCTTATTTATGATTAGATGATTAATAAAAATGCATTAAACTCATAGAAGTTAATGCTTATTGTGCCAGAAAAACCGTTTTTTATTAAATCAGAAGTTTGCTTAGCGTATGCCTAGAGCACTAAATATTGGTGGTTCAGGCCAGCATCAAAATCTTGATCAATTAAAGCAGCCATTTGGACGAGTTTAAAATAAGTGCTAAAGTGAAGTAGAAGTCAGAAGATAGTTAAGACTTATAAGTGATTAAAGTGTTTGAGAAAAAAATAGAAATCATGAAACAAAAATTAGGATTCTTAACTTTTCATAAGTGATTCTCGATATTTTGACAAACTGTATGAATAAGTGCTTCTAACTTATAACTCCAGGAGTTTAAAAACTCCACCCACCCAAACACCCACAAAATCTCTCATTTAACTAAAATGTTCCATGATGTCTCTGCATGCATAAAAATCTCCATCAATCACACATAAAAATCTCCATCAATCAAAATTTTGAAACCAACTAAAAAATAAATGGTTGTTAGTGTAGGTATCCACCGGAAAATCTCTTTATTAATTTTCAAAAGTGATGCTGTTAAATTCTTGTTTGAATTTAAATGTATTCAAGAGGTCTCTAAGTAAAAAAAAACTATCAAAAACTATTTATTTGATTATTTATCAAATCATCTTAATTCTTAAATTAAATACATCTGTAAGATTATTCAAAAATCTTAAAATTACTTATTTGTTATATTATTTATATATTAAATAAAAATAGTCATTAAATTAGATTTGTATCAAATGATAATCGAGTCTATGTATGCATTAAAGATTATTATATTATCAAATATATTTATATATTTCTTTTTTTCATAAACTATATTCAATACACGTTTATAATTTTTAGCTGTATAACACATATCTATAATTTTTATCATTCATTTATATATTAAAATTTAAAAATATTAAATATTTTTTTTATCAATAAAATTTTATATAAAAATCAAGTATATACTCTTGTCTTCAAATACTCACAAATCTAATAGAGCAAACTTTGACATGAGCATGTGATATTTCTAAAATTGTTAGGAATTTCCACACTTATATTTGTGCAATTTTAGATGATAATATCTCATTGAAAATTATATGTTACAATTTAATTATAATTTCTATTTTAAATGTTACTTGAAAGTATTATATCTCCTCACTAATAAAGTCTTAGAAAGAAGACATCTATATACAAAGTAATATGATTTTTGACTATAAGTTATATAGTTACTAAATTGGTGCGCTAACTCCATAGTACTTTTACATCTCAAAGTCTATAGTTCCTCTCTGCATTTTACTCCCCCAAGCAAAAACACTAATATATAACCAACACAATAGAAAAAAGAAAAGAATACGCATGGAATTTCCAAACACTCTCTTTCCTCTCATATTTCTTGCACAGTTGTCTTTGATGAAGAGTACAGACTGTTCCCTCCATTGACACCAACCTAGTAAAAACCCTAATTGCAGGCTCGGCCACAACTTTTTTGATGCTATGAAAGCTGTTGCATTCCTCTTGCTGCTAGAAAGGAGCAGGCTGCAGCGTGTTAATGCAGTGGACAAATTGTTTTTTTTTTACTGGCATAATGATTTGGTTGACATGCTTGCGGATCAGGTTGTGGTTCTTTTAGAGTGGCCGAAAAACCCTACTCTTGTTTGTGGTGGCATCTCTTTGATTGAGGAGTTGTGTGATCGAGAAGTCAATTTTGTGGGATTGCATCAAAGGAGAGATTCGAAATTTTTGAGGAGATGACTGAGATCGTGGGGGAGATGCGTCAAAGGGAGCTTTCGAGAATGAGTTTGGTCCAGAGCTCGAATATGAAAATGGAGTTGGATTTGTTGCTGGACCTTTTCACGTTCCTCAGCATCTCTGGCACTTTAATCATTATGGAGGTGTAAATCAATTCGGTGTCAGATTGATTCCTCATCCTCGAGAACTCTCTGGATCATGGATGATAATGGAGATGATTCGGAGGTGTTTATGGTCATGGAGAAGGCAAAGACATGAATGGAGGGAGACGTCTAAGAAATCGTCTTATACTGCCTGATGTAGCAATTGGTCCAAGAGCAGAACAGAAAATAAAGAGTTGTCACATTCAACTCTAGAAAGAGGCTGTTGATTGTATATTTTAAAAAAATATATGTGATGCAAAAAGTAGAGTACTAAATTATATACATGAAATAGCTTAATATAGGCAACACACTAATTAACTAATTGGCTTAAGGTTTAACAAAAATCAAACTCTCTGTCCTATCATGCTATTCAAATAATAAACAAAAATTATATTGAAAATAAAAAAGTGAGCTAATAAATTAATAAACAAAAATTCAAAAATATTCAAATATGAAAAAATTATTGATATATATACATTATAGAAAAGAATTATTATAAATTATAATGAAATAAATATTACGTTTCTTGACATTTTATCTAATACTAAACATTTTCCAAGGACTTAAAACTTGAGAAACTTCATATATACTTCAGATATACTTCATAAAGTTCATAAACTTGAAAAACTAAAATGAAAAGTGATTAAACATATAATGTATTGTCTTATATTATATTTAAAATTTATATATCCTTCATAAACTAACTCATGATTATTTTTTCTAAATATATAAGTTATAATTAGATAAATAGATTGCATAAATGTCTACTAATATATTGTCAATAGAAATGACGCATAAATAGCTTAATTTCTTATAATTATTATATTAATAAAAAATATTTTGCTTGATCAAGTTATTCTAATATGAATTGGTGGCTTATTTCGACTTTATACGGTCGAAATTACAAGCAGTCGAAAAAAAACGGCCAAAAATATTATATTCGACCGATTTAGATCGAAAACAAAGCGGGTCGAATTTAACCGGTCGAATTTAAACTCCAGATTATATCCTTTGATAAAATCTTACAAATAAAATCTTTGGACTGTATTCTTTGATAAAATAAAATCTTTGGATTACATCCTTTGATCAAATCTAAAAAATACATAATATAAGAAAAATGATAAATAAACTCTAAATTTAATATTCTAAATTTTATTTACAGATGAGATTACATCAGTATCTAAAAAGCTTCAATTCTATCACAATATGCTAATAAGGATAAACATGTGATTTACAAGTTTTTTTTTGTCATAGTAGATTTGCAAGCTAATATGAGTTAAAATGACAGAAGAAAAAACTTTTACTTATCCATTTCTTAAAAATATATATAAATAATCAATAAATTCATATTTTTTAATTTTTTTTAATAATACACTTCACCCCATAACACCTGCACATCTTTCTTTCTCTCTTTCCTCGTACACTTGATCATTTGCATTTGATCACTTGCATCACAAAAAACATAACAACAATCTTCTAACAAAATCTTTTACTTAATCAATAAAATCTCAAAATAAATAAATTAGGATCCCAATGAGATTTTAATATATTCAATTCAATGAAGATATCATATTTTCCCATTAAAAGATACTAGATTTTTATTAAATGTAAAAAATCTTAAAGATTTTCATAAATTATGAAGAATGCTATATAAACCATATAAGGCCTTCCACACCTTCACATCTCCACATCTTGCTCTTTTTTCTGCATTTGATTACTTGCATTCCAATAGAATATCAACAATCCACACACACAAATAATGGCTTTTCCAAACACTCTCTTCCCTCTCATTTCTCTTGATCACACTGAGATCACCAACGAGGAATACAAATTGTTCCACACCATTGATATAATGCTGGTGAAAAAACTGATCCATAGCTTTAACGGCACTTTTAATGATGCCATTGATGTTGTTGCCTTCCTTCTGTGGCTCGAAAGAGAAAAACTGAGTGTCAATGCTGTTTACAGGGTTCTGAAAGAGTGGCCTAATCATCTCGTTGGCATCCTCGTGGAGCAAGTTGTTGCTCTCTTGAAGTGGCTGGGAAACACAGAACTTGTCTGGGAAAGGCGTGGCGACATTTTTCTGATTCAGGAATTGTGTCATGATGTTGTCACTTTCGTATATCTGTATCAAAGGCGGTTTGAAATTTTGGAAGGAAAGAATCTGATTAAAAGTGAAATGACCGAAAGGGCCTTTGGGGAGATGTTTCCTCGAGAACCTGACAATAGAAATGTTCAAGACGGTGTCGGATTGGGAATTGGCGCTAGAGTTGGTGTCAGAAATGTTGGTGATGGAGCTGTCTATGGTTTTCAGAATGTTGTTGACAGAAATAATATTGGAGTTCCTGGTCCACAAGAAGTCCTTCTCGACAACAATGTTGGTCGTGTTGGATTGGGAATTGGTAGAGGAGTTGGTTTTCAAAACATTGCTGGTGGATTGGTCTACGATCCTCGTGAATGGAGTCACGGGAATCAGATTAGAATTCAGTTTGGAAGTATTGATGGTCCTCAAGAATTGGAGAGTGATTTTGCAGTCGCATCAGCTGTTCAACAACTCCAGAACATTGATCTTGGCAGAGCTGAATCTGATGTTAGTAGAAGATATATTCATGATCCTCGACGGATCATGAATGTGAATCATTATGGTGTTGGAGCACAATTTGCTGCTGGATCTCCTGTTCATCTCCCACAAACCATTCGAACATTTGTTCCAGGTCATTTACAATATGCTACAAATCATAATTTACTTACTTTTGGAACAATAAGTGACGCTATTCAAGGTGATCAACAAATTGAACACGTCGTCAATGATGGTGGTATTGGTGGCATTGGTGGTGGATTTGCGAATGAAGCATCTTCAAACAATGATCGAATTCTCCCTAATATACCATATGGTCCGAGGATGCGATACATGGGGACCAATGGTCAAATCCAGAGATCAGATCAGGTGAACACGAGGAGACCAATTCCGGAAAGTGAACTTCATATGCTTTTACGTGGCCTAAACATCGAAGACGAAGAGACTGATGTTCCTGAAGATGACAGGACTGTGTTCTTGACATTCTCAAGAGGTGACCCTCTTACAGAACCTGAAATTTGGGCCTTTTTTACTCGGTACGTATAGATCTCATTTTCCCTCTCCTCATTTTACAATGCATGTTTAATTAATCACTAGATTAGATGATATATGTTGTCATTTTTTATGTTTAGTTACTAAATATGAAGCCTACAAACTTAACTTCATACAAACTTTTCAAATGTGTCTATGACAGGAGATTCGGCAACTTCATCAAAGAAATTCATTTCGAAGAAGTGGCTGAAGGGGTGCAACCGCTATATGCTCGTCTAGTTGCCTGGAATTCCTCCATCATTCCCTTGATTTGTGACGTTAATGTCAGGACCAAGTATGTGATTAACGGGAGGCATGTATGGGCAAAGAAGTATGTAAGGAAGCATAACGCGCCACCACCTTCTCGAGTGTCTTCCTCAGGGAGTACTAGCCAACAGCCAAATGCCGAAACCTAGCAATTCTTCAAATACACATATGCCAAGTCCTGTGTTTTTGAGGTTCCCAGTATCTCTTTGGTTCTTGTTTTCTTGGATTAAGTTGGATTTTCTTGTAGCGTACAGCTGGGAGTACGCTTAATTCTAGATTTTAAGTTGCGTTAACATTTATTTTTATTTGGTTTAAGACTTTATTTGTGGATGTTGGAATTTTCATAGTTGTTTGATCTAGTTGGGATGCGTTTGTGTTTGTTAAGTTTAGAACTCCAATTATTATATATATATATATATATATATATATATAATATATATATATATGTGTGTGTGTGTAGGGTCGCGCTCGATTAGGAACACGTTTTAGCAGCCTGAGAATACTATTGTTCTCCTGAACAATACAACATTACAAAAAATGCAAAACAATTGTTCTGCCTTTTTAGAAAAGTTCAGGATAACTGTTCTCATTGTTCACACAAGCAACCTGTTCTCACTTCTCACTTGAATCACTGCTTGTATAGGTATATATGTATACACATATATATTAGAAAAATTACATAAAGTCCAAATTTAAGGTGGAGTACTCTTCGAGTCTTATTCTTTAATATTGGATAAATATATTCTAATGATTTCTATTTTAATTATTCTATTTTACAATATTTTTAAATATTCGAAAACCTCAAGATTATGTTCTACAGCATAATTAACAAGTGCGAAAAATTACTTTGATAAATCTTAGTACACTATATTCTACAATATAACTAATAACCAGAAAATGTTGTTAATTATTGTTAAAGTTGAAGAATGTTAGTGATTAGTTTATAATGATGCTAAGATTAGTTACAAATCTATGCTTTATAAAACATAAGTTATAATGTCGGTCTTGTGAATATAAATTAATGTTGGTCTTGTGAATGTAAATTAATGGAGTATGTAATAATAATTTTTTTTTTTGTTAAGATTGATCAATAAAAATTTGTGCCTCAATCTGGATTGGGTAAAAAAAAGCAGGTGATATATATCCTACTTTTAACAGTATAATATTTTCGGAGGTTTTGCACAAAAAGATAAGAGAAAAATATAGTTGAAAGGGCAAATGAGAGGGACAGATATCTTATAAATAATTTCTTCTTATAGTAAGAGTAAAGATATCATGTTCACTTCTGTGTATTTTTACCTTTTATTCTAAGAAAAATGTTAGGGATTTCAAACTAGTCCCTAAACTGACAGGTATCAATTTCTTTTTAAGTGAGCTAATTTTCAAGAGAGCATATCAGAGGTGCTTCTTAATTTGAGAAGCAGCATTACAACGGCTATTTAGAGCAGAATGGTAGGCTAATTAGAGCAAATGGCTTAAAACAATTTCGCTTTTAACTTGTACTTCCTAGCTCATTTTGTTTGTTCTTACCACTTTGTGTTTGCCTATATGAAGTGATGACAGGTTCCAATTTAATACCTTCCTTAAGCTTATTTCAGTAATTAGTTCTTTTGTCACTGTTAACTGCTTTTCTAGATATTATATAATCCTATTATTTGATCGATCATACATGTAAGCCAATATTACAAGCAATATTATTTGTGCATCAATTTAGAGAGAGATTATGTGTAAAAAATGTTATAATAAAATAATTCATGTGTATTTATTGTTCTAGAAATGTCACAGTTTGAATATATTTGATTCTAAAAAATAATGATGAACAAATTTGATGATTAAAATAGTTATGTGTGTTGATCAAAACCGAATTTAGCTCAACTATGTAAGTAAATTTTATAGATTCATATATATAAGAGTAATAAATTTATTGTGTTGTATCTTTTAGATCAAATTTATTAATTTGAGTCATATTATTGGCTTTAATCATTCAGCCCAACTATTGTTCACCCCCTGCACATTTAAAAGGGGTTGTGATATATTAAAGTTTTTATTTATTTGATGTGTTTCATTCATTTTAATAAATATATCTTCTTTTTTGGTGATCAAGACAACTGTTAGGTGGAAATAACATTAATTGTTAAATAATTATATAAATGATACGTTTTAAAGTTTGCATTGATTATTTTTTAATATATATATATGTCATATGCTCAATGCTCGTAATAATTTTTACACGATTCCAACATTTAAAGCTCACAAGTCAGAGTAATTCGTAATGCATGAGACCCAAAAGTATTTTACTAATTTTAGAATTCACTTAGATTAAATCCAAACTCATTTTTTGGTTTCTCACTACAAATAAAGTGATATTATTGATATGCAGTCAGCTTAATATAACAAAGTTGGGTTATATATATAATTCTTAGTTAATGAATTATATTTTTATAAATGAATTTAATCTAATCGAGTCATGCTATTGGCTCTAATCGAACAACTAACCCCTCGTTTAGGAGGGTCTTGATTTGAGTTTCTCCTTCTAATTTTATATAATTAGTTTAATCTTGTTGTTTAATTTAATATATTAAGTGACATAATTTAATCCTTGTGACAATTAGCTAAAAGAATTATATTAATTTTTATTATTCGAACAAATGTAAGTGGGTGTAGAAAGATAAAGATGAGACAGTCTTATGTGATTTAATCCTAGAGATAAATAAATTTGTTTCCCGTATCTAGTCACATGAGTGATGTTTTTCAATTTTTCGGTTACTTTTTGTAACGCATGTACCTGGTGTATGTGCGTTATATTTTTGCATGCATCCAACATCTAACATCATCATATTAATTGATAGGTAATGATAACGAAGGGCCCAGAAGTATTTTACTAATTTTAGATTTTGGGATCGTTTAGGTAAGATTAAAAAAATATCATTAAATTGTTTGGGAAATAAGTAGAATTTTTGAAATAAAAGTTAGTATTATAAACTTTTTATAAGTGCTTGTGTGTTTTCATACAAACGGATCAAGAAAAGTAGAAAAACTTCTTGGGAAAAGAAGTGCTTAACTGGGGTTGCCAAACAAGCACTTTATCAAGGGATACTATAATAAAATTATATACTTTTCTATTTCGCAATACAAATAAAGAGGTAGGGGTGATTATATATATACTATCTACCTACAAATTAATAATTGATTTGATTTTGTGAAATATTTATATATTGTGGTATAGAAAATGTTGGCTACCCCAAGATTGCTTTCAAAATTTTTACCCAAGTTTTATTAATTTCACTCACATTAATAATAATAATAATGAGATCCTATACATCACCAAATTGAAATCATCATATGTCCGTCATATATTGGCAAAAAAAATTAAGACATAATTCTGAAACATAATATTGCGAGAATGCTAGGTATAACAAAAAGTGCTCTTAAATTCTTTTTCTTTCCGCTCACTCTAATAATAATAGGACTACATGACATAAATCACCTAATTAAAATTAGTCATCTCACCAGGTTATTGGGGAGAAAATTCTTGGGCAGAATTTAACTAGGGTAGGTAACATTACTCTTGCTCTTTTGGTATTCAAATTTGATAGTAATGCAAGACAGTGAAGATTTTGGTAACATAGCTGGATTGTTCTTGGATCTTTATATTAAATGTTACTGGCAAGTTTTATCTCCTTCCTAGCTACTAACCAAAATTGGATATGAAGACAAAAATACACACGAAATTAATCTGACTTTTGAACCCAATATAGTTCTTCATCTTGCTCCAGATCTCCTCTTCATTTCACTTCCATCACCGAAAAACAATAACCAGCAACCAGAATAAAATGGCATTTCCAAACGCTCTCTTTCCTCTCGTATTTCTCAACACACTTGTCTCTGATGAAGAGTACAGACTGTTCCACTGCATTGACATCCACCTCATAAAAACCCTAATTTGTGGGCTCCACTGCAGCCATTTTGATGCCATGAATGTTGTTGCATTCCTCTTGTGGCTAGAAAGGAGCAGGATTTGTGTTAATGCCGTGTATAAAGCGGGTAATCTATACTGGCCTGATAATATGCTTCTCATGCTTGCCAATCAGGTGGCGGCTCTTCTGAAGTGGCTGAAAAAGACTACTGTTGACTGGGAGATGCTCCCTGTCATCTCTTTGATTGAGGGTTTGTGTGATCGAGAAGTAGGGTTTGTGGAATTGTATCAAAGGAGGTTGGAGATTTTTGAGGGGATGGCTAGAATTGTGGAGGAGATGATGCATCACAGGGCTTTCGAGGATGAATTTGATTCAGAGCTCGAATTTAATAATGGAGTTGGTTTTCCTCAACAAGTCAGTAATTATGGATCTGTAAATCAAATTCGTGTCGGATTGATTCCTCATCCACAAGAACTCCAGATCGTAAGTGCCAATGGAGAGGGATTCCCAATTGTTCATGGTCATCAACAAGGCCAGGAAATGGATGGAGGGAGGCGACTCAGAAATGGTCCGAAACTGCAGTCTGAAATAGCTGTGGGTCCGAGAGCAGAACGGAAAATGAGGAGTTATCAGGGTCAGGAAATGGGGAGTACAAGTGGAGCTGGTAGGCAGACCAAACATCCGGGAAGGAGTCCGATTCCTGAACATCTACTCTCAGTGCTTCTTAGTGGCATTAATGTTACGGAGGAAGACACTAATGTCCACTGTGATGACAGGACTGTGTTTCTGACCTTCTCAAAGGGCTACCCTGTAACTGAACATGAGCTTCGGGACTTCTTTACTAGGTATTTGTATTAATTACAACCCTCTGCTCAATTTTTTGTGATATTATAAGTAAACTGTTCTCACTTGAAGCACTGCATATAATATTGTTATACCGAAATACGTCAATTATCAAATCACATATGTTGTAACAGAAGTTTGAAAAATATGGTTGACAGGAGATTCGGCAACTTCATCCGAGCAATTATTTTCCAAGAAGTACTGTCAGGAGTGCAACCGCTTTTTGCTCTAATGGTTGCTCGAAACACCTCCGTCATGCCTCTGATATGTGAACTCAACACCAAGACAAAAACAAAATATATAATTAACGGCAAGCACGTTTGGGCTAGGAAGTTTCTAAGGAAGTCACTTCCTAGCCATTCTGCTTCTTATTAGTAGTTTATGCAAGTCTTTTATTTGGATTGAAGTTTATGCTAAGTTTGTGAGGACGTCACTTCCTAGCCATTCTACTTCTTATTAGTAGTTTATGTAAGTCTTTTATTTGGATTAAAGTTTATGCTAAGTTTGTGATGAGGAAGTCACTTCCTACCCATTCTGCTTCTTATTAGTAGTTTATGTAATTAGTCTTTTATTTGGATTAAAGTTTATGCTAAGTTTGTGATGAGGAAGTCACTTCCTAGCCATTCTGCTTCTTATTAGTAGTTTATGCAAGTCTTTTATTTGGATTAAAGTTTATGCTAAGTTTGTGATGAGGAAGTCACTTCCTAGCCATTGTGCTTCTTATTAGTAGTTTATGTAAGTCTTTTATTTGGATTAAAGTTTATGCTAAGTTTGTGATGAGGAAGTCACTTCCTAGCCATTCTGCTTCTTATTAGTAGTTTATGTAATTAGTCTTTTATTTGGATTAAAGTTTATGCTAAGTTTGTGATGAGGAAGTCACTTCCTAGCCATTCTGCTTCTTATTAGTAGTTTATGCAAGTCTTTTATTTGGATTAAAGTTTATGCTAAGTTTGTGATGAGGAAGTCACTTCCTAGCCATTCTGCTTCTTATTAGTAGTTTATGTAAGTCTTTTATTTGGATTAAAGTTTATGTTAAGTTTGTGATGAGGAAGTCACTTCCTAGCCATTCTGCTTCTTATTAGTAGTTTATGTAATTAGTCTTTTATTTGGATTAAAGTTTATGCTAAGTTTGTGATGAGGAAGTCACTTCCTAGCCATTCTGCTTCTTATTAGTAGTTTATGTAAGTCTTTTATTTGGATTAAAGTTTATGCTAAGTTTGTGATGAGGAAGTCACTTCCTAGCCATTTTGCTTCTTATTAGTAGTTTATGCAAGTCTTTTGTTTGGATTCAAGTTTATGCTTAAGTATCTGTATCAGGTTGATATGATCTTCACTGTCCTTGCTTAAATTTTAATTAATAGTTGTTCTTGCACTTCAAAGTTGCCTATGCATGTGTGTTAGTACATAAGTTTTACAAATTTATTGTATAGATATCAATAGAATTATAGATTATCATGTGTTGATATTATAATTATACATATACTTTACATGATAGTAAAATAGTTGCTGATTTATAAAAGGACATAGTAACACAATTTGAAGAATTTAACAAAGTAAAACTCCGTTGAGAGGAGTACGAGCTCAAAGGCTACCATACTGTTTGAAGAGCTGTTTCACGGAAAGATTATGGTTATCGGGAATCCAATCAATTAATCCCATAAATGTTAGTCACCATGTGAGTTTTGCTTACATGACACAAGACAAATTGAATGTTAAGGTAAAGTCGTCCAGTGATCAAATAAAGGTTAAGAAGTGATTAAACAGAATGTACAAATGAAACAATATACTTGATTAGGGGTTGAGGCGAATATATTATTGATGAACTATCCGTTCGTCAGGAATCGCGCCCATTCACTTGCTTGTCGTAGAGGTGGTAATTACACAACGCCAACAATAGGCTCCCGATTGAGCTAAACAAAGGCTATAAAAAGTGTTTGAAGTTGGCTTAACATAGAATCAAGGAAGAAGAGAGCCGAAAACAGAAATAGAAGCTAGAGATAAAAATAATTTATGCTCGTACTAATGGTAAGGATTTCATCTTCTCCTTTCTCCTCCTTTTTTTCTTTTGAAGAAAAATATTAGGAATACAGTTTCAAATCAATCATACCAATTAAAATCGTTCATTCCTGCCCCCTTCACATCATTGGGATTTTTTTGTATCAATATCCAGTATTTCTCTTCTTTAAAAATAGAATTCGTCATCTAAATATAAAATTTTAAAACAAAACTCATCAACAAAGTATAAAACATTGTACAAGATCGTAATTATACATATTTTTTCAAGTCAAGTGGTCTTTGCGAATATGATGAATTGGACTCTTAAAAATAAGATAGTCTCAAATATATGGACGGAAACAATCCCTTCTCATTCAAAAATTTAATTGATTAACATAAATTGGAAGTAATTTAATTATTTAAAATATAACATTATCCTCATATATATCATTCTCTTCACATAATTTCATATTGATGTTTCCCTTTTCCATTCAAAAATTTAATTATTGATTAACATAAATAGGAGGTACTTTAATTATTTAAAATATAACATTATCCTCGTATATATCATTGCCTTTTCACATAATTTCATATTACTCATATAGCCATTCCCCTATACTTTATTTTCATTCCCAACTCTCATTATTAGATTCTTTTTCTCATTAGCCGTCCAAAAATCCCAAATCAATGACAGTGTTTTGAGATATTCTAAAATTCCATGAATAATGTTATAATAATAATCAAGACTCTCAAGTCGAATGACAATAACACACTAAGAATAACCTGCTTAAATCTTTAATTATTGCATACCACATCGGAAGAAACTGGACCATTTGTGACGGATAACTTACAATGCGACGGATCTGCTGGGGCCTGAATTTACGACAAAAATTAAATATATGTGGTAAGATATTACGACGGATAACATATCCGTCGTAAATTAGATTATTTAAATATTTCCCTTGATTTAAAAAAAAATTAAAAAAGTACTATTTCTTACATCGACGTCGTTTTACTGGAGTTTATGACGGCGAAAATATTCCATCGGTAAAGTTTTACCGGAGCTTACGACGGCGAAAATATTACAACGGAAAGAACAACTCATCGTAAATTCCATGAATTAAAATTTTTTAATCCACCAACCGTAAGTAGTGCCACTAGCTACATTTAATTTCCATCGTAAAAATCCTGTTTTAATGTAGTGCTAGGTATATATGTATCCACAAACCTTTTCAATGTTACATGGCATCAGTAAATATACAGTCTCTGCATTTTAATTTAGACATATATCTCTATCATTTCTCAGTTCAATCACCATTCATCATCTCAAAATTAGATCCTTAATTATATAACTTTTCCTCCATTTCATAAGCCATTGTAACATGCAGAGTATATTAATCTTCCGGACTCTCGGCAATAAGGCAGCAAGGCAACCTAAATAGCGTTTGGAAGTAAGACTTACACAAGTCTTAATAAGCCAAAGGTTAACCAACATAATTAACATTCAACTCTTCCAACTACAATAAATGTGACGGTACATTCTACATGAACTATATACTTTGAGACGATGTCATATATATGTATGTGTATATAATGTAAACACCATATATGCATATAACATACAAATTCTCATATGTAGATCCCTCCTATACTTCCTCCCCATGACACGAAATGCTGGAGAAAGGAAAATAGGGCACTATATGTCTAATAATAAAAAACCAATATAAGTTGTAACTTGTAAGGTAATTACTATGTATGTAAACAGTAACAGAGACACATAGTAGCATCCATAAACAGAAACTGATAATTCCCTTGCATGAAAATTAACTAGAAGCCGCGCGAATTTCCTGAGAAACGAAGTCATACGCCGATCAGCTAGAATCTAGGGCAGCAACAAAATTTGAATCCAGAGAGATTGCCACAGCTTCAGCCTACCAAGATTACAAAATATGGTGAGTAAATAAAGTAAAAAATCAACTATATATGAATCATGTTAATAAACTTGAAGTCAACTGGCCGGATTGATGATAAAAGAAGAAATATATTATCTTTGACCAAATATATAAAATACAAAGTGAAGAAGAGATCTGGATCTAGAGCTAATTTTAAAGCTGACAAATTATATGCCAATTTCTTGTAGTGGGTAAAAAATTCATCATGAATTAAAAGGTATTAGCAACACATATAAAAAATGCCAGAAATAACATAACACTGTTTATTTCATGTAAAACAAGTGTATAATAATATAGCAAATCATCGGAATTTAAATTCAAAATCTT
Organism: Daucus carota subsp. sativus; assembly: GCF_001625215.2. Taxonomy (NCBI): domain Eukaryota; kingdom Viridiplantae; phylum Streptophyta; class Magnoliopsida; order Apiales; family Apiaceae; genus Daucus; species Daucus carota. Next base: position 42,027,095 of record NC_030385.2, on the reverse strand, counting down.
TTCTCAATTGATTTGCAACTATTAATCAGCTAGGACATAGCATGTGTGTTGCATACCTTCTTATAAGCCAAAGACTGTTGTCTATGTAATGGCTTCTAATAATTCTACTCTAAAGTGGTCAAAACACATATTTGTAATTCCTTGGCTAGGTATTGGCAGTACAGGATGCAATAAAACCATTTTGCTACTTCTTGGAATAAGGGAACACTACTATAAAGCCTCTACATATACTCCTTTGAAACAAACATAAATTAATTTGAGTGTTAATATCGTACAATCTGTATCCTTTTTTCTATTTGTGATTGTACTTGTCTCTGCCCATGCCAAATTAATTCAGATGCTAGTTCAGAATCAGCTGTATACATTCCATCGTATTTATGTAGTATATGTGTATAAACGGACAAATAAATCTATGGCACGAGATTCATCTCATGGAAACTATTCTAATTCATAGTTCCAAAGAAATGCTAAACTCAGTAGCAATATCTTCTAAAATTATTACACCCAATCTGGACAGTTTTTATAAAATGTTATTTATCAATTTATTTAAATTAAATTAATTTATTAAGTGACAGATTATACTCTAGCTAAGTTCTCTCTACATATATACGTCCCTACAAGACCAGCATGCTGTGTTTGCTTCCTCATGACAGGAACATTTTGCAACAAAATGATATGCGACCAGTTCAGTTAAACTCAACTTAGAACTGTGTATATACTATCCGACATTGGCACATGCATAATTTATACACATACAAATTAAAGGCACTTAGCAAGAGAGCAGAAATGGGTGGTGCTTACATAGATTTTTCAAACTTGGGAGTTCAGGTAGCCCATGCCTTGAGCATACTGTCAAATTAATAGACAAATGAAGTGTTAATATTAGTTTAGTCTATGTTATCAAATATTCTTATAAAGAACTAAGAGTAATTGAAAATGTGAAAAAATGCGCTGAAAACAAACCTGCTAATTTGAAGGCTGATCAGATCCAATGTCCGGATCCTTCTTAGCTGATCCCTCCCCTCCCCTAGCAGATCTCTTAGTATCACCCTGACATGTGTATATCAGCATATCAGTGTGAGACTCCTACAATAACTAGTAAAAAATATACTAATCATGAATAAGGTTAAATGGAAAGAAAGTCACATACCTCCATCTGTTAGCAATTTCACCAACCATGAACCAGACCAAAACATAGGAAGAAATACATGGTGTTAGACTAAACTCGTGATGGTAAAATGTAAGCCAATATAAGAACATGGACTAATACAACACCATTAATGTTACAAGGTTGGAAAAACAGCAAGAGCAAAGATTAACTAGACTGGTGTTGACTATACAAACTGAATGGGAAGTCCTTTGTACAACAAAATATATAGTTACAAAAAACCACACAGCTATCTTACAAGTATCTACTCACGCAAAATATTAAAAATTACGATAATGAATTAATCGATTACCTCTCTGTAACAACTTAGGTAATTCTTGAGGGGACCGACGTAGTCTTCAAACCCTAGATTGGCCATTGCCCCAAGCAAATCATCCCCATCAATCGTCTTCCTCTTTTCTTTCTGACACTTCTCACTTGCCCTACACAGTGTAACACCTTAAATCACTTCCATGCACAGCCAAAGCTTTCATCTATATGTGTAAAGCATAGCATATCCAACTTTAATTTGTCACCTAATATTTCTAAAATCAATTACACACACTAAATTTGACATTTTTTCATGGCTATTCATAAAATGCATACATATATCCACTAAATTCAAGGCTTTTAAATGGGCATTTTGAAAATTAAAGACATCGGCACACTACAATATTCAAGGTTTTTGCAATTATATACACAAACAAAGTATATAGGGGGTAGAGAGAGAGAGGGGGGAGGGAGGAGGGAGAGAGGGGGAGAGAGAGAGAGAGAGAGAGAGAGAGAGAGAGAGAGAGAGAGAGAGAGAGAGAGAGAGAGGTGGATCACATACTCGCTGGTGATGAAACTAATAAACTCAGAGACACATTCTTCAACTGTATCCTTAGCGTCCTTAGAAATTTTCCCATTTGCAGGCATGCCTTTCTTCATGATCCTGCTGATATTAGCGATGGGGAAGATCCTATCATGTTCCCTACTCTCGGAGCTCCCCCCAGCTTGGCTACTCGAACCATCAGCCATTTAACCTAAAAAACCAAGAAAATCGTCACAAAAAACCCTAAAACTTAAAGATCAACTAATTGAGAAAAAAAACAAAACCAAGTGAGAAAAAAGGAGAGACCTGAAATGGGTAGTGAAATTTTAGATAGAATTTGTGTTGGCCGGGGTTTTAAAGGGTAATTGAGGGAGAGAGTGAGCAAGATCGGACGCCGGAGAGGAGAGAAATGTAAGGAGGGTTTTTAACGTGTCGAGTAGTAGAGGCAGCTTTTTGGGAAATTTCTTTCCTTTTTCTTTGTGCGTGTTTGTAGTGTTGTGTGAGTGACACTTGTCATGAGAATCTGGTTCCCAACTAAAACTGTGTGCTTATTTTAGAGAAGAAACTGTGTGCTCGGTTGCCATATTTTTTTGATTTTTTTTAATGATTTCATCCAAATTTATAAAGAATAAAAATGTAGGTTTTATACTAACTTCTCTGTAATAAAATTTTTGTTTAATTTAATTTTGGTATAAAATTTGTAATGTTTACAAATAAATTTCACATTGTACCATTTGAACTAAGATATATTAAAAAATGAAATATTTTACTCAAGTATTTATGTTGGTTATATTGTTTTGGTTTTGATTGCACGAAAGTGATATCTATATTTTTATCATGTCTTATTAGTATAATCATTGATTTTGGAAAAAAAAATTGTTTCAAAATACTTGTCCACTTCAACTTTTAATGTAAATTTATATTTCCAATCAGCTCCCCATCATATATTTTTAATTTATATTTCCAAGATTAATCACATATCACATATAATTATGTCCAATTAGATTGTATACATGTTTTCGGTTAATCAATTATATTTCGTAAATAAAACTAATTGAGTTCGATTCATAGATTGTCAAGGACAACTCTCTCATTTGGGTGGGGTCTTGATTCATTTTATTTTATATTAAATTAGTTATTATTTAATAATTTGGTCAGTTTCATTTATTTTAACGGACATAGTTTATTTGGTGAACTAATAGTTGCTAACTTAAAAAATTCTTTCATTTTAACAAACATATCTTATATATTTATGGTGAACCAAACAACCGCTACCTAAAAAAATTGTTTTAATGTATTAATATCCGTTACTACTTACTTGAACAAACGTAAGAAGGTAATGAAAGATAAAGATAAAAATTTTAGGTGATTTAATTCTAGATATAAACGAATATTTGTCACATTTAACCCAAGTGATATCTTTCAAATTTGCATTGATTAATCTTCTCAACATATCTATTGTATGTGCTTAATACTCTTTGCATTCATCGCACATTCTAATCATAATGCATGGGGCTAAACATATTTTACTAGTTTTAGATTGTAATTAAACGGAGACTAAATTAATTCAAATTATTTTTAAACTCTCAATACAAATAAACTAAATTAAATTAATTTTTTCAATTTCTCAATAGGAATAAATTAAATTAAATTAAATATTTTTCAGTTTCTCAATACACGTAAACTCTAGAGAGTGATTATATACTCCCTTCATCCACCTACCATACTACCTTCATCCAGTTTCATTATAAACAACTGAATTTGAATTTCATAATGATGTAAGATATTGAAGATTTTAACGGACATGTCTTATTTATGATGAACCAAACAACCGTTACCTAAATATATTGTTACTTAACAATATTTGGAATCAAATAATTGCTAGCTTAAAGAATTCTTTCATTTTAACGGACATGTCTTATTTATGATGAACCAAACAACCGTTACCTAAAAATATTGTTTTAATATATTAATGTCCGTTACTTGAACAAACGTAAGAGGATAATGAAAGATGAAGATAAAAATCTTAGGTGATTTAATTCTAGAGATAAAAAAATATTTGTCACATTTAACCGGAATGATACTTTTCAAATTTTCATTGATTAATTTTCCCAACATATCTATTATAAGTGTATAATACTTTTGCATTGATCCAACATTTTAATCTTTGAAGCTATAAATCATAATGCATGGGGCTAAAAATATTTTACTAATTTTAGATTGTAATTAAACAGAGACTAAATTAAATCGAATAACTTTTGACCTCTCAATACAAATAAACTAAATTAAATTAATTTTTTTCAATTTCTCAATATAAATAGACTAAATTAAATTAAATATTTTTCGATTTCTCCATCCTTCCATACTACCTCCATCCAGTTTCATTATAAACAACTGAATTTAAATTTGATGCTGATGTACGACATTGAAGATTTTGCTATCGTAGTTAATTGGGTTTTTATTCAATATTTATATTAAATGTTACTTGTAAGCATTATCTTGTTGACAACTCCTAACCAAAATCTCCACAAGAATACAAACTATATACAAGAAAGTAATCTGACTTTTGAACATGAGAGATATTACTAGTAAATGCCTTGATGTGAATATAGCTTTATAGATGAAATGGTCTGTAAGCTGATCAGTACCATATAGACCAGTACTACCTCCATAGTTCTGCATCTTGCATTTCTAAAACTCCTCTTCATTTCACTTCTCCATTGTCAAAAAATTAAAAAAATAACCAAAAGATGGCATTTCCAAACACTCTCTTTCCTCTCATATCTTTTAACACAGTTGTCTCTGACCAAGAGTACAGACTTTTCCACTCCATTGACATTAAACTCATAAAAACCCTAATTCGCAGGCTCGGCCGCAACCATTTTGGTGCCATAATTAATGTTGTTGCATTCCTCTTGTGGCTAGAAAGGAGCAGGCTGTGTGTTAATGCAGTGTACAAATTGGGAAATCTATACTGGCCTGATTTTATGGTTGACATGCTTGCAAATCAGGTTTTGGCTCTCTTAGAGTGGCTCGAAAACTCTACTCTTGACTGTGAGATGCGTGGTGACATCTCTATGATTATGAAGTTGTGTGATCAACAAATCGGGTTTGTGGAATTGCATCAAAGGAGTTTCGAGATTTTTCAGGAGATGACTAAAATTGTGCAGGAGATGCGTCAGAGGGCTTTCGAGCATGAATTTGGAGTTGGATTTGGGCAATTTAGTCATTTTAAAGGTGTAAATCACTTCGGTGTCAGATCGATCCCTCATCCTCAAGAACTCCAGACCATAAATAATGGAAAGGGATTAGTAGTTGGTCCGAGAGCCGAATTACATAAAATGAGAAGTAATCAGGGTCAGGAAATGGGGAGGACAAGTGGAGCTGGGAGCCAGACCAAACATCCGGGAAGAAGGCCAATTTCTGAACATCTACTGTCAGTGCTTCTTAGTGGCATTAATGTTACCGAGGAAGAGACTAATGTGCACTATGATGACAGGACTGTCTTTCTGACCTTCTCAAGGGGCTACCCCGTCAACGGACATGAACTTTGGAACTACTTCACTAGGTATGTATATTACCCTCTACTCAGCAATCAAATCACATATATTTTAACAAAAGTTTGGAATGCATATGGTTAATTGACAGGAGATTCGGCAACTTCATCAGAGCAATTCACTTCCAAGAAGTGCTGCCGGGGGTGCAACCACTTTTTGCTAGGATGGTTGCTCGCAACACTTCAGTCTTGCCTCTGATATGTGAAGCCAATATCAGAACAAAGTATATAATCAATGGAAAGCATGTCTGGGCGAAGAAGTATGAGAAGAAGCCCCCTTCTAATTAGATTATCCTTGATCTACTATTGCTAATCGGCACAACAACAAAATCAGCAGCAAACATTTCTGCTTTTCCCAGATATTGTGTGTAATCTTTAGTTTGGAATTAAAGTTTATGCTCAAGTATTTGTATCTCTTTGATTTGATCATCATAATTGGTGCTTGAATTTCGTCTATAATTGTTCTTGAACTTCAATCTCTAGAGAGTTAGACTGTATGTGTGTTGGAAGTTTGTCATTTTGAGCATAAATTTGAGTGAGGCTCGCCTGCGTGTTCGTGGCAGGTTATACTTGGATTATGTTCTTCTCCGAGAGAGCTTTCCGATGTATGTTAATTCACTCAAAACGACTAAGGAATGGATGAGTTGTGATGATCCAAAGTTGCTTCCTTGGTAGTGGAAAATTGGAGAGTAAACCTTGAGTCCCACATTGATTTAATAAAAAGCCTTTAAAGGCTTTATATAGCAAAACACTTTGGTAGTGTCTAAATGTGTTACTAGTGTATTGCTCCACCACCTACGTGCGGCAAATTTCATGGCTTCGCAAGCCTCGGGCTTTTCCACGTGTGCGACCTGTGGCTTCGCAGCAAACTATGGTTTAATTTAATTTTGTCCACGCCCTTCTCCTCAATCATCACGTGTGCGACCTGTGGCTTCGCAGCAAACTATGGTTTAATTTAATTTTGTCCACGCCCTTCTCCTCAATCATCACGTGTGCGACCTGTGGCTTCGCAGCAAACTATGGTTTAATTTAATTTTGTCCACGCCCTTCTCCTCAATCATCTCATTAAGAAACAAGATCCAACAAAGCTGATATTCAATAAAATCTTTTATCTAAAAGAAAAAAATATAAAGATATAACAAGATATTTAAATGATAAATGATAAGAGTACCTCCAATACAACATTTTATCTAACATTCTTAAACACTAGAAAGTCAAAAAATTACACAAAAAATTCCTACACTAATTAAAATATATATAGACAAAATTACAAAATATTTAAAAAATATATATGTATTCTTCGATAAATGTAATCAATTAAAATGACACAAAATGATTATTCACATATAACCTTGTCAACAGGGGCGGATCTAAGTGTTTTTTGAAAATTTACTTCGTACCCCTTAATATTTGTGTGATAAATCCGCCTCTACTTGTCAATCATGTCCATGCCAAAAAAAAAATATCAATTATATATGATCACACTCATCATGAATGATGTAAAATTTTCAACCAACAAAATTTTCTTGGTTTGGACAATGTTAGTTATACAAAACTTAGTCAACAAATTTGATCAAGACTAATTACAAATTATTGTTTTATTTAAACATGAATTTGTAAAAATTAAAATATGTAATTTAAAACATGAGTTTTAGAATATGAGGATGTTCCAACATTCAGCGGCTACAAAATTAATGGTGTAACTTATAGCACCAAAGAGCGTGATGATAAACGGCAAGTTCAGGGCAGCGGTGTTTGTGTTGTTGCAGATACAATGATTGTGCAGAGTAAGGGTATAGATATTCAACATACTTCACACACATATTATGGAGTCATAACTAGTATATGGGAGTTAGACTATAACGAGTTTAGAGTCCCTATATGTCATTGTAACTGGGTAGATATGAACAGAGGGGTTAAAGTGGATGACTTAGGATATACATTGGTGAATTTACAAAAATTAGGTTCTGTAAATGATCCATTTGTTTTAGGGAAACATGTTAAGCAAGTTTGTTATATTGACAACCCTCTTGAGAAAATGTGGTCTGTTGTGTTGAGATTACCTGAGAAGAACTATTATGATCAAAGTGATGATGAAAATGAAGGATCCGTAGAAATTGAACTTGAGAATGAGCTAGATGTGCCAATGTTCCCCACTGTTGACGAACACGAGGAACAAAACTCTAACTACATGCGGGAGGAAGACGAATTGATCCAGCTTGCATGAGGGTAATACATAATAACATCTTATTTAATTTGAATTATCTATAAGGAATTAAAGCCATGCATATGTATCTAATTCATTAATTTTGATTATTCAGGGTGTGCAGGGTGCCTTCGAGAGCTCTCCAGTGGTGTCCATATGCCTTGCTGTTGATATTATACATTGATAAGATTATTTTTGCCGTGGTAAAATCATCATCTACCTTGATAAGATATGAATGTCTTGTTTTTATAGATGATGGTTTTAACATAGCAAAAAAAATCATTCAATGGTCGTAAGAGAATGGATAGCATCCACAATGGTACTGACATGCACTGCCTGCCCGTGCAACACTTGGATTTTAATTTGAAGTCCAAGTTCCATGATTCTCTATCTCAAATGGCCTCAAGGACTGATGGAATCTTAACATAATATGTTATTCAATTATTTTGTTTGGTTTATGTATTATCTGATTATAGTTTGTTAGTTAATTTGGTTGATGATTGTAGTTTCTAAATGCATTTGTAGTTGGTTGATTCTGTTGAGAACTTTGGTTTGGTCTGAGAACTGATTAATTTTTTAATCAGTTTCTAAATGCATTTGTGGTTGGTTGATTCTGTTGGTTGATTATAAATGACTCTTTTTCAACCATGACTACTGTTATTGGTTAGGATTATGTGCTGCATTCAGAGCTTTGTAAGTTGCATTTTTGACTGTGTGCACCAATGGCTGTGAGGTGGTTGAGCTGTGAATTAATTTCTCTTCTAATATAAATTGACACACCAAGCACTAGCTTCTGCACAGCAACACATTCTTATATACTAAATCACATCATATAGTTGTATTGATCATGGCAGGTTGGAGCAAGCCTTCTCCTCATGTTGTTAAGGTGAACTGCAGAGGTGTGTTTGACAGGGGAATGATGAGAGGATCTGTGGGATGTGTGATGAGGAACTTTAGAGGTGAGTGGCTTGGAGGTGTTGGTGGGATGATCGGCCTGGTTGTGCCAGTTGCTGCTGAGCTTTGGTCCATTTTTTATGGGCTGAAATTAGCATGGGAGAAGGGATATATCAAGCATGTGGTCATTGAGAGTGAGTGCTTGGAGGCTGTTAATCAAGTGAACAATCCGGACCCTGCTTTCTGGTTTGCTGAGATGGTGGAGTTGATCACAGGTCTCCTCAATGAAGCTTGGGATTCTTGTGTGGTTGTTCATGTCCCAAGCTCTAGCAATGTTGCTGCTACTACTCTTGCAGAGCTCAATGGCTGCGATGGTGGAGTGCAAGAGTTTGGTGATGTGCCTGGTTTTATGGAGTCCCTCATTTCGGAGGAGAAAGTTTAAGTGTTTTTATGTTTCTGGTTGTGCTTGATGTTGGTTTGTAATGGATCTGTGAACTATTATCACTATTAACTATGAATAAAATTTGTGCCTTGTTATGTATCCTTGTTTAAGCTCATTAGCTTTCTATAGTCAAATGCATATATATTTTAAGACAAGTAAAAGCTATGTCAACTGGTCACACAAGAGCCAAACAACTGATGATATTCATGGTATTTAAACAACCAACACAAAACAAAGAAGAAAGCAACCACACTGCCCCCAGCCACCCTGCAAACAGAGGTACACCATCTGCATTTTACTCTTTTTTTTATCAGTAAATAGACAACGGTTTTTCAAAACCATTATGTCATGGAGGTGCTTTAGACAATGGCTACTCATACCCGTTGTTAGAAAACCTTATAAATAACAGAGCATATAACTATTGTCTGTTAGCTGCCTATGTTACAATGGTATTTATAAACCATTGTTGGAGACAAAATAAGACAATGGTATGAATAAACCACAGTCTGAATTACACAACACTACATCAAAAACCATTGTGTTAACCACCTCGATTCACAACGGTTACTAGACCATTGTGTTAAAAATGTCACACAACACTTCCAACAATAACGCTTGTCTGTCGAGTTTTGAATATATTCAAATAGACAATTGTTTACGTAACCAATGTCTGTTCCGCTCTCAGACAACTGTATTTTAAGGAAAAATATTTTGCCGTTGTATGTCAGAATGACACAACGGAATTTTTTCAAACCGTTGTGTAACGTGTGTTTCTGAGGCTGTTTTTCTTGTAGTGTTCTATAACAAAATTTAAATAAATAAATGCGAACTTGTACATAAAATAATATTGTGATTAATTTTTATATTATAGCATTTTCTTTGTTATTAGATAACTCCGAAATGTGAACATCACATAAAAATTTGAATTTAAATAATTCGTGAAATGAAAGAAAGATATACCTACCTCAACTACTATTATTCAATATATATTCTCACATACAACATACATATAAAAGGATTTATTATATATAATTATTAATATACAACTGATGATATGTTTCAGTTAGATACTTTAATTTATCTTTAATTACTCAGTGTTATCACTTCAAAAATAATATCATGAATCCATACTATCTATTTATATTATATCATACTATTAATAATTTTTTGGTCGGTCGAATTTTATCGGTTGGTCTCCTTAGTATATAACGTGTTCTAATAATTCGGTCAGTATTATCGGTTTGTATTTCAATTAAATTTAAATTATAAACGATAAAATTACAAATATTATAGGTTATAAACTAGTATTTATTAAAATCCAACCAGAAAAGAAGATATGCAAAAGATTACATATACCACATGCCGCTAGTTTCAAATAACATCTTTTAATACATGTCAAATAAAATCTTTTAAATACACAAATTTAATAAAATCTTAAAATATATATCATGGCAGACCCATATCTTCAAAATCAAATCTTTTAATTACATTTTTCAAGAAAAGAAATCTAAGATGTTAATCAGACTATAATCTATTCAATGAAGATATCATATTTCTCATTGAAATGAGATTAAATTTCTAATAAATGTAAATATCTGAAAGATTTTCATAATATCTTGAGGGTGCTATATAAATCATTTCAAGACACTGCCACAACCCCCACATCTTGCTCTCAATTATATCTGCATTTCTTCACTTGCATCACAAAAATCATATTACACAATCTACACCCACAAAAATGGCTTTTTCAAACACTGTCTTCCCCCGCATTCCTCTTCACAACCAGGTCACTGATGAGGAACCCACATTGTTCCACACCATTGATCGAATGCTGACGAGAAAACTGATCCGTAGCCTTAACCGCAATTCTACTGATGCCATTGATGTTGTGGCCTTCCTACTGTGGCTGGAAAAAGATAAGCTGAGTGTGAATGGAGTTTATAAGGTTCTTACGGAGTGGCCAAATCATTTGGTTGGCATGCTTGCGGATCAAGTTCTGGCTCTCTTGGAGTGGCTGAGAAACGACGTACTCGTCTGGGAAAGGCGTGGTGACATTTCCCTGATCCAGGAATTGTGTCAGGAGGTTTTATCTTTCATAAATCTCCATCAAAGACGGTTCGAAATTATGCAGGGGAAGGATCAGATCAAAGGTGAAATGGCTGAAAGGGCCTTCAGGGAGACGTTTCCTGGAGAATCATATGAGAACAGAAATGTTCAAGACCATGTCGGATTGGGAAATGGTGCAGGAGCTGGTGTCGGGAATACTAATGGTGGAGTTGGCTATGATTCTCGAAATAATAGTGGAGTTCATGAACGTGGATTAGGAGCTGGTGGTACGGGGAATATTGGTCCACGAGAAGTCCTTCGTAACAATATTGGACGCGCTGGATTGGGAATTGGTAACAGATTTGGTGTTCAGAATGTTGCTGGTGGATCCAGGACTGGAGTTCACTTCGGAAATATTGGTGGACATCATTATGGTCCCCGTAGTTTTGGGGTCCAATTAGGTGCTCCACATCTCCGGAATATTAATCTTGGCAGAGCTGGATTTAATGCTAGCCAAAGATACATTCATGATCCTCGACGAATCATGAACGAAAATCGTTATGGTGTTGGATATGGAGTAAGGTCTGCTCCTGTATCACCAGTTCCACAAACTGTCCATCGTTTTGTCCCTCATCCTCTACACTATGCAATGAATCCGAATGTACCCAGATCTGGAACGAGGGACGACATTGTTCTCGGTTATCAACAACCCGAGAACATGAATGATGGTGGATCTGCTGTTGAGCCATCTTTGAACAATGTACCATATGGTCCGAGGATGGGACACGTGGACTCGAATGGTGATCAGGTGAACACAAGGAGCCCAATTGCCGAGAGTGAACTGGCCGTGCTTTTACGTGGCCTGAACATCACAGATGAAGAGACTGATGTTCATGAGGATGATAGGACTGTGTTCTTGACATTCTCAAGAGGCTATCCTCTCACGGAATCCGATATTTGGGGCTTTTTTACAAGGTACGCATACATTTCATTCCCCTCTCCTCATTTTTAGCATGATTAATGTTATGTTAAGTCACTTGTGAAATTTACAAACTTAGCTACATAAAAAAATGACCCCATGACAGGAGATTTGGCAACTTCATCAAGGCGATTCATGTCGAAGAAGTGGCCGAGGGGGAGCAACCATTGTATGCTCGTCTGGTTGCGCGAAACTCCTCCATCCTTCCCCTCATCTGTGACATGGATCCGAGTGTGAGGACGAAGTACGTGATTAATGGGAAGCATGTATGGGCAAAACGGTACACAAGGAAGAAAAATGGGGCATCATCTTCTCGAATGTCTTCATCCGCGAGTACCAGCCAACAGCCAGATCACGAAGCCAGTTAAGCCCTGGGGTTTAATCAGATTGTGATTTGAAGTTTCGAGATTGTCTTCAGTTTTCGTTTTTGAATAATAAGCTAGATTTCTTAGCGTACAGTTGAGCGTACGCTGAATTTGTTCGAAACTCTGTAGGTTTCTACTCAAGAGTTAGAGCTAGATTTCATGCTGTTATAGCATTTGTTTCTGCATTTGTTTCTGTTTGATTAAAGACTTTGTTTATCAATAATAGTTTCATCGTTGTTTTTCTCCATTGACTCGAGTCTTAAAACTCATGTGTGCATGTGTTTGTTAAGTTTACATCTCGATCATCCATATATTTATTCGATTTTATTTTTAGAATATCTGTGTTTTATGTAGCATAATTTATAATGTTGATTTTGTGAATTTAAATTACTTAAATCAATTATAATGTCAGTGTTATGAATTTAAACTGACTTTGTATTAATGAAATTATATTAGTATTTGTTATTGTATTGAGATTGATAGATAAATACGTGTCTGTGTATTTAAATGGATGCACAGCCCTTCTGATTTGTAATGAAAAGAAAATTTAAGCAACTTTTTGTTAGATCATGTCATATTTAAAGAAAATAGAGAATGTGATAATATTTTGTTTAATCAATGTCAATTTTTGGATGTTTGTTTTGAAAAGAAAAGTATAAAGAATAAGGATATTCATATTATTTTTCAAAGAATTAAAAAGATATATGTTATGTTTTAGTTAATGATGAAATTGATATATAAATTGTATTCATATCAATCATACAAATCAAACCATTACACATCAATCATACCAATCAAACTATTACGCGTCACCAAACTCATATTATTCATTTTCTATCATATTATAAGGATTTTTTTTTTTTTTGACTCAATTCCAAATAACTACAACTCTGCATTTAAATGAAAATCATCAATAAATATAGAAGATCATAATTATACACATTTTTCTTTACTCGGCTTTTTTTCATCATATCGTCCAACATACTGAAATATATCCAACCCATAAAGTTTAATAAAATCTCTTAAAACATCATATTTTCAATGAACGTTCAACTCATACATATAAACAGGAATTCAACCCGTATGACCATGATACAACCTCTTTCCCTTCATAAATTGGTCAACATAAATCACAAATAATTTAATCATTTAGATTGACCCACAAATACCAGTTCTTATGTTCTCTTCGACCATCCAAACATCCCTAAACAATTCAAACTTTCAACGTCGTTTTAAAATAGATATCATCATATCAATGTATAGATATCATCATATCAATGTTCAGGTGCAGTAAAAAGAAGACTTACAAGTCCACTACTAACCTGTCTAGATGGATGATCAATCACACCTTTAAATTGGACCCATAAGTTCGTAATTGTTAATCATTCAATACCTAGGTAGACATGTATCCACAACATTTTTCACTGCATTGCATGGCATATTTCTCTACTATATCTCACCACTTCGATCACTATACATCATCATAAAACTAGATCATTATATAACATTTCCTCCATTCCCTGATCATTATATAACGTTTCCTCCATTCCCTCCACCCCCATAAGCAAAGTATATTCATCTCTGATACTCTGGTAAACTAGCAAACTCAGCTTAACCAATGCAACAAGGCAACCTAAATAGTCTGGAAGTAAGACTTGCACAAGTCTTAATCAGCCAAAGGTTAACCAACAGTTCAACATAAACCTTCAACTGTGTCGACTACAATATATGTGGGAATGTGCATTCTAGTATTCTACACAAACTATATACTCTGAGACGATATCAATATATATATTATGTGAACACCGGATATACATAACATACTCAAATGTAGCTCACTCATATTTCCTCTCTTATGAATATGTAAATGTAGCTCACTCATATTTCCTCTCTTATGAACTACTGGATAAAGGATATTGAGTACTATGTATTTGATAATAAAAACCTATATAAACTGTAAAGTAATTACTATGTATGTTAAACAGTAACTACGGGACACATAGTAGAACCCATAAACAGAACTAATAATTGCTTTGCATGAGAATTGACTATATATATGATACGCGATCAGCTAGAATCCAGGGCAACAACACAATCTGAATCCAGAGAGATCAGCACAGCTTCATCCTACCAAGATTACAAGATATGATGAGTTAATAATAAACTAAAAAACAATTATGAATCATGTTAAATGTTACTTCAAGTCAACTCGCTTGCTGATAAAAGAAGAAAGTGAATTATCTCTGAAAACAAATATGTGTATCAAGAACTAAAATTAATGCTGCCAAATCATATGTGAATTTCGTGTAGTGCCTTACAGATCCAACTGAAAGGTTATTGGCAACAGTTACGTATACACAATGCGAGAAATGACGGACAAACATAATATTGTTTATTTCGTGTAAAACAAGTAATATAAAATCATCTTAATCTAGATTCGAGATTATGTTTCCCATTTGATTTACAACTATTGATCAGCTACGACATAGTACGTGTATTTTGCATATTTTCTTATAAGCCAAAGAATGTTGTCTAAGTAATGGCTTCTTTTTTCTCCACCCTAAAGTGGTCAAAAAACCTATTTGTAATTCCTAGGCTAGGAGGTACTGGGAAGTACAAGATCTACTAAAGCCATTTGGCTACTTCTTCGAATAAGGAAACTCTATAAAGCCTTATCAAATACTCCTTAAAAACATACATAAATTATTATTAAAATTAAGTGCTAATAACATAAAATATATATCCTTTTATCTATTTGAAATCGTTCTTGTCTTTACCCATGCCACATTGATTAAGATGCTAGTTTCGAATCAGATGTATATATGTGTATATGAACACATTAATCTATGGCACAAGCTTCATCTCATGGAAACTTTTCTTCATAGTTCCAAAGAAATACAGATTTCACTAGCAACATCTTCCAGAATGATTGCTCCGAATCTGGACAGTTTTTTATAAATATGATTCAATTAATTTGTATTATATATTTATTAAAATTGGAGAGGAGGGGGGTTCAAGTGCTCTCTACATATATACCCTACACGGCAGGCGTGCCAAGTTTGCTTCCTCATGACAGGAACATTTTGCTTTTTACCTGAGAAATTTTGCAGGAGAGCACACCGGAAGTGCCAGGGTGGGTACCCGTACTTAGAGCAGCAAGGTGGCAGCATGGGCAAATTAGGTGATTAGAAGAGCGGAGATTTTAATTATTAGTAAGAGAAGTAGGGTTCTAGGGTAAGAGGAGATGGCACACCAGAAGTGCCCTGGTGGATACCTGTACTTAGCAGCAGCAAGCTGGCATCTTGGCAAATAAGGTTACTGGTAAAGAGAAGATGCCTAATTAGGTCTTTGCTTTTTAGTAAGAGACGTAGGGTGGTAGGGTAAGAGGAGATTGCTAACGCGTCATAAAAAGGGCGGCGAGAACAGTTTTCTGCTTTTAAAGTTGTGTCCTCATTTTTGTTTGTTCTTACCAGATTTGAAAATATTACATAAATGATCTGCTGACATGTTCCATCTCTTTTTTCCCCCCTTCAATCTCAATGCCCTCCCTCAATATTAACTATTAGTGATGTGAATTAAACTTATAATATTAGTAACGTGGGAGTGTATTCTAGTGTATGCAAGTGCCAGTTTTTTGCTCCTCAGCAACTATGATAATAGGCATAAGCATAAACTGCAAACATCACTACAGTTAGATAATATTCACTCTGAACAGAGGACAATATTGGTGAAACAACATTACCTGATCTAAATGTTGACGTGCACAGTTTCAAACACTAGTTACCATGTTTTGAATTTTTGAGGTGGTATTAATCCCACAAATCCAATATTGCTTGATAAAAATTAGTATGCATATTCTGATATCTACCTCGAGGTGTAATTAGATTATTATATAATTACACTGCACAAGACGTTTAAGTGGTAATTTTTTATTTACTTGGCCAACTTGTTTATAAAAAAACCCATTAAATGTTTTAGCTTTTAAATAGACATGGTAAAAAACAAGATTTATTCATCACATGATATGCGTAGATATACGTGAAGCCGGTAAATTTTCCAGAAGAATTTAGTGTACAAGCCTATATATTAGATACATATGTTTCAAATTACAGTAACTTTTTAACTAAAATATAACCAACACATATGGTTTGCCTGCAACTATGATAATAGGCCTAAGCATAAACTGCAACTTATGAGCCTACTCAAAAACCAGTTTCTCTAAATATATATTTTATATGTATACACACACACACACACACTAATTTATTTTAAAGAACTATGCAGACAACGTAAATTCAAGCTAAGATAACACTTGAGTAGTTCAGGTTCCACACACAAACATATACATGACACTAACGACTAACGAGGTATAACATAAAGATCTTTTATTCTGGACAAGGAAGCACTTATCTCCAAATCTATGGACTATACACCAAGATTTACATTGGCAAACAAAGCTTCCAATTTCTGAACAGAAATATAAGAGACTTTTAAATTTTGAAAAACTTTTTATTGCGACTTTCCTGCTAAAATACAAACTTTTTTTGCATAAAAATAGGTTTTTCAGATTTTTGTTCAAAATATATGAATTTCTTAAAAAGTACTTGCAAAAATACAACTATGCAACCCAATGTAACTCAAACATAAAAATTTTGCAACCATAATCAACCAAATGCAACTGCAACTACAGTATTTTATGGAAAAAACATTAAAAAATTACTTTCAATTAAATACAAAAAGAGAAATTACTTACATTTCAATCAGTTGCATACCATACTTTTGCAAATATTTTCAGGGCCATAGTAGAATAGCAAATAAATTTAAAAAATAAAGTATTTTTGCTAATATATCAATATGTAATACTCAGTTTGGGAAGAAGAATTTTGCTCTTTCCAATATCTAGCCCAAACAAATCTATTTGGATACTTTTATTAGAAGACAACCAAAAGCCTGCATCAATGCGGAAACTATCGTTTGCTTTAATGCTGAAATAGTATAGAAGTTTTTGACAATAAAGTTGACATCTTTTGCAAGTAAAAAATATCTGAAAACATTTGACTATTAATTTATTAAGATAATCTATATCTCAATTATCCAGATATTTGTATACGCACATGATAGACGACAAACATGGCAGTACTGCCACGAAATAATATGCAACCAGTTTAGTTAAATTCGACTTAGAACTGTGTATATACAATCAGACATTGGCACATGCATAATTTACACACAAAAATGCACATAGCAAGAAAGCAGGGATAGGGAGTGCTTACATATAACTTTTAAACTTGGGAATTCACGTAGCCCATGCCTTGATGAGCATACTGCCATTTTAATAGGCAATAATGAAGTGTTAATTGGTGCAGTCTATGTTATCAGATATGCTAATAAAGAAATAAAAGTGATTGAAAATTTAAAACTTCTCTGAAAACAAACCTGCTGACTTGAAAGCTGAGAGCCAATTGGATCTTTCTTAGCAGATCCCTCCCCTCCCCTAGCAGATCCCTTAGTATCACCCTGACACATGTATATCATCACATCAGTGAGGCTCCTACAATAACTAGTAAAATATATCATCAGCATAGATTAGGTTAAATAGAAATAAAGTCACATAAATACATACCTCCAGCTGTAAGATAGCAATTTCACGAACCACGAACCAAACCAAACATAGGAAGAAATAAATGGTGTTAGATGAAACTCATGATGGTAAAATGTAAGCCAGCATTAGAACATGGACTAATACAACAGCAATGCTATCAGGTAAGAATAATACCAAGAGCAAAGATTAACTACACTGGTGTTGACTAGACAAACTGAATGGGAAGTCCTTTGTACAACAAAATAAATAGTTTCAAAAAAAAACACAGCTGTCTTACAAGTACATACTCAAACAAAATGTTAAAATTTACAATAATTATATCAATTACCTCTCTGTAACGAGCTAGGTAAGCCTTGAGGGGATCGATGTAGTCTTCAAAACCTAGAGTGGCCATTGCCCAAAGCAAATCATCCCCGTTGATGGTCTTCCTCTTTTCTTTCTGACACTTATCACTTGCCCTACACAGTATAACACCTTTACTCACTTCCATTTACAGACAGGGCTTTCATCTTTATATGTAGAGCACAGCATAAACTTTGAATTGCCAACTGGGTATTTCTAAAATCAATCACCCACACACACTGAATTTGACATTTTTTTTTCATGGGTATTCATTAAGCAACACGCATACATCCACTATATTCAAGGCCTGTATATGGGTATTTTAAAAATTAAACACACTATATTCAAGATTTTTACATGGGTATTTGGAAAATCACACAAAGTAAATAAGGGAGGGAGGGAGTGTGTGTGTGTGTGTGAGAGAGAGAGAGAGAGATGGATCACATACTCGCTGGTGATAAAGCTAATAAACTCAGAGACACATTCTTGAACTGTATCCTTAGCATCCTTAGCAATTTTGCCATTTGCAGGCAAGGCTTTTTTCATGATCCTGCTAATGTTAGCAATGGGTAAGAACCTATCTTGTTCCCTCACATTAGACCTTGGACTCTGGTCCCCTCCACTCTCATGGCTCCCCCCAGCAGGGCTACTCGAACCATCAGCCATAACCTAAGAAACCAAGAACCCACCAAGAAAATCATCACAAAAAACCAAGAAACCCAAAGAATCAACTAAATGAGAAACCAAAACAAACCCAAGTGAGAAAAAGAAGAGACCTGAAAAGGGTATTGAAAAATTAGAGAGAATTTGTATTTGGCGGGGGGTTTAAAGGGTAATTGAGGGAGAGAATGAGCAAGATCGGACGCTGGAGAAGAGAGAACTATAAGAGGGGTGAATGGATGGATGGATGAGCAGGAAAGATTAAAAAAAGTAGGAGATTTTTGGGAAATTTCTTGCCTTTTTCTTTGTCTGTGTTTCTGACTGACACTTGTGACGAGAATCTGGTGCTCACCTAAAACTGTGTGTCTGGGTTGCTATATTTTTTGAGTTTTTGTAATTATTTCACAAATTTTACTATGAATGAATAGAAAAGTGTGGGTTTTACAGAATAGATGACTCACATGAATAATGTTTTTAAAATGATAATCATTTTTATTCGATTCTAATTCTTTAAGAATTCTATAACATAAATAAATAAAGAATTGATAGATAAATATTTTATATCTTATTATTCAAATTAGCATATAATAGAAATGAAGTTCGAATGATAAAACATGAAATTTTCAATTTTATGAATTATGAGGGCATTATTATAATGACATAAGCATATCAATTTACAGGATTATTTCAGCAAGATTCATTATATATTATCTTTGATTGTTTCTTTTAAAGAAACTCTCAAATTATAATCTCTCCGATATTATTCTCTAACATTGCTTAAAGTATATAAAATTTCAAATTCCATAAATATCATATCACTTTATAATTATAATTTATTTTTAGAGACTTGAACTTTCTAAAAAAATTTTGCTTTTGAAAAAAATTCAACAAAATACAATGAATCCATAAGAGCATCTCCAACGGTGTTGGTTATAATCGTTGGTTAAATTGGACTTGTAAGACGTTATGTAAAATTTGCTGAACTTGTAAGACATTTCGCTTCAATGGTATTGGCTATATTGGTTGGCTATAATTTAAAAACAGTATGTTATTAATATTTTAGATTATTAAAATAGAATATATCAGTTCAATATGGTAATAAAATGATGTGCGATACAGATTTTTTTACAGACCTGTAGAGATTCGACAAATTTAGCCATCCACGGGAGGTTGGCTTAGATTTATAGACAACATGTCACTATGGTTGGAGTGTGAACTTTTGAAGTGGTCGGCTAAATTTTTTATTTTTGATATGACAACTCACCTTTTAGCTAAGAGGTCTTCATGGTTGGAGATGCTCTAATAAGAAAACAACAAATGTTTTCAACAATCTCATTTCCTTACTTTTGGAAAGAATTGAAAACATAACTATTTTCGAATTTTTTTTTTTAATAAATGATCAATGTTATCAAAATGTTCGAATTAACTTGAAATACGATTTTCTCAGAAAAAACGTAAAATAAAACAATTTTTTAGAATTTAAACACAATACTTTAAAATTTCATGAATTCTGCTAAAATTTCAAAAAACTTAAAATACACTTAACAATTCTATAAAATTCATTATTTTATAAAATCCAAAAAAATATGAATAGATTTTAAACAATCTCAATTGAAATTTTGTAACATAATTTAAAAACTTAGTTAAGTACTCAAGATTCTGTTAAATGGAAAAAAATCCCTAAATTTCAATTAAGGGTGTCAATATCCCGACACGAACCCGATCCAACCCGAAACCTGATTTACTGAGACAGAAATCCGAAAATCACCGGATTGACCCGACATGAATCCAAAATTAGAATTTCATTTCTCATAACATCAATTTTCAGTTTTATTCAATTTTAAATGATTTTAGCTTGACCCAAAATCGACCCGATTGCTGACACGAACACGACCCGTTACCCGAAATTGCCGCCCTAATTTCAATGTATTATTCAATTGAATACACCGGTTAGACACAAACAGAAACTTTTATGTACATCTACAGAACTCATTGGTATTGTTAACCTTTGATGTCAAACCAAACTATACTGAATCATGAACTTGCTCCAAATATTTAGATAATTTCAAAAAATAAAAATTCCAACCAAAATATATCTAAAACAAAAAAGTTATGAAATATGAAACTTATTCCACAATTTCATTGTTGATATTATAAATTTAAAATCAAAAAATTATGAAATATGGACCTTATTCCACAATTTCATTGTTCATATTATACATCATAAACATTGTTGTGATCTACTCATAAATGCCATTATATTTACAATTTTCATACACAGGGGAGGGGTGGAATTTCCCTATAATCATCTGGGTCAGGATTTTAATCATTTGGGCAATGAAGTCACCGGGTAACCTTCTAATGCAGCTTTAGCCATAATCTCTTCCTGCACAAGAAAATAAGTTAAATTGCTTGCTTCACCCCTCCTATGGCAATGGAATTATGCATATGCTTATAGTATATCTATATAACAAATGATGCTTATATCCTTATCATAAATGGTAGCACAAGCCACAAGTGCTCCTCTAGGAATGGCTTTTTAATACAGCTAGACAAGCTAGTAGCATAGCAAAGACTGGAATGTTTGACCATCACCATTAGTATTACTCTTACTATCCAATAATCTTGACATGTTAGATGCAGGTTAGATGCAATAGTACTCTCAGCAAAAACTGACCATAGAGTTTTCTTCAAAACTCAGCATTAAGGGTGTTACGACAATATACAAAAGGAATAGAGACAAATTCATGATTGGTGTGGAGGGGAAATGATATTTTAATAAGCATGTCTTGGCTGGGTACAACACAAAAACCAAAAAATGCAATAATTTCTACATAAAATAACAGTATTTATACATTAGGTAAGTTGGTAATTACCTGGAGTACAGATGTGATGGTTCCAGGACCCTCCTAATGTAAGAAAATAAAAACATATTACATTATTACAGCTCAAACACCCTGTTATCATATTAGCGTAAAAAGTTACACACCTTAAATTGTTTTTCCTCCCAATTAACGTCCTTCCAACTTTTTGATTCAAGTGAGCTCCACGAACACGGGACTCGAATTGTTTCTACGTGCTGCAAAAGCCTTAAACTATCTGCAGTATGCAGGTTGTGTTTAATATTTAGATCAACTGACATTTAATGTGTTTAAATGCTTCTCTTGATTCCGTCTTGGAACACAAATGTATAAAAAAAACAATAATTTTCCATTACTGCACTAGGTATCTCTGTTTATTTAAAATAAGCTTCAATTTTGTATCAAGTAATTGTGGAATAGGAAAGAGGAAAGGAGAAAGAGAGGCATACTTCTGGTGTATATATATAGTTAATTATGGAAGTAAGAAGCATTGTTATAGATGAAAATATAAGTGAAAAATGTGTCTTTCTGTTTAGAGGTATGGAAGAAAAGTTTATGAATACACGAATTACAATATCTCTATCAGCATTCAGATGCATAAATTTATAACATGCTATTTAAGTCCTTTATGAAAAGAAAGTCAAATCTAATACTATTTAATGAAAGATATAAACCTGAGAGAATAATATAATAAATACATATCAATAGTGCATCTATTTAGGATAACAAAATATTTTATGAGAAGCCAACATAAATATAATTATGTATAAGGTATCATATAGCTCATTATTAAATGAATATACATAATGTAGCATTTTATCAATGCAAAATGTCATATCACTGCGGTAGAGATGCATACCATAATTTGAGGTTTGCGACAATTAAGTCATGTACTTGATTGGTTATTACTATGGTTCAAACTTAACTCAATGGAATTAAGGATGCCATGGTCCACTAACTGCACCAAGCATTCAAGCAATCTCTAAAGCTTTAGTAAAAAATTAAAACTTACTGGTAATAAAAGCTTCTTCCCACTGTTCATGTCTTGACCACGAAGGTGCAACTTCTCGAAATGGGATTCCATGTTTTAAGCATGCTCTGCATAAACCAGCAACTGTTACATGCTTTGACCAATAAAATGGAGCCAACAGAAAACTAATTTTTTCTAAGAGTTGGCACTGCAATTTTTCTATAGAATTACTACTGTACTGTCACATATAAAATTTCGAGTTTTCTTTTAACAAAAGTAAGTTACTTTCTGAAAGTAGATTAAAAGTAAATTTAGTAATGATGTACTGAAAGCTATCATCTAACCAAAGCAAACAGTTTCAGTGAAATAGACTCTAATTGAACTACTGAAGTAGTAATGTCAACTGGAATTGCAAGTAAGAGTGCCTTAATCTAGGAAACTACTTATCTTTTTAGGTATAATTTTACACAAGTTTAACTAGCTACACCTTTACAATTAACAGAGCTTAAATCAAAATTTTGATCTAGTACTTCTACTTTATTTTATACCCTTCTATGTTTACACATCTATATTTATCAAGCCTGAAAAGTGTAATGCTTACACAGAAGTTTTTACTTACTGAAGAGAGAGCACTTACTCAATGATAATTTGGCGAATAACTCCAGGGAGGACACCATCAGATATAGGAGCTGTCTGAACTTCATAAACAGTTAAGTCCTCCTCAGCCTTGGCATCATCTTCACTGCCATCCTACACATTTTCATGAAAATTGTAGAAACCGGATATCTAAGATTGCTACTGATTAATGTAGTACATCAAATCTCAAACTTGCATATATATGATCCGCCATCTCACATAGATAAGCCTATTGCCTAAGTGCGTTAATATTACTGGAAATGTTGAAAGAGGGAAATTAAAAAAAAAAACTTAAATCCATATATCCTAGATTTCACCTAACATGACTATAAAAACCATTTACAAGTTTGTATTTCATAAAACAGAGACAGAATTTGTAGAATAAATACATGAAAGAATCAACTTCACAAGTTAAATACGGAAAGTAGGCTAGGTCCAGTTCATATATGGTAATGCAGAGCCCAAATCCTTAATATATGTTGAAACTATGATATATTTCACTTAATCAAGTTACCAAATTGTTAAGTGAATATAAAAATCATAGTGTCAAAATCCATCTCAGATATGAACATCCTTCGTTTTAACTGGATGAAATTGTTGTTCACTAAATTACTGTATCCATTCCTTGTGAAGATCTAATGCTACATATGATTTCGTTTTATAAGTTGCAACTAGAACTAAAATTTAACAAAGCCCTGCAGAATTTGTAAAATCAACAAAACTTTTAAGAGCACGATGCATATCTAATTACGTGTCATTGTATATCACAGACATGAAAAAAAAATAGAATTAAAATTGGGAATTTTTAAACTTTGGCAGATATTTGGCATAAAAAAATTGTTAGCAATAATGTAAATTAGGGATAATATTATACCAAAATACATAAAACCTTTCCAACATGTATAATATCGACTTAACTGGAGAGGCTACATTATCTAAGTAGGTCCCAAAACCAATTTACTGAAAACCACGTAAGTAAACTTATATTGACTAATAGAAAAAAGTGGGCAAGGATAAAAATCTCACCCTAAGACAAACAACAAAAAAATTTGTCAAACAACCTTCAAGCATATGATCACCATCGTTTGACAATATAAGTTCGGTGGCAGAAGGCGGCCTTAACTTCTCCAAATGCTTCCTCACCCTAACCATAAACAACCAAATAGAAAATTTTACAAGAAAAGAAATACATCAAACTGTCCTATATAAATTTTTATGAAAAAAGCAGACATATCTCGTAGATTTACATAAAATTACCTTACCCACTCTGAATATTTTGCATTAGCAACAGCTCTCCCAGGACCCACCGCTGCCAAATGCGCCCCATTCTCTCGCAAACCAAACTCCAAAGGAACGTATAAACCCACACGTATATAAACGTCAAAGACCTCGCGGAACATTTCTTCTCCATCTAAACCTTCATTTCTCCTCCAATTCTCCATATTCCCACTCACAAGAGTCGTAACAGCCAATTCCTCACCAACTTTCATATCTTCCACTGCCACCGGCAATGCCGTTCTCATCAAATCATTAACAAGCGACTTCATGGCCGAATCCCAATTAGAAAACTTTCCGGAAAAAGAAGCCCTGGACTCTCCAATTTCAAACAAGAGTTCAGGTTTTGAATTTAACAAAATTCTGGCAGAATTGGCCAGCCTATTTAAATGCCTCTCCCAAAACAACAAGACTGACCCATTGTTATGAGTTCTGGAGGTCGTGTAAGCACCTAAAAAGGGTACACATATTAGCAGTTAGCTTTATACACTAGTAAACAAGCTGTTAACATTATTGGCTCTCTCTCTCTCTCTCTCCCCCTCCCTCCCTCCATCTCTCTCTCCCCCTCCCTCCCTCCATTTATACACTACTACACAAGCCTGTCAACATAATTGGCTGTCCAAATCAATCTCTCTCTGTGTGTGAGCGTGACACCCACAAACACACAATTTTATAACTCGTTTTTGTAGTAATAGCAACAGTTGATGTGATAAGCAAATATATCAATTTTGTTTAATTAACATAAGCAATGAGTTGATTATATAATCATAACATAGAAAAACGAACCTGGGTGAGTTTCAAGCAAGGTAGCAACAGAAGGGGTGAGAGAGGGTGGTGAAACGACGCCGTTGACAAACAGAAAGTCGAGGTTGGACATGCTTCTCCTCTGCTCCAAAACTACACCGCTACCAAATACTCCTATGTGTTTGATTCGTGTGTGAGTTTGAAATTGATACAGCTGTTTTAGTAATAGTGGGGCTAATTTGTAAAATTATATATGAAGGTTCTTTTATTTTTTATTTATACTTTTATTATTATTGTAATAAAGAATTTATCAGGTTCCTGTCAATTTGTTAGGTTGCTGTCAAATTATTTAAGGTAGGTAAAATAATTCGGTTGGTAAAATAATTTGGTTAAAAAAGTGAATAAAGAATTAAATTGAATATGGGCGAAAATATAAAGGAGATAAAATTTATATAACACAATTTCCATAAGTATAGTTCGAAATACCAAAATTTTGAAAAATAATATGAATAATCTTGTGTTTTAATTTATAGAAAAAAGTCTGAAACCTTGTGTATTTAGTTTTGAAAATGATTACAAAACATAACACGACGAGCTGTTTAGAGTGAAATGTTACATGAAGTAACGAAAATACTAGATAACACGGCTAGATAACACGGCGTTAAAAGGTGAAAGAGGAGTGAACTGTGAACAATTTAGGATTTTGGATTGTAAAATAATATTATTTCGGATCATCTTTTTCAACAATAATATTTGGAGCGTTGTCTCCGGAAAAAGTGATAGATTGGACCACCACACCACCAGGTGCAACTTGTGCGGCAAAAATTCTTGTAAAGTTTGAAACGGGGCTGCATGATGATGACTATACCATATTTGGATTTCTGGAAAGCAGGATTGAGCTGATTACACTTGAATTCAGCTCTATTGGTTGCAAGCATATTTAGGCAACATATATGTTGTAGCCTGCCACATATGGCATATTTCTGAACTGATAAAAGAATTAAACTTACATGACAACTATTTCTTAGGACTATTAGGAGGGGAAAAGAATGATACTTCATCAATCATCAAATGATGTCGTTAACTCTGTGAACAGCTGCTGCAATCCACCTTATGGCTGCCAGAATTTTTATCTGCAAACCGGATCCCGGTAATGCTGGGTGGCTCCGGCTGCAGGCCACAGTCAAGCTTTCTTTTTTACTTAATATCATTCACAATCTACTAAAATGAGATTAAAGCCATAAATTCATAACATACCACAGACATAAAATGTAGTCTCTTTATTGTTCAAAAAAAAAAAAACCCTGCTGCAATGTTATTTAAACAACATTTAGATTTCTGGGAATCCAAAACTGAGTTGCTCATACCTGCAAACACATACTAGTCAGCTCCATTGATTGGCTAGCAATGCTGAAGCTGACTGAATGCAACTCATGTGTCCCAAAATAACAGAAAGGCAAAAAAAAAAAAAAAAGGTTTCCAGTTCATGTAAACTCAAAATAATTAATTTATGGAAGAATTCTGTAAATTCTTCCACAAGACCAACGCGATGGGAGGGGGCAAAAAATGCTGACTTGAACTCTGAAGAGCTTGTGTGGCCTAGAGATTCTCCTCCTGAGCACTTTCCCAAGAGGGAAAGGTTGATAGGTCATCGAATGACGCTGGAAATTCTGTGGACGGCTGAAGCGATCCACTTTGATGGCAGGCGGAGTTTTTATCAGCAAATGGAACACGGCTGATGCTTGGTGAATTCTGCTGCTGGCCAGATAAGGACTGCACTCCAGCCAAAGATTCATTGTTCTCACCAGCATTGCTCTTTTGGCCACTAAGCACTGTTGCATTCTCTGGGAGATCAATGACCTCAAAATATACGTTCAAGTTTTTTGCTTGATCCTCAGAGTTTTCTTTCCTTTCAAAAAGCAATTGGTGATCCTCAAAAAGCAGTTCAAGATCAGCCTCATAGTCCTCCTTGCCTATTTTGTTCATCACCGTGCTCTTCTTTCCTTTCTCTCCTGTCTTCATACTAGTTTGTGTGCCAGTTGATTGTGGAGGAAAAAAATCTATCCCTTCAGATAGCACGGGATGTTGAGGCCCAGTGCTTGCAGTATAGTGCAGAGACTGAGCAAGTGGAGAACCAAAATTCTCTCTGTTTCCATGTACATTTCTTCTCAGAAATGCATCTGCACCCGGATCAGACAAACCATCTGGCGAACTTAACCTGAACTGCATAGTATCTATTGGACTTCGCACCATGAACTTTTCCTGAACACCACAGAAAGATAATAACTATTAAGGTCTAAGAAAGTCATGGAATCAGGTTCATACCAAGTTGATAAAATTATTTACTGACCTCATCAAAAAACCCGTGCCTGGGTGATGGCTTGCGGAGGCCTGAAGGCTTGGAACTTGTTGGTGTTCCTCCAAATGATGAAAATGATTTACTAACATGAACATCGTCAAAAAACCCATGCCTAGGTGATGGCATGCGGAGGCCTGAAGTCTTGGAACTGCCTGGTGTTCCTGCTGCCACGGGACTTGCTTCTTTTGCTGCTCCTTCACTATGTTGATTCAGTGACATTTTTGTGGGAGTAAACTGATGTGCACCAGTTTCTTTATTAGTCTGTGGTTTTAGCTTACCCTCTGAGTTACCAGCTCTTAGCTTTGCATTAGCTCTAAGAGTTGAAGAAGATGACTGAGAGGACCATCTACCAATGGAGCTGGCAGGCGAGCTGTTGAATTGTTGTGACATGGACAATGAATGAATTGGAGAAGCATGATTGCTTAATCTACTTCTGCCTGAATTTGGGAGAGGAGGCTTCGAGATTGAACTGGAGGAAGCAATCTTACTGCTGCTTGTGCCTTTAGTTCTTGCTCCCTGACTCGAGATAGATTTAGCAGATAAAGTACTGGAAAATTGATCGCACGAAGAACGAGCAAGTGCTGGGCTTCTGGTGCCTCTGGTTGCAGTGCGAGAAGACTGCTTGGTGGGAGGTGTTCTCAAATTCATAAAACCAGGCGAGTCCACGGAAGCAGATAGTTTATGCGCCATCAAACCTTCTCCTGTAACATTATAAACCACTCGACTTCAGTAAAGATATTAACAAGAGTTTTTTAATTAAAATTGTCATTCTTCACGAAAAGAAATTCAGTATTACCAGTTTTCCTGTTCTTCACACTTCCATAGCCCGATAAACCCCTTTTGCTTTGGCCAGTCAGCGTCGAGTCGTATCCTCCCTTAATTTGCTTCATGATAATTAACAGTCGATTAGTCCATACTATACTTTTAAAATTGAAATTTTCTGCAGTACATCTACTGGTGCACCATGAAAAACTGGCAACAAGCATGCTAAACAACACTCAATCAATTATCCAAGCAATAAACAAGTAGTCTTTCGAGTTCAGCAATGTGTACAATTACATATTGTGTCCATTAATGAGTGCAAGTAATACTAGCATTGTGTTCAAGTAATTAGTACCTGAAAAGTTTGTGAATTTAGAGACGACGTTGTCACTGCCTTTGATTTCCTTATAGCTGGTGATTGCCTTGTTGAATTTGCACCGGATTTTCTCTGAAATTTGGAAAATGTGAGTGTATTCTCTGCTAAACATCCACACACAAGAGAGCTAAAAGTATATGATAGAACTACATACCGGATTCTGAGAGCTGACATGTCCCTTGTTGGAGGCTGCTTTTCATAATTAATAAGAAAAAAAACGCAAGGAAGCGATGTAAACACGACCAGGCCACACAAATATTCAGAATCTTATAAACTAGATACCAGTAGATCAAACATACCAAACATTCACCAACACATTTCATTAGGCTTACCCCATTCAAATAGATTTCATTAGGCTTACCCCATTCGGAAATAAAATACCAAACATTAAATAGGCAAGAATTGTGTTCAGGTCATAAATACAAAGGATTTGCAATATATATACTCACAGAGTGCATTTAGCTTCCCTGCTTTAGCCACACCCGAGTCACGACTTGCAGATGAAAAAATTGGCGTGCCACAGGATCTGTAGATCGACGCTCTTACATCTTCAAATACTTCATCCTCCAGACGTTCCAGAGAGAATGCATCACCATCAAACGTCTCAAATGTAAAATCAGAGTCAGCAGATGTATCTTCTGACCAAACTGATCCCTGTCCCTTGAGCTCTTCATTTATAGGGGACAATCCTTTAAGATCCGACACACCTGACATATATGTAACAAGGCATTCAATTAAGCATCTTCATTCCAAACATATAAATCAAGTATTAGCATTTGCAAAAAACATGTTTCCATGTCTAATCATCAACAATTCAGTACCAGCACTAGGACCAAATGCATTAGGCCTCGTGATCCTTTCCCTTGCCTCCAACGATCCCGAATTCGAGAGCTTCTCATCCACCTGAGGCTTCACAGATTCTTTCTTTGCCACCTTCAACTGATTCACTCTTTTAAACGCCTTGGCATGTTCAGTTATGTCATTGAATGTAACTGCAAAAAGAAGTTAAAGAACAGATCGTAAAAAAACAGCATCATTCACCAAATCGCTTAACACAATCAGATATGCACTTTTCATTAAAATTCAGTTTCAACACATTAATCCACCATTTTTAATAAATTTCAAAAATCCATTTTCCCGCCAGATCGAAACAAAAGTTATAGAAAATCCTTTAAAAATCAATTTAGACATTGTACAGAAAATTAAACATTATGTTTATATCAACATATAAGAATCGAACCCGAAAGTCTAAGATCTTCTAAAGAATCACGATATCGTTGATCGACGAGAAAATCATCCTCGTTGAGAAAATCGATGAGTTTGATATCATTCACTCCAATAAAACTCTCGTTTTTTTCTTCTTCACTTCCCATTTCAACTAACTCTTGGATTTCAGACAATGACATAGTAGCGGAACTAAGATATGTATTTATAGGCAGATAGCGCAGATTTTGCATGTTGGATATGCAGCGGGAATTAATTGTTAAAACAGCAGTTTAAATGCAAATATAATATCCCAGCAGATACGGTAAGATTTTCCAAAGATCTATTAATCAGATACGGGGAGTATCGTTAATATGATTGTTTTACAATAAAACTGATGAATATCATCTTAATTTGAGTGCTGACGTGTGCTCAGGAAGAGGTGATATGATATGATTGTGATAAAATTTCAAGATTTATAATATTTGAAAAAATAAATTGAAATAAGTTTTCAGATTATGATGTGGGTGTTTGGCCCGGTTTTTAAGCCCGACTTCTAGAATTATAAGTTATAAGCATTTATTCGTACGTTGGTGTAAAAAGTCAAGAAGTACTTGTAAAAGTTATGAATACTAGTTTTTGTTTGATAACCTTTAATTATTTCTCAAACACTTTAATCATCAATAAGTATTGTTTCTAACTTCTATTTCACTTTTTTAATTTAAATAAAAAACACTTATTTTAAACTCACTCAAACGATTGCCTTGCATGTTGTCCTATTTCTCTTGAATTAATTTCATGGAAAATTTAATTGAGACGTTGTAACATGACTTATTTTCAATATAATATCATATCAAGTATTTTTAAGAGGATCCGTATTTAATTATTATTTATACCGAGATCTCTGAAAAATCCGTAATATGCACCTACACGATTGTTATTCCTATTATATCTTAAATGTCGATTTTCCACTAAAAGTATTGCTTTTAATTTCTACTTCATTTTTTTAATTTAAATAGAAACACTTATGTTAAACTCACTCAAACGATCCTGATGTCTTGCATCTTAACTTGAGTGCTGACGTGTGCTCAGGAAGAGGTGATATAATATGATTGTGATAAAATTTCAAGATATATAATATTTGAAAAGTAAATTGAAATAAGTTTTTTTTTTTGACAAAAATTGAAATAAGTTTTCAGATTATGATGTGGGTGTTTGGCCCCGACTTTTAAGCCCGACTTCTGGAGTTATAAGTTAGAAGCACTTATTGGTATGTACGTTTGTGTAAAAAATCAAGAAATACTTATAAAAAGTTATGGATACTAGCTTTTGTTTCATGGTTTCTAATTTTTTCCCAAACACTTTAATCACTTATAAGTCTTGTTTCTAACTTCTACTTCACTTTTTTATTTTAAACAAAAAGCACTTATTTTAAATTCACTCAAACAGCCTCAGTATATGTATCTGCATTTTGTCCTAAATCTCTTGAATTAATTTCATGAAAATTTAATTGAGATATTATAAGTGACTTATTTTCAATATTATATCATATCAAGTATTTCTAAGAGGATCTGTATTTAATTATTATTTATACCGAGATCTCTGAAAAAAATTCGTAATATGCACCTACATGATTGTTATTCCTATTATATCTTAAATGTCGATTTTTCACTAAAATTTTGAATTGTCCAAGTAAATTGCATATGCCAAAAGAAGGAAATAGTGTTAAAATTTTACATTTTAGTTTAAGTAGTGATAATAATAATTATATGAATAATTGCAACATGGAGTAGAGTTTGAAACAATGAATCATATGGTCAATGAAGAACGAGAATGAAGCGGATGACGGGGAGTCGAACTTTGAGACCTCCATCAAATTACCTTTGATATCTTGCTGAAGAGTAGTTCATTTAAAAATTTTAAGATGTTTGAGGAATGGCTTGAATGAATTTTAGGTTATCATTCAAAAGCTACTAAACCCGTAAATTGAATGCCTCCGATGAAATCAATACAACACAGCATACAGAACTGAGAAAACTGTATACAACATTATTTCCGGTGATGGCTGTATACTTTGCTTTATTTGAGAACTAGATAAGCTACTCCGCAAAGGTGAACATGACTTTTCCATTTTTCACATCTCCGCAATCCTTTCTGAAATAATGCGTTGTCTGGTCTACATGCTGCAAACAATTAAAGGAAGCAAGATTTAGGTAACTAATCCAGTTCTTCTGTATGCCAGAACAACTAGTTTTATTTCCGATGCATCTAATATTGCAGAAGGAAGCAAAAGTTTTAGGTAATTAAGCCAGAATTTTGGAAACAATTAAAGAGTAAACTTATAGAGGGAGTAAGAAGATGGAAACAGAAACACTCACATGAGTATTGCTGAGTTCCAGGTTGTAAAAGTCCATCTTGATTTGTGGATTGAATAACGGCCCAGCATGCCATGTACCCATATTCAACTTCACAAACTTTGGACCTGAAAATCGGAAAACACGTACATCTTCAATTGCAGGTGGTATGTAGAAATGACCATCATGAGATTGTACAGCATTTGATCCCTTGTCAGCCTCAACTTGGTCAGGCTCCACCAGAGAAGGCTTCGCGACTCCAAGATACCAAACGTGGCCACCAATCGAGCCAAGGCATTGAGTCACGCGTGCATGATGCGTTATGGAAGAAAATTTGAGTGAACGACAATCAAGAGTCATAATATACAACCTGCTATCATGCAAAAATAATGCATTATCAGAATAAGCAGAAAACCCCAAGTCCAACTCTTGGCCAACGTTGTGATTGACTCGTGTCCTATACACATCAGATCTCGTACTTTTCTAAAGTTTCTATGCTTCTTGATTTCCTTTTAGGGGATCATGGTGTTTAATGTTTCATAACTAAACAAGAATTCTTACAATAAAAGGCATTAACTAAAATTCTATTACCAGAAGTCTTATTCCAGGTATAATCATCTACGACATTCCATAGCATATATCCTTCTAATTGAGAAAAAATAACAATGCTATGTTGCTAACTCATTATATTCTAAGGATGCCATCAGTTTAAAAACTATCACATCACCAAGATTCGACAAGAACTCTAACTCTAAGAAGGGAGAAAGAGGAGGGACCTGGGGATTCCTTCGCTGAGAACAAGCTGAGCATCTTGCGGTCCAAAGTCTTCATCATCCGGAGTAGGACCAATAACCTGGCCAAATTCTTTGAAACTCTCCGCGGTTCCTTCAATTGTTTCCAATTTTATTTCTTCCACAGTTTTACCAGAACTCGCCATTTTCCTCTGTCCACAAAGTATGCAATGAGTTGACCAAAAGTGGATACTATGTAACACTAGATCTTGGTTTAGCTGGTGTAGATCGATTATTGTTATGATAGCATTGTTTATTCACAACATGCTAATTAAGTTATGATTAAAGAAATCACAATTAGTCACTAAACAAGTATTCCAAGATCACAAGATTGCAAAGCACTTAGAATACGTATTACAAGAATAGAATATACAAGTGTAGTGCAGTGGTTTAGAAAGGGTGTAGCAAGAATTAAAAAAATACAGTACAAGATTTTAATGAAAACGTTGATCCAGTATGATCCTGATATGCCCACCTCCTAACACTTTGAGGTTTAGGATAACTGATCACTTAACATGGTATTACAGCCGTAGTTATTTTCAGGTTGCAGAAGTGATGCTGCATACTTGCTTTGTTTGAGAACTAGATGAACTACTCAACAAAGGTGAACATCACTTTTCCGTTTTTTACTTCTCCGCAATCCTTCCTGAAATAATGCGTTGTCTGCTCTACATGCTGCAAACAGAGTGATGCTAAGTCAGGAAGTTCATTGACATTTGATTATTACATATATACGAAAGAAAGATGTCATATTTTGATGTATAAACAGCTTCACAGAGCAAACCGCATTGAGGTACAGAGGTAGTGAGAAAATAGGGATAGAAAAACTCACATGAGTATTGCTGAGTTCAAGGTTGTAAAAGTCCATCTTCATTTGTGGATCAAATAACGGTCCAGCATGCCATGTACCCATATTCAACTTCACAAACTTCCGACCTGAAAATCTGAAAACACGTACATCTTCTATTGCAGGTGGCATGTAGAAATGACCATCATGAGATTGTACAACATTTGATCCCCTGTCACCCTCAACTTGGTCAGGATCCAGCAGAGAAGGTTTCGCAACTCCAAGATACCAAACATGGCCACCAATTGAGCCAAAGCATTGAGTCACACGAGGATGGTGCATTATGGAAGAAAATTTAAGTGAACGACAACCAAGACTCATGATGCGGAACCTGATATCAACCAAAAATAATGCAGTATCAGATAAGGCTGAAGTTTTATCTCATGTTCTAGTTGTCAATATAAAGAAAACCCCAGGGCCAACTTATGAAAACAATTTCACTCAACGATGGATTTAAAAAAGGAATTCCGGCCATTGTTACAATAATTTGCATAAAGATGACAAAGGTTTAGACATTATAAATCTTGTAGCTTCTCAACTTCTTTTTAAGGGATCGCGGTTTTAATGTTTCTTAACTAAACAAGAGTTCTTACAACAGAAAACATTAATTAAAATTCTATTATCAGTAATCTTATCCCTGCTGCTGTAATCATCATCTGCATAAATATTTCATCATCCAGAGCATATTCTTGCAAATTAAGAAAAACATTAGTGAACAGATTTATTATCGGATTAACTATGCCTGCAAATAGAAGGACCACAGTGCTAAGTTGCTAACTAATTGTATCTCAGCGGCCTTCAGTTCAATTATGATCACATCACCAAATTTCGACAAGAAGTTGAAATTATACGATCAAGATCAAATCCGTAGAAAAGGGAGAAAGAGGAAGGACCTGGGGGTTCCTTGGCTGAGAACCATCTGAGCAGCTTGCGGCGCAAAGTCCTTATCATCCGGCATCAGACCAATTACCTGGCCAAATTCTTCAAAATTCTCTGGGGTTCCTTCAATTGTTTTTAATTTTATTTCTACCACAGTTTTCCCTGAAGAATTCGCCATTTTTTCTCAGTACATAAAGTATAGTATGAAAGATTTGACCAATAGTGGATACTATATAACACTAGACTTATGATGACATTGTTTATTAACCACTTGATTAATAATTTATGATTGAAGAGATTACAATTAATTATAATACAAGTATTCTGAAAACTCAAGAGTCCAAGGAGTTAGAATATGTATTAGAAGAATAGTAGTATATCCAAGAGTAGTATGAATTAACCGAGGGCATAGCTATAAAAACAATAGAAATATGATATTAATAAGAAACGAACCTCTAGAAGGAGGGCTTATGGTGGGATGAAATCATACGCGCGTCCTCTGTGATGACTGAGCTCTGATATCATATTATAATTCTTCTAAAATTTCAACATGTTAAGAGGAGATTTACCATAATCATATTCATATTTTAACACTTTCCCTTCTTCGAAAGCCCATTTTCACACACATCCATCTTTAAGACATAAATTTGTCTTAACGTGCATAATAAATTATAAGAATATTAGGTGGCGGCCTTTCCCCCTGCCAATTTAAGTTATGCTATGATATTATGTAAGTTACCGTTTATCCTAAAATCTTAGAGTGCCAAGAGGAGTAATTACCAAGATCATATTCATATTCTAACACCTTCGAATCTAACTTTTGCGAATCTTGAGTTAAATTTTGTCAGAACTATCTTGACCCGTGCAAAGCTAGTGATGAATACAAAAGGAGCCTCCCTTCAATTTTCGACCGAGTCAACATCTATATTAACAAATCTCAAACATTTACAAATTACAATCATGATAAATAGGTTATGTTATCTGACATTCCTTGACAGAATGCTAGTGGAGTGGTCTAATACATCATATCTTGAACAAAATGCTGGTAAGATAATTAATAGCATTGAATAAAATAACGGCACAAATGCTGGCAGAATAGTTCATATCCCTAGGCAAAATGCTGGTAGAATGATCATTCACGGATTAGTGGCGCGCAATTGTATGAGGCCTTGATCACAGAATCTGCATGATGCTGGCTGTCACAGCCCAGAGCCCGAATGAACTTCCACCACCCCATCCCTCTGCTCTTTCTGCTCGAAATCTTTGCAGAGCCACCACCAAGTGACTGCTGTGACAGCGATTTCTTGATCTGTCTCCTCCTCATATCTTTGATCTCCATATCTCGCGGACCCTTACCTGATCCAAAGAAGAACAGAAACCACCTTGACCTTGTAGGCGACTTGATGATAGTAATTTTGTACGCCAGCACATCGTTCTTGTCCTCACACTTCCCTAATTTATTCATACAATTGCTCGCGGCCACAGAGTTAAAATTCTGCGCATAGCCTAAACCAGACCCCTTATTTGCATTCCCACATTCACCTTTCTGATCACAAGACCTCGACGTTTTAGACCCCAGCCTCACAGCGTGCTTCCCGCCTCTCCTCTCTTTGTAATCCTTGTTTGGAATGAGCTTCCCGCAGAAAACAATATTATCAGCAGGAAAAGATACAGGGCTACTCCATTCCTCACTAAAAAACTCAAAATGGTCAAGAAAATGCTCATCAGAAGACGAGCCATGTTCGTCTTCTGCATAATCACTTTCGCCATAAATTGGAAGGTCGCGGAGGGAGAGCGTCTCCCCCTCCTCGTCCGAGAGAGAATCCTGATGCATTAGACAAGCAGAGGACTTCTTTTGTTCCATTGTCATAATGTGCATAGATGTGAAGGCCTTGATGTTTATTTATGATGAGTATAATGAGGAAGAGTTAGAATAAAGTAGGGTAAAGCTAAAAAAATAAAGGTGGTATGAGATATTAAAATGTTAAAAGTCTTAGTAGGGAATGAAAGTTTGGTGATTCTAGAAGGGCATGCAGGCTAAAGTGTTGTTAATGGAAAGGTAAATTAGTGAAATTTGTTTTTATAAATATTTATTTGGAGTTTTGTTTTTGTAGGTTTGTGAAAGAGTGATAGATGGAGCGGGTTATGTGACAGATGGGGTCCATGTGTTAGTGCTCATTGTTATGCTAGCAGCCAGGAGTCAGAAAGATACTGGGGAGTTGACCGGCCTAATTAAAATTAATAGAACTCATATTTTGTGAAAAAATATTAAGAGACATAGAGAAGACTGAAATGAAATGCAGCTTTTCTAGAAGGCTTTAAAACATTTTGGATGAAGACAGAAAGGTTAAAATGTTTGTATTTTTCTTAAGGGATGGAGTGATAGTTGCATATACTTGTATCGGCTATACAGAGTAAAAAACTCGCGTTCTGTGGGAATCGAACCACGAGGATACACAGTAAAAAACCAGCTACCGGCAGTAAAACACTCGCCGTCTGTGGGAATCGAACCCACGACCACGGGATTAAAAGTCACGCGCTCTACCAGCTGAGCTAAGACGGCTGATGTCATAGAACTGTTCAATCTACTAGAAAAACGCGGTATGCCTAGCTGGTGGGTACTGGGTACTACTTATAAGTTTCGGAGTAGTTCGATCCATCTTTTAGCCTATTTTACGTTTTTTGATTGCAAGGTGGAAAACCAAAATCTGAAAAAATCATTGTGCCGAGTACTGCTGAATAATTCAGTTTCATGAATATAAGAAATAGACATCCATGATCCATTTTTCACTCAAAAATTAGATAAATGAGATGGCAAAAAGAAGATAATGTTAAAATATAATATGAAAATTGTTTGAGATTCTTTTTAACATTTTAAGGTCAGATGAGCGACATAAACACATATACACGGACATATTAATCACAGTGGATAGACATGGGGAGAGACTTTTTGACAATGATGAACTGTTGTGGCAAAAATCATTGAACTCAAGTAAAAATGTTCCGGTATGTTATGAGGTGGAGAGACTTTGTGGTAATAATGAACTAGTGTAGCAAAAGTCCCGGGATTCATGTAAAATGTTCCTGACTTCAGTACGTAAATGTTTGGATTCTGCCAAAAAGGTTTATAATATAGTTGTTCAGCTAATATTTTTAATATTGTTCAAAAAGTATATTTTTTAAACAAAATTAACGACTTATGTTAACTACAACTTATTTGTCAAATAGCACCCCAAGATAGGAAAATATTAAATATGTTAAAATTTGTTCACAATTTTTATTCCAAAAATCCTAATAATCTTGATTGTCAATATTTAATTAGTTTCACTCATATTTGTATGCATATCAATCATTTAATTAAAATCATTCTCGTGTATACTGTGTTATTTAAGAGATAAAATTTGGAATAAATTTAGATACATATCACTAATCTAAATATAGCTATATAATAATGAGTTATTGGTGTTAACAACCAAGAATTAAAAGGATTAAAGCAGAGTAGGGCTTTTTTCCTTCATTCCAAAGATGAGAAATAAAAAGAAAATTCAAAAGTGAAAAATAGAAAAATAATTAATAATGCGCCTTATTTATTGAATTAATAGTATAATTTATGATTGATTTCAATTATACATGTGAAATCTTGTAAAACTAGAGCATGTCATTTTTAATGCAAACTAAAGCATGTTATTGGAATGGTTAAGATGCTATCGCGATGTAAGATAATGTGACACAGTGTCAAAACCTACATTCCTGAAATAGTAAAACGTAACTTACACCGCAATCTATCCGTAATCGCACCACGAAAATTAGAATCGCGTTTTGTGATGTGATATGATGCGATACGGATGATTTATACGGTTTAGATGGTATATCCCTTAAATCATAAATCCTGAATCCTATTTCAATGGTTTTTTACACCCCCTACCCCAATTCTTCATACTTATTTACAAAAAATGCCATCCAAATTTCTACTATTGTATAAGTTTTCCATCCTGCAGCTTTCCAAAACATGCTAACTTTCCCTTTTTGTTGAGTTTGGACTGTCTGCAGCACGTGATACTGTCAAACCCGATTCTGATAATCAAACTCATCCCTCTCTGTTTTGCTATGGCTTCATTTGGCAATAAAACAAAAAAAAATCGCTTCAAAGTACTGAAGCTTTCCTTTGTTGTGATTCTTGGCAGCCGGCTCACAGTTTGACCATGATTTTGAATTCAAAACATATTTTGATTTCAATTTCAATTTCAAAATTTCAAAACAACAGCAGAGAACACATCTTCACCCCTATGAAAGAGGTATCGTCCCCAGCTGCTTTACCACTTTCAAGTTTCACCATCAGATTCTAATTTCATATGTTTGCATTTTTTTCAGGATAATTATCATCACCTGAATCTTGACAGCTTTCCATCATTAAGCGACGATGGTTCTGGTAAATTGACGCCTAATCTTCTCAATTAGTTTACCTGGGATCTTTGTTTGTTTTAGTTGTAGTTATGTGTTTGGTTTAATGTCTCTTACGCAGGTTCCTCTGGGAAACAAAGAAGGCGGGTGGTTCAAACCAATAAAGAGAATACTCTACCAGCTCATGGTCAACATCTTAGCAGCGGTGAGTGTTTTTTCTCTAGCATATGGATGTGTATTTATAGCTTCCTGTTGACACATCAAGTTTTTAATATATAACTTCTGGGAATCCACCTTCAACGCCATCAGTATCTCCTAGATTGTTTCAAAGTGGTATGTCGCAATATATGGATATGATTGTAAGAGTAGAGTAAGCTTTTTTATTTGATTATAAGTTGATGTTGTCAAGTTTTGATCTTGAATTCTGTTGATGTAATAATACCAAGATGTTGGATGAATATGTATGTGCTGTGTGCGCGCTTGTGTTTGTGATAGAATACCAAGTGTTTGTGATAGAATATGTCTATGTTTATTGGGTTTTGTATAAATTTATGTTTAGAATCATGATCAGTTTTTGTACAGAGAATAATGATTTTGGTTGAATTTTGTGGAGTTTTTATGAGTCTGTTTTAATATTTTTGTGGATTAGTTTCGACTCACTTGATTCGGTAAGAAAGCTACATGTATATTGTATAGTCAGGGGCGGATACACCATGGGGGCTCAGGGGGCTTAAGCCCACCCCTGAGCCCATAGCAACTTCATGTTTTAGTATAAAAAATTTAGGTTTTAGAAGTGAGCCCACCCAACAATTTCAGCCCATTCCTTTATATTATTAGTCTAGTCCACTCATTAAAAAAAAACCACGTGATACGCTAGCTAGTCTGCTACTACTTGTTGAATTAAAACAAATTGTGCTACTGCTTTGTGCCTCTGCTCCTCTGTTGCTCCTGATCAAGATGATTCATTACTTCACACAAGCCCCCCCTTTGTTAAAATCCTGGATCCGCCACTGTGTATAGTGTTTCCAGTTCTCTACCTTGAATTTCATGATTCAATCTTTGCGATAATACTTAAATTTGTTTCTATTCACATTATTTTATTGTAGTCTTCCCTGCTACACACTTCTCTAGAGCCTCTTTGCTCTCCACCTCAATCTGTTTTCAAGTTAAAAGTGTCACTCGAAATTATTTTCTTGATTTTATTGTACCTGAATTAAATCTCGAAGATTAAGTTTTTAGCTATATTGTTATTATGATGGAAGGGTCTCCCATGGTTCGAGCTCACCAGCTCCGTTTCTTACAAAGACTTATGAGATGATTCAAGATCCGGTGACTGACTCTGTGCTCTCCTGGAGTCACACAGGCTGCATATTTGTGGTCAATCCTCCGGAGTTTGCTAAGGATTTGCTTCCAACTTACTTCAAGCACAACAATTTCTCCAGCTTTGTCAGGCAACTGAATACTTATGTAAGCACATTAGTCTTTTATATTTTCGTGTATTTTACTTTTATTTGTATGAGTACAAGGGCGACGGGTGAGAGAAGAATCCTGGCATTCGAGCTTAAGATATATATATTTTGTGGTTACTGGTATAAGCTCTGTAGTAGTAGGGGAGACTTCAAGTGACATTTTTATTTATAAAACCAATATTTGAATTGTGAGAAAGAAATTTAGAAATGCAGCCATCACCATTAGTCATAACAGAGATAAATGCTTCATCACCACTTCAATGAGAAACAGTGATAAGAAATTCTGCTATTCATATGATTATTTAGGTGTCTGCATCTCAACAATCAATGTCTCGCGCACACCACTTCAATGAGAAACAGTGAAAGCACATCAGGCAGTAGGCTCTGTGCTCAATAGGATATTGCAGAATGGTGATAATTATTTTCTATATAAATTAAGTTATCAGCATTTGGAATGATCAAGGTGGCAAAATTAAAGTTGGTTAAACTAAGTAGACTTCTATGTTTTTTAGGGTCGATGTTTTTCCAGAATCAACAGGCCTCTGTCAATACCAAATCGCATCTCACCTCTTTAACAAATGAGAGTACGAGAATCCTAACCTTTATCTTCTCATAATCTTCCTTCTTTGTTCTATAATAATACTATGTATTGGATACTAATTTTAACCTCTATTCAGGCTCTGTGTTAAATTTCTCCACGACAACAAATGGTGGTGAAACTTCATTAGATACCATGGTAGGAGGAAAATGAGATAATTAAGGTATTTTGCAGGAAACTATTAACAATTATTTGCATAATAGCATGATCTCCCATTATCTTGCTTATCTGACAAGCAATGAACATTGATGACTTGCTGCTTCAAAATTTGTTGAGTTCTTTTTGCAAATAAAGAAATAAAAAAAATGTGAAATTCTAAATTTCAGAAGGATGGTACAAGAGATCAAAGGGTACAAGTGAATAGGAGTGTAGTTCTGGAGCATATTTATATTCAGATTATATGTCAAGGCCTACAGGGAAAGGGTTGTTCAAATTTTGGTGAAAGAATCTGAGTCACTGATTTAAATTAGTGGAGTCTTAGGCCAAGTATTAAAGTGTGTGTAATTTTAGTGATTTGTGTTTATATTCATGTGTAAATGTAAAGACACGGGAATTCTGGATGTTTTCCTACTGATCTCAAAACTCAGCAGAATGTCAAAACTGTTTTCGATACTGCTATCAAGGCTGTACTTCAACCTCTAAGGAGGAAGGAAATTGCAAGGAAGACCAGACCTAGAAGCTCTGGTTGCTCAATTGTCCAGAGTATGGTATGCGGAGGTTCTTTCTCTAGGCTATGACTATTATGGTGATATGTGGATGTGCATATGTGATGTCTGGCTATTCAATGTCTAGGCTCTGTCTTCCCAATAAGATTCATATTTTGATAATGCTGTTTAATTTATAGAAATTTAATGTGATATTTCTTGCCATGGTGTAATACATATTTTAGTCATGGATGCTACCAAGATCTCAAAATATGGAGTACTGATTTCTTGCTTTTGACTAATGCATTGGCAAAGAAGTTTAATCCCACAACTAGGAATTTAGCTGCAGCTTCTGTTGAGGTACCAAGTACTATGTTGACATCTCACAGGAAAATGTAAAAATGGAGATTAAGTGAATATTTGTTATGTTTCTCATGAAATCGAACCTCATTTTTCAAATACATTTTTGATTGAGATGTAAATAAAATGTAATAAAATGAATAATAAGTCTGAAATTTAAAATGAAGTAATAAAAGTGTATATCAATATTTTGAACCTGTTAAATACAAATTCCAAGTAAAGTTAAATGAAAAATGACCATGTAACTATCATTGTTTAAAAATTTTCTAATTCAAATTCCAGGTATAAATGTTTATATCACATTTCTTAACTTTTCAGTTTAAATTTAATGTGAAGTTAAATTGTAAACGACGGTATATCAACAAATGATGAAAAGTGTGGCAAATAAATATTTATTCTCTATCATTTTCTTATTTGGGGTAGGGCATTCAAAAAATTGTATAAATATAGTGTAAAAAATGAAATTTTGTACCTGTTGACATTCATTAGTTAATAACTCTATCATAAACAGAACCTCA
This sequence comes from Daucus carota subsp. sativus, assembly GCF_001625215.2. Classification (NCBI taxonomy): domain Eukaryota; kingdom Viridiplantae; phylum Streptophyta; class Magnoliopsida; order Apiales; family Apiaceae; genus Daucus; species Daucus carota. The sequence goes on along the minus strand of NC_030385.2, from coordinate 41,983,995 downwards.
TCTTCTAAAAATATTTTTGATTAAGATGTATATAAATTTGACCTTTTGAGAAAATTTGACGAAACTAATTTAAGATCTATTCTTTTTAATAAATGACCATTTGAGAAAATTTGACAAAAACATTCCTTTTAATAAATGCCCGTTTGAGAAAATTTGGCGAAAATTATTTAAGATTTATTTTTATACTATAAAACTTTTTACAGGCATATTTTAATCTTTGTTATGACAACCAAAGAAAGGATGATGATACATACATTTTTTTTAAAGGAAGTAAAATTAAGTTGGCTGCTTAAATTATAGTAAATTGATATTTTACTTTTTAATGTATTTGAGATAAATTTTAATTAGTATTTTATTTTAGACAATATATTAAAAGATTTTATTTATCATTATAATATTACAATAAATTTATTGATACCGATTCTTGTGAATACTCCCAAAATAACGCGTCTAATATTTCACACATTTTGATCATATATTAATGTCAAAAGTCATCTACACAACGTGTAACAGATCAAAAGTGATTAATAACTTTTTTATATATAAACATAGGTATAAAAATACATCAATTTTTTCAAATTAATATACTCATTATTACTTTATAAGATTTATAATAATTTTTTAAAATTTTATGAATTCATTTGTTGTAAAAAAATCATTTTTATGCCCATGCGTAGCGGGCAAAAATTACTAGTTGATATAATTAGTATATTGGTATATTGATATATTATAGGTAATAGTTTCTCTATTTAATAAAACTGTGTAGGATTTGATCATGTTAGCCATATATGAAATCATAAACCACATGGCGTAATTTATTATTGGATGAATAAACATGTTATTATAATTATCAATTATATTTTGTGATACGATGACTAAAAATTATATATTGCAGTACAAATGAAATCCTAAATAGAAACGAAAACAAAACGATGTGTATAAACTACGGGTCGGAGTTATTCAGTAGCTCAGCTTTTGTTTTGGTTGGATCAGGATCAAAGAAAAAGAGTGTAAAATAACGTCATAGATACGAAATCCTAGTTAAAAATGAAAATCTATAAATTTTAGATGAAAAACCCTACTTAAAAATGAAAATCTATAACTTCAAATTTACATTTGTGTTTAGTTGATGATTAGCGCCCTAACGAGAATTTACTTTTGTGTTTGAATTAACCGTTATATGATATGAAATCAAATCCTTTCTCCAACTTAAGAGATTAATCATTTAATTCATTCCGTTTAAATACTCATTTCTATAACCTCACTCAGTCCCATTTCGATATACCATATCATCCAAAGGCACTAGATAATTCATTTTGTTTTTATCCTCAATCTGGCCCAAAGAAAACACAGAGAATATATTTCACAACCCGAGAACCCAGGTGGGCTGGGCCATCAAGTTGGGCTAAGTAGCCCATTACTCCTAGTCCTCCCAACAGCAACTTCCCGTGAACGCTGCTAGTTTGTCTAGCTCTTACCGCCATCTGCCAAAAAGTGGAATACACACACAGAGATGAATAAAATAATGATATTAATTCATCAAGGCCATTTGCGTAAACTACTCACAACTAGGGTTTGTTCTCCCTATAAATACAACTCATTCTCCTCAAAAAACCCTACTCTCACTTTCTTACACTAGCCTCCCTTCTCTTCAGCCGCTGCAAGAGATTTCTCTAAGGTCCTCTCTCTTTCTCTCTCTTATATGTATGTTATTAGTTCATTCTCTTACATGTTTTACCATGTTTTTTGATTAATCTTTGCTTTATGTTGATGTTTCAGATCTTCTCTACTTTTATTACATGAGCCTTAGTTATCTTTATGTGCATATGTAACTGTATGTTGATGTCTTTTCTAGTTCTGTCTGAATTTGACTCTGTTTTGACTTTGATTTAGTTTCCAAACATGTTTTATGAATTTACACAAGTTAGATTATCAGATCTGATTTGGTAGCTTGTTTGTGCTTTATATTCAAGTTTATATATGTTTCTTGATCTGGTTTATTTGATGACAACTTGAAATCTGTTCTTATGAAAATGATATATATACTGTTTTGATTTGTGTATATACAGATTGATTTGATTTTTACTTTTTTACTTTATGTTTGATGTTTACTTGTTTGTGAGCATGTTAAATCACTGATTTGCTCTGGTCAATTGGATTTATCAACTTTTATTAAATAAACTAGTCTATTCACTTGATATGTATAGACTTTCTATTTTTTGATGTTAGATTGGATTTTTCTTAAAACTGTTATGTTTTTCAACTAAATTTTTCTGAAAACTATTTTGTTTGATATGTATCTTATTTATTTCGAACTATTCTCTGCGGAAGAATGGCTACGGATTCATGTTATATTTTCTCCGTAATGCTTAAATACTCTTATTTGTCTGCTTCTATTTTCCTGTGCAGGGTTTTACAATTTGTTTTTTAGATATAGTTAAATGTTTATAAGCTAGATGATTAGTTGGGTAACTTTGGTCATACTCTGGCATGGATTTGTTAAACAAGTCTGTGTATCATTGGTTTGGAATGCTGAATTTGTGTTTAACCTTTTTTTGTTTTGTGTTTTGCAGCTAGTTCAGTATGGGTAAGGAAAAGATTCATATCAGTATTGTGGTCATTGGCCATGTCGACTCTGGAAAGTCTACCACCACTGGTCATCTTATCTACAAGCTTGGTGGTATTGACAAGCGTGTCATCGAGAGATTTGAGAAAGAAGCTGCTGAGATGAACAAACGTTCATTCAAGTACGCATGGGTGCTTGACAAACTTAAGGCTGAGCGTGAACGTGGTATCACCATTGATATTGCCCTGTGGAAGTTCGAGACCACCAAGTACTACTGCACAGTCATTGATGCTCCAGGACATCGTGATTTCATTAAGAACATGATTACTGGAACTTCTCAGGCTGATTGTGCTGTCCTCATTATTGACTCCACCACCGGAGGTTTTGAAGCTGGTATCTCCAAGGATGGGCAAACTCGTGAGCACGCTTTACTTGCATTTACCCTTGGTGTCAAGCAGATGATCTGTTGCTGCAACAAGGTATGGCTTTATAACAAGTTGGTTTATAATTGCTGTTTACTATGTTCTGTTCTTGTACATATTTAACTATCTTTGAAAGCAATATAAAAAGATCTATATGCCACTATTTTAAACTCTTACCTAAGTTGTAAATAGTAAATTGCTCAGTAAAATTGATGTCAAAGCATTCCTAACTGTTTATATTTGGTATTTTGCTAAACTTGCATAGATGGATGCCACAACTCCCAAGTACTCCAAGTCTAGATTTGAAGAAATTGTCAAGGAGGTGTCATCTTACTTGAAGAAGGTTGGGTACAACCCCGACAAAATTGCTTTCATTCCCATCTCTGGATTTGAAGGTGACAACATGATTGATAGGTCGACAAACCTTGACTGGTACAAGGGCCCAACTCTTCTTGAAGCCCTTGACCAGATTTCTGAGCCCAAGAGACCATCAGACAAGCCTCTTCGTCTCCCACTTCAGGATGTTTACAAGATTGGAGGTATTGGAACTGTGCCAGTGGGACGTGTTGAAACTGGTGTGATCAAGCCCGGTATGGTTGTGACTTTCGGTCCTTCAGGGTTGACCACTGAAGTCAAGTCCGTTGAGATGCATCATGAGGCTCTACAAGAGGCTCTTCCTGGTGACAATGTTGGATTCAATGTTAAGAATGTTGCTGTCAAGGATCTCAAGCGTGGGTATGTTGCCTCAAACTCTAAGGATGATCCCGCCAAAGAGGCTGCCAACTTTACTGCTCAAGTTATCATCATGAACCACCCTGGTCAGATTGGTAATGGTTATGCTCCAGTGCTTGATTGCCACACTTCTCACATTGCTGTTAAGTTTGCTGAAATCCAAACCAAGATTGATCGTCGATCTGGTAAGGAACTCGAGAAAGAGCCCAAGTTTTTGAAGAATGGCGATGCTGGATTCGTTAAGATGATTCCAACCAAGCCCATGGTGGTCGAGACCTTCATGTCCTACCCTCCACTTGGAAGGTTTGCTGTTCGTGACATGAGGCAGACTGTTGCTGTGGGAGTCATCAAGAGTGTGGAGAAGAAGGATCCTACCGGAGCCAAGGTCACCAAGGCTGCAATCAAGAAGAAATGAACCGGCGCCGTTGATGGGTATCGTCGTCGCGATACTGCATTCTGGGTCTGTTATTCCCATCTTGTTGTTTTAATTTCAAGTCGAGTTTCTGTTCTGTTTCGTGTCATGTGTTTTGCTGTGTCAGCCACCTGGTCTCAGAATTGGGTGCTTGACAGGCGGTGGTGTGGCTATTATTAGCCTTGTTATCCTGTGTTTGTTCCATCTCTGTTGAAAAGACTTATGTTATTTTGATGTTTGTATGACAGACCAGCTGTTTAATTTTGTGTCAATGTTCTTCCTATATGCTTGATCACATATATGAAAAACTACCTTTTTGTTTACATGTCTTGGTTCTCTCTGATGGATGTGCCCCATGGTTCTTTAAATTCTGGCGAGGAAAATTAGTTGCTCAGTGAGTAAATCTGGAAGAGCTGTTGATCTCATAAACTCTTCTAAGAAACTCATTTTAATTACTCTGTTGAAGTGTAGTAGTATGGTTGTATGAAGCTCCTTGTCATGGTGGCATGGATTCTGAGAATAAACTCGGGATTTTTAATAAATTGAAGATTTTTAGTCAAATTAGATTAATATTTAAATATATCAGAGATTTTTTGATAATTAATCTATACCGCAATTTTTAAAACACCTAATGCAGTATAATATACTTAATCGAGCCCAAACCTCTGCCCGAACTCGGCTCGTTTAATTTCACGAGTCGAGTCGAGCCGGCTCGTTTAATTAAACGAGCCGAAACCTTTGCCCGAACTCGGCTCGTTTAACGAGTCGAGTCGAGCCCACTTAAACGAGTTCGAGCCGGGCGAGCTCGCGAGCCGCCCGACTCGAATTACAGCCCTATATGCAGAAAAAATCCGAAAAGAATGCATAGAAAATTCAGAAGCCCAACACCTAGGAATTCTCGGAACTACAGAATTGAGATTTAACTTGAACCACTCAGGACCAGTATTTGGCATTTGGCCCAAAATCGATGGGCTTTTCTAGTCGACGTTCCATCACAGTTCCATGTGAGCTCGTTGTGAGCGGTCCATTAGACAAATGTTCAACCGTTCGAGTCCCGGTCTCATTTTGTGGGACTCTTGTCTGTGGGTTTCATGTTTTTAATTATTGTTTATCTTTTCTATTCCGAAAAACTAAAGATAATAGAAAATTCATTTTGAATTTGATATGTTTTTACCCTGACTGGTAAAATACAAAATAAATTAAGTAAATATGCATCTTTCGCCTGAATAAATTACTAAAAGTAAGAAAGATATCATACATATATTCACTAAAATCAAATCAAGTTTAGCCAAGATATGTGTATCGTATAATTTTTGAAAGATAAAGAATCCATATAATATTTACCTCTAAATATAAATAAAATTTTAATTCTGAAACAACCTCGACTATACATAATGCTCATAATATAATGAAAATTAAAACGAGAAATAATAAAACTTCCCGCACTAATAATAAGATAACCATTTTGACAAATACGATCATAATCAACACGGATTTTTTTTTATAAATAACACAATTCTAGAATGTTCGCCTTGGTCTCCAAGTATAACACGAGGTCAAAACAGTCAATCCGGAAGTAGTAATAAACACAAGGGCAATTTCGTCAATTGACACAAAACCCTCCCTATATATGCAGCTTACGTGATTTCATCTCAAATCCTCGCTCACATCTTTTTCTCCAAGGGTTTTTGCTCTGCCGATCTTCATCTCTTCGGTCAGTATATACTTACACCTATACATACACCTATACACACACGCATCTGTATATATTATCATCTGCTCTTATGTATAAGTTTGTTACATTGTGCTGAATTGTTCGTGATTGTTTATATTGTTACGTGAATTGATTTTGTATTTATCTAGATCTGTATCTATATTTGCGTATAGTGTTGTTTGATTTGTTATATATATAATATTTCGATGAATTTGTGTTTAATTTGTGTGATCCGTACGATTATTTAGTTTCGTTTTGATACCTGTCTCGATTAATTGTTATAATCTTGGTTTAATGATGAAATAATTGTGTTCGATTAATAATTTGAGCTTGTATTGCCCCGATGACGAGTTCGAGTCGGAATTCGCTTATTCCTCAAAATAATTGAGTGATCTATAATCTATTATTTTGTTGGCACAATCTGCTTATTTGATATGGTTATATTAACAATTTTTATACCCGATGAGTTGTAAATACCAAAAAAATTATCCAAAAACATAAATTAAAAGTTACTTTTTGCTTATAAACGTATAAACAATAAGCACTTCTTTTGAGCTAATCCAATCGGCCCCATTGTTTTGATGGCACAATCTTTTGTAATGTTCAGTTAAAAGTTGGTTGAGTATTGTTTAGTTTTTCGATTTGTGTTCTGTTATGATGTATGATTTTTGATAACAGAATGACAGTATTTGTGTGCAATGTGTTAATCTTGGACCTTGTTATGTATATTGCCTTGTTGGATGACTTAATATCGTGTTTTTCTTTTGGAGTACTTGGAAAGGAATAGTTAACCCTCATACGAAATTTCTGTGAAAGTACTTTGTTCAGTTAGCAGCATATATGATTTTAAGCCTTTAGTGAAATTCTGTTATATATAGTGCTGCCTACAGATTAATAGGTAAAGAAAGTATATTGTAAGATTTACTGAGCTGCCGTATCGTCTTATAATTTGATTCTCAGGGTAATTGTTGCTTTATTTTAATGGATTGTTTATGTGTTTTTCTTAGTTTCAGTAAGAAAGTTATCAGTTGATCATTATGGGCAAGGAAAAGGTTCATATCAACATTGTTGTCATTGGCCATGTCGATTCTGGAAAGTCGACCACCACTGGTCATCTCATCTACAAGCTTGGTGGGATTGATAAGCGTGTGATTGAAAGGTTTGAAAAGGAAGCTGCTGAGATGAACAAACGTTCATTCAAGTATGCGTGGGTTCTTGACAAGCTTAAGGCAGAGCGTGAACGTGGTATCACCATTGATATTGCTCTGTGGAAGTTTGAAACCAACAAGTACTACTGCACTGTTATTGATGCTCCAGGACATCGTGATTTCATCAAGAATATGATTACTGGAACTTCTCAGGCTGACTGTGCTGTCCTTATTATTGATTCAACCACTGGTGGCTTTGAAGCTGGTATATCCAAAGATGGGCAGACTCGTGAACATGCATTGCTTGCTTTCACTCTTGGTGTCAAACAGATGATTTGCTGCTGTAACAAGGTAGTTTACTCTGCTGTTTAGTTTAGCAATTTGTAGCTTAGCTACTATTCTAGCTTGCTTATATGATAACTAGTATAATTTTTATATACTGAAATTTTTGATGTTTTTCTCCATGTAGATGGATGCCACAACTCCCAAGTATTCTAAGGGTAGGTTTGATGAAATTGTTAAGGAGGTGGCTTCATACCTGAAGAAGGTGGGTTACAACCCTGACAAGATTGCTTTCATACCTATTTCCGGATTTGAAGGCGACAACATGATTGAGAGGTCCACAAACCTTGACTGGTACAAGGGCCCAACTCTTCTTGAAGCCCTTGACCAGATTAATGAGCCCAAGAGGCCCTCTGATAAGCCCCTCCGTCTCCCACTCCAAGACGTCTACAAGATTGGAGGTATTGGAACTGTCCCTGTTGGACGTGTTGAAACTGGTACGATCAAACCCGGTTTGGTTGTGACTTTTGGCCCCTCTGGCCTGACTACTGAAGTCAAATCAGTGGAAATGCACCATGAGGCTCTTCAAGAGGCCCTTCCAGGTGACAATGTTGGTTTTAATGTGAAGAATGTGTCTGTCAAGGATCTTAAGCGTGGTTATGTTGCCTCAAATTCAAAGGATGATCCTGCCAAGGAGGCTGCGAACTTCACTTCTCAGGTTATTATCATGAACCACCCTGGACAGATTGGCAATGGATATGCACCAGTTCTTGATTGTCACACTTCTCATATTGCTGTCAAGTTCTCCGAACTTTTGACCAAGATTGATAGGAGGTCTGGTAAAGAACTTGAGAAGGAGCCCAAGTTCTTAAAGAATGGTGATGCTGGCATGGTTAAGATGATTCCCACCAAGCCTATGGTGGTTGAAACTTTCGCTGAGTATCCTCCGCTTGGCAGATTCGCTGTTAGGGACATGAGGCAGACTGTGGCTGTGGGAGTCATCAAGAGTGTGGAGAAGAAAGAGCCCACAGGAGCGAAGGTCACAAAAGCTGCTGCCAAGAAGAAGTGAACCGTGCAGGATGTCCCCTGTTTCCTAGGGGGCAGTTATCATATTTCCAATAAAGACTTATTTTCTATTTTCCGGATATTTATTAAGTGTCAGTATTGTGTGTCAGTCTGTTTCTGTTTAGGTCTATGTGTTGTGGCTGTTCCGTCAACTGGAACCTGGTCTGAGCACTGGGTGCTTGATAGGCGGTGGCAGGGTCATTATGCCTTCTGTTACTAGTATGTTCTGTTTGTGTTGAAACTTGGTTTGATGTTATGAACACCTACCTGTGGACTAACAGGATTTTATACCTGCTGTTCTGGATGCATGTTTATATTCTCTATCAGCTGTAATTTTCTTGATGAAGCAAATGTTATTGTTATTGTGGCATTGGCTGCAAGTTATCATTTCAAGTCAGGGTTCATCAGATAACAGCTCAATAGGGGCAAAATGTGAGATTGCACAAGCTATGAAATGCCCGGGGATTGTGGATTTCTGGGATGCTAAATTGTCCCCATATGCAGGTTTAGGTTTTCAAGAACCAATGAAGGGATTACTTTGGATTATTGATCTTCCAATTCCCTTCTGTTTCTACAAGTGCTATGTATACATATGTATATCCTTGAAATTAAGATCATATTAGATTTAAAATTCTAATTGATGAACTCAAGTTATAAGATTTAAAACTCTGATTGATGTACAGAACCCCTTCTGCTAATATTTTCTAAAATGATAAAATCAAAATCCCAATCTCAAGTCGGTTAAAATCAATTTTTGAATAAAATGATATATTTGATCATATACACATATTGTAGTATACACTTTGTGAACATTTCACAGTATATTAACATAGACCTGATAAAGCATCAAACCGAATATTGAGAACCTGAAACACCAACCAAAACAGTGGATCAGATGTTCATTGTTAATAAGAACTGATCCTAAAAAGCTGACAGGAACATTCAACTTTTCTAGGTCATACTCGAGCATGGTCGAAACCATTTGGAAGTAGAAGAGGAAGTAGATTTATGTAGTTTTTGTTGAGATAAAGAAATATGGAAGTTCAGAGAGACAGGGGAGAGAGGTTGTTTTGCAAGCCCACAGACTGAGAAAAGGAAGCAATGCAAGTGATCTTCAGTTGTTATGTGATGCCAGCCATGACAAAAATTTCCACATCAAAGGTGTCTGAACCAGGTAGCCATCTGAGCTTATGAATGTAGGGGCTCACAAACCAGTGAAGTGCTGCTGTAGTAAAGCACTTAAGAATATAACTGACGATGTCACCGCACCTTTAAGTATTACATTCATGTCTTAAGATTTCATGAAGATCATTACAGGTCCCAAACTCACTGATAGGCAACAAGTGGAAAGAGAAAGAAGTTTTACTTTCTTGATAGTAGTCGAAATTGGACCCTGATAAAAAATTGAAGTGTCTTTTTTAGTTTCCTTGATAGCTCTTTTTTATGAGGTCCTATGCTAATTCTTTTTTTCTTCTTCCGCAGCCGATCGAGAGATGCCAATCTTTTCCGAGTGGTTGAAAAATTGAGGTTCAATTTTGCACCAGCAGTCTGGTCACTGGTGACATGGTTCAAACTTACAAGGATGATAACCTTAAACATAAAACCACTGCCAGTGAGAGTAGTAACTAACAATGAGTAGTTCCCGAACGAATCAGCTGAAAAATGGCTGCTCTTCCCAATTTTATTTTCTTGAAATTCATGGTTTGATTTGCGTAATTGCTCGGGTATAGTTGTGGGGTTTTATATTATGTCAATTGTAGTTAATTTCCTAGAATTGCTTCCTCGAGCAACTGGGCATTTGGTCTAGTGGTATGATTCTCGCTTAGGGTGCGAGAGGTCCCGAGTTCAATTCTCGGAATGCCCCTCTTTGTTAATAATTTTTTCAGCGATCTTACTGCAGATTTACACAATTGAAGTTGACAATTGCTATCACTAATTTGGACCTGCTAAATTTGAAAAATAACTCATATACTATTTTAACTGAAATCTTTTTAACTATTTGTCTTTTTCACCTGCCAAAAGAGAATGATCCACCAATTAGCCGTTTTTTTTTCAACAAATCATTTATAAACTTATATAAATGAAGTTGATAGTTGTAATCAATTAATTTGGACTTACTAAAGACGTGTTTGGACGAGTTCTTTTCATAAAAAAATTTAAGAGTTTAAATATTTTAATAAAAGATGCATATTTTTATATTTTTTTAAAGATATAAATGTTAAGGAGGAGTTTTATATTCCTTATGTATTAATAAAAACAAATAAAGGTTTATTTTAGGAAAAAAATAGTTCTATCTACTTTCTCCGTACCTTCTTAGTTTTACAGTTTTAACTTTTCATAATTAAATTGATCAAAGTTTGACTGAATTACATATATATTATATAATTTAAAAAATATTAAGGGGCCGTTTGGTTCGAGTTAAGGAAACGAAATGGAATTCAGAAAGGGAAACGGAGAGAAAGTAAAGGAATGATGCTGAATTGTATTACCTGTTTGGTTTTAATCTGGAAACGGAATGAAATATTATATGATTATTCCTATATTTAAATTTTAAATATTAAATAATATCAAAAGAGTCAAATATATTTATATTTATAATTTGATATATTTTATTATTTAAAAATTTCATTAATTTGATAAATATCTTGACTTATAAATTATATTAAAATTATTTTTAATATGTAAAAACTAAATTAAAATTTAGTTTTGATCTTCAAAAATATTTTATATATAAATTTTTAATGTTAATGATTTTTGAAATAAATTATAATTGAAAATAAAATAAGAATCGGAAAATGGAAAAGAAATACCTGATGGGGGTATTTGTCTTTGTCAGTTACCCCTAACCAAACGGCTCCTAAAATATTACTATTGTAAAGTACATACAATCTATTTTAATATGTAATTTCAAGTTTTTTTTTTTAAAAAAAAGATTGTCCTTGATCCTTGATAAAAAATGATTAATTTGATATAAAAATCAAGCATGATGGATCATGGTTTGCGAATAATGGATCCAATACATATCCGACAAATCCGACCACATGTGACTTAATTAGCTACCATCCAGGCATCCAGGATCACTATATATGGGGCTTCATCATGAGATCCAATGATTAAAGTGATTCTGAACGAGAAGGCAAAAAATAGTTTGGATGCTAGACGTTCATTACTTGATAATGGATGTAAAGATTCTAGACATTCTGACTGTAACTTGAGAATTGTTGTATATATGCTCAATTATGTAACTCATGAACTAGTGATCATTCTTTTGAGGAACCATTCTGAACCCTTTGAAGGTAGTAGATGGTACCAGTCGACAACCTATATATATATATATATATATATATATATATATATATATATATATATATATATATATATATATATATATATATATATATATATATATCGATTCCAAAGATGAGGTCGAAAATGACATTTGAAATCTGAAACTTGAAATCAGGGATTCAGTTGCATATATGGTTGCATATGAGGTTGTATTCAGTTGATTCTATTGTAATCTAATGGCCCCGCAGGGGCACACATACATCAGTTGTAACTTACAGTTTCCGCATGCAACCTCATATGCAACCTCATATGCAACTAAATGCAACTGAAAACTGTAAGTTCCAACTGAAGTATGGGTGCCCCTGGCGGGGCCATTAGATTGCAATAGAATCAACTGAATGCAACCTCATATGCAACTGAAAACTGTAAGTTGCAACGAATGCATGGTGTGCTCCTGGCGGGGCCATTAGATTGCAATAGAATCAACTGAATGCAACCATATGCAACTGAATACAACCATATGCAACTATATATGCAACTGAATTCCTGATTTCGAGTTCTAGTTTTCAAATGTCATTTTCGACCTCATCTTTGGAGTCGATATATATATATATATATATCGACTCCAAAGATGAGGTCGAAAATGACATTTGAAAACTGAAACTTGAAATCAGGATTTTTAGTTGCATATATGGTTGCATATACAACCACCGTATTTTTGGAAAATATTTTCAAAAAAGTAGTATTTTTGAAAATATTTTAGAGATTTGAAAATAAGATTGGATAAGGTAGTATTTTTGAAAATAAGATTGAAAAAACAGTATACAAGATAATTCTCCTTTTTTTTTATGAATGCTTAAAATCTTATATCTAACGCCAGATATAATTGTCATCCCGTTCTAAATTTGGTAGTCTTAATTATTATTTACCATATTGTTACCATAATACATGTGTATGTTCTAGCTCTGCAGCTTAGTGATTCACCACAGTATGATAGAACACTCACAAGAGGTTAAGTTCACACAAAACCTTTTTTTTTTTTTGAGTTCTTCGCCTTTGTCTTAAGTAGTGCATCATATTTTACTTTTGACAGTAAAATCTTCATTAGAATAATTGAAGTTTTATATATAACTCTTTAAAAGAATGTTAAAGAAAGGAAAAATTACTATGCCATGAAATTCATTTTAGGATCTTAGAAATAAAAATCTAAAATAATAATTAAATTCATATATAAATAATTTATCCTAATCTTCGACAAATTAATACTTAAACTTGCCTATCTAAGATCTTATTTTTATTACACAATACTAATTCAGCTAAAAAACAACATAAAAAATATATTAATTTAATTTTACTATAAAACAAGAACAAATGCATTCAATAATTTATAACCCTATAAAGTAAAAAGTAACAAAGATTTTGTAATATCAACTCCTTAACAAATATCATAGTTGTACAATATTAATGATACGGAAAATACTTCATAAAATTCCCTCTAACTTAACAAGTCCTTGAAAATGAAAAAATGGTGTTCTATATGTAAGGTTCATGTTATATGTGTGCACTACAAGCTTTGGTCCTCAATGGTATGATCAAATCCCTCCACATGTTAAAGACTAGGGTTTCAAACATCTGGATTAATCAAAACATTCATTTCAAAGAACCCAACTGTTGCGCTCATGTCCTGGGGTTACCATTTTCTTCTTCCTTTTACTCAGAATCATCACTTATAATTATTGGATCTGATAAAGAAGCTCCATAATTAGTAATCCCGGACGTGGAGCTTAAGTCGCACCTAATTGAATTCGTCCCTGCAGGTGTGTTGGGTTCATTGTTTGCAAACCATGAACCATCAGGCCTAATCTTGATCTCCGTGGTGTCTGCCCCGGACTGCTCAATCTAAATAATCAAAAACAATGCATTCAAGTTAATAATTGTCAAAATGTTTAAATGAATATAATAGACCAAACTAAAATTATGAAAAAACTATATTATTGTGATGTACCTCACGGAGAACCTGATTGAAATAGCTGTCTACAGTGATATCCTCCCATGAATAGCTATTTAAACATATGGGGCACTTCCACTGCAACCAAATGGACATTCTTATACACTAGTCACAAACAAAATTAAACTGTAAAAACGAAGTTGCTAAAGACACTGTCGCTCACATTTCTTGTTGTGTGGGCAAGCCCTATGAACGATTCCAGATCAAAGCAGCCAATGTGAATGCATGACATAAATCGGCTAGCAGTCTTCATTCTAGCACCACTTATCTGCCATTCAGGCATCAACAATAAATAAAAAGAATTCTTCATATATAAAATTTCTCAAATTGTTGAGTTAGCAAAACGAATTTCATTTTACAAGGATCGATCAAAGCGATGTATAATAACAAGGAATAAGGAATTGACTTTACTGGGCAGCGGAGATCAACAGTGGCAGCAAGGACTTCTAACTCCTTGCCAGCATCATCAAGTGCCCCTCCACCTGTAAGGCAATGAATGACGCGATCTGTAGCAACATTCAAAGGCTCCGTTCCTTGTTTGTTAGAAATTATAGTACAGACCTAGTAAGAAAAAACGTCATACAACAAGAAAGATGACGGAGTGAGATTATAACAGAAATGCAAGATGACAATGAAAATCAACCAGGATACAGACCTGGTGCAATCGTAATTGCATGATTATTATGGTACTTTTTTTGAAACCCTAACAGTTTTTTTTATTATGGACACCCTAACATATTACTATAATAGTTCAAACATATGCACGTGAAAGAAGCGAGAGATGTGATGTCGTGATTTATATAGGATTTGTTCATAATAACTAGATTTTGTTTCTTATGGTTCATTCCTTCACATTAAAATGAAATGAAAATACATAAAAATATGTATACTATCTGACAATTCATTATGAGCTAGGCAGGATCCTCTTGACAATAGTATATATATATATATATGAGTATACCTTTCTATTGCAGAACTGTATAAAACTAAAACTGAAAATCTTTTCATCATATAACGATTTGAATAGTAACTCAGGGTTAATCACCTCTTGAACGCTGCGCGGTTTTACCAGTCTAACACCCATACAGTAAATTCCATCATGTTCAGCAACAGCTGAAATGGAAATCTCATTCGCTCCCTCTTTTAGGTACATTGATGAAATCTGCAATAAGCAGTCAGAATATCCAGAAATTAGTAGAACACTATAGGGTATATAATGTAAGAAAAAGTGAATGTTGGCTGGTAAAGATGATCACATAAGAGAGGAGTACTTACGAGTGCACCATTATTGCGATCACTTGTGGCTAACCAACAATTTACTACAACCCCTGAGAATTAGTACAGAATTGTAAGCGCATTTTTGAAGCTTAAAAGCATATGCTCATGAAATTTATGAACAGATTTAACTGTACCATTTTTAGGTCATAAAAATTTCATGGCCAAACACTAAAACTCCAATGTCTAGAGACACGTACCAAGTATTTTTTATTCATCTACTAATATTTACATACCATTGACTTTCAAATAACCATATTTTGGCCAACACATTCTGAACTGAAAAACATCATTAAGAAGAATGCTCCAGACCTGATTAAAAAAGGAGTGTTAATTACTAATCTTCAGTCACCCAATATGTATTCGGGTTAGAAGACAAGTAGTACTGTATACATGAATCAGTTAAATGCTTACCTCAACTTTATAACCCTTATGTTCAATAAGGTACATATCTTCACTATTTATATCCAGTTTTGTATCAAAATTTATCTCATCTGGACCGATTCTGTAAAACATACAAATGTAAAGAATCTACACAAGTAACACAATGATCAATAAAATCATTATATTATGCTTAATTAGAATGTAACAAATGATATGTATCAATCTTTTTATTTCCACTCATTTATATTATGCTCATTCCCCTCTCCTTCCTTATAATATTATTTACTGAATATCACATACAAGTTAGAGTTACAGACTAACCCATCGGCTTGGTTTCCAGAATGGCCCAGCCTTAAATTGTGTACAAAATCCAACCTACCGATCCAGAACCTGCTTTTGCAGAAGGTTGAAACAACAGGAAAAAATTCAGCTAGGTGTAAAAAATTGCAGAAAAATGAAATGCTGCAAAGTATACATACATACAATTTGCCATCATGTGAAGTGTTGGACACAGAATATATATCGACTAGACTACACATAAAATGGCAATTTGAGTTAAACAAGGTGTTAGTGACCGGTTCTTCTAAACTCCCCCTATCTTTATAAATTTGTGTTCATATCTGTATTAAATCGACCCTCCGGCCAACATAAGCTCTAACACCAGGATCATTATATTTTAACACAAGTTCAACATTAGGATTATTGGGTTGTAGCTCCCACTATATATACAAGGTAAGTTTCATATGGAATAAACTTAAAAGCTGCACAAGAAACCCTAACTATATATGGCAGCCATGTGATAAATTAATGAGGTCAAAATAAGAAGCCTACAGTATTCAAAGGACTGTAGACCAGTTCTAGGTAAAACAAAAAATTGAAAAATACTTACGGGTCTGCCCGATTAATCCGGCAAACTTCACAATAAAAGTGAGGTGGAGCTGGACCAAGGCCTAACACGCATGTTTTATGTTGCAACACGCGGCAATCTGGATTTCCACACTGATAAGAAAAAATTTAGAACAAAAAGAACTATTTGATCAGAGTAGATTAAAAAGGTGACACTTTTGCAAGTGGAATTAGCTAGTGATGGACTACATAATTCATAATATGACAGGTAAAATAAACCAAAATTTGGAAATTCTGTCTTAGGGTTACTAACACCTTGATAAGTAATTTTGCAAGAAAGTACCTCAACCATGTAATCAGTCCTATTATTATATGCTGCTGAGACACCACATATACAGGAGATCTTTGGTCTACTCCCTCTTTCTGAATCTATCTCATACTCTTCTTCCAGCATGCATCTGAACCAAAAGAGTAGAATGTGAGGATCATTTAAAAAGAACGAAACAAGAAGTATAACATACAGTTTTTCTTAATATGTTATTTTCCATTCAATCAATAGAAAGTAGTATCAACTCACCCGTAAACATCATCGATAGCTTTCACTACATTTACATTTCCGTCAACACTTGCTGTGGCACTAGTTGAGGCACTTGTTGATGGCACTGGAAAAATTGAGGAATGCATAAGCAAAACTTTAATCTAAGATATATGTAAGAAAAAGTGATAGGATGATTAAATATAAAGAAGAATAAAAAGAAATCAATATGCATCTTTTTATATAAGTTATTAGAGGTCGCTGATACTGTTGAGTGGATTACAGGGGCAATCAATTAATTTACTTAGTAATTAGTATAACTCTGGAGCATAGTTTGTTTCTTTAGATATGGGTTGAGAAGATTCTTTACAGAACAAACTGAAAACTTCTACATCCTTCTAATACAACACCGCGAGCTAGCCACATGAGAGGTGAGCAACATCAATAATTTAAAACAACGATTGGGGGTGGAGTCTAAAGGTATTTTGATCACCTACAAAAGCAGTTTTGAGAATGATAAAGTAATGAGCATGCAGCTAATTACCTTGTTCAGAAGTAAACAAATCTAATATTCTGGCTAGAAGGTCCTGCATATCATAAAAAAACAAAATTTTGATTAACACATATAAACAGCCTTGCATATGCAAAATTATTCTTGAATACTAAAGAACCATAAGAAGAAGTAATTATGGAAGTACACCTAAAAAAAGGAAAGCAATATATCTTAGCAACGACAAGATAAACGCCTAGCAAGAAAGACCCCGACCCTGCCAATATTAATAAGTAATGAAGTAGCAGAGAAAAAGCAATTCATCAACTACTTCCCGGCCAGAGTGGTATGATTCCAGACAGATGTGTAGCTAATTAAGGGCTTCTCCAGTGAGGGGTATGTGTAAAATGAAGGATTCCTCAATAGAGTACTTAACCGGTTAACCCATGTACTTAACCCAACTACTCAATTAATCACCTCATATAAACAACACAACACAGAAAACACTGATATGCATGCAAAAAAGATCAGCAGAGAAATGTTCCAGTCAACATATTGCATTAGAAACACACTGCATTGAAGCAAAATATAATGTAAGTAATTGATAGCATACCCTCTTTGATCCATGCTTTGGAAGACCAAGCCGGCTAAGAACATCACGTAGCTCCTTAACTCGAAATTCCCCCAACTTTGACTACAGGTTGAGATGAATTTATGTATATAGCGATTTATGTACAACTCAAATAATAAAACATAAAAGACGAACCACATATTACATGGCTTTATAAGTGTTATACACAATAACTCATTATCAAGTTTATTAAATTTTTGATTAATGCATCGTTTTCATTTCATCATATCATCGAGAGTAATATTGGCCAAAATAAGCAAAGTACATATTTAAGGTCCTATGAAGTACAAGGTTATATGAAGGTTTAATGCTCACATGAGCAGATCTGGGATTATTTAATTTTGAGAAAGGTACCAACCATATTTTAAAAAAAAAACTTGTATTTACAAATTAGATATTTTGATAATTTCATAAAATTTAAATGATAAAAACATGTCAATATTTTGGAAAAACATTTAATAATTTTATAAAATTTAAATGATAAAAACATGTCAATTTTTTTTAGGAGAGACACATGGTCGGTGCACCTCTTACTATCTGCCATTAAATACACAGACCGTAAATTGTTGTTTTGTCAAGGAAAAAACAAATTATATAAATGCTCATAATGTCATCAATTTTATGTGAACACAAATGATTTATATGAAATTTTATACAAAATTTTGATTTTGAAGAGACGAGAACATTTTTTAATGATAGTTGAAACATCAAAATTTAGTATTCGAAAAGAATTTACAAACAAAAGGCAAAATAAAAAGGAGATGTATACCTTGCAGCCCCTCGTCAAATCCTCCATTATCAGTGAATCCCTGAAATTAATCAATACGAACCATTTATCAATTAAAACTAGACATAACATCAAGAAAACATAAATTAAACGATACAGCACACATATATCTTATATGAAGGAGACAACATCATCTGTGTCTCAAAATAATATGGGATACAACAAGAGAGTTTAGACCTTGTGAACTGCAGAAATGATATGTAGAGAGTCTCTAAATATTTCGCACAGCACAAAACACCTGAGACCTATTGTAGCAACCACACGAATGCACCAGATCTTATATACACACACAGACGAAAACGCACTTTCTCGAGGATATCGAAAAGATATTCAAAATTTACAGCTGGGTCCTACTAAAAAGAATTTCCTCACAAAAAGAAAGCATTAGCCGTTGGAATATACTCCAAAAAAGATTTTCCTAGATGATAAATTAATATTTTTGTAAGATATTCTAATATATATCAAATTATAAGTATCTTCTAAACAAAAATTCAAAAAACAAATGATATTTCTATAAACTACTAATATTAATAGAAAACTCATTCAAATATCTAAAGATACTTTTCAAGATAAAAATTTTTTGAATTGAAAAAATTATACCACATATTTTAATAAAATTATCGATTTATCTTTTATAAATTCATAAATTGACGATAGAAATTACATAATATTATAAAATTATAATTAAAATTTTATCTTCATAACTCTATGCGCGCGCGCACGGATGACATATTAACACTTACAAAATATTTATATTATAGCTATCAAATATAGTTATTATTATTTAATTAAATTTATATCAAAATGTGTATTCCATCGCATTTGAATTGTTAATAATAAAAAAAATACTTATAGATATTTGATATACAAATTTCATATATAATTAAATATTTATAAATTAAATTTCATGAAATAAAAATATTAATAACAATATGTGATTGCATGAAATATTAGGCCCAGACCAACAATCCAAATTTTGAATTGTTGGGGTCTGATTGGGTAGTCATACAAGATCATGATCAACTATAATTAAGATCCAATATTTAGAGGGGTGTATTCATTGAGATTTTAATGGATTGCTTTTAGTTTATGAATTTTAATGGATTGTATGTGATTTTGATTTTGATCGGATTCTTGATAAAATGTAATAGAGTTGATAGGATTTAAGAGTAATGATTCAAAATCCCATTGATTTTAGTGGTATTTCAAATAACTTAAAATTCACTGAATAATGCCACAAAATTCATCATTTTATAAAATCCAAGAAAATACATCAGCATTTGAATACCATCAGATTTTAATGGATTTCAAACAATCTCAATTGTATACCATCGGATTTTAAAGCATAATTTAAAATCCTAATTGAATGCCACCAGATTTTGTAGCATAATTTAAAATCCAAATTGAATACCCCAAGATTTTTGTGGATTTCAAACAATCCCAATCGAATACTCTCGGATTTCATGAATGAAAATTCTTCTTCTGATGATCGATTCAACCTCTGATCAAAAAGATATACCTTGGTTATATTTCATCTCTTCAACAAGTTTGGTAATGAGCATAACGGCCCTCTTGTTCCGATGGAGAGAAGAACTCGTGATTAGTTTTTCGGGAAATTTTCAAACGAACAATTTCAACGAAATCTTTCAATTTCTTATTTTACTATGTATTCCTCTATCTGTAGAGTACATTGAATGTACAGAAATGGCTATTACAGAGTTTCTCTTATTCGTGTTAACAGCTACTCTAGGAGGAATGTTTTTATTTAAAATCTCAATCCACGTGCAACTTTTATAACGTGTGTGTATATATGTGTGTGTGTGATCTTTATTTATAAATACCTTTCAGTTGCACATTTTTTATAAGATTTTTATTATTAAAAACATACTTATTTAACATATCTAATTAAAATATTAATTCAGACACGTTTATGAATTTTTTTTTAAAAAATATATTAGCTTCCACCTCCTTTCAGCTGAAAAGCCAGTTCTTCCTCTTATGAATCTTAATTGTTACAACTTTCTGACTTCTTGTATGAACACAACAAAGTGGAAAATTAAAACTAGCCAAGGAAGGAAAGTAAGGAAAGCGGGAAAGATCCGATACAAAGGAAAGGGTTGCTAGGTTTTAGAAGGCAGAACGGGGGGAGGGAGGAGTGGGGAGGGAGAAGTAGGGCTCGAAGAAGAAGCCGAGCCATGCAAAAGGGCGCGAGGATATAGCAAGTAAGCAGCAAGGTTCTCCCTTTAGGACCGACTACAACAAGCTCGCGCGTTACTACTAGCAATGACTTCCTCTTTCAATACTTCATTCTTTCCATATTCCTCTCATTTGTTCTCAGTTACTCATCAAATGGTACTCAGCTCATATCATAGGTGTTGGAGCGAAGCATCTCGATCGAACGAAGAGAAGAAACTGCAACCATCAACGACAAAAAAAAACGTTGCTTGCGTTAGTGTTCGTAATGAATCTCTCGGGAGGGCATAGGATCGCGACTTTAATCAAAAAAACGCATATTATTCTAATACAAATATCATTGCAATAAAATAAATTTATCAATAAAAACTTTATTGATGGGTTTCACTACAAACATTTTCTATCAAAGATGTTTGACTTTTTTATAATTTTGTGTAATGGGCCCGACAAAATTGAGGCTGAGAATATCCTTTAATGACTAATCACTCGCTCAAAATTTAAAATTTTCGTAATTTTCACATACAATTTCTTGACCAGATTTTTGGTTCAAACTCTTTGAATTATCATGTATATATGTTCAGGGGAAGTGCCAATATATATAATGATTTTTTGACAAATTTGTCTTGCCGATTTATATTGCATGATTTTTAGATTTTAATTAAAGATTTTTAAATTATAGACATTTTTAGATGTTTTTAATGATCAAATTCAAGATTTTAATTTTAAGATATTAAAATTTTATAATCCAAATATCCAGGTTGTTTCCCTTACTACAAATATATTCTTATATAAATATGTTTTGCAGTAAATGAATTAAAAATTAAAAATTAAAATTGATCTCTTTTTATATACATTCATGACACTGAACCACATACAGATAGTCAACTTGAACGAGTTCTTTTTTTAGTCTCTAACATCTGAAGGGTTAACATTTCGACAGATTAATATTTACAGATGGGAGCTATCATTTGATAAATGGACTAATATTGACAGATGGGAGTTATCATTTGACAAATTTTTAAGACATCCAAAAATAATTATTTTATTTGTATATTATGGCGTCTATAAATAATTCTCCGGGAACTTCTGAAAACAAATTTCAACTCCAATATTTCTTTATTTTCATTTCTTCTGGAAAAAAAAATCACTTTTCAAATTCAAGAAATAACGACACATCACCCATAACTACTGTATTTAGAGCAGGATCATAAAACGTTCTCGAAATATTGTATATTATTATTATACTATATACAAATAATATACAAATAATTCTCTGAATTAAATAATTAAGAATTATACCAACTCATATTTACAAACACAAAAAAAATTCATCCCCTGTCCTGACACAGAATACTGCAGATCTCAATTTTAATAAAACTTCCTAAAATATCAGATCCTTTAAATAAAACTATCACACACAAAATTCATTCATTTATTTGTTTCATCTCCTCCTTTCTCCTGATTTCATCTCATTATAAATACATGTTCCAGGAATCAAGCCTCTCATTTGCTTCATCTTCTTTCTCATTTCATATCATCATCAACGCATGATCCAAGAATCAAAACCTCAAACTCAAACCCAAATATCCGTCTGAAAAGGCTAATATATAATCCTGGTAGGTCATTTTTCTTAAATAAAACCTAACAAATCTCCCACAAATATAAACACAAAATTCTCCAAAAAACAATGGAGGTTACAACATCATCACCAGTCCTCCCCTGGAAAACCCGCATTGCCATCTCCGTCGCCTCCTTCATCACCGACTTCACTCGCCGCCCCAACGGCACCGTCAACCGCCGTCTCCTCAACGCTCTCAACGTCAAATCACCCACCTACCCCGACCCCTTTAACGGCTTTAAATCCTACGATGTCACCGTGGATCGAACCCGGAACCTGTGGGTTAGGATTTACCTGCCGGTAACCCAAGACTCCGAGCCGGCCCACCTGCCGGTCATTTTCTTTTTCCACGGTGGTGGTTTTGTTTATATGAGTGCTGATAGTAGGAACTACGACGCCGTTTGCCGGAGATTTTGTACGAAAATTCCGGCGGTAATGGTGTCGGTGAATTATAGGTTGGCGCCGGAATATCGGTATCCGGCGCAGATTAACGATGGGTTTGATGCGTTGAAGTATTTGGATGAGAATAACAAGAAGGATAAGCTTTTGCCGGATTATGCTGACATGTCGTGCTGTTTTTTAGTCGGAGACAGTGCCGGAGGAAATATTGCTCATCATGTGGCTGTCAAAGCCGCTGGGTTTTCGTTTCAGCAACTCAAGGCAAGTGATGCTTCGATCACTTTCTTTTTATGGCTTGTAATTTACATGCATGCATTTCTCATATATGATTTTAGTCACTTTGTTAGTTATTTTGTTACGTTTTAAAATCTTTAATCCTTAAAATACCAGTACATCTTATATTTTATATATTTATTTTTCGTGCTTGGGACAGGACAAAAAGAGCATGACAACTCCTCACGTCCCCAAAAATGTCAATACATCTTATATTTTGTATTTATTTTTCATTAAAAATTATATAATTTTAATCTTTGACTGGATAGTCAAATTTACAATATATAGAAATTAAATCATTTTTTATATTATAATAAATTGAATGAATTTCGGGATTTTAAAAACGTAGAAGATCATTTATATGTAAACTATTTTATATTTCTATTTTTATACTCCCTCCGTCCCAGTCATTTGTATACAAATGGCTGGGACACGGAGACCAAGAAAAAGTGTAAAAAATGAGTAGAGTTAGATGAAAAGTGAGTATAGTGGTGGGACCCATTTATATTTAATAATATGTTTGAGATAGTGGAGGAAATTAGTGGGTGTAATAGTGTTTATATTATTATAGAATGGAGATAGTGGAGGAAAGTAGTGGGTGTAATAGTGTTTATATTATTATAGAATGGAGATAGTGGAAGAAAGTAGTTGGTGTAATGTTATTTTATATTATAAAAGTTACTACTTTTGGTATGTATACAATTGGTGGGACGTCCCAAAAAGGAAACTGTATACAATTCATTGGGACGGAGGGAGTATCATATATTAATCATATATTAATTTATATTATTTTGAATGGACATATATTATTAACTTCTATAACAAACTGTAGTTATTATTCCAGAGTCCAGACACATGTGATTTACAACACAAATATAGAAGGAATTTAATTTGATAATTTATTATGTATATAACTTGGCGTATATGACTCTCTTTCTTTATTACGGGTAGATATCAAAATAACTTTTTGCCATTACAAGAAATTTACTACTCACTGTTAACATTGTTGATCTGTGCAATACAGTTCAACTAGCCATTTCATTTTTGTTATTAGAATGAGACAAATATATTGTTGATCTGTGCAATACTGTTGGTTATTAAAGGTGATAGGCCTTGTGGCAATTCAACCATTTTTCGGGGGAGAAGAGCGAACAGAATCAGAAAGAAGGTTAGTGAAGGCTCCCATTGTCAACATCTCAAGAACAGATTGGATGTGGAAGGCACTCTTGCCCGACTCGGACCGCGATCACGAGGCCATCAATGTCAGCGGTCCGAAGGCTGTGAACATATCATCGTTGCTGGAATTTCCAGCCACATTAGTGGTCATAGGTGGTTTTGATATATTGCAAGATTGGCAAAGGAGATACTATGAGTGGCTTAGAAGCCACAACAAACAAGCGACTATATTAGAGTATCCGACTATGGTTCATGCATTTTATGTGTTTCCAGAGCTGCGTGAAGCAGGATATCTAATTGGAGAGATCAGACAGTTTGTTCACAATCAGATGAGTGCACTTTCCAAGGGCGTTCCCTTTGTTTCTATGTGACAAATCTCGATATCATTCTTGGAGACTCTTGAAACAATACAAGTTCTCGGGGGTGAATTTGAAGTTTTTATACACCTCAGGCAAGCAGAGCAACTAGAAGGTCTATACACCCTTGAGTATTTTTCAGGTTCTTATGTAAATTAATCATTAACTCATACTGTGGCATGTTTAGTTAAAAAAATTCAAATCGTTTACCTTTTCTTCCTATCAAGCTGAGATCTAATAACCATTGGGCTGATCCAGGAAAGAGTAACCAAAGCCAACTTCACGAAAAATATAACAAACAATAACATAAAGGCCTGGAGGACATTAGGAATCAGGCCTGTCATCCACAAAAACCAACTTTGTCAGCATTCAATTCTCATAAAAATTCAATAATAAAATATAAAAATGTACAAAAGCCAAAGGCAAAATATGAAAACTATATTAACAACATTAAGCAAGAAAATATAAGAGAGAAAAGAAACAGAATTAGAGGGGACAGTAAGTAAATGGTGTAGGTGCTAAAAAAACTCAGGTTAGTCGCACTTCCATCTTGAAGTACGCAGACAGCTTAAGTTATGACACCAGCTGCAATGGTCGTTTCCGTTCTCTCCGCGGAAGAGCATGACTAGTCCGATAGTAAACCTGCAATGTATCACAGGAAAAGATGAAAATGAAATCTTGATTGGAATCAATTTGTAAAAAAAACTGAATTTAACATTTTCACAACAGGTCATTAGGTCAACAAACAAACTTTGTGCTTTAAAGGGCTAAGTTTGAGGGTTGCAAAACATTTTAAGCTATATTATTGTTTGTTATTATTGATTTATATTGGGAGATATCACTTACCCTACAATAAGCAGAATCAGGGAAACCACCAGAAATATGTATTGATACACTGTGTGCTTGGACGTTAGTCGAGCATCGACGGGAAGATGCTGGCGCTCCAGCCAACCAAATTGGGGACGGATAAGAAACACAAAACCAAGAAAAAACCCTGACAAGAAGCCTCCAATGTGTGCAAAGTTGTCAACATGGGGAAGAATTCCAACCGCTAAGTTTATCAGAATGATGACCACAAGAGTTATCAGAGCTGCTGCCTACAAGGTCAAAAATAGAATATATGTATCAATTTCGTGAACTAGTTTGACGAATTCCATCATAACACAGGAAAACAAAATAACAGCAGGCAGTTACATCTGCTTCAACAATTTATAGATGACATAATTTCATACATGATATCAAGAAATGATGACAAAGAAACCGTTCATCGATAGGACAAGATGTATTTATGTCCACTGTCATACTTTTGTATCTCGTGACAAGACTCTTGACTCATTTTCTCTAAAAGCTTGAAATTTACATAGGGTTGCGTGATGGGTAAAGACATGGGGTTGCGGGAACACTCACCTTATTAGCATAAATAGTCCAGTTAGTTAAGAGTTCTGATAGCATTGCTCCAAGAAGTCCAAAAAGAGCACCAGAAGCGCCAACAGATATGTTGCGCTGAATAAAAAGGGCAGAGAGTATGCTTCCGCCAAATCCGGATAACAAGTATATAGCCCCAACTCGAACTGCCAATAGTAAATCAAAAAACAAAATCATTAGAAAATTAAGAATAATATTAGAATAAACTAGGGTTGTTCATGACACATCAGGCTACCCATATATAAACAGTAAGCAAATCAACTCTGCTTAATATCAGTTGAAGGCAAAACTGGTTACAAAATAATCTACCAGAGAAGAGTTTAATCGATAAGGTCTACAGATAAATATTTTTAGAAGTGGAGTTATAACATAATAAATGTTTATTGTGTTCTACTGTCACAGTAAATTTAGAGGACTCTTGTATTTATTATTCTTTTTTCCTACTTCATTTCAAAGTTCATTACTAGCTCTTTTTGCACATTCTGAATGCAATATAAAAACATACCAAATCCAAATTGCTGTTCTAGACGAATCCCTATAAACACCAAGCTTAGCATATTCGCCAGTAGATGAATTACACCGGCATGCAGCCAAACACAAGTGAAAAGTCTCCATCCTTGATTCCCGTGCACTACTTTGTTCCACTCTAAAGCTCCTAGTTTTTCCAGTCTGCACAAGTAAAGGCAGAATTCAGATCGAGTAAATTATAACTATAACTGCTCAGCTTCCAGCTAGCGCAAACAAATAACATCACTTAGCTTTTAATATTTTTATCAATTATATTAAGTTTTCCGGATTTGTACAAAAGATGCTGTCATTACCATTACCAAATTATGATTTGTTAACTCTAATCAAATATAATTTATGCAAGTCCTCGCATTAGAGCTATTGTCCATATTATATTGTGAGAATCTTGGGGGTGGCGGAGAGTCGAACCTGAGACATCCGCCAAACCTGAGCTTTGATACCATGTTGAGAATCAGTCCATCTAAAATTTTTAGGTGTTGGAAGAAGGCCCCAAATGGATATTATGCCATATTTGAACAAATTAGAAGAAGATAACTTAAATCCATCACCTCTCTCGATTCCTAAAATGGCTTGCAAACACATTCTGGCCCCAGGAAATGTAAAACTTGCTAAATTCATGTTTTAATGGCATAATACTAAACAATTGCGTATGAACAGCAAGATCAGCGTATGAACAGCAAGATCAGTGCCTAATATACAAGCCTAAAACTTAGTTCACCAAAAAATACAAAAGGCAGTTAAGGGCACTCCCAAAAGGGCAAAAGGGAAAAGCTTTTTCACAATTCCTCTGCAGAACACTACAAGTTTCAAAGTTATACTAAGCTTAATACCCTTTTTCCACTTATTTACTATTTCTTAATTAAAAGTCTCAAATTAAGAATAACAAAAGACAACATCACAAAAAACCCATCATCGCAAAAAACTCAAACTAGTCGAAATTTCACTAAATCGAACTTTTAATACTAAAGCTCCAATATTTATTGCCCCTTTCTCCCAACCAAGAACCCCATTCAACTTCTCCACAAATCCTCAGATTCAAAACACTAAAAACACATAATTTGAAAACCCAAATACCAAAAAGCTCATTTAGTTAATTCTCACCAAACCATCTCAAAAAGCTCATAAAAAAAATCAAAACTTGGGCAAAAAAGAAAGCAAACTTACGCAGAAGAAGAGGGCCCAAAAAGAGGATTCTCCTTAAGAGGCTGAAAAGAAAATCTTTTGAGAAACTTGGCCACACAATCACCTCTGGCCCCAGAATTCTTCTTGGGACAATCATTCTGATACATAATCACAATGAACATAGCTACATTTGCCACCACAATCAAAGGAACCAACCAAGAAGTCCACTGAGTCTCCCCAGAAGAGCTGCTACCTCTCTTGTGCCTTCCTCTGCTCTCTGGATCTCTGTAATTTGCCATCTTGAAGCTTTGCAAATGTGTGCAAATGGGTAGTATTTGTTTGTGTGTATATATAATTGTGATGTATGTAGAGGTGGATTAGATGAAACTGAAAGAAGTAACTTGGAAGGGAGTAGTAAAGGGAGTTACTTCAACTGAATGCAATTTGGGAGATGGGGAAGTTTTCAAGTTATATATACACGATTTGCTGCTCCAATTATTATAATATTATAAATTATAATTTTACATTTTTGGATTTAATTTAAATTTTAAAAAATTTATTTTTATTAAAAATAAAAAAAATTATTTATGACTATGAAGTCAAGATTCGTGATAATAGGTGAAAAAAGTCGTATGATTTATAACATTGAAGAAAAATATCGTATGTGAAAAGGTAATTATTAATATATAAAGACGGATTCACAAATTTGTTGGTATTTTGTTAGCTAACTTCAATTTGAACCAACCTTTTTCGGTGAATGGGTATGTTTATATATATATGTTCAGTATGTTTCATTTTCACGTCCGGTGGTTACCTACAATCCTATAAGCAGCATTTCAGTTGGTCTGAAATGAATTATTGATTCTGTTTTTTTACATTTTTTTTAACTTAGTTTTTACTGCATAAGAAAGTAGAAATAACCATACATGATATGAATCTTGGCCAGTGTAATACAATTTGAATGTAAGAAAATTGTAGTAAAACATTTCTTGTGCTTTTTTCCCTCTTTTCTTGCAACAATCTAGGGTGTTATTCTCTGTCCAATTAGAGCACAGATAATAAACAGATGCATTTCAGATTTACCGTTCGACTTGATTAGCTGTGTTAGAGCATGATCGTAGAGATCACATCGGAACTAATCAATTGACGTCGACTTGGGATTTATTGAGAATTGTCAGAATTTTTTTTTATAAATCGAGGATTTTTGGTCAAATCAGTGTATAATCAATAAAATTATATTTAGAGTATCTCCAAGAGGTTCTCTATTCAGTATTCAAGCTCTTAAGTGAAAAAATAAAGAGCCACACATGACTCTTAGAGGCTTTTTAAAAGGGAAATACTATATTTAGAGCTGATTTTTTATATTCAGAGCAAACAAGGATAAAAAGACAAAACTGACCCCGTGTATATACAATAACAACAAAAGGAAAAAAATAATGTGAGGGTAATTTCATCTTTTCTTGCTCTTCTGCTCTGGAAATAACATTTCCCCTTGAGCTCATTCTCTCTTCTCTCTTTTAGGAGCCACAACTTGGCTCTTAACTTATTTTTATTAATAAAAAACTCTTTCCCTCCAATTCATTCCCACTTTTAAATTTGGATCTTTGTTTTAGTGGAGTCCAACATGAATAAAATATGATATAGAGAAGAAATATAAAGAGCACTATACATGCTCTTAACTTTGTACTAAATCATTAAGAGCCTAATTTTTTATATTATATTTAAGAGTCAATTAGAAAGCTTTTGGAGATGCTCATGCTCTTAAGGACTACTCGGAGATTAATCAGGATTTTTACAACACTGACATGGATATTCAAGGTCGTTTAAAATACATTCTAATTTTTAATAATACATTCTGAGTCACATTTCTGCACTTATTTTATTAACTGATAGTAACCATTTTAAAATTTTCTATAATATCCATTTCTAAGAATTTGTTCAATAATTTTGCTTTCAGCATTTCAAGTTTCTTTATCATTATTCATTAGTATCAGAGTATTATATAAATTTGACACAGGACTTATTTTGTGACTTGCTCCTGTAGTTTCTGTTCAGCTTTAAATTATAAGGAATGGTCACGTATATTTCGTGACACAAATGTTCAGAGTCGCGTACAGATTTGCCCATAATGATGAACATCAGAGTTGTGTCCCAACTTATCTTTAAAGGTTTTAAAATATTGGATAAATCAAGCAATAAAACACTCATGGGAAAGCATATTTATATCCATGAAAGTTTTTTTTGGCAGATCTGTTCCTCACTGCTTGGTTAAAAGAGTTGCAGAAACACTGAACCACAAAGTTGCTATCCTCAATATCCGCAAGCTACTTGAGTAATACACTTCATTCATACAACGCTGAAGATTGACTGACAAAAGGTAGTATATAAGAAACCAAGACGAAATCCATTTAACATAAGCTTCTTACTAGAGGAATTTGTTTATGCAGCTTTGGCTGTCTCCCGGACCAATGCAAACTTAGCCAATAGACCACAAAGTTGAAGATATGAACCAACTCCATCGCAGATTCTCATATGGGCAAAACCAGTTTCCTGGAATAATATAATACAAAAACGTGGCATCAGAAAAGTTAATAGGAGCAACATATTTGGTGGTTCAGTATACCATGTGTACCTTCATAAATTCCAATTTCAGGTATTCTGGCATATCATAGTTCTTTATGATTCGGAAAAGCGTTGTGATGATGTCAGTGGGCGAATAGCCGAGATCGTAGAGACTCTTTAGACCAGAACAGGCATCATCGAATTTTCCCTCGAGAATATTGCGGATCATGTTCTTTACATGCAGGGGATGAGGCTGGTCACAGACCTGTAAATCAAGCTCAAATATTTTAAGAGTCGAAACGGAAAGCCAGCATTAGGCTAATAATAACATAAATGAAATAGCGACCTTAAACACATTTTCTTGGTTCACGAACTGAAATCCACTAAATGTTGCTTGCAAGTTATTCAATGCCTGTCTCATATCACCATCAGCAGTGAATATAATAGCTTCAAGGCCTTCTGGAATGTAAGGAACCTATGACACATGAACACAGCAGTCTTATTTACAGATGAAATATCAGATATAGTCATCCTTACTAGTTGAGGAAAGTAATCAATCACCAGAAAATATAACACTTTATAAGACAATATGAAATAAGCTTGATAGTGAAAGTGCACCTTTTCTGCTGCAACCACCACCATGAGACGTCCAAGGATCTCTTGATCTGATAATCTTGAAAACCTTACAAGGGCACATCTACTCTGAATAGGCTCAATGATCTTTGAGGAAGTGTTGCAAGCAAGAGCAAACCGTGTGGAGTTCGAATATATCTCCATCGTCCTCCTTAAGGCTTGTTGTGCTCCAGATGTCATGCTAAAAGTAGTGATTTATTCAGGCAAATAGCATCCCAGAGCCCAAGCACCACAATTAGGATGGAAAAATATTCAAGAGATAAATCAAAATTAAAACAGAAGTGAAAGACAAAATCCAGATATATCATATATGTAAGAGTAACAGGACCTTAACAGAATCAAAAGTAGGTTTCTGGGCCAATTTTGGCACACATAAAAGTAAATTATAAACAAGATGAACCTAAAGGTTATTTTATGTTTGGGCAATCTATCAAAATAAAACCATCACTGACCTGTCAGCTTCGTCCAAAATGATAATCTTGTGCCGCCCAGGAGGTAGAGTGACCTTCTTTTGCGCAAACATCTTAATCTTGTTTCTCACAACATCAATTCCCCTGAAAAAATCCATAATTGTTTGATATGTTGAGACTTGCAAAGCCAAATTCCAATTTCAAATGTAATGATCTTAATACACAAGCAAAACAAGTAAAGATATCGCATACCTGTCATCTGATGCATTGAGTTCCAACACTCCCTCCTTGCAGTTTGGTCCCAAGAGCTCATGTGCAAGAGCCAGTATACTGGTGGTTTTACCAGTTCCAGGAGGTCCCTATAAATCACAATCAACAAAAATGCTGATGAAGGAAGGCACCTGCGTATCTAGAAAATGCAAATATATATTTGGAAAAAAATGTAATTCGTAAGCAAGTGTGTTCCGAGGGTGCAGGGATTATTACCCACATACAAATCACCTTAAATGTCATATATATCATTATAATACCTGTACTCCTTTTAGTCGCTATTCCACCCTACTCATATATTTTCGTTTGCTACTACACGGCCACATGTTTGATAGTTTGCCTCTAAAGACAGAGTCAGAAGTTTCCTACCTTTTTTTATTTTAATTGCTCCGAGTTAATTCAATTGAAGCCACATTCATCTTATTCGAATCACAAACTAACTCAAAAGAGGCAATCTCCTATAAATCCACAGTCAATTAACCCTTTGTTCGCTTATCAAATACTCTTACAAACCCGAAAACTACAGCAATTATATACAATTCACAACCAAATATCACCCAATACAACAAAACAACCAATAAATTAGGGTTCACAAAACAAAATTAAAAAAATAAAGAAATTAGTTAGGGGTAAAAGAGTTACTACATACAGCTAAGATGAGATTATGCATGTTGCCATCACGAGCGATGACTTGAAGCCTGGAAACGGCGTCTTCATTGCCGACAATATCGCAGACTTTGGAAGGTCTGAACTTCTCCACCCATGGCATTTCATACCCCTGGCTTATCATCGATGCTGACGACGACGACGCCATTACTGTGTGTTTTGTGTGTGTGTGTTTCTCTGTAATTTCAATTTCCCCCCTTCACCAAAACCCTTGCTCTCGCGCTCTGCCCTTTTCCATTATTATTATATTAAAATATAATAAGCTCACGGTAAACTTAAAATTTTAAGGGGTTTTTTCATAAATATATAAGAAAAAGTAAATTTTTGCAAATTTACTTTTCTCAAGAATAGCTATTTGCAGTTTTACTACACTAAGTTTCTAAATTGCAAAAATACTACCTCTCCCTCCTGCAACTGAATGCAACCACATGCAACTGTTGCAAAAATACTACCTCTCCCTCCTGCAACTGAATGCAACCACATGCAACTGCAACTCCTGATTTCAGGTTCCAGTTCTCAAATGTCATTTTCGACCTCATCCTTGGAATCCATATATATATATATATATATATATATATATATATATATATATATATATATATATTTAAGAACTGGAACCTGAAATCAGGCATTCAGTTGCAAATGGTCGAATGCAATCTCATATGCAACTGAAAACTGTAAGTTACAATTGATGTATGGGTGCCCCTGGCGGGGCCATTAGATCAAAATAGAATCAACTGAATGCAACCTCATAAGCAACTGAATTTTTTTTAGGGTGGGGTGATATTGTGGTGGATTTGGGTTGCAGGCCCCGCAGGGGCAATATTCAACTGAATATGCAATCTCATAAGCAACTAAATGCAACTGGAAACTGTAAATTACAACTGATGTATGGGTGCCCCTGGCGGGGCCATTAGATCAAAATAGAATCAACTGAATGCAACCAAATGCAACTGAATGCAACTAAATGCCTGATTTCAAGTTCCAGTCTCCAAATGTCATTTTCGACCAGATTTTAGGAATCTATATATATATATATATATATATATATATATGGATTCCAAGGATGAGGTCGAAAATGACATTTGAAAATTGGAACCTGAAATCAGGAGTTGCAGTTGCATGTGGTTGCATTCAGTTGCAGAAGCTCAGCGGGTCGCCTAGTGACCAGATTTTCAGAATCAATATATATATATATATATATATATAGATTCCAAGGATGAGGTCGAAAATGACATTTGAAAAGTGGAACTTGAAATCAGGCATTCAGTTGCATATGAGGTTGCATTTAGTTGCAAGGGGAGGGGGTAGTATTTTTGCAATTTAAAAACTTAGTTTAGTAAATATGCAATTAATTTAGGAAGATGGTATTTTTGCAAATAAGATCCTAAAAAGTAGTATATTTGATAAATTCCCAAATTTTAATTTGATTATCCTATCTTGATAAATGTGGTGTATTTATTTTAATCATGATCATTAAAAATTTAACTTAATCAGAACAAAATTAAAAAAAAAAAAAAAAAACTTAATCAGAACAATAGTTAAACGCAAATAATAAACTTTTTCCTCTTATATATTTAAGATTTGATTATCATAAATAATATATTAAAATTAAATTTATAATATCATTTTTATAAATATAATTAATATAAATTTTAACAATCATATTATATTTTACTTTTTTTGAAACCATCATATTATATTTTATTAAAAATAATTATAAAAGTAGAAGACTTCATATATTATTCTAAAAAATAAAACTTTTAAGTATAATCAACAAATTATAAGCTCTATATTAGTTATTAATTTTACACCCATCAATTAATATTAATTAATAAAATTTGAGTTTTTATAATTCGGATACTCAAAAAAGTATTCTCAAATTTTCTTTTTCCCAATCTAATTAGCACGACTCTTTCATAAGTTCATTTTTTTCCCAAATCTAATTAGTACTCCTCTTGTTAGTGCAGTTCTTAACTCATAATTACGAATAAGAAGAAAATATGATATATTGATAGTATGGAAATAAGTGAGTCCACAGATTTTCTTTATTTTCTTTAAATAAAGTTACTACAAGTACAAGGATTTGTAATGATAATTTTTTTACATAAACATATCAATAAGCCTACATTCTCAAAATTATATAAAAATAACTATTATCGTTATGAAATTGATTAATACTACATAACTGCAAAAAAAAATAAACTGTATATTAAGATATTGATTGAAGTTTTAAAACAAAAAAGGTAAAAATATAGTAATCAAGGTAAATCTATATAAAAGTTGTGAACTATACAAACTTTTTTCCCTAATTTTTATATTGTCCTCTCAAACATGTTAATCTTACAAAATCATTGAAAAGAATCTAATTATAGCACTGAACAGACTCCAAAATGTTTAGCAAAATGTCTACTCGAGGCAGTTTTGAAGAAAAAGAAGAAAAGGTCCTAATCAATACTCGCAAGTCCCCAGTTGTTACTTGACATCTTGATCAGAATGGTTAAGTTCTTTGCTCTCTTCCTGCGTCTGCAATATTGATGGTAGAGGTGCAATTACTTCTATGACCTGCAAGTTTACTTTGGATTTAGATAATCATCAAACATCGACGCACTGGAAAAATTTTGAGTCAACATTCCAAGAAACACGACAATGAGCAGCCCGATTCTGAGATCAGCATTAGTTAATACAAATTGATCAGGT
This sequence comes from Daucus carota subsp. sativus, assembly GCF_001625215.2. NCBI lineage: Eukaryota > Viridiplantae > Streptophyta > Magnoliopsida > Apiales > Apiaceae > Daucus > Daucus carota. The sequence goes on along the minus strand of NC_030385.2, from coordinate 41,949,079 downwards.
GTGAAAAGTGATCTTTTCAGAGTTAAACTAAGAACATAAGCCTTGAGACCGGAGGCGTCAACTCAATGTGTCCTGCACCTGATGTTCTAGTACTAACCTTATTTGTTAACGGGTGACAGAAAATTAATCGATGTGCATGCAAGTGGTATCCACAGTCTCCTGGAACCGGATTCAGAGGTCTCTGGTACCCCCTGAATTTTATGTATGAATAAGTTGTATCAGTAATGAAGAAAGGTATTATGCTTGAATTAAAAATTAAGATACTTTTCTCTCAGTAAAATGAAATACAATAAAGCAGTCTTAATCTATACCCATCTTGAGCAAAACTTTCTTCCACAGATTCAGGATCAAAACAGTGTGGTTGCCCACCAGTAACATATAAAGGATCACCTATAAAGTGGCAAAAGATGACTGTCATTCAAATCATCCGCACAATAGATGTATGAACTTTATTTTAAACAAATGCCCAACAGTTCGATAGCATATAATAACAGATATTACACTGTTGCTTAGGTATGATACTCAAACAAACAACTTCGTATATACAAAGTATAAGGATCGTATAAATACATAACATTGCTGGACAATCTACTTGTACAATTTAACTACAAAAGAATAGATTCCATAGGGCCTACATATGTACACAAGTTTATACAGAAGCAAATAATGCAACCTTATTGTCCTTCTTGGTATGCTATGGAAGCGGGATTCCTATTCATTATAACAAAAATCAAAAAGGGTGATAACTTCAAGACTTCTCCGTGTACATGTATAAATCAAGTAAACTGCCCAACCTATAGATTTTCCAACTAATATGTTAAATACTATATAAAATTCTAATTAAATGCTTCAAAATGACATAAAGTTCTTAATGAACCCAAATAGACAGATAGTCAAAAAGCAATTCGAATTTTTTTACAAATGTCATTATCCAAACTTACTGTAGCTCCCAATTTTTTATTGGGGAAAATATGTAATAACAAAACGATGAATTCCCTCTACAAACTACCATCTCTTAAACACACTAACGAACATAATAACATTGAAAATTAAACCATGAGCCTCAAACAGTCAAACAGCAAGAAATTAACCTCACCAACTAGTTAGATCTAATACATTATACTTTTTAAACAAAAGATACTGTAGTTTAAAAATGAAGACCAAAATAATTACATATCGGACCAATTTACAACATTACTTTTCTAATTGTTCATGGTGTTACTTTGCCAACTATGACACTAAACAATGTAAGATCTACTACCATAATCCCCCAATCCCCGACACCCCTGACCAAGATGGTTCCTAATTCAACAAAAAACTGGGAATCATAACTTTAAAGGAGAAAAGATGTCAAGCTTCTAAAGATTACCTATCAGCGGGTGGCCAATAAAGGAAAGATGAATGCGAATCTGATGTGGCCTTCCTGATTGTATTTCAACCTATCAAACACCGAAATACATAAAATATATAAATATATATCACAATAGTTATGTAAGGGACAATGTTTGTTGAAGTTGCAACTTTCTTTAGCACTAAATTTTTTAGTATGCTAGGGAGTTCTATCAATTGTTTACACTTTATTAAAAATGTACAACGCTGAAAAAAATAGGGAATATACAACATTTTTGCACAATTCATAATATTCCCATATTCTTAAAGTAAATAATTTTTTTCTACATTTACTGATGTTGATTATTACTAAGTAGTGGTACACCACATGTAAATTAAGTCTACATATCTACTTTGATGACTTTTCGGTGGCCAAAAACTATGGGACAGTGAAGGATATAGGGTCAATGCATCTGGAAAGAGTATAAGATATAGTTATACACTGTCTGACTAGTACCTCCACCACAGTGCGATTATTCTGTATATCCCTCTCAAGAACACGTACTTTGCTTAGTGCCAGTTTTCCTGTCAAAGACTGAATATGTAAACACGTGACCGATAAAGAATCCAATTCCTTCCCCAATGAGAAATTGCAAAATTATCAAAATACAACAGGTATAATGATGCTAAACAAAACATTACAAGATCAATTTGAATTTCTATATATTAGTATATTACTATCCAGGAATAGAGTTAATTGTAATATTAAATATACTTAATAAGTGCTAAGTGCATTATTTGGAACATTTACTTTATGACAGTAGAGTAATTAAAAGAGTTGCTTGTGTATTTATTTATGGTGGTAGATTCACAATAAAACAATAAATAAAATAAGATATTGAATCCAAAAGTTGGGATAAGTTTAAGGGTTCTCCTCCCCTATATAAGATGTAAATTTTTATTATTAAAATTGTGAATCTTGTCTTGTGCTTTGTGATCCATATGATTTTCTCCCTTCTGCGGTTGGGATATCCTAGAGGTAATGGTTCTTCTGCAGTATTTTAGGCTTTTTTAAATCCATGAATCCTTGTTTTCAATTCTTTCCTCTATCACATAGTAATCTTAAACTTAATAACAAATAACATGGAAGCATGAGAAAACCTGAGGGTGAAGCAACATATAATCCTTTCGCAACTCCAGGATATCGTAGCATCCCAATTGGCTCATTGATGATGACCTATTGTGCATAGTACTATTAATATGTATAATTACTATAATGGAAAGAGACAACTATATAAATTACTAGAAACATTTGAAAGATCCTCAAGTATCCCCTAAAAAAAATAGTAGTTGCAAAGAAATTATTTCACCTCATTCTCATGAAGAATACCACTTGCTAATGCCCGATACGTCTTTGAGATTTTCCTAGCTTTACTAATATCTGCATCTTCAATTCTGCAAAGATGAACAGTATAATATTCTCAGTTTAATAACAATAGACTAAGCACTTGATTAATCTGCACTCACTTACAAATGACAATAAAGTGATTCGATTAGTAAATAAAATAGAAAAATACAAACACCTATTTCCTGGTCTCACAGTTTGCTTCACACAAAAACAAAGAAAAAAAGAGAGACTAAAGGAAAATTGGCGTCAGAATTTTAATGGCCTAATAGGTCATGTAACCAGATAATGATCCTGTAATGGACCAGCAAAGAAAATTATAATCCAGTAAAATATACTTTAGTCAATATCTTATTAGCATATATACAATCATAATCCAAGAATTTAAAATACAAACCACTGGAAAATAAATAATTAACATGTAAATATGCCCTCTAAAGTTCAATTAACTTCCTCGAACACTCCTTATTGATTGGTCTAACTACTAGTACTACTATTATAGCAAGTCCTTCAGTTATGCTGATTACGTACCAAGTCTACTAGTATTGCCTTTAGAACTTATAAATATAGGTATTAGTAAGTGCGTAGAATGTTAGTGCCAGTCTGGCTTCTTTACAAGAAAACTTTTTTCTGTTTTTAAAAACATAAAAACAGTTCTCAAAAAACAAACAAGGTGTTTGTTCTTGTTTTTAAAAACAGTTTTCAGAATATCAATAATTAGTAAACAGTTTTAAGAAAATAGAAATCTACTAGAATCTAGGAGAGGCCTAAGAATCTATATACATCTCTCTCCCTAACTACTCTATCTGTAAGACAGTAACAGTATCTCTTTAGTTTATCTCCCTAACACTATGCTCGGTAATAATAGTTCTTGTCAAGTTTTGAAATTATTTTTCACGGAATACTTCCCAGGAACTTATTTTACTTCAAACAAATTGAGCCAAAAAATTTAAGTTCAAAGTTTTTTCTAAACCAAATAAATGCCATAGATACTATCTTTAGACTATCTTTCAAGAGATAAGACATAATTGCATTGGATATTTGTACATATAAGCACTTTTTTTACTGAGCGAAAATACTATAGTATGTTTTTCCCAACCTGCTACTCCCGACAACTGATGTTCCATCTGCAAAATATGCCGAGATACGAGCTTTTGCAAGCTTTGTCTTTGCACAAAGCAATATTCCTAGGGCAAGAAAACACTAGTGCAGGATTAGAAATTTTATATTAATACAGGAAAAAAATAAAAGCAATTAATTTAATATCACCACAACTAAAGAATAATATAGATATTAGCCATGAGTAAATTTAGAGCCTAGCAGTGTCCGTAGTCTTGCAGCATCCATAAGTTATCAGGCAAGAAATCTAAGATATATTTCCATCCTCCAATTCTATAAGAATGTATCCTAAAATATCAATACTATAACTATGTACTAATTCTTTAAAGCGGAATCTTACCTAATACTCATTATCATCTTATGTCCTAGAATTCAAAAATTCATCAATATTTTATTCCATAATATTTATTTAATTTATTACGAACAATAATTCAACTATAATTGCTATTGTGCTTAATTTGGTCAAAGATTCATATATGATACCAAAAACATACCTGATGTACCCCTTCCAAGGCGATGAACAGGGACAGCATTCGTATCTTGACATGATAATAATGATCTCTGTTTGCTTGCATACCAATGTAATTGAGTCAAAACAGTCCGCTGCTGGAATAGTCCTCCCGGTAAAACTTGGAGACCTGACGGCTTGTTTAGTGCAATCTGCATACAATAAATAAACCTCAACATCAATCAAGCGAGCATCAGAAATGTTATGTTTACATGCAAATCATCATCTAGAGCTCCAACCATGTATGTCATAATAGCAGCCAGCAGAAAGGTTTTTCTTCGCACTTGTGGAACACAGAATAATATCAAAGATTATATTACAATATAACTCTTCCAGACAAAACAAGGGGATTCAAGAAAAAGCCCAACGGAAAACAATTAATACAGATAGATATTTGATAATACTTAAATGCAGACCCTATTTAATTTTCTATCGACCTAAATATATAAGTCTAAATAACATTATATCACATCCTGAACCATAACTAAAACACAACCAAAGTTTGTTATTACCAAATGGTCATCTTCAAATAAAACTCCAAGCAAGTACGGTGCATCAGGTTCTCTCCAAGGAAGTCGGTGATATTGCAAATCTGAAGCAGCACTGTAATCAAAGTTAACAAAACACAGTACCAAGATGTTCTAAATTGTACCAAATATTATGACAATACCTTAGAACTTTGGTAGGGTCTGTAACAATTTTACCGTCAACAGTTATCTGCAAGTACAAATCGCACATTAAGACACTAGTTTTTACAACCCCATCCAGTCAGCAGACATTTATGACATTCTAATGAAACTAACCTGTCCATTCCCAATTCTCTGCAACCATCTAGTAATAATCATAAAAAAGAGAAAGAAATTAGAGTTCTCTCTATCTCACACACACAGGTGTGGCCAGTGTAGGCCCAAGAAAGCTACAGATTTATAACCTTTATTGCTTTAACTTCTTAGCTTCTTAATTGATATAATATAAATATAAGTAGAAGTTTATCATATAATTAAATTCTCATTCAATTCAACCATCAAGGCTTTGATCTATTACACAATTGTTTACATAGCCAGCATTCAAAACATAATTACGGAAACACTTCTAATATGTAAATTATTGGCGTGCAAGCCAGGTACCTTCCAACTGTGAATTTATATCTTTTCTAATATAATTAGTTGAATCAATCAATCAAGATAATAGGAATTCTCTTTAATATTCAAACAATATGTATTTATCTAATATAATGCACATGCTAATATGCTAACATCCGCCCATAAACTCACGATACTCGTATTTATACAGAACAACGTCCCAAATCCGTTTATTCGTCACTCATAACGAAATCACTCGCTCAAGATTTTTGTCAAAACCGGATAACCCACTCAAGCCAAGCACGTTCCAAATCAAAATATCTATTTTCTTAATATACTCAATTAACACAATCAATCAAGAGAATAATAATTAAAAGAAGAAATTCTCTATAATTATCAAAAAATACATCTATGTAATATAATACAGATGTTTATCAACAGTAACCGACATAATTTCAAGTATAGAGAGACTGCAAATAGAACTCTAGACATCTTCCAGAACTCGAGATTTATGTCCAAACTAATGTCCTGCCCTATATCCCCGAAAAAAACCTATAATACAGGCAACAGGCGCACCGAGCTTCGAATCATGCTCAAGTACATACTTCTCCAAAACTCACAACAATTCACAACTAATTATAGAATCAAATTACGCATAATTCCAGTAAAAACATATAAAATTAATATCACAAGATAATCATACAATTGGGGATATAGAATTTACCCTTGTAAAGGAGCTGAACTCTTGTACTTAGTGGAGTAATAGTCGACAAGTGTAACACCTATACAATGTATATATACACATAATTACATATTGTTTACACATTAATAAATTTATTCGAAGATATAAGCTATATATAGATAGATGAGGATAGATATATACCTGAATCGGAGGGGCGGACGCGGTCGGAGTAGAAGATGCCGTCGTTAAATTCCGGCCAGGGTTCTCCGATTGTTCGCATTTTACTATTCTGGTGTTCCGCTATCCGCCGTCCGTTTGTCCATAAAAATTGTTATTTTATTTAGAAAAAAAAATTGTTATTTACATTTAATTTTTAAAAAAATTATCATAAAAATTAATATATAACAATATTATTAGAGCATGGTTGGCTAAATTGAACTTACAAGAAAACTGACTTATAATCCATGTCATTCACCGTGATTTATAATATTTGTTATTTTAATGGGTATATTTTAAATTTAATTAAAATACAAATTGAACGTATTGATCGAAATTTTAAATATTTGACTTAATTAATAATAAAAAAATTTATTAGAACATGTTACATATTAAGAAAACCCTTAGAATAATATCGAACGACTGATAAAACTCGACCGGCCAATAAAATTATTAATATTTCAGTTTTAGAATAATAATAATAATAATAATATATATAGTATAAATATGTGATATTAGTTTTAAAGTAATAGTATGGGGTAACTAAAAATATATTATAATGTGTTTTAAACAAGGATTTTATTTGTAAATCTTGGACAAATTACTTGTTTGGGAATAGATTCTTTACGATTTGTGCGGATTCTTGATGAGTTGATATATAATCTTTACGGTCTAAAAACAATGTTTCAAAATCTCATGAATTCTGGCAGGATTTTCAAAAAATTTAAAACATACTTAACAATCACACAAAAGTCCATCATATTCTGAAATTCAAAAAAATCATCAGTATTTCAATTTCATCAGATTCTAATGAATTTTAAGCAATTCTAATTAAATATCATCGGATTTTAAATCATAATTTAAAATCCTAATTGAATACCACCGAATTTTGTAGTATAATTTAAAGTTTCATTTGAATATCTAAAGATTATGTTATACCTTTTAAAATCTAAGTTGAGTATCTTTGGATTTCATGGATGGAAAAATCATTTAAAATCTCAATTAAATACACTCTTTTTTGAAGGAATTAAATACACCCTTATATGTTAGTTTATAACATTTTTATAAAAACGATATGAATAAACTAATTCTAACGTCGGAGAAAAGAAGTTTACCCCAATAGTATCAAAGAACAAAGGTATTCATCATGGAGACAGGGACTTGATACGTTTTTTATATTTCTTATAAAATATTGTTTAGTAAATTTATTACTTTTTAAATAAAATTTTAGTGTTTAAATATTTATACAAGAAAAGAAAATTTTAAAAATAATTATAAGAATACATTTTATATATTAAAATGTGTGTTAAATAATGAAAAGTAGACGAAAGTTCTATGGAGACCGCTATTTCATCGGAGGCCTCGAAGACCACGTATGTTCAGCAATCAAAACACTATAAAATACATTATTTTGTAAAATATGTTCTACACATATCATGTATTCATTAAAATTGTTGAAAATCATCTATGTTTAATAAGTAGATAATGTATGTTCTGCAAGTTGAACAAATATTCAGCAAACTAAACATATGAATGAACAAACATTTTGTAATGTTTCATATGTAAAACTTATATGATATTCAAAATTTTAAATAAAATAATGATTTCGTAGAACATGATTTGTCAAACTATACGTTTTGCAATGTTTTTATGAAATATTTTACTTGTTCTGTTTTCAACTTCAAACGGGTCTGGAATGAAGCTACAAGTTGTTTCCAACTTCAATCTAATCAATAATGAAGCTAAAAGTTGTTTCCGGGCTCAAACGAGCCAAGAATGAAACTAGAAGTTGATTCCAATTTCAAACAACCGAAAATGAAGCTACAAGTTGTTTTAAAATTCAAACGAGTCTGGAATGTTTCCAACTTAAATCTAATCAATAATGAAGTTACAAGTTGTTTCCGAGCTCAAACGAGCCAAGAATGAAACTACAAGTTGTTTTAAAATTCAAACGAGTCTGGAATGAAGCTACAAATTGTTTCCAACTTCAATATAGTCAATAATGAAGCTACAAGTTGTTTCCGGACTCAAACGAGTCAAGAACATATGTGGTCTCCAGAAAAAATGTGGTTTTCATTGAACTTAACTCACGTGAAAAGTAAAAGAAATGAGATGCATGGACAGCTGGGTAATGTTGTAAGCACTTGTCGCATATGATCACTCTGATGTCACGTACGTTATTGATACTTATCGTATGCTTTTAGCGGAGATTTCTATGCTGCATGCAAAGTTCGAATACATGAATTAAAAAGAAAATAAAACTAGAATCAATACGTTAACGGGAAAATTTACACGTGTATTCCTCGAACCCAAAGTACCATGCGGATCTCTCTTTTTATTACTCCGTATCGTTCTTTTTCCTCTTAATCTCTCTAAAATATATTATAAAAAGGTACCATTCATTTCACCGACCTGAGCTGCAATTTCTCTAATGGACAACCGAAACATGTACCATGGTTATCGATTGATGGTAAATTTGTTACAGTGCACTTTATTTGAATAATTATATATATAAGTTGGTGTAGTATTGTGTTCTTGAATTTTCGTAGATTTTTACTAGTTTTGAACTGATTTGTTGTTTTCAGGGGTACCCGATCTACAGTAATAGTGGATGGGATGATTATCATTATGCTTTTCGATTGGATCAGGTATGTATGTTTTCTTTAATGTATACAGATTTTCTTGTTTTGTTCGTATCGATACGGTTAATTACAGAAATTTAGATGATTTTGTTTAGATTTTCTTGTTTTGTTCATGTCGATACGGTTGATTACAGAAATTTAAATGTTCTTTTATAGTTGTTATTGTTTTGTTCGTATCGATACGGTTAAGTACAGAAATTTAAATATTTTCGCGCGCATCCGTTGCTCGAATCAAAACTTAATATATATGCTCTAGCTTTTTTTTCGATTTGTCATTTTCTTCTTAACTGTTGTTTGCAGATTTATCAGTTCAAATTATTTTTTTTTGTAACTGCTGTTGTGAATTGTTGATGTGTTAATTTATTTATTTTTTTAAATTAATTGTTGATCTGCACTTAAGCTGATTACAATGTAAGGGCACAAGTATTAATGACTATGTGATAACACCAGAAGTACAAGTCCTCTGCACGCCAATGGAGTTAGCTAGATGGGGGTTGGGGAACTGCAAAACAATGCTTAGCCGTGGTTTGGGCCGTTAAGCACCTCCGGTGTGACAATCAGTTCTCTGGTAATGATAGTAGGTTACTGGATTTGTATCACTCTTAATATACAAATCCAGTAACAAACTATTGATTGTCACACCGGAGTTGCTTAACGGCCCAAACCACCGGCTAAGCATTGTTTTGCAGGTCCCCAACCCCATCTAGCTAACTCCATTGGCGTGCAGAGGACTTGTATTTCTGGTGTTATCACTATGGTAATTAAAGGTGCTAAGGTAGTCTTGAATAGGGTTGTAATCCAAACAAGTCAGAGTTTTTGGTTATCGAGTGTTGAACTTGAATTATGGAAGCTCCCGCACATAAACTTGACCATGGGCTTGGCATCATCTTGAGATATAAGTCTTTATAAAGTATAACCCTTCCAAAGTGATAAACCTTTGAATTGTTAAAAAAAAATCTGTGTCCCAAGTCGAGACGAGTATTAAATTTCGTAACGCTTTTTGTCTTGATAACCAATATATTTTTGGAAAATCTTAGTGTTAAATAACGATCTCAACCTTCGCATAAAGCGATATTTTCGACAATGTACAGGTATTTTTAACACTTTGTGAACATGAAATATATTCTTTGATACTAATTGTGCAATTTTTTCTTATTGAATGATTTCCCTACCATATTATCATTTGAGTTATTTTTAATTCATCTTTGCGATACTATCTTCTATGTTATATTTATGACAAAATTTCATCAATTCAGGGAAAGATATCAAATTTATATGTTAATTCGGCTTTGCAAGTGTTACCGCATATAAATGTTACCATATCACTAAAAGATTTTGTATGTGAAATGAATCCGTATGTAGAAACTTCTCTTATATGATAACCTTCCTGAGATGATAAATTTCTCTCGTCCCAAGGATATCACTTTAGAGGAGTTCTACTGTACATGTTACAAAGCCTAACATATATGCTTGTCAAAAATGTTTTGACAACTTCTGTCATATGCTGGTATAGTCTACTGCAGTTTGAAGTCTAATTTTATTCAGACCTTCAGTTTTCGGTTATGATGTTATAAGAAATTAGTATGCATGTCATCCAGGTTGGTTATTTCTTGTTTTGGTTGCATTATAATGCTACAGATTGTTTAAATGAGTAACAACAAGATCTTTCCATCTTAATATGGACTATTGGTTACTTTTCAGGATCCTCGTAATGTATTCTTGGCTGGAGGTGCACCTTGGCCATATCATTATGACTTTGCTCCCAGCAGGATCGGCACAGGAGTATTCATTCCCAGGTTGGATCAAGGGACTGGAGTATTCCATCCTAATTTGGAGCTTCTGGGGACTCCCAACAGAGCTGAACGAGAACAAAATGTGGTGATTCCCGACAGAGTTAATAGAGAAAGGAATCTTGTGAATCCCAGCACAGTTGATCGAAGAAGCAGTCTTGTGAGTCCCAATGGAAATGATCGAGAAAGCAATCTTTTTTGTATTGATTCCCTTCCAGATGAGTTGCAAGAGCTGGTTTTGTCTTTTCTTCCGCTTCCGTGCATAATTGGATCTTCTTGTGTTTCTAAGAAATGGAAGCAGATTATTCACTCAGGAAAGTTCAAGATGAAGTGTGCTGAAATTTTGTCCAAGAAACCTTGGTACTTCATGTTTACAAACTCTGACGAGCCTACTGCTAGCATATACAATCCTCTACAGCGCCATTGGTCTGATTTTGAATTCCCTTTCAAAATTAAGCATAGTGGGAAAATTGCGGCATCCTGTGGTTTAATCTGCATGATTGAGGAAACTGATTGCAACTCTGAGATTTATATATGTAATCCCATGACCAGAAGGTGCAGAAAATTTGAGGAACAATTCGGGGTACAAGAGTCGACGTATAGCAGTCTTGCCTTTTCTGTCGATAAGCCATCATCTGAATACACCATTGCAATTGTGAGGTCCTGGCAAGTCCATGATACTATTTCTTATTGGTATACGTCGATTCACATTTATAATTCAGGAAGTATGACTTGGTTACCTCCTATGTGTGAAACATTAAGTGGGTGGCGCGCAGGAAATGATAGCATTGTTTTTGATGGGGTTCTTCATTTTGTGGTTACAAAAAATGGTATGCCTAATACCCATGCATTGTTAAGTTACAATATAAACAGCTCATCTCCTGACTGCAACTTAATGACAACCTTGAACCCCATTCCCTTCTCCCTCACTTGTGTGCGCCTGATGAACGTCCAAGACAAGATTGTTATGGTGGGAGGTCTTGGTAGTCATGATGTCCCGGAAAAGATTGGCATCTGGATGCTTAAAGGTACAGAATGGGAAGAGGTTTCATGGGTGCCTGACACTTTCTTTAAGGGGTTCGGAGAAGTTGATGATGTATTTGCAAGCAGCGGTACTGGGGATCTTATTTACATCCAAGCCTATGGATCACCATCACTTCTTGTTTTTGATATGAAGTCGAAAGCATGGAAATGGTGCCAGAAAAAACCTCAGTATAAGAAGAGGTATGCCCTTCAGCTTTTCTCAGGCTTCTGCTTTGAACCTCGGCTAGATATTTCACCCTGATCTAGCACCATAGAAACTTAATTGTAAAAGCTGTTAGTCATTCTCTGCTCAGCCTCCTTTGACAATGTTCATCAGATAATTTTATTGTCAGAAAAACAATAACTTTGACGTCTGACGATGTCATCTTGTTTTTGAAAAAATTGTAAAAACAATGGTTATTTCATTCCTGTGTTGCTACTATTGTTCTTATTATTATTATAATTTTTTTATTTTCGAATAGCACCTGTGCATAAATAGATTACGTTGTTAGTTGTTCCCGACATCCTCTGCAATCATAGTTTGCAGTCGGACATTTGATTAAGTTGGTGACTGTCAGTTTGATGTTTGATTGTTTTGGAGAGCGTCAGACATCCAGTATGAAGTTTTCTATATCTTCTTATACGATGATGGAAGGATATTCATATTCTGTTGCAGTATAACTTACTCTGGAAGGATATCCAGTATGTCATATTCTGTTAGTATGAAGGGCATTTTATCATCATCGGATGACTATTTAACTCATGAATAGTATGAGTTGTAGATGGTGTTCTTTATAAGCTGAGTGTTTAATAGGATTTGTTGCGTTACAAATGCCATTATTATGATTATAGTTTGGAGTAGTCAAACTTGACAAATTGCTCAACGAAGAGAATTATGGACTTGACTTGACCCTTGTAGCAAAATGCATTCTTATTTCAATTTGGTTCTGTTTGGTATTGTTTTTACAAACAAAAACAGTTTTCTGTTGAAAAACATTTAAAAAAGTGTTTGGTAAATTTAAAATCAGTTTCCCTCACAACAACTTTTAGCTAAAAAGCTGCTTTTAAGAAAATATGTATTCATATTTTTGGAAAAGGTTGTTTTCCAATTTTTGCAAGAAAATGTTATTGATTTCATTATCAAAACTCGTCAAAAACATTATTTTTATTTTTATAACGCAAAATATGCGAATATCAAAAAAATTACCAAAAAGTTATCTAATTTCTATAAGAATTTTTCACCCCAAAACAAGAAAATAGACTAAAAAGACTCAAATTTTGTATCTTGTCTTTATTTTTTTCGACACTTTTTGTAACAGCACAGTAGTATAAGGGAAATGCCATTCCAGTTACCATCAAGTCTCAAGACTCAAGAGTATCTCATCTGCTCTTTCTTACCACATGCATTACAATATAGGTTTCAATGTCAATTTTTTCATTGCACTATTAATTTTCTCATGCAGGAGATGAAGATGCAACGAGGCAAATGCCCAGGCTCAAAAAAGTGGTGCTTTATAAGTGCCTAGTGCAAGATAATTCCTCTTTCACCATGGTGCCTTTGACTCTTGTAGAAACACAGCTTCAAGTCTCTCAGCTCTCTTCTTCATATACTCAATCTTGTGATCTGAATTTGCAATCACCTTTTTTACGTCAATTAGCTTTATCTGAAGAGCTTTCACTTCCTTTTCTGCTTTCACTTTTTCTAGGATAAGAGCTCTCAATTCCTCTTCAGCATTCACTTTTTCAAGTATCTTGCGTTCCAGAGCATCTTTTGCATCAGATGAAATAGTCACTAGCTTATTAATCCTCGCACGTAAAAATCCAACTTTCATGCCTAAAATCTCAAAGCCTTCTAAAATCTTGTCCCATGATATCAGATTTTCAGAACTGGTAGGCATGGAAGATCTAATAGCATCAGCAATGCTGATGGTTTCTGAAATTACTCCAACCACTAGTTGCAAATTCAGCCCGTCCTTGAGTTGGTCGTGGAGGTATGACTTTTGACTGCAGCAAAGCTCATAGTACTTCACCCGAAGGTGCTGTGAAATCCTATGGTCTATACTAAATCCATATACAATAATATTGAAATGTGAGAAAGTCTTTACATCTTTGAAATCAATAACTGGTTGAGAAAACCTGATGCCTGAGTCATAGTCATCGACATCCATCTCAAAATAATTTTCTGCAGCATCTTCATCATTAAGAAGAGCAACCATGTCTTTCTCAGGATATTGCTCCAAATGTTCCTCTCGTGCCAAAACAGTGATCTTCGGGTCCCTTTCTTGATAATCTTATAAGTTTACAGCAAAGAGAATATTAGATTTGTTTATATTATCAACCAATTGCCTGCATGAACTACATGATAATAAAAAACATTAAGTGCCCTTACCACCAACCATCTCTGTTGCACGAGCACCCAAGTTCACAAGGCTAAGATCTATATCAGTTTCAATTAAAGCTTCCGACTTAACTCTCACAATATAGACCTGCAAAATATATGCAGTAACATGCATAAAGAAGAGTTTGCTTTATTTTTTCTCCTCAGGACTTTAATGACAGCTTTATTATTTGCCTCTAAATGCCGAGGTAAAATAAAATAATAACTCCAAGCATTACATAATGATCAAAGTTATCTATTTGGCACATTTACAGATATATTGCCAGTATTACAAGGGGTTAGGGATGCACAAGGCATGGAATCGGAAATTAAGCAATGTTGAAGAGAGGAAGTTAACGTTGGGGTCCGTCCCGAATTCCTGAATAAGTCAAGAATCCTAATTGAGAAGGTATTTTATTTGAGATAATTGAGGTAATATTATTTTAGCAGAAATACTAATTGCGGAAGGATTTATATCCAAGATACGAAAAGATGATAATTATCACAAATATGATTTGAAATAAACTAGTATTATAATATTTATGGTACCTGTAAATATAGTTATTTGTAGGAGTTTTATGTATTCAGAGAGTTGTGTGACAGATACACAAGAGAAAACTTTTCTGATCAAGTTGAGCTGTGTGTATTCAAAAGAGTGTTGAGTGACGAAGCGACTTCAATCATTTAATACATTCATATTTAGTGGATTTGTGGTTTTACCTCACTTTGAGGAATTTTCACGTCAACTGTTCGTGTTTTTTATTTTCGTGCTTATTGTGTTTGATTTACGCCAATCTATAGTAGATGCAATTTTAACAAATAACTGATGCAATACATTGTTTAACTAGTACCTTAAATTTGCACTCATCGATCAAATGAAAAATCAAAACATCTCCCTCCCGCAGTTGATGATCAAGGGAGAATTTTCTCCATCCACCACTTAGTCCATTCTTTTCCCATAGATAGTTAGTCTCGTGTTCAACCCCCGTTTCATCCACCAGAACCACAATGTCATTTTTCTCTGGCAAATGATTGCAAGTAAAGTTCTTTGGAAGACCCTGTCATTGCAGCATAATGCACTAATCACAAGCCAAATTAATCTTTAAGAATGATGCCTAGGTAAAAACCAAGTGTTTACCAGCCAAAATCCACCAGTAACATGTGATCGGAGCATATACTTCACAAAACTAGGGAACCTGGATGGTAAGTTTGCTTGAATTTCTCGAGCTCGCTCCATCGGGGAGGATTGTTGTGCATCAAAGCTAACCACCTTCAAATGATATTAAAGCTTATATTTGTGGCATTTAGATGAGAAAACATCTGTGCTGAAAAAGAGCATAAAATTCATTTGGGTCTTCCACTAACACCTTAATAATTTAGATGGACTGGTTCTCAACTAAAACCACTCTCCCGAGACTTCCGACACCGGAATAGTTCTCAACATGGTATCAGAGCTCAGTTTGGGGGAAGTCTCAAGTTAATATGTACACGAAGACATTAGTTGCCTCGAAGATGGGCGCACGTAATCCACTCTTCAACCCAAAAAATGAAATTTCGAGTGAGGGGGAGTGTTGAAATAGAACATAAGATCCTCTAACACCTTAATGTTCTAGATGAACTGATTCTCAACAATTTGTTAACCAATCATACCAGTTTTTACGCAGAAGATGGTAGAATACAAAGGAACATATTTGTTGATCCTTATCTTCCGATCAACCAGGCAAGTTAATATTATCATTATGTTCCAATCAACCAGGCAAGTGAACATTAAACAAAATCTGAATCTATAACATCAAGTTCTTTCAACCAGGCAAGTCAACATTAAAATCTCAAAATAAACAAAATGTGTGTAGACACGAT
Organism: Daucus carota subsp. sativus; assembly: GCF_001625215.2. Taxonomy (NCBI): domain Eukaryota; kingdom Viridiplantae; phylum Streptophyta; class Magnoliopsida; order Apiales; family Apiaceae; genus Daucus; species Daucus carota. Next base: position 41,933,046 of record NC_030385.2, on the reverse strand, counting down.
TAGTGAACAGAGCCTATACACATCATCAACACGTAGTGGCAGAATCAGAAATTGAAAATATCATATGCTAAAATTAAAAAACAAACAAACAAAAACACATTACTTAAAAAGTAATTTCAAGAATATTTACTTGTTTGTGGTTGCTCCCACTATGCTTATTCTTGAAAGTCTTCTTCTTCTTGTCCGAGGCCTTGCTAATCTGTATACAGGAACAAGTCATTATAATCATTAGTTAGACAATACAAGCATAGGTACATATACATGCACAAATATACTTCTTTTTCTAATTAAACACGCTCTCACACCCGACTTAGTTTTCGACATATTCAAATTTCGAACATTTTGTAAAGGGAGAAAGATACTATACCTTGGATGAGGAAGTGATGGCCATTGAGCGCCTTTTTTTCTCAAGAATTTACTGTTGATAAATTGGGGAATTTACGTTTTTGAAAAAGAGGTGATTGGGTTGATTTGACAGCCAAAATTTGAAAATCTAGCTAACAGCCACTATTCCAGGATATAATAGTGACTTGCTGTTTCAATATGATTCTTGATTATATTTTGAAATTAAATTCATGAAATAATTTATTAAAGAAAAGTCCGTGTAGATCATAATCATTTGAAGCATGGTTCCCAACCTCTAAACAATTTGTTTATGATGCGTTCAATTTTTTTAAAAAAATTATATTGAGTCATGAATCTTTATGATTTGAGGGCAACGATGGTAATGGATTATCATGTACGAGTTCAACAATGGACTGATTTTGATTTTTTTTGCTTTCAATTATATAATTAATATTTATACATTTAATGGTGTCTAATTAGTGGCTAAATTTTAGTTATGTTATATATATTTTTTGTGAGTGATGATGTTTTCAATTATTTGACAAACAAATTTTTAATTTAATTGGATGATTTATATGCATTGATTTCATTATTATTATTATTATAATGAGTATGTGTGAAACTAACCCACATTACCAAAAAGATTCGAAAACACTTTTTGTGATTGGAAAGTGAGGAAGAAACAGATGTAGAAATAGAAACAGCTTCCGAAACCAAGGGGACTAAACAGGAACAAAAGGGATTCATCGAAGAAGATCCTTCTCCTTCCCTTTTTTCGGAAGAAAAGGAGGATCCGGACAAAATCGATGAAACGGAAGAGATCCGAGTGAATGGAAAGGAAAACACAAAGGATGAATTCCACTTTACAGAGATACGCTATAACAATAGCCCAATTTATAAAGGCATCTTCTGGTTTGAAAAACCTCTTCTGACCTTTCTTTTCGATTATAAACGATGGAATCGCCTATTACGATACATAAAAAATAATAGATTTGAAAGGACTACAAGAAAAGAAATGTCACAATATTTTTTTTTATACATGCCGAAGTGATGGAAAAGAAAGAATCTCTTTTACGTATCCGCCTATCTTGTCAACTTTTGGAGAAATGATACAAAGAAGGATGTCCCTGCCCACACTAGAAAAACTCTCTTCGGCTGAACTGTACAATCATTGGGTTTATACTAACCAACACAAAAAGGGTTAAATGGCTAATACATAACTAAGCTGGTTAAAAACTTGCAGTTTGGTCATGTTGTTGAAAAAGCTTTCAAACACATAACTTTGCTTCATATAATTTTCAATCGAATGATCTTGCTAACAGAAACTCACACGAACGTTAAAATTCATTGACTTTTAACGTTCTTCGTTAAAATACCCGTTTATCCGACCCGACCCAATTCTAATTAAATCTAAATTCAAAATAAAATATAAAATCATGTTTCATTAGCCGCCGTGAGTCGGGAGAGGGTTGATTTTGTGTATATGTTGTTGTTGCGTGGGGTGTTGGGTTTGACAACGAAGGCACGGCTGATGGTGGTGGAGCTCGGATCAGTCGGGATGACATGGCGGATTCCACCATTATAGATGATGACGAGATGGGGTTGGAAGGAGATAGAGAGGTGGAAGAGATGAGAGACGGTTGTGTATGCATAATAGTGGCGGTGATAGTTGTTGTTTGGGCTGCTCTTAATCGAAGTTGAGGCGGGGTTGGATGTTGGCAGCCGGAGGCCGGCCGTCGACGACAGGGGAGTCCATGGCCGTGTGTAGGAGATGATGGAGGTTGGTGGTTGTTTAAAAGAGGCTGCTGTTAGGTGTTGTAACTGCAGAGGGTGGGTGATTCTTATTATGCTTGGGTGATGTTTTTGCATTATTGATCTTGTTCCAGTGACCTTTTTGAAAGATTGCTTATTTCCGTTAATGTTTTTAACGGAGTTAACTGGCATGATTGATATGCAAGTTTTTAAATACTTCATTAGTTGACTGTGAGCTTTTTTAACAACATAACCAAACTGCAAGTTTTTAACTAGCTTAGTTATGAATTAGCCATTTAACCCAACACAAAAATAACAACTTAAACAACGAGTTTTTAAATAGAATTGAGGTTCTAGATACGGGATTTTTTTCTCTAGATATACTCGAAAAAAGTACTAGATTGTGTAATGATAAGACTAGAAAATATTACTTGCCTAAAATGTATGATCCCATTTTGAATGGGTTATATCAGGAAACAATCCAAAAAAAAAAAAATCACCTTCAATCATAAATAAAATTTCGTTAGAAAATTTCATAGAGACATTGGAAATTAATAAGATTCATAGTCTCCTTCTTCCTGATACTGATTACCAAGAATTTGAACAGAAAATGGACCAATTTGATAAAAAAAAAAACCTTTTCAACAGAAAATCGTCATTTATTTACTTTAATCAGTAAATTGGATAGAAAATCGGAATCGAGTTTAAATTAATAAAAATTAATAATTAATAAAAGGATTGCTACAAAAAAGAAATACAAGAAAAGATAAGAAGAGATGCGCCCCCCATCTATAGATTTGATACCTTCACCTAAAAAGAAACTCAAAACACCAACTCCATTAGTAATTCCATCAATTACTCGTCTATCAAAAAAAGAAGTTAACTTGGCCAATCCTCTTATTCCCCCAATAAAGAATCTTGCATAAAAAGCATCTATATAACCACTATTATATGACCAATCATATATACCATTTATTATTTTGTCCAAAAGAATTTTTTTAGGACCTGTTTTAACAAAAGAGTTAATTAAGTCCCAATTTTGTAAAGATGAATAAACAGGTTTATATAAAAAGAAGGCTATAAATATTCCAAAAATAGCTATACTAACTGAAAAAGGAGCATCTTTCAAAAATTCATACCAACCTATAGAATTATTCAAATTTTTATGTAAAAGATTCGAAAACACTTTTTGTGATTTGCTATATTTACGTGTCTCAGTTATTGCTTTTACTTGTAACTAGCTTATCATATATGTCATGCACAAATATTTTTTAAAAATATAAGTTTGTTTTAATAATTTGTATAATATATAAATACTTTTTTAAGATATCTTTATATTAATATATAAAATTTATATTATCGTACTAATGTTTTATACATGATTAAAGTCAAGATTTTATCCTCTGTCATCCCAGGTCCTCGTTACGGTCCTGACTCACTTCAAGAATTTGTTAGAACAGATACTAACTTGTAAGTTATAAGTCATATTTGTAATAAAAAAAAAAATTAACTTGTAAGGCGTTGACTCCCCTTGTTGGAAATACTCTTACATATTATAAATGGGTTAAATGGCTAATTCATAACTAAAATGGTTAAAAACTTGCAGTTTGGTCATGTTGTTAAAAAAAACTCACAATCAACTAATGAAGTATTTAAAAACTTGCATATCAGTAATTCCCGTGAACTATGTTAAAAACATAACGGAAATAAGCCATCTTACAAAAAGATCACCAGAACAAGAACAATAAAGCAAAAACATCATCCCAAACATAATAAGCATCACCCCCTTGCAGTTACAAAAAGGAATTATCATCCCACCTGTAGTTACAGTTACACAATCAAACATATTTCTTATATACCTTACACTCAATTTCTCAACTTCAACCCCGATCCTTTTCATTTTATCCCTACCCACATACTCTATAACACCAGTTAACTTAGTAACAAACCGTCATTATAAAACAATACAATTCTAATATACAGACACATAAAATACATACGAATTTAGGGTTCATACATACAAGCATACAAAATAAAGAAGGCTTTTGAATCAGCAAGAGGATTTGAGAGGAAATTTACTCCATTATGCACAAAATCGAGCAATCGCCGGTGAGTTCAATCGCCATTGCGTTAATTCTCCGTTGAGTTCACTCCTTCCCGCTCAATCAATATTGATGTAATAGATGTAATAAAACATGGTTTTATATTTTATTTTGAATTAAATGTAATTAGGATCGAGACAAATCAAGTAAATGGGTAATTTTACAAAAAACGTTAAAAGTCAATGACTTCTAACATTCGTGTAAGTTTATGTTGGTACGATCGTTCGATTGAAAATCATATGAAGCAAAGTTATGTGTTTGAAAGATTTTTCAACAACATAACCAAACTGCAAGTTTTTAACTAGCTTAGTTATGAATTAGCTATTTAACCCTATGATAAACTGATTCTCAGACACACAAGTTACTAAGAGCAAGTCCAAGAGAAGCCTTATATCATGTCCTAAGTAAAAAATTAGGGCATTTGATAAAAAAGGTTGCTCCAACAATGTCCTAGTGATGCCTTATATCACCAGGACAACCCCTTCAAGCCCTATTTTTGAGGCACTCTCTCTCCTTGCCCTATCTCATATTTTATAATAAATTCCTACCAACATCTCTTTCTCTCTCTACTTTATATAATGTTTTAATGATGAAAGTGAACTTTTAATAATAAAATATTAAACATATAGTGAAAATAAGGCACATTGTTGGAGTTGAAGTTAGTAGAATATGTCCTAAACTACTAGGACATAATTTTTTATATTATATTTAGGGTTTCAACTAGGACATTGTTGGACTTGCTCTAACATCTCAATTGCTGTGAGACTAGAAATTAACAGCCCCTACCTTGATAGCTCTTAACTGTTGCCACTATCTGTGAGACAAAATCAACTATCCCTACCTTGATAGTTATTACTCTAACTGTTGCTACTCTATCTTTCATTTGGTAGTCAAGTAACAGAATCTGGTAAGATGAATGCTAATTTGTATTCTCTTTTAAGCCTGAAAACCAAAACTCCTCTGGACGAATTTCAACACCGGATTGCTATTCTGATAAAAATTCGGTGAAGCTAAGATTCAATCCACATTTTGCTTGGCACTGAACTTTGGGTTGAAAGAATCCTCATATAAGTTAGCAACAGAATGGTCGTCTTGCATTTTACAATTTGGAGGGCAACTCCAAATTTGCCCGAAGGCTGTCACATCACTGTCCTTAGGCATGCTTGTATCTGAGGAACATTGTAGCTCAGGGATTCCTGGATGATCCTTTGACTGGTACTGAGACTGTGCATCCAGATGTTTTTTTGAACTCTTACACTTCTGGAGGTGGCAGCTCTGAGCTGAGAAGTTTTCAACAACGCTTAATCTATTCTGAGCTGAAACTGGTTTTGTACAACTGATACCATTCTTCGTCATAATGGACACTGAACAACCCCTAGAAATCTGGGAAGGGTTCACAAGATCAAGTGATGAGTTTTCACAGGAATGTTTGTGATACTTATTTGTTCGAGCAGAATCTTGGAACTGCTTATTACTAAACTTACCAGACTCAAATTGAGACGCCAAATCATAATCATGTCTTCTTCCACTCTGGACCACAGGATTTTGTGACTTACAAGAACTACGTTGCTTTGAGGAAAATATAGGACGCCTTAGCGAAGGATCCAACAACGTTGGGTTTTTATTTTTACCCCCACGGAGAACACCTTTTTCCAGAGAATTTTCACCAAAGGCAACGAAAGTGCTTCCGTCCGCTGAGGTAGTCTTTGTCCCTTGTATAGTGCAACTAATGCCACTCAAACTACTCAAATTGACATCACCAGATCCAACATCTTTACCACTCAAACTACAACAGGTAAATAAAATTCCATGTCCTACATTTTCAGTATTATTACTAGGCATCCCATGGCCATTATCTTCTTTAACAATTGCATCATTCCTGTAAATATTTGTATCAGCTCCCCAAAATCCAGTTTCAATATCCTGCACTGTAAGATTCACCCTATGACAACAACTTTCAATATTGCTGCCAGATTCCAATTCCTGTACTGCTTTCTCCTCTGCATATTTACTTGTATCAAGGTTATATGAGCTATGCTTGATATTTTCATCTTCCAACTTTTTTTATCTGCTTTTGTTCTAAGTGTTCATAGTCAGGTTGCATCTTTGTAGTCCTAGCAGGCTGACTTCCAAAAAAAAATTCCTTGAAATTGGACGAAAGTTGGTCTTCAGCTATCCTAGATCCTGATTTGCCATTGCAAATAGTCTCCACAGCACAAGCATTACCATTGTCACTACCACCACCACCTTTAGCATCATCACTTGCTGGTATATGCTGGTTAGAATGCATCACTGTATCAAGCCTAAGGCACTTCCTGGCTTTGCTAAAGAAAACCTTGCACTGATCACTAGACCTCGATCTAACATACTGTGAAATCTTTTTAAAGTCCTTACCATAGGACATGACAGCCTGAATGAAGACAGACTTCTCCTCATCAGTCCAATTGGTAGAATCTATTTCACCAAAGCTCTCATCCGAACATGCCTCATTAGCATTATTAGTGCTCTCAGATGTCAATTGTCGTTTTACTGAAGAACCCAATTGTAAGCTCTTCCTCTCTTGGTATTTCTCTCCAAAGTCCATAGAACTTGTAATGCAAGAAGTCATAGTTTTAGATAAAAAGGAATCACATATACCAGCCAACAAATCAGCTGCTACACAATCTTTTTCATTGCCCAAAATGGAAGGACTACTTGACTTCTTACAAATTTCATGATCACTCCATGTTTTGGGAGTACACTTGCCAAAGACGTTTCTTGGACATTTCTGCTGGTCAGTTAACTTGTCATTGACATGATGTACAATTAATGAGGCTGCACCTAACATGTCAAGAGAAGCTTTACTACTGATGCTAGCCCGTCGTTTACCAGCAGTAACCAAGAAGGTTGAACAGTATTTTCCCTGCTCCGGAAATTCTGTCTTTTTCTTTGTTCCCCGGAAACAATCTGATTTTTGGTTCTTGTAGTAAAACTCGATACAGTCAGCAGTTGTCTTGCGTTCAAGAAAAGACGCAATTTTTCTGAAGTCTTTCCCAAAGGTAGTTAATCTATTCAGGAAAATTTCCTTTTCTTTTGATGTCCAAGGGGTAAACATACCCCTTTCCTTCTCAGCAGTAGAGGGGTCTTCCACTAATCTATTACTTGAGATGAACCTTGAAGCTTTTTTTTCCTTATCATCCAGTATTAAAGAAGGCATCTTCAGAGCACTGCTGTAAGCCTTTATGCGGGAATCTTCTAGCAGTTTGCTTGCAAAATTAATAGTGTCTGCAGTAGGGACCAAACTAAGACTCCTGCCTGCAAATACACGAGGCAGATATAAATTCAAAAGGGATGACAGTATGAGATCAATACTACTTGAGTTTCCACCTCTAATTGATAGTTAAAGAAGTATGTTAAGCCTGAGATAATAGCATCCTCAAAAAAATCATATATGAGTGAAAATCCTTTAAACAGAAACCCACATGTTTTAAGGATCTTCTACAAAGGTACAAAAGAAAACATAAGTCAGAACATGTAAAACTGTGAACATCTAACAGACTATCAATTCAGAAACAACCTCCTATCCCAACGGACTAATATAAAAAATCAAAAATGTAACACAGCATATATTCCCAAACAAATTTAAAAACACTGATTGCTTCCTCGCCAAAGAAGATCACTTTAAGACATTCCAACTTGAAATGATCCTTTCCCTTACAAAGATTTGGAGGCTTTAAGATAGTAACATGTTTGACCGGTGGATAATACAAAGATAAAAAATAAAATAATAAACTACACAAAAATATATTTCTGCACTTCATTCAAAATTTTCTTCTGATCCCTTGAAGTCATGTTCGTGCAATCTAGACATATATCTCGTATTATTAGTGAGAGAACAAGGTAGTTTCACTTTTCTTGATAAAGAAAAAATATACGAGTTTGTAATTCTAGTTCATTCACCATATTTTTTGTTTGTAAATGTCTATACTCAGTTTATTTATACATAACAGCTAGAAAGTGGTCTGTAAATTAGTTGTTATAACTTTATTTCACCTATATGCAGGATATTTGAAGTGTCGTTTAATTTGTAAGAAATAATTGTTAAATTAGACTTGATAGTTTTAGGCTAAGACTTGTACTCCCTCTGTCCCAGTTCATTTGGCTCAATTTGACTCTCACGAAATTTACAATATTATACTATTTTCTAAGTCTATACTTGCAAAAAAAAAAAAAAACAAATTAGCCATCAGAAACAGGAAATATTCTATAATCTCAGATTTAATCCCGCCTAAATGTAAAGTGTGTGTGTATAAACTTTAGAATTAAAGAGCTTGACTTCACCAAAAGATGAGACAGAGTGAGTAACTTCCAATATTGTCAAACTTACCAAACATGACATGCAAATGATTTCCGAGTCAGGATCCAATTCTACTTCTTCAGGCTCGTAAGCGGCAGCAAATGATATTATGAGACTACTTTTGGGGAATCCACTACCATGCAACTCTTTGGGGAAACAATACCAAACAACACACACTCAAATATAGGAGAGTAAGAAATATGCATATCATTTCCAAGTGCCAAGGACCATTATCTACATATCCAGACACATAAGCTCTGCATGATCAATCTCCATTCCACCAAAGCATCAGGAGAACGTACATATAGTTATAGTTTTATAATATCGTTGCTTTCTGGTGCAATATATCAAATAATGAAATTCAGTAAGCAAGCTGGTAACATAAGACAGCAGGCACAAGATACCAAATAACGTAAGAAAACAATGATGCCGTATTAATTCAATTAGAGCATCTCCAATCAGCCCACATCTGTTAGCAATATCCTACATGGCAGACTCATTTAGCAATTGAGATAGCAAAGCAGCAGCTCCAACGCAAGTCTGTAGCTAATAATTTTTATACATAACACCCTCTGCTTATCTATATCTGTCAAACATGTACAGATCTGTAAGCCACTCCACCTCATCTCCCTCCATCTCCAGCTAATCAAATGAATGGCAGACTATGTTTTCTTTGAGATAAAATATTGTTTTTTGAATATAGATAACTATTATAGCTAATATGGTTGGAGCAAATCACCTTTTTGATTATGTATAATTTAGCTAATTATTATTTTATTATATTTTAGCTAATGGTTATTGCTAAGGTGGTTGGAGATGCTCTTAGGATAGAAGTTAGATATGTTCTAATGTTGATAACATAGGAAGAAATTTCAAAAAGCAGACAAACATTTCATGATCTGTACTTCTGTTTCATCAATGAAGAAAATGAACACAAGGCAGGAATTTAAAATTTCCAGATACATAACACCTATTATTATTAAAAAAAACATTATATTGTAGTTTTACTATGTAAAAAAAGAGTCGAGACATAACAGATCAAATTAACTCCAAATATCAAGTTTACTTACCACGAGATGAGAATCGAGCGCGAATGGAGGACCCCTCCTTTGGATTACTGCAGTACACGACTGGCGAGCTCAAATCCATCTTCTTCTGAGACATAGGACAGGACTTGCTAGTAAAGAGGCGGAGCAAATCTTCCTTCCACAGGCGCTTCAGTGCTATGAACTTGAGGGATAAAACTCTCTCCTTAAACCTTAAGAAACGCTTCCTCAGTGCAAGGTTTTCCCTGACAAGTGCTTTTTTTTTCCAGCAAGGAGTAACATTGAAGCTCAAATGGTCAACACCCAAAAGGTTTGTTGGCAATAATTTACTAAATACTTTAGCAGATCTACGTGCAAAATCTTGGTTAGAAGCTATTAATAAATCATAAAACATATGTTCTTTCTGAAACTTAACGTCAACTGAAAGCATACATCCCCTACTTGCGAATTGTTTGGTGAATATAGCACCTGAATTCTCCTCCTTGACAGAATATACAATAGACTTTCCTTCTCTGTCTTCATCCGCTTTCCAAGTACTTTCGTCATATCTATGTGTTTTCTCAGAAAATAACGTCCCTGCTAAAAGGGATTCAGCAACCTGAGATGTCGTAGTGCCTAAACTATCAATGTCCACGTTTCTCGATTCTGCCAGCTCCCCCTCCAAGCCCCCAAGTGGCATCTGCATCATGTCTTCGGAACAACTATGTCCCAGAGGAGCAGGTCTGGCATTTAAATTAGAAGTGGCACATAGTTTTTCTGAAGGCTTCAAGATGCACTTTACTGGCAGAAGGCTGGAGGAAGTGGAACAAGGACTGGCATTTCCACTTGCAGAAATCAATGTCCTCAATTCATTTTCAAGTAAATCAATTTCAGATTCAGTTATTTCCACTTTCTTTGCAATGTCATCTTTCAATACCAGCAACTTGCTTATTTCACAGGATCTCATACAATCAGATTCTGCGGAGTGTAGGTTATCGAATTGAAGGATTTCGCTAATTGAAGAACTTAAAGTCGCAAGTCCAGTGACTTCCAAATTCTCCAAATTAAAATCATCTCTTCTATTTTTATATTCTTGACCTGGAGGACTGCATAAATTAGAAGTGTCAACCTCAAGCGCTTTGACAGATAAGTTATCCTCACCTGTTTCAAGGAAAAGAGAAAGAGTTAGAGAGAGAGGGAAACATAAGAGAGACGTAATTGGTGGAAATATATTCCATTCTCTGATATTCAAATTCAACATATTGAATTACAAACTTGTCTTACTATATACACTTGTCTACTACTGCAGGAAAGACTAATATACTCTTACTTATACTAATCCCTACACATCCTTACAACTAGTACTACTCATATCAGACTCATCATCAAGAATACTAGTAGCCAGTGGCTGTCCTGACAATCTAACCATTACCATGAACAGAAAGCCAGTTAAGGTTTTGTATCAGTTATTGCTAAAAGGGGATATAATCCTGAAAGATGACACAGACCCAAAAAGTAGGAGTAACAAACTTAGATTAACTTTCTAATGAGATTATCAGATAGACAATTGTTAATGCTTTAAGCGAACTTAAAAATGTGCAGATGAACCTAACGAGGATATCAAACATCCCAAGTAAAAGTAAAGCATGAGAATAGCAAAGGATTCTATATTACATCCTCATATATAATAAGCTTAAGGGGGGATAATTTGGTTTTTTGGTATAGTACCGCAAACTAAATATGAAACATTAGATCTTGTTGTTTGATAAATGGTTAAGATTAAAAAAAATTAATACATAATATTTAAATATACAATATGACATATACTTTCTATGTTCTAAATGAAACTAAAGTAAGTTCTGTATATATAATACGACTCTTGTTCTTTTTACGTTCAAAACCAAATAGAAGTAGGTTTTATAAATAGAATATGATTCTTATTATAAAATTCATAACTATTTTTCTCAACTTCTTATTTTCAGTTCTAATTGCAATATAACTTTTAAGTGTTTAGAGCATCTCCAGCTGTAAAGAACCCTTAGCTAAATGTGATTAATACATACTATAAATAAAAAATATAGAGATTAAGTAAAAAAAAATCAACTCCAATGGGACATCCCCTGTCAATAAATTTAGCCAACCTCATATTGTTGACTATATTTGTTGAACCTCTGGAGATCTGTAAAAAAATTCCACATCATTTATTACAATCTTTTGTGTTATAGATAGTACATTTTTAATATTTAATTAGTTTAAATGTTACATTAATTAGTTTAAATGTTGCATTAATATACAAATTAACCCAACAATAAATAAAAAGAACAATATATAAAATAATATATAAATTTTGTGTAAAATGTAAATATAATTATTATGTTATCATAAATAATTTTTATGTATAATTATTTATTATAACCTAAAATATAAACTATTTCAAATAAAACAAATAAGTATCATATTATTTATTTTAAACAATATATAAATTTATATATTAAAAAATAGAATACTTTTTATATATAAAAAGAGGACCTCCTATTAAATCGTGCTTACGGCCTCATATTTAGTTGAGACGGCCCTGATGCCATCACTAGATAATAAGAAAATAAATAGTACAGATCGAGTATGTTATGTGAGTAATATACTAGTCAAGTTACGCAGTAGGCAGTACTGCAAATTATCAGAGAAGATTCCTGAAGCCTCAAGTGTTTTGTCATGTAAAAGGATAACCAAAAAACAGCGATGGAAACACTATTGAAACCTCAGAATGCAAAATGATATATGACCGATAATATATATTAATAGGTGGTTCCAAATTTAGCCAATGTATAACCACACCATATAACAAGTGATGTCATGCTTTTACCTGGTGATGAACAGAAAGCATGCGAGTGCGTGACAGGAGATCGGCATTCCGTGAAACATTGAACTCTAGAGCATCTAGGAGCCATGACTGAGTTGTGAGGATGTACAGACTCTGTACAATTCTTAGAATGTGAATGTGGGGATTCTATCGTTCCATCATTCTCTGCTGTGTCAGTGGACCCATTGATTATCTTCTCAAATTGTGCAAGCCCCTTTCCCCATCCAATACGTGGCCTCTTCCGTGAATTTGTTTCTTGAGTAGGAGCATAAGCTGCACAAGAAACGGCCTTTTCTGAAAAGGAACTTCCAGATGTAGAATTCTGAGAATGCACAGGAACTTTAATTTCATCAGAATCTGAACCACAGATTTTAGGGATACTTGAGTGGCTATAACCACAGCCACTTAAATTTGTTTCTAAAGCTCCAGCAGAAGTTGCACAAGCACTGGAATTTAAATGCAATCTTTTTGGACTACTTGAATGTCTAATACCACCGCCACGTGAATTTGTTTCTTCAGGAGCAGTAAATGCACATGTAGCAGAGTTCCCCGAAAGGGAATGTACGGGTGACGGATTCTGAAAATTTGAGGTAGCTTTAATCTTACCAGAATCTAAACCCACGCTTCCAGAACTGCCTGAATGACTAAAACCACAGCCATGTGAATGCAAGCTTCCAGAGCGGGTCCATTTAAGAGCCTTCCGGCCATTCAAGCCAGCCGAATTCTTTCTTCCGAATCTTCTACGGGTGTTTTGCCCACTTGCTACACTATTATTATAATGCTGATCTTTGAAGTAGAACTGACCCCAATTGTTTCCAATTTTTGAATGAGGATAAGAGTTATAGGCCATCATGTCATCAGCTGAGCTCTTCACAATCGCATGAGCTGGCATACTGGCATGGCCATTTGAACGTCGTCCAGGCGCAGAATCCCAATAATGTCCTCTCCGGTCTCTCTGACTAAAGGACTCACCACTGATGACCCTGCTGCTATCTCTCCCATATTTATCAATTTGCAGACATCTGCCATCATTAAAAAACCTTTTATTTGGCCTAGAAGGTCCCAGCATGAGAGCAAGATCTTCAGTATACGTATGCCAACCCTGCTTACCATAACCTTCAGTTTTAAAGCCAATGAAAACCAAAATTTATCAACACTATATCATCTTATATGCAGAAGAAGCTACTATATTTGTTTGCATCATGAAAGCATTCCCAAAAGTCAAAACCAACGAAAAACACGAAACTCTATATTGTCAAGTTCCCGAAATTAGTACAAGGCTACAAATACAAACCATAAATAGCCATCACATTTACCCCTACTATCTGAAAGCAAATATCTAATTTCAATTTAATGCTACGCCAATTGAACGTGAAAACTAAGATTAAAAAGAAACAAAAGCCCAACATCATTTCTGTAAGCAGAACACAAGATGAAAGGAATATACACACACATATTTATTAAAGTATTCCTACTTACGGCTTAACTACAAATATATAATACAAGCTTGTCCATGCATACTACCCAATTTGTCAACACACCAAAGCCGGTACACATTTTCACTAAAATCTTGTTCGTGCGTACATATATAACATCTGGTTCAAATAACAACCGGAAAACTTCGCCAAACCACCACATATGAAAAACTCAAAGCCTTCCGTCCTCGACAATCGCTCTACTATATCCTACACTCTACCTACAATAGTTTATTTTTCCCGTATCGTGTATATTATAAACCATATTTCCATTCTCTCGTTATATCATAACTTATCTGTACATCACTCTTTTAACCTTATTCAGTTAAGCCTAGATGAAGGTTCAAAAGCTCACGTCTACACATCTTCCACAACCTATTCATATACAGCATCTACATCTTATTTCTTCACAATTCTTCAATTACAAATTTTATTACTAACACATTCGTGGATCATATAAAAAACTACAACTATCAAACAACGAAAACCGAGAGAGAACCAAAGAAACGAACCATTAGGTCTCCGAAACTCATTCAATCGCCAATGCCGATCCCGAGACACACGAACATCTCTCTCTCCATCTCTCCCTCCATCTCTCTCTCTGTCTCTATCTCTCTCTCCATCTCTCTCTCCATATCTCTCTCTACCTCTATCTCTGTCTCTCCACCTGGCGCCTACGTCTCTGCTCCACGGCCTCTCGTTCTTTCTCTCCCGGAAAAACTCGCTCCGGTCCCACGGCGATATTTCCGGCGGCATGAACGTTGAGTTTGAATAACATGGACAGAAAAGCACGCGATTGCTTAATTAGAGCCTGTAAATCGAGAATAAGAACAGTAAAAACGGATTAAAAAAGTGTGGAATAGAGATGAAAGTTACGGAGAGGGTGAGAGTTTGATTTACCTGCACGGCCGCTCAGTAGGAGATGATTTTGTTTTTAGGTTTCGGAGGACGAGAACAGATTTTGGACAGGTTGCTTGTGTATGCAGTATAACATGATTTTGGTTACGAAATAAAAAAAGGGCAAATTAATTTATAGGTCCTTGAACTATTGACGTTTTATTGTCTAGGTCCCTGAACTAAAGATTCCGTATTTCAGGTCACTTAACTTTTCTATTTTCTGATCTAAGTCCTTCCGTCAAAAAGATTCTAACGGTGTTAACTAGGGTTCTTGAGTTTCATATAGATCAAAGCAATTTTGAAGGTGTTAGTGATATCCAAACTCAAAGTTCAAATAGTCAAATTGAAGCTTGAATCACTAGCGACACTCATATGACAACAATTTTCACAAATTAGATTTAATTTTAAAAAACCCCAAATTTGACCATAAATTTAGGGTTTTTTATCGAATTTAGTGACCTAAATTTATAAAATTTTAAATTGAACATAATTTTTGAAAATTGGTGTCATATGAGTGTCGCCAGCGACTCAAGCTTCAATTTGACTAATTGAACTTTGAATTTGGATATCACTAACACCTTCAAAATTGATTTGATCTGTATGAAACTCAAAAACCCTAGTTAACACTGTTAGAATCTTTTTGACGGAAGGACTTAGATCAGAAAACAAAAAAGTTAAGTGACCTGAAATACGGAATCTTTAGTTCAGGGACCTAGACAATAAAACGTCAATAGTTCAGGGACCTGCAATTTAATTTTCCCAATAAAAAAATAACCCTCCTCCCTCCCATAATAAACTTTTTTTTTTCAATATTTTATCCGTTTTTAAACTTATAAAAAATATAATTGTGAACATTATTTTCTTATACTTTTTATTTTGTGTTGGTAATGGATATACTCTAAAATCCTTTTGTTTTTTGTGATAAAGTAATCGGTCTCTTTCATACGAATTGCAATAGATACGGGATTTTTTCTCTAGATATACTCGAAAAAAGTATTTCCCTTTTTTTGCAATCAGTTTCGCCACAGCACCCGCTGCTCTAGCTAATTGTCCACCCTTTTCAAGTGTGATTTCTATGTTATGTATGACCGTGCCTAAGGGCATATCGGTTGAAGTAGATTCTTCTTTTTATCAATCAAAACCCCTTCCCAAACTGCTTGTTGAAATTTGAACTTCTTATTTTTATACAAAACAAAAACCACAAAAAAAATTCTATATTTTTTATAAACTTGAAAATACGTGAAAAAAATTTGAAAAAAAAAGGACGTTTATTATGGGACGGAGGGAGTACAAATTAATTAATTTAACTTTAAAGTTTCTGGCGTGCAAATCGGATTCTTGAGGATAATTGTATTAATTAAGGATATATATTTACACACTAAATGTATGTTCAATTATGATACATTGATACTTCCAAATTATTTTTCCAAAATACATAGGTTCACCTGAACAAAATTAAAATCTTGTCTTCTTTATTTGGATCTATAATATATATTATAACTTTTATTCTTTTAATTTTCTTTAAAACTTCAGAAAAATATAAAGAATATAGAGTATTCAATTACCCCTCCATGGTGTCAAGGTTAAATTGTTGACAGATAATAATCGACTGAAATTCGCTTTTAAAAAAACACCATTGATTCAAAAATATTAATGTGTATTATTCAATTTTTGTGATGATATATTTTTAAGTTATAATTCTTTTGAAAATTGTTCGACCCAACAGTTTTGCTTCAATCATGTGTTCTCATATTATTTAATTGTTTAATTTTTTAGTTACAGAAGTTGATTTTTAAAACAATTGTCTATTAATATTATTAATAGATAATCTTTTGATATTTTTAGATTTCTTCATTATATAAATATTTAAAAAATTAAGTGAAATCACTAACAGGAAATTGAGATTTAAGTTAAGAAATAAACATATCTCGATTATACCTTTTACGATATTATAATTAATAAATACTGTTAACTAATGTGGATATAAAAGCGAGACAATTTCAGTTATCAAAATGATTATTATTTTTAAATCATACATATTGTACTTCATGCTTATTTCTTTTCTTACAAGACATGTATAAAAACGATATCAATCTACATGTTACTTAGTCAGATTTTATATGAGCAAATATAAACATATACAAAATATACTTATCAATAAAAGAGTGTCTGTATTATCTATTAAATAGTATTTTTAAAATTAAAAAATGTTAAGTATTTTCAATGCGTATTTGATTCAAAAATATAAATCAATATTCAATATAAATGCGTTTTCATCATGTTTTTGTTAGAATAAATGAATAATATCAAATTACAACGAGTAATGTTATGTAACTAAATATTGGTCCAATTTTTTCTTAAATGACCGTGCCAACAAAAGTATTACTGCATATTCTAAATTTATTATCGGACGTGGCATGTTATGAGAGCTCTATTATTATTCATGAGTATAATTAATCAGACATTTTCAATTATAATTTCAATCGAAAATATTTAAGAACAAATTCTTGATCTCCAACATACAACTAACCGATTTTATTCAGATAACCAGTGCGCATAAAAGGCTCCATTATAATCAATATAAGTAAACCAATCAAATACTTCTCCATCCCAACGAATTGTATACATTACGTTTTGGTATGATTTTTATGAACTCCTTTAAAGTACTGTTTTATAATATATTTTTTCTAAATAAAAAACTTGATGCTCAAATTTTTATTTAATAAAATAAAAATTTAGAAAACATTATGGAACCGAGTAGCCTTTTGGGCAAATTTAAAAAAATGATTTTTTGCTTAAAATTAAAAAATGGATTAAAATTGGATGTAAATAAATTAATGGGCTTGTTTGTTTTGAAAAAGCGGAAGCTGATTCTGACTTTTAACCCGTTTATGTAAATAAATAAAAGCATTTTTAACAAGTTGTGTTAACTTTTCTCAGTTGTGTTAACTTCATTTCTTTTCAAACATTTTATGAACTTTTTTTTTTGTCACAAAACATTTTATGAACTTAAACAAACAAAAATCTCGAAAAACGTCTGCTATCCACCGGAGAGCGAGCAGCCGAGCACCAATCAGGATCTGTGAACAAATTTTTCCTGCACCTTGCAAATTGTCACATGTTTTCATTCTCCAATCTTGCTAACTACGTAATTTACATTCTCACTGATCAGATACCACATGATACCCGAATCAATTAAAAGCTGTGGACCTTTGCTCATTATTAAATCATATTAATTTCAACATTTTCTGCGCAGAAAAATCATTAAGAGCTGTCTCTTTCAAAACATACCCCATGTGCGCCTCTTAGCTGTTCGGTTAAATGCCTGAATGAAAACCTACCTTAATAGGTTATTGTAAAGAGACTATTCAACACCCTTTTGACAACTAATTAATTTTATATATTCACACTCCTTTGTAAAAAACTCAAGTTAGTTACTACCCTTTACATCTTATCTGTACTTAAACATGTGTATACAAATTATACATTGACTTGAATTTGTAACTGGGTCATTATGTTTATCTGTCATTGAGCTACTTTGTGGTGTGGGTTTTATTATATATGTGAGTATCAGTAGATCTCTCAGAGCACCCAGGAATACTTTGGGATTGGTGTTTCTGGGTACTTTTTGTTTTTTGTTAGTTTTATGAGCTCATCATTTTTTTCCAGAAACTGCAGATTTTCTTGTTTTATGTGATTATTGTTTAATAATTTGTTAATGGGTAGTTCAGTATTCTTTGTGATTTGCTTGGCAATTCTTTATGTGGGTAGTTGTTATTCTTTGTCTGATCAAGAAAAGGACAGAATTACGGAATTGCCTGGGCAGCCGACGAATGTCGGTTTTGCTCAGTATTCTGGGTATGTGACTGTGAATCAGATGGCTGGGAAGGCACTGTTTTACTGGCTTACTGAATCACCGGAAGCTCGTAATCCCGAGTCAAGGCCGCTTGTGTTGTGGCTTAATGGAGGCCCTGGCTGTTCTTCTGTTGCTTATGGAGCAGCTGAAGAGATTGGACCTTTTCATGTTCAAGCAGATGGAAAAAGCCTTTACTTGAATCCTTATTCTTGGAACAAGTGTATGGAGCTACTACCGCTTTGTATTCTTTAGTTATTGTAGTAGTTTTCCCATGATCTATTTAATGATTAGAGGAATCTGTTTCTGTTGGCAGTGGCAAATTTGCTTTTCCTTGAAGCTCCTGCTGGTGTTGGTTTTTCATATACAAACACATCATCAGAGTTATATACTGCAGGTGACCGACAAACAGGTAATGCATAATAATATTTTCTGTTTTCCGAGAATTGTTCAATCTTGACATTGATATCCTTTAGATAGTTGAAACGTTTCATAATGAGCTTTTTAGGGTTTAACTATTCTTAATCATTTGGAACCTCATTTTTTAAATCTGCAGCTGTCGAAACATATGCATTTCTACTCGGCTGGATGGAAAGGTTTCCTCAATACAAACATAGGGAATTTTACATTACTGGAGAAAGTTATGCAGGTAAATTAGGTTTTTCTATCGTGTGCTTGGTGTATACTTTCACTGTTCCCATTTGATCCCCCCCCCCCCCCCCCCCCCCCACAAACCCCCCCAGAAATAATAATAATAAAATAAATTAATATAGATATATGTAATTTTCAACTGAAATTCCGATATTTTCAGTAAGTAAGAGTAGAAGCTTTTCCAGTTGTGCAATTAAACTGTCAAACTTTAAGGACATTTGTGCTTCTTATGGTCTTCTTTAAAACGATTTTCTCTAACAAATGGGACCTCATTCAGGTTGGAGAGAGTATTTATCTTGTAGTAGTGCCAACTGGATCGTTGGTTCGGAACCTAATATATTTCATTTCTTTCAGGTCATTATGTTCCCCAATTGTCTAAAATTATATACGAAAGGAACAAAGGAGTAGAGAATCCAATCATCAATTTCAAGGGTTTTATGGTAAATAGAATATAATTTCTCTGATTATGTTTTGTTCACATAGTTTCATTCACCATTTTTAATAAAATGTTCTTTCTAGGTGGGTAATGCTGTTATTGATGATTTCCATGATTATATCGGCACATTTGAGTATTGGTGGACCCACGGTTTAATTTCCGATTCTACTTATAAAGTCCTTAGAGTGGCTTGTGACTTTGGATCATCTCAGCACCCTTCAATTGATTGCATTAGGGCTCTTAGGGTTGCAGAGAGGGAGCAAGGAAATATAGATCCATATAGCATATATACACGTCCGTGCAATAGTTCATCATCACTGAGGCGCAACTTGGGAGGTCACTATGTAAGTCTTCTCAACCTCTCTTGAACTGAAGTTCACAAGCAAACTTGCTATGTTAGTACTGCTACCTATTTTGATAAATGCTCTTCCCCTGTTCTATTCGCTACTTGCTGTTAAGGTGTTGATACTTGAATGAGCCTTTACATGCTTTTGTGGATGACATTTGTTCAAGTTTTCTTTAATTTACCTTTTTGAGAAGTAAAAGTTTATTTCCATTTGCCTGCTTTCACTTGTTGCTAGATTTTAGGAATCCAAAAAAATTGGCTGTATATTGTTATGAAAATAAAAAAAACACAAAATGATTACCTGTTCTATTTTGATCTTTTAGGACATTAAGCATAGCAACGAGTAGGATACCAACTTCTGGCTTTTAAATAAACTTCTGAACTCTAGGTTTTGAGTAGCTGAGGTTATCTTCTATATTAAGTTTTTTATATAAGTTTGTCTCTGGTCCATGAACTTTGTCTGAGCTAAATGCTGCTGCTTTCGAGTGTAGCCATGGATGACTAGGGCATATGATCCATGCACTGAGAGACATTCAGAAGTTTATTTTAATATTCCAGAAGTCCAGAAGGCATTCCATGCCAACATAACCAAGATTCCTTATCCATGGAAAACTTGCAGGTAGCTTTCACAGTTTGGAACTTCCAAAGTACATCTTATATATGCTGGGAAGCATTTTACAAATATCTTATTTTGCAGCGACATTGTGGGGGAGTACTGGGGAGATTCTCCAAGATCCATGCTTCCTATATACCAGGAACTGATAGCTGGTGGCATTCAAATATGGGTTTTCAGGTAAATATAGTAGTTTTCTTAAGCATATATTTATCACACCCCTCAGAGGCCAACACAATCACATTTGGTGGAAATAATGGGTATTCAAATGATATAATATAAATTTAATTGGGTTGACATATTAGGTGATGTAGATGTAACATAATGGACACTAGAGTTTAATAATGTTACTAGACCTAATAATCTATGCCATCAGATAAGGGTAGAGCAACTAGGTTCAATTAAAGAGGAACAATAATTTCCAGCATAAGCAACAGTGGTTTATGATTTAGATTCCTATCAACATGTTGGAGGATGGTTGTATGATACTCTAGCTTCCTGCAGTTATAATGCTACCGTTATATTCTAGTTAGCTTTCTATGAATTAATGTGATATTAACCTTTCTTCGACTCTGTTTGTAGTGGAGATACTGATTCAGTTGTTCCACTGACTGCAACCCGATATTCAATTGACGCATTGAAGCTTCCAACAGTAATTAATTGGTTCCCATGGTACGACAATGGAAAGGTACCTCATCTATTCAAACAATTGTTATTTTCCCACTTATTGCTCTGGACATTTAACAATCTCAAAGAACAGGTAGGGCCGCTTTATCTCTAATTCCTGTTGGTGATTATTTTTGTAATGCTGCAAGGGCCTAGGTTCTGTTCTTACTCTGCTGCATCTTACTACACTTCACCTGATCACCTTATCAACAAGATAAATTTTAAATAATTAA
Source organism: Daucus carota subsp. sativus (assembly GCF_001625215.2). NCBI lineage: Eukaryota > Viridiplantae > Streptophyta > Magnoliopsida > Apiales > Apiaceae > Daucus > Daucus carota. Next base: position 41,911,456 of record NC_030385.2, on the reverse strand, counting down.
CTAGAAGTCTAGAACCATTCTGAACTCAGTTCTATCAAATAGAAAATCCTGAACACAATTCTGTTCAATGTTTTTATAATTCATCCTGAACACAGTCCTATATATATGGGCTGAAGGTGGTATATCTATAGGCAAGTGTAAAATGGAACTATTTACTTTAGGGTACATGACTAAGGCAATTCTCAGAGCTATATATATTTTTGTTATTAACTCTAACAATTTAGTTCCTTTGTCTTCGGATATATATTTTATTATTCCACTACCAATGAAATGCTATGTTTACAGAAATAGATAGGATAACAGCAGTGCACATATGCTCTATATGATTAATCCTTCCGAAGGATATATGAAATAATGATAGGACAAACCTGAATTATATCAACATTCTTAAACAAGGACTGCAATAGAAACCTTTTTGTGTACACACATGTAGTTCTGCATTGCCGAACGTCTCATCTCCTCAACTTAAGCAGAGGTCCATCAATATGTTGTCTTTGCCTCGAACCTGATACATCATTTTCTTGTGACGGGGTTTATGCAAATTTGCTCTTACAATATATAAGGAGGCTATCCATCAATATCTTGGCCTTGTTTTTATTGCTATAATATTCACATTCCTGATTATTTATGGTTAAAGCATTGAGACTAGATCCGTGCTTGTTTTTAGGCATAGACAAATCATTTAATGAGTCTTCTAACAAGATTAGTATTCCTTTTTGTATAGGTGGGTGGGTGGAGCCAAGTATACAAGGGGCTAACTCTTGTAACAGTGACCGGAGCAGGACATGAGGTCCCTCTTCATCGTCCTCGACAAGCTTTTATACTTTTCAGATCATTCTTGTTGAACAATCCTATGCCAAGCTCAGTTCAATAGAGCAGGTACAGCTGATCCATACAAGTCTACAATTACCGTAAGCATATAAAGTTTATATAGTAATCTTAATTTCATTGTGCCGGAAAATCTGGTCGAAGGACTCCTGCTCCTCAATATATATCCTTGAAAAAAGAAATTACAAAGACAATAGGGCTGCGTTTCATATAATTTTTAATGTAAGTTGAAAATTCGGTTACAGAGGGTACCTGTGTAATAGTTACCGTCTTACTAAAATTCAAATCTTCCCTTTTGAAACATTTCAATTGAATAAGCTTTATTACTAGACGTGCAATTTGTTACAGAATAATATAAAATAAAATTCTGATCAATAATTCCACCACATTTTAAACCATAATACTCTCTCTCTCTTGTTTCTTAAGGCGTTTGACTTCGGGATACACTTGCTTTGACGGTATAGTGAAAAATATAAATTTTAAACTCGGTATACACTTGCTTTGGCGGTATAGCGAAAACATCATGTCAGCTGATGGAGGGTTTGAGGTTGGATTTCTCAGCCCATCAAACAAACCGATATAAGTTGCTGAGAGCATAGTGAGCAGATTAGCTATATGATATTGTAAACTATAATTTTAGAAAATATGCACAAACATTCACTCTAACAGTTCAAACAAATAGATATTAACCGGTTGCTAAAAACATCTTGAGCAGGTTAGCTATATGATATCAATATAATTTCAAAAAATATGCATAAAAATTTACTCCAACAGACTCTCATTCCCTAAACATTAACGATCTACTTTTCATTCTTCATAAATATTCATAAATAGGTAATGTCTAACCCATTCCCCATTTGATTTTTAATGATTAGCTATTCAATTTTTATCTTTTGCAAATTTTTTCCCACATTTTTCTATTATTTTTTTGTTAAAAGAATTTGAATTTAATATTATAATAACAATATAGAACATGTATAAAGATTATTATTGAAGTGTCAATCAATACAAAATCTTTACTTTTAGAACTTGAATTATTTATCATATATTTAGCAAATCATCTTTGGCCCTTGGCTAGAGATGCTTTAGTAGAGATAATTCTCCTCTACAGAATACCTCAGGCGCGGTGCAGGTGGTTAATGATAGGGAAATTACGTTGTAGATTGATAATAGTAGTGATGCGGGAGGGAGTCATTAATTTTGAAAAACGAAAATAAAATATGGTTATTTTTTTTGGAAAAAGAGTCAACAAAAGTTAACAAACAATTTATTTTAAAAAGCAAAATTAAAACCAGCCATTAATAAGCGAATTTAAATACTTTTTTCTGGCAAAAAAAAAGTTAATATTTTTGAAATTCAGTATAAACTACAGTCACTATTTATCATCTACTATGAAATAATAATAAAGAATCATGCGGCTACATTCATTAGAACCGGATGCAGAATGAAACAAGAATCATGCTGTCAAAGTATATAGACATTTTGGTTGACCAAAGTTAGAGCTGAGAAACTAAGACCGCCGCCCGCCAGAACAGACTTGCAAAAGAGTTATCTTTTGTATGGCAACTTAGGATCAGAGATCGGATGTCCGCTGACATACGTATGTCCGCTGACATACGTATGTTAGTAGTATATGTTAACAGAAAAAATATCGGATAACTTATCCCTATGTATTTTTATGTATATACATGATTTTACAGTATCATTCAACGGAAGATAATACAAAAAGAAATGAGTAGGATAGAGGAAGTATTTCGACGCATGTTTTACTTCTTTTTGACTTTGCTGCACTCTTACCACAATAACGTCAAACAATGATTAATGGTTACTCGCTTTCCCTGGGAAAATTACAGTAGCAGAACGAGACCTTTGGGTTCATAATACACGTACAATTTTCATCATGCATAAGATTAGGTACAAAATTTCAAAGCAGTTCCTTTCTGGAAAATAAATCTCAGATAACTACTAAAAGTTATATTCGTTACCATCATTTTGTTCTGCTCAATACTCAGGACTGCGCCATGAAATGAAGTTAGCTACCATCATTTTGCTCTGTTCGGTTCTAGCATCAACGTTAACAAACTCGGTATCAGTAGATATTATCAGAAGTAATCAGGCCTTTCGAGATGGTGACACGATCATATCAGCAGGCGGAGAGTTTGAGCTTGGATTTTTCAGCCCGGGGAGTTCTACGAATCGATATCTTGGCATATGGTACAGCAGAATATCAAAGGGGACAGTTGTATGGGTTGCTAATAGAGACCACCCTCTGATGAAAAACTCGGGCGTGGTGCAGGTTACTGACAGAGGGATTACATTGCAGACGGTTAATAGTAGTGATGGGATAGTTTGGTCATCAAATACGTCGACATCCTTAAAGAATCTTGTTGTGCAGATACTAGATACAGGGAATTTGGTTTTGAGGGATGAAGATCAAGATATCAATGATGTAGAGGATTTTATCTGGCAAAGCTTTGATCATCCGACAGACAATATGCTGCCTGGAATGAAGTTGGGAATAGATCTGGTACGCGGGATAGACAGGTATTATACGTCGTGGAAAAGTGATGATGATCCATCCGTAGGTAGTTTTACCAACCGACTAGATCCTCATGGTTTTCCACAATTTTTTTTGATGAGAGGTTCAGAGTTTTGGTCTAGGACTGGACCATGGAATGGTTATAAATTGAGTGGCACTCCGAATTTTAACCCGAATGGAATTTATACAGACAAGGTTGTTTTCAATAAGAAGGAGATTTATTATACGTTTGATCTTATCAACAAAACTTCTGCTATTATGAGGTTTTTTCTGACTCCAAGTGGAGATTCAGAATGTCTTGTGTGGAATGATCATCAACAAAATTGGATGGTTTACCTTACTCTACAGGACACGGACTGTGATCGTTATGGATTGTGTGGTAATTATGGAAGATGTAACGTATACAACACACCTCGATGTAGTTGCTTGAGAGGATTTATTCCTAAATTCCCAGAGAAGTGGAAAGCAGCAGATTGGTCTGGTGGATGCATCCGGAAAACTAAGCTAGTCTGCGGGACAGGGGAGGGTTTTGTGAAATATTCGGGTGTGAAGTTACCAGACATGCGCCACTCTTGGTATGACATGACAATTAACCTTAAAGAATGTAAAAGATTGTGCCTCAAAAATTGTAACTGCACAGCCTATGCAAATGTAGATGTCAGAAGCGGTGGACATGGATGTCACTTATGGTACAATGACCTAATTGATATTAGGGACCTCACGGAAGATGGACAAGATATCTATGTAAGGATGCCATCATCTGAAATAGGTAAGACTACTTCTGTAGATATTTCGTGTCTTTACCTTTTACAGAACTACAAAAACCCATTGCTCTATCAAGGTACTACCTCAACAACTATCACTGAAGTTTTACATTTTTGGCAAGGACAGAAAAAAGCTGGAGCTCGCGAGGAAAGAAAAAATTAGTGGTCATTGCAGTCCTAACAGTAGTGTTACTTGGTGGAATATTACATCTTGTACACAGGATGAGAAAGCTGCAGAAAGAAGGTAACTTATTCACTGCTACAGTAACTCTTATCGAATACAGAATTTTTTTAATTTTGATCAAGAGAAAATAGTAGTGCCATAAAATGCAGATCCTAGCTTCTTGGGAACAAAATTAAACTGAATTTTAAAAAAGGAAACCTAATAATTACCTCTAAATTCTTAATCAGAAATTTGGTGGATACCATTTGAATAGTTTCTCACTTTGCATATATGTTCAACTTTAAAATTTGCAGAGAGCTTAAAATTAAGTTCGGAAAGTGTTCACCTGACCAAAGTTGAGAATGAAGATCTGGATTTGCCACTGTTTGACTTCAAAACGATTGCAAATGCCACAAGTAACTTCTCCCCAGACAAGATACTTGGAGAGGGTGGCTTTGGACCTGTATACAAGGTGATACTAGTGAGTAGTGATAGATCACAACAAATAGCCATAATATGCCATCTCACACACACACACACACGCACACAAACACTTACTTATTGCAGCCATTATTTTCAGGGCATGTTGGATGGTGGACAAGAAATAGCTGCGAAAAGGCTTTCAAGCAATTCAAGTCAAGGACTAGATGAGTTCAAAAATGAAGTATCTTGTATTGCCAAACTTCAGCACAGAAATCTTGTGACACTTCTTGGTTGTTGCACAGAAAAAGGAGAAAGGATTTTAATTTACGAATATATGGCTAACAGAAGTCTAGATTCAATTATTTTCGGTATGACCCGACCTGAGAATATTATATCATAATCATAAATGTATATGTGTCAATGTTATTTTTCTGAGGTTTATCATGGACATTTCCTTCATGGACTAATTTGATGAAAAATTAATAGATGAAAATTCAAGAAACACAATGGACTGGCCAAAACGATGCAACATAATAAATGGAATTGCTCGGGGACTTATGTATCTTCATCAGGATTCAAAGCTAAGGGTCATACATAGAGATCTCAAAGCCAGTAACATTCTACTTGATCATGAGATGAATCCAAAGATTTCAGACTTTGGCATGGCAAGAAGTTTTGGAGGAAATGAAACTGAAGCAAATACATCAAGAGTTGTTGGGACATAGTAAGAATTTCTCGACTCTGCAATTTACTGTGGCTCTCTGCATCATGACTTATGACTGATATTCATACGTTTTTTCTCACAGTGGTTACATGTCCCCCGAGTATGCTATTGACGGGCAATTCTCTGTTAAATCTGACGTTTATAGCTTTGGTGTACTGCTTCTAGAGATCATAAGCGGAGTGAAAAATAGATTATTCACTCATCCTGATCACAGCTTAAACCTTCTAGGGCATGTAAGAATGAAGTATATTATACGACATTTATTATCTATAAGCCTGCTGCTGATTCAGAACATTAAATTTCAGGCATGGATGAGCTACAAAGAAGATAAATTATTGCAACTCATAGACGAAGTGATCTTGGAGTCCAGTAATCATACCGAAGTTTTCCGAGTCATCCAGATTGGATTATTGTGCGTTCAACATGATCCCAAGGACCGGCCGGTTATGTCAGAAGTGGTACTCATGTTGAGCAGTAACATGAAACTACCTCATCCTAAGCAACCTGGTTTTTTCATGGAGAGATATTTTCTTGAAGCAGATCACTTTGGGAGCAACGCAAAATTGTCATCATCCAACGACTTGACAATTACAGCTCTCCTACCTCGACCATAGTGCTTTTTAGTTACCTTGCCTTCTCTGGCCAAAACAAGATTTGTTAGATGTTCCTAGTAATTGTTTTAGCAAATTAGTTGTACATATATAAAAACGGCTTAGCTTGAAATCATTACGATCATTCTCCATTCAAATATTCTGTGTCGTTCCATGTTCTTTGGGGTAGAAGGGAAAACTGCAACCAAAGATGCACTGGTGCTAATGTTGCCCTTTAAGTCTGATCTACAAATCTACAGTGCATACGACGAGCCTTTTGATAGAAGGTTAAACGATCTATAGTGTCTGTCTCAAGTGCATAAGCAGTAGCAGAAGACCTTCAACTGCCATAAAAATGGTTCACTCTACTTTTTTCTACAGGACAGGCACTGAAATTCTTAGGTAAAATTTGTCGCAATAGAGTCTGAAGCAAATTTGTGTCATATTTGCTGTCAGATGACAACTGAGTTGCATCTACGCTTACATTATGTAAGTTGAGTCTATCATCCACTGCCTAATCATTTAAGTTTCAGGCTTGTATGAGTTACAAAGAAGATAAAACTAACTGTTGCTGCAACAAGATATTATGGGGCCGTTTGGGCAAGCTTAAAAGAAGTGACTTCTTGCTTAAATTAGAGAAGTGGAGCAGAAGTTAGAAGTAAATAAGTGAATAAAGTGTTTGGAAAAGAAGCAGAAGCAGTGAGAGAGAAGCTAGGATTCTCAGCTTCTTAAAAGTGCTTCTGCTTCTTTACACAAACGGGTCAAGAAAAGTAGAAGTCAGAAGCAGCTTCTGCTTCTGGTAAACAAACAGGGCCTATGTTAGTCACTCATCGAAACTAATCGAGTAGAGCTTCGACACTCCATATAACAAAAATAGAGAAACTCCATATTCTCAAAAGAGTATATGTCTAAAAGAATAGAACTAGCAGCCCTTATGTAACGTTTGATTCAGAAAAATTAAAGTAAACGGATGACAATGTGAAGTAAGGTGGGTGTGAATATTTGGAAGAAAAATATTGGCTTAGTGCAAAATTCTAATAATAAGATTAGGAAGATAATGACTTTGATGGCGAACGGAGTACTCCATTTTCTATCTGAAATGATTTTTTTTTAATGGATAAAGTACTGTTGTAATTAAATAATTGTAAATATGGAATATATTATAAAAAATACATTGAATAAGCTAGGAGAATGATAATGGTGGACTTATTACAAGTGTGTGCATAATTAATTCTAAATGACTTTCACGAAAGACTAAAAATCTTACGTTGAATGTTCAACAATTATACTTTAGTCTAATTACTTGATCGTGTTGTGTAATGGAGTATTAACATATTACAGAATATTTCAAAGTAGTGACAGGTGGTTGTAAATATGACTCCAGGGGTCTTTGTTTCAATTGTTTGGTTTAAATTCTATCGGAGAAAAAGACATTAAGGTAGTTTTGTTGCGGAAATAAGTACTTATTTTCAATATATAAAATTTGATAAACACCAGAGGATTATATCTTACTATGGAGTTAACTACCATCATTTTACTTTGCTACACTGCAACATATATCTTGATAAACTCCTTGGCAGCAGACAAAATTACAAGATATCAGACCTTTCGAGACGGTGACACCATCATATCGGCAGGTGGAGAATTCGAACTCGGATTTTTCAGCCCAGGCAGTTCAACAAATCGATATCTTGGCATCTGGTACAAGAAAATATCAGAAGGGACAGTTGTGTGGGTTGCTAATAGAGATCGTCCTCTCACGGATAGCTCAGGCTCGGTACTGGTTGATGGCAATGGAATTACAATATTGCAAAGTGTTAATGGTACTAATGGGATAATATGGACAGCAAACACTTCTAACTATATAAAGAATCCTGTTGTGCAGCTATTAGATTCAGGAAATTTGGTTCTCATGAGTGAAGATTTAGAAGGTTTTGTCTGGCAGAGCTTTGATTATCCGGCAAACACTTTGCTACCTGGCATGAAGATTGGAATAGACCTGGTAACTGGTATAGAGAGGTATTATACATCCTGGAAAACTGATAATGATCCGTCCATAGGTAGATTTTCCCAACGACTTGATCCTAGTGGCTTCCCGCAGTTTTTTTGGATGAAAGGTTCAGTGATTTGGTCGAGGACTGGACCATGGAATGGTTATAAATTTAATGGCAATCCCAATAGTAGCCCAAATGGAATATATAAAGACACCTTTGTTTTTAACGAGAAGGAAGTCTATTATAAGTTTGATCTTACAAATAGAACTTCTGCCGTTATGAGGTATATAATGACCACGGCTGGAGTTACACAACTTCTGGTGTGGAATGATCAACTACAACAGTGGAGTATTTACCTTAGCCTGCAGAACACTGACTGTGGTCGTTATGGATCGTGTGGTGCTTATGGAATATGTGACATTAAAAACTCACCAAGATGTGGATGCTTGAGAGGATTTGTTCCAAAATTCCCAGAGAAGTGGAAAGCAGCAGATTGGTCTGATGGGTGTGTCCGGAAGACTAGGCTGGTCTGTGGGACAAAAGAGGGTTTTGTTAAGTATTCGGGTGTAAAATTGCCAGACACACGCCACATACGGTATGACTTGAAAATTAATCTTAAGGAATGTGAGAATTTATGCTTGAAAAATTGTTCTTGTACAGCTTATGCAAATGCATATGTAACAAGAGGTGGACAAGGATGTCTACTGTGGTTCAGTGACCTCATTGATATTGGAGACTACAAAGAAGATGGACAAGATATTTATGTAAAAATGTCAGCTTCTGAAATGGGTACAACTACTTTGTTATATTTATTTAAGAGTGTCTTCGCATTTCATAAACTTTGAATGACAAAATTTTTACCCGAATATATAGCAAAAAAAAAAAACTACCTCAGGAGAAAGCTCCTTCTGACGAGGACTATTTTCAGATTTGAATTTTTGGCCAACGCAGGAGAAAGCTGGAGATCTGGATCTAAGAGGCAAATACAGTTCATTGTCATTCCTGCAGCACTAGTAGTAACCCTGCTGGGAGTAATATTCCTCCTAATATTCACGAAGAGGAAGCTCATTAAAGAAGGTATATGGAATAAGTAAACATTATTTCATACGGTTAACTGATACAGATATTTAATTCGTTACTTTGGAAATTTATGCAACCATTTGATTACTTCACTTTGTGCATCTGTTCCACTTCACGCATTGCAGAAAAATTGAAATCAATTTCCGAAACCGAAAGTGTTGCCTTAACCAAAATGGAGAGCGAAGATTTTGACTTGCCATTATTTGACTTCAAAAGAATTGCAAATGCAACAAGTAACTTCTGTCGTGACAAAAAACTTGGAGAAGGTGGCTTTGGACCTGTCTACAAGGTGATAATACTGATACGCCAGATATGCATTACATAACCATGACTCACAGTAATATAAAACATCTGCAGATTTGAAAAATTCATGCAATAACTCAATATAACGTTGTATTTAGTTCTTTACCATATTGTTCCCAACAGATCATTTGCAACTATTTTGTCACTACAGCAATGAACTAAAAGCATAACACTATGAAAATTGAAACATAACAACGATAATTTTCAGGGCATATTGGATGATGGGAGAGAATTGGCTGTGAAAAGGCTTTCAAAAAATTCAAGTCAAGGACTAGATGAGTTTAAAAATGAAGTTTCATGTATCGCCAAACTTCAGCACAGAAATCTTGTAACGCTTCTTGGTTGCTGCATAGAGAAAGGAGAAAGAATATTGATCTACGAGTACATGGCTAACAAAAGTCTTGATCTAATCATTTTTGGTAAGGCCTGATCTAAACATTTCACATTGTATTTAAATTCAAATTTCGAATATTTTTTTGTATGACAACTGTGGACTAATTTAATGAAAAACGAACAGATGAAAAGGTAAAAAACACAATGGACTGGCCGAAACGTTACAGCATAATAAGCGGCATTGCTAGGGGCCTCCTTTATCTTCATCAAGATTCAAAGCTAAGAATCATACATAGAGATCTCAAAGCAAGTAACATTCTACTTGATCATGAGATGAATCCAAAAATTTCAGATTTTGGCATGGCAAGAATTTTTGGAGGAAATGAAACTGAAGCAAATACATCTAGAGTTGTCGGCACATAGTAAGAATTTCTACGACTCGGCAGATAAGTGTTATATCTGCATCACAACTGTCAATTGATATCTCATACTTATATATTTCCTGCAGTGGCTACATGTCCCCCGAATATGCTATTGACGGACAATTCTCTGTTAAATCTGACATATACAGTTTTGGTGTTTTACTGATAGAGATAGTTTGCGGAGTGAAAAACAGATTATTCACTCATCCTGACCACAGCTTAAACCTTTTAGGACATGTAAGTACAAATTATCATGACACTTTTTTATACTATAATGCTTATCCAATAGTCTACTACTGATATTTTTGTAATTAAATATTTAGGCATGGCTAAGTTACAAAGGAGACAAACTTTTACAACTAATCGATGGGGTAATCTTGGATTCAAGTAACCATATTGAAGTTTTCCGAGTTATCCAAATCGGATTATTGTGCGTTCAGAATGATCCAAAGGACAGGCCAGTTATGTCCCAGGTGGTTTTAATGTTGAGTAGTAACATGAAACTCCCTCATCCTAAACAACCTGGGTTTTTCATGGAGAGATATTTGCTTGAAGCAGACTATTCATTAAGCAGCCCGAATCTGTCATCATCAAACCAATTTACCATAACCACTCTTCTACCTCGACAATAGTGTAAATGTCTTTGTGCCTTGTTGACAGTCATATATTACTTATTTAACAAGATTCATGAAACGTTCTTAGAAAGCCTTCCTGATTTTTATTTATTTGTAGATATTGAACAAGGCTTTATTTTGTAATTACTTCTTTTCTTTTACTCATATAATCATTTTTTTTACAAATAATAGACTGCTTATATTAATTAATTTTCAACGTAAGATTTTCCTTGTACAAATTATTTCGTATAAGTTTTATCATCCCTTGACATATCTAACAATTTTCTTTCTATAAATAAAAGAATTATTTTATTTAAATAAATTTTCTTGTTCCTTGACTTGCATGATTATTTTCTTTTCTGTATATGATAGACTTGTTTATTTAATTATTTTTCTATACTTAAGGCTTGCTTTATACAAATAGTTTCGATGTCCTATATAAATTTTCTTATCTATTAATTACAATGTAAATATGGAACTTTTGTTTTTTAAAATCTAAAATTTAGATAGATCATACACATGCATCATGCAATGCGGGCAAGAGCCGCTGCTAACTTCAACTTCGAGATTGATGCATAGTGTCATTTCAACTCCATAGGAACAAAATTTACAAAAATTTAATCTTAAATAGTTATGCTAGTGCCCAGCAAATCTAATAAGTGATAGAAAGTACTATAAATAGAGTTACACGGATTAATAACTTGATATTGCTTTAAGTATGAACTCTGTCTCCCAAGTTGAATCTAATAACTAATAATTTCACCAAACAACAAGCTTCTTTTTAAAAAACTTCACTTGGTAAAAGAATCAAAAATATGTAAACAAGAAAACAATACAGAAAAAGATACTGTCTTCTGACCTTCATGTGATTATTCTGGAATTCTGTACGGCGTAAATATATTTGTATTGTGAATGCAATGACTCCAAAATATTGAACACTGAGTATATCATCGCTTTACCTCATGGTTCATACTGCAAAACAACAAAAGAATTGAAACTACAACTTTAGAGTGTTGCCTTGAACAAAATTGAATCGATTCACTACCGAAATAAAATTCCTAAAACGCTAGGTATGCAACATTAGTTCACCATGTAAACATATAAGGATGACATTAAGCATGCACTTACTAAACAAAAACAGGGACTAATACACACATTTAAAAGACATGAATTCAAGTTCTTAACAATTCAGAGTTCACATAATTCTCAAACTATTAGGCATTCCATCAAACACGTACCATGCATTGTATATCTATAATTGCATACACATGCATAAAAGCTGAAAATACATAACAGGTCTCTCTCAGTCTCATACAAAGTCACGCATACATTTACATTTGAAAGCAGATATACACACATGTGTATTGTATTGCTGGTCAGGCATGATAATACGACTGCTATTTTTATGTATCCCGATATACTTTGCATACTAATCTGAGGATACAGATGAAAGGCTATTATTGGTGAGTTTGAATTCCTGTGTTATACTGTAGATTCTTATATCCGTTTAAAATCATGACAATTTTAATCAAATGCACATCTCGGCCTTTGATTGAATGCATATGCAAGCGTGACTCCACTGGTTTCATGAAAACCAACCACTTGCATCTTTTTTTAATCATTTGATCATGTTCTTTATCATAGACTGGACTTCAATTGCTATTGATCACACACTTCAAATCCTATCACATTCATCAAGGATTAGGATATTTTTAACCATTCAAACCGGTGTTTTAAAATACGAGACGGATTAGTCGGAATGATTAATCGGATCACTCATCGAAATTAATTAAATATTATTTTTAAATTTAAAATATAATTAATATTTTATATATTTTATAAAATCAAAATAGGATAAATTTATATATCACAAAAATATTTCTTTTATCATATATATGAAAAACATCATCAACAAATTTAGGAAAAAATAAATTAATATATCATTAACAAAATAAATATATGTTTTTTTTAAGTTTTCACACAAAAATCTATCCTTTTTATTTTTTATTTTAAATAGATTAATTTTAAATTTTCACAATAAAATTTAAATTGTTTATAATTAGCCGATTTTATCAAAAAATGAATTTAACCCGATTAACGCTTAATCGAGACGGAACCCGTCCGAACAGTGATTAATCGGCTACTATTCAATACACTTATAATCTTTCAATTTCAATTTCAATTCATCTATTATATATCTAATAGAACAAATGTGAGTAATTTAATTCGTTGAGACTAAACTGCCCTTCCTCCTTATACATGTATATTCATAAATAGTGAGGGTACTATTGACTTTTTATACTAACATATTTATTAGACATTAATGTCTCTTAATTAATATACATTAATTACTATATGATTAAAACTCCAATACATATTTATAATTATGATTTATATTTTAATTTTAATTCAATTTTTGTATAATATATTTGATAAATAATTTTATAAATATAAATTTATTTTAAAAATCAACTACTAATGTTAATAATATTTTTATTCAACTTGAACTAACAAAACATAATTTGTAGAGACATTTATACTGATATACCGGACAAATTAATTTGATATAATCATATGATAGATGACCATTAATTGAATTTTATCTAGGGAACATGCATGGCCGACATTAATTTTAAACTTATTAATATATACTTACAGTTTGTCACTCGTCGACTGGACAATACATTCATTATCTTTAAAGTCTTTTGTAAAGACCTAGATAATATATAAAATTCGAAAAATATCTTTAAGTTAGTAGATTTTTTGATTTTTTTATTGACCCCTTTTGTTTTGAAATTGAAAGGGGTAGAATCCGGAAAATCTGAAACAATCAATTAAGAAGGGGTGGCAATATCAGACACGACCCGAACCCGACTTGAACCTGACCCGAACCGCAACCCGATTTACTGAGATAAAACCTGAAAGTGACCCGAAAATCACCCGACTGACTCGAAATGGACCCGAAATGACCCGAAATTAGAATTTCATTTCTAAACACTTCGATTTTTAGTTTTATTCAATTTTAAGTGATTTTAACTTGACCCGAAATCGACCCGATTGCTGACACGAACACGACCTGTTACTCGAAATTGCCACCCCATTATTGTGAGTTTAGTTGATCATCTATTGCTTTATTATTAATGAAAATGTATTTATATATTATATGCTTCTTTAAGAATTTTTTATGATGATTATTTATCTATCATTCATTTATTAGATTTGGTGTTACGAAATTACTCAGTCGATATTTAAAAATAGATCATTCTCTTAATTGAGTTTTACATTATTTGCATGACACGTAACTTAATTTTGAATCTAACTCTGGTCACTTTAACAAAACTTGTCCATATTTATCAAGTTTGATACATCTCATTCTATTCCCGGCATTTATCAAGTTTAAGTACTTATTCTTGATACTATATGTGAAAATTAATTAAATAATGACGCTATTATAAATGAGTGATCAATGAATGTAATTAACATAAGTATAGCTCACAAAGGAATATAATTATTTAATAGTATATAATAGTTTAAATGTAATAAATGCATTAATTGATGATTTTTCTGTAATTATAAGATAAGCAGGGGTATATTCGACTTTTCACGATCATTTTCTTGACAATTTTGCCCTTCGTTGTCTTATTATATATAAGTACATAGATATCTAGTGTTGTAAAAAACGACGATTAATGGGAATAATTAACATGATCATTATTTAAAATTAATTTAATATTATATATGTTAAAACAATATATAATTAATTTTTAAACTTTAATTTTTCCCCATAAATTTTTGTATATTTTCGTATTGTCGCTGATTTTCGAGCTATTATTTAAATCTCTTACCAATTAGACATCGATTTAACTGGATTTTAACAAATCGGATCAAAATCCGTTCGATTATTGATTAATCTGTTAATTCGGCCGATTTTTAGAATTTAATTATTATGATTTAATAAAATTATACACACACACACATTCGAATGATTATAAATATACTCCCTCCGTCCCGCCAGGGAGTTTACGTACACTATTTGCACGTATTTTAAGATTCTCGTAAAGTATAGTTACATAACGTATTTTTAATTTTTTCTTTTTTTGAATAAAAGTTTAAACTTTAAACATTTTTTCAAGAATTTTTTTAAAAAAAATATATATAATGTAAGTATACTTTACAGGAGCCTTAAAATGCGTGTCAAAAAGTAACGTAAAGAACCTGGTGGGACGGAGGTAGTAATAAATAACTATATGACAAACACTCTAATTCGGCAAGAGTCTCATTTTTTGTAACAAATTTTCAATAATTTTAGGTGAGTGGTATTTTAATTATATAATAAAATTTTTAATAGTGTATATTTTTTGTATTTATATTTTAATAAATATCATAATAGTGAGGATATGTGTGTATATATATATATACATCAACATAGGGGTCGTTTGGGTAAACTTAAAAAAATGACTTATTTTTTAAAATAAAAAAGGGGATTATAAATGAGAAGTAAGTCTAGACTTATAAATATATTAAAATGTTTGAAAGAGAGTAGAAGTCCCGATAAAAAGATGGAATTTTCGGCTTCTTATATGTGCTTCTGAACTTTTACATAAACAGGTAAAGAAAAGTAGAAAACGATTAGGCAGCCTAACATACTGATGATATGACTTCAAATACAAACAAATATTACATTTAAATTACGTTTATAATACAAATAATCTTAATTTAGAAAAAATGAACAAAAAGATACAAGATATATTGAAAAAAAATTTAAAACAACCTGTACTTTGCACGGGTTAAAAAGCTAGTTAAAAAAGAATTAGAGAAAGAGGGGAAAATAAAATCTTTGGCGGAAATGACGTGGCACCGTGGCGGTGATGCAGGATACGAGGAGATGGAACTGCGGAGCTAAAACTGGTGGTGTGCGAGGTGGATGCTTTTAGGTTGCTTTTTATCTACTCAAATTAATCTGATGCATGGTATATGTCTGTATATTATAGTTGCTACAGTAGCACACAAGCGTGTTTGCCATTGCAATGAACCGCAAGTGCACAACAAACATGCATGATTGCCCATTAAGGGCGCTGATTTATGCGCACCTCAAATGTATTTATGCACACCCTATCTCCTTTTTAGACCAAATTGCCCTTATATCTTTTAGTCGTGCTTTGTTCTTTTATACAAGCTCCATCTATTTTTTTTCAGACAAGATCTCTCTTGGAGTTGGAAGACTTATTTCTTTCTATTGGTGATGGTGTTTGCGGATTTGATTATGTCCTGGTATATGCATCACAGTATACTCTTCACTAAACACTTCCTTGAATTATTGAATCCAAACACTAAGTCTTGAAATTTAAAGTGCAAGGCTGTACTGAGGTAATCCAAATCAAGAGCTTGTCATATTTTTTTAATAATCAAAGACTTGAAGGTCCAAATCCCCGTGATAGGCGTTGCTGGAGATTATGAAATGAGAGATAGGTGTTGTAAAATGTGGTAGCGGAGAAGAGAGATAATGCAGACAGCGTGGACATGATGAAATCAAGGAGAATATAGTGAAACATAAGGATGGAGTTGAGCTTCTTGATTGAGCATTTAGCAATGTTGTTGTTGCCATTGATTTGGGGATTGAAAAAGATAGATGAGGGATGTCTGGCTAGCTAGTTAGAGTGTTCTTAATCAAATGAATCAATGTGTAATTATAGAAACAGTATGGTTGACTATGAATGTTGGTCTGGTTGCTTTGCCAGAGTCTGAGTACGAAACAGCAACCATGAAGTTTAATATTTGCTGAAAATTGTACCCACCGTAATATGCATGATTCCCAGATGAGGCAGGGGTTTGTGGGGGATGGAGATTTCCAGAGGGACAATTTGGTCTAAAAAAGAGATAAGGTGTGCATAAATCAATTCAGGGTGTGCATAAATCTGTCATTATTATGTGTGTGTGGTTTATTGGATGGACCATCGGTTAATATTTCATGTTAGTCTGCTGAGTGTAACTGCTTTACCTGCATATCCGTGTAGGAGTAGTTTGAAAGCACTAGAACCCAAGCAGTGTTTTGACACTTTGACATAAAATGCTCACAAGCCGCAAGCGGGTACAGATCTAGCGAGAGACACGCAGAACACTGGGCTTAAGACTGCTGCTAACATTCAAGAAGAGGAAGCAAATTAAAGAAGGTAAACTAGTCACTGCAACTGTAGCAAAAGATAATGGTGCCATGATATGAACTGTTAAATTTGCACTATTTATTAAAGGAAAATTGACATTATTTCTCTGCATTTAATATGATTTCATTCCCATGCAAGTTGCAACTATATGAATGAATAGCTCAAATAATTGGTCCTGGTCAAGCAGCCTAAGTACCATTTTTCCTTCCCACCGTAATGACAGGATAATATTACTGTATTTTCTTTCAAGTAGGCCCGTGCCCAACAGAAATGGCATCGAGCATATATAATAGGTCGAGGGTTCAAGTTTCATGTAGATTTGTCAAATCGTAACTTATAAGTTACACAAACGTGTCACCTCTGTTTTTCTTTGCTTCACTCTGTACTTCACTCTGAACTAACTTATTTACTTTGTGTGATTTTCCAAATACCCATGTAAAAATCTTGAATATAGTGTGTTTAATTTTTAAAATACCCATATACAGGCCTTGAATATAGTGGATGTATGTGTGTTGCTTAATGAATACCCATGAAAAAAAAAGTCAAATTCAGTGTGTGTGGGTGATTGATTTTAGAAATACCCAGTTGGCAATTCAAAGTTTATGCTGTGCTCTACATATAAAGATGAAAGCCCTGTCTGTAAATGGAAGTGAGTAAAGGTGTTATACTGTGTAGGGCAAGTGATAAGTGTCAGAAAGAAAAGAGGAAGACCATCAACGGGGATGATTTGCTTTGGGCAATGGCCACTCTAGGTTTTGAAGACTACATCGATCCCCTCAAGGCTTACCTAGCTCGTTACAGAGAGGTAATTGATATAATTATTGTAAATTTTAACATTTTGTTTGAGTATGTACTTGTAAGACAGCTGTGTTTTTTTTTGAAACTATTTATTTTGTTGTACAAAGGACTTCCCATTCAGTTTGTCTAGTCAACACCAGTGTAGTTAATCTTTGCTCTTGGTATTATTCTTACCTGATAGCATTGCTGTTGTATTAGTCCATGTTCTAATGCTGGCTTACATTTTACCATCATGAGTTTCATCTAACACCATTTATTTCTTCCTATGTTTGGTTTGGTTCGTGGTTCGTGAAATTGCTATCTTACAGCTGGAGGTATGTATTTATGTGACTTTATTTCTATTTAACCTAATCTATGCTGATGATATATTTTACTAGTTATTGTAGGAGCCTCACTAATGTGATGATATACATGTGTCAGGGTGATACTAAGGGATCTGCTAGGGGAGGGGAGGGATCTGCTAAGAAAGATCCAATTGGCTCTCAGCTTTCAAGTCAGCAGGTTTGTTTTCAGAGCAGTTTTAAATTTTCAATCACTTTTATTTCTTTATTAGCATATCTGATAAAATAGACTGCACCAATTAACACTTCATTATTGCCTATTAAAATGGCAGTATGCTCATCAAGGCATGGGCTACGTGAATTCCCAAGTTTAAAAGTTATATGTAAGCACTCCCTATCCCTGCTTTCTTGCTATGTGCATTTTTGTGTGTAAATTATGCATGTGCCAATGTCTGATTGTATATACACAGTTCTAAGTCGAGTTTAACTAAACTGGTTGCATATTATTTCGTGGCAGTACTGCCATGTTTGTCGTCTATCATGTGCGTATACAAATATCTGGATAATTGAGATATAGATTATCTTAATAAATTAATAGTCAAATGTTTTCAGATATTTTTTACTTGCAAAAGATGTCAACTTTATTGTCAAAAACTTCTATACTATTTCAGCATTAAAGCAAACGATAGTTTCCGCATTGATGCAGGCTTTTGGTTCTCTTCTAATAAAAGTATCCAAATAGATTTGTTTGGGCTAGATATTGGAAAGAACTAACTTATTTACTTTGTGTGAGTCTCATTTTTTGTAACAAATTTTCAATAATTTTAGGTGAGTGGTATTTTAATTATATAATAAAATTTTTAATAGTGTATATTTTTTGTATTTATATTTTAATAAATATCATAATAGTGAGGATATGTGTGTATATATATATATACATCAACATAGGGGTCGTTTGGGTAAACTTAAAAAAATGACTTATTTTTTAAAATAAAAAAGGGGATTATAAATAAGAAGTAAGTCTAGACTTATAAATATATTAAAATGTTTGAAAGAGAGTAGAAGTCCCGATAAAAAGATGGAATTTTCGGCTTCTTATATGTGCTTCTGAACTTTTACATAAACAGGTAAAGAAAAGTAGAAAACGATTAGGCAGCCTAACATACTGATGATATGACTTCAAATACAAACAAATATTACATTTAAATTACGTTTATAATACAAATAATCTTAATTTAGAAAAAATGAACAAAAAGATACAAGATATATTGAAAAAAAATTTAAAACAACCTGTACTTTGCACGGGTTAAAAAGCTAGTTAAAAAAGAATTAGAGAAAGAGGGGAAAATAAAATCTTTGGCGGAAATGACGTGGCACCGTGGCGGTGATGCAGGATACGAGGAGATGGAACTGCGGAGCTAAAACTGGTGGTGTGCGAGGTGGATGCTTTTAGGTTGCTTTTTATCTACTCAAATTAATCTGATGCATGGTATATGTCTGTATATTATAGTTGCTACAGTAGCACACAAGCGTGTTTGCCATTGCAATGAACCGCAAGTGCACAACAAACATGCATGATTGCCCATTAAGGGCGCTGATTTATGCGCACCTCAAATGTATTTATGCACACCCTATCTCCTTTTTAGACCAAATTGCCCTTATATCTTTTAGTCGTGCTTTGTTCTTTTATACAAGCTCCATCTATTTTTTTTCAGACAAGATCTCTCTTGGAGTTGGAAGACTTATTTCTTTCTATTGGTGATGGTGTTTGCGGATTTGATTATGTCCTGGTATATGCATCACAGTATACTCTTCACTAAACACTTCCTTGAATTATTGAATCCAAACACTAAGTCTTGAAATTTAAAGTGCAAGGCTGTACTGAGGTAATCCAAATCAAGAGCTTGTCATATTTTTTTAATAATCAAAGACTTGAAGGTCCAAATCCCCGTGATAGGCGTTGCTGGAGATTATGAAATGAGAGATAGGTGTTGTAAAATGTGGTAGCGGAGAAGAGAGATAATGCAGACAGCGTGGACATGATGAAATCAAGGAGAATATAGTGAAACATAAGGATGGAGTTGAGCTTCTTGATTGAGCATTTAGCAATGTTGTTGTTGCCATTGATTTGGGGATTGAAAAAGATAGATGAGGGATGTCTGGCTAGCTAGTTAGAGTGTTCTTAATCAAATGAATCAATGTGTAATTATAGAAACAGTATGGTTGACTATGAATGTTGGTCTGGTTGCTTTGCCAGAGTCTGAGTACGAAACAGCAACCATGAAGTTTAATATTTGCTGAAAATTGTACCCACCGTAATATGCATGATTCCCAGATGAGGCAGGGGTTTGTGGGGGATGGAGATTTCCAGAGGGACAATTTGGTCTAAAAAAGAGATAAGGTGTGCATAAATCAATTCAGGGTGTGCATAAATCTGTCATTATTATGTGTGTGTGGTTTATTGGATGGACCATCGGTTAATATTTCATGTTAGTCTGCTGAGTGTAACTGCTTTACCTGCATATCCGTGTAGGAGTAGTTTGAAAGCACTAGAACCCAAGCAGTGTTTTGACACTTTGACATAAAATGCTCACAAGCCGCAAGCGGGTACAGATCTAGCGAGAGACACGCAGAACACTGGGCTTAAGACTGCTGCTAACATTCAAGAAGAGGAAGCAAATTAAAGAAGGTAAACTAGTCACTGCAACTGTAGCAAAAGATAATGGTGCCATGATATGAACTGTTAAATTTGCACTATTTATTAAAGGAAAATTGACATTATTTCTCTGCATTTAATATGATTTCATTCCCATGCAAGTTGCAACTATATGAATGAATAGCTCAAATAATTGGTCCTGGTCAAGCAGCCTAAGTACCATTTTTCCTTCCCACCGTAATGACAGGATAATATTACTGTATTTTCTTTCAAGTAGGCCCGTGCCCAACAGAAATGGCATCGAGCATATATAATAGGTCGAGGGTTCAAGTTTCATGTAGATTTGTCAAATCGTAACTTATAAGTTACACAAACGTGTCACCTCTGTTTTTCTTTGCTTCACTCTGTACTTGACCCACGAAGACCGCGAATAGCAGCATGAAATCGTCAAAGCAAATCAAGACAGCTCTCTTATCTGTAAAGATCACAGCCGTGTAATCCTACCAAATCAGACTCACCCTGTTAAATGATTTGCCCAGGTCAACCAGCCTGTAGACTCATAATGCATATTCTTTTAAGTAGGTCACTGTGTTAACTACAATCAGTGAAGGAAAGACCAGAACAATGGAAACATTTAGTGTTCTTTTGTTTTGCTCCACCTTATTCTCTACCTACATGTTTTCTGCATCAATTGACACCATTAGACTACATGAGTCCATTAAAGATGGTGACACCATTGCATCCCCTCGTGGAGAATTTGAACTTGGATTTTTCAGCCTGGGGAGTTCCAGGGATCGGTATTTAGGTATCTGGTACAGGAAAATATCATATGGAACAGTTGTATGGGTAGCTAACAGGGAAACTCCGCTTAGGAATGCTTTCGGTGTGGTAAGAGTTGATGGCAATGGAATAAAATTGCTGAGTACTAGTGAAAGTGAACAAGTTGTTTGGTCATCGAATACGTCTAGATTGGTGAAGAATCCTACTGCACAGCTACTGGATACCGGGAATTTGATCATAAGAGATGAGGATGGCATGGCTGGAGGAGATTTCATATGGCAGAGTTTTGATTATCCAGGAAATACTTTGCTGCCAGGCATGAAATTTGGTTTCGATTTGGTGACTGGCATAGACAGGTGATAACGCCAATCTCCGATCCTGGTCCTTCCTCCGTCGTGGATGACGGTTCTGCGGTGTAGCTGCTGGAAGGGCTCCTACAAAACAACACCGGAGGGGGGTTTTGACCCCGCGGCGCCTCCGGCGTGAGAGTAAGAGCAGGTTTTGGAAGGATAAAGATTAGAGAAAGTGTGTTATCTATATGTGGTGGGTGAAGGTGTATGTGTGGTGGTTGTTGGTGGCTGGTGGCTGAGAGTGTTTTAATATATGCTGAGTGTAAGTGTGTGTAAAATGAGTGTAAAGAGAGAGTTAAGTCCACCCCTAAGCTCCTGATCCTTGGTCTATTTATAGGCCAAAGATTAGGGTTTAAGGGTGATTACCTGGATCCTGGTCCTACACGTGTAGGGGTTTGATCCCCTACACGTGTCCAGGTGTCAGCGTAGGAGTAGTATTTTGGAATGTTCCCTGGCTTGTCTCTATCGCCAGTAGTTGACCGTTGTGCTTGTCTTTATCGTGTCAGTCTGTGCTCCGTGCAGTAGATGTCGGCAGGTACATGTTTGGACCCCGGTCGAGGGGTGTGGTTGAGAGGTGTCCGGGTCCAGATCCTATCTCGGGTGATGTACTCAAGCAGGTCCTGAGATGCTGTGTTATATGAGGATCATGGTCCACGAAGGGGCCTGGGTCCATAGGAAGCAGGACCCGGGTTATTCCATATCATTTGCCCCCCACTCCCTTATATAGATCTTCTATGTGAGGGAGTAGAGCGGAGTTCTTGCTTTTGTTGCTTTGGCAGAGTGGACTCGGGCAAGGTTGGGTCTTTGGCAGAGTGGACTCGGGCAAGGTTGGGTCTTTGTGTTTGCTCCGCGTTCGGATGGCTCCGGGTAGAGGTGGGAGTTCTGGGATTTCCCTTGGGTCCGGGTAGCGGTTGCGGTCTTTTGTATTGCTTTGTTTGTCGAGTAGACCCGGGTAAAGCGGAGATTTTGTGTTTGCCCCCCTGCCCGGGTGGGGGTGGGGTGTTTTACTTTCGTGGTCGGGTGTACCCGGGTTGGGTTGTGCTTAGTCTTCACCAGGTGTTGCTCTCTGACCCAGGTAGATTTAAGTAGGGAGTTTGTTCTGCTTTCTTACTTGGAAGAGCCCGGGTCACGAGGATCCGCCCGAGTTGTTTCGTGAGAGTGAAGCGTTTGCAGTACGCTGGAATTTCGAGGGGTTTTGTAACCACTTCTAACGCTTTGATATCTGAGCCGTCGCGGTTTTTGAGGGGAGTGTTTAATTATTACAGCAGTAATAATTAAAACTGGTTGCCCACTGATACGTTGCCACGTGGCCTACGGTGTGGCTATAAATTCGGCCCTTCCTTTCAGTTTTCATTTTTTACTTTTGCCTTTGTTTTCGAAATTATCTTTTCACCGGAGTTTTCTTCTAAGGTTGCTGGGTTTTCGAGTGCTCTTCGAGGATTTTTGTCGCCGTCGCTTGTGTGCCTCGTCTCTCTCTTCGTTCTTTCTTCAAGTAAGTGTTGCTTTTCCTCTTTCGCTTTTGCATTGTATCGCTTGATATGTGTTTGATGTCGCTTTTGTAGTCTTTGAAATTTGTAAGCATTTCGCTCGTTTGTCTCGCTTGTGTTTGGATATTTGCATGTGTTTGTTGGGGTTTTGTGAGTTTGATTCGAAATGGGTAGGCGTTTGTGTTTAGTCTGGGGTTTTGTATTTCGGAAATCTGGGTTTTGGTTTTGAATGTTCTTGGATTTCTTGAGTGTAACTGTATGTATATGTGTATAGTGAGTGTATAACGGCTGGGGGTTTGAGTTTTGATTCTTGATTTCGTTTTGAAATTTCTGTGAAAATGTTTGTGGCGTTTGGGATTCTTCGGTGATTTGAACTGGACCCGGGTTATATAGTTGTACCCGGGTTGGGTAGATTTAGGACATGGCTGTTTTAGATGTTTGTGAGTCGCGAGCGTATTTGCCCGGGTATGTACTTTAGGTCCGGGTAGGGGTTTTGGGCTGCTTTGTTTTCGTACTTAGGAGAATTTGTTGTGCTGTAACTTGTATGTATAGACCCCGGTTCCTTCTTAGTACATAGTACTCTTCTCCCCATGGAAACCTGGGGAAAGGAGGGGACCCGGGTAGGATCGGGTGAGCTGCTTTAGTTTTTTGGGGTAGCCCGGGTGCCCTTTCTTGTTAGCTTGGATCCGGGTAGTGTTGTTTGTGCTTGATCGTTTCTCTTTTCTTGATGCTCTTCCACATAGAATTAGGATGGGATCCGGACCCAAATAAAATCTGTAACCATGTGTGAATTCTAAAACTGATCCGGGTTGCTTTTTCATTTAGGTTTATGGTCCGGATCCCTAGGCCGCCAAGGAGAGAAATCGTTGCTTACTCAGCTGTACCCGGGGAATTCTCTAGTGACACCGAGTGCGACGAGGTTCAAACCCTTGCTTTCCGCGCCCGGGTAAAGATGGCTGAAAGAGAAGTTTCTTCCTCGGGAGTGGTGTCCGAGTTCCAAAAAGTGACAAAGACGATCGGGAAGCAGGTTATTATGTCCCCGGAAGGTATCTGGTGTGACTCTAAGTCTTACTTTGTCACCAAGGCTCCCCTGGTCGAGGAGAAGGGGTTTTACACCAATATGTCCGGATTCTACAGGCGTAAGCACCCAAACGGGATGTTGGGACCTTACAGTAAGGAGGAGTTTGATGAAAAGTTCCGGGAGCTGATTGGGATCCGGGCTCCGTTCCCGCTGAAGAGCCATATCAGGGAAATGTCTCCGGACGCGGCCGATCGAATGATCCGGGCCGCTTTCCAATTGCCTCCGGAAGTCGAGTGGAGGTGGCCTGTGCCCGGGGAAATGATTTACCACCGGCCTGCAGATGGTTTCGTCCCGGTGTGGATGGAACATCTTCGATCCGGGTGGAATCCCCGATGGCATATTTTCTTCAAGCACCTGTGTAAGTATGAGTGGAAGGTGTCCCCGATGCAGTTGACGCCGAACGCGGTCAAGTGGATGACCTGGTTCCTATGGGCGTGCAACAAGATGAACTATTACCCCACTTTGAGGTTGTTTCGCATGTTGTTCCAGTTCAAGAAGTCCGGGGTAAAGCCCCTGTATGAGCTACGCTTTCGTGCGAAGGAGTGTGGTCTGGGCACTGGGTTTGTGAGCCCGGTTATGCACCAGAGTTCGCTGAAGGGATGGAACGGAGAAGTCCTTATGCTGAAGGGTCTGGACTTGGCCTTCATGCCTTACATGGAGACGGACGACAAGAGGGTGAAGACGGATTCTGGAGCGCCCGGAGCAGCTGGAGAGTTCCGGACTCAGTTGGTTGAGTTCTGCACTTGTCTCGGGTTTCAGTTGACCCGGGATACGTTTATGCAGCACAACCAATTGCACGAGGGTGGCTGTGAGTTGCATTTTTTCCTCAGCTTTTTGTTGCTACTTTTGTAATATCTCGTCCGGGTCCTCTTGTTTGTCAACTGCATATTAATGTCTTGTCTGGGTCCTTTTATCTGCAATCTGTATGTTGCCATCCTGTCCGGGTCTTTTTGCTTGGAGCATATTCCTTAGAATGATTTATTGTAGTATTTCTTTGTATTGACCCGAGTTCTCTTGATTCTTGACAGGTCTTCCCTACTTTGACCCGGATCTTTGGAGGGCCATGTCTGCGAACGATTCTTTTGCTGCTGCTCTGCGAAATTTGGGAGGAGTTCATACCCTGCCAAAGCCACAGCCGAAGGATAAGTCGGCAAAGAAGAAAAGGGGCGCCAAGAGGGGGGAATCCGGGTCTTCCCGCCAGGAGACAGATGGGACCGGGCATTCAAGTGCTACTCCGGACCCGGAGGTCCCAGTTGAAGATCAGGAGCTGGGAGTTGATGCTGTGGAGGTGGAGAGCCCGGTCCACGAGCCGAAGAAAAAGAAGAAGAAGACTGATTCTTCCCAGAAACAAGTGATTGATATGACGGGGGAGGATCCGGGAAAGTCTGCGATGGAAGTGGTGGACCTGGGGATCGAACTCGAGGGTGGTTCCCGCCCAGCGCCCAGGTTTGGAAAATATCCGGTCAAGAAAGTGATTGGATTAATGTCTGAGCTCCCCTCTGACCAGGATTGGGAGATGATGGAAGATCAGGGTTTGGTCGAGAATTTTAAGGAGATCGGGGACCTGTGGGGTCAGGTAATTCTCCTACCCGGGTTCAATTTTCTTTTGTACTTTGCTTCGTTTTCCTTGTTTTTTATAATTCTGGTTTTTCTGACCCGGGTCTGATGTTTCTCTGTTAGCTCGGTGGTCGCTTGGCCGGGTTCAACACCCATGCTTTGGCTAACTTGAAGAAGGAGAGAGATTTCTCTATCGCTAATCATGCCAAAGCAGTGAAGTTGGAGAAGGATCTTGATATAGAGAGGTCAGCCCGGGAAGCGTTGGAATCGAGTTTGGCTACCAGAGTCAAGGAGGCTGAAGTTCGTAAGGAAGCTGAGCTCGGGCAGAGAGTCAAAGATGCTGAGGCCCGGGCTGCGGGCGCGGAGAAGAAGGTTACCGGGTTGGAGCAGGAGGTGGCTGGCTTGAAGCAGGAGTTGGAGACCCGGAAAGCGCCTGCGGAGGTCATCGCCGACTTTCAAAAGTCGAAGGTTTATGAGGATGCCCTGGCCAAGGCCGCAGCTGCTGAAGTCATGCGCTGCTGGACTGTGGCTGAGAAGCATATCAAAACTGACCCGGGTGCTAATGCTCAAAGCTTCATTGACTTATACATTGCTGTGAAGAACAGAATCAATGCAGGTGGGGCGGAGCCCGAGCCTTATGCTGTCCCGGGTCAGGATGTGGACTCGGATTCTTCGACTGAATCCGAACCGGTGGATGAAGAGATTCCTGTTCAAGATCCTCTTGCCGATGATCATCCCGTCCAAGACTCTCCTCCTGCTTAGATTGATTTTTGCCTTTGCTTTTGAAAGACAATGTTTTTGTAATATCAAGTATATTTGTGTATCAGGATTGATTATTTGACCGGGTCTGTGTGTACCCGGGTACTATGGATGCTTACTTCGCTGCTTTTGATCAACTATTTGTTTGTCAACAATAGACTCGTGAATGCTTCGTTGCTTGCTTTATATACTTATCGTCCGGATCGGTTGCTTAAATAGTTTTGTACTTAGAAATTTTTTCTAAGCAAATGAAATAGGTGGGCCCGGGTAACATCTACCCGGGTTGGTTGCTTACATAGTTTTGTACTTAGAAAATTTTTCCAAGTAAATGAAATGGATGGACCCGGGCAATTCTTACCCGGGTTGATTGCTTTATTTGTGTTTGCACTTAGAAATTTTTTCCAAGTAAATAAAATGGATGGACCCGGGCAGTTCTTACCCGGGTTGATTGCTTTATTTGTGTTTGCACTTAGAAATTTTTTCCAAGTAAATAAAATGGATGGACCCGGGCAGTTCTTACCCGGGTTGATTGCTTTATTTGTGTTTGCACTTAGAAATTTTTTCTAAGTAAATAATATGGACCCGGGTTGATTGCTTTAACATGTTTGCACTTAGAAATTTTTTCTAAGTAAATAATATGGACCCGGGTTGATTGCTTTAACATGTTTGCACTTAGAAAATTTTTCCAAGTAAACGAAGTGGATGGACCCGGGTAGATCTTTCCCGGGTTGATTGCTTTGATATGTTTGCATTTAGGAATTTCTCCAAGTAAATAAAAATGGTGGACCCGGGCGAGGTTTACCCGGGTTGATTGCTTGATTGCCTTAGAAAATTTCTAAGTAAATAGTAACGTAGATTTATCAATAGCAAAAGACTTCATTGATATTAAAACTATTACACAGCTTTGAGAATGATCAAAAGTACATGACTGCTTTTAGGTATATATGGCTGTCTTCCAGAATCCTTCCTTCTCGTTGATTTTACTGATAGAACTTCCTCAACCTAAGACCGTGCCAGGTGTTGGATACTTCTGACCCGTCCATATGCTCCAATTTGTAGGTGCCCGGCCTTAGGACTTCTTTAACTTTGTATGGGCCTTCCCATTTTGGCATCAGTTTTCCTGTGTTGGTCGGATCTGAGGCTTCGGTGTCCCGTAGGACCAGGTCTCCTGCTTGAAAGTTCCTGACCCGGGACTTTTTGCTGAAGTGATCCCGGGTCTTTTCCTTGTATTTCTCCATTCTCGCGATTGCCTGATCTCGGACCTCATCTACCAAGTCTAAGTTGACCCGGAGTCCTTCCTCATTGGCGATTTCGTCGAAGTTGATTACTCTGTGGGAAGGTGACCCGACTTCGATTGGGAGCATTGCCTCCGTTCCATAGGCCAACTTGAAAGGAGTTTCTCCGGTGCTTGTCCGGGGACTGGTTCGGTATGACCAAAGAACATGTGGTAATTCTTCTGGCCATTTGCTCTTGCTTTCTTCTAGCCTTTTTTCAATTCCTCTCAGGAGGATCCGGTTGGTAACCTCTACCTGGCCATTTCCTTGAGGATAGGCGACTGAAGACTTCTTGTGCTTGATGCCTCTTTCAGCCAGGTAGGTTTCAAAGTCTGACCCTATGAACTGGGGTCCATTATCTGAGACCAGGACTCTTGGTAGCCCGAATCTCATCAGGATGTTGTCCATGAACCGGATGACATCTTGCTGGTTGATCGTTCTCATTGCCTTGGCCTCGACCCACTTGGTCATATAATCAATGGAGACAAGCAGGTATCTGAGGTCTCCTTTAGCCCGGGGAAAAGGTCCCATGATGTCTATCCCCCATACAGCAAACGGGATTGGGGATAAAACTGAAGAAGGTAGGACATGGCTTACCCGGGGCACATTGCTGAACAGTTGACAGTTCTTGCATCTTTTCACAAATTCCATTGCATCCTGGTGGATAGTCGGCCAGTAGTACCCCTGTCTGATGATTTTGTAGGCCAAGCTTTTGGCCGACATGTGGTCTCCACATATTCCTTCGTGGACTTCTCTTAGACAATACTCGGACTCTTCTGGACCGATACATTTCAGGATCGGGGCTGAGTAAGTTCGTCGGAATAGGATCCCGCCTTCAACAAAAAACTTGGCTGCCTTAGCCTTCAGCCGTTGCGCTTTCCCCTTGTCTTCGGGTAACTCTCCCTTCTCTATGTAGTTGATCAGGGGAGTCATCCAGGTAGGGCTGATCTTGAAAACTTCCTCATGTTCTATTGTTGGCTTGTGCAATTCTTCGAAATAGACTGAGCTATCTAGGTCCGCTGAATTTTGGACCAGCCTGGAGAGGTTGTCTGCTTCAGCATTCTCTTCCCTGTTGACTTGCAAGATCCTGCATCCGGGGATCAGAGTAAGGTAGCTTTTCACCAAGGCTTGATACTTGGTCAGGATCGGGTCTTTGGCAAGGTATTCTCCATTGGTCTGCCTGACCACGATCTGGGAATCACTGTAGATGGTGAGATTTCGGATAGACAGGGTCCGGACTAACTTTAACCCTGCTAGAAGGGCTTCGTATTCCGCTTGGTTGTTGGTTGCTGCGAAACCGAAGGAGATTGCTGTTTTGATGGTGAACCCATCCGGGCTCTTCAGGATTAGCCCGGCTCCTGACCTTTCGGTTGTTGAGGAGCCGTCGACATGTAGTATCCAAGACCCCGGGTTAGAGTCTACCGGGGCTTTTGGTTCGGTCTCCATGGGAGTTGTTTGATTTTCTGGGAAGTTGCATTCTACTACGAAATCTGCCAGGACCTGGGCTTTGACTGCTGTCCGGGGTAGAAACGTTAGGCTGAACTGGCTAAGTTCGATTGCCCAGTTCACTAGCCTCCCCGAGATGTCTGGCTTGTGAATGATTTTCCTTAGTGGTTGGTTTGTGACGATCCTGATTTCTCTTCCTTGGAAGTAATGTCTGAGTTTTCTGGATGCGGTGATCAGTGCAAATGCAAATTTTTCTAGGTTGGGGTACCTGGTCTCCGCATCTTTGAGGACTTGGCTGACATAGTAAACAGGCTTCTGTTGCCCGGCTTCCTCCCGGATCAAAGCTGCTCCGACGGCCAAGGGACCGGCAGACAGGTATAGGTAGAGAGGTTCCCCGGGTAAGGCTTTTGTCAGGATTGGGGGTTTGGATAGATATGCTTTGATTTCATCAAGGGCTCTTTGGCAATCCGGATTCCATTCCACTAATTTCTGATTTTTTGCCCCTTTCAACAATTCAAAGAATGGTAGACATCTTTCAGCAAGTTTTGAGACGAACCTTCGAAGTGCTGCTAAGGACCCTGCTAGCTTTTGGACTTCCCTCTGAGTCCGAGGTGGTTGCATCTCTTGTACAGCTTTGATCTTCTCCGGGTTGGCTTCGATACCCCGGTTGCTTACCATAAAACCCAAAAACTTTCCAGCTTCAACTCCAAAGGTGCACTTGTCCGGGTTGAGCTTTAGTTTAGTTCTTCTCATGTTCTCAAAACACTCTTTGAGATCAGAAATGTGACCCGGGACTGATGTAGACTTGGAGATGATGTCGTCGACGTAGCATTCCAAATTTCTTCCAAGTTGGTCCTTGAAAATCTCGTTCATTGCCTTCTGGTAAGTAGACCCGGCGTTCCTTAACCCGAAAGGCATCAGCTTGTAGGCATAGACTGCTCGGTGGGTTATGAAGGCTGTTTTGGCTATGTCTGCTGGGTTCATCTTGACCTGGTTGTACCCGGAGAAGGCGTCCATGAAACTTAGCATCAGGTGTCCGGACGTGGCATCGATAAGCTGGTCAATGCTTGGTAGAGGATAAGGGTCCTTGGGGCATGCTGCATTCAGATCCGTGTAGTCGACACACATCCTCCACTTTCCATTCGCTTTCTTGACCATGACTACGTTGGCGAGCCATTCCGGGTATTTGATCTCACATATGATATCCGCTTTCATTAATTTGCCAACTTCCTCATCTATTGCCCTCTGTCTCTCCGGGGCGAAATTTCTTCGTTTTTGTTTAACAGGCTTCTTCTTGGGATCGACGTCAAGGCTGTGCATTGCTAGTGACTCATCCAACCCGGGCATGTCGCCCGGGCTCCAGGCGAAAACATCTGCGTAGCTCCGAAGTAGCTGGATGAGTTCTTCTTTAAAAACGGTTTCCAAGCCTTTTCCAATTTTGACTTTCCTTGTCGGGTTGTCTTTTTCGATCAGGACCGACTCGGTCTCGACCGCGGCTTCGACTTTGGTTAATTCTTGTGCCGAGATCATTTGTTGGATCCGGGCATCGGTGTTCTTCTCAACGAAATTTTGAGCTGGGTTCATGATTGCTTTCTGGTTGCTTTGTCCAGGACCAGGATTGGTTGCTCCCGGGTTTCGACTGCCCGGGTCTAGGTCGATGACCTGGACTTCACCCTTGGGGTTTGTTCTCTGGTAAGGCCGATGCTTCTTGTTGCTTTTCTGCTTTTGGAGGACGGTTGCCTTTCTTTTGTTGTCCAGGTGTGTTTCCGCCATGACCAAGGCTTGGCTGTAACACATCCCGGCTGTTGCCGAATCTCCTCTGACTTCCCCTACCCCGAACGGGGTTGGGAACTTGAACTTTAGGTGTGGGATGGAAGTAATAGCTTCGATCTTGTTCAGACCTGGGCGGCCGATGATCACGTTGTACGGGGAGGGTGTATCCGTCACATAGAATTTGATGGTGTGGGTGACCTGGTTCGGGAGAGTTCCGAATCGGACCGGGAGATAAAGTGTGCCAAGGACCGGGACAATGCTGTTTCCGAATCCATATAAAGGATCCTCCCTGTAGTCGTTCATCCGGATGCTTCCTAGTTCCATCCGATCCATGGTGTGTTTGAACAGAATGTTGGCTGAAGAGCCGTTGTCTACCAGGATCCTCCTCACTTCATTTTCGGCCATGTCAAGGGTTACCACTAAGGCTTGATTGTGACCCCGGGTAACACCCTCGAAGTCCTTGCTGCTGAAGGAAATGACTTGTTCGGGGAAGGTCTGGATGGACATGACTTCTTGACAGGAGTCCGGGCTGGGAGGAGGGGAACAGGTGCCGCCCAGTACCACGTTGACAATGTTCTTTTGTTTCCCTGATCCCTCTCCCTTGTTTGCTGTGTTCCGGGCTATGTATTGCCCCATGTTGCCTTTGCTGATTTGCTCTTCAATGAAATATTTGAGGGATATGCAGTTTTCTGTTTTGTGACCGTGGGTGCCATGATAGTCACAATGTCTGTTAGCAGGTCTGCTCTCCGGAGGAGTCTGCATAGGTTTTGGTGGGTAGTAGAAGGGTTTGTCTCTGATTTCTTTGAGTATGTCCTCTCGGGATCTGTTTAGGGGGGTCCATTCGGGCTCTGGTTTTGGTTCCCTGGTTGCTTTGTTTGGACCGGGGTCACTCTTGGACCCGGATCCCTGTTGGCTGGTCCTCTTGGAACCTGATTGCTGGATGAAGTTTGTCTGTCTGTCGGGTTTGAATTTTTTATCCTGGTGATATTCTTTCCGGGGTCTATCTTCGACTTGTTTTCCTTTCGAACTGCCCTGTCGGGTCATCCTCATTGCTTGGAGTACATCGGTCTCCTTAATGAATTTTGCGGCCATGGCATAGGCAGCTGCCAGGCTTTGGGGCTCTTTGTTGATTAATTCGACCACATATCTCTCATTTTGTTCCGGGTCCAGGTTCCTCCGGAATATGCTCAGAGCCTCACGCTCATCCAGGTTGGAAATTTTGTTGATTGCTTCCTGGAAACGTTTCATGTAGTCTGAGAGTGCCTCATTGTCATATTGGCGAACCGTTTCCAGGTGACACATATGGAGTTCGTGTGTCTTGTTTGCTCGAAACCTTCTGAGGAAGGCTTCCCTGAAATCTTTCCAGGACCCGATGCTCCGGGAGGGGATCCGGCTGAACCATCTCTGTGCCCCTCCCTTGAATGTGGAAGCGAAGAAACGGCACTTGGTCAGATCATTGTAGTAGTAGATCTGGGCTATCTGTTCGAAGTAGTGCAGGTGTTCTTCCGGGTCTCCCAGTCCATTGAAGGATTCAAAGTTGTAGTGTTTCATGCCCTTTTGTCGGGGTATGGATTCCAAGGAGTGGCTGAAGGGAGTCAGGGTTCCCCCAATTTCAAGCCCGGCATCATTTCCGATTTTCCGGTTGAGTTCATTGATCATGTCTCTGAGGTTGGTTTGCCCCGGTCTCTCATCCTCGTCATCAGAGATGAGCTCGGGTGTTGTTTCCTTCCGGTAGCGCTTGGACCGGGATCCTTTTATCAATTTCTCTTCTTCGAGTTGCATCCGGATGGCAATTTTTTGTTCAAGTTTTTCCTCTTCCTCTTTTCGGATCTGTTCTTTCCTTTCAGCTAAGATTCTTAGCCGGGTTTCCTCACTATCCTTCTGTTTCTTTTTCTTGGCTTTGTCTCCGATCCGGTCGAAGACGGAACCCCGGGATTGACGGCTGTTCCCGGAGTCCTCGGATTCGCCGATGTCCTCAAGTCTGCGGTTGCTTTCCCGGCGATCATGGTACTGCCGGATGGCTTCAGCCAACTCTAGATTGGTGAGTTGGGACAGGTGGAGTGTGGTGACCGAGACATCGGTGTACTTGTACTGGTTTGCTTCGATCGTGACTCGTGCATCATTGGGGTTGATTGTTTGGTTCTCTTCCGGGTTCACATGTGTGAAAAGGGGTCCTGAGGCATGATCCTGGTTCGGGTTGTCCTGGTCTGTCTGAGGGTTGTCCGGGTTCTGGGGAAGACCCAGGTGGGAGCGTGTTCTTTTTGTCATGGTTTCGAGAACTCACACAGGGTGTATGGTTGCTGTTTTGGTGACAATGCTTGCAAATAGTATAGATAGTGACAGAAATAGTGTGTACAGGTAGTCAACTTACTATTTTCAGAAATACTATAAGTAGTTAAGTGACAAAATGTGACCAGGTGTGAGACAAAAAGATTTTATGTGCTACAGACAAGATTAGGGTTTTGCTCAGGCAGGGTTTGCTATCATGCACACATCAAGAAAAACCATGGCTGAAGGTTTTGAGGAGCTGGGTGTTTTACGAAAGCTTACTGGTGTGATTTGGACCCCCGTTTCGGGGGTTTGTTGAAGAAGATGAGTCCAGTGGCACCGTGACCACAGGACAGAGGACACCTCCGCCCTCCTTCTAGCGCCAAATGATAACGCCAATCTCCGATCCTGGTCCTTCCTCCGTCGTGGATGACGGTTCTGCGGTGTAGCTGCTGGAAGGGCTCCTACAAAACAACACCGGAGGGGGGTTTTGACCCCGCGGCGCCTCCGGCGTGAGAGTAAGAGCAGGTTTTGGAAGGATAAAGATTAGAGAAAGTGTGTTATCTATATGTGGTGGGTGAAGGTGTATGTGTGGTGGTTGTTGGTGGCTGGTGGCTGAGAGTGTTTTAATATATGCTGAGTGTAAGTGTGTGTAAAATGAGTGTAAAGAGAGAGTTAAGTCCACCCCTAAGCTCCTGATCCTTGGTCTATTTATAGGCCAAAGATTAGGGTTTAAGGGTGATTACCTGGATCCTGGTCCTACACGTGTAGGGGTTTGATCCCCTACACGTGTCCAGGTGTCAGCGTAGGAGTAGTATTTTGGAATGTTCCCTGGCTTGTCTCTATCGCCAGTAGTTGACCGTTGTGCTTGTCTTTATCGTGTCAGTCTGTGCTCCGTGCAGTAGATGTCGGCAGGTACATGTTTGGACCCCGGTCGAGGGGTGTGGTTGAGAGGTGTCCGGGTCCAGATCCTATCTCGGGTGATGTACTCAAGCAGGTCCTGAGATGCTGTGTTATATGAGGATCATGGTCCACGAAGGGGCCTGGGTCCATAGGAAGCAGGACCCGGGTTATTCCATATCAACAGGTACTTCACATCATGGAAAAGTCTTGAAGATCCATCTGCAGGTAGTTATACTAACCGGCTTGATCATGCTGGTTATCCGCAGTTACTTCTGTGGCGAGGTTCAGTGGTTTGGTCCAGGACTGGACCATGGGTTGGTTGTCAGTTCAGTGGGAATCCTAATAACTATCCAAATGGAATTTATACAGACAACTTTGTGTTCAATGACAAGGAGAGGTATTATAAGTTTGATCTCGTGAATAAAAGTACTTCTGCCATTGTGAGGTTTTTGCTGCATCCTAATGGAGTCTCCAACGTTTTGTTGTGGAATGCTCAGAATGAAAATTGGATGGTTTTGGTCACTCTACAGGTCAGTGATTGTGATCGTTATGGTTTGTGTGGCACGAATGGTATCTGTAACATTAACAATTCACCGAGATGTGAGTGTTTAAGAGGATTTGCTCCTCGGTTCCCAGACAAGTGGAAGACACTGGACTGGTCTAATGGTTGTGTCCGCAAAAAGTCATTAGCTTGTGTGACTGGAGAAGGTTTTGTGAAACACTCAGGCGTGAAGTTGCCTGACACAAGATATTCATGGTATACCATGAAAATGAGCCTTGAGGAATGCCAGAAGTTGTGCTTAAAGAACTGCTCATGTACAGCATACGCGAAGGCTGATATCAGAAAAGGCGGAAGTGGATGCTTCTTATGGTTTAATGGCCTGATTGATATCAGAGGCTACACTGAAGATGGGCAAGATATCTACATAAGAATGGCGGCATCTGAATTAGGTAACGGATACTCTGCAAATCAAAGGTCTTTAAATTTTACTGCTAACAGTGAATCACAGTTTATTGTTTCCTTTTCTTTCTCCGATTTTTTCTCTAAACAATCTGGCTGTTCAGAGGCAACACGGGGAACCAGAGAAGAGAGGCAAATATGGATCATCGCGGTTTCTGCAGTACTATTTGTACTGCTTGCTGCAGTATCCGTGTTCATACTAAAGAAGAGAAAGCTGAAGACTAGAGGTAGCCATTTCAATGAACATTACTTTAAAAAGGCGAAACCAAAATTCAAAATACGAAACTTGTATTTTAATTATACTCTTATCTTGCAGAAAAGTTGAAATTCATTTCAGAAAGTGTTGCCCTAACCAAGATTGAGCACGAGGAGTTGGACTTGCCACTGATCAGCTTTGAGATTATTGAAAAGGCGACATATACATTCTCCGACAACAATAAGCTTGGAGAGGGCGGCTTCGGACCTGTCTACAAGGTGATTACACTAAAAAATATTCGATACATGGAAACTGTATGAATGAACCTATTTCTGGTGAAATGATGGAATCATCGTCGTAATTGTCCTCAGGGATTGTTGGATAACGGACAAGAGATAGCTGTGAAGAGGCTTTCGAAGAATTCAGGACAGGGATTGGAGGAATTTAAGAACGAAGTTTCGTGCATAGCAAAACTCCAGCACAGAAATCTTGTGGCACTTCTTGGCTGCTGCGTCGAAAACGGGGAAAGAATTCTGATCTATGAGTACATGCCTCACAAAAGCTTAGATTTCTTCATCTTCGGTACTTCTCTATCTTTCTATTCGATTTACCACACAATTCTACTGATGTAAACGAAGTTTATATTAAGGCGAGAAAATATTTTCAGGCGAAGAAAAGGCGAAAATGGACTGGCCAAAACGATATGACATAATAGTAGGCATTGCTAAAGGACTTCTTTACCTTCATCAGGATTCAAAACTACGGGTTATTCATAGAGATCTCAAAGCCAGCAATATATTACTTGATCACGAGATGAATCCGAAAATTTCAGACTTTGGCCTTGCCAGAAGTTTCGAAGGAAGCATAACCGGAGCAAACACATCAAGGGTCGTTGGGACATAGTAAGAATTTGAACGGCTCTAAAATCCTCGCTATTTTTTTTGCTTAAGAAATGATAATTTTATATCTTATGCAGTGGTTACATGTCTCCTGAGTATGCTATTGACGGGCTATTCTCGATTAAATCTGATGTTTATAGTTTCGGTGTTTTACTCATAGAGATAGTGACAGGAACAAAAAACAGACTGTTTAGTCATCCTGATCACAGCTTAAACCTTATCGGACATGTAAGTTTACAAAACTATGTCCCCGTTTGGCTAATCTTATATTTCAACGTTACTAACGAAACCTACAGGCATGGATGAAATACAAAGAAGACGCGCTTATGGGACTAGTTGATGAGGTGATATTGGAAACAAGCAACCAGTACGAAGTGTTTCGAGTTGTTCAAATAGGATTATTGTGCGTTCAAGAAGATCCGATAGAGAGGCCAGTTATGTCGCAGGTGGTGCTAATGTTGAGCTCTAAAATGAAACTACCTCACCCTAAGCAACCTGGTTTTTTCATGGAGAGAAAATTTGGTGTGGGCTTGGGCAAACATTTATGCAGCAGCTCGACGTTGTCTTCATCAAACCACTTGAGCATCACCACAGACTTGCCAAGATAGTGGTGTGGTACACTCAGTGACGAACGTCTACAATTATTTTAGATATAAATGTTAAGAAATGTTTTATACCTGTTATTTAGCACAAAAGTAAGGACTTATTTCAGAAAACAACACAATTTCATGTATTTTTAGTCAAACAGTCACATAATTTGCAATACAGTTTTAAGAAAACAAAATTGAAAAAGAAAGTTAAAATAATTAAATTCATATATTAATACATATGTATGAAATATTTCATATATCATCACCTCGGCCCAAAATAACTCTCGGAATCTACTTGAGCAATATATTTAGACTAACATTGACCTCCATTGTTTCGAGTTATTCAAATTGGATGTTTCGTATACAAGAAACTCATTCCTATCATAACTCGATACATATTTTTTTATAAAATATTTTGTACCCAATTTTGTATAGGAAGTATTTTCCTAAAGAGTAACTTAGACGTCGTATTTACACGTAAAAGCCCATACAACTTTACCCGATAGTCAAAAGTAAGACTAGCGATTGTAATAAAGACTAGCGATTGTAATAAATTTATACAAGTGAAACACAATGTAGTACATTCATCTATATTGCAAGTTTGCAACTAAACACACAGACTTTTGCCACGCTATATATTTATACAGAGATAAACTAAAATTTTGGAATTTAAGTTGATCAGAACCCATCACTAATTAGTAAACGCAGCGGCCTTGCAGATGGGGCAGACATTCTTCACCAATAACCACTTAGTAATACAATCAACATGGTAATTGTGCCCACAGTGCTTCAAAGTCCCAATCCCATCATCACTTTTGTACTCTTCCTGTCAAGTTTAGTAGCAAACAAGATGCATAAAGTCAGAACTCGATAAAGATTCAAGACAACTGTTTTGATAATTAACAAAATCACAAATTAGATTGTGTTTGGGAGCATGTAATTCATTTCAAATGACATGATTTGAGTTGTCATTTCAAATTCACAAGTTTATATTAGTATTTGAATGTTTTTGGATTGCAAATGAAATCCAAATTCAAATTCTTTTATTTATTTAAACATGTCATTTCATCAAATCATGAATTTTAAACAAAATCGACTTTCCCATATAGGCCATTATGGAAAAATTATGACGTAGCTGCAGTCACAGGGAGATTGTGCTAACGCATACTAGTAAAGTAAATTTGTATGATTGTATTTGCTAACGAGGATTGGAACCACTGGTATAGTGTCCAAGTATCACACTCGCTATGGTTTGAAACACATGTGTGTGTGTGTGTTTATTTCCTATGATAGAGTGTCTGCCCATACTATACCTAGCAATTTGGTACACGGCACGAAAACACTACACGAATATGAAACGAAAAGTTAGTGTTTGAGTTTCAATTTTTGATACACGAACACGAAAGTACACGGTGAATTTAGTGTCGGATATGGGTTTTCATTTTATATACACGAATGTACATGATATAAATATATTTTAAAATAAATAAGTATACTTTCATGTAAAAAATATATATTCACATATTTATTATGTATATATATACAAGTACAAATTTGTACACAATTATATGCAAATATAAAGATTTAATATATAATTCATAAAATAATACATACAAAATGTATTTTAAAGTATATTTTAATTAAATTTTATTATGACATTTATAATAAATGTACACAAAAAGTACACGACATGATTCGAAACAGATATGGTTTTGGGATTTGATACACGAATCGAAACAGGTTGGATATGGGTTTCACCTTCAAGTACACGAAACACCAACATACACAAAACACGAAAGTACACAACATCACGATTAATAGGTCTAGTCCATACCCCCACATGTCGTAATGTCCGGTCTACAACATGGGTACGTGAGCTCAGGTAAAGAGTCGGGGCAACATAGTCATCAAATACTACACTGAGATCATTTTCGGAACTAGAAAATGCTTACTAGGGAGGAGTGCCAACTCCCTAATCCCACCCAGTATTACAAGGTGGGATTAACATTCTTTTTGCAGATGTGAACATATTCTAATTTACTAGCCATATCATTTTTTTTTTTCACTTTACATCTAGCTACTTTCCGATTCACAGTATCACTCACTCCCACGATGTCGTACTTCTCAAATACTTAACTAGGTTGTGACCATTTCAACTAATATAATTTGCATATATTTGTTAACAAAATTTACCGATGACGGGACAATCGGTT
The DNA here is from genome assembly GCF_001625215.2 of Daucus carota subsp. sativus. NCBI lineage: Eukaryota > Viridiplantae > Streptophyta > Magnoliopsida > Apiales > Apiaceae > Daucus > Daucus carota. The sequence continues at coordinate 41,872,246 of NC_030385.2, read as the reverse complement.
AAATACAGAAACAATAGGTTCAATCCTACTATAAACCATCCCTGAAAGAGATATGTGTTAGTCTCTCTCTTGTCTCTTCAGAAGAAAGCAAAGAATTATCCCACAAATCTAATCTTTTCTTATTCTCTTGCAATGGTCATAACATCGTCAATTGAAATCCCACAGAGTCCACTAGTAAAACAAAATTGTAAATGAGACAACAAGATTTTACTTTGTCCCCTGGGGGCAGCCAGGAAAGAAAGAAAAGGTCAATATATTCAAGTTTATTATGCATTTACAAAATTGATGGGATTTAAGGCAAAGGACTTTAAAACATACAAACAGAATCACAAGATTGTAATTCATAAAAGAAAATATAGACTTGAATCTATATTTTACAACCTCTAATTTTAGTTAGCTATAGAAATCCAAAAAAATTATTTTCAGATCACTTTACTAATACTTTCTGCATTACTAGTGCACATAAGAAACCAGATTAAGCTTAAGACCAGGACATAATTTAAAGAACCACCGGTGCCTAGAGAAGCAATTGCATGTTTCAAAAATAATCTTAACATTCCATCAAGTAAACACCAATTTTCCGTTGGATTAGAATTATGCAAAATACTCTATTTGTAGGGGAGAGAGTGCATATACGCAAGGTTCTTACAAGGCAGATGGCACAAGATCCTTCCACACAATATTGATCTCCAGAAGTGTACATCTTTCCTGATAAACACTTTATGATCATATCTTCAGACAAGCCAGTGCTGACATTTCCGATTGTTTCCTCCAGAGCAAGAAGTTCCTGCCCAAAATCACTAAATTTCAGTACCAATGAGAAGAAGAAACTAATGAACAATAATATCAGTTTTGACATCCCCACCTCATAGCTCATGTTGTCAACATCTAGCCTCATGTCTCTATACTGATCATATGAACTTCTGGAAGCACTATAGATCATGGAAACCTGGAGGGCCATAGAACATTAGAATAAACGTTGATAAAAAAAAAGGGACACCGATTAAACTGCATTCTCAGTAAACATAATAGAATTTGCTTTCACTGGAAAAGAGAGATCACAAAAACTAGAGACTTGACAGGGCCAGAGCAAAAGACCACATAGCTGTTACAGCTTTTATTTTACTTCAAAATATGAGGAAAAATTATATAAACACAGAGGCCATAAGAAGAATGAAACAATGACTAATACATCCATTCATTACCCCGGGTTATAACTAGAAAAAGCACACACTGAATGAGCCATGTTTACAAAACTATGTAATTAACAAGTGACATGGCAAATATTGGCTACATTCTGATACAAAAATAATTGACATGATCAAAATATATGTTCGGAAAATGAAAAACCATATCCAAACCAAGAGGGCATATCTGCTTGAAGGATTTTTAAAAAAAAATCATAAAATCTTATACTACAGAAGTTCCATTCTCCTGTTCCAGTATTTACTCCAAAAAAATTCTATGAGATAACTCCTAACAAGCTATTAAGGTTTACTCTGACTATACTAGATTCAGGTAAAGAACAATGCCATAAGTTCAGACTAATTCATCTTGTGAAAATGGAGAAAAATGGTTAATATATAAACTGAAACAAATTAATATTCACTGATCTGCATATACAGAGGTGTGGCCAAACACTGTGACAGTCGCAAAGTCCTCAATAAACTTCAACAACAAAACAGAAATATAACAGAACCAGCTCTTTACTATTAACATAGTTGTAGAAGAAAACATATTACTACACACCTCGGCACCAATTCTATGTTGGGTATCCACAAGACCAGGAATAGGTTGAACCCTCTCAAGAGCTAAGCTAGACCTTACATTCCTGTAATTGTTATGTACTCCACTGGTCAATAATGACCCCGTATATGTAGAAGCTGAACTTCCTACATAAGAATTCACAGCTGAACCGACAGCTTCATGCCTTGCACTTGAGAAGCTGAGGCCATTCCTGTATGCAGATATACTACTCCTAGATTGAACGGTACCACTTCCCCTTGCAACCTGCGCAGAGGTGCCATTAAAATAATGTGAAGATGAAACAGGATGTCCACTTGAAGTGTAATTATGATGACCACCAGTGACATTGGATGTACTTCCTCCAACAATATACTGATCCGCCGTGGGGCTTACGCCACTATGACCTGCAAATCAATTATTTTTTAGAAAAACAATAAAGCTCAATATTGTATGAATGATGAAACATCAATGCTGAAACTAACCAGCAATTGAGCCCCTTCCAGGAGTAAAAGCAGCAACAGAAGAAATAGGTATGCGATTCCACTCTTGTCTTGCCTGATCAGCATTTGAACTGGCAAGATTCGCCCTGCCAGGAGGATATGTTTGAAAGGTTGCTGAATGGTAATGTTGAGAAGGGTGACTTGAGAAATGCGCTCTCACAGCCATGGGATGAACGTCAAGCCTAGATCGGCTTCTCACATTTCTTAATGAATCTTCATGAGAAAATGGAAGGCCACTTCCTCTATGGTGAGGCAAGCCAATGGGGCCTGAAGAGATGCCTTGATAATCAAAATTTGGCTTTTCAACCTGAAGCTGCGAAGAGCTAGAAGAACTTCCCGCACCATATGATGATCTGCTTGCACTTCCTCTTTCAAATGGACCATAAAATGTTGGCTCCGCCGGGCATTTCCTTTTATAGGACCCCCTTTCACCTCCTCTTAAAGGATATGGTACAGCCCCCTCAGAATCATGTGTACTTTGTCCATTGTAATAGTTATAATTCATTTGAGAAGAATTCATGTCTAGGTTTGGATTCATAGACAAGTTTCCACCAGCTGCCAAGTCGGAATAAGAATAATAAGAATCCCCTGAAAACGGTGGTTGTAAACCGTGTTCTTCCCTGTAAAAGCTTTGGGTAGCATACTCATGTTGTCTGTATTCTGGATTATATTGATGATCAGAGCGTACTCCACCTCTAGATAAATTAATCAATGGTGAAACAAATGACCCATTTTCTGGAACGGCAAGCACTTCTGACAAAAACAAGGAAGATACAGTAACAAAATTGAGGCAAGATGATGAATAATATCCAGGAAAAAAATGTATGCTCATTTTCAACACCTTTAAAAATCAACTGCAGCATTATTATGTACTACCACTAGCCAAAATTAAACCATGCTGCTACACATATAGGAAGGCCATTCTTTTTAAAAATACCAAAAACTCATTGTGCACAAATCATCATTATAGATTCTAATTTTTCTTTATTCTGCTAACAGGAAAGAAACAAAATTCTTTTAATATAACAAATTTTTTCATCCTCCTTTTGTCCTTATATAATTCTAATCTTTATCTTTATTCTGCTAACAGGAAAGAAACAAAATTCTTCTTCAATCTGCTATATGAGAAAACCATATTCATGTGATTGCAATTTTGCAACTAGCAGTGTTAACTGTTAACTTATCTGATAAAATATCAAATAGAACAAGTAAAAGCAATATAATACCTGTTGGATGGTAGAATTGGTGTGATTGATGATTGTTATCATGACCTTGATTGAACCCCGACATATTCGACAAGTTGGGGAAGTGTCTATGGCCCATAATATAGTTCAAGACTTCAAGATCACTTCAATCAATTGCAATCGTAATATACTCAAACCAACCTGCAGACGAATTAGTGCATGAGTACATTCGGTCAAAAAAGCACAAACTACATATACGAGCATGTTTACATATAGCATATATGACAACTTCATTACAGATGATATATTAATACGGTTGAATCCTCTAAAAACAGTCCAACAGTTTCCTTTGCACATGTATTGAGTTAGCAGAAGAGATTGATCCAAACATTTCAACGACCTGCTAATTGAGATATATAAAATAGCTACTTACAATGCATGTTGCCTATACTATAAATTTCTAGCCAATACATCCTCATTAACCATGTTGTTCCTCAGATATCCATTAATGTATGCAAATCAAATCACTATAATCTACTCAAGATCAATCCAATTATATATAGATAGCTGCTGCTTCTTTTTTTTTGCAAGATACGTTTACTACTTATAGAGGTGAGCAGCATACCTGATATGTATATATTCAAAAGACATACAGTTTGCAGCAATCAGCAATGCTCAAAACAAATCATCTTCTACTCACTAGTTCTGACCTCCACACTGATGATATTTTTAACGTTGACTGAAAACCAGTAAAAGGTGAATACCCAGGTCTCTATTTGTTTCAGATCAAAAGCGATCTTACGCTAATTGGCTACACCTGAACCTTAAACTACACAAACACCATATAGGAAGGTATCCCTGTATCTCCTTGCAATAACTGCAACCTATGTTAATTTCCTGCACTGCATAAAAAATAATACTCCCTAGGAAACAAATTAATTAAAGAAACGGCAAACATAAAGGATGATACTTGTGTGTGCGAACATAAGTATGAAAGTTAAAAGGAACATGTGTGCAACTGTGCATGATAAATAACATAGTGATGTGTCTTTCCTAATGGCTGTGAGAGCACCATTAATGAGGCACCTTAATTGATGCAGTTCTGACAAATAAAGGTGATAAAACAAAGTGATTTAACAGTGATAAGGGAGGGAGAACTCCGAATGACCAAGTGTGGAGCAGAAATTTTACAAAAAATTAATGTAAGGATGGAACTATACATAAAGAGAATGTCTGCTAGGAGTCTACTTTACATGACAAAATATAAAATTGCAAGGATCTAGAACTTAAACAAATCAATTGTCAAAAAATTTGATGCTAGCCAACAAGGCTACGAAAGGATGGCCTAAGACAATCGATGGCATACCCACTGGCAACAAATAGCATGAACTACGCCATATGAAAAGGAGAATATAGGTATCTTATCAAGACTCCGACACTATACAATTCGAACTAAACATACATATTTTGTGCTGTATATTACATAGACATTAACAGTATTTACAAATTACAGAGTTCATACAATTAATACATTATCAGCTTGTCTTTTGGATGACCAGATAATTACAGTGCCAGAAATATTATCAAACACTTCAAATTATTGATCCTAGAGTTTTTTTTGTAGAAACTTCTTGATCTCAAGGACTTTTGATGCAAATCCACAGCAAACATGAAGCATCATTGTACATATAAAGGAAGCTTTATCCTGAATTATGCTTGAAAGCAGAAGGGATATACTAAATACATAAAATTCGCATAAAAGCCAGTTGACCTCGTACAGCTTGCATACAAAGGAAATAGTCAGCAAGGAAACCCTAGTTCATAAGCTTGTTATCAAATCTTTCTTGATTGTGCTTTGCCTCTTTGGCAACTTCTTCAGCCATAGAGAAATATTTGACAATACATGCTTCATTTATTCACTTATACTTCACTTCACCTTATACTGAATAATTCACTCACTCCAATCATGAAAGTAGCTATTGGTCAATAGTATAACTCATCATCCTATTTTAATTCCATTCTTCATCACCATCCAACTAACAATGTCATGTAACTTCTAGCCAATGGTTGGACAGCAAATAAGTCCTCAAATCATTCGCCTGACTAGAGATGGAGTAGTGATTTTGGGGAGTGCTACCAATGATATATTCAGTGCAGGAAAAGGCAATCTATAAATTCAGGCCAACTGCAGCTGTTTTTTATAGGACTAAAAAGAAACTCAGCTATTTCTTTATAACCCAATAATAACAAAGTGAACGAAAACCTCAAATTCCAGGATTTTGTAACACTTTGCAATCTCTTACAGAAATTGAATGTCGGAGTGTAGGTTCTACATCATTTTATCTCAGTCAGTACGAGACTCGTCAGAGGCCTTTCTTTAAGCTGAAAGATGAATACCAGTAACATTACATGGTACTTTTCATAATTCGTTACTCACCAGAATGACATTTCTGATAATATACACCGATACATAATGCCCCTAGGATAATACTAGCCCTCAGCAAGTGATACTGTCACATCCTAAACGCGTCATATATGATCTCAGATTTAGGAGTAGGCATGTCATCACTCAGATTCCAAGTGTACCAGTCTTTTGGTAATTCGCCAAATCAAAAAATTGGATCTGTAATAAATCACTAGATTTAGATTCCCGCCATATAAATTGATGACAGCAGTTGTTCATTTATATGATTCTGATAGGAATACTGAATCAGATTGGAATAACCTCCTGTTCCCCATCAAAACAAAGGCCCTGCAATGCAAAAGAGCTCATGATTGTGATTGATAAGAAGAACAAATGTTTAAGCAGAATCTATTACACAAAGCTCCTACAAGTTTCAATAAACTGGATTTTCTAAAAAACCACAAAACTGAATTTATATGTGCCCCTCTACTCCCGACTGTTAAAATCACATTTTACCTACCTCAAAAAAAAAAAAGAAGGGAGGGGGGGGGGGGCAGAAGATCACAATATACCTACACCAAAGAAAAGAAAAGACCAATGACCTCTTGGTCCAATCCTTAACGGAGGTGGGTTCGAATATTGTCAAAGAAAAGATGAATGGGTGTGCGAGTGTGTATAATTTTTTTTTTTAAAAGGACTAAAAGATTTACTTTAAAATAGAGAGAGAGTGCGTGTTTAGCTGACAAGATTAAGATGGTGAGAAATGGATTTTAAAAAAAGGGGTGAGATAAATCAGATCAGATCTGTGGAATTCACATACACAGTATGAAGTGAAAAGGCTTAATCATTGGTGGAAATCTACTTGGGTGGGATGAAACCCACAGTAATTATGAAAAGATCAAGTATAAACTAACAGAGTAAAGTGCAGATTGGTGGCTGAACTTTATCCATTTTTAAATTTTAGTGGCCAGAATTTCAAATTTGTAAAAAGATGGCCAGATATTGTTTTAATTCATCAAAAAGGTGGCTAAGGGCCACTGTTTTGCGAAAAAAGATTAGTTTTTTTTCCTCAGAAAAGTGGCCTTTAGCCATTTCTTTGAAACATAAAACCAATGTCTAGCCACTCTATTGTAAATTTGAAATTCCGGCCACTAAAATATAAATATGGATAACGTTTGGCCACCACTTTATATTTTACTCTTAAATTAAAACAAAAAAATTAAGTATATTAGCAAGATCGAAACTCAATTAAAAATAAAGAAAAAATAATAAACAAGAGATGCAGGAAAGATTGATGCACTGGAATAACACTTAAAGACAGGACATAAAAATTTTATTGCAATTAATACTCACATGTTCGAGCAAATCTGCAGCTGGTTGATCTTTCGCACATTCTACTAGAATAACCGGTGGTAAGAAAATAAAGAGATACCACAAGCATTCTTGAACCAGCACAAACTAAACCGGCCATCCTACTTACGAATAAAGCCCGGAAGGGGGAGAATGATCACACTGTTAACTCCAGAGGTTACAGGGTAACATCATTGAAACCGCACTATGCTGCTGAATAAAAGGTGTAGGAATGAAGAATCCGCCATCGTGTAAATAGTTTATAATATTCATGTCCGAAAAATGAGAGAGCTTTGGTGCAACTTCCGCGTGAATTCCTTTCATAACACCTAAAGATATGCTGCCTGAACTAATATTGAAATTTATCTAATCACTCATCAAGACAAGACCAACAAGACCAGCCATAATCTCTGTGTTAAGATACTATTAGCAATATAACTGTAAGATATATGATAATCTAAGAATCAAAGAACATCCCGTTTTTTAAAATCTGTAGTTGTAAAAAAACTGTCTTGATTTTCAGAATATATATCTGTATGTATTTGTGTTTGTGTGTGTGTGGAAGAAAATAGATGGGAAGATTTCAATGCTAAAATTTATGAGATATCAAAATGTTCTATTATTTTACATAAAAGCAACTTAATAAACTCGATAGATTTATTATGACCATTTACAGCTCTAGCCTCTATGATCCAATACATATACTAATCTATGCACACATAAACATATATAACTTCATAGATTGATTTATCTTGATGCATCAAAAGGTTCAAACATTTTTAAAAGCTATGCACTCTTTCTTCCAACTTAAAAGAGTTATGTTGTGTACTATAATAATATAGCTATAAGCACATTCTGCAAGTATTGACATTGAACAACGATGAACCTTTGTGATCTGAATTCTGATGCCCTTGGTAAAACCAGGGATGGCAAAACTTAGTTTGGTTTCCTGGGGAGGAAATAATTTGCTTTTAAACAGATCAGATAACTAATTTAGTGAAAATTGTATAACATATTGCAGTTATCTATCAATACATAGATATTTTTGGATCACTTGTATATCATTTTGCAATTGTCAACATATCTGCAATCTTATATTATACATTGTTATTATAGTGAGGGTGATGCCACATAATATAGAGGAATACTTCATTACACAAGAGAGTATGAGACTATGAGCAACTGGTGCAGATCATTCCACATGTTAATTTTTCTTCTGGCCCAATCAGGCAACATATAAATCAAGGCCCATCAGTTCAATCTTGGATGAAGAGTTTTACCTTTTACGAAAAATACTTTCACATTTTAAGTTCTACCGACTTCTGTACTTGTCAAAAAAAGGGAATAGACTGAAAATTTTGCATGAAATAGACATAGGTAGTAATTTAGTGAAGAACCTTAACTTTATTCAACATCTGAAATATAAACATAGAAGTACAGAATTAACATTATACCCCATGACCCGAGTTATGACCATACTGAGAGAAGGCGTGACCATTGTAAGATATATCATAATTCAGAGAATATTGATGCGATTTAAGGAAAACTTAACACGAGAAACACAAATGTATGTTGTACACTCTTGAAAACAGAAAGACCACGCCATGACCTTACTGCCATAACCTTACTGTGTGTTTTGCAAGTGCAGATCAATTAGCTGTGAGAAATCAGAGAAGCCACTTTAAAAAAGTTTGAGGGGCAAGATATCAAGACAACATAACCATCATATATGAGGTGATAAATAATAGGATTTGTGCAAATGCACCAAAATTTGCTCATGGCTCCATTCACAAGATCGCACATGACATGTTTGGCGAAGAGTTCAGACATAGTGCATGTTTCTCATAAGCACAGTCTGGTCAATAATATAATGTAATTGTCCATTATAGATGGATATACTTTTAGAAAACCTAGGACATGAGGAGCCTTAAACAACAATGAAAAAATTATAGCTCTTAAGATACAGAAATCAGTTGAAGATGTATCTATTACTTTGAAATATGGGATTTTATTTGTCACAACCGTAAAAATAGAGAGAACAAATGCAGAGGCTTTAGTTCAGTTCAATACTGCTTCGAGAATAACGTCATACGTTGATCTTCTGTGAAAATTGGCATCCCTTTTGACCCTTTTGATCCAAGAAGGTGGGTGAGTCGGGTGTATATGCTTATAGTGGGATAATGGGAACCATTATGTTTTAGCTAAGGATTACATCCTGTCGGTACTTTCATATGTGGATTTGGAAAATTTAGAACTAAATGTCCCGGAAGATTTGTGAGGCTTGACATATCTTTATTGTAGCGGTTTTCACAAAAAAATCTACAGCGATCCTCACTCCTCATGGACCAAGTGACAATCATTGGTTGCTTGTAATCGAGGCTTGACATATCTTATCCAGAACAGAGGCACCATCAGCTTTTTCACTTTCAAGGGGGTACTTTGATCAACTCACAGACCAGCTAATTTTTGTTTCACAACTAGTATGCAGGAAAGCACATTTTTGTTAATCTTACTCGGGTTCATAACCCTAGAAGCGTGGTTCGTTTGTAGCTAGCATAAATGGCAAGCTGAGGCAAAAGGTGCATAAACACCACCATGCACCGAGCAAAGTCTCATGCTAGGCTGCTAGCTTCCCACGCTGTTAACTTTGTGTAAGTACGCCCAGAAGGCCATGAACCACAATGTACCGACTATTGACTCTATACTGTGAACATCAATGTTTTTTAGGACATCATTTGTATTCGAAAGATCCATGTCCTCACCTACCGCCTAAATTCGTAACTCATATATTTACTTATAGCATGTAGTCGATAAAAACCTAGAGATACAGGCACGACGCTATTAAACCTGACATAATTCTCCGTTTATCGTACCTGCAAACTATTATACAGACCTCATAGGAACAATTAAACACTAAAAACGATCATCACACCAAAATATATAACTCGAAAATTATCAATCTCTTGAATAAAAATCTGCAAATCTCTCACAAATCACGCCACCACAAGCAAAACAAATTACTCGAATCACCAACTGAATCAACGCATATAAACAAATCAACATACAAAAAGTGAATAAAAACACGGCACGATCCAATAAAAGAGACGGTTAAATACAATAACAGAACCAAGTCAAACCGATTGAATTAATAGTGAGAAATACATGTGATCGGTGAATGATTGATCGGAGATATAGAGATAAAAGTGGGTATAAATTGTACCTGAAGCGATAGGAGCAGATGAATCGATCCGAGCAAATTATGAAGAACAATGTATAAACAACACGGAAATACGTTGTTTAGATTGTAGAGAGGGGAGAAGTATTGGAAATATACGGAGACGTTTATTATTTTTATTCTTTCGGAAATTCTTGTTTTAATTTTAAAATATACGGAGACGTTTTCTCTTTTCTTTTGGTTTTGGACACCTATCACGAGATTGGTATGCAAGAGAAATAGATAAACGTAAAACCAGTTCTTTTGTCCTCAAAATACAGGGTCTGTTCGGTTGAGAGAAGCGGAAGCTGGAAGCTGGTTTTGGTTTCTGTTTTTCTTAACCCGTTTGTGTAAAGAAGTAGAAGTACTTTTTTGGGAAATCTACAAAACTACCTACCTTTTCTTTTATTGTTTTCAAAAATACTACCTTCCAGAATTCTTTTTAAAAATACCTTTTCATAAAATCTTTTTTTCAAAAATACTGTTTGCAACTTTTGCAACCTCATCTGCAACTCCAGGCGGCGCCAGCCGTGTTGCAACCTCTTTTGCAACTTCATATGCAACCGAATTCCTGATTTCAAGTTCCAGTTTTCAAATGTCGTTTTCGACCTCATTTTCGGAATCGATATATATATATATATATATATATATATATATCGATTCCGAAAATGAGGTCGAAAACGACATTTGAAAACTGGAACTTGAAATCAGGATTTGTAATTGCATATATGGTTGCATATGATTGTATTCAGTTGCATATGGTTGCATTCAGTTGATTCTATTGTAATCTAATGGCCCCGCCAGGGGCACACCATACATCTGTTGTTACTTACAGTTTTCAGTTGCAACTTCATTTGCAACCTCATTTGCAACTTTTGCAACCTCATTTGCAACTTTTGCAACCTCATTTGCAACTTTTGCAACTTACAGTTTTCAGTTGAACTAGTTGTAATTGCAGTTGCAACTGTTGCAACTTTCCATTTTTATTTGCAACTTTTGCAACCTCATTTGCAACTTTTGCAACCTCATTTCCATTTTTATTTGCAACTTTTGCAACCTCATTTGCAACTTTTACGGCTGCGCCGCCCAAGGTTGCAAATGAGGTTGCAAAGGTTGCAAATCGTATTTTTGAAAAAAAATTTTATGAAAAGGTATTTTTAAAAACAATGAAAAAGATGGTAGTATTTTTAAAAAAATAATTTTACAGATGGGTATTTTTAAAAAGATCCCTACTTTTTTCTGTTTTTCTTAACCCGTTTGTGTAAAGAAGTAGAAGTACTTTTAAAAAACTGGGAATGCTAGCTTCTCTCATAGTTTCTGCTTCTTTTCCAAACACTTTATTAATTTATTTACTTCTCACTTCTACTCCACCTCTTTACTATAAGCAAGAATTCACTTCTTTTAAGCTAACTCAAACGGAGCAACACTGTTCTGATTCTTCTGAAACTCATTGCGATGTTAAAATCCGATATAACTCAAAACTTACGCAAACTCGATTAATTTACTGAGTATTAATTTAAAGAGTTTCCACAGTATTTTTTAATGAGATATTATAAGATTTCATATTAATATAAATCTTAATAAATTTAAATTAGAGTAATATTACATTCAAACAAAGAAAACAAAGGAAAATTTAACATTTTACTTAAGTGACCAAAATAAATAAAAAAAGATATTCTCTGTGATACATTCCTGAAATTGGCTTTTCCGAATCACATCATCACATTTTTTAGTTCGATCTCTGTAATTCTATACTTATGGTTTTCCACGTATAACACCCCCATGTCATGTAAAATTCGGTAGAACTAATTTCAGATTATAAAATAAATTGAATATCTGACAATATTGTAAAAAAATACATGAAACAGACTTTTAAATCATATAAATCAAAGTCAAATTGAGTGAAATATCGTAGTTTGTAGGCTATTGCGTGAGCTCGTGGGTTTACCCAGTGCGCACCCGAAGGGTAGCGGCTGCGGGTTCCTACGTTAAAAAAAAATAAAAAAAATTGAGTGAAATATAAATTATTAAATTTTGGTTATGAATTTAATTTAAATACATAACAATCACTTTAACTTCGATTTATATTATTCAGATGTCTATTTCATGTATTTTTTTAATAAGAATTTTGAATATATAATTTATTTTATAATTTGAAATCAGCTGTATTAAGAATAATATTATATGTGAAAAAACATAAGTACATAGTTACGGAAGATAGAGGTGAAAAATGTGACCATAGGAAAAAGCCAATTTCAGTTGTGTACAACCGAGAATATATTGTTCACAAATATTCTATACTACTCTGAATTAATAAATTGTTCCCACGTATATCAAGTGTAGTCTTTATTTTATATTTAATTTATTGTTAACTTGAATTAAATAAATTTCAAGAGTATTCAATTTTATTATATTTCATAATTATTTAAATATATAACTATATAAATAAGTAAAAAATATTAAATATAATTTATAACTATTTAGTAGTTATATTAACATATAATAAATTAATTAACTAAATATACAAAAAGGGAAAATTAATATTTAATTATTAAAAGATCTAAATCGACTGAAATTTGAACAGAGATTTAATTCTTTTTAAAAAAATTACACCATAATCAACCCAAACTTGAATCTTTAGGCTATTATTGAAATTTTATTTAGATTTTACATAAAAACTGTGGTGTTCATATGTAAGTAGGCCCGGCAATTTGACACGTGACACGCTAACACGAAACGAAACGACACAAAAAAATGGATATTGGTTTTGATTTTCGATACACGGAACACGAAAGTACACGAACATGAAATTACACGATAGATTTCGTGTCGGATATAGGTTTTCATTTGGGGTACACGAAATACACGAAAGTACGCGAAATATTTATAGATAATATTTATTATATATATATATGTTATGATATATTAAATATATAATTAAGTAAAAAGTATATATTTATATGTATGTGTGGATATATATTGTATACATTAACAAATTTATAGAGAATTGTATACAAGTATAAATATATCATTTATATTTAATAAATTTATAAAGAAAAATATATATTAAATCCATTTTTTGATTAAAAAATATATTAATATTTTTATATATAATATACACGAAAAGTACACCAAATATACACGAAACGATTCAGATCAGATATGGGTTTCAAATTAGGTACACGAAATTAATAACGGGCGGATACGGATTTTACTTTCGAGTACACGAAACGAAACGAAAGTATACGAAACAAAACGATTGCCACCCCCATATGTAAGTACTGATGCTTAATACCTGTCCGTGTTTCATCATGTTATCATTCTTTCCTCGGTTCGAAAATCACTGCTTCTTCCGTCCCTAAATACTTTTCTCGTTTGCTTTTGTCACGTTTGCCAACACATTATTAATATCTTTAATTTCGTATTAGTATTGAATAAATAAATTTCACCGTATTAAAGTACTTATAATTACGAATCCAATAAGATCACTCATCACTATATTTAGTCTTATAGATTAGACATAAATAAGTAATTTGTCTCGTGTCATGAACAGTGACGACATATGAAACGGGCAAAGTAAAAAGAATAAGAGGGAGTAAAATATTCGTGCGTCAAGATATATTTTAAGTCGAATAATTATTAAATGATTTAATCCTGAATTTTTTATATATTATGGTGTCATTAAATGAAAAAACGAAAACCGACTCATTTTTTGTTTCCGTTTTTTCGATAAACATATTACTAATAATTGATTATTTTTAACCCAAACAAGATAAGCTTACCCTGCTGTAAAATTTGCATGACAGTCGGGAGTAATATATAAAAGGAAGTTGAAGCAAGAAATAAAGCAGTCCACAAAAAAGAGAACTTGTGTGCTCCAAGTGAACCATCACCACAAAAAAGTGGAACAAATTTGAGGGCCACACATCCCCTAGATATTCCAGATCGATATCCAGCAGTTTCCACATGGACCAATCACAACTCACATACAATCATCTCTAGCCAATAACATTCAACATTAGGATTTTACATATATCCCACTCCTCTTGCATATACTTGTACTCCCAGCCATTCTACTCATCATTCTCACTTATTTCTCTCAAACTCTCAATTTTTCTCAGTTCACAATCTTTTGTAGTAACTATGGCGGCTCAGTCTCTGATGAGCTGCGGCGTGGCCGCTGTTTACCCTTCAGTTCTTTCTTCTTCCAAGTCTAAATTTGCAGCTGCATTGCCAATGTCTATGGTTAGTGCTAATGGTGCATCTTCCAAGTTCTCTATGTCTGCTGAGTGGATGCCCGGCCAGCCCCGGCCTGCTCACCTCGACGGATCAACACCCGGGTACGTTACTTTTTTTTGCTGCAAGATTTTAATGTTTTACGAGAGTTGATAACTTAACATGCGTAGTAAGTGTTGGTCATAACTAACATTAGCTGTTGACCTTGACCTTATTTTTGATAACTTAACATAGGAAGTAAGTTGGTCATAGCCAACGCTAGCTGTGGACCTTGACCCTATATAATAAAAACCTGTAAAGAGGGGAGATATGTTGCAGCAGAAAAAAATTAATGATCAGATATATAGTTAGTGTTTGTAGCTGATATAGCTACCTAAGTATTAAATTAATGCGAATTTCTCTGGTTTACAGAGATTTCGGATTTGATCCACTAGGACTTGCAACAGTCCCGGAAAATTTTGAGAGATTTAAGGAGTCTGAGCTCTACCACTGCAGATGGGCTATGCTTGCTGTTGTAAGTTTATTTCATATTACATGCATCTAAATTGCATTGCAAAGATTAAAAACTTTTAAATAACAAATAGGGATAATTACTAACTTAATTGGTATTTCAGCCAGGAATTCTGGTGCCTGAGGCATTGGGCTTGGGAAACTGGGTACAAGCTCAAGAATGGGCTGCCATTCCCGGAGGACAAGCA
Organism: Daucus carota subsp. sativus; assembly: GCF_001625215.2. Lineage (NCBI taxonomy): Eukaryota > Viridiplantae > Streptophyta > Magnoliopsida > Apiales > Apiaceae > Daucus > Daucus carota. The sequence continues at coordinate 41,856,914 of NC_030385.2, read as the reverse complement.
ACTTACTTGGGCAATCCAGTCCCATGGGGTACCCTTCCCACCATTTTGGCAATTGAGTTCCTTGCTATCGCCTTTGTTGAGCACCAACGAAGCATGGAGAAGGACATCGAAAAGAAGAAGTACCCTGGTGGCGCTTTTGATCCCCTAGGCTACTCCAAGGACCCTAAGAAGTTCGAGGAGATGAAGCTCAAGGAAGTCAAAAATGGTAATTTCATTTCTCATTAATCAATTTCAAGCTGAAACTAGTTGTTAAGACCAATGCTAATGTATTGATCACTTGTGTTTGCTTTTAGGCCGTCTGGCTATGCTGGCATTCGTGGGATTCTGCGTTCAACAATCTGCTTACCCCGGGACAGGACCACTGGAGAACTTGGCAACTCACTTGGCTGACCCATGGCACAACAACATCGGAGACATCGTCATCCCTAGAGGACTGTAAACATTATTATCATGTACCTGATGAGAAAAACTGAACTTGTATATCTAATGTGTACCTATATCTTATGAGTGTGGATTACAAGTTTGAAGTTACAGTAGCTTAATTGTCTAAAACCAATTTATTGTTGCTGCTGTGTTGGTAATTTTAGTAATGCTTTTCAGCTTTTGCCGCGACAAGCCCTTGTATAACTATAATAGAGAAACTGCAAAAATGGGAACCTGAGGTGGTTGCATCGAACTAGTTCTTGCTAAGAGCTGGTGTGAGCTTTAAAATAACATAGAACAAATCACAAGAGCAAAAAAGGCTTGGATGCCAAGTTTTCTAAGATAGATGCAGAGTAGGGTATACAATCAACTATCAACCGATCAGTATTTTAAAGATCTGGACTTCAGAGACCAGACAAATTGATTTTGAGTAAATATATGAAATACACACGAAATTTAAGGACAAATATAAAATTGAACAATTTATAAACTCAGCTTTTCATGTGAAATAGGATTCAACATATTCGATAAATTAATATTTTATTATAAAATTAATATTTTAAAATTGAATTTATGGTCCTAGTATAGTCCCCCCCCCCCCCCCCCCCCGGAAAAATAGAACATCTAATATTAATATGATTACTTCATAATTTTTTCGGTAGCTGAATAATTAGTTTTTACACCGGACACGGATAAAATATATGTTACTTCCGGGGAACTATATGCGCCAAGTAAAAATAATTTGATACATATTTTAAAACTCTTATAAAAGATAATTATATAAGTTTTTTAAAAAAGAGTTCCTCGATGAAAATATAATATTTAAATTTCTATTCAGAAATAAATTTTTTAAAATAATCAATATCTCTCTACTTTATAAATCCTACTGCCTTTTTCCCTGCGAAAAGTCGACTTTGTCCCTCTACATTTTCTGTTATTACGTTTATACGGCCACTGGCCACGTGGCTTCTTCCTCACCACTTACTTACTTCCTCCTAATCCCCCAAAATCTCCTAATTCAAACCAGTTCAGACCAAAGTCATCTCTTCAAAACTCCTGCTCGACATTGGGATTAGGTTAATTAAAATTAAAATTAGCTCCTCCATATCGGTGGAGCGCAGCTTTGCTCCGTGGTTTTGTAATCCGTCACGCATCCGCTTTCCACTGAGCAACTCTCTTCTTTCCGTTTTCGCGATATTGATGGAGAATAACCAGGTTAATTGCTTGCCTTCTTTTGCTTTAACTGATTCAGCAACAGTTCATAATTAATTCAGGGGTGGACATATTAACTGCCATTCATTCATTCATACACGTGTGGACATATTTATTGACATACATTCATTTTCATTCATTTAGGTGAGAGATGCTTATCTGGAAGGAGCACGTATGGGTTTCGACAACCGTTTTTTAGACAAATTTAAGGACCCCGGGTCTACACTCTTCAATGTCTGTAAGTTTTTGTGTTTGTAATTAATATTCCTGTAATAGATTTGTTTCATTTATTTTAAAGTATTTTAATTCGTTTTATTGTTGTTCATGTTGGTAGGTGGAGTTATTTATTCTGTCTGCTTTTATTTAATGTATTGAGTTTTTATTTACCTTTATTTTTGTATATGTTGTCCACACTCTTACTTTGCTTCACTGTTTTTTTATGTGTATATTTAGTTAATTATGATTTATCGATGATGAAGATACGACAAAACTCCCATGACATTTCTCCCTCTCCCGCTGTAGGTAATAGTTTAGTTGCGCTGCTTTTTTTATTTATGGAATCATGAAAAAAATGTATATTTAATTGTTAATGCTATTTCATTGTATTTGTGGTACAGAGGGTGTCCAAATTTGCAATGATGATTTGAACAAAACTTCAGCTTCACTACCCCAATGTCATAATGTTTGTGAGTGTTAATGTCTATTTGTATGGCTTTATCAATGTCTGTGGTTTTTCTTATTAATTTTCTGCCTTTTAGATGAAGTAACAGACCTGCATTTGAAGAAAAGGAAAGCTCCTGCGGAGCTCATTTCTTCAAAAAACAAAACTCCTGTTTTATTTGATGTTTGTGAGTCATTTTACTCTTTTCTCCGTCTTCTGCATTTACATTCACATTCACACTTTGGATAAGTGCTACAATAGTTTTTTTTGACAGTTAATTACGGAACTTCGATGATGAAGCCTTATGGATGTTCAGAAGTCGCAAATCGACCTTCTCTCAGCTCCATATGTATGTATTTTTTTTTTACAATCATACATTGCATTTATAATTTTTTTTTACTTCCGCTGTTGACTTTTAAATGTTTGTCATGAAGCTGTTTTGTCGGAGAAAGAGAATATTAGTCCTCAGCATCAAAATCAAGCGATGTCTCGGAAGGAAGATGTTTTTGACACGCCATTTTCGAAAAGGGAACCTAAAGCTTTTCTTAAGCGTAAACCTTTGTCGGTTTTGAATGGTATTAGAATATATATCTCTGTTTTATTGTTTATCTGAAATAAAGTTAAATATATTTAGACTTGACAAACATATTATCTGCAATAGGTCATCCATTAAATCCATTAAATGAGACATTGGGAAAAAATATATCGATTCAGCAGCAAGCTTTGTATACTGCAAACAAAGGTAAACCGGCTGAGGTGAAGAAGACTTATCATAGTCCACAGTTAAAAGAATCACGTACCTTGGATGGTTGCAAGCGGAAGTTTATCGCACCTTCGGCGTCTAATAATATAGGTTGTCATATTTGTCAGTATATTATATTTTATGATGCATGTTCTCCTGTAAAGTTTCCTGTACTTGCCAGCTTCCTTATCTTTCTACTTTCAGGTGTTAGAAATACTAGACTGAAGACCTTAATTTCTGAAAGCTTTGCTGAGAAAACACCAAAATCTACTTTGTGTTCTGTTTGTAAGTTAATGTCTTCCCACATATTTGTGTCCATCACCATAACTCTGAATTCTATATAATTATGTATTATTTTCCCTTCTAAGTTTCTTCACCCCCTGGATCATCAACCACTGTCGAGAAGGATTGTAAGAAGAAGAAGTCTTTTGAAAGCATTCCTCAAGCTTTGAATTTTGACATGGGAAAGGATACTACACATAATGATCATTGTCTGGAGGATGCTGGTATGTACATGGACAAACTTTATAAGTTCTCCATTGTATGTTTTCTTTATTAAATGGATACGTTGTTGTAAATAATTACAGAGTTCTCGCGAGTGAATGTCAACGTGGATCATTCTTCAGATTTGTATGAACATGATGGTTAGACCCCTTCTTGCCTAAACATTTGTGCAGTTATGTTCCTTTATTTTAAAATATTGATGACAGAAGGAACCATATGACAACCTGAATGCAGAGTTTCTTAATGATGAAGATCCCTGGTGCAAAGAAAGAATGGCAAATAAAGCTAAAGGTGTGTAGTTTTCTTTCTGCTTAATCTGCATAATCAGTTTGGCTTGCTCTGTAATTTTATGTTTCTGTACGTGTAATCAATATCTTTTTTGTAGTTCCTTCTGATTATGCGAGCCTGGGTCCACCTAATGTCAAGTGTACTAAATGTGATGCAATAATGTGGAAGGAGGAACGTACGAACAAAAATGTGACAAAGGGAATGCCACTGTTTTCATTATGTTGTGCTAATGGTGAAATACGGCTTCCAAAGGAAAAGCCTACTCCTTCATACCTGTGGCAGTTGTATAATGACAAGAAGATTGGTCCAAAATTTAAAGACGGTATACGAATATATAACGCATTGTTCTCTTTCACTTCGACTGGTGGTAGGATGGACCACTCGATAAATTGTGGTGGAGCTCCATACATATACAGATTGAACGGACAGAACCATCATCTCTTTGGTTCCCTTATTCCTAATGATGGTGATGACCCCAAGTTTTGCCAGTTATATATTTACGACACCAGCAATGAAGTCTCCAATAGAATGAAATGGATTAATGTGAGGGATGGTCGTGAAGTTGATGCTGCCATTGTTGATGGATTAATGAAAATGCTTGATGAAACCAATGAGTTGGTAAAGCAATTCAGATCACATCGTGATAGATTTGAGCAGGATAAAGTTTCTGATTTTGAAATCACGCTGAAAATATCTAGAGCTGAAAGTGGGAGGGAGAACCATGTAATGCCTGCAGATGATGTTGCTGGAATCATGGCCGGTGACCAAGATAATAATTCTCAGTATCGGGACATTGTTATTCATTCCAAAAAAGAGGGTCTGGAAAGGATAAGTGACATTCATCCAAAGATTATGGCGCTTCAATATCCCCTTTTATTTCCCCACGGTGATGATGGTTTTCACATACATTTGGCATATGGTACAGGAGAAAATAAGAAAAAAAGGAAAAGGGTTCTAATTACGCAGAAGGAGTACTACGCGTATAAGCTTCAGGTGCGCATGAACCAAGGTATATTACCCTTTTACTTCTTCATTTTACAGTTTGTAGTTTTCAGTTTTCCAATGTATACATTTAGTTGATTTGTGAACCAAGGTATATCATTCTTTGACTGCAAGTTCCTCACCTCTTTCTTAGGCATGACTCCGCATTTAGGCGGCCGTTTATTTCAGCAGTATATAGTGGATGCCTTCTCTACCATTGAACAGGCTCGATTATGGTATATACGTACTCATCAGACCACTCTGCGGTCTGACCTTTATTCACAGCTCTGTGATTCTTTACGTAGTGGCAATACAGATGCATCCCGTGTTGGGAAAGGTATCATACTTCCAGCTGGTTTCGTTGGTTCGAGAAGGTATATGCAGCAGAACTTTCAGGATGCCCTTGCTGTTTGTCGCTACATCGGACATCCAGACATTTTCTTGACAATGACAACCAATCCTCTTTGGGACGAGATAAATGAGATGATGAAGTTGCTGCCCCATTGTCTTCCTCAGAATTCACCCGATATTATTGCCCGAGTTTTTAAATTAAAACTCGACCAATTAGTTGATGAGATAAAGAACAAAGAGTTTTTTGGCAAATGTATCGGAGGTAATTTCCGTATTAAACATAAGTAAGCAGCTGTTCTGTTATGTGCTAATTTTCAATGTCATTGTTTTAATTTTTTGGGATTTTCTTTAATCTATGCAGTGATGTATGTAGTTGAGTTTCAAAAACGAGGACTCCCTCATGTCCATATGTTAATATGGTTAAGTTCTGATTCGAAGAAATACCTTCAAGCAAATGTAGACAAGTTTGTATGTGCAGAGGTTCCTGATCCCATTGCAGATCCAGCCGGTTTTGCTGCTGTCCAGTCATTCATGATTCATGGTCCCTGTGGATCTGAAAATCCAAAATCACCATGCATGAAAGACTACAAGTGTATAAGACACTATCCCAAAAAGTAAGTTTTTTATTTTAATGCATTTCTTCCATTTCACAATATAATCATGATTTTAAAATACCAATTTATTATCATAAAAATATTGTAGGATGCTTTTGATGGCTATATATTAATTTTAAACTTATTAATAATGTAAGGGGTTGGTCTGAAATTCAGACAAATTGAAAACATGAAAATGACTATTGTGATAGATTAAAATTTTGGTGATAAATTGCAACCTGCAAGAGAAGCAGGACGGCTTATAGTCAGGGGGGGCAACATATAAATTGGCCTCAGGACCTTTGTAATCTCCTATCTCCATACTTGAATTATAGGTTTTATAGTTACAAGTTTAATATATTTAGACTTTAATTGCATGCCTTTTTAGTTACCAGTTTATAATACGGAATGGTTTAGAGTTTTTTTAATATATTATCATGAGGTTGCAGTTTTATAGTTGTTGAAACAGCAAGACCTGATTGCACCTCATACATATTTTAATCCTTTACTTGCTGCATAATCATTTTACAGGACTACAATGTTACATATTTGGTTACTGCAACATTTTGACTAATGTATATGTGTATTTAGTGAAACTGAAGAGTATCAATATTAAGTATTAGTGCATTTTCTTCCGTTCCACATTGTATTGATGATTTAAAAATTGTGTTGAAATAGATATGCCGCCACCACAACATTTGATGAATCTGGATTTCCAATTTATAGACGTCGGAAGAAAGATTTTACCAAGGCTACAGCTGGAAAAGAACATCATTTGGACAATAAGTGGGTTGTTCCGTATAACCGCGACTTACTTGTAATGACCCGGATTTTTAGAAAATATTTTTATTAGTATTAAAAGTGATTTTTCTTTAAAGAAGGGAATAAGATTTAATATTTTATTCCAGTTTAATGAGTTTTCAAAGTTTTATATTTAAAACCCCGGGTTATTGTGTTATTGATAAATGATTATATTTTTAAAACTGATTTTCATATATTGTTTTGAAAATTCTGTATGAATATTATGTGAATATATGTGGGATGTGACTAAGTGTTACTTGTGGTATTGCTCGTTTAATTATTTATGGTGATTTATGATTATTATGTGATTATTATATATTTTTTTGTGAATTTTGTGTTATCTAGTTTATTGAGCTGAATGCTCGTATGTGTTTATATTCGCGAGATTTCAATTTCTTTATGCTCAGGAGAAAATATAGTTTATTTGGATATTTTTATATCGATTTATGGAATGTTAGATGATTTTATAATCGGTTTACGGATTTAATGGCGTATATTTATATGTATTTATTAATTATTTGACTTCCGTAAAACCGTTCACTCGTAACGAGGTAGCAAATTTTCTTCCCGGAAGTTTCAACAAAACTGACCTTTAGCCTAATTTGAATATTTCGGACACTTTTCGTGTTTTGACTTTTTCGATCCGGAGTACGGTTTTCCCCGGAGTCGGTCCGGCGGAGTTTTTCGGGTATTTTAATTGTTGATAATTATCCAGTTTGTCTCGATAAGCGTGAAACTAGATATTTTGATTATTATATTAATTCTTATCTTGTAATAATTGCAAATGGGACCCGCATACTAATGACTGATTAAAAAGCCCCGTTTTGATGATTATCTCGAAAACCAGTACCGATTGGACCCTGCTTTATTAATATAAAGCTATTAAATACGTATTTTCATGTCATAAACGATCCAAAGGGGTACCAATTATTTGTAAATATAAATAGACTTTTCTATAGCTGATTTTCAACCGTAAATCATTTCACCAGTTTCTTTTCACGAATACCGAGAGAAACCGAGCGGTGTTCTTCGTGTTCTTCATAATCAAACGAAGATTTGAAGGCATTATTGGAGTCAGAATCAAGCGTGCGAATAGTCAAATCGAAGATATCGAAGAGTAGAACTCTAATCAATCATCAAAAACAACCTGAGATTCACAGGTAGGGAGTAATTGAAGCTTTAAGATTCGAATTATTAAGATTTAAATAGTGAATTTTTGCAAACTTGGTTGTTTGATTGTTTTGATGCTTCTATGTTGTAGAACGTGTTTTTCTCGTCGTTTTGGTATATTATATGTTGATTTTTGAGTTCCATAACACCTAGAAAAGTGGGTTTGATTATTTAGTTGTGTTCTTGAATGTTCTTGAGTGTTCTTGGATATTTTTAATTGGAAATTGGGGGTTTGTAATCTGGTAGTTCGGGGTATGATTGGAAGGTACTAGCATGTGTATTTTGAGGTGTAAAATCTGTTGGTAGCATCAGATAGGGTGTTGGAATCGAAGAAAAGCCGCCGGGTTCTGGAAACGCAGCGTCGCCGGCGGCTGTTCTTCAAGCTTTTCCGGGATGTGTGATGATCGGTTGTGGATTATGAGGCTATGATTAGATTCCTGGCAGTAAAATCTTGTGATCTGGAGGTTTTGGTGCGTGTTGAAGCGCTGTAGCGCCGTTTCCGGCGAATCAACGGCGATTGGGGGGGTGCCGCTGCGAAAATTGCGATTAGGTCCCCCTAGTTGTGAAGATGATGAAGTAGTCATACTGGGGTTTCCGTTGTTACAAAACATCCCTCAAAGTTTCATCAGTTTACACTTTTGACCTCTGTCAAAAGTTTTGAAAACTTTACAATTTAAACCTTTTGTATTTTAATTTTCAAAAAAATTGCTTTTAGTTATTCTTTTTAATTTTGAAAATTGTTTTAATTATTTCTTTATTCAAAAATAAATCTAAATTATTTAGTTAATTAATTTAATTAGTAATTAATTATTTTAATTGATCAATTAATTGAATTATTAATTGGTTAATTAATTTGATTAATTATTAATTGATTTTAATTGATTATTTATTTGGATTTAATTATTCCTTTTTGATTTAAAAATCCCAAAAATAGTTTCGAGCTTTGAAATATTTTTCTAAATTATTTTCAAGGCTCTATTATTGTTTATGAATGATTTCAAGTCCAATTTCAAGTATTTGGAACTTGATTATTTATCCGAAAAGTGATTCTTTTATCGATTTTAATTCCGAAAAATGTTTAAAAATTCCAGAAAATTCCCGAAAAATCATTTTAAACCCAGGAATTGATTTGAAATCAATTGGGATGGGAGACTTAATGTGTAATGTGTTGTCTGCTATCAGTGTAAGGTATTATATGTTGAGAGCGGAGTCAGAAAACGGTTGTGGTCATAACTTTTGATTCGTAAGTCGGAATCGAGTGAAACGAAAGAGAGATGAAAGCTTATAAAGTCTATTTTAATATGACATAATAATATGATGGAGTCGAGAATGTGAATAATTGTTGTTAAATGTGCCTAACGTGATTATATGTTAGTGGATTGTTATTAATTGATGACTACGTGATATATATGGCTATTCCTGATATTATATACGTGATAAATGACTTATATGACATAGTGTCATGATTTGATTAATATTGGATAAGGACATATGGATTATAGGAATTGGAATTGGTTGATTGGTTGTTGGACAAAATAGGATAACAGGTGGATAGTCTAATAAATAGACGAGACGATGTCGGATTTTCGATAAGATTTATATTATATTTAATTGATAATATGCTATGTGGAGAATGATATGATTATATGGTAGAGTCAAAGCATGATTATGTGTTAAGTGATATTTGATAGGTAAAGGGGTATATAAGTGGGTATCGATATACGTGATATGTATATGCGATATATTGTTTAGTGACTATAGTATTATCTTATTCTCGTAAAGGATTTGGACGAGACGTGTATGCTCGAAGACGTCAGAAAGTCGGAATGGTATTGCAAAGCGAATAAGGGATGAATCGAGTAAGCGAAGCGATGTGGCGAATAGAGTATAGCTAGAGATGATCTAGAGATTACGAGATGCATAGATTGTGAAAGTGGAAAGATGAGGTTGAGCTATGAGACTGGAGTCAGGTTTAAGGCAAGTATCCTGCACCCTGCTTTTGGATATATTGCAAATATTCTGATTCATTCTTTTGATGTGTTGCAAGTATCCTAAACCTTTCTCTTGGATATATTGCAAATATTCTGATCCATTCCTTTGGTATATGTTTCAAGTATTCATACCTTTCTTTTCAATGTTCGAAAGTGCGAGTATTTTGACCCATTCTTTCTAATCTTCAAGTTTCTAAAGAATTTCCGTTTTTACAAATTAATTCGAAGTTCAGATTGTCATTGAAGCATGTGTTGCTCAGTGATAGTTAGAGCTTTGAATGAATTGGGATCTTCTTGATTATTCAACCCGCCATTGTCATGCTGGTTTAGCAGGCTAAATTCAGTTGCTTAGCCGATAATGGAGGATACTGAATAGTTGAGGATTTCCTGAACTGTGATTTATGAAATGATGGATCATGATTTATGAATAGATTATTATCAAAGTTTGAATTGGAATTATTCTGTTGTTGATGATATTTATGATGATGTTCTGTTAATTTACATTGGCTTCTTGAATTGAATTAGAGAATTGGATTATTGTTTTTATATAAACCTGTGGACCAGATTCGTGGTCATGTTAGGCCAATGAGTGCCTTGGATCCAGTGATAGAGCATGGCGGGGCCTGCTCGGGGTTAGTGCGGAACTGATCAGCTGCCTAACCTTGGTTTTAATTAAAATGTGATAGTCCAATTCAATAATTCTTTTGGAAAGATTGAATTCCTCAGTATTCAATTGCTGCAAGGTATTGTGATTTTCTTATACAATACCTAAACTCGTGAACTCAGGTTGAATCCTTTTATATCTTGAACTCGTGAACTTCTATTATATCATTTCAGAACTATCATTGTTTATTATTACTTGCTGAGCATTGTTGCTCACCCTTGCTATTCCTTTCTAACCATTTCAGAAAGGCTTAAAGATGAGATGATTGATTGAGATGGTGAGTAAGGCTAATGCTAGGCGAGGAGACAGAGTTGAGGATCCAGTGGTCGAGGAGTGTTCAGGAAAGTTGATGAGGTTGGTGCAAGCTAGAGCTGTGCGAGGGAGATTCAAGTGTAAGTCATAGCTGGAATAGTTGACAGTGATTCTTCTTATCGAAGATGATCTGATTTGGTAAGAGATGTTGTGTAATAATAGTGGTAGATTCTAATTTCAATACTGTAACCTGGAAGCGATCCTGTTGTTTTGGGGGTAAAGATGTTCTCTTTTAAATCTTTTATTTAACGTCTTTCAAATCTTTTATTAAATGTTTTCGGGTTTTAAATTCTCTGATTTTATTATCTTTTGAAAAAAAAAAATAAAAAAAAAAATTTACAGGTTTTCGAAAGTGTTTAAAAATGGGTTTTATGTGGTGACGTCAGAATCCAGGCCCCCGGATTCTCGGGCTGTCACATACTGGTGAAATTTCAATGTCATATAAATGTTGAGATATGTTGTCATACACGTAGTATCAAATACATCTTCAAGTACTGTCTCAAAGGTCATGATCGAGCTACAGTTGAGATAAAGAGCCGAAAAAAGGATACTGCCGAGTCCAGTAAAGACTCTCCTGTAGATGAGATTAACCAATATTTTGATGGTAGATATATATGTGCATGTGAGGCAGCCTATCGCATATTTGGTTTTAACATACACTATCGTACACACTCTGTTCAGCGTCTGTCATTTCATTTACCAGGGGAAAGAAGTTGCACATTCAAAGATAGTGATCCATTACCAAAGGTGATTGCAAGGGAGAGAAAAAAAAGCAGTCAGTTGGAAGCTTTTTTTGCACTGAATGCTACTGATCCGGAAGCTAGGAAATTAACATACGACGAGATCCCTAGACATTATGTGTGGAATGAACTTGATACAGTTTGGAATGTGAGAAAGCGAGGTGTACAAATTGGGAGACTATTCTACACTAATCACAGTTCTGGTGAGTTGTGGTACCTGCGTTTGCTGCTGACTAAGGTCCGAGGTCCTACTTCGTTTAAAGACTTGCGGACTGTAAATGGCAAGCTGTGTCAAACATTTCAGGAGGCCTGTAAAGAGTATGGACTCCTTGACGATGATAATGAATGGCACCAAGTCCTGCAGCAGTGTTCAAGTTGTGGATTAGCTCCCCAAATCCGTGAACTTTTTGTACACATCATGGTGAATTGTCGTGTCACTGATTTGAAGAAATTATGGAATGACCATTCTGTGCACATGACTGATGATATTGTTTTAATTAGAAGAAAAGTCAGTGGGAATCCCAATTTGGTGTTGAATGAGAAACAAATAGAGTACTTTGCCCTTGCAGGTAATATCTTTGTGCTCCAATGTTCAAATTATATCTTTTCGTTATATGTATTGTTTAAAATTTAACTGTCCTCAATTAGTTTAGTAATATTACTCTGTGTTCTCTTTTCAGAAATTCACAAGCTACCCAAGTCTATAGGGAAGTCATTGAACGATTTCAATGACATGCCTCAGCCGCCTAGAAATTATTTAGACTGTGGTCTGAATAATCTAATCATTGAGGAGACATCTTACAATCTTGATCTGATGGCAGAGGAGCACAAGTCTCTAATTTCTGAAATGAATGAAGAACAATTGCAGGTGTACAACGCAATAATGGATTCACTACAGAAGACTGATGGTGGTTTTTTTTTTGTTTACGGAAGTGGAGGCTGTGGGAAGACTTATTTATGGAAGACCTTGATATCAAAGTTGCGCTCCGAGAGCTTGATAGTTCTTCCTGTTGCTTCGTCCGGTATTGCTGCAACTCTGCTGCCAGGTGGCAGAACAGCGCACTCCAGATTTAAGATTCCTATTATGTTGGATGATTGTTCTACATGCAACATAGCTCAGCAGTCAGATATTGCACAGTTGCTGCATCGTACCAGCCTCATCATTTGGGACGAAGCGCCAATGCAACACCGATTTGCGTTCGAGTGTCTTGATCGTTCTCTGCGTGATATCATGAAGTCTGTTGAGCCTAGGCGCTTTCACTTGCCTTTTGGTGGAATTAACATTGTCCTTGGTGGTGATTTTCGACAAATTCTACCGGTCATACCCGGATCTAACCGCAGTGAGGTTGTTGCTGCTGGAATCAGTCGATCAAAACTTTGGAGTAATGTTAGTCTCCATACCTTGGTCAAAAACATGCGTATTAATAGAGGAAGCAACGAAGGTGAAGTTGAGCGCATGAAAAAGTTTGCCCAGTGGGTTCTTGATATAGGAGACGGGAAGATTCAGAAAGCATCGAATGGAGAGTTTGATGATGATATTGAAATCCCATCTGAATTCTGCAATATAGGTAATGAGAACTGTATTGCCGATATGATTGATACCACATTTTCTGATTTTGCAGAACACTATAATGATCCCAAGTACTTGAGCGAACGAGCAATTCTAACTCCCACAAACAACACAGTGGCTCATGTCAATGCTTTGATTGTGGATAGAATTCCCGGTGAATCACAATCATATTATAGTGTTGATAATGCAGAAGACTATCCTGGTACAGAGACTGAGCTTAATAATAGTTTTCCTCCCGAATTTTTGAACTCCTTAAATGTCCCTGGTTTGCCTAGCCATGAACTGAAACTGAAAGTTGGTGTTGTCGTTATGCTCATGCGCAATCTTAATCAAACGCTTGGTTTATGCAATGGAACACGGATGATGGTCACGAAGTTACTTCCTCAATGTGTTCAATGTGAAGTAATCTCCGGGAGTTTTCTTGGCACTAGACACTTTATCCCTCGAATGGAACTTTTTCCAACAGATTCGAAGTTGCCGTACAAGCTGATGAGGAAACAGATGCCTTTGCAAATCTGCTATGCAATGACAATCAATAAATCACAAGGGCAGTCCCTAGAGAAAGTTGGATTATATCTGCCAAAACCAGTGTTCAGCCATGGCCAATTGTATGTTGCTATCAGCCGCGTCACATCTCCTGAAGGCCTTCGGATTTTTGTTGAATCTCAAATGGGTCTGACTACTAATATAACTGCAAATGTAGTCTATAAAGAAGTATTTTACAATTTGCCATGTCCTTAGGTTGTCTTGCATTCATCCTTTTGGTTTTTTGTATGTTCCACAACCTAAAAGGACATGGTACACTTTTGGTACTTTGCAAGTGAAACTTGAAAACAGAGTCTTGCATTGTTTAATTTTTGTGACTCTGTTATATTGAATTATCCTATATTGAATTCAGAGTGTAAATGAAGTAATGGACCTTAAATGGTACCCTTTTGTCATCTAAAATTACCAGTACAGATGTTTTGTTCATGGTCTGCATATGTAATTTTTTGTGGTTAAATTATTTGCCATAAGGGGTCTGCCCATTCAATACCGTGACATGAGCATGAACACGATTCGTGTGGACTTAAAATTCACTTCTATTCAAGTCATGATCACTATTTGAGAGGTGTGTAATAAATCTAAAATAGGAACTTAAAATACTCTAAGATAATACAGGCTTTTGTACACCAAAATTTGAACATTTGTGTTTTTTTTGGCGCCCTTATTTTTAAGTCCAATAATTAATAAATACAATTAATGTGGCTGTGTTATCATATACTATATAAATATAAATGAAGAAAAGAAGAGCACAGTTTTGTCAAAAGCAGTGTTAGCTTCCAAAGTAGTGTTTAGACATTGAAACTAGCCTTTCTTTTAAAAAATAATGCCAAAAGTGGCTAGCAGATAAGATGTCCCCTTATCAACAGTTTGTGTGGTCTTCATAGCATAGATCTGACAGGAGCTTTAATACTCTCCATTCCAGCTTCAACCACCAAATCTTCAAGCTTCCCATACAAGGTACGACTGTCTTTATTGCTTCATATATAACAGATCTACATAACCTCTTCATAAACTGAACACGATTTTGATGTCAATCTTTCAGGATTTAATTCACGCTGCACACTGATAGACATGTCTTTCATAGAGCACTCCAGTTTGTCTGCCCTGAACGATTCACGATATGACTGGACCATTTCTGTACGCGCTCAAGCTATATGGCAAGGAATTAATAAGCAAACCAAAGAATTCAGAGGTCTCAATGTTGTATTTATCGATGATGAAGTAAGTTAGCTTAAACCTATTTTAGACATTAAAAACTGCGTCAGTACTTTTTAAATGCCAAAATAATTGTTAAAATTTTACTGTTATGTAGAATCATAGGATCCATGCTTTCATCGCTGCTACCCTAACTGATAAATTTAAGAAAGACTTGGAGGAAGGAGCACTTTATGAAATATCTAATTTCTCTGTGAAGTTCTACAAAGGGGATGAAACCTATAGAGCAGTTAGGAGTGGGAAACATATTTACTTCAACACCGATACTCTTTGCTCTAAAGTTGTAGACACCTGTTTGAAAATTCAGCCGCTCAGTTTTGATCTGTATTGTTTGGATGATGTTTACGCTTTGAAAAAGGACAATCGCTTCCTTATTGGTGAGTTTTTGGACAGTTACATTAGTATGCAAAGTGTCACATATCCACTTAAATTAATTATGGAAAAAAAAAGTAATCTTCTTTTATTTATTTGGTAGATGTGGTAGGTGTTGTTGATGCAAAGCCCACAAAGATTGAGTACACAAAAGATGGCATCAATGGGTCGATTGTCAAGTTCACTGTCACAGATGGAAAGTCTTATCTTAATGTTACTTTCTTTAATGCTTTTGGGGATACTCTTCTCGAAGCATTTGAACAGAAAAAAGAGGAGCCTGTCATAATCATAATAGCAAGTGGAAAGATTAGCGAATGGAATGGTAGTTACTTTAGAGACTAACGTTTTCACCATTGTGTTTATACATTTTTTACTTTTCCAGTAACAATATTATTCCTGTTTGTAGACGAGGTTAGTTTAGCTAATTACCCCGCAACACGATTCTACCTCAACAACAATCACCATTGTGTGAAAAGAATCCGTACAAGGTTAGAAATTTTATATTATCAGTTGTTATGAATTCATAAGGCTTTGTGTAATTTGAATGATCATGTTGCAGTCTTGCGGAATCAACTTTCTATCAAATTGATTTCATAGAAGAAGCTGAGGACGAGGTTCCGAAATTTAATGTCAAAGAGCTCCTTAGTCTGAAGGACGAATACATAGAGGTCAATTTATAGATCAATAGTTTACCAGATTAATACAATTTCATTACTACTAATATGTTTACCTTTCTGCGAACAGAAAAGAGTCATTGCCAAACTACATGTGAAGAAAATTGATAAGAGTATGGGTTGGTATAGTAATTATTGTGTACCGTGTGATCAAGACCTGCAGCTGGTGGAGAAACGATTCAAATGTATGAAGTGTGGTAAATTTAAGCCTTATCCTGACCGCAAGTATGAACATAAATACAACAGGACATACCTCTAAATGTTACCACATTTATTTAATACTGAATGTATGATATGCAGGTATGAGTTTTGTATGTTATGCGCTGACCACACTGGTACCGTCCCCATCCTCTTCACTGATGACGAGCTGACTCGTTTCATTGGCAAAACGGTTTACGATATTCTTGCTGATGAAACACAGGTAAAATTCACGCTATGTTTTATATGTATATAATTGACCATAGTGGTGAATCTTGATAAAGCACTCTGCTCATTTTAAAAACCAGGTTGGTGACGGTGATAAATTCCCACCCATACTGCTCCAGTTTGAGAAGAGAACTTATAATTTCACCCTTCATGTCACAAAGGAGAATGTGGTGGGAGGTTCAAATGTGTACACAGCTGTAAAAGTATCTGCGGATGAGGAGATATCAGCCAATGATGATCCACCAGAAACAAACTCTGTCCTGATAAAACAAACTGAAATTTCAAATGTAAGTTAACCATGCAAATTGATTATTCCAGATAACACATGCTCACATTGGAAATTATTTTCAGTCGAGGACTACATTGAACAATACGAGTCCTGCCACTGGAGAGTCAACGAACAAAAGTAGAGCAAGGAAAAAAATTGATGTTGTTCCGTGTGATTTACCAGAGAAAAGTCCTGAACCAAAGCTGAAGAATGTCAAGACCAAAATTGTAAGTTCTTCATATAAATGTCATGTAAATCGCCATTATGATACAAATAACAATATACTGATTTTTTGTTTTATTTGCAGGCTTGACATGTGCACCTGGTAGATGGTCCTTATTTATGGTTGCTGCAGCATGCGTTATTTTGGTTTTCATTCTATTGTACTCTTTTGTTATAGCTATGTTGACAATCGTTTGTATTCTAAACTATTTTTGAAGAGTACACAATGTTAGTACCAGTGAACCAGTTGGTATTTGCAGCATGGGAAGCTTTTAAATTCAATCTGTCCAACTAAATTCGTACGAACAGCTTCAGAAGTTAATAGCAACCATTAAATGATATGGTTCCCTATCATATCAAAATAAAGCTTCACTGCCTATTAATACAAATCAGACCTAAGTAAACGAAGTACTGTAGAAACACTAAGCAATATCATCTCACAAAACTAAGCTTCGACTAAAGCTTCGAATTATTCAGGAAGCAATGTCAAACAACTACGAATATCTAAATAATGTTCATTCAGGAAGAACGGACTGGAAGGTGAAGGTCCGAATTATTCGAGAGTGGAGGGGAGTAACTATAACTGGACAACCTTATAAAGGTTACAATTTGCTGCTACTCGATGCAAAGGTACACTTCAACCACAAGAAATTTTTATATTTATGTTTCAAACACTTGACACTACTAAGTTTTTATCTTTTCACACTTAGAATGTTAGGATGGAAGCTTTTGTACCACTTTTTCTTATGGAGAAGCTGCAGAAAGTGTTTATTCTCGGCAAGATGTATGCAATCTCAAATTTTCAGGTGAAGAACTACACCGAGACGGACAAATGGAGATGTGTTACGACTGATAGACAAATCCAGTTTACAAACCAAACAAGAGCAAAAGAGCTTGGCGACAATGATTATTTCATAGCAAAAAATTGTTTTGAGTTCTGCGATCTGGGTGACATTAAGAGCTTCGCAAACCAGACTAAATATTTGGCTGGTATTTAAACATACACACCACTTATGCTATTAGTTATTGCAGAACTAATTACATGTTAATATATCCAGATGTTGTGGGAGTTGTCACTAGAAGAGAGGATCTAAAGTTGGTTCACACTAAACAAGGAGTCGATAAATACCAGATAAGAATGACGATAGCTGATGGGAGGTAACTTCTGAAAACAAGATGTTTTACATTACATGTAAAAAAAATTACATATGTGTTATGTTGCAGAAATTACTTAAATATCACCCTCTGGAACAATTTGGCCGAGTGCTTTCAGTCTGACATATCTTCCTCCAAATATGAAGAACCTTTGATTGTTATTATCGCTGCGGGGAAAGTTGGTATTTTCCAGGGTATGCCCACTGTCTTTAAAATAAACATGTTTCACTAACACCCCTGTGTTCATCCTGCTTTTCTTTTGGTTTTATGCTATATAAAAGATGAATATGATATGTGCAACTTCTCACCAACGGCTTACTACATCAACTACAACCACCACATTGTTGCACAGTTACGCAAAATGTAAGGCATAGTCACTACAATTCTCTGATTATAGATTTCATGTAGTCATTCATACAAAATTTAAATAACCTCTTATCTTTTGCAGGAGTACTCAACCAGAGTTCAAGATAGAGCACAGAAGCATAGTACAAACCAAAAAAGAACCGGAGCTGAAAACTATACAACAAATCAAGACATTAGGCGAAGATTATATTGAGGTGCAGATAGTGTTAATATACACATCTAATAATGTGCACTCATATCAAATACTAAATAATGTGCACTTTCTCCCACAGGAAGAGGTAATCTGTCAAGTTCAGATAACCGCAGTTCAAGAATCAAACCCTTGGTACTATTCACAATGTACCACATGCTACAAGCAAATCGATCAAGTTGAGAGTACTTACAGATGCAGCAAATGCAACAACAGGATTGTACCATACCCAGATAAG
Organism: Daucus carota subsp. sativus; assembly: GCF_001625215.2. Taxonomy (NCBI): domain Eukaryota; kingdom Viridiplantae; phylum Streptophyta; class Magnoliopsida; order Apiales; family Apiaceae; genus Daucus; species Daucus carota. The sequence continues at coordinate 41,838,239 of NC_030385.2, read as the reverse complement.
AAGTAGGTATTACTATGACTTTTAGACACATAAGTATTAGTTACTAACACTAAATCTGTTAGGTTTGCTATCATCATCGTTGCCAAGGATGAAACCGGGGAGATCAATATTTTATTGATGGATCGACCTATTCGAAAACTATTTGGCAAGACTGTTCTTGAAATGGAGGAGGAGGTACATATCAGTTTAAACCTTCAAACATCATTCAAACAAAACATATTACCAACATTTATTTTGTTCCTACACAGGAGAAGGGTAAGTTTCCAGCTACTTTCAAGACAATGGAAAAGGGAATCTACACTATCAAGCTTGAAATAAGGGAATTTAATATTAAAGAAAAGGAGGAGATGTATATTGGCAATGACATATACCAAGGATCGTACATGGTTCCTAAAATGAAGGAAAGGAAATTCACAGTCCAGCAAGCAACAGAAATTTCACAAGCACAGGTAAAACTCCAATGTCTAAAAACTCTAACAGTTACAATAAACTAACCACTAATTTTCACTTCTGCCTTAACAGAGTTCTGGAACAAGCATTCATCTCGACAACATCTCACAACTTTAAGGGACCTGCATTCAACGACACGATGGTTCTATGTTACCCTTCCTATCTATATGTTCCCCAAGTACTTTAAAATGTGAAACATGTTCATTTTGTCATCTCAGTCGATTGTACCTCTAATCTATTATCAGTATTCCAGTAATCTATGTAACAGGCAGATATATTATATTTCCATATGGTAGCCTATAAATTTTAAAAATATATAACTCTGTCTCAAGCAATCAGAAGTTAGACAGAATCCATATTTGATAGTCTACATTAAACATAACCAATTAGTTTAAACACAGGTTTTAAAGGATGAAAGTAGTTAATACATGATATTCAGCTAGGCAACCTCATTCTTCAACACACCAACAGAGAAATGATGGAAAGAAGCTAGAGTACACTCTAGGACAATAACATCACCGGCTTGCAAACCCATGTCATCTCTAAACTGGATCCACCCATCCATAATCGTCGTACGCTTTAAGTTGCCAGGCCGTGTCCTAACCTGCAGCTTCCACGCCCTATCCCCTGAATAAACACTTATGTAATCTTTCTTGCTCCAAACATTTGTAACAGCAGCATATTGAGTCGATACATCCTATATGAAAACACAATGCAACTCATGTCATATTGCATAATTCTATTTTGCAAAGACAGTAGGAAATAGAAAAATACAAACCAAAGAGTTCGGTAAGTATCACTCCGTAACTGTATTTGTACATGTGACAAGCTTGCACATTGATCTCAATACGATGATGTACATTAATATTCTCTGAGTTCAGCCCTACGTCACAAATACAACACGGTTTATGTAATGTCAAAATTCATAAATTATACAAACTGACAACAACAAAAAATTAATAAAGTTATACCCATTGACACTGGTGTTCCAGGAAAAATAAACTCCACAAAGAGGTCATCAAAGACAGATACAGTGCTCACACCATTCTCCTCATAACTGAACAAAACCACGTTAAATTCCCTGAAATTCTCAAGGCCTACAATGGCGCAAAACTTCCTTAGGCTGTGAAATTTTTCTCTTCCATGATTATATCCACCAACTATCTTCTTCCCATTACTGAAGATGAAACTTTGATATCCAGGGAGCATGGGGAGTGCTTTCTTAAAAGAATAAGGAGGCTCCTACAATTCATGAAACATTTCGAGTACTAAAATAACAACTATTAAATCATGTGTAATTTACGAAAAGAAATAGGACACTGCTTTCTTAAATTTAAAAAACAGGACTCATTTCCATAAGGAGAACAACAGGAACAATGAATACTTACACACTCATCAAACAAGGGATCCTCATCCCTCACAATGTGAACAAATTTCAGACCGCCATTGCGCACAGAGACTGACAGAAATAAAATAACACATACCCAAAATTAAGAAATCAAACTAACAACGAAAATGCAGGACCCATTAGGATATCAAACTAACAAAATGAAAATTGAAAAGAGACTCATACCCACTCGTGGTCGCTTCTTCTGCATGTAGTGAACTATATTAGGATATTCAATTTCTCTTAGGTCTTTCCCTATTACAAAAACATTGAAATCACGAGACCCATTGAACTCAAAAAGCAGCATCTCACCCCCTTCCAAATTGAAATCGTAGAATATTGAAAAAAGCCCATAAAAAGTTCCCGTCTCTTCGTTAAAGACAACGGTTTTTTCATATCCATTACGAAATTTTAAAAAGAAAGATGGTTGAATCCTTGAGCCATATTTCCTCAGAATCTCAGTAGAAACTTTCTGTTAAAAAAAGACAAATCATAACAAAGACATATCAAACCGACGAAACTATAAAAATCAGCACATGCAAAAAACATAGGAGTAAGAACCTCACCATCTCATCCTTCTTAGTGTCATCAGCAGTAAGAAATTTCATGAATTTCTCCACAATAACCCCAGAGCACTCCATTACAGCATACAAAAAATTATATTGTTTTGAACTTCTACCTGCATGCAAACAAGAAATTGGGAGAGAAGATGATAGAGATAGAGCTCACAAATGGGGGTTATGATTCAATTTAGGTGAGGTTTAAAGAGCATTAACTCATTGACTTTAATCAATAACACTGCCCAATGCTACTTTATGCGGTAATTATTCTCTGGCCCCTTACTATGTAGGGCGGAAGTGCAGAAATATTCTAAATTCCTGTAGCCACAGTCGAATATATTGGGAAATTTAAAAAAAAATATTAACTCACAAACAATTTTTTATGAAATTAGAACATTAATCTACCAGTACCTTTTACATAATTTAATTTCAAGTAGAGGTTTACATAAATCAACAAATATCACATTAAAATATATACACAAAAGCGTTTTTCCTACATTTATTTAGATCACATTAAATTTATATAAACATATTTTTTAAGAAACATTTTACTTGCCCTTGCGGAGCGGGCACAAATACTAGTAATTATATTTTTCTTAAAGTACCTGTCTATAAAAAATTATTAAGAAAATAAGTGTCCGGAAGACTATTTTTCTCTAAATTAAAATTTTGTTGATTTGATTAAACTACCGCTTCTAATCGTGTTCCCCGAAAAGGAGTATTGCACCTCAAAACCCCTGAGAGGCGGTAAAACCCTAAAAACATGGCGGCGATTCTCCGACGTGCCCAACCATTTCTACACCAAATTGCTCGGTAATTACACATCCTCTCTCTTTTTATTTCGTAATTCTATATATAATCTCACTCTTCTTACACCGTTTACAACACACACTAAAATACAACATAGAGCTCAGAGCACGTCTTCAGTTTCAATTGTGTTACTGTGTGCGTAAAAATGTGTATGAACTTGAATGTTTTTGTTCAGGGGAAGTGCTGCGAAAAGTTTCAAGGAGCAGGGGTTTATGTCCAAGGCTTACATCTCTACCGCTACGCAGAGTTTGTCTACTGATGGTTAGGACTCTATTTTTTTCGAGTAGTTTAATTTTCGGTGTCTCGTTTTTGCGTTTTTGACTGTGTTGTGCTTGTTTTTGGTGCATACAGGGAAAGCCTCGGGCGTAGTGTTTGCGGATTATAACATTTACAAAGGGAAAGCTGCACTCTCTGCTTCTCCTAGGCTCCCGCAATTCAGTAAATTAGAAGTATGTTTTTGCTCTTTTTGTGCTTGGTTATTTATATTACTTAAACCGATTAACTCTGGGTTGTTGAAACTATTTGTTCTGATCAAATTTGTAAGTTATTTGCTGGTAAAAAAAATAATATATATATAACATAGTCTGACAAGTTAATATATGTATTATATTTATTTCCACTCGTATTTTCATTTTCAATTATGTAGATGAAACATATTTTTGTAAGTAAACTCTTAAAAAAATTGTGTGAGTTATTGTGAGTGTTTCTTACAAGTAATTTTTAATGAGAGGAGTTAAGAAAAGATTTCTGACTCCTTTCAAACTCAAGTATGAACTTGAATTTGAGAAATTTTTAACCGAGTCGAGCTCATTAATGACGGTTTAATGTGAACTTGTTGCAGTTCTCTTTTCTCTTTCTCTTTTTTTGGTGAAATGAACTTGTTAGAAGTTAATTTCATAACCAATTTAAGCACAACATGCCATGTTGGTTTTAACAAAACAATAATTTTGATTTGTTTCGATACTTTACAAATTAATTAATATTTTTCAATAATAAAACACCATAAATCCATCATAAATAAAAGCACCACTTCAATGTTTAGTTCATTACATTGATAAAAAAATAATAGGAAATCCACGCTAATAAAAATTTCAAAAAAAATCCACACAACCACCAACAAAAACCTAAAACTAGAACTTCAAACTGAAAGAAAGTAAGCTTAGCACATGACCAAGCAACTAGGACCCAAATTAACAGATCAAAATGATGAGTAATTTAATATGGGGCGAAACAGATCTGATCATTACTCATGACTCGAAGGAATAAAGATGTTGGGCGGGTAGGCAAAACCCTCACGTCCTGGTACATGCATTAGGAGCCGGAGCAAAACTAGGAGCCCGAGCAATAGAAGGGTAGTCAAAACCCTCACATCCTGGTGCAAAATTAGGAGCCGGAACAGTAACCATGATAGGAGAAACCTGATAAACAGGAGCAGCAATCGGATCTCCCATTGCTTCATCAACATGACCATTAACTATATCCAGCTTCTTCTTAAGATGGGTATGCCAGTAGTTTTTAACACCATTGTCAGTTCTACCAGGCAGGTGTGCAGCTATATCTGCCCATCTGCATATGCAACCAAATTAATTTATCATTTTCAATTTCATTAAAATGGAACATACATTTAAACAAAGAAAAACGTTGAAACCACAATTTGTAATTATTATTATATATAATAATATTTTAAAAGTAATTACATCTTTTAAAAAACTTTCTAAGATCTTATTTAATATTTTAATTAGCGATTTTCAGATTTTATATTTAAAACACATAGATTAGTAGTTTCTTCTTTTGATTGTTGGTTTAAAGGAACTGTAGAAAAGAGCTGTCCAGCGGCGATACCGGTTGCCAAGCAGAGCCTGATAATGGATAATTATTTGCTCTTCATGATGAGTAAATTTTCCTCTGTTAATGCCAGGACGAAGATGATTCATCCATCTGAATCTACAGCTCTTTCCACTCCTGTTCAATCCTGTTAAATCATACAAAAATTTGTATAAAACTGATATATAACCAGATAAACATAAAGTATGACATATAAATTAATTAAAAGAATTGTACACATATACCAGCATTTCCAGGGACAAGGCTCCAGTTGCTTGCACCATGCTCCTGAATGTAAGACACCAACATGATGTCTTCATCTGGAGTCCATCGGCTTTTAGGTAGCCTTGCCATATTCTTTTCCCTCACTGTATCCGTATTCAAGAGAGATGTAAAAGTCTTTTCTTAGCGAGCTGGTATTTATAGGGATGGCGAAGGCCTCAGTAATAAATATTTACACCAAACACCGACTTAGAATACAAAATCTGTTGTGTAAGAATTAAAGATTACAATAATTGCATATTAATTTTTACAATAGTCAACTGTATATGGATTATTATCCCTGGGCCCGAGGATATTTTTTTAACTAGCAAATCAATGTTAATTACATGCATTTATCAGTACTATTACTAATGGTCCACCACTTACTCATATCAATATCATTAAGATTTTCGGGATATTTTTGATAGATATGTATTAATTTTATAAATATATTAGAAAAATAAAATTTGATATATATTTCTTATTTTATACTCCCTCCGTCCTAAAAAGGATGACCGTTAGTCTTTTTCATGCATTTCAATGTGTTTGGTAGGGGTACTTATCAATAATATTTTTCAAACTTTTGCTTTGTATAAAAATTTAAGAACCATTTTTTTAGACAAAACAAAAAAAATTTGAAAAATAATATTTACAAGTACCTCTCCGAACACATTGAAATGCGTGAAAAAGTCGTAGGGTCATTCTTTTTGGGACGGAGGGAGTATGATTTAAGAAAAAAAATAATATTTCTTAAAAGTTAAAACGATTAACTCTGTTTGCCGAAACTGTTTGTTCGGATCATATTTATAAGTTATCTGTTGGTAAAAAAATTACAGATATATAATATAGGTTAACAAGTTATTTATTTAATATTTTTGTTTTCCACTCTAATTTTCGTCTTCAGTTATGTAGATGAAACATAATCTTTGTAAGTAATCTCTTAAAAAAATTGTGTAAGTTATTGTGAGCGTTTCTTACATGTGATCTATTAATGAGAGGAATTAAGAAAAGATTTCTGACTCCTTCCAAACTCAAGTATGAACAAATTTGAGAAATTTTTAACGAGTCGAGCTCATTAATGACAGTTTAATGTGAACTTGTTGCAGTTCTCTTTTCTCTTTCTCTTTTTTTGGTGAAATGAGCTTGTTGAAGTTAATTTCATAACCAATTTAAGCACAACATGCCATGTTGGTTTTAACAAAACAAAAATTTTGATTTGTTTTGATGGTTTTACAAATTAATTAATATTCTCAATAATAAAACACCATAAATCCATCATAAACAAGAACACCACTTCAATGTTTAGTTCATTACATTGATAAAAAAAATAATAGAAAATCCAACGCTAATAATTTTTTTAAAAAAATATCCACACAACCACCAACAAACTCGAAACTAGAACTTCGAACTGAAAGAAAGTAAGCTTAGCAAATGACCGAGCAACTAGGACCCAATTTCACAGACCAAATGATGAGTAATTTAATATGGGCCGAAAGAGATCTGATCATGACTCATGACCCGCAGAAATAAAGATGTCGGGTGGGTAGGCAAAAACCACACGTCCTGGTGCAAAACTAGGAGCCAGAGCAATGGGCAGGTACGCAAAACCCTCACGTCCTGGTCCAAAACTAGGAGCCCGAGCAATGGAAGGGTAGTCAAAACCCTCACGTCCTGGTGCAAAACTAGAAGCCGGAACAGGAGGAACCCGATAAACAAGAGCAGGAGCCGGAACAGGAAGAACCTGATAAACAAGAGCAGGCGCAGCAACTGGATTCCCTATTGGTTCATACACATGACCATTAACTATATCCAGCTTCTTCTTTAGATGGGTATGCCAGTAGTTTTTAACACCATTGTCAGTTCTACCAGTCAAGTGTGCAGCTATATTTGCCCATCTGCATATGCAACCGAATTAATTTAGCATTTTCAATTTCATTAAAATGGAACATACATTTAAACAAAGAAAAACGTTGAAACCACAATTTGTAATTATTATTATATATAATAATATTTAGAAGTAATTACATCTTTAAAAAACTTTCTAAGATCTTATTTAATATTTTAATTAGCGATTTTTCAGATTTTATATTTAAAACACATAGATTAGTAGTTTCTTCTTTTGATTGTTGGTTTAAAGGAACTGTAGAAAAGAGCTGTCCAGCGGCGATACCGGTTGCCAAGCAGAGCCTGATAGTGGATAATTATTTGCTCTTCATGATGAGTAAATTTTCCTCTGTTAATGCCAGGACGAAGATGATTCATCCATCTGAATCTACAACTCTTTCCACTCCTATTCAATCCTGTTAAATCATACAAATCATGCAAAAATTTGTATAAAACTAATATATAACCAGATAAATATAAAGCATGACATATAAATTACTTAAAAGAATTGTACACATATACCAGCATTTCCAGGGACAAGGCTCCAGTTGCTTGCACCATGCTCCTGAACGTAAGACACCAACATGATGTCTTCATCTAGAGTCCATCGGCTTTTAGGTGGCCTTGCCATATTCTTTTCCCTCACTGTATCCGTATTCAAGAGAGATGTAAAAGTCTTTTCTTAGCGAGCTGGTATTTATAGGGATGGCGAAGGCCTCGGTAATAAATATTTACACCAAACACCGACTTAGAATACAAAATCTGTTGTGTAAGAATTAAAGATTACAATAATTGCATATTAATTTTTACAATAGTCAACTGTATATGGATTATTATCCCTGGCCCCGAGGATATTTTTTTAACTAGCAAATCAATGTTAATTACATGCATTTATCTGTACTATTACTAATGGTCCACCACTTACTCATATCAATATTATTAAGATTTTCGGGATATTTTTGATAGATATGTATTAATTTTATGAATATATTAGAAAAATAAAATTTGATATATATATATTTCTTATTTTATACTCCCTCCGTCCTAAAAAGGATGACCGTTAGTCTTTTTCATGCATTTCAATGTGTTTGGTAGGGGTACTTATCAATAATATTTTTCAAACTTTTGTTTTGTATAAAAATTTAAGAACCATATTTTTAGACAAAACAAAAAAAATTTGAAAAATAATATTTACAAGTACCTCTCTGAAGACATTGAAATGCGTGAAAAAGTCGTAGGGTCATACTTTTTGGGACGGAGCGAGTATGATTTAAGAAAAAATAATATTTCTTAAAAGTTAAAACGATTATCTCTGTTTGCCGAAACTGTTTGTTCGGATCATATTCATAAGTTATCTGTTGGTAAAAAAATTACAGATATATAATATAGGTTAACAAGTTATTTATTTAATATTTTTGTTTTCCACTCTAATTTTCGTCTTCAGTTATGTAGATGAAACATAATCTTTGTAAGTAATCTCTTAAAAAAATTGTGTAAGTTATTGTGAGCGTTTCTTACATGTGATCTATTAATGAGAGGAATTAAGAAAAGATTTCTGACTCCTTCCAAACTCAAGTATGAACAAATTTGAGAAATTTTTAACGAGTCGAGCTCATTAATGACAGTTTAATGTGAACTTGTTGCAGTTCTCTTTTCTCTTTCTCTTTCTCTTTTTTTGGTGAAATGAGCTTGTTGAAGTTAATTTCATAACCAATTTAAGCACAACATGCCATGTTGGTTTTAACAAAACAAAAATTTTGATTTGTTTTGATGGTTTTACAAATTAATTAATATTCTCAATAATAAAACACCATAAATCCATCATAAACAAGAACACCACTTCAATGTTTAGTTCATTACATTGATAAAAAAATAATAGAAAATCCAATGCTAATAATTTTTTTTTAAAAATATCCACACAACCACCAACAAACTCGAAACTAGAACTTCGAACTGAAAGAAAGTAAGCTTAGCAAATGACCGAGCAACTAGGACCCAAATTCACAGACCAAATGATGAGTAATTTAATATGGGCCGAAAGAGATCTGATCATGACTCATGACCCGCAGAAATAAAGATGTTGGGTGGGTAGGCAAAAACCACACGTCCCGGTGCAAAACTAGGAGCCAGAGCAATGGGCAGGTACGCAAAACCCTCACGTCCTGGTCCAAAACTAGGAGCCCGAGCAATGGAAGGGTAGTCAAAACCCTCACGTCCTGGTGCAAAACTAGGAGCCGGAACAGGAGGAAGCCGATAAACAAGAGCAGGAGCCGGAACAGGAGGAACCTGATAAACAAGAGCAGGCGCAGCAACTGGATTCCCTATTGGTTCATCAACATGACCATTAACTATATCCAGCTTCTTCTTAAGATGGGTATGCCAGTAGTTTTTAACACCATTGTCAGTTCTACCAGTCAGGTGTGCAGCTATATCTGCCCATCTGCATATGCAACCGAATTAATTTAGCATTTTCAATTTCATTAAAATGGAACATACATGTAAATAAACAAAAACATTGAAATCAAAATCCGTAATTAATATTATATACAATAATATTTTATAAGTAATTACATCTTTTTAAAATCTTTCTAAGATCTTATTTACTATTTTAATTAGCGATTTTCAGATTTTATATTAAAAACACATAGATCATTAGTTTCTTCTTTTGATTGTTGGTTTAAAAGAACAATAGAAACGAGCTGTCTAGTGGCGATACCGGTTGCCAAGCAGAGCATGATAATGGATAATTATTTGCTCTTCATGATGAGTAAATTTTCCTCTGTTAATGCCAGGACGAAGATGATTCATCCATCTGAATCTACAACTCTTTCCACTCCTATTCAATCCTGTTAAATCATACAAATCATGCAAAAATTTGTATAAAACTAATATATAACCAGATAAATATAAAGCATGACATATAAATTACTTAAAAGAATTGTACACATATACCAGCATTTCTAGGGACAAGGCTCCAGTTGCTTGCACCATGCTCCTGAACGTAAGATACCAACACGATGTCTTCATCTGGAGTCCATCGGTCTTTCTTTGGCCTTACCATATTCTCTTCCCTCACTATATCTGTATGCAAGAGCGATGTGAAAGTCTTTTCTTAGTGAGCTGGTATTTATAGGGATGGCAAAGACCTCGGTAATAAATATTTACACCAAACAGCGACTTGGAATATAAAATTTGTTGTATAAGAATTAAAGATTACAATAATTGCATATTAATTATTTCAAGAGTCAACTGTATAGAGATTACAGTATTATCCCTGGGCCCGGGGCTATTTTTCAACTAGCAAATCAATGTTAATTACATGCAGTTATCTGTACTTTTACTAATGGTCCACCACTTGCTTATATTAATATCATTAAGATTCTCGGGATATTTTGATAGATATGTATTAATTTTGTGCGAGTCATGTTCAAGGGCGAACCATTAGAGAGAGAACCCATAGAATCCTTACCTTATTTCTAGTATTAGTCAGGGTTCTGCAGCAGAACTTCACATGCAAAAAATGTCAATATCTATTTATTTTAAAATTATTTTGGAACACATACAACGATGAAAAAAAAGAAAAAAAATGTATTTGGATCCTAAAAATCTATTTAAAATTTAGGGTTCTGCAGCAGAATTTTAGTGGTTTCATGATTCCATTTTAAGGACTGGTTCTCTCTTGAGCGCGACCCAAATTTTTGAATATATTAGAAAATTAAAATTTGACATATATTTCTTATTTTATACTCCCTCCGTCCCAAAAAGGATGACAGTTTGACTTTTTCACGCATTTCAATGTGTTCGGTAGGGGTACTTATAAATAATATTTTTCAAACTTTTTTGTTTTGTGTAAAAATATATGATCCATATTTTTTGACAAAACAAAAAAATTTGAAATGCGTGAAAAATCAAAGGGTCATTTTCTTTGGGACGGAGAGAGTATGATTTAAAAATAAATAATATGTATAAATTCTTCTTCAGTTATTTTAAAATCAAAGAAAATTATTTTAAAAGGACATTGAAAATTCTATCATTGATTTTTTTTCCAACTAATTAATCTTAATTATAATTACTAACATATGAAATTATAAAAAATTATAGGTTCTATTATATGGTTTGATAATATTTTGAATATAATATAGGATTGAAATTTTTTATTATGGAATAAAGTTTCAAAAAAATATAAAATAATATATGTTTTTAAAATGCTCTTTTGAGTTTGTTGGTACTCCCGCCTTCCCTTTTTATTTGGTCCGTCTCGACTTTTAACGGTCAAATTGACCAAACTGTCTTTAATTTTAAGTATAATTAAGAACATATGAAATAAAAAAAGTTTATATGTTCTATAATAATTTGTGTCTGGTTGTCGGCTCGGGTCTAATATTGCCAGCGCTACTCATACCCCTCATTCTTATTCTTGATTCACATTCTCACCTACCATCCAAACACCCCCAAAGTTTATTATTGGATTTGCTATTTTCTCATTATTATGGTTGTCAAAGTGTGAAGTAGAAAGTGTTGTGCAGAATTTTGATGTGTGGTTGCATAAACCCTTTATTAATATAGCGAAACAATCCTTTTATGCAAAAAATTACTATTAATATAATGTGCCATATTTGTGAAAGCATAAAATATAAGCGATTGAGTTATTACCAATTCATACAAAAGTCAGTGTCAACGAGTGGAATTTTAAAAATTTATTAGCTATGTTTGTTTGTTTGGGTTAATATGCCTCAATTTGGCCAGTTTGCTTTAATTCATACCATGTTTTGTCCTTATATTATCCCATTGACCGGAGATTTTGATCATTTTTTCGAACAACAAATTTATTTTCAGCTCAAAATAATGTACATAGTGACAAAAATAGTCGCTTGGGAATTTATCGAAGGATCATATAGGATAAAATAATAAAATGAGTGCAAAATTATATATATGCAGAGGCTTATAATACTTCTAAATAAACATATCAGTTTTTTGTGTTAATTAAATGGTGAAGTGGTTACAATTGATGAAATTGGTTCATTCCAATTTGTGTTATTGGTAGAGCTGACAAGGATCATTCAGATTGAGGACATTGTGGGGAATGGATGGAGACCTTTGTAACATGCTCCCTTTGTCCCTAAAGAAAGAGATTTAAACCCTTTTTTGTGGTCAACAAGAATATATCATATGACTTCCTATCTTCATCTCTACCATTAGTTTTGCTTCTCTCTTTCTTCTTTGTTTTTTTAATAGTGAAAGGTTGATTCTAGTTCTCAGTTTTGTGTTCATCTGTAAAATTTGCATATCGAATTGATTCACGTTATCTGTGTATATATATAGATTACGCCATCTCTTTTCATTTCTTATACTGTACAAAATTTAATTGTTGATTTTTCTTGTTCTTACAGTCTGGAAGTCTCAAAGTTGAACGTCAAGGTACTATCATGTTGTCATTTTCCCCCGCTATTGGGGAACGCAAATACGATTGGGAAAAAAAGCAGGTACATCTTGGTGTTGAGTTCATTTGTAGGTGCTGTCAATATGATTCTGGTGTGATACATGAGTATTAGAATAATATTATTTAGTAAAAGTACTTTGAAGTTTGAATCTTGAGTTTATGGGTGATTAAGTAGGAAGTGGAAGGATACCAACGGACGTACCAAAAGATGGAAAAAAGGAAAATTAATGTCCATTATCTGTTAATTCTGCAGAATACCATATATCAGTCTTATAACTTGTGGACTACCAGTCATACCTGGAAATAAGCATATAAAATGTGGGTAATGGTCTCACTGCATGCACATAATAAACCTAGTGTTAATGTCTTTCCGCAATAAAAGACAGCGGATAGTTTGCTGCAAACCTGCAACAATCACTTGCCAGGGACCCGGACCCAAAGTATGTTGATTATAAACAATACCATAATATAAACAAGTAAGGTTAATTGATTCAAAATACCTAATAAAGGGAGAAACAACTTTTACTATCAAAATCCAATAGTAGCTCTTATGGATCTCTGAAACCCCCTAATATAAAAGGGCCATTGAGGTACCAAATAAATGACCACTTGAGTCGGGGTTTTGAGCATAAACAGGAAACAAGTTTGAGCCAAAAGTAACCCGCTCTAGCCCCAGGAAAGGATGCAACTCTGAAGCCCCTTGAGCGAGTGAATGAAGCCTCAAAGAATGGTGAAGTTACAGAAACTTTTGGTCATTAGTCCTTGAGCGAATGTCGCAATCCCTTGAACAAGGACTGCTGCCACTTCCCCTTTTCTCTCAAACTTGTTAATAAAACCCAATGATATGTGCTATGCATCACATCCATTCCCCTTTTTGAGCTGAGAAAGGGGCTTAGAAAAGAGGGGCCGAGTTGAAATATGCAATTTGTAAAGTGTATTATTTAAATGCGTTGGTGTATTTTTAAGGTAGTGTGCTGTGTTCATACATAAAAATTTAGATGTGTATTCATTGAGGTAATTGTTATTTTACACCAACTATAAGAAAGATTGTAGAAGGGGGATAATAGTTTTACATGTCATCTATTGCTTCCCTACTTTTTCGGGGACGAAGTTTTGCTCCTTGTACAGAACATTTTCATTTGTTAATATTTATTTAATTCCTTTATACCTGTATTTTTTTATATTAAATTTACTTAACTGACTGTGTATAAGGCTTATAGCTCTTTGCTTTATCACCCACGGAGATCGGGTCACTGATAAGTTTGGGTCCTGACGAAGCTTGTGAGTTTTTTCATGATCCTTCAATGAAGACAAGGTACATCTGTGATAAACTGGATGTTTACTTTTCTTTAGTTATTATGCTTCTTCTATTTTCTAGTATCGTATGTTCATTTATTTTGTTAACAATTGAAATGCTTTGGCTTTGAGTTGATGTCTGCTGGACTCAAGTTAAAATAAGTCGTAAGAATTAATTTAGGTTCATTATTAGGATAAATTTTATGTAAAAGACGAAAAGACTTGACATAAATTTTTTTCTAGTTTGTCAGAAGCTACAAAGTTTTCAGTGAATTCTATAGATGTATTTTGGTGTGTTCTGCAAGTGATCGAGAATGCAAATGCAAACTAAGTAGTAAATTGCAGATTACAGGTAGAAGAGAGAGATTACAGAGAATTATGGCAGAGACTTGGAGATAAAACAGATTTTAGGGAGAGATAAAAAAATTCTTGCAGAAAAAGATAGTTTTTAGAGTGAGAAAGCAGCAAGAATCTAGAGAGAAACAAATTGGTGGAAAGCTACTTAGTTTTTCGGATAACATTCAGCATACAGAAAAAGTACATTCGGTACTAGTATTTGTAGATTCCAGCTTCCAACTTCTGTGAAATGACCTGGTTACCTCCAAACTAAATATACTGTACCATCTTATTCCTACTATAATAATCCTCACTTGTCACTATTAGCCTATTTAAATCCTAACAGTTAAGTTAATTAATACATCTGGAAATACCTCTTATAAAGTTAGGATTTGTTTAGAAAGTTATATTTGTACTATCTTCTTCTTGCAAGTTACTTTTTCAGAGATTATGTAATCCCCGCTTAGTTGTTTTTTATTCTTGGGATTTGGTTTTCATTACTTTTCTTGGTAAGTTTTCTGTGGTGTTTCAAACGAGTTCAGATGTTTCCCGTTTTATATTTCTTAAATTTCTTATTCCAAATCCTCCTGTATTGATATTTTGTATCCTCTTACTTTTATCACTTTTCTTATTTGCCGTTCCAAAAATATTATTCGCTTGATATGGATTTTATATAACTTTTAATATTACAGCAATGCTGGCCAAGTGAGGAAGACATTACAAGTAAAACCGCATGCAGATGGTAGTGGTTATTTCATATCTTTGAGTAAGTCTGAATAGTCGATTCTGTATCTGTACCTGCTTAAATCTGAAACTATACAAACTATGAGCCTGTTTGCCTGGGCGGGCCGAAAGCCATTTTCGATTTTAAGCTGAAGGGCTATTTGTGTAATAAGTCAACAACTAAGTTGAAATTAAAATAATCCAGAAACTGACTTAAAGTCAAAAGTTGGTAGGATGTACTTTTATGAACAATTTATTTTATCTTTATCAATTTTCTAATAAAAGTTAATATCATCACTTGAATAAATTATCTATTAAATTTATTTTTATTATTATATTTTTAATAACTCATAAGTCAACTATAATATAAAATTACCCAATCAGACAATTTGAGCTGCGCACTTATCTCATTAAGTCACTATAAGCCATAAGTGATTATTTCCAGTTCACCCAAACGGGCACTCTATGTAAATTCCAGATCTTTTTTACAGTGCCATATTATTTTTTTTGAAGAACGATTTGGTTATGACATTACCTAACCTTTTGTAATTGTATGATCATGTAACATCGTAACCTATTATATACTTTTAACATCAAATCAATATTCAGTGTAATTTAATTGGGATTTATGTTGTTGCAGTAGTTGCTACATGTTGTATAGCTTAATATACTTGGGTGAAGTACAAGATAACAGAAGTTTCAATATCCAATCATCATCACAAGAGATATAGCCTTATAAAGCAACTGCTAATTATATTCTCAATCTATGAATATTCGTTGCAGGTGTTGTGAACAATGTCCAGAAAATCAGCGAGCGAGTTACAGTGCCTGTTACTAAAGCTGAATTTGCAGTGATGCGTACAGCTTTCAGTGTATGATATATATCAACCTTTCTTTTATGCACTTATTCTTGGTTGTGATTTGTCGGTACTTGTTTTATGTTTTATGTTTGTCATAGTAGAGCCTGTGAACCATTAGTGTCTCTTGTTTGTCTGGAAAAAGGATATAGTAACATCTTTTGAGGAAATATCTGGTAGCTAAAACCTCAGTAAGATGTAAGTAGCTATGCTTCTCCATTTGTGATATTTGTTCATGGTAAATTTTTAAATTTAAGTAGCAGAAATTAATAATTACTTTTAAACTGAATGTATAATAGGTTCAATGGACTGCTACTTATTCATTTGGAATAGATTGCAGCTTTGTACATGTTAAGGTGAGAGAATAGTCTGGTTTAAATGATTAAGTTGTCTATTTGTTTTGTTTTATATTAGATTTTAGTTTTGTTTACGTATGGGTTTTATCCAGGGCCGGCTCAATTAAATTTGAGGCCCTAAACAGACTTGAACATGAGGCTCTAATTAAGCAGACTTGAACATGAGCCTTCTCTATATATAAAAAATATTTTTTATTTAAAATAGTATATATTTTAGATTATTATAAAATAATTATACACAAAAATTATTTATGATAAAATAATAATTAATTATCTTTATATTTTACACAAAATTTATATACCATTTTATATGTTGTTCTTTTTATTTATTATTAGGTTTATTTGTACATTAATGTAACATTTAAATTAATTAAACATTAAAAAAGTATTATAACAAAAAAAATAGAAATAATATAATTTTATAATAATGTAAAGCTTATGAAAAATAAATATTATATATTTAGATAATAAAATTTTATTATATTTAGTAAGTACTTAATACACATATGACTAAAAAAATTAAAATCATTTGATTCATTTAATTCTCATTTTTAAGTTAATCTTATTTATATTTATTAATATTTCATGTTATATATATTATTTTTTTTAAAGTACAATAACTCATATTCGTTTTAGATATTTTGTTTTTTTTTCATATTTACAAACAAAAATTTAATTATTATTATCTAAATATATATGATTTTATAAAATTTTGAGGTCCATTTTAGGGTTGGGGGCCCTAAGCGACCGCTTAGTTGGCCTTAGTGTTGAGCCGGACAAAACTTTTATCATACGTAACAACTTACAGACACATTTATTATTTCTGTTTATGTCGTATATTAAACAAGGATATCATCCATGCATCATCCTCATTTACTATAAGGTTATCCTTGGATATAGTAAATATCAATATTTTCCAAGCTCATACCACTTAGAATAGTCTAGAAGAGCTCTTTGGCATGTGGCCATTTTTCTATTATAAAACCAGTCGATTTTGCCTTCAAATCTTTTGTTTCTTGCTTATTTGTTTGTAGGACCTAATTCTTTGATATAGACATAGATTTCTTCATTATTGTTCCCAAACTTGGTTTTACTAAATTTGGTACAGTCTTGACTTTGGGGAAGTTCCTGAAAATTGTAATAGCAGTTGTGAACAAATTTTTATCTCTTGTTTAATTTTACCTTGACATAAACCAACTTCATCAAACATCTTGTTTTTTGTCATGCTCTTCTTAACACTCTCCAACTAGCAAACTTACCAACTTATGTAGATATATTACTTCAACAAAAGCATCCTCTAGAAGATTTATTCTAATTTAGGTTTATCTTGTTGTGAGATTGCTTTGTTCTTTTCCTAATTTAGTGCCTCGATGTACCATGAATTTGAGGTTCTATTTTGTCAAGCATCCTCTAGTTTCCTTGTATATCGTCAATGGTTGTGGAGAAATTTTTTGCAGGGTACTCAAAATCATATGTTTTAAAAAAAAAAATCAAGGATCTGAAGAGGAATTTGAATACAGGCAGGGTGATAAGAAAAAGTAGAAGTGGGCTCTTTTAACCCACACTCTTTCATATGGAATTGAACCTTAAATAACTTTTTAAACCAGCTTGGTTACTAGAAGTTTTGCATGCTGCGATACATATAAGACATTTATTCCAAAACAAATTAGAGTCTCCAGACATACCCCTAGGCTTTTAGTGGCTCCACTACCTATTATCATCTGGAAATAAGGTTGCGTACGCATCTCCTCCAATACGAGTATCTTTGGAACATGCATGTCTGTGTTTTTAGTCCTTTTAAAGCAGGTTCTCTTTACCGGTTTCTACATGCAAGTGTCTGCTATATTATCTCTGTATTCTCATCAAGTAATTACATGCTGTTGCAGTTTGCTTTACCTCACATTATGGGCTGGGACCGATACATCAATCAGCCCCCTAAAAGCATAGCTAATGCACCGATGGTGGATCCCCGAGTTAAGAATTTGGAATGGGACAGATGATCTGCAGTTCATATATAACATCAAGTATATATCTGTTTTCCGAAATTTGTAGTGGTTTCACTTCTGTTTCCTGTGGTAATGGTCATCTGGTACTTGTTAGCCAGAACCACCACTCTAAATCTTTATTTTGATCAGCTTTTAGTCTCTGAATATGTTGTTTGTCTATGTTATGCTATAATTATCAATGTAAAATGCTTGTAAAAAAAGACCTTGCTTAAAACGATTTTAAGTTTGGGTCACTGCTGTTTTTGACGAATCTATTTTGCTGCTATAAGTCTTATTATATGGTGTTATTAGTCTTTTTTGTTAGATGCACATTTTCTAATTGGGGTTGAGTTCTTACTATGCAAGAGAACCTGACAACGAATAACCTCGTCAAATAATTATTTTTTTGGGCACTTGCAGTTCTTAATTTGCTGCAACTAAGCCAATGGGGTTATAGTTTAATAACTTAACGGCAAATTAGTGCTGCACATTAGATCTAATCAGTAGAGTCGTACGTCAACTTTTCCGTATTGTCAAACCCCGTACTGGCCTTACCGTACTAGTCTGTTCATTAAGTTCACAGCTGTAGAGTCTGGAGAAACTAATTTAATTAGTTCACTGTCTTTGATTTCGTTATACAACTTGTTTATATTATTCCTAATCTGTACTTTGTGTACCTGGAGGTGATTAGGCACATTGTACATTTTGTATTCCAAGTTAGATTTTGGTTTCTTTAACATGCTGATGATGGCCTATGCCTCACAAATTTTTTTCCTTCATTTTTCCGCACATCGAATGTGTATATTGGAGAAGCAATTACTTTCATGTCGTGTCACGTACCTGAATTTTGGTGGATTACCGAAAAAACTTCGGTAGATATTGAAAATGGCTTTTCTAAGCAAACTCAGACCGTGTTTTAAGCTTTTAATCTCAAACTATATATCGAGAAGAGGCGATCTCATATTTCATGATCTTAAATCTTATATACCTGAAGCCACATGATGATCTACCGAGTTAAATTAAACACACACAAAATACGGAGGAATAAAAGAGAGACAAATCTTGAAATATATTGGAATTAGACTGAGTTTTGCGGGCACAAAAAGTACAGGGTGTATCTTTTTTTAGTACTTCTACTATTAAACACCTCTGTAGTCAACTTGATTCACCTTAACATGTTCGCTTCTCAACTTGATTCACCTTAAAAGCACTTGACTCATTTTATACACACTTGAATGATTATTTAAATAGAATCCCATTTGGAATATTTAGAAGTCTAGTTTGATATCTGGTTTCCGGAACAATGAGTTCTTGCTTCATTTCCTCAGAGCCTCTCGGTGCAATTTTAAAAGGGTGTAAAGTTGTTTTTAACTTTTAGAAAAGAAATTAATTTCAGATATTTTTTTTAGTGACTTAATATTTTTAAATTAATAAAAAAATCATAAGTCATAGGTTATTATTATTATTATTATTATTATTATATTTTTAATAATTTATAAATTATTAATAAGTCAAAAAAATTTAAACAATTTTTTTAAATTCTCAATTTATCACCACAAGTCATGTTAAGTAATATTAATGGACGCCCATACGTACTGCGGGTTCTGATCCGGAGCGATCATGTTTCTTAACCTCTCTCTTATTTATTTATTCTTTTTTTTCCTTATTTTGCTTTATGATTTTCTATATATACTATTTTTCTCTAATATTGAACTCATTATTAATCAATATTAGTGTGAAATCAATCAATGCTAAATTATACCAAAAAAATCGGAAAGAGAAGAAACGATCTTTGAAAGACACCGAACAGAATCAGCTAAAATATTGTGATGTTAATTCCATGATCTTGAGATGGCGCAGGAGACAAAAAGACAATATTAAGAAAACATTAGCCTGATGTTATCTCCCCCTCCTACACCCTGTTTCCTCCGTATTATTCTCTTTGCTCATACATGAGTATCCACCATTCTATAATTTTAAATTCCCAGCATCTAGTCACAATTATTTCAACTAATTTAATTATTGCTAAATCGTTCAAATTAATCATTATGCCGATGCTTAAACAATCGTCATTTATTATTTTTTCATCATCTGGCGTCCTAAGTTTCAACTGATCTGCATGATCGTTGTTTCATCTCCGGTTGGTGTTGACTTGAGTTGGCGGTTTGCTCTGGGAGACGTGCTCTTCTTAAAATTTATTCACATCATCTTAAAATTATAAAAATATCCTCAGAAAAATAATTTGAAATTCATAAAAAACTTAGAGAGATAGGATATATATATCGGAGCGGTGTTTTAAAGATTCTTATTTATTTGAAAATCTCTGATTAATTTTAAAAATTATTTTAATCAAAGAAATATATGATAAATCTCAAATAAATTATAAATCGATAAGTCACTCGTTTAATTTCCGATTTCTACAAGATTGAGAGACCAGTTTATAGTTATGTCAAACTTTGCATGAAGCGCCATTTTTATAAAATAGTCTGCAAGCACCTAAGAAACGCAAGAGCTGAAAGAATATAGATGCTGCATATAAGCAAGAGTGAAAAAAGGGGCAAAAATTTGACTGTAAATACAAGTCAATAAGTACTTATGTACATACATTGTATTTAATACTTTGATCCGCTATACACATGCATGACAGATCGATCCTTAGTTTGGTCTCAGATTCAGAATATTTTTTTAGTTTGCATGTATCCATTTCTATATTATCAAGTCAATTCCACTTGTTCAGATTCTTCCCTTTCTTTTACTTCAACTGTTTCCATCATCGGCTGATCTCGAAAAATCGGTACCTTCTCGATTAATCTTGAAAAAATATTTGAGACCATATTTTCCAAACTTGGCCGTAGGCCACTATATATATTTATTCTTGCAATCCAACTCGAAACTGACTTTCCCCTGCAACTCCATGATACTAAGAGTTTCATAGCATTTCAAAACCAAAATCACATAATGTTGTTGCTCATTCTGCTGTCATCACTGGCCATATCTGCATTTGGGTATGGCTCATTAGGCCCCATTGCAGCTGCATTTGGTGAGAATGGTTTCTTCTGTGCCATTGATGCAGGTGGTAAGCAAGAGATTATTTGCTGGGAGAAGAACAATAACAAATCATCTTCTTCTTCTTTGGCATATGTTAGTACTTTGCCAGCTATGGTGGCTCTTTCTGGTGGAGAGGAGTTTCTGTGCGGCATCACTGCGAATCGTTCGGAGCCTTATTGTTGGACATTGTCTAGTCCTGGTACATTTCTTGTTCAACCTGGTTTTAAGTCTAGTACTTATTTGAAAATAGCTGCTGGCAAGAATCATGTCTGTGCTATTAGGGGGTCTTATTATGGTGATGTTGAGTATGGAAATGTGGATTGTTGGGAGTTTTTAAATAATGTTCTTGTGTATAATGCTTCATTTTTTGAGCCTTATGTGGGGGAGTCTGTTTTTAGGGATATTGTTTCTGGGGATGGGTTTAGCTGTGGTGTGCTTAAGGATGGAGGGGTTGTCTGCTGGGGTCCGAAATCGGGTAAATTGGGGGTTTCAGGGAGTGTGAAGATTTTAGCTTCTGGGAGGGGTTCTGTTTGTGGGATTTCTAGTAAATCTGGTGAGTTGTTATGCTGGGGAGATTCCAGGGAATTTGGTGATTTCCCTGGAGGCATTAGTTTTGTGGCCTTATCAGCTGGTGCCCATCATTTCTGCGGAATTCGAGAGGATGATCATGGGATTGAATGTTGGGGGAGCATTAAGTCTTCTGCAATCCCAAAAGATTATGGCTTTACTGCAATTGCTTCGTCTGAATCCACGAGTTGTGGGGTTAGGGAAGCGGATTTAGTTCTTGATTGTTGGGATGTTCAAGGGCAGTCTCCCCCAAATTACAGTCCCCCATTGCAGTTATGTAGTCCGGGGATTTGTTCTGCAAGTTCTTGTGGTGATGGTAAGTTCTCATTCAATGTTAGTATTCTTAATGAAGCGGAATTGGCTAGTGTATGTGTTCAGCCAGACTTGAAGATCTGCTTGCCTTGTGGGTCAAATTGCTCAAAAGGATTTTTCCCATC
Organism: Daucus carota subsp. sativus; assembly: GCF_001625215.2. Taxonomy (NCBI): domain Eukaryota; kingdom Viridiplantae; phylum Streptophyta; class Magnoliopsida; order Apiales; family Apiaceae; genus Daucus; species Daucus carota. The sequence goes on along the minus strand of NC_030385.2, from coordinate 41,816,018 downwards.
TAGCCAATGTAGTAAGAATGTGGACAGAATATGCAGCGCGTGTTCTCTCTGCCAGAGCGAGTCTTGCTGGGATGTCTGCGGGGTTCACTCTTCATCCAAGAACCTACCTAAAGAGCGGAACATCAAGATGTTAGTGATTATCGTTGGATCTTGTGTAATACTTTTGGTTTTAGTTGTCACAGGCTGCTGTGTTATTCCTCTATTTTTTGCAAGTTCTAATGAGGACAAGGATAAATCACAGTGCTTCTCCTGCTTCCGCAAGCAGTCTGTGGAGGCTGAGCCCAGCCTTGACCATGAACTATCCATTTCTGCAACAGCTACAATTGGAACTGCACAGGTGTTCCGTCTCTCAGAATTAAAAGACGCTACAAATGGTTTCAAGGAGTTTAATGAGCTTGGACGCGGAAGCTATGGATTTGTGTACAAAGCCACACTTGCTGATGGTACTCAAGTGGCTGTCAAAAGGGCTAATGCTGCCACTATAATCCGTACTAATGGCCGGGAATTTGAAGCAGAACTAGACATTCTCTGCAATATCCGACATAATCATATTGTGAACTTGCTGGGCTATTGCTCGGATATGGGGGAGAGGTTACTGGTATACGAGCTCATGCCACACGGGACACTTCATGATCATCTCCACGGGGAACTCTCTCCTCTCGACTGGAATCTGCGGTTGAAGATATCATTACAAGCTGCAGAAGGGCTCGAATACCTTCACAAAGTAGCTTCTCCTCCTATTGTTCATCATAATTTGAAGGCCTCAAATATTCTCTTGGACTCTAACTGGGATGCAAGAGTTTCTGACTTCGGACTTTTGAGTGTTAATGACACGGATTCAACTGGAAGTACAGAAAATGATGTTTATAATTTTGGGATTGTTCTTCTGGAGATTTTGAGTGGCAGAAAGGCTTACGAATGTGAATTTGAACCTCCAGCCATCGTCGACTGGGCTTTGCCTCTAATAAGACGGGGCAGGGCAGCTGCCATTTTCGACAGAAACACAGCCTTGCCAAGAAATGTGGAACCATTGCTGAAACTTGCAGACGTTGCAGAGCTGGCTCTGAAGGAAAATCCAAACGAACGCGCTGGCATAAGTGATATTGTTCTTTGGCTGGATCAGATTGTAAAGATTGGTCTGACATTGTGATTGTCTCAGTTGTTTCACTTCATATTTTCATTATCTGGTTCCAGGATCAGGTAGTGTTTTTCCCTGCAACAAAAATCTGTTGCAGGTATGTCGTATATTGTGTTTTCATTTATTTAAAAACAAGTCTCGACTCTTGAAGTCCACTTTTTTTTCCCTTGTAATTTGCAAGTGAATTTACTGGAGTTTTTTTAAGGACTGCTCTAATAATTTCTTTGGGTGAGCGAGAGTCGAATCTGGATATGTGATAACAGAGTATAAACGCACCACTTGGGCTATCCAATCGCGGTCACTGTGAATGTCCTTTACTTTCAGAATATCAGAAATAGCTGCCTAGTAATCTGGAAAAACAATGTTGTATATTTTCATACAAAATATCAAGAATAGAGTTGATTAACATGTGGTATACAAGTCAAAATATCCTAGCCCTACCACTCACTCTAGCATTGGTTGCTTTTAGTTGAAAGCTCATTCTCACCACTCATGTTTTCTTTCAAGGACCCCACTTCCAAGAATCTTGCATATTCCATTTAGCCCTTCAATCTTCATTCAAACTCTGTATTCTTGTTTGCCTTCATGAATTTACACTATATTCCTTCCTCTCTGCATTCTCAGCAAAAGAATCATGTAAATCCCAAGACAATATCGGATTCATGGGCAACATGTTATGTCCAGAACATAAAAGATCAGTCAAATATCAGCATGTATGATGTAACTCCTCACTCTCACAGTCAAGGGCGGATCTAGGATTGGTTTCTTCGGGTACCAGACAAATTTTCGAAAAACACTTATATATATTCAAATTTTCTGGCGAACTTCTATAATTTTGTAAGATTTAGAATGGTGTAAAATTGTCAAAAAATTATTAGGGGGATACGTTTCCCCTGTGCGTCTAGATCCACCCCTGCTCACAATCATTTTAATCCACTTTGCTTTAGATCACTAATTTCTCATGCTTTTGTGATTTTAATGACTGTTGCATAGGGTTAAAAATGGGGTGGGGAAAATGGGGAACCCGCCCTAACCCGCTCCGAATGGGGCAGATCCGCCCCGCTAATATGGGGAATGGGGCAGTGACGGGGAATGATTTTCTGCCCCGCCAAAATATGGGGCAAGTATGGTATTTGTTGAATCCCCGCGGGGATTCCCCGCCCCGCCCCACATATATTTAATATAAATAAATAATTATATTTAATATAATATTTTTATTATATTTAATATAATATATTTATTATATTTAATATTATTATTTTTAATACACAAAACTATAATTTTACAATGTATAACATGTCTCTTTGATTTCTATTATAATTAGTTTTTTGCTTTTAATATACATGTCTCCTATATTTTTATTAAATTCTGAAGAAAAAATTAATTAATTTTAAAATAATTATTTAAAGGTGTAATATTATAGAAGCGGGGCGGGGCGGGGCGAAATTATATTAAGTCCCCGATGGGGTGGGGATGGGGATTAAAAATAAATCCCCGCGGGGAATGGGGCGGGGATGGGGCAGGAAAAAATTATGTGGGGCGGGGCTGGGAAATGAAGTCCCCGCCCCGAACCCGCCCCATTTTTAACCCTACTGTTGCAGCACCTGTGGCAATTCTTACACCTGCAGTTTACGACGAGAAAAATCAACACATAGTTTGAAGCTTCGTGCTGTGCAGCCGCAGAAAAAGTTTAAATGGCTTGCACAGCTGAAAGAAGAGACTCCAGACGGTTCGTCGAAGAAAGGAACTATAGCTGGTGCAGTTGCTTTGATCATTGGCACCAGCATTGGCTCTGGAATTCTTACTCTCCCTAAGAAAACTTCTCCTGCAGTAATCTCTTACTCTTCATAAATTTTAATTAGATACCTTTATGTTCGTTTACGCAAGTTATATGATTAGTTTACTTTGACAAACAGGGGCTAATTCCAAGCACAATATCAATTACTGTATGTTGGGCATTTCTTTTGATTGAAGCACTTCTGCTAGTTGAAGTGAATGTTGGTTTGCTAAAGAAAAATAAGAAGAGTGGCTTAAAAGAGAATGAATTAGAAATAATTTCTATTAGAACAATGGCACAAGAGTCACTTGGAGAGTTGGGTGGTTCCTTGGCTACTGTCACCTATGTTTTCTTAGGTTACACTTCTATGATTGCTTACAGTTCTAAGTCTGGGGAGATCCTTAACCATTTGTTAAATATTCCCGAGTCGGCTTCAGCCTTCTTGTTTACTGCTATCTTCAGTACTCTGATTACTGTTGGTGGAACGCGCACCACTGATCAAGTTAACCAATGGCTCACTGTTTCTATGATAGGTATGAATTTGAAACTGGAAATTAGACTTGTGTTTGTTTACAGTGTGGCTGCGTCGATGTCATGGTAGTTTCTGTATGTTAGGCTAAGATGTGTTTGAGTTGGTGAAACAGGTTTGCTTGCGTTGATTGAGGTTCTGGTGGTGGCATATGGAGGATGGTCTGGATTTGAGGCAAACGGAGACTGGACAAAAGTTCCATCCACGATTCCAGTGATGATCTTTTCGTTGGTCTATCATGATCTTGTACCTGGTAAGAGTGTGTGCTTTTGAGTTTGTGTGCATTTCTGTTATGATTGATTTAGGGCAAGGCAAATGACAATGCCATTTATGCAGTTCTTTGTGCATATTTGGAGGGGGATGTACGACGTATAAGGGCTTCTCTTTTGCTAGGAAGTGTAGTTCCATTGTTAGCGTTTCTTGTTTGGAACGCGATAGCACTTGGCCTCTCATCTCAGGCTCACCAGTTCACAGACCCTGTTGAACTGCTAATGAGGTAACTTGATTTTACTTGTTCCTTATGGAGTTAGAGTGCACAGATCCATCTGAAATCTTGATTTTAACCAGTTATAAGCCTTTGTGCTTGATATAGCGCGAAATGGCCTGGCGTTTCAGTTATGGTAGAGGCCTTCTCTCTACTAGCTATAGGAACATCAATAATCGGGACTCTCTTGAGCTTCTCTCAGTTCTACAAGGAACAACTAAGTACGCTATCAGAGAGTCCTCCCTCGAAACTAATTCCAGTTAGGTGCTTAACGATCTGCTTGATGTTCTTATTCTCATCGACTAGACTCAGTCTGGCGGTACTAAAATAAAATGCAAAAATCTGGCAGGAACCAAGCAAACAACATTGGCTAAGCAAATGGTGGAGAAAGAATAAAGCAAATGTGACAGCAACAACAATGGTGGTCGCGCCAACCCTCTGTGTGTCAACTATAGTTCCAGATGCATGCTCTGCTGCCACGGACATTGCAGTACGTTCATTTTCTCCTCTATTCCATTCCATCCTCCAATGTGAAGCAATCTGAATAAAATAACTCCGCTTTCTGTTCGTGAACAGGGAGGTTACTGCATGACGATTTTGTATGGAGTTCTTCCACCAGCAATGGCTTATGTAATGTACCAGAGGAATTACGACGACACTGGGAACAAGACGGCGATGTCTAGAGCAGGACTGGGGCTCTGGGGGCTCGGATTGTTTGCTTGTTCAATAGTTTTGGAGCAGATACTGCAAGATCTCTCATACTTGCCAGAATGAACATGTTACACACGACCCATACAGCCATACTTCTAATAAGTTTCTCATGTAATCACGGCTACGAAACAGGGATTAATATTAATCACCGACTTTTAAAACAATGCTTTCAAACAACTATTGATTTTAGATTTGCTAGTTTATGCAAATGTTTTCAATTGGTGTTCTAAAAAAGACACTAGTCTAAGCTTCCTGTTAGTTTTCATTAACCGAAACACTAATCAAATGAACTTTAATATTATTTCTAAATAAAGATAATAATTTTTATATGGGAAAAGAAAAATCAGACATGAAACAAATTTGACAAAGAGATGTTGCAAACTCATCAAGCATATTATCATTTCAGCTAAATTTTACTCAGCTTGATATTGTATCCTGCTCTTCCAAATAGACTAACAGAGCACACCCATACACAAACAAGCAAACCAACACTCACATAGTTACCAAGTTCGAAACAGAGTACATAAGCATGATCCATACATCATAGTGATGCCCGGATCATTCACCGGTAGATAGTTATACACATCCAGAGATTAAACTTCTTCCACGAAGCACAGGTGCCCCGTAAAGGACAATCAATTTTAAAGCCCTTTTTCCATCCGATCTTTCCATAATTTAAGTAAGAAATTAACTCCCTCTTCCAAAGTAGCTTTTCTACCCTCTTTGTAGTTCCACACTTCCGACGTGATGTATCTTCCGCTTGGGTTGTACTCGTTTACCTCTCTTAGAGCTGCAGTCACTGCATTGTACGCGTCCTCGCCAAGTTCTTTCTTCAAGCTTTTTAATCTTTCATCTTGCTCATCAATTATTTCCTGAACCAATAAACCATATATTAACCAAACAAACGAATAGCATATCGAAGTTTATGAATTTCAAAAAACAAAAGCATATCCAAGTTTATCATAAAATAGGAAATGGGAATACCATATATTAACTAAACAAATCAATAGCTTGTCCAAGTTTATTATGAAAAAGAAATGGGAATGCTGAGGCTCTCGAAGCTCTACTGTATTGCGTAAATATGATTTTCCAATACAAAACAAAAGCCGACAGAAGAAAACTACAAAAGCAAGCAGAATAAGAAAATTTCCACTCTATTCTTTTCCATCTCATGCTACTAAGCACATGGTAGTAAATACAACACACCTAACTAAGTTACAACATTATCATAGAACTGTCTTTAACTGGCAAATACCATGTAATACATGTTCCACACATAAATTGCAAGTGATACCAGAGGTCTTAAATTGCGAAACATAAGAACTTCCTACCGAACACTTAGTGGATGAAATCCTAGCGTTTACTCAAGTTAATATTTTCCACTCTAATCCAAAGAAAGGTACACATTGACAGTCAATAAACTAAAGGGACTTGCAACTGTTAGTTGTGTTTCAGCTGATGTCCATCATTAGCTAGTAGCTACACAATGCACGCAATTTCTGGACGCACATGAAAAACATACAAGGATTCAAAAAAATTTAAAATATAATTTCTAACTGCTTAAATTAAACACCATGTACCAACTTGAAGGATGAACCAAATTCAGATTAGCAAGTGTCACTTAACTCGTGCTACATATAAAACATAAGATATATTCTACAAAAACAACATAAACATTATAACATGTTTCCTGCTTCTATTATAAATAGAAATGAACAATAATACCTTATGCTTCCCATCTACTTCGATTACTCTTAATGGATGCCAATCAGGATCTCGGAGGTGTTCCGCCCACATAGAGCACAGGTCAGAAGCTCTGTCTTCTGCTTCTTCTTCACTGTATTTTCGCTTCATTGCTTCCAGGAAAGGTTTGGGATCCAGCTCACCCATTCTCTTCACAGAAATATGAGAATTTTTTGATATATCTGATAATGCCTGCAATAAAAATATGATTAGTAATTTCCTCATAAAAGCGGAAGCAGCTAGATACTATAAGAAGCTTTATCTAACATATATAGTTTATATATATATCTAGTTACCTAGGACAAGTAAGGAAAGCCAGATCATACTCAGAAATCTCTCAGCTACGGAAAAAATAGAATATATACGTACAGATTGCTTTACTAACATAATATTTATTACAGATCAAAAATTCTTTATCAATGGTAACCATAGTTAGATATAAACAATTACCAATATGACTAAAAGACACACCATAAACAGCAAAGCTCCACACTATATCGTTCTACTCGATGAAAAAGTTAAAGATCTCTCTGAAATTTAATATATACTAGCACATTAGTCTTCTTTACCATTATATAATTTTTTATATGCGTTTCTAAAGTAAACAGTGAATTATAATTTTAAATTAAAAAATATATGTGTATGTTTTTAAAAAATAAACTACAATATGTTATGTTTGTATGTTTGAAACAGATGATATAAGTGTTTGACATTAATATGTTGTTGACGGGGATTCGAACCTTAAAACCTTAGTTGCATTTTAGATATTAAAATATAGAATATTATTTTCTATAGGATCTAACGACTGTGATCTATTTACTTTAAGATACAGCTATAGCCCGCCATAAAGATATCTAACGGTTATAACCCGCCATACCAAATTACAAATCAACCAAACACACATGCATTACTTCGGATTTTATAATATGGCATAGATATATACTTAATTTAGCAGGCAAACTTACAGTAACCAATTCCTTACGAGCTTCCTGCAGCTCGTCATTGCTTTTCCGTTCTTTGATAATTAAAGCTTGGTTCAACGCTTGTAGATCTTCATATTCTCCTTCTTTTTCTCTTAAGGATTTGTGTATATCTTCCACCTTCCTAAGAACTTCCAAATCCCCATCGTCTCCCACCATGTGCTTTACTACATTTAAATTTCCTCTGAGTTGCTCAATTTCTAGCTGAACAGCTTGTTTTGCATCCAGCTGTGTTTGCAGTTGCAGTACCCTGCGGTCCAAATCTTCTTTTTGTGCCTGAAATAAAATTGAGTTAAAAATCATAAGTTTCCGATATTTGAACATTAATTCATTGCAGAAAGTCATTAAAAGCAAGATAAACAATTACAGACCTTATGATTTGCTGCCAATTTCATGACACTTTCGTCAACCCTCTTTTGCGCATCAGCTGCCAGTTGCAAGGAACTATTTCTAACTGAATTCTGGAAAGCAGAGATACATGGTCTCACACGATTACAAAATAAAATCAGAGAATAACATAGTACTCATAGATTTATTTTCCTTTTATATAAACAGTCACTATGCACACTCTTGCATATATTCATCAGTGTTTAGTTGCACAAACAATGCCAGGAAAAATTAGTCTGCATATTTTTAAGTACAAGTAAAGCTACCACATCTTGATCATATAGTTAATTCACGTAAATGCAAGTGATGAGTAATCAACAAATTTAACTTGTATGTTTCTAAATGGAAGCCATTGTCTTCAACGCTGTCTTAAACGAGTGCCTTATATGGCTGGATAACTACAATTGCTTCGAAAAGGATGATACTGCTGCTAATTACATCTTTCGGTCACACTTGGGTTTTCTATATAGCCTTTCAGTTTGATAGATATGTACCACCATACTCTAACACCTTGATGGACAATCAAAATGATAGCTTACAGCACTTCAAAAACCAGCAGCCAATATTGATTAAAAAATGAAGGCATTTACTGATTTACATAGGGTACAGGTTAAGGACAGGTTTAACAAGTCAGAAATTACACTAAAAACCTAGCTTTGAGAATATTACTATGTAAAAGATCCTTTTAGTGATCAATTCAACCTGTAAGAAAGATATAATTCAATCAATATATAGAATGCGGAAAACAAAGTAACATCTGGCAAACCTCTTCAATATCTTCAGCGAGCTTTTTTCTTTCATATTCATTTTGGGTCTCACGTTTCTCCAATTCTTGACCACGCGTTTCGAGTTCTCTCTTTTGAGTTTCTAATAGCTGCTTATTCTTTTCATGCTCCTTAAATATTTTCTGGAAATGTTGCCGAGCGTTATCCTGAATTTTCCTTAGCTCTGCATCATGCAATAGTATAGAAGCATTCAACCAAACCAGTTTGGTAGACTAAATATGAATACATAATGACAGAACAATATGGTCAGTGATCCCTAATAAAGAAGTCTATCTCTGTTGTGATTGATCAGTTCACCCCTCCCAGATTCCGATTTATTATAAACAAAAAACTATACAACAAAAAAGGAAAACTAACCTTCGTTATATGATTGATTAAGTTTATCTTTTTCTTCAATTAACTTGTTCAAAGAGTTGGTGGTCTCAGCATACTTGGTTTGCATCTCTTCATAATGCTTCTGCTTAACCTCAATCACATTTGCCAAGTTTAATACAAGTTTACTAGTCCTGTTAGCTTCGTCTTCCAAAATTTCCGATATAGTCCTAAGATCTCCAATCTTACGCAGATGATCCGCAATAATGCCACCTTGCTTGTAATCATCAGCACGAGCAACCCATCCATATATACCAGACTTCTGGCCTTTTGCTTTCCAGTCTTTCTTTCCATGTTGATCAGCATCATAAGCCTTTTCAAATGCCATGGCATTGGTAAACCCAGACCAATCCTTATTAAATTCAACCACAGCAGTGCCAGAGTGACCCCTATAGTTCCACAAAGGTGAAACTCGCGTGGGATTAAAACCTCTGGCGGCTAGTTGGTCTCTTAGCTTAGAACCACTTCCTCCAATATACCGTCCATCCTTAAATTCAGTTGGAATGTTAACAACAATTCCCAGCCATGGCCAGACAAAAACCTCGTCACCATCATACTCTGCAGGACTATCAACCTTCGCCAAAGCCTGAGATGGACCAGAAGCATCGGTCATATCAATTTCCAAGTATTTAGCTAATCCAAGATGGTTTGCCTTGTCTCTTGCAGTTCGCTTTGAACTGCCTTTGCCCACGCCGCCAGCATGTTGTAACAGTTCCCTGTACTGATAATCTCGCTTCCTTTTTTTACTTGGACAATAAGGGCAAGCAAAAGTGGTATCTGATGTTTTCACACATTTCTCCCCGTTTTTCAGCTCTTCATAGGATTTTTCTTGATACTCCTCAATTTCAGTATCACTTATGTCCGTATCCTCCCCAGAACTACTCATAGCAGAATCTGTCAAATAAGCAGATATGATTTTATAGATATTAGACAACAGCAGTTATGTAAATTATGTCTAAACTCATAAATCAGATGGTCCCATGGTTTTTAAACCATGACATATGACAAGTTCTTTCGGCTCTAGAGTTATCTATATATACTTACAATCGAGGTCTTCTATGTATATAGAAGGAAGAATTGTACTGATTTGCCCAAAAGTTAATACGGAAAATATATTCAAGATTCACAATGGTCAGGAGCACAAGAGAACCATGTGACAGATCAAGCTACACTCACCAGAAAAAATGATAGCTCCAATGGCAACAAATATTCAACCAACTAACCATAGGAAAAACTATCCGACTTTTTCCAAAAACGATATATTTTTAATAAGAAAAACAATCTAATCAAACCCCTCAAATCACATATGGACAATATAAGAAAGAATCGCAATGCTGTGTAGCACAGACAAACAACCACAAACATTATGTGACAGATCAATCAAACAAAAACTGAAAGATTATAGCTCCGAAGGCAAATCAAATATTCAACCAAACAAGAAACAAGAAATCATCCCAATTCCCCCAAAAGATCACATTTTTAATAGGGAAAATAACTTAATCAAACCAACCATACTACATATGAACATTTTAAGCAAGAATTACATGCTGTGTAGCATAAACACACATCCCAACACAAAATCACATATTTAATAAGAAAAACAATTAATCCAAACAACTCAATTCATATAGAACATCATAAGCAAGAATTCACAATGCACTGCAGCACAAACACGCACTGTGACAGATGAAACGATCATAACATTAACGATAGCATCTTTACAGCAAATTGACATAAAGATTCAATCTTTACATCAAAATCAAAGTTGGGTCATAACAAATTAATAAAAAGATGCTATCTTTACAACAGATTGGTGTAAAGAAACCATCTTTACATCAAAATTAAAGATGGGTCATAGTGAAGACGGGGGAAATTGAAGAAACTTACTGAATTAGGGTTTTAGGGTTTTAATTTGGGTGGAAATGAGAGAAACTGAGTGGAGAGACTGCAGTGATGCGGCAGTGAGCCTCTATTTTTACAACCCCTCGTACCTACTTGTATATATACTGTGTATAGAAGTATTATTTTATTTATGAAATATGAAATTATTTGATTACGCTGCATACGGAAAAACCTACGTTGGTATATAACTGTGTATAGAGTTGTTGGGACATGTGAATTCACTTGTACTGTAGTAATATTTACTTGTAGTTGTTTGTAAATTTTTTGTTTTCTTATTGGGCTAAAATCTTTAGTCTAAAAAGCATATTTTGTCATGTCGAACATACAAACAGCGTCTCCAAAACTAGCCAAAACATTGTGACACCCTAGTATTTTTAATAATTTTGGAAAAATTGGACATGAAATATACGGTTAAATTTGTTAAATTATAATATCATTTATTTCGATAATATTGGTCATATTAATTGCCTTTCTATATCCCTTGGATTTTTATATATTTTTTTGACATATTTTTTAAGACACTTTTAATATATGATTTCATAATATTTTTTTCTGAACAAGACTTTGATGTGATTACTACCGCATATTTTATCATGTAAAAGTAAACTGCAACCATTCCAGTTAAATCGCAATAATTGTCAATTGGTAACAAGGTGTTTTGTAACAAATTTTATATCAAATTTATATTCTATCATATTTGAAATGATTATAACATGATTTAATAGGGAAGTCTGAGAATATTATTAGTTATAATATGTTATTATCTCATTTAATTTTTCATTGAAGACGTCCGCCACTGGAAACACCACTTCCCGTCCGATTTGCGTGTGTTAAGCATGCCGCCAGCATTTATCTTGAGTCAGGATCGAACTCTCTCCAAAGTTTAGGTAAGTCTCAGCTCATGACTCACTATTGTTTGGTTAGAGAGGGAAATATCTGCGGGGGTACAACAACATATTGGCATCGAATATGTAGTGACCGGATAAATTTTTTTACTGAGATTTAAATAACATGTTTTAGTAAAAATGGATTAAATTGAAATTTACATGTACAAAATTTACTTGTCACTCAATTAAAATTAAAATTTTCAATTCAACAAATTAAAATTGACACTCAATTATTGAATCAGCCATGTGAATGCGTGATAACGTGACTCATGTCAGTGACACTGTCAGTGTTTTTTTACTCTTTTTGATAGAAGTGACGCTGTGAAGTAGGGTCATACTCATGCCCAACAAAGCACTAAATTTGAGAACTTTTTACGTCGGAGTCAAAACCGGCAAGGGACATTACCTTGGGTTCACCGCAGCTGTAAACCACCTTTATTGTCTTTTTTTAACGTATTTCTATAATTCTATAATGATGATATTACAAAAATCGGAAATCAAGATTAATAGATGAAAGTACTGTTCGGGAATTAATCGGAGATTAATTTGAAAGATTGATCGGATTAAAAATCGAATATTTTATAATACTGTATTATATTACTATTTGATGTATTAGTTTAATTTACCTGATAACATATCATTTAATGAAATTGATAGCGAGTAATCTCACGACACATATAGTTTGTTTAGGAGAAAAGACGACAAAATTTCAAAAGAATTGGGAGAAATGATCCAAATATTAGTTATCAATGCTGGATAATGTAGTATTTTGTTTTCTTGGAAAAAAATTACTAGATCGTGTTATGTTTTGCTATGAAAAGGCTAGATCTGGCCTTAGATGAAATTGGAAAAGGCTAGATCTGGCCTTAGATGAAATTGCGTTCAGTGTTTCAAAATGATACAGTAGAAAAGAAAAGAGGACAAATGTAGAACAACCTAGCATTTTGAATTATAATATGATGCGACGAGCTCATTTTCTCCGGCAGTGGTATTTGGAATCATTTTCATCAAATTTCTGGATGAGAGCTATCCCAAGATGTTACACTTATACAAGATGACTGTAATACGAAATGAGTGAGTTAATACAATTAAATGACCTATCATACGGAACAGCACTGAGAAGCTGAGAATTAGAAGCTTGAGACCCAGAAAGAAGCTGGCTCAGAGTACAACTGAAAGAACAGGTTGAGGCCATTACTATCTGTACCAATCTATAGACCCCTTCTCAGGTCTTGAAGCAAACATTGATTAGAATTGAGCACAACGAACAGATATCTGTAAAGTTCCTCTTTTCTCGGTTGGGTTTAGGCCTAGTAGCTAGACTATCTGGAGAATTCAAGACGAGGGTAGAAGACGGTGAAATTTAAAGATATCTGCTGATCACGAGTGTGTGTAGTGTACGCTCACACACAAGCTTCATAATTCATGATATTCTACTGCACTGCGTGCAAATTAAATAAGTATAAGATGTGAAGCAATAGGGCCATCAGAAAGATCCCGAATAAGATCAATAACATGGAGCACAATTTACAGTATAATATATATTAACATATGAGACTGAATTCCAGTAAAACCTAGTTCTTTCAACAATGCATAATTGTATGTATAAAGTTGTTCAAGAAATCTGCGGAAGTGCACCGCATACATGGTTCTGTAGTCATTCCATGTTGCAGGCTGTCTAAACAAACTAGTAGCTCGATGATGATTTCTTCATGATAACCAGTCAGCAACAAGCTGGATAGGAAGAAAGACAAATAACATAACAAAACTGTGAAGAGAAACTGAGAAACTTAAATATATGTTATATCTAAACTATTAGAATTGCATCACTGATCTACACAAGCTTCCTCTGAAATCTGGTATCAAGAAAACTGTTTAATCTACAGTCCGATTTGAATTATACATAAAGCATCCATAGACGACATATTTAGGATAATCAGTAATAGGATAGAACAGATCTAACAACGAAAAATAAGATACGAGAATCTATATCAAGATTACCAGAGTATCTACTACATATACACATACATCTCTCTTTTTTAATTGAGGCGGTCAAAATAATTATTCTACTGTTTTTAGGCCCACAGTTTCCAGAAGAAGAAAAAACAGGTTCTGATGTAACCCTTTACAAGAGGATGCACTAAACACATTCAATAAATAAGGGAAAGTAACATCTATTCCCATCACTCGCATCAGAACAAGATCTCTGTTTTGCTTCATATCCAAGGGATACCTAAGTTCGAACTAGAGAAGCGATGTCACTCCATCATTAGGGGACTCTATAAGATTACTTGTCCATCTAAGGTTCCCATTTGGACATGAAACAAAAATAATATATAACAGAATCAAGATGAAAAACTAAATCCTTGATCGCTTAGTATTTTAGCCCAGAAATGTAGGTCGGAGGACCCTATTAAGTGTTTACCAATCTACATGAGGCTTCAAACTTCAAACAGATCAATCCTTTGCAAAAACACTATTACAAGTTATACACACTCAGCTTCCTTTCAACTCCTGTAATAAGTTGGGTTAAACAGAATGTGTTTCTTTAGCATGCCATATTATGTTTCGATACTGGTCTACTGATTAAACGAAATGAGTTAGCTGATTAAAAAGAAAGGAAGTGTACTGAAAGAAACAGTGCTGGCAAAATAAAAAACACCTACTAAATAACATGAAATCAAAGGTTGGGCGAGAGTCATGTATCACTTCCAAGTTCAATCGTAGAATTTAATAATCTTGACTCTTGATTAAGAAATAGCATTGATCACATAACACAACTCGCAAAGAAAAGACTAGGAGGCAAATGCTTAAGCCTCGATGTCATATCTTTTGGGAGTTTACTAACATTTCATTTGGATGACCAAGTTGCGTATATGGTTTTGATCTCAAGGATTCAACTCCCTCTACACACAACATCTGAATTCATTCTATTACAACATCTAAATTCATTTTATCATGGTGGAAACAACTGACTGTTCATTCTTCCTCGTAGACTCGTAGTGTCTACTTGTGCTTAACGTTGCATACTTTAAAGTCTAAGCAAACAAGGTCGCCTGTTAGTAAAAAAAGACTAACAAATCTCACAAACAGAATTCTTAGTATTTCAACTTCAACCCCACAATAATTCTTTTACTTGCTCAGCTAAATTAAGCATAACTCACAAAACCATACCAGAAATTTAATTTATTTTTTAAAAAAAAAAAAAAAAACTTCAACAAGGGATTCATAACCATAAAAACTTGCAAAGATTCCAAAATTATACCCAAGTCGCCAAACCATGATCAGAAACTAAATTAATCTTTTACAAACAGTCCACTACAATCCACCTTCATATATACTCGCCTACAATTTCAATCCTTAAGAACAGGGAATTCACATCATACCACAAATTCACACAATCCATTTTAACAACAAATTAAAACGAACAAGACCCATAAACCCAAATCAAAAACAAAACAAAACCCACTTCAAATAAAAAAAAGCCCACTAAAATCACAAAAATAAATCAAGAATGAGTAAATTCAAGAACAGGGCAAGAAGAAGCACCTCCACAGCAGAAACACAGGGAGAAAATCAAAAGAACGTCCTTGCAACAGACCCAAGAATCCCCATCATCTTCATCTTCTTTACTATTATTATTATTGACATCATCTTTGTTCAAGAGGGTAGTGCTGGAACTAGAGTCTGGTGAGTTTTGTTGCTTGTGAGAGCTCATGCGACGAAAGTTGAGTTGGAGTTTGTTTAAGTAATCTTTCTTGAACGAGTCTCTGAGGCGAGTTGATGGCCATAGATGCATCTCTGTAGTCTACTCGTTTCCAGTGTTTTAGATGAAGAAGCGACAGAACAACAGTTAAGTAGGGGGAGTTTGATGAGCTCATTTGCCACTCGTTTTAAATTGAACAAGCGCAACAAGGGAAAAATGGGCCTAAATAACACGATTTTGGAGTTTAATGCCCTAAATAACCGATTTTGTAAAAGTGGCCCCAAATGACCAGTAGAGACGCTTGGCAGATAGCGTCTTACAAAAGAGGGAACACGCGGCTGCATTTAGCGTTTTAAAGTTTTCCCCACTGTCTAATCTTTCTTTTTTGCTTGCAAATCTTTCTTTTTGCCCGTAAAAACACACAAAATACTTGTGCTCCCCTTCAAATTAATTATAAAATATATATTTGACCCTTTTACATGTTTTTTTAAAAATATATAAAAATATTAGTTAAATTTAATAAAATAAATTAACAATCGTTAACAGTTAGGGTTTATATTTGAATTTTAGAATGATTAATTCGTACTGTTTATTAAATTGGTTGACGGTAAAAGGGTTACAACTGTTAACATTTAGGGTTTAGGTATGGTTTTGGGTTTTAGAAAGATTAATTCGTACTGTATATTAAATTGGCCGACGGTTAGGGTTTAGGATTGAGGGTGTAGGGCCGGCGGCCCTACTCCCTCGAGCCTAAACCCTAATTAAGCGAGGCTGAAGGGCCGAAGGCCCTAAAGCCGAGACGCCGGCGGAATAAATAAATTTACAACCGTTAACATTTAGGGTTTAGGTTTGGTTTTGGGTTTTAGAAAGATTAATCGGTACTGTATATTAAATTGGCCGACGGTTAGGGTTTAGGATTGAGGGTGTAGGGCCGGCGGCCCTACTCCCTCGAGCCTAAACCCTAATTAAGCGAGGCTGAAGGGCCGAAGGCCCTGAAGCCGAGACGCCGGCGGAATAAATAAATTTACAACCGTTAACATTTAGGGTTTAGGTTTGGTTTTGGGTTTTAGAAAGATTAATTGGTACTGTATATTAAATTGGTCGACGGTTAGAGTTTAGGATTTAGGGTGTAGGGCCGGCGGCCCTACTCCCTCGAGCCTAAACCCTAATCAAGCAAGGCTGAAGGGCCGAAGGCCCTGAAGCCGAGATGCCGGCGGAATAAATTAATTTACAATCATTAACTTTTAGGGTTTAGTTTTGGGTTGCAGAATGATTAATTTGTACTATAAATTAAATTGGCCCTAAACACTCGAGCCTAAACCCTAATTAATTGGAGTAACTAGTCTAAAAAAAACGTGAGACCAAATAATGTTTTTGATGCTGAACGAAAAGTTTGTACAAGGTCTTAGCAAATTGAAAAAGCCCATCACCAAAAGCCCAACAAAATTGAATTGTGGAAGGTTGAGAAAAGTTTTGAAAACGCTGAACGAAGTGGCGTTTTAGTGTAAATTTATTAATAAACAAATTGAAACGGTAGATGAAGCAGCGTCTCTTGGTAAACTAAAACAAAGACGCCAACTGAAGTACCGTTTTCCAGTTTTAAAATTAAAAAAAATGAGCTAAACGCTACACGATGTAGCGTTTTTGTTTTTTTAACAAAAACGCTACACCAGCAGCGTCTCTATTTGTCATTGAGGGCCATTTTTCGGGTATTTTGATATTTGGGGCATTTTCACCCCAAATTTGGTTATTTGGGGCCGAAACCCAGCGCAAGGCCGTATCACATGAATATACTAATCTTTGTCGATTTTTTTTTAAACCAAAATTAAAGCGAATTTCATTAATATTTAGAAATCAATTTAATCGGAACAAACTTCCAATTGATCATGCCAGGTTGAAAAACAAATAAACAAGCTAAATAATTGATCATTTTGTTTCCGAATTACTTAACTAATTGAATACAAATATTCTGAAAATTAAAAATGATAATAATGATTTTCCGAGCAATCTCGTCTACATCTGCCCTGAAAACAGTGAAAAAATTTGCTCATTTTTTTGTATTTTATATAATTAAAAAATATTGAACACCATCAGTGTGGCGCCCTCCAAACCCGGGTCAGAAGTTTGGGGTCCACATCTCAACATAAACCTGTAATTAATGATATAATATATATAGTGACCCTTCACTGTCCTTGGATCGCAACAGGTTAAAGTATAAAACAAGCCACAACACAACTTTAATTATTACAAACCCAATCCCAAAATAAAAACTTAAATCTTACAAGCTTACACGCCATTTGTGTCTCGTTATTCAAACTAGTACATATATGAAAAGCCAGGTGCTGCTGATAGCTCTCTTCATCTCCTAGCCTGGAATCCTGACCTTACTACTAGCCTGAGGGTCATCGTTACCAACTTTCTCTGCCTTCACTGGAAAGAACATAAAATACCGCAAGAGTGAGCTAACCAGCTCAGCAAGTATAACAATATCAATTTAAAATATTAATCATAAGCTGAAGGAAACCAGTGTCTCAAGGAATCAATCTCAATACCAAGATTTGTTTTTAGAACATTGATTAGAATTGGATATTAAATTTATTTTTAAAAATCAAAGGTTAGGCTGCTGATCAGTCAGACACTAACCCCGAGCAGGTCCCACCATGCTCGTTTATTGGATCCAAGGCACACATTGGCCTAAAGTGACCACTCATCTGGTCTGACCATTCATCTGGTCCAAGTTTAGAAAACTATCCAATTCTATCACAATCAAGATGATCAACAATATTATTCAATAAAATAAGAACATCAATATCATAAATGAATTTTGAAGCAGAAGCAACTACTATTCAAAGTGTCTCAAATGGATCTCAAAGGAGAAATGAGAATTATCTTCATGGTTTTAGCAAAGAATCAGATATTGCCTTATAGGATGGCAAAGCACGTCAAAGTTTCGTGTTTACATGAAGAAGGGTTCTAGGTTCACAAAAAGAATCCAAGTATAAATGAATGCTGTTAAGATCAAGAAACTGGAGTTTATGGAAAGAATCAATCAACTGTAAGTTATATGTCATAACAGATGTTATTTGGGGTCGTTCAACTGGTTACGGTCTGAAATAAAAGTGATTGATAACTGGTTGAGGTATCGAGGGTATATTTTTGAAATGAAATTAGGTTCTCATGGTAATCATTTAGAAGTTTTAAAGATGGAAGGTTTACAATTGAAATAAGTTTCGTAGCAGGTATCAAAGAATCGGTCAAAGGTTCAAGAATCAATAAGGTAAGTAATCCATAATATAGTTCAAGAAATCTGGTTAAAGGTTCAAGAATCAATAGGATAAATAATCCATAAAATAGTCCAAGAAATTTGGTTGAAGGTTCAAGAATCAATAGGATAAATAATCCATGCGATAATTCAATAGGTCACAGGACTTCATCAGAAAGTTCACTAAATAATCACAACAGATACAACATATAATTGAAGGAAAGTCTGAGGGAACTTGCCTTATATAGCTGATCTCAAGTTTCAACTACGCTTGCTCGCTATACTACTCTATCACCACTTGCTTTCCCTTCCTACGTCTCGCTTCTTCTGCTAATCACAACAATTCTTTATCAATATATGATCTCATACTATTCTTATCATCCTTTATTCGAAACGAGCTTCTATCTACCCTTCGTTTCACCCAAATCCGATTTACGGATCAAAAGATATGTCAAACACAATTTTATATCAATCACGTAAATACATCACATGTCAATCAGATAGCACATAGCTCATATCACATAAAATATTTAATAAAATATATTTTTCAAAAGAGGTTTGAAGTCAAACAGACTTTTCTGGTATTTATTAAGAATTTTTAAACATTTTTCGGAATTAAAACGGTCAAAGAATCATTTTATAAATAAATAATCCATTTCTGGATACTCGAAATCAAGTCCGAAATCATTTGAAATCAATTAACGAGCTTCAATCATATTTTAGAATAATATTTTAAAGCTCGAAACTATTTTTCGGAATTTTAAAATCATTTAAAAATATTTAAAATAATTAAATCCAATTAATAAATCAATTAAAATCAATTAATAATTAATTAAAACAATTAATCAATTAATAATTAAATTAATTGACTAACTATAATAATTAATTACTAATTAAAATTAATTAATAAATTAAATCAGATTTATTTTTGAATTAATAAATAATTAAAAACAATTTTTGAAATTAAAATAAATGATTTTCGAAATTAAATTTAAATCAAAAATCATTTTTTTTTTTTAAAACTTTTAAAAAAAATCCAGGGTTTGAATTGCAAGTTTTGGAAACTACAGGGTTTGATTTGCAACTTTGGAAACTTCAGGGGTCTAAATGTCAAAAATGAAACTTGGGTGGCTAAACTTCACCACCTCCAAAAGTCCAGGGGCCAAACTGCAATTTTGCAGCCGCCGCCCCTGGCTTCGCCGGAGGTGGCGATTCCGGCCACCAATAGCCTCCAAATGGTGCAGATATGGAGTATCAAGCCTCCCCAACTCATCCATACAATCGATTTCACCAGAAACGGCCGGAATCGACCGTAATCGATCGAAGAAACTCGCCGTCGCCGGCGAGTTTTCTTTGAATCGATTCGTTCGATTCACGAACCTCAGCTAAGATTTGAAGCTATGTACACGTTCCTGAGATCACAACCAACATGATGGTATCATCCAATTTCACTTCTACCTCCTAGATTAAATAACCCTAATTTCCAATTAAAAACATTCATCGCGCACATAAACCCTAATTCCTGATTTCGAAGATTAAACCTTGTTAGATATAATTGATGATTACTGATGTTCTTAAGGTTTGTTTTAGAACAGGAATCATCAGAGTTTAAACTGGAAGCTGATCAGAGTTTAGCAAAGTCTGACAGAGTTTAGCAAAGTCTGACAGAGTTTAATAAAGTCTGATCAGAGTTTACATAGTCAAGACTCGACAGAGTTTACACGTGGAAAGAGCTCAGAAGCGGATATACTTCAAGGAAGGATAGAAGCTGAGGAGTGATTTGCTGACTATGGAAACTAAACAGAAAACTGGAGCAATCTTTGATTGATAGATTTATTAGCTGATTTATAGGATATCAAATCAGAGATTGATTTTGTAACTGTGTCTATATAAACACAGATTAGGGTTACTCTATATGAGTTGAGTTATCGAGTATATTGTTAAGAACCCTAGCAGCTCTTAGTGATACAATATAAATCACTGAGAGAGTTTTTGTAACCATTCAAGCTTTGTGAATATAAGAGTTTACTGCTTTCAATCTCTTATATTGTCTTACTGTGTTACAGATTGTGATAGCTATATCAGATTATATAGTGAATTTATAGGACCTAACAAGTGGTATCAGAGCCAGCTCTGTTAAGAATACTACAGTGAGATCTTAAACACAATCATGTCTGAAAAATCACAAGCTTCATCCTTTAGAGTTCCAATCCTTAAGGCATCTGAATATCCAGTCTGGAAAGAGAGAATGATAATATTCTTAGACTCTGTTGATCCAGAATATCTTGACAGGATCTTTGATGGACCACATATGCCCACCAAGCTCTCTGTTGGGCTTGCTGATGAACCTCAGAAGATGGTCCCAAAAGAAAAGAAAGATTATACCCCTGAGGATATCCTGTCAATTAGTAAAGACTCAAAGGTGAAACACCTTTTGCACAGTGCTCTTGACAATGCAATGTCTAATAGGGTAATTGGGTGCAAAACTGCTAAACAAATCTGGGATGCTCTGGAAACCAGATGTCAAGGAACTCAGGCCATTAAGAAAAACAGAAAAACAATCCTTACACAGGAGTATGAGCACTTTGACTCAAAATCTGGTGAGTCTCTGACAGATCTGTATGACAGATTTGTCAAACTGCTGAATGACTTATCTCTGGTGGACAAGGAATATGATCTTGAAGACTCAAATCTCAAATTCCTTCTGGCTCTTCCAGAAAAATGGGATTTGAAAGTCACCACAATTAGAGACAATCTTGATCTTGGAGAAATGTCCCTTGATGATGTTTATGGAAGATTGAAGACCCATGAACTTGAAATGGAGCAAAGGAGCAAACGTCATGGAGGAAAATCAAAGTCTGTTGCTCTGAAAGTTCAAGAGGAAGCTGCTAAGAGCAAAGGAAAAGCTCATATCACAAAGTCTGACATTGAGTCATCAAACTCTGATGACTCAAACTCTGATGTTCCCTCAGACTCTGAAGAAAGTGATGATGAGATGATGCAGTTAGCAGCATTGATGGTGAAAAGCTTCAAGAAGTTGGCCTACAAAAAGTTCAACAAAGGCAAAAGTTTTTCAAGAAAAGACAGAAACTCTGACAGAGTTTATGACAAGAAGAACTTTAAGAAGAATGAGGGCAAAGAAGGAAAAGCTGGAAAAGCTGACAAGTATACCTGTTTCAACTGTGGTGAAAAGGGACACTTTGCATCTGAATGCAAGAAAGCCAAGAAGGAAAAAGAAAAAGCCTTTATCACCAAGAAAGGAAACTGGACAGATACATCTGATTCAGAAGAAGAAGTCAATTATGCTCTGATGGCAAACACTGACAACAACTCTGAATCTCCTGCTAAGGTACCTCATTCTACTCTTGCCTTTGATACTGAAGATATAACTGAGTTAAGATTGTTTCTTAAAACTTTGCATACCAGCTTTAGAGATCAGACTTTAGAAAATGAAAGATTAAAATCTGAAACTCTAAGTGTAAAGAAAAGAAATGATTATCTTGAAAAAGAATTAGTTCAAATGTTGGAAGTTCAGAAAGAAAGAGATGATGCTGTCATTATCAAAGATGAATTATTAAAGAGGTATGCATCTCTTCAATCAGAACTTGCTAAGGAAAGGGAAATTATTAAAACATGGACTAATTCAGGCAAAACTACTCAGGATATCTTAGGTAGTGGAAACTGGAAGAAAGGACTAGGTTACACTGATAACTCAGAAGCTGAGTCATCAAAAACAGAGTTCGTTAAAACTCAAAAACCTAAGGTTAAACCTGTTAAATTTGTTGTTGAATCCTCTAAGAATAAACAATGTAGACCAAAATCAGAGATTAACAACAATTTAAAATCTGAAAAGCCCAAACAGGTTAACATAGGACTGATGACTCAGAAACAGCTTAAACATAAGCTTAAAGAGGTAAAGTCTGATGACAAAAACAAGGAGCCTAGGAAAAATAGAAATGGCAAAATTGGCATAGACAAGAGTAACAACTACATGCCTGTTCCAAATGCACCTAGGAAGACATGCCATAACTGTGGTAATACTAATCATCTTGCTAATTTTTGCAGGAAGAACAAGGACATTAACTCTTTACCTACAAAGTCTGGAGTTAGAAAAAGTAGTATTAGATATAAACCACAAGATCCATGTTTTCATTGTGGTAGTTTATGGCATTCTATTTATACTTGCAAAGAATATCATAGTTTGTATTATGATTATTATCAATTGAAACCTTCTTTGAAGAAGTTTAATAAAAGCTCTGCAAGTACAAAATCTGTTTCTAGTACAAACTCTGTTGCAAAGTCTGTTAGCTCAAACTCTGATAATAATACCGCTGCAAAAGCTAACAAACTTAATAAGGCCAAGGGATCCAAGCAAGTCTGGGTCCTTAAAACTAACAATTAGTGGTCTTTGTGATTGCAGGGCAACAGGAAGAATATTCTAGTCTTGGACAGTGGATGTTCAGGACACATGACTGGAAATAAGGCCCTGCTGTCAGAGTTTGTGGAGAAGGCTGGCCCAAGTGTTTCTTATGGAGATGGCAACATAGGAAGGACTCTGGGATATGGCAACATCAATCTTGGAAATGTCATCATATCTAATGTAGCTCTTGTTCAAGGGCTAAAACACAATTTACTCTCTGTCAGTCAAATCTGTGACAGAGGATATCATGTTGATTTCTATGAAGAACACAGTGAGATTGTAAGCAAGTCAACAGGCAAAGTGGCAGTGATTGCTCACAGACATGGGAATATTTATGAAATCCACTTGCCTACAAACTCTGAAGGAAAAGCAATTTGCTTGTCTACAAGGATCTCTGCAGAAGAAAGTTGGAAGTGGCACAAGAAGCTTTCACATCTAAATTTCAATTCGATAAATGAGCTTATAAAGAAAAAGCTTGTGAGAGGACTTCCTGAATCACTACTGACATCTGATGGATTGTGTGACTCATGTCAAAAAGCCAAGCAGAGAAAGACATCTTTCAAGAGTAAGACTGAATTCTCAATAAACAAACCATATCATCTTCTACATGTTGATCTATTTGGACCAGTCAATGTACCATCAATTGCAAGGAAGAAATATGCTCTTGTCATTGTTGATGAGTATACTAGATACACTTGGGTATATTTTCTTCACTCTAAAGATGAAACAGCCTTGCATCTGATGGATCATGTGACACAACTGGATCATGGATCTGAAGACAAAGTGAAGATTATTAGAAGTGATAATGGAACAGAGTTTAGAAATTCAACAATGGAAGAGTTCTGCAAGGAAAGAGGTGTAGTGCAACAGTTCTCTGCACCTGGTACACCACAGCAAAATGGTGTAGTTGAAAGGAAAAACAGAACTCTTATAGAAGCTGCCAGAACTATGCTTGATGAGGCTAAATTGCCTACATATTTCTGGGCAGAAGCTGTTCAAACAGCTTGTTTCACTCAAAATGCAACCTTGATTAATAAGCATGGCAAAACCCCATATGAGATGGTGAAGAAAAAGAAGCCAAATCTGAAGTACTTTCACATATTTGGGTGCAAATGCTTTGTATTGAAGACTCATCCAGAACAGCTTACCAAGTTTGATTTAAAAGCTGATGAAGGCATTTTTGTAGGTTATCCTATCATAACAAAGGCCTTCAGAGTCTATAATCTAAGAACCAAGGTGATCATGGAATCCATACATGTGTCATTTGATGACAAAAGAATAATGGGTCTAACAGATATGGATGATCATGAAGAACTGCATTTTGAAAATGAAGAAATATTCTCTGATTCAACAAACTCTGATGAACAGTCAAACTCTGACTGTGAACAAAACACAGCAAACTCTGGTGAAAATTCACAAGCTCATGATGATGAAGCCCTTGCTGAGGGGGAGCATCAGAATGCTTCAGACTCTACTCAAGACTCATCAGAGAATGCTAACTCAACCTCATCAGAGAATACTGATTCAAACTCTGATAGCACAATTGTAGGGGGAGCTACAGAGAATAATCAGCAGAATCAGGAGAGCATGGATCAAGGGGGAGGATCCAATGATGAAAATGGTCAACTTCCACATGCAAGGAAGTGGACAAAATCTCACACACCTGATTTAATAATTGGAAATCCAGAAGCAGGTGTGCAAACAAGGACAGCTACAGCAAATGAATGTTTACATCATTGCTTTCTGTCACAAACAGAACCCAAAAAGGTGGAGGAAGCTCTTCAAGATCCTGATTGGATTCAAGCAATGCAAGAAGAGTTAAATGAATTTGAGAGAAATAAAGTCTGGACCCTAGTACCAAGACCTAAAGACAGATCAATAGTTGGTGCAAAATGGGTGTTCAGAAACAAAACTGACAGTGAGGGTGTCATTACAAGGAATAAAGCAAGGCTTGTGGCAAAAGGGTATTCACAACAGGAAGGTATTGATTATGATGAGACATTTGCTCCAGTTGCAAGATTGGAGGCAATTAGAATCTTTCTGGCCTATGCTGCACACAAGAAATTCAAGGTATTTCAGATGGATGTCAAAAGTGCTTTTCTAAATGGGAAACTGGATGAAGAGGTATATGTTGAACAACCTCCAGGTTTTGTGGATCCAAAACATCCAGACTATGTCTACAGGTTGGACAAAGCACTTTATGGACTAAAGCAGGCTCCAAGGGCATGGTATGAAACTCTAGCTCAATTTCTTCTTGAAAGTGGATTCACTAGAGGTACCATAGATAAAACTCTGTTTTATTTGAATCATGGCAATGATCTGCTTTTAGTTCAAATCTATGTTGATGACATTATTTTTGGCTCCACTAATGCTAAACTCTGTCAAAGATTTGCCAAGCTCATGCAGTCTAGGTACCAAATGAGCATGATGGGGGAACTCAGTTATTTTCTGGGTTTACAAGTTGAACAGACTGAAGATGGGATTTTTATAAATCAAGCCAAGTATACCAGAAATCTTTTAAAGAAATTTGGTATGCAAGACAGTTCTGCTGCAACTACTCCCATGGCAACAGCAACAAAACTAGACAAAGATACTGGTGCATCAGTAGATATCACAAACTACAGAGGAATGATTGGATCATTGCTTTATCTGACTGCAAGTAGACCAGACATTATGTATGCCACATGTCTATGTGCAAGATTTCAGGCAGATCCAAGAGAACCTCATCTGATTGCAGTAAAAAGGATATTCAGATATCTCAAGGGAACCACATCATTGGGACTATGGTACCCTAGAGAATCAGATTTTAGTCTTACTGGATACTCTGATGCAGATTTTGCAGGTTGCAAAATTGACAGGAAAAGCACAAGTGGGAGTTGTCAATTTCTGGGTGGAAGACTAGTTTCTTGGTACAGTAAGAAGCAGAAGTCCATCTCAACATCAACAGCAGAATCAGAGTATATTGCTGCAGGCAGCTGTTGTGCTCAAATTCTTTGGATGAAGAATCAGCTGTTGGACTATGGGTTATCCTTCTCTAAAATTCCTATTTATTGTGATAACCAAAGTGCTATTGCTATGACAGGAAATCCAGTTCAACATTCTCTGACAAAGCACATCAGTATAAGATATCATTTTATAAGGGAGCATGTGGAGGAAGGAACCATTGAACTTCACTTTGTTCCTACTGAACAGCAGCTAGCAGACATCTTCACCAAGCCATTAAGTGAAGCAACTTTTACTAGGCTGGTAAATGAGCTAGGAATGATATCAGGAACTGAGTAAACATATTGGTTAGATCTTTAAAATTTAAATTGTCAAATTTACCATATGTATTACTCACACATCTGCCATGATATACTCTGATTGATAAACTCTGATGATATTCTCTGATGATATACTCTGTTTGCTTTACTCTGATAACATTCTCTGACAATATTCTCTGATGCTTATAAAACTCTGAATCTTGATAAATGATCTCATTTTTATATTCTCTGAGACAAATCACCTATGAAGATACTATGAAGCATGTTCTGAATGAGTAATCATGAATCTCAGCTAAGTTCCTTTATCCTGATCTCAATTTTGTGCTACATTAGTTCACTATGCATGTTGGTATCATTGAGACTCTACTACTTCACATATCTTAATTATAAGTGAGACTGATTAATTTAAATTTTCTCTCATAAACTAGACAGTGATTATAAACTCTGATGTTTTTGTTACCTGAGACAAAACCCCCTGAAAAATAAGCATGGTACTCCTTTGAGATCTTAGATGCTAATATGACAGTGACTGGGAAGAACCAAACATTTGCTGGTATTAAGTAATTGCTAAGATTTTATAATCTATGGTGACCAGTCACAATCTCTGATTACTGGAGAAATACTAATGCAATAGTATATTTAAAGGTCGTGCCTCACTTACACTGAGAAGCGTCCTTTTGAAAAAAAAAAAAAAAAAAAAAAAAAAAAAAAGGGGGTTATATTATTTTATCTGAATCATCAGAGTATGTCTCAGTCTAAATTTTGAGAGTTTGCATAAATTATTTTTGTCTACCTTATAATTACGAAATTGTGAAATTTTATATTCTCTGATTTAACATGACCGCACACACATTTCACAAGCACATTATTGAGCTATGGATTTTAGAACAAACTCTGATTTATTGATGAATATTCTGACAATTATGTCTTTATTCTGAGGTTCACAAAAATTTATTTTCTTTGACTTAAATCTCAGAGTTTAAAATTCGAGAGATCTGATCTTGATTTTTATTTCAAATATTCAGAAAATGTGAAGAGAATATGTTTCAAACGGATGTATTATTAGTGGGTTTACATGCACAACATTTTAATAGGAGAACGTGTAATCAGCTAGATTCAAAAGAAGGGCACATAAGCCAAAGAGAGCCAAGATTCCAGAATCTGAAATTACTGATTTCACTATACAAGAAGAGCAAACACCATCAAGCCCCATTCCTGTTGATCCTTCTCAAGCTCTGATGGTGGAACCTCTTCAAGCTGTTCCTATCACTGATGCCACACCATTATCTCCTACAACATCTCCTAAAGCATCTCCTACAGTATCTGCAGTAGATGAAGAGATCAGGTGTGATGAACCAGTTACTGCTGAAGCTGGAGCAACTCAGTCTGATTGTCAAACTCCACTATCTGATCATGGTCAAATTCCTCAATCTCCAATGAAAATTCCTAAGGATGCCATTGTTCATGATACAGCTCCAGAGAACTACAAGTCTGATGCAGTTGAGGAAAGTGACAAAGTAGCTGTGGAAGCTTTACAAACTCTTGCTCAGACTGGTGAAAAGCCCATCAAGTCACAGTCTGAAGATAAAGGAAAATCTGCTCAGGATAATGTGGAGAAAGTTGCAGATCCTGTTCCTGCAGATGAAAAAGCAAACTCTGATACTGAGGATGATACCAGTTCAGATACTGACAAGGATGACAATGCTGAAATTCCTTTGACACAACAGAAATGGGAGTCTACTAGCCAGTTCAATGCAAGGCTACAAACTCTGAATACAGCCTCTGAGCCACTCCCAAGGGATCTTCAGGTTGATCCACCAAATGAAGTCTGGGATAAACTCTGGTTGAGTCACCAGCACTCCTTGGAAACACCTAAAGCTGAAGAGTTCTTAGCTATGGCAGAGAAGAAAATTACAAACTCTGATGTTATGTCAAGCCTCAAGGGCACAATTCTATATCTGAAGACATTTCATCCTGCTCATGCCCAGACATCTAAATCCATTGATAGTCTAAGAACTGAGGTGGCAAAGGTCAAGGAGACAAATGACCTGGAAAAGAAAAGGACCTTCAATCCTATGAAAGAAAGTGTACAGAAGCTGGTCACTACAAATGAATCTCTTAACCAAAGGATGACCTTGATTGAATCCAATCAAGAAAAGATGTCCAAACAGCTTGAAGCTATCCAAACTTCACTTTCTCTGATCACATCCATTCTGATTCCTGATGAGGATGATGTCAAAAAGGGGGAGAGAGTAGCTCAAGTCAAATGCAAGTCTACTACTCAATCTCTGAAAAGGAAGAAAAAGGATGATGATGATGATGCTGATGATTTTACAAAGCACAAGAGATTTCAAGCAGGGACTGGTGGAAGAGTTTCAAACTCTGACAGTCAGAAATCATCTAAGCAAAGCACAAAGTCTGGTCCAACTCACAACATCACATCTGGATCTAATCAAAGACCAGTGACTGGATCAGACAAACCCATGACTGATGAAGAGCTTGCTAGATTGATTTTTGAACAAGAAAATCCAGAAGCAAATTTGGATTTGGAGTTGATTGCTGCAGAAGAAGAAGAACTAAAGAAAGAACATGCTGAAGCAATAAAGTCAGGAAAAATCCAAAAGCCTGCAAAATCAACTGCCAGACCAAAAGAAAAAGGGATACTGATCAAAGAAGCTACTGTTGCTGATCAGAGTTTACCAATCAAGAAGGTATACTCTGAAGATGAATACACCTCCAAGGGTAAAAGCAAAGTAGATGAACATCTGGAGAGAGGCTGGGAAAAGAAGAAATCTACAACCTCTGACAAGGATCAAGTTGTGAAGGAAAAGAAAACAGAAGCTGCAATCTCTGACAGAGCTCATGTTGCAGAACCTCAAAAAGAAAGATTGACCTCTGACACAGCTCAAGTCAATAAAGAAGCAAAGAAAGACACAGTCTCTGACAAAGCTCAAGCTGTGTTCAAACCAACAACTATACCAATGGCTGGATTTGCAAAACCTACTCTGATGACTGAAATAAGTTTTGAAAAAGGCTCAATTAAACCATTTTCTCATCAAAAGGCAGGAAGAGATAAAGGAGGGCTGGGATCCAAATATGAAAAATTTGATCAGAGTATAGGATCAAGACCAGATGACCCCTCATCTCTCTGTGCTCCCAAGACTGGGGTATTGCAAGACAAAATGGACAAACTTGATTCAGTCCAGTTGGTAAAGAATGACAGAGGAGATAATATCCTTATCTACTTCATGTCTGATGGAACAGTGTTTAGAGTGCTTGAAGCAGATCTATATGCTAAACACTGGGAAGAATTGAGATATGTATCATACATATTTCAAGTAAAGAACAAGTCAGGACAACACATCTCCAACCTGCTGAAAGATCAAATCAGAAGAAAGATGGGGATTACAGGAAATAAAAATGCTGGACCTTTCATTCCTAAATATCTCAATCATAAAGGACAGCTGGTGGAGATGAAGAAAAATTCAGCAAAGATTGAAACGATAGGTGGAATCAGAACTCTTGCATTTAATGAAGAGTCTGATAAAGCTTACAATATTAGGCTGGATAGAGACTTGAAGAAGAACAAGATCTATGATCTCAGAGCTGCAATTTATCAAACTGGAGTTTCAGATCCAGAGTTGAGAGAGATCAAGAGACAAATGATTACAGTACTTGAAGATGCTGAAAAAGAACTCCTCAGAGAGTATCTAAAGACAGCAAATGGTGTCTATGCAGCTAAGGAATAAAGTATCTGTAAGTTTTAAAAGTTTTCTGTTATATAGTTAAACTCTGTTGCATTTGACTTAAATGTTTTGACATCATCAATTATCTGTTAACTTGCACATAATTTATTCATGCACAAGTTGGGGGAGATTGTTAGATATAATTGATGATTACTGATGTTCTTAAGGTTTGTTTTAGAACAGGAATCATCAGAGTTTAAACTGGAAGCTGATCAGAGTTTAGCAAAGTCTGACAGAGTTTAGCAAAGTCTGACAGAGTTTAATAAAGTCTGATCAGAGTTTACATAGTCAAGACTCGACAGAGTTTACACGTGGAAAGAGCTCAGAAGCGGATATACTTCAAGGAAGGATAGAAGCTGAGGAGTGATTTGCTGACTATGGAAACTAAACAGAAAACTGGAGCAATCTTTGATTGATAGATTTATTAGCTGATTTATAGGATATCAAATCAGAGATTGATTTTGTAACTGTGTCTATATAAACACAGATTAGGGTTACTCTATATGAGTTGAGTTATCGAGTATATTGTTAAGAACCCTAGCAGCTCTTAGTGATACAATATAAATCACTGAGAGAGTTTTTGTAACCATTCAAGCTTTGTGAATATAAGAGTTTACTGCTTTCAATCTCTTATATTGTCTTACTGTGTTACAGATTGTGATAGCTATATCAGATTATATAGTGAATTTATAGGACCTAACAAACCTCAAATTGAACACGTTATTGAACTCCAAGTCAAGCATATGATATACCAAAATGATCAGGAGAAGATTATCTACAACATACAATCATCAAAACATATAAACAACTTCAAAATCAAAAATCTCTAATTTAAATTAAATGACTTCGAATTTAAAACCTTAAATCTCTCCTCACCTGCGAATTTCTTGATGTTTTTGATGACCCAATCAGATTCTACTCCTCAAAACCTTCGATTTGAGTACTTGAACGCCAAAATCGGAGTCCGATAACACTTCCAAATCCTTGTTTGAATCTCAAGAACGCGATAAACTCTCTCGGGAATTTCTCGGTTTTAACTGGTTTTATGATTTTCGTAATGAAATAAAGTACGGTTAAGGATATTTATACTTATGAATAATTAGTACCCCTTTGGATCATATATGGCATGAAAATACAATGTTTAATAGCTTTATACTAATAAAACGGGTCCAATCGGTACCGGTTTTCGAGATAATCATCAAAACGGGGCTTTTTAATCCGTCATTAGTATGCGGGTCCCACCGTCATTATGACAAGATAAGGATAAGTATAAAATATCTAGTTTCACGTTTATCGATACAACCGGATAATTATCGAATACCGAAAGATTCCGCCGGACCGGCTCCGGAACAAACCGTACTCCGGATCGAAAAAGTCAAAACATGAAAAGTGTCCGGAATGGTCAAATTAAGCTAAAGGTGAATTTTGTTGAAATTTTCGGGAAGTAAAATCTCGGTACCGTTACAGGTTGACGGTTTTTCGGAAAATCAAAATAATTAGTGATTAATTAAAATATACATAATTAAATCCATAAATCAAATATAAAATCATCTGACAATACATAAATCGATATGAACATATCTAAATAAACTATATTTTGTACTGAACATATAAAAATTGATATTACTCAAATTTAATCAAAAATACTTAACTAAATTAATAGAACAGAAACCAATTAATTCACAGAAATTCATATAAAATTCATATAATATTCATTAATCATCCAGATAATTACACGGATAATCCCAGATGTTACATCCTTCCCCCCTTAAAAGGATTCTGTCCTCAGAATCGCTTAAGTAAACAAATGAGGGTACTTTTCACGCATATCACTTTCTAATTCCCAGGTTGACTCTTCAACCTTCGGGTTTCTCCACAGTACCCTTACTAAGTTAACTACCTTGTTTCTTAACACCTTCTCTCTCCTATCCAAGATTTCCATTGGCCTTTCTACATATGATAAATCTGCCTCGAGTTCTATCGGCTCATACTCTATCACATGTTTCGAATCTGGATTATACTTCTTAAGCATCGATACATGAAAGACGTTATGGATGTGCTCCATGTGCGGGGGTAACGCCAATTCGTACGCTACTTTGCCTACACGTCTCAAGATTTCAAATGGCCCTACGTATCGGGGACTTAGCTTGCCTTTCTTTCCGAATCTGGATAGTCCTTTCCATGGTGACACCTTCAGTAACACTGCTTCTCCGTCTTCAAATTCTACGTCCTTCCGGAATTGATCTGCATAATTTCGTTGACGACTCTGTGCTGCAATTAGTCGTTTCTGAATAATTTCAACGACTTCCTTTGTTTGTTGTACTAATTCCGGTCCCAATACCTTGCGTTCTCCGACTTCATCCCAATATACTGGTGATCGACATTTGCGTCCGTAAAGAGCTTCATAAGGAGGCATCCCAATACTTGCGTGATAACTATTATTGTATGCAAATTCCACCAAAGGTAGATGCTCGTCCCAATTGCCTTTGAAATCGATTGCACAAACACGTAGCATGTCCTCGATCGTCTGAATAGTTCTCTCACTTTGGCCGTCTGTTTGTGGATGATATGCCGTACTCATTTTTAATTTAGTGCCCAAACATTCTTGAAAACTTTTCCAAAATCTCGAATTGAATCGTGGATCTCTATCTGATACAATGGATACGGGGACTCCATGACGAACTACAATCTCTTTCAGGTACATATGGACTAATTTATCCAAAGAGAATCTCTCATTAATTGGAAGAAAATGAGCTGACTTGGTTAGTCTGTCCACTATAACCCAAATGGCATCATGGTTTGCTTTAGTCCTTGGTAATCCTACAATAAAATCCATAGCAATATGTTCCCACTTCCATTCTGGAATCTCTAAAGGTTGCAATAATCCACTTGGTCTTTGGTATTCTGCTTTCACTCTTTGACACGTATAGCATTTACTCACCCATTCTGCAATCTCTCTTTTCATGTCTGGCCACCAATAGTTCTTCTTTAAATCTCTATACATCTTAGTGCTGCCTGGATGAATTGAATATTTAGAATTGTGTGCTTCCTGCAATATGTCATTCTTTAACTCTGTCACCGGGGGAATCCATATCCTGGAAGAAAATCTAAAAATCCCTTGATCATCTTTCTGTGTACATAACTCTTCTCCTACTAACTTGTTTACATCCTGATCCATTACCTCTTCCTGGCACTTCTTAATCTTTTCTAATAGCTCTGGTTGAAAGGTCATGGTATACACCGCTATCTCTGTTGGTTCATGAATTCTTACCTCGATTTCCAACTTCTGAAACTCTTTATATAATTCCTCTGGCACAGTCAATACGTTTAACCTCTCCTTTCTACTTAAAGCATCTGCTACAACATTGGCTTTTCCTGGATGATACTTAATCGTACAATCATAATCCTTAATCAACTCTAGCCATCTCCTTTGTCTCATGTTAAGCTCCTTCTGGGTAAAGATATACTTCAAACTTTTATGATCTGTATAAATCTCACATTTTTCTCCGTACAGATAGTGTCTCCATATTTTCAATGCAAATACAATAGCTGCTAACTCCAAGTCATGAGTAGGGTATTTCTGTTCATGAGGTTTCAGTTGTCTAGACGCATACGCAATAACTTTATCATGTTGCATCAATACACATCCTAATCCCTTATAAGAGGCATCACTATAAATCACAAAATTCCCTTGATCATCTGGAAGGGACAATACTGGTGCTGACACTAATCTCTTCTTCAATTCCTGAAAACTTTCCTCACACTTCTCATTCCATATGAACTTTTCATTCTTTCTAGTTAACTTAGTCAATGGGGTTGCAATTCTCGAGAAATCCTGTACGAACCTTCTATAATAACCTGCTAACCCCAAGAAACTTCTGATCTCTGTGGGGGTCTTTGGTCTTTCCCAATTCATTATAGCTTCAATCTTCGCTGGATCTACCTTGATTCCTTCACGACTCACTATGTGTCCTAGAAATTGAACTTCTTGTAACCAAAATTCACATTTAGAAAACTTTGCATACAGCTTCTCCTTTCTTAATATCTCTAAGGCTGTTCTTAAATGTTCTGCATGCTCCTCAGCTGTCTTAGAATATATCAGAATATCATCTATAAAAACAATCACAACTTGTCCAAATACTTCTTAAAGACTCTATTCATTAAATCCATAAAAGCTGCTGGTGCATTCGTTAATCCAAAAGCCATTACTAAAAATTCATAATGACCGTACCTTGTTCTAAAAGCTGTTTTAGGTATATCTTCAGATTTGATTTTGAGCTGATGGTATCCCGACCTAAGGTCAATCTTAGAAAAATACTCTGCTCCTTTCAACTGGTCAAACAAGTCGTCAATACGAGGTAAAGGATATTTATTCTTGATGGTAAGCTTATTAAGCTCTCTGTAATCTATACATAACCTCATACTTCCATCTTTCTTCTTTACAAACAACACTGGTGCTCCCCATGGGGATACACTAGGTCTAATCACTCCTTTTTCCAATAACTCTTGTAATTGTTTTGCCAATTCTTTCATCTCTACTGGTGCCATCCTATACGGGGCTTTGGATATTGGCTCCGCTCCAGGTGCTAAGTCAATTGCAAATTCTATCTCTCTATCTGGGGGAAGTCCTGGTAACTCATCCGGAAACACGTCTGGAAATTCATTCACTACAGGGATATTTTCAAGTTTTACTGGTTCCTGACTTTTATCAATTACATAAGCAATATAGGCTTCGCATCCTTGTCGTAACATCCTCTTGGCTTGGATCATGGTTAAAAACTTCTTTACTTGCTTTTGTCCTCTAAACGTTATTACCCCATGGTCTGGTGCCATTAGTATTACTTTCTTATTTTTACAATCTATCTGCGCCCTATATTTAGACAACCAATCCATCCCTAAGATTACATCAAACTCCCCCAACTTGAAAGGTATCAAGTCGGCACAAAACTTATTTCCTAAAATCTCAATTTCACAATCAGGGCAAACTCGATTAACGGAGACACGATCCTGATTAGCTAGTTCTACATTCATAACCTCATTCAACAATTCAACCGGACAATTCAACTTATCAACAAAAGCTTGAGAAATAAATGATCTAGTAGCTCCGGAATCAATTAACACCTTGGCATTTATAGAGTTTACATTAAGCGTACCTGTCACCACATCGGCATCCTGAATAGCATCTTTCACTGACATATCAAAGACTCTTGCCCTAGGAGGTTCATTCACTTCTGGAACAGTTCCCATGATTCTAAGTGCATTGCTAACAGGGGCTGGTGTCTTGCAGTCCTTAGCCATATGTCCTGGCTTTCCACATTTAAAACATGTATATCCTATAGCTGGAGTCTTACTTGTTGAGCCTCTATTGGTCTGATCCTTTATTGCTGGCTGGTTCTGACATTCTCTAGAGTAGTGTCCTTTCTGGTTGCATTTAAAACATACCACATTCAGTTTGTTACATACTCCTCCATGTCTCTTGCCACACGTTTGACATTCTGGCATTGAAGACCTTTGCCGATTGGCCTGACTTCCCGTAAGAAAACGTCCTCCTTGTCCACCACTACCTATTTTCTTAAAATTAGGATTTCCTCCTACTTGAAACTTCCCTTTCTTCTGGAACCTCCCTTGATGAGATAATCCTCCTCTATTGTCTGGCTTTCTCTTCTTATCCTCTTTAGACTTCTGAAACAACTCATTCTCAGCCTCCGCAATCATTGCTTTCTCAACCACTGCCGCATACGTCTCTAATTGCAAAATAGCTAACTTGCTTCTAATCCAAGGCTTTAGACCTTGTTGGAACCTTTTTGCTTTCTGCCTATCTGTCTCTACATAAGTTGGCACAAACCTAGCCAATTCCGCAAACTTATTCTCATATTCCACCACAGACATATTTCCTTGTTTCAACTCTAAAAAGTTCAACTCCATTTGATCTTGAAGAAACCTAGGAAAATACTTTTCTAAAAACAATTCCTTAAACCTCTCCCAAGTCATCTCAACTGTACCTTCCATATTCTTCACTGATTCCCACCAATACGTTGCTTCATTCTTTAAGTAATGACTAGCAAACTTTGTTTTCTGGTCCTCACTTGCTGGAACTAATTCAAAACACTTTTCCATTTCTTTTAACCATGTTTGGGCTGCAACAGGATCTGCTGAGCCCTTAAACTCTGGAGGATTAACTGCCTGAAAAGTTTTAAAAGTTACCCTAGGATTCTCTTGATGTTGCTGTTGTCGGGTAAGATGAGCAGTTTGTTGAGCCAAAATTTGAATTAGTTGGGCCACAGCAGGATCTACTGGGCCTATGTTGACATTCTGGTTATCATGGTTATCATTGATGCTGTTGGTGCCTTCAGGATCACTGTTGGCACGAGTATGTCTTGTTGGAGGCATTCTGTAAAGAAGAAACAATTTACTTAGTCGTTTTAAATCAAATTCTCTTTTTATAAAAAGTTTTTAAGAAAACAAAATTATATATTTTTGAAAACATTTTTGAGATTGTTTACTAAATAAATTGCATGCTTCTTTACAGAATGTAAAGCAATAAAAGAAAGATTGTAATACTATCACAAGAGTTTATGATTGGTACTGAAAGTAAAGTAAAGTAAAACAAGTGCGATAAAGTAAAGGACAAGACTGTAAAGTAAAAGATGCTGATATATATAAGTCAGTGCTGGAGATACAAGCGTCAAGCGCTTTATCAAAAGTAAAGTACAACAACAGCAACAGCAAGGCTATCCTCTAGTCCGCTCGGCTAGTCTATATATACATGTCAAAATCTGCCGACAACCACAGCAACATACATATCATCTAGTCAGCTCCGCTAGTCTATATACATGACAAAATCTGCTGACCTGATTCAACTACTCACTACACACTGCATCATACACACTACTCACTACAACACTGACCATCTCCCACACATGATATACTCCAGACCTATGGAAAGTCTGGTCCTCCAATAACCTCTAGCTGCTCCAAGACCCAACGAGCCCAGTCTATAATATCCCCAGGGGTACCAAACTCCGAAGTAGCTCCATGTAGTCTCGCTGCTGCAATCCTCCGGAAGACAAAGATATTCTCTCTCAACTGTCGCTCTCCCCTGTTAGGATCTAGATTCTGCATCGCCTGTGTCAACTCTCCAATCTGGCCCAACAACTCATCTCTCTCCATCAAGAGTGCCTGATAGTAATGATAGGGTACTGAAAGAGGGGAACACGGATAAGAGGGTCCGACACCTGAAAATCCCGAAGACTCATGCTCTGGTGGAGATCCACGGATAGGAGGTCGTATAATGGGAGCAGGTGGGGGCATCTCAGGTGCAGGTGGGGGTATAGCCCTAGGCGGTACAGCTGCAATAGGGGTCTGTCCACTACGAGGGTATCCAGGTGGACGTGAAGGTCCAGCTACAGGTGGGGGTGTAAGTGCCCTGGGTGGGGATATAGGTACAACTCCTGGACGGGGTGGAAGTCCCTCAACCGTCGACTCTGAGTGATCAGAATGAACCGGGGTACTGGGGCCTGACATACCTGATAGTCTGAGAATCAACATAAACAAACACGTATGAGCATCTACATCCACTACCAACATCAACCCTAAATCTATTACGAATAATCCTCAACCCCTCAACGTTCTATCTACCTATCACTCATTTCTAATCCTAAACTTCTACCCAACCTAACAATCTAGGCTTGTTTCATTGACTTAAACCTGTCGCTCTGATACCAACCTGTGGCGCCCTCCAAACCCGGGTCAGAAGTTTGGGGTCCACATCTCAACATAAACCTGTAATTAATGATATAATATATATAGTGACCCTTCACTGTCCTTGGATCGCAACAGGTTAAAGTATAAAACAAGCCACAACACAACTTTAATTATTACAAACCCAATCCCAAAATAAAAACTTAAATCTTACAAGCTTACACGCCATTTGTGTCTCGTTATTCAAACTAGTACATATATGAAAAGCCAGGTGCTGCTGATAGCTCTCTTCATCTCCTAGCCTGGAATCCTGACCTTACTACTAGCCTGAGGGTCATCGTTACCAACTTTCTCTGCCTTCACTGGAAAGAACATAAAATACCGCAAGAGTGAGCTAACCAGCTCAGCAAGTATAACAATATCAATTTAAAATATTAATCATAAGCTGAAGGAAACCAGTGTCTCAAGGAATCAATCTCAATACCAAGATTTGTTTTTAGAACATTGATTAGAATTGGATATTAAATTTATTTTTAAAAATCAAAGGTTAGGCTGCTGATCAGTCAGACACTAACCCCGAGCAGGTCCCACCATGCTCGTTTATTGGATCCAAGGCACACATTGGCCTAAAGTGACCACTCATCTGGTCTGACCATTCATCTGGTCCAAGTTTAGAAAACTATCCAATTCTATCACAATCAAGATGATCAACAATATTATTCAATAAAATAAGAACATCAATATCATAAATGAATTTTGAAGCAGAAGCAACTACTATTCAAAGTGTCTCAAATGGATCTCAAAGGAGAAATGAGAATTATCTTCATGGTTTTAGCAAAGAATCAGATATTGCCTTATAGGATGGCAAAGCACGTCAAAGTTTCGTGTTTACATGAAGAAGGGTTCTAGGTTCACAAAAAGAATCCAAGTATAAATGAATGCTGTTAAGATCAAGAAACTGGAGTTTATGGAAAGAATCAATCAACTGTAAGTTATATGTCATAACAGATGTTATTTGGGGTCGTTCAACTGGTTACGGTCTGAAATAAAAGTGATTGATAACTGGTTGAGGTATCGAGGGTATATTTTTGAAATGAAATTAGGTTCTCATGGTAATCATTTAGAAGTTTTAAAGATGGAAGGTTTACAATTGAAATAAGTTTCGTAGCAGGTATCAAAGAATCGGTCAAAGGTTCAAGAATCAATAAGGTAAGTAATCCATAATATAGTTCAAGAAATCTGGTTAAAGGTTCAAGAATCAATAGGATAAATAATCCATAAAATAGTCCAAGAAATTTGGTTGAAGGTTCAAGAATCAATAGGATAAATAATCCATGCGATAATTCAATAGGTCACAGGACTTCATCAGAAAGTTCACTAAATAATCACAACAGATACAACATATAATTGAAGGAAAGTCTGAGGGAACTTGCCTTATATAGCTGATCTCAAGTTTCAACTACGCTTGCTCGCTATACTACTCTATCACCACTTGCTTTCCCTTCCTACGTCTCGCTTCTTCTGCTAATCACAACAATTCTTTATCAATATATGATCTCATACTATTCTTATCATCCTTTATTCGAAACGAGCTTCTATCTACCCTTCGTTTCACCCAAATCCGATTTACGGATCAAAAGATATGTCAAACACAATTTTATATCAATCACGTAAATACATCACATGTCAATCAGATAGCACATAGCTCATATCACATAAAATATTTAATAAAATATATTTTTCAAAAGAGGTTTGAAGTCAAACAGACTTTTCTGGTATTTATTAAGAATTTTTAAACATTTTTCGGAATTAAAACGGTCAAAGAATCATTTTATAAATAAATAATCCATTTCTGGATACTCGAAATCAAGTCCGAAATCATTTGAAATCAATTAACGAGCTTCAATCATATTTTAGAATAATATTTTAAAGCTCGAAACTATTTTTCGGAATTTTAAAATCATTTAAAAATATTTAAAATAATTAAATCCAATTAATAAATCAATTAAAATCAATTAATAATTAATTAAAACAATTAATCAATTAATAATTAAATTAATTGACTAACTATAATAATTAATTACTAATTAAAATTAATTAATAAATTAAATCAGATTTATTTTTGAATTAATAAATAATTAAAAACAATTTTTGAAATTAAAATAAATGATTTTCGAAATTAAATTTAAATCAAAAATCATTTTTTTTTTTTTTTAAAAACTTTTAAAAAAATCCAGGGTTTGAATTGCAAGTTTTGGAAACTACAGGGTTTGATTTGCAACTTTGGAAACTTCAGGGGTCTAAATGTCAAAAATGAAACTTGGGTGGCTAAACTTCACCACCTCCAAAAGTCCAGGGGCCAAACTGCAATTTTGCAGCCGCCGCCCCTGGCTTCGCCGGAGGTGGCGATTCCGGCCACCAATAGCCTCCAAATGGTGCAGATATGGAGTATCAAGCCTCCCCAACTCATCCATACAATCGATTTCACCAGAAACGGCCGGAATCGACCGTAATCGATCGAAGAAACTCGCCGTCGCCGGCGAGTTTTCTTTGAATCGATTCGTTCGATTCACGAACCTCAGCTAAGATTTGAAGCTATGTACACGTTCCTGAGATCACAACCAACATGATGGTATCATCCAATTTCACTTCTACCTCCTAGATTAAATAACCCTAATTTCCAATTAAAAACATTCATCGCGCACATAAACCCTAATTCCTGATTTCGAAGATTAAACCTCAAATTGAACACGTTATTGAACTCCAAGTCAAGCATATGATATACCAAAATGATCAGGAGAAGATTATCTACAACATACAATCATCAAAACATATAAACAACTTCAAAATCAAAAATCTCTAATTTAAATTAAATGACTTCGAATTTAAAACCTTAAATCTCTCCTCACCTGCGAATTTCTTGATGTTTTTGATGACCCAATCAGATTCTACTCCTCAAAACCTTCGATTTGAGTACTTGAACGCCAAAATCGGAGTCCGATAACACTTCCAAATCCTTGTTTGAATCTCAAGAACGCGATAAACTCTCTCGGGAATTTCTCGGTTTTAACTGGTTTTATGATTTTCGTAATGAAATAAAGTACGGTTAAGGATATTTATACTTATGAATAATTAGTACCCCTTTGGATCATATATGGCATGAAAATACAATGTTTAATAGCTTTATACTAATAAAACGGGTCCAATCGGTACCGGTTTTCGAGATAATCATCAAAACGGGGCTTTTTAATCCGTCATTAGTATGCGGGTCCCACCGTCATTATGACAAGATAAGGATAAGTATAAAATATCTAGTTTCACGTTTATCGATACAACCGGATAATTATCGAATACCGAAAGATTCCGCCGGACCGGCTCCGGAACAAACCGTACTCCGGATCGAAAAAGTCAAAACATGAAAAGTGTCCGGAATGGTCAAATTAAGCTAAAGGTGAATTTTGTTGAAATTTTCGGGAAGTAAAATCTCGGTACCGTTACAGGTTGACGGTTTTTCGGAAAATCAAAATAATTAGTGATTAATTAAAATATACATAATTAAATCCATAAATCAAATATAAAATCATCTGACAATACATAAATCGATATGAACATATCTAAATAAACTATATTTTGTACTGAACATATAAAAATTGATATTACTCAAATTTAATCAAAAATACTTAACTAAATTAATAGAACAGAAACCAATTAATTCACAGAAATTCATATAAAATTCATATAATATTCATTAATCATCCAGATAATTACACGGATAATCCCAGATGTTACAATCAGATAGTCCAAGCGGTGGGTGTGTTGTAATGACCCGGATTTTTTTAAAAATATTTTTATTAGTATTAAAAGTGATTTTTCTTTAAAGAAGGGAATAAGATTTAATATTTTATTCCAGTTTAAGGAGTTTTCAAAATTTTATACTAAACCCCGGGTTATTGTGTTATTGATAAATGATTATATTTTTAAAACTGATTTTCATATATTGTTTCGAAAATTCTAGATGATTATTATGTGAATATATGTGTGATGTGAGTAAGTGGTATTGGTGGAATTGTTGGTTAATTAATTATG
Organism: Daucus carota subsp. sativus; assembly: GCF_001625215.2. Lineage (NCBI taxonomy): Eukaryota > Viridiplantae > Streptophyta > Magnoliopsida > Apiales > Apiaceae > Daucus > Daucus carota. The sequence continues at coordinate 41,774,139 of NC_030385.2, read as the reverse complement.
GTTAATTATGAGTATTATATGGTTAATATATGAATTTTTGTGAATTTTATATTATCTGGTTTATTGCGTTAACTGCTCATATGTGTTAGTATTTGAGAGATTTCAATTTCTATATGCTCAGGAGAAAATATAGTTTATTTGGATATTTTCATATCGATTTATGGAATGTTAGATGATTTTATAATCGATTTACGGATTTAATTGCGTATATTTATATTTATTTATTAATTATTTGACTTCCGTAAAACCGTTCACTCGTAACGAGGTAGCAAATTTTCTTCCCGGAAGTTTCAACAAAACTGACCTTTAGCCTAATTTGAATATTCCGGACACTTTTCGTGTTTTGACTTTTTCGATCCGGAGTACGGTTTTTCCCGAAGTCGGTCCGGCGGAGTTTTTCGGGTATTTTAATTGTTGATAATTATCCAGTTTGTCTCGATATACGTGAAAGCTAGATATTTTGATTATTATATTCATTCTTATCTTGTAATAATTGCAATGGGACCCGCATACTAATGACTGATTAAAAAGCCCCGTTTTGATGATTATCTTGAAAACCAGTACCGATTGGACCCTGCTTTATTAATATAAAGCTACTAAATACGTATTTTCATGTCATAAACGATTCAAAGGGGTACCAATTATTCGTAAATATAAATAGTCCTTCCTACACTTTATTTTCAACCGAAAATCATTTTCACCAGTTTCTTTCCACGAATACCGAGAGAAACCGAGCGGTGTTCTTCGTGTTCTTCATAATCAAACGAAGATTTGAAGGTGTTATTGGAGTCAGAATCAAGCGTGCAAATAGTCAAATCGAAGATATTGAAGAGTAGAACCCAAATCAATCATCAAAAACAACATGAGATTCACAGGTAGGGAGTAATTGAAGTTTTAAAATTCGAATTATTATGATTTAAATAGTGGATTTTTGTAAACGTGTTTGTTTGATTGTTTGGATGATTCCATGTTGTAGAACGTGTTTTTCTCGTCGTTTTGGTATATTATATGTTGAATTTCGAGTTCGGAAACATATAGAAAAATCCGTTTGATTATTTGGTTGTGTTCTTGAGGTGTTCTTGAATATTTTCACCGGATTTTTTGATTGGATGATTCTGGGCAGTTTTTGATGTTATAAGTAGATAGATATTGCTGAGGGGAGCTTGTAGGTGTCTTCAAAACTAGCAAAGGAGGTCGGAATCAAACGCCGGAATCTGGAGAAGACTCGCCGGCGGCGAGATTTCTCCGAGATTTTCCGGACAAATTACGCATCCTTTGCTAATTCTGATGGTATAGATCGATTCCTGGCAAGGCATACTACTAATCTGCACATTTTGGTGTCTGGGGGTGGTCTGAATCACGGTCGCCGGCGAGCGAGTGGCGGCCGCCGGCCAAATTACAGTTAGGTACCTCAGCTTTTGAGAATGATGAAGCTGAGGTACTGTGGTTTCAAAGTTTGCGTTTCAGCCCCTGAAACTTCTGAAAGTTGCACTTTAAACCCTGGACAAAACTTTCAAAAGTTTACAAAATGAACCTTTTGATTTAATTTTCAAAAATTGTTTTATTTAATTATTTTGATTTTCAAAAATAGTTTTTACTTATTTCTTTATTTAAAAATAAATCTAATTTGATTTATTAATTAATTTTAATTAGTAATTAATTATTTTAATTGGTCAATTAATTTAAATATTAATTGATTAATTATTTTAATTAATTATTAATTGATTTTAATTGATTAATTAATTGGATTTAATTAATCCTTTTTGATTTAAAAATTCCGAAAAATAGTTTCGAGCTTTAAAATATTTTCCAAATTATTTTCAAGGCTCGATAATTGTTTATGAATGATTTCAAGTCCAATTTCAAGTATTTGGGACTTGATTATTTATTTGAAAAGTGATTCTTTTATCGATTTTAATTCCGAAAAATGTCTAAAAATTCCAGAAAATTCCCGAAAAATCATTTTTAACCCAAGACTTGATTTAAGATCAATTGGGATGAGAAACCTTATGTGTTGTGTGTTGTCTGCTATTGGTTGGATGTGTTATGTGCCGATAGGAGAGTGAGAAAACTGTTTTGAGCATAACTTTTGATCCGTAAGTCGGAATCAAATGAAACGAAAGAGAGACAGAAGCTTATAACGTCTATTTTAATATGATGTGATTATATGGCTGAGTCTATAGGGTGAATAATTGTTGATAAGTATGCATAATGTGATAAAATGTGATCTAAGTGCTACCAAGTGATGATTATGTGAAGTACGTGTTAGTTTTGATATTGTGAAGTGATAAATGATTGTACGATTGATATTGGATAAGAATATATGGATTATAGTGATTGGATGTGGTTGGTTGATTGTTGATTGAGATGGGATAACAGGTAGATAGTTTAATAAATAGACGAGACGATGTCGGATTTTCGATAGGATTCATATGATAATTGATTGGTGATATGTTATGTGGAATATGATTGACTATATGTTAGAGTTAAAGCATGCTTATGTGTTACGTGGTATCTGATAAGTTTAAAGGGATATATAAGTGGGTATTGATATACGTGAGATGTATATGCGATCGATTGTTTAGTGATTATAGTGTTATCTTATTCTCGTAAAGGATTTGGACGAGACGTGTATGCCCGAAGACGTTCAGAAAGTCACGTGGTGTTACAAAGCGAATAAGGGATGAATCGAGTAAGCGAAGCGAAGATGTACGGTAGATAGAGTATAGCCAGAGATGGTCTAGAGACTATGAGATGCATAGATTGTGAAAGTGGAAAGATGAGATTGAGATGTGAGACTGGAGTCAGATTTAAGGCAAGTATCCTGCACCCTGCTTTTGGATATATTGCAAATATTCTGATTCATTCTTTTGATGTGTTGCAAGTATCCTAAACCTTTCTCTTGGATATATTGCAAATATTCTGATCCATTCCTTTGGTATATGTTTCAAGTATTCATACCTTTCTTTTCAATGTTCGAAAGTGCGAGTATTCTGACCCATTCTTTCTAATCTTCAAGTTTCTAAAGAATTTCCGTTTTACAAATTAATTCGAAGTTCAGATTGTCATTGAAGCATGTGTTGCTCAGTGATAGTTAGAGCTTTGAATGAATTGGGATCTTCTTGATTATTCAACCCGCCATTGTCATGCTGGTTTAGCAGGCTAAATTCAGTTGCTTAGCCGATAATGGAGGATACTGAATAGTTGAGGATTTCCTGAACTGTGATTTATGAAATGAAGGATCATGATTTATGAATAGATTATTATCAAAGTTTGAATTGGAATTATTCTGTTGTTGATGATATTTATGATGATGTTCTGTTAATTTACATTGGCTTCTTGAATTGAATTAGAGAATTGGATTATTGTTTTTATATAAACCTGTGGACCAGATTCGTGGTCATGTTAGGCCAATGAGTGCCTTGGATCCAGTGATAGAGCATGGCGGGGCCTGCTCGGGGTTAGTGCGGAACTGATCAGCTGCCTAACCTTGGTTTTAATTAAAATGTGATAGTCCAATTCAATAATTCTTTTGGAAAGATTGAATTCCTCAGTATTCAATTGCTGCAAGGTATTGTGATTTTCTTATACAATACCTAAACTCGTGAACTCAGGTTGAATCCTTTTATATCTTGAACTCGTGAACTTTTGTTATATCATTTCAGAATTTTCATTGTTTATTACTACTTGCTGAGCGTTGTTGCTCACCCTTGCTATTCCTTTCTAACCATTTCAGAAAGGCTTAAAGATGAGTGGCTAGACTGTGATGGTGAATAAGGCTAATGCTAGGCGAGGAGACAGAGTTGAGGATCCAGTGATTGAGGAGTGTTCAGGAAAGTTGATGAGGTTGATGCAAGCTAGAGCTGTGCTATAAGGATTCAAGTGTAAGTCATAGCTGGAATAGTTGACAGTGATTCTTCTTATCGAAGATGATCTGATTTGGTAAGAGATGTTGTGTAATAATAGTGGTTGATTCTAATTTCAATACTGTAACCTGGAAGCGATCCTGCTGTTTTAAGGGGGTTAAAGTGTTCTTTTTTAAATCTTTTATTTAACGTCTTTCAAATCCTTTATTAAATGTTTTCAAGTTTTAAATTCTTTTGGATTTTCATTATCTCTTATTATAAAAAAAAAAAAATTACAGGATTTCAAAAGTGTTTAAAAATGGGTTTTATGTGGTGACGTCAGAATCCAGACCCCCGGATTCTCGGGCTGTCACAGTTGGTATCAGAGCAACAGGTTACAAGTTATTGGAATTTGAATATAGATTATAGTTTTAAGTTTTATATAGGTTAGACGTTGTGTGACCTCGTATCGAGGTATTGTGAGACTATTTGGACATAGTCTAGAGATGTGAGTGAAGCATAGAGTCTAGTTAGATGATCAAGTTAAGTGTGGATATTTAAAAAGATTAGGATTCTTAAGTTTAGACATATGATTTCTAGTATGTTGATTAATTGAGATGGTGAATTGTGGAAAAGGTCAAGATTAGACCTAGATTGAAGAGTTTGATAGTGAATGATTGAATTGAGAATGGTGAAAATGCAGAGTTCAGAGTATTCTGACTATACTGCATATTTGAAATTGGATTATTGTATTGATTTGAGGATGATATAAATGCATGGTTCATAGTATGTTGACCATGTCAGATATTTGGAAGATGTATATTGTTTTGAGTGAAGATATGAAGAGTAAGTGTAGAGTATGAGTTGTGTGGGATTAGAAGAAGAGATTTGTAGATAGAGGTTGATAGATGAGAAGTGAATGATAGAGAGTACGTGGAATTGAGTCCAGTTATTAGAGATGATGTCTACGAGTAAGTTAGAACGTTAGTCCTCGACGACAACGCTTCGAGCTAATCGGGATTTCAAATGGCATCAAGGTGGGCCCATAACCCACAGGTTGATGATCCAGACAATCAAAGATACGTTACGTGTTTGTGCTATGGATTTCAAAGGCAACTGGGATAAAGTTGAAGAATGTAAACTACTTGGGCCAGACTTATTATGAACTATAACGTCTACGATGACATCTTACGAGGCTATTACGAGTCAAATCGATTGATTATCAAGAACGTTGAAAAGAAGACATATATCGAACAATGATTTATTGAGGCGGAACGAAAATCTGAGAAGACCTTGGCAATACCTCTCTTCAACTAAGATTCTTTTGTATTGTTTTTCTCATCAGTGAGATATTATCATGATATCTTTTCTACAAAAGTTTTGATAAATGAGATCTTCAATTTCTCAAATTCTAAGATGACATTGATATTGATGATTGATGTGAGTTGGAAAACAAAGATGTGTGATAAAGGATTGTTGTGAAGAGACAGTGATGTTCCTTGATATTGTTTGACATTTCTTGACATTCCTTGATACCCTTTCATCTACCTTGATATCCCTTAGTGTTCTTTGATATTGTTGATATTCCTTGATATTCTCTGGTATTCCTTAACATTTCTTCAACTTGATTGGGATGAACAACCCTATTTATAGGGGACACAAGGTATACCTGTCTGTGTGATAGGAGTTGGATGGGACGCCATCACTTGTGTGTGTTGTGATTACAAGAAGGTTAACAACCTTTAGTAGTGTCTAATGTGGACACGCAACACCAAGTTCGTTGATCATATAGATCTCTCAATCACTCCTTTATTCAAATGTGATCTACCTTGAAAACATTTTGTTCTATTCAAAATTCCAAAAGATTGATTCTTGGGAAATGAATTTTGCAATTGTAAAAGTGTGATTCTCTGATATTTTTAAAGACAAAGGTATGCCAAGATCGATCAAAGGTGTATGATGATACGTTATGACGAAGCGTATAATGGAATCTTATAAATGATACGTTTTAGTTCTCATCGCGGATTCTGAGGACAGAATCCTTATAAGGGGGGTAGAATGTAATATCCCATATTATTAAATTTAGAATTGTTTATTATAAATCTATTTGTCTAAATATTATTGTTGGCTTTAGTTGAAAAGTGAATTGATTATGTGAATAGCTTTATATGATTACACCTGTTTTGTGGATTAATATGGATTTTACAAATATTGCATCCTCCTTCTTTCTCTGATTCCGAGGACGGAATCCCTATAAGGAGGGTAGATTGTAATGACCCGGATTTTTTTAAAAATATTTTTATTAGTATTAAAAGTGATTTTTCTTTAAAGAAGGGAATAAGATTTAATATTTTATTCCAGTTTAAGGAGTTTTCAAAATTTTATACTAAACCCCGGGTTATTGTGTTATTGATAAATGATTATATTTTTAAAACTGATTTTCATATATTGTTTCGAAAATTCTAGATGATTATTATGTGAATATATGTGTGATGTGAGTAAGTGGTATTGGTGGAATTGTTGGTTAATTAATTATGGTTAATTATGAGTATTATATGGTTAATATATGAATTTTTGTGAATTTTATATTATCTGGTTTATTGCGTTAACTGCTCATATGTGTTAGTATTTGAGAGATTTCAATTTCTATATGCTCAGGAGAAAATATAGTTTATTTGGATATTTTCATATCGATTTATGGAATGTTAGATGATTTTATAATCGATTTACGGATTTAATTGCGTATATTTATATTTATTTATTAATTATTTGACTTCCGTAAAACCGTCCACTCGTAACGAGGTAGCAAATTTTCTTCCCGGAAGTTTCAACAAAACTGACCTTTAGCCTAATTTGAATATTCCGGACACTTTTCGTGTTTTGACTTTTTCGATCCGGAGTACGGTTTTTCCCGAAGTCGGTCCGGCGGAGTTTTTCGGGTATTTTAATTGTTGATAATTATCCAGTTTGTCTCGATATACGTGAAAGCTAGATATTTTGATTATTATATTCATTCTTATCTTGTAATAATTGCAATGGGACCCGCATACTAATGACTGATTAAAAAGCCCCGTTTTGATGATTATCTTGAAAACCAGTACCGATTGGACCCTGCTTTATTAATATAAAGCTACTAAATACGTATTTTCATGTCATAAACGATTCAAAGGGGTACCAATTATTCGTAAATATAAATAGTCCTTCCTACACTTTATTTTCAACCGAAAATCATTTTCACCAGTTTCTTTCCACGAATACCGAGAGAAACCGAGCGGTGTTCTTCGTGTTCTTCATAATCAAACGAAGATTTGAAGGTGTTATTGGAGTCAGAATCAAGCGTGCAAATAGTCAAATCGAAGATATTGAAGAGTAGAACCCAAATCAATCATCAAAAACAACATGAGATTCACAGGTAGGGAGTAATTGAAGTTTTAAAATTCGAATTATTATGATTTAAATAGTGGATTTTTGTAAACGTGTTTGTTTGATTGTTTGGATGATTCCATGTTGTAGAACGTGTTTTTCTCGTCGTTTTGGTATATTATATGTTGAATTTCGAGTTCGGAAACATATAGAAAAATCCGTTTGATTATTTGGTTGTGTTCTTGAGGTGTTCTTGAATATTTTCACCGGATTTTTTGATTGGATGATTCTGGGCAGTTTTTGATGTTATAAGTAGATAGATATTGCTGAGGGGAGCTTGTAGGTGTCTTCAAAACTAGCAAAGGAGGTCGGAATCAAACGCCGGAATCTGGAGAAGACTCGCCGGCGGCGAGATTTCTCCGAGATTTTCCGGACAAATTACGCATCCTTTGCTAATTCTGATGGTATAGATCGATTCCTGGCAAGGCATACTACTAATCTGCACATTTTGGTGTCTGGGGGTGGTCTGAATCACGGTCGCCGGCGAGCGAGTGGCGGCCGCCGGCCAAATTACAGTTAGGTACCTCAGCTTTTGAGAATGATGAAGCTGAGGTACTGTGGTTTCAAAGTTTGCGTTTCAGCCCCTGAAACTTCTGAAAGTTGCACTTTAAACCCTGGACAAAACTTTCAAAAGTTTACAAAATGAACCTTTTGATTTAATTTTCAAAAATTGTTTTATTTAATTATTTTGATTTTCAAAAATAGTTTTTACTTATTTCTTTATTTAAAAATAAATCTAATTTGATTTATTAATTAATTTTAATTAGTAATTAATTATTTTAATTGGTCAATTAATTTAAATATTAATTGATTAATTATTTTAATTAATTATTAATTGATTTTAATTGATTAATTAATTGGATTTAATTAATCCTTTTTGATTTAAAAATTCCGAAAAATAGTTTCGAGCTTTAAAATATTTTCCAAATTATTTTCAAGGCTCGATAATTGTTTATGAATGATTTCAAGTCCAATTTCAAGTATTTGGGACTTGATTATTTATTTGAAAAGTGATTCTTTTATCGATTTTAATTCCGAAAAATGTCTAAAAATTCCAGAAAATTCCCGAAAAATCATTTTTAACCCAAGACTTGATTTAAGATCAATTGGGATGAGAAACCTTATGTGTTGTGTGTTGTCTGCTATTGGTTGGATGTGTTATGTGCCGATAGGAGAGTGAGAAAACTGTTTTGAGCATAACTTTTGATCCGTAAGTCGGAATCAAATGAAACGAAAGAGAGACAGAAGCTTATAACGTCTATTTTAATATGATGTGATTATATGGCTGAGTCTATAGGGTGAATAATTGTTGATAAGTATGCATAATGTGATAAAATGTGATCTAAGTGCTACCAAGTGATGATTATGTGAAGTACGTGTTAGTTTTGATATTGTGAAGTGATAAATGATTGTACGATTGATATTGGATAAGAATATATGGATTATAGTGATTGGATGTGGTTGGTTGATTGTTGATTGAGATGGGATAACAGGTAGATAGTTTAATAAATAGACGAGACGATGTCGGATTTTCGATAGGATTCATATGATAATTGATTGGTGATATGTTATGTGGAATATGATTGACTATATGTTAGAGTTAAAGCATGCTTATGTGTTACGTGGTATCTGATAAGTTTAAAGGGATATATAAGTGGGTATTGATATACGTGAGATGTATATGCGATCGATTGTTTAGTGATTATAGTGTTATCTTATTCTCGTAAAGGATTTGGACGAGACGTGTATGCCCGAAGACGTTCAGAAAGTCACGTGGTGTTACAAAGCGAATAAGGGATGAATCGAGTAAGCGAAGCGAAGATGTACGGTAGATAGAGTATAGCCAGAGATGGTCTAGAGACTATGAGATGCATAGATTGTGAAAGTGGAAAGATGAGATTGAGATGTGAGACTGGAGTCAGATTTAAGGCAAGTATCCTGCACCCTGCTTTTGGATATATTGCAAATATTCTGATTCATTCTTTTGATGTGTTGCAAGTATCCTAAACCTTTCTCTTGGATATATTGCAAATATTCTGATCCATTCCTTTGGTATATGTTTCAAGTATTCATACCTTTCTTTTCAATGTTCGAAAGTGCGAGTATTCTGACCCATTCTTTCTAATCTTCAAGTTTCTAAAGAATTTCCGTTTTACAAATTAATTCGAAGTTCAGATTGTCATTGAAGCATGTGTTGCTCAGTGATAGTTAGAGCTTTGAATGAATTGGGATCTTCTTGATTATTCAACCCGCCATTGTCATGCTGGTTTAGCAGGCTAAATTCAGTTGCTTAGCCGATAATGGAGGATACTGAATAGTTGAGGATTTCCTGAACTGTGATTTATGAAATGAAGGATCATGATTTATGAATAGATTATTATCAAAGTTTGAATTGGAATTATTCTGTTGTTGATGATATTTATGATGATGTTCTGTTAATTTACATTGGCTTCTTGAATTGAATTAGAGAATTGGATTATTGTTTTTATATAAACCTGTGGACCAGATTCGTGGTCATGTTAGGCCAATGAGTGCCTTGGATCCAGTGATAGAGCATGGCGGGGCCTGCTCGGGGTTAGTGCGGAACTGATCAGCTGCCTAACCTTGGTTTTAATTAAAATGTGATAGTCCAATTCAATAATTCTTTTGGAAAGATTGAATTCCTCAGTATTCAATTGCTGCAAGGTATTGTGATTTTCTTATACAATACCTAAACTCGTGAACTCAGGTTGAATCCTTTTATATCTTGAACTCGTGAACTTTTGTTATATCATTTCAGAATTTTCATTGTTTATTACTACTTGCTGAGCGTTGTTGCTCACCCTTGCTATTCCTTTCTAACCATTTCAGAAAGGCTTAAAGATGAGTGGCTAGACTGTGATGGTGAATAAGGCTAATGCTAGGCGAGGAGACAGAGTTGAGGATCCAGTGATTGAGGAGTGTTCAGGGAAGTTGATGAGGTTGATGCAAGCTAGAGCTGTGCTATAAGGATTCAAGTGTAAGTCATAGCTGGAATAGTTGACAGTGATTCTTCTTATCGAAGATGATCTGATTTGGTAAGAGATGTTGTGTAATAATAGTGGTTGATTCTAATTTCAATACTGTAACCTGGAAGCGATCCTGCTGTTTTAAGGGGGTTAAAGTGTTCTTTTTTAAATCTTTTATTTAACGTCTTTCAAATCCTTTATTAAATGTTTTCAAGTTTTAAATTCTTTTGGATTTTCATTATCTCTTATTATAAAAAAAAAATAAAATTACAGGATTTCAAAAGTGTTTAAAAATGGGTTTTATGTGGTGACGTCAGAATCCAGACCCCCGGATTCTTGGACCGTCACATGTGTTGTCCCGGAATAGCCGGATTTGACTTTGCCTCGCCTCCACAAGTATGAGAATGGATTCATGCTTACAAATTTGCTCATTTTTTTGTATTTTATATAATTAAAAAATATTGAACACCATCGGATAGTCCAAGCGGTGGGTGTGTTGTCCCGGAATAGTCGGATTTGACTTTGCCTCGCCTCCACAAGTATGAGAATGGATTCATGCTTACAAATTAGAGCATCTCCGGCAGACAAGCAGTTTAGTTAAATGAGGTCCAAAACTATAATTTTGAGAAATATACATAAATATTCATTTCAAACTTTAAGTGGAGCCTCTACTCATTCCTAAATATTATGATCCATTTTTCATTCATCAGAGATAGCAATCTCTGACTCATTCCTCGTTTAGTTCTTAATGATTAAATGATCAACTCTCACCTTTTGCACACTCTTTCTCATATTATTTTTGTTATCCTTTTGTTAAAAAAATTGAATTTAATATTATAATAATAATAAGTAACACATATAGGGATTTTTGTTGGAGTTGTCAATCAACATAAAATCCCTATTTTTTAGAAATTAAATTATTCATCATATATTTAGGAAATCTCCTAAGGACACTGCGGGAGATACTCTTATACACCTAAATCGTCAAATAAATGAAAAATATTAAAAATGATATATTAAATATGAAATATTTTTTCATCTATTCGTGCTTTTAATAGTTTCATAAGATTATTCGTGCTTTTAATAATTTATTTTTAAAAATTCTCATAGATGTTTTAGTTTTTAAAATTGTTCAAGTAAATATATTCATGCAATTTAACATATTTTTGAATATAAAAATCTGAAATTCACAGTTTAAAATTGTAATTTATGTTATAGACTAAACATTACTTCTAAAAAATAAAAATAAGTCCAATTTATGTTTTAGCACTAAAATAAATATCCATTACCGAATATCAATCTCTGAATCAATTCGGACCCATTAACGCAAGAAATGTTAATTTCAAAAACCAACAAGTAAACAACTTGTGTCACGTTCGTGACTGTAAATCTTTATAATGAACTCAAGAAATGTGCATTGATACTGAATATACTGAATGAATTACAAGCACAACGAGTTACTAAATGTGACAAGAATACAGAGATGAGAAGAATACAGAGAGAATTTAGGAAGAAGTAGTGTAACTAATCAGCCAAGACTGCCTACTATTCTAGACACAATCTGTTATATCCGTGTAAGGGAAAAGCTCCGATCCGCGGAAAATTATAGCGGATCGGTAAAAAAAAAAGCTTCAATCTGGACTTTTCAAATAAAAATCCGACGGCCCTGATAGTGTATGTTATATAAACGGTGCCTGACACATGGTTGTCAGGGATCAGGACCCATCTGTTATATAGAATCTGTTTTCCTCTCTTCTCAACCAACTAACAACTCCAACCAACTAACCACTACTAACCCGGTTCATGACAACTTGATCCTCGAGGCCCAAATCATGAAACGGGCCCATTACTAGAATAAGACGACAAACCAACCAGTCATTCAAAAGGAGAAACCGGAGGTCCGGCAGAACAGATCCGACCCGAACTCTCCTCTTTCAACTCTGAGTAATACCCGTATGCTCTACACTACTCTGTATATCTCACTTTTAACCATATATGTACGCATATAATTGTTATAATTGTTGTGTTTAATAGTCTCACTGTTTATATTATACTGTCCTGCAATGTGTAATTGGAGTTTTAAGCATTCAGTTGAGCATTTGCACAATGCATACCAAGTGTTTGATAAAATTCCCCTTAGAATTCCATGCCCATTTTAATTCTGTTGATGTTTTATTTTATTAACTACGGTAAATTGGTGGATATCTTGAGTAATGCATGTAATTTCCCAATCCCGAGGAAGTAGTTCCTCCTTCCGGTGCAGCCTAGAAAGTGACAATTAGTGTATTTATCCCGTGAGATACTGAGATGAATGTTTTGGTTAATGTGTCAAGTATCGTTAAAGTTTTAGATTAGTTGTGAAGAGTGACGACGACTGCACTGGAAATTATTTGCTTATCTTGTATGCGAAGTATTAAAAGGCTGCTTCTCTCATTATGCTCTAATTCTCAGTGAAGTTTTGCTTTTTTAGGTGTTATCTGACGATTTTAAAATCTTCCCATTTGTTTAGGTGGTGCTTTTGTAGTTTTGTTACTTTATGGCTTGTTTGAATAATTTTACAGATGCAAATTCAGCATTGTGCAGCTAGTGACGGTTCTAAACATTTTTTTTTTATGATTAGCTGGAAAAGAATTGACAATGAACAAGAAAGATGAGGTTTCTAAGAAAGACAAGATTCAAGTGGTCAAGCTGGACAAGGCTTTTAAATTGGTAATAATTTACTTATTTAACTTCCACATATTTGAAGCTGATCTCCATGTTTGTGGCCTCATATGACTACCTTAATTCATTTCCAGCGATGAATTTTAATCTCTGCAAATTCACGATTGGGCCTCGTATGACTACCTGAAGACAAATAATCTCTGCAAATTCACGATTGGGCCTCGTATTACTAGAATAAGAAGACAAACCAACCCATCCTTCAAAAGGAAAAACCAATCAAATTCACCATATGCCAAACAGTAAAGTTACTTATGAATACAAGATGTGAACAAATTATATAAATTTAAGTAATAATTGATAAAATTATACTCTATATTATTTTTGAGATTTCACAAAGACAGTTGTTTGTGGATATAGCTTTATAAGGAAGCTAAAGTAGTGTCATTTGTAGACTGTAAGGTAGTTTGTACAAGGAGCACACAGACGATCATTTTGGTAGTGTTCCATACTTCCTGATTTTATCTCTTTTTCATTTGATTTTGATGGATATGCGTCTTTACATGTTTCGTAACTATCCTTCCATTGACCTTATTATATTTTTGTATATAGCAAGAGAGTTTGCTGTACGTCATGAGATTCTATATCATTCCCTTCATGGCTTCATCCATGTATTATCGTATGAAGTGCACGGATCTGTTGTACCTACTAAACTAAATCAGCTCCATAAATTTTTGTACTCTCTTTTAATTGTGTTTTCTCAAGTTAATCATGTATATTTATATTTTTTTCCAGTGCATTTTACTAATTTAATTATTGCAGCTTGCCATTATTAATGAACCTATAAATTTTGTGATCCTAACGTTTTCTTCTTTGTGCAGGCCGAGAAATGGGTCAAAAATATGAGCAAATCTTCAGAGGACCAATCTACCAAAGGACCATTAAAGGCCCGACCTCCTAGGTTGGTCACTACTATACTAGCTCCATGTTAGAATCTATAAAAAGTCATGTAAGCTGGCTTACTATGAAAAACCCTACAACTTCAAATTTTTCCAAAAAGAAGAAAATTCACCTCTTGGAAGAAGCTAAAGAAGTGACCTGTCTTGAAGTTTTTATATTAAATATATTTATTAAAACTTAACTTCTATCCTTGTAGAGTTTGACTTGACCACTAAATCACAATGTTGAGTTAAGATTTTTTATGCCGCTTTTACCCAACCTAAGTTGACGTTCATGTATGCATGTAATTATTAAAAGCTAATAAACTAAAAACACTGTATTATTTAATGTTAAGAGATATCTTCAGGCTTGGGTTAGGTGCAGCAGTTCCGCGCCAAACCCCTGTTGCACCTTCAAGTGACCCAGTCGAAAGAAAGTTACGAGGAAACTTGGATGCTGCAAAAAGGAAAGCTGCCAAAGATGTTTTGGAATCTGTGCCATCTGCAAGAGATGAAAGTGTTGACGAAGATAGTGAAGAGGAGCTAGAGAGCAGGAGCAAAGCAATTTCCAAAAGACCAGCCACTAATTCCAACTCATCTTTACAGGCAAGAAAAAAGCAGAAGTAGATTGACTTTGTATATTTAAAGCTAAGGTTCCTACCTTTTCTATAATGTAAACGTCAATGTTCTGTCAAACAAATTTCAGCATCAATATATAGACAATTATGATGTTCCCTTAAGTTGATTCTCACATATAGAAGATTTAAGTTTTACATATAGATTATTACTCTGATGTATTAGTTACCAGAAACTTTACCTGAATCTTCAATATGATATTGCTGCTGGCCTGCTGCAGTGCAACTTCTCTGAGGACTCTTATCGGTTATAACACTGAATGAGTAGAGAGCATGTGTGGATATTGTACTCCTAAAACTTTGGTCCCTAGTTAGTTTACTCAAGTATTAGCTATCTTTTCATACAATGTTGCTTAATTGATGATCTGATATTTTTGATGATAATAATGTAAAATATATACAACTAAATATATAGAGTTTTAATGGCATTATACAAGTAAGGAGTATATTTTTATAATATTCATGGTTCCTATAATACAGAATTGATATTGAATGCTTTCTGCAAATCAGGAAATAACTTTGTTTAGTAGAACTCTGTTCATCATTAATTTCTATCAAATCTAAATGCATCTTCTTTTTGCATACCAAATATTCCTTTTCTTATTCTTCTCGATGGCGCAGCATGACATTCTATCCGACAACCTAGTGGCTCTTGCTAAATACAGTATATAATTCTTATTTTCTTACTCTCTTTGGTGTGCTATGTATTTAGTAAAGAAGGGTACTTCTTGTTTCTAAAACATACATTATCCATGTCATTCTCTTTTCTTTTGTTGAATGATTTTTGTACTTAAATCAATCTATGGAGACCTGGATGCATGGGTTTCATGTTTAGTAACTGGGAAAAAAATGTTGCAACAACCCCCCTTGTCATCCTTATTTTCTCGTCGAATATGAGGTTTTAGAGAATTTCAGGGAAACCTGATTACTTGATGAAACATCTTTTATACATGACTGATTTTTGGATGAACATATTTATAAAAGCAATCAAGTAAAGTTTGGATTAGTGCATACACTAGCAGTTTTGAGATTAAAAGTTTCAGATATTCCTGCAATAAAGGATTAATCAAAGATTAATGGGGGAATTTCAATAAATCGGGGATTATTATAACAATGGTGTTACCTATTAATAGCAACCTATGCGTACATTTTAAGGAGGAAAATATACATGAAAAGGAATATCATTCCATCAATCTCTCTATAACTGAATGTCTTCCTCTTTCTAGGATTTCTGTCTTAATAACTCATATCTATGTCGAAATCTCTCTTTTATTGTTCATTTCTCTCTGGATCTCTCTATAACCTGTTGCTTTTCTACTGTTTCTTTGCTTATCTTCTGTGTTTCTCTTCTAAAATAATCAAAAACATGCAAAAACACATTGCCAGGACTGGAGTTCCTGACAGCTGGTATGGAAGGTTATTGTAGACAAAAGAATATAATTATATTTTCACTTCTTAAAATTAACTTTCTAATTTATTGTGCATCAAATAAACTTAGATCATGTCTTCCGTCAACCTCTTACCTTACCTACTTCTGTGCTCCTCAACTAGCCATACTCGTCTTCTCATCACAGTGTCATGTTTATTATTTGGTGTTTTGGCGAATAACTTGAAAATTTTGCCGAAACATTGCAGGTACTACCTAACTCTTTGTTTTTAATCCCATCACAAAAACCTAAAACCACACACTTCATTTTGAGTGGGAGATTAGGGGTTTGATTTAGTTTTTGTTTACTTTTGAGTATTGACTCGATTATTAGGAGCTGGTTTGTATTGCTTTGAGTATGAAATTGCAAGTATAGTTCGAATCAAAAGCATGTCGGTGTACCTTAGTTTTTAGATTGCCAAAAGGCTGTTTGTTAATACACGAGTACTTGAGTTATATCTTTCAATCACAGTTGATGAATAATGTGTTCTAACCTTGAAGGTGTTGGATGTTAAATTAGTCGTTATAGTATTAGTTTTGTATTTGTTTAATACCCAGGAACGCAACTGCTAACCAGGTTGTGTTAAGAAGTGTGAATTTGAGTTATTTGTATATATTGATCATGTCATTGTGTTGAGTTTAATGAAAATATATAATTTGAATAACAATCTATTTTTTAGTCTTCCAACAGCTACACAATTCTCTCTATTCTTTCAGTAGTCCTCCACTATTGGTATAAAGGTTCGCCAAGAACTAATTAAAATCAAGCTAGACAACTTGAAGATTTTGGATTGAATGCAAACCGATCAAATGTAAGTAAATATGTATTCTTTTTATTGGATGATTTAGCCTAACCCCTTTTTGTTTGAGAAGAGTGTGAGGGGAGTCTTAACAAGGATATGACTAATGATTGGTTAATTAAGGTAACTCTCACATATCTTTTCAAGAACATTGCTTATAGAAGACACTGATGTGATATTAATTCAAGTGTAGAAGCAACACTGTATGACACCACCCGAACATAAAAAATACCAGCATTTTCCCTATTTACACCACTCATAATTATCTCAATTGGACCCTCCGTCCCTATGCCTCTATATTTTAGTTCCCTTTACATTGCTTCCATTCCAAGCCATATTTTCTTCTGCTAATCATATGAAAGAAAGGGAAGCTCAGTATTACTTGCACATGTTCATCCATTTCAATGGAGAAAACAGTAAAGACCTCCCTTCAACTATTCCTGAAGCTTTTCAACTCTATTGCGGGACTGGCTCCTTATGGTTGATTCGTGTATGGCAGAGTTACATGAAAGGAGCATCTCCTAATGATCAAACTTCTTTTCCATGGTACGAAAGCTCCTACTTAGATTTTTTCTGTTATGTTTCCTATAGTGCTCAGGTGATAATCTTTGTGCAGGTTTGTACATGCTTATATCAGCCTTGGAATCAGCTTCTGTGCCATTACATGCCTAGGCATTTTTGTTGCTCACACTGCTTACTCACATTTCCTCTCCTGTGTACCCTTTTCCATACCAAGTAATAGCAGCTTTCTAATGTTTTTTCAGTTATTGGAAGCTTTGTATATGATATTGACCTTAATACAAGATAGTATATATCTGTTATGTCTATTCTGCTCTTTGTAGAGACTCTCATGATGGCACACCTATTTCTCAGTCTTGAATGGGAGAAGGTATGTTGATTCTTCATTACTTATCTCGAATATATGCAAATTTTGTTCTTGTCAGTCATGAATCTGTGTCATATTCTATATCATGACTTACCAGGGACCCGACAGGGAGATTCGACGATTTCAAAGACTATGTGGAGTTGGATTTTAATGATCGATTTAATGCTTGTTTGGACCTGGGTCTAGATGAACCATTTAGTTTCATATTCTTGCTTGATTCTTTTCATGGAAAAGATCAATATATTTATGTACATTTTTTTTAAACAGATCCAGAGTTGAGGACTGAAGAAAAAGGAAAGTAGCTAAGACTTATGTTCAAGGAGCAGCAAAAAGGCAAACAAGTGAATTTAGGAGTTTCAAAGATTCCTGATACTGTATTGAATAAATTACGGAGGGTTCACTCAGAAATCTCTTTGTCCATCCAAGATTAGTTAGGTTGCTACATGTACCACTTTGTTTTGTCTTTTTTTTTCTCGTATATCTAAATTGGGTCCTGGTCCCACTTTCAGGGCTGTCGGATCTATATTTCAAGGGTCCAGATTAAAACTTCGTTTTTTTAAGTATCCGTTATAATTTTTCGCGGACTTTTCGGAAAGGAAAAGTCCCTGTCCGCGGAAAATTATAGTGGATACTTAAAAAAAAAAGGTTTTCAATCACAACTCTTGAAATACATATCTAAGGGTAATGAAGCTGTGTGTTAGATAAGACCTCCATGAAAATCAGTTGTCATGGACCAAAACCCATCTAAATTTAAGTTGGTCAGGAAGGGTAAAGGAAAGTATCTACAAATCATCCTTTTCAAGCAAGCTTATACAATTTAAATTGTGTTTTTGTCATTATGATCGGTTTAATAATTTTCTTTTGTTGTTTTATACAGACAGGCCCTGTTGTTTATATTGAATTGACTTGAATTTTAATTTATTATGTTTTTTTTCCTTCATTATGATCGGTTTAATAACTTTTTGTTTTTTATGCTGAATAGGGATGTGAAAGATGCTGACCTTTTATATGTGATAAAAGAAGAAGACATGATCAATATTTTTCAACTATTTACATCTTGTGTTAATATGTTCTAAATTTAGGCTTGTCCAATATTTTGATTTGAATGTTAGCTTGCAGTGTAATCGAACAAGTGACTTGGTTATATATAGAAGTATTTTATTAGATTTCCTCTATCTCTTTTTTTTTTCTCGATATTTTCAGATTTCATGTCAAAGCTAAAATGCGGTTTTGATACTAACCGGCGCTCTAGGTAAAAGGTTCTATATCTTTTTTAAAAAAGATTTTCAATAAAAAATATACTTGATTTTATGTGATTCTAAATAATATAGGGTTAAATATCACTTTGGTCACTGAACTCATTCTCATGTATCAATTCTTTCATCAATTCTGTACCATTCTAATAACAAGTAATGACACTCCCGTTAAATTGACTTGTTGACCTGACGGAAAAAATGACGATGCTGACTTGGCACTAAGCTGGCTCTGTACATGGCAATCCACGTGTTTACATACATATTCTGATAATAGGGTTGCTTGCATGTGCTCGGTCACAAAATCGCCGCAAAATCTAAAACAGGAGTAACTCCTGCAAAACAAGCACCATACATGTTCTGATGATAGGGTTGCTTGCAGGTGCTCGGTCACAAAATCGCCGCAAAATCTAAAACAGGAGTAACTCCTGCAAAACAAGCACCATACATGTTTTGATGATAGGGTTGCTTGCAGGTGTTCGGTCACAAAATCGCCGCAAAATCTGAAACAGGAGTAACTCCTGCAAAACAAGCATCATCACCGTATCCAGAACATCCATGTGAAGGCAATTTCTTTTTTTTTAATTATTATAATTAAATACGATCATGAAGATTTAACTGTTCTCAAATACAAATAGCTAAGTGATTATTTTAATTATTAGAAATAAGATAATATTAAATTGAATAAGTATGAATATTAAAATATAAGTTAATTATATTTTTAGACAATATTTATTTTTAAAATAAAAATGCTATACTATTAATAACTTTAAATATAAAATAATATTCTCACAAGTTATTTTAATAAATTTTAAAAATTATCACAAAATCAAAATTAAATTAAAATTTAATATATTAAAAGTTGCCCATACTTTTGCACGTGATATAAGTGAGAACAATTAAAATCGAAAATATATTATAAATCATATGTGCAAAACTAATTATTAAATATGACAAATTTATTTTGATATTTAATACAATATCATTATTTTACATTAATCTTATAGTATTATATTCACTTAGTATTGCAGTTGCAGAAGGATGCCTCTTCACCCATCAGCTGAGCAGCATAGGTTTTGTGCATCAAAGTTTCGTCTTGAACTTCTCCGGCAATGTGTTTATTACCATCTACAAGCTCTGCAACAAGGCCAGTACTGACTTGTGAGAGATTGCCAATTTGGTTGGCACGAATGGACTGTAAAAACAATCTTTAATTTCTGTTGGAGTCCATATCAGCAATACATGACACTGTGTTCAACTGTTAAGTGCCAAGTCATCATTTCCGTCAAGTCAACTTAACGGGAGTGTGATTACTTGTCACTAGAATGATATAGATGAGATCTCGTTCAAACTGATAAAAGAATTGATACATGAGGCTGATTTCAGTGACCAAAGTGATATGTAACCCTATATTTTTACACAAACCACACTTTTTGATTTTAAAGACCAACGAGTCAACAACTTGATCGTCGAGGCCCAAATCGTGAAACGGGCCCATTACTAGAATACGAATACAAGCCAGCCCCATCCTCCAGAAGTAGAAACCGGAGGATACTGTAACACAGATCCGACCCGAACTCTTCTATTTGGACTGAATCGGACTAGAAGCAGTAAACAGTAAACACACAGCGCAATTTGAATACACACAAGCTATACATACACAGTGCGTGTATCTATACATAATCAATCGAGAGATGTCAGGGCTTCCTCGATCTTCGAGCGCGCCGCTAAGGAATTCCGGCCTCCCTCCTCAAGAACTCCTCGACGATCTCTGCAGGTTCCACCTTTTTTTACTCCTTTTACTTCTTTTCGAGATTATTCACTTATCCAGATTAAAAATACACCGCCTGTTATGTTGGACTCGTAGAAGTTAGTTTCTATTTATCGAGATTGAAAATACACCGTCTCTGTTATGCCAGACTCGTAAAAGTTAGTTATAATATATCGAGATTAAAAATACACTCTGTTACGGTGGACTAGTGAAAGTGAGTTTTAATTTATCGAGATTACAAATACACTGTGTCTGTTATACTGGCATTTATCCATGATAGTTAGTTATAATTTATCGAGATTATTTATTTATCGAGGAGGTTATACTGTAACGATCTTATGTTCAGTTACTCGTAATATTAATGAATCCTGTTAGTTATTCGTGTGTTTATTACACTACTGGCTGAGTGTGTGTGTGTGTGTGTGTTGATGTTAGGGATAACTCACAGCAGTGTATTATAGCATTGTAGCCTGGTCGATGAGGACTTTAGCAGAGGTTAGGTTTGAGTGTTTGGATATCGGCAATTTACTGTAACTTGCCCTTATTGCATAAGAAATTGATGCAGGGAAAAAAACGAGGATTATACATATGTAGTTTCTACATATACAAGATAGTGCTCATCCTTTCCCAGTTTTAATATAGTTTGCAATGATGTAATGCTTTCAACAGGGGCTTTCTAGTTCATCATATATCTGTAGTATCGGATTGTTATGGAAATTGATTACGTGCATTATTCCTTTCCAGCCGGTTTGTTTTAAATGTCCCAAAAGAAGATCAACAATCGTTTGAGAGGATACTGTTTCTTGTGGAATATGCACACTGGTTTTATGAGGACAATTCAGTTGAAAGAAATCCTTCACTGAAGTCACTTTCGCTAAAGGAATTCACCTCCCTCAGTATCCTTTAAATCGTTTCCTTATAATCTGTTGCTATTTCATAGTCCTCCATCCTTTTTTAGTTGTCACTATGACTTTTTACACGTTATCTAAGTTGACTAAAAAATGTAATTCCTTCTATTATTTTCAATTTTTTTTCTGAATTGAAGTTTATAATTTATATTTTAATTCCAAAAAAGAAAATTTGAAAAATAACAAACAGAAACACCTTTTTATACACTTAAATTACATGCAAAACGTCAAAGTGATAACTAAAATGGGACGGAGGAAGTAAAAACTATTGGGTTTCGATATCTAATTCACTATTGACTATGTTCCTATTCCTTAATTGATCATAGTGTTTAACAGTTGTGATGTTTTGAAACCCTATGTCGCACACATAGATGACATATTCAAGGATTTCACTTCATACAAGGTTCGGGTTCCTGTAACAGGAGCCATTATTCTGGATGAAACTTATGAGCGGGTATGTTCTCTTTTAATAAATGGACTTCATATATTTCAGCCTTACTGTAATGAATTTTGTATTATCATGTATGGCTGTATTTGAATTACTCCTGGTTTCTTTAGCAATCAACACAGAGAAGCTCAACATGAAATGTGGAAGTTCTTCTAATTCAATTTTTCTGATCAGAAAACTTTTGGAATTTTAGTGTTACAATCTTCGGGTTGGTGATTGTGTGATGCAGTTTGAATAACCATTACATTGATGAAGATATAAGTGAAATAAAATTTAGAATAATAATTTGGTTTGTGTTCTGATGATAAGTTAAGAGTTATTGACTCGTGAATCTGTGATCTGCAGTGTTTACTAGTTAAAGGGTGGAAAGGAACAAGTTGGAGTTTTCCCCGTGGAAAAAAGAACAAAGATGAGGAAGACCATAAGTGTGCTGTTAGGGAGGTAAGTTCTCTGTCTTGATTGTTTTTGACGATTATCATGTTTTATGGATGTCTCCTTTGCCACGTGGCTTCCGTGAGACTTTTGAAATATTGATAAAAAGATATCCACAAAAATGACCGTCATGAACATAATACAATCTTAGTAGTACAAGAAAAATCCCTTTTGGTTTACTATGAAGACACTTTGTTGGTTACAGGTTTTGGAGGAAACAGGTTTTGATTTTTCGAAATTTCTTAACAAAGACGAGTACATTGAAATGATATTTGGTCAGCAGAGGGTGCGGCTCTACATAGTTACTGGCGTGAAAGATGATACAGCATTTGCTCCACTTACCAAAAAGGAAATCAGTGTATGTTTATACTAATGATTTATTCAGGATGGAAATATTTATACTGATTTCATCTTAATTTCTAGTAAACAATAAACACTTTCTGTCCCAGTTAGACTGTCCCCTCCTCTAAAGAAATACTCTACCAAGATGTATATTTACCAGTTTTTGTTTTGAATTGTGTGTTCTATTACAAGGAAAAACTTCCTAATGGCTGATTTCTTTATTAGCCGAAGTATATTCTTTTTAAATTCTTGTTTAACGAGAGATTTCTGTTTCTTATTTTCTCCCCCAAACTAACTAATTATTGTACTTGACACTGTCTTTGGTTAGTCACACCATCGATATTGGTAGAGTTCCATTTTGCTTGCTGTAAAAGAAGTTCACGATTGTCAAATCGATACAGAGAAAGTTAAAAAAAATGTCAGATTTTATTATTAAGACTTGAATATTGGAGTTCCACTTGATAACCAGCAAATATAACTTTTCCTAATATGTAAAATATAGGAGAATTTCTTAGGATTAAAAAGTTTTCAAGAGCCTGGTTTTGGTAGGCAATGCTGAAACTTGCCTGCATAGAACAATTTCCATGACACAGTTTGTTGCAAAAAAAGGTGTATATGTCACAGCGATCACTTATTAAAATTAAAATATAATTGTCTAGGTCAAACAAAAGACTTGGATCCAGATTTAAAATGAAATTCAGGAGTCATTATTTCTTTCAATTGTGGTCTCTGGAGGTCGTATTTGTATTCTCCTTCATAGAAGACGTATACTGTGGATGTCTTGGATGAAATATGTTGGGATTCTTCCCTTGAAGCCTATCAATACCTCTATCATGGTGTAGGTGGGGAAGATGACAGAGATCGATACAGTGATTAGTTGATAAGTTGATAGATCTATTGTGGAGATTGAATTGGCAAGAATTTAATGTTTAGGTGTTCGTATAGTTGTATCAATTAAATAAGTGGCTGATGTGGTGACTCAACGTTTTTGGTGGATATTATTCAATCCACCTTTTGGCAAGATACGTGTGGCTTATGTTTCTCTCTCGCTCTCATTCTTGCCCTCCCCTCCCGCCCCATCCAGCTCCCGCTCCTGCCCTTGTTCCCCCTCTAGATTCATAGTTTATTGAATAGCCGTAAATTTTTATGCTGGGATGTGATTTTTCTTTTCTCACATGCAGGAAATAGCATGGCATCGGCTTGATGATCTTCAACCAGCTAATAATGATGTAATATCCCGCGGGATCACTGGTCTCAAGCTTTACATGGTTTCACCATTCTTGGCGTGAGTATATATGCAACAATACATGTAATCTCCTCCACAGGTTTTGCTTCTTGATTAATGATGCAAGATTTATTACCTTGTAGATCTTTGAAGTCATGGATTTCAGCGCATCAACCCCCTGTAGCACCAAAGCTCAATGCACCCATGAAAGGTTTGGTTCTCATTTTTTCTTTCGGTGACATCTATGGTGATGAATTAATGGATTACATCTTCATTGTTCAAAACACTATATTTTCTGGGTTATTAGGTTAACACGGCCTCATGAATGAGGTTGGTTTTTTGAAAAAGTTTGTGTTTAGGTTTTGGTGGAAAATTACTGAATCAGGAAATTCTATGTAATTTGTGGGAGTGATTATATTATATATTTACGTTTGGCTATTTAACTGTTCTTTTCTAGGAAGCATGAGTGTGGGGGTGTAGTATGGGGATACGGAATTCAGAATATCTAAAATTATGGGGATTCGGTTTGGGGGGGCGGGGGGGTTCGGCATATATTAATATATTAAATTTATATGTATTACATATATATTATATATATGTATCAAGAGTGTTTCTAAATGAAATTTAAATAGTCAACTAAGTCAAGATTATCCTTTAGTGTCTTTATTACTTGATAACACAACTAATGCAATTTAACGGACTTAATTGATTAAGTTTTTAAGTATATACAGTATCTTCCCTCAATTGTGAGTTCTGAGTGAGAGAAGAATCCTTAAGAACCCTCTTGCACCCAAGAATCCCCAAGTATCGGGTGCGCAGTGCGGCAGGTAAGTGACTCTTTTTCTCCTATCCAGGAAAACTCTCGATTTTCATATTAATTCATTCTTGGATACTGAAAATATATAATTATTATATATTCTGCAGTCTCCGAGTAATGAATATTCTGCAGTCTGGATTTCGAGCATTTTGATCATAATTATTTAAATATTCTCTCCTTGACGAGCTCAATCCCACCAGTTTACTGACTTCTGTTTCATTACTTCCATTATAAGTGATTTCTCATTCCTTCCCCGTATACATTTTTCTTCAAGAAAGTTGCACTACTGCCTGTCAACAAAGAATGAATTGTTTGATCATCTCTTAACTTTTCCATTTGTACGAAAAGATGTTATAATAAATATAAAATACTGATGACAAATTATGTTTCTTACCTTGAATTTTGAGTTGGTAAATTTGATAGAAAAATCAAACCTAACCTGTGGGACAGAACGGATGGAGAGAGTATATGAACATTTTACACTGAATTTCTTTTTATGTCATTCTCACATTCATTTTGTTCTAGTCAACCAAATGCATCCTGGGAGTAGCTAAAACGATATGCATAGAACCATCAACCTTATCTCTGCCTTCAGCCCCAATGGAACTACACATATATTGTTAGAAATTTAGCTACTTCCATTTGGTTGTCTCTCCATATGCATGAAAAGAATGAACAAGGCACTGCAGTCTACAAGTGAACCGCTAATGCCAATCAGAGATATTTGGAATAGATTGGTACACTTATAACTAATATAAAGAAGATAGTTCAAAGGTTTTAGCTCAAGTAAATTATTTACTGCAGAGCTGCTTAGAAAGTGCATAGCACACCCTAAACATCTGTGCTATGCTACAAGTCGAGAGTGTGTTTTTTTTTGGCTAAATAAAAATGTTGTGATTGACGGGAGGTGAACCCACACAAATCTCATGAAATAATATATTTTGTGATAGAAGCTAGGATTATCTGTGATTTCCATTTTCAACTAATTCATATGCTGATCAACCAATAATTACTGCTTCTGAAGGAATTAGTGTCTGGAAGGCCAAGACAAGTTCTACAGGAAGCAGCGCAACAATTGCGGAATCTCTAGCTGTTAAGCCCAAGGCAAATACTCAATCTTCTGCTATGGGCCCTGGAAGGAGCTTCAGAAATTTCCGGTTTGATACTGGACTTATCTTTCAAGCGATGGAAACAGCCTTCTCATCCTGACTTGGCATATAAAACTGTAATTATGTATCGTGAAGTGTTCGATTTGCACATAATCTGGTTAGGTTTAGCTCTTGCACCAATTCTGATCAGTATATGTAATCTGTTGTAGTACATTGCAGTTTCACCCTCCTTTTATGGCTTCAACCTTTTGTAGTGACTTAAAAAAGCTTACTGTATTTAGATATGTTTAATATAATACTCCCTCCGTCCCGGTTTACTGTTTACACGTATTTCAATGTGTTCGATAGATGTACTTTTATATAATATTTTTTTCATAATTTTTATTTTGTATAAAAATTTAAAGTTTAAATTTTAATCAAAAAAGAAATCACGAAAGAATATTATTTACAAGTACTTCTTTTACCTATTTAAAAAGGCGTGCAAAAAGTAGTAAGGTCATATAAAATGAGAAGGTCATATTATATGAGACGGGCTGAGTATGCCTCAGTGTTACTTTGTAAGTCCTTTATTAGTGTTCTAATATTTCTTGATTTCTGTTATTTTAGGAATAAATTCCAGTTTTAAATTGTATTACTTCACATCAATTTTCATCAGTTTAAATCATATTAAAATTAGATGACAAAATGCAATTGAGTCATAATTCTTGTTGTTGTTACCGTTCTTCTACCAGTTAGCCACGTCCGTCACCCTTTTTTTTTATTTTATTCTTGATTCTTAGAACTGATTAATTTTAATCTTACAAGTACAAACTTTCATCTACAGGGAAATAAAATTACTACAAACTTAGAAGTTAAAATATACAAACTTACCAGTTCACTCTATCCCCCTAAATAAGCACCCAAAACAACACTTTTGGATAAAAATATGATCCAAGCAGATATACCTAATATTCACTTTACCTAGATGCTAATGACCAGAAGTTCAGGAAAAAGGATGGTGAAACGGCAAACCAACTCATGAAGGCCATAGCAGTGGCTGTTTCAAATCGGGTACAATGATTCTGAGCACAGCTGTCAATATCATTACCAATAAGGATGGTTATACCAGCAGATGCACATGCTGCCGCAAATGTAAGGGTGCATGTAATCTGCAAATGAGTAATGTTTAGGTTTAGGATCTGAAAATGTCCACGCATTCTAAGAAAAAGAACATGA
Organism: Daucus carota subsp. sativus; assembly: GCF_001625215.2. Taxonomy (NCBI): domain Eukaryota; kingdom Viridiplantae; phylum Streptophyta; class Magnoliopsida; order Apiales; family Apiaceae; genus Daucus; species Daucus carota. The sequence continues at coordinate 41,747,021 of NC_030385.2, read as the reverse complement.
GATAAACAGCATTCTTCATCCCAAATACTTGGACTCTGCCCAATCTGAATCTAATACGCAAGTATAAAAGCTGAAATGCCAGAATTGATCCTCGAAAATGGCAAAAAATAAAATAAACAGGAGACTTAAAAACTGGACTCGATGAACTGTAATTCTGGCTTAATGAACCTAATCCAAATTCATTTTGTACCAAAAAATGCATATATGCAAACAATCATGTCATGTCAAGCATTGAAAAAACAGTAAACAAATGGGTGGGATGGACGGAATACAATTCTAAATGAAACATCAATTAAATTAATATTCAAACGCTTGTTCCTTCATCCATAAAAAGCCATTTCAAGCCAATCTTTTATATATAAAGTCAATGCAATTTATGGTTCCTAGATATCTAAATAATCTTTTTCATGTAAGATTTATACTGTATTCAATTTTTTTACGGACAAATAACACCCCCCCCCCCCCCCCCCAAAAAAAAAAAAAAAAAAAACACACTCACACTTAAAAATCCAATAGTGTGGTGTTAATTGAATCAAAAAAATTGAATTTTAAATATTCATGGTAGGAATTTGTTAATTTAAACAACAACAATTGTAATAATCCTATTTATATACAGAACCAAATACAACATAAAAGCCCAAGTGTTGTCAGCCAGCCTATGAGTAATCCTCCATTTTAATTAATGATTATAATTATTAAATTATTGATTTGCTAAACTGTAATATTATATAGACCTGTCGAGTGTGCAAGGCAGAAGCTCTGTATTTGTAAAGCAAAAGAGTAAACTCCCAAGGTCTGGAGCTGTACAAAAATTTACTAGAATTTTTTTTGCACAGAATCAACAAGAACTTTTATTCGTACAGAGCAATACAGTGGTTAACATTTAACAAATAATTTACAATGAACGGCATGCAAATTTCCAAATAACCAACAATCTAGTTTAAACATAAATTCCATTCTTACCCCATCCCCCATAGTGAACAAGGCGATAACTCTGGAATTCCTCAAGCAGCGCTTTACCAACAAAGCATATATATCAACAACCCCAAGTGATAGACTCCACAAAGTCTGCAAGCTCACAGCAGCAACAAGGTATCTGGGATTGAAGCATTTTAAATATATATTGTGCAAAATAATTCACTTTGTCCAGAGTTGGCTAGATAACATATATTAAGAAAAGACCTAATTTAGATAACACACTATTAGCAGCCATAGTGATAATATATAAAAAAGCCTGATAAGAAGTTTCAGCAAATTCCAGTTAATATATACTTCCAAATAATTATCTAATATGGATAAAGGAAATAACTCCTTCAAAAATCTAGTAATACAAATGTATAATATGTCCAATACTTAGTAACTATAATTAAGCCTTACAATAAATTATAAATATTTCTAAATAACAACATAAAATGAATACGCGCTCGATTATATATCCCTTGTTCAGGGCATTTCCGATCAGTGTTACCTAAAATTTTGCAAGTTAATGAATTTTCGCATAATTGTCAATCAGAATTTAGATCTATTGTATGTAAATTTTATGCATTTGCATAACATTACTTGACTTCTATGAGTGCAAATTTGACATATATAATTCACTCCTAGACCTTGGGGGTCTTGCGCCTTTGTCCACCTAGAAAAAACTTCTTTAAACCAAACTTCTATCATGAAAGAAACTCATTGGCGTAAGAAAACACTATCTGATAGCACAGTTGACAAGAAGACCATTCTCATGCTTATGACTCTTCTTATGCAGTTCTCAAGCTCGACAACTTGTTTCTATAAATATCATTATGAAGTTAAGAATTATGATCAAATATAATTTAATGTGCTTAGCTTGGATGCTGAGTGCTTGCACCAGTGTTTAAGTCTAGATCCATGGTTAAGGTCTATAGATGAGTGTGCAAGCTCCGACAGCTAAATCCATACCAAATCCAACCAACGCCTTCTTGGAGGAACAATTTTGCAGGTCCTCCTGAAAAACTTGGAGACAAAGTACCAGCTGGATACTACAGGTCCAGAGCTCCCAAAATTATACTAATTTCCAAAATTTTCCAACTCACTGTTTCGTATGCTAAAGGTTCACTTGTCAGTTTAGGCACTCCAACAAACTTGGGGTTTCTATAGTTGTGAATCCATCAATTATTTTTCTTCCCCATATTCCCCTTCATTGATAAGCTTAATGTAAACAATACCACTACATCAAAACCCCTTTCTATTAATCTCTCAGCAAAACATAATTAAATAACACAGGCAGTTAAAACCCAAAAAATGAATACTTTAGAGGCCGATAATTTTTTTCATTTATTAACTTGAAGAATAGACCAGCATTTCGAGAGTATATAAAAGTAGAAATAGATGAAGTAAGAGTTTATACCGGAAGGCGGTAACGGAGGGGAAGTCAGAGGTAGTGGCCATGACAGCGAGAGAGACGACGGCGAAAGAGAATTGGAGAGAACGCAAAGCGAGACTAGTTGAAGTACCAGGCATGCCCTGTAGCTCTTTCATACGAATCCTAGTGGGAGGGTTATGTTGAAGATCATTTTCATCCAGAGGGATTGTTGATGGTGAGGGGGGCGCGTTAAAGTTTACTGGGTGCACTGATGGGTGGCTTCGACTCATCTCTTACTTGCCCCCGATTACTCCTCTTCTCTCTCTCTCTCTCCCTCTCTCCTCCTCTCTCCCTCTCTCTCCTTGCTCTCTCTGTCTCTCTCTCACTCCCTCTCGGCTCTCTCTGTATCTCTCTCCCACACTCCCTCACTCTCTGTAGTCTGTAATCTGTATGCGTGTACGGGAACTACTCTAATCTGGTTTCAATTTGATGAATTTGGGAAAGTTCGCAGACTAGTTTTATTTTATTGTTATTCTTTGATTCTTTTGCTAATTTCACACTACCATAAATTGTACAAAGTTTCTTTTTTTGACGTCTCATCAATTATATACATTCTAAAAATAATAATTTTTTATAATATAAAACATCATTAGACCAGCTACTTTTTTCCACTATCTTCATTCTATAATAATATAAGAGCAAGTCCAACAATGTCCTAAATTGATATCCTAAGTTAAAATATACGAGTAAGTCAGTTGGATGAAATATGTGCTCCAACGATGTTTTAGTGGTGTCTTGAACCACTGAGACATCCAACAAGTGCCTCATTTTTGAGGCACTTCTAAACATGTCCTAAACTAATTTTCTCATTAAAATATTAACTTCCCACCATTTCAATGCATCTCTCTCCTCTTACTTTTTCACTTCCCTCCAATTCTAATTCAAATAAATTATTAGTTTAATAATAAGGCACACATATAAGGCATGTTGTTGGAGTTCATGTATCAAAAAAATGTCTTAAATTGCTAGGACACTATTTTTTATTGTATTTATATGGCACTTGCTAGGACACTGTTGGACTTGCTCTAAACACTATTACACCCGCTATTTTTCTTCACTATCTCAAATTTATTATTAAATATAAATAGGTCCCACCATTATATCTACTTCTCATATAATTTTACTCATTTCTTACATAATTTCTTGGTCTCCATGTCCCAACTATTTGTATACAAAAGACTGGGACGGAGGGAGTATCTGTTTAATAAATAACTTTCAATAAATAAATACATGGATAATTCATCATAAAATCTAAAAGCTATCACCTTCCAAATTGTATGACCTTTTCGGAAAAAGATATATGTTTTCATTCATATACTATCGCGAAATCAGGAATGAGATGTGAATGGTGATGAGTAACTTATTAGAGTTTCTCCAACGTCGTTGGCTATAACCGTTGACTAAATAGGACTCGGAAGACATTATGTAAAATTTATTGAATCTGTGAGACATTTTGCTTCAATGTGCTGAACTTGTAAGACATTTTGCTTCAATAGTATTGGTTATATTAGTTGCCTATAATTTAAAATAGTATGTTATTAATATTTTAAATTGTTAAAATAGAATATATGAGTTCAATATGGTAATAAATGATATGCAATCTTCCTACAAATTTCCTACTGGACTTGTAGAGTTTCGACAAATTTAGCCATCCATAATAGGTTGGCTAAAATTATAAATAACAGCTGGATATGGTTGGACTTGAGTTTTTCAAACTCTTGGCTAAAATTTTTAATATGTGAACTCATTTTCTAACTATGAGGTTTCAATGGTTGGGATACTCTTAGTTACTCTAATATCTGTTTTTATAAATGATATTATTATTCATTTTCAATTTACAGATAACGTCACTATATATATATATATATATATATATATATATATATATATATATATATATATATATATATATATATGATATGTCAAAACAATTTCCGACATTCAAACATTAATTAAATTTTAAGTTTTATCTAAATTATTAAAGATATCATTTTGGTTGTTATAATATTACCACCACACCATTTTTTATTAGATATATAAATTTTTATTATTAAATAAATATTTTTATAATAAACAAAAATACAATAAATATGAATTTTTTAATATTTTCAATTCAATAATATAATATATATGTTTCAAATAAAATATTTAATACATCTCGAAATTCATCCCGGTTATTTATAAAATTTCCAAATTTAATAAATTATTTATACATTTATATATAATTGATTAATTTCTCCCACAATATATATAGGATAAAGGGCTTTTTATTATTAATAATCACGTTTTCAATCTTATTTCCAAAAATACTACCTTATCCAATCTTATTTTCAAAAATACTACATTCTCTAAAATATTTTCAATAATACTGTGGTTGCATATGCAACCATATATGTAACTACAAATCCTGATTTCAAGTTTCAGATTTCAAATGTCATTTTCGACCTCATCATTGGAATCGATATATATATATATATATATATATATATATATATATATATATATATATATATATATATATATATAAAACTAGTTATTGAAATCAGGAATTCAGTTGCATATATGGTTGCATATGGGTTGTATTCAGTTGATTCTATTGTAATCTAATGGCCCCGCAGGGGCACCCATACATCAGTTGCAACTTACAGTTTTCCGTTGCATATGAGGTTGCACGCAACCTCATATGCAACTAAATGCAACTGAAAACTGTAAGTTCCAACTGAAGTATGGGTGCCCCTGGCGGGGCCATTAGACTGCAATAGAATCAACTGAATGCAACCTCATATGCAACTAAATGCAACCTCATATGCAACTAAATGCAACTGAAAACTGTAAGTTCGAACTGAAGTATGGGTGCCCATGGCGGGGCCATTAGATTGCAATAGAATCAACTGAATGCAACCTCATAGGCAACTAAATGCAACCTCATATGCAGCTAAATGCAACTGAAAACTGTAAGTTGCAACGGATGTATGGTGTGCCCCTGGCGGGGCCATTAGATTGCAATAGAATCAACTGAATGCAACCATATGCAACTGAATACAACCATATGCAACCATATATGCAACTACAAATCCTGATTTCCAGTTTCAGTTTTCAAATGTCATTTTCGACCTCATCTTTGGAGTCAAAACCTCATCTTTGGACTCCAAAGATGAGGTCGAAAATGACATTTGAAAACTGAAACTGGAAATCAGGATTTGTAGTTGCATATATGGTTGCATATGCAACCACCGTATTTTTGGAAAATATTTTCAAAAAGGTAGTATTTTTGAAAATATTTTAGAGATTTGAAAATAAGATTGGATAAGGTAGTATTTTTGAAAATAAGATTGAAAAAACAATATACAAGATAATTCCCCTAGGATAAAATGTAAGAGCAAGTCCAAGAGTGCCCTAAAATCATGTCCTAAATCAAAATTTAAGGCATTTGAGGTAAAATGGTGCTCCAACAATGTTTTAGTGGTGCCTCAAAACACTAGGACATCTAACAAATGCCTTATTTTTGAGCCACAATCGTGCATGCCCTAAATCATTTCTATCAATAAAATATTAGATTACTCAAATTCCAACACACCTCTCTTCTCTTTCTTTTTTACTTCTCTCCAACAATAATTCAAATATACTATTATTTAAATTATAAGGAACAATAATAAGACATATTGTCGGAGTTGTTATATTAAAATGATATCCTAAATCATTAGGATATTATTTTTTATTATATATATAGGGCACTTGGACTTGCCAAGTATATATAACAAAATGTTACAGGAATGTAAGCCATATCCATACTTGAGTTGCTTGTATTTTCTTCTACCCACAAAATCTGTCTGCCCACTTGAATCATATAAAGACATACAATCATACACTATATTTATATCGAATTTTGGTTGCTTGAGGAGAGAAATGCGGACGGTGGCGCTGGGACTCTCACTCAACAGTCTTTCTGTCAATTTTAACAACACTCCCTCATCCACTCCTCCTTGCAGATTCCCCTCCCATCTCTCCAGATCAGGTCTCTCTCTCTCTCTCCCTCTCTCCCTCTCTCATACACACACCAGTCGGTTGAACACACACTTGAGTACTAATTATGTTTTATTGGGGTTTGAGTTATCTGATTATTAATTATTGTTTTTGTTATGATCAATTAACTGAATAATGGTTTTGTGATCATATCTGATCTGGGTATATGGAGTTATTGATTATTCGAGTGACCCTTTAGTTCTAAGTTTATCATTTGTTTGGCTGAGGGTTTATCTACACGATACAGGAACTTGAACTGATTTGCCATCTTCACTGACTTTCGAGTTATTAATCGGATTCGTTTTTAATACTTGCTGTTGATAAGAAATACTTTGCAGTTAATCTGTAGTTCAATTCACGCGTCAACTACACAGAGACAAGTGTGCAGGTTAAACATGTAAATGTTCTTCACACTTAGAAGTCGATGTTAAGTATAATTTTTTCCCATTTTTAATATGTACCTTTCGATTTGTTTTCTTATTTTTATTGGAAAATGTCTAATGGATGTTTTGCTTCCTGCCTAGGAGCTGATTAGTTGGCCAACTATGTCAAGTTTTAATATATATATTTTAAACAATGATATGTTTGTTCGTGTTCGGCCAGATTCAGTTTTTGTTAACAGTGAACAAATTATCTCTTTATCTGCTAGTAAAGTAACATTTGTTCTCAATATAGATCCTTTGTTTTCCAGGAGTGGATTGTTGGTCGGTAGAACCATAGTTTTTTATGGTAAGTTTGGGGCTGAACTGACAGTTTGGATACTGGTGTGCACACTAAAGTTTTACTTGTAAAAATGTACTATTTAGACTTGAAAAAGATTTGAGTTGTTCAACTAATCAAAGTTTAAGTTTCCAAAGGTCTGATTTTGATTGTTCGAATCCTATTTGTTCACACATGTAAACATCAGGTTCTTAATTGTTATTGAGCTTAGATCTAAACAACTTTTCTCTGATGTGTGTAGTTATATGAACTTAATTGCGAGATCATGAATTTTATGAGTGTACTGTACAACCATCTTATCGGATAGTTTTGTTTATAGGGATATGCAAAGCCAGTCAAGTGGCAGAGTTATTTCCAACTCTATCACCTGAGATTGTTGTACGAGAGGCCAGATTAGAGGATTGCTGGGAAGTGGCAGAGACCCACTGTAGCTCGTTCTTCCCAGAATACTCCTTCCCTTTAGATTTTGTCCTAAGGATTGATAGGTTGTTAGCTATGGTAATGGGATTCTCTGTACCTAATGGTTGTCAGAGAACCTGTTTAGTTGCTGTTACTGGCAGTTCTGATGAAGATGCCTTCTGCATCGGAAGTGAAGACCTCAAAATTGGTGGATTTGATGGGAAATTTAGTCTAAATAAAGGGTATGTTACTGGAATATTAACTGTGGATACGGTCGCTGATTTTCTTCCCAGAAAAGGACCGCTCCGAAATAGAAGGTAAGTATATGCTCTATCCACCCCGTGCATATATTAAATTTTGCAGCTTGTGCATATCAGGGCTCCCTCAAGACCGCAGTACAATAATAAAGCATTTATGTGAACCTGCCACTACTAGTTTATACTCCGTAAGATATATTTAATTCACATGGCAGAGAGTTGACTGAAAATGAAAATTTAACTTATTGGTGTATTGTTAGGACTGGTATGCGATTTATAATGCCTTTCATGTTTGCCGTTGAATCTGACTCCTCTTAATTTACTATTCATCATGCAAACTTCTGCAACCACCATCACGCACACCAAGCAATTACATAGGTCACTAGCATGCTTATGATGAATTCAGAGCTCTATCATTTCGTACATGTAAATCAATTGTCTCTTCAAGATTCAGAATCTTACATTTCCTGCAGTCAAACATTTTTTCATTTGCAGCTTAAGTAGGAATGATGATGCTCTACTTTCAATATACACTTCCAGTTCCTTCACTTCTGTTCTAACAATGTATACCTGCCTTAATAGTAGGAGGCGCTAAACTGGTATTTTATATATATTCGCTGCCTATTATTATTCTTTTTTGCTAAGTTAAAATATATATAAAGCAGTGTGTAGAAAATATGTGAACTCTTTTCATATCAGACACATAAAGTTTTTGTCTTTATAGCTTATAATTGATATGTTACTCTTTGTACCTATTGTATAGCGTATTAAACGATGCCTTGTTCAAGTCCCATAGTGAAGGGTGCATTGCCTGAAAGCACATCAATTAATTATGCAGACCTGCTAATAATTTCCATCTTCAATCTATATAACGAAATTGAGCTGCATTCACATTCTTCACAGAACTGGGATTGCATATGTATCAAATGTTGCAGTTCGAGATAGATATAGACGGAAGGGGATAGCTAAAAAGCTTATAATCAAAGCAGAAGCTCTAGCAAAAAGCTGGGGATGTCGTGCCGTTGCATTGCACTGTGACCTAAACAATCCAGGGGCAGTAGATTTGTACAAAGGTCAAGGTTTTAAAAGCATAAAAGTGCCAGAAGGAGCCAAGTGGCCGCAACCTAAAACCGCACCGGATGTCCAGTTCAACTTCATGATGAAGATTCTAAACACATAAACACTTAGTTAGTCATGATATAATTTGTTATCTGCCCTAAGGACATTACTATGAGAAGTAAGGAGGTAATCAATGGTGTTGCCCCCTGCTTGTATGTGCATATGGGTGTGTAAATATATTATAGTAAAATTTGGACATCTTTTCAACAGAATCTGTAACAAGTCTGTAATCCTGTAATCTGTATGTAGTTGCTCATTTTCCTTGCATTTATAATTATCATCATATCAGACAATCTTGTATTTCCTGTATATGAATTATTGAATTAACATATCGTTTCCATGATTACCATTTATCACTGCCAGTCTTAAAATAAGGGTCGTTGGCATAAAAAAATATTTATACTTTATTATAAATATAATTTATATACACTTTAAAATGCTTGTCGAAAGTTAAAAAAAAACCGTAAAGAGATGAGAGGGATGTACAGGGTAAATCTACTAAATCTCGTTTTAAGTCAATTCAACATAATTTTCACTATCTATTTTTATGAAAATATTTATTTTACGAAAATTAAAGTTTGACTATTTGAATTTTTTTAATATTATCGTTTTTTTCCATCAACAACATAAATATATTGGTCGAAATAAATCTGATCCGACATTAATATAAGTTGAAATGCGAATTCATTGTATGGTGTTTGTTGATTCAATTTATGTTGCTGTACAGCATGCAGAGTTTAAAATATGTAATTGCAGCTTTTGATTTGCTGTGCAGACATTTTGGTGGTCTGCAACGAGAGTGAAACTGATGAGGAAAGATAGTGTGTTTGTGTGACCGATCAGTTTCGCAAAAATATCTCTCATCGATCCTCTCTCAAAACTGGACTGAAAACAACTGCTCTTTCAGTCCCACCACAATTTTTATATTACTTTTTTACATGCATTTTCAGACTCTTATAAACCATAGCTCTATAATATTTTTTAAATTTTTTTTTTCTGAATATAAATTTGACGTTTAAACTTTTACTCAGAAAAAAAATAAAAAAACGTTACTGAACTATACTTTATAAAAATCTCAAAATACGTGCAAATAATGAACATAAACATCCTGAAAGGACGGAGAGAGTAAGAATGAATATGCACAATAAAATATCTGAAAACTCAGTTTATATTTAATACTTTTAATCAAAATTACAGCAGAGAACTTTTGCTTTTAGCTGTCAAGTGTTTACGGTGAGGAAAAACTTAAAACTAAAATCTCAGAACGAATAGGCATTTTGTTGATAAGAGACCTTTTGAGGGCGAAAAAACGTGTCACTTCATTGCTCTTTCAAATTTTACTTTTGAAGTTCTTAGTAATTTATCGAATGATCTCTGAAAGTCATATTCATTTGATATAAATGTTTGAAAAATGGGTGATCGAGGAGATTAACTGTGGCTCTTCTTTCTGATCAGTGTGTGTACATTTCACTACGAAATCAACAAAATTTGGTGACAAGTGGTAAATGATGGGTGCCTATGGTTAGGAGGGGGTAATAGTTGTCTCGCTTCTGCTTTCCCTTCATCTGCCTATTTATTAGTCAACTAAAACCTCATTTGTTTACAGCTGAAGGCTGAATGTTCTTTGTCTGATCGATTTTTTTGAATCAGATCATTTGGGCTTCTCTAGCAGTGGGCTGAGCGATTCTAAAACATGCTGATTCGCTCCTTCCTCAAGTGCTCGCTGTTTGATTCATATTCACATTATTACTCTGTTAACCCTAAATTATAACCAACTGTTTTACACTGCGTCTTTGGCCAATCTAACTTTTTATTTTATTAAACTTTTTAAGAACTGTTTTACAAGTTTTTAAATTTTAAATTTTATTAGATTTGTTTCTATGGCATGATAATTAATTGAACAACTAGAATTTATAATATATTTTTTTGTTACTCTCTCTGTCTCATTTAATTCACGTTTTTTTTCAACTGCTCTACATGCATCTCAATACTCTTATAAAATATACTTCCGTAACTTACTTAAAATATTTTTTGTTTAGAATAAAAATTTAATATCCAAACTTTAATTCAAAGACAGAAAATCTTAAATGTATACTATCCAGGCCCCAGGGGGGACGGATGGAGTAATAACTTTCATTCACATATTATGAAGAAAAAAAAAGTGTCAAATAGTCTCATTTAATCAGATAGATAAAACTGGAAAAATATTTCATTCAGACATTATGAAAAATTGTTATCAAATAATATTATTCATTCAGATTTCAGATTTTTTCAGATCGTTCAGATATATTAATCTTTCAGATATAAATCTTTCAGATTTGCCAAATGACCCCTAAAAGAGCTATATAAATCGATCAGCTATGATATTGTTCTGCTTGTTGAGTTCCACATGCTTAATTCGATTGCAACAACTCCTTAATGCCAAACACCATATTTTGTTTTATAGGCTAAAGGTACGGGTCCTCTTCTCTCCGGACACCGAACTCTACGAGTGATTCTTAAATTTATAGTTAGCCTAGTTTCCTTTTTGCAAAGGACTCCCGTGTCGAAATTAACACTAGATTTTGCTGTATAGGCTTAAGGTACGGGTACTCTTTTTTTTGGACAATAAATCTTAAATTTCTTGTTAGCCTAGTTTTTGCAAAGGACTCCCGTGTCGAAATTAGCTGCTCACGAACTGAGTTTTATGCTTGGAGATGTTTTGGTACTAATTGACTATGTATGAAAAGTATCGAAAGTTCTGTGAAGCTGTCTTTGAAAATGTATGTGCGTGTAAGAACCTATTTTAAAACATAACGAACAGTTTTCTCAGGCATTACTTTGCCCAAATTTTTTTATTGGGATGATGAAAGACACATAGCGGTCAAAATTCCCTTCAAGCACATCGTATTCCCAATCATTAGTATCAATATCGATCACCACTTTCACCATTTTGTGTGATGCTGGGGTCGGCCGACTCTTCGAAATATTATCTTTAATTTATATATTCTCGTATGATTCATATATTTGAATTGATCTTATTAAAATTTTATTTTTACAGCAAATATATATACAAGTATGGACAAAAACATATTAAGAATAAAAATAACTACTGTTACACTACTAGTATTTACATAATGTAGAATAGTAGATTTGAGGAAAAACATAACAGTACTAGTATTTACATAATGTTGTAAAACGGTAGGATAATATTATAAAACGGTAAAAAAAGTTGTGGAACGGTAAAAAATATTATGATCGGTAAAGAATTACATAGTTTGAATATTAAATTTTGATTTTCCGTGTTATCATTTTGATATTTAACATTCTAATCAAAGTAGACATCACTTACTTATTAGTGAACGATTTAGACGTTCAAAAAATATAAAACAACTAGTACTCATGGCAGTAGTACTCATGTAACATCAGATACATGCAAGCAACTAGTATTCTGGGTACATGCAAACACATGTACGTGCTAATGGCCGAGAAGAATGTTATATTTGGGTAGTTTCTTAAGTACTTAAAGAAGTGAAATTTGTGATGTCTTGTGAGAAATGAATTCAAGGCCAATGATAATTACACACATGCAGGCATGCATGAGCGTGCGTTGCAACTGATTAACTACGGTAAACTGAAAGAGAAAGATAAAATGTGTTTTATTATTATTTTTTTTGTTAAGTAGAGCTCTCGTTTCAATTTTTTTGGGGGCTTTTTTTTTTCAATTTTTGTTTGTGGCTCGTCGAAAAGGAAATGTTCATGATACATCAAGAATTTTTATGAATGCTTTTTTAAAATTTATAATATTACATGCTTTATTGATTCGTGAATATATATATATATATATATATAGGCGAGGGTTCTGGTACAAACTTACAAACTTTTTTTGTTCAACACATATATAACTTGAGTTCAACATTTTTTTAACATATTTTGTTGAACATCGATTAAAATAGTGGTGGAGAAGTACATAAACCAATTTTTAAATGTTAGAACTAAGGTAAACTTGTTATATAACTAATATTTATGTTTCTAGACCCTACCCAAACCCGAGAAGTATAGTTTAAACATCTTTTTATATATATTGAACACAATGATAATTAGTGTTCAACAACCGATGTTGAACCCCGGTTATAAATGTGTTGAAAACGCGATTTATTTATGCATTATTTTTAAAAATTGTGATGTTTTTTGAAGAATTTTCAACATGGATACTTTATATAACTAAGGATTAACACGATGGGAGAATAAAAAAAAGTTTGTAAGTTTGTAACTTAAAAAAGTTTTTATTTGATCCTATCCCTATATATATATATATATATATATATATATATATAGAGTTGCACTCCACACAGAACACTTTAAAAAAAGAACAACACAGAACACTATCATAACACTTTTTCTTTCATAAAAAATGATTTGTTATGATTATAATTACATAGTTAAGCACTAACTAAACTTAATATATGAAATCTAACATCCAAATTTATCCAAATTATTAATATGAAATATTATAGAATACAGAACAGAATCCAAAACAGAATCCAGAATAGAATCATGTATATATTCTTTACATGATTAATATCACATAGAATCATGTTAATTTTAATCCATAATTGTTGTTAAACATGCTAGATACTATTATTATTCATAATAAATGGTTAATTAGCTTAAAGTTAGAAATTTAATTGAAGTTTTAGATGAGATTCTATGTTCGATTCCAAAGTGTTCTTCTTTGTTCTTCTTTTAAGGGTGTCCTGTTTTGAGCAATGCCCTATATATATATATATATATATATATATATATATATATATATATATATATATATATATATATATATATATATATATATATATATATGGGGCTGTTAGAGCATCCGCAATGCGGGTGCCTCTTTTCTGACTTTAAAGACTCCACAAGTGTGCCACGTTGGTAAAGTGGTCCTCCAAATTATAACCGGATAACATGCTCCAATGCTCGGGACCGTTTACATAAAAAGTGGGTCCCAGATTATGTCTTATTTGTGTTTAATATAATGCACGCAAACAGTTTTCATAGTTTACAGAATGCCTTAAGTATATAAAAAATTATTTAAGGTACATGTTGGCAGGAAGTGGCCAAGGCCACCATAAAAGTCCTGACCTCTTTTTATCAACCTCCTCCAACGCAAGTTTACGCAATTTTACTGGACCAGGTCTGTTTTACGTGGATCGAGGCACCAAACGGTCCTGCATTGGGGGTGCTCTTAGCCTCTTATACAGCCACCATTGGATAGGGAGCCACCAAATCAGAGCCGTTGGATGATAAAATCTCCCCGCAATGAAACATTGCGGGTACTGAAGTACCCGCAATGAAACATTGCGGGTGCTTAAGTACCCGCAATGTTTCATTTAGACCTGGCAAATCGTTCGTGTCGTGTATAAACGTGTCGTGTACTTTCGTGTTTCGTGTATCTGGTGGGTATACACGAACACGACACAAATTCAATTCGTGTACACGATTGTAAACACGAACACGACACGATTTAGAAATAGGTAAAAACGACACGAACTGTAGTACACGAATTTTTTCATGTACACGAAAACGACACGATACGAAATAGTACACGAAAACACGAAAACACGAAATATACACGAAAAATACACGAAACTGGTGACGAATTAGTACACGAAATATCAATATTTTACAAATGTTGTCCAAATTCAGGCTTAAACATAAGCAAAGTTACATAAAATAAAGGATAATTGGGAAACTTTGAATTTGTCCGCGACCAACTCTTAATCCAGACTTCAGCCAAGAGCCTGCAAGAATGTAAATAAAAAATTATAAATAGACACATAATGTGAAGCTAAATTAAACAAACACACAACTCAGCAACCACCTGTACAATTAAGCTAGTATTCACAAATAAATTTGACCAAAATCCAGAACTAGAGCACTCCTGGAGTCCTGATAATTGATTGAGTAACCACCCAAATTGTTTTCATATTTTATTTGAATAATGAGAGCCTTAAAAGGACATGTACACTATTATTATTGTTCATCATGCTAAAAAATTGATATTATATAAGAGACCAAGAGTTGTTACATTCTTGAAAAGACGACGATAAAATTGGTAAAAGAAATTCGCTCCGAATCAAGTTTTTCTCATACAACTTTAATTCAAAACAATCCCCACAAAACTAAGATAAATTAAAGTCATCCAACAACAAAGAATTATATTAAATTTAGTATATAACGAATATTTTTCGTTTTATTGTATAGCATCAAAATTTTTAATACTCCAAAATACTTGTTCTGTTTTTTAATATATGACATTTGACTTTTTGGCACACACTTTTAAGTATTTTGACTAGATAGTTAAATGTATTATTTTTGATTTTTTTTTGAATAAAAATATACAATCAAAACTTTATTTCACAAAAAAAATCAATTAAAAATAATAATTTTTACTAGCCGGTCAACCCATCTAAAAATACGTGCCCAAGTCAAAAATTACATAAAAAAAATACGAGGAGTACCTCATTAATAAAAAAAATGTAGGCCTAATTTAATATATATTCGACACAAGTCACAACCCAATACAAATATCACAAAGACAAACACATCATGTAAGCCCAGCCCAGCTCTTGTAAACATAATTTCAAAAGACCGGTCAAAAACAAAAAAGCCCGGTCCACCCCTCCGGTCAGTGTTTTCTTGCATATATAAACCCACCCTGCTTTATGTCTACGCTAGCGAGAGAAACAAAACAAACATTCTATCTTGCTATCCACCCTTCTAGAGAGAGAGAGAGATTCTAGAGAGAGACAGAGTCAAGATGATTGAGGTGGTGTTGAACGATCGTCTTGGAAAGAAGGTGCGCGTAAAGTGCAACGATGACGACACAATTGGTGATTTGAAGAAGCTTGTTGCTGCTCAGACTGGGACTCGTGCCGAGAAGATTCGTATTCAGAAGTGGTACAATATTTACAAGGATCATATCACTCTTCGTGATTATGAGATTCATGATGGCATGGGTCTCGAGCTTTACTACAATTAGGCCTGCCCATCTTGTCGATTGGGTATGTTGATGATCTCTGCTTTGTTTTCTTTGTGTTTTAGGGTTTGGATTTGTGTCTTATGAGTTTGTTTGATTTGTGTTTAATGAATTGGGTTTTGGTTTAATTTGAGTTTGATGAATTGGGTTGTGGTTTAATTTGAGTTTGATGAATTCGGTTTTGTTATGGGAATTCAATTGGGCTTAATTTCATCTGAATTTGATGAACTGATATTTGTTTGAATTTTTATAATATGTTTACTGGTATTAATTGCCTTTAATAAATGGTTTATGTAGGTTTATCATACTATACTCGTGGGAGTTTGAGGGTTTGTTTAACTGAAGTCTTACTGTTGAAGACATGTGAGTGTGTTAATTAAGGGGCTTTTGAAGGCTCTGATGCCGTAACAAAAGTGAGACACTTGAATGTCCAACAAACATATGCTGACTAACTTGTTGAATAGTTATTAATAATTTAATATAGAAGTAGACCCCTCCTCCTTGTTTGTAATGGTGATATCTACGTGTACTAATTGTCAATTCCTGTTTAAATTAATATTAATCGACATTTAGTAGTTCTCTTTTCTTTTTCAGGGAGGGGGGTTGTTTATTTTTATGTTTTTGGAAGGGATGCCTTTGTGTTCTATCGTAAGGTTTGGAAACTCCATTAGCTCAAATAATACCCTTTCTTGTTCTAATGTAATTAGTTGATTACTGTGTCTGGATTAATAATAAGGGTAAGAAAAGTTATGGAAGAAGCAATTTATGGATAATGACAATGCTTTAGCTATATGCAATTCTGAAAGTAAAGATGTTGGATAGTGTTGTCAGCATGTGGTAGGCTAACCGGAGTTTTAGTTTGGCATGTTTCTGACTTCTGAGGTTGACCATTTGTCAGTTTTGATGTTTGTGGCTCTTGGTTCCAGCTCCACCTGGGGGTTTAGTGACATGGGGTTTAGTTTTGGGTGGTCTATGGGAGCATCAATTGGGTGGTTAGCATTTTTGGGACAGAGGGAGTTAAGCAGATGTCATGCACTTGAAATTAGGATAGCACTGTACTGCCGCGCCAACTGTTCAATTCACATGAAATTCAATTTAACAAATACTATTGAAGACATTACAGAAAACCAAGGAAGCGAAAATTAATTAGAGTTTCATGTTCATCAGAGATGCAACACATGTGGGATTTGGGAAGTACAGCACAATGAATATCACTAGTAAATATTGTTTGAGCTTTTCTGTTGAAAGAATTCTACTGTTGAAGTCTCGAAAGACGTGGAGTCAAATACTGAATCCCTTTTCCCCAAATTCTTAAAAACCTAATGCATTTGAAAATTGTAAATACCAAGGAAAACTAAAATTTGAAAAGACAGCCGGGTACTCTTTTTCATTTTTTTGTCAGTCAATAATAATCTTCGAGTTGAATAGTAGATCAAGTCAAATTCGAGTTTGATTAGCTAGGATAGGGATTTCGATCTCTAATCAAGGGAAGGCATAATGCCAATCCGAGAATCCTTTATCAGAAGCTGGCATAACAAGCCCTGCCAACCTGTTGACTGGAATCTCAATAGACTCTAGCCAGGAACCGGGTTTGGCTTCAGTTGAGTCAAGTTTTCGAGGTTCTTACACCCGTCCCTTGACTTGAGTAGCGTTGTTTACACCCGCTTTGGAATCAAGGACATGTAGTTCCTTAAGATATGGTGTAAAGCAATTTTGTTTGGTGTCGTAGCTTATTACTGTGGTGGTTTAACAAATAAACATCTTAATTACTCCTTTTAACCAGACTTTAGATAATTCCTTTGCATTACTGTGTTTTGGCATGACTTAAGTTTTTACTGAGTTGCGTTGTTGAAGAGACTGCAAGTAGCTGGGGTTGTATTATATATTTACAGATAATTAAGTGTTGGCTTTTTACTATGTTAATTTCTTCTGTATACTAAATCGTGTTGTCTGTGACATGATATTTCTCGTGTCTGACTTGCAAACTGAACTTCTGAAATGCTTTCTTTTAGGTTTGGAGGTCCAACGCTACATAATGGCAGTCTGTTGACAGGTAAAGGCAGGGTGGCTCTTCTTGGCTATTGATGTGTTACTTGATGATCTCTATGTTATATATGTATTGGTGCAGATAAAAACTTTATTTTACAAGGGCTTGTGATGTTAACGTGGTTATGTATCCTGCTTTAATAAGAATTTGTCTCTTTAAACATAAACTTGTGTTTACATCTGTCTATTTATCAGTAAGCCACTTAATATTTTGTATGTGACTCATCATTATGACATTATCTATGTCTTTATTTCTGCATCTGGTTTTCGGCCATGTTGGTGTGAGCTGTGAAGGGTCAGTTTAGTAATATTATAAATTATAACCAGACTTATGAAAGAAGACATTTACAAATTGTGTATGATCCAGGCATGTTATCTTCCTGGGTTCCAACTGCAGCTTAAAACAAGTTTTTTGGGCAAGTATCGATCAGGCTGAATGTGTCTGTTTCGTTTCTTGCTGTCCTATAAGGTCTTATATTTTTTTAAGGGAACTGTTTGGTTTCTTGCTGTCCTAGAAGGTCTTATAGTTTTTTTAATGGTGATCTTATTGTTAAAAGCTGTCCTTTGAGGTCTTCTGTAGTTTTTAATTGGGTGTTTTTATCCTTTATAGTTGACAAAGGAGTCTGTTAAACCGAATTTTTCATTGCTTTGTGTATGAAACAAAATTGGGGGATTTCTGCTGGACTGGATTGTTTTCTCATTCCGTTTGTATTCTTGTGAATTATTGAAGGAATTTTTGGAATTGTCCGACAGCAAAACAGAAACAAGTTTCCTTTCTTTTGGACAACCCTTGCTTTTTTATGTTGTCTGATAAATTCAAATTTTTATTTTTACATTATTAAAACTAAAATCAAAGTAATATCCCCACAAAAAAATAATTAAAGAATTCATTGGTGAACGGGATAATCTGACTATATTATTTATTGAACTTAAAGATTTATGCCATCTATATTCTAAAATATTATACTTGGCTGGTCATTCCCATTTAGAGACTAATTTTTTTAAAAAAGAGTTAAATTAGATTTTCTAAAATTTATTCATGTTTTATATATAATAAAATAAATACTTTTTTTTGAAAGATAAAATAAATACTTAATACTTTCAAAAAAAAATAAAATAAATACTTAATACTTAAACAATTGACCTTGCAAATGAGAATAAAAAGATTAAATAGTGAGTGCTTTTCATATCTTATCTGATAAATTCAAATTTTTATATCTGTACATTATTAAAACTAAAATGAAAATACTTTCCACAAAAAATCAAAATAAATTATTGGGGACCAGTAATCTGACAAAATTATGTATTGAACTTAAAGATTTATACTATTAAATTTTATATATTTGGCGGGTCATTTATCATTTAAAGACTAAAATAATTTAAAAAGAGTAAAATTAAAAGATTTAAGCTATCTCTGTTGTAAATTTATATATTTGGCTGGTCATTTACCATTTAAAGACTAAAATAATTTAAAAAGAGTAAAACTAGATTTCTAAAATGTATTCATGTTTTTATATAATATAAAATAAAATAATCAATCCTTAAACCATTAACCTTGCACAGCCCACGAGATGCATATATTCAAGATGTTAAAAGCCAAAACTGTACGTAAAAAATAAACTGAAAGCTGAACAAATAAATAAAAATACATAAGAGGAGTAGAATAAAATGATGCAACAGTAAGTGCCGATTAGTCTCATGGATATTTCAGCCTGTAGACTCGGGGATCTCATATTTCGAGGAGAAGTTTTATGTTTACTCCAAACAGAAACCTAACCAAGTCAGCATTACTATCCCTTCTTATCATTTGCTTTCCTTTCCTTACTTATTTTCACTGCATCCTTCTCTTTCTATTCCCTCATGGCATGCATGAAGCTGGGTTCTAAATCTGATGTCTTCTACAGAGATGGACAATCCTGGTCAGTGTTATTGCTTCTTGTCGAGTTCGAATTATTATGTTTATTTAAGTTATGCATGTACGAGGTAGATGTTATTTAGTTGATGTTTTCTTTTACATGTGTGTATCAAATGTGAAACTAAACCTTCAGGTTATGCTCGTCTGGTCTTCCAAGTGATATCGTCATTCAAGTAGAAGAAACTTCCTTTCATCTTCACAAGGTTTGTTTTTCACTCCTCACAAGTGGCTTTTTTCAGAAATACCCGAGTTGGTATCAATTATTTTCAGAAATACGGTGTAACGCAATTTCATTTATAATTTTGGCCGTATTTTTACAAATAATTATGAAATTACGGGTATTTTTGCAGATTTACCTTTTTTTATTTGTGTTTATTATTGTTCGACTTTATTGTCATCGAAAACTTAAGTTGTTAAATTATTGCAATTTACATGAAGGTTGTTAAAATTTTAGTAAATCTTTCATATTTTTTAATTATGTGATCATCTAAAAATTTTACTTTCTGGGCCTGTGTATGTGTTGTAGCTAGATCATTTTTATGTTTCACAAGCTTGAGACAGATTTTTTATGATTATGAATTTATTTGGGAACTTGTGATTAGTAGTACACAATGTGCTATGATATTTCTTGGCAAGTCTTGCAGTTTCCTCTGCTTTCAAGAAGCAGGGCGCTGGAAAATTTGATCGGAGATTCATCGGATGATGAGAGAAAGGGAGTAGATAACAATAGGTGTGTTTTGCAACTCCATGATTTACCCGGGAGAGCTAAAACATTTCTCCTGGTGGCCAAGTTCTGTTATGGTGTTAAAATGGATCTTACCGCGAAGAATGTAGTGAGTCTTAGGTGTGCAGCTGAGTATCTTGAGATGTATGAAGAGAATGGGGAAGGCAACCTTGTTACACAAACAGAAACCTTCCTTAATGCGGTGTTTGCCAACTGGATCGATACGATTAAGGCTCTTGAAACATGTGAAGAAGTTCTTCCCCACGCAGAAGAGCTGCGGGTTGTGTCAAGATGTATTGATTCACTGGCCTTGAGAGCTTGTTCAGATCAGCCTTTGTTCATTTGGCCTGTGTCAGGACGCAATGCTGCTCAGAGCCCAGCAAGCACTCTCGTGTGGAATGGAATACGCACAGCACCAAAGGCGCAGCATATGAGTGAAGATTGGTGGTATGAGGATGTGTCTTTCCTTCGGTTACCTCTGTACAAGAGGCTGATCTTGGCTGTTGGTTCAAGAGGTATGAAACCGGAGAGAATTGCAGGGTCCCTTATCTTCTATGCTAAGAAGTATCTCCCTCTGATGGGAAGGCAATCAAACTCTCAGAACGGAAATCGTGCTGGTCCACAGATAAATCTATCTGCATCAACTGAGGCAGATCAGAGAATTCTCCTGGAAGAGATAGTAGAGCTTCTGCCTGATCAGAAAGGAGTGATATCAACAAAACTGCTACTAAAGCTTCTTCGAACATCCTTGATCTTACATGCTAGTCAATCTTGTCGAGAAAATTTGGAAAAGAGGGTTGGCACTCAACTGGATCAGGCAGTCCTTGTAGACCTACTTATACCAAGTATGGGTTACTCAGTGGAGACTCTCTATGACATAGACTGTGTTCAGCGGATACTCGATCACTTCATGACAGTAGAAAAGGATGCTGCTGATACTCCCTCTAACGGTGTGGTGGATGAGGAGCAGTTTCTTGGAATTTCACAGTCACTTAGCCCTCTGACATTGGTGGCTAACTTAGTCGACAGCTACCTGGCTGAGGTTGCGCCTGATGTCAACTTGAAGTTGCCCAAATTTCAGTCGCTTGCTGCTGTACTACCTCCGTACTCGAGGCAATTAGATGATGGAATTTATCGTGCAATTGACATATACCTTAAGGTAAATTCCTGTAAACTATACCAGATATTCCTCCCCAAGTTTGTCAAACCAGATGCTAAGATTCAAGTTTTAGAAGATGCCTTGAATTCCCGAGTTTATATGTACTTTCATTTGAGACCTAATTCTCTACTCTTATATTAAATTTCAGGCGCATCCCTGGCTTACAGACTCTGAAAGGGAACAACTTTGCAGGCTGATGAATTGCGAGAAGCTGTCTCTGGAAGCAAGCACTCACGCAGCACAAAACGAGAGGCTACCCCTTCGAGTCATTGTCCAAGTTCTGTTCTTCGAACAGCTCCGTCTCCGTACATCTGTATCCAACTGGTTCTTTGTATCAGACAATGATTCGCAAGTTCCAAGCGGGAATCTAGCACTTCCAAGAACTGAAAACACTGTCCAACCAGCATCCGGGGAAAATCAGATTGTCCGTTTTGATGATATGAAAGAACGGGTTTTCGAGCTAGAAAAAGAGTGTATGGGCATGAAAGAAGAAATCGACAGGATTATGAAGACAAAGGGGAGTTGGAACAGCTTCTTCAAATTGTTTGGACTCAAACTAAAGATGAAATCCAGTGAGCCCAAAGCAGCTAAGAAGAAGTGCAGTGCTGAAGTTGTGCCCCCAGCAGCCACCACACCACTTCTGAATGGAAAACCAGATGAAGCCAAGGGTGAGTTGGTACATTGATACAAGTAATCTTCCAAATAATAATAGCATTAGTAGTAGTAGTAGTAATTGAAGTAGTAATAAGAAGAGAAACTACCCTTTCTCTCACTCAATCTCTTAGGCTTAATTAGCTAGTGCTATGGATTTCATTATGCTGTAGTAAGTAATCAGATTGTCTCATTTATGGTATTCTTGGACATTTACATAGTTCTTTTCTTGTGATATGAAAGTTCTGCTGTGAAAGTTATCTCATCAATTTAATTTGTGTATTCTGATTATTTCTCCATGACTAAAAAGAAATCAAATTAAAACCATGATTGAAAAGTTGGAACTATGGTGCAGTTGGCTCCTCCCATATGTAATACTATAGTGGAAGCTTTACAACCAGGGCCACCATGTAACACAAGTCAAATTTGAGCAATAAATATATTACCAGCTTTTATGATCAACTTTCTCCCACTACTGCAAAGGTTAATGTAATCAACTTTTATAAAGTCTAATTTCTAAGTATGATACTGCTTTCTAGTGACATAATTGCATAGAAATGAATGTCAAGTAAGGGATTATCCTACAGGATCCTCCATGCTCTTGAGCCAGCATAGCATGATTTTATGACTTACATTATGTGGTAGGGTAAGAAAATCAGAATGCATACAACTTGTGTATTAACATAGTCATCCCTACAGTTACAAGACTGTCGAATTCTTAGAATAGAAACCATTACCATATGTACATCAATCCGACGACACAGGATTTAGAAACAACAGAAAAACAAAAATGACGTAACGCCTAAATAATGTTCCTTTTTTGTTTACCCCGTCCCCTTTCTATGTATCCTCCATGCATTATTCGGGATTTATTCCATTAAGTAACAATAAAAGAAAAGGAACACTATTGACACCAAAACCGCTCCTCTTATACCCTCCAATTTATATCCAAACAATAGAAAAACAACCATTTAGGTATTTCAAACATTTAAGCCTGAATTAAAGGCATGATACTTCGGACATCACCTTGGCTTTGGTTGAAGAAGCCTATAAGCTAATGGACTCCCCAACAATGTGGCCTGAGAACGAGTAAGCATCTCAGTCATTGACTGTGTTTGATAGGCTTGAACAAGACTTGAACTGTCTATAGAATCACCTCTTGAAGTTGCTCGCTGCCAAGAGTGTGAGCTTAGTCCAGATAATATATATGCCCTTCCAGATGCCTCGTAAACATGTCTGCTTGCCATCCTCTCTTGCATCTCCTTGAGCTCCGCGTCCAGTGCAATACATAGGCGGTCATGAGCCTTGGCCGACACAGTTTGCGACAACGTATTACGACAACTTTCAAGGACTGAAATTGCACCTGCTAGGTCACCCTGTTCTGCTGCAGCACGAGCTTCAGACATTGCCTCAGCTGCTTGCAGCCTGTTCCTTTGCCTGTCAACTTCTACGGACACTATCTCTTGTCCAGCTATTTCAGGTCTCCTAATCTTAACTATCTCACTCTCCAGTGTCACTGTGTGCTTTGTTAGCGGATTGTTATAGACACATCTTACTTTCAGAATCGATGTTTCTTTGTTCACCAACTCTTTGGGAACATTCACTGAAACAAGAAAATCCCTTTCTTCATCTGCATACAAATCACCAACTTCGACATAAGCAGTCTTTAAATCAGGCGTCACATGATTCTGATAGCTACCTGATTTAATAGATCCCAGATGAATCCGAGAGTCAGCACTATCAATAGTCAGACGCAGTTCTTTAACAACTACACTGAGAAGCCCCCCTATGCATTGTGCAAAGGCATCCTGGATTGCACCTTCCTTTTCAATGAAAGAAAAGGTCCCTCCTGAGGTCTCGGAGATCGAGTGAATTAATGAAGCATCATGATCCGTGCCGAACCCAAAAGCATGAACTGGAATTCCAAAGCCAGGGTTCCCTTTTCCGTGAATGGATGTAGGAAGCAACAGCTCATAATTAGGCTCATTTTGGCTGCCATCAGAACCATTTATGGTATATGTGTCCTGTCCATCGGAAAGAAGTATTATACTGGAAACTGGATTTTTTTCCCTTCGATCTTCCATCACCTTTGCACCCTTTCTCAAGCCCTCGGCTATATTCGTTCCACCATTTGCAACTAAAGAGTTAACTGCTTGCAGTGCCTGCTGTCGTCCTGTCTCAGACATACAACAAAGAGGGAAAAGGCGGCGTGCTGTTGATGAGAAGGCTATGACTGCCAACCGATCATTTGGGCCAAGATTCTGTATAACAAACCCCATGCCCCGCTTTAGCAATGCAAGTTTAGTACCTGCCATGCTGCCACTGATGTCAAGAACTGTGACAAGGTCTACAGGAGCACGAGGAGTTTGGGAAACTGGGGACAGGTTAGACTGATCAATATTGTGACTGTGACCCGAAAATGAACCAGGAGCCTTTAAATGGACCAGGACTGTGAAGTTTTTAGAAGCACTGTACTGGGCGACTGCTGGAACTTCTGGGTATGTCTTGATATTTATTGTTGTGCAGGATTTAAAATCAGCACCAGTTTTAACTGTTGAAATTTCCTCAGTTATATCCATTTTGTGATCCAAGGACTCGTCATCATCAAAGACAGCAGGCTCAGGAGACTGCAATATTTGTGTAGCATGTCTATTAGAATTAGGACGGCGAGGCAGTTGACGGACAACTGTCATCATAGCATTGTTGTGCGACCAGACCGCAGAATTAATTCTAGACCTTCCAGAAGGAAGTTCCAGTGTAGGACCTTGACATGGAATTTCTTTCCACTTTGCTCTGCAAACTGGGCAGATTTGATTTCCATGTCTTACATTTGATGCAATACAATGGAAATGAAAGGAATGTGAACACTCTGCAGTGAAAATAGCATTGCCATCCCCACATTTCATAGCAGCCAAACATATGGAGCATGTTTTCTGGAAAATACGGAAAGAACATAATATGTCAGGAGAAGCCTATAAAGAAGATGTATAAAAGAGAGTGAATTTAACAGGATTTGGTATGCAAATATATTGCAGCAACAGAATCTGATCATCACATACAGCAGCGACACAAATTATAGCTTTTGACGCAAGTATCAATCACAGCCCAGCGTTGTTTTTAATTCCATGATAAACAACTCATAATAGTAGCAGTTCAAGTGTACTAGTAGAACTCATAATAATAAGTTAATTTGAACTTCTCATAAATTTGTATCAGTCAAATCATTTAATTAGGATATCCAATTAATTTAGTCATCAAAGCTAATTTAAAGAGATTTACTGAATTTGAACATGTAAGGTGACAGTTATGTCGTGGATAATAATCAATTGGTGTTAATTTGCTACTAGCTATTCCAAATAAATAAAAGGGTGTGTAAGAATTTTCAATATATATATGAATTTTCAATATATATACATTCAACGTTTTAAAATGGCCATACAATAAAATTACTCACACACACTTATACAGAGTAGGCACCAGACCAGACAAACGATCAGTCAGCACTCAACATCCCCATTCATGAACTACTTTTCTCCATATACCATAACTAAACAAAGATAAGGAAGAAAGTAACAAACTGTAGTCCTCCTTTAACTATTATGACAAACCGACAGGACTAAATATACATTAAGTATGAAAACTATCTCAAAGAGTTTATAAACTATATCATGCTATTATTATGGTTTCAAAAGAACACAAACAAAGCAGAACAAACGTAAATTAAAATAATTATTATAGTTCATATTTTTCATGTATCGGTAATTTGGTATGAATTTATCATATATAATAAGCAAAGTGAATCATTGGAGTTGGCCTATCCCTATTGCAAACACCTTTGCTATCGGTAATAAGAGTTTGCGAAAGTATGCTCTATGATTAGAAGAGAAAGGGGATGAGCATTCAAATTTTAGTAATTGATGGTTTTCAATTTATATAAACACGAGCAAATACACAAATGCCCCAAATATATCCACATGGTCTTGAAAAATAAGCAGTGGCAAAATAAAAGGCATCAAGCAATTGGAAGACTTTCTTAAAAAGTGTCAAGCAATTGGAAAAGGTTAATAATTTGTAATCACTCAAGCAAAAAATCGAAACCAGCATAATCATGGTCAATTATCTTTTCTTGAACAATACGTAACAGCATGTCTTGGCAACAAAATCACAAAACATTAGAGACCACAAGATCCATTTCTTTTTAGAAATTAAACAAGAGCACATACACAGAGACAATTCTTTTTTTTGAACAAAGGGCTTAAAAAAGGATTAAGCTTTTCACAGTGAGGCAAGTTTAATTTGGTAAACATAACCAATTCGGGTGCAAACCCTCCTCCTACCATCTCGAGATCACTTGACATAACCAATTTGGGTGCAGAATTACACCATTTTAGACTATAAAATCTGTATGAATGTGAAAAACACACACACACACACACGAAAAAGCAAAAAGGAATAAAAGGGCATAAAAAAAGACCAAACTTTTCAACAGTCATGCAAGTATGATTTGTAAACAAGACACACACACAGAGCAATAATAAGTATCATGGTAGTTAATGAAGTAGAAAAGAAAGAGTTTTGAGAAAACAGTGCAAGACCTTAGATGAAGTGCTGAAGCTTTTGGACAAGCGAGCAGAGCCAAAGCTCCAGTTGGTGGGAGAAAGCAGCGACTTTTCCGGGGAATCATGGGTAGCTCCAGGAGGAACATAAACACAGAGGTTGAAGCCAAGTGCTAGCTTCAGTTTCCTCCATTTGCTGCTCATTTCTACTAAATGGGAACTCCAGTGGGGGTTTAGGAAAGTTGAGTTGGAGGAGATTTGAGAGAGAGAGAGAGATTGTGAGTGAGTTGTTGGGGTTTTTGACTTGGAGTGTTGAGAATTAAAAGCAAGAGAAAATGAGTGAACACATTAATTGTGGAGTGCTGGGAGTGGGGTCCTTTTTGGATTTATTCATTCTAGTGTTGCGTTTACTTTTTGTTTATTTGGATTTTTCTTTCAAAATAGAACAAAAGTTTGTAAGATTTTACCAGCAAATAATTTAATTATTTTATTAGGATAATAATAATAATAAAATATTTTTTTATATAATAATAATAAATTTAAATAATCATTTGAGATTTTTCATTATGTCGTGTCAATTATGAGTTTGCAATAATAAATTTCGCTATCAATAAAAACAAATTGATCCAATTCTCTAAAAAAGCTTAAATTTCTTCAATAGTTTATATTATATATTCTTGTAGTTATAAAAATCAGCCTGGATATGATAGTCGCACAAGTGTTTAACCACACTTTAATTTCTTGTCGGATCATTTATAAATTTATAATGATAAACAAATATAATTAATAGCATTTCGGATCAGATCATCTCAAAATACCTAAATCTATTATATTCTCGTAGATATGATGCAGTTAGCTGTCAAGTCCAGAGTACAAGTTGTGCAAATCAGTTTATTTATATTCACAAATTGTTAAGGTACTCTGGAGATTACTTTTGAGGTATAATTAAACAAGGGGCATCATTTCAATATATTTTTAAAAAATATGAATATTGTTCTATTACAATGGACCATATATTTTGAAATGATTCTGAATGCCACCATTAGTTAACTAGTCAGGGGTTGAAATTGGGTCCAAAATACCAAAATATGCCCCAATAAAATTGAAGAATATTATTTTTTTTATAGGGCACTACAATATTGTTCCATTTTAGCCATACAAATCCATTTCTTACCCTATTTGTGAAAACAACAGTGGGAAAGTAGTGGGGTTGGCACCTTTGAGTTACTATATAAAAATTTAGAGGAAATGGAGGTACCTAATGATTCACTAAAATTTTCAACAAGTGAACTTGATTGAGAAGTTGAGTTTCTTCAGAGCTCATCAACTTAATTTGAATATATATGGTCTATGGAGAAGAATACTGTTTTGAAGGGGGTTGAGCGCAAATCCAGTAGTGATCCAAAGATCCAAATTTTGGGCAGATTATCCCAAATTCTCCTCCCCAAAAAGTGATCCAAATTTGGATCAGTGAATAGTACTGATCCAAATTTGGATCACCACTGTTCACTGATCCAAATTTGGATCACCTACTTTATTATAAAATAATGATTTTGTTATTTCTATATCTTTTGTTTATCGAGTTTAAAATGAATTTATGATTATTAATATTTAATTAATAATACTTTATAATTAATAATTAAGAAAATTAATGTTTTAGTAAAAAATTAGAATAATAGGAGAGAAAATTCCATTGAAATTAAAAAAAGAGTACATTACATGCATAAAATAAAAAGTATATAAAATGCATAAAAAAATTACAATACCGGGAAATGGCTAGAAAACAATACGATAAATATAAAATTTGATTTAGTCGAACCGATTATTTTTGTTTCCTCCGAGATAATCAATTTATTGTCCGTAACTATTCATATCATTTGGAAATCCTTGACCTTCTTCATTTCCTTGATTTTGAGATACTTTGATCGATTTTAAAAAAAATAATTAAATTAATCAATTAAATATAATATGAGTAGTTAATAATAATTAAAAATTAAATTTGAGATTAAATAATTTAATATAAAATTTATGCAATATAATATACAAAAAGTAATTTGGATCAGAATTTGGATCACGCTGTTGGAGTTGGTCAGAAATTTGGATCAGAATTTGGATCAGTTGGTGATTCAAATTTGGATTTTTGGATCACAACTGTTGGAGATGGCATGAGAGTGGAGTTGCCCCCTCCCTTCATATATTACAAATCACTCAAACAAGATGGAGATCCACTAAACTTTAAAAATTATATGTTAATGACGGAGCATTTCCAACATTTCAAAACAATAGTCGTTTTGAAATTTTATATGTATGTGGAAGTAAAGAAAACATACTTCTACAGATTATATTTAAAAAAATTCTGAATAATAATGTAAAATTAATATTTTTGTTAAAAAAAGAAAATTTAAAAAACAAAGGTCATGTTTGGAAGTTAGAGGTTTGAGGCAAAATTAGAGGTTTGACCACTAGAATCCGCTAATACAAGTGTTTGGTAGTTAGCGGATTGAAATAGAGGTTTGTACCAAAAAAGCTAATTTTGAAAAAGCTATTTTGAGGAGCTTTTTGAGTTGGAGGTTTTGGTGTGTGTCAGAAAAAGCTAATCAATCGGCTATTAACCAAACAGTTTTACGAGAAACAGTTAGTTCAATCCGCTAGTCAAAACATCTATTTCAATCCGCTAGTCAAAACATCTAATTCAATCCGCTAACAGCTAATCCCAAACAGGACCAAATATTTTTTTCACTATTACTTTCAAATGGAAGAAGTATTTTTCGATGTTTTCCTGTATAAAAACAAAGAACACAACACACACTTAGATGTGTGTAATTTGAGTGGCCAAATTGTTGAGTAGATTCCATGGAGTCTCCCCTTGCAATAGAATATGAAGAAAGAACCAAATATTGAGAGTCCACCCTCCACTCTGATCTCCTTGATATTCTGTCTTAAAAAAACAAAGAAAGATGAGATGAATGAATACATGCAATGAGTACAGATCCATTAACCAAGGAAAAAGAATCCTTTTGAATAAACAAGCCCCTTTATTGGCAGAAGATGCATGGGAGAGTATAGGATTCCCTAGCTTTAACACACCACCACCTAGAACAAATTTGCCAGACTTTTCAGAGGAAAGGTCAACTACAAAGCTGACCTTTTAACAAATGTTGGTACACATACGTGTGGATGTGTGACAAAAGTCTTTAACCATTGGAGGGTAACCTAGATGGTTGTGCCATGCATGCATAGGTTATTACAGGGATTCTGTCCTTCTTGGAAGTATCATGGTACTCTATAATTATATGTGGAATATGAGCAGTAATATATTTTAATGAGCTTGGGTTTACAAAACAAATACGAGCAGTGCCACAGATTTGTGAGAATCTAGATGCATATACAGAATAATATTGTTGTTTTACATTTCTATGATGTTTA
This sequence comes from Daucus carota subsp. sativus, assembly GCF_001625215.2. Lineage (NCBI taxonomy): Eukaryota > Viridiplantae > Streptophyta > Magnoliopsida > Apiales > Apiaceae > Daucus > Daucus carota. The sequence goes on along the minus strand of NC_030385.2, from coordinate 41,716,616 downwards.
GTTGTTTACTGTGTACAGTATTTTTGGAGAGGGAAAAAAGGGTCAAGTAAGAAACATAAAGTCAGCTTTGCACTTATGATATTCTTTTCAATATTGATTCACATGAATCAATCATCAATATATTTATATAAAGGAGAAGCGAGGAGCGTGTAGGTGGCGACTCTCACATCGCTCCATTCTATTTTTCTAATTTTTTGGAATTTTTGGATGAAAAATATCACAAATTAGAACTACCTTTTTTAGTTTCGGATATATTAGAAGTAAGTTTTAGAATCTGATTTTGTATCAGATTATTTATGGAATATAACAGCTTGACAGTTTTAATCTGATTTTGTTTCTATATAAACGAGAAGCGAGGGGCGTGTAGGTGGCGCCTCTCACATCGTTCCGTTCTATTTTTCTAATTTTCTAATTTTCTGGAATTTTCGGATGAAAAATATCAAAAATTAGAACTACTTTTTTCAGTTTCAGATATATTAGAAGCAAGTTTCGGAATCTGATTTTGTTTCAGATTATTTATGGAATATGACAGCTTGAAAGTTTTAATCTGATTTTGTTTCACATTATTTAATTATGGGAAAGAGTAGCACACAAGTCTCTCTGCACCTATAAATACCCATATAGGTTGTAGGGTTTTGGATCATCTAAACACAGCCTACTCTCTCTCTCTCAATACCATAACCCTACCTCTTTTTGGTGATAGTTCTCTTGCTCGATTTCTAACTCGGTGGTGCCGTTCTTCTGCAACGATAAGTGAATGTTGTTTATACGGTATTAAAAAAAATAAAGGTTGTTGCAAGCAAAGGTAGTTATAGATCGCTATGTGGAAGTCGACAAATCCAAACACGGGAGAAGAATATAGTCTTGACATGGTATTGATGGATGATATCAATAAATTAACTATTAGTGATATATATTTGTTGGTTATTCTTTTATAATATTTGTTTTGTTCATCAAACATGTTTGTTGTTAATTTTTATATAATTTACTTTGTACACATGAAAAAATTATTCATGCATTATCTGTTTGCTCCGTTCAAGCAACTTTTAAGTGAAGACTGCTTATACAGTATTAAAAAATAAAGGTTGTTACAAGGTAGTTATGGATCGCTTTCTCACAAATTTAAGTTAGATATTTTCGTGCACAATCAATCCAAAAAAATTGGAGGAAGGTGACAATGCAAGAACATGATTACTTTTCAAAATATAACACAAATAAAATTAAGATTCGTTGTGTTTTAAATTGTTAATTACGTGTAGAAATTTATTTTCATTTTTTCAACATGAATTATAGTCCAATTTTGCAATTTTATATATTAGTATTGGTATTACATCAAGATTTTTATAATATAAAATTTATTTTATCCTACAAAATTATTGCATTTTACAAATATTAATATTCAATCATTAATATAAATTTTATAGGCCGCCGCAACTCGCGGCTTTTCAACTAGTCAATATATATATATATATAAAGGAGGATGCGGGCGTCTCTAGAATTATTCGATTCAGTCTTCTTATTTTTCTTAAATTTCGGAGAGAAAATATAATTATAATTCAGAAAATTAGATTCGAGAGTTTTAAAGGTAATATGACTCTTTTCTTATTAAATTCTAAAAGTAATACTCTAGAATCTAGAAAAAGAGTTCTAAACGTAATACAATTCTTTTTTTTATTTAGGAATCATAAGGTAATACGATTCTTATTGTTAATTATATATTAATATAGAAATTATTAAAAAATTACAATTCTAAAAAAATCTAGAAACCCTCTATTTAATTTTTCTTAATTTTTTGTTTGTAAATTAATATACAAATTATTAAAGAAGTACCGTTCTTATTATAAGTAATCCACTAAATAGATCATCATACATGTTACAAAAACTCATGTACCTTAATGCTACCGCAATTTTAATAGAGGATGCAGGACGGTGACGTGGCGTCTCTAGAATTATTTGATTCGGTCTTATAATTTTTATAAATTTTGGATAAAAAATAGAATTATAATCTAAAAATCATGTTCAAGTATTGTATAGATAAAAGGATTGCAAAGATAGTACAATTCTTTTAACTATTTAGGAATCATAAAATGGTAGAATTATATTTATTCAAAATAACAATTATTGAACAAATATAATTAAAAAATATAATTCTTATTTTCAAAAATTATAAAATTTATAATCTTATTTTATTAATTTTTTCAAATTATATATCTAAAAAATAAAAACCAGCATCAAATTGTCTAAACATGTTCGTAGCAGTAAACTGACGTGGTTCCATCGTGACTAAGAAAATAGCATCTCTATCATCAAAACATCTTTGAGATCTTAGCAACCTCATTCAAATAGTATGCATGGACTTATGACCGGTCTCAACAATAATTCGATCCAGTTTTATAATTTTATTGAATTTCGAATAATAATATTTTTTCCTTATAATTTCTTAAATTTTGGATTGAAAATAAATTATAATTTAAAAAATCAAGTTCAAGGATTCTAAAAGATAATATAATTTTTTTTTTGGTATCTAAAGATAATACAATTTTTTTCTTATTTAGAAAAATCCTAAAAGGAATAGGATTATATTTATTTAAATTAACAATCATAGATAAAATACAATTTATATTTAATACGATAGTAATACGTACAATTTTTATTTACAATTTAGTCTTATAATTTTCTTAAATTTCGAGTAGAAATAAGGGATTGTAAAGACAGTAATCATTAAAAAACTAATAGCAAAAAATTAGAACCATAAAAAAATAATAAATTTTAACTAATAAATAGAAATCATAAAATAAAAATAATTAATAATATAAAATAGGATATATAAAATAGGAATCATATATTGATTTTATGATAATGTAAATGATTCTTGATTAGTATTGTATTTGACGGGCACGGGAGGCGTCCCAGACTAATTATTATCTAAATAATAATAATTTTTCTATTAGTATTATGTTTGATGTGAAAGTTGCTAAAATAATTTTTTATCTATGTTATAATATTTTTTTGTTATAACTGGACCACGGTTCAAAATAATTTTTATCTAATTATAATATTTTAATTTTTTCATAATTAGAATAATTTTTATATTTATTAAACTAACGATCATAGATAAAATACAATTTATATTTAAGATTTGTAAGGTAATACGTACAATTTTAGTTTCGATTTGATCTTATAATTTTGTTAAATTTCAAATAGAAAATAAAGGATTGTAATGATAATAATCATTAAAAAAAACTAATAGCAAAAAAATTAGAACCATAAAAGAATAATAATTTTTAATTAATAAATAGTGATCATAAAATAAAAATAATGAATAAAATAAAATAGGAATTATATATTGTTTTTATGATAATGTAAATGATTCTTGATTAGTATTGTGTTTGACGGGAACGGGAGGCGGCCCAAACTAATTTTTATCTAAATAATAATAATTTTTCTATTAGTATTTTGTTTGACGGAAAAGTGGCTGAAATAAATTTTTATCTATGTTATAATATTTTTTTTGTTAAAACTGGACCACGATTCAAAATAATTTTTATCCAATTATAATCTTTAATTTTATCATAATTAGAATAAATTTTATTAGTATTGTGTTTGACAGTAACGAGACTCAAACTAATATTCAAATTATAATGTTTTGTTATTAGTATTGTGTTTGACAAGAGAGCGGCTCAAACTAATTTTGATCTAAATTATAATATTTAATTTTATCGTAAAAATATTAGTTATGGATTAATATTGTCTTTGACGGGAGAGCGGTTCGAACTAATTTTGTTATTAGTATTGTGTTTGACTGAATGACCACTTTAATAAATTTTTATACTAATTATAATATTTTTTTTATTTGCGATATGTTTAACCGGAAGATGACTCGAAATAATTTTCATGTTATTATAATATTAATTCATATCAAAATTTATACGAGATTTATAACGCCGCCGCGAAGCGCGGCTTTATTCACTAGTTATTACTAACATGATTTAGCGGAAAAAACGCTTGATGAATAAAGCTTTAAATAACAAAAAAAAATGCTTGAAGAGAAAACCTCTAAATGGATCTGACATATTTTGATTTTTGGTAGATCCTTGTATCAGCAGTTTCGTCTTGCTCCTAGTTAAAAAAATGACTCTGTATTATTATTGGTTATTTTTAATAAATTAAAATTTAGATTAAATATTTTTGTTTAAAAAAATATCTTACTCTATGGTCAGTAAATAATATTAAATGTTACAATGGCATATGTAAAATTATCGAATATCTGATTTATTCAAAAAAATCTTTGATAACTTTTTAATAAATCTTGAATGGGCAACGGTCCGACTTATACGACGATGCCACCGGTTAGTTCACGGATTGCGAAATTTTAGAGTTCGGTTTCTCCGTCTAAGCTAATCCCTCAAGGCTCAAGCCCATAGGCCATAGTCACAAATCGTAGTTGCTAGTAGGCCGGTCTCGACTGCCAGTCCGCTTAAAATATGCAGCCCAAATAAAATACCAGCTTCAGCCCATATACTCATATTGGTCCAACAATTCGCTTTGGCTCCTGGGAATACGGTTCTTTTTATTAATTTTGAGATTCTGATGATAAAATAATAAAAACCCTTGGGCCATGTATGTTTGGAGTATATAACCCCGTGATAACTCCATTATTTTCTGTAAATTTAGGCGATTACAAATTTATGGGATTATATTTCAGTCACTTTCTGATTCATTTTCATGAATTGATTCATTATAATTTCATGAATATGAATAAAAAATGATTGAAATATAATCTCACAGATTTGGAAATAATGTGCTTAGAACTGGAATATATTAATGCATGCAGAAAGAAAAATATATATAGCATTAAAAAAACCAGAGGGAATCATAGTACTAGCTATTCTTCTCTTTTCACAAGTAAATCCTAAAAGCTGCTAAAACACCACCCATAACTCCCAACCCTCAACATTAGAATTTCGAGATCTCTGTACAAAGTCCGCTCATTCCATGGCAGCAGAGGTCTGCCCCTCGCCACCTTAAATCCAAGTTCTCACAACCCTCCTCACTACCAAACGATGGCGATCTTCATTCCTACCTTTGAGTCGATTTATTGTACACTGAACACTCGGTGACTGTTCAAAAAACCAACTTCATTTGGTATTTTCTTCAACAAAGCGCAACCACAAGTCCCCAACATCCTTATAACGCCTTATTTCTGCTCCTACACATTCTTTATCCCCCAAAGCTTACACATACATCACAGCTGACTGGATAGCCACCCTAAATAATTTACATTACAGTTCATGTCAAATCATGTTCTGATTTCTGCCTCTTCCCCAATTCAATCATATGGTAAATACTAATGATGTATGCTTGTACGAAATAAGCTTTGGACGCATGATAAATAACAAACAAAAAATAAATACATTAGGTGCTCATTCATGTTCTTAAATTGTCTTCCATCTTAATTCAACATGTACCATTCCATTCTTAGAATCTATGAGGTGGTATTTGCGGTTAATACGTCCATTATGCACTACATCTGCAAGGTCAATGTCTACGTGTCCCAGTGACTCCTGTGTAAGAATTATAGAGGTTATATAATCCAAGCATGATCATTAACACAGATTGTGGTAAAACGGCTAAAGCTAGGATGGAGAGAAAGAACTGCTTACCTTACGTCGGAAACCTATGCCTCTTCGCTTGCTCATAACTTTAATATGGATCTTGTCATTTACAGGCGGCTCTTCGAGCACAAATTGGAACTCTTCATTCCAGAGTGGGTCACGAGTTCTTTTAATCACCTGAAAAGCATCAAAAGTTTTAGAAGTTAATAAGCTATAGTTATTGTTCAACAGGTGTTGACTGAAAAGCCATTAGTAGCTAGAATGTCTACCATAATATTATAGAAAGAACAATAACCTTAAATAACCACAAGCACATATACAAATTGTTGACTCATTGTTTATTATAAAGTTCTGATTGCATAAAGGAACTTAATCTGATGCTAATACAAAATCAATGAAGCCAATAAAAACATTCGTTTATTTGTAGTATCATTTATCTTTGCTGTTTTTTTTGTGTCCATATATGTGTCAGTGTGTGTGTGTGTAAAATACTTGAACTATAAGATTTTGGAGTTTTTTTAATGTCAATATATAAATTTACTAAAAACAATTCCTGATAATGAAATGAGTTTACTTTCATGCTTACAGTACATAAAATTTTAATGAAAAACTTTATTCATGCTACTTTATCCACACAACTGAGAGTAGATGCATTAACAATTATATGAGTTCAATATCGAGAAACTACAGCTCACCTTTGATTTCTTCGTTTCTCCTTTAAAAATTACTAAGGCATAGGGGTTGTTGTGACGCTCCCCTTCCACATCTTCAGCTCCTTGAACAGTGACCATAAGCACCCCTGCTCCGCTAGAAGTCATACTATTACATGAAGCTTCGTTTTGGCTTTCGATCCTTAAAGATCCGTCAAGAGATCCACTAACAATGTTATTATCTTCACGGAAAGGAGCATATTTCAGCTCTACCACAATTTTACCTCTGGGCTTCTTCTTTTGCGGATCACTTACATTTGTGTTCTTAAGCAAATCAAGTATAAACTCCGTGGATTCTTGGGGTTTTAACAGTTTTAGAGGGACTACTTGTGACCCCAGCTTATCATGTGCCCCTACCTTAAAAAAATTGTAGATGAGTGAGGTACTCTTAATAATATTTATAAAAAAAACAAGTATATGTAGTGACACAGCTAGAAGTTTCGGTTCAGGGGAGCCAATATCTATACTCATTAAAAATTTAAATTTAAAGACTCTGAGAATTAATTATATAAGCACAACAAATTTCAAGCACAAATAATAGAAAACACAAAAACCCTTTAAATCCTGAATAATTAAATAATCCAAGATAAGACGACGCTGTAATACAAAAGAAGTAATGAAATTGAAAAAGAGTCAGTAAATAAGTAATATAAACATTGACAAATATTAGAGAAAACACAAGAAATAAAATACTACAAATTTGAATATATAATAACATGATAACAAGACAAGGTAAAATTAATATAACTTCAACATGCTGGGAAATGAGCATAAATAGGTTATAGGTACATATCTCTATTAATTGTACATAATTCTAATTCTTTTGGAACTTGTTTTATAATCAGTTGAATGAATTGATAATAAATGGTTTACAGTTCTAATGTTAATGCATGTACAGATTTGTCAGATGTGAGTAGAAGCACAGGGGTTGTTTATATAGAATCCAAAAACTAAGTATTATCAAAAATTCGAAGGAAGAAACAACTTTAAATCCAGTGGACGCCACCTCTCAGTCCTAAGTGGCTACTCTACGAGTACGTAATATGACCAAAATAGTTTTCCTTTATCTTAAAGAGAGATTATGTTTGAATGCCAAAATCAAAATTCAAAAAGCAAAAGCAAAAGCTAATTGAAAAACCTTGTCCCAATCGAAGACATTTATATTGAGAATTTGGGATTGTGGATCCTTCACAAGCAGCTTAAAATTCTCATTCCATTCTGGGTTCAAATTCCGTTTCTTGATAGTAGTTTTCTTTGATGGCAACCTCTCTCCACTCAGGCTGAGCTTAACATAAGGATCTGATGTTCCCAAAATGTCCATTTTCAGAAGTTTGATTGCTCGTACAACTTTCACGTGCAGTATTCCAACAGGTTTCTTGATCGCCACTCTGTTTAAACAAATAAGAATGCACAGTGACACATTATATCTTCCGATAATGATAGCTCATTACATTAAAAAAAACAGAGATTCATGAAGTTATACATTAAACCACAAACTTACGATGAAGCATCGAGGATGGGTATCTCATAAGTTCGCGGCCAGTGATATAAACTAGCAACCTGCTTTTTGATAATGTCCTGAAATAATTGTAAATGAAGTTGATCACTAGAAATTTATCAAACAGTTGATCAGATGTTTTCATTATACTGTAAAGAACATTAAAAGAAAGTGGTACCTGAACTGGCCGATATAAGCCAGGTATAGACATAATGTCGCAGCCCAATACATTCATGCCAAAATCTATGTGCGGCTGCACAGTCATATTAAGCAACTTAACTTTTCAGACACTTAAAAGACCAAAAAAAAATATTCAGCAGAGGCTTAATACAGATAATTTTTAACTTACTTTCTCCATTAAAGATACCACTATGCTAGCAAAACAAGGAAAGGTTGGCACAAGGCTTTTCAATGTTACACGCGGTGCAACAAAAACTTGCATATCCACCAACTGAGAGGAAACATGTATTATAAGTATTCAAAGACATCAATAATATGAAATATATACAGCTATCTTCTATAGGGCTGTGTATGTAACTATGTGAGAAATCTGGAGTTTTACCTGAACTGTGATACGCTGCGATAAAAGTTTAATCGCAACAGTTATGTTCTGATTCCCAGCCCATTTTATTGCTGGCTCCATGACTAGTTCCCTTTCAGTTGTCTCATAAATTTTTATTCCTGTTATGTCAAAAAGTTCCATATAAAGGCACAAGACAACAAGATTAGATAAAATGGCAAGCCTTACAAGCTGAGCAACGATTTGAACTACAGCCCTCCTAAGAATAAGGACCAAGAATAATGTTATTGCAGTTCTCAGTGAACTAATTTTGCATTTTGTCCTAAATAAACTTTTTGCAAAGAGTCCCATGAGCAAGCTAGGGCCTAGTTTACACACTTGTGTTTAGAAGTGTATGTTTTTACACCACGTTGGTGCTCAAGTTATATGTTGGTGCGTAAGTTAATGATATAAGTCCGTGTAGCATCTTGAGGCAACTATAGATTAAAGAGAGAAATAATTGTCTTATCCCCAGATTCAAAAAATGGTTAAAAACAAGTTTGAGAAGAATTACCATGAATTATAGGAGGGAGTGTCCCCAGGCTCAGAATTTCGAAATCAATAGCTTCGCATTGAAACTTCCCAATGTACTCAGCGAATATAGGTTCAGCTATAACTTTAATCATTCCACAGATAGCCTGCAATACAATACCACTTAATCCTACAGCAATTTTTAATACATGATGAAGTTTTATTTCTGGAAAAGGCAAGCCGAGTGGTTAAAGAGTCCCCTACCCCTTGTGGGGATCCGAATTCCTGACCATTTCATGGGGTCAGGGGGGAGGAAATAGACCTTTACCACAAGGTTGCCACCGAATACACAAAACGAAACAAATTTTCACTTCATTGGTGCTGTAAAATTACCTTGTCAAGGTAAGGCCACATATCAAACAAAAACTTATTCAACCAGTCCACCTGTACATAATGTAAGCATAAACCAGAAGTCAACAAAAATCAGAGAAAAATCAGACGAACAAGATATGTTTGAGAGAGGAAAACACTTACTCGGTCATAATCAGAATTTTTTACCCAGATAGGTAGCTCGGTAATTACTTCATCCAAAGCATCTGTATCGAGCTCGGATAGAGGCGTAACAACAGGATCCTGCAATGCATGTGAAAAAACGCTCCGAAGGTAAGCAAGCACATTCTAGCAACTGTATAACGAAATATGTGTTTAAACTTAAAGTCCCTTTGCATTAAGAAAACAGAAAATATAATCTCTACCTACAAAATAAATCATAAATGTCTTCACTTCCTGGTGCTTTACGAATCAAGCATCACAAACACAACAAAGTATTGGGTTACACTTGACAAAGAACAGTCCTATGACTATGATGATACGGATACCAAAAGTCTTTATCAGATAATCACAGAGTAACTGCTCAGGTTCCAAGCATTATCAAAGCTTAAAGCATATTTTCTTTGTAATTCTACATGTATATTACCAGAAATCCATATCACTTATTAGTCCATAAAAAAAATACTTTAAACAAATCAGACTGAGCACATGAACCTAGTCCAAATAGTAATAAGTTGAAATGTTATACTATTTCAATTGTTAGAAACAGGAGTTTTAAAATTGCTGGTCAGGAAATTTCTAACTTTGATGCCTATAATTAGAGCGGACCTGCATAATATATTAGCATAACATTTTTGTAAATCCACCTTTGCAACAGAGAAGAGGCGAGAAAGCTGAAAACACATTATAATCAATTTAATTGGATATTCTTCAAGCAGATTTTAACAATTACCTTCACATTTTTAGGGTCCAAATCAAAAGCAAAGACAAATGATCAATGACGATCTTGTAGGGTGATAAACTGCTAAAAGTCGATGTTTATTTACTATGGTTATTAGCCAATTTATAACCAAATTTGACAGGAAAATTACTGAAACATTGCGTGAACCAAAAATTCATATCTTCAATTTCTTAGCTCTTGTTTTACTTAGGTTGAATCTTCACTTTATTGCTGCTATAACTTCGAATCTATAGATATGCATAAAAGCAAAAAAAAAAACATGGCAAGAAAGCTACACAACTATATAGTTGTTAAAGATATCAACATTTTTATGTGGCCCAATATTACTAATATTGAAAGATAAACTCATAGTCAAGATATGACTACTAATTTTGGCTGACACCCCCCACTATCTATCAGTATGACCATACTATATTTAGTTCTAATTTTATATATATTGTTCTTTTTATTTGGATAAAGCTTTACAGCACAACTCATGTAGAACTAGCTAGCTAAACAAGAAAATTAGGATTTAGGACCAGTGGCGGACCTGCTTAGTAACGACAGTTTGGCAGAAATGGCCATTAAAATAGGTGTCTTATTTGTTTATTACAAATTATAAATACTTAAATGCATGTCGCAGCGATACCCCGACATCTTGATAGTTGATGCAATGTAAAGAGAAGAGAAAATTGTTTCCCGGAGGATAAAAGTGAAGGTATCAAACCCCGGGCAAGTACGAATAGCAACCACAAATTACAAGTGCAATCTGGCTTCCACCTGAACACTTTCTCTGGGTCCGCCACTGATTAGGACTAAGCATGATCTTGAAAAATCGCAATCAATGGGGATAAAATAAAATCAGGCAAGCAATCAAACAAAACCTAACAAATCTTCACCCGAATCATTACACAAAACCTTTAAGCAAAAAATGTGCCCTGCATCATCCTCAGGATCTCTCTTCCTGTATCTTTTTCAAAATTAAAAAAAAATTACAATGATCAATTAAAACCCCACTCTAAGAAAAACCATCTGACCAAAAGGGCACCAGTGAAATCAAGCTTAAGAGCAATAATTTTAACATGCAAAACAAGAATGTGCCCAAAATCACCAAAACAATATGTAAACAAATGTAATCAAGCCCAAAAAATGAAATGATCACACAAAATCAAAAAAAAACCCACCTGAAAAAAGATCAAAACAAGGAGTTCTCATAAACCCCATCAATAATCAAGCCCAAAAACAAGAATCACAGCATGCAAAACAAGAAAGTGAACTATTTCCTCACCTTGAGATGGTGATCATCTTTAGAAGCGGAGTAAATAAATAGATAAAATCCAATGAAAAGTCCAAGAGGGATCCCAATTCCAAAGCCAACAAGTCCCAAGAAAGTGCTCACAAACCCCATGATCAAATTCAAACCACTGTTAAAAAAAAATCACAGAACAAATGAAGAAAAAGAAAGAGAGGAAGAACAAAATAGCTTAACGAGCAAGAGAGACGTAGACGAGGAAAACATGTATGTAGACTGAAAGTATATGTAGGAGCGTGTATGTTTTGGAAAATGAAGTCACAGATGTTATGTAATGAGAAGACTACCTAGGTGAAACCGCCAAAAAGGTACACGCTTTTCTACACTTTCAAATTTATATTTCTTTTTTTCTAAAAAAAATACTCATAAAGGGATGTTGATGTATGCGTGTGTACGTGATTTTTGGGCAGGTGAACTACTTGAAGTAACAGGTAAAGTGCCAATAAAATTGTGTAAATTATTATTTTATGATTTTTCTAGTAAATATTGGAGTGATGCATTTTTTGTTGGTACTAGTTTAGAGTTTTTTTTTTTAATTTTATAGGTGCAGATAAAAGAGTATAAGTACTGTGAAAATGCAGATTATACAAGTAGTTTAGGATCTGCTTTTTCTTGAAGAGATGTTTTTTGAAAGCATATATGCATTAAAAGCTGTTTGTGATGCATTTAAAGCTGCTGGTAACAGTTGGGGAATCCAATTGCAACCCGTTAGATATCTCTAGAGCGTTGGTTATAATTGTTGGTTAAATAAGTCTGTAATACGTTATATAAAATTTGCTGAACCTGTAAGACATTTTGCTTCAATGGTATTGGCTATATTGGTTGGCTATAATTCAAAAGTAGTATGTTATTAATATTTTAGATTGTTAAAATAGAATATATCAGTTTAATATGGTAATAAATAATGTGCAATTTTCCTACAAATTTCTTACAGACCTGCAGAGGTTCGACAAATTTAGTCATCCATATGAGGTTGGCTAAAATTATAGACAAAACTCCGTATGGTTGGAGTATGAGTTTTCGAGCTGTTGGCTAAATTTTTTTTATTTATAGCATGCCAATACTCCTTTTAACTAAGGGTTATCAATGGTTGGAGATGCTCTTATACCAAAAATTAATCCATCCTCCGCCTCGGAAGGCATTTTTTAAAAAGAAAAAGAGATAATTCAATAAATAATAGCCATACGGAATCTACAAGAATGATCGAATCGAACAAATATAGAAAAAATTAACATGGCTGTCTTCATACCCAAGATGAGACAAATAAGCGATGTTAAAATTGACGATGGTATGTATAAATCCTTGCTCTGTGTTCACTATCTTTTCCAAAAACACCGTTTGAAACATTAATTTGATAATACTCCTTTTGGTCCATTATATAAGTCGTTTGACTTTTTACACGTGCTTTAACCACATATCAAATATTAATGTTTTTGTAAATTTCTTTTTCCAAATAAAAATATAACATAAATATTTCTATTTAGAAAAAGAAAAATTCAAAAATACCAATTTTAGATATGTGATCAAACCTTCTAAAAATACATGTAAAAAGTTAAACGCCCTGTATTAATGTACCAGATGGAGTATTTTCTCACATGTACTCCTAATAAATGCTCTTATTCAACCCTCATTAATTGTTATACAACTTTTAAGAAGGTTAAATTTGAAATATTGTCAATATATTTGTATTGAAAACTAAAAATAGACAAGTATTATGGGACAATTTTTTTTCCCAAAGAGACTTGCATTGTGAGAGAAGGGAGTATTAGAAAAAAAATGGGATAGTTGCTTTTAATATTACTTTCTTTAATATTTTTAAAAAATTAACATTTTGACCTGTTACACATATATTTAGGCGAGTTAGACTGGGTAATAATAATGTTATTTTTAATTGATATTTTTGTAAATTAAAATTTTGATTATATTCTTCTATTCAGGAAATAAAATTAAAAATAATATTTTAATCATCCGGTTAAAATATTTTAAAAGTATGTGTCAAAAAGCGAAAAATAAATAACTATTAGAAAGAATATAAAATTTTATTATATTTGAAATTTTTTAAAATGTAAATAACTACATGTATATTAAGAAAAAAAGCTTAAAAAGGTGTGGCCTGAGGAGGAAAACAGTTGTAGAATCGGAATCCATTTGTCATCCGGCAGAACAAAAGTGAATACTAAATTCACAACCTTTGAAATATGCTCCTGAGTCCTGCGTTTCTTTTTACCCATGTCTTTGAGCTCTTTATTTTTAATTAATTTATTAATTGTTTTTTATCAAAGAATTTATTAATTGTTATATAAGAAGTGTTTTTTTTTCTAATAAATAGAAAGTTGGATAATATCCGGATTTTCGATTTTGTAATATCTTTTGATCTAAAGTGGATTTATATTTAACTTGTAATTGTTAAATGTTGTTAACAATTAAAATGTTACAACATCGTTAAGTCTTATATTTTGAAAAATATGAAAACTCGAATGAACTTATAATTATTAGCAATTAGTGTTTATCCAGGTTCTATTATAAAATTTATATTTACTTTTACTTTAGGTTTTTTTGTTTTAAAATTGTTTAAGTGATATAAATTATACAAAATTAAAAGTGAATGCCTTTCACTTGTTTTATATAATTCGAAAGGGACACCTCAACTGCTTTAATGCTATTTCGACAGATACAATTTTAAATTGATGAATCTCCTAGTTGAACCGTTTATTTGTAGCATTCTATATTTAAACAAGAAAATGACAGATATTTTTCATATTTATCCAACAAAAATAAATTTTGTCGTATAAAAAAACTTATGCACGACAACAATCAACTGTGTGATATGTTTGACCATATAGGAAACTCCGGATTGATTAATTCACAAAACCCGAATCAATCGATATATTTATATAAAGGAGAAGCGAGGGGCGTGTAGGTGGCGTCTCTCACATCGCTCCGTTTTATTTTTCTAATTTTCTGGATTTTTTGGATGAAAAATATTAAAAATTAGAACTACTTTTTTTAGTTTCGGGTATATTAGAAGCAAGTTTCAGATTCTGATTTTGTTTCAATTTTGTTTCAGATTATCTATGAAATATAGTATCTTGAAAGTTTTAATCTGATTTTGTTTCAGATTATTTATGGAATATAGTATCTTGAAAGTTTTAATCTGATTTTGTTTCAGACTATTCAATTATGGGAAAGACAGATTATTTATGGAATATAGTAGCTTGAAAATTTTAATCTGATTTTGTTCAGATTATTTAATTATGGGAAAGAGTAGCAAGGTCTCTAGCTTGAAAATTTTAATCTGATTTTGTTCAGATTATTTAATTATGGGAAAGAGTAGCAAACAAGTCTTTCTCCACCTATAAATACCCGTATAGATCGTAGTATTTCGATTTTTAAAGGAGAAGCGAGGGGCGTGTAGGTGGTTCCTCTCACATCGCTCCGTTTTATTTTTTAATATTCTAAAATTTTTGGATGAAAAATATTAAAAATTAGAAATATCATTCTCTTACTCGATTTCTAACTCGGAGGTGTCGTTCTTCTGCAACGATAAGTGAAGGCTGTTACAGAAAAGGTTGTTGCAAGCAAATGTAGTTATAGACCGTTATATTGGAGTCGACAAATCCAAACACGGGAAAATAATATAGTGTTGACAGCGATGGTTGATGTCAATAAATTAACTATTAATGATGTATGTTTGTTGGTTATTTTTTTATAATATTTGTTTTGTTCATTGGACATGTTTGTTGTTGTTAATTTTTATATTATTTACTTTGTATACATGAAAAAATTATTCATGCATTATCTGTTTGCTCCGTTCAAGCAACTTCTAAGAGGATAGTTATATTTAAGTTAAATGTTTTCGTGCACAATCAATCTAAAAAAATTGGAGGAAGGTGACAATGTAAGAACATGATTACTTTTCCAAAAAAAATAAAATTTTAAGATTCGTCACGCTTTAAATTGTTATTTACGTGTATAAATTTATTGTCATTTTTTCACCATGAATTATAATCCAATTTTACAATTTTATATATTAGTATTTGTATTAAATCAAGATTTTTTATGATATAAATTTATTTTATCGTACAAATATTAACTTGAAACATTAATACACTTTTTATAGACAGTCATAAAATTATTTTATTCTATAAATATTAATATTGGATCATTAATATAATTTTTATAGGCCGCCGCAACGCGCGGATTCTCAACTAGTATTAATAAAACCATGATTAGGTCGTTTTCTAAATTTCTTTATTAATATATTAAGAAGATTACAGTATATTCCAGCACCATTTAAGTATGTTTTGTGCTCGTAACAAATTCTAGGCACGCACGATGATTCATTTCCCATACTTGATTAATTAATTTGTTCGATGGTGCATGCATACACGTGTAACATCTTAAAATCATTTTAAACATTGAAGACGGAGTGGAGGATGAAGTTCCGTTTTGATACCCGAATAATATCATGCGAATCTTTGTTCCGCGTTGAACCATATGATTTCCTCGTACGGAAAAATTGATCGGATCATAGTGACTTGGAAAATTATACTTAGAACATACTCAATCTAAAAGACCATTAATTATTGTAGTGTTAATATATATATATATTATAAATATAAAATAAATAATTCATATTATTATTATTTATACTTTTAGCCAATGTTAGTTAATTTGGGTTATATTTGATCATCTTTGTAGCAATATATCATATGCTCTATCTTTCGTTTTTCGAAATTTAATTGTCAATATCATTTTTCTTGTTTTCAACTTTTGTTTATTATTTTTCACCTTTTATTCTGAGTTGGTTATCTGCTGGAACAATAACGAGGCCGAAAGAACTCGTTAAGCGCTTTACGTGGGCTCCGGCCCAACACCATCCAAGCAGAAAATAAAACATAACGAAAGCGAGGATTGAACTTATTTATTGTGTGCTAAACGGGGTAAGCTTGTGAATGCCAGCACCGGGGCATGGAGCCCGTCCGTGCAGGCAAAAATTTATAATTTATGACTTAGAAATGTGATAGAAAATTAGTTTTAAAGTATTTATTTATATATTTTTATTTTGTAGATCTTATGAGTTATTAAATAATAAATTATTTTATTTTAGTGTCCAAATGAAATTGATTTTTATTGACAAAATCATAAAAAATAAAATAATGTAATTAGAAAAGTACATCATACATTCATACCAACTTTTCGCTTAAAGTCATTTTCTGATTTATTTTTAATTTCAAAATATTTATTACACAAATATATATTTTTTACACAAACATATATTTTTTATCTTAAGATAGAGGGACACACATTAATATATACATTTGAGTAATTTTGTTGACACTGTTGCATTATGTGTTATCGAAAAAGAAAAATTTTGCTTCTTTCCAAAAAAGTTTAATAAACGATTTCAATTATCATTTTATTTGTTAAAATTTACAATTTTAACCAATTATGTCATGGTCCACCCCCAAGACAAATCACTTCGAGATAATTTAATTGACCCGCGTCATGAATCTAATTAAACATAAAAATGACAAATATACAATATGTAACCTAATAATTGAAATATCTATCTAAAAGATTATATAGAACTTTTCATTACATGATTTTAACATAAAAAGGAGGTTAAAAAAAGTTGACATATCTGCATAATAAAATTTATTTATTCATTTTATTTAACATTGAATAAAACTAGATAATAATATATAAACAATTTTAAGAAATAAATTAAAATAACACTATTTAATTCTTGTTAATTTTTTATATTCATCATAATTCTCGATTGAAAATATACAAATTACTAATATAAATGATGGTGGATATGCTAACATTAGTGACACCGGTGAGATTAATAATATCAGTTGTAGCACAATTTCGTTAATATTTATTATGTCATAACAAATTCATGTGATCATTAATTTGAAGGATTACTGACATTTTTATCAATCTTTCCAATATTTTTTATATCACAACGAGTTCATGTGATCATTTAAAAGATGTTTAACACAATATTTTCAACATTTTTTATGTCACAACAAGTTGATGTGATCAATTAAAGATTTAGCACACGCCTTCAAATATCCTCCACATGCAACACGTATGTATGAACTACCTCATTTGACCAATTCACACTGATATCATTACATATAACAATAAACATGTAATCCTTTCACTCCTCAGCATTTTTCTACTTAAATTGGTTTTATTAGAATTTCTTAGTATTTTTTGTTCAACGGATAATATAATTATACAAACACGCTTGCACGCTATATATAATGATATGTACAAGATGTTATTAAAATTTTGGCCAAGTTTTGTGATTAATTTTTCAAGGAGAATAGGTAATAATGGTGGGTATTAGATAACATAATAATTTATATATTTGTATAATATTAATGATCACGTTATCTTTTTATATATTTAAAGGGAAAAAAATATGTGTGTGTGTGTGTGTGTGTGTGTGTGTGTGTGTGTGTGTGTGTGTGTGTGTGTGTGTGTGTGTGAAGGGATCTGATTTCGTGGATGAAAAACAATTCCTTATCAAACTGACTCAGGATCGATTACATATATATATAAAATTAACAAAAGAGAAAATAGAAACTTCATTTTTTTTTACGTAACAAAATTAATATCAATGTAACAATATTAATATTTAATGGGATAATCAATGATAACATGAAATTTATTAATTTTTTTGAAACTTTTTACGCTCAAGCATTCCAGCTTCCGCTATAACTTAGATTTGCCTCATCCAGCAAGAAAATGTATAAATACGAATAATCAGAAGAATGATGCATAAGCATTGTATAAAAGAAATTTATATTAATTTCAAAGCGATGCATAAAAAAGCTCGAAACATTATTTTATTAGTTAGATTTGCAGCTCCAACCAACTTTAGCGCAATCTGCCCAACAACGTTTAAGGCAAATTAAGTTGATCTCACCCAACGGAGGAGTGCACTCAGCGAAACATTCCGCGCAACAAGTATCATGCGGCCCGTCAGCTGCAACTTTTTCGTTTGTATATGTGCATGTTAGCATTACAAGTAGCAAAACACACATGATCTTCTTCTCTTCGGCCATTTGGTTGCTTTATGTTGTTTATGTTATCTGCGCTTTTGTTTGTAAGATAATTAGATTGAGGTAGGATTATTATATATAGATTTGAATTTATTAGTTCTTCTGTTTTATTTAAGAGATACGTTTTAGATTAAATGTTGGATATATTTAGATTTGAATTTAATAGTGTCATGTCCAATAATATACGTTTTACATTGAAGTATATTTAGACTTGAATTCTTCATCGCATTTAATAGCACATGTTTAATCATATCATTTAATAGTATATGTTTAATTTTCTCATTCAATAGTATACATTCAATATTTTTATTATAATGTTATATTTTTGTTCAAACAAAAAATTAAAATCTAGATTATAAAATTATTAAAATATATATAAAAACAAAACCATATAAAATCGGATGGGACAAAATGAGTATACATGTTCTTGGTGGATTTCATTGTGATTCTTTTTAGATATTAAACATTCATATACATTATTTCAAAGATCTGGTAAAATCTAGAGATATATAATTAACACTCGATATAAAATCTACCTCAAATCTGTAATTTTTAGCATTACTCCGGACGAAATCTTATTAATCATTTTATAATATTTCTTTTAAGAAAACCAGCATATTTGATTACTAAAAAAAAACAAATCGCGCATCATCGAATTCAACACTTGCTTGATGTGGAGGAGATATAGTGGGTGTTTGGAAAACTAAGCTTATAGCTTATTTGGAAAAGAAGTAGTTTCAATTTTTTTATGGACCGTTTGGCAAGTTAAAAGAAGTGCTTAAAATGAGGCTTAAAAGCCCGCCAAAAAAAAAAAGCTAGGAAACCTAGCTTTTTTTATTATAACAAAATAAGTTACGGGTATCCAAACACTTTTAATAACTTATAAGTTCAAACCAACTTTTCACTTATAATCCAATTCTTTATTTTAAGTAATAAGTCACTTTTTTTAAGAACGGCCTAATAAAATCCACGCAACAATTTAGGGTCTCGTTTGGTTGGATGTAACCCAACACCGTAACCTAAACTTCGTTGGAACTGATCTAGGTTACCGTGTTTGGTTGTACACCATTTTATTTAAGTCATGTAACTGAGAGTTCCTGCGTACTGCAACTTCCAGCAAAACACCGTAACCTAGTTACGTAGCTCAGACGTGATTTTTCTGAGTTACACAGTGGGTGTTTGATATTTTTTTTATTAACTTTCCTTATTTATAATATAATTTTTATATATATATAATATTTGATATAAATTATTTATTTATATATGTTAATCTTATTTTAACTTTCACTTAATAAATTATATATGTTACAATTATTTCCCAATACTAATTATTATTATAATTTTATATGTTATATAAATTCATTAATTTTATATCATACATATTATCAAATTTCAATTATACGGTTACATGCTTATATAAAGAAAACATACCAAACACAGGTTTCAGAGTTCCACGATAAACGGAGATTGTAACTTAGTTCCATGGAACTTCTACTTCCAGTGTAACTCAAAAATACTGTCAACCAAACCATGCCTAGCTCACAGCGAAAACGAGCCACGGCCCGTCTATTAACCTTCCACCACGATTAATAGGGGAGAGCGGATGTCGGATCAGTGTGGTTTCTTAGTAAAACCGAAACCAAAACCGCATACCCTCGGTTTTTAAAAGTCAAAACCGAAACCGCCGGTTCGATTACAGATCGGTTTCGGTTTTAAATATCTCAGTTCGGTTACAATTACTTCGTTTTTGGTTTATAAACCGCATACACAAAAATAAACACCGAAAGTCTTCATTCATTCAAAATACGAGAAATTAATATTACAATATTTGTACTTCCAAAATAAGAATTCAAGATAATAGAGTAATAAAATGCCACAATCTCAGCGAAAGTCTTCTCGACTTCGTCTCCAGCCACATAGAAAAGAACAAAAATGGGATCAGATATCAATTAGTACCATATGTAGTATTGCAGTAGACTGACTGTGCAAGAATGAGAGGGAATAAGAAGTAAATTGCTGGCAGTGTTAAAATCCTGAGATGCTTAGCAGAGAAAGTAGGCAAAGTGCTGAACAAAAAACATCTTGCAAAAAACAAAGTCAGAAAATTAGCAAGGAAAATAATGTATTACAATTTCTGAATTTTGTAGAACTTAACATGTATCTACAAAATAAAAAGGAGTACTGATAAATAATAAGGATATCAAAAGTGAAAACAAAATGACTAAAACTAAACATAATATGAAAGTACACAACGAAGTGGAGTATTACAGTAGATATCAAATTGAGTCTTACCACTTCATCTGTACGAGGATTTTGAGTTTGTTGCTGCAGCAAATCATCATCCATACTTTATCTTCTTATCGCCTATCAATGGATGCTGGCTTGCTGGGTCTTGCTATGGAGATTAGAAATTAAAGTCTGCTGCTGTGCTGCTCAGTGCTCACTTTCGATCGATTGTAAACGACTAAACGTATTGTATTGAATTAGGGATTAGTGTAAATGAACTGAGGACTTTGAAGGCTGAAGCAACGGAATGTATCAAAAGCTCAGTTTAAACATACCCATAAATCATCGGTGCTTGGCCCATCTAGATATTATAACTTTCAATATCATAAATATATGTAATTTATAATTTTTAAAATTAAAAATTTTATATAAATTATAAATAATATATATAAATATTATTTATTAAAAAATCGGATCGGTTCGGTTTTTTTTGAATCGGTTCCTAGCTATAACCGGAACCGCACAATCCGTTTCGGTTTTTAATTTTTCGTTTTCAGTTTTGATTTCGGTTCGATTTTTAGCGGTTTCGGTTTTATTCGGTTTTTTCTCACCCCTAACGATTAAGACCAAGACTATCCCAAGATACTCACTTCTTCGTATAACATCAAACAAATTATTCCAAAATTTTGTTATATTAAATTCCGGGTTTAAACAAAATTTCAACTTATTTTCAAATTAATGATTTATTATATCAATATACTTTATATATTTTAAAATTAAAATTGACTTTAAATTAGTTGGATTAAAATCGAGTGGAACTATACAAAGCATCAAATTATTTATTTTGTACCGTTATATTCATATGTGAATATCTAATTATATTTTTAATAAAATTATATATAATCTGATATTAATATCTTAAAATGATGTATGATTATATATATATATATATATATATATATATATATATATATATAAAATGAATATATGAATAATTTTTTTATGAATTCATTTTAGAATAGCTCTTCTAGTTATTTACATTTCAAATTTATACAAAAATGTAGAACTTATATAGAAATTAATTATATGAAACACTTTCTTAGAAGATACTCATTTTACACATTAAACCGACCCATTAATATACTTGTAATTTTATTTCCCCCCTTATTTTACCATTTATACTCAATTTTTTAATTTTATTTCTCCCGAATAAGTTATTTATTTAACCATGTGAACTACTATATGATTTATCCCGCAAAAACGTTTAGCCGACACTTATGAATTTTGGGAAAATAAAAAAAGAAAAGAGAGAGGTTGGTGAGTGAAGTGACAGCTCCACCCTGACTGGCCATCCTGCTCCTATATATACAAAACAGGCTAATACTCTACATTCTGTGCTCGTATCTTCAGATCTTAAACCACCCCCCGCATCTCAATCCATACAATACAAGCTCCAATTTCAACAGCAATGGAATTAGAAGGAGTTCTATTGGGAATGGGAAATCCACTTCTCGACATTTCTGCCGTCGTTGATCACGACTTCCTCACCAAGTCTCTCTCTCTCTCTCCCCCTCTCTCTCTTCATGATTCGATTTGATTTGGAAGTGGATCTATCAATTTGTTATTATGTGATTGTTTAATTTTCAATTGCATTATATATTCTATTGTCATCGCTGTTATTGAAATAATCGTTCTATAAATTTACATTAGATCTGCAATATCGTAATTAGTTTAATCCTGATCTGTACGTACTGTTTTCGTATATGCATTTCTATCTCTGTTTTAGTTGTTATTACAAAATAATCGCTAATAGTCTATACTGTAAGCTTATACTGTCGGTTTATAATTCAGTTGTTGCAGAATTTGGTGTTTCGATGGTGATGTAGCTTCAGTATGCTTGGCTGATCTTTGCTTGTTTTCTTTCGTGTCTCTCTGCGAAATTCTGTAGGTATGGAGTGACATTGAATAATGCAATTCTTGCGGAAGACAAACACCTGCCGATGTAAGACATCATCTTACTCTTTTCCTTCGTTATATGTTAATTAAAGATGATGCAATTTTGCTGCTATATGTCAAGCATATAATTAGCTCTACTTATCAGATCTATCATCTACGCTAAGTTCTCATCAGGACATTCTTTTAATGTTATGGCATTATATGCACCTCACTACTTTCACTGAAATAATGTTGGATAGATTCGCACCATAACTTTAAATAATGTGAATTTTCCACATCTTTCCTTTTCTGGTTTTGAATCTACGTTTTCATGTTTCACTTTGTCACATCTTTACGCACTGCATTATTCAGATAATAATGATGATTTTCGTTATCAGGTACAATGAATTGGCTGGCAAGGATAATGTGGAGTACATTGCTGGAGGTAATTTTAAACTTTTTGTATATTGATTGCAAGTAAATGGAGCTTTTAATATATATTTTTTTTGTTTGAGGCTGCTATTGTACTTCTCAGTTTTGACTATTTCTGTCCATCTGAATTATAAGTTAAAACTTTATTGCAGGTGCAACTCAAAATTCTATTAGAGTGGCACAGGTATTTTAAACTTTTTGTTAATATGTATTGCTAAGGCGGTGATAAAAAATCCAAAGTGCAATTACAATAGATCTAAATTGTGCATTTGATTATATTACAGTGGATGCTTCAAACTCCTGGTGCAACTAGTTTTATTGGATGCATCGGAAAAGACAAGTTTGGTGAGGAAATGAAGAAGAACTCAAAACTTGCTGGAGTTAATGTAAGTATCTTGTCAATATTGTTTAAAATATCACCATACGTGTATTCAAGCATGCATGCCTTTATTTCTCTAAACCTCTTAAAAACTCATCTGCTTTTCCTGAGGTCTGATGGTTCCCTATAATAGGTTCACTACTATGAGGATGAAGCTGCACCAACTGGTACTTGTGCTGTTTGTGTTGTTGGCGGGGAGAGGTTAGTCTATACTATTTCCTTCCCATTAATTACATTGTTGGTCAATGTCTCTTAGGAAATTCTGATTTGTGAGGAAAGGCGATCTGTGGTCCTTCTTTATACGAGTACTTTTTGTAATGCCAATACTTTACCCTCTTGTAGAATTAAATATATTGGTATGATTTTCATATATGAGTTGAACTGAATATCTATGAATGTAAACATATATGTGCTTAGGCGGGCTTAATCCCGCCCAGCGCTATGGTAATGTGGCACTCTACTTATTTGATTAATCCATGCAGAAACACCCCCGCCTAGGCAGAAACTGTCGTCATCCTCGTATCTTACTGAAGAATGTTTTTAATTCCTTGAACCTTAAAGAGTTGTGCTTTTGTGTTATTGGTCATGAATCTCTAATTATTGTGCCTCTAATAACAACTGAACTGGACTTTGCAGGTCATTAATTGCCAACTTGTCAGCTGCAAACTGCTACAAGTCAGATCACTTGAAAAAATCTGAAAATTGGAGCCTTGGTATCAGATCTCACTTTTCTACTTAAATTTCCCTGCATCATCTCTACTGTTTGTGGGTTTTTCCATTGTCTCCCTCTCAAACTTTATTCGTTATTTGCACAGTTGAGAAGGCCAAATATTATTACATCGCTGGATTTTTCCTCACTGTATCTCCAGAGTCGATTCAGCTTGTTGGCGAGCATGCTGCCGCAACAAACAAGGTAAAGCTAATATTTTTTGTTCTTTTTATGTGGTTCTATGTTGTGGTGTTCAGTATGGTACAACATTATGGTGGTGTATTGTAAGATTCCTAGATTAACCAGAATATCTCGTAATTCACATGCAGGTCTTCATGATGAACCTCTCTGCTCCTTTTATCTGTGAGTTCTTCAAAGATGTCCAGGAGAAAGCTCTATCGTAAGTTTACTGTCTTTCTTCAGTATCTGTTTGTCTAATCTAATTACTTCAATCTAATGTTCTTATGGATACAGGTATGTTGACTATGTATTTGGAAATGAGACTGAAGCAAGAGCATTCTCAAAGGTTCATGGCTGGGAGGTAAGAATCACTTGATTTTTGAGCTCAACTGAGCCAGTGAATGTACTTATAAAATTATGCTGCCATCAAACAAACAGACTATCTTACTGACTGAAATTTTTTTACGAGTAGACTGAAAACGTCGAAGAGATTGCTGTAAAGATTTCCCAATGGCCAAAGGCATCAGGAGCTCATAAAAGGATTACTGTTATAACTCAAGGTGCAGACCCTGTTGTAGTAGCTGAGGATGGGAAGGTTACACTATTTCCTGTTATTTTGTTACCAAAGGAGAAACTTGTGGATACCAACGGAGCTGGTAAGTGATGTTTATTGTTTTAAGTTTTACCTAGTGCATTTAAGAATGCAACTGACATTTTTGTGTTCAGTAATAAAAGTTTGTACTGTGCCAAGTCAAGCTCGGGCATCCATAACAAAAATAGCTCGAGTTAGTCTGCTTATTAAGGAAAGGCTGGCTAAATATTATAAGATCTGATGATTAATAAACTGAGATCAGGATGAAGTAAGAAGAAACTCACTCATACTAATAAGCCTTTTGCCAAGCTTTAAATATTGAAATAATAAGACGCTCAATCTGAAATTAGTGGTACTCTTCCATCTTCCCACTTACCATAGGCTCTTTACAATCTCCTGCAGTGTTGTTTTCTAATTTTTACATCGTCATTATTAAGTGAAATAATGTAATATGTGGAGTCGTGGTCCTATCTTGGTAATTTCTGAATCAACTTTGGTAACATAGTTATGCTGTTTGTGTGACCCATTTTAATACTTTAATCTTGATATTTCGGTAGCTTTTGTAGAAATTGGAAATTGCTTTTATCACGCTCAGGAAATGTTCTTCTTGATCTTATTTGAAATGTCCCTTTTGATCTTTTTTTTTGGCCAAGATTCCTCTTGATCTTATTTTAGCTGTTTTTGATAGAAGTCTAGATCAGCACTTTTTAGTAGCTTATGTTACCATTGCAACTGGTTATAAATGATGGTGCTTGTACTTCTGTGTAGGGGATGCATTTGTTGGAGGATTTTTGTCTCAGTTGGTTAAACAGAAGCCAATTGGAGAATGTGTGCGTGCTGGTTGCTATGCAGCTAATGTGATTATTCAGAGATCAGGTTGCACATACCCGGAGAAGCCAGATTTTAAATAAATTCTCCTCTCAAAGTTCGGTGTTTTCTGCAGCCTGAAGAATAGAGCTATTATTTTACGTCAGGCCTATGGTTTTGGCTTTTGACGATATCTTGTGTTATTATTTACTCCTGAACCCATATATATGGCAAGGGAGGGTCATTTTTGATTCACCGTTGTGTTGTTTTTATCATGTGGAAAATATACCTTCCTCGGATAGGTAGAAGCTAAAACATGGTGGAAAAATGTCATATTTTTTCAGGCTATATTTTCACTTGTACCCTTCGGGGTATTAGCTACTTAGCTATATTTTCACTTGTACCCTTCGGGGTATTAGCTACTTAACGAAGTTCTCTCGGAAGCACAAGAGGGGACTATATATCATTAAAGTTATTTCGTAGTTTAAACATCTATGCTTATTTTCCGAATACTAACATGTGCATGTAGATCTTTACTGTGCATGTAGATCCTTACTGTTCCTAAAGAACGCGTATAAAATACTCCGGTTGGGGGTTAAGTCGTCAAGTTATATCACCTAATCATCAGTATATCCCGGAGTCTTTAGCATTAACATTACCGTTTTATTTAGGTTTTTCAAATTGTTTGACACTATTATTATATTTTAAGTCTTTTATAAAGTGTATTTTAGAATTTATTTTTAAAATTTCTCGTCGAATGAAATTTTAGACATTAAATTTTTATTTAAGAGAAAAAAATAAAAATAATTTATGAAATTATATTTTGTAAGATTCTAAAAATGTTTATAATCGGACAAAGGTAATAATTAGTTAAAACGTTGTATTCTCCTGCGACAACTTTTGTGATTGTTTTCATCCCTCCGGAACTTCGTACTTCTTCAGCAAATCTTCAAAACATCTTCTCGGAATTTTTTATCTGTCGTTAATAATATTTTCAGTAAACGTCACATATGAGTTTTACTAATTATTCGGCAGTCTTCGAGGCAAGTAATGTTGTCATGGGAACTATAAAAAAATTCACAATCACAAGTAGTGTCAAACATGACAATTACAAACATTCTCAAAGGTTCATGGCTGGGATGGAGGTTAGAATGAATTGATGATTTACACTCAACAGAGCCAGGCAATGCACTTGTCAAGTTATGCTGCCATCATACAAACAGACTATCTTTTATAACGGAGCAAAATGCAATTTTATGCTGTTATGTCCTACCATGCTTTTATTTTCTGAAGTACTACTGTAATAAGTAGCTAAGAGACAAAGTTTGTTATGGCTGGTCTGTTGTGTTTGTCTTGGTCTGTTATGATTGTCTGTGCTATGCCTATATGTGCAAGATCAATCAATCAGTGCAGTAGGCTGAAAGTTATGAATCTATCACCATCATTTTGCTTCCCCCAAAACTCATTCCTCTTGGCAGCTCTTTTTCTTGCATTTCCTTACTTTTATAACTAAATCTATGGCAGTCTTCATCTTTTTGAAACAAAATAACTCCAGAAAAGATCACTTAATCAAAATTAAAGAATTACAAATACAAAATTGTACAGAACCGGTGGTTTTTAGGTTCCCATTTATGAATGAATCTCTAAGTCTTGCTCTTAGCATGTATACATTATACAATCCTTTCAGTACTCGGGTTTCTAAGTATCTATACACTCTCTAGAATGAGCCTAAATTCTCAAAGACCTTTTCTGCAACTTATTCAACGGAAAATGTGATCAACAGGATTATTAACCTTGGAGCCTTTGAGCTTGTAATGTTTCATACGACAAACGCAAAGCATGGAGATATACATCAGTACTTGCAAGATATGAACCAACACCGCTGCAAGACTACTAGTAGATAATAAAACCCATCTTATGCTCATATTACTCGTGCACAATCACCAGCATCGCATATTACAACTGCAGTGGCTGGGTTGGTTTGACTAGCCAACACTGGTTGCAGCTTAGAATACTCAGTCTTGACATATGACGCAGCCTCTGTCGTATAATCTGGATCTACAAACGCAAGGCAGCACCCTCTGAATCCTGCTCCACTGAACCTTGCACCGAACACCCCAGGAGCCTTTAAAAGGATCTCATACAGCTGTTTCATTGGTTCACAACCTAATAAAACAAATACACACACATTTTAAGTGCTGCTAGTGAACTCTTATCTCACATATAGCAATGACAAATATAGTCTTCCCATCAGAATGAACTTTCAACCTTAAATAAGAAACAGTCAGATAAAGACAAATAAAATTATGACTAGACGAAGATAGCCACAACTGTAAAAAAATTCGGAAGGAAAATACACTTAAATACAGATATAAAGTTATCTAATATTTTAGTAAAAACGTTGTAATATTTTTAGGTTGCCCAATTAGCATGAGATGATGAGAATCAGGAAAACTATAATAGCTTTGGAAAGACAACCATTTGATTTTTTCTCAAGTCATTAAATTCAGACCTCAGCGCCACTGAAGTACCCATTCGATCCCATCCTTCAATAGTTCAGAAAAAGTCAACTTGCAAAGGTGTATATATGAGAATTTACAAGACCACAGTGAAAGAAATTAGCAAGCTTAGCCTAAAAAATTACAACTACAGTTTGCTTACCTAAACTAAAGCTAACTGTAACCCAATTTCTGAAGCTGACACGTTGTCTTGAGAGTAAACATTCTTCCAGAAACAAAAGAAACTGAAACAGTAGACTTTTGTTTTCTGAAGTTTGTAAATATATAAAACTAAGAGCCAGACTCTACTTGTTTAATTTCGCATAGAAATAGTTCCACAGACTATTCGCTGTCATGATGATAATAATGCAGGACAACTGAGCATTTGTATAGCCTAATATTTTTGTTTCTATTTTGAAGTCGGTAAATTAAAATGCATGTGAAACAGTGATTTTGAGTCGTACCACTTTCATAGTTCTGGATAGAGCTTAAACCAGAGGCTGATATAAGCTGCCCAAAATCTTCAAGATGACCTGAAGCCCATGCTTCAAGTCCTAAAACATAAAACTCAATTTGTCAACTGGATAGGAAGCATAAATAACAAAAGAATCATAAATGATGCCATAAAAGGTAATGAGACCTTTCAAAACTCGCATATTCTCTGAGAAATAATGTTCTGCCCTCCTAGCTAGGTGCGCTTCTAACTTGGACTGCAGAAATATGAAATTGTGGAGCTAATAATATACTGAAAAGAATATGCATAGAGTATATATTGAATAAGTTCCAGGTCTAGCTGCTAACTTTGGTAAGTCACAATATGCCTGCAATTTAAATTTTATTTCCCTGATGACTAGAACTATATTAGCACACGAGGAGAGGATAGGCCATGTGAATTACAAAATAAATCTACACTACAAAAGTGTTAACAGATAAAACTCCAAAATGTATTTATGTATATATGTTGTAGATGTGAAATCTGTATTGACCATGTGGCTATTCTATCTGAAGCATATGAGATTTCAGCTAAAAACAGGTACCTATGCAGACACGGTCATCATATAGCCTTGAAGGTCCAGATTTCACCATGTTGCAGATCATTATTTAGGAAAACAGGAAAGATACAATATTGATGAAAACAACTATAACATAGAATTATTCAGCAAAAAAGAAAATCTATATATGCAAATCTTACCCTGCACAAAAAGGCTTACTTTGCTGTCCTGAAATCAAGATATATGACACCTTGACAGATTATGTTTTTTTGTAGAACTATGATACTTCAATAGAGACTATTATCTGTGATAAGCATCCTCAAACTGATAGGTAGATGTATGGATAATTTCCATCCGTGATAATTCAAGTATTTGTCTGATATAATGGCAAATATATATAGGAAGCTTTGCAAAAATTATTCTGACCAGTCATATCTTGATTTTTTTATTTATTCTTCTTCTTCTTCTTCTTCTTCTTCTTCTTCTTCTTCTTATTATTATTATTATTATTTGGGTGGGGGTGGGGGGGGGAGGGGGGGGGGGGGGGTAACAGTCAATAACTCAATGATAACCTAGTATGATGGACGATGTTAACCAACTTGGGAAAGTATGTGAACGATGATGTTTTCGGGGTGGTTCATATCAAAAAAGCATAACAAACGTAGGACCAAGTAACAGGTGACTTGGTACTTAGATACGAGATCTGTATTGAATATTAGTCAAGACTGGAGAATAAAACCAGTATGCACTGATAAAGAGACGTACCTTGTGCGCTGTATATACTTCTGGTTCAACTGTCCAAGAAACGGTAATTACTATGCAGCACAATAAACAATTTTTTTTAATATATAAGTTTAAGGAAATACAAAACTAACCATTGCACAAGAGAGGATCAAGTCCTTCTTTTCCAGAACTACTGTAAAGAAAACAGAAACGGAAAATCTTAAAAAGAAGCTACACTGAATATCTCACATATCTGCTTCGGGCATAATTTTTTCGTTCCTTTACAGAAGTAGGAAACAGGTTCCTACTTGGAACATCTTTTCGGAGAGGGAACATTACACTAAGCATATATTTTGAGCCTTTGACTTTAATAAGATAGACGTTAAAGATATCTGAATTTAATGTGATTCAGACGAAGAATCTTACACCAACAGAACTTTTGCAGCTTCTTGACATTCTGTAACTCGCCGATTGTATCCAGGATTAGTTGTCAAAGCTTGCTTCAGGCCAGAAGATGCTAGTAAAATCTTGTATGCTTTCTTTGTCTCTGTTTTGAGATTACTCTGAACCTTTGGTGGATTTATGAGCTTGTGTTCTTTGGTCTGCACATACCAAACTAGAAACATAAATTTTAAAGCACTGCCATATGGATCCATTAGCAGCACTAATTTGCAAACTGTATAATACAATGATGCAAGTATGCATCTGGAATATATAGTCAGCTCAAGTAAAATTGTACAACACACAATTTACTGGAAGGAAAAAACCGAGAAATGAAAGTTGCATTACAATTAACATAATCAGAATCTTGCATTCAAGCAAATTAGAAGCAGAGGTGATTTATGAAGTATTCAGATTTGAGACTTATTCTCATAAGTAAAATAGCTGTTTTTTTAGTTTTTTTTTTGCACTGCAGTAATTAAGTCCATAGTAGTGCTCTATTTGATATGCAAGTCTGAAAAGAATTGCATCCTTGCATATAACTGAACTCTTATTAAAAAGTTCAATTGTTGCATCCTAAGAGGAAGAAAGATGAGACTTTGTGCTAGAGGCGCCACAATAAGTGATGTAAATAGCCGTGGTAGACCCATGGACCAAAAAGACATAAAATCAGGGAATCTTGTAAGTAAAAGATATGATTCCAGGAAATGAAATTTTTAAGAACAATTAGAATTTGCATGTAAATGGGACTTCATATACATCACCTTACAGTTCATACAAGTTAGGCAGCCATATCTTGAAAGCAATATTGCTGATTGGTCCAATATTCCATTTTTCAGACCTAGATACTCATTCTCAATCAGCCTAAACAACAAAGACATATTTAGAAAAGTAGTTGAATATTAAACATATTATGGAATTCAAACAGCTAATAGATAATGACAAAATAGAAAACTAATTAAATAAAAGACCTGCCTGTATAACGAAACCTTCTGAATAATAATATAATAGTTCAAGAAACAGCATTTATTTTAATACACTAACAAATAAAATAGAAGGCCTTTTTTGGCTTGGGCGGAGGGGGCTTGGATACCACTGGCTGCTTGAAAGAATCCAGATCTAATGGCTTGCTTCGGAGCTTAGATTTCACTTTAAATATAGATGTGAACAAATGGCATTTTGGATAATCAAGAAAATTTGGATTTGGATTCAATCACATTCAGATTCAAGGTTAAATTTGAGTATTTGATATTACAACTCAATTGATGTCATTTGAAATGAATTCCATGTTCCCAAACACAATCTAAAGGTATTCCAAATTTCACAAGACCAAATTGATGAAAGCAATAATTACAAGACATTTCATCACTTAATAGGCTGTATAACGGGTAGTAATACCGTAATTGTCTTGGTATTCAAAAAAATCATACTTACATTAAAATAATCAAAAAAATAAATAAAAGATCGACACCAGTAAAATTTCATAGTATCTCCTGTCATCATTTTTTATAAATAAATTGAAAGAAACATCCAGTAAAGATGGGAATTCCAGTTTACGCACAGCGAGAACGTATAGAGTGATTGTACCTCGATAAATACACTAAATAAGTATATAATAGCAAATGAATAACCTACCGGTCATATTCAATATTTTCTTCAGGGAGAACAGTAAGATTGTTAGCAGTCTCCAGTGCCAACAGGTATGCAACTCCAACCTGTTAAACGTGAACCCGTGGTTATTTGTACTATAAAAAGTAAAGAAATGTTGAATCCAGGGGGTGATAAAGACACTTTTAAAAAATGATAGTTATCACTTCAAATATGAGAGCCATGCATTTTTATTGACCAGTTACTTACTCCAAGTAATGAGGTTTGTACTTCACTATCATAAATATAATCTCTAAAGTTAAAGTTAAGAGAACAAAAGGGCTGAATTGAATGAACTTATTGTATTATTATGTGGATCACGGGCGCCAATCTTTGTGGCATAACTTTGCCTTTGTGTCCATAATTAAACATTAGAACATTGGGAGTCGAATCCGAGTCTCCCGCTCTAATACTATGATAAGTGATTAGTTCTCCTAAAACATTAAGGTGTTGGGAGGAGGGCTTACCAAGATCATATTATATTCTAACAGATTCTGATATGCTCTCTTTTTCAGGATGGTCGCCACAGACTTCAAATACACTAATTACAGAACTACTAAATCTATGAACTTCCATCCCACACACTTCCTTTTCTGCCGTGTTCATATTTTGCTTAAAGAGAAGTCGAGTTCTATTTTATCTTCCTTCTTGTTTTTGTTCTCATAAAATAGAAAACAAGCATTTATAAGAATAAAGAGATACAAGATGATTTTGGTTGACCCAGGCACTGTTAACAGTATTTTGCTAAATGCAAAATGATGAAATAAGAAAAGAGAAAAGAAGTTCTGGTATTATGTTTTGCATGCCTCTCAAGAGGGGACCAGATGGTGGTTGGCAATCTGTTGCTAAATAATATTGAGAAGGGGTCAGAATTTTTTTATTCACCACAAAATGCACATGTGAAATTTTTGTGCGGTGGCCTAACATTTTAAAGATTATAATTTTTTTGTCCAAATTACAACAATTCTCATGCATGGCCCAAAATACAACAATTGTTAATAACCAACATACTTATTCTTCTAATGGACTCTCCAACGACAGCTTACACTTATTCCTTAGACCTGTAGCGGAACTTCCCCAAACAGAACACACTAAAACTACTCTCATCAAAATTCATAAACCTGCAAGGCTGGAACCAGCTCTGGAAAGCAGAAAAAAGATTTTTTTTGTGTGTGCAATCTTTAACAACCCTATTGATACTAAACAACCAAGTCTCGTAATATATGATCAGAATTTGAAGTGCATGTTAATCGATCAGGGATTATAAAAATCAAAGATCAATATACTAAACAACCCTATTGATACTAAACAACCAAGTCTCGTAATATATGATCAGAATTTGAAGTGCATGTTAATCGATCAGGGATTATAAAAATCAAAGATCAATATAAATATCACTGTGTGATCAGTGAATTGATTAATTTATCTTGAAATCAAATTCGTCGTATCCACTAAAACCCCTTTTAAAAATATTCTACCGCCCAGCTCACTGTTGTTTTGTCCTGTAATCCATGATACAGATTCTACCATTTTTTAACACCCAGTACTTACCAGGGGAGTGATAGACATAAATTTACTTACAATTTTATAAGAAAAATCTGCCAATTTGGGGGAATTAACTACAAGTATTTTGAAAAATACATGAACAAATTTAGAATAGTGGCAACATGATATACATCAATTAGATAGTTGGCAAACTTACAGCAGCAGAAGAGCTAAGGCCTGAACTGTCAAGTCCATCCGAACCACAAAGATATCCGGTTATTCCCTGCAACACAGTGCAAACGACATTAATGCACATAGTAGACATAAACACATAGCTAAAGTGTTACAGTCCACAAGAAAATTAGAGTTTTTCATCTGCCATGCACAGGCAGATGCCCCCACAACCTAATAACCGGTTAATATTATACAAATATGAATTGCCCAAATGACTTTTTCTTGTGAACTAATTGTTCCACAGCATCATCTAGCAACTGGGAAAACTACAGAGAATTTATTTCTGCAAATTTAAATCATTTTTATAAATCATGGTTTCACCACTGATGTGTTGAGTAAAAGAAACATTAAGACCCCCGATAAGTTTAGCCTGTGAGTAACTTATAAGGCCAAATATAAGCATGGCTAAAGAGTAAAGAGATCACTTGAAATCATTCACTCAGTCTTATTATGATCTATTTAAGTCATCAAGAACCATAGTACTCCCTCCGTTTCAACATAGTAGTCCACTTTTAAAAAATTATGCATATTAAGTAACTTTATTTTTGATAACAAAATTGCATTTGTATTCAGATTTATTGCATTGAATACAATGATTGAATAAGGAGTAATCGTTTATGGAGTAGAGTTAGAAATACAAACTAAAGACTAAATAATTGTGTGTGGCATAAACTTAGTCTTGGAAATACAAACTAAAGTGCAGTCTTTAAAAATTATATTTAAATTATAAGTGGACAACTAATTTGAAACAATTTTTTTTCAGAACTGGACTACTTTTTTGAAACGGAGGTAGTAATATCTAACCTGCCTTAGATGGTTTCCCTTGCGTTGTAGTGCGTACAACGCTCCTCTTGCATAAGTTCCCCAATTACACTCCTCCTTTTTGGCAGAATTGTTTGCATGATCTTTGTCCAAAGAATTCGGATTATCCTTTGGAAATTGAATGTCATCCACCCTGCAAAGTCTAACTCGTAAACACAATTGCCCTTGATGGAACTAAATGCACATATTCTAGTCAGCTCCATGACATTAAAGTAAGATTGTTATGGTGAACCAAGTTTGTTGTGGCGCCAGGAAATTCATGGCTAGTGGACCTTCACAAAGCCATATGGATGTGGTTCCCACCAGTAGCTGGTGTGGCACCCATGGAAAATGTTAATTATGACTTCATATGTATGAATATACGATAATTTAGGTAATGGTTAGAAATCAAATATCTTTAGTGGATATTATTACTCATGAAATCAAAAGGAAACTAGCAAGTCATCACTAACATGCTTCTAAATCTACTGATTCTTTAAATAACAATTCTACATTGTATACATTATATACATACTGATAACATAATATATCACTGCACTATAACTTTTCAACATCAATAACTGCACATCACTTTTAGTTTGATACATTTATTAATAAATTGTTATCAGGATAAAAGGTTTGATACTTGACTATTATGACAATTATCAAAATTTATATTAATATACAAAGTACAAACAAAAACCAGATGACATATAGTCCAGATATTATTAACTACATTTATCCAGCTGAGAATGCCTACGTTCTGATAAATATGAAATTATAACAATTAGAGGTTTATATAATTACAAATTATATGTAAAAAACGTCCGTCACACTGTTATGTGTTATAAGCTTGTATATGCTGACATACACAAGTGCTCGAAATAAAGATCCTGAATACCATTACACTGAGAATCAAGGATACGGGTGCAGGAGTTTGGGGACAGGCAGATTCGACTAATAGGATTATATAGTGATTCTGGTATGGGCATGTGAATATGCATACGTATATTCTTAATGTTAATTATGATAAAAATCCATTGAAAATCAATATTCCTTTTGTCATATAACATCAATACTTTGCTCTTGTTAAATTAGTTAGTGCATAATTTGAGTACAATTTGTATAAAGAAAAATCTAAGTTTGGAGCTCACTGGGTAACCCAGCACCCCTGCTTCCAAGCAGCTACGTAGATAAGGTACATGGAGGGATTTCCATAAGACAATTTTGAAAATATTTGGTCTAGAGAAGCTTGAATAGGGATTTATATCTGTCATTAAGGAACTATACTGAGTAAAATAAAACACCACTTTTGGCATCTTCATGTCAACTTTTGTAGCAAACGACATACTTCTTTAGTGGTTCAGGAACAAACTTTGCATCCCTGATTTTAAACTTAACGTACTATTAAATTTCCAAATTGGACAAATCAAGCTCTCAGATAATTCAAGAAAAAACAATGTTGTATCATGAGAAATAGTAAACTATAATAAAAGGATAGAAGCAATTACAAAATAATAATTTACCTGAACATAACTTCTCCTTTGAACTGTCCTGATCGGATAATTACCTGCAGCCAGATGTTTTATTGGCCAACACATAAGAATGAAATGTGAAGGAATATATGAAACAAACATTTTTCATTGATAAACTTTTGACTGGTTGTGAAACCATAATAATATTGAAAAGCCAGAACTTGGAATCCCTCAAACCTCTCATTTGACATGCACGAGATATCTATACCCTGTACACCTGGAGCTATACAGATACGGTTTTTAAAAAAATAAGGTATTCTACATATAAGCTGGGGCTTCGTCCACTATGGGCATGAGCTAGTTGAAGATACTAAGATACAGACAGAGTAGGGTCTCTGACAGTCAAAAGCTCCAATACAGGTTCTGAAACTATGCCAAATACCTCATGCGAGTTACATTGTTAAAACATTTAATAAGTGGACTTGGTTTCCAGAAATGATTTTGACATGAACAATTTCAGGTCTGCTTACGCATAAACACATTTGTAAGAAACAAAGATTATATGATATGCTCCATAGCTAGGGTTATCTGTTAAGTAGATTTCATCAAATTAAAGGTTTACGAGTAAGTTTATGAGTCATACTCAGTGTAAGGTTCCTCATGGGTAATTCTTTGTCTATGTACTGATCCCACACGATTTAATTCAAAATTTTATTCTCAGAGATATTTTTTGAAGTATACTTGTAGCATTTCAATATTTGGCTTAAATCTTAAAGTGCGGCAAAACAAATAATCAAGTGACCTGCTATTTTGTTTTCTCTGTGAGGATCTTAATGCATATAATGAGGTACCCATGATGCTGATAAATTTACTAGCCATATATGCATTCTATTTTTTGTGTGACTGTTTGGAGAAGTTGATTACCTGTGAATCATTGGAAGGAACAAACCCAAGTAGTATGCCCTTGTTAATTGTCATAGCTGTAACTGTTCCCCCCTGAGCTATCACAGGTCAAATAAAACCTTTTAGTTCCACACTTGAATTCAAAGCACTCTACTACTTTGTAAATTAAAATTGTAGGGTAATATTCCGTTTTCAAGACTGATTCAAGAAGTAGTAGATAGTCAAGTATCTTAGTGATGTGTAAGTTTGACGTTGTCTAGCATTAAAGCTAAATTCAGGTCTCTTTCAAATTCTTATATGCTCTGCCGGGGTCTTTACAGAGACGGCATCTCTAATCAAGTAAAGGTAAGGCTGTGTATGTCTTCCCATAATGTTGCTCCAAGCAGGATATACTAGGTACGTTCATTTCCTTTCATTTTTTATGTTGCAAATTTGTATTTCAGAATCATTCTTAAAAATAAAGAATATTACAGACCATGGTAAAAGTTTTGGGATTACACAGCATGTTGATTTAAATTAATTACTCAAAATGATCACCTAGATCCTAAATATAAATGAACATCAAAGATCGCCTAGATCCTATAAAAGAACATTATAAATTTGATTGTGGGTCTAACAAAAGCATCAATAAATCGACGTCTAATGATCTACGTTTGCCAATCTAGAACCAGAAAACATTACAAACTTGCCTGATGATCAATATGAGCTCCAAGTGGGCATATCCTGTAAGGAGACACAACTACTCTAACCTCTTCAACACCTCTCCCCGACATTTCTGCAACCTTCTTTCTAATTCCATCCAACTACCAATAAAAATTAGACCAATCATTATAAAAATTTACAAACACTTTCAGTGCAATCACATAGATAGACTAGTAACTGCACAAGAACTATAACTATTTCTCATATACAACAATCAAATCAGCATTACAATGTAGCCCATCAACCAATCAGCATTAAAAACTACACAATCTTGACAACAAACACTTGGTGTCTGTCTATCTATACAGATCCTAGTACAGATGAAGTGCAGATACAACATTAAAACATAGTGCAAAATGACCCAACTCAAAGCTAATCAAGAAAAGAAGATGAGCATTACCTCAGATTCAGAAGGCCATGATAAATCAGCCATCTTGTAAATCCAAGTGGGAGCTTGCTTCAACTGGGCCTTGTTAATTTATAGTGATTTATAATTGTGTGTATGTATGGGTGTGTTGTGTGTATGTCAGTAAATGCATGTAAGTATTATCAATCATTACAGTTGTGAATGCTGTCGTGTAGTTAGTTATAGTATCATTATCTTGGTTTGTTCATATTTATGTTCTGTAAAACCCCATCAATCATGGTGACTTTATCCGTGAAATTATTGAAAATTTAAGTTTCGAGTTAATAATTCCTGGTTGAAATCGATATTAATTTTTCTAGTTAAAAAACACATTATAATGAGTGAGTGTGTCATAAAATAGCCAAAAAAATTGCTGACAATATATGGAAACCGAAAACAGAAATAATAAAAATAAAGGAAAGACCCACAAAGTACCTAAAAGTTACTATCGATTACCATACAGCAATTAAGCTTTCTTGTCAATCGTCATTGACATTCGCCGTGACCGGGCCTTCTCTTCTTCTTACAGGTGCTGCCGACCATACTTTCAGAAGTATACGGTTGGATTTTAATTATTTTTTCCCATTCATGGAATTTGATATTATTTAATTAAAATTTATTAAAATTCCGGAATATCCTATCAGAATTTCAAATTTTAGATCATGTTTAAAAGTCTGATGATATTCAATTGAAATTGTTTAAAATTCAATAAAATCTAATAATATTCAAATACAAGATTATTCATTTCATGAAACAATATTCGAAGAAACATTTTTTAGACTTAAATATGCATCCTTGTTTCATGCAAATTCGTGAAAGAAATATGATAAAAGAATTTTATTGAGAATTTTTTGCGATGAAATTTTTCTAAGATTATTTCTCGACAAATATTTCACCTGA
The DNA here is from genome assembly GCF_001625215.2 of Daucus carota subsp. sativus. Classification (NCBI taxonomy): domain Eukaryota; kingdom Viridiplantae; phylum Streptophyta; class Magnoliopsida; order Apiales; family Apiaceae; genus Daucus; species Daucus carota. The sequence continues at coordinate 41,677,635 of NC_030385.2, read as the reverse complement.
ATTTCCTTTCACAACAAATTTTTGTCTATAAGACTTTTTGTTAGCAAACAGTCCCAAAATGAAGATATTAAATCTGATAAAATTATAATATATTAATATATGTTAACGTTAGAAACATATTTATTAATAAATAATTAAAATGCTTATCGGGGAAAAATAATGAAAATGATTATCATTTATACTGGTTTTAATATAAAAAATAAATTTTATAAAGCCACTTAATTAATATATTTTAATCAATGTTTAATTTATTAATATAAAATAAAAATACCAATATCAAAATATTAATAAAGTTAATATTTATTAATATTACAATTTTTTAATAAAAAGCAATAGTAAGCTAGGTATATATGTCTTGTACAGCAAAGGGGCCAGATGAAAGAAGATTGTAATGGCGGCGAGGCAATTGCAGCGTAGACTTGTGTCTCTCTTCCTCACCAAGCAACCTCACCTCCCTCTTCGTAACGGTAAAACACCCCTTTAATTTCTTTTATACATGTATGTATTTATGCACTTGTTTTTCCTTGTTTCTTCATGCTTATTTAAACTTTATAATCTTGAAGTTCTTTATGTCTGTATATGGGTTTTGTGATGAATTTATAAGATAATGACTTTCGTTACCGGTGAAGTTGTGCTGTAAAATATTGGGGAAGAAAATATTCATGTATTTTTTAGAAAGATGGGAACTTTTGAGTGGATGATAATGGTGGGAGTAATCTAGAGTTGTGATGGCGCAGTTGGGTAATTGGGTAATTATCGAGTTTTTTAGTAAACCCAGATGATGAAATTTGACAAGATTTAGGTGCACAAAGGAATTTACTGAATATTGAAAATGTAGAGTTATGTTTTAAGTTTAGGGTTTCTTTTGTATTACTGTTTAGGATGCAGGGTAAATTTTTTGTGACATTGAAAATACTTTTGAAGGAATTGAGGTGAGTTAGTGCTGGAGTGTGACTGTGTGAATACCGAATGCTTATGCTCGAGAGAATCCCAGGTTTCTACCGTATCTGCTCCTGCCCTGAAATTTTAGGACAAGTATCTATTAACATGAAAATGTTGGGTGGCTGACTTTTTTTAGAGTATATTATTGGTAATGATCTTCATCTATATCAGCGATACTGGTAGCCGGTAGATGAAGGCATCAGTCATAGTGAAATTTGGTCTAGGAATATTCTGTCAGATATAGATATGGTTTTAGGTTTAAGTTATTTGTTTTATGTATTCTATCACTATCAGGGTATTTTAAGCATCTTTTTATATGATACGAGAAGTTACTTACAGAAAATCAAGGGGAGCCAGTGGTAATTGCCTGGATGCGTTGCCTAGGCCAGTGGGGACCAGGGTATTTTAAGCATCTTGGTCGACCATGTACTGTGTTCCGGGTTTTTGTTCACTCTCATGCTCATTATCAGCTTCACCGGCTTAGGATGTGACATCTTTTGGTGTCCTTCTATCAACACCCATTCTGTACGAACCAGCTGACTCTTTCTGCTCTCACTTTCTGCATGCTTTCCTTTTTCCTGTCCTTCCTTCCAAGTCCTCTCTTTCTGAGACCTTTTTGACCTGCTTCAGTTTTGCTTCCTCTCGCATCACCCAATTGTTCTTTAATGTCCCTACTGTTCACTTTTATAATAACCTCCGGATAGGATACTATCATACACTACCCATACACTTTCAAGGAAGCCCACAAGGATCCTCAGAAAGATTTCCTTCTGATTGAGCAACTCAGATCAAGCAACCACCAGAAAAACATATACATAAGTTATGTCGGAAAATCATGACAAGGCTCGGTTTGGATATTGCAGTCTACAGCTTATGTGAGAACTTCATGACAGTTCTTTACTGCTTGTAACCCATTTTACTTGTATTAGAGAAATAAGGTCTTACAAAATCCATGCACACAGAAACTCACAAGAGAAAAAGAAGAAAAGCAACACCACTATAACCGACGAAGCAAATGACAAAAAAAATTAAAAAGATAAAAAACATAGAAATCGCACACCAAATTGAACGTTAAATTTTAGAAAGTAGAATTTATCTAAAGAGAAATAAATTATACATGTAAATTTTAGTTTATATGTATATTTAATTATATTTACTTAAAATATCAGTTCATTTTATATTTAAACGGACTGTTTTTATAAATTATGTCTATATTAAAATTGGATACAATGTAAAATAAATTAATTAGCTAAGGATAGAAGCTTTAGTGTATGTTGTCACTAAAAAAGAAAAAAAGGTTAGTGTTTGACTTTACGAAGTCATTGAAATTAGTAGTTGAATCTAGAGTTACCTCGTTAAAGGAGAACACCCGAAGTATCTATTTCTTTTGACATTATTCTTATATTAGTGTGTGTAGAATTTGGGTGACCAATTCAAGATAACAGTTAAAAAGTTGTTCATGCATACTATTCTTCTCAATCTTTTTGTCTTTTACAAATTTTTTAACCTTAGACAAAATAATTATAGTTTTTTTTCAAATTTATTTTCATTTTGACTGTACATATAATACACCTGCTTAAAAAAATGTGCCCTGCTACACCTGAGGGCCCTGTTCCGTCGAACAGCTCGCGCACCCTCAGGCCGGCTCTGTCAGCGAGTGACTGTTTTCGTACTGTACACTATTGCTTTGCCATTATTCGATTTTTTTTACTAACTCTCTCACATTTAGAATAAATAGTCAATTGTTTGTGCAATTTTTTTAGTAGCCTGCATATCTTATCACCATACATGGACTCCTCTCTAATATTTTAAATAACTGTCTTATTGTTTATGAATGTTGCAGAGCCCTCAAACCAAATACGTCCGATTGCTAGTTCATTTTTGGGGAGAAATGGATTCCTTAAACGAGGACTTCAAACTCTTGTAGAATCCAGCAAGCAAGTACTCGAAGATGCGGATAGAAACAGTACCTGTAATTTAAAGGCTGGATCTGATAGTGCCATCTCCAACCCAATCAATAATGAGAAGTCCTCGGTATCTTACAATGCCACATCCAACTTTAAGATATCCCCACGACATGATCTTGCTATGATGTTTACTTGCAAGGTCTGTGAAACCAGAAACATGAAGACAATGTGTCGTGAGTCATATGAGAAGGGCGTGGTGGTGGCTAGATGTGGTGGATGTGATAATCTACATCTCATTGCTGATCACCTAGGTTGGTTTGGTGAGCCAGGAAGCATAGAGGAGTTTCTAGCTGCACGTGGAGAAGAGGTGAAGAAAGGTTCAGTTGATACGTTGAATCTTACACTTGAAGACCTGGCCGGAAAGATTTCTTGAACATGAGATTAACTGTTGTATGTATGTTGATTAGCGATAAGAGTTGCTTTGGATTATCCAGGCTGTGTTGGTTCCATTTTTATTTTTTGATTATATAATTCATGTCTGCAATAGGGTCTGATCTAAGTCGTGTCTACTTGATAATATCAAAGTGGGGAGTTGGAAAAATGGAATGGTATAGAAACAAGAAGATTCAAGTTGTACCCCAGAGCTTGTGAATTGTCTCTAATGATACAACTGTGTATTTTCCAGATTTTTATATGCAGACTGAATTAAGTCGATGATGTTTTGTCTGACTGTCAAATATTCCGAGTACTTCAGGGAATCGTGTAGCGACTTGCAGTGCAGACCAATGTCCCGATAAGCATTTGATCTGCCAGTCAGATGAGCAGAAAATTGGACTTCAAGTTTTTGATTCCCGATAGGGTTTATCTTATATCTTATGTAAACGATCCTCTTTTTATATACGAGAAACCCCATATACATTTTATCTTCCGAAAATATTTACTTGCATTATATTGGCAACAAAAGTATTCTGCAATGAGAAAAAACAATAAGCAGCACTTGCCCACTGTCATTAAGAAGCAAGCCATTTTTAAATTTCTTTAACTTCAGTAAATAACTTAATCAATCATTCATGCCAAGAAAGTGGCTGGGTCAATGTTGTGCAAAATTTTCATTAATCAAAACATAGCAAGTGTCAACTTTCTAGTATGTCAGACCAAATAAAGCAGCAGCTATGAGATGATTATAGATACAACCCAAAACATAGAGAAATATTAGGAATGAAACGCCCATTCAAACTCTATGAAGCCTGTACAGGGGTCTCCTCTGCAGCAGCTTCAAACGTCTCACCAGGAACAAGTTCAGGGACTTCATCATCATCATCTTGTGTTGCAGCTGCACCAGCATCAGTACCTGCTCCAGGTGATTGCCTCTGAAACTGTTCAGCCAGCTTCCTCAAGTTATCCAAGTTATCTGGCCCTGGTAAATGAGCAATGCACATTAGAATTGCATTATTTATTATTGTAAAAGTTACACCAATACATGAAGTATATATAATGACTATAAACACTTACCCAACTGATTTATAATTCCTGGAAGAATGTCTTGCAATTCTGAAAACAACATAAATAAATACAGTTTTAATGAAATTGCAGACTGGTGAAACAAGACTGGGAAGAACATGACATAAAATTGTCACAAGAGAGATGGAAAATGATGATGACAATCAAACAACTACTAAAGAAATTTTCGAGCAGGCTCAAGTGTGCACTAGGGTCTGTAACAGAAACATGAGTTGCAGACATGTGCATAAAAAGACATTTAAAGAACTACACATAACAACCCACAGGTCTAACACATATTGGATGTCAGCCACCACATGGACGTTCCAAAAGAACTACCAACATCAATACACTTTGGTCGTAGATGTGCTTATCAAGGCATTTAAACTCAACTAACTTATTATTGTGATGCTACATGTGAAGCTATAAAGGTAGATAGGCATTGAGATATTAGGAAGGGGTTAATTATCTAGTTGGTCACTGAAGTGGGCTTGATGTATCAAATTGGTCACTAAACTCAAAACAGTATCAAGATGGTCACTGAATTGGCCAAAAATATCAAATAGGTACTTTGAAATATAAGTTCAAGCAGTAAAAATATTATTTATAAAGTTTTACACATTATTTTTGAATGTTACCAAAACCAAGTAAAAGGTTATGACTTCTAATATTTATGATAATATATTTAGATTTTATCAAGTTTATTTATTATTTATTTTTAATTAAAACAAAAAAATAACTATATAATAAAATATAAATAATAAATAAACTTGATAAAATATAAATATATTATTTTAATTACTAGAAGTCATAACTTTTTAGTTGGTCATGGTAACATTTAAAAATAATGTGTAGAACTTTATAAATAATATTTTTACTACTTGAACTCATATTTCAAGTTACTTGTTTGATATTTATGGTGACTTTAGTGACCATCTTGATATCGTTTTGAGTTCAGTGACTAACTTGATACATTAAGCGCATTTCAGTGACCAACTTGATAATTTACCCTATTAGGAAGGCATACTCTTCGTTTGTGGAGAACCACTAACAACCCAAGTGTTGGCAGCAATAGAGGCTTGAACTGCAGTAAGAAAATGAATATTATTAAACAATAAATTTAGGAAAGAATAATATAGTCCGGTTAAAATTCTATTATTATCAATACCTTTAGGACTAACAAACTGGATAACTACATCGTCCTTGAAGATATTGACTTCCTCAATAGCAGGAATAGCATTAACCCCAATTCTCTTAAGGGTGCTTTGGAGTCTTTTATCGTCTGTGGTGGTGGTTTTGTGGACTGCCTTCTTCTTTCTATGGTTAAGTGAGTAAGGAGTATAATAATTAGTTATTTATTGAAGGATATCTTTATAACATGTATCAAAAAGCATATCGCGCAAGATAGGTACCAAATAGCTGAAAGTATATCACACATGATATAAAACTCATTTGGAGGAAACACACGTACAAAACTTAGTTATGAATGGTCAAGTATGAGATTAAATTAAGTGAGGGCAACTTTACTTTGTCGTATTTGTTTAAGCATAGGAGAAATTCTTTTTTTTTTTTTTTTTTATACTTCTACTACTGAGTTGGAAAGATCAATGCTATAGTAAAAGCGAAGTATCCATGCACAAAATGTGGTTTCATAGAAGTAAAGTGCACAAAATATTTAACAAAAAAAATAGCAATATAAAATAAAATGCACACAATAACACTTTAAAAGAAAACAACTTATTGCAGATTGTAAACAAATACAAAGCTTATATAGGTTTTGGCCCGGTAATAACGTGTTCCATATAGTCCTAAATCGCAATCTCAGTCTCAATTCCTAACTCTAAGCTATGTGCATCTGTAGAATGTATATAAATATAACTTCTTTTTCTTAATATAATTTTGTTCCAACATACTATACAGATATATTAAAATTAGAATAACTTTAGCTTATTGAAATATTTGAACCCCCAGCAACAATATCCTGCCTCCGCCACCTGAGTGCATGCCAAAGATAAACTTGTAATTGAACTTAATCCTCATTTAGTTGGGATGCTCAATTTGTCTTAGATTGCAAAGAGACAAACCTTCTAACGCTGCCTTTGCCACCAGTGCGTACTGCACCGGCCATTTTCATTAGCTTTTCCCTATTCATCTGCCATAAAGAAACACAGCAATGGGTTTATATGCCTTTAAAAAGAAAAGGCCTAACAAAATTAATTTTCCCCGCTAATAGAAAGATTCGCACAAATTTACAAACATACTATTAGCACACTTATACATAACATTACATATGGAAAATAGGCAGACATGTTTATTGTCATGCAAAGACTATCACACACAAAAAAGCCACAAAAAGTTTCATATGATTGAGTAGTAGAACTTAAATAATATTTGAGTTACGGTTGTCAAACTGAAATGTTGCAAGGATCAGTAGCTTATTAGATCATGAAATTAAGTGGTAGCATCTAAAACGGCACCAAGTAACTTTTGTCGACCAAGAACATTAACCAAATGCTACCTGTCTGTAAGAGGTTACATCAACAGAATTCTGAGAAACCGTCTATGTTGTATCAAAGAGATTTAAAGAACAAGTAGGAGAACTTAAATAAGATGCAAGTATGGAAATAATGAAACGAAGAATGCAAGAACACTGTAGAGAGGTTTGACATGAAATAAAGCACCAAAGAGGAAAAAATACCATGCAAGAGAGATAAGACCTCTGTATTCTGAAGTATATCATAATTGCTAAAAGGATCATATCCCTCCGCCCCCCTCAATTGTTTACATAGGGGGGCAGGGCCTCGGCACACATTTTAATGCTCTCATAAAATATAGTTTGTTAAATTATTTTGAGCTTTTTTTTTCTTATGAATAAAAGTTTAATGTTTAAATTTTTATACAAAAATATATATATATATATATATATATATATATATATATATAAATAAGTTACGAAACTATGTTTTATATGCACCTTAGAATGCGTGCAAAAAAAAACTGTAAAGAAATAAGAGGGACAGAGGAGTACTAGTTTAAAACAAAAGCAAGAAAAAAATAGAGTGAGGGAAAAATAATCGGGGTGAGGTGGGAGTAGCTTTAACACACGCCAAAAGAATAGAATGCAAGGGAAGTGTTTGCATCACCTATAAGTACACAGATTCTGCGAGCGGAGACTTTAATTCTAAGTACTTTTATAGAAGTGAAAGGGAACCACATGTCAAAACTCCAAAGAGTGACAGGACAGCCAAATAAATACTCGGTGAGAAGTTTTAGCAAGTAAAGGAACTAAGAGCAGAACTAGTGATCAAAAGAAGACAAACAAGGACGCCCATTCATGTTACTGGCCTTACTCGATCCATGGATGTACTTCAGATTAACTGGAAAAGCCGAAAAGGCTTAGTAGTAGTATTCCAGCTCAAAATATCATTACATTGCTACCAATTAGCTCTAGCTACATGAAGATGAAGGTGCGATTATACAATATCTTCAAAGCAAACCACGCTAAAAATGCAACTAGATTACAAGTTAACATAACCCTTAAGTTAAGCCAAATATTCCACAGCCATATAGCTTAATACAACACAAAGACCATAAATTTACGCATTTAATAGGTACCGCTTCCGGTTCTCACTTTCAAAATCAAGCATCCGATAACTGATATGACAAAAAAACATCAACTTACAAAACAGTTAAAGCCTTGCAATCATAATTTACCGTTTAACTTCAAATACAGTAAACTAAACACCACAAAAGCACACAACTTCATACACTAAAAACAACAAAAATCCATTATAAACACAACACAAATAAAATTCACTTTAACTAACTAAAACAAGAACCCAACACCTCAAAATCAGATCTGGTCCAGACCCAAAGTACAAACACCTGTTAAAAATAAAAACAAGATACATACACACATATACATAAAGCAAAAACATAAAGATTGAAACTTTCTAGCTAAGCAAGCTAATTTGAGAAAAAGCAAGAAAGCTAATCACCTAAAAACAAGTAAAATAAAAATTTATATATGAATACAGTAAAACAGATACCTTGGTGATATGGGTGGGAGAAACGAGAAAGAATCACAGCATAAACTGGGTTTTGGATAACAAATTGAGACCTTAATGCCAGGACTTTAATTATACATACAGCTGCTGCTTTAGATATGTCTCTGTCTTTCTTTCTCGTATGACAAACGGCGTTGTAAAATGTATTAAAAGTGGAAATCGAAATTAATAGTTGAACATAGTACAGTAATTAATAATTGGATATCAGTTCTGTTAATGTATTAGATTTGTTATGATAATATTTAATTATTAATCTGTTATCATATTATGAAATTCAAAAAAATTCATAAACATATTGATATCATCGATTAATATCATTGGATTGTAATATGTTTTAAGGGGTTGTCTAACCTGTGCCCTCATGCACTTCTGTGATGCTTGACAGCTGATATGAATCAGTGATACTTATTATTTCTTAATTTTTTTAGTTTTATTAATTTTCTCTTTTTTTCACTTCTCAGCACTTTCATATTTATTTTTATAATTTTTATTTTCTTAACCAAAACAATTAATTACATATTTCATAACGAGATCCCCCTGCATGCACAGTAATTTTATAACTTAAATTAGAATTTAAAATATAAATGATTAGAATTATATCATTTATATTTTTAATATTATTAAAATAATAAAAAAATCATATATTTATTATTAAATATCAAATTGGCTGATTTTAGTTAGAAGACTAATTTTAATTAGAGAATTAGTGTGCATGCATGGGGGCTCGTTATTATTTGTGGGATGAAATCATAATTTATATTTTTTATACACATCCATGTTATATTTTTAGTTTGTAAAAGATACAAAGATGAAAAATTAGAAAATGATAAAAGATGTTTTGGTTAAGAAAATAAAAATTAGAAAAATAAATATGAAAGGGTTGAGAAGTGATGAAAAAGAGAAGAATTAATAAAACTAAAAAAAATGAGTTGTCAACATCAACCATCACGCACATAGAGAGAATTAAATACACATTAACCTGTGCCCAACCCGATGTTTTAAACAATTCCAAGTGATAAATAATAAAATTTGAAACATATAATCGATCATTTATACAGGTTTAAGACCAATAATAGTGTATAATAATAAGCCTAACATTTTATAGTTTGTAATACTAAAATTTGATTTTACCAGCTCACATATTTTTGATCATTTTAAAATTACTCTATACTTTAAAAAAACAAAAATATATAACGTGCAAAAGTTTTAAGACTAAAAATTATTAAAATAACAAAAATGTGACTTTTCAAATTTTGTATTTAAAAAATAATTTTTCATAAAAAATTTATCCCATCACATTGACATTTGACCGTAAGAAAATGGTTACAATTGGGCCGTGAACAAAACAACCAGACAAAAAGCCCAAAAACACAGAGGCCCTCATCTTATAAAGATAGATAAACCCTAATCCCTCGTCCCCCTTTCATCTTGTGCCTCCAGCCGAACATCCTCGTATCTCCCTCTGCAACCATGGCTGTCGGGTAAATCTCAATCTTACATCCATCCCTCGTACTCACAAACGTTGTATGCCTCAATGTCTTAACTGTTGTTGTCTTTTGCAGCAAGAACAAGAGGATCTCGAAGGGAAAGAAGGGAGGCAAGAAGAAGGCGTGAGTGCTTCACTTGTTTCATTAATATTTGTATGTATAGTGTATGTATATGTTGTTTCTGACTGTTTAATCTAAATCTTGATGATTCAGAACTGACCCATTCGCTAAGAAGGATTGGTATGATATTAAGGCTCCTAATGTGTTTCAAAACAAGAATGTTGGCAAAACCCTTGTTAGCAGAACTCAGGGTACCAAGGTATAAATTTTGTATGTTTTTTTCGCAATTTTTTGAGTTATGTGTGGTGTTGTATATGTTTATTTAGAAGGGTTGATTCATGAATTTGATGTCTACTCTGTTATCTTGCATTGATTATGTAATAAGGGAGAGATTTTTGTGGGGTTATCGAGCTTTTTTTTTTATGGATTAAATTTGCGTTTGCAGACTGTATTTCAGTTGTGGTGTTGTAAGTTGATTGTGGTAGTATGTTAGATAGTTTGTAGATTTGTGTGTATATGTACCTGGGTCTAGGAATTCACATTGGAAGGAGTCTGTAATATATTTGATTAATTTGTACTGGCTTCATGAACTAGAATACATGAACCAGAATACTCAGTATCAGTCGAGATTATATTTTTTGATTTTATCATTTTTTAATTTTTCACCTATATGATAATTTACTCTCAAGATGACGTGTTTAAACTATTTTATCCCAATAAATGGTTGAAGTGTGTTTATCTTTATCAATCTCAAATTTAATGTTGGTAATTCAGAATTCGAAAGGCCTAACACATGATTAGTGTTTGATGAAATGTAGAAGATTAATGCTCTTACGTAGGCTGATAATATGGGCTTAAAACTTGAGTGTGTATATTAGAAAGGCGAGAATTAGAATCTGGTAACTGCCTTACTAGGCTTAGAAGAACTGGACAATAAATCCTTCTACTCTATTATTTGAAGGAATATATCTAGGTGATGCTTGTGAAATTGTTTCATTTGGCAGCTTTTTCTTTTTTGTTCCCAGCAGTTATATAGGTATCTGTAAATTGTTGATGTAATGTTATAATTCACATATCTGCATTTTCAATGATAGATTTCTTCTTTATGGTTCTTATATCATTAATGATGTTGCATGTGCTTGGTTATATATAGATTGCTTCTGAAGGACTCAAACACCGAGTGTTCGAGGTTTGCCTTGCTGACCTTCAGGGAGATGAGGACCAGGCTTATAGGAAGATTCGCCTGAGAGCAGAGGATGTGCAAGGGAAGAATGTGCTTACAAACTTCTATGTGAGCATGAATATAATTTTGCAGTTCCAGTAATTCTTGGTAGTAATTTGAAAGGAAACTGACATGACATAAACTTTTCAGGGAATGGACTTCACAACTGACAAGTTGAGGTCTCTGGTACGCAAGTGGCAGACACTGATTGAAGCTCATGTAGATGTGAAGACAACTGATAGTTATACTCTGCGAATGTTTTGCATTGGATTTACCAAGAAACGTGCAAATCAGCAGAAGAGAACCTGCTATGCCCAATCTAGCCAGATCCGGCAGGTTTGTCCTGAATCTCAATTACTGTGTTCATACAAATAGGTTTGCACGTGTGCCAGTTAAGGATGTAGTAATGACAGAATTTTGATACTTGTTTTTCAGATTCGCCGTAAGATGGTTGAAATTATGAGGAATCAGGCTAGCTCTTGTGATCTTAAGGAGCTGGTGGCTAAGTTTATCCCTGAATCTATTGGCCGAGAGATTGAGAAAGCAACTTCGAGCATCTTCCCTCTCCAAAATGTCTTTATCCGCAAAGTCAAGATCCTGAAAGCACCTAAATTTGATATTGGCAAATTGATGGAGGTATGTGCTCCATGATAGTCTGTAAAATTCTAATTACTAATTTGCTAAGATATTGGTGACTTGGTCTTGGTGTAATGATTCTGTGATGTTTTCTGTATAGGTTCATGGTGACTACTCTGAGGATGTTGGTGTGAAGCTCGAGAGACCAATTGAGGAAACAATGGTAGAAGGAGAAACCGAAGTCGTTGGAGCATAAATAATCATGTTTAATCTGTGTACTGTGCTTATAGTGTTATCTCTGGTTTGGAATCTCATTGAAATCTAAACTAGACAAGTTTTTGTTATGTATTTAGAATGACAGTATGAATTGGATTCTAATTTTGGGATACAGCAGCCATGCAATTTGAAAGATATTGCGACCTTTGTATTCTCATTGATCTGATTTTTGCCTTCATGGTAAGTCTTTGCTAGCTTCCCCGTCTTGGCTGTTCTAGATTCTAATAAGCCTTTGCAGCTGTGATCTAGTTTATTGTCTTAGTCTTGCAACACCGCAGTGGTTAGGTTGTTAGTGATCTGTACTACTTATGCCTATTCTTGATCTTATCAACTCTTTTCTTCAGTGACTCGATTAAAGATTAGCTGCAGAACATGCAGATAAAAGTTCCAAACATGATACAAAACACCATGTTTTGGAGTTTTGTGCTCATCTTACAGGGCACTAGACCTCCCCAGGACGACCGCATCATTTGCAACATCTTTGACGTTTATCACTGTGAATTAGGTCCATTTCCAGTTGATCTGTGTCTGCTGCATGTTCTTCTGCAACTCTTACAAAAATCAGCAGGTAGCCCCATTCTTCTTTGAGCCACTTGCGGTATGTTTCACTTCGATTCCAACGTTAACTTCTTGAACTAGAAAATTACCAAGCTTTTCGATAGCAAAGGACCATTCAGCCATGTTTTCTCTTTCATGGTAAAATGAAGTAATAATATTTCAGTACAATGCTAATCTGAATAACTAACTAGAATAAAAGTGTCTTGCAGTTGCAGAAAAGAAAGTTGATTAAAAACTTAAAAGCAATTACGCTTTGAGAGTCTTGGCACTTGGCAGTTGGCATAATCATTTTGACAGACTAAATGAAGAATAAAAAGTAACAGGCATCTCTTTCGCTTCATTGACATAGGATGTCGAGGGATCAATTCTTTGTTAAAAAAGAATGGGTGTTTTTTTTTTGCCAAGGAAAGAAGAATGGATGTTTAATTATAAAAAAAGTATTTATAAAATAAAAAATTGATTACAATGATTAAATTTAAGAATCTATTTAACAAAAAGAAGTATAAAAAAAATATGATAAGTGCTTAGTTTAAATAACTTATGAATTATTAAAAAAATAAAATTAATTTTGGTAGGTTAATTATTTCATTGTTGAAATTGATTTTTATTTAAAAATCATAAAAATATAATAAGTCGAAACATCCTGCAACTTCTCCCAATCTAAATTCAAAAATGGATACGCGAACAAACATACTCTTACCCATCCGCCGACAAGCTTTGCCGACGTGAGGTGTAAATTACTGCCGGCAAACATACTCTTAGCAATTTGCCAACAATCTTCCCCGGCGTGACGTGGGAGTTACTGCTGACGTTTGCAGTACTACAGAAATCCTAAACCAGACACATGAGTCCTAGATGAGAATAGGAAACCACCACTGAGATTTTTATTTTTTCATATGCTGGTTGCCTATACTAAACGGTTCTTGATCCAATCTAACCTGTCATATGAAAGTGAGATCCTACAATTATAGTTCTTGGGGTAAACAGCCGGAATGTTCGTTGCTGATCGGACCATCATTACAGCTGCGGATGTTATATGATTGTTTTTCCCGTGTTCGATAGCCCTGTATACAATGGCTGTAGATATGGTTTCTGAATACGATACAGGTTTCATTTCATTGCCGCTATAACAACACAGTCCACAGTGCAGAGCTAGTGGACATTCAGCTGCAGATATCTAAATGACAGTCTTACACGTCCCAACTTATTCTATAAAAAATCTTTATATGTACATACAATGGTTTCGTTTTTGCTGAAATTAACTTTTGCAAAGAGAAATGTCAAAAAAAATTATTGGGTCATTTATGAAGACTAAATTGACCCATTGTCTTCGCAAAACAAATTTACAATGTATACTCACATTCAATCATATCACGAACCTCGTTAACGACCAAGTAAGCTTTGTGTCCTCCGATAACCTCACCCTGTTTTTGGCTATCCTTCCAAAGCTATTACAATGTACATTCAAAGAAAATTTATGGAGTGAGCAAGTGACACGACTGAAAGATATATAATACAAAATTATGGGATTATGATTACCTGCACGGTTGGCATTTTCTGCAAAGTTTGAAGGTCCCGACAATTTAAATACATGGAAAGATGTAAAGCAAGTGTCAAATAATAGAATAACTGCAAACTTAAAGAGTGAGGATAGGTAAGGTAATGACACTAAATTTAGATGTAGTCTCAGAACAGCAGGAAGCAAACTAGATAACGTGATTTATCATTTTAAGAGAACAAATTAAGTGGTGGTATCCATGGTTACTAGGCTAAATGAGTCTAAAACAGCACGCCATATACATTCTTAGCTTGCACCAAGAGCATTATTAGTTAAGTCAGTTGGAATCACCTCACGACGAAGACCGCAATTTTCACAACTACCCAATTTCCTTTAAGTATGTTTTTAGATGCTGGAAGATAAAAACATGATAATGAGCTCTATGTAAAGAACACATAAACCTCATCTAACTGAACAACTGTTAAAAATATAACCAACACATAAGTGGAACTAGCATCACGTAAATCATGTGGCTTTAGTGACATCTTTACTAGCGGGACTGTAAGCCAAGGAAGAGACTAGGAGTCTAGTATTTGAGTTTATTTCCTGTTATTTCACCCTTTTTTGGTGGTTGCTGAACAGTGCAAATCTGATATATTAAAACATCACAAATACTGCAAGATTAATTAGAAACTTACGGTGACCCCTGCACGAACCACAAGTTTGTGTGGGACATTGTTGACATCAACGCAGTAGAATCTTACTCTGTTCCAATACATGTAATGAAGGTTTTAAAGTTAGTCTGTCACTTATAAATGAAACTTAAACACAGTCCTGTGCGCACGAAGTACAAAAGTAATAATCATGTCATGTTTATGCATGCTAGATTTATCTAGACTCTCCCATCACCTGCTCCTGGAAATTAGAAGAACTTAAGACAAGAATCGACAAAATATTAACTGGTAGAAACAGACTCACGTCCTCTCCAATACTTATGGACGCTATAATTAATTTACTCAAGTCGTACAACTTAAGCATAGTTAAGCTCAAGCATTTCAAATTGAAATATTACAACAGAAATAGTACATGACAGGGTTACTAAATTGAGTCACTGATAGAAAGCTTATTACTGTACTGTAGAAAAACTAAGACGATCAATAATACATAAATAAAAGGAGAAAATTAATCTAACCTTGGGAAGTACTCAGCAGCCAATTTTTCCAATTTCGGTTTCAAATAGATGCATTTTCTGCACCAGCTTGCCATCCTACACATCAAGAATAATTGCATAAAATCTGTGAATTTCATGTGTTATATACATATGAATGAAATCCACAGCTAGCCAAAACACTGTTGCAGCTAACAGATCTGACTCCCCCATTCCCCGGGTCTTGGTCTATAGTGGATAAGCTGTATCTACTTCCATAAAATGGGGGCAATCCACTGACGGATCTTGATACAGAGTGGGCAGTCTACTTGTTTTGGGAGCCTATATATGTTAGCTTGAACACTTATTAGGTTGTTCACTATAGAAGGGAATGAAGGTTCTAGCTGCTAACTGTCACCCTAAACGAATGTCTTTTAGTGATGATTCTTCTAATCCGTAACATCTGTTGAAGTTTATATCCAAAAATGAATAATTAGCCTGGTGAAATTTGAACGGAGCATCACAAATTGTGTTTAAAAAATACTCTCAGATTATGGTAAAATCCACTGAACATTAATAAATGAGCACCCAGATTAAACCCAATACTTAGTTCATACCGAACTGAAACATGAATTAGGTAGATCAGATAACGCACTATCCCACCTTTCTACTTGAGAAAAATGTCAACTATGCTACTTTGTCAACCTCACATGTAATTCACGTTCAGATTTTCACATAGAGAAGTGAAACGGGTTTAGCTCTATATGTGATACACTGACCAGTGAACATATTCGTTGCTGTTATTGAGTGAATTCTTGTACAGTCAAATATAAACATAAAGCAATTTTTGAGTTTCACCCATAGTAAATTTCTAGATATATCTTCACATCACAATGCAATACAAAGAGTGACTGGAACAAATTTCTTAACACAGAACTTTCAAGTCCGTACTGGAGAATTCAAAATTATATTTGATATCTTTAAATTTTAAAACCAAATATGACAAAAAACATAGCAAAAAAAAAAAATCAAGTGACAAACACAATCACAGCCAACTTCCAAACATATGTTACTGGGAATTGTTAAAATGGCCATCAAACACAGTTAAGTGAAACCTATATTTGGTCAACCCGTCTTACACCGATCATTAGGAACGAGCAATGTCAGAAGACAGAAGGCTTTACTTTTGCTGGAAAGTGGAACATAAATGTAAGACAGGTTCTCAAATCTTAACAGCTCATCCCACACATCAAATAAACCCTATGTCAATATAATTCCGCAAAGACATATAGTGGGTAAGATTCTATCAAAAACCAATATCAGATAGAGAGCCAGAGAACAAAGTTCGTTTCCGCAAAAGAGTTTGTATTTTTGTCCGACAAAAGACACTATTTTAAGAAAACATACAACTTCAAAGCAGTTCTAGTAAAACATAGTATTGCACAAGCAAGAAAAGGTGCATAAGCATAACATATGGTTGTTCTCCATTTCTGGTTAAACATTCTCCTACACATAAACATCACTCATTCATTTTTTATAATTATCTACCTAAATGATCAGAAAATCAAATCAATTAAACAATGTCATCCCTTAACAAAAAAACCCACATTCATCCACAAAAGCTAGCATCTATAAATTCAAGAAACAACAAAAAACCCAAAATTCATATGGTGAAAAGCAATACATACCATAAAACAATCACAGATTCATCTAACTGTTGTGCATCAGCAATCACACGATCAAACTGGGTTTCACTAGAAATCAGCTCTAGCTTCACTGGAGATGATTCCAACCCATTTTGCACAGACCCTTGTGTATAATTATTAGTCAACGCCCTCAAATTCCCACCTTTAATTACACAAAATCTGTTTGAATATTCAAAACCCAGTTGCAAGATTGATGAACTTGATGGGAAATTGAGCTGAGATTGAAAAAGGAGCAATCTTGAAGAGTCTAATGGGTGTTTTGTAAGTGGGGATATTTGTATAATCCCAGACATGTCTTCTGTTGTTTGTACGATGTTGTCTATATATACAGGAATTAAGCTATTAAGGAAGAGACCTGTGTGTGTGTCTCTCTCTCTCTATATAGGCAGTAAAGCAGGAGAATCACATTGGGGCCGTTTGGACAAGCTTAAAAGAAGTGAGTTCTTGCTTAAACTAGAGAAGTGGAGCAGAAGTGAGAAGTAAATAAGTGAATAAAATGTTTGGAAAAGAAACAGAAGGTGTGAGAGAGAAGTTAGGATTCTCAGCTTCTTAAAAGGGCTTCTGATTCTTTACACAAACGGTTCAAGAAAAGCAGAAGCCAGAAACAGCTTCTGCTTCTGGTATACAAACAGGCCCATTGTTTAATTTGTTTGAATCATGTTCTTGTGTACAAACTTTCACCAGAATTAATAAGAATATTTCTCTGTTTTTAACAAAAATAATTTGATATAATTGTTTATATTCATATTATCATATATTAAATTAGGGTCGCGAGAGAACCACTCCTTAAAATAGAACCATAGAACCACTAGAGTTCTGCTGCAGAACCCTAAATTTTAAATAGATTTTTAGGATCTAAATTTAAATACATGTTTTTTCATCGTTGTGTGTGTTCAAAAATAATTTAAATATATAATTCATAGATATTGACATTTTTTTTGTGAAGTTCTGTTGCAGAACCCCAACTAATACTTAAGTTCTGCTGCAGAACCCTTACCTAATAAGGTAAGGGTTCTATGGTTCTTTCTCTAATGGTTCTCTCTGGAACATGACCCTATTAAATTAAAGTAGTTTTATATTTGATATAATCACTACTGCAATACCCATGCCTCAAGTTCCGATCCTCACCTTCTGCATGCCTCCGCTGTTTAATGTTATAGTTTGACGGGAAGAACGGAGTGAAATAAATACAAATTAAATTAAATAGTGAAATGTGCAGAAATGTTATGACGAGATTTCAGAAGATGGCGAGTACTGGAAAAAAGGAATCATCCTCACCCAAGTTAAATGATTTGAGTTTGAATTGAGATCGATTTCGATATTAATAATTATTTATATGAGATTGTGGCTAAAGACTCTCCTTCGCATATATACTAGCTCTATCAAATCGAATGATTTGAGCTTAAATTTAGATCGATTTTAAAATTATTAATTATTCCCATGGGATTGGGGTCGAAGACTCTCGTTAATATGCCATTTCTACGATTTCTTCGATGCTGGCTTGGCTGAAAATGTTCTTTAACAAGGATTCAGCCAGGAACCTGAGGAGATGATATATGTTGCTTTGTGTAACACAGAACGGCTAATGTAAAAGCATTAAAATATTGTAAAAGTAATTAATATTTCAAAACAATGCAAACACTGATTCAATTTCCCCCCATCAAGATGTTCCTTGGAAGACAAAAAATAGAGTCCGAACGTAGAAGTAAATGAATGTAAATTCCATCATAGGCAAAAAAGTTCAGATCATTGACGAATTCTTTTCCGGTAGGAAACTATAACCTGTCTTCTAACAGAAGAGAGTTCCAACCTAGCTAGAGTAATTCTTCTATAATATTTGCTATGGCTGAGTAGCTTCCGAAAGCTGCTGAGATGGTCCCAACCGTGGTTATCAGGACACAGAGCATCCACTGAAATGGATAGTTAAGATATTAGAAAAAGCAAAATTGAATAGATGATATATAAACAAATCTAACGTTGAAAAAGGGAAAAGAAATAACTGAATAGAAATATAATCTAGCCAGTATATATCTTGTTGCCTACATTAATCCAAAATTTGATGATCAATACCTGAAAGGTTGTAACTTTCCCCCCCCGCAATGCGCAGGAAGCAAATGCAAGGAAGTATGAAGGTCTGCAAGAGTTTTTGATTAACATAACCACAGTCATTAATTCAAATTGTAAATACAGTATATGAAATGCTTACCACTAGCATGGTTACTGATGACCCAATCAATGACAGAAGCAGACCTGCAACGTTAGAAAGTAGACCGAATACTTTGTAAAACTACACGTACACATGGAATATTAAGCTGTTCATTATCTGAATTTATTACATAAATTACAGAATTCATTCATTGAACTTCTTGGTGGAGCTTTGACAGCATATACAAAAACATTTGCACCAAAATGAAGAGCAAACAAAATTTCAATTTACTTACCGAAAAATGGGATGGTTAGGCCTACGAGTAAAGTTGAGACTACCAATGATGTTCTGATGAAGATCGAGTACATGTGATAGTTAGGATAGCTTGACGGTATCAATTCTTCCAGACTCATTGCCACCGGGGACATGGTTAGCGCATATGTGCTTCTTATTAAGGATAACATAATTTTTTTATTCTAATAACACTGACACTTAAGTGTCAAAAGAACTAACAGACCGAAAAAAATAAAGAGATCAGTACCATTACCAGAAAAGGATATTTGGTAAATGGATTAACCACCTGCAAAAGAATAAGTACACAATAAGATATGAATCATGTTAGTAAATGCTGGACTAGTTAACAGAACTATTAACATTATCAATCAAAAGCTGAAGGCAATAGGGTTTTTCGAATAGATTCAATTAAGCTGGAAATATCGACTCAATAATAGAAATGACACATTAGATTTCTGTTACCGTAGTCCAAATAGAAATCTTAGAGGCAGCCAAATTAATGGGCATGTTGAGAGTAAACTGCGATTCTGTTAATTCTCCAAACATCAAATATCCTACCACAGCAACTCCAGCGTACAACACCATAGAAAAACCAAAGCTGCATTTGGTAATGATTTCAAGTTAAATGTATTTCAAAACAGATCAGCATTCACACTCTTACTTCTCAGAAGTGTGACGATTTCATTTATCAGTATATCAAACTGAGAACCTAGTACTGCAAGTCTACATCTAGATGCCTAAGTTTCAGAGGAAGCGATTCTTGTTAAGAAAAAAGTATAATTACAAAATAGAAATGGGTTTGATCAAGAAATATGTATGTAGCGCTGAGTTAACTGGCTGAGTAAAATCTCCAATTCCTAGATCGACAAAGAGCAATGACAAAATAATTAGATACTACCTAGTTAGGAGAACAAGAGGGAACTGGTTACGTTTCTCCATTGATGTGTATAAATTTGGAAAAACAGCATGTCCCCCAAAGCAGAAACCATAGAGACCAAGAGCAACAGGAAGAGTAGATAGGTTCAGACTTGTCCCTTTGGCCTTGAAACCAACATCATCAACCACTCCAATCCAAATCAAGCACAAAGCCAGCAATATTGATGCAACAACTCCCCCAACTGAATATATATAAGTAAACAGATATTAGAACCAATCAGGTACCCCGTGACATGCTATTATAAGTAATTGTGACACTGAAAATTACTAGATACTGAAAAAAAATGATAAAGCATACCACACAGTTTATAAGACATATAGGCTTACGCCATTAAAATAAGACATTTATGCTTAAAGTTCATATGGCAATATCTCTAAATAATTGATGACGCCAAATATTAAAAAAATAGAAAAAAGAAAAAAAGAGTGCCAGGTGTCATGCATATATCAGGTATTTTATGTCATATAACTACCACTAAAACAAAAGCTAGTTTCTTTACAGAAGAAACAGATTCCTACATTAAATTCCATTATATTTAAATTTTACCTCCTTTTCAGATACATTTTACACAGTTGAATAAGCATATTAATAACATATAACAGGTAATTTGGTATAATCATCAGATAATGACAATCTTTAGCTTTAATCATTTAGTGGTCCCTTGTTATTAGGATCCTCAAAACCTTGAATTAGAAAGAATGAATGAAAAAACAGGAAAAGAAATCTGCTTATTGTGGTCCATTATTCCAAGGTCATATTGGAACATGTGTTCATTCAACCTAAATAAAGGAACTCCTTACTAGCCAGGTTTACATAGTAGTATTCCAAGACAAATTAATACTGACTTTCCTATAAGCCAAAAAAATTTACACACCAACAGCTGTTACAGACTTACAGTATGCTAAAAGACCAATGAAAATCACACAAATTTAGTAACCATATCCAAATACCATATACATCACTAGAGGGCCAAATCAAGATTTTTCTTTGTATAGACTTAATAACTCTCACCGGATATGTAGCTTAGAACACTGAGGTCACGGAGCCAAACTGTGGGAAGGACAGCAAGGGTGGTTAAAAAGGCAAACAGATGATGTGAATATAATTCAAAACCTGCCAAACTTAAGTGTGCATGTGGAAACAGAGATGACAGATTATCGCTCATCGAAATTATATATCCAACAGCCGAAGCCTGCAAGGAGAAATGGAGCTTATCTCAGTACTCTGCAAATAATAACATTCAGACGGCAGGGTGAATTTCACCCCTGAATGAAGTTATAAACCATAACAACCACTATGATCTTAATTAGGACCAAAAATCTTAAGCTCACTTGAAAATTCCTAATGAATAAAGTAAGCACAAGAAAAAAAGTTCTTTTTCAGAAGAAAGATTTAGAGTTTGCGGTACTACAAAGATATGCACAGGAAGTGTGCAAAGAATCTTAAAACAGATAAGTAGAATAGAATACAAATAGATCATAGTCTATAACATATCATATAATATACATATGCACAGCATTACATTCCAGAACAATTAAATGGATGGTGTTCAATAAACAATACTCCCTCCGTCCCTTTTTAGTTGTCCAGTTTTGACTTTCAATGGTCAAATTGACCAAAGTTTGATTGAACTTTATATATATTATATAACTGAAAATATATTGAAAAATTATATCATTATAAAGTACAAACAATCTATTTTAAAATACAATTTTCAGTTTTTTAAAATAATAAAAAATATTGTCCTTAATCTTTGGTCAAAAAATGGTCAATTTGAGTCTTTGACCACTGAAAGTCAAAACTGGACAACTACGAAGGGACGGAGGGAGTACATTCTACAGGGAAACATCGATAGGAATTGTTAAAATAATTTTCTCTTACTTCATGTATTTCAGATAAATTATCGTGGGAAATGACATTGACACAAGTAAAAATTAACTTGGTCATAAGAATTAGTAACTTCACCTCTGACCTCACCAACTAAATATTTCTTTGACACTAGATTATATCAGGAATCATGCAAAAGCAAAAAATCAAATTGCTAAGTCTGTATGCAGAATTTTACTTGTCCTTATAGGTTCACATGCAAAAATAATCTTTGTGTACTAGTCGTATCCATGATGTCACCAATGTACAAAAATACTATAAGCTTTCACCGTTGGATGGCTATGCCCCCCCCTCCCCCCCAAATATATAGGCCCGCCAAAATATTAGTCCTGGATCAAGTGAATTCAAAGACGAGAGCTCGACAAACCTGCTCAGTAGAGTTCCAACGCTTTGACAAGAATATTCCAACATAAATTACTTTAACTTGTAAAAACAGCATTACAAATATGAAGGGCTATCATATAGACAAGTAAGAAGTGAGAACAAACATGAAAGGCCACAACCTTTAGATACTTTCTAGAGCTAAAAAAGACAAATAAGTGAGGGGGAAAAAAGCTTTTATTAGCTAAGCCAGATGTACTTACGTATAATTCCACATATAAGATTATCTGCAACAAAGGAAATCACAGAGAACAGTCAGAGATACTCATTAATGTATCAGTTTATTCCAATATCTAGAGATTACGAATTTTCTATCTAACATATGTAGAAAGCATTCATCCTTTCTCATGTTTTCCAGTTGATAAGATACAAACTTGACCACTCACTTCCGTTTATTAGAGATTCTAAAATTTTCAGTGTTAAAATGTTCATCTTCAAGTAATATGAGGTAGAGAAAATCAGTATCTTTCGAAGGCAAAGTTGTGCACCTCATCATAGTTTCACACATAATATACATTGCTTTCCTATCTTATTCTAAATTTAACTTAATTTTCTTTTATATTTTGATCTTCTGCCTAGAAGAATCACATCCTAGAAATAGGCATGTCCATTTAATTTCAGTTTATATTTGTGGTTAAAACTATATTCTATATCCTCTAGATATAGACTATTTAAAAGGTTAAGGACACTTTGACAAGTATTTACAATCAGATGTTACTTAAGAAAGAAAAATGTCATTTGACGAACCCTAATAACAAGTTGTTCAGTAATGTTCTAATACTATTGAGCATAATCAACTGGTCTCTATACAAAGTAAGTGAAGTACATGGATGGCAGTGGGACAAAGTAGAATCTGCAATGTTTGAAAGCATTAATTCTAACATATATTGCAGATACAGCCTCCAAAAGGAAAATCTCACTGGGACTTTAGGTAAATAATTATACGATTTTTTAAAGCAAAACGTATAAAAAAAAGTATTATAAAATCGGGCATTGAAATATATTAACAGTAAGAAATGTGAACTTATTGTTTCCAAGGACCTACAGAGATGACAGCACGTCCCACAGTGCCAAAGGCTGCCTGCCCTATGTCTGGGTATGTCTCGAGACCTGGCTGACTATCCAAGCATTTACGCAAGAGAAGCCCCGTGTAGAAAGATAGGATTCCGAATATCAACAATACAGGAAGCCCAGCCCAACCTCCTTGTTGGACTGCATAGGGTGTAGAAAGTATAGCGACTCCACACAAAATATTAATACCTACATAACACAAAATTATTTGGCGCCCAAGAATTTGTAAGACGAGTTTCTGAAACAAGAATGCAAGCATGACAAATTATATGTGCAATATCAAGATTTACTTAAAGACTCATTCCTCTAAAGCAAGGGTGATTAAGTCTTTAAGCAATAAGCAGTCTTTTGGTTTAAGAAAGTTCCGATAATAGTTCAAAGAGAAAGGACGTAAGAAAATATAATCAGTTGAAACAAAATGCAGACTGTGGAGTATCAGAGGATTACACATCAGTATGAAAAATTAGTCAAACTGTACAGAACAAGGCCTATATTGGATTAACAAACCTACCGTTCAGCACAGATTGGCTAAACGAACTCTTTCCTGAAGCTGGAAGTTGATGTACATCCTTGGATATCTGATCAGTAGTCACTTTCCTTAGAGATGTTCTTGACGGAACAGGAGGAAGGAGGGAATGAGAACCGCTTCTTTGCTGAGGTCCATTATCTTTTGGGATCAAAGGATTACCATAACTCGGCAATATTTCGGAAGTATGAATCCCTGTAAGTGATGAGGAAAGAAGCGAGCTGCCATATTGTGATAACGCAGAAGTTCCAAGAAAGTTGAGGGTTGGTGATTGCAGACTACCATATAAATCAATTGATTGCCTGAAATAATTATTGGTACATGTTACTTGTAAGAGCTATATACTGGATGAACATAAGCTTAGAGCGACGTAATATAGCAAAAGTTCATTGGTAATTGTTCATCAAAGGATAAAGCAAAAGGATATATATATATTTTTAATTCAACGTATATTGTGCTAAGATAAAAAGACAAATAAGTTGCTGTTTAACTAATAAGTAACACCTTATCTTCGCAAAATAACCAGAAACATACATAAACCAGAGTTCGTCGTACTAGTTGTGAATGTTCAAATCATTGGGTTTATTATTTGTATGATCCCCTCTACGAAATGGCATCTTGCATTATTCGTTAGGACACCTTTTGCTTCAAGATAAGATCTTGGGAGGTTTAAAAAATTTAAATGAAATAAATCAAAACAAATTCATCACCTGAAACTTTGAGGCCATGCATTACATAAAGAATTAGGTTTGCTCTGTTGCTCATCATCATATGAATAGCTTGAAGAATCCGAATCAGCCTCATCATCCTCATCTTTAATGTGTTTAACTTCTTCATCCTCCTCACTATCGATACAAAAACTCTGGTCCCAAACAGAGTTCTTCATTTTCTTAAAATTTAACCTGAAAAAAATGAAATATATGGCATTATTCCAAAATGGATTGTTTTCCTTAGTCTACTAGTCTTACCAAAATTGACCGAGAACAAATAGATGAACTTTCCTAGTTACTATACAATAGAAAATTTTAATCAAATCACAAAATTAACGAGTTCAGAGTATGAACGACTTCAATATTACAAAATTACAAATACTATATTATGACATTTGAATTTGTAAAATTAGCTATCTTACTTGATAATAGAGTGACCGGTCTCTTTAAATCACTTGAATATTTCTTGGAAAACAACCTGCGAAAATACACGATAACATGAATTCAGTTAGCATGAACATACAATAAGATATACAATGAATGACTAACTGCAATAAAGGAAAATCTTGAACACAGAGCTATAACAAATCTTTTGCATTGTTTGAAGAAGTAATCCTCACACACACACACACACACACACACACACACACACACACACACAGAGTGAAAAAGAACTTAAGTAACAGGAAAAAACAGTGACAGTCTACCAAGCTGCAGATATTTAATGGAAATAAAGAATTTGGGGTGGTACACTGTCAACTCTATATATTGTAGTATAGTTTAACTAAAAGAATACCACAAATAGGCTGACATAGATAAAACACACACACAGACACATATGTATTAGTACATATCTAGAGAAAGAGAGAGGTGCAGAGCTTTAGTAAGTTTTAGATTTGTTTGGAACCTTTCTGAGAAGGGCTTCTGTAAAGATAAAGCTTTTTGACAGAGCTTCACTCAGCTGGGCAGTGTTTTTATTTATACAAAATATATAGCCAGTGCAAAGTACTAGTAAAGAATTAAGTAGAAAACTATTTACTTGGGATTAAATCATTTCCATACCTTTATTCCTTTAATAAGAAGAATTTTAAGAAAAGGGTACTATATAGCTCACTTTATATGATTTTGATTTCCTAATTTCCTGTTATGTCTCTTTTCTTTTTCCTGATTGAATTGTCTAATTCAAACTCCAAACTAAATACTCAAATATAATAAGAAAAAAATTGGACCTGAAAATATCCTTATTATTGATTTTTGGAATAAGAATCCAAGATATTGATGGAATACAAGATGCATATCTGTTAATAAAAGATATAAATATACTTTAAATACATATCTTTCAAATGTGTGACATTAACTTTTTCTTCTTTTTATAAATGTGTGACATTAACTTTTCTAAAGAATGTGTGACATATTCTACATAAGTATCTATAGTCCACATTCAGGACAAAAATTCTGAAAATTGGTATTTTGATTATTTTTTACTGAAATGGGGTATATCTTCACCCCGGAAAAATGACCAAGATACCAATGAGAAAAGGGTCCGAAATACCAACAACAAGATGCGAATGTGCTCATCATTTTCTAGAAACACATCTACAATGAAGATGTGTGCTTTATAAAAAATTTTCTTTTAAAATTGAAACACACATTATCAGCCTATGGGACTTCATCCCAAGGTGCGATATGCATATCTCAGACGCGTTGATGAGGATGTAAATACCAAATTTCCTTTATACTGAATTTGAGGTATTTTTGAACTTCAACCAATTAAAGACTAGAAGTTCAAGACAATTAGTAGTTGCAATAGATCAAAAAATTAAAGGAAACCAAAATGTTATTTGAAAGTAAATAAAGAAGATTATATAAGCCTAATAAGTACGGTGTTAGTTTTTTTTTTTTTTGCACATTGGAAGTATTTTCTACAATTTTTTCTACTTTGTCCAATGCTTGGAGAGAATAAGATAACTTAAAAAATGTTTTAATAATAAATTTTTCACACAAACTGTTTGAAACAGTTTTCTGCTAGAACGCTGATCGGCAATGACCTGCAAAAGAAAAGAATGCGAGATGTGTGCCCCGATTCACCTCTGTGAGAATAAGTTAACTGGTCATTAGATGAGTAATCAGAAAATGCAAGTGCTCTCTTGAGTGTTTAGAATGTGAATGAATGAAGGCAAACCTATACCAGGTACTATATTCGAATTACTTTCGTCCCCATCAATCATGGCCGAAAGGGACAGACATGAGGAGGTGGTTCCACAAAACCACGAGTGAGGAAGTTGGAACACGTCTCATGCACGACTCTATAGACCAAGTCTCAGCAGATTCAAAGCATGGACTTTTGCCCGAATGGGCTTCGGCCCAGTGACCTAGGCACTTGGGTTGGTCAAGACGGGCCTCTAACATGTTCCTGGGCTTCGGTCGGGCTTACTTGATCGGAGTCCAACTCGGGTCCATCTTCGGGATAATCCGTAAGGCGGCTGGTCTCGTCCTTGTCCCAAAGAATTCAAATGACTCGGGATTCCACGAGAGCAAAACGTTTCTTTTCTAGTGGAGCCCACCTGTCCCACACTGAGATTTGTGCCCCATCTCAGCCGTGAATCGTAAGGGATGTTTCAATCTCAACCATCCATTTTGTCACACCTATACAAATTTTCATTCTCATTTTGCTTTTACGCTTCCATAACAACCCAGTCTCTTCTAAAAAATCTCTCTCTTTACATTCCGGCAACCAAGCGGCGGCAAATCTCAGTCAGGTGGCAACAATCTTTCCTTGTCAACCTCCTTCATCAACAACTAATAAGTGTTTCCTCCGCAACTTCTTCATCTTTATTTACTTGCCTTGTGTTGTACTTTTGAACTCCATGTTTACTGAAGTTGCTCTAAGCCTCTAACAGCATCCATGTTTGTACACATAAATCCACAAACCTCAGAATGCATTTATGTAAGCTTAATATCTGTCAATAGTACACACCAACCCTATTTATATCTATATTCCGAAAAAACCCTTTAGCACAATCTAGAAACATAGTCCCAAATTAATATGATAAAAAGGGCTTCTGTTTACATATAACAAACATCAAGGACACGGAGCATTTACGAATTCTGAGAGTTTTTGCATATAAATGTGAATACTATTAGGACCAAACTTAATAAAACCATATAGACTTTTTCCTACATATCTATATCATTCATAATTATGTCGAAACATCTACTTCAATGATCAAAGAATCAATCAAAAAACCGTGTCACCCCTTTAATTGACTGTCATACAGACAATCAACATCTTAACTACAAGTAAATATGATTCATCCACAAAAGCTAGCAACATTAAATTCAGAAAACAACAATAACCAAAATTTAGCAACTTTAAATTTTAAACAACAGTAAGAATAATTAAAACTTAAAATTTATATTGTGATAAGCAATGCATACCATAAAATCACCACAGATTTATCAAACTGTTGTGCCTCAGCAATCACATGATCAAACTGGGTTTCACTAGAAATCAGCTCTAGCTCCGCTGATGATGATTCCAACCCATTTTGCACAAACCCTTGGGTATAATTTTTAGTCAAAGACTTCATATCTCCACCTCTAATTACACAAAATTTGTTCAAATACGAGGAACCCAAGTTCAAGATTGATGGGTTTAATGTTAAACTGAGTTGAGAATGAAGGATCAATCTTGAGGAGCCTAGCGGGGTTATTTGTGTAATCCTCGACATGTTCTTGTTCTTGTTCTTGTGGCGTTTCTGTACTGTTACAATATGATTCTCGCAAGCCCTCTTCCTAACGGCTTACAGATTTCAGAGATTTTAGGAGAATTAGTCACTTAATATGATATCCGAGCTCGCGGTAGACTCGAGTTCAACTCCCTGTGATCCCAATATTCTCAGAACTCTCGACCCATAAATACACTTTCGATAGACTTTCGAGTGAGATGGAATATTAGAATATGATCCTAGTAAGCACTCCTCCTAAAATCTTGAGATTTTAGGAGAATTGATCGCTTAACATGTGCGTAATCTTGAGAATGACCATGTTTGAATCATATTCTTCTGCACTCAGGTGCGTTTAAAATGTTTTACAAAACGAGATTATTATCATTCCATACCAGTGTTGTAAAAAGTGGGTATCAGATTTAATCGGTAAAGTCATGTAACAAGGATTAATCGAAGATTAATTGAATTGATCAGAGATTAATCGGATTGATCGGTGATTAATCGGAGATTTACAGTTCAGCGAGCTACGGAACAAGAATTAATCGGTAATTAATCGTGATTAATCAGCGATTAATCGTGATTAATCAGCGCCTTTTATAAACCCTGTTAATTTTTAAAAATTATGAATTTCACTCCTATCTAATTATCAAATTTTCGGTTTATTAATTTTTTTGATAAATCTCGAATCAATGAAATAATCAATTATTTTTTATCTGTGATTCATGATCAATAATTAATTATTAATTTATTTAAAATTATTTTTCTTCTTTGCCGTAATATTGTTCTCAAAATTTATTAAAATAATGTATATTTTCTAATTTTTTCGGAACTTTAACTTTATATCCCTATCAAATATCCTGAAATATATATTTCTTAATATAAATTTTTTGAAAATAATTTGAATCAATATCTATAATTTTCGACTTGAATATGGTCCTCAGTTTAACAATAACACAAATATGATAAAATCTCGATATAGAAATTTTAATAATTTTTTTTACAAATAATCTAAATTAATCTCCTTTATTTTTTTCTCTGAATCCTGTAATAAAATTCTTAGTTGGCCCTGCATGTGATTATTTGTTGGAAGCAATAACACAAGTAAAATCTCCATAAACTAATCCCTGGTACATAAGTTTGACAACCTCGATGATGATGCTTAACAGTTGCGGGTAAAAAAAATGATATATCAAAAAAATGCAAACAGTGCATCAAGCAGTTCCTTGGTAGAACACAAAGAATACAGTCTCAAGACTCTCAACAAAGATGTAAATAAAGGAGAAATCAATCATAGGTAAAAATGTTCATATCATGAGGTGAAAAAATGGGTAATGATATATAGCTTTTTTTCCTATAACAGAACAGAGTTCCAAAATATTTATATCAATTCTTCTATGATCTTTGACATGGCTGAGTAGCTTCCGAAAGCTGCTGAAATGGTGCCAACCGTAATTATCACTCCACAAAGAATCCCCTGAAGATGGAAAAGGCGAAATTGATAAGTGATATATAAACAAATCTATTAAAAGAATGGAAAACGAGAAACAATAACTTCAAAGAGGAATAATTGCCATCCATGTAAATCTTGTTGCCTACATTGATCCTAAATACAATGATCAGTACCTGAAAGCGCGTAACTTTTCCCTT
Source organism: Daucus carota subsp. sativus (assembly GCF_001625215.2). Classification (NCBI taxonomy): domain Eukaryota; kingdom Viridiplantae; phylum Streptophyta; class Magnoliopsida; order Apiales; family Apiaceae; genus Daucus; species Daucus carota. Next base: position 41,647,362 of record NC_030385.2, on the reverse strand, counting down.
TGCGATGCTCAGGAAGCAGATGCAAGGAAGTATCAAGGTCTGTAAGAGTTTTAAATTTATACAACCAAACGCAATTAGTTCAATCACAAATGCATGAGGGCGGGCTGTGTATAGAATATTGTTGTTACTAGGATAGAACACTTACCACTAGCATTGTTAGTAGTGATCCAATCAATGACATAACCAGACCTGCAACATAAGAAAGTAAACCAATTAGTTGGTAAAACTACACAGTCCAGACACAAATAGAAAATTTAAGTGTATATTATATGATATTATCTAAGAAATTAGAAATTACATCAAGTAAGATTCTTTCAGTAAACTTCTTGTCTGACAAAACGTATGCACCAAAATAAAAAAGAGCACACAAAATTCCTGATTGCTTACCGAAAAATGGGATGCTTAGGCCTACGAGTAAAGTTGAGACTACCAGTGATGTTCTGATCAACACTGAGTACATGAAGTGAGACTTGTGATGGTTTGATGGTATCAATTCTTCCAGACTCATTGCCACTGGGGAGATGGTTAGCGCATATTTGGTAAATGGATTCACCACCTGCAAAAGAAAAAGTACACAATAAGATAGGATTCATACTCACGATATTTAGAATTTTTGTATATGCTAGACTAGTTAACAGGAACATTAACATTATGGTAAGTAATAAAAAATTATAGGTGGAGTAGCAAATATCGGTGAAGGCTTAATACATACAATATTGAGACTATGTACTTATCCAAGTAAAGATGAAGATGTACAAAGATAAACTCCCTTTATACAAAATTCCATCCAACATGAACTGATATTTTATATGTTGACATTTTAGAAACTTACATATGCATGTAAAATCATGACTTGTACACGCAAAGTTGTACTATAAGAATTGAAAATTTATTAACTCTTAGCATAAATGATACGTGTCAGATCTCTCTTACCGTAGTCCAAAGAGCAATCTTAGACGCAACCAAATCATGGGGCATATTAAGAGTAAACTGTGACTCTGTTGATTCTCCGAACATCTTATATCCGACCACAGCAACCCCAGCATATAACACCGTACAAATACCAAAGCTGCACTTAGAAATGATTTCAAGTTATTTGAATTTCAGAACAGAAAACATTCACGCTCATAGCTCTCTTCTATGTGATATTTTCATTTGAGTATTTAATGAACTGAGAACCTAGTACTTTATAAAGATGCCTAAGTTTTAAAGGAAGAGCTTCTCACATTCTGTTGTTTCTGTAGAAAAAAGTATTTATACAAAATAGAAACATGCTTAACCATATATATGTATAGTAGAAGTGACGTAGTTGGCTGATTAAATGCTCTATCCCTAGATCTACAGAAAAAATGGTGACTAAATAATTATATATTACCTAGTTAAAAGAACAAGAGGGAACTGGCTACGTTTCTCCATTGATGTGTATATATTTGGAAAAACAGCATGCCCTGAATAGCAGTAACCATAGAGACCAAGGGCTACGGGAAGAGTAGAGAGATTCAGACTTGTTCCTTTCGCTTCAAACCCAACATCATCAACCACTCCAACCCAAACCAGGCAGAAAGCCACCATTATTGACGCAATAACTCCACCAGCTGGATATAAGTAAACAAATAAAAAGAATTACTTAGGAAACTGGTGACATATACTATATTATATATATGATAAAATCTCTAAATTATTGATGACAACAAGTATCAAAATTGAGTCCCACATCCACATGTTATGCATATCCAGGTGTTTGTATGTTCATAATAACTGAAACAAGTACTAGTTGCTTTGGAGAAGCAACAAATTCCTATCATTCATCCTTTTTGTTTAATTTTTACCTAATTTTGAAATATATTTACACAGTTGAATGGGCAGATAAATAATATAAAACAAAATAATTTGATAAAATCATCCAAGAATGACACTCTTTGGGTTTAATCATTTAATGTCCCTAGTGACTAATCATTCTTAAAACCTTGAATTATAAAGAATGAAATCAAAAAACAGGATATGAAATCTTTGTACTGCAGTCCATCGTTTCAGGGTCGCCTTGGAGCATGTATTCACACTTCTCATATAAAGACACTCCATGTTAGCACTACATGGTAGTTTTTCAAGACAAAGTAGTATCGACTTCTGTATTAGCAAAAATTATCACACTAACAGCTGTTACAGTACACTACAAGACCAATGAAAAATCACATCAATTTGGTATTTACCATCAATAATTTGAACAAGATGCATACAAAATACATCACTAGGGTCCAAATGAAGAAATTCATTGTGTGGATTTTTCTTTGCAAGGACTTGATATTACTCACCAGATATGTAGCTTAGAACACTGAGGTCCCGGAGCCAAACCGTGGGAAGGACAGCAAGGGTGGTAATTAATGCAAACAGATGGTGTGAATTTAATTCAAAACCTGCCAAACTCAAGTGTGCATATGGAAACAGAGATGACAGATTATCGCTCTCTAAAATTATATATTCAATACAACAAGCCTGCAAGGAGAAAAATGGGGCTCATCTCAGTACTCTTCTAATGCTTTGACAAGAAAATTTCAACAAAATTTACTACTAAATAGAGATCTCAATGTATAACTTGTGAAAATAGAATTACAAATATGAAAGGTTCCGATATAAGACAACTAAAAAGTCAAAAAATATATGAAAGGCCTCAGATTTTATATAGTTTGTAAAGGAGCAAAAGATAGAAAAGTCGGGAGGGAAAAAAGGTTTTATGAGCTAAGCCAGATGTACTTACGTATAATTCCACATATAAGATTATCTGCACAAAAAGAAATCACAGGGAAGTTAGAAACGTCACAAATATATCACTTCATTGTAAATTTTAGAAATTTTGAACTTACCCTCTAACATAAATAGGAAAACATTCAACTGCTTCTCATGTTTTCGAGTTAATGACAATACGTCAAGAATCAAAAAGTCAAGCATTACAATATTTTAACAATAAGCAATGTGAAACATTCATTTTCAGAAACTTACAGAGATGACAATACGTCCTGTTGTGCCAAAGGCTGCCTGCCCAATGTCTGGGTATGTCTCGAGACCTGGCTGACTATCCAAGCATTTACGCAAGAGAATCCCCGTGTAGAAAGATAAGATTCCAAATATGAATAATAAAGAAAGCCCAGCCCAACCTCCTTGTTGGGCTGCATAGGGCGTAGAAAGTAAACCAACTCCACACAGTACATTAATACCTACATGACACAAAATGACCTTTAATTATTTAAACAATGATTGGCACACAAAAATCTAAGATATGAGTTGCTAAACCAAAAATGCTAGCACAAAGATGTATATAATTGCGATCGCCAACACTTGCCTGGAAAATATTAAAAGGGAACTCAAATGAATGGAACTTGGGGGAAATATAGTAACTACATGTGCAATATCAAGATTTTACTAAAAGGCGCATTTCTTTAAAGCAAGGATGAAAAATTCTTTACAAATAAGCAGTCATTTGGTTTTAGAAAGTTCCACCAACAAGAATACAAGAGCTTCAAGAGGACAGGACCTAAGCAAATATAATCAGCTAAAATGTAGAGCATCAAAGGATATCTGTTTTAAAAAAAAAAAAGTCCAACTCTGCATAAAATTCAATCTGTTTTGGACCTAGAAAAGGGCTATACTGAATTGACAAACCTACCATTTAGAACAGCTTGGCCAAATGAACTCTGTCCTGAACCTGGAAGTTGATGTAAATCCTTGGATTTCTGATCAGGAATCACTTTCTTCAAAGAAGATGTCCGTGACGGAACAGGAGGAAGGAGGGAATGAGAACTGCGTCTTTGCTGAGGTTCATCTTTTGGTATTAAAGGTTTTTCATAACTCGGCAATATTTCAGGAGTGTGTCTCCTTGTAAGCGATGAGGAAAGAAACGAGCTGCCAAATCGTGATAATGCAGGAGTTCCAAGAAAGTTGAGGCTCGGTGATTGCACACTACTATATAAATCAATTGATTGCCTGAAATAATTTTTCGAAGATGTTACTTAAAGGAGCTATCTACTCGATGAAGCATAGCTCGGAAATACATATTATAGCAGAAGTTCATTAGTAATTATAAATCCAAGCATGTAGCAAAAAATTATATATGAGTTTAACTGATAAAAAGACAAATAAATCACCCGTAAAATACTATTTAACACCTTAACTTCACCAATGTGCCAGAAACATTCATAAACTGGGTTCACTGTACTAGTTGAAAATGCTGAAAAGCAAAATCATTATGTTCAAATTTTGTACGATTCATCTACCATATGACATCTCGCAAAATTCAGTAGCCCGCTTTTTGCTTCGAGATAAGATCTTGAAATGTTAAAAAAAGAATTAATCGAATTCATCACCTGTAACTTTGAGGCCATGCATTACTCAAAGAATTGGGTTTACTCTGTTGCTGATCATCATTTGAATAGCCTGAAGAATCCGAATCAGCCCCATCATCCTCATCTTTATTGTCCTTAATTTCTTCCTCTTCCTCCTCACTATCGATATAAAAACTGTGATCCGATACAGAATTCTTCATTTTTTTCAGAATTTAACCTGAAATATCACATAAATAGAATTATCCTAAAATGGATTCTTTTCCTCAGCCTACTAGTCTTACCAAATCCAAAAACCCATACATGATCTTTACTAACTATTATACAAGAGACAATTCTCAGAACTTGAGGAGTATAGTTTATGAACAACTTAGAAAATACATCTTATTATCATACCAATCTTTTTAAACCACTTGCAAATTCCTTGGAAAAGAACCTGCAATAATACAGAATAATATTAACTCAATAACCATAAAGCATAATACAATATACACAATAAAAGGTCCAAGATTCATTTTGCTAGCAAAAACGGAAAATCTTGAACACCAAGCTTTGGAAAAATCTTTAACATTTTAAGAAAAAAGTAATGCCTCCAACACACTCTCTCTCTCTTTCTCTCTCTTCCCGCTCCTCCCTCCCTCCCTCCCTCCCTCTCTCTCTCTCTCTCTCTCTCTCTCTCCTCCCTCCCTCCTCTCTCTCTCTTCCTCCCTCTCCCGCTCTCGCTCTCTCTCTCTCTCTCTCTCTCAATGCTAAAAAAATAGTCTTAAAAAACAAGAAAAAAACGGACAGTCAATCAAGGAGAGATGTTTAATGGAAATCAAGAATTGGGTAAGGTACAGTGTCAACTCTATAAACAACTACATTATAATTTGACTAAAAACATCAACCCAAACACACTCACTTAGATAAAACACAACACAGGCACATGTATATGCAAAGACAGAGAACAAGACATACAGAGAAAAAGGTGCAGAGCTTTCTTGGGTTATTAGATTCGCTTGTTTGGAAGCTTTTAGAGAAGGGGTGTTCTAAAGATGAAAGCCTTTTGGACAGAGCTTCACTTCTGCCTGTCTCTACTCGGCTTATGTCTCTTTATATACTATTTTGTTATGTCTTCAGATTTGGTCATTATGGACTATGGAGTATTGGAAGCTTTTCGAGAAGGGTTGTCCTGCAAATTTTATTTTTTAAATCAAATCTTTTATAATAAATATTAAACATCTACTTTTTTTTCTTAAAAAAAATAGATGTTTAGTGTATATTATGAAAGATATTAGACATCTATTTAATATTTATATTCAAAAAAAATATAAAATTATACATTTCTGGAAAAATATAAACCTTGTAGCCAAACGAGCTCGTAATAAGACTCTTAATACTAATAATGACTTAAATTTCAATTTCATTACATAGGTTGATAACTCTTTTATATAAAATTTATTAGGAAAAACTTGAAGTGGAAATTAATTTAGTTGATACTACACTATTTTGTTTTCCTTATATGCGGGATTTCTAAAAGAAAGAGTATATAGCTTATATTTTCTATATGATTTCTGCTTTGCTCTTTTCCTCTCGCGTCATTTAGTTTTTCCTTGTTAGGTTGTTTAATATAATTTAAAATCAACAATTATCACATAATTATTAGCGTAGTAAATTATAGGATAACAATACCTAGTTCAAAACATTGACTGTATATTATTTATAAATAAATTTTGAATTTATTTTATGTATCATATCTTTTTAACTTGACACATGCTCAACAAATCTGAAATTACGTATGAATTGGAGTATGATCAAATAAATTTGACTTTAAAATGCTCGCAAGGTCGAATTACAATTCATGGAAAAACAGATATCAATTTATCTTAAAAACAAAAATGAGAGATTGCTAACTTCGAAGATGGAATTTTTTTTCCTCGTGTGTCCCTCACCGTTTATTAATCGCCAAAACTAAATTCGAGAAGTGCATACTTGTAAGTTGTAACTGAATTCGAATATCACATCCGCCCGAAAAGATTTGCCATATTGTCATATATTTTTTTCGTTTTATCCATACATCTTCCTGTTTGTTCGTATTTTTTTCCATGTTGAGTAAAAAATGTTAGGTGTTGTTTGGGGTTGTTGTGTTGACAGCAATAGCAGTTTTTTGCTGAAAAATTGTTTGGTAAATTTAAAACCAGCTTTTCTGAACACCGGCTTTTAGGTGAAAAGCTGCTTTTAGAAAAAACAGGTCCTCCCATACTCTTGGAAAAAGCTGTTCAGCTTTTGCAGGAAACTGTTACAAATTTCACTATCAAATCTCATCGGACAAATTATTTTGTTAATATTATAACTCAAAATAAGCAAATATCAAAAAGTTGACGAACAGTTATCTGATTTATACAACAGCACATTATTTACCAGCACTTTTTCTAATCGCACAACAATTTTTAACAACACTTTCAAACAGACACAATCAAGTTACATTGAATCTGGACGCCAACGCCCGCCGAATTTTAAATTTTATAGTATACGGAATTTGTCACAGCCAAATAAATGTGTTGCAGTTTCGTATAAAACAAAATTAATTTGATATTTTTCTATGAGTACTGCCAGGTTGTAATTTGTCATCTTTTTTTATTCTTCTCTCACCAAAAAACCGAGAGTTTCAGTTAATTATTTTTGTCAGTTATTCATAAATTATCAAAATAAAACAGTTATATAAGTTGCTTCAATCATTTAACAAAAGTAAAAATATACTAACAATCAGAATATCCCTTAAATTCATTGTACAGCAATAAAAGAAAAAAGAAAAGCCGAGTCTCGACACAAACGTGATAAATAGTTAAATAAAACAATAATGAGAGAGATCGGATCTACAACTCCATCCGATTCACAACTCACAAGACTAATAATAAGCAAGCTGACATTTATCTATAAACAAATGAAAATATCTAAAGAAATAGATGATCATGTCGATTCTCCACATCACACGCATATGCATAAATTGATGAATGGACTATAATAACTGGAGCCCATCACATCCAGATCCGAAACGATAGTACATGACAAAGATCGTATTGAATGCTACACCATAGAGTAATCTCTTTACCCATATTCTGTCTCTCGACTCTGGATGATATACGTACTTAAACTGCAACACCAGACTCAATTATCGATCACCAAAAATACAAAATCGCTGCATAAAAATTGTAAAATACAATGTATGTATTTTAAGCATTTTAATCACATTAATACGTGTATCATTATTAGGATGTACAATAATTCAGAAACCCATTTCTCGATTCTAAAAGTTATTTTATTGACATCGTAAAATATATTTTTTATTTAACCAACTATTTTTACCTAACATTATCGAAAATACTTTTTTCATATTAAATACAAAAATTATTACTTTAAATTCATGGATCCTAATCATCCTACAAAATTTTATAAGAGAACGTATTGTTTATATCTATTGATATTGATATGATAATAATAAATCTAAGGCAGCGGATACTAGTAATTATTTTCTTCGCTAAATGGCTAGTTGACTCCGAACCAAAAGTAGGAAACGAGAGAAAAAAGCAAGAAAAGCATGAGGGCTGTCTGGGCTTATCCTAATGAAATCGACTATTATTGTTGATTGTGACTTGCAGAGAGTATAAATGTTTTTGTGTGATTAAGAATTTTAAGAAAGGAAACCAGAAAGGACCCGCATTTTTTTTTGACAAATATGGCTTATAGCCTTACAATGAGTATCTGTTCTACGAAACTCTCGGGGTGAGCCAGGGTCGAACCCAAGACCTGGGACGACAGAGGATAAGCTCTTAACCACTGAGCTATCCAACCGTGCTCAGGACCCGCATTTTAAAAAAAAAGGAATGGCAAATTGGGTCATTAAACCGAATTAGACACGTCGCAGCAAGAAGGGACCTATACTGTTTTTCAATATTCTCGACACAGATGATTATATCAACCAACAGTATTTATATTTGTGACAATTCAAGTGAAAATATAGTAGTGACTTACCCATTTTACATCAGAATAACTTTGAACAATCGATTCGACAAGTTTAACACGGTGACCTCCGCCTCTTCTATCTCTTCAAAGTTCAAATCATAATTCTGATATGAAATAATTTTTTATTAAATCACATATCGATCAAAGTAGTGTCTAATGGAGTCTTGTCACGAAAGTGTTGCCGGCTCCAACTTGCATTATAATTACCACAGGCAAACTGAATGATGAGGTGGTACAAGACAAAACTGACAAGATATGAAAATTATATGAAAAAACCATGTGCTTATCTCCAACCAAAATACTCTGGCGTAGTTATTCTTTCTTTTACCAACAGTAGGTATATGAAATGCTTTTCTTTCTGCTAGCATGTTTAGGACGCATACAATTTGCTATGAAAGAACTAAATAATATTTACCAGAAGAGGAAACTAGTTACCTGAAAGTTGCAAATCACTGACCTAATTCATTTTCTTAGTCTAACTCATGTTATTCACGACTTGGAAAAACATTCTGATTACATTTCTTTGTTCACTTGTTTCAGTAACATCTGCTAAATCTTGAGTTGTTCTTCGTCTAGCCTGTTATCACCAGAGTTCACACAGGTTTCACTTGAGCTGACCTTATGGATTACAATTAGGCACGAAACGAATCAAGGCTAGTGCAAGTCTGCAACCTATGCAGAAGGATAAGACTAATAAAAGGAATAACTTTTTTTACATAATGTCGTAAAAATCAATATTTTCTCTATTACATGCGGAGCAATCAGACAAATATCAAAAGTTATATATATGGCACAACACACACATACTTAAGTCAAAGTATCAAACCCAGTCAAACATGCATACTTGATAATTGAAATTATAGGCCAGTTCCTGGTTCGCCCCGGTTAAGAAGTTATTAAGTAAACCTCTAGTATTAGAAATCATGAAGGGGTAGACGGGCGAGGCAATCTCTTGGCAATTTCCTGTAAAATAAGAAGAAAATGGTAGACTAATTTCGACTTTGACACGAGATGATTAATAAAAGTAAAGTAGGAAGGAAACACGAGTTCAACTAAAATAACACTGTGTCAATTATATCCACTAGTTAACATAATTTCCAAGCATATTCATATAGCATGCATTTCTATCAGTCCATGATCATTAGGCATACACAAAATAAAAAGTCACTCGGTCCCTCACCGTCTCCAACCACAGTTCACTAGTCCAGATTCAAAGCATTAAACACAATCCAAATACTTATATATTACAAATGTACCTCAAACAGCTGGTTGATATTATCAGCTGTCTTTGCTGAGGTCTCAATAAAGAACATCCCATTTTTCTCTGCATAGTCGATGCCCTCCTTTAGAAATAAAACAGCAACATGTCAGGAAATAAGGCATGCATTGTTAGGGGTATACAATGTCATGTTCAGTGTATCAGATCAAAAAATATTTCACTCACTTGAACTTGTATTTCTCGCTTTTCATGGAGATCAGCTTTGTTGCCAACTAAAGCCATGACTATATCTGGACTCCCGTGTTTTTGAAGTTCCTATAAGGCAACTCAATAAGTAAATTAAAGAGGACAGCAAGAACAAAGACAATAGCATTACTAGCAAAAGTATAATATTCAATCAAGGCAATTTTAACAACAGGAGATGTAGATTAAAACGATTATAGATACAAGAAGCTTTCATGATAAATGAAGGACGCATGAGCACAAAACAATAATACCTTAACCCAATATTGTGCTTTATTAAATGAATCAGGGTTGGTTATATCATACACCACAACTGCTATTGCAGCACCTCGGTAATAGAGAGGCGCTAATGCTGCATACCTGAAAAGATACCACAAAGAATATGTGATCTATCCTGGAAGATATAAAAGGGAAACAAGTACCGAAGGAAATTTCGGCGGCCTTGGGAAAATTTTTGAGCTAATTAAACTGTGCAATCAGCCTATAACGATAATTTGGTCAAAACAATACCTCTCTTGGCCAGCAGTATCCCATATCTCAAACTTAACTGTTGTAGAATCTTGCAGGGCTATTGTTTGTGACAAGAATGAAGCCCCAACAGTTACCTGAAATTGTAAACCTTAAATACGAAAGCAAAATAAATTAACAATTATATCTACTTACTCGCACATGCAGCTTAACAAACACTTGACGCCAGTAAAAGCAATAAGAATTAATTAACTGTAAAGAGCAGAGGTTTGTCTACTCACAGACAACTCACCTTGGACGATGGATCAAACTGACCGCGAACAAAGCGAAGTACAATGCAGCTTTTCCCAACACCAGAATCCCCTAACAGCACCAGCTACAGTCATTATTTAAGCCAACCAATTAGGTGAAGGATCATGAAGGGGAAGGCACTGGGACCTACTAATCATGTTGAGAACATAGCCAGCTCTACTATTTTTTGACTGTAATTTGCAGAAAAATATACGACCTTTTACAATATATAGGTCAAAGATGATATTATTTTAACATTTACTCTTATTTAACTTCTTCCTCATGAATCCACACCTTTTGTTAAATACGACCCACACGGATGGAAGCAATCATCTTGCCTATATTTGTAAATCTAGTTAAAACAATGTAATGCCCAGTTAAAATCTTTTCGACCCCTCAAAGGCCCAGAAATTAGGCTTGTGTTCTTCAGCAATACAAAATCTCTAAAATAGAAAAGGAAAAAAAAATAAAGAGATGCAAACTTCAAAAAAAGTTCCTCCATAATCACGCACACCTGTTCAACAAAACCTAAGCAAAGGCCAAAAGACTTTACAGCATATAAATCAGTACCAAATAAAAAACATCTTGATACAAAATATAAAATAATTCATCTCAGTTAATATACATGCACAGAAGCATATTAAAATCAGAACTGCTCCCACATTCCCTCGTGCTCAGAGTAAACAATTTTAACGATTCTTAAATGTAATAGAAGGCCTTTTTTTACACAACACAGAGAAGGATTTAAGCCCATGAACATAGGGTAGATTATTGCTTGTGAACGTGTTAAACAAAGGTTGAAAATTTTGAGAAAATAGTAATAATGGGTGTATTTCTAGGAGGGCATTTTGATAGCACCTATCACTTTTGCCTGTTGCCTTCGCTAACATTTTGGACTCAAACTTGACAGCACAACGGTGAAGCGTCCGGTCTCAACTTAATGTATCAGACATAAATCGCGTACCCCGACCCATGTCATGTGACTCATGCCCGACACGGGCATGATGGCAAAACTGAAGAGTCCGGATAACAAAAATGTGTAAGCAATAATACTACTGGCAGCATTGAAGTATAATTCCCTTTTCCACAAATTTATAAAAATACAGTAATGATCAAACTTGTTTCTTGTACTCCTATACTATTCATTATACCTGGAGCCATCTTACACACGTAAGAAAGAAGACCAACAATCTGGAGCAGCCTATAAACGATAAACTGCATTGTGCATACTAGTCTGAGACATGAGCCTATAATTCTTGCGACTATAGCATCATCTGCCACTAAGATAATAAATGATGTTCCGACTTGTAAGTGACTTGCATAGTTGCACAAGAACTCACTCTTGAGCTACTTCATAGTTTGATTATTGGCTTTCCACTATATATTTGTCATTCAGCCTTAAATAAATAATAAAATTAATTGGCAATTTGCGAAGTACAATAGAAAATTTAACAGTATAGACACTCGAGTCCACTAACACTTAGCAGGGTTTAAACAACATTATATTTCTTTAGTAGAGTGTATAACAAATGAACATTAAGTACAGTATTATATCAAATCAGTTGCTCTACCTATTAATTTGACTTGACTTTTTACTTAATATAAGTTGGCATACCGACTTGTCACTCAAAAATGCTAATGAATAAAAGATGCAACACGTTTTTGGTAAAATCGAGAATGACTTTCAACATTTTAGTATTCCACCACAACATATAATGATATAACTAGTGTTGAAAATTCCAGGTATCCCACGATATAAAATAGATTAATTCCAGTGGCTGAACTACGGTATTATAATTCTTATATATATATACTGTATGTTATAATTCTATTTTAATGGATTAATGTAACCGACCAAAAAGATAGATCTGGGCAAGAAATGCAGACCAGGACGGTTTTTTTTTTTTTTTTTTCTTCTTTTTGGCACCAGGACACCATGCCATGCCATGACTAATTAAATATCCAAGGAATTTTAATGCATTTGATTTTAAATTGGTTTCAGCCAAATAAGCATAACTGAAGTTGGGCCTCCGTAGCAATAATATAGCATTAAAATGTGATCCTAGAAGTACAATAACTGATGTCCAACAACATGCAATATACTTCATGTAAGAAGGTATCCTCCAATTCTCCATGTTTTGTTTTGGTAAGATTTATATCATATTCATACGCAATCACTTCATTAATTGCTATGATGCCTGGCACGAGCATCCATGTCCAAGATCCATTGTTCATATCACAAATCATGTCAGAGATATGCACCAGATGAATAATAATTTGATTTTTTTCCTATCATGGTTCTTTTGCTCAGATATTAGATCAGAAATCTGGAAATGAATTCAGGTAAAGGAGAACTGTAACCTGTATCTGTCAGTTATCAAAACTTAATTGGTTGATGCATGTAAGATGAAATATTAAATTGCTTGCCATGCCATTCATATTGTGGTTGTAACAATACTGAAAATCAGGACGTATCTGACAATTGGAACACAAAACTTTGACCAAACACTGTAGCTCGGGTTTCTCAGTAAAGTTCAAATATCTGAATCCATTTCCAGAACTTAAACTTAAGTTGATCAGAACAAATAGAAAGGGTCTAGATATGTATAAAAATCAAACTCCTTTGAACACTCGGAACTTAAAAGTTAAGACTAGAGCTTTTATAAGTGTTCCTTTCCACACTCATAGCCTACGAATCTAAACATAAAAAATTTACACTACAGAACTCTCCACTCTCACAGTCTCACCTCCCACATCCGCCAATAAAAATTCCTTATAATAAACATTATGAGGTAATTGTGAAATAAATAGACGCCATTCAACTTATAATTAAAAGGACAAACTCTAAGAGAGTAAGAGGGAAACAAAAAAATCTAGTTCAAATTCTATTGCATTCCTCCACCACTAAATTCCTTCCAAGTAAACACAATCTTACATCAACTCAACTTTTTCCGCCCAGCCGACCAAACTAAGCTTACTTTTCTTCGTATTTATGCTACTTCTCGGTACAAACACGCATAAAATGGGTAAAATTATACCTTAACTTTGAGATTTTTGGGGTCAGGAGCACCGCTACTATCTGAATTATTAAGTAAACCCTGTCCCTGAGTCCTCTCTGCAATAATCAATAAACATCACCAAAAGACATTTATCAACTAAAATTATATAATTAAACATTAATTTCACTTAAATCAAAACAATACCAAACAATTAAACGCAAATTATCGGCAAAATGAAAAAGGAAAGAGTAAAACCCTAATTAGAGTAATGAATGACCTGGAAGAGACGATGCGCAGCCCATGGGGACGCGAATCAGCTGGGGCGCTGTGTGTATAGGTTGGACAAGAAAGGGAATGAAATTGAGCGGAGAGAAAAAGGCGATCGCGGTCGTTGATTATATAAAAGGTTCGCTCGAGCTGGTGGCTGTACAGAATATAGGAAGCTGCTTATCTCAAAACAAATACATGGATTTTTTTTAATCTGAGGTAAGTTGGATTTTTGATAATCCTTCCGTCCCACAATCTCTTTTAAAATAATTTTTTATCTTATAATATTTGTCCACTTTTAGTTCCCAATGCAAATGTATTCACATTATTTCAAAATTAACCTTCTTCAAAATAGTATAACAATTAATAAAAGTTGAATAAGAGTCCGTAATTTTTTTTAAAAAGACATGTATTATGAGATGAAGCGAGTGATTTTTTCCCTGAGAATCCAGCATGTTGTCGAGTATTTTTTAGAGTATCATTCGCAGGCAAGGACTGATATCAATACAAATTTCAAGTCTTTTATCTCTTATGATTCAGAAGTGTGGAGAAGAATTTGGTGGGTTCTTTTATCAACTAATTAATATAATAAGTATATAAATGTAATAAATAAATATTAGAGAAAACAACCCAAGAATTAGAGTTCTTCAATGGCTATCATGAATGTCTAATTTGTGTCTCTTGCTTGCTAAAAACAATCCTTATAATATTTATAAAATCCTCACCCAAGGTAGATTATAATGCATACAATTATCCCCGAAAAGCCACTCCCATGGTCAATCAAAGTACAATTGTAAGCTATTAAGAACCAAGGATTTTAAGTCTCACAATTCTCATATCAATCTCCCGATCTAATACTCAAATTGTGTCCATCATATCATGTACAAGAATTATAACTCCTCTCCCGATTTGTTATAACTCCTAGAAATTCAATTACAGGTTTGCGACTCGTATAACTGTGTTAAGCGCTCAATGACAGATTAACAAATCAAGAGAAAACACAATCCAACTAAACAAACATAACAAGCCAAAGAATACTACCTAACTCTTGGATTAAGAGATTAGTTACTCATGATAAGATGAAACAAATATATATTTATACCACAAACCACGAGTGTAAGAATGTAAGTACGAAGAATACAATTTGACGAAAGTGCTTGACGTCGGCATGAATCCCTTCACTCCTTCCTCCAATCCCTCTCACAAGTGTTTCTCTCCCTTTTCTCTCTAAAAAGGCTAGGTCTATATTATTCTATATGATACAAGTTAGTTGTCTCTAATCTCTATCAAAACCCTAATATATATAAGAGTTTTCTTAATTTGCAAGAAAATAAAATAATAAAATAATATCTTAAAGGGGGTTGGATTCTGATGCTGAAATTCGTAGGCTTCTGTTCAGACCTGATTCTGAACTCATCCAGTTGCCTTTTGACATCTGTATCACCTTAAACTTGTAGAAAATTCCAATATCTTGGCGTGGGCTGTTGAATCGCCCAATTCTGATGTCCGGAACTCAAGTTATGGCCCAAACAAAGATTTGCCGCGCAGGTAGCCCATAAAGTCCGAATTTCTATCTGATTAAGCCCAAACAAACTTGATTTAATCCAACTTTAGAAATATATATTATCCTGCCACTAAACACTTAAAATCAATTAGCAAACTACCGATTATTTACAAAATACTAAAATTATGGGAATAAAATTATATAAAAACATATATAGATATATGCTCTATCAAACACTCTTGTTTATAAATACTCCTATAATTTTAATGATGATTTTTCTTTTTGGGATCCCCAACTCCTGATATGACCATTAGAAAATAAATACTCCCTCCATTCCAAAATAATAGTCGCTTTGACTTTTTGCATGTATTTTGAGGTGCATAAAAAACATATTTCTATATATTATTTTTCAAATTTTTTTTTGAATAAAAATAGGGATGTTAAACTTTTATTCAAAAAAAGAAAAATTCAAAAATAATGTATAGAAGCATGTTTTTTTTACACCTTAAACTACGTGCACAAAGTCAAAACGACTATTATTTTGGAATGGAGGGAGTAACATATATACAAAATACAATTAGCTACTTTCTTTTCTAAATTGAAAAAACATTAAACTTAAAATAGAAATCAAAGATATTTTAAACAATCCAAATTAGAACAGCTATTATAAATCACATCTGTAAAAAAAACATCGATCTCACAATATAATAACAACATAATTAACCCTTATCATATAAAAATTATTATTTGATCAATATTTACAAATCATTATTACATAAACTAAAAATATTGGAGAAACGGCATCCTAACTATCTAACTTATATATATTTAGTCGATTGTTTTCAGTTGACCAATAAATTATATTTGAATAATAAAAAATTAAGTTTGTTCTTAAAGAATCATATTCAAGAATATGAGTAATTAATGGTAGATCTCGTTTGACTTAAGGATAAAAAAAATCAAATTTTAAAATATTTGTTTAGATAAATTTTAATTTATTAATAATTTATGAAATAATATTAAAAATATAATAATAAAAATAAAAATGATTTATGGATAATTTATGACTTATATGTAACTTTTATAAAATAATGATTGAATCACTCAAAAATATTTCATTTCTCCATGTTTTAAGTCATTTATTTTGATAAATTCAGATTTCAAGTCATTTATTGGCTTATTTCTGATTTTCAAGTCCATTTTTCACTTATATAAACACACATTTTCGTTAAAGTCAAAAACAACTTTAAGCCTAACTTAAAGGCAGAAACAACAGTCTCATAGACGAACACTTTCATCGTCAATTTGAATACTGATTCTTCAATTTTCAGACAACAATCAGAATTATAGAACAGTTTTGCATGAACAACAGAATATCAAATGTTGCAGGTTGCCAATTGATCATGTTATTTATATCTTCATCTGTTTTTCTCAGATGGAGGAACTGACAGTAGATGAAATGATACAGCGCTAACAGTTAAAATGTAAATGATCTTTAATTCTTATTAAAAGAAAACGACCAAGAATAAATACCGACAACTGAGCATGGATAATTAGATACAATCAAATAATTTTACACTGAAGTTTCATATGCAGGTATGCAAGAAGCATTTCCCAGATAAATATATATATAAATACATTTTAAAATCGATTTGATTTTTTCACCACATACCCCCCAACACCAATAAACCATCATGGCTTGCTTTCATCTTTGCTAGAAGAGCACAAACTAGAACCAAATGTATGATCATTTATGTATCGACTCGGTGCAGAGCTACGTCGAAAGCCTTTAGGCATACAATTCTCATAGCCACGGCCTTGCGTTCCTTCTTTACCAGTGTAACGTTTATCCCCAGGATTAAATGTCACGTAAGCATCTCGAGATTTTTTGCCCACAGGCCTAGTGGCAGCACAAACCACGCCCGAAACACGATTAAGTCCGTGGGGGACAAGCACCGGAGGAGAAAGGACGAGGAGGAGAAGCAACAATGCAGTGAAGAACAGAGCGGTAGAATGCATTTTGAGTAAAAAAACAATGGAGTTGTGATGTGAAATGAAGGGAAATGTAGGTGGTTTATAATGTGTGTAAAAAGAGTACTATAATAAGGCCTTAAATAGGCTCGTGAGGACGAAGATTTTATGTGTTTTGATCTTGCATTGCCAGCTCATAATCTTGCTAGCTAGCAATGGGAAACAAGCATGAGAATTGCAGTGACTAGGTGTAATCTATCTTTTGAAATTGTAGGTGAGAGGTTGCTCGTGCACTTCATTACTAGTATCCTCCTAACTTAATATTTTTCTTTACGACAAGTCAAATTCTTCTTATTCACTAGCTAGTTCGTGCATGTCTACTTTTTTTTTTCCCTTTAATTTTTCATGAAAGAAAATTTATTATAATTTTAAAATATTTATAAAATAATATTACATATAACAAAATATAAACTTAAAGTAATAGGGTGATGAGAAACCTATTTGTCGTAATAACTTTTTTTTTAGTTTTGTTTTTATATTTAATACAAATAAGTATCATCAAGTGATATCAATTTAAATCTTTACTCTTATAATAATAATAATAATAATAATAATAATAATAATAATAATAATAATAATAATAATGAACGACTTCCTATATATTCAAGAGTCATTTCAAATCATAAATATTATCTTTTTAAAAATTTGTCAAACCAGCTTCATGTGTACTTACACATATACGGAGTGGAGTAAAGTAATTTATTAATGATAGTTGTTACATGTAGGGTTTTTGATATATTGAAATTATTTGTGGGAAATCGAGAAAAAGGGCTATTTCTCTTAGCAATAGTGTAAAAAAATAAATTACCAGGCTGTTTGCACTGATATCTTTGAAGCCAAATTATATGAAAGCAAAAAGTTATTTTTAACTAATAATTTACAATTTATTAGATATAAAAACTAATAATGTGATAATAAAAATATTATGAATTATTTTTTAATTAATCATATATATAATTAAAATTTAAAAATCAGAAAAGAAATTAGAATTTTAAATTTCACAAATTATATCCACTTTGACTTTTGATCGAAGTCAGATTGACAATAATTTGTCTGAAATTTATATGTATCATGTAAATAATTTAAATTATATTTATTCAAATTTTTGTAGTCTATTTTGTAGTTTTTAATTCTTTTTTTTCCCCAATATTTAACGAATATTATGATAAGTGACATAAATGAAAGTTTTTTGAATTTGATGATCCGATTGCAAGTTTGTGGTCAGTTAAGTGATCAAAATGCAGTTGACTATATATGCCACAATGGATTTATTTAAGCCAAGTCATGAAATTGAGTCTCTGCCGTCAAATTTTTAACAGAATGTAACGACCAGTGATCTAAATGAAAATTTTAAAAATATAATGATGTGAATGAAAGTTTTTTGAGTTGGATGACCTAATTACAAATTTCCGATTAGTGAGTAATCAAAACGTAATTTAACCCCGATTCCACCGGCATACCAGTACAGTACCCTAGAGTTTGAACATACTTACATACCAATCAAACAACCAGATACGAAAGTCAAAAGAACAGCCTTATCCAAATTATTACAGCATTATTGTAACTTTCCAGCCAGGTAATGAGTCTAGTCAAACCCTCGGGCATATGGCGAAAAGTGATTGGAACACTTGGCCATTGTAGCTTACCTATTAGCCACCCCTGTTTAAGTTTTAACTGTCTCGAGTCATATTGATCATGATTTCTAAATCTGCAAATCTCAACAACCAATTTGTAAATCTAAAGGTATACTCCTCCGTCTCCAGAAGGTTTCCCATTTGATATGTCGGAATTGTACGATACAAATTACTAATTTACCTCTAATTTGAAAGACTAAATATAGTTATAAGTAATCTTGTTGAATTCGTAATTGTGAGTACTTTAATCCGGTGAAATTTTTATACTGTATTTAATACTGATACGAAATTAAAGATATTAATGATAAAAAGTGTGTGTTGACAAACATAACAAAGATTAACAGGAAAAGTATTAAGTGACGGATGGAGTATTGTATACAAGTTTGATTAATCTCTTTGCGTGTTTATATTTGCTCCCCGCCGGACAAATTATTTATTTATGTTCGTTATTTACACGTATTTTTTTAATTTATTTTTTAAATAAAAATTAAAACATCATATTTTATTCAGAGAAAAATTTAAAAAAATATTATGAAATTCTACATTATATGGGTTTCAAAATGTTTGTCCAAAAGTAACATGACAAATACATCTTATTATAATTATAATATATACACTATTTTATTATGAACATGTACATTATAAAATATAAAATTAATGATAAAAATAACAAATTTTAAAAGAACCTCAACGTGATATAAATTAATTTTATATTAGATCTAAAAGAGAGATAAAACTGAACAACCAAGGGCATAATTCAGGAAACAAAAAACTTCTCATTAATTATGACAAACCTCTATAAAGTCATCCTAAAATGTATTGTCATTTATTCTCCATTCACTCGTCCTAACCTACTCTGATATAAACAAAGATATGCCTCGAATAGCCTATACAAATAAATATGAAAAGATTATACAAAAATAAAAATAAATATGAAATTTAAAGTACTGGGGTCCAAAATCCCAACACAATTAAAAATTGAATAAACAATAATTAATTTGTACATAAATCAAGCCACCCACAAAGCAGCAGTCTCGTAATACTCCTGTGTAAATGATGTTGCTACATTTACAGCGCCAGTTACGATCATTTAGTCATCTTCTGACAGTCTAGCTAACACATTTTGCAAATCAAATGATAGACAATAACTTTTACTCATTTTTATTCAGTTTAAAGAGAGTACTGCGATCTGCGTTATGCGATATGAAATGTAAATTAAGAGCGATCAGTCATTTCTTCATTATTTACACAAATGACGTGTTTTTGGCCAATCCTGATATTTACCCGATTTCAATTGAAGTCTATCAACTCTAATTTATAGGTATTAAAATTGATTTTCAAGACCAAATTTTTATGTATGATACTACAAATTTATCAAATTACATATGAACAATTCTAAAATTTCAGAGCCTAAACACAAGTTTCATTCACTTATAATTTCTTATGCTGAACACAATTAAAATATTCTTCAAAAAAAAAAACATAATTAAAATATGATTTTACTTTATGAAATCATCTGCAAAAGCCCGTGTACACATTAAGTTTTATGTAAGTTAAATCACTCCACGTATGTCGATTGAAATACTTTTTAGATTAAAAAATTTAAATATTTCATTCGTTAAGCAATCTGAAAATAAAATGACAATTCGTTTATCTTATTTTTTGTTTCCCAATCAGGTTATAATTGACAGTTCGGGGGTTTGTACCCGCTGAATTTCTGTATTTGAATGAATTCTTCGCTTTTCATAAATAAAAAAAATAAAAAATAAATGGTAGTTAAAAAACAAAATTTAAAAGATCTTTATATACTTTCTGTAAATTTGAGAATTTATTCAGTATCCTTTCTATGATCTTAGATCGCTCGTTTAAATCAATCGGGTCATTTGGTTCATGTATATCCTGGCTGAAATAGTTGGAGGCCCAAACTAAAGTTTTAGCAAGCTAAATATCAGAAGGCCTTGTGGGCCGAATATATGGAAATGTGTCAGACTTTTTCATTGCACAGGGAATCAACTGAATGTTCTTCCATACATGACCGTTGCTTGAGATTACACTATTTATAAAAAAAAATTAATTGAGTATCAAATATTCAAATACGATAAATATAAAAAATTGGTATGTATGAGCAGTGTACAGCTCATAGCCAAACATATCTTTTGAATTTATTGAAATCAAAATCAGAAATAAATATTAAATTTTTAAGTAAGGAAACAAATCAATTAAATTGAATTTGTGCTTTACATATAAAGTTACCAAAACGTGTCGACAGTAATTGTTTGAACGCTTCACCTGTGATTCTGTGAACCCGAAAGTGTAGGAGAGCACAAAACGTCACTTCTCTCTCTAGAAAAAACAATTTTGTCTGAATAAATTATATATACACAGAGCACAATATAAAAATAAAATAACAGTCTCTCCTCTCTGCCCATTCCCTCCATTACCATCTCTCTCTACATCATCCTCCTGGCGAGATTAATGCGTCTCCGTCACGCCACCGTCGCGGCGGCGGTCTCCGTGGCGGCCGGTGGCTCGTACCTCGCTCTCCGTAGCCCTAGCTTCTCGGTCAATGACCGCGGCGGCGCCACCGCCTTCGAGGAGCTTCGCAGGAAGATCAGCGATCCTTCCGCTGTTGTGCCGCCGCGAGCGGCGCAGGTGTCGTCGCTCGCCGGAGCTACCGCGACGAAACCGCTGGATGTGCTTGTGATCGGCGGTGGAGCGACTGGAAGCGGCGTCGCTCTTGATGCTGTTTCGAGAGGCCTTCGTGTTGGACTTGTGGAGCGCGAGGATTTCGCGTCCGGTACGTCGTCGAGATCGACGAAGCTCATTCACGGAGGTAATTTGTGTATATATACGTAAATTTTATGTTAGATCCTATATATTTGGTGAAATATGTACAAGTATATGTAAACACAATGTGATGTTGTAATTGAATATATATGATTGAATATATTATATTTCTTTGTATCTAGTTGTGCTCTGGATCTGTATATTGAATTGCTGACGTGTTATAATGATGATGATTTTGTTATGTAGTGGGATGATGATTGGTGTAGTTTGTTAGAATAGTGGCAGAGTGTGAATCAGAAATGAATTGATAATCACAAGCTGTTAACTATTATTGATGAAATGCGAAACACTGATTCCAATTCTATACTTCAAACGGAGAATGTATAGTGAACATAGCTGTTTACTAGAACTTACAGTTGGGGAGGAACATGTCAAGAGTGATATATAAACAAATTAATCTTTTGGTATTTCTATTTATTTGAATTTTTTTGGGAAAATTAAGTTGCAACTTGCAAATATAATATTAAACTAGTACGGTAGAGATGTATAGACCTACTTGACTTGTGAATCACCAGTTTGGTGGCAATGGTTTAAGATTGGGGAACTAACTATCATGTGCTTAATGTAGAATCAACTTTTGGTCTACAAATTTTACTTCAGTGGCGCAATGTTCCTTTCTAAATGGAGCTGCCTAGTTGAAAAGGATCTCTTCATGCTACAGGCAACAGAGAGTTGTCTCTACAATATCACATTATCACTGGCCTTTTCTTTCTATCGATAATAAGTAAACAAAGATGATCTCGTCACTTTCTTCAAATTAAATACAGGGAAACAAATATATAAGATAGGTTGCGAAAGAAAATAATATTTTTTTAGTATATTAGCTATTCTTCAAAGCTTAATATTTGTTGTCTGATTTTGGCATCTAAAGAGGTTCTCTTCTAAACAGTTGCACATAAATAAAATATCTAAACTGTATGATGTAATTGAAATACTCTCAGTCCAGGATATAGTGGCAAGTATAAATTTTAAAGTGCAAGAATGTACTATTACGGTTGTATATATTAGGTTACCTTTGTTGGTGAGTAGGGTATAGCGTCTGTTTGGTCATAGGTGTCTTTGTCCCTATCGGATGTAGTACCTTTATTTGCTTGCATATACACTTACTCTATCTGATTGAAGGCTCATAAATTGGATACTTGTCTGAATGTTGGACTAACAGTCAAGCTAGAAGTGCCCAACATGTATACATCATGTACCGTTTTTAAATATTTTTTTTACCATTATACTTTATTGTTGTGAAGAGATTACAATGATAATATTTATTATTATCGTATATGTTAGAGATTCTTTCTTCATGTCTTTTCTAGTCATAACTACAGCTTTAGTATATTCTCTATGTTTTCTCATAGAAATATATATTGTTTATCTGAAGTTGTACTCACTATGTCTATATTTTTAGGTGTTCGCTATTTGGAAAAAGCTGTTTTTAATCTAGACTATGGGCAATTGAAGCTGGTTTTCCATGCTCTTAATGAGCGTAAACAACTAATCGCAAATGCTCCTCACCTTTGTCATGCTTTGCCGTGTATGACACCATGTTTTAGTAAGTTTGAGGTTGTTTATTATTGGGCGGGGTTAAAGTTTTATGATCTAGTAGCAGGCAAGCAATTGCTACATCTGTCAAGGTATTATTCTGCAAAAGAATCTTCAGAACTGTTTCCGACTCTCGCAAAGAAGGGTAAAGATAGAACACTGAAGGGAACAATTGTATATTATGATGGACAAATGAATGATTCACGGGTTAATGTTGCAATAGCATGTAGTGCTGCATTAGCTGGTGCAGCTGTATTAAACCATGCAGAAGTAGTATCCTTTCTTAAGGAGGATGTTAGCGGCCGAATCATTGGTGCTCGTATCCGTAACAATTTATCAGGTAATTTAGCACACTGTATTATCACATTTATCACATCTAATTTGTATCTTAACACTTTGTGAATGTTTTATCAGCAAGAGAGCCACTTCTCTGGTTAAAGTAATATGCTCTTAAGATAATTATACTATTGGAATAACAAAAACACACACATATATAGACCATAAAAGAATTCCCTAACATTGAATTGTAAAATAATTAATTATGATAGGTTATGACATCTATAGATATTTAGAATAAATGTAAATGACTTATTTTGCATACTCATATCAATACAAGTGATATTGGGTTTCATAAATTTTCTTGCTGTCCTAAGTGAGACATAAAAATGGTGCTAGAATATTCTTTTATAGTATTAGATGTCGCATCGAAGTTTTTGTACAAGATTTTTGAATAAAATGTAGGATGTCATACTGTACCAGTAGTCTCTACTGTATAGATAACCAATGATTTTTATGTTTTCACATGTAACTGCACAATAATGGTTTTCTTTTAGTTAGTTTAAAGAATAGCTTGATTATGTTATTATGTTTTTTGCTTTACCAGAACTGGGCTTGCATCATCCTCGTACTTCATGAACCTGTTGCACTGGTTGTATTCCTCTTATGTGGAAATCCTTTGGGAACTAACAGACTAAATATTATGATGTTGCTCATACCTCTACTATTTAAGATCTAGGTATAAAATCTGTTGGTTGCCATCACAAATAAATTCTGAAATCTGTCCAATATATGATAATATAGTATACATCTCTAAAAGTTGGTTCTCTATACAGTCACAAATAAATTCCAAATTTTGTTTCATATTTGTGAATAATATATATATCTTTAAGTTTCTAACTGTCGGTGAAGATTACAACTGTTTATATATACGTTCTCTAATTCGGAGACTAAGTTAAATCTTTGATTAAAGGGAACATTTATTGTTGTATCAATATATTTTTAAGTATTCATAATAATCTACACACCTAATTCTAACAAAATAAAATACCCATTTTATTATAGTGAATATATCCTTAATAATATATACTAGCCTGTCTATAATGAATGCCCTGCAACTTTTAGCTGGCTCAATCCGTTGCATGTCTAGGTCTTGTTAGGACTTCAGATATTTCTGTTCTCTGTGGATTTTTGGTATTTTAAATTTTTTGCGTACGTGTACAGGTGATGAGTTTGATACGTATGCGAAAGTCATTGTGAATGCAGCCGGGCCATTTTGCGATGGTGTAAGGAATTTGGCTGACAAAGATGCGAAACCCATAATTTGTCCTAGCAGTGGGGTGCATATAGTTCTTCCTGACTACTATTCCCCTGAAGGGATGGGTTTAATTGTTCCAAAAACTAAAGATGGACGTGTCGTCTTCATGCTCCCTTGGTTGGGTAGAACAGTTGCAGGTACCACAGATTCTCAGACCCCCATCACTATGCTACCAGAACCCCATGAGGATGAGATTCAGTTTATACTGGACGCCATCTCCGATTACCTCAATGTTAAGGTTTGTGCTTGGCTAGTATGTTATAGTATGTTGCAACTCTTCCAGAACACCAAATTATTCTGCATATAATTTTTGCATTTTTCAACTCCGATATATTATAATCGTGAATTAATTTTTGGTAGTTGGATTTTCGAGGCTATTATTATTTGTCGAAACCAAATTTACAAGGCGTTCCTCAAACTTGGTGGTCTAATGTATAAAGATACTGTTGCAGCAGCTTATACTAGCTTGTACAATATTGATGCACAAATCATGTATGAATAGTTAACTTTTTCTTTTGTTTTGTTCAAAACGTGCTAATATGCCGCATTTACATATATATGATATTATATAGCCTCATAATTTATAAGGCAGCATTTGTTTGACTTGCATCAACTCAGTTTTCTCTCTGCTTCCTTTTTGCCTATTCTCTGTGTGTGTTCGACTTTTAACTGTTTGCATCAATTAATAAAACACCGAAAATCTTTTGGATTCTTTTAATATAAAAAAACTAATCCTCTATTTGTTAAACAAAAAGTATCCGAATAGTTATTTTCCTTAAATTCTTTGTTATTGTCAGTTGAATGGGAAACTTGACAAATTTTAGCTCCAGTATAGAGCCTACTATGTGCCTTCTAATTGATTAAGGGAAACCTGTCAAGTATTGTTGCTCCATTATAGGGCCTACTATGTGCCTTGTAATTTTGCAAACTTTGAGGCAATCCTGTTTACTTTACACGTTTAAGAACTGTTCTTACTTAATAAGTGGGTGAATGCTTTTATATTTAAACGTGGCTTGAGTTTCTTCGTATATTTTTTGCTAATTACTTCATTCATGTTTGAAACTTGTCATATCTTGGATTTTTTTTTAGGTTTATTATTGGATGAATCCTATTTATAATTTAGAAGTATAAGTTAAGTAGTTCTTGATGTTTCTTGTATAGAAGTAGCAGTGTACTACTCTATTAGCCGATTGTGATGACTTAGAAAAAGTTGCACTGTCAGATCTGTGTGACCTGGTTATTTCTTGTACATGTTCAAGTGTTATACTTGTTTAACGTGCAACAAATTTTGTTGGTTTCAGTTGACCTTGTCCAAGTCTCCCAAGTGTTCTGATAAACATGTTATGTAGTATTCATTTGGAGTCTAAAATTGGTGTAATAACTTAGGTACGGCGTACAGACGTTCTTTCTGCATGGAGTGGTATTCGCCCTTTGGCACTGGATCCTACAGCAAAAAATACAGAAAGTATTTCTCGGGATCATGTAGTCTGTGAAGAATTTCCTGGTTTGGTCACCATTACTGGTGGAAAGTGGACAACATATAGAGGGTAATTTCTTTTTCTTTCATTTTTTTATCTTCAAATTTTGTTTTGTTATAAATAACTGTAAACAAATAATATACCTTGATGGTTTTTTTTGAACAAACCAGCTAAAATACTGCCGCTCAATCTCTCTTAAGTATTATTATTATAATGTTAGCTTCTGTTATTATTGTCCTGCTACATTTCAGTATGGCCCAAGATGCAGTTGATGCTGCTATAAAAGCAGGAAAACTGAAACCAGCCAATGATAGTTTGACTCATGATCTGCGCCTTGTTGGTGGAGAAGGATGGGAAAATTCATCTTTCACTGAGCTTGCTCAACAATATCTACGCAATAAAATGTCTCATGGAAAAGTTGTTCCTGGAGAGATGGATAGCGTCGCAGCAAGGCATTTATCTCATGCATATGGCACTTTGGCTCATCGAGTGGCTAAAATAGCCCAGGTATTCCATTGTCCATTTTTCATATTTGTATGCTAGGATTCTCCCTCTTCGCATTGACAGTGAGTAAAACACTGTTGGGTCCTACCATTTTGTTAGAATGATTTAGAAGTGAAGTAAAAGTTGAGCCAGCTAGTGGTAGCAAAATTGATGATATTTAATAAATTTATTAAACATTTAGTTATTACTATATTTTAAATAATGATTAATAGTTGTCTGAAAATTCATTACAAGTACAAAAATGTAATATAAAATGTGTTTTTTTAATTATATTCTATATTTTCTAATATAATGAAGTCTTTACGGATTTTTAACATAGAAAATTTTGCTCAACAGGCTGTAGCTTTTATAGAAAATAATAATAAATTAAATATATTAACAAAATATTTATTTATATACACGTATTATGGTATTAAATAATATTTTTTTTTAATGAGAATTGATTTATAGCTTATGTTTAGTCTTTTTAATTCTTTCAAGTTCATTAAACATCAGTATTAAATTACAAAATATATGGTTCTTGTATTTGTGATAATAAGCAGATCTAACTTCTATTCATTTAGTGCATATTAATAATGGGATCTTAAAGAAGAAAAAAGACATTCGAGAGTTTAATACAACATTGGGTAAAAATATAATTGTTCAACATTTATAGAATATCATAAACTATGGATTACACACACGGGTCATGTTCAAGAAAGAACCATTAGAGAGAGAACTCATAAAACCCTTACCTTAATTCTAATATTAGTAGGGTTCAGCAGCAGAACTTCACATGCAAAAAATGTCAATATCAAAATATTATATTTTAAAATTATTTTTGAACGCACACAACGATGAAAAAACATGAAAAAAACACATATTTAGATTTAGATCCTAAAAATTTATTTAAAATTTAGGGTTCTGCAGCAGAACCTTAGTGGTTCTATGGTTCAAGGACTGGTTCTCTCTTGAGCGCGACCACACACACACACACATACACATACACATATATTTGTTTTAGTTCTGAATTTGTGTTGTGCCATCTATGTTAATTGGCATTAAATATGATATAAAGACAATGGAATTAGTATTTATTCTTCGAGGAGATGTAAATCAGGTATTGGAACCAACAACTTATACTTATTATATTAGAGTGTTGTTAATTAATGGAAGATGAATGAAAACCTGCCATACTGTAGGGACTTTTCGATTTGGAAACTGTAATTATTGTGTAGGACAAAGGAAGTAAGAGTCTATGTTTGCTATAAACAGGAATGGGGAATTGGATCTGAAGCATATCCACCTTTTGCTGGTCTATATAAATTGTGTATGTCGTAGGAACAGTTGTAAACTTACGTGAAATTCAAACTCACACAGTTATTGGGAAGGCTAACATTTGGTGCCCGGCCAACTGAAGAAACAACTACAAAAGTTTAGCAATTTATCTTAGATTCTTCTTCATATAATGTATGTCTTGAACCTGATGTCATGTTACTCTAGCCATATATGCGTGGTACTAATTTAGCAAGTCATGTAGTGTATTTTAATGCGTTTTTTCGTGGAAATGTAGAATGAAAATTTAGGGAAGCGGCTTGCACATGGATATCCTTATTTAGAAGCCGAGGTTGCCTATTGTGCTCGGGAAGAGTACTGTGAATCTGCAGTAGATTTCCTTGCTCGGAGATGTCGTCTTGCATTCCTTGACACTGATGCGGCATTTAAGGCACTGCCACGCGTCATACAGATACTGGCTACTGAACACAAATGGGACAAGTCAAGGCAGAGTAAAGAGGTTGAGAAAGCCAATGAATTCTTGCAAACCTTCAAGGCACTGAAAAATGCACAGTTCCATGATGGAAAACACAACTAGTAAGTACTACACTCTTCTTTGTAAAATGGAAGTCAGGATCAATTCTTTCAAATAAAAACTTGTTACACATACCAAATTAAATCTTGCATGTTCCTTGGGACCTTTTTGTAGGATTCTGAGGTGGTCATCCTTAATCATAAAGACGCTGGAATATAGTGGAATAGACGAATGCAGCTTTTCCCAACTAAATATTTTTAAAGTATATACCAGTCCTTTCAAGCTGAACACGACAGGCACTTTTCAGCTCTAGAAATTTACGTTCGAGAGCTTCATTCTTAGATTGTTTGAATAGAACTTTTTCCAAATAATCCCGCAATTTGACCTAGATCTCTGATTTTTGTGCTTTAGGTGAAGAAAATAGCAAATAAAACTTGTATTTTATGGTAGCAAACACTGGACATACTATCATTAAAAAAAAAATTAGTGTGCAAATAATATAAGACCTGGCTTGGTCTGGTTTCTGCTGCACATAAAGAGTTATGTTCCATCTAACTCTCGTGGTGGCTTGTGTACTGAATCTTGAACGAGTCCAAAGATCACTGCTTGGTTTGTTAAGAAGTTGTAGTATCTGACGTTCAGGAGTTTGGAAATGGGTTGGACTTTGGCTAGTGTTAAATTCTTCTGGAAGTTTAAGTTTTCTTTCATCTTTTATAGTTTCTATTATTTCAACTTCTGTTTTCAATATCTTATTATTTATTTCTTTCAAAAAATATTTCAACTTAAAACTTTTCTGATATATCTAGTCTTATTATCTGGCATTATTCTCCATTCACCCAAATAATTAGTTTATTGAATAATATTGGATTGTTTGGCTAATAATTTTGACTTAAATTATAAATAAATTCAAAGTTAAAAAATATTGAACTTATTTTGTTATATAGGTATACTATTAAAGGTGAAATATTAAATTTTTTGTATTGGTAATGGGTCATTTTTAAAATATTTTATTTCTCCTTTTTATAACATAAACTTTTAAACTTTTAATTAAATAATAGAATGTTCAAGTTAATATGGGATTGAGTTATATTTGGTTTTCCATTGAAAGAGTAAAAGCAAACAAAGCATATGGACGAGTATCGTTTAAAAGAAACATAATTGCAATCTAACAGTATTTTGGCTTTTTGTCAGCGGGTTGGGCCAGACATAGCCAGAAACGTTTTCTTAACCCTTGTGCAGGATCAAGCGGGTGTTTGGACATGCCTTTTAAGCCCCGCTTTTATTTAAGTTAAAAATATTTATTTGTATAGTTTGTATAAAAAGTCGGAAACATTTATAAAAAGTTAAAAATATTTATTTGTATAGTTTGTATAAAAAGTCGGAAACATTTATAAAAAGTTAAAAATATTTATTTGTATAGTTTGTATAAAAAGTCGGAAACATTTATAAAAAGTTAGGATTATTAACTTTTATTTCATGACTTCTCATTTTTTTCCCAAATATTTTAATCACTTATAAGTCTTAACTAACTTCTAAATTTTATTTCATTTTTTTACTTTTAGCAAGGAACACTTATTCTAAGCGCACTCAAACAACCTAAGACATCTGAAAAATTTAAGACTTGTGTCCACTTTATTTTGTTCTCTGTTGTGATTTTATAATAGGAGGTGACCAAGAGTTAGCATTTTATTAAATCACAGTCAGATACAATAGTAAGATTTCAAAAATTAAAACCTTTTGAAAAAGAGAAGAAAAATGGGAAAAGTAATTTGTACTCCGTAGTCCATACATAGATGATTGTATGAATGCATGATACATGATGGATGAATGGAGAGATGCATTTGTACAATTGTTCTCAACTCTCACCCACGTGCTACCCCACTTAACTGCTTGCCCCCCTCACTTTAAGTTATGCAATTTCAAGTGCGGGTGCTGCCAGATGAATATTATTCTATCTGTGCTTCCATGTGGACTACTATGATTTTATGTATAATTAAAAAATTATTTTAATAGATTTTAATATCAAATACATACGCATAATTTAAATCTACTCTTTTTAGAATAATTTAAAATTCTAAACAAACTATATAACCTAATATTTTTTTTAAAATCCGAACTTTTACAAAAAACGAATAAAAAATTATATAACGGGATGAAGTATTAATAACAACGATGGGCGAAGAAAGGGAGAGTTGTGGATCCAGAGCTTCTTCAACTCTTCTTGAATGCATACTTCCTCCCCACACTTCCATCGATTGCATCTCTATTACATGAACATATCATAGTACTAATTTACATATAATAATTCATATGCATGACTTCCCATGCATGAAACTTAATTAACTAGTCGTCGCAATACTTGTACTTAAGTCTAGTTAACTTGTAGTGGACTAAAAGCTCACACCTCTCTCTCTCTCTCTCTCTCTCTCTCTCTCTCTCTCTCTCTCTCTCTCTCTCACTATATAAAAATCTCTCCCATCCCAAGCCTCTTCTGTATAGCAGCACATCATTGTCTCAAGAAAACCACAGAAAAGATGGAGAAATATGAAGTAGTGAAGGATATTGGATCTGGCAACTTTGGTGTGGCCAGGCTGATGAGACACAAGGAAACCAAAGAGCTGGTGGCCATGAAATATATTGAGCGTGGTCACAAGGTAATCATCTTATCTCTCAATCATTTCTTCGTTTAGCTGACTGATTCAGATCAGAAAATATAATTTTCGTGTTTTTTTCCGATGTCAGATTGATGAAAATGTGGCCCGAGAGATCATAAATCATCGATCACTTCGACACCCGAATATCATCCGTTTCAAGGAGGTAATTATGTATTTATTTTTATTAATGTGCTTAATAAGCAATTAATTTTATGATGGTTGTGGTAGTTTTGTGAAATGAAATGATGTATGTAGGTGCTTTTGACTCCAACCCATCTGGCAATTGTGATGGAGTATGCTTCTGGTGGTGAGTTGTTTGACAGAATCTGCACTGCTGGTAGATTCAGTGAACACGAGGTACTTTAATTTTTTATTAGCAGCTAATTTCCAATTTTTTTTATTATTAGATTTGGTGATGATAAACTTACTTGGGTGTTCAGGCTAGGTACTTCTTTCAGCAACTAATTTCCGGGGTCTCTTTCTGTCATGCAATGGTATACATTTAGTTCATCGCAATTGTTCATACTCATGGACGCGTTTTCTGCTGTGAATTTAAGATTCTACGTGTTTGTGCAGCAAATATGTCACAGAGATCTGAAGCTGGAGAACACACTGCTGGATGGCAGTCCTGCGCCTCGCCTTAAGATATGTGATTTTGGTTACTCCAAGGTCGGTTAATTACTTGTGCTCGTCTTTATTTCCGTCTTACGTGTCCTGAGTATTGTAAAAAACGAGAATCGGACTTAATTCAGTGAAGACACAGAATAAGGATTAATCTGAGATTAATTGGATGATTAATTGAATAATTGGAGATTTAATCAGTTCATCCAGTTACAAAACATGGATTAATCCGACTTTTAGAACAATGGTAATCATTTATTACCGAAAAAGTGATTGTTTGTTTAATTATTTCATCTATGCATTTTTTTGCAGTCATCTTTGCTGCATTCAAGGCCAAAGTCAACTGTGGGAACTCCGGCATATATTGCACCTGAGGTTCTCTCCCGTCATGAATACGACGGCAAGGTAATTCTTTATTCCCTCCTGTTCCCCGATATGAGTCTTTTTTCGTTTATGCACAAGTACTAAGAAACCTTATCTTTATTTTAGTTCAATTTTGTAATTATCGCTAATGAAATTCCATAATTGCTTATTAAACTATTGCAATCCATCGCGACAACTCAACAAGTCCAAACCGCTACACAGGTCGGTTAGGAAAAGATGTCGACCAATTTGACCATAAAATGAACCGAAAATAGCTGAAATTAGTAAAAAATGGAGTTTGATACAGGAAATCAGAGTACCTGATTAAGTTTAGTAGGTGATACATCATCAACTAACTAAACCAATAGTAGTTAACATTAAAATAAGATTAGTGCATAAACACTTGTTAAACATCTTTACTTAACTCTGGACAGAGTGGAACAAGATAAGTTGGGCACCGTCCAAAGCTGATATTTTATAGTGAAATGCTGATGCAAGTTGCAATTATTTATATAAAGAAAAATAAAAAAGGGAATTGTATCTTGTATGTATTAGCAAGAGGTAGTGATGTTTGTGACATTGATCCATTATCTAAGGTCCATTCATGTGCTCTTGTTGTGTCACTGCTTTTTGCTTCCTTGTGTGCCACTGATTTTTAGGCGTAATTTTTGATTTTTCTTTTAATTTTTTGGTTTACAGTCACGTCTTGAATAATGCAGTGCCATGTTGGTTTTGATAATGATTTGTAACTTGACTTGTAGTTTACCAGTTGTTTATGCAACTTGTGTTAGAGTTTATGACACCGACTTTACTGATAAGAAATTCCTGACTTTGGATTCAAGTATCCGGAGTTGGGATCTTGAATGTTCAAATCTTGGTATCCGTTGTCTCGATGAAATTTATTTACGACTGAAGGTCTGTGGAGTCGTTCATTCAAGAATAAATATTTATCAGAGAGGATTTTTGATTAAAATTTGTCGTATATGACCTGAATTTCGCAGACCATAAAAAGATGAAACTCTGTTTCTTTGATTTTGTATCGTAAGATAAGCTATCGAAATGGTTAATTGCATCGGGGCTGGATGTTTTAATTGAAGTTGTATCGTTATTGAATATGATGAAACTCTGTTTCTTTGATTTTGTAAGTTGGCTGATGTATGGTCCTGTGGAGTGACTCTTTATGTTATGTTGGTGGGAGCATACCCTTTTGAAGATCCTGATGATCCGAAAAATTTCAGAAAAACAATTCAGGTAAATTCAACCCCTTTCGTGTAATTCCTGATCTCTGTTAGCGTTGTTGCTGAAATTGTAATGTCGTCGTTTTGCAGCGGATAATGGCCACTCAGTACAAAATACCCGACTACGTTCACATTTCTCAGGATTGCAGGCACCTTCTTTCTCGCATATTTGTTGCAAGTTCTTCCAGGGTATGTATGTGTTTGATACTGTAATATGATCACGTATGTACGTAGACCTTACCCCTAATCCGCCCTTTACGATTTTCTCAGAGGATTACAATCAAAGAAATCAAGAGTCATCCATGGTTTCTCAAGAATCTGCCAAAGGAGTTAACAGACACGGCTCAAGCCAGCTACTACAGAAGAGACGTTGCCCCGAGCAGCATCTCCCTCCAAACCATCGACGACATAATGAAAATTGTAGGAGAAGCGAGGAATCCCCCTCCAGCTTCGAGGTCTATAGGGGGGCTTGTCTGGGGCGAAGAAGATGAAGAGAACAAGGAGGACGAAGAGGATTTGGAAGAGGAGGAAGACGAGGAGGAGGATGAGTATGACAAGAGTGTTAGACAAGTTCATGCCAGTGGAGAATTTTCACAACACCTAAAGCAAGATTTAGAGTAATGTTCTTCATATTGATTTGAAAGTGTAATGTACCTGTAAAAGAGATGTTATTCTGATTCATTGTACAATGCTTGCTTTGTTTTGTTTGTGTATCATTTGAACATCTTTTAAGACAGCTTGTAACCTATCATATGTTGTGTAATAATTATTCTGAATTATAAAGGAGATTATGCTGTTGCTTACAGGATCAGTGGTCCTCAAAGGGGTTTTTTGGGCAAAAAGCTGCTAATTTTTTTATATATAAAATTATTAATCGACTTTCATAAAATTTTCTGTCCACATATGGCATACGCATCCTATAGGCACTTGTTCTCGATGCACTCATTCGCTCGCTGATGTAATCTGATACGATATTCTGAATATTTGCCGTAACGGTAAAATATTAACCATGTTTGAACTTTTGTAGACATAAATACGAAGATTGCCTTAATATTTATTTTGTAGGGAAAATTAACTAACACATTCCTGAATTATTTCGTTTTTATTAATTAGATTTTGATCAAAAGATTATTCCAGATTTTTTTAACTTTTAAAATTATTTGGATTAGGTCTTGTTAAAAAGATTTTGACATCCGTTAGAATATGACAAATTTTTAAATTATACAATTCATTTCCAAGTCATTTTTATTTTTTATTTTTTCACTTGGTCCAAGTAATGCATAACATGTAAAAAAAGCCGTTACCTAGCTAGATTCTAACATCTTTTAATTACCCAAAATACATAATCTTTTCTTTGATAACATAGACAATAAATCACGAGTGGTTCATAAACGTATTGTTCAATTTTTCCTTTATTTTGTGTGATTAGGCCATAGCCATAGTGCCATACTACATTCAGGGGCATGGACGCAACTGAGCGAGATGGTAGTTGACCCTGATTAACTTTGGACTACAAATATAGGATTATACTGCCTTACTTCCCAATATGTACTACAACATTTTATATTTGTGTCAACGGCATACCTGTCATAATTAGAGAAGAGTTTATTAATGTACTAATACATCTTCATGAAAGATCAGGTTCTACCATTGAATATATAATTCAGTAAGTATCAGCAGATTAACTGCAACACATATTTCAACTTCCATCTTTACACGAAAGGACTACGAATTTTTTGCTTCAGCAGCATACAGGGCTTTGATTTCTTCAACATCGTCGTAGCTACCAAGAAATATAGGAGACCTCTCATGAATATGCTTCGGTACCAAGTCCAGCGACTGTACAAAGCATAACACAGGCAATCATGAATCTGAACTCGAGCTCTCACAATGACATTTTTTTGATTTATTACTATGGAGAGAAAGCGGAAATTATACTAAAGAAAATATGACAAAAAAAACTATTGAAAGAAACTTGTGTATATTGAAGGGCTCCTCAGGTACATACCCTTTCCTTGCCGGTAAATGACTGACCTCCAGCTTGCTCCATCAAGAAAGACATGGGGAAGACTTCATAGAGGACCCTGTTTCACGAAAAGTAACATAAGTTTGATGACAATTGAGAACCTTAATATTTCTTTATGTTATTAGCGTTAAAAATGTTCAAGTATATCAGTCTGCAAAGGAGGCATACCTTAGTTTACCAGTGGGGCTTTTCTTATCGGCAGGGTACAAAAATATACCACCATAGAGTAAAGTGCGATGAACATCTGCTACCATGCTGTAAATGGTGAAATGTGAGTATGTACCGGATAAAATCAGTTGGTAGATATTTGACACAACATTATTCAAGGAAACATATTCCACTATGTTATCTCTGGTACCTTCCGATGTATCTTAGAGATTTTGCCGGTGAACCATCTGTAGGGAACTTGCACTTCTCCACATACCTATATTTGAAAAAGTTGTCAACACCTGAATTGAAGTAAACTAGTTAGTAAGAAATTTTATCGGACGTACTTTGCTGTTGGTCCATCCCAATTCTTTGCATTTCCTTCATTCACTGAATATATCTTTCCTTTTTTTGGGATCTGTGTGCACAGGAATTATATGAATCAGTGATACGCGATGCATTAGAAAAACAGAGACCTTTTGCAAGTAATGAAATGTGCTTTGATACGTAAAGGTAAGCCAATTTGTAAAATAAATTGAATATTATGTAGAACATAAAGCTCAGCAGTTTATCATAAAGGATTTCACATTGCAACACTTAGGAAAGTATCAAAGATCGCAGAGCAGCAACAAATAAAATCTTAAAGAAACAGGACAAAGTTACGTCTTTCAGTGAACTTACCCTAATGTCTGGATGGGTGAGGATGAACTCCCCCAAAGATGGATCAAGGGTAAAGCCATTCACTCCAGATCCAGTGCTCATCACAAACTGAGGAACAGAAAATAAATGAACAGTCAATAAGAAAGTATTAATATACCAAGGAAATTTGGTAACTGAAGAACCAAATGCACAAGCACACATGAGACTGGTTCATCCATTTCAAAAAAGATGCTCAATTGTTTTTGTCATAATAGGTGGGTCTTCCAATTTGGAACAGAGGACGTATGTCAAATTATATATCAGAACATGATGGGACAAACTTTTAAGTTATTGTCCAGTAATTTATTCAATATCCAATAAATTTAGTAAGGGGCTGATCTAAAATGTTACAATCAACTGAAGAGACTTAAAATCAGACTTTTATACCAAATGGACAACAATACACAACCCATTATCCATTCGTACCGTGCATGAGCTCCCATACATGCAGTAACCAGCAGCCACCATATTCTTCCCAGGTTGCAATGCACCTTCTAAAGTAGGTTCTTCTCCATCATTCATCATATAGATCCCAAATATCTAGATGGGATAAAAGACATTTAACTGATCACTCCAATGTTTAATAAATTCAAAAAATAAAACTACAAAAAAAAAAGAAAAAAAAAGGACAGCAAGCGAATCTTACAGTTCCAATTGAAACACCACAGTCAATGTTTGAGGATCCATCCAACGGATCAAAAACAACACAATACCTGGAAGACAGAATATGATTCAGTCTAAGCACATAGATAGCAATAGCAACTTACGTATATGCAACATAGAGAAACAGAGTTAAAGACAAAAAATTTCCAGAAATAAAGAGTATCACAAAACACCTTCCCCTCTTGGTTGTCTCTACAAAAGTCGCCTCTTCATCTTCTTCAGAGACAAGGATGCACTGAAAGGAGATTACCACACTTTAGAAAAAAGTAAAACCTTTACAATAATGTAAGTTGAAGATTAAACACTCAGATGGGACTCACTGTCCGGCCACTGCTGACCAAGGCCTTGACAAAAACTTCATTCGAGAGCACATCCAGTTTCTTTTGTTCCTCGCCCTTCAGAAATTTAAAAGATAAAAAATTGTTCAGCAATCCAAAAATACGTTAACCGGGAAACAAGGCAGCAGTTATAATCACTTGCCTGAACATTGGTCTCACCAGCAAGTCCAATGAGCTTGGCTAACCCGGCCTGAAATCAAAACATTTCAATTCAGAGATAATATCCGTAAAAACCGAAAATCAATACTCTTCATTTTCTTCAATTTCCCCCTGTCCAAGTCAAGTCCAGAGTCATAATAATTCCGTATGGTTCCTACTTTTTTTCCTATTCTCTTGGAGGTTAAAAGCCCATTCACCCGCACCCAAATTTTCAAAAACTCATATAAGAATTTAGCACACTCAAGCATAAATACATAAAAACAAAGACAGAAAATGTAGAAAATGTTACAAATTCCGATATCTACTAATCTTAAACTAAAACAAAGTGACCGATTCTCCTAAAACGTGCAACCAACTCAACTGAATCATTTACTCAATTACTTTCCCTTTCACTCCCCCACTAACTTCGGAGATGACAAAAGACTTTCCCCAACAATTTTTTATAATGAAAAAAAAACTAAATTAAAAAAGTAAGCGAAAGAATAACAATACTCTTTACCTTGTTAACAGCAGCACAAACAAACTTACAGCCGAGAACAATGTTACTGATGAGAATCGAAAAATCACCGCGAGATTCCGGGTACTTAGAAGCCTCGTTCAACACGAACCTCGTTATGGTCATCAAGTCCGTGCGGAATGCATCTGCTGAGTGATCCATCTCTTTTTCCTCAAATTGATATTCAAGATTTTATATATATATAAAGTAACAGTTTGTGTGAAAATCCAATCACACAAATCGAGGAGGAGAAAGGGGATAGAATAAGAACAAAAAGAGAAAGAATCGATTTCAGCATATTTATAGCACGAGTCGAATAAATACGAAGATACATACAGAATTGTGTTTGTGTATGTATAGGTGGTGGCGTAGGAGGAGAGGGGAGGATAAGATGGATTGTGAGGTCAATGGTTGGGCTGCCACGTGGCACGCCAGTGGATCGGCGTCATATATCATCAGTTTTACGGTACCTATACTTACAATTTTTTTTGTATGTAATGTCCATGCTAACTTACAGCTACAGCTACAGCAGCAGCTGCCGAGTCGTCACTGGTCAGCTGTCTTTTAATAATTATAATTAATGTATTTTTGAATTTTTGGGAAATTAGAATTGTATTTTTGGAAGGGAATTTGTAGTTTAATGTAACCACCACACACGATGAGCCAAACAGAAGAGATCCTTATCTCTCTGCAGCTGCCCAATTGGCTCTCGTCTCTCTCCAATCAATCTCTACGACCATCACACAAATTCATGCTCTTTTTTATTTCTTATTCAGGCCTTGCCATCAATCAATATATATATATATATATAAAGGAGGATGCGGGCGGCTCTAGAATTGTTCGATTCAGCCTTCTGATTTTTCTTGAATTTCGGATATAAAATATAGTTATATTAAAAAAAATCAGGTTCAAGAATTCTAAAAGTAATATAACTCCTTTCTTATTGAATTCTAAAGATGATACGATTCTTTTCTTATTTAGGAATCCTAAAAGGACTTTATGATTTTTCTTGAATTTTGGATATAAAATATAATTATATTCAAAAAATCAGGTTCAAAAGTTCTAAAGGTAATATAACTCCTTTATTATTGAATTCTAAAGATGATACTATTCTTTTCTTATTTAGGAATCTTAAAAGAAATAAGATTATATTTATTCAATCTAAGGATCATAGATATAATATCATTTATATTTAAAATTCGTAAGGTAGTGATATTTGCATTAAATTTCATACACAATCATGGTTGGTTACTGATTTACTTAATGCAGTTTATGGTTACGATCCGTTTGGCATGAGCAAGAAATCAGAAGAATTTGCCTAAGTAGGTTTCCATCTGAATATAGAATATGAGTCATGTTCCAGAGACAACCATTAGAGAGAGAACCATAGAACCCTTACCTTATTATGAAGGGTTCTGCAGCAGAAGTTCACATGCAAAAAAATGTCAAATCTATGTATTGATTTTAAAATTATTTTTGAACACACACAATGATGAAAAAACATGAAAAAAACATGTGTTTAGATTTAGATCCTAAAAATCTATTTAAAATTTATGGTTGTGCAGCAGAACCTTAGTGGTTCTATGGTTCTATTTTAAGGAGTGGTTCTCTTTTGAGCGCGATCCTATAGAATATATATGCAGTGCAAGACTAATACAAAGAACTTAAGAACATCACACGCTGTTATTATTTTTCGATTTTTAATTATTTTTGACAATCCATAATTATTATCGATATAGAGGTGATACATGCAAGGATGCAGGGCGGTGAAGTCTCTAAAATTGTTCGATTCAGTTTTATAATTTACTTAAATTTTGATTAGAAAATAAAATTACATTAAGATCTTCGCAACCTCATTCAAATAGTATGCATGAACTTACAACAATCTGTTCGATTCAGTTTTATAATTTTCTTGAATTTCGAATAAAAAATAAAATTATAATTCAGAAAATCAAGTTTAAGAATTTTAAAGATAATACAATTCTTTTTTTATTGGATTCTAAAAATGATAAAATTCTTTCATATAATTTTCTTAAATTTCGGATTGAAAATATAATTTTAATTTAAAAAATCAAGGTCAAGGATTCCAAAAGTTAATACAATTCTTTTCTTTTTGGATTCAAAAGGTAATACAATTCTTTTCTTATTGAGGAATCCTAAAATGAATAGGATTATATTTATTTAAACTATCTTAAATTTTGGATAGAAAATAAAATTACATTGAGATCTTCGCAACCTCATTCAAATAGTATGCATGAACTTACAACGATCCGTTCGATTCAGTAATATAATTTTCTTGAATTTCGAATAGAAAATAAAATTATAATTTAAAAAATCAAGTTCAAGAATTTTAAAGATAATACAATTCTTTTTTTATTGGATTCTAAAAATAATAAAATTCTTTCATATAATTTTCTTAAATTTCGGATAAAAAATATATTTTTAATTTAAAAAATCAAGTTCCAGGATTCCATAAGCTAATATAATTCTTTTCTTTTTGGATTCAAAAGGTAATACAATTATTTTCTTATATAGAAATCCTAAAAATAATAAGATTATATTTATTTAAATTAACAATCATAGATAAAATATGATTTATATTTAAGATTTGTAAGGTAATATGTACAATTTTTATTTTCGGTTTGGTCTTATAATTTTCTTAAATTTTGAATGAAAATAAAAGATTGTAAAGATAATACTCATTAAATAAACTAATAGCAAACAAATTAGAATCATAAAAGAATAATAATTTTAACTAATAAATAGGAATCATAAAATTCAAATAATTAACAAATAAAATAGGAATCATATATTGATTTTATGATAATATAAATGATTCTTGATTAGTATTGTGTTTGACGGGCACGGGAGGCGGCCCAAACTAATTTTTATCTAAATAATAATAAATTTTTTATTAGTATTATGTTTGACAGGAAAGTGGCTAAAATAATTTTTTATCTATGTTATAATATATTCTTTTGTTAAAACGGGACCACAGTTCAAAATACTTTTTATCTAATTATAATCTTTAATTTTATCTGAATAATTTTTATTAGTATTGTGTTTGACAGTAAGGCGACCCAAACTAATATATAAATTATAATATTTTGTTATTAGTATAATTTTTATACCAATTATAATATATTTTATTTGTGATATGTTTAACGGGAAAGTGACTCAAAATAAATTTTATGCTATTATAATATTGATTTATATCAAAATTTATCACGCGGCCGCGAAGCGCGGCTTTTTTCACTAGTTTTATATAAATACTAATATCCCTCCGCTGTTACTGGACTGGGCTCCCCACTTCGATGCTACTGGACCTCTCTGGGGGCCCATTTATTTATATATTTGTACTTTTGTATCAGAAATTTTATGTATGATTTTCAGATTTTTCGGTTTCTCGATTGACGATACTTTATTCCGAATAGGCTCCATTCATCTCATCTCTTGAATTTCTAAATTACACTTCCGGGGTGTATTCGATTGGAATTTTAATGGATTGTTTATAGTTTATGGATTTTAATGAATTGTATGTGATTTTGATTTTGTGCGGATTCTTGATAAAATGTCGCAGAGTTGATAAGATTTAAGCACAATGCTTCGAAATCCCATTGATTTTGGTGAGATTTCAAAAAACTTAAAATACACTGAAGAATGCCACGAAATCCACCATTTTATGAAATGAAAAAAAAATCCATCAGCATTTGAATAACATCAGATTTTAATGGATTTTAAACAATCTCAATTGAATTCCATCGGATTTTAAAGCATAATTTAAAATCCTAATTGAATATCATCAGATTTCGTAGCATAATTTTAAATCTCAATTGAATACTATTTCATGAATGTAAAAAAAACTTTAAAATCGTATAAAATGATTTGATTCTGAAACGTGCTCACTCACAGTTTCAGCTTTCAAGGGCGGTTTAGTCGTTTAGAAATGTAATGTATGGATGGCCGTTTCAATTTTTATAGACATTGGTCACATTGCAAATTGCATAATAAACTCTAAAGTTTGAGAAGTAGAAAACCCAAAAGTAGACGCGTATACGCTAACATGGGCATATCCGAGCAACATGCTCCTCTAATAAAGTCATCTGGTTAGCTGCGGAAAATATTGTCAGATCAATGTAAGGAAACATATAACAGATTCTTCAGCGAAAGAAAAACACTTAATTACCAAAAAAACTATACAATTATGATGTTTTTTTTCAATTTAACCATAATAGTATATTTATTGCAGGATAATGCAAGTAACTTAAAAAAATTATATTCTAGAAAACTCACTCTCAGTAATCAATAACCACGGTTAAGTTAAAATTGAGATATCACATATATTGTCAAGTTATTAATTATTAAATTAATTGGTATACGAATTTTATTAATTTTTTACTGTCCAATTAAAATGTCAAAATCTTAATTCATATTTTACACAAATATAAAGCGAATCATAATTTATGTACGAAAGTAGAGGACAATGTTAGCATGCTTTTTTGGAAACGCAATCAGCCTATTAAATACCTGCGTATCGATAATATTTCATGTGATTTAAATAATTGTATCGAATTTATAAATTTATTCAAACTCTTGATCGCTCTATGAATCGGTGTTACTAATTTTGTCGACATATTACTGCAACATGGATATTATAAATGTGTTTTGTTCGGGTACAACCTACGCAAGCACATATAATATATATGGTATTTTGAGATTTTTACATGATTTTTAATAAATATTATATATTTTTTATGCATTTTGTTAGTAATTGTTTGGACAATAAAACTTTATTGAACTAGTATTTATGTAAAAAAAACAAACAATTCAAATGCTATGATTTTCGATAATAAATATAATTCTTCAACAATATTAATACACACATAAAATAATTGTAAATTCTTACCATTCAAAAAAATGTAAACTAAACTAAATGAATTATTTAGCCGACAATAATTTAAAATTATATTATGACGAACCCTAATAATTCAAATAAAAACTGCTTGTTTGGTCTGTATATAATGAATTATGTAAATATTTAAACTAAAATTATAAAAAAAAAATGATATTTTAGCAATGTTGCATAAGACATCCATTTAACCATGGTTAAAATTGAGTTCTCTCAAATATGTTTTCTATTAGTTAGTTGAATTTTTCTGCAACAAAATTAGTGTTATTGTTAAAATGAAAAAATCATAAAAGTTTAATATTTTTTTCGGTAATTAAGTCAAAGAAAAAAATACAAGTTTTTGGGCTTTGCAAAATTCGTCACTCAAGTGACTTGTCCTCAATTTTTTCCTTTAATCTTTTATAACAGGATATAAAAACTTTATCACAGCCACCCCTCATACTTGAGAGACTGATTCTTATTCTTGCAACTGGCCTTCCTTTACAGGAGGCATCCATACCCTTATAATTGACTACTGAACTACATACACGACTCACAGGTTGAACCTTGAATAGGAGACGAGAAAACCAGAGAGAAAAGAACAACCTTTCTTCATAGTTCGTGATCACAATCATAGAAGACGTTCTTGTATGGGCTACACTCATTTGATAATTAAGGTGCCAACTCATGACAGAGATTCAGTTGCCATTCAAGGAAATAGCAGAGTTAAATCTTTGCATAGGACAGGTTAAGATGCAAGAGTTGCTGATAGTCTGATACAGGATAAAAGAACACAGATAGTTTACATTATTAACACCGGAACATTTGTACAAATAAATGTAGAAAAATATACAACAGTATTTCTACACAAAATTTAAACAAACAGACCATCTTCCATATAAAGGAAGACAAACACAAAAATTGACACAGTAAATGAATATATTCTAAACACCTATGAATATAACACAAAATTTTAACAGAAGTGTGG
Organism: Daucus carota subsp. sativus; assembly: GCF_001625215.2. Lineage (NCBI taxonomy): Eukaryota > Viridiplantae > Streptophyta > Magnoliopsida > Apiales > Apiaceae > Daucus > Daucus carota. The sequence goes on along the minus strand of NC_030385.2, from coordinate 41,603,342 downwards.
CTGAACACATTGATAAGTAGGGTAGCAAGCTCCACTGAGGATGGGGATTCAACAGCTCTTCCTAGTGTCCACCATATATTAAAAGAATATATAACACTGCACGTGCCTTCTATCATCCTAAATTTGATACCTCTAAAATTCACCACCGAATCAGATGTTCATCCACATTTGTGTTTTTCTGTATATAACTCCAACAGAGAAGGCAAGAGTTCCAAAGCCCGCTAGCTGGAAGCTTGTAATAAGCTAACGGGACAAAATCTCATTAACCCTGGCCTGGGCATCAGCAGGAATGTCCCGACCAGGAACAGATACCTTCAGAAGATTAGAGTACTCAACCGCTTTGAATAAGTCTACGTGCTCCATAATAAAGGCAAGCAAGGCCTGAAGTAGATGAGAGTAAAAATATCTTCCTCAATATTATGGTTAACATGTTTCACCTATCATGCTTAAATTATTGAAAAATCAAAATGCTTAACCTCAAATGGCATATTTAGCAGTTCGAAGTAAGTCCTGACACGATCTAATCTCAACTGCACAGCTTCACTATTAGTTGACGGGATAGCAGATAGCGCCTGTTCCAGTAATTATAAAACGAAAAGATTATGTCAGTTGCAACATTAAAATACACACTAATCTGGAAAAATTTGTCTGATATTCTAATCACTTTGAAAAGATTCTTAATATGTTTATATAATCCTTGTAATACAGATCAAACTAGATTAGCTCCTGGATGGATGCCCAGTTTTGTTATATTTATTTTACTTAAGTTTGACAAAATTAATTTTAAATATATATTTATATATATGTATATGTATATGTATCCTATTCCACTAGAAACCTCCTCAAAACAAAAACTAGAAACTCAAATAATAAAGTTCTACATCACATCGGAATATAGCACGTATGATATGCAAATTGATCGTTGGGAGATGAAAGAAAATACAGTAAAATCAGATTTTACAAAAAAGCTTACCTGACTGACGAGAAAAATCAAATTAGAAATGAAGGGTATTAAATCATACTTTATTTAATTAGAAAACTGTTTTTTTATTATAAAAAGAATTAATATTTTTTAAATATTAAATTGAATTATTATATATGTGTTTTTGGTAAAAATCAAAAGTTATATTATGCAAGTACGAAAATGCCCCCTGAACTAACACCCCATATTTAACTTTTAACGGAAATTTTTTAACGGAAGGGTTACAAACTGCAACACATTATGAACTTTGGGGTGTCAACTGTCACGTTTAAAAGGATGGGTACTCAAACTGCAATAATCTCTTTCAAGAAATACATCGACTTACTGACAAATTCAATTTTCTTTTTTTCAAAATTCCACAAGTATTAACAAAATTAAATTATTTTTTTTCATTTTGTACATGGGCGCATAAATTTACCTGCAAGTACCAAGGAAAATTTTTGTGGGATAGAAAAAGAAAAAATTGTGTTAAGAGTAAGCACAATATTTATCTTATAATTTTCCTTAAGAGCAACTTGACAATAAATATAATAAAAAACATTCAACTGCGTCAGATATACTAAAAATTATATACAAGTAGTAATATGAATGGATAACCTGTTCCAGAGCAATTGAGTTTCTACATATCTGCTGAACGCCAAATAGGTTGATGCTTTTTATCTCAGCTAAACCCTGATAAGAAATAAATACTTCAATAGCCAAGAAATATATCTTCATATACATGCGCGTGCCTTGAAACTAGGATCAACAATGGTCAAGTCCCAAAGTGTAAAGCAGCACTATCCAAATCAGAGAAATGAACACATGCTAACATTTAAGACGTAAATACTTCAATAGCCAAGAAATATATTTTCGTATATAGCTGAGCATGCCTTAAAACTAGGATCAACAATGGTCAAGTCCCAAAGTGTAAAGCAGCACTACCCGAATCAGAGAAATGAGCACATGCTAACCTTTATTGCTGCATTTGCTGCAACACTACATATGCCGCCAAGGATATAGCTCCGTTTAGGTCCTGCAAGAAATGGGGCCATTTCCTCATCTCTGCGGGTGATCTGCCGACACAGAAATAGAATAATATTTTAAACTTTAAACATGAGAAACAAGAGAACATATAATTAACAAATAAGCTTCTAAAAGTGGAAGTGAAACCACAATAAGAAAACGCAGACTCCGCAAATTCAAGCCAGCATTATAAGCAGGCAACAAAAATATTACCACAAGAATCCGACCCCAAAGCAAATTATATATAAACTAAGAATCACATTAGTTTAAAATTGTACTTAATATTTTCCTGAATATGCTTTATTCAGTTGGCACATTACTGCATGAATAGAAATTGGCTAAATGAGTTCCGGCTTTTAGCTGAATATATATATACAGAGTCTTACTCTAGTATAAACTACTGAACACAAATTAAAATACAAACCAATGTTTTTAAAAGTATGGGGAGGTTTGTGGGCCCCGGGGTGGACCTTGGCAAGGCCTAGGTGGGGCCTAGTTTCTCTTAATTTGTATTTAAGGTTTATATACGACATCACCGACCCCCTAGATGACATCACCTACCCGGGACCCACCCCCAACCCAACTCAATCCACTTCGGGCCCACTAAAGCCTCGCTAAGGCTCCAGAAGAGCCCCAAAGGGACTCCAGACAAGCTTAAGAGCCAATACTTGACCCCACCTCCTTCCCACTAGGCCCCACCTATGCCTTGTCAAGACCCAGCTCGAGGTCCGCCCTCGGGGCCCCCAAACCTCCCCCTATATATATATATATATATATATATATATATATATATATATCTCATCAAGACTGGTACTATATATGCAATTTGCAATTAACTGGTGACTACAGCAGAGAGATTTTAAGAGTTGCGAAGTCCTTGAAAGTTACATTAGTCTATGTATTAACCCTTTTTTTTTTTGCTAAATGTCTATGTATTAACTTAACTTGCTTGATTTAAGTTTCAATTACTTTTTTTCAATTATTATAGTTGAAGCTGCGAAACCCTAGTTACAGAAGTGATAATTCTATATACTGTATAACTTGCTTGATTTAATTTTCTATTACTTTTTTCATTATTTTAAAGTCAACTTTATACGGGACAGCCCTCTTTTATGTTTATGCGCTGCTTTACCCTGAAAGGAAACAATTAGTTAATATGTACCTAGGCAAAAGCTTAACAAGGTAGACCGTGACTAGACTAAAATCCAAGATGCAAACAATTAGCGCTATCAAACAAGAAGATTGTTGAAAACTTGTCGAGGTTGACTTTCATGCACACACACCACATTTCTGCATATATAGTAATCCAGTGCCTATTGCAATTTTTCATGAAAATCTAAATATACTACCTGTGAAACTAAAGCTATAACAAAATCATCAGGTTCCTCTGCATCTTCATCTTCTGAGTACTCCCTACTTGACATAATCTGGAAGTTGAAACGTGGAAGAATCTTTTAGTAAAATGAAAACATTTGCACCAAGTGAAACATGTTAAACGTTGAAGTTCTCTGTAAAACCTGCATATGGAAAATTGTCTCCAGTTGCATCTCCACACGCAAAACCTTGAGGCAATCAATAGCAAGTTTTCTGTATTCATCCGCGAATGAAACCAGATCCTTAGGCGGCGTGCTTCTTGTTCGAGTATGATGAGATTGTGTCGTACCATTTTCTTCTCTATTATTATATGTTCTAGAAGATGCCTTCCCAAGCCTATCCGTTCAATAAATGTGTCATATACAAGTAAAAAATTGGAATTTAGCAGTCAAATACTAGAAGACAATAAGCCAGACCAAATACAATATAACCAAGCACAAGTGACTTTTTTATATTAAGAATGTCCATTACAATCATAAGCAAATCATATATGGGCACGCTACTTTTTGATTTCAAATGATCAATAATTCACTTTTGAGTTTGAAGACATAACTAGAGATGGTTTCATTTTATACATCTTTAAATATGACCTTCCCATTAAAGTGAGACTTTAAGATAGGAACATGCCTTTCAATTGAGTCTGCAACATACTCCAACGAATCACTTAAAGAAGCCAATAATATAAGTTTGTTGTCATCACGGATCAGATTCTCCTGCAAATAAAGACGCGTTAAGAATTATATCTGATTATGGAACCTTTAGCAAGCTACTGTTTACAGTACTAGTACCTGCTTGATTGGTCTCAGATTCAATAATAAGTCACTCATTTCTGTTTCAAACTCGGAAATCTCGGCTGCCGAAGCATCTGTATCCACCTGTGTCTGACCACAAGAATTAGGCAAACATGAGCTAGCTGGATCACGTCGCATTAGATTCTCAATATCATGTCTCCCGATGAGCATGTAACTCTGCTTCTCAAGAACTGCCTGATCCATCATTTCAAAGTGAAAGTCAAGATAAAGGAGAAATAAGAGGCAACAGCATAAGATTTACAAAAAATGTTATCTACTTTTAAACAGTGTCAATCAAGAACAACTACAATAAAGACAAAGATTGACTAACAAATAAGTTTACAAAACAAAAGGTATACATCAGGTATAGGGCCACCCAGAACTGTTATAGGAATGGTCCAAATTTCTTCTTTTGGCAATGAGGTAAGATTTATGATTAAATATAGATACATTCTTCACTATAACATTTTTAAGTGGATTCTAACTACCCAAGATTTAAATAGGGTCAATGTATAAACTCTGTGTGCTCTATTTAATACAGTTCCTCTGTTCTTAACGATGCTTTCGTTATTCATTTCTGGAATCAGTTAAGAGTAGACTGCTAAATTATAAAGTTTCTGGATGATCTTTTCTCAGTATTACCTGTATATTTCCATCACTACACTAAAAAAAAAAAGCAATAAAAATTTGAAATAGTTTTATGCGAACACAGAGGTGGGACAGTGTTACTCGTATATTTACCATCAGCACTTTAAAATAGTCATAAATTCAGAATAGTTTATGTGACAACCAGAGGTGGGACCAGGGTGCCAAATGTGATGGGGAAGGGGGGTTAAATTGAAGTTTATGGGATTGAACAGAAGTTAAATCTCATAAGAGGTACCAAAACAGCGACAATATTAATTCCCGAGCATTAAAAAATTTTCTTATTTACAATTAAGAAGTCCTAAATATAATACTTTACTTTCCTGATTAAATTTAGACTCTAAAAGATAGTATCAATGACAATAAAAACTAAACCAATTTTTGTATATTCTGATTAATTGAACTATAATACAAGAAGCAAACTATCTACTGAAATAAAAACAAAATGAGAAACAATGAAATAACAGCCAAGACATTTTATATTTGATCAAATATAAGTAAGCATTAAATAAAATGATATAAAGAGGGAAGTATCCATGCCTCCATATATGAAGTCCGGCATCTCTCATATGATCGTTCAAGGAATGCTTGGACGTTATTGATCAGGTCACCAGCAAATTTAGGCATTGCTTGAGCCCACCCAAATACCTGAACAGACAATTGCAAGTTGGCTTAGCATACCAATCACAGTCATGATTAAAATTTATTTAGATACTTTAGAATGTATAAAATATTTGAATAAAGTAATAAACTGTTATTATCAGGTTGGGCAAAGATTTCATATACCTCCTTTGCCAAGAATTCTATAGCCAAAAGCCCTTGCAGAACTGGCCGTCCTTTTTCAATTGATGGAGTATAAGTTGCAGCTGTATGTGCTCGTGGGCGAAATGCAGCTGGACCTATAATAGTAGTTCTAGAATTTAGTCTTTCAGAACAAAAGGATATATAATATCATTACAAATCTATGAAGCTAATTTAGTACATACATTTAATACTTCTGACTTGTAAAAGCCATGATTAATATTTATTCTTCTGTAGGATACATTAAAATGTAAAATGTGATAATGATTTGTATATCCAACTCAATACCAGATTCTCATTCCCAATATCTGAACAGACATACTACATCAATTTCAGGAAACAGACCTTAAAGAAAAAGGTTCATAAATGATGCCCAAAATTGGACAAATTTAGGAGCCGTTGTTTATCAACATGTATGGGTCAAAGTAAGATTCCGATAAAACATCATAATGACTTCCGGGAGAGGAGAAGCTCATCTGAGCCTCACATTAGAACTTAAATCTCAGGAAGTAAAAGAAATTAAATTTTAATAGGGCTAACAGATAATATAGCAGTTCATAGAAACTTGCTTGATATGGCTTGTTGTACGCTTTTCCTGTAATCCACAAACAATGTCGGTAGAAAATGTTCCTTCACGAAGTTCTCTAGAAAAGCTAGCAGTCCATCATTTCTGAGAGTGAACACACAAATTAAATAATGAAAACAGAAGGAAAGTAGTACTTAATATTACAATGCGAATAATATAATCAACTACAATATGTTAACGAGGAAGATAAAGCAGCAGTGCCTGTCAGTACTTTGTCAATGGATCTTAATGCTTACAGGTTACAGAAATATAGGTTCTTAAAATGATTTAGCTGTTCTCAGATGAAATGTCATGGACAAATCCCAAATGCAGAACCACCGACATATTTTAAGATTGCTGTGGTGCAAGTGAACAACTCTACGCTTAGCAATTAATAGTCCACTGACCACTATACACAGGGTTTCAGAATCATAGCAAAATGCCGAAAAGGCGAAAACCAAAAACAACATAGCATTTCTGCATTCATATATTTTCCACTTTAGAATACGATCACCTGTACATGCTTACCGAAAATATATCTTGTAGATTAAGTAAACTTTATTATACAGGGTCCAGTCCCATTTATGTTTAGTTTTCTTGATCAAGTCTATACTTTGAAACACTGATATGCTAGGTTACTTTATAGTGCTAAACTGCTAATAATTTGTAAAGCTAGCGGCTTACCATTACTTATACAAGCACTTCGCCGCCACATTCGCTACCTAAATTACATAATCACTGTAGTTTCCTTCTATAATCTAAGAAAACAAAGAATCCTTAAATCTTTCAAATTTTAGAGTTGAGATCTATCAAAATTTAGCCAACTCTGGTAAATCTATTCCACATCCAAAACTAATGAGATTTCATTCCAATTGGCATTTTAAGGAATTGCTTCTTGTATTGCTGGCAAAAATATGGACCATGTTGCTTCAAGCATAGTAATCATTTCATTGTCACAAGAATATACACTACGATTATTTAAACTATAGTGAAGAATCAATTCATTCTCATAGTGCTTATGGTATATAATTACTTGGAAAGAAGATATACTGTTTTAACGAGTGAAGAAAACGTAAAAACATGTCCTGAATAGTTATTGACAGGAGAAGGCATGACAACAAAATAATTAAACAAAATAAACACATGAAGGCACACCAAGCTCACCCGAGTTGTGAATACTTCTGTGGCAGAATGGAGGAAATTTTATCTGAAAACTGCGGGATAAAAAAAGGTAAGCCAACAAAACTATGAAATACCAGAACAAAAGAAATACAGAGACGAAACGTTCAAACCTGAAGAACTGGTCGGTACACGGATGCAGCTAGATATATTCCTTGCTCAGGTAAGACAGCGGCAGACCCGTAACCTTCTTGTACATTTGGACCTTTTTTCCAATTTTGGCGAATGAGATCCCCTATGGAAAAACACACACACCAAATCAATATATGATGGGGAGAATGATCCGATAGGAAGGTATATTTGCATGTCCCAAAAACATATTATACAATCCTTAACCATCAAACTTATTATTTATCTACATAAGCTATCACGAGAGTCAAAATCTCTTAGAACATTAGTCTAGTCCAGAAGCACACGGCCAAAATTATGTATGCAAATTCTACAACTCACTTTAATCTCCTAGAACGCTGAAATAAAATCATCGTGGATTCCTTTATACAGATAAGTGGTGGAGGCAGTTACTAAATATAGTACTTAACTCAATGTTCAGTCGGTATGCTGATTTTTATTATATTGCTAAGCTAATTTGTGACTCAAAAATCAATAAAACCCAAATACAGGTATAACTTCTTGCTTATGGGATTGCATCCTACAATTACTCCTACATAACTGAGTCAGTGTGGTATATCTGATAATCAAGAGATGCCTATGACGACTTCGATACATAATGCCTGCTGGATAGCTTGTGAAATTTGATTTCATATAATTTATCATTATCGATCCTTACTCTTTAGTTTATTATTTGTTTTTTAGATGGCACATTGTTAAATAGAGCTGAAGTGAAGTTTTAAACCACTGATGCAACTCTAAAAATACTAAATATACCATGACATTTGTTATTATGAAAGCGGTGGCAGTCCTGTCAGCCTATGAGGTAGATGGCCAATATCGCGTCTTTGATTTTTGAGCAGAGCAGCTGAACATTTTTAAAGACCCTTGGGCAGTAGAAATGATCAATAATGCTAATAATTTTTTTTACCAAGCTCTGCTATAATGTTATGCAGGTGTCGACTGCAGGATCTGAATCATAGAATTAACTTGCAGGTACACAATGCAAGCGGTCTTTGAGTGTGATAAGTAAATGGTCTACTAGATTAAGTATCCTTGAAGAAGTGCCCATTTATGACTTGATTATGACTTGCCACTGTACCTTGATTAGGAACAGAAACATCCGTGAAGCGAAAAGCAAATGTGAGACCATCTTCTGACCCAACTCTGTAGAAATAATACACATACACACACACATCAGAATCATTGTAGAATTCTAATGCAAAAGAAATACTTTGTAAAGCTATAACCAAAAAATATTATGCGCAAACAAAAAGAGGAGACAAACCCTGGAGTGGCACAGTAAAAATTGTTGGTAAAATTTTATTTATCAGGCTACCACATAATCAATCAAGCAGGTGAAGTGTTGTTAAAAAGTAACATGCATCAAGATTAATATATTCTGGTAACACATCCTTTAAACACGTATCAATCATAGAAAAATGCATGCACGTTATATTTTCCCTGGAAAACCAAAGGTTATGGGTGCATTTCAATTATGTTTTTAACATGAAGACAAATGCATTATGCAGCATAAAAGTTAAATCCAAAAGAATAAGAAGTTAAGAGTTGTAATTATCTTTTACAAAAGAGTAAACCCAAAATTATAACTGATATTGGTAATATCACAAAAGTAATATTAATCAGAAAAGATGAATCAGTGGCTTCATTACATAACAAACAGGGTAGAAGGGTAGGTGTATATATGTTCTGTCAAGTTGTTACTCCAAATCTTCAAAGTAGTCCTCATGCCCGTGTTGAACAGACATGACATGAGCTTCAGTATATGATCTGAGTCGAGACCTTCACACTGAAAGCATACCCCCAAGCAACAATTTAGGTCAAAATGATATCAAAGGCCTCATAACTTGTTTATACAAAGATTAGGTTCAAGGGTGATTAGTTTCTACATCATCTTAACAATTTGACATAAAACACTTCCTCCCAAAAATGCAAAAACGAATTATGTGAATAAAAAATTTCACTTGCATTAAGCCGAGTCTGCATGTAGTCTCCAATTTCGCATTGATGTGTACCCGTTTTGACACTTGTGAGTCCAGGTAGCATAATTTATATAGCAACTTGATGCGCAACAATGGGTCAAAATTCCCAAAGAATGTATTTGGGAGCAATATAGGAGGCTTTGGAAGCCCAATAATTAAAATATTCTGGGACTAGTTTATGATTTAGTATTATTATAGCTGTTTATAATATCTTCAGGAAAAGATTATGATATATTATCCTTTTAGTATATGAATTTAAACAGGAAAGTAGGATAGATTTATTATATATACGATATCATATTGTAATAGAAGCAGATTTTTATGATTGATTAAATATATTGAATTGTTTTATAAATATCTCTTGCGAGAGAATTCTCCCATAAATCCTCATTATCCCAAGATCAGCCCCCAGCACTTATCAAAACTACCTTAATTATAACAATGAGGCATTGTCTTTATATAATGAAGTTCAAAACGCTAAAGTCAGAGCTTGCTACAGTAATAACTTGGTGGCTACTCCTGCTACACTGCCAATGACATCACCAAGCTGTCATTATGATGACCTATTGACCCAATTCAATGATGTCATTTCAAGCTCATGCTGGCGGATGGTACCTTCAAACCCAAATCTTATATAAAACACAATAGTATTACATAACATCCCTGAGAATAGTATACAGATAACTGCCGCTCAGATATCTCTGAGACAGTTTGGTCTGTATCCGGTGTAGGCGATGCCATCAGGAAGAAAATAATTTTCAGCAGGTAACCGTATCTATACTATACTATAATAAACCAACATGGGTATAATTTGTAGTCGTACAAATTTTTGGTTTGGTCATGTTCTTTTTGGTTTAGTACTTTTTTTATACAACTAAAAGTCTACAACATATGTAGGTCTATTACTCTTCTTATATTAAATAATTTCAAATACTAAAAACACTCATCATGTATAACAAGACAAAAACTTTATCATTATCATCTTAATTATAATTAGTTAAAAAAAATGAAACTACTATTAATAACATATCTTAATACTAAAAACACTTATAAATAGATGTTCCAATTATACTAACTAAAATACTATGATAATTTTAAATTTTAACTTATAAATAATAAATTATGAATTATATAGTCGCCCGTGCTTGGCACGGGTTAAAGGCTAGTAATGTTAAAAAGAAATCCCTAGAAATTACGGACGCAATATCGGGTCATGGTTTGGGTCCAGTAGACTGACTTAAGTCACTTTTTAGGACCAACCTGAACCCGACACCAAAAGTATATGGTTTAAATAACTCGACCCGGACACAACTTACTATAATTGTGCCTTACCCGACGCCTTCATGAGATTATCACCACCATCGTCGAAATCCAATTTTTACACCAAAAAATCATGTGCATAGATACCCAAAAGATTGTGAAAAAAAGTCTAATTAGAACACTCGATTACCTAGACTCTCCACGTATGTCCTCATACCCGTGTTGAGCGTACATGATATGGGTCTGGTTATGGATCCAATTCGGATTATTCACTTAAATCTAAGCAATTTCCCGAGTAACAATCTAATTATTCAAATGATATGCAAAGCCTCACAAGTCAAAACCACCTCTTTATACAGAGATTACTGTTCATATAAGATTTGTTTCTATGTCATCTTTAAAATACTGCAAAATGTTTAAAATATATGATTACCTATTTATGTGTATGCGCTTTATTGGTGGAAAACACCACATATTTTAAAATTGCAAAATGATTTAGGGCTTCTTTGGCTCTACTTCTCTATCCCAAAAAATGACTTATTTTCGGAAAAGACGTAGATCTAATACACGTACTTTTTTCTCGATATAAGTATGTAAGTGGTGTTTAGCATTATTTATCTTAAATTAACAAGTACTTACTTCTATAAAAAAGTACATTTCTACGTACTTTATTTCAGAAATAAACTTATTTCTGGAAAATATAATAAGTCAAACGGGACCTTAATCATGTATTGTTTGAAAAAATGAGGCAAGCAGTGATTTCATTAATGATTTACAGATAAACCATTTGTAAAGGATTTAACTTAGTTTATGTGCACACCAATCTTCGACTCCTTTCTAGAAAGAATGAACATTACCTGAAAGGGGAGACAAAATTGTGGGATGGTGGTGGTGATCACTTTGGTCCACTTGATGGTGCAAAAGAGCTTGAGAAAACGAGCCTTACTCTTAATGAACCCGAGATGGTAGTGATGCTTTATGAAGATGATAATATCTAGTGCCTTCCATTATGTCTTTTATTTGTTTGAGACTTAACTATTATGAACTTATGTATTTGATGTCTTTTATTTGCTAAAACTTGATGTACTTGACTATTTGATTTAATCTGAATGCTAGTTTTTGCTTTTACTAAATAAATATATTTATAAAATATATTTTAAATATTTTTATATTTGCCGTATCCCCATTTTTTCGAATTTGCCGAATTCCCAAACCCCACAAACCGCGAACCCGCACTTGCTTCCTAGGTGCTGAGTCACTGAGGCGGCCGCATCCGACACACATTTGGCAGCTTCCTAAACATGTCTGTGCTTCATAGATTATTGGCTAGCTCAGGTCAAATCAATTCTCTCAGAGTCAGCTTTGTCAGTTAAAACTGACCCCAACCCTGAATCTCTGACCCTAGTTTGTATTACTCTTGTTGAATTTTTTATGAGATCTTGCCACTCCTAGAAACTCTACCCCATCCTTGCCACTTCTCAATCTGACTGATATTAGGTGGCATTGGAACCAGTTGTCCATCTCACACACCCTCTTGCCACCTCACTCTAATTTTCAGTCTCCCCATCACACTTGAATCTTCATTCTATTTTCTAAAAAAATTTCAGTATCCTCACTCGAATTTCCATACCACGTAACTCTATTCATCAAGTGCGCATAAAAAATTTATCATAATAAGCAATATTGGTCATTTCACTGACAATTTATATCATCTCATGATCATTAAAAAATAAAAGTGTTACTGTGAACATCAACACCATCATAAACAAAGATTAATGGTATTTGTGCATTTATAACTAAATTTCATGATAAACAAACTATTAAAAAATATACAACCAAACAGATTGGGTGGATGGATTAAATATATGGAAAATAGGAAATAACAGAATTTCTTGCCTTTTGTCTTTTGACTTTGATTTTGAAGAAGTTTTTTTTGCAAGTCTAGCTGTTTGAGCAGAAGTATCAGCAGATGCAGCGTCAGGAGTTGCTCGAAGAATCTCACATATGAGTTGTTGGCATTCACTCTATAATTTAAAAAAGAAGAGGTAAGGTTCTTCAATTCCGTCCAAAACTATAATTAGTTATTTGTAAATATTTGTCTAACATTTATTATGAAGATAACATATTTCTACCAATATAAATACCTGCAGAACAGTTAAGGAGAACCCGATGCTGTATCCTCCAGTATCACGTGCTTCTGAATCTGGGTTCCAAGTTATGTCTACTGGCATCGACTTTGGTGTGTTTAACCCAATCTGTGAGGATTTCGACTCGAGAAGATTTCCGACTATAACATGGTTTTCTGACAATTTAACAACCAATAATTAAAAGGGATCTAAAGGTAAAGAGGGTAAAGAATTTAAATCAGCTTAAACCTAGCATACATCTTACCAAATATCCTCACAACAGTATCAAAAATAGAATCAAGAAGTTCCTTGGCTGTAGCTTGCGCTGTTCCCATGGGGGCCATTACAGGAGAAACAGGGCTGACTGCCAGGAGTGTTCCAGGCATTGATGTTCCATTCTGACGTTTCTGTTTTGACAACTGATAGCTCTGCAATTGACCTTTTGCTGTAGAAGAATCCCGTGCAGCCTGGTTCATGCCAGGCCTTGAAGAAATTACACGTTCAGCATATGCTTTGATCTTGGTACTTATTATCTCATGTAATGTAGGTCTCAATCTTTGGCTGTTACCAACATATACAAAACAAATGTGTTTATCAAACTTAACTTGAAAAATCCAACTAATCTTTATTGTTAGCAATCAAGAGATCAAACTTCTGATCATGTAACATATATACTAGAATCAACACATATACTAGTAGTTACTAATCAGAACAAATGCTTTCATAAAAGCACAAGGAAAAGAACCAGAAATTATATTTCCCCTCTCCACTCGGCAAAAACATTCTTACAAATATAGATATATACATTTATTTGATAGAAGTGTTGAGGTGTGATTGTATGACATCACCCTCAGTTATTAATTATTCACATTCCTAGCAATCAATCCTTTCCTTGATATATTATAACTCAACAGATCATCAGCTACTATCCCTTATAACAGTTTCCATTGAGAACCCACTTCCCCGTATAATTCCAAGTATCCCAACTGAGTACTCAAATTAGCATAAAATTGAAGACACAAGACATTACAACTTACAAGCCAACTAAATTCAAATCAACAATGGCACATCCTTTAAACTTACACTTCAGTCTCTGTTCCATATTAAATCCAAACAGCAAACACGAGGAAGACACAAATAAACATGAGTTATGAGGTAATAGTTACATCCACTCTGTTAGACTGCAAGCATATTAAATAAACAAAGAAACAAAATACAGTCTGTTTCAATCTTGATTTCACTAATAATTATATCCTAATTGTTCAAGTCCATAATCACTCTCAAACTCAAGCTTCACTAGTGTGTGCTGATAGGTATATTTAACGGTGAGGTTCTTTATGTTAGGCCTAACACTTGTGTGCACGACATGAAAATTCAGTACTTGGGTTTGAAAAATCTACCACGAAACACCAAATGTAGACAGACAGATAAGAGACGTGTTTGGGCTTTCACTTTATCTAAACAGCACAAAAGTACACAAAATGATTAAATTTTTTTATTGGAAGAATCTATATAATAATTGTTCGTTCATAAAAATCATAAGAAATTGGAAAAAAATAGATATTCGAACTTTTAAAGTAAAATCACACCATTAGAAGTACTGTAAAACCTACAAAAGTGATATGATATTATTAAAAAAAATGATAACAATACAATATATGTAGACATGGCTTGTGTTTTAAAAATGTGAGTCTGGTCTGTAATGAAGGATGGTAATTAAAAAACTGTATACAGAAGTCCCTAAAATACGGTCATATAGAAAGAAGGAATTGGATGAAGGCTTTGGAATCATTCTGAAAAAAAGCTTTCCAGTATATCCAAATTACTTTTGAATAACTTGACTAATAGCATACCATATTATAGCACCAGCAGCTGCAACTTTACCCAGCATGCAGAGGCATTCGACCATAGTTTGTAAATACTTTACATGGACAGGAGCATCACTCTTTCTCAATAATTCCTACAAAACATAAAATCCAGAACTTAGCTTATTTGGGAAGCAAATCATTGTATAGTAGTTGTAATTGTTGAGTATACATGGCAGTCATACAACAAATTCATCAGGAGTAGAAGCAGAAAGCCATATTGGAATTTGACGCGATATAGTCTTTGCGTCCTTTGAATTATCACCACCATTGACCCTTCCAGAGGCAGTGTACCCATTGGATGCAGTTTCGCCATGTCCATCAAAACCGCCATCCTCTTCATGACCATCATATGATGAACTGAAAGAAAAACAATGATGTTTCATCTTGCTTGCATGTAAAGAACAAACGAACATAGATATCTACATAAAATGGAAGGAAGAATAGCATACACCAAGAGTAAGATATAGTAGGAATTCAAACAGTCATACCCAAATGAGAATACCGTGTTAAAAAGATGTGGAAGATCATTTGAAATATGCTAAATGTATTAAAAAAGAAGTTAAGGATGAGGCAAAAAGTGATTGAACAGTGTACAATTCTTAATTTTTAGATAAACAGTATACGAGTTTAAAGGGCCCATACTAATTACAGTATGCAAATTATGATGTCTCTTAATTCTTGAATTGCATGAAACTAACAATTTTGTCCTCATGTTATAAAACACTTGGTGGGATACTGAGATCACTAAAGAGGACATATATAACTGAGTAACTAACTATATATACATAAGAAGTTCAAGCTTTCAGTAGTTTCAACTCTTCTAGTGGACAATTCCCAAGCTCTCAACTTGTGGGTCGAATAAAGATTTTATATATAATATCCTAAATTTCTGACTCTTGTCTGCTAATATTCCCTTCCAGGGATGTTAGAGTCTCACGTGAGTAGTATTATGCTTCCCTGATGCCAGGTAAAATAGTGACAGATCTATTAATATAAAACAATTTCTTCCATGCATGAATTTAATAGCTTCCTTCGACCAGATTGGAATAAAAATCTGGCAAGTAAGCTCTCCTCTGATTCTTTATATATAAGGCTGCAAGGGGATCTTTATAAAACTGTGCAGTCGATGTGCAGTCATCGAGCAAACAATGGTCTATAAGCCATGCATACATCAGGCAAGAGAATATCAGCTATATTTTTTAGAATGAGACCTGTAAAGTGGTTCACAAATTACAGCAATAAAGGGCTTAACAGACAATTTGTATAATACATGTCAAAACATGCATGCATAGCTTACCCTCCATCCACAGAACTAGGAACGTAAGGTCCATCTACAAGGCCATATGCACCAAGCTGATTGTCACCTTTATGTGACCTAGTTCTTCGAGAAAGAGGCTGTAAATTATTTATAGAGAATGAGGCTGCCGTGGTAGTAGGAACTGCATCATCAGTGTCATGTAGACTTGCAGCAGCTGAGCTGTAGTAAAGGGGGAAAGTAAATTCAGCACCACCATCAACATATCATACAGACGAGAAAGCATAAATTAATTTATAGAAGAATAAAACCATTATACAAACACTACACGTGTTGGTTTTTTTCCTTTACATAGAAGTCCCTAAAAGAAAAGCTGTAGGTAAAGTTCTAAAAAAAAAAAAGCAATGAATAAAGCAAGTTTAGCAAGAGTTTCCTCATTGTATACTTGCATGTGTTAGGTCTAGCCTGACACAGGAAATAAGTTGGATGACCAGGGAGGTAATGCTTCTTTACATCCAAACAAAAAGCAGTACAGAAAGACAGCAAACTGGAAGAGCTACAACAAAGTCTAGTTATCAACATTTATAGAAAAGAAGGTACCTTAGTTCACCCTTATTGTAAAGATGTGCATGCATATCCTCCAACACTTTATAAAAAATGATTCCCCGCATCTTTGTCAGTTCCGACCGAACATCTTGCAGAGCACCTACCTGGGTGCAAACACATTATAACGTAATTACAATACTAAAACACCAAAACAAATTAACAAACCAATCTTAAATAACATGAAACATTACTCAATTTTCAAAGCTTTTAGAGTTGTACAACCTACAAGCATACCTCAGCTCGATTTAAGTTACACATATCAAAGTACGCGAAGAAAAGGAACAATGGTGATTGGATTACAATTTACAAATATCATTGAATATCACTTTTGAAAAGAAATCAACATTGAATTTTTAAAAAAAAACTTCAACGATTTTTTATTATAACAATATTGTTAAATAATTCATATTTGAAACTCTAATAGCATTTTAATATGTAATCAACACACAAAAGAATCACATATACTCCCTCTGTCCCCCCAGGTGGTTTACCTTGGGGGACGAGAGTTTGGCATGCATTCTAATGTTCCTTAAAAACATAATTATGTAACTTATTTTTTTATTTTTTTTCTTTTGAATAAAAATTTGGTGTTTGAATTTTTATACAAATAAAAAAATTCAAAAATAAATTACAGAATTATGTTTGATAAGAGCCTTAGAATGCGTGTCGAGCAGTGAAAAAAACTATAAAGAAATGAGAGGGACGAAGGGAGTAGCAATTTTTCATACATTAATACAAGTAGAAAGTCTCAAAAGTTAAAAATTATAATAGAATTATATGATGAGAGAAAATGCAATACAAAGAACCATGTAATGGTAAAAGTAGAATTCTTCATGATGTATTCTGTTCAATATAAAAGCCCATACTATTTAAAACCCAGTAAGCCCAAGTAGCGACTTATCTCATGGATTACTTGTGGCTTTTATCTCTATCAAAAACTTCCACAAGATTAAAAAAGGAGGCGAACAAGTTGAAAAAAATGCAAAAAAATGTTTATATGCAGAAGTAGAATTTGTGTTGACGTCAAAATTTAAAAAACAGATTACATATTCTAATAAATATTAAAGCCATAGTATTTGAGAACCTTTAGGTCAAGAGAACAGACTTCGCTTCGCACTTTAATAGTACTAGCTTATATTAGGCACAGGACTCTTTTAATATTTATTTTATTTATTATATTTATTTTGCATTATATATTTGTGATCAACTGATCATTATATTATTTACTATATTAGGTAGTTACTTGCATGGTTATTGAGTCGACGACTAGTCGTCGACTAGTCGGAAAGTCGCTGAAAAATATAAGTCGAGCAGCGACTTGAAAGAAAAGTCGTCCACGGTTTTTACCCGACCCGACCCGGTCCATTTAGATTTCACCCGACCCGATTAGGGTTTTTTTAGGTACACTTACAATGGAATAGCTTCATCTGGAACTCATCTAACGGCGGCAGACCCTCTTCTCTGGTAAACTTCCTCCTTCTTCATCTTCCTGTCTTCTCTTCTCCTTTCTCTCTCTCATCTCTCATCTCTCTTATCTCTCGCTTCTCTTCTCCTTCCTTTCTTTTTTTCTTTTAATTTTCACCGACCTATGTGTCCACTCGTAGGTATACACACGATCGTGTGTGTATGTACCGCACGTGGCTGGGCAGTTGGATACCAAATCTGTTTGTCGACTAGTCGATTCCAAGGTATCCGGGCGCCGAGGCTCGACTTGGCGACTTAATAAGCATGGACTTACTTGTGTATCTTTTTATATATAAATATATTATAGTATCGTTATTTAGTCTGTTTAAGTAGTTGTATTTTAATATTAATTAATTAAAGAAGGTAATGTTTGTACTTACTCCTTATATATTGAGTTACAATTAAATGTACTTTAATACTTACTCCCTTCGTCCCACTGATTAGTATACATATGGGGAGTGGCACGGAGGTTAAGGAAAAGTGTAATTTAGTGAAGAAAAGTGAGGAAGTGGGTGAAGTGGTGGGACCCATTAATATTTAATGTATAAAGTGGGAGTAGTGGAAGAAAGTAGTGGGTGTAGTTAAGTTTTTATATTATAAAAATTTACTATTTTTGGTATGTATACAATTGAATGGGACGTCCCAAATAGGAAACTATATACAAATGAATGGGATGGAGGGAGTATTTGTTTTTGTTGTGGGAACCACTGGTGTGACGACCATGGGATACCACACCATACCAAGGTACCACACCAAATGTCCATACCACATTAACCCCTTACAAATATATATTTTAAGCTAATATCATATAGAATATAATAGTGCCGATAGATAATATCAGGTAATATGTAGTACAAGTAGATTCTTATATATGCTTTTGATACTGATACTAAATTACAACTATAAAAGGTATATGAAGCTAAGGCTCCAAATCTAGGAACTTGATACTTAAATCTAGTTCCCCAAATTAGGCTTTTTAATTAAGAAATTTGAGGACCACCAATTGAACAGCTTAGCTTCTAAAGATATATATCTCCTAGGCAATAGACAAAAGATAAAATATATACAAACCATCTGCAGGCCTTCCCTCTCCAGCATCAGCGTTGATTGAACATGTAACTGCACTGCAGCATAAAACTGTTTTTCTTGAACAAGCTTCTCTATACGATTAGGAACCTGCATTATAATTGAAACAAGAAAGAGAGAAACATTCATCATACAACACAGAATTAATGTTACCATCTTAGATCTCTCAAAAATGAAAACATGTTAGCAACTATCTGAATAACATTATTGCAACAAATGAACTAGATAAGAGATAACAGTGCATGTCTTTATTGTGATCGTAGAAAAAGAAAATTTCAGAATTCAACTCCTAAAAAAAGACAATAAACCGGCAGCAGACTGCAGTAGTCGAACATATTTTTAAAAGGATTGTCGAGGATTATACAGATAGTGCAGTCAGCAGTGGCCGACAAACTTTTCTGTATCCCCCGTGACATATTTTTCCCAGCCATATTTCAGAAAGACGGACAAATTTATAGCTATAGAGCAATCTAATGTCACAGAATAGTCCATATCCTTTTCCCGAAAAAATAAAATGTTCTAGTTATGTACCTTCCAATAGGGGCTATAATATACATAGTGATTTAATCCACAAACATATACACCTAAGCTTGAGCAAACAATATATCTGTGAGAAGGTAGGAGCCTGTTTGTCGTTGCCTTCACAGAGCAAAAAATCAGCCCTCACAACCTTTTTACCTAAAAGCAGTGTTTGCCAACACCACAGCTGCTTTTCTTAAAAGCTTGGGAAGATGGAAAAGGTGCTTCAAGAAAGCTACAATCTGTTTGCCTATGCCGAGAGCACCTTTCAAGTAAATAAATAGTGGTATCCTAAAACATATAACTCGTCAGAAAAGTTGAGATTAAATTTATCAAAATTAAAATAATAATAACCTCCATCTTAGTTTCAAGAAAAACCTATTTATCACATTTTTTGTCTGGAAACTAGTAACTTTGATCCCATTTACATACTTGTAATATTTTGTAAACATCACTAATCACTTCTTCCCACAATACTTTCCCCCACACGGGCTAGGGACATCAAAGAAAAAGGTGTCAAACCTTATACATCCATTAGATTGAAGGGTTTTTCCTAGGGGTTATAGAGTTATACAGCATATCCCGCCTATCCCTTGACACTAGTGGTTGTGCAGATAGTCTAGTGCACTGATTAAATTGTGGAGTAGGATCGAACCCTGGGGATGACTTACTAAAGAAACAGTCCAAATTGGCTTGCAATCACTACTGAAATAAAAAGATATTTTATTAAAAAACTATATAAAAAAAACTCAAAGCCCTGGAAATAAATATATTTGGCACAAGGACAAAAAAACTGCTGTGTATGCGTAATCCCCCAACTGCAAGAATTAAGGAAAACTAGAGATATTAAGCGGGCAAGTATGCTTTGGGACGAACCATTAGGAACTTTAATGTGACATTGATATCCTTTTGGCCATAAATTTATATTTGACGGAAAATAATTTAGAGGATGGGATCAATCAAGACATGGTAAAAGAAAACTGGGGAATAACTGGCATGTAACATGAGATGACTGATTTAACGCACACAGAGGACCCTATAAGTGAGTGTCGAACAATATACGACTGCTAAATATAAGTATGTCGTCCAATTAACAGCTTACTAAGCTCTGTATTGTGGAAAACACAATTTATCAAGCAGATATGAGGACAGGTTCTGTGCACTGAGAATAGCCAACCTTGATCCTGCGCTAAACATAACTAGCATTCTAGGTTAGAGATAAGTGACAGTCTCAAGTAAAACTTTTCATTCCAAATCTTGTACCAAAATCTGATATTCAAGATATCATTGGTTAATGAAAGAACTTTTAACAGTTTAAATGGCGTTTTGGTCATTCAACTGGCCTATAACTTTCACTTGGGTCATCGTACTCAAAAAGCTGTCAGTCAGGTCACTTAACTAGTAAAAGTATTCAATATAATCATTAAACACGTTAGAAATTTCACAACCGTTAAATCCCGTTGACTATAGACGGTCCTCTGTTAATTCTTCACACATATGCTTCCACATCAACTAATTAACCCACCCAATAATAAAATCATCCACCCAACTGATTTAGGACCCAAGCCAAGTAATCCCCGACCGTAACTCAACCCCTTTCCCTAATTCATTTCATTTCACCCCATCTGATACGCACTGATCTAAACCCTAATTGCAAAAATGGTACGCACGCAATCGGGTATTGAGGTTCGTTTCGTCAATTAGACGATGTTGAAGTTGAAATCATTATCGGGGTGGAGATTACCATATCTATAATCGACACCGGAACAATTTCTATGGCTTCGATACGATTTGAATGAATTGTTAACATAAGGTTTGAGGTTGAGGAGCTTTTGGATGTGGACATGAAAGAAGAATGAACCCTAATTTTGAGATTATAAATTAAAGAAGATGCAGGGGGGAAAAGAAGGGTTTGCATGTTCAAATGATGGGTGGGTGCAATGGTCATATGACCCGCAAGTGCCACGTTTTCAAGCCACATCACCTTCTGATTCAGCTTTCCGTCCAAATTTTAACGATACTAACGGGTAGTGACTTGATTGAAAACTTTTATCAATATAATCAGTTGACTGACAGCTTTTTGAGTACGACGACCCAAGTGAAAGTTATGGATCAGTTGAGTGACCAAAACGCCATTAACCCAACTTTTAACTGAATGACTTGTAACCTAATCATTTACAGGACCAAGTGCTGATATCTGATCACAGAATTGTCAATAGTCTGCTTCTGTTAACAGTTTATACTTGTGCTATAGGTGATTCTGCAACCTGTGAATATTTTAGCACAAAAGGAACAAAATAATATATTTTGTTAAAAAGGGTCGATATGGCGAGGCCTATTTGGAGAGAGCAATAGTATACAGCCCGCGTTAATAGAACTTAGAAGCCATATTCAATTACAGGAAGTTTATAAAACTTACATGCCCTTGTAAGTGATATTAATATATTACACACTGGGCACCAAGGCACAAGGTCCCCTCAGAGCCTAGCACTAGGTGCAAGGGAAAGACACGTCCGAACAAGGTGACTTGCATAACATACAGGAAAAATTAACATGCATCTTAATATATATTTAAGAAAATACTTAAATCATATTTTAAACTCATACAAGTAATATGCTTGTGCATTGTAATACAATTTTAGTATGCTATAATGGTACATAACATAACACTCCTGAATCAAGCTGTACATCACGTTTTGGAAGGATTACACAGATGTACTGTGCTCTTAAATGTCAAAAAATATTAAATACTATACAAAGATTATCTCGGAGTTGTACTACACTTTCAGTCTTGAATTTTGAGAAATATTACACAAACATACTAACATTAAGTATGAATGTCTCTTATACATGAATCTTTTTAATTCATCAGTTGTGTTGATTTCTTTCTTTCCCATTAGATTCAGTAGAAAACATCTATCATTTGCCAAAAAAAATCAAATTAATAAATCTGCAAAAAAAATACAAGCTTACAGTTGTTCGTGGCTCTGTATAATAATACCTTTTATAACCTTGTAGAATAATGTTGCAATATAAAGCTGATTAATATACCAATTCTATTAGCTAGTCCAAGAATTGGGTCAAAAATCAGAACAATAAGGTGTATTAATGTAAAGGAACTAAACAATTTATCATTTTACCAACCTTAGATATGTCCTCAATTTGATCTAGCAACGAGATAATGTGCCGTAATGTAACAGAGCGATATGACAACTGGTTCAACTGCTTGTTACGCGAACCGATAAATTTCTTAGCATCAGCCAAATCAACTTTTAGGACACCAATTTTTTGAGTGGATTCACTAAATAACCGCAAAATCTGAAAGGAAAAATGGGGAAACATTTTATTTTTTCAAATATTTATTGCAACACAAAAGAGAAGAATAACAATATTGCATTCAACAGGTGGATAAACCATGGAGAAATAATTAAACAGATCCAATGGTGCATTGTACATCTTTATGAAGTGTCAAGACCTAGGCCTTCTAGCATGAAACATCTAAAGTTCAGTAAGTAAGTGACCAGTAACTTGTCTCATGAGAGGATATATGCAGTACTGGCATTTTATGTTCAGTAAAAAGATGTGTACGGGAAGTTCCAAAGGCTGCCTAAGAACAAGTCCAACAATGTCCTTAAATGATGTCCTAACCCAAAATTGGAGGCATTTGGAAGAAATGAGTGCTCCAACAATGTCCTAGTGGTGCCTTCAAACACTAAGACATCCAACATGTGCCTTACTTTTTAAGGCACCACTATGCATGTCCTAAACTATTCTTATCAATAAAATTAGTTTCCCTCCATTTCAACACATGTCTCTCCTCTCATCTTTTCCTTTCCCTCCAATACTAATCAAAATATATTATTATTTAAACAATAAGGCATAAGTATAAGGCATATTGTTGGAGTTCATACCAAAATATTGTTATGAATCATTAAGACACTTTTTTTAATATATTTATAAGGCACTTGTTCAGGCATTTTTGGACTTGCTCTAAGGCCCTAACTTATTAATTGTTTCGAAATTCAAGGAAAAATGTCCCTCCTAACAAGCTTACCGAATATAGATGAGACTGGATTCCAGAGGGAGTGTTTTTACAATAACCTAAGTGATATCCATTTTGTTGCTCCTAGTTTTATCTAAGCTCATTTGAGATTTCTATGTGTAGTACTTAGACCCGGATCAAATTAACATCAGGACCAGAATATATTTAGAACTACTCATACATCTAATACTTGTTATAAAAGCATAAAACTGGACACTCGATCCTTCTTCTTTCTGCAAGGTTGTTTCAGTGAATTCATTACTTCAGTTTATTGGTTGTGCTTCAGATCTTTATCCTAAGTAACAAAATCCTTTTAAACATTTTACATTTTTGTACACGCATTCGATATGTGACGAGTTACAACATTAAAATTTTCTACTCTATATTTAGAAATTGAATTATTTTTTAAATACTTTATATTCAAATTTATTTATAAGTAGTAAATTTTATAAATTTAAAAACTCATTATATAAATGCAAAATTGTTTTATCACATCTATAATCTATAATCTATAATATATAATAATAAGCCAACATGGGTATAATTTGTAGTACAAAAATTTAAAAACTCATTATATAAATGCAAAATTGTTTTATCACATCTATAATCTATAATCTATAATATCTATAATATATTATAATAAGCCAACATGGGTATAATTTGTAGTACAAAAATTTGGTTATGTTTTTTAGTTTGGTCATGTTTTTTTGTCATCCCTAAATTACCCTTACTTAAAAAAATTCAAATACTAAAAAACTCTCCTTTTATAACTACAAGTCTACAACACATGGAGGTCTCTTACTCTTACATCACTAAAAAGTTTCAAGCAGTTTTAAGGACTAAAAATACCTATGATGTACTATAAGACAAAAACTTCATCATTATCCTTTTAAATATAATTTATAATTAGTTAAAGAATAATTAAAAAAAAAGTAAAACTACTATTAATAACATATATTGATATTAAAAATACTTATAAATAGATGTATAACTCATAAAGATAAATCGGGAAGTCAAATAGAGATTTATATAAATACAAGCGTGAATCTTCTCAACTCCAATGTATCTGCTCCAAAAACAAATAAAGTGCTACGGCTACTTGCGTGACTGAATCAAGAAAAAAAAACGTCCATGGATATGGATCAAAACATATACTAAAATATGTAGTATTTGGTGATATTATGTGCAAAATACAGTTTCAATGTCTTATCATGGTTCTCATCTATTAATATCATTCATTATTCATTACACCTCTATAAACTAAAGATGATTGTTCGTTCTCCTCTAACTATACTATGTGTTATCTAACAAATTTCCTCATAATTGAAGGAAAACAAGTCAATAATGTTATGTTCTTAATATCAACCAATTAGTTATCATAAGTAACTATTACCTTCAAGTGAAATGTTAAACTACATAATATACAGTGTATTAACCCAGTACACCCTAAAAATATTATCTGCAACTCTGCATGCTACTGGGATGAAGTAAATAGCCTTCTATATCAGGTAAAATCTTTAAGATGGATAAAACCGAAAGCAAGTATTGACTTCCGTCGTCGGTGTAAGAGTATACCTGCGAATAATTCTGAATAGCTTTATTAAAGCCACTGTGATAGTTATGCACAACAGCATCAACAACTTTCTCTATTATATCACTCTGCTCCTTCAACTTCCCGACTTCACCTTCACGGTCTTTCGACGTCAAAATATGAACCACATGTGGCAACGAATCAAAACATGATGTAGCCCAGCTTTCATCGATCCTAGCAAGCTCTTCTCTCAAATGCTACGGACCACGACAAACCACAAATACCAAGATCAAAATCAAAACACAATCACGCAAAAACACACCAAGTTATTCCAAAAACGCAAAAACTTCAACAAAATAAAATAATTAATTCCACTACCAATTAAGTTTTAATGATCATACAAAGAATGACTAACCAAATTACCCGATCCTAAACAGAACATTCAATCAGGATTGAACAAAACATCACCCAAAGTGCAACAAATATACGAAGAATATTTAACTAATTTAAAAGAAAACATCACCTAAATTCCAACAATAGTTACGCTGTAATTAACAATAAAGAAACATAACTAATTCAAAATTAATATGAAGAGTATTGCACTAAATTTGCAGAAAACATCATCTCAGTTCTGGTACTAAATAATAATCGAACTACATAACTATCATAAGTGAATACCTAAATAACCAACAATATGCACAATATTCAAAAAAAAAAATTGAAGCAAACAAACATCACTTCAATCACATTGCTAATCAACCCATGAGAGTCTATACCTAACATAAATGTTCTTTTAAATATGTTAAAAACACATAACTAGCGAAGAACAAACTTAAATTATCCGACAAAATCACCTAATTCGGAAAAACATGAATTCCATTCAAGTACTAATTAACATCGAAAAAACTTAAACTAAGTAGTGTACGCACCGCGTGATCTTTCGGAACGGGCAAGTCGTCAAAAATCCCCATCTGGAGCTGCAATTACAAGGCGTTAGAGTGAAGAAACGATACAGAAGCAAACACACATTCAGAAACAAAATTAGGATGAATTAGTGGATTGTTTACCGAAAATTGCGGGTCAAATTATTCGGATCTGTGAAATTAGAGCGGAGAATGATGGAACTAAGCTGCGTCGCACTCGGAATTGTGATTGAAGATTATGAAAAGAGATCTATGTGTGTACGAGAGAGAGAGAGAGAGAGAGAGAGAGAGAGAGAGATTTGTACAGAGACAGGGGGAGATTAGTATATGGCGAGGTAATGATGTGCAAAGGAGAGAGGATGGTAGTGGTGGAATTGTAAATATGCGTGTCCAGATGATTTGATTAGTATTATTAGTACACTACACACATGGGACCTACTCATTACCTGTTTTTTTGATTTTTACCTTTTCTGTTGTCCTTTCTGTTCTTCGAATTTATATCAGGTTTATCTTGTTTATTTTAAGACAACCGCCTGAGAAAATAAATTAAAAATGATCTATATGTTTTTCTTGACAAAAAAGTATTTTGAATGAAAAAATTGATAATAAATTCTTGACAAAATTTAATTAGATCCAAAATAATATTTGTGAAACCCAACTCAATATTTATATGAAAATATAATAATCGAATAAAAAAATTGATAATTTTTCAGTTACCTATCTTGTACTCGATAAGTTCCCTCCGTACCGTTCCTCGGCAGTACCTCGAGTATGTCTCATTTTTGTTAAGTTTTTAGATTTTTCAACATATATAGAATAAAAATTATTAAATAAAACGGAAAAGATTCATATTGCATGAAAGTATAAGCTAGTATATGATAAAACAAGAAACGATAAACATAAACATTTAAGCGTACATGTATTGGGGTTATATTCTACTTAGAAACATTAGTCTAAAAACTTTTAGAATTCTTAATATTATTTTTTTTTTATTAATTAGGGTCTGCAGTATAAGCGCACATGCAAAAAAATGTCGTGTGTGTGTATATATATATGTTATGTTTTGAAATCTTTTTTAACACATAAAGCGATGCAAAAACATATATTTAAAATTTAAAATCTAAAAATCTATTTTAAAATTTAGGATTCTGCAGCAGAATTATAGCGATTCTAAAATTATATTTTATTTTATTTTTGTCAAGTTCAAAGGTTCTATTTTAAAAATTGGCTACCTTTTGAGCGCGCCCGTACATGACTACATGTATAAGAGCAACATACATCGGATACTAAAATAGGGCTTTTTTCGTAACTGCCTTACTTTTTGAAATTTCTAAGAAAAATATTGTTGCCAACTTTTAATTTTTTTAGAAATGTCATTTTTTTTTTGAAACAAAGGTGTTAATCTAATAATAAAAAACCATACGGCATCTACACCAATGATCGAGTCGAACAAACAGTAATTTCCAATCGCCTGTTCTCATAAAAAGATAGTTAAACGATATTTTGAAGAAAATGTATATACAAATACAAGTACTCGCTTCGTGCATCCTCATTCTTTGTTGAATTACTGATATCCTCTTCATCATGCCCTGACAGAGCTATCGTTTGAGCTATCGACCAAAACGGCGATTCCATACAAATTTTCATCACCAAATCAAGACCCCGCTTACAATTAAGAAGTGAAAAACAAAACTCTCACCAGGGAGATAAAACAGAACCACAAAAATAAGAGAAATCAGACTGAAACTCACCCGCTTGGAAGAGAGACAGCAAAATCTCCGATGGTTTTAGATCTAAATTTCCCGAGAAGATGTATTATTCAAAAACTAGGAAGAAAAACAAAGCAATCAAGTGATTCAGGGTTTTCCACCAGTGAAAACCGATGGAAGCCCCAGACGACTACGACAAAAGAGAGGCCAGAGAGAATTAGGGTTAGGAGAGAGGCTAGAGATGACGTGCAACTTCTGCAAACTCGTTTGCAACACCATTTTGCAACAGTTAAAAATAATTGCAAATGAATTTCATTTACAACTTTCAATTTTTGCAAATGAAAAATTTATTTACAACTTTCAATTTTTGCAACCTCGTTTTGGCAACACCATTTTGCAATAGTTGTAAATGAGAAATTTCATTTGCAACTTATGCAACATCAGTTTGCAGCTGTTGCAAACGAGGTTGTCAAAATTACATGTCGTATTTTTGTAAACAATTCGTAAAAAATTGATATTTTTATAAATTTTCCAATAAAATATTATAGTTAAATAATATTAAAATGATTATAATCATTTATAACCCCCTAATACACGCTGCTAAAGAGAACAGCAGAAACTGAAGTTTGATGGTTGGAACTTGGAACCACGTCAACATATGAATTTATTAACAGTGACAAATCTGCATGACAAAAATGACATAAAGATAAGTATAGATACATTATAACACACAAGATTTGCTAAAGCTCAGGAAACAAATCATATATCAGCAACAAATATGTTCATAAAGCTTCCTCTTTCGGGAAAAATAAAGAATCTGAGTATTTCTATTTCTAGTTTCATATAATGAGAAAACAAGTACAAAAACAACATTGTTTAAGGACCAATAATTTGCTGCTTGTAACAGTCTCTTAAAGCTTCTCTGCATTGGTCTCTCCCAACTGATCATCCTGATCACTAGTCTGCTGTAACCATTGTTCTAGTTTAGCTTCTCTTTCAGCCTTAAACTCATCAAAGCTTTTTGATAAGGACAATAAATTAGTTGACAAGCCATCACCAGTTTCAGACATTTCTTGTGATCCACTAGAAATCTTACTTGATAGCATTGGTTCCTCGAGCATTGCTGAAGCGGTGCTGGGAACAGCGTATTGCAATGTCGTATCATGAGCAGGTAGCAGATTTTCACCCTTCCCATTGACTGATCCCTCAGAATCAGATTGAACCCATTTCAAGCTGGCAGCTCTTTCTTTTGCAGACTTGAAAACCGTACTAAAATAACTACTACTACTACTTTCAGCTTCTTGTTCCAATGGAACTTCATTACGACCCCAAGCAGCTGGACCCCAGGAGCTAGTTCTTCCTATTTGAAAAAGTGATCTTGGGTTGTTAATCAAGCCCCTTTTGGGCTGCTTTGTTGACATAATAGTTAGAGAATTTTTAATGTCTCTAATCATCTCATCGACGATGGGGGATCCACATTCTTTCATTGAACTTAACATGATCATAGATTCCCCGGAATCTTCCGTATGCAAAGTCATCTCACGAGACTTGTCCTCCACACTATTTCTAAGACTAACAAGATTAGGCACCGAATTTTGTGTATGCTGCTGGACATAGAAAAGGCCCACAGAGGGTTCATTAGCCAAGTACTTTAGCATCTCTGCCACACATTCAGTTATCTCCACAAAGCCGTCGACTGTGGAGATATCATCCATGTTGGGGACAAATAATTCATCACTGGTTTTGCCAAAAAAATGTGTAAACGAGTCAGCAGGTTATATAAAGGGGGTGAATCACTTTAGTTTCTTTAGGAACAGCAGAACAGAGACATAGTAAGAAAAATTACCAACTTGACAAGTAAAGAGATTTTATAAATTCTCACAGATCCTTTAGCTCTATTATTTATATGGCCTGTTCTTTTTCAAATGGTCAACACTGGTACGTCTAGACTTTTAGACACAAATTCTCCAACTGGAAATTTACTGCCTCGAAAATCAATATTAGTGTGTTTAAAAGGACCATGCACTAAATGAGCACATTTCACAAGGTCTTAATATACATTATTGCTTACCAGAACTTGAGTCATCAAAGTTCTGAAGAGGTCAATATTTAATTACATAAACAGTGTTCGAGCAGATTGAGTTACTAGAGACAATTAAATAGCATACCACTGCTTCTAATTAAAACAGTCATCCATTTACTTATTTGGTATTGTGGTACATGCACCAGTTTACGAGTGAGACTTGGAAGTATTAGTTGACAAATCATGACTAAGAGCGGCTCAATTGCTATTACAGAAATACAAACTAGTATTGATACCCTTGGTACTGATACTACTAACACGGGCCGCATGACAAAATTAAAGTATTTATCAAAAGTAATTCTTAGTAAAATAGCTCAGTTAGATACCCAGATCTAGTGTCAAACATAATCTTACTTGAACATAGATCATAACTTCCGTGGTAAGGTTATATAGAAGTAGAGATGCCCTATGGCAGACAAACAATACCTGCATAACATAGGACATACAATAATTACTTGATATATAGAGTAGCGAAACAAATAATCAAGCTTAAAGCCTTCTGCAAACAAGCTTCAAAAACAGAAAGAGCTTCCCAGCTCCAATTTTTTCAGGAAGAAATTTGTCACAATTAATAAAGATTAGGCTACACAAAAAGCGATGAAGATAATAAATTTGTGTATCAAGGCCTAAAATACAACAAAGTCCTGGAGCTAGATCTCCCGAGAAATTATAGCAAGACCAAAATCCAAGGACATCAAGCAAGCTTCCTAACTAATTCCACCTCGTCATATAAAGCAAAGGATATCTAGCAAGCTGCCTCACCTCCAACACATTTAACAAGTTGTCAAACAAAACACATTGCTAAACTGCCTATTTATTCTAAGCTCTTTTAAAGACCCTCCACCATTCATGAAAGATAACGCTAACATATTACACTTAAATGGGTTGAATGAATGGAATGGAATAATATATATGCTATAGTTTGGGTAAACAATTTTTTATGCCTTCCTCCATTCCATTCCTAGTAATTTAAACTAGGGGTCAAACCCACCAACAATTTTAAGAAGCAATGCTTTATTCTCCTTCTGCTTTTTCTTCTTAAAACATCATTGTAGAAAATTCGAGCTACGTCATATTGTTCACTCCCTCTTGCGTGCTTTATCCCCTTAACTATCATTCACAATAGTTGATTTCATTCCTTTCCTGACCCATTACAATCCTCCAAGTAAACAGAGCATTAATGAATTCGAAATATTATGCAATAATCAGTACAATTGTTCAAAAAAAGAAGCTAAAGGGGAGGAAGAAATATACTGTATATAAATAAATAAATTGTTGGACATTAGAAGGTAATTCATCCTATTAAGCACACTATTGAAATTAGGGTATACAGGCTAGTCAATATGATACCACCTATTACGGCCCACAACATATGAGTATAACAAAGACCTAAAGGCCAGAGGCACATCCTGCCAAAAAGTATAGCGACATAATTAGAAGAAAATATAACAATATATTTCTATCAATCCCCGCATTCAGCTGATTTAACCATATCAACATTCATAGATACTTCTTTACATGCAAAGATCCTAAAAATAAAACATAATGGGAAGAGGGAAGGGGTAGGATGGAATAAAGGTATGGGGATAGGGAGGGGGGGTAAGATGAACATAAAACCCGAATTAGCTTGTGAATAACAAAATGAATGCTAAGTATGAAAAAATCTCTACCCTGTATATTCAGACCACCAATTCCCTCCGCTCTTGAGCAGCGTTCACTCTTAAAATTCATACAACAAGATAGACATAATCCCTCAAATCCTATAAATATATATAAACCAAGTCTCCAATTTCTGAAAATTCATTCAACTCCTTACAAATTTCGAAATTCAGATAATTCTGCATATTATCCATAAAGAAACTATACTTCTCACTGCCTTCCATCTCAATTCCCTTTCTTACCATTTCAAATTTACATATATAGCCACCAACCAAGTCTACGCGAATTTTCAAACAATACACAGTCCGAATTTTCTTAAATTCGTAAACACCCTGGTTCAAACCTACTACAACAAAGATCCAGACTTGAAAAAAGAAGAAAAAGACAGAATCTTAAGCTAAAACGACTGGTCAATTCACAACTGCATAGAGAAAAACATAACAAGCCCACAAAATATCCAACTGGGAAAGCTATAATTTCACAGTAAACAAATCTTGTTCATTTCTTGAATTGATTGGGCTACTTTAATGCAAAGAAAACTACATAGCATGTGTATATATGTGGGTTTTGTGTGTGTGTATGTGATGATTATGGTACAGAGGGTGAAAAACAGTTGGGATTGGTTACTTACAGAAAACCCTTGAAGAGCAAAGAGGTCTTGAAGATTCTGATGATTTTGGGCGCAAAAATATGGACCTACAGGCTAGAGTTCTCAGATTTGTTGTTTACTCCGGTATGATTCGTATGAATAATCTTTCTTTTTAAAGTTTTGTTAACAAGAAGTTTAAGGAATAACATGCTTATTTTATAAATATTTTTTTCCGTCTAAAATATTCAAGGGTCGATGAGGCTTTATTTGACTGATGATTTATGAAATCTATACTATATTATTAAAGCCGAAAAATTAAAAATTTGATCGGTCGATCGGTGCTTGGGCCGAGTTATGGGCCTATTTAAAAATAATATTAGATAACGTGCCAATTACCCTTTCTAACTAAAACACATTATCTTTTTCACATTCCTAACTAAAAACGAAGTCGGTCGGTACTTGGGCCGAGTTATGGGCCTATTTAAAAATAATATTAGACAACATGTCAATTACCCTTTCTAACTAAAACATATTATCTTTTTCACATTCCTAACTAAAAACGAATTTTTCCAAACATAACTCATGGAACATACGTATAAAAAAGACAATATTATTATATATCTATACTATTATATACTTATATATAATAAGCGTAAGGGAGATAATTTGGTCGCATGGTCCTGTGGTCCAAAAGCTTATCTTGGATCGTATATTGAACAAATAAGCACCGTTAGATTAGAACAAAATTAAATTCTGTTCTATAAGGAAACTGACATCTACTTACATGTATAATTCTTTTTCTGAATCTAAAACAAATTCTGTGTTTCATGTGTTTTTGGTTTTTTTAATCTAAAATAAATATTTCCTACAAAATTTAATTGTAGAATCGTATAAATCGCACCGTCACAAAATTATTTTTATCCATCGGATCGTATATTGAACAAATAAATACCGTTAGATTAGAACAAAAATAACATCTGTTGCATAAAACAACTGATATCTACTTGCGTGTTTATAATTCCTTTCCTGAATTTAAAACAAATTCTGTATTTCATGTGTTTATGATTTTTTTAATCCAAAATAAATATTTTCTACCAATTTTATTTGTAGAATCATATAAATCGCATCGTCACAAAATTATTTTTATCTAATATATTTTTAAATTAATAAGCCCGATTTATGTGAGGAACGAATACAAAAAATTTTTCTTAATCCAAAACAAATTCTACCATGTTATTGCATGTTTATGATTCATCTTCTTAATTCAAAACAAATTGTGTTTATCAATTTTAATCTCGAATCATAAAAATTTTTAGAAAAATATTTAAATCACATTATATAATCTAATAGGAGTTGGCGTCACATATTTTATTTAAAATAATTTAAAATTTGATAGAAAGAATTTAATACTTTTGCATGATACATATAATTTTAATTTATTATTATAAAATAATTTTTTCACACCATTTAAAATATATTTAAAAAAATTATAAATAATTAAAAAGCTCCCGTGCCTTGCACGGGCTATAAGCTAGTATTATTAAAAGTAAAACATTAGTCGATATAGTCGAAATACGGCCTATCGATCTAACAAATTATTCTTTTTAACTAATATAAATTATCATCTTCATATTTTCAAACTAAAATAACTCGATCTTCTAAAATAACATATAGCAACATAGTACTTACCTTCCTAACTAAAACCCATTATCCTTTTTAGATTTTCTACCTTAAAAAGACAGATCTTCTACGATTAACACAGGCGACACATACATAAAATTATAATATTATGATATATAATTATTAATAAATAATCGGTGACATTTTTCAATTAAAATACATTAACATTATTTTTAAATACTCTAATGGTCTTACTTTAAAAGTAATATTATAAATCTATACTATACTTATTTTATTATATCACTAAAGCTGAAATAAAAAAATTCAGTTGGTCGGTCGGTCGAGTTTGGCGAGTCGGTTGTTATTCGACCCTGAACCTCTTTAATTTATAACATATTATAATATATTTTTTATTTTCTATATGATATTATTAATCATTAGTAACAAAATATTGATTGGTTGATATATATTTGGGTTTATAGGTCTTCTTAAATTATAACATATAAAATAATATATTTTAACATCCTCATTAAAACATATATGTTCGACGTAATTTCTAATTAGCTATTTGACAGACTTTACTACTAAAAATTTATTCAGTTGTTAAATAAAAAATTTATTTAATCATATAATTCTATCGTAATTTTATTTTCAAAATAAAATTATTAAATTTAAATATATACAATAAAATAATAAATATTATAATCGCCCGTGCGTTGCACGGGTTATAAGCTAGTATTTATAAAAATCAGTGTTCTAAAAATCGCAGATTCAACGAGTACTCATTCCGAATACCCGTTTTTAACCCCTGTTCGATCCGAGTTCTGAGTAATCGGGTTCAAAACTGATTTATTAAGAAATCGATCAAAACTTGGTTTGACTCCGAGTACTCGAGTTCAAATCTGAGAGTATGACTTATCATTTTTTTATTGTTTATTTGAAAATTATTTCAAAAAAGATTAAACGTAAATTTATATATGTTTTGGTGTTTTTTTTTTGCAAAGTATGACATTAATTAGAAAGTATATGTGTTTTATCATTAAAACTTGTAAATGACTATTATGTCAAAAGTTATCAAACAAGTAACTTTTATTAGAACTTCATTATTTCAAGTGTGTTATTACAATATTAATATTATTAAATAATTTTATTATTAATCAGTATATAACCATATATGAGAGAAAAAATTAATTAAAAAGAATACCCGATTAGTTATCCGATAACTTATTCCGAGTACTCTCCCGAGTTCCGAGTACTCATTTTTCCGGAACCAAGCCGAATTGGACCGAGTTCCGATTTTTACAACCTTGATAAAAATACCAATTTTTTATAAATTATTTACTAAAATAATCATTTAATAAAAACAATAAATACAATTTCATGATTTATGAAGTAATGACTCCGTTCTTTTTATTTTTTTAAAAATCAAATAATAAAAACAATATTTACAATTTCATAATTTATTTTCCAAATTTTTAATTCAACCATCTCACAAATATTACTGTTGTATCCCGAATTTTAACAAGATAACCCAATCTGACAGACAAATTACAGGAGGAGAGATCAAAAAGGAGAATCCTGGAATGTGATATGGTAATGATGGCTTCTTCGCTCACCACTCAAAACTTCATCTGCTCCCAATTCTCTCTAACCCCTCACACTTCAAACATCCCCAAATCTTTCGTACCATCATCTCCATCTATTCACAAGACACCCCATGTTTTCAAACTCAACTTTCTGCCAAGAGCTTCCTCTCAAGGTTCATTCACCTTTCTTCTTCATTCTTGATTTTAGCAAATGGGGTTTTCACCATTTACATGATCACATTACACTTCTTAGCATTGACTATTTTCTCCACATCAGTGTTTGTTATTAATGTTTTGTTTATTTTGTAAGTTGTCAAGACAGATAGTATCTCTCTTGCTCTGGTAGACTTGAAATCACATTATTATAAGAACTCAAGAAACCAAAATTATTTAGATGTTATGGGTTATGGCAGTAGTTTACTAACTTATATTTGGTTCCCAAAATTATTTGTAAATATTAGTTGGAAGTGTTTTTAATTAGATTTTAATCAAGAAATTGTAGCTAACAAAGGATAATACCCCGGAAAGAACTATTCTTATATTTGAAGTATATGATCTTAATGCAACTATGAACGGAATGCAATTTTATGGTTAAGTGAATAGTTTGGTGAGG
Organism: Daucus carota subsp. sativus; assembly: GCF_001625215.2. Taxonomy (NCBI): domain Eukaryota; kingdom Viridiplantae; phylum Streptophyta; class Magnoliopsida; order Apiales; family Apiaceae; genus Daucus; species Daucus carota. Next base: position 41,567,350 of record NC_030385.2, on the reverse strand, counting down.
GTAAAACTTCGACATTACATATTTGTGTAAAATTTGATGAAATTATGGGGGTGGTCCACTGGTCCGGAATAATTTTTGGTGTTAGTACTGTTAACCTGTTAGTAGTAAACGACTTGTTGGAGTAAACCGAAGAAATAAAATATAAAAAAGAACGAGAATGAAAAGAGAGGTTGATTTTGAATATAAAGAACCCTTGGCAGTTCTTGTTCTGTTCTTGGCAGTTTTTGTTTCCACACTAGAAGGGTAACAAACAGCAAGACACTAAGTCTATCAATGGTTTTCCTTCTGTTTCAGCATATGTTTTCTAAATTCTTTACTTATTCCTTGCATGACTCATTCATCAATAAAATAGGACACCCATGAAAGACATTATAACTTTCATACTGAGTTATAATAGGATCATGCACTTTAGCAACTGTAACATGGGTTGAGAAGCGAGGTGTTTGCATTTTATATACTTTCTTAATGCACATATATGATTAAATAGGTTCTATTAGTGATCCACATTTAAGCAGCAACACCCAGATTCAATTAAGACTGGTACAGCAGCGCCCCCCCCCCCCCCCCCCCCCCCCCAAAAAAAAAAAAAAGAAAAAAGAAAAAAAAGAAGCCCCCACAAGTTCTTCAGTTTATTTATTAATGTCTAGCTTAGCTATGTTTTTTGGAGACCTATGCTTTATTGGTGGCATGTAGTGAGGTTTATAGACTTAAGAAATGTCATATAATTCCCCTCTGTGTTTTATTATAGAAGAACAAGATTTTTACCTTATAATATTTTGTAGTAATTATCCTATTACATCTAGGTTCCTTTGAAATTATTAACAAGTGACATTCATTTTGTGTTTATTTTCTATTATAGAGCTCCCGGGTGAGGATGAGTTAACAGAAGATTCAAAGTTTGTTCCTTTAAATGCAGAAGATCCAATATTTGGTCCCCCTGTAAGTTCTGGTTAGTCTTTTTTCTGGCCATTACTGATGTTTCCCGTCAACCTAATTAGATAATTAATTCAGAACTGTTTCCTCTTTAAAAACACTAGGAATGTATCTAAATCCCACATTATCGTTTTGGTTCATTTTCAGGCATTATTATTATCGGGATTTAAAAGGGAAGAATTTGCAAAGGTAACTTATAGTCTCAAGCACTGTATGACTTCACACTGTTCTTGGAAATAAATTAGAGAAAATGTTATTTTCTTATAAGACCCTTCTTTTGCATCATCTCTGTAAAGGAAATATATTAAATATATTGACTAAGTTTCAGTTTTCTAATTTGTCCATTATGAATTATCTCCAAATACAATAAATGTACTTCAGTGACTAAGAAAAGGCAGTAACCCACCGTTTGAACTAGACTTTTATTTGCACATGTTATAGGTACAGATGCTACTGAAAGAGTTGGAAGGTGAATTTTTAAAGGTATAAGCTTTCGAGTCCTCCCTCACAGTTGTAATTACTCGAAATTGTCTCTTTTCTGTTACTTTGCGTTCCCACCTGATTTCATATTTTCAGGATTTATAGAAATATTCTGGATGGATAGAATTTCACCTTTCTATCTGATATCCGAGAAATATCTCGAATACTATACTGTTTTCATAACTTCACCACTGGAATGTAAGTTTATATGATACATAAGCTGAGAAACTTGGATCTCTAAACAAGTCCACATCAACAATATAAAAGAAAATTAAAACATTAATTTGATGATATTTGCCACTAGTACTATCTATATATCGAGCCCAATCTATATGTAATAGTTCCATGATTTCCTGGACCTTCTTAATATTTGATATTCTTCACCCCACAAATTAATAATTTGTGACAATGCCTGTAATGAAACTTAAAGGAGTAAATGTACTGAGGACTATAGTTCTTATGCGAAAATGTAGTGCAACTATATTGCAGATTATTGTTTGCACTGAAGACATGATTAGCGGCTCACTTTGGGATGCTATCAATACTAAACAATCCAATCCAGAAGCTGTGAAGGTAACCTTTTGTGTCCTCTAGTACTTGCCTAATGCTTTAATTAAATTCAAAGTATTTGCTTAGTATAGAAATTACTTTATGCCAGAAAAAGAGTCTTCATTTGCCAACCTAGCTAAACTAATGGCTCACACGTATTCCAAACTTAAACTTCATCATCACATAATGTATTAGTAACAGACAATATATTTCTTTTAGGGATACCTACGGACAAATCATATCATAGAGGACCGATATTTACGACGATAGAGTAGTACAGTTTGCCACTGAAAAGGAAATTAATTGCTCAACCGGATAAGAAAATTATGGTAACTTCAGATTCATCTAGTCTCTATATATGGACCAGTAGCTGGGTAATGTTTACCATAGGTTCTGTAGTACGACCTACCAAATCTCGATTTACCTGTTCTGATATGCTATATGTTCCGATTTCCGATTAACTCATATACGGACAGCATGATTCGTGGACAAAATGATTTGGATGTCAAAGTCATTTTCGCTTCTTTCGTGGTCTGTCGAGCATGGGGTCCCTGAGATCGCTTCAGAGAACAGAACTCGTTCAAACATCAGTCACTTAAACCATATTATGATGATGGTTAGCTATGTGATAGAGGGGTTTCCTTTATGGTTCATTAATATTCTCTCCACTTTTGAGAGTGTTTTTTCCAAACTTTGACCTCTTTTTTCATTGATTGCGAACACATTGCTTAAATTAAATTTGTAACAGACAAAAATCTCAAACATTACATTCTTTGTAGGACATGGTTGATTGAAAATCTGATGGAAATTGCAGCCTTATCAGAAAATATGCAATAATAGGTAAATTTAGGGGACCGGGCTTCACTATGGGAAGAGTATGTTGCAAGGCAGAATGTCCCTTCAATTTCCTACTTTAGGTGATGATTAAAGGAAATTAAAACATCAAGACAATAGATATGTTTGAATCTGGTTTAGATGACCACTCGTTTAAATTACTACTTGGTGAGTTTTACTTCCTTCCTCAGTCAGCCTGAATAGCAGGGCATTAAGTCATCTGGAGAGATATTTTGTTAAAAGGACATTAATTACATAAAGTTGGATGGAAGTAATACGTAAAGGTGAGCTGTTGCTTATGAAGTAAGTGTCAATCTTCTGTCTAGATTCAGAACAAATTCTATTACATAATCAATATAGATTTTTAAAAATGGTTATGGGAAATAGAAGTTCCTCTTGATCTAATATAGTAGATTTTAAAATTTATTTTGCAGAGTTGATCCAATATAGTGCAAATTAAAATTTATTTTGCAGGTTGCAGAATCGCTGCCTCGAATTTGCTTTTTATCTGGCCTAACAGGGGAGGAGATGTTGATGTTCATTGACGCGTTTCCAGAATTTGGTATAAGTAGTTCAATACATAGACTGATTTGATCACCATTTCAGATGAAGATATTGACAAATGTTTTATTTTATGAGTATCCAAATTTAAGTGCTGATTTTATTGTCTTGAATTATGTTTCTTTCGTTGCCTTGTGTCAGTAAAAGCTGATAATCTGCTACTGTTTGCTTTGTTTAAAACAATGTTGAAGATTATAATAGTTATTTTGCATGTAAAATACGCAGGCATAGAACCTCCTGTATTTGCAGCTCTTGTTCCCAATAGCGCTGATAAACCTTTGAAAGATGTGATGGAAGAGATCATGGACGATCATGAAATGATGGTATATTCATATAACTTTACTTGAGTAGGCAGGATCATATCCTCATCTTATATTGTACTACTATATTCTTTCTGATATATTTTTCAATTTTTTGTAGTCTGCAAGACAATTGGACTGAAATGGTGATTTACACGGAAAACAATTCCAGAAATGGAAGTTTTAAATGGTTCGCTTATTGTATGTATAAGTTTTAGCGGCATGTATAACTCCACCTGTCTTGAGTAATATGACTATATGAGCATTAAAAACATGCCTCCACCCCCACCCCCCTTTTTTTGCCCTTAAAAATTGAAAATACAATTGCTCCCTGGGAATTTGTTCCTTTACAAAACATTGCACGGACAAACTTATTCACCGGATTCTTGATCTAGTGTGAAATTTTAATACATAAAATGCGCCATCTATCACGGTACTTCTGTGACTATTCCAAAATTTGCACTACTCATGTACACCATGCAGTAAGAGATTTTATCTATATTTCTTTACTAGTGTAATATATAAGGTTTTTTTTGGGTCGATAATCGACCTATTCAGTCGATTTCTGGGAGTGGAACATCGAAGGAGGGTGAAGGGGTTAAGATCCAATAGTCCAAGTACGCGAGCGTGAGTAGATTATGTAAAAGTTTATCCGCCAATTGTATACCTGTTCATCATAGATATGTTAGTGTTGAGGACTTGGTTTGAGGGTTTTACTTTTGCTTGAGGGTGAAGGGGTTAAGATCCAATAGTCCAAGGGCGCGAGTGTGAGTAAATTATGTAAAAGATTATCCGGAAATTGTAAACCTTTTCATTATAGAGATGTCAGTGTTGGAGTCTTGGAGACTTGGTTTGAGTTTTCTTTCTTTCTTTTTTTTTCCCTTTACGATCTCCTGGGTTTGATCTTTCTTGATGGGCTGTCGGTGTTCAGAGGGCTGGGTTGTACTGTTGGTTGATTTGGAACGGGGAGAGTTCAGATTAGTAATCATAAGCAAATAGAACCAAACCAAACCTATCATTTGAATGACATTCTTCCATTAATCTTTTCCAGAGTTTGTTTGCCGTCACTGCTGGTTTCATAAATATTGTATGTGCTCAAGTCGTTTCAGCTGATAGTTCTATATTGACCATTTCTATGAGGGGCATCAACATAAGGGAGAAGTCTTGTACTGTTATAGAAAGAAATTTTTATTGGCAACTCTAAGTGTACAATGCTTTTACAATTGCAATTGCAGATGTCTCGGTTGAATGGACAAACCTCAAAATATAATCATTTAAATCAGTTATCATTCCTGAGATTCTTTTTTGTAGCTACAACGCCTACAAGGGTGTGCCCAAGAAAGATAGCCAATAGTAGACTCTCCATAAACACTCGAACGTAAACAAGATGAATATATCTTTAGTTCATATATAACTAGTTGATATTTAATATATATCACATATACATGTCTTTCTTCCATAATATAAACTAACTCTTCGTTGATCTTAAATTCAATCGGATTCGAGAATTTTGCGTCAAATAACAAGTTGACATACAGAATGACGATATGCAGCCACGTTGAAAACAATGTGCAAAATCATACAAACAGTGTGATACATATATTTTTTATGCCGGTGGATGACCCTTATAATTTAGGCACCAAACTTTACATGTGAAATCCAATTAATATAAAGAGGCAAGTGATTTGTTTGCAAAATAAGATTTTGATTGCATATATACAGCTAGCTACTTAGTGATCCAAATCAGGTATTTATTCATCAACTACTAACAAGAGAATCCCCCGATCTCGATCTCAAGTACATCTGTAGAAACCTCAAACCCCTGCTCTGGATCTTCTCTTCTCGGAGTTGTTTGAGTACCAACATCCCCAACCCGGTCATGTGCCTTGCATGCGCTTTCTTCCTGGACCCCTTATTCTTTGAGCTTCCGCTGGGCTTTGGGTTGATATTGGGCCAAACAGGTCCCAAAATTCTAACATCATACCACGCTGCAACAATCACATAATATTCCTACAGACAGGCAACAAACATTGAGTTAGAAATTTAGGTCCTTATAAAGTGCAAGTATTGCATATGAGCGAAATTACTTATAAATAGAGTTTCAAACCTCCATGAAGAGCTGATACTCAGGTAGGAAAGAATATCCTGAGCTTTTTAATCCAGATCTTTAATCTCCATTCTCCATAAAAAGATCTTATTACCTGTTATATTACAAATGAGAACCTATCACATCAGAACGACTGATTTAATATTATATTAAAAATCGAAAAAAACTGACCATATGAAGAATATAAGCAGTAGTAATAAAAGTTCATACCCATACTTGCACCGTGGCACCGGAACATCAACCATAATCCCATCAGGATCATACTGATCTCACATCTGCAAAAACTGCAAATAAAATATGGATAATCAATTAAAACAAATCACAAATGTTTCCTTTTAAACAAATTTCTAAAACTCTTTGATCTACTCACACAACGAAATGACGTTCCGGAAGAGGCTCCATTTGCGGCCTTGTACCCGAATAGGCACAATAATGTTGTTGAAATGATTTGATGTACCATAAACAATCCTGTAGAAATCATACTAAAAGAATAACAAACCAAACCCTAATTAGAAGTTTCATATAAATATGATTCAAAATGTCTAATAACAAAAGTGATTGAAATTCCTCTTCTTCCCAAAAAACTAATAAATCACATATGCATAAGATCTATCAAATTACACAATTAAAGTGTATATACACATTATATAAGCCACAAATTGAAATCAGATATAAATAAATGAAAAAACCTCAAAAAGACATGATGGCCGTTGTCATCGGTGTCTTCATCGCAAGAAGAGTCTTGATCATCCATTGTTTATCCTGTTTAAGATGATTTAGATCGTTTACTTTGAAGATGAAGAACAGTGGAGGATTATGGAGACGGCCACCGACTTATGTACATATGGTTAGGTTATATAGAACATACCAAGTAACCTAGGCTAGGGTTTTTTTGGGCTTGGAAATGAATAACATAAGGCCCACCGGATATATTAATTCTAGTCCATAAGTAAAATATGGTCCAAAATAAAAATAACCTCAAATTAATTATTTCACCAAATATTGCTTAAAAGTCTCGATCTGAATCACAAGGGCTAGGCTATCAAAAAAATATTTATCATCTAAACTATGTTTGAGACAAATTACGGTTTTTAAAAATTAAAAAATTTACATGCCAAGATATATACTTACATTCATTACTCACATAAATTTTTCAATAAGGACTAAAAAATAAAATTATTATATTAACAATAAGAGTTAATATTTATTATTTAGAATCCTAATTTGTTACGTTTTTATAGCAGTTGTCAGTGATTTTGTTGCAAAAATAATTTGATATTATACACACATATATGTATTTTAATTAAATCTTGAAAATAAAGAGGTATTTCAAATTTTATTAAATTTCAAATGTCGAAATTTCAATTTTCATCAACAACTTATCAAATTTTGTTATAGATATAATATTAAAAAAAATACAAATGTGTAGGTTTTAATTTTCACCTACAATATATTAAATTTTAACTTTCACAATATCAATTTTGTAGATATAAATAAATATGAAATTATGATGATTACACTATAAACTATTTCAAATTTATTGAAAAAATTAATCAAATTTATCATTTATAATTAACCGCGGTTTAATTTGTATAAATAGGAGTGTAAATTAATGTGTCTGGTCGGAATTTTGGCTCAATAAAATTTTGGAGTTGAATATCTTGATAATAATCAAAGTGGAATTTGAGCCATATATTAAGCTAATTTTATCAGGTCAACCTCCAGTTTTGGACCATCATCTCGGGAGGCCTGCTAGGCTAATCGAGCTTTTTAGATAATCAAATGTGTTCAAAATTATATAATATCTTGACAAATAGAGCACTCTATCCAGGCAGCATGGTGACCACCTTCTTGATCAAGAATCACTGGGATGTCATTATTAGTATTGCACAGAGAAAATGCAGTGTGAAAAGTACTCCAGGCTGGAGTCTGCAGGAAGAGCAGTAATTAATATTATTGTTTCTGTGATGTTGAGTGGAGGAGGACGAGTCTTTGTTGAGCGTTGCTTTGTTCTTGAAAAGACATCCAAAGAGTATTTAGGTCATATAGCAGTGGCGGAACCAGGACTAAAAATTAGGGGGGCTGAAAAATATTTCGTCATCTATACTTGCATAAATAGCTTTCTCAATATATATCATCATATTATCATTCATTCATACATCTTCCATCCTATTGCGCTGATAAGTCTTGATCGCTTTCATAGCAAAAAAAACTCTCTCAACAGTAGCAATGACAACCGGTAAAACCAGAGCTAACTCAACCAGAAAATAAATTAAGAGATAAGTAGTGTGTCTGTGTGTTTTAACCATCATGACAGAAAAATCTCCTATATTTTGAAGTCCAGATTAATCTCCGCTCTCATATCATAGATAAAATTGTGTAACTGATTTGGCAACAACTCCAAGTCTAGTAAAGAGAAATCCTTTGGATAAAATTGTGCAAGGCAGACCAGTTTTGAGTTATTGAAATTTGAAAATTAATTTCTAAGATCCAAAGAGCCAATACAAAGTAGTAGCTCTATGTTTCCTAGCACCTCTTTAAGAACTTAAGAGCTCTATTTGCTTCCTCAACAATGAGGAGCACACTTTCTCTCTTAACTATATTTTATATTATTTTTCTGATGTACAAAGTACTCAACATGCATCATACAGTTTGCGTGATCTAGTTGCTCTGAGTGTATCCGTTTGAATGTATTTGTTAATTAGACTCTCTTTAGACGAAGTGCCTTCTCTTTTCTTCTTTTATATTAAGTCACTCTCTATGACATTTATAATTCAGCGGGACTAATAAAATTATATTGACATCACAAATTCAACGGGAGCTGGAAATAAAATATACACTGTATTTTTTAGGTTAGGCGGCTCTAGCATCCCCTAGCCCCCCTCTGGTTCCGCCACTGCATATAACCATGGCAAGTCTCACAAATACATTAATCAGCTCATTGATGAAAAAAGTAAAACTGTTGAATAAAGAAACTTTTATTGGCAACTTTAAGCCTACACAGCTCTTGCAATCGCAACTGCAGATGTCTGGGTAGCATGGACAAGATTGCCAATTGTAGATTTTCTTTAATTTAAACTAACACTCGAAAGAAGGTCAAGAGGCTAATGGCAATAGATTTGTGTAAGCAGCTTAAAGTTAGGCAATTTTAGTAGGACAAATATATTAAATATATCTTTAGTTCATATATAAATTGTCAATATTTAATATAAATCACATATACATGTCTTTCTTCCATAACATATATAAACCAATTTTGTGTCACAAAACAAGTTGACTTATATAATAGCTATATGCAGCCACTTTGAAAACAATGATACGAAATCATACAAACAGTGTGATATATGTATTTTATGACAATGGATTCCCATTATAATTTAGACACCAAACCTTACATGTGAATTCCAGTTAATATAAAGAGGCAAGTGATTCATCTGCAAAACAAGAGTTTGATTGCATGAATACAGCTACATAATCAGTGATCCAAATCAGGTTAAGCATTTATGATGCAAATCATCCTTAACACGGCGTTTCTTCATCAGCTACTAATAAGAGAATCTCCCTAGCTACCAAGTACTCCTGTAGAAACCTGAAACCCCTACTCCAAATTCCCTGACGGTCCCAAAACTCTAACATCATACCACGCTGCAGCAATCACATAATATTCCTACAGATAGGCAACAAACATTGAGTTACAAATTAGGTGCTTATAAAGTGCAAATATTGCATAGAGTCGAAATTATTTATACAAACAGCTACAAACCTCCATGAAGAGCTGATAGTCAGGTAGGAAAGAATATCCTAAACTTGTTAATCCATATCTTTAATATTCATTCTTGATAAAAAGATCTTGTTTCCTGTTATATTACAGATCGATGAGAACCTATCACATTCTTCGATAGTGAGTTTATCAAAATTTAAAAACCGACCATATGAATAATATAAGCAGCAATAATAAAAGTTCATACACAAACTATTAGAATCGTCCCGCATCTCACACTTGCAAAACCTGCAAATAAAATAGGGATAATCAATTAAAACAAATCACAAACGTTTCTTCTAGAAAAATGTCTAAAACTCTTTGATCTACTCACACGACGAAATGACGTTCCGGAAGAGGATCCATTTGCGGCCTTGTACCCGAATAGACACAATAATGCTGTTGAAATGATTTGATGTACCATAAACAATCCCCGAGAAATCATGCTAAAAGAATAACAAACCAAACCCTAATTAGAAGTTTCATATAAATATGATTCAAAATGTCTAATAACAAAAGTGATTGAAATTTAGTTAAATTTGACCGTTGGCAGTCAAATTTAGCTAAATTTGACCGCTGGCAGTCAAATTTATAGTCGGTCAAATTTAACTTTTGGCGGCAAATTTCCCTCACAAAATAATTTGAATTATTTGAATGCAAATTTGACCGCCGCTGGTCGAAAATGTAAATTTGACCGAAATCGGTCAAATAAATTTAATAGATTAATTTCAAAAAAAAGCAAAATAAATATATAATCATTTTATTAAATTATTTAAAAAAAGGTGCTAAATTCAAATAATATTATCTGAACATCCGTACGGTTGGATCGATGAAAAAATTATTTTAATAATTTATTTTGTTAATCAGGAATGAATCTCATTTTAAGAAGTAGTTCTTCTTACTGGATTTTTCTTATAAAGTCATTCAAGTCAAATTTAAAATCTTTTAAAAACATAATCACATGACTAAAATCAATATCTCTTAACATCCGTACGGTTGGATCGTTGAATTTTTTTTTCATAATTTATTTTGTTAATCAGGAATGAATCTCATTTTATGGAGTGATAGTTCTTACTGGATTTTTCTTATAAAGTAATGCAAGTCAAATTTCAAATATTTAAAAAAAAATATTCACATGACTAAAATCAATATATCTTAACATCCGTACGGTTGGAGCGTTGAAAAAATTATTTTAATAATTTATTTTGTTAATCAGGAATGAATCTCATTTTAATGAGTAGTATTTCTTACTAGATTTTTCTTATAAAGTCATGCAAGTCAAATTTTAAATCTTTTAATTATTTTTTCACATGACTAAAATCAATATATTTTAACATCCGTACGGTTGGATCGTTGAAAAAATCATTCAAAAAAAAATTATTTTGTTAATCAGGAATGAATCTCATTTTAATGAGTAGTATTTCTTACTAGAATTTTCTTATAAAGTTATGCAAGTCAAATTTCAAATCTTTTAATTATTTTTTCACATGACTAAAATCAATATATCTTAGCATCCCTACGGTTGGATGATTGAAAAAATCATTTAAAAAATTTGTTTTATTAATCAAGAATGAATCTCATTTTAAAGAGAAGTGCTTCTTACTAGATTTTTCTTATAAAGTCATGCAAGTCAAATTTCAAATATTTTTTCACATGACTAAAATCAATATATCTTAGTATCCGTATGGTTGGATTGTTAATAAAATTATTTTATTAATCAGGAAGAAATCTCATTTTAAGAAGTAGCACTTCTTACCGATTTTTCTTATAAAGTCACGCAAGTCAAATTTCAAATATTTTAATTATTTTTTCACATGAATAAAATCAATATATGTTAACATCCGTACGATAGGATCATTGATAGAATTATTTTACAAAAATTATTTTATTAATTAGGAATGAATCGCATTTTAAGGAGTAGTCAAATTTAGCCAGGATAAATTTGACTGCCAGCGGTCAAATTTATAAATTTGACCGAAATCAGTCAATTATTTTTTGAAATTTTTCCACCCTTTCAAGCGAGAAATTTTGCCGCCCAAAGTTAAATTTGACCGACTATAGTTTTGACCGAAGGCGGTCAAAAATAATGACGTCAGCACTAATTTTTTTGGAGGGAACTTTCCCTCCTAATTTTTGAGGGACCCACATACTAAATATGACCGAATAAATTTGACCGGTGCTAAATTTGACCGGTTTTGGTCAAATATGAAAGCGGTCAAAAATAGTCGGTCAATTTTAACCTTGACTTGATATCATACGAATTTGACCATAAATTTGACTGCTTGCGGTCAAAAATAAGCCGGTCAAAAGTAATCGGTCAAAAATACCCGGTTTTTCTTGTAGTGAACATAAGTTAGAAAACATATGATATAAATTTAATCTTGACATATGAATAACTAGCTATACAACATAAAAATTGAGATAAATTAATTTAAAACATTTATTTTGGAAGCTGTTATTCAAGATACAGGAAGCTTTGTTTGAGGATGGCAGCCCTTTCACAGTCCCGCCATTTTAGAAGAAAAAGTTACAAGTATACATTATGCTTGTTGCACGGTACTCAATAGTCTAGTGCTTGGACCTGTTGTTTCCAATTTTGCTCCATGATAACCAACTTATCCATAGTATTCTCCACGTTTCTCTCATATGCCGCTGCCATAGCCTCAAGATTTAGTACTTTGTAATGTTGGGCATGGGCATCTTTGTGTAACCTCTTTGCTTCATCTGAGAATTTGACAAGTTTGGCGCCTATGGCTTCATTAGTGGCCTGGAGTCTGACTATCTCAGCTGAGTTGTGATCTATCTTCTCCTCCAGCTTCCATGCCTCATCGTTACACAATTTGCTCCGGTCCCCAACATCATTCTCAGCAGCTGTCCTAAGATTCGTGACTTCCTCGTTGAGTTGTTCATTTCTCATTTGAAGCCTAGATATACTGAGCATGGTGGTATCTTTCTCTTTTTCTAATTTCATCATATTTTCTTCGATCTGGCGATATTTTCCCAACATGCTCTTCAGTTCCTCTCGCTCTTTAGACCTTGCCAGAGGCATAACCATGCCCCGGTTCACTTCCTTGTGAAGCTCGTATGCTCTACTCGTTAAGTCTGGCAGATCCCTGCGAAGAGCTAAGAATCCCTGCTGCAAATGTGAGGGGATCCTCCTAGAGGCAAGCAAAAAGTGCAAGACTCTATTGAAGTCTTGCAAATTTGAATCATCGGCAAGGTCAAGCAGGCGTCCTGACATGTGTTTCTTCAAACTCTTCTCATACTCCTGGATGATCTCTTCATCCAGATGTATTTGGGGAGGAAGTACCATTAACACATCCACATTTTCTTTCTGGATTTGTGCCTCCAACTCATTGAAGAACTCAACCATCGCGGCAGGGATTGACCTGGGAACTTGACGTGGAGAATTATCCGAGGTAACAGATTTCATGCGTTGGGTTAAGATGTCAGAAACCTCCTGCATTAAAAAGTAAAGAAACATGATCTAGGAGAAGCGCGGAGCAAGTAAAACTACAATTTATTGCCATAACAAAAAGTGAATGCTAAAAAAAAAATTGACCTAGATTACCTGAGATATATTAGCCTCTTCTTGGAAGTCACCTTGTACTAAAGTTGGGTTGGGTTCTTGGTAATAGCTTTCGATCTCCAAATTTGCTAGGTCTGAACCCATGTATCCACCCTGTACTGAAGAATCAGAACTGACATCCAAGCTATCAGTCACTGTCTCCGTTCTGTGAGTCAAATATAACAGTTTAGATGAGATGTAACTGGCGAAGTAGTTTTATAAGAGCACATTTTTAGATCAAAGGAGAAAGTCAAGATATTTTATGATTAAATTGTATAATGTGTAGTATTTCATAAAAAAATCAATATACAAGCTTATCTTACTTGGTAACCTCTTCCAAGTCGTTCGATACTTGTCTTATTGCATGAATAATTAATTTTTTTACCTGCATGAAGCAAAAAGAAATTCAAATCCAACGTCATGAAAGACAAATTTAGAATAAAAACAGTTATAAATGAATATAAGTACTAAAAGAAATTAAATCGGATGCCATGAAAGTAAAATTTAAAATAAAAACAATGGTAAGTGAATATGATTTGAGCAGATAAATTTTGACAATATCATATGTAGTAAAAAAGAAAAATTAATAACCTACCCCTAATTTGTCCTCCTTGGCCACGTGCTCTCGGGGAAGGACACGAATTTCCTCGGTAAAACGGAGGCACTCATGTATGCTTTCAGGTGACACAAAACCGGTCGAAACCTGTATACATGACTAATGAAATATGCAGAAATATTAATTAGTAAGCAGTATCCATATCATGATAAAATATATTGTTATGAACAAAAATAAATATTTAAATAATTTTTAATCAAGGAGGACACCATGAAATGTCAGAAATTCTTATCATGATAAAATAAATTGCTATGAACAACAGAAGATATTTTAATTTTAACAAGAAATCAAAAACATTACGGTGATTGACTTGTAAATTAAGAGCTTTTGTTGAAATCTCACCTTCAAGTTTCTAACTTGAAAAGGACAGCCGGCAGGAATGAAAATTGCATCTCCTAAATTTTGAACCACCCTCCATGGTTCAATTCCTAGAAATAGAAAAAATTATTATTCCAGGCAATTTCATATCAAATAATAAGAAAATGTCTATGTAAATTCTATATATGAAAACTTGCCATATTCCTCTTTAAGTCTTCTTTGATGCTCGGCGTTGAGGTAAAATACCCCATCATATATGGGATCAACAACCTGGCAAAATAAAATCATTATATCCATCTATTCTGATCGACAAGAAATTATCATCAAGTAGTAGTTATAAGGGTACCTGCTTTAACGGCAAGCAATATGTATGTCTGAACTCTTTAAAATGCCTTCTCAGATATTCTTTCAATTTGAAAGCATCTTCTCTGCGGTAAATGTCCCAGAGGGCACCGCTCTTTGGGTTTTGCAGCTCTTCTGGATCATTGGATTCCAGCTGCGGCTCCGGTCCATTTCCCATGTCACCCTCTGCATATATTTCTCTCTCGTCCTGAACACGGTGCTTCTCCTTCAGCTGTTCCATCTTAGCAAGCTCAGAAGGAGTGAATGTCATCTCTTTGACATGAGTTAGCACGTATACCTTCGACAGAAGACATAATAATGGTAAGAGTTATTCAATTTGAATAATGTGGTTTACGTACTCTACTTTACACAGAAAACTTCTAGCTCAATTATATTTAATTTTATAGGTAATCACTGAACAGAACTAATTGTAATTATAAAGGAGATCATACTGCGTCAGAGTCATGATAGCTGAGTTTGGAGACGGAATCACCACGTCCGAGTTGCTGGGAAAAGCCATAAGCGGTATATAGTTTGGGACCTGTGTCTGGCTTCAGATGGCCCTCCGGTAACTTGACAGCAAGGTTCAAGTAGCCGCTCTGTGGATGTGTGTACTCCTTGAACGGCAAAGCGCTTAAGAACTCCACGTTATGACGTGGGAGACGATCCTCAAACGAACCAGATTCAGGCCAATCATTTAACTTTAGCATTTGGGGCCAGCCAGCCAAGTCAAGTCTACCCTCTGTATAGCCTTTAAAGAACAAACTTAGGCTATATTCCTCCTGCAAGACAGATAACATTTAATATTAATTAACTTAGTTAAATGATTAGTAACTGGATTTCATAATTATTAGAGCTACACATTTAATTGCTAGCTTCTGTTAAACAAGTACTCATATATACCCTTTATTTGCTAGTACTATATATGCACTTGGAAAACGGTGGATTCAGTTATACACTATAAAGCATGAGAACACGTGCGGGTATGGCAGTACGTGGTACATGGATATGAGAATTCAGTAAATTTCAAATGGGGATTCGGGTACGAGGGGATTCAACAAATATTAATATATTAAAAGTATATATTAAGTGTATATATATATATATATATATATATATATATATATATATATATATATATATATATATATTTCAAGAGTTATATTTATATTAATACCGAATAATTAAATAAATAAGTTCAATATCCATAACAGTTTACAATATAATTATTTAAGACCACAATTATCACATGACAAGGTAGTATAAGTGTAGAGTATTCAACTAAATCACACAATTAATTATTAAAAAGAATCTTCAGCAATCCCCGAGCACCCAAAAATCGTCAAGAATCGAGTACGCAGTGCCGCAGGTGGGTGAAGACTCCTTGTTTTCTAGGTTATTCATAATACACTATAAATGTAAATGTTTTTTTGTGAAACAAGACAGAAAAAACTGTATATACTATAAAAGCAAGAAACAAACTTACCTTGCACCAGTTCAAACAATTCAAGACAGTCACACCGGTACGGGACTTATCATGCATTGCTCGAGACATCACCATCGGTTCCCAGCTTAGACCATATGTTCTGTCAAGTCCCCCAGTCACAATCACCGGTTCGCCTTTTGACCAGTGCGCCTGAAAATGCTTGTGATCTCCGGCTTGAATGTCTATAGCTTTCCGTATTTTCTCTGTGGCCGTGTCATCACCAGCTGCCAAATTACAACAGGAGCACCCGTGTGTGGGATCTGGCATGCCATCCAGATTATACTGTTGGCATAATTCTTCAGCTTTCAATATCACGTTTGAAAGCCAACCGTCTCGCAAGACCTGGTTCAGCCTCAGAATACCTTTTCCACACCCACCCAAACTCTCCGGTGGACAAGAGATGCTGCCATCCTTGTTAGGCCTCCATTCAGGTAATTTTGCCTTCCCGCGGGAACCACCGTCCTTTGTTGCAGTCGATGTGCCCACAGTTCTATTGCTTCGAGCTGGTTTACATGTTTCACCATGTAAGTACCCCACCCCCGGGTTCTTATATTGATTCATGCTTCCCGGATGACCTGCTTGCAAAGAGCCAGCACGCAAGTCCCGGCAACAGGAGATGCATAGATCATACGGACATTTTGTGCAGCTCCGGTGGTAGTCAGCAATCGAAGTTTCGCACCAGTTGCTGCATAGAACATTGCTTTACTAATTAAGCACAACTGCAGAAGGCATGCAGTTAACAGCAGGGAGGAGAATATTCAAAATCTTACCAATTTAGACGCTCATTAACATAGCAGTCTGCTTGCTGCACTTTGACCTCAGAAAATGGCAACCCTGGGGAAAATAATACAATACAAGTTAAAATGACTAGAAATGGAAAACCTGCCCTAATCAAACTGGAGCAACCATTTAATTAATACATTCTATCTTAATATATAGTAAACTGAAATTAATAGATTTAACTACAGGAAACGAGAGTAATGAAAAAGAATCGAGCAAAAGAAACGCAGTCAACAGATACTTATATATATTAAGTAATATAACCATATATCAGTTTACGTCGTAAATAGCCCAGTTTGTTGTAGTGTACCTCGAATTTGTGCCTCCATCTCTTTTTCCAAACTTTGCTCTTCGTTAATTTGTTTCACATATGGAAGAAGCCGTCGCAGGAGATACTTTGCGTAATTCTTTTTGTCTCCTTCGCTCATCCTTGTTTCGTTCTGGAAAAAACATCGAAAATAGTATATAGGTTATATAGCCATGATAAGCCTCATGAATACCTTGATGAATTCATTGATGATTGAAGTTAAAATGTCAAAGAAACAAACCTTTTCGGGCAATTCCAAGCGCAAACAACTCTTGCAATTGCAAATGTCTCGGCAGAAAGGACATTCCATAAGAAAATCCTCCTCATTCATCTGGGGATAGCTGTTTATAAACGAAGAAGCAAAAACCAGATATTAAATGCAAGCAACCCATCAATGTGGAAAGACCACAAAAATTATTACTTTCCACTTCAACACTCAAATTTTGTTTTGTTTAGTGTTTACACAGTACCAATGTACAATGGTTGAATATACGTTCTTAAATCTTAAATTCTAACAAATATTAATTTGTTGAGCCAACTTCAAAAACTTCCTATACTCATAACCGGATACAAACTCATATAGATATTGTAATTGAGATAAAACATATTAATAGGTAAGTGGTTGGATAAAAAAATCCATATAATTGATATACATATAATTTTAATAATTGAAATATATAATTTATATGTCATTGCTATTATATAAAATTACTACCTTTTCTCATAAATTAATTAATCATCAAACGCTAGATCACTCTAATTATTTTTCTATCAATAAAAAAGAAAAACAGATAAACATACTTTTTTGAAATACACGAAGTACAATATCGTTTCCTCTCACATCTGTTGCAGGTCACAACATGCCCATCATTTCTTTTGCACTGATGGCAGTACTTCTGTTCACCGCCACTCCTATTTTTCTCCTGTACACGAGATATTAAATAAATAATCAATTAATTGTGTATTTTCTTTAGATCTATCATCAATTAATTAAGTCAAAGTTGAATCACAAAATTCACAGAAATAATTTTGAATCATGTTAAAAAAAAGTCTTTTGGTTCATAGATATATCAGAATTGGGGGGTTTCGTTCGTGATTATAAGTTTGAAAAAAAAACTTACAATTTTACGACGTCTAGGCTTATAAGCATCTTTGCTGGTAGATGAATCAGATGAATCAGAACCATCAAGTTGATATAGTTGTTTTCTTTTTCTAGACCTCTCTATTCTACTCCTCGAAGCAACTAACTCTTGTGTTTTTCTCTCCATTCTGCACCTCGACCCAACTAGCTTACTTTGTTTTGATGTTTGATATATTCGATCCTTCCTTCCTTCTTTTTCTTCTTCTCCGTTTTCTTCTTCTTCTTTCTTGGTTTTTTGGTTTTGTTCAACTTGTGAATAAAATGATGATCAAAGGTGAGTTTTTGTAGTCAAGACATGATGTCCTTTAACATAAAAAGTCGTGCCCATTTGTAATGTATAAATCTGCAACAACAAACGTTATTGAATACAACTGTCTGTGGGCCCTATGATGAAAATTAAACTTTATGATGACATTTCTCACGTCCTACATTCACGTTACGATTGTGAAAAATAAATAATAAGATTACAGCCGTTATATTTATCAGTAGACAGTAGGCCCATAAATTGACCGTCTATAATAAATTTATATTCACAATTGCTAGTGTGAACGCCACTTTTTGGGTAGGTGGCATATTTTTATGTACTCCCATCTCATTAATGATAATGACCCTATATAAAGAAAAATCTTCACCAATAAATATGTTCCACTTAATTAAAAATTAGTTGTTAGCTTGTGTTATATATGGGCACACACTAGAAAAACTCTTTATGTTATATTTGCAACAACAAACGTTAATGATACAATTTTTACTGTTATATTTGTGGGGTCCTACGTACAATGAACGCACTATGATTAAAAGTAAACTTTATGATGACATTTCTCACGCCCTACACATTCACCTTACTATTATGAAAAATAAATAATAAGATGATGATGTGATAGTAGAATGGAAGATTTTAATGGGTGTGATTGCTATATACTCAATTAACTCATGTGTTTGTTTCTCCATTATCCAGGCAAGGCCCGCTAGATTTTATATTATATTGACAACAAACACGTGTTTGTACAATTTTTATGATTACACCTGTCTCTAGGTAGTTTTATGGGCATTACGGTAAAAAAATAAACCAGATACTATTCACAATTATAGCTGTCAATAGGCCCCTATACTAACCACAATATGACTAAGGTATTGCTCATGATTACAGCCGTTATATTTGTCACTAGGCCCCTACATTGATGGTCTCTATAATAAATTTATATTCACAATTGCTAGTGTGAAAGCCACTTTTTAGGTGGGTGGCATATATTTATGTACTCTCATCTCATTAATAATAATGACTCTGCATGAAGAAAAATCTTCACCGATAAATATGTTCCACTTAATTAAAAATTAGTTGTTAACTTTCATGCCTGTCCCTAGGACCTTTATGGGTACTATGGTCAAAAATACATGGAACACTATTCACGATTATTATATGTCATTGGGTCCAATACTAACCACACTAGTTATGATTAAAAGTTGTCGCTCATGATTACAGGTGTTATATTTGTCACTAAGCCCCTACATTGCCGGTTTATAATGATATATAAAAATCTTCACCAATAAAATTATTCATTTTAATTAATAATCAGTTATTATATATTGTGTGCTATTAGCATACTTAAAAGACTTTTTTATATTATATTGTCAGCAACAAATGTTATCGTTAGTGAACAACTGTTATATCTATAACTCCTATATTGACTGCACTAGAATGAAAAGTATATTTTATGATTACATCTCTCAGACTCTACATTCTCCATATATACTATTGTGGCAAGTAAATAATAAATTATGATGTGATAGTAAAATGTAAGATTTAATGGGTGCTGTTGATATATATACATGAACAATTAATTTAATGAAATTGTTTTGAGAACAGTGTAGTCTCTAGCATTTTGCACAATAATATTAGATGTCAAGTGCATGGATATTACCCTATCTCTTTGGCTATTCTATTAAAAAAAGGTTTTTATTTATTCTTTAATTCTTAAAGATTAAATTCAGAGAGACAAAGGACACCCATCATAGCAAGGGAGAAGACTATGACCATCTTATTTTTTGGAAGGTCATCTTATCATACCTGATTTCTTTATGTGTTAACAATTTAACTGCAAAATCTACTTTATTATATTGATCGATGATATGTACAATTTTATCGAAAAGATGCAAATCAGCCAAAAACTACAACTCCTTGGCGTAATGTCAGTTAAATTATGTTCTATAGTTAACTAGCTAGTTTTGTAATTGTAGTCATACTCCTTCGAGCTTAACCTTTTGGTAACAAGCTTATTATCAGGAGCAGGTATGAGTTGGTAAAATATGCATTACTGTAGTAATGACTCCTGCAGTATACTGACAAGAATAAATATAAATATAATACATGGAATTCATGACTAGCTTGATTTAACTTTCCTAGATTTGAGAATATATAATAGCTCGTCTAGGGCATATGGAGAATTTATTTTAGAAACAAGGGATCAAAAAAATTATATCATGCTTTTGTGGTAGATAATGATATTATATTAATTAATTGGTTATTTTTTTGCATAGGTGTATGATAGTTAATAAGATTTTCTTTGGTTTTGAAATTTTTTGCAAGTATTTCAACATATTTAGATAATATTCCAATCCTCTTCCCATTGGGTCCATAAAACAATGCAGGAATGAGGAAGACTTAGCTAGTATAGCCTAGCAGAAGAGTGTACAAGTGTTGTTCTCAAACATGCAAACGTTGTACTACATGTGTGCTTCGGATGTCCAATGTTGCTTTTCTCTCAATTAAAACTTGTGTATAATTTTTTATTCCATTCTCCTCTCATTCTATTTCATGAAGTGAACACTAGTGAAATTGTCGCCCTAATGTTAGAGCATTAAAATGAAAGTCTTAAAAGAAATGAGAGTCATGCAACTAACTAGGACCCCAGATGATAAGAGGTTTCAAGATTTGAATTGCATATGAATACCGACCCCTGTCATGTCGAGAGAGGAAGCCGCGATTAGTTTTTCAGGGAACACATCATGAGAGAGTGGATGAACCGACCAAGTTTATTTATTGTGATTTTTGGGATAAAAAAAAACAATATTGAGAAAATTTCTTTATTGTTGAATTGAGGTTTCAGAGTTTTAACATGAAAGCCAGTAGTCTGGTAAAATTTGGTTCAGATAAAATATAATTGAGCTTTAAGAATTCCTAATTCACTACATCTTCCGGGACCAGGTAGTAAAACATCTCTCTAGGACAGTCAAAACTCTGCTATTTTTTTTTTAATTGTCGCTGCTAAGCTCATATTTGTTGATTCTTCACTACATGGCTTCTTTAGACGTGCTATATATGTTGAATGTTCTTGATTAAAAAGGAATATTATTATGGGCTTCTCTTCGAAAAATCAGATACCGAGATTTTCAAACAAGTTGAAGAAACAAACTCCTTTTATCCTTTTTATGCTTGTAAAATTCATAAAAAAATAAAAATTGCTGATACTATATTGATTTTATGTTATTGATAGTGTTTAAAAATTGATTGCGAGGATTCTACAGGCAGCTGTGACCCCCAAATAAGCAGTACTTTATAATTTTGAGCAGTGGCATCCTCATGTAACACCTCAGCTTCATCTGCAAACTTGTTAATCTTGGCTTCTATGGTTTCATTACTGGCCGGCCTCAAGCCTGATTATATTTTTTTTAACTATATTTATTTTGAAGTATATTTTATTTTATTTTTTAACTAATATTTTTCTACATTATTAACAATATAATAAGATATTAACAAATAGTAATATATTTTAATAATATGTGAATATATGATTAAATTAGGAAAATGATAAGAAACACAACTTTTATGTCTTAATTAAACAAATAATTATGAAATAAATGAACAAAAATATTATTTCAATTTTTGAAAATCACTTGAGTTTTTTTTTTACAGAGAAAATCTCTTGAGTTACTTAAGAGAAAAAATAATTCTAAACTGAAAGAAAACATTTCTTAAATTAAAATTCAGAAGGTACAAATCTTAAACTAAAAAAGAGAAATTAATCATTGTTTATTATTACTGATGCTATAGTGTTGGTTAAAGAAAGGGCGACACATAAAGTCCAACCTAAAGCGGCAGTTGAGTCAAAGTGACGCATAAACTATAACCTACAGCGTCGGTTAAACAGAAGGCCAATACTATAGATAGTGTTAGGTGTCGGATTTTCTAAAGGCGACGCATATTGTATACTTTAAACGTCGGTTGTATATCACAATCTTAAAATACGTTGGTGTTAAACATAAAAACGACGCATTACCCTGTTTTCACGACGGAGTTGGAGAAAGAACTGACGTAATAGATGCGACTCTAAAAATCATTTTGTCAAGAACATTAGACACCTCACGCTCAGTGATTCTAATATTCTCGTTTTGATTTTTAACTTACAATTGCACATATATCTGTCACCCATGTTTGTTACTGCGTGAAGTGAAAAAATCTTTTCACTCAATATTTTCTAATTTTTACTATTTCATCTTTTTGTACAAGTATAACAAAAAATTGTAAGAATATGTGTAACAGCCCAATTTCTCAGGCTATTATTTAACAATGAGTTACCGAAAATTAAGCATGAATGATATTAACCTAAAACTGAGAAGGAAAAATAATAATCTCAATGTTTAAAAGTAATTCGGAAATCTCCCAGTGATACTAATAAAAGTTTAAAATCAACTAAACCAAGTCCTGAAATTTACTAAATAGTCCAACAAACTAATTTGGGTAGCACTCATCTCAAGTCCCGCTAACCCCTGAATTCCTGCGGAAAGGAAATAAACAGAGTGAGCCAGATGCCCAGTACGAATATAATTTTAAAACAAAATTAAGTTTAAAATAACTGAAAGAATTGTGTCTTACGTTTTAAATCGAGACTGAAAATAAAATGAAACAGTGCCGAAAAGAATTGAACGATAATAAGTGCACTGAATCGAAGCAGAACATATATAAGGCTGAATCAAGTAAGGTATGTATCCATAAGAGTCTCTTATACAAATATGTACTAGCACAAAGCAGAGTACAAAAAAGAGAATCCTTCTCCGGTAATCCACGAGAAGAAAACACACAATAGTGATCATGATCTATACACAATCTCATACTCCAGAGACGTGCTCGTATACTCACAGCACTGATACGAGTAAGTGCCTAGTTCACCTTCACTCCGAACTCCATGTGAACATTGTCTGTGATTTATCCACACAGATAGGTTTAAGAGCCCAACACATAGGTTTCAAATATTGCCAAACTCATTTAACAAAACAGAACAAAACAATGTCGCAAATAAATGCGAAACAAAACAAGACAATTATAAATGAGTTTGCGATAATAGTTCCAACAATAGAGAATACAAAAGAAATAAAATAATGAGTGTGAAAAATACACGTAGAGTACAAGGTCACAATTTTGTAAAATTAACTCGTGATTATAAATATAACGAGTAATCAAAATACAAATGAGGAGAAAAAAATGAAGAAATCCGTACCTCGAAAATAGCAAACTCAAACACTAACGAACCTCACAAGGGACCATCTAAACTCCTGAACCCCGACTTGATCTTAAACTCCAAATTTCTCCATTATTCCAATCTGCCC
Organism: Daucus carota subsp. sativus; assembly: GCF_001625215.2. Classification (NCBI taxonomy): domain Eukaryota; kingdom Viridiplantae; phylum Streptophyta; class Magnoliopsida; order Apiales; family Apiaceae; genus Daucus; species Daucus carota. Next base: position 41,543,665 of record NC_030385.2, on the reverse strand, counting down.
AGACCAATAATCGACTGTTTTGACCCTCTAAACGATATTTTCTGGAAAACCTCAAAACTCGAAAGTCGTAGAGAACAAAAAGACCTTTCCGAAAAGGCATGACTCATCAAAAACGGACACATAACGAATGGGGAATTAAATAAAACGTCCGCTGATTCAGAACTCAAAGAATAAACAGGGTCTGATTATGTTTGGTAATTTTGAGAACAGTTCGAAAACGAATCTGAGAAAACATTATGAACGAAAGTTGTAGACAATTAAAAGAGCTTTCCGAAACATCAAGAATCATCGAATTCCGATAAGAATTGAATTTACTACGAATTTTACAAGACAACTGATTTGTGAGGATAAAACCCAGCGAATTTTCGTAATAAAAACGAAGGGAAAGTTGGATGGCTCTCAAAAGTGTATACAAAAGAATGGGGGAACACAATCAATATATAGAGTCTTGAAACCCTAATTCTGGACCTATCCTTATCTGAATACAAGTCTGATTCATATTCTAAGTCCACTATCCTAATTCAGTTTTAAATCCTATTTATAATCCAATTTTAATCCTTTTTTATTAATACTAATCTATTAATATTATTCTAAAAATACGGGATATTACATTCTACCCTCCTTAAAAGAATTTGGTCCCCAAATTCTCAAAATCTACTCACCAATACCCATTTAAAAACAAGATACATAACTGAAAATTCTCCCTTTTTTTTATTATTAGCAAAACTATGTATATTACATATATACCCCCTTAAAAAGGATTCCGTCCCCGGAATCTAACGAAACTAAAACTCGTACCTAAATCGAATAAGTGCGGACATCTCACATGAATTGAATCTTACGTTTTCAAGTAGACTCTCATCCCGGATGATCTTTCCATAAAACTTTGATAAAACGAAACAAGCAAATAAAATAAATTTGAATAGATACCCATCCTAACGCGTGTCTACCCACTCTCACAGGTCAATTGCCTAAAGGCCAGTCTACAGAATCAAATTTATAATCCTATTTTAATCCTTTTTTATTAATACTAATCTATTAATATTATTCTAAAAATACGGGATATTACAATATGTGTATATGTGAGTGATGATTTCTTTGACCACTAATCAAATTTCTCCTAATTGGCAATTACTTATACACATAACACATTCTTAATGATCTTGTATTTTTCCTTCATTCTTCCTCCAATCTTTAGTTGATTGATTCTGTTTTTTTTTTTTTAGGTTTTTCATCTACGTTCAATTTGAATGTGTGGTGTTAAAATGTATGACTATAGTGAGCAAAAATAAACTAGTAATTTGTGCTTACATAATTTTTTTTTTGTAATTTTTTCTTTTCTACTTTGATTTCTATATCTTGATATTCCGAACTTTACTTTAGATGTCTTCATCGGTTTGCTAATATGAAGAAGTTACATAAATGCATATAATTTACATAAATTATCAAAAAATACATCAGATATGTTATATATTATTTATCTAAATATGTTGAGTATGTAATATAATCTCTTAAGTTATACCTTCTTGTAAACCTTATTTATTTGAGGAAAAATTCAACTCAAATAAAATTTATTGAAATGGTATTGTTTTGTAAAATAATAATTTTAAAAATCAATAAACTACATTGAGTACTGTTGTTTGAGTACCAACATCCCCCAACTCGATCACGTGCCTTGCATGTGCTTTCTTCCTGGACCCCTTATTTTTTGAGCTTCCGCTGGGCTTTGGGTTGATGTTGGGCCAAACAGGTCCCAAAATTCTAACATCATACCACGCTGCAACAATCACATAATATTCCTACAGACAGGCAATAAACATTGAGTTAGAAATTTAGGTCCTTATAAAGTGCAAGTATTGCATAGGAGCGAAATTACTTATAAATAGAGTTTCAAACCTCCATGAAGAGCTGATACTCAGGTAGGAAAGAATATCTTGAGCTTGTTAATCCAGATCTTTAATCTCCATTCTCGATAAAAAGATCTTATTACCTATTATATTACAAATGAGAACCTATCACATCAGAACGACTGATTTAATATTATATTAAAAATCGAAAAAAACTGACCATATGAAGAATATAAGCAGTAGTAATAAAAGTTCATACCCATACTTGCACCGTGGCACCGGAACATCAACCATAATCCCATCAGGATCATACTGATCTCACATCTGCAAAAACTGCAAATAAAATATGGATAATCAATTAAAACAAATCACAAATGTTTCCTTTTAAACAAATTTCTAAAACTCTTTGATCTACTCACACGACGAAATGACGTTCCGGAAGAGGCTCCATTTGCGGCCTTGTACCCGAATAGGCACAATAATGCTGTTGAAATGATTTGATGTACCATAAACAATCCTGTAGAAATCATACTAAAAGAATAACAAACCAAACCCTAATTAGAAGTTTCATATAAATATGATTCAAAATGTCTAATAACAAAAGTGATTGAAATTCCTTTTCTTCCCAAAACACTAATAAATCACATATGCATAAGATCTATCAAATTACACAATTAAAGTGTATATATACATTATATAAGCCACAAATTGAAATCAGATATAAATAAATGGAAAAACCTCATCAAAAAGACATGATCGTCGTTGTCATCGGTGTCTTCATCGCAAGAAGAGTCTTGATCATCCATTGTTTATCCTGTTTAAGATGATTTAGATAGTTTACTTTGAAGATGAAGAATAGTGGAGGATTATGGAGACGGCCGCCGACTTATGTACATATGGTTATGTTATATAGAACATACCAAGTAATCTAGGCTAGGGTTTTTTTGGGCTTGGAAATGAAGAACATGAGGCCCACCGGATATATTAATTCTAGTCCATAAGTAAAATATGGTCCAAAATAAAAAGAACCTCAAATTAATTATTTCACCAAATATTGCTTAAAAGCGTATGTCTAATAATCACAAGGGCTAGGCTATCAAAAAAAATATTTATTATCTAAACTATGTTTGAGACAAATTAAGGTTTTCAAAAATTAAAAAATTTACATGCGAAGATATATACTTACATTCATTACTCACATAAATTTTTCAACAAGGACTAAAAAATAAAATTATTATATTAACAATAAGAGTTAATATTTATTATTTAGAATCCTAATTTGTTACGTTTTTATAGCAGTTGTCAGTGATTTTGTTGCAAAAATAATTTGATATTATACACACATATATGTATTTTAATTAAATCTTGAAAAATAAAGAGGTATTTCAAATTTTATTAAATTTCAAATGTCGAAATTTCAATTTTCATCAACAACTTATCAAATTTTGTTATAGATATAATATTAAAAAAAAAATACAAATGTGTAAGTTTTAAGTTTCACCTACAATATATTAAAATTTAACTTTCACAATATCAATTTTGTAGATATAAATAAATATGAAATTATGATGATTACACTATAAACTATTTCAAATTTATTGAAAAAATTAATCAAATTTATCATTTATAATTAACCGCGGTTTAATTTGTATAAATAGGAGTGTAAATTAATGTGTCTGGTCGGAATTTTGGCTCAATAAAATTTTGGAGTTGAATATCTTGATAATAATCAAAGTGGAATTTGAGCCATATATTAAGCTAATTTTATCAGGTCAACCTCCAGTTTTGGACCATCATCTCGGGAGGCCTGCTAGGCTAATCGAGCTTTTTAGATAATCAAATGTGTTCAAAATTATATAATATCTTGACAAATAGAGCACTCTATCCAGGCAGCATGGTGACCACCTTCTTGATCAAGAATCACTGGGATGTCATTATTAGTATTGCACAGAGAAAATGCAGTGTGAAAAGTACTCCAGGCTGGAGTCTGCAGGAAGAGCAGTAATTAATATTATTGTTTCTGTGATGTTGAGTGGAGGAGGACGAGTCTTTGTTGAGCGTTGCTTTGTTCTTGAAAAAACATCCAAAGAGTATATAGGTCATATACATATAACCATGGCAAGTCTCACAAATACATTAATCAGCTCATTGATGAAAAAAGTAAAACTGTTGAATAAAGAAACTTTTATTGGCAACTTTAAGCCTACACAGCTCTTGCAATCGCAACTGCAGATGTCTGGGTAGCATGGACAAGATTGCCAATTGTAGATTTTCTTTAATTTAAACTAACACTCGAAAGAAGGTCAAGAGGCTAATGGCAATAGATTTGTGTAAGCAGCTTAAAGTTAGGCAATTTTAGTAGGACAAATATATTAAATATATCTTTAGTTCATATATAAATTGTCAATATTTAATATAAATCACATATACATGTCTTTCTTCCATAACATATATAAACCAATTTTGTGTCACAAAACAAGTTGACTTATAGAATAGCTATATGCAGCCACTTTGAAAACAATGATACGAAATCATACAAACAGTGTGATATATGTATTTTATGACAATGGATGCCCATTATAATTTAGACACCAAACCTTACATGTGAATTCCAGTTAATATAAAGAGGCAAGTGATTCATCTGCAAAACAAGAGTTTGATTGCATGAATACAGCTACATAATCAGTGATCCAAATCAGGTTAAGCATTTATGATGCAAATCATCCTTAACACGGCGTTTCTTCATCAGCTACTAATAAGAGAATCTCCCTAGCTACCAAGTATTCCTGTAGAAACCTGAAACCCCTACTCCAAATTCCCTGACGGTCCCAAAACTCTAACATCATACCACGCTGCAGCAATCACATAATATTCCTACAGATAGGCAACAAACATTGAGTTACAAATTAGGTGCTTATAAAGTGCAAATATTGCATAGAGTCGAAATTATTTATACAAACAGCTACAAACCTCCATGAAGAGCTGATAGTCAGGTAGGAAAGAATATCCTAAACTTGTTAATCCATATCTTTAATATTCATTCTTGATAAAAAGATCTTGTTTCCTGTTATATTACAGATCGATGAGAACCTATCACATTCTTCGATAGTGAGTTTATCAAAATTTAAAAACCGACCATATGAATAATATAAGCAGCAATAATAAAAGTTCATACACAAACTATTAGAATCGTCCCGCATCTCACACTTGCAAAACCTGCAAATAAAATAGGGATAATCAATTAAAACAAATCACAAACGTTTCTTCTAGAAAAATGTCTAAAACTCTTTGATCTACTCACACGACGAAATGACGTTCCGGAAGAGGCTCCATTTGCGGCCTTGTACCCGAATAGACACAATAATGCTGTTGAAATGATTTGATGTACCATAAACAATCCCCGAGAAATCATGCTAAAAGAATAACAAACCAAACCCTAATTAGAAGTTTCATATAAATATGATTCAAAATGTCTAATAACAAAAGTGATTGAAATTCCTCTTCTTCCCAAAAACTAATAAATCACATATGCATATATAAAGAGAACTCTCAAATTACACAATTATAGTATATACATCAGATATAAATAATAGAAAAAACCTCAAAAAGACGTGATCGCCGTCGTCATCGGTGTCTTCGTAGTTAGAAGAGTCTTTGATCGTCCATTGTTTATCTTATTTAAGATGATTTTGATCGTTTACTTTGAAAGATTGAAGAGATAATTATACAAACGCCCGCCGACTTATCTGTAGTTGATCAGGTTATATAAAATACACCAAGTATCCTAGGGCTTTTTGGGCTTGGAGAAGAATAACTTATATATAAGGCCCACTAGATGTATTGAACTTAATCTGGAAAGTAAAATATTGTCAATAACAAAAAGGACCTCAAATTGATTATTAACTATTTCACCAAATATATATTAGCTTAAATAACCGTCTAAGGTAAGGGCCAGGTTATAAATTATATAAATTAAGTTCGAGATAAATTTCATTTTTTAGAAATTGAAAAAAATTATATACTAAGATATACATTTACTTTTATTACTCGCATAAATTACTCAACAGATTATTATATATAACTTATTTTACGGATAAATAGACATGATTAACTTTTATCTGAACAATATTTTGTTATTATTGGAATGTGGTTATAAGAGCTCACTAACATGAAGAAAATTCCAAATCAATTATTACATAAATAATCATTACAAAGATATCGAGAATTGGTATTGCTTACTGTCATCAATATTTTAATAGGTGAACTGAAAATTAATTCCGGAGTACATGAGCCTATACTAAAATACTTGTGTATAAGTTAAGGTGTGGGTTAAATTTAATATTTTCGATTATGTTTTTTCTTTTTAGAAAATAACAAAACAAATTTTTTGATTTTTTTTAAAAAACTTTCATTTATAATCATATTTATTGCCTTCAACCGTTAAATATAATATATATATGTGTGTGTGGGGATTAAAATTGATCTTGAAATATAAATTAAAAATATGTTATATAAATTAACCTTGACATAAAATTGAGTGAATTAATTTTAAACATTGTAAAAAACTGAGTGCCGCGTAGTAGAGTCGTTTATACTTGTGTACCATTAAAACAACGGAGTGATTTTGTAGTACCATCTAAAAAAAACTGAGTGCCAACTAGAATCATTTATAGTATTTGTGTATAAGTTTAGTTTTGTGTTACATTTATTAAAAAAAGTTTTCAGATTACATTTTCATTCTTTTAATATAAATCAAATTAGTTAAATTTTATAGAAAACTTTCACTTATAATCTTATTTGTTACATACATAACTATAATTTGTGGGTTATAGCTAATCTTGAAACATAAGTTAGAAAACATATGACATAAATTTAATCTTGACATATGAATAACTAGCTATACAACATAAAAATTGAGATAAATTAATTTAAAACATTTATTTTGGAAGCTGTTATTCAAGATACAGGAAGCTTTGTTTGAGGATGGCAGCCCTTTCACAGTCCCGCCATTTTAGAAGAAAAAGTTACAAGTATACATTATGCTTGTTGCACGGTACTCAATAGTCTAGTGCTTGGACCTGTTGTTTCCAATTTTGCTCCATGATAACCAACTTATCCATAGTATTCTCCACGTTTCTCTCATATGCCGCTGCCATAGCCTCAAGATTTAGTACTTTGTAATGTTGGGCATGGGCATCTTTGTGTAACCTCTTTGCTTCATCTGAGAATTTGACAAGTTTGGCGCCTATGGCTTCATTAGTGGCCTGGAGTCTGACTATCTCAGCTGAGTTGTGATCTATCTTCTCCTCCAGCTTCCATGCCTCATCGTTACACAATTTGCTCCGGTCCCCAACATCATTCTCAGCAGCTGTCCTAAGATTCGTGACTTCCTCGTTGAGTTGTTCATTTTTCATTTGAAGCCTAGATATACTGAGCATGGTGGTATCTTTCTCTTTTTCTAATTTCATCATATTTTCTTCGATCTGGCGATATTTTCCCAACATGCTCTTCAGTTCCTCTCGCTCTTTAGACCTTGCCAGAGGCATAACCATGCCCCGGTTCACTTCCTTGTGAAGCTCGTATGCTCTACTCGTTAAGTCTGGCAGATCCCTGCGAAGAGCTAAGAATCCCTGCTGCAAATGTGAGGGGATCCTCCTAGAGGCAAGCAAAAAGTGCAAGACTCTATTGAAGTCTTGCAAATTTGAATCATCGGCAAGGTCAAGCAGGCGTCCTGACATGTGTTTCTTCAAACTCTTCTCATACTCCTGGATGATCTCTTCATCCAGATGTATTTGGGGAGGAAGTACCATTAACACATCCACATTTTCTTTCTGGATTTGTGCCTCCAACTCATTGAAGAACTCAACCATCGCGGCAGGGATTGACCTGGGAACTTGACGTGGAGAATTATCCGAGGTAACAGATTTCATGCGTTGGGTTAAGATGTCAGAAACCTCCTGCATTAAAAAGTAAAGAAACATGATCTAGGAGAAGCGCGGAGCAAGTAAAACTACAATTTATTGCCATAACAAAAAGTGAATGCTAAAAAAAAAATTGACCTAGATTACCTGAGATATATTAGCCTCTTCTTGGAAGTCACCTTGTACTAAAGTTGGGTTGGGTTCTTGGTAATAGCTTTCGATCTCCAAATTTGCTAGGTCTGAACCCATGTATCCACCCTGTACTGAAGAATCAGAACTGACATCCAAGCTATCAGTCACTGTCTCCGTTCTGTGAGTCAAATATAACAGTTTAGATGAGATGTAACTGGCGAAGTAGTTTTATAAGAGCACATTTTTAGATCAAAGGAGAAAGTCAAGATATTTTATGATTAAATTGTATAATGTGTAGTATTTCATAAAAAAATCAATATACAAGCTTATCTTACTTGGTAACCTCTTCCAAGTCGTTCGATACTTGTCTTATTGCATGAATAATTAATTTTTTTACCTGCATGAAGCAAAAAGAAATTCAAATCCAACGTCATGAAAGACAAATTTAGAATAAAAACAGTTATAAATGAATATAAGTACTAAAAGAAATTAAATCGGATGCCATGAAAGTAAAATTTAAAATAAAAACAATGGTAAGTGAATATGATTTGAGCAGATAAATTTTGACAATATCATATGTAGTAAAAAAGAAAAATTAATAACCTACCCCTAATTTGTCCTCCTTGGCCACGTGCTCTCGGGGAAGGACACGAATTTCCTCGGTAAAACGGAGGCACTCATGTATGCTTTCAGGTGACACAAAACCGGTCGAAACCTGTATACATGACTAATGAAATATGCAGAAATATTAATTAGTAAGCAGTATCCATATCATGATAAAATATATTGTTATGAACAAAAATAAATATTTAAATAATTTTTAATCAAGGAGGACACCATGAAATGTCAGAAATTCTTATCATGATAAAATAAATTGCTATGAACAACAGAAGATATTTTAATTTTAACAAGAAATCAAAAACATTACGGTGATTGACTTGTAAATTAAGAGCTTTTGTTGAAATCTCACCTTCAAGTTTCTAACTTGAAAAGGACAGCCGGCAGGAATGAAAATTGCATCTCCTAGATTTTGAACCACCCTCCATGGTTCAATTCCTAGAAATAGAAAAAATTATTATTCCAGGCAATTTCATATCAAATAATAAGAAAATGTTTATGTAAATTCTATATATGAAAACTTGCCATATTCCTCTTTAAGTCTTCTTTGATGCTCGGCGTTGAGGTAAAATACCCCATCATATATGGGATCAACAACCTGGCAAAATAAAATCATTATATCCATCTATTCTGATCGACAAGAAATTATCATCAAGTAGTAGTTATAAGGGTACCTGCTTTAACGGCAAGCAATATGTATGTCTGAACTCTTTAAAATGCCTTCTCAGATATTCTTTCAATTTGAAAGCATCTTCTCTGCGGTAAATGTCCCAGAGGGCACCGCTCTTTGGGTTTTGCAGCTCTTCTGGATCATTGGATTCCAGCTGCGGCTCCGGTCCATTTCCCATGTCACCCTCTGCATATATTTCTCTCTCGTCCTGAACACGGTGCTTCTCCTTCAGCTGTTCCATCTTAGCAAGCTCAGAAGGAGTGAATGTCATCTCTTTGACATGAGTTAGCACGTATACCTTCGACAGAAGACATAATAAGGGTAAGAGTTATTCAATTTGAATAATGTGGTTTACGTACTCTACTTTACACAGAAAACTTCTAGCTCAATTATATTTAATTTAATAGGTAATCACTGAACAGAACTAATTGTAATTATGAAGGAGATCATACTGCGTCAGAGTCATGATAGCTGAGGTTGGAGACGGAATCACCACGTCCGAGTTGCTGGGAAAAGCCATAAGCGGTATATAGTTTGGGACCTGTGTCTGGCTTCAGATGGCCCTCCGGTAACTTGACAGCAAGGTTCAAGTAGCCGCTCTGTGGATGTGTGTACTCCTTGAACGGCAAAGCGCTTAAGAACTCCACGTTATGACGTGGGAGACGATCCTCAAACGAACCAGATTCAGGCCAATCATTTAACTTTAGCATTTGGGGCCAGCCAGCCAAGTCAAGTCTACCCTCTGTATAGCCTTTAAAGAACAAACTTAGGCTATATTCCTCCTGCAAGACAGATAACATTTAATATTAATTAACTTAGTTAAATGATTAGTAACTGGATTTCATAATTATTAGAGCTACACATTTAATTGCTAGTTTCTGTTAAACAAGTACTCATATATACCCTTTATTTGCTAGTACTATATATGCACTTGGAAAACGGTGGATTCAGTTATACACTATAAAGCATGAGAACACGTGCGGGTATGGCAGTACGTGGTACATGGATATGAGAATTCAGTAAATTTCAAATGGGGATTCGGGTACGAGGGGATTCAACAAATATTAATATATTAAAAGTATATATTAAGTATATATATATATATATTTCAAGAGTTATATTTATATTAATACCGAATAATTAAATAAATAAGTTCAATATTCATAACAGTTTACAATATAATTATTTAAGACCACAATTATCACATGACAAGGTAGTATAAGTGTAGAGTATTCAACTAAATCACACAATTAATTATTAAAAAGAATCTTCAGCAATCCCCGAGCACCCAAAAATCGTCAAGAATCAAGTAGCAGTGCGGCAGGTGGGTGAAGACTCCTTGTTTTCTAGGTTATTCATAATACACTATAAATGTAAATGTTTTTTTGTGAAACAAGACAGAAAAAACTGTATATACTATAAAAGCAAGAAACAAACTTACCTTGCACCAGTTCAAACAATTCAAGACAGTCACACCGGTACGGGACTTATCATGCATTGCTCGAGACATCACCATCGGTTCCCAGCTTAGACCATATGTTCTGTCAAGTCCCCCAGTCACAATCACCGGTTCGCCTTTTGACCAGTGCGCCTGAAAATGCTTGTGATCTCCGGCTTGAATGTCTATAGCTTTCCGTATTTTCTCTGTGGCCGTGTCATCACCAGCTGCCAAATTACAACAGGAGCACCCGTGTGTGGGATCTGGCATGCCATCCAGATTATACTGTTGGCATAATTCTTCAGCTTTCAATATCACGTTTGAAAGCCAACCGTCTCGCAAGACCTGGTTCAGCCTCAGAATACCTTTTCCACACCCACCCAAACTCTCCGGTGGACAAGAGATGCTGCCATCCTTGTTAGGCCTCCATTCAGGTAATTTTGCCTTCCCGCGGGAACCACCGTCCTTTGTTGCAGTCGATGTGCCCACAGTTCTATTGCTTCGAGCTGGTTTACATGTTTCACCATGTAAGTACCCCACCCCCGGGTTCTTATATTGATTCATGCTTCCCGGATGACCTGCTTGCAAAGAGCCAGCACGCAAGTCCCGGCAACAGGAGATGCATAGATCATACGGACATTTTGTGCAGCTCCGGTGGTAGTCAGCAATCGAAGTTTCGCACCAGTTGCTGCATAGAACATTGCTTTACTAATTAAGCACAACTGCAGAAGGCATGCAGTTAACAGCAGGGAGGAGAATATTCAAAATCTTACCAATTTAGACGCTCATTAACATAGCAGTCTGCTTGCTGCACTTTGACCTCAGAAAATGGCAACCCTGGGGAAAATAATACAATACAAGTTAAAATGACTAGAAATGGAAAACCTGCCCTAATCAAACTGGAGCAACCATTTAATTAATACATTCTATCTTAATATATGGTAAACTGAAATTAATAGATTTAACTACAGGAAACGAGAGTAATGAAAAAGAATCGAGCAAAAGAAACGCAGTCAACAGATACTTATATATATTAAGTAATATAACCATATATCAGTTTACGTCGTAAATAGCCCAGTTTGTTGTAGTGTACCTCGAATTTGTGCCTCCATCTCTTTTTCCAAACTTTGCTCTTCGTTAATTTGTTTCACATATGGAAGAAGCCGTCGCAGGAGATACTTTGCGTAATTCTTTTTGTCTCCTTCGCTCATCCTTGTTTCGTTCTGGAAAAAACATCGAAAATAGTATATAGGTTATATAGCCATGATAAGCCTCATGAATACCTTGATGAATTCATTGATGATTGAAGTTAAAATGTCAAAGAAACAAACCTTTTCGGGCAATTCCAAGCGCAAACAACTCTTGCAATTGCAAATGTCTCGGCAGAAAGGACATTCCATAAGAAAATCCTCCTCATTCATCTGGGGATAGCTGTTTATAAACGAAGAAGCAAAAACCAGATATTAAATGCAAGCAACCCATCAATGTGGAAAGACCACAAAAAATATTACTTTCCACTTCAACACTCAAATTTTGTTTTGTTTAGTGTTTACACAGTACCAATGTACAATGGTTGAATATACGTTCTTAAATCTTAAATTCTAACAAATATTAATTTGTTGAGCCAACTTCAAAAACTTCCTATACTCATAACCGGATACAAACTCATATAGATATTGTAATTGAGATAAAACATATTAATAGGTAAGTGGTTGGATAAAAAATTCCATATAATTGATATACATATAATTTTAATAATTGAAATATATAATTTATATGTCATTGCTATTATATAAAATTACTACCTTTTCTCATAAATTAATTAATCATCAAACGCTAGATCACTTTAATTATTTTTCTATCAATAAAAAAGAAAAACAGATAAACATACTTTTTTGAAATACACGAAGTGCAATATCGTTTCCTCTCACATCTGTTGCAGGTCACAACATACCCATCATTTCTTTTGCACTGATGGCAGTACTTCTGTTCACCGCCACTCCTATTTTTCTCCTGTACACGAGATATTAAATAAATAATCAATTCAATTGTGTATTTTCTTTAGATCTATCATCAATTAATTAAGTCAAAGTTGAATCACAAAATTCACAGAAATAATTTTGAATCATGTTAAAAAAAAGTCTTTTGGTTCATAGATATATCAGAATTGGGGGGTTTCGTTCGTGATTATAAGTTTGAAAAAAAAACTTACAATTTTACGACGTCTAGGCTTATAAGCATCTTTGCTGGTAGATGAATCAGATGAATCAGAACCATCAAGTTGATATAGTTGTTTTCTTTTTCTAGACCTCTCTATTCTACTCCTCGAAGCAACTAACTCTTGTGTTTTTCTCTCCATTCTGCACCTCGACGCAACTAGCTTACTTTGTTTTGATGTTTGATATATTCGATCCTTCCTTCCTTCTTTTTCTTCTTCTCCCTTTTCTTCTTCTTCTTTCTTGGTTTTTTGGTTTTGTTCAACTTGTGAATAAAATGATGATCAAAGGTGAGTTTTTGTAGTCAAGACATGATGTCCTTTAACATAAAAAGTCGTGCCCATTTGTAATGTATAAATCTGCAACAACAAGCGTTATTGAATACAATTGTCTGTGGGCCCTATGATGAAAATTAAACTTTATGATGACATTTCTCACGTCCTACATTCACCTTACTATTGTGAAAAATAAATAATAAGATTATAGCCGTTATATTTATCAGTAGACAGTAGGCCCATAAATTGACCGTCTATAATAAATTTATATTCACAATTGCTAGTGTGAACGCCACTTTTTGGGTAGGTGGCATATTTTTATGTACTCCCATCTCATTAATGATAATGACCCTATATAAAGAAAAATCTTCACCAATAAATATGTTCCACTTAATTAAAAATTAGTTGTTAGCTTGTGTTATATATGGGCACACACTAGAAAAACTCTTTATGTTATATTTGCAACAACAAACGTTAATGATACAATTTTTACTGTTATATTTGTGGGGTCCTACGTACAATGAACGCACTATGATTAAAAGTAAACTTTATGATGACATTTCTCACGCCCTACACATTCACCTTACTATTATGAAAAATAAATAATAAGATGATGATGTGATAGTAGAATGGAAGATTTTAATGGGTGTGATTGCTATATACTCAATTAACTCATGTGTTTGTTTCTCCATTATCCAGGCAAGGCCCGCTAGATTTTATATTATATTGACAACAAACACGTGTTTGTACAATTTTTATGATTACACCTGTCTCTAGGTAGTTTTATGGGCATTACGGTAAAAAAATAAACCAGATACTATTCACAATTATAGCTGTCAATAGGCCCCTATACTAACCACAATATGACTAAGGTATCGCTCATGATTACAGCCGTTATATTTGTCACTAGGCCCCTACATTGATGGTCTCTATAATAAATTTATATTCAAAATTGCTAGTGTGAAAGCCACTTTTTAGGTGGGTGGCATATATATTTATGTACACTCATCTCATTAATAATAATGACTCGCATGAAGAAAAATCTTCACCGATAAATATGTTCCACTTAATTAAAAATTAGTTGTTAACGTGTGCACTGTATTATGAGCACACACTAGAAAAATTCCTTTATATTATATTTGCAACAACAAACGTTAGTGAATACAACTGTTATATCTGTGGGGCCCTACAATGACCGCACTATGATGAAAAATAAATTGTATGATTCTCACGCCCTACATTCACCTTACTACTGTGAAAAATAAATAATAAGATGATGATGTGATAGTAGAATGAAAGATTTTAATGGGTGTGGTTGCTATATATACATGAACAGTGTGGGTCTCTAGTATATCAAGTAATATACTGAATTAACTCTTGCTTTTGTCTCTCCATTCTGCAGCTCGACTCAACTAGTTCTTCAACTTGTCTCAGATTAATAAATTATTTAAGTAAGGCCCGCTAGATTTTATATTATATTGACAACAACAAACGCATATTTTATATATAACCCGATTTGTACAACTTTCATGCCTGTCCCTAGGACCTTTATGGGTACTATGGTCAAAAATAAATGGAACACTACATTTCTGGTCAAATTTAATCCTGGACAGAATGTATTTTACTACATTGTGGTATATTGTTTGTGCGAATTTTAATACTTTATTTAGTAAATTTAGATGATATTATCTTACTAATCAACATATATATCACATAATTCTCATAATTATATACCTTATTAAGAATTTTTCTATGTACAAAAGAAATGTTACAAGTTTAATATAAGTTCCTAATTTGATTTTGTAACTCTACTTTGTTCCTTATCAATTTGGACGGAAATTGTGACTTGAGATTTTTGGTCACCGGAGTTGCTTCTCGGTCGCCGGAGTTGCTTGAGTTGCCGGAATTCCTCCAAAATTAACATTCCACGGGTTAATTTTCTTGGTGATATTCTAGTACAAATCATGTTATTGTAGATAGAGATTGAGTATGTATGTATCTATATATATATATATATATATATATATATATATATATATATGGTTATGAATGTGTATGTAAAAGAGGGGGAGATGGAGTCATGGAGATGGGGAGGGGGAGATGAAGATGTGGAGAGGGAGAGGGAGAGGGAGAGATTTGGAGAATGGGGAGTGTATTTGGGTTATAATGTGTGTTTGTATGTATATATATGATAAGGATATGTTGTGATGATTTTAGACCGTTGGATTGTTGTGTTGGTATGTTAAATAAGGGCCACACGGATTGCTGACATGGCAATAAATTTGACCGTTGGCAGTCAAATTTAGCTAAATTTGACCGCTGGCAGTCAAATTTATAGTCGGTCAAATTTAACTTTTGGCGGCAAATTTCCCTCACAAAATAATTTGAATTATTTGAATGCAAATTTGACCGCCGCTGGTCGAAAATGTAAATTTGACCGAAATCGGTCAAATAAATTTAATAGATTAATTTAAAAAAAAAGCAAAATAAATATATAATCATTTTATTAAATTATTTAAAAAAAGGTGCTAAATTCAAATAATATTATCTGAACATCCGTACGGTTGGATCGTTGAAAAAATTATTTTAATAATTTATTTTGTTAATCAGGAATGAATCTCATTTTAAGAAGTAGTTCTTCTTACTGGATTTTTCTTATAAAGTCATTCAAGTCAAATTTAAAATCTTTTAAAAACATAATCACATGACTAAAATCAATATCTCTTAACATCCGTACGGTTGGATCGTTGAATTTTTTTTTTTCATAATTTATTTTGTTAATCAGGAATGAATCTCATTTTATGGAGTGATAGTTCTTACTGGATTTTTCTTATAAAGTAATGCAAGTCAAATTTCAAATATTTAAAAAAAATATTCACATGACTAAAATCAATATATCTTAACATCCGTACGGTTGGAGCGTTGAAAAAATTATTTTAATAATTTATTTTGTTAATCAGGAATGAATCTCATTTTAATGAGTAGTATTTCTTACTAGATTTTTCTTATAAAGTCATGCAAGTCAAATTTTAAATCTTTTAATTATTTTTTCACATGACTAAAATCAATATATTTTAACATCCGTACGGTTGGATCGTTGAAAAAATCATTCAAAAAAAAATTATTTTGTTAATCAGGAATGAATCTCATTTTAATGAGTAGTATTTCTTACTAGAATTTTCTTATAAAGTTATGCAAGTCAAATTTCAAATCTTTTAATTATTTTTCACATGACTAAAATCAATATATCTTAGCATCCCTACGGTTGGATGATTGAAAAAATCATTTAAAAAATTTGTTTTATTAATCAAGAATGAATCTCATTTTAAAGAGAAGTGCTTCTTACTAGATTTTTCTTATAAAGTCATGCAAGTCAAATTTCAAATATTTTTTCACATGACTAAAATCAATATATCTTAGTATCCGTATGGTTGGATTGTTAATAAAATTATTTTATTAATCAGGAAGAAATCTCATTTTAAGAAGTAGCACTTCTTACCGATTTTTCTTATAAAGTCACGCAAGTCAAATTTCAAATATTTTAATTATTTTTTCACATGAATAAAATCAATATATGTTAACATCCGTACGATAGGATCATTGATAGAATTATTTTACAAAAATTATTTTATTAATTAGGAATGAATCGCATTTTAAGGAGTAGTCAAATTTAGCCAGGATAAATTTGACTGCCAGCGGTCAAATTTATAAATTTGACCGAAATCAGTCAATTATTTTTTGAAATTTTTCCACCCTTTCAAGCGAGAAATTTTGCCGCCCAAAGTTAAATTTGACCGACTATAGTTTTGACCGAAGGCGGTCAAAAATAATGACGTCAGCACTAATTTTTTTGGAGGGAACTTTCCCTCCTAATTTTTGAGGGACCCACATACTAAATATGACCGAATAAATTTGACCGGTGCTAAATTTGACCGGTTTTGGTCAAATATGAAAGCGGTCAAAAATAGTCGGTCAATTTTAACCTTGACTTGATATCATACGAATTTGACCATAAATTTGACTGCTTGCGGTCAAAAATAAGCCGGTCAAAAATAATCGGTCAAAAATACCCGGTTTTTCTTGTAGTGAACATAAGTTAGAAAACATATGATATAAATTTAATCTTGACATATGAATAACTAGCTATACAACATAAAAATTGAGATAAATTAATTTAAAACATTTATTTTGGAAGCTGTTATTCAAGATACAGGAAGCTTTGTTTGAGGATGGCAGCTCTTTCACAGTCCCACCATTTTAGAAGAAAAAGTTACAAGTATACATTATGCTTGTTGCACGGTACTCAATAGTCTAGTGCTTGGACCTGTTGTTTCCAATTTTGCTCCATGATAACCAACTTATCCATAGTATTCTCCACGTTTCTCTCATATGCCGCTGCCATAGCCTCAAGATTTAGTGCTTTGTAATGTTGGGCATGGGCATCTTTGTGTAACCTCTTTGCTTCATCTGAGAATTTGACAAGTTTGGCGCCTATGGCTTCATTAGTGGCCTGGAGTCTGACTATCTCAGCTGAGTTGTGATCTATCTTCTCCTCCAGCTTCCATGCCTCATCGTTACACAATTTGCTCCGGTCCCCAACATCATTCTCAGCAGCTGTCCTAAGATTCGTGACTTCCTCGTTGAGTTGTTCATTTCTCATTTGAAGCCTAGATATACTGAGCATGGTGGTATCTTTCTCTTTTTCTAATTTCATCATATTTTCTTCGATCTGGCGATATTTTCCCAACATGCTCTTCAGTTCCTCTCGCTCTTTAGACCTTGCCAGAGGCATAACCATGCCCCGTTTCACTTCCTTGTGAAGCTCGTATGCTCTACTCGTTAAGTCTGGCAGATCCCTGCGAAGAGCTAAGAATCCCTGCTGCAAATGTGAGGGGATCCTCCTAGAGGCAAGCAAAAAGTGCAAGACTCTATTGAAGTCTTGCAAATTTGGATCATCGGCAAGGTCAAGCAGGCGTCCTGACATGTGTTTCTTCAAACTCTTCTCATACTCCTGGATGATCTCTTCATCCAGATGTATTTGGGGAGGAAGTACCATTAACACATCCACATTTTCTTTCTGGATTTGTGCCTCCAACTCATTGAAGAACTCAACCATCGCGGCAGGGATTGACCTGGGAACTTGACGTGGAGAATTATCCGAGGTAACAGATTTCATGCGTTGGGTTAAGATGTCAGAAACCTCCTGCATTAAAAAGTAAAGAAACATGATCTAGGAGAAGCGCGGAGCAAGTAAAACTACAATTTATTGCCATAACAAAAAGTGAATGCTAAAAAAAAAATTGACCTAGATTACCTGAGATATATTAGCCTCTTCTTGGAAGTCACCTTGTACTAAAGTTGGGTTGGGTTCTTGGTAATAGCTTTCGATCTCCAAATTTGCTAGGTCTGAACCCATGTATCCACCCTGTACTGAAGAATCAGAACTGACATCCAAGCTATCAGTCACTGTCTCCGTTCTGTGAGTCAAATATAACAGTTTAGATGAGATGTAACTGGCGAAGTAGTTTTATAAGAGCACATTTTTAGATCAAAGGAGAAAGTCAAGATATTTTATGATTAAATTGTATAATGTGTAGTATTTCATAAAAAAATCAATATACAAGCTTATCTTACTTGGTAACCTCTTCCAAGTCGTTCGATACTTGTCTTATTGCATGAATAATTAATTTTTTTACCTGCATGAAGCAAAAAGAAATTCAAATCCAACGTCATGAAAGACAAATTTAGAATAAAAACAGTTATAAATGAATATAAGTACTAAAAGAAATTAAATCGGATGCCATGAAAGTAAAATTTAAAATAAAAACAATGGTAAGTGAATATGATTTGAGCAGATAAATTTTGACAATATCATATGTAGTAAAAAAGAAAAATTAATAACCTACCCCTAATTTGTCCTCCTTGGCCACGTGCTCTCGGGGAAGGACACGAATTTCCTCGGTAAAACGGAGGCACTCATGTATGCTTTCAGGTGACACAAAACCGGTCGAAACCTGTATACATGACTAATGAAATATGCAGAAATATTAATTAGTAAGCAGTATCCATATCATGATAAAATATATTGTTATGAACAAAAATAAATATTTAAATAATTTTTAATCAAGGAGGACACCATGAAATGTCAGAAATTCTTATCATGATAAAATAAATTGCTATGAACAACAGAAGATATTTTAATTTTAACAAGAAATCAAAAACATTACGGTGATTGACTTGTAAATTAAGAGCTTTTGTTGAAATCTCACCTTCAAGTTTCTAACTTGAAAAGGACAGCCGGCAGGAATGAAAATTGCATCTCCTAGATTTTGAACCACCCTCCATGGTTCAATTCCTAGAAATAGAAAAAATTATTATTCCAGGCAATTTCATATCAAATAATAAGAAAATGTCTATGTAAATTCTATATATGAAAACTTGCCATATTCCTCTTTAAGTCTTCTTTGATGCTCGGCGTTGAGGTAAAATACCCCATCATATATGGGATCAACAACCTGGCAAAATAAAATCATTATATCCATCTATTCTGATCGACAAGAAATTATCATCAAGTAGTAGTTATAAGGGTACCTGCTTTAACGGCAAGCAATATGTATGTCTGAACTCTTTAAAATGCCTTCTCAGATATTCTTTCAATTTGAAAGCATCTTCTCTGCGGTAAATGTCCCAGAGGGCACCGCTCTTTGGGTTTTGCAGCTCTTCTGGATCATTGGATTCCAGCTGCGGCTCCGGTCCATTTCCCATGTCACCCTCTGCATATATTTCTCTCTCGTCCTGAACACGGTGCTTCTCCTTCAGCTGTTCCATCTTAGCAAGCTCAGAAGGAGTGAATGTCATCTCTTTGACATGAGTTAGCACGTATACCTTCGACAGAAGACATAATAATGGTAAGAGTTATTCAATTTGAATAATGTGGTTTACGTACTCTACTTTACACAGAAAACTTCTAGCTCAATTATATTTAATTTTATAGGTAATCACTGAACAGAACTAATTGTAATTATAAAGGAGATCATACTGCGTCAGAGTCATGATAGCTGAGTTTGGAGACGGAATCACCACGTCCGAGTTGCTGGGAAAAGCCATAAGCGGTATATAGTTTGGGACCTGTGTCTGGCTTCAGATGGCCCTCCGGTAACTTGACAGCAAGGTTCAAGTAGCCGCTCTGTGGATGTGTGTACTCCTTGAACGGCAAAGCGCTTAAGAACTCCACGTTATGACGTGGGAGACGATCCTCAAACGAACCAGATTCAGGCCAATCATTTAACTTTAGCATTTGGGGCCAGCCAGCCAAGTCAAGTCTACCCTCTGTATAGCCTTTAAAGAACAAACTTAGGCTATATTCCTCCTGCAAGACAGATAACATTTAATATTAATTAACTTAGTTAAATGATTAGTAACTGGATTTCATAATTATTAGAGCTACACATTTAATTGCTAGCTTCTGTTAAACAAGTACTCATATATACCCTTTATTTGCTAGTACTATATATGCACTTGGAAAACGGTGGATTCAGTTATACACTATAAAGCATGAGAACACGTGCGGGTATGGCAGTACGTGGTACATGGATATGAGAATTCAGTAAATTTCAAATGGGGATTCGGGTACGAGGGGATTCAACAAATATTAATATATTAAAAGTATATATTAAGTATATATATATATATATATATATATATATATATATTTCAAGAGTTATATTTATATTAATACCGAATAATTAAATAAATAAGTTCAATATCCATAACAGTTTACAATATAATTATTTAAGACCACAATTATCACATGACAAGGTAGTATAAGTGTAGAGTATTCAACTAAATCACACAATTAATTATTAAAAAGAATCTTCAGCAATCCCCGAGCACCCAAAAATCGTCAAGAATCGAGTATGCAGTGCGGCAGGTGGGTGAAGACTCCTTGTTTTCTAGGTTATTCATAATACACTATAAATGTAAATGTTTTTTTGTGAAACAAGACAGAAAAAACTGTATATACTATAAAAGCAAGAAACAAACTTACCTTGCACCAGTTCAAACAATTCAAGACAGTCACACCGGTACGGGACTTATCATGCATTGCTCGAGACATCACCATCGGTTCCCAGCTTAGACCATATGTTCTGTCAAGTCCCCCAGTCACAATCACCGGTTCGCCTTTTGACCAGTGCGCCTGAAAATGCTTGTGATCTCCGGCTTGAATGTCTATAGCTTTCCGTATTTTCTCTGTGGCCGTGTCATCACCAGCTGCCAAATTACAACAGGAGCACCCGTGTGTGGGATCTGGCATGCCATCCAGATTATACTGTTGGCATAATTCTTCAGCTTTCAATATCACGTTTGAAAGCCAACCGTCTCGCAAGACCTGGTTCAGCCTCAGAATACCTTTTCCACACCCACCCAAACTCTCCGGTGGACAAGAGATGCTGCCATCCTTGTTAGGCCTCCATTCAGGTAATTTTGCCTTCCCGCGGGAACCACCGTCCTTTGTTGCAGTCGATGTGCCCACAGTTCTATTGCTTCGAGCTGGTTTACATGTTTCACCATGTATAAGTACCCCACCCCCGGGTTCTTATATTGATTCATGCTTCCCGGATGACCTGCTTGCAAAGAGCCAGCACGCAAGTCCCGGCAACAGGAGATGCATAGATCATACGGACATTTTGTGCAGCTCCGGTGGTAGTCAGCAATCGAAGTTTCGCACCAGTTGCTGCATAGAACATTGCTTTACTAATTAAGCACAACTGCAGAAGGCATGCAGTTAACAGCAGGGAGGAGAATATTCAAAATCTTACCAATTTAGACGCTCATTAACATAGCAGTCTGCTTGCTGCACTTTGACCTCAGAAAATGGCAACCCTGGGGAAAATAATACAATACAAGTTAAAATGACTAGAAATGGAAAACCTGCCCTAATCAAACTGGAGCAACCATTTAATTAATACATTCTATCTTAATATATAGTAAAGTGAAATTAATAGATTTAACTACAGGAAACGAGAGTAATGAAAAAGAATCGAGCAAAAGAAACGCAGTCAACAGATACTTATATATATTAAGTAATATAACCATATATCAGTTTACGTCGTAAATAGCCCAGTTTGTTGTAGTGTACCTCGAATTTGTGCCTCCATCTCTTTTTCCAAACTTTGCTCTTCGTTAATTTGTTTCACATATGGAAGAAGCCGTCGCAGGAGATACTTTGCGTAATTCTTTTTGTCTCCTTCGCTCATCCTTGTTTCGTTCTGGAAAAAACATCGAAAATAGTATATAGGTTATATAGCCATGATAAGCCTCATGAATACCTTGATGAATTCATTGATGATTGAAGTTAAAATGTCAAAGAAACAAACCTTTTCGGGCAATTCCAAGCGCAAACAACTCTTGCAATTGCAAATGTCTCGGCAGAAAGGACATTCCATAAGAAAATCCTCCTCATTCATCTGGGGATAGCTGTTTATAAACGAAGAAGCAAAAACCAGATATTAAATGCAAGCAACCCATCAATGTGGAAAGACCACAAAAATTATTACTTTCCACTTCAACACTCAAATTTTGTTTTGTTTAGTGTTTACACAGTACCAATGTACAATGGTTGAATATACGTTCTTAAATCTTAAATTCTAACAAATATTAATTTGTTGAGCCAACTTCAAAAACTTCCTATACTCATAACCGGATACAAACTCATATAGATATTGTAATTGAGATAAAACATATTAATAGGTAAGTGGTTGGATAAAAAATTCCATATAATTGATATACATATAATTTTAATAATTGAAATATATAATTTATATGTCATTGCTATTATATAAAATTACTACCTTTTCTCATAAATTAATTAATCATCAAACGCTAGATCACTCTAATTATTTTTCTATCAATAAAAAAGAAAAACAGATAAACATACTTTTTTGAAATACACGAAGTGCAATATCGTTTCCTCTCACATCTGTTGCAGGTCACAACATACCCATCATTTCTTTTGCACTGATGGCAGTACTTCTGTTCACCGCCACTCCTATTTTTCTCCTGTACACGAGATATTAAATAAATAATCAATTCAATTGTGTATTTTCTTTAGATCTATCATCAATTAATTAAGTCAAAGTTGAATCACAAAATTCACAGAAATAATTTTGAATCATGTTAAAAAAAAGTCTTTTGGTTCATAGATATATCAGAATTGGGGGGTTTCGTTCGTGATTATAAGTTTGAAAAAAAAACTTACAATTTTACGACGTCTAGGCTTATAAGCATCTTTGCTGGTAGATGAATCAGATGAATCAGAACCATCAAGTTGATATAGTTGTTTTCTTTTTCTAGACCTCTCTATTCTACTCCTCGAAGCAACTAACTCTTGTGTTTTTCTCTCCATTCTGCACCTCGACGCAACTAGCTTACTTTGTTTTGATGTTTGATATATTCGATCCTTCCTTCCTTCTTTTTCTTCTTCTCCCTTTTCTTCTTCTTCTTTCTTGGTTTTTTGGTTTTGTTCAACTTGTGAATAAAATGATGATCAAAGGTGAGTTTTTGTAGTCAAGACATGATGTCCTTTAACATAAAAAGTCGTGCCCATTTGTAATGTATAAATCTGCAACAACAAACGTTATTGAATACAACTGTCTGTGGGCCCTATGATGAAAATTAAACTTTATGATGACATTTCTCACGTCCTACATTCACCTTACTATTGTGAAAAATAAATAATAAGATTACAGCCGTTATATTTATCAGTAGACAGTAGGCCCATAAATTGACCGTCTATAATAAATTTATATTCACAATTGCTAGTGTGAACGCCACTTTTTGGGTAGGTGGCATATTTTTATGTACTCCCATCTCATTAATGATAATGACCCTATATAAAGAAATATCTTCACCAATAAATATGTTCCACTTAATTAAAAATTAGTTGTTAGCTTGTGTTATATATGGGCACACACTAGAAAAACTCTTTATGTTATATTTGCAACAACAAACGTTAATGATACAATTTTTATTGTTATATTTGTGGGGTCCTACGTACAATGAACGCACTATGATTAAAAGTAAACTTTATGATGACATTTCTCACGCCCTACACATTCACCTTACTATTATGAAAAATAAATAATAAGATGATGATGTGATAGTAGAATGGAAGATTTTAATGGGTGTGATTGCTATATACTCAATTAACTCATGTGTTTGTTTCTCCATTATCCAGGCAAGGCCCGCTAGATTTTATATTATATTGACAACAAACACGTGTTTGTACAGTTTTTATGATTACACCTGTCTCTAGGTAGTTTTATGGGCATTACGGTAAAAAAATAAACCAGATACTATTCACAATTATAGCTGCCAATAGGCCCCTATACTAACCACAATATGACTAAGGTATCGCTCATGATTACAGCAGTTATATTTGTCACTAGGCCCCTACATTGATGGTCTCTATAATAAATTTATATTCACAATTGCTAGTGTGAAAGCCACTTTTTAGGTGGGTGGCATATATATTTATGTACTCTCATCTCATTAATAATAATGACTCGCATGAAGAAAAATCTTCACCGATAAATATGTTCCACTTAATTAAAAATTAGTTGTTAACGTGTGCACTGTATTATGAGCACACACTAGAAAAATTCCTTTATATTATATTTGCAACAACAAACGTTAGTGAATACAACTGTTATATCTGTGGGGCCCTACAATGACCGCACTATGATGAAAAATAAATTGTATGATTCTCACGCCCTACATTCACCTTACTACTGTGAAAAATAAATAATAAGATGATGATGTGATAGTAGAATGAAAGATTTTAATGGGTGTGGTTGCTATATATACATGAACAGTGTGGGTCTCTAGTATATCAAGTAATATACTGAATTAACTCTTGCTTTTGTCTCTCCATTCTGCAGCTCGACTCAACTAGTTCTTCAACTTGTCTCAGATTAATAAATTATTTAAGTAAGGCCCGCTAGATTTTATATTATATTGACAACAACAAACGCCTATTTTATATATAACCCGATTTGTACAACTTTCATGCATGTCCCTAGGACCTTTATGGGTACTATGGTCAAAAATAAATGGAACACTACATTTCTGGTCAAATTTAATCCTGGACAGAATGTATTTTACTACATTGTGGTATATTGTTTGTGCGAATTTTAATACTTTATTTAGTAAATTTAGATGATATTATCTTACTAATCAACATATATATCACATAATTCTCATAATTATATACCTTATTAAGAATTTTTCTATGTACAAAAGAAATGTTACAAATTTAATATAAGTTCCTAATTTGATTTTGTAACTCTACTTTGTTCCTTATCAATTTAGACGGAAATTGTGACTTGAGATTTTTGGTCACCGGAGTTGCTTCTCGGTCGTCGGAGTTGCTTGAGTTGCCGGAATTCCTCCAAAATTAACATTCCACGGGTTAATTTTCTTGGTGATATTCTAGTACAAATCATGTTATTGTAGATAGAGATTGAGTATATATATATATATATGGTTATGAATGTGTATGTAAAAGAGGGGGAGATGGAGTCATGGAGATGGGGAGGGGGAGATGAAGATGTGGAGAGGGAGAGGGAGAGATTTGGAGAATGGAGAGTGTATTTGGGTTATAATGTGTGTTTGTATGTATATATATGATAAGGATATGTTGTGATGATTTTAGACCGTTGGATTGTTGTGTTGGTATGTTAAATAAGGGCCACGTGACATGGCAATAAATTTGACCGATGGCAGTCAAATTTAGTTAAATTTGACCGATGGCAGTCAAATTTAGTTAAATTTGACCGTTGGCAGTCAAATTTAGCTAAACTTGACCGCTGGCAGTCAAATTTATAGTCGGTCAAATTTAACTTTTGGCGGCAAATTTCCCTCACAAAATAATTTGAATTATTTGAATGCAAATTTGACCGCCGCTGGTCGAAAATGTAAATTTGACCGAAATCGGTCAAATAAATTTAATAGATTAATTTCAAAAAAAAGCAAAATAAATATATAATCATTTTATTAAATTATTTAAAAAAAGGTGCTAAATTCAAATAATATTATCTGAACATCCGTACGGTTGGATCGATGAAAAAATTATTTTAATAATTTATTTTGTTAATCAGGAATGAATCTCATTTTAAGAAGTAGTTCTTCTTACTGGATTTTTCTTATAAAGTCATTCAAGTCAAATTTAAAATCTTTTAAAAACATAATCACATGACTAAAATCAATATCTCTTAACATCCGTACGGTTGGATCGTTGAATTTTTTTTTCATAATTTATTTTGTTAATCAGGAATGAATCTCATTTTATGGAGTGATAGTTCTTACTGGATTTTTCTTATAAAGTAATGCAAGTCAAATTTCAAATATTTAAAAAAAAATATTCACATGACTAAAATCAATATATCTTAACATCCGTACGGTTGGAGCGTTGAAAAAATTATTTTAATAATTTATTTTGTTAATCAGGAATGAATCTCATTTTAATGAGTAGTATTTCTTACTAGATTTTTCTTATAAAGTCATGCAAGTCAAATTTTAAATCTTTTAATTATTTTTTCACATGACTAAAATCAATATATTTTAACATCCGTACGGTTGGATCGTTGAAAAAATCATTCAAAAAAAAATTATTTTGTTAATCAGGAATGAATCTCATTTTAATGAGTAGTATTTCTTACTAGAATTTTCTTATAAAGTTATGCAAGTCAAATTTCAAATCTTTTAACTATTTTTTCACATGACTAAAATCAATATATCTTAGCATCCCTACGGTTGGATGATTGAAAAAATCATTTAAAAAATTTGTTTTATTAATCAAGAATGAATCTCATTTTAAAGAGAAGTGCTTCTTACTAGATTTTTCTTATAAAGTCATGCAAGTCAAATTTCAAATATTTTTTCACATGACTAAAATCAATATATCTTAGTATCCGTATGGTTGGATTGTTAATAAAATTATTTTATTAATCAGGAAGAAATCTCATTTTAAGAAGTAGCACTTCTTACCGATTTTTCTTATAAAGTCACGCAAGTCAAATTTCAAATATTTTAATTATTTTTTCACATGAATAAAATCAATATATGTTAACATCCGTACGATAGGATCATTGATAGAATTATTTTACAAAAATTATTTTATTAATTAGGAATGAATCGCATTTTAAGGAGTAGTCAAATTTAGCCAGGATAAATTTGACTGCCAGCGGTCAAATTTATAAATTTGACCGAAATCAGTCAATTATTTTTTGAAATTTTTCCACCCTTTCAAGCGAGAAATTTTGCCGCCCAAAGTTAAATTTGACCGACTATAGTTTTGACCGAAGGCGGTCAAAAATAATGACGTCAGCACTAATTTTTTTGGAGGGAACTTTCCCTCCTAATTTTTGAGGGACCCACATACTAAATATGACCGAATAAATTTGACCGGTGCTAAATTTGACCGGTTTTGGTCAAATATGAAAGCGGTCAAAAATAGTCGGTCAATTTTAACCTTGACTTGATATCATACGAATTTGACCATAAATTTGACTGCTTGCGGTCAAAAATAAGCCGGTCAAAAGTAATCGGTCAAAAATACCCGGTTTTTCTTGTAGTGAACATAAGTTAGAAAACATATGATATAAATTTAATCTTGACATATGAATAACTAGCTATACAACATAAAAATTGAGATAAATTAATTTAAAACATTTATTTTGGAAGCTGTTATTCAAGATACAGGAAGCTTTGTTTGAGGATGGCAGCCCTTTCACAGTCCCACCATTTTAGAAGAAAACGTTACAAGTATACATTATGCTTGTTGCACGGTACTCAATAGTCTAGTGCTTGGACCTGTTGTTTCCAATTTTGCTCCATGATAACCAACTTATCCATAGTATTCTCCACGTTTCTCTCATATGCCGCTGCCATAGCCTCAAGATTTAGTACTTTGTAATGTTGGGCATGGGCATCTTTGTGTAACCTCTTTGCTTCATCTGAGAATTTGACAAGTTTGGCGCCTATGGCTTCATTAGTGGCCTGGAGTCTGACTATCTCAGCTGAGTTGTGATCTATCTTCTCCTCCAGCTTCCATGCCTCATCGTTACACAATTTGCTCCGGTCCCCAACATCATTCTCAGCAGCTGTCCTAAGATTCGTGACTTCCTCGTTGAGTTGTTCATTTCTCATTTGAAGC
The DNA here is from genome assembly GCF_001625215.2 of Daucus carota subsp. sativus. Lineage (NCBI taxonomy): Eukaryota > Viridiplantae > Streptophyta > Magnoliopsida > Apiales > Apiaceae > Daucus > Daucus carota. The sequence continues at coordinate 41,515,334 of NC_030385.2, read as the reverse complement.
CTAGATATACTGAGCATGGTGGTATCTTTCTCTTTTTCTAATTTCATCATATTTTCTTCGATCTGGCGATATTTTCCCAACATGCTCTTCAGTTCCTCTCGCTCTTTAGACCTTGCCAGAGGCATAACCATGCCCCGGTTCACTTCCTTGTGAAGCTCGTATGCTCTACTCGTTAAGTCTGGCAGATCCCTGCGAAGAGCTAAGAATCCCTGCTGCAAATGTGAGGGGATCCTCCTAGAGGCAAGCAAAAAGTGCAAGACTCTATTGAAGTCTTGCAAATTTGGATCATCGGCAAGGTCAAGCAGGCGTCCTGACATGTGTTTCTTCAAACTCTTCTCATACTCCTGGATGATCTCTTCATCCAGATGTATTTGGGGAGGAAGTACCATTAACACATCCACATTTTCTTTCTGGATTTGTGCCTCCAACTCATTGAAGAACTCAACCATCGCGGCAGGGATTGACCTGGGAACTTGACGTGGAGAATTATCCGAGGTAACAGATTTCATGCGTTGGGTTAAGATGTCAGAAACCTCCTGCATTAAAAAGTAAAGAAACATGATCTAGGAGAAGCGCGGAGCAAGTAAAACTACAATTTATTGCCATAACAAAAAGTGAATGCTAAAAAAAAAATTGACCTAGATTACCTGAGATATATTAGCCTCTTCTTGGAAGTCACCTTGTACTAAAGTTGGGTTGGGTTCTTGGTAATAGCTTTCGATCTCCAAATTTGCTAGGTCTGAACCCATGTATCCACCCTGTACTGAAGAATCAGAACTGACATCCAAGCTATCAGTCACTGTCTCCGTTCTGTGAGTCAAATATAACAGTTTAGATGAGATGTAACTGGCGAAGTAGTTTTATAAGAGCACATTTTTAGATCAAAGGAGAAAGTCAAGATATTTTATGATTAAATTGTATAATGTGTAGTATTTCATAAAAAAATCAATATACAAGCTTATCTTACTTGGTAACCTCTTCCAAGTCGTTCGATACTTGTCTTATTGCATGAATAATTAATTTTTTTACCTGCATGAAGCAAAAAGAAATTCAAATCCAACGTCATGAAAGACAAATTTAGAATAAAAACAGTTATAAATGAATATAAGTACTAAAAGAAATTAAATCGGATGCCATGAAAGTAAAATTTAAAATAAAAACAATGGTAAGTGAATATGATTTGAGCAGATAAATTTTGACAATATCATATGTAGTAAAAAAGAAAAATTAATAACCTACCCCTAATTTGTCCTCCTTGGCCACGTGCTCTCGGGGAAGGACACGAATTTCCTCGGTAAAACGGAGGCACTCATGTATGCTTTCAGGTGACACAAAACCGGTCGAAACCTGTATACATGACTAATGAAATATGCAGAAATATTAATTAGTAAGCAGTATCCATATCATGATAAAATATATTGTTATGAACAAAAATAAATATTTAAATAATTTTTAATCAAGGAGGACACCATGAAATGTCAGAAATTCTTATCATGATAAAATAAATTGCTATGAACAACAGAAGATATTTTAATTTTAACAAGAAATCAAAAACATTACGGTGATTGACTTGTAAATTAAGAGCTTTTGTTGAAATCTCACCTTCAAGTTTCTAACTTGAAAAGGACAGCCGGCAGGAATGAAAATTGCATCTCCTAGATTTTGAACCACCCTCCATGGTTCAATTCCTAGAAATAGAAAAAATTATTATTCCAGGCAATTTCATATCAAATAAAAAGAAAATGTCTATGTAAATTCTATATATGAAAACTTGCCATATTCCTCTTTAAGTCTTCTTTGATGCTCGGCGTTGAGGTAAAATACCCCATCATATATGGGATCAACACCCTGGCAAAATAAAATCATTATATCCATCTATTCTGATCGACAAGAAATTATCATCAAGTAGTAGTTATAAGGGTACCTGCTTTAACGGCAAGCAATATGTATGTCTGAACTCTTTAAAATGCCTTCTCAGATATTCTTTCAATTTGAAAGCATCTTCTCTGCGGTAAATGTCCCAGAGGGCACCGCTCTTTGGGTTTTGCAGCTCTTCTGGATCATTGGATTCCAGCTGCGGCTCCGGTCCATTTCCCATGTCACCCTCTGCATATATTTCTCTCTCGTCCTGAACACGGTGCTTCTCCTTCAGCTGTTCCATCTTAGCAAGCTCAGAAGGAGTGAATGTCATCTCTTTGACATGAGTTAGCACGTATACCTTCGACAGAAGACATAATAATGGTAAGAGTTATTCAATTTGAATAATGTGGTTTACGTATTCTACTTTACACAGAAAACTTCTAGCTCAATTATATTTAATTTTATAGGTAATCACTGAACAGAACTAATTGTAATTATAAAGGAGATCATACTGCGTCAGAGTCATGATAGCTGAGTTTGGAGACGGAATCACCACGTCCGAGTTGCTGGGAAAAGCCATAAGCGGTATATAGTTTGGGACCTGTGTCTGGCTTCAGATGGCCCTCCGGTAACTTGACAGCAAGGTTCAAGTAGCCGCTCTGTGGATGTGTGTACTCCTTGAACGGCAAAGCGCTTAAGAACTCCACGTTATGACGTGGGAGACGATCCTCAAACGAACCAGATTCAGGCCAATCATTTAACTTTAGCATTTGGGGCCAGCCAGCCAAGTCAAGTCTACCCTCTGTATAGCCTTTAAAGAACAAACTTAGGCTATATTCCTCCTGCAAGACAGATAACATTTAATATTAATTAACTTAGTTAAATGATTAGTAACTGGATTTCATAATTATTAGAGCTACACATTTAATTGCTAGCTTCTGTTAAACAAGTACTCATATATACCCTTTATTTGCTAGTACTATATATGCACTTGGAAAACGGTGGATTCAGTTATACACTATAAAGCATGAGAACACGTGCGGGTATGGCAGTACGTGGTACATGGATATGAGAATTCAGTAAATTTCAAATGGGGATTCGGGTACGAGGGGATTCAACAAATATTAATATATTAAAAGTATATATTAAGTATATATATATATATATATATATATATATATATATATATATATTTCAAGAGTTATATTTATATTAATACCGAATAATTAAATAAATAAGTTCAATATCCATAACAGTTTACAATATAATTATTTAAGACCACAATTATCACATGACAAGGTAGTATAAGTGTAGAGTATTCAACTAAATCACACAATTAATTATTAAAAAGAATCTTCAGCAATCCCCGAGCACCCAAAAATCGTCAAGAATCGAGTACGCAGTGCGGCAGGTGGGTGAAGACTCCTTGTTTTCTAGGTTATTCATAATACACTATAAATGTAAATGTTTTTTTGTGAAACAAGACAGAAAAAACTGTATATACTATAAAAACAAGAAACAAACTTACCTTGCACCAGTTCAAACAATTCAAGACAGTCACACCGGTACGGGACTTATCATGCATTGCTCGAGACATCACCATCGGTTCCCAGCTTAGACCATATGTTCTGTCAAGTCCCCCAGTCACAATCACCGGTTCGCCTTTTGACCAGTGCGCCTGAAAATGCTTGTGATCTCCGGCTTGAATGTCTATAGCTTTCCGTATTTTCTCTGTGGCCGTGTCATCACCAGCTGCCAAATCACAACAGGAGCACCCGTGTGTGGGATCTGGCATGCCATCCAGATTATACTGTTGGCATAATTCTTCAGCTTTCAATATCACGTTTGAAAGCCAACCGTCTCGCAAGACCTGGTTCAGCCTCAGAATACCTTTTCCACACCCACCCAAACTCTCCGGTGGACAAGAGATGCTGCCATCCTTGTTAGGCCTCCATTCAGGTAATTTTGCCTTCCCGCGGGAACCACCGTCCTTTGTTGCAGTCGATGTGCCCACAGTTCTATTGCTTCGAGCTGGTTTACATGTTTCACCATGTAAGTACCCCACCCCCGGGTTCTTATATTGATTCATGCTTCCCGGATGACCTGCTTGCAAAGAGCCAGCACGCAAGTCCCGGCAACAGGAGATGCATAGATCATACGGACATTTTGTGCAGCTCCGGTGGTAGTCAGCAATCGAAGTTTCGCACCAGTTGCTGCATAGAACATTGCTTTACTAATTAAGCACAACTGCAGAAGGCATGCAGTTAACAGCAGGGAGGAGAATATTCAAAATCTTACCAATTTAGACGCTCATTAACATAGCAGTCTGCTTGCTGCACTTTGACCTCAGAAAATGGCAACCCTGGGGAAAATAATACAATACAAGTTAAAATGACTAGAAATGGAAAACCTGCCCTAATCAAACTGGAGCAACCATTTAATTAATACATTCTATCTTAATATATAGTAAAGTGAAATTAATAGATTTAACTACAGGAAACGAGAGTAATGAAAAAGAATCGAGCAAAAGAAACGCAGTCAACAGATACTTATATATATTAAGTAATATAACCATATATCAGTTTACGTCGTAAATAGCCCAGTTTGTTGTAGTGTACCTCGAATTTGTGCCTCCATCTCTTTTTCCAAACTTTGCTCTTCGTTAATTTGTTTCACATATGGAAGAAGCCGTCGCAGGAGATACTTTGCGTAATTCTTTTTGTCTCCTTCGCTCATCCTTGTTTCGTTCTGGAAAAAACATCGAAAATAGTATATATATAGGTTATATAGCCATGATAAGCCTCATGAATACCTTGATGAATTCATTGATGATTGAAGTTAAAATGTCAAAGAAACAAACCTTTTCGGGCAATTCCAAGCGCAAACAACTCTTGCAATTGCAAATGTCTCGGCAGAAAGGACATTCCATAAGAAAATCCTCCTCATTCATCTGGGGATAGCTGTTTATAAACGAAGAAGCAAAAACCAGATATTAAATGCAAGCAACCCATCAATGTGGAAAGACCACAAAAATTATTACTTTCCACTTCAACACTCAAATTTTGTTTTGTTTAGTGTTTACACAGTACCAATGTACAATGGTTGAATATACGTTCTTAAATCTTAAATTCTAACAAATATTAATTTGTTGAGCCAACTTCAAAAACTTCCTATACTCATAACCGGATACAAACTCATATAGATATTGTAATTGAGATAAAACATATTAATAGGTAAGTGGTTGGATAAAAAATTCCATATAATTGATATACATATAATTTTAATAATTGAAATATATAATTTATATGTCATTGCTATTATATAAAATTACTACCTTTTCTCATAAATTAATTAATCATCAAACGCTAGATCACTCTAATTATTTTTCTATCAATAAAAAAGAAAAACAGATAAACATACTTTTTTGAAATACACGAAGTACAATATCGTTTCCTCTCACATCTGTTGCAGGTCACAACATGCCCATCATTTCTTTTGCACTGATGGCAGTACTTCTGTTCACCGCCACTCCTATTTTTCTCCTGTACACGAGATATTAAATAAATAATCAATTCAATTGTGTATTTTCTTTAGATCTATCATCAATTAATTAAGTCAAAGTTGAATCACAAAATTCACAGAAATAATTTTGAATCATGTTAAAAAAAAGTCTTTTGGTTCATAGATATATCAGAATTGGGGGGTTTCGTTCGTGATTATAAGTTTGAAAAAAAAAACTTACAATTTTACGACGTCTAGGCTTATAAGCATCTTTGCTAGTAGATGAATCAAATGAATCAGAACCATCAAGTTGATATAGTTGTTTTCTTTTTCTAGACCTCTCTATTCTACTCCTCGAAGCAACTAACTCTTGTGTTTTTCTCTCCATTCTGCACCTCGACGCAACTAGCTTACTTTGTTTTGATGTTTGATATATTCGATCCTTCCTTCCTTCTTTTTCTTCTTCTCCCTTTTCTTCTTCTTCTTTCTTGGTTTTTTGGTTTTGTTCAACTTGTGAATAAAATGATGATCAAAGGTGAGTTTTTGTAGTCAAGACATGATGTCCTTTAACATAAAAAGTCGTGCCCATTTGTAATGTATAAATCTGCAACAACAAACGTTATTGAATACAACTGTCTGTGAGCCCTTGATGAAAATTAAACTTTATGATGACATTTCTCACGTCCTACATTCACCTTACTATTGTGAAAAATAAATAATAAGATTACAGCCGTTATATTTATCAGTAGACAGTAGGCCCATAAATTGACCGTCTATAATAAATTTATATTCACAATTGCTAGTGTGAACGCCACTTTTTGGGTAGGTGGCATATTTTTATGTACTCCCATCTCATTAATGATAATGACCCTATATAAAGAAAAATCTTCACCAATAAATATGTTCCACTTAATTAAAAATTAGTTGTTAGCTTGTGTTATATATGGGCACACACTAGAAAAACTCTTTATGTTATATTTGCAACAACAAACGTTAATGATACAATTTTTACTGTTATATTTGTGGGGTCCTACGTACAATGAACGCACTATGATTAAAAGTAAACTTTATGATGACATTTCTCACGCCCTACACATTCACCTTACTATTATGAAAAATAAATAATAAGATGATGATGTGATAGTAGAATGGAAGATTTTAATGGGTGTGATTGCTATATACTCAATTAACTCATGTGTTTGTTTCTCCATTATCCAGGCAAGGCCCGCTAGATTTTATATTATATTGACAACAAACACGTGTTTGTACAATTTTTATGATTACACCTGTCTCTAGGTAGTTTTATGGGCATTACGGTAAAAAAAATAAACCAGATACTATTCACAATTATAGCTGTCAATAGGCCCCTATACTAACCACAATATGACTAAGGTATCGCTCATGATTACAGCCGTTATATTTGTCACTAGGCCCTACATTGATGGTCTCTATAATAAATTTATATTCACAATTGCTAGTGTGAAAGCCACTCTTTAGGTGGGTGGCATATATATATTTATGTACTCTCATCTCATTAATAATAATGACTCTGCATGAAGAAAAATCTTCACCGATAAATATGTTCCACTTAATTAAAAATTAGTTGTTAACGTGTGTACTGTATTATGAGCACACACTAGAAAAATTCTTTTATATTATATTTGCAACAACAAACGTTAGTGAATACAACTGTTATATCTGTGGGGCCCTACAATGACCGCACTATGATGAAAAATAAATTGTATGATTCTCACGCCCTACATTCACCTTACTACTGTGAAAAATAAATAATAAGATGATGATGTGATAGTAGAATGAAAGATTTTAATGGGTGTGGTTGCTATATATACATGAACAGTGTGGGTCTCTAGTATATCAAGTAATATACTGAATTAACTCTTGCTTTTGTCTCTCCATTCTGCAGCTCGACTCAACTAGTTCTTCAACTTGTCTCAGATTAATAAATTATTTAAGTAAGGCCCGCTAGATTTTATATTATATTGACAACAACAAACGCCTATTTTATATATAACCCGATTTGTACAACTTTCATGCCTGTCCCTAGGACCTTTATGGGTACTATGGTCAAAAATAAATGGAACACTATTCACGATTATTATATGTCAGTGGGTCCAATACTAACCACACTAGTTATGATTAAAAGTTGTCGCTCATGATTACAGGTGTTATATTTGTCACTAAGCCCCTACATTGCTGGTTTATAATGATATATAAAAATCTTCACCAATAAAATTATTCATTTTAATTAATAATCAGTTATTATATATTGTGTGCTATTAGCATACTTAAAAGACTTTTTTATATTATATTGTCAACAACAAATGTTATCGTTAGTGAACTTATATCTATAACTCCTATATTGACTGCACTAGAATGAAAAGTATATTTTATGATTACATCTCTCAGACTCTACATTCTCCATATATACTATTGTGGCAAGTAAATAATAAATTATGATGTGATAGTAAAATGTAAAATTTAATGGGTGCTGTTGATATATATACATGAACAATTAATTTAATGAAATTGTTTTGAGAACAGTGTAGTCTCTAGCATTTTGCACAATAATATTAGATGTCAAGTGCATGGATATTACCCTATCTCTTTGGCTATTCTATTAAAAAAAGGTTTTTATTTATTCTTTAATTCTTAAAGATTAAATTCAGAGAGACGACAAAGGACACCCATCATAGCAAGGGAGAAGACTATGACCATCTTATTTTTTGGAAGGTCATCTTATCATACCTGACTTCTTTATGTGTTAACAATTTAACTGCAAAATCTACTTTATTATATTGATCGATGATATGTACAATTTTATCGAAAAGATGCAAATCAGCCAAAAACTACAACTCCTTGGCGTAATGTCAGTTAAATTATGTTCTATAGTTAACTAGCTAGTTTTGTAATTGTAGTCATACTCCTTCGAGCTTAACCTTTTGGTAACAAGCTTATTATCAGGAGCAGGTATGAGTTGGTAAAATATGCATTACTGTAGTAATGACTCCTGCAGTATACTGACAAGAATAAATATAATTATAATACATGGAATTCATGACTAGCTTGATTTAACTTTCCTAGATTTGAGAATATATAATAGCTCGTCTAGGGCATATGGAGAATTTATTTTAGAAACAAGGGATCAAAAAAATTATATCATGCTTTTGTGGTAGATAATGATATTATATTAATTAATTGGTTATTTTTTTGCATAGGTGTATGATAGTTAATAAGATTTTCTTTGGTTTTGAAATTTTTTGCAAGTATTTCAACATATTTAGATAATATTCCAATCCTCTTCCCATTGGGTCCATAAAACAATGCAGGAATGAGGAAGACTTAGCTAGTATAGCCTAGCAGAAGGGTGTACAAGTGTTGTTCTCAAACATGCAAACGTTGTACTACATGTGTGCTTCGGATGTCCAATGTTGCTTTTCTCTCAATTAAAACTTGTGTTCCATTCTCCTCTCATTCTATTTCATTAAGTGAACACTAGTGAAATTGTCGTCCTAATGTTAGAGCATTAAAATGAAAGTCTTAAAAGAAATGAGAGTCATGCAACTAACTAGGACCCCAGATGATAAGAGGTTTCAAGATTTGAATTGCATATGAATACCGACCCCTGTCATGTCGAGAGAGGAACCCGCGATTAGTTTTTCAGGGAACACATCATGAGAGAGTGGATGAACCGACCAAGTTTATTTATTGTGATTTTTGGGATAAAAAAAAACAATATTGAGAAAATTTCTTTATTGTTGAATTGAGGTTTCAGAGTTTTAACTTGAAAGCCAGTGGTCTGGTAAAATTTGGTTCAGATAAAATATAATTGAGCTTTAGAATTCCTATGTAAAACATCTCTCTAGGACAGTCAAAACTCTGCTTTTTTTTTAATTGTCGCTGTTAAGCTCATATTTGTTGATTCTTCACTACATGGCTTCTTTAGACGTGTTATATATGTTGAATGTTCTTGATTAAAAAGGAATATTATTATGGGCTTCTCTTCGAAAAATCAGATACCTAGATTTTCAAACAAGTTGAAGAAACAAACTCCTTTTATCCTTTTTATGCTTGTAAAATTCATTAAAAAAAAAAATTTGCTGATACTATTTTGATTTTATGTTATTGATAGTGTTTAAAAATTGATTGCGAGGATTCTACACGCAGCTGTGACCCCCAAATAAGCAGTACTTTATAATTTTGAGCATGTAACACCTCAGCTTCATCTGCAAACTTGTTAATCTTGGCTTCTATAGTTTCATTACTGGCCGGCCTCAAGCTTGATTATATTTTTTTTAACCTAAAGCGGCCGTTGAGTCAAAGTGACGCATAAACTATAACCTACAGCGTCGGTTAAACAGAAGGCCAATACTATAGATAGTGTTAGGTGTCGGATTTTCTAAAGGCGACGCATATTGTATACTTTAAACGTCGGTTGTATATCACAATCTTAATATACGTTGGTGTTAAACATAAAAACGACGCATTACCCTGTTTTCACGACGGAGAAAGAACTGACATAATAGATGCGACTCTAAAAATCATTTTGTCAAGAACATTAGACACCTCACGCTCAGTGATTCTAATATTCTCGTTTTGAATTTTTAACTTACAATTGCACATATATCTGTCACCCATGTTTGTTACTGCGTGATAGTGAAAAAATCTTTTCACTCAATATTTTCTAATTTTTACTATTTCATCTTTTTGTACAAGTATAACAGAAAATTGTAAGAATATGTGTATATGTGAGTGATGATTTCTTTGACAACTAATCAAATTTCTCCTAATTGGCAATTACTTATACACATAACACATTCTTAATGATCTTGTATTTTTCCTTTATTCTTCCTCCAATCTTTAGTTGATTGATTCTGTTTTTTTTTTTTAGGTTTTTCATCTACGTTCAATTTGAATGTGTGGTGTTAAAATGTATGACTATAGTGAGCAAAAATAAACTAGTAATTTGTGCTTACATAATTTTTTTTTTGTAATTTTTTCTTTTATACTTTGATTTCTATATCTCGATATTCCGAACTTTACTTTAGGCATGTCTTCATCGGTTTGCTAATATGAAGAAGTTACATAAATGCATATAATTTACATAAATTATCAAAAAATACATCAGATATGTTATATATTATTTATCTAAATATGTTGAGTATGTAATATAATCTCTTGAGTTGTACCTTCTTGTAAACCTTATTTATTTGAGGAAAAATTCAACTCAAATAAAATTTATTGAAATGGTATTGTTTTGTAAAATAATAATTTTAAAAATCAATAAACTATATTGAGTACTGTTATTTCGTAAATTTTTAATTTTTAATTTTAATTATTAAAATTACAAATATTAACCAGAGACATGTTAATGTTATTGTTTTAATGTGCATCAAGAGAGCTACCATATATGAGGCCTTTTATGTTGTGTTTGGTTGGGGTGAATGATTCCGGAAGGAATGGAATGAAAAATGAACTATCTTATGGATGATTTTTAAGAACTTTCATTCCTTCCTTCATTCCATTCCCTACATCATATGTTAGATGTCACCCCTTCCATTTGAGATGGAATGCTTCATTCTCTCTCATTCTCATTTTCTTCTCAAATCTCATCATAGCAATTTTGCACTCTTTCAAAAATTTTCAAAACTTTCTTCACATCTCTATTAGTTTCAAGTATTTTTTACTCATTTCATTCCATTCCATTCCATTCTCCCCAACCAAACACAACATAAAAGGCCTCATATATGACTTGCTGTTATCTCAGTGAAGCTTCAACACAGAGAAAATGGGGCAACACTACCTGTGATGTATCTATTAGCTGTGCAACAGGATTCTTTACACACATGGCTTATCTGATTACAACGTTAAACAATTGATTGCTAAGATATAAGAAGCTCGGATTCAAGATGACAACCCTTTCACTGTCTCTGCCTTGGAAAAAAAAAAAGGCACAAGTATACATTGTGCTTCACGGACACTGGACAGTACTCAATAGTCTAGTGACTCGACCCGCTGCTTCCATTTGAGCTCCATGAGAACCAACCTATCCATGGCATTCTCAACATTTCCCTCATATACAGCTGCCATAGCTTCAAGGTTTATTACCTTATAATGTTGAGCATTGGCATCCTTGTGTAACATCTTAGCTTCGTCTGCGAAGTTGATAATTTTGGCACCTATGGCTTCATTATTGGCCTCAAGCCTGACTATCTCATCTGAGTTATAATCTTTCTTTTGCTCCAGCTTCCATACTTGATCATTACACAAGTTGCCACTGCCGCCAACAACATTCTTCGCCACTTCTCCTTTAAGACTTGTGACTTCCTTGTTTAGGTGTTCATTCCTCATCTGAAGCCTAGCGATAACAAGCATGTTGCCGTCTTTCTCTTTTTCCAACTTCACCAGATTATCCTCGACCTGGCGATATTTGCCCAAGATGGTCTTCAGTTCCTCTCTCTCCTTGGACCTCGCGAGAGGCATAATCATTCCCCGGTGCACTTCCTTGTGAAGCTCATAGACTCTACTGGTTAAGTTAGGCAAATCGCTGCGAAGAGTTAAGAATCCCTGCTGCAAGTGTGAAGGGATCCTCCTAGAGGCAAGCAAAAAGTGCAAGACTTTATTGAAGTCTTGCAGATTTGAATCATTCGCAAGGTCAAGTAGGCGTCCAAACATGTGCTTTTTCAAAATCTTCTCATACTCCTGGATGATCTCTTCATCCAGATGAATTTGAGGAGGAAGCACCTTAAGTACATCCAATTTCTCTTCTTGAATTTGTTCCTCCAACTGATTGAAGAATCCAACCATCTCGGCAGAGACTGACCTGGGAGCTTGACTGTAAGAGCCTGGAGAATCATTCGAGGTAGAAGATTTCACTGTTTTGGTTAAGACGTCGGAAACCTCCTGCGTTAAAAAGTAGAGAGACATTAATCGGCAAAAGGGTGAGCAAGTAGAAACTGCTATCTATTGCTATAACAAAAAGTGCCTGCTATGAAAGCAGTTGACCTAGATTACCTGAGACATATCAGCCTCCTTTTGGAAGTCGCTTTCAATTGGGGTAGTGTCACATCTGAGACTACCTAACCGACTCTGGTCCTTAGATGGGCTCCTCGCATATACATTCTGAGTAGCAGCATTGAAGTCGCTTTCAGGATTAAATCCTGAAGATTTTAAGTATCCACTTTCTTTGGATGAATCAGGACTGATATCCACAAACTCCCTTTCTTTACCAGATTTAGGCACTATTCTGTAAGCCAAACATACTAAATTTCCACATCATTGCATAATGACTAAAACATACTATGCTAGTAACATAATAAAAGAGCTTATCATCGAAACAAGCATTAGTTCAGAAAATATGCAGCTCAGCAGAGACTGACCTCGGTATTCGAATGTAAGATCCTGGGGAATCATCCGATGAAATAGGCTGCACTGTTTCATAATGTGAAACCTTCTGCATAACAAGGAAAGAAAATGAACCAGTGGAAGGGCGAGCAATTTCTAGCTATAGCTTTAACGAGCAAATAATATGAGAAAAAATTGAGTCAGATAACCTGAGATATATTGGCCTCCTTCTGGGACTTTCTTTGTACAGAAGTAGGGTCACGTATAAGACTATATAACCCTCTCCTGTCGTTCTTAGATTTGCACCTAGAGTATACCTTCTGCATAGCAGGATGGGAGTTGCTTTCGGTCTCAAGATTTGCTGGCTCTGATCCCAGGTATCCACTTTCTTTGGATGAATCAGAACTGATATCCACATAATCAGTCTTTGCCTCCGTTCTATGAGTCAAATATAAAGAACTTACACTTCATTACATAATTTGTGTAAAAAATCATATCATGCTACTTACATAATACACGAGCTTATCATACAAACAAGCATCAGTTTAGATGAGATGTAACTGGGAAGTAAATTACTAAAGAGCACATTTTTAGATCAAGGGTGGAAGTTAAAATATTCTGATTAATTGTATACTGTGTAATAGTTCATTGAAAAATACAAAAAGAAAATATCATTTATTCATAATCGGACAAGGCTTATGTTGTGTTTGGTTGGGGTGAATGAATTCAGAAGTAAAGGAATGAAATTTGAACGATGTCAAGAAAATTGTTCAAAATTTTCATTCCCGCACTCATTCCTTCCTTACACGCTATACTAGAAGTGACACCCCCAATTTGAGATGGAATGCTCCATTCTCTCCTATGCTCAATTTCTTCTCAAATTTCATCATGACAATTTTGCATTCATTTTTTTTCCAAACTTCCCTCTTGTCTCCAATATTTTCTTTTATTTTTGCTTATTCCGTTCCATTCTCCCCAACCAAACACAACATTAGCATTATAAGCTCGAGGAAATCAATTGATCTGTAAGAGACAGAACCCAACCTCATTTCTGGTGCTAGACAAAAGGAGGATACAAAAGAATTTGTACAAAAATGAGTAGAGGAACCAATATACAAGCTATCTTACTTGGGAGACACTTCCAGGTCGTCCAAGACTTGTCTCATGGCATAAAGAAGCAATTTATTTACCTGTATTAAGCAAAACAATCCAAGGCCATGAAAGCAAAATTTTAAAGTTAAAACAATAGTTAATAATAGTAAATACCTTCAGCAGAAAAAAAATTACAATATCATATGTTATAGAATGGTAAAATAAACAGTGTGAAGATTAGAAAACTGGGATAATAAAAGATGAGGCAGGTTTTTTACCCCTAGTTTGTCTTCCTTGGCCACGTGATCTTGGGGAAGGACACGAATTTCCTCTGTGAAACGAAGGCACGCATTTATGCTTTCAGGTGACACAAAGCCAGTTGAAACCTGTATACAAGACTAAAGAATTGCGAACTGATCAGATGTGTGAGGGACTAGAATAGAGGGACACCATAAAATGTCAGAAATACAGACCATGGTAAAATATATAGCTATGAAATATGATAAAGGTATGTACTATGTATTGTCTCATTTAAATTTGACACTTTTAAATGGAGACCAGCATATAGTTTAATTTTAACATAGTCAAAAAGAGCTAAATATGTGAGTAAGAGCCCTACTAGCAAATAACATTACAATGGTTGACTAGCACATAAAGAGCTTTATTAGCAAACTCACCTTTAGATTTCTAACTTGAAAAGGACAGCCAGCAGGAATAAGGACTGCATCTCCCAAATTTTGCATCACAGTCCATGGTTCAATTCCTAGAAGTAGAAAAAAAGGATTCAAAGCAATTTCATATGAAATAATGATATAATGCCTATGTATATTCAATATATAAGAACTTGCCATATTCCTTTTTTAGCCTCCTTTTATGCTCTGTGTTGAGGTAAAATGTTCCATCATAAACAGGGTCAACAACCTGGAAAGCAGAAGATTATCATATCCATACGTTCTAATCAGTAAAACATCAAAGGCATCGCAAGTTCAAGAAAATTGTTTGCCAAGCAGTCATACAATAGATGGACAAATTTTTGTAGGATCCACACTCTAGAACTTGTTTCAGTACGTCCCACAAAAAAAAAAGGGGGGGATGGTGCAATTTTAAAAAATCATGTATTTCTTATTGTCTTAATACCTAAAATAATCGCACTAGAATATCATGAAAGGTCCAAGAATAACACAAGCTCTGCAGTCTGCACTTGTGCAGCAAGTTCTCAGTATCTAAATTGGCAAATGGGTCCTTAATATATGGAATATTAACTTTCCACACATAATATTCAAGCAAATAAACTAAGCCATGGAAAAGAACAAAGATCGATGACTACCGATCCAATGTAAACAAATGGGTATGCAAATTGGCCAAGAAGCAAAGGAGAAGACAATTCGGCCAGCTCCATAAAGTTCTGGTTAATGGGTATAAGCAAAAGAAATCTTCCTGCAATATATCTCCCAATCGATAACACTATAAAACTAAAGCCGCAGAAAACTAAACTTTCAGTACTGCTGGCAACATATGAGACATCATTTCTTCCTCCAGCAACAGTGACATTAACCAATAATTCTATCCTTCCTGACGAATAACTTTATCTTCTTTGATACTCGATGACAGGAGAGTTACCAGACATATAGAGAATACTTCAGTTCAAAGTGAGATACAAACAAGAACAAAGAACAGCAAGAGATGTAAGATATTGTATATTATATATTCTCGGGGAACCCCTCATCAAGTAGTTATAAAGGTACCTGTTTTAGCGGCAAACAATATGTATGCCTGAACTCTCTAAAATGCTTTCTCAGATATTTTTTCAACTTCAAAGCATCTGCTCTGCGATAAATGTCCCAAAGGGCACCGCTTTCTGGGTTTTCTGATTCTTCTATATCATCATGTTTCTGCTGCTCCAATCCATTCCCCATTTTGCCATCTACATATATCTCTTTCTGATCCTGAAGATGGTGCTTTTCTTTCAAGTGTTCTATTTTTGCAAGCTCTGAATGACTTAGTGTCATCTCTTTATTATGCATAAGCACATACACCTTTGACAGAAGACATAATAATCGTAAGATTGGTTATTGTGTATAATGGCCTTACATACAGTACTTGTAAAAACTTGAAACAGTTAATGAAAAGTTCTAGCTCAAAAATGTCCTGTTTCTTGTAAAAAAAACTACTTTCTGATACAAGACTTGACAAAATATTTGACTGCTATGCCTTGTTAGACTTCGTAACCAAGAAAGAAACAAAAAGACTTGATTTTAATTGGTATTCAAACTACAAACTTAGCCGTAAAATACAAAGTAGATCATACCACATCTGAATCATTATAGTTTATTTTCGTGACAGAGTCTCCACGTCCCAGTTGCTGGGAACACCCATAAGCGGTATACAGCTTTGGCCCTGTGTCTGGCATCAAATGGTCGCTAGGTAACTTTACAGCAAGATTAAAGTAGCTGCTCTGAGGATGTGTGTACTCCTTAAATGGCAAAGCACTTATGAACTCCATGTTATGACGTGGGAGATGATCCCCAAATAAACCAGATGGAGGCCAATCATTTAGCTTCAGCATTTGGGGCCAGTCAGACAAGTCAAGTATACCCTCTGTATAGCCTTTAAAGAACGAGCTTACACTATACTCCTCCTGCAAGACAAGTAATAATTAATAACTTAGTTTTATGATTAGTAACTGGGTTTTTTAATGAATAACAGAGATGCATAAGTGCGTCTATGAGTTTCTATGAGACGTAAGATTAACAATAAATGGATGATGCCGGCTTCATCTAGTGACAACAACATAATTTTACAATTAATTATAAACAGGAACAAGATGGATATATGAGATAATGCACCTCACAGGATACAATACCTGTAAATATAAAAATTTATTAAGAGGTTACAAATGGTATGAAGATTTCCAAAAGCGACTACAGAGATGAATGTTAATTGACAAAAAAGAAAGGATTTAAAACCATGACTTACTGGAATAAAAGCTATCAAATCCAGGACGCTTCCCTTGCTAATTAACATTTAAATGAAATAATGAATAATTATTTTCTATTAATATCTAAACATTTTACACAAAACTTAAGAGTTCTTTCCAGTATGAATCTTTTTTTCTTAATATGCAATTGCTAATACCCTTGCATTTAGCTACTACCTTACTGCATGTATGAATGTGAATGTTAATTGATGGCATAGGAAAACTAAATTGATGGCTTTAAAACAGACAAGGAAATATGAACTTCAAATATAAAGTTGGTGACAGAACAGAGTCTTTCTGTACACCTGTTTTCACATAATTGAGTCATAGAACAGTACAGCCAAAAATTCAATTACTCGCTTGTGTAAAACAAATACATATTACCCTTTACAAATTTTAAAAAAGGCTAAACAGTTTTACTTGCTAGTACTATATATGCACTTCGAAACAATGTATTCAGCTATTCATAATACATTATAGAGGTAAATGTTTGCTAGATTAGACAGACAAAACTGTATACACTATAAAAGCAAGAGATTAAACTTACCTCGCACCAGTTCAAACAATTCAAGACAGTTACATCAGTCTGGGACTTATCCCTAATTGCTCGTGACATCACCATCGGTTCCCAGCTTAAACCATACGTACTATCAAGCACACTGCTAACAATCACAGGTTCACCTCTTGACCAATGAGCCTGAAAACACTCCAAATTTTCAGCTTGAATGTCTATAGCACTTGGAGAGTACAAGTAGTTGTCATTCGAGTTGTCACGAGAAGCAGCTTTTCGTTTGGCATTGTTAAAAGTCGAGCACCAATATGCAGGGGTCTCTGGCATGTCATTCAGCTTATATAGTTTATATAACTTTTCAGCTTTCGCTAACATGTTTGAAAGCCAATCGTCTGGTAAGACCTGGTTCAGCTTTAGAATGCCTTTACCACACCCACCTATGCTCTTTGGTGGACAAGAGATACTACCATCCTTGTTAGGTTTCCATTCAAATTCTGCCTTGGGGGAAGCACCGTCCTTTGATTCAGTAAATGTTCCTACAGTTCTATTACTAACAGGTTTACATGTTTCACCATGTAAATAGCCCACCCCGGGATTTTTATATTGAACACCTTCCATCTGACGTGCATGCAAACAGCCATCACGCAAGTCCCGACAACAAGTGATGCAAAGATCATATGGACATTGTGTACAGCTCCGGTGGTAGTCAGCAATAGAAGTTCTACAATAGTCGCTGCATAGGACATTGCTATACTAAGCAGAAATGCTCTCACAAAGATATACAGAATGCAGTTAGCAGCGAGAAGTACAAAAAAAAATTGCAAAACCTTACCAATTCATACGCTCGTCGATTGGACAGTTTGCTACTTGCACTTCAACATCAGATAATGACAACCCTTGGTAAAATAAAAAACACAGATCGAGGCACTTAAGAGTTAAGACAGTAAAATTACTGGAAACGGATTTAAGCTACCCTAATCAAACAGGAGCAATAATATAATAGATTCTATCTTAATAGTAAGCAGAAAATAGCTTTTACCGGAAAACGGGTAATGAAAAAGAATCCAACAAAAATTGTACAAAAAAACACAATAAACATTAAGAGATCTGAGATTACACAATATGGAAACTACTTGACCACATTATCAAGTGCGGAAACTATTTGACTACATTATCTAGTAATATGAGGTTACACAATCATTAATGAGCTGTACCTCGAATCTTAGCCTCCATCTCTCTTTCCAAAATTTGTTGTTCATTAAATTGTCTAACAAAGGGGAGAAGCCGTTTCAGGAGATACTTTGAGTAATGGACTTTGTCTTCTTTGCTGAGCCTTATTTTGTTCTACAATGAACATACAAAACAGTACACATGGGTTATATAGCCATAATAAGCCTCGTAAATTCATTAATAAATTCATTGATGAAAAAAGTTAAAATGTCAAAGAAGCAAACTTTTTCTGGCAGTTCCAGGCGCAAACAGCTCTTGCAATTGCAGATATCTCGGCAGAAAGGACATGCCTTGACAAAATCTTCCTCAGTCATCTCATGATAGCTGTATATAAACGAAGTGAGAATCAGATATTAAACAAAACACTAGAAGAAATCATGAACTGCTCTATTAATATGATAAACACAGCCAACCATCAAACCAAAACATATTAAATAATCCTTCTTTGATATCTATTCGACATTCAGGCAGACTTATGCAAGCACCTACAATGTCATTGCAATTAAGTACTTTCGACTTCACTAATTAAGTCAGTGCAATTCTAAACAACCATTTCTCACAAATCAATCACCACCCAAAGAATCACTCTAATAATTTCACATATCATCAAAAAGAAAAAAGGAAATTAATTTATATACACTGGACATACTTTTTCGAAATGCAGGAACTACAATATCGTTTCCTCTCACATTTGCTGCAGCTCACAACATTCCCTTTATCGCTCCTTTTGCACTGATGGCAAGACTTCTGTTCACCACCACCCCGTGTATCCACCTGCACACCACACCAAAATATTAGACAATAATAAAATATTTAGACCTAAAATATTTCGGAATTCTGGTTCCGTCACTTCGAGAAAATAAAACAAGAAAAGGAAGCTTACAGTTTTACAACGTTTAAGTGTACAAGAATCAGTGCTGGTGGATGATTCGGAATCAGAATCAGAATGATCGAGTTGATACAGCTGTTTTCTTTTTCTGCAGCTCTCCATTTTGCGGCTAAACTCGAACTGACTCTTCGGCTTGTCGGAAGAAATATAATAATAATATTAATATTATTATTGTTGTTGCAAGGGCTTTCAAGATTTTATAGTATTTTAGTGTAATGGCAACACAAGCGTGTATTGACACCTGTCGATGGGTCCCACAGTTGAAGACAATGTTGAACGGATAGATAATTACTGCTTGGTGGGTGCCATAATACATCACTGTTTGAATCAGGGGGTTTGAAAGAAAATTGAACCGGCAAATCGACAATCTTCACCGAAAATATGATTTTGGATAGTGGTTTCGATCTTTATTGTACTGCGACTTGAAAAATAATATTTTATACTACTTGTTGTTTATTTAAAAATTTGATTCAATAATATTTTCAATAAGAGATACATCGCATGTTAGATGATAGTATATATATAACCCGTCAATTAAACACTTTTGAGCAAAAGGATCTTATCCTAGTATCTGTGTTCTGTCTATCTCTAACTATATTAGAGCATCTCGGGCAGCTTCCCTATACGGTGTCCTAAGCTATTAATATAAAGAATATGACATAAAACACAACTCCAGCAGAGTCCAGGTCATCCCTTAAAAAGTTAGGATGCCCACTTCATTCCTCATTTTTAAGGATTGTGGAACCATTCCTCGTACTATTTTCAAGAATAAAATATTCACTTCTCTCTTTTTTCTCTCCTTTCTCTCTCTTACTTACAAGTTGAATATAATATTATAATAATAATAGGGAATAGAAATAGGGAATGTTGTTGGAGTTCTCATTCAATAAAATGTAGTAATCCCTTAAAAAATAAATATTTTATTATATATTTAGGGAACATGTTAGAACTCTGCTGGAAATGCTCTTATAAAGTATAATTAAAGTTTCAAAATATATTGATAAATTAGTTATTTAAAAGACTTATGTTGAATAAAGTATCTTCTTGCTTCGAAGGTAAGCAGTACTTAATATCCACATGATTTCAGAGGAGTATTTGTTTTGAATCAGGAGAGTTGTTATGGTTTTAAAAATTTTATTTAAAAAAAAATAAATTATTTCAGCTGATTTGTGGGTTTGATCGGGTTAGAATAAGTATTGTTTTAACAAAAATTGAGTTGTTAATTTTAGTTAATTAAAAATTTTATTTAATAACATATTTTTACATTACTAATTTATTTTATACTAAATATTTACTTTTAATTACTTAAATATAGATGAAAATTCACAAATATATTTCATTCATATAACACTCTCTCGTACCCACCTTCCTTTGGCTAACTCGCCTTTCCTTTGACCATAAAAACTCATAATCCAGGGATTGAAGGTATGATTCATATTTATATTTTTCTATGAATAGATTTGTGAGAGACAAAATTCGCTACTGGTATCCTTGCATTACAAATCTCAAATCTCAATCCCCAATCCATGAACTCTAAACAAAACTCAAGGATGGGCATCAATAGCCAAAATTCATCAAACATTTATAAGAATAGTACCCAACAATAATATTAGAGGATTGCCTAACAAAATTTGAATCACATATAGATATACAACAACTTCTCAACTACAGAGAAGAAACGTAGTACTGCAGCAGCCACGGCACTTAATTCTTGAATCTGATACTACGGCTAACTCCTGCATTAATACCAGAGGTTTCACCACCATAAGGACCACTTGGCTTCTTGATTTCCCGAACTTGACCTTTCCGGCGTTTGACAGCATCCTTATGTTTCAACTGTATATACGAAAGAAGGCAACTTGTTAGGAATTATGAAAGTGCAGTTGCTTAAGTTGACACATATGTGTATCATCATGCACAAACCTTGTATTTCTTCCTTGGATTCTTCGTAAGTTTCTTCCGAGCACGAGTAAGCCCTCTATTCTTCTCTATCTGAATTTAAATAATATTACATTTGCATTAACAAATGGTGTTCAAAATTTTGAATTATCTACCATCTGACCATTAGTTTACTAGCATCTTACCTGCTGAGTAATATGCCGCTTCCCTTCTACAAGGACTTCAGGCAACAATGGCTCCTCCATTGGGGTTCTGGAAAAGTCAAAAATTATCTTTCAGTTAGAAAACAAGTATTGTGAGAAATTGTTTTCTTTCATAACCAGCCATTTTGGAGAACATTGTTTTTATACCACAAAATTTGAGAACAATTTACCATTCTAACAGGAAACAAGACTACAATTATATGAAGACATATTGATTCACATTATAGTATGTGTTCAATGTATGTCACTTGTCCTTCAACTTCCCCCCCCCCCCCCCCTCCCCCCCCCCCCCCCCCCCCCCACATTCGTGTACACGAAAATGAGCAGCTTGACCAATATAGGACATTTTTGAGCCATTCAAAGTTTTATTTTTAGCTAACTAAAAGTTTTATATTTTTGTTGTTGAGGTAAGTTGGAAAAAGATGGAGCTTACAGGTACATCTGCCTCTCTGTATCGGTCTATAATTTACTATTCTCGATTACTTAGCAGTAGTTGCGTATGCCGAAATAAGTTAAACCAAAAAAGAAATACCTTGAGTACTTCTCTGACTTGGAAGCAAGTTTTGCCTTGTGTTGTGCTTCGACTTGTTTGTAGAACTCCAAATCAGATTCAGAATCTGATTCTGTTGCATCATCTACCTCCATGCCAGCTGACCCATTGACATCCTCAGTATTGGGTTCATCATCGCCATCATCATTCGATTTGATTCCAGCTCCTGCAAGAACCCGAAGTTCATGATTCCTTCGCCTCTCTCCAATATCATCTCTCTTTGGCAAATCATCATCACCAGAAACAAGCTACCAGAAAAAAAAAAATATACACACACAATATATGTAAATTAATCTACTTATTATTGCAAAATATATATAAATTAATTTGCATATGTTAAAGATGTATGGCATTCTTATTTAGCAAAAAGAAAGATGTATGGCATTCTTGGTTGAAAACTGTGAGTGATGAACCGCGAACACCGCCACAAATCTCCACTTCATGAATCATGATATAAAAAAATAAAACAAAAATAAACAAGTCAGGAGAACCTAACCCGTAACCAAATTTACAAATAACATTTGGTCCTCAATAGTTCAGAGATGAAATGAACTAGTACGAAAACCAAAATTCACAAATTCAGAAACTTGAGCCCCCTTC
This sequence comes from Daucus carota subsp. sativus, assembly GCF_001625215.2. Classification (NCBI taxonomy): domain Eukaryota; kingdom Viridiplantae; phylum Streptophyta; class Magnoliopsida; order Apiales; family Apiaceae; genus Daucus; species Daucus carota. Next base: position 41,492,660 of record NC_030385.2, on the reverse strand, counting down.
ATATTGGTCACAGTGGTGAACAGCACAATTATCACCAGTCACCACACTCAAATTTACAGTCCAAATTGCCTCCAGGTAAAATGAGAGTGCAGAAATCTCAAATCAAAATCAGATTCTAGTTGCATGGAAAAAAAGAAGCAAAAATGATACTACGTATACCCTCGGAACATGAAACGTCAACAAGCAATTTATGTGAGGATGATGTTTTGGTGCTTGTTAAGTTATATTAGGCCATAGGAAGTACAAAAGTATAGGGGCAGACCACGACACCTATAAAAAAGATGAGCCTGTATACAGTGCACATGACCAACTGCCAAATAGGTACGTCCTTAAAATTCGATGCAACATTTGTAAACATTGAATTACGAGACTTGCACAAGGTACAAAAACTAAAAATTTAACATGGTCATGTTGCAAGCAACCGGTTACTAATAAGATGCATTAGCAAAACACTTCAGTCACCAACCAAGATTTCAGTCTTTTGAAAGACAACATATATGAATCCCCCTACCTTTGTCTTTTTCACTCGTGTTGCAATCTTGGCCAATGTAGATGTGTGCGAAAGCTGTGCATGCCCATTACTCTTTTCCCGGCCACTTATATCAGAAGTATAATCGTCAAAATCATCCAGTGTCTCGAGTTTTCTGTCCAATTACAAACTATTCATGTAAATCCCACTTCTAAGATTGAAAGACAGCAACTGACGTAGGAGCTCAGTAAAGTGAGTATAGCACATACCTGTTCAGTGGTTGCACATTCCTCTTTGAACTTTGATGCTTTGGGGCTACAGAACTAAAAACACCTTTCTGTTTAAGTTTTTCCTCAAGGGCTGCTCTTACTTTTAGCATTTCCATGCTTTGCAAACCAACTTTATCATTCTGCCACAATATATGGTTTGATTATAAACTGAACGATATGTCAAGTAGTGTGAAAGATTGCCAAACTATTCATGGAAAGGTTGTCTCGACAAATTTTGGGGCAATGGTGTCTCCACAGTCCTCAGCTGTGACAGGCAAATGATTTCAAAGGAATACTAAATATAAAGACATAAAGGATGTTTGACAGACCTGATGCTTGCTTTCTGCTCCTACGCTCCCAGATTCCTTCACCTCAGTTGCTCTCTGAGGCTGCATTGCATATGGCCACTAATTAGTATAGACAAGTCAACACGTCTGTTCCTTATATTTTTCAATTTGGCAACATACATTTGGCAGTTTACGAGCTAATTGAGATTTTACAGAATAAATATTTTATTTTCACTATCAAGTATAGTCTTCACTCTTTATAATATACTTACTACATTCCAGTAAAGAAGTTCATGATATGATGATTACCACTTCTATTTTGGCTGGGACTGGTGGGGCCTTGAATTCTTTGAGTACATCAGACTTATCGGCATCCTGAATAGAGAACAAAGTCTCTGTTTCGGTATCAAACTTCCTGTTCAATATATCCTCAAGTTCTGTTGGAAGATTTTCATCAAGTTTTTTCATCTGCAAGGGAACATGCGTAAGAAAGCAAATAATCAACAGATGAAACTTAGTCAAAAAGGAGCAAAAAAATGTTAAACCATTTGTTATGCATGCTTAATCATGACAGAATGATAATAACAGGAAAAGTTGACTTATCAAAGTACAAATATGTAAAAAAAACTAGAATTTCAAAGAATTACACATTTTTATGAAAAATAAAAGCACGGATACAAGAGATGGCAAGTAATAATAAACAGTAAGCTACATATATACTCCCTCTGTCCCAACCATATCTTTGCACTTTCCTTCTTGGGATGTCTCTTCCAATTCTTTACAATTCAAAACTTAGCAGAAGTAAAATTTTATAATATAAAAAATTAACTACATCCAATACTTTCCTCCACTATACTCACTTTATACATTACATATCAACCGGTCCCACCGCTTTACCTACTTTTCTTTCTCTTTCTAACTACTTTATACATTTTTCTTATTCTTCGCGTCCAACCCATTTGTAAGCAATTGGGAGGGACGGAGGGAGTAGCATTTAAATTAGTCTGCCAAGAGTCAATCAGATGGATTGAAAGATGATATAGGTCAAGTGCAAACATATTATGGTATCACTTCCATTTTCATATATTTCATTGTGAACTTTAAAAGGAGGGGATTAAAACACGTCAAAAACTCATAGAAACTTCTATAAAAGATCAAATCATAGATATAAGGTATTAGCTATGCACTAGCTGAAGCTCTGCCTAATGGAAAGATCATGTTTTCAGTACTAAGAAGTCAAGTAGTTCCCGCTTCCCTCTTTTTGTTCACCGTTTTTCTCTTCCTACTACTAATATTTCCTTGGTGTTTTCTCTTTCTGTGGTTATCAGATCTTGTTCACTCACATGCCACGTCAGTTCTAATCTTCTTAAAGTTCATCAAACCTAAATTTGTTTTTCAGATTATAACGTTCTTGTGCATTCTAATTTGACTTAATACTGGTTTAAGGAATATACGCTCCAGAACGTTTCTGGTAATTTGTGCATGTAAAGAGTGACATATGCTTTTCAAGACATGAGTAAGTGTAAATTACGAAATGGGAAATTTCACAACTAGCTGTGTATTAACAATGTAAAGACAGAAATACAATCCAGAATATCCTTATTATCTTTAATAATAGAAATATACATATCAAAGAGCCTTCTTTTGTTCTAAAAAAATTGCATCAGCACAAGCACTTGAAAAAACGAACATATGAAGACAAACAAAGTGACCAAAGAACTAAAATAGAGGTCCTAATAAAAAATTTTATGGTGATGCCAAGAAATTCATAATATGATCAAGCAAAGTCTTTAAAACCCTGCCAGCTTGAAGTGATCTCTCTGTTGTCTTTGTTAGTGAGAAAAAGAGGACACTGACGTATACTTACCTTTTCCAATAGACTTTTGATTTCCACAAGCCGCTCAATGACTGGATGATCACGAACAGGCTGTCCCTCGGACTTAAGGAGTAAATAAAAAGTAATAGCTTGGCAATATGACAGCAAAAGAACTTGTTTAAGCTCCAAGAATTTCAACCCACCTTTATTAGCAATATTCCCTTTTCTAACCTTCAAAACATATAATTTCAACATACGATTAAGCATAACAGATTAAAAGCCACTGCAAAATCAAGGGAATCAAACACATTAACTATAACATACAATCCCTTAAAGGAGAAAAATAATATTAAATATAATTACGTGCAAACTATGTGATTTTGTAAACTGGAAATAAAAGCCATTTACTCAAAAAAGCATTGCAATACAGGTTATAAAGACAAAGAGACAAAATAATGTAATAAAAAAACACCATCACTTCCAAGTTTTAACAACAAAAGAAAGCTACAAACTCCACCAAGATCAAGGTCAAAGAGTCAAAAATCATTTCAATCGGTGAAATTGTAGTCCAAATTCTCACTAATCAGTATAATCCATATAATTTCATCTGCAACATCCAGGGAAACATGAAAATCTGCAAGTACTAAATATCTGACAACTGCTATACGATACTACTACAAGTAGATATCCTAAAAACACATTATTTTATTGTTCAAGGGTTAATTTGTAATATTTACAGCAGCTAGAACCATAGATCAATCGAGTAGTTCGTCACGCGCACAGTACAAGTCTATTTCAACAAAGTAACAGAATATCAAAACAGCTAATTGCTTAAGAATTGACATATACACAACATACCTTAGTTATAAGTGGATTAACAATATTTTCAAGCTGTTCAGATGCATCACTAAGCTCTGTCAGCAAACCAACTAACTCTGGAGCAGCACTATAATTTGTTAAAATAGATCAGCCCACAGTTAGAAACACACATATAGAAACACATTCAAATAAATCAGGTTTGTATTTTTGATAAATCAACCACATGGAAGTACAATCAGCGACAAAAAACAACAAAACCTATCAGTGATTTAGTGGTAAGGATCTGACGTGTGATTTTTTAGCTTCTGGCCATTTGTATTAGCCTATTAGGGTTCCAATGGTATCTCGTAACACACAAACACAAAAAAATTCAGAATTTCATCCAAAAATGCCATTGTTTCCAAATGTGTGCCTTTCACATGTTTGCATATTACTTAAAATGTTCACCTTTCACTTCTTTCCGAATTACAAGAAAACATGCTCCACTTGCACTATTTTCAGTCACAGTTTATTGTTTGCAGTTTCACACCCAGACCATTTGATTTACTATATTTTCTTCCAACAAATAATCCTAATATAGAAAATGAATGTAGTTGTTTGCATTAAGATATTAGTACTCTTAATATAGGCTATGTGATTTGTAAACTTGTATATGTCCATGTTAAGAGGATTTAATATAAAGTGCACAAAAACTTCCTTAGCCAACAGTTTTGGACCACACAGCTTAATGAGTAACATTGTTACAACAGTGTACCCTGTGTGACAAGCATTATTATATATATTCAATATCTTGTATTGAATTACCTTTTATATTTTTATAAAATAGTTATGCGGTGTATATCACAAAATTCTACAATATAGATTACATGTTCTTATAATTTTGCACTGTCCCATCATCCATATGATTGTATCCCTAGAAGATTCTTAAGACAAACTGCATTAGCAACAACATAATTTTTACAGTGAACCTCTACGATAAGGTCACCTGTAGACAACGTCCATCTGCTCTTCAGTTGTCAAAGCATTCAAATCTTTATTGACTTTCTCAAAAGTAGTGCCGGTTTCATCTTGAGGTCCTTTTGTAGAAGGTTTTGATGTTTTCCCTTTGACCAAAATGTCCTGCAATAGCAAACAATTTGATTATTTGTACCCTACACAAAAATTAATAATTTAAAAAAATAAAATAAAGTTTGTGATCTTCAATATCAAACAGAGGCCGTATTGTGTGCATCTCAGACCTCAAATGTGGGCTCTGCATCACTGTCGTCTTCACTATCATCTTCAAGGCCAAAATCTGCCTTCGATAAAGATTTTGTTTTTATCTTCTGCAATCGCAATACTTCAGCCTCTTCCTCAGCAGGCAGATCTTCATCGCTGGATTGTATCTGTATATAGAATTACTATTAAGTGTCAGAAACATAAAAATATACTATCCTGTTTACTATTATGTAGCAAATGCAATTTAAATTCAGCCAGTTCAGAAGTCTTTTAATTATTCACTACTCCAAACTTAATAATACTGGTCAGTGATACAGTTTCATGTATATAGAGAAAATGTGATCATTTACACTTGTACCTCGTAGTCAACATTATCACCACCATGATATCCCCCTCTTCCCCACACAGTACTTTCTTCTTCTGCCTCTTTGGGATCATCATCCATTTCATCCTCAACCCCGCCAATCTTTGACTGTAATTTCTTTTGCTCCCTTTTGACTATATATGACAGTGCAGTCCTCAGTTATATAAAGTGAATGTAGAATTAATATAATAAAATAAGCCAAACTAATTATGATTAGCAAAAAAATTATATACAAGGACTCTGGAGTTACGAGACCTACCATATATATACATATTGATCAGATATAAAATGGTAATTTGTCAATTTTTCTTTTTAGGTTGTTAAATTATCCACTTTTTTTTTAAAACATAATTTTAAAAACAAAACAATGGAGCGACATATCTTAACTCGTTTGAAGTTATAATCAAGAGTTCTAGATACTAAAATAATTACTACAAATTAGTGGCCATTGCATTCTGCAGTCAAGTATGTTGATAAATCATGCTTTGATGTACTTTCAGTATCTGAAGATTCTTATACTAAATATCAGGATCAACTATAATCTACAATAAGCACTTGCAACAATATTGCTTATCAACAAGTTCGCAAGGGTATAATAAGGTAGTTTTGGCTAAGCTCATACATAACTTATAAGCCCAATATCACATGCATTTTCTGGCTTATAAGTTACTTATAATCATAAATGGACCAAATGTTTACAGAACTTGTTTAAGTTGAAGCAAGTCACATACTCCGCAAAAGTTGTTTTATGTTCCTTCTACCAGAGTTAAGAAAAGTGGTTTTGCGCATAACACCTCTTATTACAGATTATTAAAACAAGCTTATCTAGATAATATTACTTCGTGCAGCAAGCCCGGTATCTTCAATATCCTCTTCATCTTCTTCATCCTCGCTCTCATCGTCATCCTGTTATACATCATTTTCAAATCAAAACTAATAAGTAATAAATAGACTTTTAAAACGCCAAATATTTCTTAGAGCACAGTACACTCATGGCAATAATATACGGAATCACAGAGAACATATATACAGATATATAGATAACCTGGAAACCAAATACAGGATGTTCTTCATCTGATTCGGCCACATCGTCATTTATATCAATGGGAACAACATCCTTTTGCTTATGAACTGCAACAACAGAGCACATAGTATCAGGGGAGGGAGGGAGAGAGAGAGAGAGAGAGAGAGAGATGATGGGAGGGGGTTTGAGAGAGAGAGTTACAAGCATCAATTTCGTCATCTTCAGAGAAATCAAATTCATTGGACACCACTTTATTCACTTTCTTGCTGCTGTTGCTCTTCTTTCGACCCATTCCTCCTTGACACCCCAATTAATAATTAACAACCTGCACAAAATACTCCCTTCAAAAAACAAACATATAGCCAGCAGAACTAAGCTAACACCATATTCATAATAACAATGTCAAGACTCGATAGATATCAACCACCTCCCGCGCCCCAGTCTCCTAAAAACTGAAATTCCAAGACACTAATTCAACTCAATAACTAATAATATACACACAGACTTCTATAAGTTAGTGGAGACCGGATAAGCAACTTGAATAAATTTGATTCAGGCATTTTATCAAACAGCGAGAGAGAGCAGAATCAGATATACCAACTGAAGCAAAGCAGAGAAAGTGAGAAATAAAACAGGTATTAAACGTTAATTGTTGAGCAAGTGAGGAATAATAGTAGAGTGAATAGGGTGACCTGAATACAAGTGAATGATTGATGCTGGTGAGACGGAGAAGAACCCTAATTTACAAAATATTATGGGGACAAGGCGAGAGCGGAGGGTTTAAAAGCGGCGACGGCCTCCCAAATAAACCCTTGCAAGACGGCTGTAAAATATACGGTATGATTATTTTTACTTTACCTATGCCTGTTTGGCTGCTACATTAAATTTAAGTGCTTTTTTTCGTGAAAAGCCAACTTCTGATTTTCTTGACTCGTTTGTATAAAAAATTCAAAAGTACTTAAAAAGACTTCTACTTATTTCTCAGACACTTTAATCACTTATAAGTCTTAATTTGCTTCTAACTTTTATTTCACTTTTTTATTTTAAATAAGAATCGCTTATTTTAAGTCTACTCAAACGGTCCCGATACGTGCGTGTTTTGTTATTGATACCTTAAACAATTAATCTACAAATTAAATCAGGGAAGTTATCGAAGATATGTTTTTTCGTTGCAAGTTCACGTTCTTTTTTTTTAAGGGGTCGTTTGGTTCGAGCAGTGGTGTGGGGTTGGGCTGAGGAATCGGGTTAAGCCCAGTATAGGTTTGAGGTATCATGTCTGATATCATGTGTTTGGTTGAGTTTAAAATTTAGTTAATAATTTATATTAATTAAAAAAAATAATAAAATTATTATAGTTATATATTTTTGCATCATTGATTTAATTTTGTATCAAATATTAATATTTCAGTACTTAAATAGAGACAAAAATAAAAATAAAAAATGAATGCATCTCATGCCCACCTCCCCACTTGGGTATCAAAAATCCATACCTTGGGGGTTTAGGGTATGGGTTTCAGATTTTATTTTTTCCAACCAAACACCATGTATGAGTTTTGAATGGACAAACCCCATACCTGATTCCTGATACCCATGAACTTGACGACCCCCGAAAAGTTTGCAAATATACGTTAACAAGCGCGATATCTCAATCCATCCCTCAACAATAGCATCTCACAACCTCCCTCTACTTCTCCCATGTCAACCTCCCTCTAATTATCTCATGTCTCATTATTTCTCTCCCCTAGCTCTACAAGCCTCATTGTCTCTAGTCGTAGTCCCTCTTCTCATTCCCTCCTCCTCTCTCCAATAACTGAATTATAGAATAGGGTTCAAAATTTTGGAAAGATCAAAAATTGAATTATAGAATAGGGTTTAAAAATAGGTATCATATAGATGTATGTATATAATTGCGCGTGTATGATTGTATGTGTGATTGCGTTGTTGGTTGATTAGGTATACTGATGGTTAGTTGTCGTGGTTGTTGATTTTGATTTTTGTAATTATTTTTGTGGTTGTTTTTTGTGATGTTAATATTGGCCCCACAGGGGCATTCATTTTATATCTCTGCAACTGGCCGCAACTTATTATGCAAATAAACGTAATTTTCAAAAGATTTTTTCAAAGCTGCATATATGGTTGCATATGCAACATTTGTATTTTCGAAAAAATTATTTGAAACATAGTATTCTTGCAGTTTGTTTTAAAAGACAATAGTATTTTTGTAATTTTTTTTTTAGACTTGGGTATCTATGAAAAAATCCCATCAGATTTTGGATTACCAATATTATACTACTAAGCATGTATATACACATAGATTACATAAATTAAATTATAATAGGACCACTAAGTATAGTAAAATATTATATAAAGATTCGATAAACAAAAAGAAAAGAAAGAAACCAACTACGTAGTAAAATTTTCTCCATTTTCATAATATTGGGTCCGTTTGGCCAAGTTTAAAAAAAGTAATTCTTTGCTTAAAGTAAAAAAGTGGATTAAGAATGATAAGTAAATAAGTTAATAAAGTGTTTGAAAAAGAAGTAGAAGCCGTGAGAGAGAAGTTAGCATTCTCAATTTACTAAGAGTGCTTCTACTTGGTCCAGAGAAATAGAAGCCCAGAAGCACCTTCCACTCCTCGTTACCAAACAGGGGCAATGATTATTGACAAAGAAAGGGGAAAAAAACCATAACGGCCGGATTAGCTGGATCAATAAACTGGAAACGGTAAAAAAACAAACAACAGCTGGCGCTGTTCAAACAACAGCACCCACCAAACCCTAAAAAACAATTGCCCTGTTCAAGCTGCTGAAGCTCCTGTCATACTCACAAGTCACATCTATTTCTGCCCTGCTTTCGAACCGTAGCACGAGCACAAAATGTTGCAGAACAAATCTTTCGTGCGTAAAACACGTCAAGGAAAAGTCGTTAAGGTCTGTCTTCTCTTAAACCCTAGCCCTAATTTCATCCTCAACTAAACACACACTACACACACAAACACACATATTAATTATGCATGTTTATTTGTTTAATTGTGTTGTAGGTTGTTCGGGAGCACTATTTACGAGATGATATATACTGCGGAGCTCCGTCGTGTCAAGTTTGCGATACGAAGGACGCTCGGCTGAGCTCTTCGATACCGAGTGTGCTTGTTTTGGACACGAATGTCGTGCTCAATCAGGTATTGATTGTGAATTGTTTGGTGTTGGAGTTATGTGAAGTATTGTGGTGTTGAATTGTGTTTGAATTTTCGTTAGATTGATTTGCTTGAGAATCCGGCGATTAATAATGTCGTGGTGTTGTCGGTGGTGTTGGACGAGGCGAAGAATAAGAATCTTTCGGTTTATAATAGACTTAGGGCGCTTTGCAGCAATTCTTTGAGGAACTTTTTCGTGTTTTCTAATGAATACCACAAGTATGTCCCACATTTTATTTTCATCTTGCTATTTGAATTTTGAGTTTCTTTGTAGCTCACATTTGCAGTCAGTAGGTGACGGGAAACTGATAATATGCTTTAGCATGATTTGGGGTTCTGTCAGATTCAAACAGAGCACACACTTCCAATGGTTAATTTTTGTTTAAGTTCTATGATTTCTAACTGGGAAGTTTATTTGCTATAGAGACACATATGTGAAGGCTATGGTCGGTGAAAGTCCAAATGATCGTAATGACAGAGGTATGGTCTTTGCGCTTCCTCCTAGAGAGTTTTCTTTAAGAGTAAATCTTGTGCTACAGCATTTCTGTGTAGGGGTTTAGTTTTAATGGAATATGTGCCGGATTTGTAGCACAAATTTTTGCTGAACATAATTAATTGAAATTCTTCCTTATATTTACTGGGGCAATGAGGTTAAATCCACACGAAGTTTACAAGCATGCCACTTAACTTTTTATATTATTTATCATCCAAAATAACGCGATTTAGCATACTTTAAGTATAAATGTAATAAATGTAATTTTGATTTCTGACCTGTAACTTGAACTGTTGGTTGTTCAGCAATTCGTGTGGCAACCCAGTGGTACCAAAATCATCTTGGCAGTCGAGTTCAGGTTTTGCTAATTACAAATGATAGAGAAAATAAAAGGAAAGCCACTGAAGAGGGCATTTCTGCAGAGACAGGTTCATCTTCTTGGGTGACTTGTGTAGTTTCTGTAAATTGGTTGACACTATTAAAGTCCGCTGATAAAGTAACATTCTGTTTCAGTTGAGTCATTCGTAAAGTCTCTTGGTCAACCGGAATTGCTTGATCTTCTTGTCCGTCCTCAATCTGACGATGTCCATATGGTAGATTCTGAAGATCTTAGACCTTCGAAGAGAAAAGTGATATATACTGAGGTAATGTTGGCATTTGTGCTTGCTGTAATTGTCTACTTAGTGTTGTGAGCCATTAAATACAGTCATTCCTTTCAAAATATTAATATATGCTTTTTTAATTCAGCACAAGCCCATGTCAGAAATTACTGCTGGCCTACATAGTAGAATCTATCATCAAGGAAAACTTCGGGTTAATCGTTACAATCCATTTGAAGCATATGTTGGTAGTGAAAGTATTGGTGACGAGATCATTATCTATGGACGTCCTAACATGAATCGGGCTTTTGACGGCGATATAGTCGCCGTTGAACTGCTGCCACAAGAACAATGGCAGGAAGAGAAATCTCTACTTTTAGCTGATGAAGGTACATGGTAATAACACTTGTTAGTAAATACAATAATAAATGAATTACAAGTCACTGATGGGCATATATATTTGACATAATATGTTTTTCTTTTTGTGGCTAAAATCTAGCGTTATTTCTACTTTCTTTATGTATTAATTTTACTTACGATGACGAATATGAAATGTTGCTAAGCGTGCACACAACTTAAAAGGTTATGCTTCCAAAATAAATTTTTTTATGACATTCCAGTTGTTGAAAGCTTTCCTGTGGTGGTTAGAGTGCAATGTGGAGACAAATTAGTGAAAACTGAATATTCTGTAATATATGTAGACAGATGCAAGTTGTGCATCAAAATTTATAATTCAATTTTTTTATAGATCATGGAATTGCATTAAGACTCTCAAGTTGTTAGAATTGTATCCATCTCTGAGACCCTGACTACCACTACCTAGTTTCAGTTTTCATTAGAATTAGTACATTTGTATCGAACCGTTGGTACATGAATTCTGTTCGCTTTATGGAATAGTTGAATACTTGAATCAATTATATTGAAGCCTAAAGGACTAAATTTAAGCACTCTCAGAAACATTGTCACATGACCTATTAATAATTAATTTCTGAAGAATTTCAGGCAGGGTGGCAGTAAAATAGGAATTAATTTGGGGTGTAGGACATAGAGTAAAGGTTACAGGAAGGGGATGTACAATGAGAATGAATACAGAACTTCCTTATCTGTACTATGTGTATGGTTGTATGTGAATAAATGAATCAACGAGGTGAGTTTCCAAAACCGGGTAAGAGATTTCCCGCAATTCTCTTGAACTTCTTTAACAGTTAATGAGTTCAACATACTTTTTTCCGAAACTTGTTACACTCTTTTCTAATTCTCCAAAAAATTCCAAATCTTATTTTGTTCTTGAGTCTTGACATATGCTGGAAGTCTAGAACAGACCCATATATTTAAGCAGGTCTTTTCACAGCTCTTTGCTTTAGTTTTGTTACATCTCCATAATATGTATTCTTTCCGTTAATTTTTTTTTTATGTAGCAACACATTGCTTTTATGCATGAAAGCCTTTTAACAAATTCTCTATTTTTTAGAGGATGAACCTGAAGATGATGTTCACCTAGTCCCTGCCAGCGCTGATGATGCTCCCAGGGTTGCAAATCCAGTTGAAGGATCAGATGGAACCATGAAATCCGTTGCTTCGCGCCCAGCCGGGCGTGTTGTTGGTGTTATTAAGCGGAACTGGCACTCGTAAGTTATTAGTTTTTTTTCCCGGAATGCCTTGGTGGGTTTGTCAAAATAGTTTGTTATCTAACTGACTCTCAAGGTTTGATACTACAGTTAGTTCACTTCATTTCATTTAGTAATCCTCCTCTTTGTAGGAAAAAAAATTCATCCTTTACTAGAAGCGTATTTTAGATACTCAGGACCGTCATGTATAATCAATTGTTTATACCTCAATTCTGAATTGTGTTCTCTCTGCCATGTACGGAGTCATGGTACAGTTCTTGTTTTCTTGCTACCAGTTGTCTAGCAGCACTATAATTTCATCTTTCCAATTTTTTACAAAATTATTTTTCTGATGTTTGTCTAGTATTGTTGACCCGTGCTTGTCCAGACCTGAGATTCAGTGGCACACAACCCATTTTGTTTTGATCTAAACTTGCAGCTATCTTTGTTATGTATGCTATGATATCCAACTTCGTGATTTTTTTGGATCTTCATTGGTTGGAAGGCTTATAATGAATGACGTAACTGGTCAAGATTGCAGAATGAAATCATTATAGTCATTTGTACCATGACTTGTTAGATTTACTAAATAAACATTACATTGTGCAGTTATTGTGGATCTTTGGAGCCAATGCCTATGCCCGCAGGTAATGCTGGTATCGCCCATGCATTATTTGTCTCGAAAGATAACAGAATTCCGAAGATACGAATTCAAACTAGACAGCTTGAAAATCTTATGGATAAAAGAATTATTGTTGCTGTTGATTCCTGGGATTGTTCATCTCGTTATCCTTCTGGTCATTACGTGAGAACTATTGGACAAATAGGTGATAGGGATACTGAAAGTGAGGTAAGCTAATCGATTTTTGCTGTTCTGATTGTCTATGTTTCATTAGATTTTGAATCTATTTTGACTGCAATCTCTCATTATGGATACTGCAGGTAGTATTAATAGAGAATGACATAGATGCAAGACCATTTTCCTCCCAGGTTCTGGCTTGCCTCCCACCCATTCCCTGGTCTGTGTCTCCAGAAGACCTAAGCAATCCAATTAGGCAGGATCTGCGTCATATACGTGTCTTTAGTGTTGATCCACCAGGTGAGTGAACAATGGATTAGTAACTACTAAAATATACTCTCTTTTTTTTCCTCTTATCAGTCATAGTGTTGTAAAACACGCAGAGTTGGAAAATCGCAAGCTTCAATTTTGAACTGCAACTCGCGAAGCGCGATTACTCGCACATTTTATTTGCCTAGAATCAGATTATCTATACAATTATCTATAATTATACTTGTATAATTTGAGAATGTTTGTTTTAGTATTAAACAATAGAATAATACTTGAAATACTTTAAAACATAAGTAAAAGTCTCAAACATAGTGGGAATATCACATAAAAGTATCAAACTATCAATAACACTTAGCAAGTCTAAAGCTTTCAAATTGTTTAGCTCAATCTCAGTTCCCTCAAATTCTTTCTCTTCTGAATAAAGAGTCATAACTTATTAAGATAGGTAGTTTTTTTAAGGGCATTTCAGTCTTTTTGTATTTTTGCAAGTTTCTGTGATTTTAGTGCAATCTTTTATAAGTAGTCATGAGTCGAGCGCGATATTAAGCCAATTTCATAGTCGGAATAAATCACTCATACTCAGCTTGCCGAATCTTCGCCTACTCACGAAGCGCGATTAATCGTGATCTTAACAACACTTTCAGCTGGACTATTTAGTATCAAAAATATTTTAACAATCAATTATACGTTTTCAAAAACTAGACCTTTTTGATTGGTGCAGGATGCAGGGATATTGATGATGCATTACATTGTACGGCTTTTCCGAATGGAAACTTTGAAGTGGGAGTTCGTATCCTCTTGTGTTGTTTAACATTCATTCTTTCTGTGTATTGTCTTGGACATGCAGGGCAAAGTTCAAATTTCTTCTCGCACTGAAACAATATTAATACACCCGATGTGCCAATTGTCTAAACTTGGTCATTAGCAGAGGCGATGCATAGTTTTCACTCGTCCCAATGAGATTCTCACAGTCATTACTCAGATGTAAGATGTGACAGTGCAATATAAATTGTCATAACCAGTACACTCTATGGGATATATATTTCATATTGCCCAAATTGCTAGTCTATCTTTATTGCAACTCCTAAATAAATATGACGAAGGGAAGAACTGCATTGTTAGACTTGCTGGGTTTTCAGGGCTCAGATAATTTAAATATAAAACTGTAAATGCCAAGCAAAACTCTGAAGATCCATCAAACATTCTACTGCTACATTTGATCATCATTAGACCATGTTTAATATTACCTGCCAGTTACCGCTACTAGTGGGTTTTATTCTTTGGCCTGGGAAGTAACTTTCATAGATATTTTGGTGTACTAAATTATTTCTTGTGAACCTTCTGGTCTGCCATAGTTTTTGTCACTTTGTAATCCTCTTTACATTAATTTTTTTTGTAAAAATAATACTAGCAGTTGCATGTTGTGATTTTTTTCCCCCTACTATGTTAGTATAACACTAATTACTTTGATTGAATGGATCTTTGTGTCCACTGTAAACCTCACCTACAGAATCTTCTGCAATAATATCCACTGTGGATCTTTGATTACAATAAATCAGATATTGCTGATGTCACAAACTTTGTCCATTCTGGTACTCCTCTCGATGAAGAGGCTACTCAAAGAGGCACTTCTGTCTACCTTGTTGAACGCCGTATTGACATGCTCCCAAAGCCTTTAACAGAGGGTAAAACTTCAAGTGTTATAGTTAAATTTAATATTTGTATTGCCCTCCTAGAGTCTTGAATTATGCTATCATGACATGTTTTGACTTTTTTTTGATTAAATAATGATTCTATGCAAAGCTTTTTGTAGCTCATTATGACCTGATAATTTGCAGATATTTGTTCTCTTCGAGCTGATGTTGAGAGATTGGCCTTTTCTGTTATTTGGGTAAGTGAGTACGATATTTTAGAAGCCATGTATCAGATTTCATCTCGAAACGGGGTTTATTTGATGTCCAAGTATTATATGTCGCAGTTTGACATTTAAAGGGCGTGCATACAGCAAGATTTAAGTGATTACCAGATATCTTAGTTTTTCTTGTTTTTAATCACCTAACTGAAACCTAATTTAATATGCTTTCTAGCCAATGGATTTATTTTCTAGTTGTTTGTAAATGGGCAACTTGAAACCTTTTCCGCAGTTTGTCAGAATGTAATCCTTTTTCTTTGAATCATCAATAGTTATTAAAAATAATTATAAGAGTACTATTTTAGGTCACCTAGTCACCTCTTCTACGTACATTTACTTGAGTAAAATGTAGGAAAACCAATTTGCTTCTATTTTATGTCCCTAGTTTATTGATGATTCCTGCTTTCACTGAATGTACCAACTTTTTCAGTTTTTAATGCTTTGATTGCTCTAGTTCACTTGGTTATAAGCATTAAAAGCATGCATTTTTGGACAATCCTTTTAGAAGTTTTTTAAGATAATTTATAGTAATATATAACACTCTTAGATTCTGCCGCTTTCGAATTTATTATGTCCGGATAAAATTTATTGTGCTTTTAGAAATATTTAGTAATACAATACTTTAAGATTGCGCCGCTTTCGTGGCTAATACGTCCAGGTGAAATTCTATTTTGCTTTTAGAAATATGGCCGAGATCATTGGAGTCCAGACCAAATAGAGTGAGGGAGATTGAGCTCTAGTTTATGTGGTCAAATGCATGATATTAACTAACACTGAATTATCCATTAGGCAAGCCTGATTTCTGCTACAATAATAGTTTATGTTTGTGAAATTAGAGTTATGTGCATATCTCTTTGTCTCTTAATACTCCGATGATTGCAGCTGGTTGAACATGCTTTCCATATTTCATAAATTGTTATCCCAGGAAATGACACCTGAAGCAGAAATTATTTCTACAAGATTTACAAAAAGTATAATCAAGTCATGTGCAGCATTGTCTTATGTAGAAGCGCAAGCAAGGATGGATGACAGGTGCTAATATTTTCTCTAATTAAACATTAAGCTTAATGTTACTGAAGGAGATCATAGACTCTGTTATTCTGTTACAGTAGCATAATTAAACTCCCTACTCCAGCATTTTAGCTCAATTGACTTTTGGGAGTGAAATCTGAAGGCTTCTCAAAATCAACAACACAAATAAGATGAACTGTATGGCAAAAAAAAAATAATAAGATGAACTGCACAATAAATTAGTATTTCGATTTAGTTATAGAACTATAGAGGTATATATATCAAATTCAAATACTATAATGTCACAAAAACAACTTTCAGAATATAAAATTGATATCATATTTTGGAGTGGACAGAGCCTTAAAAGACTGCCCTTCCCTGCCCCAATCAGCTTGTAAACTGTTTATTTTACTTCTGAGTTGCAGGCGCATGGTGGATCCTTTAACTGCAGATTTAAGAAATATGAATTCTTTAGCCAAGGTATGTGTATAATTTATATATGTATATATCATTTTGTTAAGACTGCAGAATATTTTTTAACAATAATTCATATTAAAAAGCACTCTTAATGTTTGTAACATGTTTAACCTTTTTATGATCTGTATTTCCATTGTGTTGCAGATAATGAGGCAAAGGCGGATTGAGAGAGGGGCACTAACGCTTGCTTCTGCTGAAGTGAAGTTTCAAATTGATACTGAAACTCATGATCCTCTAGATATTGGTCGGTTAACAAGATACTATATTGTTTTCTTTTCCTACTTACTGTTAAATAATTATTAGGTTATCCTTCAGCTCTGTGATGACCATATGTATGGTAAAGGTAAAGGAGTACCGTTGTATGGTTGCAAAAGAGTTAGTTTGTTCAAGGAATTCTGGAAACATCTCTTATAGGAGAATTTAGTAAATATATTATCTGCTTGCTCTGCTAGATGAAGAAGAATTGTGGGAACAGTAGTTTTCAGGATTTATTGTTAATTTTAAAATGATTAAAATTTGTCATCTTTAATTTTCTCATGTGTCCTGAATGTAGCTCGTCTTGCATGTCCTTATAGTGATCAGAAATCTGACTTTGAAGGAAGTTTTGAAGCTAATAACTAATGACTTGCATGTGTAGGTATGTATCAAATTCGGGAAGCAAACCAGATGGTTGAGGAATTTATGCTTGCTGCTAACATTTCAGTTGCTGAAAAGATTCTGAAACATTTTCCTGTGTGTTCACTGTTAAGGTATATATATATTTTGTCTCATTTGTCCTCATAACTTGCCAAAACTTTTGCAGTAGGAACAAAACCTTTAACTGATTGTAAATATTGAAGCCAGCATTTTGCAATGTCTGCAAGATATCATCATGTCAAGTGTTCACTGTTAAATTTTGAATATATGCTGATATTATGATGATAAGCAATAGCTTTTACAGAGACTATATTAATTTCTGATGTGAGTTCAAACATCAACATGAGGTCAAACAGTAGGTGATGACCTTAGGTATAACGCCTTCCTATAAATTGACTAGGGTGATGGCATGCTTAATTCTGTAGATTGTCAAGAAACAGAAGAGGAAGTAGGGTCTGACTGAATTAATCCAATATCTATACTATACTAAACTATAATAATCAAAAATAGGTATGATCCCTTCTAATCACATCCGTTAAAAATTTTCAACTCAAATTGATGTTTAGACATAATACTAATAGAAATTCAATAAAAAATGTCTATGGTTCTATTCCCGCAGACAGCATATTAAATTTTATGTTGAACTTTTACAATATTAATTTTAAAAACATTAATAATTGTAAAATTCTGACAATTGCAGTATATACTTTTTAAAATTATTTATAATATATAGAAATATGATAATTAAAAATTACTGAAAAAACAAACCATTTAAAATTACCCCGTGCTTTGCACGGGTTGTAAGCTAGTTCATTCTAATGCAAGCATCACATGATCGTCTTAACGCAGTTGTAGTGGACTTTGCAGATCCATTATATTTTAACCTTGCCATGTGTCATTTATGCCGCTTCATTAAGTTACCTTGTAAATTTTGGGAAAAGATCTTTTGATTTTAATCTTTTTAAAGTTCATGTGGTTGTTGATTGACTATTGGCTACCATATGATTATATGTTTTCTTGCAGGCGCCATCCTAGTCCAACTAAAGAGATGCTTGAGCCTTTGCTACGTACTGCTGGTGCTGTTGGTCTCAGTCTGGATGTGTCTTCATCAAAGGCACTAGCTGATTCACTTGATCATGCAGTGGTGAGTTCCGTCTCTACTAGTCAAGTCAGGTTTCTTGTGTAGAGCTGATGCCTCTGATATTTCCTGGCCCTCTTGCTTTGTGTGTATAACTCAACATTAATCACAATAACAATGTTCCAGGGCGATGATCCATACTTCAATAAATTGATCCGTATACTTGCAACGAGATGCATGTCACAGGTATCTTCATCTGATCAATCTCGGAATTTTGATGTGTTTTCTGTGTGAAAAAAATATGTGCATATATTTATGTGGTTGATTGCAAATTCAGGCAGTATATTTCTGTAGTGGAGACCTCAGCCCTCCAGAGTTTTTCCATTATGGACTTGCAGCACTGTTGTATACGCATTTTACCTCCCCTATCAGGAGATATGCAGGTCAATGAATGTTTCAGTATTTATATATATCTATTACTAAAAATATTCTTAATCGATAAACTATGAAGTGAATGATGTATTTTTGCATGACCTAAACTTTTTTCCTGTTCAGATGTTGTTGTACACAGGTTGCTTGCTGCATCTTTAGGAATATACAAGCTTCCAAATATATTCCAAGACAGACCCCAACTCACCAGTATTGCTGATAGTAAGACTGCTATTTGTTTTTTCCATTGCCTGTAGAAAGCCAATATGTACTACTAAACAGAATTGATTAATTGAAACCACGTAATGCAAGTGATAATAGCAATTGCACTTTACCGGCCAATTTCTCCCACAAACAAGTCCTGTTAAAGCTGAACAGTAGACTATTATGGTGAACTGCCGATTATGTTTAAAACTGAAGTACTTTTTGCATGTCTAATATTGCACACTAGCCATTTTTAAGTAATATATATCATCATCAAGCTGTGGTTTTGAGAATATTGATGATTGATGAGTGCATGGCCAGGTGTTGGTATAAGCTTAGATGCCAAAGTTGCTAATATAAGATGTTTGGATCTACTGGTTTATTTATTACTTTTATATGGTAATCACAAATCGCTTCTAATGAGTTTCTCTTCAGATCTAAACTATCGACATAGAAATGCACAAATGGCAAGCCGTGCCTCAGTAGAGCTCCATACAATCATATATTTCAGAACAAGGTATGTATATTAGACCTTGGATCCGCCCTCGCAAATCTCCTCCTCTATCTCATGTCTGTGCATGATCTTTTGCAGACCTACAGATACCCAAGCCAGAATAGTGAAGCTAAGATCAAACGGCTTTATAGTATTTGTACCCAAGTATGGTCAACTCACCTTGCATATGATATTTTTTATTGTTACTTTGTATTAGTTAAAAGTTAAAACTGCTTTCACTGTTTCACTGTTGCACCAAAGGTGCACTCCCACCTCTCTAGTCACTTTTGAGCTTTAAGAACTTTCGTTGCCAACAATTATCATCGCGCATGGTCCTGAATATTAGGTTGCCGATGTTATACTTTGAACATATTCCTTAACAGCAAAGAAGTAGAATGTGCTTGTTACCATTAGTTTAAGATATCGTAACTTTTTCTTTTTTCCGTCATTCATGATTGGCCTTTTTTCATCCTTCTGTATAGATATGGTATTGAAGGACCTGTATACTTGACCGCGAGAGGTGAGAAGGGAGGCGGAGAATGGTCGGTAGATGAGCAACAACAGAAGATTAAGAAGATGGACGGTAGTGTCTGCTACAGCGTTCTTGATACCGTAAACATTCATATGGAAGTTGTAGAACCCCAACCGAATAGACCCAAGCTTCAGCTGACACTTGTCTAATACCCTAAAAGACCTACAAAAAAGAAATACAGCACCGAGTCTTGTTGTGTTGAGAGTTGTTATAGGGAAGAGAGGTATAGCTTGTGGGTATTACAGAACAAGATATATTTTTAGTTTTATACAATGTGATTAACTATTTATCTTCTTATTTCTTACGTTTGAATTGAACTTGACAATAGTAGACATTCTTAGTCGATTCCGTACATTTATGGTTGTATGGTCTACTAACTCGATTCTTGTCTTTGGAATTCGGTGTTTGGTAAAATGCTGTTACGTTTTGACGACTAAACAAACAAAAGAAGGCGCTACGTCAAGTTGTGGGAGTTTTAAACAAGAAGTCTAGTATAGGCGCCGTGTCAAGTTTTGTGACCTTTTAGCATATAAAGTTTAGTATTTACCCAATCAAAGGTCAGCTTCAACATTTTTCAAGGCAAACTATATTTTTAACCCAGTTAAGCCTCAAAAGCCACAAGGATGCTATAAAATTATAAATGTGGGAAACTGGGAATTATTCACAGGATATCAACCACTCGCCTTTCGGTAATTAAACTTAAAATATGACGTATTTCTAGTTTTTTGCAGGATACCAAAGAAAAAGATTAAATTTATTTTTCCTACAAATTACTAGTAGAAAAACTTGGGGGGTGACATATCATATGGCACAACTAGATTCTAGAAGCCTCAAACTTTTCTACCATGAAATTTCCAACTAAACAGCATTCTAACTGCACATACATAGATAAATTAACCTTTTAAGCCGATCCATAATCGATTAATCTCCATATACAAATACTCCAAATTCAATTTAGTAAAGAATATCTATATTAATTAATTTCAATATTTTTTGACCAATATTTTTAAATTATCTGGTCTATTAATTTTTTTTGAATAATTTCTAATTAATCTTTAATAAAATCATTGATTTATCAATTACATTCCATTCTCAGAAAATATTCCGATTTATCATAAAAATATTAATTAAATACTGAACCGATAGTTTAATTGATTAATTTTAATTCTCAATTTTTATGATCATATTTTCGACTAAATATTTTATTTCGGTAAAGCGGAAGAGACTGAGAAAACGTCTAGATAGAAACCATACATTGGAACACACGCAACCACCACATTTATACTCGAACAATTAAATTAAAACGCAAATAAAAAAGCTGTCAATAATTCAAAACCAAAAGTTGTACTAGTCTCTCTCCTCTCTCTCTTTCTCTCTCGCTCGCTCTATTATTCCAATTCTCTCTCTCTCTGACGATCCCCTCGTTTGTTCGCTAGGGTAACAAATTACATCCACCCGTCTCATACAACATCATCTTTATCATAAAGCCTCTACGTTCATGAATATATACGTATATGCCTTGTTTTTTGTTTCTTTTCGCTTGTTTTTTCATGTTTGACTTGGTTTTTTGATTGATTTAGGGCTCATCGTTGCGAGATCGGCTTAAAGTTTCTATTTTGAGGAAGATTAACAGGTTGGGCCTTTCAATTTTGTCGATCTGTTGTGTTTTTTATTGTAATATCTGTTAATTTTTTTAGGGTTTATCGTTTTAATTTTGATCGAAAATTTTGGGGGTTTCGTGTGATTGTATGTGTGATTATATGGGTTTGTGTTTTTGATATGTGGGGTGGTGATAATTTGTGTTTTTATTTAAATTTATTTTATAAAAAAAATTGTGGAATCATTGAGGTATGTGATGATATGGGATATGGAGGTTCTAATTCGTGTGATTAGTTGCAGATTATTTGATGAGCTTAGGTTAGTTTAGTTTGCTATATGTTGATTTTTGCTTGCAACAGAAATTTGTATTTTAATCTGCTGTGTTGATATTTAAGGGTTTTAAATTGTCTTTCTATGCTACTAGTTTGTTTATACCATCTGATTTGTCAGATGTTAACAGAATTATAATACTTGGGTAGAATATTGTGCATGGCAATCTTGTACATGATTTAGAAGGCATGCATATTGTAGGGTGTTTTATGAGCAAACAACATACTATACTCTTGGTCTCCGAACTGGTTACCAAAGCTTTTGTTTGTTTCGAGGCCGTTATATATAAGTGTCTTGGATGACTCGGGTGGTGGCATGTGTAGGGATATCTGATTAAGATGCTAGGCTAGTGCATGGCCACCGGGCCCTTTGCATCCCTAATTTTGTCCCCCTCTTCAGTTGATATGACTTATTAGGCAGCTTAAGCGGGTTGTGCAACTTGGCTCGAGAACCTTGAGGTGGGAGTGGGAGGCATGATAGACTATGGATCAAATGTTTTCTCCATGTTAGCACAAATTTCGTGATATTTAGTTTCATTTAACCGCACCATATGCTTTTAATTTTTCTTCCCCAGATTTATGATCCAAATCTTCCCTGTTCAGCCTTAAAGTAGCTTCTTATTTTTTGCCATAGAATTTGTTTGGGATATAGTCATCTGCCTCTCTGATTCAGTACTGCAGAATCATTAAAATACTTCAAATTTTATTTGATAGTTCTCCTTTACTGTGAAAATATTTGAGGACTTGCCAGAATTGAGGTAGGTGGTCTTTTTAGGAGCAAGAAGATAATAAAGCATTAAAAGTCATTACCTAGTTAGTATTCATATTTTATTCTGCGTGACAAATTGTGGTACCCCAGCTCTTAATTAGTTGGACAAATGATGTCGTAGCAATATGAGTTTTCCAGATTAGAACGGTGTTATGATATAGTAAATTTATTAAAATGGCTCATGATGTTATAATCTTGACCAGATTGATTGAACCCACATACTGCCCAGCCTTGTTTATCCGCGGTAACCTGCTATTATACTCTTAGCCACACAAGGTTACTGACCAGAATTTTCTCCTAGCTCAATTCTACTCCGCTTTCTACTTGATTCTATGTGTAGTTTATAAAAGAAATGTGGTATTGCTGTTAAGTTTTTTCTATCATAATTATGCTTCATGTCGCATAAATGTATTTAAATGGGTATTAAATATGATCAACGATGGAATTATGTGGATGTGTAAGTTCTACTTTTTGATTCAGTTGCTTTAGTTTTCATTTCTTGTTTTGGTATTGCAATTCTCAAGTGTCTTGGCTGCAGCAGTGAGAAATGGAGAACAATGAAACAGGATGCCAAGCCCCTCCAGAAGGACCCGTCTTGTGCATTAATAACTGTGGCTTTTTTGGAAGTGCATCCACTATGAATATGTGCTCCAAGTGCCACAAGGACATGGTTATGAAACGAGAGCAGGCTACACTTGCAGCAACATCCATTGAAAATATTATAAATGGGTCATCGAGTGGCTGTGAGAAAGAACCTGTTGCTGCAGGAACTGTGAGTATGCAAGTTGATCTTCCAGAGCCAAAGATCATATCTCTGCCTTCACCTATTGTTTCAGGCTCTGGTGAAACTGATGAAACAAAGGCCAAAGAAGGTCCTAGTCGATGCAGCACTTGCAAGAAACGGGTTGGATTAACTGGCTTTAAATGTCGCTGCGGTAACCTCTTCTGCGGATCACATCGCTACTCAGACAAACATGAGTGCCCATTTGATTACCGCACTGCTGGACGTGATGCAATAGCCAAGGCTAATCCTGTTGTCAAGGCGGAAAAGCTTGATAAGATATGAAGCTGGTGGGAAAGCTTTTATTGGCTTAATGTGTTGATCTCTCGAGGGATTTTATGTTGGATGATTATAATATCAGATGTCATCTTATAATGTTTGATTCCGCTTTCATTTTATTATGTTTGTTTCCTGTGAGGAAAGGCTTATATAATGTCCCAAGTCTTTCAGTTTGCTGCTTTGGTTGATCTCTCTTTCTAGCTTTTATAATTCATCATACTCTTCACATTAACAATGAGATTTTGTAATGGTACTGAATTCTACTAAACACCCTGAATTGAGTTTTAAATAGGAATTAAGGCTGATGAAGATTCTTGAGGTCTTAAAAAAGAGAGCAAGTGAAGAGGGTTAAAATTCAATAAAACAATGCAATTCAATAGTGCAGGGACTCAGCATGTTGCTTCCATTTGAGCTCCATGATAACCAACCTATCCATAGCTTCCTCCACATTTGCCTCGTATATTGATCCCAAGGCCTCCAGGTTCATCACTTTATGGTTCTGAGCAGCAGCATCCTTCTGTAACGCTTCAGTTTCATCAACAAGCTCGACGATCTTCGCGTCTATGGCTTCATTTTTGGCCTGAAGTCTGACCATCTCATCTGAGTTACGCTCTTTCATATGCTCCAGCTCCCTCACATTGTCATTGCACATTATACCACAGCCACCAAAAACAACGTTCTTCACCATTTCAGCGCTAAGTTTTGTGACTTCCGCACTTATGTTTTCATTACTCATCTGAAGTTTGTCTATCTTGAACAAGTTATCATCTTTCTCTTTCTCCAAATTCACCAGAGTATCTTCAATCCGACTATATTTACCCAACATGCTCTTCAACCCCTCTTTCTCGCTGGACCTTGCAAGAGGTAAAACCATGCCCCGGTTCACTTCCTTGTGAAGCTCATAGGCTCTACTTATTAAATATGGCAAATCCCGACGAAGGGTTAAGAATCCCTGCTGCAAGCGTGAAGGGATCCTCCTACAAGCCAGCAAACCATGTAAGGCTTCAGTAAACTCTTGGTAATTTAAATCATCAGCAAGGTCCAGAAGGCGTCCAGACAAATACTTCTTGAGCATTTTTTCATACTTCTGGATAATCTGTATATCCAGCTGAATTTGGGGAGGAAGTGTCTTAAATACATCAAACTTATTTTCTTGAATTAGTTCCTCCAACTGCTTGAAGAACCCAACTGTCTCAGCAGGGACTGACCTGGGTGTTCGATTGTAAAAGCCTGGACAACCGTTAGAGGACGGAGGTTGCGATATTTTTGTTATGGATTGAGAAATATCCTACATTGAAAAGAAAGGAAAAATGAACAACCTGGAGGGGGAGCAACTTCCTAGCTATAGCTTAACAACACGCACACATAAAAAAGACAGCTAAGCCAAATTACCTTGAATTTATTAACCTTCTTTTGAAAATCACTCTTGAATATGGTAGCATCACATCTAGGACTATGATCCAGTACCCGTGTTTTCTTTGATAGGCGCCTAGCATATATTTTCAAATTAGCAGGATGAAAGTCACTTTTAAGATCAAAGTCTGGCACTGATCCCAGGTATCCAATTTCTTTTGACGGATCAAAATTCAAATCCACACACTCAGTCTTCATAGGGTGATTGGTAGGACACTGAAAGCTGCAATATTCAAACTGCCCGTGTTATCAAAAATATTATATGTAACTCATGAAATTTAAGGAGCCTAGACATCGGATTCATTATTTACATAATATATTAAAAAAATTCCATTTTATAAAACAATAAGGAATGTTAATCCAATAAAAAAGCAGAAGAGCTTCTCTTCCAAACAAGCAACGGAAAAGTATTTTGTTAAAAACACAAAATTTAGATCAAATCACAAAAAGACTATTTTGAAGATCGGGACATTTGCTGAATGTGCCTTGTGACTTCTGATTTTATTTTAAATTATTATGTAACATTCAAAAATTTAAGAATGCTAAATATAATACATGATCCAATTAAGGTTGCCTTCAAACACCTCAAGGTTTTACTAGAGCTGGTTACTTAAAATGGGTTTGTCCCTAGTATGAGTGAGGGGCAGTATTGAATATTACATATGATTGTCCACTAATATAAGTCAGGGGAGGTGTTAAATATAATATTTTATTCAAGGCATCTAAAGGTTCGGTTCTCGGAGAGCTGATTACTAAACAAAGAAAAGTCAATACAATAAATTTACAAATTCGTTATCAGGCAAGGCTAAAAGAAATTTACACCCAAGGAAATTATTTGGATTCTAAACTGGGTATTGAAAAGAAAGCTTGACCTCGACTGACTAGACAGTAAACAATAAGCATACTACAGCTAACCCCAATAATGGTGCTTTGAAAAGGTTTAAAGAAGGAATTATAAACAAGCACGATCCATTTACAAAAAACAAAAAATTGCACCACAGAAATGCACTGTTAGCCACAACATAAACTTAAAAGTTGAAAGAAAAAATTCTTAATAGTGAGTTTACCAGAACAGGGTTGAGGAAAAGAAAGGAAAAAGTACAAGAACAGGTAGAAGAATCAAGATACAAGCGATCATACTTGGTAAACACGTCCAACTCGTCCAAGACTTGTCTCATTGCATGAACGATCAATTTTTTTACCTGTATAAAGCAAAATTTTCCAAGACGGAGGCAAAATTTAAGACAAAACAATAAACTAAGAGTCTCAACGGATAGAAATATTTTAACATCCTATGTAGTAGAATGATAAAAATGGTGCAGTGTTAAAATAACCAGTAAGAAGACAAGACAGATACCCCTAATCTGTCTTCCTTCGCCCGGTGCTTCAGAGGAAGGACACGGATTTCCTCAGATAAACGGATGCACGCATCTATATTTTCAGGTGACACAAAGCCAGCTGAAACCTGCATACATGACTGAGGATTGCAAATAGATCAAACACGTGTAAAACGAATTATGAGTATACTGAAACCATAAGCAGAAACTCAAAAAAACAATTGACTCTACCATGGGAGGATAGCTTTGAATTTATAATTTATACTTTAAAGTTTTCAACTAATAAATTTTTTTTTATAACACACAGTACAATGATTGAATATAACAAATAGAGATTTCTGAGCAAACTCACTTTTAAATATCTGACTTGACAAGGACATCCAGCAGGTATAAAAATTGCATCTCCTAAATTTTGCACCACAGTCCATGGTTCAATTCCTAAATAATAAAAACATTAAAAGGAAAATAATACAATAGTAATTATCAACTTAATACACCTATGCATATTCAATAAATGAAAACTTGCCATATTCTTTCTTAAGCCTCCTCTTATGCTCCGTGTTCAAGTAAAATGATCTATCGTGAATAGGGTCAAAAACCTGAAATTCAAAGTATTTATTTATATGTCTATATGTTAAGATCAGTAGAAATTTTAAACTATATACACCGCAAAAACGATAATGCCCAAGTTTCCTTTGGGTTATCAGAGCGCTTGATATCCTGACGTCAACTAAGTAGTATCTAGAGGAATGAGCTCCATATCTGATTAAATTATTTGCTAATTAGGGACAATATTACATTACAGTTAAAAGATACAATACCCAAAAACAAACAAGAGCAATTTGACAGGTAGTCATGCATTTCAAGTAATAACAGAATCATATTACAAAAATGTGATACGATAGATGTGCAGATTTTTCTAAGAACAGTACCAAGTTAAATGTTTGTTTCAGTAAATCCCACAAAAAAATTAAAAGTGGATAACACATTTCGAATAAATATACAACTATCTAAAAACAGATGCGTTTTTCATTGTCTTAATACCCAAAGGATCCACACATACATTGTCTTATTATCATGGAAGGTTCTAGAAGAATATTCTTACATGTGTAAAGGTATGCCAATAGACATGTAGAATTATGCATGTTCTATGCAGCTGGACCAAGTTTTCTTGTATTGATATCTTGTATAGTCTGTAGTTATACAAAAGGCTATAATTATGTCCTAACTTTTAACTTTACATAAATTATGCATAGTCTATAATTCTGTGTCCCCTATGACTTTGTTCCACATATAATACTGAAAAAATATAACAGCCATGGAAAAACAAAGATGAATGACTGGGACAAAATATAATAAATGATTTCGCACATCGTCCAATGTTCGTTTAAAGGGATAAAACATACAAGCTAATATCAGACATGATATTAGACAAAGGGCCAAAAAGCAGTAGAGAATACGATTCAGCCACAACGGTTCTATATTTTCTACAAGGATGACTATCTTTTTATACTCGATGAAAAACTCAAAATACGATGACAGGACAGAACAGGACAGGACAGGGACTGGATATTTACAGACACTTCATGTCAGAGCGAGATACAAATGAGAACATAAAGCAACAAGGTTGAAAACAAAGTCACCTATAAGAGATTACAAGCCATCTTGAGAAAAGTTATAGATATTGTACACTACCTGTTTTACTGGCAGGCAATATATATGTCTGAACTCTTTTAAATGTTTCGAGAGATATTCTTTCAACTTAGAGGCGTCCTCTCTGCGATAAATGTCCCAAAGGGCACCCCCATCTGTCTTTTCTAATTCATCTATATCACTAAGTTCCTTCTGCTGCTCTATTCCATCTGTAATTTGCCCGTTCATGTATAATTCTCTCAGATCCTGAAGATAGTGCTTTTCTTTTAACTGTTTTATCTCAGCGAGCTGTGAAGGAGTAAACGTCATCTCTTTAGCATGTGTGAGCACATACACCTGTGACAACCCGTAATAATAGAAAGTTTATGATCACTTCTTATAATATATATAACAGCAATGACTGCAAAATAATGAACAGTTCACAAAAAGCCCCAGCTCAGACATAACATTTTTGCTATTAACCTCACTTACCTGTGAGTCAATGATACAAGAAAATATACCAAAATGGTTTGCCGACAGACCATATTATCCCAAAAGAAGAAAAAGAAATAAGAACAGATTTATGTGGTATTCAATAAACAAACAGAATTGTGAATTATTGATTCTGAAGTAAAGCATACTGCATCTGACTCGTGACAGTGGATTTTCTTTACAGAGTCTCCACGTCCCAGTTCCTGGGGAAAGCCATAGCCAATATACAGCTTCGACCCCGTATCTGGCAACAAATGATCATTGGGTAACTTGACAGCAAGATTTAAGAAGCCGCTCTGTGGATTCGTGTACTCCTTGAATGGTAAAGAACTTATAAATTCAACGTTATGACGTGGGAGATGATCCTCAAATACACCAGATGGGGGCCAATCATTCAACTTCAGCATTTGGGGCCAGTCAGCCTTGTCAAATATGCCCTCTGTATAGCCTGTAAAGAACTTGTTTACGCTTAGTTTCACCTGCACGATATATAGCAATTGATAAGTTACTAGACTTATAGAGTTGTAGACCGTGTGTGAATTTCCATATGAGATGTAAGATAAACATAAATGGATAATGCTTGTTCCAGCTAATAGCAATAACCTGATTTCCAAAATTTATAACAATAAAGAGAACAAGATGAATGTGATCTAATACAATTACCTCTTAATGTGTAATTCATTAATGTTACAAGTGGAGCCTTCGGGATAAGGTAGAAGATTCCAAAGAGGCTATTTAAAAGTTGTTGATTGACGATAAAGACAGAATACAAAAACTGACCATCTGGAACTAAAGGTCACTAGGTGTCCCTTTTTTGCTAAATAAATTTTAGGATATACACCATCCAGAACAGTGCTTTAGTAATATATCATACATTAATGAGGTAAAGAATTCCTAAAATAGACAGGGAAAAGTGTATATACAATGAAAGCCAGAACTAAGCTTACCTCGCACCAATTCAAACAATTAACAACAGCTATATCAGTCTGCGAGTTTGTCTCACGGATTGCTCGTGACATCACTATTGGTTCCCAGCTTAAACCATACGTACTTTGAAGCACATTGCTAACAATCACAGGTTCACCTCTTGACCAATGGGCCTGAAAACACTTCAAATCTTCCGCTTCAATGTCTATAGCACTTGGAGAATACAAGTAGTTGTCGTTCGAGTGGTCACGAGAAGCAGCTTTTCGTAATTTTCTTTTGGCAATGTTATTAGAAGCCAAATTATAACAGGAGCACCAATGTGCAGGGGTTTCTGGCATGTCATTCAGCTTATATAGTTCATATAACTTTTCAGCTTTCACTAATATGTTTGAAAGCCAATTGTTTGGTAAGACTTGGTTCAATTTTAGAATTCCTTTACCACAGCCACCCATTCTCTCTGGTGGACAAGATATACTACCATCTTTGTTGGGTTTCCATTCAGATTCTAACTTCACACGAGCGCCGTTCTTTGTTTTGGCAGTCGTGCCCAAAGTTCCATTACTCTTACACTGTTTACCATGTATATAGCCTTCCCCAGGATCTACATATTGAAAGATTTTAATATGTCTTTTATGCAAACAACAATCTCGCAACTGCTGGCAACAAGTAATGCAAAGATCATAATGACAACGTGTACAGCTCCGATGGTAGTCGGCAATAGAAGTTCTGCAGTAGTTGCTGCACAGGACGTAGATCATTGAGTGATTTGTTATATTATGCAGAAATGCTCACTGGGGGCAGAGGGGGAAGGGGAGAGTGAGGGAAGGAGACTGACCAATACAGACGTTCATCAACTGGACAATTTGATGCTTGCACTTTAACCTCCGACACTGATAACCCTTTGAGAAAACAAATAACATAAATTTGCAAGTGTTAAGCTATCATCTCTCTTAAAACCTTGTTTGTTATTAAGAGTGACGAAATGAAGCATACACTAACAACAACACCCCCCCCCCCCCCCCCCAAAAAAAAAACAACTCTTAGGAACAATCCCAGTAGAGAGCACAAAAACAATCCCTCGAAGGGGCACACTCTCAGCAAGGGGAAACAAACAAAGGTGTACAGCATTACAAGATATCGAGGGTCGAAAGGTTTGAGCCTGAACTAATACCATGGCAAGTTACAAGCTGTTCTTAAACCTTAACAAGCTCTTATAAAACCTAAAGGTGGTGGCAGAAGCAACAAAATGGACCAATTGGTAAAAGTGATCACACTCAAGAGGGTCATCTTAAATGACCGGAGATATAACCAAGTATCTCATATTCTTAACCATTATTACTCTGAACACTTAAATATGTTTACCCTCTCAAAAACCCTTATTTATTAAACAAAATATAAATCAGTTATTATTCAAATATCAGCTAGCTCTCCCGATACCTCAGTTAGTAAAAGCCACTACAGGGATTCTATATTATTAGCATACTCCCTCACTCGCACAAGTGGACCACTATATAACAATCCTAAAAAGTGGAATAGTTTCAAAATGGAGCAACAAAAGCTCATCAACTGGACAATTGGCTGCTTGCACTATAACCTCTAACACTCATTAACCTTCAATAAAACAAATTTACAAGTATTAAGCTATCACCAATCACCTCTCCTAAAACCTTAAGGTGCTAGTGAAACTCAATGTATGAAGCATACACATAGCACTAACGAGCTCTTCTAAAACCTTAAGGTGGTGGTACAGGCGACAAAATATATTGTTAAAGTGACCACATTAATATACTCAAATTGCGGGCCAAAGGACATTCAAAAAATGATGGAATAAGTAAAACAAGAATAGAAATAACTTGGGTAATTTAATAGCTGAAGATTAACATGTACTACCCACAAGTTGCGGCCTTCATAATCATTTAAGTACTGCATTATGGGCAAGAAACTATGTATCGCAACCCAGGAACAAGGAGAATTAATTAAATATTCGATAACATCTCAATGATCAAGTCTAATATGGTACATGGGGATCATATAACATACAGATAACAGAATACCAAATAAAACAACCCACGGGGTGTTAGCCCTCTTTATCACAATTTTAAGCAATAATGCCTCAAATATCATATCCGGAAAATATGGCCTCAAATATCACTTTACAACGTTATATCGTGTGACGTTTATAACTTTTTTTTGAAAACGCTACACGATGTAACGTTTACCCTTTTTTTAAGCCCAAACCCATAAGGAAAACACCTAGAAACGCTAAAAAATCTAACGCCATATAATGTAACGTTACTTTATCTAACGTTTGAAGCCCAAGCCCATATAACATATCCCTCAAGACGCTACATCGTGTTGCGTTTTATCCTTGTAACATAACCCCAATTTATGATATCCGGGGCCTTTTCTCAACTAACTTAGGCTCTTTGGAAATGTTGAGTATAAACTGCTCGTAAAAAAAGAGTTGTTGCAAATATCGGATAACAGCAATGAGATAATTGTATGGTAACATTTTTTATATTTGCATGTTTTGAGGTATAATATAAAATACAATGTTTTAGTTAAAACTTGATAGTGAAACATGTAGTAGCGCTAAAGCTGAAAAAACTTGGGGGACCCGAAAGATAGTTTTGAGCCAAAAATGATGTTCATAAAACTGCTTTTAAATTTACCAAACAGTTTTTTGCACAATAAGTTGTTGTTAGCAACGGCGGCAATACCGAACATGGCCATATTCCCCTAAGAGCAAGTCCAATGATGGTGCTAAAAATACATATAGCTATCGCTATATTATAAAATCAAAAAGTGGTTTTTGTGTTATAATAGAACTTATACTCCAATGGTAGTTTTAAAATAGCACCAAATTATCTAAATACAACTATATATCACTCACCCAATCTTTATATACACTATTTTAGTTGTCAGCATTACTTTAAATGTTGATCATCCCACTTGAATGCTTCCGTGGCAATTATAGCAACATCTATACTTGGTTTAATATTTAGCACCAATTGTAGTATTTTGCTATTTTACATCCATGTTTAGCACCCCATTGGAGTGAGGTTTTTTACTTGGGTGCTATATTATAGATATAGCACCACTTTTAGCGCCTTCATTGGACTTAATCTAAGAAGCAGGCGTATTATAAGTATTATAAACAAGCGTATTATAATTAGCTTACATACTTAGTTTTTGACCCCACATATAAAAGATATAAGTAATATAACATCAATTCCTTTAACAAATATATTTAAACTATTTACTAGAAAAAAATAAAGACAGCTTTTAATCTTATTCCCATTGTTCATCAGAGGAGTCAAAGAGACATCTACTAAAGAAAGAGCTCAAGCTCGATCGTGTATCATAGTAAGTAGTTGTTAGTGTGTGCCCATGGGCACACACCCCAAAAAACCCTATTATTAAATATACTCATTAACCACCAAACACACATATATATATTATTAAAATACCCATTAATCACCAAAGACACTGAAATGAGTAGAGATTATTTAAGTATTTAATTTACTTTAATCTCAAACAAGAGCAATGACATAGTCCTTTCAACCTAATTACTTGACCAGATTTTCACTAAATGATGTACAACAAGAATAAGAAGAATCAGCCATGTACATACACTGGGAACTCAAGAAAATTCTCTCACACCAAGTATTCAGAAAGCCCACAATAATGATACAAATGTTTGACTAGATTAATTAGCACAGCTAATTTTTTCAGCCAGTTATTAGTACCTTGAATCTTAGCCTCCATCTCCCTCTCTGAATTTTGTTGTTCATTGAATTTGCTAACAAAAGGGAGAAGCCGTTTCAAGAGATATTTCAAGTGGCAGAATTTATCTTCTTTAGTAAGACTTGTTGCATTCTGAAACAAACATCCAAAAGTAAATATAAAGGTTATACGGTTGAATCCTCAATAAATAAATATCTGATAGATGAACAACCTTGATAAATTAATTTTTCTTATCAGTCCCAACACTATAGAGATAGTGTATTTTTAATTACCATAAATGCATTGAAGTCTACAGTCGCGATTGGATTCATTTATCTAGGGTTAACCAGGAAACCCCATAAATACATAAATTATAATTGACAAGAAAGTTTGAAGTCAAAGAAACGAACTTTAATTGGCAATTTTAGGCACAAACAACTTTTGCAATTGCAGATGTCTCGACAAAAAGGGCACCCCTTAACAAAATCTTCCTCTTTCATCTTTGGGTAGCTGTTGTATGTCATCAAATTTGTGAACAGAACAGAAAAAAGGAAATCATTAGGTGTTCCATTAATATAATAAAACACATTTCAGAATCAAATTGAAACATACATGACAAATCTCATTTAAAATATATATTCAACATTCGAATTTAAACCCACACAAAATTTTAACTTATGAACTAAAATTAAATGCAACCCGCAACGCAAAGAGGCCCACCAAAATTGTAAATTTGATAGAATTTCTAACACCCTATTTCGCTTACTTGGTAATTTGTACTTACAAATTATTTTTTATTTTAATAATCCATACCTAGTTACTTCATAGATATTTATAGTGGATTAATATATACAGTATGGCTCATAAATTATATATCAAAAAAACAACAAGAAAAATGTTTATTTGCTCTCGAAGGTAGCATTATTTTTTTATCAAATCAATTACATACGTGGAATTTTGTTACCCAGACGCACTTGTTTTTTGTCTTCGTACTTGTGCCAGGTGTCTATTAGGCATGACATGGGTATGAGTCACTGTGAGATTGAGGTGGATCCTTCTCGGACAATCCACCTTGCACAAAACTAGTTCATAATGAAACATATTTAACATGTATAATTCAGTGCAGTATACTGATAAAAGACTACTAGCCGAGTCCCTACCAATTCTAATCGCACATCCAAAAATCCTATAGTTTTTTCACTAGGGCACGACACTTGAGTCCAACACTCGTACCAAGTCTCACTGCTAATATAGCTTTATATAACACCAAATTAAGTTCATGCTTCCTACTTACTATGAATTCAGTTGTAAGACAAACGGGCTAAAAAAAGTTAATTTGGACTTAAAAGTCGATTACACAAACAAGCCCTGAATGATAGCATGGACATTGCATACACCCTAATACCGAAAAATGCAAATAATGCAACCCTTTTTTAGCACATCAAGATGAGTTACAACTTACAAACACGAATCATCATCAAAAGGGCGTGCTTTTAAATGGAAAAAGAAAGGGGGGGAAAAAAAAGTACACATACAATTTCGAAATGCAAGGTACGCAGTATTTCTTCTTCTCACACAAGCCACATTTCACAACACGCCCTTTATCACTCCTTTTACACTGATGACAATACTTTGATTCACCCCTTGAATTCTCCTGTACATAACACCAATAAGGAAAAAACAAAAAAAAAATCACAAACATGGAAAAAAGAGGAAATGGGCCATCTTTGCTTTGCATCACTGTAATGAATTATGATCAGACTATAAAAATTTCAAAAAAAAAATACAAAAACCCTGAAAAATAATAATAATAAAACAGGGGAAACATAGAAAACATACAATTTTACAGCGTTTTACAGGACGAGAATCTTCAGCTATATTTGAAGCCCCTTCTCTTTCTCTGGCAGTGTTGAGCGATGATTTGGCCATATTAACACAAGGGTTCTTGTTGTTGTGGTAGTAAGTGTAATGGACTAATGGCTGCTGCTGCTATTTTGTTTGTGTTTGTTCCCTGAAAACCAGCCAGGGTTTCATCAATCATATGACACGCGCATCACGCATGTATCTGTGTGGTTAAGTAGTTTGAGTTTCACAAGTTATTATACGTTAAATATCCGGTCGAGTTATTTTTGCGAGGGACGTTCTTCAGTCTTCACACATCTTTTACAAAATATTACTCCCTCCGTCTCAATTTATAGGTCCATTTTGGAATAAACACACATATTAAGAAAAAAGTTGGTTAGATGGAATCTTATCTCATGTATCATTAATTAGTGCATTGATAAGTGAGATTATTGTTGAATTTCAAAAAAATCACAATAAATATAGGGATTTAGTGCATTGAGAAATGAGAATAATGTTGAGTTTAAAAAAAATCACAATTAATATGTAGATAAATTTGTATTGAAAGAAGAGAGGGACAAATATTTTGGGACAAATTTTTTTTCCAAACTGGACCTATAAATTGAGACGGAGGGAGTATTTTACAAACTTCATAGTTAAAATTGAAGATAAAAAAACAAAAGATCAATTTGGGGAAATTATTAATGATATTCTTGTGATATTTCTTCGTGTTTTTGACTTGCTGGAGGTACTATTAGGTATTTATATACTCGTTAAAAACAGCATTATGTTAATTAAAAGTTAAGTGGCCATCGTATATTTGGAAATCAGAATTTGACCGATAAGCTTCAGATTTTGGTCAGGTCCTGACCAATGACCATAGCTCAAATCACTCCTTTTAGTTTGATTTTTATTTTGTTTATACCCAAATTCCCAACATCAGTCATCACTCTGTGAATCGAATTAATAATCATAGTCAAATGACAAACAACAATGACAAACAACAAACCATCACCCAAACCTCGATTCTGACAAACTCACATATAAAAAGGGAACCAAACATCAATAAATACAATCGATTTCAAAATTTGTTTCAAACTCAATACAAAGTACACAATTATATC
Source organism: Daucus carota subsp. sativus (assembly GCF_001625215.2). Lineage (NCBI taxonomy): Eukaryota > Viridiplantae > Streptophyta > Magnoliopsida > Apiales > Apiaceae > Daucus > Daucus carota. The sequence goes on along the minus strand of NC_030385.2, from coordinate 41,456,411 downwards.
ATACGAATTGAAGCACATGGGCGAATTATATAAAACAAACAAGTACAAATCCATCAAAAACACATATGCCCCCAAAATCCAAAGAACACACAAATCAAAAAGTCGAACCCTGTTGTGAAATTGATGACCGAAATAGATAGAGTTTGTTTCAAATTTTGATTTGTTAAAATGGATACCGACAACATGATCGAAAAGTTCTTAAATCCTCAAGAACTCAAAGGGAAAATATTGATTTTAGTTGTATTTTTTAATGAAAAATATGGGATAAATACATGTTAACTAGCATTGACTTAAGATTTTGATGGTCAGAATGATAGTTTCGACAACGGATGATATACGGAGTAGTACCATCACAAGTCGATAGTAATTTTTTGAAAAGGTCGATGACTGAAACTAGTGGAGGTAATATTTAAAAAATTGATAGAATAAATAAAGGTTATTTCAAAATCTGAAAATGTTCTTTTTGTTGATCCCCATATTTGAAATTAATTTCTGAACCCATCACAATGTTCGAATAAGGATCCTTTAATTCTCGATATTACTGAAAGGAGAAAGAGGATCCTCGAGTAAATGATTTTATTATCATTTCTATATTTTTAATTAAGATTATTTTAATAAATCATAATTGTTTAATATTTTTCTCATTTAACATCTTTTTAAGAACTAATTCAAATTAACACTTGTTTATAATAAAAAGTAAACATGAAATTAAATTATTAAAATTAATTATACGATAATAGCAAACAACTCAACCAATAAAATACATAAGATATTTAAAGTCATACATATAAATGTGTGTGTGTGTATCATTAATATTTTGATAATGGAAGCTAATATTTTTATTATATATGAAAATTAAAAAATTTCGACAAAAAAATACTAATCCCCTGCTCTACCGGTTTACTGTATCCTCAATTACTCATTTAAAAAATTTTAATTTACCAATCATGGACAAAGGACGAAATAAAACGGGAAAGGGGCAACAAAACAACCTCATGGAATGGATATCCTATCCATTCCGACTTGATTGTATATCACCGAATCTGATGTTTTGGATCGAAATTTTATGTGCACTGAAGTGAAACTCAATTCAAAATTAAAAATCCGCTCCAAACTCGAAACTACATACGCGCGCGTGTATGTATATATATAAATATAAATATCAAGTAATATTTTAAATATAAGAGAAAATATATAAACCAATTTGTTATATTATTTAATTTTGTTAAACGAATCACTTGATTTTGAATTTTATTATCACAGAGATTTAAGTCTAAACAATATATATAGTGATTTAATAGCCCAATAATATTTCATATATGATTATTTATTAAATTTATTCCATTATAATTTCATTTATATATAACATTATTTACTCAAGAAAGATTATTATTAACTTATATCATATATATTAAGCATTATTACATTATTTAGAAAATTTAATTATTCAAAAAATCCTATCCAATCCAGCATCCGTTGAATTTGAATGGAAAACCCCAAGGATAGAACGCCCTTAGACCTAGGGGTGAGCATTCGGTTCGGTTAACCGAAAACCGAATGGAATGATCGAAATTTTTTCGGTTCGGTTAAACAAAATATATAATTCGGTTCGGTTTTTGGTAGCGAAAATTTTGAAATTCGGTTATTTGGTTTTTAATTTCGGTTAACCGAAAAACTGAACGGTTAACCGAATTTTCAATATTTAATAATATTTTATTATTAATAATAACATATACATATATATTAATTATTTATATGCTGTAATTGTATTGTTAATAGTTTTTTTTTGAAAGAATTGTTAATATCTAATATCTTTATTATACTGTGAAGTGTCAGTTTAAGTTTAAATAGCTTCATTTTCGAATCAAATCTACTCTACAAGTGAACAGAAGGAATGTGTAATATGAGAAATTGCTACCAACCCTGTTACTGGCTGGCTGCAGCGGTCAGTGTATTCACCGTAACATCTTGAGACAAAACAGACTTAATTATATTAGTATTTGCTTTGTTATTTGACAAATAAAGTTGTGTTTAACTCTATTTGAGAAATGTCTAAGCATCTAGTGTTTCTGATCTGAATTGCAGCAAAAAATATTTGAATTTCGGTTATTAATTTTGGTTTTCGGTAAAAACTGAAATAAAAATTTCGGTTTCGGTTACAAACCGAATAAAGTTCGGTTCGATTTTCCGTAACTAGTTTCCACTAATTTCGGTTCCGGTTAATAGAAAAAAAATTCGTTTTTAATTTCGGTTAGCCGAATGTTCACCTTGTTGGAGCTCATTGTCTGCATGGGCTGCTATATTCGTTCCCTCTCAATATTTTAATTTTGATAAAACTAGTTGCGCGTTGCGGCGGCCTATAAAAATTATGAATTCAAAATTAATATTTGTAAATAAAATAAATTTTATGATGACCTATAAAAATTATATTATTGATTCAAGAGGTGCTTGAACCGAGCAAATAGATATTATGGAAATGTTGCGTTAATAATATTTTCCTATATACAAAGTAAACTGTATAAAAATTAACAACAACAAACATGCCTGATGAACAAAACAACTATTATAAAAGCAAAAGGAACAAACATATATTACTCACAGTTAATTTATTGACGTTTTCATCCATTAATATCATGTCAAGACTATATTGTTCTTCTGTGTTTGGATTCATCGACTCCCACATCCGACAAACTCTTACTTTTATCAGCCAATCATCTCTATCGCCATTCAAAACATCTAACATAATGTAATTCATTATTGTATTAGATGGAAAAGACAAATAAACTCAAAAAAATTGTGTGTGTTAAATTTTATGATGTCTGACCTCAATTTATAGGGGTTGATTTGAGAAAAGACAGGTTTATCAAAAATACTTTCTATTTTAATATACACATTTTCTTAAAATATAATGATAGTTTCAAATTCTGATTTGATTTTGATATTTTGAAAAAGTAATTCTAAAACTTTTTTCAAATATATCCAAAACTAAAAACCACCTTATCAAAAATACTTTCTGTTTTTGATATACACATTTTCCAAAAATACGATGATAGTTTCAAATTCTGATTTGATTTTGATATTTTGGAAAAGGTAGTTCTAAAAGTTTCTTCTAATTCTGAAACTTTCTTCGAATATATCCGAAACTAAAAAAGACAGTTTTTATTTTTGATATTTTTTCATTAAAAAATTTCACAAAATTAGAAAAATAGAACAGAGCTCTCTGAGAGGCGCCTAAACGCCCCATGCTTCTCCTTTAAATAAGTATATTGATGATTGATGATTGATGATCGATGATTAAAAGGCCCATTAATTATTATTTTATATAAAATATGTCTATTAATTTTGGACCAATTTCGTTAAGGCCTTGTTTGCTCATGTGGGCCGTGGATGACTGGGCTCTTTTGTTCTTCCTTCCGGGTCACCCGTTTCTATTGACATGATAGTCCTAATATTTTATTTTTATTTTCACCGCCATCTACTAATAAAGTAGAATATTCTCTAAAATAAATAGAATGATCCAGAGCTTAATTTGACATGAAGTAGTTGAAGGTTTTAATTAATAGATTCTATGCTTCTCTCCTGTAATAATTGTATGTATCTATATGTATATAGGTTATATATATACACACATCACACGCAAACACTACTAATTTCCGTTCAATTTAATTGCATCTAATTTGCCTTTTTACAACACCCCTTGAACAAGAATCACATGATTATGAGTTCTAAGCACGCCCTTTTGTGATTCTTGATTTTTTCGAAATACCCATCTTTTAATTTCGCTTCTTGGCTTAGTTTATCTCTGATTCTTGAAATTTGGAGTGACCCATTTGATAATTTGATCAAACTAGTCCAGTATATTGTGGTGTTAGTCCATATATATGATGGAGAAGAAGAGTGAGGAAACTTCTGCTGAGATGTTGAAGAACACCCCATCAAATATAAGAAGATTAGCAGATGAGATTGAGCAGTGTGAGGGCAGACAGAAGTATCTTGCTCAGACATCAAGTGCTTCTGATGGGGGTGATGTTAGATGGTACTTTTGTAAAGTCCCTTTGCCCGAAAATGGTTAGTTCTCGGTTCTTGTTATTTTTCAAAGTTATGTGCTTATGTATCTTGTTTGGTAATATATGGTGGATGCATTAGTACTGGTTTAAGTGAAGTTAGTAACATTGGCGTTTGAGGATTTAAATAGGGGGGGTCATATAATGAATCTGTAGGGGGGTCATATAATAAATCTGTCGGGGGGGGGGGGGGGGTTCATATAATGTATCTGTAACACTTTACCTCGAAGACCATTTTATGGACTTGAAGAGTGGATCATATCTTAATCATGATCACATGTTAAGTTACCAACGTCTGGAAAACCTGAAGGTGTTAGAAGAAGGGGTTTATATGCACGTATAACATACTTATGTGTTGATACTCCCTTTTATTCCAATACCATTTGTTGGTTTTTAAGAGAGAGTCTATGATAGTAAATCCTGATTAACAATTGTGATATTGAAGAACTCTCTTTAGCAGTTCAGCTTAACGATATGGCTAAATTTGAAGCGTCATAAGTCTAACCAGCATAGATAGAGCTCATTTTGCTGTTTGATGGAAGTGATGTTGGAGCAACAGTTCAGTTTTACTTTGAGCATTATAGTAGCTGTGTCATAACTTCTTTGGTGGTACTTTTCTTGAATATTTCTTTCTGGTGTGGTGATAAGCTAGATAGAAGTAAAACTTGGCATCAATGTTGACTTTGTGAACTCTTCGGCAGTAGAACTTGACATGGGGTTTTGTAGCACGGTAAAGTTCTAATTACCAAATAATGTTGATAGAGGGTTGATATATAATCTTTGAATGTAAACTTGGATATTTACTTAAAAAACTTTGATATGTACTGAAAAGAATTGTTAAATGTACATCTATCAACTCTGGAGACACTTGTAAGTTTATTTCGCTTCGTTAATTGTTTGGAGGGTACACTATTGGTACCTTCCTTTTCACACTAAATGCTGATGTACTGAACTAGATGTGCTTTACTGGTAACCACCTATAATAGGCTAGCGATGCAATTACAGTCCAACTCCTTTTTTTATAACTTAGTTGTACACAATTATCAGAGATTAAGCTTTTCCTTACCAAAGTCTTCATGATTGTTTGGTTCTTAGAGCTGGCTGCCTCAGTTCCTCGTGCGGAAATAGTAGGGAAAAGTGAATATTTTCGGTTTGGTATGCGAGATTCTCTTGCAATCGAGTCAGCCTTCCTGCAGGTAATTGCCATTTATATCATCTACATAACTAAACTAATAGATAGTGCTATGGAGGTTTGATATTGCTTTATCATAATTCTAGTTGTAAAGAACTGTCCATATATCAAATGATGAAGCTTTAGTTGTATGATTATTTCCAGAAAGAGGAAGAGTTGCTATCTAGTTGGTGGAAGGAGTATGCAGATTGTAGTGAAGGCCCAAGAGCGCCAAAAGCTTCAAGCTCTAAATTAGATGCGCAGCTAAGATCATCTGTCTTAGAAAGTGCTGGATCACCCCAGCTGTTCACACCCGAAGAAGAGAGAGTTGGAGTTCCTGTAAAGGGAGGGCTTTATGAGGTATCCTTAATCCTTGTTATGATTGTCAGCAATTCTACCAACACTAATGCAAGATCTTTGAGAACTTATTTGTGTATACATTGATTAAACCTTCTCATATATACTCCCTCAGGCCTTAAGGTATGAAGAACTTTAAATAAATCTCTAGTCAGTTTTATGCTTCATGTTTATATATATTTGAATAGACCCGACAAAAAAATGTAGAAATGTAAAATGTTACAAAAGAATATATAACAATGTTGATGCTTCAATATGGTAATTTTCACGACCCAGTGTTGTTATATAGCTACATAAAAAGGTTTTGCTCAAATTAGCTGGAAAGGAAATGATTGACAATCTGTTTGAAAACTTAGGATTTTTATGATTGTAGAGAATTGTAGAACCTGAGGAAAGTGGAAGGGAAGATATTATGTTACATATAACAATGTTCCCCAATAGCCAACAGCATATGTAACTCCTCTTTAGTGAGAGGAAGGATGGGCAATCATTTGAACAATGTCATGATATTATTCATATTCAACTACACTATGAATTAGAATTGGATTGTTCGAACTCCAATACCATGCTTAAATTTATGTAATTGGCCTTTGCCCCCCCCCCCCCCCCCCCAAAAAAAAAAAAAAAATGTAAACAATAATTGAACAATTAAAAAAAATTCCCTTTTCAATCGTTTAGTCATGAGGTTTGACAGACTACATCATTGCTAATGCAGGTAGATTTAGTGAAGAGACATTGCTTTCCTGTTTACTGGAATGGAGAAGATCGCCGTGTATTAAGAGGTCAGTGGTTTGCTCTTAACAAAGGTCTTGATTGGCTTCCACTTAGAGAAGATGTTGCTGAACAGTTGGAATATGCATATCGCGGTCGGGTATGATTTACTGACTATACATTTTCTTTTGCAGTTCAGAGCTTTAATTAGACAATCACACTGTTGGTCTGTGATTCAAACTTACTAGCCTTATTTAAAATATGGACTTGTCTAAATGAACTGACTACTAACAAGTGAAGTGGCGGCACCTGTATTGACTCACATTTAAAAGTGTTTCTACCCACTTGTAATCAATGAAGTATGTTTTTAATAATAAAATTCTGTTCATTCATTTATTTTGGCAGATATTACCTTCTTTTATCAATTCTTTGGGAATTGAAACTCAGTGTGTTCTTTCTCTTTGTAAAATTTAAGGAAATAAGATGCTATTGGACCAATTGTTTCAGGTTTGGCGTCGAAGAACCTTTCAGCAATCAGGACTCTTTGCAGCTCGAGTTGATTTACAAGGCTCCACCTTGGTATGCTGGTTTGCAATATAAGAGTAAGCATTAACGTTTTCCATTAGCAATGTCTAGATGTTAAAATTAAATCCTACTGTTTCATGCAGGGCTTACATGCACTTTTCACCGGAGAAGATGAGACGTGGGAGGCTTGGCTAAATTCTGACGCTTCTGGGTTTTCTAGTGCTTTCAATTTTGGGGGCAATGGTGTTAGGCTAAGGCGTGGATATGCTTCATCCCAATCATCAAAGCCAACGCAGGTATCTTCCTCTGTCTCTCCATCCCTAAACGATGTTAATTCCTATTCAGGGAGATTTATTATTGGTCTTAAAGATCTAGCTCTTATTTATGTCGAATGGTTCAGGACAGTTTGACTTGATGCTATTAGTTCCTGTGATGAAGGAATGAATTTTCAGTTTTAAAAAAAGTGAAACACCGATGAACGAATGAAGAAGGCTTCATAGTCTGTTATAACCCTTTTTTCCGAATCTTTCGGTCTCCAAGTCATTCATGTGATGTAAATTTACCTCATAAGGTCTGATTATGTTTTATACATGAGAACATGCTTCCTCTTCTATCATTTGCTAGAGCAGGGTTACAAAATTAATCCTACTTTTAATATTATTGGTATTATCTCCTTTCCTCTTTGGGTTTTAGAAGCTATATAGTTGTATTGAGACTTCTAATTTAAAAGTTTACGTGTTTATATCTGTATGTGTTTGATTGATCATTTCTGTACATATGAAATAATGCTTAATCTATCTATAAAGTAACTACATAAAATCAAAGGCATGGACATGGCAACTAAAAATTAATTGAATCTTTTCAAATCAGGTGGCCACTTTATTTATTTATTATTTTTTTGTTTCAGGATGAATTAAGGCAACAGAGGGAAGAGGAAATGGATGATTACTGTTCTGAGGTATCATCATCATTTTATTGTTATCACATCTTCTACATATGCTATTCGTACATGATCATGAAGTATATAGAAGTTGCTAAGTTTATGTGTACCTTCAGTAGTCCTTACCGGTTAAATTGTTCTAAACTTAACTTATAAGCTGAAAATTGCTTTTATGTTTACCATCTAATTGGTCCTGGAATTTTTGTAAGTACAAAAATATGTGCTTATGTCAGTTACTTATTGCATGTGTTTCACTTAGAGTTTTTTCTGGGATATGTGATTTAGCCGAGTCGATGGATAAAATTAGATGACATCTGTTAGGAATAATATACGAGATTCAACTTCTAATGCAAAGCACACACACAAATTATATGACGCGGAAAATCCACGTCCCAACTTGTATTATTAATTAAAACCGTAATCAATAATACAATCCAACAAACTAGGATACTCAAGCCTACCAATGCTCAAGCATACCTATCAAACAATATGACTATGTATATATAGCCATCAAACTTGGACAAATCAGAATCTAACTCTAATATACCTAATCATAATCCTAATCCAATTCTAATTTCTAACTCAAATCAGAATCCTATTCCTATTGGGTTGATACCCAACAATCCTCCCCTTCAACCCAATACGGTTTCAAAATCTTTTAACGATCACCATGAAGACGTTGACGTCCATCCGCCAATGCCTCCCCTTGAGTAACAACCTCTCCATCTAGCATAAAAAGATTTCTCTTATCCTTCCAACCTTTGAGTATCACCAATTCTTGTTTGGTGACCTCCAAACAACCGTTCTTCATCATAACAGTGCATCCCAAATCAACTAATTTACCCAATGAAATTAGATTTCGATTTAGCTCCGGTACATACCTTACTTGAGCTAATTTTCGAATACGACCATTATGAAGTTTCATTGTTATTTCACCAACGCCGGTAACTTTTATCGTTTTACCATTTGGTAAAGCTATCATCTTTCCCTCACAATCCTTATAGGACGAGAACCACTCCCTCCTAGCACATATGTGATGAGAACATCCCGAGTCAAGTATCCATTCTTCTTTTGATCCCTTGTCTTCTTGAACCAAAAGAGCATCATCAACCGTCTCAACAAGCGCAGCACTACCCTTCTCTCGAATTTTCTTCAACTCCTTTAAGTCTTCTTTTGCTTTCGGACATATGAATTGATGGTGGCCTAATTCTTCACAATAAAAGCACTTGATATTAGGGTTATGTTTCTTATCAAACTTCTTTTTCTTGTTATATGCATCCATCATAAGTGCACTTCCGTCCGATGTATCACCCGATCCTTGCTTCATCAATCTTTCAGCTTCAAGAATAACAACAGTAGTCTCATCCAAAGTTAACTTCGTTTTTCCAACCATTAAAGAAGTAATCACATTATTATACTTATTTGGTAGGGAAACAAGTAAAAGAATGGCTTTGTCCTCATCCTGTAATTTTTCATCCAAATTATTCAGCTGGTTGATCAACCCATTAAAACGATTAAGATGATCTCTCAAATCTCCGTTTTCTTCCATCTTAAGTCCGAACAAATCTTTCTTGAGAAACAACTTGTTGGCCAAAGACTTTGAGTGATATGTCTTTGTCAACTTCTCCCACAAATTTTTAGGGTTATTCTCCTCAAGAACATCATACTTGATTTCCGGTGCAAGAGCCAACCGGATAGTCGACGCAGCACGTAATTTCATATCTTCCCACTTTGTATTATCCACATCAGCGGGCTTCTTATCCTCGAGAGTTGCATATAATCCTCGTTGAATTAACAAATCTTTCACTGTGCTCTGCCATAAAGTAAAATTGTTTCTGCCATCAAACAATTCAATCTCGAATTTTCCTCCCATCTTATCCATCATGAACCTGGCTCTGATACCACTTGTTAGGAATAATATACGAGATTCAACTTCTAATGCAAAGCACACACACAAATTATATGACGCGGAAAATCCACGTCCCAACTTGTATTATTAATTAAAACCGTAATCAATAATACAATCCAACAAACTAGGATACTCAAGCCTACCAATGCTCAAGCATACCTATCAAACAATATGACTATGTATATATAGCCATCAAACTTGGACAAATCAGAATCTAACTCTAATATACCTAATCATAATCCTAATCCAATTCTAATTTCTAACTCAAATCAGAATCCTATTCCTATTGGGTTGATACCCAACAACATCTCCTTATATTACTAACGTAGGAGTAGAACCCTAAAACAAATCCTTATATTCAGCTTAAAAGCAACAGATCGGCTACCTTAAGGCTTTCAACCACAAAAGGCTCCCCGAGAAAAGATGATGGATTGCAACCATTAAACAAAGAAGGCTCAGTTTAATATTCAATAACATTTAAATAATCAAGTCTATAATATGCAGGGATCACCTCACCTATGTGCATATACAAACCCATAAAAGGTATGCAGCAAATCGTACAAAATCTTGCTATAAAATTATTATATTTTTTTCCAACAAAAGTTTATATATCTGTATATACACAGAATATTCGTAAGAAAGACTCGTTTCATTGTTTTGTATCTTTATTTTGTTTATTGTTACGTATCTTTATTTTGTGTTCTTTAAAGAATACTCGAGTTCCGTCTGTTTTCTGGGTTTGGAAAGGTGCGGGATTTCAAGAACGGGAGTCTTTTGATATGCTGGGATTATCGTATGATAATCATCCGCCTTTGAAATGCATCTTAATGCCTGAAAGTTGGATTGGATGGCCTTTACGTGAAAAATTTGTTACTCTTGTTATAGGTTCCAGTTCGACATGTGGTCTTTATGGTCCATGGGATCGGTCAAAGATTAGAGAAATCTAACCTAGTAGATGATGTTGCTACATTTCGCCAAATTACAGCAAACCTAGCTGAAAGGCACCTAACTCGATACCAACGTGGCATCCAACGGGTCCTTTTCATCCCATGCCAGGTAGACACTTATTTTATATATATTACGAGTTTACTTGGTTATCTTATCAAATACACAAAGTGTACTTCACTGCATTCCTGCATAACTTCATCACTGCATTCCTATTTAACTGCCTTCTCAGTTATCCAGTGTAGTATACTTTGGTGGACATCTGAAATTTTTATATCAGAACTGGGATGAGGTTTAACTTGATATAACTTGGGAATGCAGTGGTGTAATCAGTGATGCATGCATCCATATGCCTATTCTTACTAGACACGCTATCACAGCCACTCGTTTTTCTGGTATTTTTTGATTTTTGATTTTTACTTTTATGACTGACAAGCATGGTTGGTGTCTCTAATTACCAGTGGAGGAGGAATTTAAAGCTCAGTGGTGAATCTGCTGTCGAAAAAATTACTTTAGATGGTCTAAGGGGGTTGCGGGTGATGTTGAGTGCAACTGCTCATGACATACTATACTACATGAGCCCAATCTACTGCCAGGCTATCATCGACTCGGTACCTTGTATATATATTTCCTGTTATTTCTTTTTCACCAAAGTTCTATATATGTCATAGCCTGGCACATTTCATGTAGTGGCTGTTTCTTTTTTGCATGGATTGACAGTGAGACAAATATTACTTAAAAATACAAGCACCTTCTGTTTGTCACGTGAAAGTTAATTGGTATAATTCTGACAAGTACAGATCAACTGTCCAAGTTACCTTATTGTTAAACTTAAATCTCAACTGATAGTGTTGCCCATCTATGAAATGATATATGCTACATATAAATATTTTGATGTGTATGTTCAGTACTCTGAATGTTTTAGCTGTATGAAGGAAACTGTTTTGGCTTATCTATAATGTGGTTATGATGAAGTTTGAATCATCACACCATAGGATATGACCCCTATTTTCATTATATGTTCAACAGTACATGGAGGTGAAACTTGATTAGATCTTCAGCTAAAGCAATTGGAGATGCATCCATATATCAGTAGAATTATTTCTTTCTCTTTTTGACAAATAATCATTTCCTTGGGCATGAAGCCATTAAGTGCTAGCTGTTTCTCGCTATGTAATTCATTTTCTTCATATTTATATTGGTATTTTTTATGGCTTCTCTTTAGTACTTACTGCTTGCATGTTAAAAGTAATATTACATCATTGAATATTAAGTGTGAATGGAGGACTTTAAAACTGTATTGTCAAGCTTCTAAATATTAATGAGTTGAAGTTCGAGAAAATAATTGTCAGTAGCACTTTCGAGATGATAATAGTGGTTCTGTCTTCAGGTCTCGAACCAATTAAACCGCTTATATTCAAAGTTCCTCAAGAGAAATCCGGGTTATGATGGAAAGGTGTGTGCGACTTTTTATGTGTATATGACATTGCTTCTATTTTCCTTATTTACTTTTACATTTAGCCGTTAAGTTATGCTTAAATATTTTTCTGACATATTCCTTTTTGCAGGTTTCTTTATATGGTCATTCGCTTGGAAGTGTACTTTCCTATGATATTCTTTGTCATCAAGACAATTTGTTGTCCCCATTTCATGTGGATTTGGCGTCAAAGGAAAATTTGTACAGAACATCATCTAATGCTAATGTCGGAAAGCAACATTTTGAGAGTGGCTCTACCTCCAATTTGGGAAAGGACATTCTTGTGAAAAATGAAAGCAAGGGTATGGAGGATGCCACTGATGAAGGCATGCTAAATGTTAACTCTGAATTATCATCTGTGGAGGATCTTGCCAATTCTGCCCCTGCTATACCTCCGGTATCATCAGCTGATGAACTTTCGCCTGTACCTGTGGGGTCTAAACAAACAAATAATGACTCGACATCAGCTGATGAACATTCACCCTTGCCTGTGGTGTCTAAACAACCAGATGATGACTCACCGTCAGCTGATGAACTTTCACCTGTACCCGAGGGGTCTAGACTACCAAATGATGACTCAAAGTCAGATGAAATTCAAACTAATTCGGTCTCTGGTAGACTCGAGGGATCATCAGATGATGAACATTCACTTCCACACGTGGAGTCTATAGAACCACATGATGATTCGCCATCAAATGAAGTTCATGCTAATTTTGTCCCTGCTATACATTTAGTATCAGCATCTGATGAAAATCCACCTGTACATGTGGGGGGGTCTGAGCCAAATGATTACTCACTATCTGATAATAATATCACTCCACCTATTCTTGATCACTGTAGCATTCTAGCAGACGTAAGGGATGAATCAAATAAATCTGAAAACAGAAATAGTGATTTAGCAGAAGAAAAGGATGGGATCAGTGAAAATTTAGTTGGCTGCTCTATGGGAAACACTGCAGAAGTGTCTGAGAACATTGAAGTGAAGTCAATTGATGCACTGATGAAAGAGGTTATGATATTTACATTTTATGTGACTATTTATTTACGCCTAGTTTAAATAATTTATACATATACAGATTGATACCATAAGTCTTGATATGAAAAACAAGAAGAAAGGGAATGATATTCTTAATTGATAAGATTAGACATGCTTCTCTTTCTCTGTCTGTGTCATCTAACTTTGCCCTTACCCATCCAGATCATAGCCCTACGGGATAGAATTAGAGAACTGGAATCTCACACTGGGGCTAAAGGTACAGATCTCAGTATTAGATAACCGAGGTTTTCATCTTAACATAGATTCATGTGTTTATTATCTTTTGTCTTTCGGGCGTTTTAATTTGTTTTACCAAGTTGCTTGGCTGTTTGAGTTTTTATACCGTCGTCACAAACTTTCTTAGCGGATCTTTGATCAGGAGCCGAGAAGGAAACATCTTTGACTGGTCAACCAGCTTCTGAGAAGCCTCCACCTGGGAAGAATATTACTGAGAAGACTTATACACATTACATAAACTACACGAAGTTGAAATTTAAGGTAATATTCTTGTAAAATAGAAAGCACTTGTGGGTGGTGCACCATTGGAAGTATGTGATTAGGATTACATGTGTATCTCCGTTTATATAGTGTCAGCACCTAGCCTGAATAGTCTGCAACATTTAATCTGTACCATACATCTTTAATATCATGGTATATGCGTCAAATCATTATATCTTTGCAGCCTGTTATATCTGTAAGAAGAGTATATGTTATCTACTAAATTTATGCTTGATCTGGTCTGTTAGCTTCAATAGTTCCAACCATATTAAATTATTATTAGGCTTCACGTGTATGTTTGTCTAAGTGATTTTTTTATTGTCAAATACTACTAAGCATGTAACTCCACCTTGACGGAGGCGGGGGCTTTCATTTCTTGAAAGTAGAAATTGAAATAAATAATAGTTTCCTAAGGTAGTTTAAAGAGTTGAATACAAAGTGTGCAAACAGTAATACTTTCTTGAAAGTAAGACATTGTTCACCATTTTAACCATTAGGTGTTTCTGTTTTCTAATTATAGACACATCTGGAGGGATAGCTAGTTGAGTTTAGATGTGTCCCTTGTCCCATGCATCCTGGACAGAGATATATAGCTAATATTGTCCTCTGATTTGTATTCCGGGGAAATATGTATTACTTGACTCCTGTGATGATGACTGGTACTGCATTATAACATTATATTTGTGATGCTTCAACATTTATTTTTAAGGATTAGGTTTTTAGTTTAAAAGCAGATCGGCAAACAGTAGTCAATATGGATATTGATAGATAACCTCAATTCTATGCCACTTATGTCAGAGTAGAGTGTGGATGTCATAATGTAATATTTGTTATCCTGAACTGAAATGTTTGTTCAAGTATAATAAACATAAAAGCGATAATTTATAACGCTAAAGTTGTGGAACAAATATCAACATGTAGTTTCGTAGTGTGGGAATGGACACAGTAGTTTGTGGAGTCCCTTGAATTTTATATAAATTACAACACACACATTCAGTAAATAAAGGTGACTGCTTCTCTCTAGTCATTTTTTTGATGAGTTGAGGTACCTGTTTCTGCATTTTGGTTTATTATGTAATACCATATTGGCGTATCAAGTTCTATATAATCCATCAGATATTTCATTTTCTTCTGAAATATGTCACTCAAGGATTATTAATCATCTTATTTTTCTGAAAATCTAGGCAGTATAAAATATAATGGGTTAATTATTCCAAATCCCAAATTTTTTATGCATGAAATTAAACATGTCTAGAAACAGTTCCCTATCACCTGTCCTCATCAGTCTTAATTTCCTAGCCAACGCCACTAATACTTGGTATAAATATGTATGCTCCAATCTGCATGCTATGGTACCTTATTTCTGCTTGCATGCTAGTTGCATACATTTTTCTAATTGCATGCCAGATACATTTTTTTACAAACTGCTCTAACTTACTTTTTTGTTTCCCTCTATTGAGCCGTAAAGAATGATGCATACAAGTTTCTTCTACACCTGGCCTTTATCTGCCAGGTGTGATTTCTTACATAATCTTTGAAAGTATCTGCCTATCACCTTATTTTGTTTTTCAGGTTGACACATTCTTTGCCGTTGGATCTCCTCTTGGTGTATTTCTCGCCCTCCGAAACGTTCGTTTAGGAATAGGTAGCAGTAATACTTATTTTCCCTTATAGCAGATATGTTTTTTCCTTGGTGCTTACACGATGTTCTCTGAACGAACACACACACGCACACACAAACACATATGTATGTATGTGTGTGTGTGTCTATTGTGCTGGTTATGTTTCATTGTGTATTGTAACTCAACCAGAGTAGTCTTTCATGTCATAATCATAATAGCCATCAGAATCAATAGAAGTCATTTTTTTAATATTTAAATTCTGACTTTATTGAATATATAATTTTTGTTAATGTTATCGTTAAACAATTAGATTATGTCGAGATGTTATGACTTCCGCAAAATTAAAGAATCCAAGTCTTTCAGAACTGAATTCAATTATATGGATTTTCTTGGTCTGTGTGTAAGTTATGTATACAAATAGTATTCTGCTCCCAGTGAGAACCAGAGAAGCAAATGTCCTACACATTTACCAGGTGCTATGTACTAATAACTTCGTGTTTATGCGCACAATTTTTTTTTAAACCTTTAAATTTTTAATTTTACTAAACCAACTCAGTCTTTACAATAGCAAAATATCACCTGTAGTCCTGGACATTTAATTCCAAAAAATGGGCAGCCAGCATATAAACGCGAGGCTCTAGCCAGTAGCCATGTAATGAGCGAGAATTAGCAGAGCTTTTAATGTAAAGAAACATTACTTAGGGATGCAAAAGCTGTTTACAATCTTCAATAATCCTTCAAAATCAGAGCACAAATCTGCATCATTACTTATATACAAGGTTATTATGGTAATAAGTCGAGCCTCGGCGCCCCGGTACCTTGGAATTGATTGACAGGTCATCAGACTAGTTGAAAAAGGTCGACAAGTCGCGACATACATACATCTTTTAGTCATTCAAAAGTATATATAAGAATGTAGAGATATTTGTTGTATGCAATTTCACACTCTATAGACCTTATTGTTTTGCACATGGTATTACTTCTCTGAAGCACGTCCCATTGAATTATTCTTGTTTCTTTTACTATTGCCTTCATCCTAAGCAGCAGCTTAAGTCCTAACTCCTAACCCCTTTAATTTTTTTCTCTTTGTTCAGGCGAAGGCCATGATTATTGGGACGAGGACAATATAAGAGAGGAGATGCCTGCTTGCCGACAAATGCTCAACATCTTTCATCCTTTTGATCCTGTAGCATATAGGTTTTTCCTAGTCTCTATTTCTTTAATTATATACTGCCATCTCTGTGTAAATATGCATGTATTTGGCGGTCTTGAAGTTTCAGTAGAGCTGCTTGATATCATGTCTCTTCCCATGTCCCTGATGTGTTTTCTTAAATAGAAATTGTGTTTGATTAATGTACAGAGAAAATCCAAGTGACTGATAATACTGGTATGTAGTCATGCCATCACATATCTAACTTGTATCCCAATTCACCTGTTCCAATCCAATCAACATATAGGTTGCGTCATTTTACTATGGGTTGTAGGCTTAATGATAGCTCCTGTTCATTTGAACTTAAATCTCTAAAAAATAAATTCGGCCTTCTTTCAAGACTCATTTAAGATGAATTATACGTGTTGGTTGGGATGGATCATGCAAAGGAGAGATGAGCAGGAATTATACAAGTCTAGATCCTCTACTGTCTTTAAAATGTACTAGTGATATTATAAAGCTAGTTCGTGAGATGCTAGAGCAGACCTGATCCTATATTTGGCTTCTTGCCCATTACTTAAAGCCGTTTATTACCTCATGTCTATACTTAGCAAGGCTTTACATCGGTTCTGTTGCTTTAGTCATGTCAAACTTTATGTTATTCTTATGTACTTGACCGCCGGGATTGAGTAAAATAGATAATAGGGTTCTAATTTCATCTGTATGGACCATGTCAGGTAGTTATTGTAGCTATTCAGTATCTTGGGCGGCATAATGACTTGCCACCAATTTTGTTATACTAATGAGCATTCCTTTAATGCTAAAAGGTGCTGGTATTAGGCTGTTGCATAGTTCCTTTTTAAATTGTATGCTCCAAACTTTCTAGCTAGGCTTCCAGTGGCTTTTAAACTCTACTTCTACTTTTTTTTACCTTGTCCTGCCCAATACCTGCGTTATGGTTATTGGTTAATACTGGTTATCCCTGAGCAATATGTAGTAAGGTTTTAATTTTTTTGGCTATAATGTCACGGAGTCCATATAGTACATTAATTGCATAAGCATATAAAAATCTCTTACGGCACTTTGCCCATAAAATAAATTTGTAAATTTTAAACTTTCTGTTATGCTGCTATTACTGCTGTTTGTAAAATTACCACACTAGATATTTCACCTTGTCCCTGTGCACACTTTGACCCTTAACCCCAAGGCGTGAACGCATATGTGTCTCAGTTGTAAATAAGTACATCTAGTTGTTATACTGATGAGCATTCCTTTAATGCTAAAAGGTGCTGGTATTAGGCTGTTGCATAGTTCCTTTTTAAATTGTATGCTCCAAACTTTCTAGCTAGGCTTCCAGTGGCTTTTAAACTCTAGTTCTACTTTTTTTTACCTTGTCCTGCCCAATACCTGCGTTATGGTTATTGGTTAATACTGTTTATCCTTGAGCAATATGTAGTAAGGTTTTAATTTTTTTTGGCTATAATGTCACGGAGTCCATATAGTACATTAATTGCATAAGCATATAAAAATCTCTTACGGCACTTTGCCCATAAAATACATTTATAAATTTTAAACTTTCTGTTATGCTGCTATTACTGCTGTTTGTAAAATTACCACACTAGATATTTCACTTTGTCCCTGTGCACACTTTGACCCTTAACCCCAAGGCGTGAACGCATATGTGTCTCAGTTGTAAATAAGTACATCTAGTTTTTGGACCTTCTTGGTGGTTTTGTATCGTATTGGTTAAAGCTCTGACCACTAGGCAGACACCACTCTGTTTTGCATGCTGAGCCATGACCCCGTGTAACATTCTGTATCACTAATAATCAGAGGAGTTTTTGAGTTTTTCAATCACCAGTGTCATTTTCCCGATGCTTCTCCTTTAGAGAAACATGTATGTGAACATTTTATGTAAGATGAGGCTGATCCTCCATTTAGGAACAGTTAAAATAATACAGCTCATATCTTACATGCAGCTGATGTAATTTTTGTTTTGCAGGATAGAACCACTTGTGTGTAAAGAATATATTAACAGAAGACCCGTCATTATCCCATACCACAGAGGTGGAAAGAGGTTGCATATAGGATTCCGGGTAAGGTCTTTTACATTTAAAAGTGGCATTTATCTGTTTGCTGTTGTGACCTCAATATGCTTCTTACAGGAATTTGCTGAAGAGTTATCTACACGTTCTCAAGAAGTGTTTGATCAGATAGGATCCATAAAGGTGGGGTACTGCTGTGAAAAATAATTATTATTGGTGTCCTTTGGTCTTTGTGATTTGATTACTTATGTAGATAGTTCCATTGTCGAGTCGCCAATGTTTATTTAAAAATTTAAGAACCTACTAATAAAACTTATTAAAGGGGTTGTATTGTATGTACATGGCTCCAATAGTGTAGGACCGATTACATAATGCAGTTTCCTTACTGCAGTTACATTATGCTTTGTCATTATTTTATAATCATCATCAAATTACATATATCACGAAAATCTACCTGACTAATGTGAGATTTTACCTGACTCGTGTTAATTTCTGTCAACTTATATGACTAGATCCTTATTTGGTCAGCTGTATGATGACGTAGATTGACATCCGAACCAACATTTAAAAACATATTAATGTGAAAGCACGTTATCTAATATTCACCTCATTCATTCTTCAAAGATTACCTTCACTAACTAAGTTTTACCCATTACCCATGATTCAGACCTATTCGTCACGTCTTGGCGTGTTTGATTTTGATATATGAGTGAGTTTCCTGACTACATTTTATTTGATTAGGTAAAAGTGGTCACACTCTGTCAATCGAGGAACGATGATAGCAACGAGGGTAAAAAGAATGCCTAAACACTCATTTTCAGTTCAAATTAAAACCACTTGATCTATGGTGGCCTTTAAATTAACAGGTGATCATATTAGTGTCCTGGTTATTTTGTTTATCTTTCAGAAGAATCAGAAGTTACTGAAGAAGAGAGGTCTTATGGTTCATTAATGTTGGAGAGATTAACAGGTAGCGAAAAAGGTCGAGTTGATCATGTGCTTCAGGTATGTTTCATTATCTACAGGTTTCTAGCACTGTAATTTTTTAACATTAAAAGCAGTGCATATGTGTCTGTTCCCTAACAAATACATGCGACATTGTTTCAATTTCATTGTAGAAGCATGAAAGCATCTACGCTCTCTATATGTGGCCTTTTTACAGTCCATCCTTAACAGTGCTTATGGTACATTAACATGATAGCCCAAAAATCAGAACACAAAGCACTAACACTTTGGTTCATAGCAACATTGAGTAATTATTGCTTTAGGGTAGGCTTTTACTCTCTATCTCCCCAGTCAGTGGGTCTAGTTTTTCCATGGCAACATCTGAAAGGCCACTGAAGCAGGCGAAAGGTTGAGAAGGTAGAAAAAAGTTGAACATAAGAATGACAAGGCATATAAACTATCCTCGCTGTAGAAAATCAAATACTCCCTCTGTCTCTCTCATTTGTTTACAGTTTTTTTACACTGCTCGACACGCATTTTAAGACGCATATAAAACATAGTTCCATAACTTGTTTTCAAAAATATTCTTTTTTTGTATAAAAATTTAGATACTGAACTTTTATTCAAAAGAAAAAAAAGTTCAAAATAATATATCAAGTTATACTTTATGAGAGCATTAGAATGCGTGCCGAGACTGTCCCCCAATATAAACAATTGTGGGGGACGGAGGGAGTATATATCTTCAATTAATTCTAAAATCACTTATAAGTTTATGTGAAAAAATTATCAATTACAATGTTGAAATTGAATTAGTTTAATTTCCATGTGGTTTCTAATTAGGCTGTTAGGCACACCATTTGGATGATCATTCTCCTGTTCTACCTGTTGTACTTAAATTTTCTGTGCGGTTAAACCATTTTAGTTCCATCTCCCCAATTGTGCTAATTTTTATCCTGTACCACTTGTATTATAGTTTTTCATCGCTATTTAGCAAGAAACTGACGCATAAATGTAATAAAATAGGAATTTGTGAGTACTGATTTAGCAATTTCATTTTTGTTTTTGCAACAAAATTAGAAGATTGCATTGCAGGCGTCCAATTTGAAGTCATTCTGCTGAATGTTCTACTTGATTTCTGTTCATTCTTTTACTCACGCTTTAATTATGCAGTTACTTCTTTACACCCTTATGCTTGAGTTCAACTAATATATAGTCATGACCGCAACCTTATTATATAATTTGATGCAATTAATATTAGATAGATACTGTGAAGACAGCAATTAGCCTGTGATATTTCCATGCCACTCGACTGATTTTGACAAGACATTCTATTCTGTGTTTAATGTACAGAGCTTCTGCTTAATTCGCAAAATTCTTCTAATTTTATGCAATTAATATTAGCCTGTGAATTTCCATGCCTCTCGACTGATTTTAACAAGACATTCTGTGTTTAATGTACAGAGCTTCTGCTTAATTCGCAAAATTCTTCTTATTTTCTGACACTTTTCTATGCTTGTCTCATTGTCTTTTAATTTCCTTGCTCTTTCCACTTTAAAGCTCTCCACTAAACAAAGCGAATTAACATATAGTTGGGTAGGATAAGATCCCATAGTATAATTTGATTGTAAATGAGTAATAAATATCTTGCTGCATTTGACTTTTGCGCTCATTTTGGTGTAATTGTGCAGGACAAAACATTTCAGCATGCATATATATTAGCAGTTGGAGCACATACGTAAGTATTAGTTATTTGAATTGGCAAACAAAAATATGCCTCCAACTGAGAAATGTGATGTTCATTAGTTGAGGAAACTATGATACCTTGATGTGTCTGGTGCAAATAACTGAAACATCTGAGGTCCAGTTTTGCACATTAGCAACTGAAATAGTGCTTACAAGCAATATTGTGTTATAATTAATAATCTCACATAGTTTATGATGCTACAACTAGAAGAGTTTCCTGTCTAAAGTAGCATTGCATCTTGTAGAATTTTAGGATTTGTTTACTGAATTTTATGAAAATTACTCCACTGGAACCCAACCCTTTATAAGGAAAAAAGTTACAGCGGATCTGTTAAAATTCCATTCACTTGATTTTATTGTGCACTAGTGTGGCCTAAATATATGGAAGGTGTAAGCCAATGTCTTATACATGATTTTGATTCTGTGTCCGCATTGAGTTGATATGTTGTATGCATGAGGTATGCAATTTTGCTATTTATACATCTACAGTTTAGTTTCTGGCAGATTGTTTTATTTTTTTCCCAGTCAAAATTGATCTGAATGATGGAATGACAAAAGCATCTTGGTCTAGCAGTGTCTCACTCCCTTCATACGAGGTTGAGGGTATATGATCGATCAAAAATTGATTATTGCTCTTTAGCGAGTATAAAACATTGATGCATTTTATTATTTCTTCTCTCCTGAATGTTGTGACTGGCTTTAAATTAAAATGCATGCCTATGTGGTATCAATATTATATTATATATTTTGTTACTAAAATTTGGGGAAAAAAGTTTATTTGACATTTTGTTACTAATTTGACCCTATGACAATATTCCTGTAGTTTATTTACTATCTTTCTTGATTGTTTTTCCACAGGAATTATTGGAGAGATTATGATACTGCGCTTTTCATGTTGAAACACTTATACCGTGATACACCAGAAGAACCAAGCTCAAGTGTTGAATCTGATGAGGAAAATAGCTCAAAACATAGAAGCGCTTCAGAATGCTGGTATGACCAAAGAGAGCTTGCTGATGAAGAACTTCCTCTAACATTTGCTGATAAAGTCTCAGTGAAAGACTTCTGCCGAAAAGCCAAAAGAGCTATTAAGGGGTGAAAGCCACCAGGTTTATCATGATCATGTAAAGGACATGCAGCAGGTGCTGGTAAGAACTCAGAAATTGCAAATCAGTCCAGTTTTCGGATTATAATATTATAAATAAATTTTGTCCGACTTCCAGTTGACAGGTTCCTTGAGTGAACCGAGATGGTCGCACTGGAATGCTGACCTTTGACTATCTTGGCAACCCAAAAGCGATGTTTAAGCATTACTTACACGGAGTGTTTTAAAGCTGTACACTGAAGAAATTATTGAGTAAATAGTGAAAGCTTCACTTGGGATATATAGATGGGCTGTGAGTAGATAGTTTGTATAACCCCAGTTACTGAATCTGGGGTGGTCAGTGAATGATGAATGGCTTCGAAGAAGAGCCAGAGGGACATTTCATATTATGCATCTGTAGTTCTCAGTTATTCTACCCCCTGTGTGTACATGGTTTGACGTAGGAAAGAGCATGTGAAACTAGGATAAATGTGATTAAAGCATGTACTGTTTACATAGAACACAAATCTGGTTCTCTGTGAAGTCACATTTGCTTGTAGCCAATTTTATAGGTGGGACACATAGTTTTGTATGTAAATGGCTCGACAAACTTTTGTCCATGCTATTTATCTCTGCTTGGGTATGTAATTTTGTCCATGCTATTTATCTCTACTTCATCCTTAAAATCATTAAAGTTGTACCGTAGAAATTTAAATTTTAAATAGATTTTCAGATTTAGATCTAAACCAAAATACATGTTCTTTAAAATTAATTTTAAAATATAATACATAAACACGACATTTTTACATGTGTAACAGGACATATAAAATGTCAATATAGAATTTTCAAGATTTAAACAATATTTTATGAATTATGAACACTTTTATGCATAAAATATAATGAACAAAGCGTAATTTTATACTGTTTAAATTTTTTTATTCAATTCAAGTATTATTATATTTTGTTGAGTTATAAATAATTCTAATTAAATATAAAAATAATTTAAAATTTTAATCGAATATCTAATATTTTATTAGATATTTGAAAATCCAAAAACCTCTAACGATCTCAGTTGTTTCATGATTTCTTGATAGCATTAGCTCTTTTTTCATGTAATATTATTATCATAAATTCTAATTCAAATTAACATATTTCTCCATACCTATATATATAATTATAATCTTATTTATCTTTATATTACATCATGAAATGTGTAAAGTATTTAATTTACTAAATTTAGATTGTATCAATTGAAAAACCTTTTGTTGAATATATAATATCCTCTTTGTTCCAAATTATTCGTTTATTTACACTTTATGCATATACTAAGATGCTAAACATATTATATGTAAAAGTTTCAAATATCAAATTTTATTTATAATTAAAAGGTTTAAATTTTATTTTTGAATTTATATGCTATTAAGCGGACCGAAAAATAAAAAACCTCCAAGTACTGATGTACTTCGAACACATAGGCTTTCACTTTTCAGAGTTATGCTTTGAGTTTCTCGTCAACACACACAGATACACACACGCTTCTGTATCTATCTATCTTTAATCCCAGTTTGCCGTCTCTCTATTTCTTTCATCTCTCCTGTATTATCTTCTTTCTTTCTGGGCTTTAATATATACACATAAAACACATATATTAATATTATATAAACCACCACCCTCTTGTTTCTTTATCTTGTTGGGAATAATGGCTGCAGCTCAAGGTAAATCTTGATCCATGAACATGGCTATCTGTTTTTGTTATTTTCTTGATTATAGTCAATGTATTAGTTGTGTTTTTCTGTGTATTTGAGCTGATTATATTTTTTCAAGATTTGATACATGGATGAGTGATGTTCATTGGTTGAGTAATTACAAAGTGATTTTGGTTAATTTTGAGTTATAATGCAATTGGGTTTTGTTCATTGAATGGTAACAATACATAAAGATGTGATTTTTAACTGTTATGGAGCATATGCTTATGGCCCTTTTAATTTTCTTGATGTAGGTGTGTTTATGTTGTCTTAAATTTTTGTGTGGAAAGGTTTGTGGAGGCTGTATTGATTTTATTGGAAAATCGAAATATGATGTTTATTATGGAGTAATTAGAATGTGTTTTTGATTGATTTTTGAATGGTTACAACGCATAAAGATGTGGTTTTTATTAAGTAAAAGATCAAGATGAGATAAAGATGTGATTTTGCCCAGTTATGTAACAGAAGCTTTGATTGACTGAAATTTCTTAATGAAGGTTTGTATTGTAGTCATGTTGGTTTTGTTTTCCGAGTGAAGGTTTAAGGTTTATCGTTATTTTATTTGGAAATTAGCTTTTGTTAATATGCTGTTGGGAAGTGACCTTTTAGGGAATAGATTGATACTGAGGGTTAAGGCCATTGGTGTTAAGCTCTCGAGTCTTGTCTGTATGTTAGGGAATCGCTGGTTAAGAAACATCATGCTAGATTAGTTTTCATGGCACACCTGAATCGGCTCAATGTTGCTAGATGGATGTAATTGCGGCTACCTGGCATAGCCTTGGACAAAGGTCGTTAGCCTCATAGGTCTTGGTGACTTACTATATGTGGTTGTAGGTTGTTGATTATATTATAGCGTTGTCAATGGATTTGTCGCCACTCTTTGAAGTCCACAGGTGCTATCAAATTCATTAGCATATCATTATCCCACCCGCAACGTGGTTTAGTTCTATGCTATCATTAGTCTCTCCAGTTTCCATTGTTGTCACGAGCTATCATAAGATTATGTCTTGACAGTTTGACTCAATTAGGTTTGGTAGATTTAGTTTCACAGTTCCCACAAGGTTTTTTGTCTCTTCCACAGAAGTTAAGGATTCGTAATTGTCTTGTTCTGGGGGATCATATTCATGATTGGTGTTGAGACAAATTGTTCTTGGTATTAGCTATGAGGGAGCTCTTAAGAAAACTATTATGGTTTTTAGCCTTTTAAGTGGAACTAAAAAAGCCTCACTAATTCATTTCTTTCTCCGATCCTTAAAATTGTGTACTTGTTCTCCACCAACCTTTCTTGCCTTTCTACGATTGAGCAATTAAGCAAGTGACTATCTGTTGAGTCAGCCATTTCCTCTTCTTCGAAAATTGGTGGTGCAACTGTGAAAGTTCATTTGTGGGCCCTTTGGAGTTTGATCTTTCTTGATATGATGCTGGTTGAGATGCTAGGTCACAGATATGTGAAATGGAAATAATCTCTCTATGAAATTAAGGCTAAGACAGCAGGACTGAACATCTGTTGAATAATGGGTCTATTCTTCGATTTGCTTTGGATTCTTTGATTTGGCAAATCCTTCACTCAGTTTCATGAATTGTACATCTCTGATGGTGAAAAAGCTGTCTCATATACTTGCTTACTTAAAAACGATTGACTATGACATTATCCAACAAATTACCTTCAACACTTTAGATGGAAATGTAGTACTCTCAATCTCCATCGATCTCTGCGGAATTTCTCTTAAGTTCTCTTAGTTTCTTCCTGGTCCTCCACTTCTCCCTGATTGTCTCGCTTTCACTCCCTAATTCCATTAGATGCCATCCTCTTCCAGTCTTTTCCTAACAAATTGTAATTATGCTTATTCCTCTTGTGCAAGTTGAATACTATGATAATTCGATAAAGTCCAATAGAGCTTAAGGAAAAGATTGACAAATGTAGGAGTATTATACTTCTTCTAAATGTTTATTCATTATTGTCTTGGGCTTTATTTATTTTGGGTTGTTATGGCTGTAGGTCCAACGTCTAAGTTTGACAGACTACTTTTTTAATGATTGATATGCAATATTACAGGGGAAAGTAATTCACGCAGCGTTGAGCCACAACAAGAAGTACCTCGTGAAGCAAGCTCATTGGCAAATCCTGCGGAAACTGGTATGTAGTAACTATCAAATTTCTAGATTCAGAATATGTTTGTGGTTAATTATTTATGACTATCATCTTTTACTTTATTGAATGCTTGCCACTTGCATGCACTGTTGACTCTGCACGACCATGCATGTGTGTGTTTACATACATGCAGAGATATGTGGTTTCATTTTCTGCACTCGCAAATTATATTAACATAATCATTTTTGTATGAATTATGACACCTTTTACTGAGAAGTTTGTCTGGTGGACCAATGTTGTGTGTGCAGCTGTATCAGAAAAGGAAGATAAGGTTAATGCTGTATGGCAACAGATGAATAAAGGAGTATCATCAGAGAAGCTGAATTCAATATTAAACAAGCATAAAACAACTGTGAACAAGACGCCTAAGAAATCTTCCTCCCAAGTGTCTCCTGTATTAACAACTTCACCCTTCTTCTACATTGATGAATACTAAATAAATTAAAAGTAATTTCCTAGAATATTATTGTAAATTTTGGAAGTTTGCAGAGTTGGATGACACAACTTGGTCTAGGACCAAAGCAGAAGGTGTTGCATCAGGGAGTTTCACTTGATAAAAAGCCTGATAAAACCCAGAATGGCTCCAGCGACGAGTCAATGAAGCTAGCTGCTGCTGCAGCACTTTCAGCTGTCAAAGATTCTGCTGCTATGGCTGGACCTTCAGGAAGAGGGAAAGTTGAAGTAAGAATTATTTTACTTTTCTTTAGTTTGTGTGTTAACTATAATATTTTTGGTTTTCTTAGCACCAAGTTATTATCCAGAGTGATGACATGTTCTTCCTACTACGTAATAGCAGCTGCTTGCTTGTCTTCACGATGTCCTATTGATTACTCAGTTGTATTCTATTTCTTTTGTGTCTCTGTCCTGAAAAGTGTCTTGTCATTTGTCAGATCACAGAGGTTCGGGACTTTGCAGGCCAAGAAGTTGAGGTAAAGAAACTTGTCGATGCTGATTCAAAAGAAGCAGCAGAAAAAGCTAAAGCTGCGGGTGGAGCCCCGTCTGCAATAGACTCTATTCTTGAACAAATCAAAAAGAAACCAAAGCTTAGTGTGCTTGACAAAACTAAAAAGGATTGGGGAGAGTATAAAGATGAAAACAAGGGCTTGGAAGATGAGCTGGATGCTTACAAGAAGAGTGGAAATCAATATTTAGAGAAGGTTTCATTCTTGCAGCGAGCAGATTATCGAGAATTTGAGCGGGAGAGAGATGCACGACTGGCGGTGCAAGCCAAGAGGAAAGCAGATATGTGAAGTCTAAACCTCTCAACACTGTCAATTTTACGGGGTTGAAGGAAGCCGGTTCTGTTTACTGAAGCAGTGGCAATGTGATTTTCATCTGTCAGGTTATTAATATGTATGTTATTTCAGTATACTGTTCAGCTTCTAGTAGAAAAACATCAAATAGATGATTAGTTATTGTGTGGTTTTCAACTGGATAAGCTGATCTTTCGAAGCCCACCAGCCTTAGCTGTTTACGCAAACCATTTCATGATTTCAGTTATTATGAAAGTCTGAACTTGGTTGGAGTATTTGACTCGAACCAACTTCTTCTAGGTCCTTTAGACTTGGGCTGTTATCTCCAAACAATGGTACACGGGATTGCTAATCGTTGTTTCATCCCGTGAATAGCATTGATTGATCATGTTTGCGTCCCTTTTGGCAAAAATAAAGAATCATTCCTTTCTTGCTTGTGTGTCCCGATCTTCTGTTGTGTTATGAATGGATGATTTGCCAAGTTGCATGTCATATTCGAACAAGAGCTTAATTGTTCCTTGCATTCTTGAAAGAATCAGTAGGTGGATGTCAGGGTTGAAATCTGGATAACCTGAATGTGAACCTCATTCCAACAGGCTATCGTTTGGATTAAATGTAATTTTGGTAGATCCTGTTTGACATGAAGCATGTTTGTTTGAATTTAAAGTCCGGACTTGCATTTTCCACTTTAAGCATAACAAATTATAAGTTGATTTAAAATGAGAAATAAACCAAAAACTAGTTTAAGATACTTTTTCCGCTGACTTATTTTTTCAAAACTTTTTTCTGGACAAAAATTCCACATAAATCATAAATTACTCATAAACACTATTATTTTCATCTTTATAGTTTTAATAATCCATAAATTATTAATAAATCAAAATTATTCAAACCGTCTCAAGTCAAAAAACTTATTCAGTAATTGAGGCAGTTGCAGGTTTAAGAGTTTAAGCATCCTCAATAACTGGAGCAAATACCAAGGTGGCAATGTAGTACAAACCAAAGACCATAAAAAAAAGAAAGAGAGATTCTACATGTTCATATTAGGTATTTATATATAGTTTCCTGAGCCTAAAGACCAGCAGCATCCATAAGACTTCTACCAGACTGGAATCCATGAAAGACTAAATTGAGTAGATATAAGTCCCAATCTTGAAACTCGTGCTTAGCACAAGCACCCACATGAATAGGTAGTAGAACCAGCCCCAAGAAACAGCGGAGTTGGATGTCTCTGAGATCGTACCAGATGATGGTTGTAGGGCTGCAGAATAGTCATCACCCCTTGACAGTCCAACCGAGAGGACAATGTTGGCCAGGTCATGTTTACCATATGACCACTTAACTCCTGCACGACCCAAAGTCACATGCCTTGTTTGTAAAATACCAGCACTAACACGGAACGAACTGGCAGAAGCAGCATTCAGTCGCAGAGTTGCATCCTTGGTTGGGAACTCTGAAGCAAGTGCAGGAGGTGCGGAAATATCCCCCAGCAGATTACTAGCCTGCTTGAGAAATTGATACTGAGAATCTGCAATAAGAAAAAAGAATAATTAACAAGTGCAACTGCTAATCACCCAATGGCAGAATGCATTTTTTGATGCTAGCGCAATGACACTAATTAATGGCAGCACTCTGTATTGTAACCTGATTGACATTTTGCCTGTGCTTCTTTTGAAGAAGATGCAAAATCCTTACTAATCCCATCAAATTGCTGTTTTCCACCATTCTCTTGCTTGGCTCCTTCGCTTGCATCCTGAAAGTAGAGCTATTACTTAAACAGTCAGTACCGGATGTCAAACAAAATCAGGTCGTAAATTTGTGTGCAACATTACCTTTTTGGGTAACAATGCTGCAGAATCAGGAAGAGGTTCTTCACTTCCAAATATATCCGAGTACTCGAAGCCCATATTTTGCAAATTGTCATCAGTAGCATCAAAGAACTGAAGGTATTCATTTAACATGTCAAAGCTAGAATCATCCCAGTCGAAAGGTTGCTGAAGATCATAAGTCTCAATAAATGCTCCATCACTGGATTGAAGAGTATCAGTGGCATCTACAAAGGATAAATCAGGAATGTGGTCCACATTTACAGGATTTGCAGTGTTGCTTGGTTGTCCACCATTATTGCTTGGCTCCCCAAGATATTCATGCTTGACAGGCATCCCATCCGTGTTGTAAGGCACTGGCAAATTATAGATAGCTCCTGTATCAGGCTGCTCCTGAATAAAATTATTGTCATCAACAACACAGGCTTCTTGTGCGTTATCAGTGAAGTTTATAAGTTCATTCACACAATCATTTCCATTCCAAGGGCATGAGTTAGCGGGAACAGGAGCAACATTTGAAGAATCAACTGCATTTAGAATCTGCAAAAAAATGAAATAATAACCATTTTGTAAGAAATTTTATACTATGTAGAATCTTCAAACAGTACAAAAAAAAAACCTTCTATTATTCTTTATATAAGCTCAATACTTGCAAAAGATTATAGATATGACAAGGCCACTAGGGTTCAACAGATGAATACACATGTGTTGGACCTTGGTTATATCTATGTTAATGGGCTCACCATTTGGAACTTAAGGTACATACATTTATAAAAATATCATGTAAATCAGATAGTCTTTTAATTCGTGGCCGGGTTCACCATTTGGACTTGGGGAATAAAATAACTTCCATCTCCAAGGCTTTCATCATTTGAACTTTGTAACTTCTATTTTAAACATTTATTACTTATGTAGTTGAACAAATACTTAACCCCATTTATACCATGCTAAACATTCTATTTGGTACATCAACTTGTTAAAATTTAATCATATCTGCCAATTTTTATTAAAAATGTGTATCTGAGTCATAAAAATGTCATCATGTATTTTAAGTGAGGCATAACATCCTCCCAAGTCATAAAATTGCAACAAGAGCCGCAGAGAAAAGAATTAAAACAATTACATTTAATATTTTGACAAAAACTTATCTTTTGATTATTTACACTCTTCTTGAATCTTATCCAAAATCAAGGGCTATGCCCTAAATACTCCCTAAGTTCCACAATTACGGAAACCAAGAACATAATGTACACGTAAAACACATTTTTTTCCCTTTTAAAGAAGTCACAACTAATGAATGAGACCGACTAATAGAGTAATGACACCACTATGTTCTTTTTTGCTGAAATGCATCACAGTGTTACACTAATGACTGCCAGTGCCTTTGTCATATAGTTGTAATGCTGCACTCAAGGACTGGATAGGCCTTTGGGCTTATTGTCTATGATATATACTTTTACTGTAAGAGCTTATTTGATGCTTGTCTACTATAAGAAGGCCAGGCAGGAAAAGGAAAGAATGGGTTGAGAATGAGAGAGAATCGGCAGAATCCACCATAAATCATAAAATTAATTCTAAACTATTTATTGACTGATATAATCAAGTTCAACTATCAGATAATGAAGATTACAGAACAAAGATGCCAATATTGAGGAACTAGTCAATCTAATCCAAACTGGTTAATACTACCTACTAGTTATATCACTACAACAAATTTAGCTCTTTAAATATATAGAGAACTTGTACTCCACATCAGTGTTACTACGGTTGACATGCTCTTAACAAAACAAGTACATAAAATAGGAATACCATAACATAGTTACAAACCTGCTCAAGATCAATGCCATCCAGATAGGCACCATCGCATGCTGGTAGTTCCATTGCCTGATCATCACCCTTAGGAACTACAGCCAATTCATCATTCTCCCATTCTTCTTCAAGATATGGTGCCCCATACTGCTCTCCATTCTTAGGCCCCGAACCACTTTTCTGAAAAATCCGGCACAGAACAAATGCATCCTGCTAATTTTAAAAAAAAAAAAATGTAAGAAATTAGGATCCCAACTTGGAATCTATATGGCAACTATTACACCAAGAAGGATACATCTGTAGGCTCTTGAACCATTACTATACCTCATGAGCAGTTCTAATTCTATCAACATTTCATATTTTTCATCTTAAAACCAACACAATTCATTGAATGTGCACTTGACTACAAAAGAGGTAATTACTGAACTGAAAAATTACATCAACCCACCTGCATATATCCAGACTTTTCCATGTTCTCATCAACAAGTCTGTATTCATGCATGACCCAATTAGACCTCTTTCCTTGAGGAGCCCGACCACTGTGATACACCAGAGTTTTCTTCATCCCGACAACCTGATTCCTATGGTAAACAGCCCTGTCCTTACCAGTGGTCTTCCAATACCCTCGATCAGTTGCACGATTCGTCCTAGCACCATTTCCGTACTTCTTATCAAGTGCACTGAAAAAATACCATTCCAAATCTCTACTCTTCAGCCTAGATTTACCTGAACCCCAACATTCACACAAACAATTAAGGACTGAAAAGGATGCTAATAGATTATATATTGCTTCCAGAGAGATACCGTGAATGACAGAGAAACAAGCAGATAATTAAAAGGATATACGGTACAAGTCAGTACTAACTCACCAAAAGTATTGCCCACATAAATATATTCTTTAAATTAAGTAAAACAAAATGTCATGATCCATCAAATAGAGTCACCACTCATCTGTAAGACATAAGATGTTAATTACACATGTGTACCGAGTCTACAGACATTTACACAAGTCTGCTCATGTCTTTCGACATTAATACAATTATATTAAATCTGACCACGTATCACCACACCTGTCACCATTACAAAATCACATGCTAAAGAATGACACAAAACAGACCTTCAAAATGGATTTAAAAAATCAAGTCCAAAACCTGAATATAATTATTAAAAGAGAGTGTGTTGATTCCAAACTTTTAAGTTGAAATGACCAACAGAAAATCACCTAATTTGGGTAGTACTAAAAATTTAAAGAGGGGGAAGAAAACAAGAGATATGTCACATACTCCTTTTAAATGCATAACAAAACAATATTTACTATTACTACTGCACACAGAACATACCCCGACTTTATCCCTCAATAACCTGAGATCATGATTTCTAGTGTACATAGTGCATAGATACAAATTAAAAGACTTCGCACAGAGAAGAACATACCAGTACACGAAGATACTATGTTACTTGTAGTTTTCCACCAACTAAATCCTGTAAGTGCCCAAAACGCCAAATTGCAACCCTGACTGATATGGGGCAGGGAGGAGGGCACTTAAAGGTTGAGTTGGAGACAATGGATGTTGCAACTGAGAACAACCCAGATGCAATTTGTCACGATGTTCATATAGGCTAGCCAAAAGAAATTTTTGATGAAAAAAAGTTAAGAATTCAACATATACCATACATATAGCAAAACAATAGTCTCTTATCAAGATCACTGACAGACATAGTAAATGGCAACTCAAACATGTCTAGAACTGATCAACATTATAATCTTGTGTTCCTTTTTTAAACCATAACCTGAAACTCAAAAATCACCCAAACAGAAAATTTCTGAAAACAATAGTAAATCAGTAATGCAATTCGCCAGAAGTCAAAGCCACTACTTATATTTAATGACAACAAAGCGAATAGAGAACTAGTCGACCCCAACCTTAACCAATATATACATTTGTAATTTGTGTCTCTCCAAATACTAACCTAACTCAAGAAACTAAGCAAAGCTACAATCGCAACAGCTACATTCACCAAATCATTTCGAAAACATCCATACAATCGCAACGTAAATTCAACACATCATCGAAAAAGCTAATTGCGCCATCAATTACACAATCCAAATAGAGCACACAACTTTAAACATATAATCACAATCCAAACACGAAAAACAACTCAATTCGACACCGCGATTGACGAAAAACATCGAAATCAAACAAACTGAAAGAAAACTCGAAACTTGAACCACAAAAACCGACCAAAACAACAAAACCACTAAAAAAAGACCTGGCAGATCCCACGGCTCGAGTTTATAAATATCGATCTCGGAAATGGCGTCGACTTGCAGCGGCTTCTTACAGATCTTGCGACGAAGATAGTAACGCACGAGCTCTTCATCGGTAGGATGAAATCGAAAGCCCGGAGCAAGTGAAGTTGAATCTATATCCATACAAGATGTTGTGTGCATAGGTTGGTGATGATGATTATATATAGGTAGCTAGGGTTTTCAAAATAGATGGAATTTATATTGGGGAAAAAGAGGCTTACGCCTTCTGGAGGATGATAATTTGTGTATGTAAGTACTTTATAGCCTGTCACTCGTCACTCGTGTAGGTGTTTTAGTTGAGTTTTGCTAGCTAATTTTCTCATTTAATTGTTTTTTTTCAATAGTCTGATTTTAATTTAATAAAAAATAGTCTAATTTTAATTGTTTAATAACTTCCTATAAGTTAATAATATTAAGAGGAACCCGACCAATTAGATTTTTTCTCACCGAAAATATTAACGTAAAATTTTTGATGTGAACACATAACTTCGTGAAAAATCCTTCAAAAAAAAAAAAAAAAACTTCGTGAAAAATTTACTCATTTTAAATTTTTATGGTTGGAAAGAATATTATTGATCAACATCGATATTAATAAGTTGTTTAATACATGAATAAGTGAATTTATAACTTGAGAAAAGTTTACATGTTTATCACTAAAACATGCAAAACACTTGGATACGTTCTATAAAATTACTTTGAGTTGAGCATTTTTCTTATAGATAAATTCTGGTTTCAATGACTATTTATTTGTTTGTTTATAATTGAAAGTTCACGCAAGTCAAATGATTCCCCAACCTCCTTTCATACCGGCTTCCAAACGCCATTAATTTTCAGCAATACAAAATTCGTTGATCTATTTCGAAAGATAATATTTAAAAATCAGAGTTGCTTACTGGACAGAAGTGAAATTGAAACATTGAAATAACAAAGCGAAAAGAATGATCTTTTAGAAATAGCAAAGAACAAAGAAAAAATTGCAAAGTATAATAATAGTACGACCACCATCTGTATATTCCAACTGGGGAATTCAACTTTCCTGTCCTTATCGTATACTTTTCCACTTTCCTGTAAGTATGGCGGTAGGAATTGGAAATCAAAACTAATTAGTTGATCAAAAAATTATCAGAGATCTTTTAAATAAATCAGGGATACCGGAGAATAATATTGAACGCGGTTGGAGATTCATAGGGCTTATGTGAGTTTTCAACTACTATGACAAACATCTCAAGAAATTGGGTTTCCAATGACCATCTAGCATTGAGCATCGAATAATCGTCTAAGACGTTTTTGATTCAAAGAGGCAGTTCAGATGACATGCATGCTCTAAAACAACTAGGGAGCGTTCATTTGCACTCGGTGGAAACAGATGAACAAAATGCAACTACAAATGAAAGTTAAGATTAAGAGTACAAAGCTAGAACTAGAAAGCTCACTGTTATGTGTCACCAGCATAGCTATTTACCCTGGATCATTCTTCGATACTCCTCATTATCTTTGTTAAGGTATTCAATGCGCGACTGAAGGACGTTAATCATGGCTTGGGCCCTCATCACTTCAATCTTCAAGGTCTCTCTCTCCATTGAAACATTGAGGATTTCATTTTCTAAATTACTTATAAATTTCAGGTATCCTGGGGGCACGGATTTTTCAAGATTAGAGGCATCAAACGTAAGTGTGATGCTGGATTGATGGCTCTCTCTGTTCCCGATTGAATCCAACAACGGAAATTCCAGGAGTGTACCATTCGTAGATGGCCCTGCTGGAAGATCGTGGCTCGTTGTAGTTGAATCTTCTGAGGATGGATTACTATGCTTTGACCTTTTGATTTCAAACATCTGAACTGGTTCTAGCTCAGCCTCACCGTTAATGGGGCAATCATCCGTTCGTTCCCTCTTGCAACCAAAAGGAATACTAAGAGATTCCATTGGAATTTCACTGGGAGAATGCGATGCCTTGTTTGCATCCTGTATAAACTGATATAATATCAGAAGTTATCAGTTCAGCTGCTAAAACAAAAAGAATGTTGGACTAAACTTATAAAGATACAGTACAAAATATTTCTTAGCATCTAATACTCCAACATGTTCCTACTTGAAAGTCATATAGAAACAAGTATATACTAGTGCGACGTGCAGTCTTATAGAGTATAGCAGACCCTTGATGTCAGTTAGCAATCAAACACTTATGATACCTGAAGTTTAAACATCTTAAAAGAAAGGAAATATTACAGCAACTAGGACCAAGTTGAGGTAGATGCAGAGCCAGTCAGCCAGATTGATCAGTCCACAACTCAACATTTTATATTATAATAATCCAAGTATAATTTTTTTTTAAAAATTAAATAGTAAATTTTATTATTTTATATAATAATAATCTAAGTATAAAAATTATTTAAATTAAATAATCAATTTTACTATATTATAACATATTAATATATTATGATGATACTTTTATTATATAATTGGTATAATGTGCATTACTTTACGGGTTGTGAACAAATAAAACCCATAACCATAGCACATAGATAGGTATAAACCACTAACAAATCTATCAAGCAAAAATATTGCAACCTCCATAAGTACAAAATAAACTCCCAGTCATATAACCTCCCTAAGTTGCAGGTAGAACATTTAAGATTAGCAATGCATTAAACGTATACTTGGCAAACAGAAGCTTTCTTGACAGATTAACAAAAGAAACCAGATTGATGTGAGGAGGATATCATAGGCCAGACGAAATGATCTGGGAAATTCATGAAAGCTATTATTCTATAATACATCTTTATTGTAGCTCCTTGAGTTTCCAAGGGATTCCCACAGACACAAACATTTTAAACAATACACTTAGTTGGCTAACTGAAGAGTGAAGAAGACACAAGCTATATTCTAAAAGTATTACCATGTAAAACTCTGAGCAGACTACCACTATACATGTACCCGTGTATAATAAGTAATGACAACACCAGCTAAGAGTCAGTACACTATACATATAAGAAAAAGAAAAACAAACCTTTTCAAAGTCACTGGCCCCAATCCTCACATCATCACCGTTCGCCAATTCCTCCTCAGCCTCCCCTCCAGGAACCAAAAGGGCAGCATCATCCTCCCATTCCTCTTCAATGAATGGCGCATATCTATCCCCATTTGGTGGTCCTAAACCACTCTTCTCGAAAATTCTGCACAGCACAAAGGCGTCCTTTTCCTCCCAGACAAGAAAAAAAAATCTTGTGAGTTCAAACTTGTAACAGAAGATTTATACCATAATAGATAGTTGATTTGAAATCACCACAACTCGCACCTGTGCTACCCCGGATTTCTGCAATTCTATGTCTGAAAGTCTGTATTCATGCATCACCCAGTTGGTTCGCTTCCCATCAGGTGCTCGCCCACTATGAAAGACCAGTGTCTTTTTCATTCCAATTGTTTGACCTTTATGACGTACTGACCGGTCCTTACCAGTTGCCTTCCAATATCCTTTGCCAGTGGCACGGTTGAGTCGAGATCCATTGCCGTACTTTCTATCTACAGGGCTGAAGAAATACCATTCTAAATCTCTGCTGCTCAGTGATGAGTAACCTATATACCATATACATCACAGTACTTCATTAACAATCTTTGATTAAAGAAAAATACAGAAGCCCACCAACAAGATGGCACAAGTACATTCGCAACACTCTCTGCAGAGTGAAAGAACAAAAAAATAAACAAAAAATTACAAAGGCATCTAACACCATTTAAATATCCCCCTTTTTCTCCTAAGAAAATGAAAACCACGCCCTTTAAAGATACCCTTACCTTGAAACAGATCCGTAACAGTAGCATTAGCTTGTACTTTAAAGTCTATGGTAGCTCAAACTAAAGGAACCATACACGAACTCTTCATATTATTTAGGGAATACAAATCCAAGATAATGCATTGCTACCTTTTATAATTTACAAATATAACAAGATTGGGGTTGGGGGGGGGGGGGGGGGGGGGGGGTTACAAAGCAATAACGAAAACATTCATCTACTTCAACATACCTAGACCCCTTAAGAATTCTATTACCTGTCACACTGTATTTGATATATACTCCCTCCGTCCCACCAGATTCTTTACAGTTTCCTTATTTGGCCGTCCCACCCATTTCTTTACATCACAAAACTTTCCTAAAATAGTTAATGGGTCCCATCACTTTCTCACTTTTTCTTCCTTTTCACACTACTTTTACTCCACCAACTCCCTTTTATATATTAAAAATCAATGGGTCCCACCACTTCACCCACTTTTCCTTCTCTTTTCCACTACTTTATACATATTTCTTAATCTCCGTGCCCAAACCCAATGTAAAGAATTGGGTGGGACGGAGGGAGTACAATATCTTAACTCCATTTCTAAGAGCATGTTTGCTTGGGCTTTACACCCTGAGCTTAAAGACATTTTCAACTTTAAGCTGAAAATTGTCTGTTTGCGTAATAAGTCGATAACTGGCTTAAAGTTAAAAACTGACTTAAATTTAAAAATAAGCCAAAAAAGGGCTTAAAGTCACAAGTTGGTACTTCTTTGAACATCTTATTTTATATTTATGATTTTTTTTATAAAAGTCAATTTCATCAATCAACTAACTGACTTGTCAAATTTATTTTTATTATGACATTGCTTATAATTTATACTCCCTCCGTCCACCTCAATTGTTTACATTGGAGGGGGACACGGAGACCAAGACAATGTATAAAAAATGAGTAAAGTTAGATGAAAAGTGGGTAAAGTGGTGGGACCTATCAATATTTAATAACAGATTTGAGATAGTGGATGAAAGTAGTGGGTGTAATAGTAGTTTTTATTGTTAAATATGAGATAGTAGGGGAAGATAGTGGGTGTAATGATGGGAAAAACTTACTATTTATAGTAACGTAAAGAAATGAGAGGGACATCCCAAAATAGTAACCGTAAAGAAATGAGAGGGGCAGAGGAAGTAACTCATAAGTCACCTCTGATATTAAATTACCCAAACAGACTATTTAAAAGGCACACTTATCACATTAAGAGTCTGTTTGCCTATTCTTAAAGTCGAGACTTCCATTTTCGATTTTAAGCTGAAAATGTGCATTATAAGTCGAAAGTTGGCATACAGTTAAAAGTAAACCAGAAACTTATTCAAAACTACAAGTTGGTAGGATGTACTTTTTTAAACAACTTATTTTATTTTTATATTTTTTCAGTAAACCATTTCAACACTAAAATAAATAGTATTATATTTTTAATATATCATAAATCACATATTAATTTAAAATTACCCAAACACACAATTTAAGCTGAACATTTATCACATTATGTACCAGGGAATAAGTCATTATTTTAAGCCTACTCTAACAAACTCTAAATCACTATAAGCAGTAGGTCATAAATTTAATTTTACCCAAACATGCTCTAAATCTCCAAGTTACAAATTTCTGGACGTACATAGAGAAACATATATACAAATATCCTCCAACGATATAAATAAAAATAAAAAATCTCAAAAACACTCTTAATGTATTTAAAAGAAACCAGTACTCTATTTTGAAGTATCTTAGTCCCAAATTTCCACACAAAAACAAATTCTATATACATTTTCTCGAAACTAATATTATTGTACAAGAACAAAACATTTACTCCAAACCTTTAATCCTTTCAAGTTTCCCTTCCTAAAATTCCACAGAAAAAAATATTCTCGAACCTCGAACCAATTCTGAAAACCTTTCCTGAAAAAATTTCTTCACCACAGTAAAAATTTAAACATTAAATCTTTACCGCATTTTAGAATCCTCATGGCACAACTTTCATTAAAAAAACATATACTTCCGCCCAAGACGTCCATTTTTGTCAACCTCTAAAACACCAAATAGATACCACAATTTCCACATACCCAATTCCCTGAACACACTAAAAATCAAGACTTCAAACAAACAACTACCACATTTTCAACACCTTTACTTGCGTTGACAAGAAATAGTACAACAGACTCAAAAACAAAACAATCTTTGATTAAAAACAACAGATTCTGACTTGAAAACATTAAAAATCAAACCTTTAAACAAACTACAACATTTTCAACACCTTTACTTACATAAACCGAAATGTCATTAAAATACCAAACAAAAAATTAAAAAAAAAAAAACCTTAAACTAATAATTTTTAGAAAAAAAAAAAATTAATCACGTGTATGTGTGTACTTTTGGGTATATGAATGTAAGAAAAAGGACCTGCAAGTTCCCAAGGCTCAGATTTATAAACATCAATCTCAGAAACAGCTTGAAACCTAAAGGGCTTCCCACAAGCTTTCCGGGTCAAATAATACCGAACCAACTCCTCATCAGTCGGGTGAAACCTGAACCCAGGTGCCAGGCATTTCGGTTGACTCGCCGGAACGACGGTGGGGGTGTGTACCGCCGGCGCAATTGAGAGTTCTGGGTCCATGGCGAAACGGGTCGGGTCAGGAAAAGGGAAAAAACAGAGGGGATGTTTGGGGGAGGAGTAATAATAATTGAGGGGAGGCTTGGGGCAAAAGATGTGGGGAGTGGGAAGCTTGCTTGACACGGTAATCGAGGTTACTTTTCGAGAAAATATCTGAGCCTCGTTTGTGTTTTTTTTTTACTTTCGTACGCTGGTGAAATTTGAATATTTTAGTCGGGACACGAAAATGAGAATATTAGTTTTGTTCGATTTATTTTTTTTTGTTTAAATTTTCAGGGGTTTTATTATATTATACTTTCAAATTATGTTTTCTCGTCCGATCCGGCTAATCTGAAAATTTTGTATCAGACTTAAGAATAGATACGTAAAAGTTAGACCGAAAAAGGTTGAAATATTTATAAATATATCAATTTTTTACAAATTATTTATAAAAATACCATTAAAGTCGTTTTCTTACAAAAGTTGAAATATTTTTAAAAATACAATTTTTTACAAATTATTACAAAAAATACGACTTGCAACTGTTGCAAATGAGTTACATAAGTTATAGATAAAAAATTTCATTTGCAATTGTTACAAAATGGTGCCGCAAACGAGGTTGTGGAAATCGAAAGTTGTATTTGTTGCAGATTTGCAAATGAATTTCTTATTTGCAACTGTTGCAAAATGTAGTTGCAAATAAAGCTGCAGAAGTTGGAGGTTTAATTTTTTAAATAATTTATAAAAAATGTTATTTATGAATATATTGAAAGTCGGCCATAATATTATTGTGAAAAAATTCGAAAGGTTAAGCAGTTACGAAAAAAGCTTGGTGCTTATTGAAAAGATGTTAAATAGCTCATTATTTTTTTTAACAAAAAATTAAGACGTCCGTTGATTCTTAATAAGCTAAAAAGATTGGAGAAAAAGATAATTCTGCATTTATAGGAGAAATATAGTTTTCTGTTTATTTTTTAAATATGTTTCGCACTGAAATGATTTAACTAATTTATATCAATACATAATTTCATATAATTTAAAAAATAGAATTGTGTATAGAATTTGTAATGCGACTGGAAGCATAAAATCTAGTTGCAGACTATATGAACATAGTAGGATGCTAGTTGTTCGGCAGCTGCGGTAGCCCAGGCTGGACGTAATCATGTTTCAGCGGAGAGTGCTAGCACACCAGTGTCCAGTAGGGCTGAAAATTTCATGCTTAAATTATTTTTAATTTTATTCTTGTTTATACGATTTATTGGCACTTGTGTATTCAAATTAAATAAATAGTCATTAAAATAGAATTTTGAATTGAATTCGAGAGAATTGGCCCAAAATATATGAAATTTGAATTGTAAATAAAAATTAATATATGAAATTTTTATTTACAAAAGAAAATTTTAAAAAATAAATTTCAGAACTAGACGGTCAATGCACCTTAAGTTACGTGCTCAAAGTCAACGGGGTCATCTAATTTGGGATGGAGGTGGTATATAAAGTATAAAATATTGATTATTGTTTTTTTTTGAAATAAAAATATTGATTATTGTTATGTCATATTTTGGCATAGCCTATTTTCATATTTATCTTCCAAATTTTTTTATTAATTCAGAATAATAATTAATTACTTGGCCACAAGTAATTATCCTCCCTCTGAAACCAGGAAATCAACTATTACAGAAAATATCTCCAAACGATATCTTGTAAATCAAGAAAGATATCACAACTCAAAGATTATATCAGATTAAAATCAATTAGTTTAGCATTTAACGTTTCTTATCCCTAAAGTCTCTCAAGATAGGTGCAATCCTAACAAACACGAGACATCTATCAAGCTCAACCCCTGTCTTTTCATAAACCCTAATCCCCAAATTCATATAATACTTGTTAATCAAAAT
Organism: Daucus carota subsp. sativus; assembly: GCF_001625215.2. Classification (NCBI taxonomy): domain Eukaryota; kingdom Viridiplantae; phylum Streptophyta; class Magnoliopsida; order Apiales; family Apiaceae; genus Daucus; species Daucus carota. The sequence continues at coordinate 41,414,781 of NC_030385.2, read as the reverse complement.
CCTCCGCTAACAACTATATAATATATTTGACTTACTCATAACAGATTTCGTTGAACATTCATCGTAAAAATATCTAACTACTAACTTGAAATATCAAAAATGTATTCATATAAAAAGGTTATTTTCCCCGTTATTTACTAATCAATCGATTGAAACTATTAGAATCCGAAAAGTTTATTAGTTTAATTAAGGTATTATCAATGTCGAATACATGGACACTTGTCAATTTGTTTTAAAATACAGTATTTGTAATTCCATTTATATACGCTAATATGGTGCCGTAGGTAGAGAGTAGTTGGTAAGATAATCTGATCCCATGAAGCTGGTGATACGCTTGTCATTCAAACCACAACACGTGGCTTTTGTGTACGTGACTTGCTTCTTCCCATGTTTACCGAGTCACTGTCCGAACCAGATGATGAGTCAACTCGGGACAGGTGCCCCTCATACGTGTACGTGTCACCACTCACTAGGCCTCTGCCCTTTTGCATGCATGACTCATCTTTTTCCTTATCTACTCTCTTGGTCAAACCAGTCAATTTACTACTCCTGCACATGTACTTCAAATATTAAAAAAATTTAACTATTAAAAGCCAAATTTGTAATAATTTACAAATATAGTATACATCACCGTTTGAAACAAATAAGATTCCGATCACAGTTTCGTAAATAGATTTGATTGCATTGAAACTTATTTGATGTCCAAGTCTACAGGGAAACTTTGAAATTTATAAAAGAAATTGAGAAGGTAAGTTTTCTTAGATTGTTTCCGAGAAAAATGTTGAAAATCAAAGAGTTCGATTTTATTTTTATTTTAAATTATTTTCTTTAAAACAATGTAAAAGTAAGTAGTGAATATATAACTAGTATTTAATAGAATGATATTAGAAACTCTTGAATATGAAAATTTGAAAATCAAAATATTAAGAGATTAAAAATTTTTCATATATACTTGGAAGGAGTATTCTATTTTATTTTTATCAAAATAAAAAAATATTAAAATATTAAATATATACTTTTTTTTGAAAAATATTAAACATATACTTAAATTTTTGAAAGTTGAATGAAAAAAAAAAATCAAACGATCGACTTGCAAAACTGTACAGGAGTATCTCGAGTGTATACGGCGTAGCATCAAATCAAAACTTAAATATTTTGGTAGCAAAGCGAGACACGGTGGGAACAAAGCTGAAAGGGCCTGTTCGGCTCAATACTTTAAGAAACGAGAAACCAATAACAAAAGAAACAGCCATATGGATGAAATAAGATGACAAACAAACAATGCCGAAAAAGGGGTCATGCGGGCCCCTCTGGATCATGTCATTACAACCGTTTCCTTAGAAAAAGAAAACATTTGTCCACAACATACATAGTACTTGGCCTCTCTATATATCCTCTGTCTGCATGTATAGCTTCAACTTGTTCACTACAATATTTTTCTCCCCTTTTGATTTGTACTTCTACACACAAAACAACCTAAGATTTATTTCATTTTATGTTGTAGTATAATATTTTTGGTTGTGGAAAATAATATTGTTTTTGTCGAAGAAGATAGTAGCTGGTGATGAGTATAGAGAGGATATAGATATTGTTGGGTGGGGATTGTGATTTGTGTGATGGATTCTTCTTCGTCGAAGAAGTTGGTTAGTAGAGGGAATGGAGGGGGGAGTATAAGTCCAAGTAGTTATGATTATTCTTTCAAGATTTTGTTGATTGGTGATTCTGGTGTGGGCAAGAGTAGTCTTCTGCTTAGTTTCATGATCTCGGATTGTCAGTATTCTCTTCAAGATCTTTCCCCTACCATAGGTACTTCTTATTATCTTTATTTATTGTTTGTTTGTTTGTGTGTGGGTGTGGGAGAGAGAGGAAAGAGAGTGGGAGAGGGCGAGAGAGAGAGAAATGGGGAGAGAGGGGGGGAGTGGGAGAAGGCGGGAGAGAGGGGGGGGGGAGAGAGTGGGAGAGGGCGAGAGAGAGAGGGGGGGAGGGCGACCGAGGGAGAGGGAGAGGGCGAGAGAGAGGGGAGAGATGGATGTGGAGAGAGAGAGATTATTACTACAGTATTTGAAAATCAAAATTTAACCATGCTAAAAAGTTTGAGTCTGTTATTTACCAAGATCTTGAGATAGGTCAGGTGTATTTTTCTTTTTAATTATTGTTTTCGATTTGAATTCCCTGTATGTTCATCTCCAATAAGGTAATTGAATTCCGTAATTGGTCAATCACTTGTTACATAATTGTTCTTGATAAATTAGTGTCTATGTCTTAGTTAATTGTAGAGGGGTGTATTGGATTGGGATTTTAAAGCATTTTTTTGCATTCATGAAATCCGAGGGTATTCGATTGGGATTGTTTGAAATCCATTAAAATCTTGAGGTATTCAATTGGGATTTTAAACTATGCTACAAAATCTAGTGGTATTCAATTGGGATTTTAAATTATGCTTTAAAATCCGATGGTATTCAATTGGGATTGTTTAAAATCCATTAAAATCTGATGGTATTCAAATGCTGATGGATTTTTTTTCATTTTATAAAATGATGGATTTTGTGGCATTCTTCAGTGTATTTTAAGTTTTTTGAAATCCCACCAAATTCAATGGGATTTTGAAGCATTGTACCTAAATCCTATCAACTCTGCGACATTTCATGAAGAATCCGCAAAAAATCAGAATCCCATACAATCCATTAAAATCCATAGACTAAAAACAATGCATTAAAATCCCAATCGAATACACCCCTGGTAGTTAGCAACATCTTGTAATGGTATATAATTCTTTCGAAGTAGGTTTAATTAGGAGTACTCTGTCGTATGAATCTTTGTTGTAATTGAGATTATTCTTTCCTTAATTATTTGCTTATTTACCATTTCAGGAGTAGATTTCAAGATTAAGTTCCTCACAAATGCTGGAAAACGGTTAAAACTAACTATATGGGACACAGGTAATTAAACTGATTGATGACTTGAACTGAACTACCCATTGTTTAGTTTTCAATAATCTTTATTGCGATAAATGAATAACAGTATGTTGATTGTTGAGCATACCGGTTTTTATGAAAGGTAGGGCAGCTGTTATCTTACTGTTTAGTGAGGCAATTACTAGTTCATGTTGATTGTATATAATCACTAGCAAAATGTGAAACATGCAGATATGTTTCACTACTGAATCAGTTTTTTATTATGATCAACACAATTTTACTAGCATATTAGGTGCTGTTATGGATGCAAAGGATATTTAAACAAGAAACTCTTGAGAATCTTACCAAATTATATAGTACTCATGACCAAATATAATAAAATATGTTCAGTAGTTACCAATTACCATACATCAACAGTCGAAAAGTAACATCGAAATGCAAACATGTAGTGATTAGCAAGTGATGAGATGGTTTTGTTTTCCTTCTAAGTAATTTTGTGCATGATATATCACAGTTGTTTTCAATTTCAGCTGGACAAGAGAGGTTTGGTACATTGACAAGCTCGTACTACAGAGGTGCACATGGGATAGTTCTTGGTATGCCTGTCTATTTTCAGATTAGTTCTGGGGGTATTGAAGATATATAATTATTTTGCTTGGTTCGAGTTTTCAGCTTATATTGGGGACTGAGTTATTAAAAATAATCGAATAAACATTTTAAAATTTTAAGTCATTGTATAACTCCTCCTGTCAATTAAAAATGTAGAAAATCCTGTTAAAATGTACAGCTCCCGGTCTATTAAACAAATTCTTGTTAATTTTACCCGCAGATATGCTCATACTAAGTATGAGATGGTCTTATACATATACTATATCTAATGGTTTTTGCTATTTTATTTTACGTTTTCATCTTTAGAATGACCACTGCCTACCTTTCAATTGCCTCTGACCATGAAATGAAATGTGAGACAACTTGTTGTCTAGTAACTAGAGTTTATTTACTTTTTCTCGCAGTTTATGATGTAACACGCCGAGAAACTTTTACAAACTTGTCAAATATATGGGCAAAGGAAGTAGATCTCTACTCTACAAATGAGGAATGCATCAAGATACTCGTCGGCAACAAAGTTGATAGGGTACGTCTAGCACATGCTGTTTATATATCAATATAGCTACCTACCTTGATTAAGAGTTTCTTTAAGCTCGGAATTGCAAACTTTTGCTACTTAGGTGGAAGCTGTAGTGTATATAAAAAGCTAACACTTCTGTTGTTTTTGAGTGAATTATAGATTCCTCCTGTATCAGTGACATGCATATGTTTGTTTTCCAGGAGAGTGAAAGAGCTGTAACAAGACAAGAGGGACTGGCTCTGGCACAAGAGCATAAATGTATATTTTATGAATGTAGTGCAAAAACAAGGGAAAATGTGCAGCAGTGCTTTAAAGATCTCACTTTAAAGGTATATCGTTTCTGAGATGGTTTTAAATCTAACACTCCACAAAAGTTGATGTTGGACAATTTTCTTCTTGTTATTTTTACATCAGGGGCCATTCCGGAGTTGGTATATGCATATCGTGCAAATGGACAGCATCAATGTCTATAGCACTTGATCTAAATAGAAAACATCTGGCTAGGAATAGTTATCGAAAGAGACTGTTGAGTCATTCTGAGCTATTCATGCATTTTTCGAGTTTCCCTTCTATATATTTTCTAAGTGACACAACATTAGTAGCTTGATATCAAAAGTCATCATCATGCTATTCTCTTTCTTCAGGAATAGAACCTAACAGTAACTCTTAGCCTACTTTGGAGAGCATTTTAATAAAGTGTACTTAAAGGCATATAAGATCTTCATGTAATTTACTCAGTTGAGTATACGAATTTTGAAACGCACCAGTGAACACTTTCAAAGTAGATTAACATACTGTGCATATTTATATAATTAGATAGTCCAATTTGAGAAACTCACAGGGATCCGAGTCCATGAAACAGAACAGTGATAGTTGAAATATAAGATAGTGTCCGAGCTCAGTTGCATCAATCAATGCCTCTCGTCATCATTTTTAATACTTTGAATTTCAATAGAATTCCTATCCGTATAGTTTTATAATGAGGGGGATGGTATATATTCTAATAACTGCGGATAGCGTGCAGATACTTGAGAGACCTAGTCTGTTGGAGCAAGGATCTTTGGTAGTGAAGCGGCAGATTTTGAAGCAGGAGCAATTTTATCAGGAAAGACACAAAAGTTGCTGCTCCTAGTTGAAGTCGAATAAAATTGGTTTTATAAGCACAGAGTCTCACACAACGTCGTCTCAAATGGTGAGACTAGAATCATTGATATCTCTCGATGCCATGGTGCTTGTTGATTTGGTCTTCCTAAAACCCAGTGGGGTACAATCCTGTACATTGAAAGCTTTTCCATAGAGGGGCTCATATTTGAGATGATCTGTACTTTGTTCTTTATCTTTTGATTCTGTAGTCCATGTGTGAATAGCGCATGGTCTTTTTTGATAAGTATAGATGCTAAAAAATGAAAGATAAACGACAGTGTGTACTAGGCGATAGTAATTTACTGAACGGTTGTATATTTTGTACACAAAACTATTGTATGTAAAATAAACATGTTTTTACACCTTAGCAATTGTTTTGTGGTGTAATGTATGAAATGTTACACTCGTACGGGACTTGGGAGGGTGAGATGCACGCAGACTTTGCCCCACGCCTGAGACACAGTATCCTAGAGAATCCGGCCTGTGAGAGAACTTATATAATACTGCAGAAGAGTACACATTCAATATCAGAAAAAATATCAGTGATGTTTTGATTTTAAATTTCAGACTCTGTAGCTCTGTAGAGGAACTTCACTTGTCTATGATATGTTGAGAATAATCTCCTTTTTTGTATCTGATTAATGCAACAATTGGCGTTAATACCATGGCCCTCTGGGATTCTTGGAAATTTTTATCATAAGCAGCCGACATATGTCATCTGGTTTTTTCGATAGTCGACAGACAGTTTTTCCTTGTGCTCAAGACCATGTCATAAGCCCGTCAGGCTGCAATGGCTTGGTCAACTTGTGTATGAATAATCAGGTATTACAGAAGTATAGCATCTGTTTTCCTAGTTAAGCCGGCTTATTATATACATTGGATGACAGCAGTGCAATTGTCTAACCATTGTTATTCACTATTCTTGTTCTTTTCTTAGGAACTTTCACCCATTTAACTGTTGTCTTATGCAGGCTAATTCCTATTTGCTATATTATTCGATATCATTTACTTGTTCATGCATTTATTTGTCTGATTCCAAGAGGCACAAGAAGAAGACCTCATTGCAGCTTCACACCTTACAATGGCATCGTATGGCGCCTTCCGGTGGAAAACTGTTATTGTTGCTTTGTTGGCTGTCTTTCTTTCTGGAGCCAATAGTGCTGATATCTTTCTAGAATGGGTTGTTGCTGTTGACACGACGATCAACCCCTTTACTTCATCTCAGCCTGTAAGTAACCAAGTCATTGTGATATTACATTATATCGTTGAACAATGTTTATGCTTTGTCTGCTGAAAGTGTGCAAAACCATTGTGTGCTTACAGGTTATCACCATCAATGGAATGTTTCCAGGACCCCTTATCAATGCCACGACTAATGATGTTGTTCATGTGAACGTATTCAACAATATGGATGAGCCACTACTCATTACATGGTATATTACATGTCTGCAAAAACTAATTCATTCAAGAAGCTAGATAAAGATTGTGAATCCCTTCATTATGTTAAATAGTTGAACGGTTTTGCAGGAGTGGCATACAGCAGAGGCTTAATTCATGGCAAGACGGAGTTTCTGGAACTAACTGCCCAATTCAAGCAGGAACAAACTGGACATATGTGTTTCAGACGAAAGATCAGATTGGAACTTTTACGTACTTTCCATCAATCAATTATCAAAAGGTTGCTGGAGGCTTTGGACCACTAAGAATAAATAACCGGATTGTCATCAATGTTCCTTTCCCGAAACCAGAAGCAGAATTTGATCTTCTCATTGGTGACTGGTTTGTTACGGACTACAAGGTGACTGATACTGACGTGCATCTCTTTAGTATAAATGAAGATGATTAGTTGTATTCATCGGATTTTAATATACCTGCGTCCTCTTCTGTTTACCATGCAATTATAAAAGGTACTGAGATCTGCGGTGGAAAGCAGTCTAATGTCATCTGCTAACGTTCCAGATGTTCTTTTGATGAATGGTAAAGGGCCTTATGGGAACACGAGTACAAAAAGTTCCGAGTCATTCACGGTAACAAAAGGTTAGTGGCATTGCAAGTCAGATCATTCATTGCTGCCTGCAGGCCTTAAGTGTTTGGATTCTGAGAATTTGCATTATGCTATGCAGGAAAAACTTACAGATTTAGAGTAGCGAACGTCGGGACAACATTGAGTTTTAACTTCAGGATACAGAACCATCAAATGGTGGTAGTCGAAACAGAAGGTTCTTATACTAGTCAGATCACATTAGACTCTCTTGATGTGCACGTTGGCCAGTCCTATTCAGTTCTTGTCACAGCCAATCAAGATGATGCTGATTACAACATTGTCGCTTCCCCAAAAATGCTTAACACCACAGATGACAGTGCCCTCGTGGCAAAAGGGGTGCTACATTATTCTAACTCTGCCTCGTCGGTTAGCAGCACTCTTCCCAGTGGCCCTGATCCATTCGACGTAGATTTTTCTGTAGAACAAGCAAAAAGTATCAGGTAAATCTTGATTTAAAGATGCTAAACATATTAACTACGAGGATCTACTAGCTAACATCTTATTGTTTGTAATATTCCAATACTATAGGTGGAATATGACTGCTGGTGCTGCAAGGCCAAATCCACAAGGAACTTTCAACGTAACAAATGTAACTCTGTCACAAACCTTTATCCTTGAGGGATCAATCTCTAACATCAACGGAGATCCTCGCTATGTAGTGAACAATGTATCGTACTTTACACCGAATACACCAGTAAAACTTGCAGATTACTTTGTCAACGGAACTGGTGTTTACACCCTTGATGAGTTTCCTGTCGACTCTGTCAGTAATGCTGCTGTATATGGGGTTTTTGTTGCTACTGGAATTCACAAAGGCTGGCATGAAATTGTTTTCAGGAATAACCTAAATGTCATGGATTCTTGGCATCTGGATGGTTTCGGATTCTACGTGGTTGGGTAAGCTTTTCCCATAAAGACACATGTAATAAGGTCCACTGAATTTCAATCATCGTCGTATATCCGCTAGGCCTCTGGTCCAAAAACCAGAATGACCTTGTACTATGCAGAACAAAAAATAAAATGAAATTGTCAAAGAATCAGAAAGATATATTATGATCGGGAACCATGACATTGTACAGGTTTGGAGACGGAGAATGGACATCAGACTCGCGGAGCACCTACAATCTCTTTGATCCAGTTGTTCGTTCCACGGTTCAAGTCTACCCTGGAGGATGGACTGCAGTTTACACATTTCTGGACAATCCAGGAATGTGGAACTTAAGATCACAACACATGAAGCACTGGTACAGCGGTGAAGAACTCTATATCAGAGTTCATAACAACGATCCTAACCCTGCCAAAGAACAACCACCACCTCAAAACCTTCTTCTCTGTGGTAAGTCTTTCTCTATTCGAGTCATCAAATTGAAGTATTTCCATCATTTTTTCTCCTAAAGCATCGTTAAAGTATCTTTACTATACGTGAAACTCGGACATTATTCTGACAATTAATCACCCATTTCTCTGCAGGAATTTTGAGTGATGCATTTGCTCCAGCACCAGCAGTACAGAGTGGAGCATGAGAAAATGTTTTCCATGGACAGATTAATAATACATTATACTACAACTTATGCTAATTCTGCTCCCCCATGAGCTTACAAATTCTGTATTTTTTAACAATGCATATACAACATTTATAAGACAAAGAAGTAGTTGGAATAAATTAAGGCAATGTTATAGCTTGATAAAATAGCTACTTCACTGTATTGTAGATCTTATTATGTGGGCGTTTGGGTAAGGTTAAAATAAGTGCTTTTTGCTTAAAGTAAAGAAGTGGTGAAGAAATTAGAAGTAAATTAAAATTTATAAGTGGTTAAAGTGTTTGGCAAATAAGCAGAAGTCCTGAAACAAAAGTTAGCATTCCTAACTTTTTATAAGTGCTTCTTGACTTCTTACACAAACGGTACAAATAAGTGCTTCTAACTTATAATTCAGAAGCCGGACTTTTAAGCCCTCCCAAAACGAGTCTGGATCCTCTGTCTCCTCTTTATGTCTCCCTCTGTGTCCCCTCTTTCTTATTGGTCAGTTTTTTTATTTTTCACGTGATCTCTCCTCTTCAAAATTTTATTAGTTTTAATTAAGATATATTTTGAATATTATTGCAGAAAACAAATAAACTACTTACAAATCGTGAGTATATCTCAAACTCTGGTATATCAAGAGGGTTTTACTTTGCATAACAAACTTGATTCAATTGCATCACTTCCTGTCTTCCAAAAGTGATGTAGTCCACTCACAAATTATTTAGTTCATAGTTGGTATACGTCGTACAATAAGACATAGAAACATAATAGTGAATATGATCTGTTCATTTGTCTCTGAAGTTTGTAAATTTATATCTGACTAGGCTACATATTTTTGATGAAATATTAACTAATTTTGTCACTAAACTGCAGGCACTGATGCTAAACTCAAGTATTCAATCTTTAGGTTCTGTGCCGTCATCCTATAATACTTTTCCTAGCCAGAATATTTTTCAACCAGCAATTCTCAGTACAATGCCAAATCAAACTTCAAGGCAGACATTTGTGGAATTGCTTGCCAATGCTAATCAGGAAATGCAGGGGTTACTACAGTGGTAAATAGTCAGAATCAGCAACACATGTTGATGAAGGAAGGACGAGAAAATATACTCCAAAGACATGGAGGAGTTCAAGCAGTACCGAAGGATAATGGACAGGCTGGGCAGGAGCTTGTTTTGGTGGATGGTAGAATCCAATAAGTATTATTTGTGCACTGAACTCTGATATAAAATATAAATCTTTTTTAGCTGCAGGCTTAATCTGTTTCTTCTCGATGTACACCTTCAATTTTATAAATTCCCAGTCATGCTTTTTTGTTGCATTAAATATTAACTCTATGATTTACAGTTTGTTTTATCAAAAAATGTACCCATGAATTTCTTTCATATACCAATATATTTGCTTTACTAAAAAAAATTCATTATATAAAATTTAATTTTAGTAGATTAAATACTATATAAAAAATCTCAATTTTTAAATATAATTTAAGTCATTAATAAAGTGTTTTTTTTGTTTTAAATTTAATAATATTAAAGTTTTCAAAATTTTAATTACTTATTTAATATAGAAAACATAAAAATAAAAGGGATATTTTTAAAAATACCCATCTGTAAAATCATTTTTTTAAAAATACTACCATCTTTTTCATTGTTTTTAAAAATACCTTTTCATAAATATTTTTTTTCAAAAATACGATTTGCAACTTTTGCAACTTCATTTGCAACCTTGGGCGGCGCAGCCGTAAAAGTTGCAAATGAGGTTGCAAAAGTTGCAAATGAGGTTGCAAATAAAAATGAAAAGTTGCAACTGTTGCAACGGTTGCAACTGCAATTGCAACTAGTTCAACTGAAAACAGTAAGTTGCAAAAGTTGCAAATGAGGTTGCAAAAGTTGCAAATGAGGTTGCAAATGAAGTTGCAACTGCAGTTGCAACTTTTGCAACTTAATGCAACTGAAAACTATATATAGTTGTAAATGAGGTTGCAAAAGTTGCAAATGAGGTTGCAACCGCAGTTGCAACTTTTGCAACCTCATTTGCAACCTCAGTTGCAACCAAATGCAACTGAAAACTGTAAGTAACAACAGATGTATGGTGTGCCCCTGGCGGGGCCATTAGATCACAATAGAATCAACTGAATGCAACCATATGCAACTGAATACTGATATATATATATATATGTATATATATATATCGATTCCGAAAATGAGGTCGAAAATGACATTTGAAAACTGGAACTTGAAATCAGAAATTCAGTTGCAGATGAAGTTGCAAAAGAGGTTGCAACACGGCTGGCTAGTTGCAAATGAGGTTGCAAAAGTTGCAAACAGTATTTTTGAAAAAACAATTTTATGAAAAGGTATTTTTAAAAATAATTCTGAAAGGTAGTATTTTTGAAAACAATAAAAGAAAAGGTAGGTAGTTTTGTAGATTTCCCAAAATAAAATTACTATATAATATTATATTTATACCATGTAAAAAATATTTTTAGTTGATTACGTACTATATGAAAAAGGTATTTAAATAATTAAGATATACGTAAGTAAAGTATTTTTTTTGCCTTTAAATTTAATAATATTGAACTTTTCAACATTTTAATTAATTATTTCATATAGAAAACATAAAATTAAAGTTACTATATAATATTATATTTATGTCTATGTAAACAATATTTATAGTTAATTAGGTATTATATGGAAAAAGATATTTAAATAATTAAGATATAGTTCTATAGATTTGAAAAGGTTAAATAAATTCTGATGAGAAACGATGCAAGAAAGAATAAATAAGAATGATTGATCACGTGATAAGTAAACAACTGACCAATTAGAGTGAGGGGATACATAGGAGACACAAAAAGGGGACAGAAGATCCCGACTCTCCCCAAACACCCCCTGTTACTAATGTTCAAGTGAGGTTGCAGCAAAATTAAGTTGAACAAAATTTTTACCATGCATGGCTATTTTCGGATGTAGATTTGAAAGCCAGGGGTCTCCAATCATACTTTAAGATTAGTTTACTTTTATAATCTGATTTTTTTAGTAGGGTTATAGCTTAATTAATATTAAATGGTCTATTTTTTCATTAATATTTGATTTTATAGTTTTTAATAAATTTAAAGTAGAACACAACTTCATTGTCAGGAGTATATATTTTATGATTAATATTATAAAAATCAAAATTCAATACTTTGTTGGTAAATATTAAAATACATTTTTATGACTTTTTAAAATATTAAATATAACTATTCATATAGATTTGAATTTTAAAATTAGTAGGAAAATAGAAGAAGAGAGGAAACATAACATGGCCTATAATTATTTAATATTATTATACCCAATTAATAATTATAATCAGCTAATTTCATTCATTTTGAATTTCATGATCTTAAAAGAATCCACATATCCGGTCACAGCGAAACACAATTTCTTTCGAGAAATTGATTGTAATCCGAAACGCAGATACGCGTGATCCAATGAAATTTAAGAGCTGTGAATATTTCTATATAGTATCTTGAATTTAATACCAAAGATTTAGTTGTTGAGTGTCGACTGTATAATTTCTGAAAACGACTGTATAATTAGCTGTGAATATTCTGACGTTTTCAAAATATTCCAATATTAAAATAGGTACAGTACGCATAGTATTTTCTTTTCAATTCTGTAACATTTTAGTTTCATTATTTTTCTTAAGGGACTTTACCTTCAAAATCACCGCCGCCGTAACCTTTGTTTTATGATTGTTGTATTTTAAACGAGGAAGAGCTTAGCGTGCACCCATACAATAGTAGGTTAAAATTTGTTGACCCTTTGTCAAAAAAAATTTAAGATTTGTTGACCCAATGGCCCATACCGTGTTTTAGGATACCACAGATACAATATTTTTATTTGTTAACAAATCATTTCGTGATTCTGTTCTAAAAGTCAATTCATTCTAGAACGCTTCCGACCACTTGTCCCATTTCTGAATTTTTCAATTTTTTCCGTACTAAATTATGTAAATTAGTGACATCTGCAAATCCCCCTTTCGTCTACCAATCAGTTCTCTAAACTCCCGTAGTTAACAGGCTCATCTAAAACCTTGAGATGATAAAAACACTCTTGCCATCTTTTTCTTATTTCTTTTTTCGGCAAAACACACTTCCGATGCATCCAAGAGGCTAGTCAAGCCAGTTTCGATTTTTCTACCAATTATGATGACGTGTTTGATCCCAAAGCGGTGAGTTGGTATCCGATTACGCCGTGTGAAGATCAATTCTTCATCAAGTTACCGTGTTATGACTTCGTGTGGAGTGGGAATGACAATGATCGTATACGATCTATTGTTAGTCGGATCATGCTTAACAATCCCGGTCGCGCCATTCCTCCAAATAAGATTGTCGAGTTTCAAGAAGCTTTTAGTCTTTTCGACAAGGTGCGATCTTTCCAATACATAAAACTTCATGATTATGGTTATGTGATTATTTATGAATTCACAGTATATATTATAATATGTGGCTCATAATTTTCATGATTAAGTATAATGATGTGGTGTGCTTGAATCTATTAGTGTATGTGTTTTGTATCCTATTTTGTCATTTCTTGATCTATTTTGCCTGATTCGGAGGAGATTGGGTATATGTAATCATTTTTATATCACATGATTAGTTACATTTTTGAGTTTTGGATTCGCATTTTCGATTTTTAGTTTTCGCTAGTGTACATGATAAATGTTTGCGTTTTTCCGGTTCTTGCACGGTGACGGTGGAGGTGGTGTAATGGCGCTTAATTAGCGCGTGCTTTGATATTAGATTATTCTGATTGACTTATTTTATTGCATGATTTTAGTTTAGATTTGAAAATTTGGAATTTATTTGATTTTTTTAATAGTAGTTAATGTAGGTCTTAATTTAGTTTTTGCGAATGGCTAGTTGACTCTTTTAATTTATTTGGTTTTAAAATTTGAATTTTCTCTTCATACTTTAATTTGAACTTTTATGTAGTAATTAGAAGATTAATTAAAAGATTCAAATTTTGAATCTTATAAATGAATGCATTTAAATCTATTTGTACCATTTATGGGTTATTTGAATTTTGAATCTTGTAAATGAATGCATTTAAATCTATATACCATTTTGGTGGCCGAGTGTGACGATGGCGACGGTAGTTCCGGGATCAGCATGCGATCCGGTTTCAAAAAGGAAGGCGCTTCACTGTGCCTTAATGAAGGCGTTAATTGTGCCTCTTAATTGAGGGCGTAATTTGTGCTCCATAATTGATGGAGTTAATTGTGCCTTATTTGAGGTGTTAATTGGCCTTAATTGAGGACGTTAATTGTGTCTTAATTAAGGGCGTTAATATTTTATTAATTGTACCTTAATTAAGAGCTTAATTGTCTCAATTATGAGTTATCATAATTGTGGGAATTTTTTGATCAGCTCATGCAATATACACGTGATTTTAATATTAATTAACTATTGGATATATTATCTTTTATTTTTATAATATATATAATGTGTTATATATGTCGACTTATATTATTCTTGTTTTCTATCTTTTATTCTCAGGATTCTTGGAAGAAGACGGGTTTTTCTTTTCGGACATTAAAGTTTTATTGTCTAAATTTCCCCGGTCATCTTGCATGTCCGACGGTTAGATAATAAGCTTTCTTGAATGAAAGAATTATCACGGTGAACTGCTGATTCATATTGTTGAGATTTATTCTCATTTTCAAAAAAAAAAAAAAATTATGTAAATTAGTTGAATTTGAACATCAAATTAGTGTATTTATTGTTCGTTTTCGTAATTTTTTAAATTTTTTTATGAATAAGAATTTTATACTCAAAGACTTTGTTCACAATATAGTTATACCGTTAATAGATCTTAAACTATAGTCCCTTAGTCTATTTTTAGTTGTCGCATTTTTATTTCTATTAATCAAATTGACTAAGTTTTGATCAAAGATTATAAATCACTCGCTCATTATTTTAAAAAACTGAAAAATACATCTCAAGGTAGATTAAAAGTTATTTCTACTGACATATTTTTTTATTTTATCAATTGATAAAATATTAATAAACTTCGGTCAAAGTCTAGTTAATTTGACCGACACAAAATCAAATATGACCCTTTTTATGGGAGAGTATTTCCAAAATGAACAAGTTCTTTAATCTGGGATGAAGAAATATTTATTATTTTTCCCGAGTATTGCGTGCAGATCCAACCTCGGGAAATGGTAAACTTATTACAGCAGCCTGCAAACATGCAAGCTAGAGTCTCTCATCTCTGCATACTACTATAAATATCCTGAAATATTGTCATATGAAGAGTGAAGATTCAGAGAGGAAAGAAAAATGAAGAATGCAGAGCTGATATTTATTCCTGCTCCTGTAAGGGGACACCTGATTTCAATGGTGGAGTTAGCCAAGCTACTCATATCTCGGAATCAATCTCTCTCGGTTACAATTTTTATCATGAAGTTCCCTTACGATACAGGGGTGAATTCCTACATCGAATCACTGGAAACAAATCCTATTCCGCGGCTCGCCATTTTGGAAGTTCCACTTAGCAGCTCTGAGGCCTACAAGTTCGAGTCTTACTACACCATGATCCCCACTTTTATTGACAGCCATGTTACAATTGTGAAAAATGCAGTGATGGCTCAGCCTGATCGCGCAGTGGCTGCATTAGTCCTGGACGTTTTCTGTGTCTCGATGATTGATATGGCTAAGGAATTGAACATTCCTTCGTATGTTTACTTCACTTCAGGCGCGAGTTATCTTGGCGTTCTGTTCCATCTCCAGGGATTGACTGATTATGAAAATGAGGATATTTACGAGTACAAGGATTCGGATGCTGAATTGTCTGTTTGTTGTTTTAATAATCGGGTGCCCGCTAAGGTCTTGCCAGCTATATGTTTGGATGAGAAAGGGTCTCAAGTGATGTTATCGTGTGGACGCAAGTTTAGGGAGACTATAAGGGATTATTGTGAACACGTTTGCGGAGCTGGAAACGTTTGCTGTTCAGTCTCTTGTGGCAGATGATAAGGTTCCTTCGGTGTATGCTGTGGGACCAAACTTGAATCTTACCAGTGCAAGGCAGAATAGCGATGAAGTTGCAGAGATTCTGAAATGGTTGGATGGAAAACCAGTATCGTCAGTAGTGTTTTTGTGCTTTGGAAGCTTTGGTAGTTTTACTGAAGTTCAGGTGCTTTTTTTCATATCCAAAATAGTTCTAACATTCATATAGTGTTCTGACATTCATCCTCACTCAAAAGCCTATTTTTAGGTCGAGAGTGGTCTGATTCCATGTTAAGTCACCAATTGTCCAATTCTCCCCAAATTTCAAGGTTTTAGAAAAGGGGCTTAGCAGGATCATATAATATTCTAACATAAACTTAGTTCATCAAAAAATGATTTAGGAATCCGAAAAAAGAACCAAGTTCTGTATTAAAATAGCAAAGTGCAACATGACTAACTTTATTTATTTTGGAACAGGTGAAGGAGATTGCACTTGCTCTGGAGCACAGCGGCCACCCCTTCTTGTGGTCACTACGTCCACTTGGAATCGAAAGCCACCTAAACAAGTATAAAAACCTGGATGATATTCTCCCTCCTGGATTCCTCGAAAGGACATCAGGAACCGGAAAAATAATCGGCTGGGCTCCCCAGGTTGCAGTACTGTCACACTCTGCAGTAGGAGGCTTCGTCTCCCACTGCGGGTGGAACTCCATACTAGAGAGTGTGTGGTTTGGAGTGCCTGTCGCGACCTGGTCATTGTACGCGGAGCAGCAACTGAATGCTTTTGAAATGGTAAATGAGTTGGAAATGGCAGTGGATATTAGCATAGACTATGAACACCAATTATTCTCCAAAATTGCAGTAGTTATTGATGCGAAGATGATCGAATCAAAGATAAGGGAGGTAATGAAAGATGGGAGTGAAATAAGGAAGAGAGTAAGTGAAATGAAGGGGAAGAGCAGAGCTGCAGTGGCAGAGAATGGATCATCTTACATTAGTTTGGGCCGCCTAATTGAGGACATCATTGCAACATAAGATACTGCCAATATTTCGATTCGTTCTTGAGTTTCATAAGTTTTATACTGCAATTCATGTTTAATTCTTGGAATATATGTTTATTACAGAACAAGATTAAAATACATGTCATATCTGTTTTACTTCCTTGCCTCTGTCATTGGTTGATGCCTTGTATACTATATAGTTCTGTATATTCATCTTCTCTTTTTGTTTTGTGCAATTTGATTGCATTCTTCTCTTTGATAGTTTTAGAGTATGCTTGGCCCCGAGACACCGGATAGTCCTGATCAATTTAGAGCCCTCCATGCACGATCTGAATGCAGAGATTTGGATACAAACACATCACACAGATGCACCATCAATCCATAAATTAATCTGCACGCTGATATGATTTAAATTCCACTGAATTATTCTCTGAATTCAACTCGAATATTATATTTACTTCGAATTTTATTATGCCAACATTTTCAAATTCGATTACCCACAAGAGCAGTATGGGGTTACTGGTCCAGGACTCACCCATTAGACATGCATGCTTGCTTGCATCTTGCATGGGGAAATCCAAGATGTTAACATCTCTGAAAGTTACCCATTATGAATATCTTTTTTTGTGTGCTCAGGATCAAATATGTAGTTGTCAACTTTGTAAATGAACTGTCATGCGTCAAACCAAAAAATAAAAAATAAATAAAATTGGTCCCCTCAACGCTGGTGCTTTTGTGCACTCGTTTGTGAACTTACGGAAGTATGAGACAGCATATTTGATGGTTCAAATTTTACACGAGACGTGTTGCTATTGTGAACTTTGGTTCGTGGAAAGCAAACTTTGAGTCTGGGACTCGATATTTGAATTAGTCTCCTTGTCAATTTCTCAAACAAGAATCATTGCACTATCTTTCACTGCTGCAGTTCACAAATAAAGACCAATTTCATTATTTTCCGTAGGCTACCTTAGACTAAAAAAGCAAGTTCGTGTTAATATGAGCCAGTTTGATTAACACGGTTTCTAGAATTGAATGTTTTACTTCAATTTGAACCACAGAAATTGATATAACGGAAAAGAAAGTGACAGAGGTAGTATTTGTCAAGTCATTATAAAGAGGATTAGTTCCGTGGTTCAAGTTTACTAGCAAAAGGCCTAAAAAGCATCTCAGAGCTCGATTCATCTGTACTAGTATCTTGAAATCTTGTGCAGGGATTCGGGACTAGAGAAATGAAGAATGCGGAGCTGATATTTGTTCCTGCCCCAGCCATGGGACACCTTATATCCATGGTTGAGTTGGCCAAGACACTCATCAGTAGAGATGAATCTCTATCAGTT
This sequence comes from Daucus carota subsp. sativus, assembly GCF_001625215.2. NCBI lineage: Eukaryota > Viridiplantae > Streptophyta > Magnoliopsida > Apiales > Apiaceae > Daucus > Daucus carota. The sequence continues at coordinate 41,396,695 of NC_030385.2, read as the reverse complement.
ACCATTTGCATCATCAAGTTCCCTTATGACATGGGTGTAACATCCTACGTCGAATCACTTTCCAACAACCCTACTCCAAGACTCTCCACTCTGGAGATCCCACCAAGCGATTCTGAATCATACAAGTCTCAGTCCCACCACACCGTTTTCTACAATTTTATGAAGAGCCATGTCACGAATGTGAGAGACCAAGTTGTTGCCATGACTCGGGCTGATCAGTCCACTCGGATAGCAGCATTCATTCTAGATATATTTGCTGTTTCAATGATTGATATGGCCAAGGAGCTCAACATTCCATCATATGTTTACTCAACCTCTGGTGCTGATTATCTTGGCATTTTATTACATCTCCAAGCCATGAAGGATTATGAAAACAAGGATATGGGCGAGTACAAGAATCCGGATGCTGAATTATCTGTTCCTTATTTCAGAAACCAGGTTCCTGCTAAGGTCTTGCCAGCTATGTGTCTGGACCAAGGAGGGTCTGAAATAACGCTATTGTGGGGGCGCAAGTTCAGAGAGACTAAAGGGCTTATAGTGAACACATTTGTGGAGCTGGAGGCATATGTTGTTGAATCACTTATGGCGGATGACAGGATCCCTCCAGTTTATTCTGTCGGACCAAATCTGAATCTCAGCAGTAGAGGTCAAGATTCGGATGAAGCTGCAGACATTCTCAAATGGTTGGATGAGAAACCACTCTCATCTGTAGTGTTTTTGTGCTTTGGGACCTTTGGGGGTTTTCCAGAGGATCAGGTGCTTTTCTAATTTTTCTACATTTTTGTCATCTTGCATTGTAGAATGACTAACTTTAATTATTGGAACAGGTGAAGGAAATTGCACTTGCTCTGGAGCATAGCGGACACCCCTTCTTGTGGTCGCTACGTCCAGTAAAAAAAGAAGGCCACCTCAGCAAATATACAAACTTGGATGATATTCTCCCTCCTGGATTCTTGGAAAGAACATCAGGAACTGGAAAAATCATTGGATGGGCTCCACAGCTGGCGGTGCTCTCACACCGTGCAGTGGGAGGCTTCGTCTCCCACTGCGGTTGGAACTCCATACTAGAGAGTGTGTGGTTTGGAGTCCCCATGGCGACATGGCCTTCCTATGCAGAGCAGCAATTGAATGCTTTTGAAATGGTGAGTGAGTTGGGATTGGCAGTGGATATTTGCATGGACTATGCGCATCATGGATTTTCCAAATGTGAGCTAATTGTTGAGGCTGAGATCATTAAGTCAAAGATAAATGAGGTGATGAAAGATGGAAGTGACATTAGAAAGAGAGTTGCTGAGATCAAGGGGAAGAGCCGCGCTGCAGTGGCAGAGAATGGATCGTCTTATGTTAATTTGGGACGGCTAATTGAGGACATCTTAGCAACATAATATCACACATTATCTTTCTTGAGTTTTTAAGTTCTGAAACAGTACTTGTTATGATCTATTCAATCTGATATCTCAGTGGACAAAGGTTGTAGCCAGATTGAGTCCTCAATTCTTTAGCAAATAATAGCATGTACAACATGCTTCAACTTGGATCATGACCGCTTTGAGTTGTCATCCAAAATCGACCTGGACTTACATAATTATCTGTATTAAGAAGTGAGAAGTCACAATGTATGTCAGCAAGCAATTATTTTTTTTATATAAAATGATGTTTTGTGTGATGATCAAGTGTCTACTTGTTATTTGTCACGTCACTGAGACTTTGTTGATACAAGAGTCTTGTGCACTAGGCACAACTTGGTGTAGAAAAAGACATGCATTTAAGATTTTGGTACTGGTGTCTGAACTATAAATCTAGAATGAGATTGAGCAGTGTTGTCTGAACATGCATCAAAGTTTACAAAATATATAATGAAAGCCATGATACATCCAGGGTCCTGTGCCGTCGTTCACATTGTGCATCCCCTAAATGCAGGTACATCGGTGAGCTGCTACATGGGTTTCCAACAAGCCTTAAAAGGGGCTCTGGGAACTCTGAGTAGTTGCTTGAACACTAGACTCGAATTTAGACCTACTTTCTTTCTATATGCAATTTGGTCGCTAAACACCCCTTAATATGGTGCTAAACCAATTTCTTTATAACCTAAAATCTGTAATTTATATTTTTCATCTTCCAGCATAAAACAAATGTGTTATATTCATAATTGGATTTGGATTCTTGATGACAATCAGTGACATGACTTCGTCCCAACACAAGGACTTGTAATAACCTACCAGACTACATGACAAATTTTTTTAAAAAAATCTGTAGCATAATGAGAATAATCAAGTAGTCTCAATACTCCCTGAGAGGTGGATCACTAGGGTACAGAGTCGAGAAAAAGACGCCTCCCACCAAGGGCGTCCCCACTCCCCCTAAAGTCGATCTATCTTTTCACCCCCACTCGGATCCAAGTCAACAAGGGAGGTCCACTGCTCCAGGGCCAACAATTGTAAATTCACAGAAATAGCAGATCATCTTATACTTCCTACCCCATCAGTTTAAGCCATGGTGTTAAATTTGAGTATATCAAATACATGATGGTATTTTGGAGCCAGTGTATATCAGTTTATTTTTGAATTCGAAATTTGGGTCTAGATCCGATTTTCCGAGAAAGACTCAGGATCTGACAAGGATTATCACACTTATTATCAAAGTCAACTCTCAAAAGTTTGATCAGCATATAGTACTTTTACTTATTTTCGGATTCGAAATTCAAGACTTGACCAAATTTTCCAAGAAAGACTCTCAATGTCGAGTAGTGCTAGGTATGCAGAATTGTGTACAATTTTTTTTTACATAATATACAGGTGGGCCCATTCCTCGAATAGATATTAGATGTAAGCGGGGAGTTTGTAACACCTCAACCCCACGTTGAGCTCAAGTGTTTACTTGTCTATGATCAATCTCACTTTGTAAACTTTGCCTAGTGGAAATCACAATGCCACAGCTGATTATGTATGAATAAAACTTTTTGTCCATATCTTAGACAAAGTATCGTCTTATTAGCTTTCACTGATCGACTTAACAATTGTTGAGCCAACCTTGTGTTTTAACTTTCAAGTTTGTGGCTAAGGTTAGTGATGGCGAAGTCATTCTAGAAGGCCTCTGCTAGCTGTCCCTCTTTGTAAGATTCGAAAGAAACATTGTATTAAGATGACATACAGTAAAAAACTACTAAAGGGAATCTCTCAACGTTGTCTCACATGTTTGCTTCCATTTGGAGAAATCTCGATATCCTGGAATCAAGGAAGGAGCAACTACTATGTTGTGTGTGTTAAACAAATGTTTTAAGATGAATAATTACGTCACTTGTGTCATCCATTCGTCGTTTAGCACGTGTCAATATCTGTAACTGAAGAGCTGAAGTTCCTTCGAGCCTGCTGATTAGTTTAATCTGATGATCTAATCATTCAATTTGCAAGACTATAAAATATAGTGAATCTGTTGTCACAAATAGTTTTGTACTGATCTCCTGAAAAATGAAGAATGCAGAGATAATATTTGTGCCTGCCCCGGCAAGAGGACATCTGATATCCATGGTTGAGTTAGCTAAGTTATTCATCAAGAGAAATGAATCTGTATCTGTTACAATATTCATCATCAAGTTCCCTTTTGATACAGGCGTTAATTCATATGTGGAATCGCTTTCACAGCACCCTATTCCACGATTTACCATCCTAGAAATTCCACCGAGTGATTCAGAATCATACAAATCTCATAATCACCACACTTTGCTCACAGCATTTATTGAAGGCCATGTGACAAATGTGAGGGATCAAGTTATGGCGATGAGGCAACCTGATTACCCAACTCGGTTAGCTGGATTCGTTGTAGACATATTTTGTGTTCCGGTAATTGATGTGGCCAGAGAATTAAGCATTCCCTCGTATGTTTACTCACCCTCTGGGGCTGGTTTACTCAGCATTGTGTTACATCTCCAGGACCTGACGGAGTTTCAAAACAAAGATATAAGTGAGTATGAAAACTCGGATGCTCAATTATCTGTTCCTTATTTCAGAAGCCAGGTTCCTGCTAAGGTCTTGCCAGCTATATGTCTGGACAAAGCAGGATCTCAACTGATGTTACTGTGTGCACGCAAGTTAAGAGAGTCTAAAGGGGTTATTGTGAACACATTCGTGGAGCTGGAGACCTACGCTGTGGAGTCACTTATGGCAGATAATAAGATCCCTCCTGTTTATGCTGTCGGACCAAACCTAAATATCAGTGCTGGAGATGAAGATTACGATGAAGCTGCAGATATTCTCAAATGGTTAGATGAAAAGCCTCCCTCATCTGCTGTGTTCTTGTGCTTTGGGAGCTTTGGAAGTTTTCCTCAAGATCAGGTTTATTTCTTATTATATCAGTTACTCCCTCGGTCTCCCTGAATTGTATACTTTACTGAAACCATTAAGTAAGAACGAGCAACATGACTATTTTCAATTACTAACAGGTGAAGGAGATTGCACAGGCTCTGGAGCACAGTGGACACCCCTTCTTGTGGGCGTTGCGTCTAATTTCAATAGAAAGCCGCCTGAAAAGGTACACAAACTTGGATGACATTCTCCCTCCTGGATTCCTGGAAAGAACATCAGGAACTGGAAAAATTATCGGATGGGCCCCACAGGTTGCTGTGCTGTCACACCCTGCAGTAGGAGGGTTTGTCTCCCACTGCGGTTGGAACTCCATACTAGAGAGTGTGTGGTTTGGAGTGCCTGTGGCAACATGGCCATTGTACGCGGAGCAGCAACTGAATGCTTTTGAAATGGTGAATGAGTTAGGAATGGCAGTGGATATTTGCATAGACTATGAAGATCATGTATTATCTAAAGGTGAGGTCAAGATTATCGAGTCTAAGATTGTTGAGTCAAAGAAAGGGAGGTAATGAAGGAAGGAAGTGATATAAGGAAGAAAGTGACTGAGATTAAGGGGAAGAGCAGGACTGCCATGGCAGAAAGTGGTTCGTCTTACATCAATTTGGGGCGGCTAATTCAGGACATCATAGCATCATAAGAAACTAATAACATGTAGTCTCTTGTAGCTGCTATATTTCTTTCCTACATATAAGTGTATCTTTCTTGCAAATTTAATAACCCCAATGTATGTTAAGCAACCAATAATATAATTTCAAGAATGTCGTGTTTAGTGGGATGGTCAATTGTCTATTTGCCAAATGTCATCTCACAAGGTGATTGTACTCCACAATAGTCTTTATTGATGCAATAACCCAAGCATTAGATAAACTTTTTCATAGACATTGCTTCTTGTCATATATATATACATAGATGAATCTTTTGGAAGAAGATGATCAGCCCATGCTGTTGGTGCGTCCAAGCAACTAGCATAGCTTGAAGAAAGGATGTCATTAGAACAGCAGCCCCAAAGAAAAAGAGCAAGGCCCAACAAGCCATTGCATAGATGCATCCAGCCTTATGTTAAGATCTTCAGCTCAAGCTTTTGTACAAAAACTGAAGTTTAGGAGAGAAAATCAGAAATTTAGGAAGTACACTTTGACGAGAGGCAAGTAATGTGAGAATCACTGTTATGGCATAAACACACATGCAAACTAGACTATCACATACCTTACTATGCAGTATAAAACCTTGCATATAATATTATAAAAAATAAAGAGGAAGAGTATTTAAAAATTTTATTGATATAGTTTATAAAGATTTTATTGACGATCTCAAGGTGAATGTAAAAATGTTGTCAATATAATATAAATGTTTTGAAAAACCCACATATGATTTTTTGTTGCCGACGTGGATAAATATTTTATATAATTATTTAATTTGCAAATTATTGATTTCACAATTATAATAATTTCTTATTTAGTAGTGAAGGTAAAAATGATTATAACTTTCTTCATAAATATTATATTAGATATATGAATTAAAATTTTAATTATAAGGTAATAAATATATATTAATGAATGGATATTAATACATAATAGACATGTTAATTATTTTAGAAAGATAAGAATAATTGAAAAATATAAAATATAAATATATAATAGACAAAAAGCTATGTATGATTTTTTCCTATGACAAATTCTCTTTCTAAAAAGTACAAGAACAATAAAAGATGCATGGCTTAAACAAAACAAGAGTGAGGGTCTTGAACATGTGTATGGATATGTTATATGTGTACATCACTGGTGTTCACACACTCCTCCAGATATATAGCTGATCATTATATCCCCACTAGATTCTTTATTAATAGCTGTATTCTATCTTAATCAGTAACTAAGAAAGAGAAGGATTAACAAGGGAGAGAAAGAGAGTGTAATAAGGACTTGTCATTTAATATTAACCTCAAAAACTCCTGAATTAGCATCACCCATTTCCTAATTTTGGAACAACTAATCCATCCACATTTTACTTACTTGAGGTCTAAATTTTTGGTTCCTAAACCTCTAATCTATTTCAATTCTATATAATTATATATTAACACACAAGCTATATATACATACCTACATATTTAACCTCTACTCTCTATTCTTTTTATTGACTTTGTTTTTTTTTCCTCCCCCAACACACTTTTCTTTTCTCTCCTATCTTCCTCTCTTTTTTTCTCTTCATTCTCTCTTCCTCCACTTGTCTCTACAATGTCTTTGCTCATGGTGGAGGAGGAGGAACACAATGCACAGCAACATGAAGCCCGAGAAGGTGATCCTGTCGCGATGAGCACGCCTTCCAATATCTTGAAAGGGAAGCGGACTAAGAGACAGAGGCCACAATCACCCTTACCATTCTCAGTTGCACCTGCAAATTCTTCAAGCAACAATGCAGGAGGGGATTATGTGACTAGCACCACCACGAGCGACGAGGACTCGGCTGGGCCTGGCACCACGGAGGAGGAGGAAGACATGGCCAAATGCTTGTTGCTATTGGCGCAAGGTGGTCCCAAAAATGATTCACATTTCGGGCTAGTTCCTTATAAATTCACTAGCAAAAAGTACTTGGAAACAAGCACAAGTACTAATGGCAAAACAGGCATTTATGTCTACCAATGCAAAACATGCAACCGAACCTTCCCTTCTTTCCAGGCTCTAGGAGGTCATCGGGCTAGTCACCGCAAGCCTAAGAACGTTAACGCGGCCTTGGAGAACAAGCCGAGGCTTATAATTTCAGACGAAGACGAAGATCAGCCACCACCATTCAAGAGAAGTTTCTCCGCTTCCTCTCTGTCTCTTCAACTAACAACTAGGCCTAATGTACCATTCACCAACGCGGATTACAACAAGTACTCCCCCAGGGTACATGAATGCGCGATTTGTGGGACAGAGTTCTCATCCGGACAGGCCTTAGGTGGTCACATGAGGCGCCATCGTGGAGGCGCCCCTGTCAACCGCAGCAATGCCACAGCTACAACTACTAACACCAGCACCAAGACTCTGCCATTGCTACCATTCTGTCCAAATCCAATCTCTGCCATTGATCCCATCGATTATCATCAAGAAACCAAGAAACTCAAGACTAGTAGTCCTGTCAATTTGTCCTTGGATCTCAACCTTCCTGCTGCCACAGAAGATGAAAATAAACATCATAAGCAAAACCTCGAATCACCCTCTTATTCATTTTCTTCACAGCAGCAGAACCCGCAACAACAGCAACAGCAACAACCGCAGCAACAACAGAAACAGACTTCTCTGGTTTTAGCAGCTGCACCAACATTGGTTGATTGTCAACACTAAACATTAACAGGAGTATTTTCCCCCTTCTTTTATACATATCATTTAATCTTAACTTTTTAAAGATCTTATGATTTAACAATTCACTAACATTGTGAATTATGTTCTAGCATACTTACTACAATTATTCTTGAATTCTTCGAAGAATTTATTAATTCTTTATTATATTTCCAGGTAATATTGTAAATGTTTTTAAAGGAATATTTTTTTATAGCATGTTCTTTACACCAAGATAGTAAAAAGTGCTTGAAAGGGCATTCTTTTCTTGTTACTATCAATTGGTTTTCCTGTTTTACAGTAGGGGAAAGAATGTGTAAAACCTACTTTTTGTGTGTGTGACCATACCATCTCAACTAAAAGTCTTTGTAATTTTAAGTTTCATATGTATTTTGTTTCATTTACAAGATAGTGCAGGATGATGAGAATTAAAGTATTGAATATGCCAGTAGTGTCTAACTGCAATCCACATGATCCCACCACCCACTTTTCCTGGTTTATCATTTTTCTCATTGCCATTTTATATCAATATATGCTCTTCATAATAATACTACACACATTTTTCCTCATTTTGCATGTAAATTATTTTGAAGGTTCGAACAATTACAAGTAGACACTTGATCATGCACCAAGCAGGACCTGCCTCTATTTCAGAAAGAATAAAACATGATCCTTTACCTTTTCTGAATATAGATTTAACATGCAAGTTATCAAAACCTTATTCATAGCATAAAGTCCAGATCACTTGATCATCACCCCTCAGAAGGTATTTCATGTGAAGTATGCCTGGACAAAATTAATTAATAATAATGTCCCCTGCTAGCGCTTAATCTGAATTATTGTAATTATTGTCTAGATACTTAGCTTGTAACCACTCAGCAATATCTCACAAGCCCACCATTTTTCCAGCTAATATGTCCTGGATAGGAGGTTATCTACTTCTGGATCAGATAGATACCAGATACTCAAAACTGTGTGTGACCACACATGACATGTAATTAGGCATTAGCGGATGGATTATACTTAAAGTTTGTTAAGAAGGGGTCGGTTGAGCTGGCACCAGATTAACTTACAACTCTCCTAAAATCCGAAGTTGCTGGGAAATTGATTTATTTGCATGTTCTATGTCAAATACAAACAACTAATTCATAAAATGGATAGTTAGCTTGGAAGTTAATAATCAAGGGAACTGGCATGCTGTTCTAAAGGGATCCTTTTCACTTTAAGTTTTGTGCTAGCTGCTAGGTCGCACCAACAGTATGGGCTGATCATCTTCTTCGACAAGATTCAGCTAATTGCTTGTTGAGATTCAGTAGAAGAATTTGGTCATTGATATGTCTGAGATAAAATGTTTTCTGCAATGTCTATGAAAAAGTATATGGATTATTGCATCAAGATTTTGACTTCTTTGTTACAACTCAAAACAAATTTTATAAGTACAGATAAATCTAAAATGATATTATGCCTGGATATATTATTGACTCTACAACCAATGACGGTGGAGGGGGACGTGGTGGTGTTATAGAGAATACCAGCGCCTATATGTTTTGTCATACAAGTAGTCAAGTACATCCCCGATGCAATATTGGTTTGATTCTAGAGTATTGATATGTTATTGACAGGACTGTTTCTGAACTTATAAACTTGGTAAACATACACTTATAAGCAAGAAAGAAATTTGGCAGCTAGACACGACTAATTTTATGATGCTATGATGTCCTCAATTAGCCGCCCCAAATTAATGCATGACGATCCATTCTCTGCCATAGCATTCCTGCTCTTCCCCTTAATCTCAGTCACTTTCTTCCTTATATCACTTCCATCCTCCATTACCTCCCTTATCTTTGACTCAACAATCTTAGAATCGATAATCTTGACCTCACCTTTATAAAATACATGATGTTCATAGTCTATGCAAATATCCACTGCCATTCCCAACTCATTCACCATTTCAAAAGCATTCAGTTGCTGCTCCGCGTACAATGGCCACGTTGCCATGGGCACTCCAAACCACACACTCTCCAGTATAGAGTTCCAACCGCAGTGGGAGACGAAGCCTCCTACTGCAGGGTGTGACAGCACAGCAACTTGTGGGGCCCATCCGATAATCTTTCCAGTTCCTGATGTTCTTTCCAAGAATCCAGGAGGGAGAATTTCATCCAAATCTGTGTACTTTTTAAGGTGGCTTTCTGTTGAAACAGGACGTAGCGACCACAAGAAGGGGTGTCCGCTGTGCTCCAGAGCAAGTGCAATCTCCTTCAACTGTTCCAGTAATTGAAGATTGTCATGTTCTTGGTCCTTGCTTAATGGAGGCAGTTAGTTTAAACATAACAGATAATAATACAATAAGAAATAAACCTGATCTTGAGGAAAACTTCCAAAGCTCCCAAAGCACAAGAACACAACTGATGAGAGAGGCTTTTCATCCAACCATTTCAGAATATCTGCAACTTCATCGCAATCTTCATCTCCAGCACTGATATCTAGGTTTGGTCCCACAGCATAAACAGGAGGGATCTTATTATCTGTCATCAGTGACTCAACAGCATACGTCTCCAGCTCCGCGAATGTATTAATAATTAGCCCTTTAGTCTCTCTGAACTTGCGTGCACACAGTAACATCAGTTGAGATCCTGCCTTGTCCAGACATATAGCTGGCAAGACCTTAGCAGGAACCTGGTTTCTGAAATAAGGAACTGATAATTGAGCATCCGAATTCTCATACTCACTAATATCTTCCTCTTGAAAATCCGTCATGGCTTGGAGATGTAAAACAATGCTTAGAAAACCAGCCCCTGAGGCCGAGTAAACATACGTGGGAACGCTTAATTCTTTAGCCACATCAATCATCGAAACACAAAATATGTCTACTACCAATCCAGCTACTCGAGTAGGGTAATCAGGTTGCCTCATCGCCATAACTTGATCCCTCACATTTGTCACATGGCCTTCAATAAAAGCTGAGAACAATGTGTGGAAATTATGAGATTTGTATAACTCTGAATAGCTTGGCGGAATTTCTAGAATGGTAAATCTCGGCATAGGGTGGTTTGAAAGCGATTTCATATATGAACTAACGCCTGTGTCAAAAGGGAACTTGATGATGAAAATTGTAACAGAAACAGATTCATTTCTCTGGATGAATAACTTAGCTAACTCAACCATGTAGATTAGGTGTCCTCTTCCCGGGGCAGGAACAAATATTATCTCTGCATTCTTCATTTTTCTTACTCTTAATCGGCACCCAAACTTGTTTTTTAAGCTGGAAGTTGCGTCAACTTATAAGTGGAAACACTGCAAGGTTGGCTCAACAGTTGATAGCTCACTTAGTGAGAGCTAATCAAATGATTCATGGTGTGATTCCACTGAGCAAAGTTCACAAAATGAAGGTGACAACTGACAAGTAAACACTTGAGAATCGATGAATATCAATGAAGGTCAACAAGTTAATGATTACTGTGATAAGCTTAGTGCTTGAATTATTAATATGACTAGAATCTAGAAACAGCAATAGGCTCAGGGCCTGTTTGGTTGAGAGAAGCAGAATGCTTCTGGCTACTGCTTCTCTTGACCTGTTTGTGTAAAAAAGTATAAGCATTTTTACCGAGAATGCTAGCTTATCTCTACTTCTCACTTCTACTCCACTTCTGTAGTTTAAACAAGAAGTCATTTTGTTTAAGATAACCCAAACAGCCTTTAGTGCTTTAGTTATGGATGAGATGAAAAGAATTACAACAAAAGCATACAAGACTTTCTCTTGTGACTATGTTTTATAGATTCAACAAATTTTATGTCTGATAGGTCCAATTTACACCGTTGAACATGCTCTACAACAGTTTATTAGACTGGACCTATAGGAAATTACAAATATTACCGTTAAATGCATGAACAAATAAAGATACGAGAGACTCGATCCTCATGTTATGCTTCGTCTGATTTTATATTTAATCAGAAAATCAAGTATTATAAAAAAAGAAAATTATTTCTAAATATGTATTTAGATAAGTTATCTAAATATATAATACAATTTATTTAGAGAAAAAGTCTCATACAACACAAAATATATAGTAATATCCAAAACCGCAGAGTTGTAAATTTTTTCCCAAAAATATCATTTATTAACGTTACATAGCTTAATATCTTCTTTTTTGCAAAAAAAAAAATCACGTCACGTTTAAATCTAAAAATTATAACAAAATGTAACAAAATCTTATGTTTTAAAAGTAAAACTAGGTATAAAAGAGTGTTTAGGGCTTCAAAAGACGGATCATGTAATGCTGAAAAAAAACAAAAAATTTTGGATTATAAAGCGATAGATCGAAATTATCTTGATATTTATATTTGCATTTATATTTGCGATCATTTTCTTCACATCTTTTGACAAGCAAGATCAATATGCACTTATTTATAATTTCATAATCTTTAGTCTAAATTTTAAATTACATAATATTCACATTAAAATATTTCTCCGACTTATATAATACTGAGTGTGTATTTTTTTGATGGAATACAAGTATGTATTTGAGAACATTAGTCTTAAACAAAACATTTCAATATTATGACATAAAATGATATATGAATTCACAATTCACATGTACATTCACATATAATCACAACATCAAACATAAACTAATATCAATCACTATTTTTTAAACTAACTTTAAATTAAATTAAATTATTTAGTTAACCATCTCATCTAAATTCAATATCATTTTTACCTGACAAAAAATCCACAATAATTTATGCGATAATTAAATAAAATTTAGATTTACGTTGCTAGTATAATTACCCTCGAGTATTAAGCAGCAAGTAAAATGAGATTACTCCCAAACCCATCTCTGAAATTGGGGTTTTGGCCCCATATAACCATATTTAGGTTCAAAATGCCCTAAATAACCAAATACCCGGAAGATGGCCCTCAATAACCAGTAGAGACGTTTTTAGAGTAGCGTTTTTGTTAAAACAACAAAAACGCTACATCGTGTAGCGTCTAAGTTACAAAAAAGTTGTTTTTTTTGTTAAAACAACAAACGCTACATCGTATAGCGTCAAGAAACAACCACCAGTGTTTGGTGCAGCACTTGCATTTTGGTGCATTCTTCTTTCTTTCCTTGGTCTTTCGTTCCGTCATATTCCTAATAACTTATCCAATTACAACGTATTAACCGCTAATGCACCTTTCTTTTATCAAATCTCAGGGACATGGTCTAATCATGAGGGTAGTATTTTATCATGGTGTCGGATCCTAAGTTTTTATGGATTCCTTCTTTGTTACCGGGGTCGACTTTAAATCAACAAAAACGCTACGCGGTGTAGCGTCTCAGTTCTAAATATAGATTTTTTGTTAAACAGCGGAAACGCTACACCGTGCAGCGTCTAAGTTCAATAAAAACACTAAAACGCTACACCTAATAGCGTTGTCCTGTTAAATTTTTGAAAACAAGGCAGAAGCTACTGCCTTCTGCCACTAAAAAACCAAAACTCCAACCGCAACTTAAAAACCAAAACTTTACAACACCAATTCAATGTAAATTGCATGGACAATATAAACTAATTCATAACAACATAAAATTTAATTTATATCATAAATCATTCATACAATTCCAATTTTCGCGAAATTCAAACAACCATATCAAATTGTACTTGAACCATAGTACTACAACAATAAAAACAACTAGAGAATCAACTATCTCTCGATGAAGTCCCTCCATGCTTTCCCCGGCTCTGGAAATCCATCTCGTTCTTGTACCTCGTTGATTTTCTTCGGCCCTTCTTCTTCTCCATATCGGGGTCATGCACAACTCTCGGGAAAGCAAGCTCGGTAGGATATCGAAAATCACCCTTGTTTGGAATTGGCTCAAAGATACCATTATAAATCTTCGATTGGTTCTCTAACTTATACCAATCACCAACAAACCCATGGAAGTCCATCCTCACATGTGAACAACATGCAATTACATGGGAGCAAGGGATTCTATAAGCTTGAAATTTTCCACAAGTACAACTAGACTCCATAAGACGAACCGTGTGTGTGTTTCCCCCTTTCAACCCATCCTTCCTTGTAACTACTTGGAATAACCAAGTCCCCCGATCAAATATCTTCACACTATGACCCGTGGAACGTCTTACAGCACGGTTCAAGAGATGGGATGCATATTTGGTGAAAATATTACCTTTCGATACTTGTGTTGCAATCTCAAGGCGACGTTGATCAAAGTACTCAACCGTCTTATGGAATAGTACTCGCACCAATGAAGTAAGCGGGAGCCTCCGAGCATCGACAATTGCATTGTTCCAACTCTCAGCATGGTTGGTAGTCATGATGCCAAAACGATGATGCTCGTAGTCATGTGCCAGTGACCAGTTCCTTACTGGTTTGTCCTCAAACCATGCAAGTGCTCGAGGCTCTAGTGCCAACAACTCACCCCATAGTAGTTCAAATTTCTTAGGCTGGACTTGATATGCCAACTCAACCAATCTATCCTTCAATCCAGCTTTCTTGAATTTGGTGGCAAAGTTTGTGGCAAAATGTCTCACACAGTACCGATGATGATTAAGTGGCTCACACCATCCCTCCTTCTGCATAGCTGCCATGATCCCTAAATGTTTATCAGAAATGATACATATCCCGTGCCTCCGACCAACCACCAAGCTCCTCAACCTATCCATGAACCACTCCCAGCTAGAGTTGTTCTCCGACTCCACTATAGCACACGCCAATGGTAGAATGTGACTAAAACCATCTACAGCTGTTGCACTCAGAAGAACACCCGGATATGGTCCATACAAATGAGTCCCGTCTATCAGTATGACGGGTCTGCAATACTCGAAGCCATCAATGCATGGCTTAAAAGCCCAGAACAATCTCCTAAATGTCACTTCCTGTTCCAAATAAATAACAAACATTACATTAGAAAATGAATAACGGAGTCCAAATACTTAATGAAAATGAATTAAATTACACGGTGATAGAACATACCTCTAGGTGCTCTGCATCATCCTCCTTAAAGCACCACTCCACCTTCGTGCCCACATTGAAGGACTGAAGAGTTTCCATCAAATGTGGCAAGTCCTCATATGATCCTTCCCACGAGCCATGAATATCCTCCAATGCAATCTTCTTTGCATTCCTAATCTTCTTTCGGCCCGGCTCATATCCAAACTTATCTTTAGCAGTGGCTAACAACACCTTCTCCTTAATTGTCGGATCAGCAACAATTTGAGATTTAATCACTCCAGCAATCTCCGAGGCTGTCAAGTTGGGATGATCTCGTGTGATGGTAGTGCTCAAGCAAGTATGTGGTCCTACACTCTCCATGATTTGAAATTTACCATGTGAAGTCCTCTTTCTAGCTTTCAACTTCCAAATACAACCATCATTTCTATACTTGCAAGCAACATACCAACTACTCGGATCTGATCGTATCACTCCAATCTCTAAGTGATTCTGAATGTGGTATTGCTTCACCACATGCATCAAATCCTCTTTCGTGCTAAATAACCTTCCCTCCTTCAACTCCAACGGGACCTCATTATTTTCAACCTCGACATCGTCGAATGAGGTCATCCTCTCTAAATGGGAAGTATCCACAGACATAAAGCTATCACCCACATCCTGATCATGTCTAAAATGACTACCCCCCGAATCACGCCCACTACTCTTCTCCCCCACACTCGAACTACTCCTTACCAAATTTCCATCACAAGACAATTTCTCTACATAAAGTTCAACAAAAAATGGCATCCCTTTTGACACCACAACACCAAACATTAATTCTACATCATCATCATCCTCAATAGGTATAATCCCGAATTTCAAATTATCGGGATTTTTAGACCTATAAAATATCCTCAACCTACTACTACTATCAATCTTCAACTTGGAATGTAACAAAGCACATAAATTGGCATAATTCATAGATAAATCGAGCTTAACATGCTTTGAAACAGGTTTATCATAAATAAAACCTTCTAATTGAGATTCGATAATATTACCGTCATGGTATATCCATCCAACAACCGTATTCCCAGCTTTCGAACCCGAGCCCGAACCCGAACCGGAAGCCATGATTGTATCTAAGAAAGGTTTGAAATATGAATTAGGGCAGATTTTGGGGAATTAGGGCACAACAAAATTTGGGTGTATGGCAGTGTGTTATGTTAGTGTATGGCAGTGTGTGTTTGGCAGTGTGTATAGGTTCTGGGATAAGAACCAAAAAAAAGAAAACGCAAGACGCAATAGCGTCTAGCTAATACATAAATTATATTTTATATGCCATACGCTAGACGCAATAGCGTCTGAGTAATATATTAAAACCAAACGCTACTGGAAGTAGCGTTTTAACCTAATTATTTTTTTAAATGTTTAAAATCAAAACGCTAGACGCATTAGCGTCTAGGTAATATATAAATTATAATTTAAAACAAAACGCTACTAGCTGTAGCGTTTTCTTCTAATTATTTTTTTTTAAAAATGTTTAAAACGCTGATTTTTAATTTCTTTTAATTTAAAAACACATTTGTTTGAATTACAAATGATTTGTAAAATGTATATTGAATTTGTAAAATGTATATTAAATTAAAAATGTATATTAAAAATGATTTGTAAAAATATCAAATCTTTTTTTATGGAAATTTGAATTAAAACCTTGCATTAATTTAAGTTAAATTAAAGTATAAAATTATCATTCCGCCGACCCTACACCCTCAAACCTAAACCTAAACCCTGAATGCTAAAGGTTGTAAATTTATTTATTCCGCCGGCGTCTCGGCTTCAGGGCCTTCGGCCCTTCAGCCTCGCTTAATTAGGGTTTAGGCTCGAGGGAGTAGGGCCTACCGGCCCTACACCCTCAATCCTAAACCCTAACCGTCGGCCAATTTATATACAGTATGAATTAATCTTTCTAAAACCCAAACCTAAACCCTGAATGTTAAAGGTTGTAAATTTACCTATTCCGCCGGCGTCTCGGCTTCAGGGCCTTCGGCCCTTCAGCCTCGCTTAATTAGGGTTTAGGCTCGAGGGAGTAGGGCCTACCGGCCCTACACCCTCAATCCTAAACCCTAACCGTCGGCCAATTTATATACAGTATGAATTAATCTTTCTAAAACCCAAACCTAAACCCTAAATGTTAACGGTTATAAAATTATCATTCCGCCGGCGTCTCGGCTTCAGGGCCTTCGGCCCTTCAGCCTCACTTAATTAGGGTTTAGGCTCGAGGGAGTAGGGCCTACCGGCCCTACACCCTCGATCCTAAACCCTAACCGTCGGCCAATTTATATACAGTATGAATTAATCTTTCTAAAACCCAAACCTAAACCCTCAATGTTAACGGTTATAAAATTATCATTCCGCCGGCGTCTCGGCTTCAGGGCCTTCGGCCCTTCAGCCTCGCTTAATTAGGGTTTAGGCTCGAGGGAGTAGGGCCTACCGGCCCTACACCCTCGATCCTAAACCCTAACCGTCGGCCAATTTAATTATTAAAACTTTAACGCTATACTAAAACAGAAACATACGACATGAAATTAAAATATTTACAAGATCCGTGCTATCATATATCACAAGTTCAGCATCCTATAACTAGAATGTCATCAAAAACCTACAAATATCATCATCCCCTATGTGAACCAGTACCACAGTCAGGAACCTTCTTAGCCCTCTTTGACCGTCGAACATAAAAGACGTCAAAAGGGGGTACACTAGGCTGCGTAGCAGGCTGACTAGGCTGCGTAGCAGGCTGACTAGGCTGCGTAGACGTAGCAGGCTGACTAGGCTGCGTAGACTGTGTAGACTGTGAAGAGCTGCCCAAGTCAAAAGGGGGTACCTCTGGTGTACCATGCCAAGGCCGAATCCTGTGCTGACGCTGCACAACAGGAGGAGGCTGCTCTGTACTGGTATCTCGCATCTGAGAAGTCTGCTGCTCAGGTACTGGCTGTGAAGGCAAACTTAGGCCTAGAGAAAAACTAGGCCACCAGTCACCGGCACCGGTAGTAGTAGCTGCAGCGGCAGCAGCAGCAGGGCGAGTAGAAGCCTCGGCTACAGTAGCAGTAGCTGTGGCAGCAGCAGCAGAAGCATCAGCAACAGTAGCTGTAGCAGCAGTAGCAGAAGACTCTGGGCCTCGATCCTCGCCTGTACCTATATGATCCGCATGATCAGCATCATCATCCGGCTCATCAACTAACCGTCCACTGCCTCGGCCTCCATCGCCACGAGCACGGCCTCCTCTGCCACGAGCACGGCCTCTCTCGGCACCACCACGGCCTCTCCTGCCACCACCACGGCCTCCTCTACCACCTGCATCCTCCCCTCCCCCGTCCTGTCTAGCATCCTGCTCCTCAACTTGACGTGGATCAAACCTGTATGCATTCCGATCTCGGAGATGGTGCAGACTCTGAGTGGCTAGTTGGGACATATCCGGGAGGACGTCTGCTGTCCTGGCTGCTATAGTCTCTAGCACAACTCCCTGAAATACAACGAATACAAATGCAATATCAACTACTAGAACCCATCAAATAAAGCATGACGACTAATACAACTAATACCCCAACTACAGATAACGAAAACACACGACACATATCACAGAAAGTACAGATATAATAGTCAAAAAATACTTACCAGGTGGGTATGCAGTGCACCCAACTGACTAATGAACCTCACAGTCCGAGGCAAGTACCAATCCATGTACTCTGGGACTGTAGCATGACCATCAATCACGTCATCAATCCAAATATGCTCCAGACGATGCTGCCAGTGTGTCATACTGGGCTGATGTACGACTGCATAATCCAAGACCTTCTGGCCCCTCAGCGTCATAACGTGATGCTCGTGGGAGTAGTGTGGCTGATCGGGAATACGCTGTATCATGCCAAACTGTCTAGCAACTCTGTCCGGCTGATGTGGCTCGACTATGTAAACACATATCATGGGGCCGCGAAAGCGCCAGAGATGACGGCCGGCTAAACAATAGTCTGGCAGTGTATCAAGAATCCCAGCATAAGGCTCCCAAATAAACTCATGTGGAGCAAGCGCATCCAATGCCGCCCGAGACGTAGTCACAGTGCTTCCATCACTCTCAACGAATGAATGTCCAACAAGCCACCTATAGACATCATAGGAATACAAAAAAACACATTAGTCAATTTAAAAAGACAATTCACAACTTGAAATGTACAAACCAGTAAAAACACAGCTACTATGTACCTGGCTCCATGTGGTCCTGGAAGCTGATGCTGCCAAAAAGCAACATCCTCTAATGGAACAGTGGTCCGAACAGGGGCAAGAGTGGGCAACCTCTCCCATGCCCATAGCTGCAGTAAGAGAAGGCATCCAGCTACCTCCTTAATACTCGCTTTGCAACCATTGCAAAGCTCCCTGTATAGACGAGCTAGAACAGCTGGACCCCATGCATAGCCTCCGAGCGCCTCCAGGTCACGAACAAAATGAACCCACGAAGAGTGTATAAGTCCACCAGAATGGTCGGTGAACAGTGACCCCCCAAACAACTGTAGCAAGTAACACCTGGCGTGAAGCCTGATCTCCTCAACGCCTGCATCATCACGTAATCTCGCTGGAGTGAGACCCTCTACCCATGTGAGCCGTAGCCTCGAGTTATTGAAAGCCTCGGGTGGAGGAATATGTCCAAATACCTCCCCAACGATCGTCTCCCATCTCTGTCCAGGTGGAGGGCCTACAGGACACATAACGGGCTCTCCGTCAATGGGTAACCCGAGCAAGACACCAACATCCTGCAGTGTAATAGTACACTCTCCCATCGGCAGGTGGAATGAATGTGTCTCTGGTC
Source organism: Daucus carota subsp. sativus (assembly GCF_001625215.2). Lineage (NCBI taxonomy): Eukaryota > Viridiplantae > Streptophyta > Magnoliopsida > Apiales > Apiaceae > Daucus > Daucus carota. Next base: position 41,377,222 of record NC_030385.2, on the reverse strand, counting down.
GCCATCTCTCTACCAGAGCACCAAGCAAACTCCAATCAAGCTGAAGAGTGGATACCCGAGCTACCCCATAAAAACCGGCTGCCTGCAGAATGGGAATCAATCGAACATCAATGTTCAAATCAGACTGGTTGGCATCACGACGCCTAAAATACTGCAAGGGCGCAGCACCAGTTCTCCAGACAGAACGAGACCTATGACTGGCCTGTAGGTGAAGAAGGCTAGGATCACGAGGTCCCTGGTCTCTAATAATAGCCTGTGAACAAAAACAAGGAAATACAAAGTCAGTAGTTAATATTAAAGCAACTAAGCAACTAAACACTTAATATTAAAACAACTAAGCAACTAGTTAATCTTGAAACTAATTAAAACACTTAATATTAAAACAACTAAGCAACTAAGCAACTAAAATATTAAAACACTTAATATTCATATAAAATAACTTGGAATTTTAAACAGTACTTCTCCTGAATAGTTTCTTAGATTTTTTGTACTCAATAAACCTGATTGCTTTTCTAAATGCAACAAAAAACGCTATACTGCATCATACCTTGGCGTGTTTAACTACTAACGCTACCAGTTTGTTTGGCTCCTAAATTTTAGCCTTTTTCTCTTGAAGTATAACTGTGCAATTCATATAACTATCCGAAGAAAAAAGCCCACACCTTTCCGGGAAAAAAATAGCCAAGATTGGACACTATAAAATGACCAGGGTCCCTCACAGCTTTCTTGTGCCTAGCCCTTTTGTTGAACACTAGTTGTAATAATCCAGTTTGATTTCTATCATAATTACAACACAACTATGTATTTTTGTGTTTAATCTTGTTTTTGGTTCAAATCCCAATAATAAATAATAATTCAGATCTGTGCTGTTTGTGCTCACAGATTTGATCCACAATCTTATATACATCTCTACATCAGTGATTAGGTTGGTGAGTTAAATTCCGCTTCCTGTTGCTTTTCCAATCCGTTTTATATTTATTTTAACCGGTCCCATTATTTCCGACTACATGGAATGCAGAACCATGAATTATGACTACAATATTATGAAACAGAGAAGGAAAGTGCCTGATAAGCTGGCCAACTAGTCGAGATAGTTATTTGATTTAAATTTAACTAAAATTAAGTTTCTGGTATAAGCGAAAGGATCTGCGAGAGTAAAACCTGCAGACCTCGACTTGTAAGCGCAAAAACATAGGACTCGACTCAGCGATTAACACCCAGGACTCGAAACAAAGCACAACTCAATGATTCACAACACGCAGCAGAACAAGAACTCAGAAAATGCGGAAACAGGGCCATGAACTCGGGTAATCAGCAGCTATGAATTGTAACAAGAACTCAGAAAACAAAAGGAAATCAACTCGACTCGGCAATGTAAACTCTGCAAACTAACGACTCGGAACCAAACTCAGTAAGAAACATACAACTAAAACCCTATACTCGAGGCAAATCGCAGCAAACATTAACACGCAGCTGAAACCAGAGGACTCGAAAATCAGACTAGCAGTGTGATTAAAAATTGGTGAAACAGAACACAACTCAGTAAAACACAAGCGTTTCATACTCATATCATAAATTATTAGATCACAAGCGTTGGTAATTACATATCATAGCATAAATTATACTGTACAATCATATGAAAACACAGACTCTGCAAGTATTCGCCCAAATTCAGTCCATATATTGACACAGACAATTCATCAAACATATAGCGGCTATATAGGAAACTATGCAATTCGAAACAAAAAACACATAAAAGGTGTCGGAATATAGTTACACATACCTGAAAATCCATGATTAGTTGCTCCAAATCGTTGAATCAACAGAAGTACGTGGATTGTAGCAGTGGGTTCTCTTGCAGCTCCTATGTTGTTTCACCAGATAGTAACAGCAGTGGATGGTCCGTTATGTTTAAAAGTGTGTATATATATAAATAAAAGACGCTACACCGTGTAGCGTTTTACTCTTTATTAAAAAAGAGTAAAACGCTACACGATGTAGCGACTTGATCTTATTTAAAAAACGCTACTGGAACTGCGTCTCTAATGGTTATTAGGGGCCATATTATAAACGGTTTGGCTAGTGTGTGCCCATGGGCACATGCTAAGCGCGGAAATTTTTGTATTTGGGAGATTTTGATTGGTGTGGTTGGTGTATTTGCAGGGGGGTCCATCATTATAATGAGATAGGAGCCAATCAAAATGATCCAAGTACAAAATTTTCCGCGCTTAGCATGTGCCCATGGGCACACCATAGAAAAACCGTATTATAAAATCTTGTTATTATGGGCATTTATCTTCAAAAAATGGTTATTCTGGGCCATTTTACCTGAAATTGAGATTAGCCTCGTTTTTAAGCAAGCTAACTAAAGTCAAAAATATATACTCCAACACTTCACTTCACAATCTTCACATTCCTCACCAAAACCCTAACCGCCACCACACCGAAACCCTAACCACCACCACCGCAACCGCCAATCGCCACCTCAATTCCGCCATGGACGACGTCTGCGAAGGCAAGGACTTCTCCTTCCCGGCCCAAGAAGAGTCCATCCTCTCCTTCTGGGCCGACACCAACGCCTTCGAGACACAGCTCGCCAAAACGGCCCATCTCCCCGAGTACATCTTCTACGACGGCCCGCCCTTCGCCACCGGCCTGCCGCACTACGGCCACATCCTCGCCGGCACGATTAAGGACATAGTGACTCGCTACCAGTCGATGACGGGGCATCATGTGACGCGGCGGTTCGGGTGGGATTGCCACGGGTTGCCGGTAGAGCACGAGATTGACTTGAAATTGGGGATCAAGACGAGGGAGGATGTGTTGAAGATGGGGATTGGGGAGTATAATGAGGAGTGTAGGAAGATTGTTACGCGGTATGTCGGGGAGTGGGAGAAGGTGATTACGAGGACCGGGAGGTGGATTGATTTTAAGAATGATTATAAGACTATGGATTTGAACTTTATGGAGTCGGTGTGGTGGGTGTTCTCGCAATTGCATCAGAAAGGACTTGTTTATCGCGGCTTTAAGGTCCTTGCAATTTGTCCACAAATCTGATATTAAATTGCTCGAGGAAGTACTGTGGCATTGTTATTTCTATTATTTATTACTTTGCTAGTGTGAAAATAGAAAATGTGGTATGTACCGTGTATTTGGGTCACTTGTTGGGAACGTTATCACTGGTGGAACGGTAAAAATTGTGGAGTGTTACTTGATCTTAAGTTTTAGTTGAGGATCGTAAGTGTCGTTTTTGTTGGAAGTATATAGTAAATGTCTTATTGAGATTTTTGATTTGGTTGCAGGTTATGCCGTACAGTACTGGCTGCAAAACTCCTCTCTCCAACTTTGAAGCAAATTCAAATTACAAGGCATGTGAGCTGACGAATCCTTTGTTCCTCTGTTCATTGTCATTGTACTAATGTTAATAGTATTGCCTGGAGCTATAGTTGTTCCTTGCTTTGTATTGATGCGCCTGTGTGAAAACTAATAGATTGTACCCAGTCTCCCTACCACATCAGCAAGTTCTGCCGAAGGTCCTGGCATAAATTATACTCTTTGGAAAGTGAATTAGTATAAGGTAGTAATTTGAATTGATGGATTAAACTGAATATTATAACATGCCTAAGAAAAAAATTGTTAGATGAAATTATACATCGGACAGAAAACAGGGAGAAAAGATGGAAAGAAGATTCAAGAGTGTTTGTGGGGGGGGGGGGGGGGGGGGTTGGCGGGTTCACAGAAGAAGATGAGAGAAACATATTTAGGTTTGGAAGGTATACATAATACTATTTGAATTGGACCCTTCATGCACTCCCTTCCAAATATGGGATAAGTAGTTGGATCAAGGTAAAACACTATCGAATCTTTGTAGTTAAATAAATTCATCTACATTTTATTAACTTGTCAGAGAAGACTTGGTGGTTAATTAAGAACTTGAGATAACATAATGTCCCAAAATGATGATAATTAAAAAGCGGAGATCCTTTTTGGCTAATTGCGATGTTCTAAGGATTTTGTGAAGGGTTCACAGATAAACATGTACACCTGTTACGACAACACTATAGATCTGAGTGCGATCCTCTGTCCTTACTATTGTTTTTTAAGAAAAATTTAACATATCATCACAGCTGGTCATTAATTAAGTACATTGTTACTGTACTTCATTGTATATTTATATTACAGCTTTTCTGAACTTTTGCGGCATTTGCATTCCGTTTGCTGTACAGGAAGTGCCTGATCCCGAGATAATGGTTACTTTCCCGATAGTTGATGATTCAGATGGTGCAGCATTTGTGGCATGGACAACTACTCCATGGACACTACCCAGTAATCTTGCTCTTTGTGTTAATGCGAATTTTGTGTACTTGAAGGTTAGGCTGCAAGTACCGATTGACAATCCCACACTGTTGCAGTATGCTGACCTTTAAGCTACTGTTCATCTCTTATCTGCTGCTAAACTTGTGATGAATAAACTACAAATTGATTTGATAGTTATTAGATAATGTACTCCCTCCCATCCATTTCTTCACACTTTTCTTTTTGGAATGTCCCTCTCAATTCCTTACATTTCAAAACTTTCTAAAAATAGTAAACTTTTATAATAGAAACACTAATCTCATCACTACTTTCATCCACTTTCCACAATTTATCAATTATATATTAATGGGTCCTACCACTTCACCCACTTCTCTTCCTCTTTTATATTAATTGTTACTCTACACATTTTTCCTAACCTCTGTGCCCAACCCCAATGTAAAGAATTGGGTGGGACGGATGAAGTATATGTTCTCCAAGTCCGGGCTCAGCATTGTTCTATAGTCTATACCTGAGTTGGTGTAGCTCTTGGTATTTAAAAGGCACATACAGATCACGAACTTTTGGAAGAGTTATTATACATATGTATCTTATATATTTTTTTTTTAATTTTTTTTTTGTAGTAGTAGTAGTATTGTTGTTATACATCAAATAGAGTTCTCAATAGTTACTCGATATAGTATTTGTTTTTGCATAAAATTGAGTTTAAATGTTTTGTGTATGTAGCAATTCTTGAATATAAGTTGTTTCTATCACTATCTCTAGTATATCTTTTAAGTTTGCATAAATTGCAGGTTCGAAACAAGGTAACGGGGAAAATCTATGTCGTAGCTGAAACACGGTTGGCAGAGCTTCCAGTTGAGAAGGCCAAAAAGAGTGCACCAAATGGAGCAGTCAATGACTCCAAAACCGTAGACTCAAAGAGTAAAGGATCTTCTGGTGGAAAGAGTAAAAGCACGACAGATACTTATGAGGTTTTGGATAAATTTTCAGGCGCTTCACTTGTTGGAACAAAGTAAGCACATCAATCATCAGCATTCTTAAATCAGAGGTTTACTCATCATTAGTGTGCTTGCATTGTTGTCTGATGTTCTTTTACATGCATCTCTGTGTAATTTGTGCTTATCATAAAAACAATAACCACGTCCAACAGAGTTGGAAAAAGATTAACAAATCCCTGAATTCTAGTCCCCAAAACACTGTGCTAATAACAATGAGCTCCCCCATACCCAAAGATCATACAGACTCTTCCATCTCCTGATTCCTTACTTTCCAAGGACCACTGAGCTTCGCCTTTGATGTAGGGTTTGTTGGCTATATTATATATCGCTCATCTTAGCCGCAACAAAGGTGAATTGAACACTATAATATATGTTATTTGCTCAGATAGTAAGATTATACCACACAGTTGATATACTTCTGCATATATGGAACTGACCGTTGATATTCTGTTGCATATATGGAACTGACCCAGCTCCATTATAATTCCACACAGATATTTGGTAATTCTAATGATATACATAAAATTCCCTCAATTCAGGTATGTACCATTGTTCGATTACTTCAAGGATTTTGCGGATGTGGCATTCAAGGTTGTCGCTGATGATTATGTTACTTCAGACAGCGGCAGTGGGATTGTTCACTGTGCTCCAGCATTTGGGGAAGATGATTACCGTGTTTGTCTTAGCAATCAAATTATAACTAAGGTGCACAAAAGTAGCTCTTTTGACTTGAGCTTTTGAAGACAACATTCTTGTTCATGTTTGTATAACAAGATTCCTCAAAGTACTGAAAACAAAAATCATGAATAATATACACAATAACCATAAAACACTAGAAGAAACATCATGGATAATATACGAAATAATTAGGTTTATTGTGCCAGCAATCAGCATGTCTAGTTAATGCAGAAGATGTAGCCCGGGAAACTACTAGTTACTGCAACAAATGCAAATAGTTGCAATTCTCTATTATAATTGTTGTAGAAGCGAAACTAATGTGGTTGAAATTGTAATAGGAAAGTAACTTTGTCCTCTTTTTTGGAAATATCTGTTTTTAAATGCTCCTTTACCTTATGCCAACAGTAACAATTTGATTAGTTCAGAATGCCTCTTCAAAAAATAAATGAGCATATAATTCTCAGTGCTAACAAAATACACAGGCAGCATCGCTATTTTTAGCTGATCTTTTTATTATGTTGCCTCACTTACATTTCTTCTTTGGTATTCTATTATCTGTAAAAAGATCTGTATGGTTCTTTATGTACTTTCGTGTTGTTTTTGTTTAATGGTTCTGAGATGCTGCTGTGTTTGATGGACTTCTTAGGGAGAGTCTCTGGTTGTTGCAGTTGATGATGATGGTTGCTTTACCGATAGAATTACTGACTTTAAGGGCCGCTATGTCAAGGAGGCAGATAAAGATATTATTCTAGCTGTGAAGGTAATTATGGTCATCGACTATAACAGTTTGCCTTACTTGAAAGGTTGTTTGTTGTAGTTACAGGAAAAGGCTTGTGACTTATGTGTGGTAATCTGCTTCTATATAGTTATACTTTATATGTTGGTATCGGTATATATTAATTTGTAAATTACACTTTAGAATTTTTTTTAAACACTAAAAGCATTATGAATGTACTTTGTGAAGTTGGCCAACTTGTTTGCTAGTTCGGCATGCTTCTATGTGTGATCAATCTAATGCTCAGCTCAGTAAGATGAAATTAAGTTGTTCTATGTGCAGGAAAAGGGCAGACTTGTTAAATCTGGAAGCTTTACTCACTCGTATCCCTTCTGTTGGAGATCAGACACACCACTTATATACAGAGCCGTTCCTAGCTGGTATGCGTTATCAAATTTTCTTAATTTGCTTCTGGGTTAGTAAATTCCTAATAATTTGACAGCAAAATGGGTGACAATATAGAAACATAAAATACAGCCTGCAGAATATAAGTTCAGAATGATTGAATGAATTATAGTGGGAACTTCTTGCACTAATGGCACTAGATATTTACATATATTTGGGAAAAAAAGAAGTAACCCATCTTTGTGGCTAACTCTTGTGCTCGGAGGTATGAGTAAGATGAATGATCTAGTACTAGACTGCAATCTTTTGAGTGACGAGTCAATAAAATTATGGTAAATAACTCATCCAGAATAAGGAAGGACTTCAATTAAAGAAATACCCATCCTATTTGTGTGTCCTGTCCGATTGAAAGAAAATTGTCGGATAGTAAGAAAATTCGGCGCTCTTCTCCATCACTTCTGGCATCATAGAATATGAAAAAATGTATCTTGCTGCTTGACCCAGTTTGAGCAATTGCTCAAGGTAGGCCTGTCAATGGAGCGAAAATCCGATCCGAGGTCATTTTGGCGGATCTGGATTTGGTAAAAAAAAAATCCGATCCGATTAAAAAAAATCCGATAATAAATGGACCGGATATGGATTTAGTGTGATCCGATCCGTTTATAACCCGATCCGGTTTATATATATTTAATATATATATATATATATATTATATTATATATTATATATTATATATTATATAATAATATATTTTATTCCCGATAAGTATTTACAAATTACAACATACATTACAAACTGATTATTTGAATATAAAACCAACTACAAATTCACAGGCCCAGTCTCTGCTAGTCTTCTAGTATGTTTGGTGACCTGGGCCCTGGAGTGTCACTGGTTTGAAAGCTTACAGATCCTTTTAAATTTTATTTATGAACAATTTAGTTTGTAATATGTTTTGAGACTTGAGATGTAATGTTTGACTTTGTAATTTAAATTTTAACATTGTTATTTACTGGTTTTATTTGTATTTTAGGTAATGTTAAAGTCTTATAAAAAATATATATAAGTAGTAAGTAAATGGATTGGATATCCGATCCGAGATCCATGATCTGAATGGATATGGATCGGCTTAAAAAATCCGGTCCCGATCCGATACGAATCCGAATCCGCTAGATTAAATAGATATGGATATGGATTTAGGTCGACCCGATCCAAACCCAATCCATTGACAGGCCTAGCTCAAGGATGTTTTGCACCTATTGTTAGCAGATTAGAATTTCTTGGTCTTAATGGATATAATTATGATTATGAATGTGATATTATAATATAAAAACCAGTGCGTCTGGTGTCCTAGTTAAAAAAGATGGCTCGAGTGCTATGATAAAGAGTTCATGAATTTGACTATATATTGTGTCTCAAGGTGTCTATTTTGTAATTTTTGTGCGCAACTTGCAAGTAATTTATACACATTTGAAACTTTTTACACTTTAACTTTAATCACTATCTTCTGGGTAGGTTTGTTGCAGTGGAGAAGTTAAAGGATCAACTTCTAGAAAATAACAAGGGAACATACTGGGTTCCTGATTTCGTGAAGGTTTGCATCTCCTTAGATACCCTGATTTTATTCTCATTTCTGCTGCTTTTTTTTTACTCAAATGTATATTTCTCAGAGTATCATTAGCAAGAATGATATATTTTGTTGATCAATTTTTGACCTATCATCTGGAAGAGCATCCACAGTAGGGAAACCCACTTTCTATACTTTTGGTCCCCAGTTTACTGTGCCATGTAATGTGGTTTAGTTACTCTAATGCAGAATTTCATGTTTTCATGACCCGCTCTACACCTTTTTTTACACTCTTCTCCGAAGGAATTTCTGGTATATTTGCCACTTCTGGTAGAACCCAGGTGGCAAGTAGTCACCACCCCCACCCCCACCATATATATCTATATACATGTATGTATGTATGTATGTATATATTAATCCAATGTGAGTATGCAAATTATTGCCATGATTTAAACTATTATGCATGTTCTTTGCTGTTTTACGTGATGAAACACATGACTTTATATAGCCTCAAAACATAAGTGCCCACTAGATCACTAGCATCTGTCTGCTGCAACTGCTACTGCATACTTTATAATTAGGAACAACTAGTTATCTACTTGTAAATCATCCTAAATGCTATTTACATACAATGAATAGAACTAACATCATGCTACAGGTAATTAACATTTAAAGCATAATATCCTGCAAGTTCTCTCTCTTATTTCATATGAACTGTTAATTCCTTTCTATTGATTCGTCATGTGTGAACGTTGCTGAAGTTTTTTTTCTTTTGAGAGCAGTTCTTTTTGCATCTTAAATTTTTCCACAGTAGCTTCTTTTCATTAGTACTCAATTTAATTATACATTACAGGAAAAACGTTTTCACAATTGGCTAGAGAATGCAAGAGATTGGGCTGTCAGCCGAAGCAGATTTTGGGGCACCCCACTCCCAGTTTGGGCTAGCGAGGATGGTCAGGAAATTGTAGTGATAGGTTCTGTTGAAGAACTGGAGAGACTTTCCGGAACAGAGGTTCAGTAGTTTGCTTTATTTGTTTTCATTTTGTGTCTGATAAATCAAATTTATTGATTAGCTTTTGAGAAATTGTATCATTTTTTGTTCTGTTCATCAATTTATATGTTAAAGTTCTTCGCTTGATTAAAAATCTTAAAGTTACCAGTGATCGTATATTTTGCCTGGTACTGTTTTGGAGTGGTCCAGTACTTTTATCTGAATGCAAATCCTTGTGATCATATGTGTGCTTATTATGAAGCAACAGTGAGTCTGTTTGCTGAGTTTAAATGTTCCAAAAATGCTATTTAACACTTAAACGTTTATGTTTGCACTTACAGGTGAAGGATTTGCATCGTCACAAGATTGATCATATTACAATTCCTTCTAAAAAGAATGGCGTACTTCGACGTGTAGAAGATGTAAGTCCTGGAACTTGGTATCTATAAACTTGTTTGTACCTGGATGCTTCCATATGTGATTGGACCATTTTATTAATGTGACACACTGCCTAACCTTGTATTTACTCTTTAATAGTGTGATTTGTTCATTCCAGAACTCACCAGATGTACCTCATAATCAGTTTTACTCTTAAGAAACCTCCTACTTTCTTTGTCCCCTCAAGCTAGGTACTAGGCCCTTCAGTTGTTCAATCATGAGTCGATTGAATTTAACAACCAGAAATATGCAGCTATCTCTATCTTTTCCTGTAGTATTTATTTCTCATGATTCAGCCTCTTCTACTCTTATTGTATCCCTATCATGTTCTTCTATTTAGAGTCTTTGAATCTTCTCACTCGATTAAGCCCTCACTGCATTGATGGGGTTGTTAATCCCGGTAAGGTTACAGCACTAATGTTTAGATTATCATCTGAGCGAAAATGTTACTAAATCAAAACATATTGCAAGGAAGACTGATTAAAGTGATTTGACAGTAGAAAGGGAAGACATTTAATCGCTCAAATATCATTGTTGGGACAGATGATCACAGGAGCTTTTTCCTAGATGTGGTCTATGGTTTTGTTACGGAGGTTTACTGTGATCATTCTAAGCCGTACTGGATTTACATATTTTAGGCTATAAACGAGGGCAGTGTTGGTCTTTCTAGCACTCCTGTATCCACCTTTAAGAGCATCTCCAATAGAGTCACTCTTTCAGGGTGCCAAACATTACTAACTCACTAAGATTGATAAATTTTATATTCTTTTCCAACCATGTCAAATGTTGCAACATTTGACTATAATGGTTGGCACCCTTGCAAGTTGCTTCACTGGTCCCTACAGAAACTATTATTATTAGATAGTTGAATAAAAAAAGGTTGGATATGATAACAGAGGTAGGAATGATATTTACATTTTGTAAAAGATTTGAATTTATCCATTTTGAGGGGGTGCTAAAAGTTAGCAGCTTCTAGTTCCCTATTTAGTGCTATGCATGGTTCCTTGGTAAAGTAAATTCAAAATTTCTGGAAACATGGCCCTTTGGGCAACCCTGGAACCCCAATAGGGTGGCACCCAGGAGTGCAGATGCTCTAAGCATTGGCTGCCTCTTGCAAGTTGTAACACTGCCATGTGATTGAATTTTTCCAATTTTTTAAGTTTACCTGTGCCCGAATCCTCATTTCTCTCTGATCTCGACCTTCTCTCGATGCTAAATTTTCTCTTTTAGCTGTTTAAATATTCTGTGACGCATTGAAAACAATTCCTCTCGAACTTTAGATGAAGATTTTTTGGTTATGATCGCAGGTTTTTGATTGTTGGTTTGAAAGTGGGTCCATGCCATATGCATATCTTCATTACCCATTTGAGAATGTTGAGCTATTTGAGAACAATTTTCCTGGTCATTTTGTGGCCGAGGGGTTGGATCAAACTCGTGGGTGGTCAGTTCTCTGTACTTAATTTTTAAATTACTTGTTAATGAGAGAAAACACTTGAATACTTTTGACATCATTTTCTTTGCCAGTTCTTTATTGTAGTTCAGGTATATATATTTATTGTCAGTGAATTAAATATTTGTTGTCTGGATGTGGTTGTGTAAATATGGCCTCCAGTCATATCATCTTCTGTTTTCCTATTAATTTCCCTCCAGTCAAAGTTTAAAAGCTTCACCTCAGTTTTCCTATTAATTTCACTTGATCTTCTGTTTAAAATTCTAAATAACTTCACTTCAGTTTTCCTATTAATGTTGATGAATACAATTGATTAGTTTTAAAATGGCTGCAGCCAGTCTCTTGATTTCATAGTCATTTGTATTAGTTTTAAAATTGCTGCAGCCAGTCTCTTGATTTCATAGTCATTTGTAAAGGTGGTTCATTTGAGGTCCAAGTCATTCTTCCGGTGTTTAATGTATGAGGGATGAGTGAACAAGTTATATTAGATTGTTGCTGGTCTATTACTATTTTACCAAGCAGATTCGAATATAGTGTCTTTGGAAAATCTGATAGGCAGCAAAATAAAATATACCTTTGTGTGTGCAGGTTCTATACTCTTATGGTCCTTTCCACTGCATTATTTGGTAAACCCGCTTTTAAAAATCTTATATGCAACGGTCTAGTCCTTGCTGAGGATGGAAAAAAGATGAGCAAAAGATTAAAAAATTATCCGTCACCTATGGAAGTTATTAATGACTATGGTGCTGTAAGTGTCTAATTTTTCTACTTGATATCTGACAAATATATTGGCACGTGGATATAACCGTTTTAGTGCTATCCAATGTCATTTTCAGCAGCGATTATGAGCTAATATATTGTTTTTCAGGATGCTTTGAGATTATACATCATAAATTCCCCAGTCGTACGTGCTGAGCCTTTACGGTTCAAAAAGGAAGGAGTTCATGGTGTTGTGAGTTTATGGCCTTTTTTCTTCTGCTGGGGCTGTCAAAAAAATTTGAAAATTCTGATATTCTTTCAAAATATCTGTATTCGTATCTGAGTTAAAGCAGATATTATCTGTAATGAAATAAAATGAATATTATTTCTATCCGCATCTGACAATTTCGGATACGAATACATATATAGGCGTATCCGTAATTGTTAATATTTGACTCTTAAAATATTATATATATACATGCACTACGATAATTATAATTATTATTAATCAATAATATATATTTTTGGTCATTATTAATATATTTTTATAAAATATATTTGAGTATGGGCATTTCTGAAAAATATATTAGATATATAGTATGTATTACATCAAAAATATTTCATATTTAAACTTCTATTTTTAAAACAAATAAATTATTAAGTAATTTTCTTATTAAATTAAAAAATTTCTGGATAATTTAAAACGGATTCGAATATTATACAGACCCAAATATTATCCATCGAATTCGGATTCGGATATTTCTTTCAAAATATTTTGGGACTCGGATACAGATTCGGATATGAATTCATATTTTTGGATTTGGATTTGGATATAGACATATCCGTATCCGGATTATCCGATTGACAGCCCCATCTCCTGCTTTTGGTATGAGAATGTTAAATACCTGTAGCCTATAGGGCTGAAGGTCAGTACAATAAATTCCTTCTCACATAATGTTCATGCAGGTCAAAGATGTTTTCTTGCCATGGTACAATGCATATAGATTTCTTGTTCAGAATACAAAACGACTTGAGGTCGAGGGCCTTCCACAATTTACTCCATCAGATAAGGCCATCCTTCAGAAGTCTTCCAATGTTCTCGACCAGTGGATCAATTCAGCTACTCAAAGTCTAGTTCAATTTGTTCGGCAAGAGATGGATGCATACCGACTTTATACGGTTAGTATTTTTTCTAAATTCTGTTGAATCATTTTTGATGAGTTAGCTATTTAAAGTTTTTGAATATACTTGTGTACCTGTGAGTAGATGCTGTTTTAGTTTTACTGGTTGGATTTTATATCTTGTTGATGTTTGTAACATGTTATGTAATCTATAATCAGCTTAGACTGGAAGATGAAATAGTGAGACGGTGCATTAAAATAAGTATTCAGGGAGTGTCTTAATTAGGGATGGTAATATTTTGCTTTCAAACCAAGTAAGTTTTAGCTTTTATGTGATGAGAGTGTTGATTATCCACTTTAAAGCGAGGTAGCTTCTGTAGTCTATGGTACAAAAATGAAATTCTTCCCTTTAGTGCTGCTTAATAAGTTTTATAAATTGTTGTAAACAAAATGATTAAAGTGTGAAACCTTGAAATTGAAGTTCTATTTAGTTTTAGTTGTTGGAGAGAAAACCTGTACATAACTAGTTGACTACACAAGGTGCTATAATGAATATACGAAATTTATGTGATTCATCTTCAACTGCAGGTTGTTCCTTATCTCCTGAAATATTTGGACAATCTTACGAATATTTATGTACGGTTTAACCGGAAGAGGCTAAAAGGGCAAAGGCCAACGACAGAAGAGGACTGTAGAACAGCACTTTCGACTCTTTACCATGTAAGACTTCATTTTAATTTTTTATTCTAATACGGCTGCTTTTTACCATGTTATTAGTGCCTGATACATTATGATTTCTGTTTCAAGATGTTGGAATGTGGTAGTAGTTAATGTTGACCACTTAATACAGTGTAAATGTGAATTTGAGTTTTATAAGTTGACTTAAGTAGTAAAAGTAGGTAAATTAGTTTTACGTTAATGGGGCACAATTTTGCTGGTAATATTTAATTTCCAATGGCGATTTATAAGTTTACAGGTTCTCAGCGTAATGCAATTATCTTCCATTAGTATATAAATTAATCTTCCATTCAGTACTCGGAGTGGTAGATCTGTAGTCTGTAGACTTCACTTGATGGTAGATTATTAGTCTGATTGAAAGATTTCAGTACACATTACCTTCAGTTTGGTGGTACTTTGTTCATTGAAATATTGAATAGTATGAAGACTGAAAGGGTTTGATGAAACTTTTTTAACTTTTGGAAGGAAATATCAATACTAGTGCTTTGGTGAAGCAACGGCCATCACATGGACAATTTCGACTGAGTGGTTGAGTGCTTTGATGACACTATTTCTTTCTTACAATTCTTTGCCCTTTTATATTACAGTAATGGAGTTCCACACTGTCCTGCCAAATTTTCCCTTAAGTCATTTGGAGTCCTTAAATGAATACGTTGAACACTATGTTACATAGCACACTTCTCTAATATCACTTGTTTGTTACCATTCTAGTCCTGTGAGGTTACTGTCAGATAAGCTAGTAGTTGTGTATTGTTTAACCTTTTGCAACCCTGAAGTTTCCATGCTTGAAAATGATTGGGAGTTGTTTGAAATTATTATATTTGTCTTTACTCTCTTTTAAATAACTGTGTAGTTATTCAGCATTTATCTGGTGTGTTTTATTTCATTGTAACTGTTAAGTTCCCCTCTTTCCGTTATGCAACTCTTTAAATGATATGGCTATGATATTTAGGTCCTTCTAACATCTTGCAAAGCAATGGCTCCATTTACACCATTCTTCACAGAAGTTCTGTACCGGAACTTGCGAAAAGTCTCCAGTGGAGCAGAAGAAAGCATTCATTATTGCACTTTTCCTGAAGTGGAAGGAATGGTACAACTCTCTACTTGCATGCAAATGTTGTGGTGGTATTATTTGTAGTTTTGATATTCGATACAGTCTTTTGATTTCCAAAACTACAACAATGTTATCTCAGAGAGGGGAACGCCTCGAACAAAGTGTAAATAGGATGATGACAATTATTGATCTAGCCAGAAATATCCGTGAGCGGAATAGTAAACCTCTCAAAACACCTCTCAGGTAGCCATTATGTATTTTCATACTCAAATATATTCCTTCTATTACTCTGCAAATTGTTTTTCTAATACAGTTCACATATCATATTTTTTCAGAGAGATGATCGTTGTACACCCTGATGCGGAGTTCCTCGATGACATTGCTGGAAAACTCAAAGAGGTTTTTCGTGAAACTTACACTTACTGTAAATATGTGTGCCATGCAATGAACTCGTTCTTGACAAGTCTTAACACATGACCAACTAATCTCTCTCTCTCTCTCTCTCTCTCACACACACACACACACACACACAGAGAGAGAGAGAGAGAGAGAGAGAGAGAGAGAGAGACTGCGCGCAGACACATGTGTGTTGGGTGCACACGTTTGCCACAAACAACCCAAGAACACAAACACATGCTAATTGAGGCCGGACAATGGTTAAGAAAAGGGTTGGAACCCAGGGATTAGCAACCTGTTCCTAAGCTGCATAATTGCATGCATTGTTCAATTGAGTTGAAATGTTAAATGTGGGTCATCCTAACTGCATGTAGCTCCGGAGTTATTATAGGCGGTGTTTTAGTTCTGATGTGTTTCAGATTTAAACAGTAGCAAGTATATCAATTTTATCCCATTATGTAATTTGTTGTACACTCTTATTTTTGTCATTATTTTAGAATGTTGGTTTTTAATTTTTATGAAGTTTGAAACAAATGTGAACTCCCAAGTTTGTTGATGATGCTTGAATTACCTTTTGCATCTTAACTTTTTAATAGCTTGTCATGTGCTATTTTGTTCGGAGGCACTATACCTTTTTATTTATTTTTTTAAAATTAATATGGCAGTATGTGCTGGAGGAGCTTAATGTTCAATCAGTTATCCCGTGTAATGATCCTCTGAAGTATGCCTCCTTGCGTGCAGAACCTGACTTTAGGTATGTAGTTTTCGTGTATATGCAAAACATTTCTTGTACTTCTTCTATTTTGATCAATATTTTTTCAGTACAAAAAAGACTCATGCCTACAAATTTGTTTACTTAAATGTATATATTTGCATATATTAGTGTGTTAGGCAAGAGGCTGGGAAAGTCGATGGGAATGGTCTCCAAAGAGGTGAAGGCAATGTCGCAAGAAGACATATTAGCTTTTGAAAAATCTGGTGAATTAACAGTGGGTACTCATTGCCTGAAATTGACTGATATTAAGGTTCTCCCTCCCTCCCTCCCTCCCTCCCTCTCGCCTTGTTCTCAAAGTAGTTAAATTTATTCTGTTCTTTTTTGTATGTAATTTTACTAAATGAAGTTATTTTCCTGGTGTTATACATTTATATCAACCTACTGAAGTGGGTTCTCTCTAGATTTATCTTTTATTACATACACTTGAGTTATATGATCTTTATCCCCACAACTGCATATCATCTCTCTCACTTTTGGTTATATTTTTGGGGTAGGATATGATAATGCTTTGATAGGGATTCCTGTAGAAAAATTAGTCTTTAGTTGTGTGTGTACATAAAGTTGGTTGTTCCTCTAGTTTAGGGTGTTGATGATCTGTTGGCATTTTGTATATATTGTTGGATGAATGAAAAAACCGTGTTTGTAATCAGTGTCCTGGAGATTACTGTCTTTGCTATGTTTTCGGTTTAACTCCGGCTTCGCCTAACTCTTAATAAGACTCAAAAAACTTTCATGCATAAACTTGTAGATCGTTCGGGCATTTAAGAGACCTGCTGATAGGACAGTAGATGAAATGGATGCGGCCGGAGATGGTAGTGACAACATTGACCCTTTATTCTCTGTTTCCATGCCTTGATGATGTAGAACTTTATAGTCATGTTTTGTAACTTGATGTTTCTGCTTTGTTTATGCATTCAGGTGATGTTTTGGTTATATTGGATTTAAGGCAAGATGAATCACTTTTTGAGGCTGGGTTTGCTCGTGAGGTATTTCACACAGACCAATATTTTATTAACTGCAGATATCAAATTATTCGGATATCTGTTGTTTTTCTGCATAATATCATCATTGATGCGAATTTGAAAAATATGCGGGCTGCTGAACTTTGCTATATTGCAGGTTGTAAATAGGGTCCAGAAGTTACGTAAGAAGGCCGCCTTAGAGCCTACAGACATGGTAGAAGTCTTCTTCAGATCATTGGATGAAGATGCATCAAAGTCTCAACAGATATTAAATTTGCAGGTTCTTCTTTTTTGTTCTTTTGGCAGTATTTGTCTTCAATTGCTGTAGTTTTTTCTGAAGGACATGCTTTTTGTGACCCATTGTCTAATCTCCATAAAGAGCATTATGCTGCCATTGATCTTTGCTTTTATATAAAAATATGCAATTTGGAGTTGTTTTAATACTTGCCAAGGCTATTGCAGTATTGATTTTATACTCCTTGCATATTCCCCTTTTACAAGTTGTAACAAAAAAATTATGTTATACATATAATGTATAAATTCCAGAATTGGACATGCTCAATAGTTTATAATCTTATGTTTTAAAATTATCAAATGGCCTAAGTATGATTTAGTTTATATAAACATAACTATAAATGTGTGCAATAAAATTTTGGAGCATGTATTTTCTATCTTACATTTTTTGTAGTTACTATAATGTATTCATTTATATTTTGAATTACGGAATCTAAATGTAAAAAGAAGTATCCCAGAGTATACATATTAATTAGAATACCTGCAATGGTCTAAATGTCTAATACTATATGATATCATTATAATTTGAATAAAATGTGTTTAAGTGTATAATTTTATTTATTTATATGTTAGCATGTTTATTTTTTTATTGTTGTGCAAAATTATTAGACATCATTGATCACAATAATAGTGTTTTGATGATACAAGTATGTAATGTTATGCTTTAGTAATTATTTTGTTAAATATGATTGTAGTTCATGCCTCACTCTGTAGTGTAATATTATTTTTAGGGAGTTGATATGTTCTTATATATAAAATTTTCAAATAAAAAATTGAACTGAAAAAAATTGATAGATCTATGATAGTTTTAGAGATATGAATTATTTTTTACTATGAATTAAGATAAGGAGAAGTGAGAATCAATGGCTTATTATCTATTTGGGAGAGTGAAGTGCAAATGATATATGAGGGAACACAAAGCACTTCGTAAAATATGTAGATTTGTGTGAACAATTCATCAAATAGGTATTCTGAATAATATATCATGCAAGCATTTTATCCCGTTGTAATTGGTATAAGCTAAAGACTGATGATTGAATGGGTGTTATACTTATATGAAGAGCACTTCTGTCCTGTACTAATTGGTACGAGCTATGCTTTGGAAGCATATAAAGGCAAAACTGAAGAGCGACTGTGGATGCTTTATATAATGCATAAAAATTCTAAAGTTATATTAAAATGGAACTTTTTTTTTTGTAAATTGGGACAAGGATTTAGAAGAAAACACAATTTGTCCGGCCTTCTGATGTGGTTTTCCTTGCTTTGGAAATTTTCAAATCCTTCTTTTTGTTCTGTTCTTGCTGAATGATTGAAAATTTAATGAAACAATGTTGAGTCTCTAATTGAATGTGGATTCCTGAGTGTCTGCCAACATCAGTTTCAGCTCAAAGTTAAAAGGCACCCATGTCGAATTATATTTAATTGTAGGGAAGTGTATAAATCTCTACCTACTTTCTTCATGCGTGATCAATATCTAGTTTTTGTTAACATAGCTAAGTGTCTTTGTTAACATAGCTAAGTGTCTATCTTTTCACCTAGTCATTTTATAATGCAGGAGTCATACATCAGGGATGTACTGGGATCTTCATTGCTTCCTTCTAACATGATTCCTCAGCATGCGGTAATGTGGTGTTTTAGTGATTTACTCCTCAATATTATTATTTAGTTTACTTTTGAATGTAAAATTGAATGCTGACATAATGGTCTTTACATCGATGCTTCAATACTAAAAATGAGAATTTTGTGTGTGTTGTGTATTGCTTTATCCTCCAAATATTGTTGACTTGTCCTCTTCTGTTCCAGCTTGCTTTCCTTGTAAGAATGAAAACAAATTTCCACAATTTTCTCTCGTATAGGGACATTTGAAGCCATTGTTGTCGTTTAACTATACTGTACAAGGCATTGTATACAATGAAGTTTTGATATGTACATCTGGGAATCCAAATATTAATAAATCAAGGTTATTGTTGAAAATCTTGTGTAAAAGTATTTGCGATATTAAGTAAACCTATGTATATGGGGACCTCATTAAAAAGGAAATATGAACGGAGGATTACATTTTACATTCTTGATTGCGGAAGGGGTATGTTACAATTGGGAAGGAACGAGTACACTTTTAGATGCTGGGAAAGTATTGCTGCTTTTGAACCAACCTTTAATCCTCTAGTTCTTAGTTATAATGGGTAGCAAGTAGAATGGAATGATCTTTTTTTTTTTTTTTTTTTAGAATTGTGGTTCCTTTGCCCCTCGAGATGGGGGCCATGATTTAGACGGAATAATCTTTGGACTTCACAAGGCAAAAGGAAAGAACAATAAAGATCTCGTGTCTTATATATCCCATTTATATCTCCTATAATTTCCATATGTGTTTGCAGGTTGTTATCACTGAAGAGATCTTTGACATTTCAAGTTTGAAGTTTGCGATCACATTGGCAAGACCAACTTTTATGTTCAACACTGATGCTATAATCACATTATATGGAGGTCTATCCATCACTTCCTTTTCCAGCACCAAAGACTTGGTGCTATTTTCTTCTTTTTGGTTTCTTGCTTCATACATTTGCTTTACAAAGTAATGTCAATTGTTGCAGGAAACACAAAATTCTCTGAAAATTTGCAGACATACTTGTTGTCTAGGGATTATCACAGTTTGAGATCAGAGTTCCAAACTAATTGCGGGAAGGTCTGAAATCTCTTTTTCACTGTTTTATATATACCATGTTTTACAAAGCAAAGTAGATTTTGAGGTACAGATTTTAATTTGTCTCTTCCGACTCCCATTATATCTGCAGATTAAGGTTAGCTGTCTTGTTGATCAGCCTCAGGTTGAGCTGTGTTTAGGCGAACATGTTTATTTGACAGTTGGCGAATACTCATCAAAGTCAAATGCTCCTTAATTGTATACTTTTCTTTTCCAAAATGTCCTTGATCAAGTTGGTACAAAAAAGAGGGAAATCTGAAAAGGACTTCCAGTTCTTTCTGGGAAAATTTTTAGAACAAAAGTTGATTAATTCCAGCCAAAGCAATTTTGTGCAATAGAATTGGACTAATAGTTCTTCATATATAAAGATGTAATACCTTTTAATGGAAAATAGTTGATATGATGTCTTTCTCTTACATAGCAAATTCTTGTGCGATTACTGATGGAGAAGTACTCTGTGCTTCATACTAAGTAGTGTGTTTCATACATAGTTCTACAGTTATATATATGAAGTGTTCATTAGTTATATACATAGATATGATAATTCAAATGTTTTAGATTTTGTCTTGAATATAGTTATCTAATTATTTCTAACAAGTTTTATGTTAATTTATTCCTTGAAAAGACTGAGAAATAGAAGGGTTTTCCAGCTCATTTTTATTATATGCCGCAAGCTGGTTGACACAGGCATTTAATGGACGTGCGTAGCATGCGCTGTACGTAAATAAATGAAAACAAAAAATATTAACCAAGATCCAAGGATGTGTATGACATCGGAATTTGTAGGACTTATTATCTTATTTTTTAAAGCATGTGGGCAATGCATTTTTAACTGAGCTCTAGATTTTTTGAAAGACCAATTATTTTGTTTTGCTTTTCCTTGGAGTATCTGGGTAGACTATAATTTGATTAACTTCGAATGATATATTATTTTATTTTGTCTGGCCTTTTAACATGTGGGCAACTTTATAATTTAAACAAGTTCTAGATTGAATTCATAGAGAAGCTTTTTTCCTGTTCTAAATTAAATTTAAACTCTTCAAAATCCCGATTTTTAAATGAATTAAAAATTATAGTGACTTTTATCATGTTACTCTAATTTTATATAATCAATATAGAATTTAATTAATTTAAATGATCGTATCAAACAACATAAGATGCTTGTGTTGTGTCGAATCTTAATTTATATAATTTGTGAAATTGTTTATCATTTTCCTTTTATTTATTAAGTTATTAACAATAAATTATACAAGTCCCAAAAACTTTATAATATGACATAAAAATACCACCTAAAAGAAGAAAAAGATTGTAAAATCTCGCCTCCAAAGCTCATAAAAAACAACTGTTGATACTACACTCTATGTGGCTCACTCATGTCTCTCTCACTTTCAACTCCACTCCTTTTCCTCTCAACTCACCGCGACTCACAACGAGTTCACTCACTAACTCACCCTCGAAACACACTCACAGCCTCCTTCACTCGGCCCAGACTCAGTACTCGCTCAGTTTCCAAACCCAAACGTAAAGTTCACACCTTTTTCTGCTCAGTCATGCCCATTGAAGTTTCTTCTCAGGTAGCTCTCATTTCTTTGATTTCTTTGAACTTTTACATTTAAGATTGTAGTACCGTAATCCCATGTTTGATTGGCTGTAATGTGTTAATGAGTAATATTTTCTGATTAATTTGTGTGGTAAATTTTTAAGAAATTGAATTTTTAGAGAATTTTTGGACAATTATTATTATAGTATTGTTGAGATGAAATGGAGGGGTGGATGTAAGTTGAAGACTTGATGGTAGTTAGAATTCAAGGTTTAGATGGTTTGAATGCGGAAGACCCTAATGTATAAAAATGTGATCTTTTGCGGAAGAGCTATGATTGTGTGGATTGAGATTATTAACGTTTTGAACTTTGAAAATGAAGTGTGCATTGTTGAAAATTAAGGAGTGAGAAATAAATTTAGAGTTCTATACTCGACTCCGCTTTGCTTTTCTTCAAACATATGTTGATTCTTAAAAGCAGTTCGAAGCTGAGGGTGTTTAAAAAAAAGCTTCTCTATTCTTCTAGAGTTGTAGGGGGACATTTTGCACTTGAGGTACTTCTCTTCAGGAGCAGGATACACTAGGTCAGCTTAGTTTGGCATGATTTGCCAAATAAAGTGCGCACCTTTTTATATGCGGTTTAATGGGTTCAGACGTGCTAGTCTACATTAAGGAAGGAATTTTTGATATAAGATGTACTGTGCAAGAAGATAGGTCATGAGTTAAAGAACCTGACATTATTATATTTTTTATGGTCTTTAAATTGCAGGTTACGTTAGAGCAATCAAGAGCATATTGGGTCAGTAAATCATTAATTGCTTGGAATGTGGATGCTGTTGACGGTTCTTGTTATCTGTATTCCAGCAGGAGGGCTAGTTTATCTGCAGTAGATAACGGAATTGAAGGTTAGCAGTATGCTAGAATGGCTGTAATATTATATAGATTTGCTTTACACGTGCAAATGCAACTTTAAACATTATTAACACTTTTATGCACACAGGTCATGATATGAAAATCAAGCTTGAACTTTGTACCGACGGGCTTCCAGAATATGTAAGATTTGAATTTGTTTTTTAGCAATAAAATTGTTTAAATCTTTCCTTATTTTCATAAATTGCAGTATTAAACTGTAGTCAGAGGTCATGCCATAAAATGTCATACTACTTTTACAAGAGTGCAAAGTAAGGTGCACCCATCTGTCTAAGACTAGGATATGGTAAGATTAACTTCACAAGAGACATATACTTGCAAAAGCATATTATTTAGATATGAGGGATGCAAATGATATTCAGACGAAGAATTTGACAATTTGGGCAGTTATTCATACTCCTGGCACTCGCGTATCACCTTTTCCATGATTTCATCACTATTCATTCCGTACCATTTATATGTTGTATCTCTCGTTCCTTTCCTTTTCTTGATTTTTCATCATTGATCTTGAGTTTTTGTCATACAATGTCAGCCACCAACGCCAATTATCTGAGCGAGCATCAGAAACACATATTTCTAGTTTTAGAAGGGCCCGTGTAGCATATACTACTAGTATAGGTATCTTGATATATCTATTTTTGCATCCATCTTGCTTTTTATGTTCTGAATACCACTTCTATTTCCTTCATTTTTTTGAAGTTCAATTGTAGGTGATTAAAAAGTTTCCTCATCTTCGAGAGTATAAAGCTTTTAAGGTCCCACCTGATTTGGTTGCTGAAGATCGACTTAAATGCCAATTATCTGTTGCCATATTCAGTTGTAAGTTTTTTTTTCTTTAATATATATGTATTTAGAAAAGCAGGAGTATCTACGAAGTCTATGATAGTGGCTGCTCCAATTTGAGTATATTATTTTTCTGTATAACAAATTAGTATCTAACTGTTGTCTTTCTGTATTATTAATGCTGCTTATTTGTATTCTGTGTTCTAGTTGGGCTTTATCTGGATTGATGACTATACTTTCTGATTTTGTCGTGCATGATTCTGACCACTTGCAAGTTGTTCTTATTTTGCATAACTTTATCCATTCTGTTATCACTTTTTTATACATATTAAATGAGCCTTTTTACTTCAACCGATGTAGCCTTTCTTCTTCTAATGCCTTTCAGTCTGTGACAGTTATGTTTTCTTGTATTTAGCTGCAGGAATGTTAATTAGTGCTACTGGTATGCAATTACCTGGGGTCATTGACGAATTATTCTCTTATACTGGTCCCCTTGGTGCTGTTTTCTCAGATGAGGCTATCACATTTTACTTGTGGGCCCCAACTGCTCAAGTAAAATTTTGCCTAGTTTTTTGCCAGTATTTTCCTTTCTAATGTATATCTGTTGCCTACAAATACTCTTTTATACATTAACGCATAATGTTTATTTTTGGTCTATCACAAAACAGAGCGTGCATGTTCTTGTCTATGGAGATTCAGTTGGGGAGGAGCCCTTAAAAATTGTCCAGCTAAAAGAGACGAATGGGGTTTGGACTGCTTATGGGCCAAGATCTTGGGAAGGCTGTTACTATGTCTATGAAGTTTATGTTTATCATCCTAGCACCTTACAAATTGAGAGATGCTTAGCAAATGATCCTTATGCTAGAGGGTAATAATATGTTAAACTCAACATGCATGACATCCTTACATAACACATGCTCCCTATTAATTTATATCCGTTTATAATATATTTGTGAACATGCTGAATTTGTATAGGCTCTCTGCTGATGGAAAACGGACATTGTTGGTCAATATTAATTCTGATGCCTTTAAACCTGAAGGATGGGAATCTTTGGCTGATGAAAAACCTGATATTGTTTCTTTCTCTGACATCAGTATATATGAATTGCATATAAGAGATTTCAGGTCAGTGCTTATTGCTTAATATCTTATATTGATTTCTTTACTTGCCTTAAAGAAGGGTTTGAAGAAAGATTGTACATATATGTATTGCTGACTAAAGATTTCCACACTAATTGGTAGAACCACCCATAACGTCTATACTTTATCATAGATCTCAAACTCAGATTCTTAGAGTATTCTCTTTCTAGTGAAACTCATTGGATTACTCATTCGACATTAGTAAAAAGTTCTATAATGTTGTGATGATTGAAGTTTTTATGATGCTGGAATCTAGGTTGGTTTATGTGCTCATATCTCTGCCATGATTTATTAACAGTGTTAGTGACAATACTGTGGATCCAGAATTTCGTGGTGGTTATCTTGCTTTTACTTCCCAGGTAATTTTTATCTGTGTGTGATTAATAATTTTTAATGATGACTTAGAAAATGATAAGTTGCAAAAAAAAAAAAAAAACAATAATTGTAGATGGTTGTTTTGACGATGATTCCAGTAGGACTCCTTGATGATTGCAATCACCCTGTGTATAGGACTCCATGATGAATGTTATGATTGTCATCACATGACTGAACTAGGGACCAGTATGGAACAATGTTTGAGACTTATGTTTTGCTGTTGTCTAGAAGTATATCAACTCGCCGTTTCAGTTCATTTTCGTTGTGTTTTCTCGATGTCAACTCCAAATTGCTTTAACCTGTATCAAAGTGAAACTTATTTCATGCCACTATCATTTAGATATATATATTCTCATTATTGGACTCCATTTATAGTTTAGTTTTGCATATAATGGGAGCCTCTAGCGTTATTTGACCATTAATTTTTGATAACTTGTTACCGAGTGTCCAAGACTAATGCATAATTGTCAAAATCTCCCTCAAATGCCAAAATACACTATAAAGAAAGCTGTAGAATCTAACTGTGCAACTCAAATAAATATATAAAACTATAGTATTTATTCTGGAAAGGTGAGAGACTACTTACTTTCTAAGGTAAAGTTAACGAGGGATAATA
The DNA here is from genome assembly GCF_001625215.2 of Daucus carota subsp. sativus. Taxonomy (NCBI): domain Eukaryota; kingdom Viridiplantae; phylum Streptophyta; class Magnoliopsida; order Apiales; family Apiaceae; genus Daucus; species Daucus carota. The sequence continues at coordinate 41,351,542 of NC_030385.2, read as the reverse complement.
GTTATGCTAGACTGTGACTTGAGAAGGACAAGTTCTCCTTCTTGATATATTAATTTTCAGGAATGTAAATATGCATGCAGACTACACCTATATCAGGACCTGAACCCTTAACCTTTAGCCACAGACCTCTATTTCATACCTAGTAATTTCTGAGAACTCCTAACATTTATATTGCAAGCTATGTCTAAGAGCTGACACAGGATTTTGATATACCATTTCTTTTTGAAGGAATCAGCTGGTATAAATCATCTGAGGAAATTGTCAAAAGCTGGCATCACGCATATTCATCTGTTGCCAACCTTCCAGTTTGACGGTGTGAAGGATGAGAAAGATAAATGGAAGAGTGTAGGTGAGTTTATTTGTTTCTTTTACTGTTAATATGATGAAAACTCCAGCTATTCTTAGGTGCATTGCTCACTAGGGAGATGCAACATATATCACGGATGCAGTCACTACAATATCAAGCAGTATATTTAAATGTATTATATGTCACATATGTTCTGCATATGTAAGAGGGTGATGGTAAATATGTGTTATGCCTGATGTCAGGTCATGCAAAAATGGCGAAGTGAACTCTGTAAGCATATGCGAACAGTATTTGCTTATGTTAATTCTTTACCCTGTATTTTAGACTCCTCTGATTCCAGATATAATCAGCATATAGTATTATTGGGTTCAGTTCAAATAACTTAGGTTTTGCGGAGTAATATGAGATAGTAATCTCTTCACTTTCCCTTTAACAGAAATACCTAAAACTATTTTTTAAAACATTGATGCAATCTATATACTGCCTCTATTTGCTGCCTGGGATAAAAGTATTTATTGTAGCTTCAATAGAAAATTTTAGTCTTCCAAGTCTTAAAAGAGCTCAATAATGTACAATTTTGTATTCTTTTTATTATATATGCAAGTTTCATGAAAGCTTTTAGCAGATACGCAGATGCTCGAGTCTTTACCACCAGATTCAGCTCAGCAACAAGAGTACATAACAGCTATTCAAAATGAGGATGGATACAATTGGGGGTAGAAGTTTTTGTCATCATCCTTGATTAATTAGTTCTTGATTGCTAGTGTGTTGTATTTTACTTATTTAATCTTTTTCATTGTTTACTTGTCTTGCAAAGATATAACCCTGTCCTTTGGGGAGTGCCTAAAGGAAGTTATGCAAGTAACCCAAATGGTCCATTGCGTACGATTGAGTTTCGGAAGATGGTCCAGGTAGGTAATTATGTCTTCGGTGTATGAGATAGACCACACAGTGCAGTTTTTTTATTTTCTGAAGTGCATTGATGAAAACTGCTTGTAAGCTGTTTTGTTTAAGTTTAATATATTGATTTTAGGCACTCAACCGCATTGGTCTCCGCGTTGTGCTGGATGTTGTTTATAATCATTTGCAAGGAAGTGGTCCTTTTGGTGAAAATTCAGTGCTTGACAAGGTGACCGCTGATTTTAAACTCTATTAGTTAATATTCAATGTATACAGCAGTCCACAACTTGTGATCAAAAGCAGCTTTTCACTTCAAAAATTTTCCCAAACTATTTTTGTCACTTATTACTTGTACAGATTGTTCCAGGTTACTACCTGAGGATGAACACCAATGGTCAAATTGAGAACAGCGCATGCATGAATAATACAGCAAGTGAGCATTTTATGGTCGAACGTCTTATTATTGATGATCTTTTATGCTGGGCAGTTGATTATAAGGTAACAACAAAATAGCATCTTGTTGTGCACAAGAGCACCAAACTAGTATGCGTTCTTAAAGGAGAGCTTTTGTTACTAGTACTAGAGATATATTGGGCTTATTTGTTGTGCTGTTAGAATCCCTGGCTTGTGTGTCTGTTTTAAGAGGCTTGTTTAGGTTGATAAATTATTTGTTACTTCTAATTTTGAATAATAATCTGAATGGCATATAGTTTTTCCTACTGCTATAAATAACAATTCATCATCATCATGTAAGTATTGGGATATTAGCATGAGTTAGTTGTTCAATGCATCATTAAAAGAGATTCTGTAAATAAGGCTGAGGTTATAACAACTGATCGTAGCAATCACACGTCACTTTTTTGAATTTTTTCTAGTGACATCAATACTAATATTGGGATAAGATTAAAATGATAACATGATTTACTAGAAAGTGCGTATGGTGTTGTTCCTGGTTTTAATGCTCATGTACCCTTAAAGTCGGTGATATGTGAACGGATCAACTTTTAAACTAAAAACTTGGATGATTCTACTTTTTGTTTAATAAAGATGACAGTCATCCTGAGAATTTTTTTCTTATGGATTTCTTGCAGGTTGATGGCTTTCGATTTGATCTTATGGGTCATATAATGAAACATACAATGGTACGAGGCTGTTACTCTCTTCTCCAGGGAACTTTCTCCTTTGGAGTCACATACAACTTCATGGCTCTACATTGTTAATTTATAATTAGTTAATTCAAGTTCTACTCGCTTGGAATTATTGTCAATTTACTTTCTCAAACTTGACTGCTCTTTTATAGTACCCATTTCTCATGCAATTATTTCGGTTGGTCAACCTAGAATTAAAGCAATTTTTCAACATGAAAACATCCTGGTTACTCGGGTTGGCAAAATCTTTTTTAAGTTAAGCTTGAATATTGTTTCTGCAGTAGTTAGTGGACCACTATATACAGGCATTGTGTAGATATACTTGTCTGATATTCCACCAGTGAATATTAACGAGTCCCAATGTATCATTTTACTTTGTTTCGAGTAATTTATTCTTTGAAGCGTATAAATTGGGAGAGTTACTTTTCAAATGGTGTCTGATGAATGTCCTTTTTCACCTATGATGATATAAGGAAAAAAATGCTGGATCTCTCTCCGTAATTATTTGTCGCTGTCAATAGTTACACATACAAACAACTGCCAACTAGTGCGTATTGTTTGTAGATATAGATGATAGGAAATTAGACAGAAATTAGCGTAATTGTTTGCTGCCATTATTATAATAAATGTTTCGGATGCAGGTGAAAGCAAATAATATGCTCCGGGGTCTATCAAAAATTAAACATGGAGTTGAAGGTGCAAAAATATATATGTAAGCTTTTAGCTGCCAACTTAGTTATCTGCAACCCCATCATCACGAGCTCGATTATTATGGTAATTATAAGCTATATCATGATGACTTGAGTGAAGTACTAGTTCTATACTGAGCATGTTAGACTTGGGACAGTTATTTTTCTCACTGTATGTCATACAGAAGATTGTCTTATAGTTCAAACTTAGATTACCATTGTCCAGCATAGCTACCTGTTATATCCCCACTAAGTACTTCTATGTCTCTCTAGAATTTACATTAGAACTTTTGCTGTAGGTATAACACCGTACTGGATCTTTGGATCACATTGTCTATAGTTGACCATGAGTGCAACATGTCCAATGTTATGCATACTTCTATGTCAGACACACTCTTTGCCCTTTGAAATAGTCTTTAATGATAGTGAAGAAATCTTCCTCCAAGAAAATTATCAAATCATTATCTTCCTTCAATAAGAAATTATCATATAGCAGATAACCAGTTGTGCTTGAAATTATTAGTGAATCCCTTCTGCAATTTATTTCTAGGTTTTAGTGTTTTACTGCTGCAAGGGAATATTCCTTTTCAGTACTTTGGTTCGACTTCCTTTTTCCTTTTTGCTGTTGATAAATAGGTTCAGTTAAGGATGTTCTCGTCTTAGAATACTTATTTTAGAGACTTCTTACTATGCAGTATGCACTATCATACATCATACTGAATCACTGTCCATTCTATTTTTAAATGCTTGATTCAGATATGGAGAAGGATGGGACTTCGGTGAAGTGGCAAAAAATGGCCGTGGGACAAATTCATCACAGTTCAACATTTCTAACACTGGTATTGGGAGGTACATGATTCGCTATATATACAATGATTATTGTCGAAGAACCAAATTATTTTGTAACCTCACGAGGCACTAAAATAAATACAATCAGTTTCAACGATCGTATTCGAGATGCAGTTCTTGGTGGATCTCCATTTGGCCATCCTCTTCAACAAGGTTTTGTCACAGGTTTGGGTTTGCAGGTAACCACATTCTTATTATAAACACCCTATTCTTTTTCTTTCTTTGCACGGACTTAGTAGTTTATAGTTTGATGTTCAAAATCAGAAAAGCAAAATCAAGTAAAATGGAGGGGGGGGGGGGGGGTTATCCATCATGATCCATTCTATCGCTTTGTAAAATCTGCTTCGAGAACGGAAACTTATCACCTACAAGCCTGAAAAATTCAAATAAAAAAGCAAACGAAATGAGATTGAATCAAAAAGAACAGAGAAAGGGGAGAGAGAGAGATAGATGGTATATAGAAAAGCCTGAAGAAAAGTCCGTCGAGACATGAAACTATGGTCCTTACATATACCTGACTGAAGTAACTGAAGTATTACTGTGGAGAATTCCAAAATTTGCAATTACTTGTCAATAAAAAATAGTGAAATCCCAGGAATTGAGAAAAATAGAACACGGCGTTTAGGAGATGCCAGGTCAGCATGTCAAGACCCTACATGTTCTGGTGTTCACACTTGGCACTTGGATCCTTGAGCAATATATTTATTTTATTGGTCATCTTTAACAACCATCTGTACATCAAGATCTACTTCATCAATTCAACAGGCTAATGGTCATGATCATGGTAGCAAATCTGATGCAGTGCGTACTCTTGCTGTATCAAAGGATCATATTCAGGTAAAATGCCTTGGTATCTTTTATGATTTATCAAAGAGTTTTTAGGCATTGTGGTAAGGATTAGTCATTTTTTGTTTAGTTGAAGTATCTAAAAAATTGTGTTTGATATCAGTAGATTGGAAGTTTTTGTTTCCTGGTTTACAGCTCCAATCAATACTAGTCAATTATTAAATTTAAGTGGTTTTGATTTTAGGTTATTGGGCGTGTCACTGTTACCAAACCGAATTGATGTATAGTTTAGCTATAAAGTGTCTCTTACCAAAGAGTTTGCATTGCTTTCATGTGGTTCGTTAAACAGTTTCTGCTGGTATTTTATTTAGCTGCTCATTTTTTTTTTGTTAAATAAGATACAAGTATGAAGACATTGGAGCATAGAAAACAGTTCATCAGTATATATGGAGTTGATTGATGAAGTTTAAGTTTAAGTATTGCGTTATTTGTATTGACAAGATATGTGATCCAGGTTGGAATGGCTGCAAACCTAAAGGACTATGTGCTTACTGATTGTGATGGGGAAGAGGTATTGTATTGCACGCCACTTGATTATGCCAAAAAAAAAAATACCATGTGCATCTTAAAAGTTTGCTGCTATATGATCTTTAGTATCATTAGTTTTGTTTTTCTCTAGTTTCTTTGGAAAATGTATTTATGCTACTTTGCACCTTCTTAATTTGATCAAATTGTTTGTAATGCATTTTAATTTGTGTCTCTGTGTCTCCAGTGATTTCTTGTCACTTCTGTAGTTCTTATATATTTTACCTTTGGTTCTGCAGTTGTCACATCAACTTTAAAATGTGATTTCTAATTGCTGTTGTATTATTGAACTAGCAAAATTATGTTAGAGTTCCGATTTTAATATTAAGTTTTTTTTTTGAAGCAAAACGTACTTGCATTAGAATGCCTCAGCAGTAATTACATCCATAAGGAAGTCAGGAGCAAAGGTACTCCACTCCCTGAAGTCTGACTCAGAATGAGAAGCCCGAGCTAACAAATGAGCTCCCTCATTCGCAGACCTATGCACAAATTGGACTAGCACACTATCAAAGTGCTTATTTAGTTCAATAAAATCGCTAACAATAGAATGAAAATAAGAATTCCCAGTCCCTCCGTTATATGCATCAGCCAAGAGTTTCGAGTCAGTCTCGAAAACACACCTTGTATACCCACACTTCTTCGTCCAAGTCATTAGCTCCTTAAGACTAATGGCCTCTGCTTCTCGGGGTTGCCACACCCCTGCAACTCTTTGACACCCAGCTCGTAAGAAATTCCCAATTAATTGTCTCCTGAAGAAGGTTGACCTTGGCGGAAATAAAGAATTGTGGATGCCAACTTTTGTCTTTTGTCTGTAGAGGTCATACACTCACTTCAGTTCGAGTAAATTGTTGTTTTTCAAGATTGAAGTCTAGCATATAGTAGTATTATAATTATCATGATTAGTACAATTTGGACCTATAGATTGAACATAAGTCAAACAATTAAACAGTAGATAAGATGACTGAATGGAAACATATTGATCTAGTGTTTCGATTGTTTAAGTTCAAAGTCAATAACCAACTCAGCATGTTTGTATTATTCTTGTGTTAAACCTTAAACTATATAAAATGCATTTTTTTTTTATAGGTTAAAGGATCTGAAGTTAAAACATATGATGGGGTACCTGTTGCATACGCTTCTTGCCCCAGTGAAACAGTAAGTCTATCATGAGCTAATTTATTTGCAATATCTGTTCCACACATCTTTATACTGTAAATGCATATGTATATCTTCAAAACACGAAACTGATTGAGTAACAGTTACATAATTACTGTCTATTACTTGAAATTTTTCTGACTTCAAGCATAAGCATAAGCCTTCCAATATAAATCGGCCCTTTAACTGTGTCTGTGAAAACTTTTCACAATTCTTTCGTGCTAAAAAAAATTAAAATAGTGGGCTATATCATATATTCACTTGTGTTTCCAGGTGAACTATGTCTCTGCTCATGACAATGAAACCCTATTTGACATAATAAGCTTGAAGGTAAGAGTGCCATTACAGAGTCCTATTTCTACTCAAACTACCTCAATATTGTACTTATTCTATGATATCACGTATACAGACTCCAATGGATATATCTGTGGATGAGAGGTGCAGGATAAACCATTTGGCAACAAGCATAGTAGCACTTTCCCAGGTAATGATTTAAAGTTATTATGTGTAGCTGATCTTATATTAATCATATTTCTAACAAAGTAGTAATAGTTAATGATTCAGAGGTAAACATATGCTTCCAAACATAATCACTCCTACTGTAGAAAATCTTCAAAAATCATGTTCGTTTCATGTGCATTATGAAGTAAAAAAGGGAGTTCTCTCTGTCTTTTATCTTGGTTTGTGCGTTTGTTTTCTGTATTGCTATTTGGCAAGTAATATTAGTTACTGTCTGTTAGTTAAAAGGCACCCCCCCCCCCCCCCCCCCCCCCCTGTATGCAGAGGCCAAAACATGCTGCTGTATCAAAAAAATTATAACAAATAAAATTTGTATAGTATAGACAATATGTGGAGTATGGACACATTACCTCAGTTTTAAAAGTTATCAACATGTTTGACGTGCTTTTACTGAAATTCTTCTCTTCCACTCATATCTTTGCAAATCACTTGATAATCACATATATAATAGGTCTGAGTTGTGTAAAAGAAAATTACTGTTTATATGGGCTCGTTATCGTGTCTTGCTTCTGCTATTTTTCATAAATACTGCTTATGGAGTTCCATTATTGTAGGGAATACCATTTTTCCATGCTGGGGATGAGATGTTGCGTTCAAAATCATTAGACCGTGATTCATACAATTCTGGAGATTGGTTCAACAGGTCCATATTTATTACATGTCATATACCTTCAGATATATACTTGCATCCTTTCATGGCTCCATATTATCTGAACCATCAGTTAAACTCAGTTATTTAATAGAGTTCAAGTATACATCTATAAATTGTAAATTACGGCATGAGTAGTAATCATGGGAAAGTTTTAAACTTATGTAATGGAGTGAGTCATGTTATTGTGAAGGTATGTGTCTAGGATCCCCAGTGTAATATATCCTTATTGTCATTGTTTTCAGGTTGGATTTCAGCTACAGTTCTAATAATTGGGGTGTTGGCCTTCCTCCAAAAGAGAAAAATGAGAATCACTGGCCGCTGTAAGATTCAATTATTTCATATGCATACTACATATTAGTCCACATATCTAACAGTTCAATGCGGAGATCTATACATTGGTTGTAAGTTGTTTATAATTATATATTTACATTATATTATCTCTTTTTTCTTCAGCATAAAACCCCGACTGGCAGATCCATCCTTCAAGCCATGTAGTCGTCACATCCTTGCTGCTGTTGAAGATATGTTAAACTTGTTAGAAATTAGATACTCATCACCTCTCTTTCGATTGAGATCTGCTAACGCTGTTCAGGTTAGACCGCTTAAATTGGTATATAGTCAAAAATAAAGTGAGTAAAGAGACTGACAAAGAATATATATCATTTTCTGCAAGAATTATTGAATGCTTACTTTTGTGAAAAATTGTTAGAAAGCAGACTAGTATGTGCAATGTACTCTAGCACTCTATGCCATATTAATCTTATCAGTTACTCCCTCCGTCCCATTTAATTCTGTATGTTCACTATTTGGCACGCACTTTGATGCTTCTATAAAATATGGTTCTATAACTTATTTTTTAGATTTTCTTTTTCCAAAAAAAAATTTAATAGTTAAATTTTTATTTAGGAATTTTTTTTAAAAAAAATAAGTTATAGAACTATACTTTAGAGAAGCATTAAAGTGTGTGCCGCTCCCCCTGCGTATACAACTCAGGGGCACGGAGGGATTAACAGTTATCAACTTATTATCCATAATTCTGCCTTGCACCTTAAATTCAGGTCAAAAAGATGTTTCTTATCTTATGACTTGTGTATATCAGGTCAGAATCTAAGTTCAACTATTAACCCCTTGTTCCTGCTCAACCAAACATGTTAGTGTTTCCCTCATATTATGGTCATGTTACATTATTTCCCTCAACTCTGTATGCTATGCCTTTTTTAAACCAGTCTGGTCCTCACTGATCTTTGAACACCTTAAAATGTTTGGGTGACTTGTCACATTACCCAGGCAGAATGAGTCCCGTAAAATATTGATTCTAGACAGTGCACGATGTTATATATTACCCTCATAATGCTCATTTATGGTAGTACTTCTACGGTTCTACCCATGACTTGGAATCTCTGTGTATAAATACTTCTGTTGTGTGCGTTAATTTTTCAACTGTGAAATCTGTATCTGATATATGCTTCTGCTCACCTTCGAGTCCTCTCTAATGGTGTGAGGAGTCCCGGAAATTTTGAATTACTCTCAAGATAATTCAACCTCAACATTGAACAGACATGATTACAATTCTATTCAGGAACGAGTACGATTTTACAATACTGGTCCATCATGGATCCCCGGACTCATAGTAATGGGCATCGAAGATGGTCATAATGGTGTTCCAGGATTGTCTCAGCTGGATAGCATGTGAGTGATATATTATAAACAAATCTCTTTGTAACCTATATTTGCATTGATGTTGTTTAATATTAAATATTTAAGTATTGTTCTCCCAACAGTTACTGCTATATTGTTGTGGTGATAAATGTATGCCCAACCGAAGTCTCTTTCTCCAGCCATGCATTACGAGCAAAAAGTCTCCAACTGCATCCAGTACAAGTAAGATTATTAATTTTATTTTGAATATCATTTTCACTCACAAACTTAACCTATAACCTAGTCTTGAACATCTTTGAAAAACGGTTTTCACGATAATTGTTAAGTTTTTGATCTTGAGAGACATATTGCTTAACAACCTATCGCACAGGGCTGCATGTGAATATCCCAAAAAACTGTTCCTGCGTAAGTCTACTCAACTTAAAAAAAAAAACAAAATAGTAAGATTAATCACAAGGAGAAATGCAATTAACTTGACATAAAAGAACAAATTAGTAAAAGTAATCATTAGGAGAAATGCAATATGTGCAAATCCTGAAGCATTTACACAAAAGTATATGTGAAACGCTGCCTATCTGATTGATGAATTTGGATTGTTAAACAGACAAAGGTTGCATTAGGCTGCAAGATCAAAAATATTTCTCGTAGCTTGTGCTTCTGCTAGAGAACACCGAATAACTGGAACTGAAAATAAAAAGATACAAGCAGATAATTCAAATTCCTCAACTCAGCCAGGGAAGAGTCTGTGGACTGCGGGATCAAGAATAAAATACTTATTTATGAAAGTAATAGTAATAAAGTTCTTATTCTAAAAGTCAACAGGAAGCTGTTTTCACAATTTGCCTCCCTATGCGTTCTTTTTGCATTATGAGCTGATCAACCCTTAACATCTGCCTACAGAAAAGCCTAATTTCTCTATCAAATATGTCTTGTCAATATGATCATCGTTGTTTCAGATGAATTCAACTGATACTATTGTCAAGAAAACAACTTATGATGCCTCTGCTGGCCGCTTCAAGGTGCCTTCCAGAACAACAGCTGTTTTTGTGGAGTGTAGAGATTAAATACAGTGGAAACAACTCACGAGGTGATTATAACTATGTTTTGAGTGAGAATTCATGTGATCAGCTAGGCAAGGAGGTGGTCTATTTAATTTAATTTCATCGTGCAACTTCAGAAGTGCATAAATGAGTTAAAGCCGTCCATGAGAAATAAGCTGTGAAGCTGTCCATGACAACTGTTTGCGAAAAATAATAACTTAAAAATTGAAACACTGTCAGTCTGTCATACAGTTGAATCTATGCTGAACAAGGAAATTTTGTATATCTGAATTATCGTCTTAACTAAAGTTATAATATCATTTTGTTGGACTATTATCACTGCCTTCAGAAAAATAGGTTCTCCGGTTGATTTCTCCTTGTAACTATAAGCCACAATAATTTGTATGATAGTTTCGTAGTTTGGTACTTCCACTCGAGAAATTTCATTTATTCAAACCTAATTCTCATCTGTTTGCACTAGATGAACAATTAAAGCAGTACAGGTTGGGACGAATAAGCCTCATTAGGTCTTGCGTCGTGTAACATCTGATTTTCAAGTCTCGTCCGAGTTTTTAACTCGATCTACTTTTTTGTTTCACATTTCTGAGGAGCTAATGCCCGTTTCTTGACAATGATAGGGATAGAGAATGCTAGGTTATTAGATGTTTCTATACAGCAGGTCATTTTTGTTTGGTGGGAATATAATCTCTGGACAAACATGGCCATTGTGATTACCCTGCTAATTGATTTTCATGACACTACTGCAATGGTGTGGATAAGATCATTACTAAGGAACAAGTATCACAATATAGTCACAATTTAACGAGTTGACATGAAATTTCGTAGTAGATCATGCTGATATTTTAGGCTTGTACGAGGCTGCGCTAGGACTAAAGTGTTAGTGTGATTCATCTTCAACGATAAGAAAAAAAAATGGAAATATAAGAGGTATTCGATTGGTATTTTAATATGTTGTTTTTAATTTATAAATTTTAATGGATTATAAGTGATTATGATTTTGTGTGGACTCTTGATAAAATGTCGTAAAGTTGATATAAATTCTTTAGGATTTAAGCACAATGCTTCAAAATCTCATGAATTTTTGTCGGATTTTAAAAAACTTAAAATACACTAAAAAAATCTCGTCAAATCCATCATTTTATGAAATCAAAAAAAATTCATGAGCATATGATGGTAAATACCATCAGACTAATAGATTTTAGGGAAATCTACAAAACTACCTACCTTTTCTTTTATTGTTTTCAAAAATACTACCTTCCAGAATTATTTTTAAAAATACCTTTTCATAAAAAAAATATTCAAAAATACGGTTTGCAACTGTTGCAACCTCATTTGCAACTCCAGGCAGCGCCAGCCGTGTTGCAACCTCTTTTGCAACTTCATATGCAACCGAATATATATATATCGATTCCGAAAATGAGGTCGAAAATGACATTTGAAAACTGGAATTTTAAATCAGGATTTGTAATTGCATATATGGTTGCATATGATTGTATTCAGTTGCATATGGTTGCATTCAGTTGTTTCTATTGCAATCTAATGGCCCCGCCAGGGGCACACCATACATCTGTTGTTACTTACAGTTTTCAGTTGCATTTAGTTGCAACTGAGGTTGCAAATGAAGTTGCATTTCAGTTGCATTTAGTTGCAACTTCATTTGCAACTTTTGCAATCTCATTTGCAATATATATATATATATATCGAAATAGAGGTCGAAAATGGCAACTGAAAGCTAGAAGTTGCAACTTACAGTTTTCAGTTGAACTAGTTGCAACAGTTGCAACTTTCTATTTTTATTTGCAACTTTTGCGGCTGCGCCGCCCAAGGTTGCAAATGAGGTTGCAAAAGTTGCAAACCGTATTTTTGAAAAAATAATTTTATGAAAAGATATTTTTAAAAACAATGAAAAAGATGGTAGTATTTTTAAAAAAATAATTTTACAGATGGGTATTTTTAAAAAGATCCCTAGATTTTAAACAATCTCAATTGAATATCATCGGATTTTAAAGCGTAATTTAAAATCTTAATTGAATACCACTAGATTTTGTTACATAATTTAAAACCTTAATTGAATGCCCAGAGATTTTAATAGATTTTAGACAATTCCAATTAAATACGATCTCATGAATGAAAAAAAATCCTTTAAATCGAATATACCCCCTAGTGTGTTCAATTCACACAAATTTTTGACAAAAAATTTTTAAAAAAATCACACAATAATTTTTCTTGAAAAACTGATATCACTTCACGATTCTCAGACGATGGGCCTTGGATGGTTATGTAACGAATTGTAACTACTGAACATTTTTGTAGGAACAGTAGTCTTACCTTGTTTCACTATGGCTAGTGAGAGCTGTGAGTAATGGCTCAGACATATGTAACATATTGTGCACTAACATTTTTCACGGTAAACTAAAATCGTCTAAAGAAAAAGGGAAGTTGTTCAACCATCCTCCGCGCAAAAAACAAAAACAAAAAGAAAACCTTCTTTGCAAGGGTAAAGTTTCCAGCAAACCACATGGTAAGAGAACAGATCTTGTCGAGCTCTAGTTATCTCATATGCGAGCAGACTAAAGTTTCCAGCAAACCGCACCAGAATTATGGTAAATACAGAATCATTATCTGTTTCTAACCCAGCAAAAGTTCGTTCTTAGCCAAATATGTGTTGAAGAAAATTCTAAACAAACAAAGTTGCTTGACAAGGGGTAAAAAAACTTAAATCTTCCTAAAAAGAAGAAACAATAACCCATCTGGACACCGGAAGGATGATCTCATCAAATACAGCACACTGATGTCTACAATCTACACTACTGCATGTAATTATTATAGTAGCATACGCAGGTGATTCAAAAAGGAATTACAACAGTATTTCACATCTATATGGCCTGGTAGTTCGCCTCTATATTGGCCAACATATCCTCTTAACTCATGATAAGATGCCAAGGTCCATTACAAACGAAGGAATTCCTCGAAACAGTAGTTGACTTACTCACTTCTGCGCATCTTCACATTTAGAGGAATTTCCTTGTAGGTATTCACCTTCTTAGCTGCTTGGCGTGAAGGCCTACCAAAAGATGGTCTTCCAAAATCTTGCGATTCACGGTTGGGAGCATGCTTGCCTTCTCCACTATCATTTTCATCTGATAAACATGCGGATATTGAAACGTCATTGATGTTTATCTTGGAGAAGCTTTTATCAGCTTCTGGTTCTTCAGATTTAACTCTAGCAGATTGCCTTCTAGCAGAGAGTCTGCAAATCAAAAGCAAAAATTACTTTTCTTCCTTCTTCGGCATATACAAAAAAACAACAATATTACGAGAAAAAGAGTTAAAAACACACATACTGCTACAAGAATAAGTGTCTACAGACCTTCTATTGCCAGTAGCCTTATCATTTTCCTCTGCTGATAGACAAATGGAAGTTGAAACATCATCCTGCATTTGATCACAATTTGGACCTGACACAGGGCCAGTGGAGTCTATGGCAAACACGTCTTCAGCAGGTTTTGGCTCTTCAGATTTGAATCTAGCAGATTGGCTCCTTACAGGGATCCTGCTTGGACGAAGGATGAGCAATATTGTTATCATCGTACGACATAATAGGAGAAAAGATTATTGAGTACGCATTGAACTACAAGAATGTTTTATTACAAACCTTTTGTTGCCAGAAATCCTTTCTTCATTTATCTCTAAAGTCGAGGATTTAGAAACACCTTCTTCCATTACATTACTGTGGGGAGGCCCAGAAGCAAGGCTATTAGGTTCTACCTCAGACACGTCATTTGCTGGTTCAGACTCTTGAGATTTAAGTCTAGCAGACTGCCTTCTGACACATTGCCTGTTAAAAAATGATAGAACTCACTATTATAAGATGGTAATTTTACATATTATTAGAGAAACCAAACAGCGAAGCAAAGAGACATGCATTGCAGAACAGAATTTAACATTTCCAAACCTTTTATTATCAGCCTTTCTATCTTTAGATTCCTTGACAGTCGACGAGCCCAAACCTAAAATCACAAGAAAGTATATTTACGAACAAGCATCTTTAACTGGTAGTGTAGATCAATTTATATCTATTCAAAACCTACTTTTGGATAGTTGCCTCCTGTTTATATTAATAGGCTTGACGTTATCTCTAGATGCCTGTGAAGAATCCAGCTTCTCATTGAGCATTTTGACCTTAAGATACATATACAGATGTAAGTATGTAACATAACAGGAATTTCTTTTAGAAGATGAACTATAAAGTATACACAACATGAATATTATTACCTCTATACCAACTTTCTCAGAAGGTAAAGCTTCGTCTTTTTCCTGAATAAGAAGGCAATATAATCATATATGATCTAAATTTTAATAAAAGATTTTTTTGTAACTGATTATGCACTGACCTTTAACTCCAACCCTTTCGCTACAAGCAAACCATTCTTGCATCCCAACTCATGTTGTAACAGTTTCAGCTAAATGAAGCAACAACATACATATATGAAGCTTCAGATAGATAGTAAGACCCAAAAACTAGCTAATGCATCAGTTAAACCTTACCCTGTCTTTATCTACTGTTAATTCCTGCAAGATTGACAGGAGGAAAGCTGATGTTAGGTGGTTTACTCTTTTTATATGAGAAAACTTATTATGGGGTTCATAAGACTTTTAGTTATTAGTTATTACTACACTAGAAAAAGAAAGAACAGACCGCAAGCATTTGGCTGTTTGATTGTGCAAGCTGAAGATTTTGCTGCTGCAGTTTCTGCAAACTGACCCTAAGTCTACGCAATTCAATCCCACTCAATTCAATAACTTTACTAAAAACGTGTTAAAGAATTCCGCCAAATGTATGGCTGCAAGTCCTGGTACAACATCATGCACTAAAAGTATACACATAAATAAATAACAACTTGAACTCAGAAGGATACTTTCTGTCTGCCAGAAGCTTCATCAATGCCACATTTTCCTGATTAAATATACGAGAAACCCTCCAATTAAGCTAGCTTAAAGAATAAAGTCTGCAGAACAGAAACTGTAAAGGAAACACCTGAGGCCA
The DNA here is from genome assembly GCF_001625215.2 of Daucus carota subsp. sativus. Classification (NCBI taxonomy): domain Eukaryota; kingdom Viridiplantae; phylum Streptophyta; class Magnoliopsida; order Apiales; family Apiaceae; genus Daucus; species Daucus carota. The sequence goes on along the minus strand of NC_030385.2, from coordinate 41,336,185 downwards.
CAAGATTCAAACCTTCTTTAGTTTTTCAATGTACTCTTTGGTAGAAGCTGGGATAATATGTGACTTCTCATCTATCATTGACATTCTAGGTTGTTGTTGCATGTTTGTTATATTAGCAAGACGCTTCCTTTCCGTACTTCCAAAAACTTCAGTCGATTTTCGGACTCTAGGTTTTTCGTTACCTGATCCCAGCACCAAATAAATACAAAATCAAAACTCACTAGCTAATATACTGACAAAAAACCAATTACACACTTACACCGAAACAAATACAACCAAATTATAGCAATCAATAGCAAGGCTCAATCTCAAAAGTATCCAAGTTCAGTAATTCACACCTACAACTCTACATGTACTTGGTGAGTACCTAAAGTTACAAAACTTATCGCAAAACATTGTAAAGAACTCTCCTTGTACCAAAATAAGTGTTGCTTTGACCTTTTTTCACGTAATTGGAGGTGCAATAAAAAAACATATTTCTACACATTATTTTTCAAAATTTCTTTTTCTGAAAGAAAACTCGAAAAATAATATGTGTGTGTGTGTGTTTCCACCTCAAATTATGTGCGAAAATTCAAAGAGACGCTTATTTTGGGACAAAGGGAGTAACTAACTTAGCACAAAACATTGTCCTATACGCAGGATATTAATCACAAAAAGATGAAACCCCAAAATTTCACATACCCAACAAATAATCAAAACACGATACTACAATAAACAATTACAACAAACAAAAAAGTCTCTTAATTACCTCAAACGTATCAGATTCAGCACAACAATCAAACCAAAACAATCAATTTCATCTGTCAGTAACATCGAATTACTTGTACACACAAAAGCCGAACCAAAAAAAACAAACCTGACCTAAATTGAAACAATTAAATCAAAATAATACAGGCAAAACCCTAGCAATTAAAAACTAAAAAAAGTATAATCGGAATGCAATTCTACACCAATGCGATTAATAAAATCGACACGAAAAGTCGAAAGTGATGAAATTGGAGGAGAATTACCTGGAGGAATGACGCTTTTAGTAGAATTGAAGGCACATAGATTCTCATTCATCGACATAGTAGAAACCCTAGCTTTGCTTCGTCTTGTAGTTGTGTGTCTATAATGTAAGGATCGGTCGCTCTATACATATATGATATGTATGTATGTTCGCTAATCAGTCGCAGAGCTGGATGTAGATGACTTGGATCTCTCTCTCTCTCAATCTCTCTGGATCTCTCTCGTTCACACAAATGGGGAGCTTTTAAATTTTCAATTCTTTTGTGAGTTGAAAAGAGGGGGAAGAAATGCGTACACCGAACGGCTAGCCTGTTTTGAATGTAAATTACCCAAATTGTCTTTTCAGTTTGTGATTATTTTTTTCATTTTTGATACTCTCGAGTATAATTGGTTTTTGCAAACAAATGTCACCAGATATAATCAAAAATTAATTTAAATAAAATTTAAATCACATATCACATTCTTCGGAAAAGGTTGAATTGAGTTGTATTTAGTTACAAAATGTATAAAAAAAAGCTATCTTTAGTTGCAAAATGTATTTTCACATATATTTTAAAAGCAGTAAAATCGTAAAAAAGAATAAGTAAAAAAGAAAGCGGATATTATTAGTAAGTTTTTATTCCAATGAAACTGTAAAAAAATCTGAATTATTTAAAATTTTAATTTAATATACTCTGAGAGTGCGAATAAACTCAGGTATCTTTGCTCTTTCAAAAAAACTCAGCTATGTTTTAGAAGTTCGTCCAGTTTGAATAAAATCAATTCCTGCCCAATATAACTTTTACAACCCAAGCAAAACTTGGGCCCTTTGGTTTTGTGCATCCCCATCCCATATCCAGTTTTTGCTTTTGGGTCTGTGCGTCTGAAATTCGTCCGGTAGACTTTAGTGTGCATCTAATTAGGGGTGAGTAAAAAACCGAACAAATCTGAAACCGAAACCGAAACCACATGGAACTGTTAAAAACCGAACCGTATAAAATCGAACCGAAATCGAAATTGAAAGTTTAAAAACCAAACCCGAACCGATTATCCGGTTGCAATTATTACTAGAAACCGATCCGATATTTAAAATAAATATATTGCAATCCTTTATTAATTCATCCACTAATATAACAATCCTTCAGCAACTCTTCCAATTATATTCCGACTCCTTGGCTAGTCCAGTAGTACTTATTTTTCTGGGTCTGTCACTCTGTGTAGACAAATATATCAAGTTTCTTAGTCATCAATGTCTTTGTTAAATCCATTAGTTACTGAATTTTCTTTCATTCCAGTAGCTTTCTTCCAAACCCATAAAAAATAACTAATGTCACAAATGCAGGGAAACGCAGTGGAGTAAGGAGTAGAGTAATAAGTATAATTTTTAAATAAAATTTTGATTGTTCATGTATGATAGTTATTATTATTTTCATGCGGTTTTCTAACCAAAACCGACTATGAGGTTGCGGTTCAGGTTTTTGATTTTTAAAACTGAAGTCATGCGGTTTTGGGTACGATTTTATTCAAAACCCGCCCCGAACCCGCACCCGCTCTCCCCTAATCTAATCTCATCATATCTGAATTTTATTATTATGACATAATATATTATGTCGTGAAATGAAAAACTTGTTTTTATCTTTGTTTTGTTAATATAATTAATCTTTGACATTTTATTTTAGAATGTTTATCATTAAGCTCTATGTTTTTTGTTATAATATGAAAGGTGGTCCTTGAATATTGTATACATAAAACATGTGAAGAGGATGCTACTCATTAACATCATCACTATACAATGATACCCTATTTGGTAACAATAGTATTATATAATATTGTTAATATAAAATTTTAGGATAAATTTCACTGTTATAAATAATAATAAAAAATATTATGTATTTCAGAAGTTATTTTTAAATTTTTCTGTCGATACCTAATTTACAATGTTTGACTAGTTTCACTCACATTAATAATAATAATGAAATCTTCCGTATGCTTAAAAATCATCAAATTATAATCGATCATTTATTTCTCATATCATTTTAAAAAAATGGAATAAAATTTAGAATAAATTACATTATTCTATATTATAATATGTTACTATAATGGCGGGAGAATGAGGCGTGAAATCGAATAGATACTGAATTTAAAATTTTAAATCAGTGGCAATTCTTATCCTGAAATCTCTGTTGCATATCATTGTCACTCATCATCCAAAAATGAAAATTGTTTAGATAAGTCCCGTGTGAAGAAGGCTATGGGCTAAGGTATTATATTAATATTATATCACACACTATTTTATTTATTATGCACTAAACCGGGGTCTTCACGGAAACAGTCTCTCAACTTTAAGGATAGAGGCAAGGCTGCGTACATCTTATCCTCCTCAAACGCTGCTCTAAGCGGGATATACTAACTATGTTTGGTTTGGTTTAGACCTAAGGCTAATATTATTACACAAACCAACGAATTTTGCGTCACTTCCATTAACATTACCCTGCTTTATAATTCAACCACGGTTTGGTTTAGACCTAAGGCTAATATTATTACACAAAGCAACGAATTTTGCGTCACTTCCATTAACATTACCCCGCTTTATAATTCAACCACCTCATAATTCAATTCCTGAATTTTAAATACTTTATTAAAAATTAGGTAGTCCATATACATTATTTATAGCTAAAATATTATTTAAACTAGAACCACCTATATTTCTTGTTGTCTTTAGTAACTTGCGCGGCTCAAATACTGGCGCATGCAAAAGAAATTTTTTAGAAATGATCAATTAAATTATTTGATAATGGGTGGCAATTTCAGGTAACAGGTCGTGTTGGTGTCAGCAATCGGGTCAAGATAAAATCACTTAAAATTGATTGAATAAAACTGAAAATTAAAATTATTAGAAACGAAATTCTAATTTCGGGGTCATTTCGTGTCAATCGGATGATTTTCGGGTCATTTTCAGGTTTTATCTCAAGAAATCGGGTTACGGGTGGTGTCGTGTCTCATATCGCCACCCCATTATCATGTATGTAAAGTATAAAAGTTAATCAAAAATATAATATATTGTGTTGCGGTGTATTTAAGTATATTTTAATGATAATATATTTTTATTATTTCAAAATATTATAAACAAATATATAATTTTAATATGTTAATAAATGATATGAAATTCATTGAAAATTAGTCAAATATAACTGCTACAAAATGATTAATCATATATTTCACTAAAACAAATGATCCATTGAAATGTTTTTTCTTTTATATATTATTTATATATTTTATTTATGCCATGTCAAACTGACTTTTTATTTAGAATTTTCTACAATTAGAAATGCCCCTAACATAGTACACTAACATAGTACAGATATTTCTCGAGGCAAGTTGCAATATAATAATAAAGACTGTTTTGTTAGTATTTAATTGTGAGAAATAATTTTAACGCGTATGTAAGCAGGATTATAAAAGCCAGAATTAGGTCGGCGCCAAGTTTTTAAGCTTAAATCTATTATTAAATTACATATTTTGCTTGGTGAAGGCCCATTCTTGGCATAATGCATCTTTAGTGTGTATTAAGAGTATGTATATACTTAAAATTATTATCATCATCGAGTATCAGTTTGTGTGATTAATAAATATAATTATTTTCTATTAAATAATAAATGTACTTCGTGTTATTTTCTTTTGTCAAGTAATTTTGTAATTAATTTGTTTATAACAAAATTATGAACATTTCATAGATAATTTATGCAATATTATTCTAGAAAATTATCATCTGGATAAATTAATAATTAATTGTAAAATTGTTTACCAGATTACAATATGTCGGTTAATCCAACCGACCAAAGACAAAGCATAACGACCTTTCCACTTGCATTAATGCGAATACCTCCAAACTTGATTAGAGTATTTTTTTTTAATGAAGAGGTTAGAAATAACATATATTTTTTAACTTGCTTAAATTACTGGCAAGTGCATGAACTGTGTCCAGTTGGGTCTTTCATTTGTTGAATTATGTGACCTCCTCGAATGGATCATGAATGCAAGAACTCGTAACAAAGCTAGTACACTTTCAAGGAAAAATTCTATTCAAAACCCTTCTTATCATGTAATTTATCTTCTTTTTTTCCGAATAATGTAATTTATCTATTACTTGTCCTTAAGCAAAACTCTACTGTAATATTATTATGATATTAAATTTAATTTCATCATAGATCAGGTCTTTCGAAGTCCGTCTTTAATTTAAAAGTAAGTTATGAATCTTAATTTGAGAATAATTGAAATAATTTTATTTTGATAGAAATATTAATGATGCAAGGAATCCATTCAAAATTGCATTATTTAACCATAATATGTGAAATGAGATACAAGAAATATAAATGAGAGATATGTGAAGTATAATTGACTTTGGAAATATAGGGGCCTTTTGGGTTAGCTTAAAAGAAGTGACTTCTTATTTAAACTAAAGAAATGGAATAAAAGTGAGAAGTAAATAAGTTAATAAAGTGTTTGGAAAAGAAACAGAAGCTGTGACAGAAAAGTTAGCATTCTCAGCTTCTTAAAAGTACTTCTACTTATTTACACAAACGAGTCAAGAAAAGTTGAAGCCAAAAGCAGCTTCTGCTCCAGCCCATAATTTTACATTGAAAGTTGAAATGGACAACTGAACTGAAACAAATTTTGTTTTTAAAAAAGGACATGTAAATCGAACGGATGGAGTATCGTAAAAAGGACTTGAATTAAATTAGAATGGCAAGTCTCGAAATATTTTCTTTTTTTGATTTTCGATATATTTAATTCGGACCTGTTTTAGACTGAACCGACCGATACTCATCTTGATTCCCCACACGCTTTACTGAAATAATAATAAAGTTCAGACTTACTATTATATACGGTAAAACTCATAGAGGCTGTTTGGATTAACTTCAAAAAAATGACCTATTGCTTAAAGCAAAGAAGTGAATTAGAAGGGAGATGTAATAGGTTAATAAAGTGTTTGGAAAGGAGCAGATATTCATCAGATGGAGAAGCTAACATTCTCAATTTCTACTTCTTTTTACACAAACGGACCAAGAAAAACGAAGTCAGAAGATGAAGCCACTTCTTATGCTATCATTGTACATTACAAGAAAAAAAAATTCCATAATTACATGACAACTCATCATCCAAAAAGGGTTTTTTAAAAATTTTGGGTGTCTTAATATTTTTATATATTTTAATTAATATTAACTACAACATAACTCATAAACTCAGACCGGATTTCCACACCATAATTTTAATTGAAATATACAGGTCAATAGTTTGAAAATACTTTCTTTCCAATCACCTGATATTAATATTTACCTCGCGGAGGCAGGTAATGTAAATAGTCCTGGCCAACAGCCGGTGCTTAAACAAATAACAATATTCCATATAAAAATATTTGAGATCATGCAAAAAAGTTGAAAAGCACCAAACTGATCCATCACCAGAATAAGATACTTCTCTTCTTGCATATAAAACTTTTCAATCCTCATCAGCAGCCCACAATCCACAATCCCCAAATAAATTTTAAGTGAGAACATAACAAAATTAAAACAGGATTTTCTTCTTTCTGGATAAGCTATGCAGGACCCCTTAAATATTAACATCTCTGTTTCAAGTTTGCTCACCTTTTTAGTATATAATTTCCCCCATAGAATGAATTATCAAGCAAGATAAGAATGTATAGTTACTAAGAAAATTCAGCTATAAAGAAACACTTATCATTCTTTCATGAGTGTGTGAAGAAGATCCAAACATTCTCCATTTTCTTCTTTTCTTCTGCTCCAATTATACAAAACCTCAATTATAAACTACTTAACTACATTGTTATAAATACAATTATCTACATTATATAATGATAATATTATCGAACATGAATCAGCCTTAATCGATATAGACACGGATAATGATTAATCAGATATTAATTGAATTGACCGGAAACTAATCAGATAATAAAAAAATTATTTGATAAATTACGAAACATAAATTAATCGATTAATCACCTGGTTCATGAACAATGATTATTATACGATAACCCCATACAAGAGCCCTGTACAATCCAAATCAAGATACAATACTCTTTTTGTTATATAAACATTAGCTGTGTTACAGTTCTGCAAGATTTACACAAAACACACATTATTACAAATTTATTCCTCTCAATTTGTGTTTGTGTAAAAAGGAGCCAAACTAACAACATATCTTCTGCTCCATTATTATTGGCTTCCTCATTTGCTCCCATGAGAATGAGAATGCTTTCTTTTACCTGCATTCTCTTCTCTCTCCTGGCCACTCTCTCTCCTCTTTTCATTCAAGCTTCCACCTTCAATCTAACACTCCCTCATCCTGACCCTGAAGCTGTGGCTCTACAAGTCCAAAGGTACAAGCACACTTTTGCAAGATTATTTGCTTCTTCTTGAATTTCCCATCTGGGTTTTGCTCACTTCTGCATTATATCAACTGGGTCTTTTTCAGGTTTTAATGATACCATAATCTTGATTTTTGCTCTTATGACTACCCTTTTCATAAAAAGCACACCTTTTCAAGATATTTAAGGGTTAGATATTTTGAAACCACTAAATTCTGCTTTTTTACCATCTGGGTCTATCTAACCACTATGATTCTTGAAGCTTTTTGGGACTTGTGTATGAGTGTGTGTGTTTTCTGGTGTATATAGTGTGTGTGTGTGTGTTCTTGATATGTGCTCTGTTTTTATCCTAGCAAATGACCAATGTTCTGTTTTTATGGTGCTTTCTTGCTTTATTACAGAAGAATACTTGCCTCTACTATCTCGAAAGCTCAGCAATCATGTGCCACAGGTAATCCAATTGATGATTGTTGGAAATGTGACCCAAATTGGGGAAACAACAGGCAGCGCCTGGCAGAATGTGGCATTGGATTTGGCCAGGCTGCAGGTGGAGGCAAAGGGGGCCAGATCTATGTAGTCACAGACTCATCCGACCACGATGTGGCTAACCCAACTCCGGGCACTCTTCGCCACGCTGTGATCCAAACTGAGCCTCTTTGGATTGTGTTTGCAGCCAATATGCAAATTAAGCTCAAACACGAGCTCATTGTCAATAGTTATAAGACTATTGATGGCCGCGGTGCTAATGTTTACATCACTGGCAGCGGTTGTATCACATTGCAGTATGTTAGTAATGTGATTGTTCACAACATTCATGTGTACAATTGTGTGCCTTCTGGGAATACTAATATAAGGTCTAGTCCTACTCATGTTGGGTACAGAGGGAAATCGGACGGTGATGGGATCACCATATTCGGGTCTAGAAATATTTGGATAGACCATTGTGCTCTTTCTCATTGTACTGATGGTCTGATTGATATTACTATGGGCTCCACAGCTATCACAATTTCAAACAACTATTTTTCGCATCATAATGAAGTTATGTTAATGGGACACGATGATCGTTACATGCCGGATAAGGGAATGCAGGTACCGTATAGCCTCACTTACTCGTCTTTCTATCACTAGTTCTCTTATTTGTTTGAAAGTGATTACTGAAAATTAGTATAATGTGGTTGTAGGTGACAATTGCATTCAATCATTTTGGACAAGGATTGATACAACGGATGCCTCGGTGTAGACACGGATACTTTCATGTTGTAAACAATGATTTTACAGAATGGAGAATGTATGCTATCGGTGGTAGTGCTAGTCCTACAATTAACAGCCAGGGCAATCGATACATGGCACCGTCTGACCCATCTGCCAAGGAGGTACGTTTCAAATTATTGAATATCATATCCTATTCTTTATAATCAAGTTGCGAATAATTTATATATAGTTTCCAGTGAGGCTTGCATATGAATGTTTAGTTGTCAAGTTTCGATATTGTTGGCCCCTTTCTATGACTTCCGCGTTTCGTCCCCACCAACGGTCATGTGGGTGGTGGGGATGATGTAATCCCCCGCTCCCTTGCAGACTCAAAATTAGAATCAGATTGTTTTGTACTTTGCTCCTCAACTTCATATTTCATGAAAACTTGAAGCAATAGTTTTGGGTTTTGGACAGATGTGGTTAAGTATATACTTTCCTTTTAATTGAGGATTTATATAGGATGCTTATCCTGAGTGAAGTTATTCTGGTTCTTAACTTATTTTACTTTGGATCCTACCTTTATTAGCAATTGATTTCTTATAAAAGCCACTTTAGAGAAATTGATGGGCAAAGACATTATCTTCTTTTTTGTATGTTTCAAGATAATACAATGCTTCTTTAAAAGGAAAGCGTAGTTTTGAAGCCATGGTATGAGTAATTGAATATAGGTTCAGGTTAGAGAGCTCGAATAGATATGTCAGTGAAAGGAGGAGAGTATTATTATGGAGGATTGTAAGTCTATGACATAAGGTCTTCATTCTAATCTAAAGGAAAACTCTTACCCAAGGCCAAGGCCAAGGCCAAGGTTGTGTTTTTACGCCATTTCGGTGCAAATATACACCTCCATCCCAACTCTGAAACTTCAAAGTGTTTGGTTGTAACCCTATTCGAAATTGAATGTTGTTTTGCATTGGGTTGGTATGTTTAACAATTAAAATTTAACTGGAAGGCAATAGGAACAATGACAGTTTATCTAGAATCTAAGTAATTATATCAGTATGCCCTGATCATATAAAAAGGTAGATTCACATGTTTAACATTTTAACTCTGGAAAGTGGAGGCAGTCAAGAATATTTATACCAACCAGGAAAGTCGTGCAGTTTAGGCAAAAAGGAAGAAAATTAAGAGATGTTTCACATCATTTCTCAAGATGGTTGCCAGTGACATACTAACTAGTCTGTTTCGTACTCAAGAAAGAATACCGTTGCATCTTGAATTAATTTTGATGAAGATTGTGCAAATTTGCAGGTGACTAAGCGGGTTGACACAGAAGAGGGAGACTGGGCGGGGTGGAACTGGAGAACAGATGGAGACGTATTGGAAAATGGAGCATATTTTGTGCCCTCAGGTCAAGGCCTCAGTAATCAGTATACCAAGGCAGCTAGTGTCGAGGCCAAATCTGCTGCCATGATTGATCAACTCACCAGCACTGCCGGTGTTCTTGGAGGCCCCAGGTACATACATACATATATAAAATTAAAAAAAAGAGCCTAAAATCGATCATTCTTTAGTCTTACAGCTAAAATCTTATCTACCCTTTATAATGCTTAGTTGTTTAAAAGTGCATTGTGAAGAAAAAACAGAGTTTCACTTTATCCTCGACTCCATTACATATACAGATAGACACCTCTCTGTTGTGCCATCATGCCATTATATTGGCATCCTGGCGGTTGTTTGTTTATAGTTATAAACCAGGCCCTTTAGAACAGGGGTAAGCGAATATAGAGTTAAGCTTTTGCCAAAGTTCACCAAAACTACAAATTCTAGTTGTAGCATAGTATTATTCTTCTACCACCAACACCAAGAGTTAAAAGTTGGTTTAATTTCTGGAACTGATCATGACCAATAAATCAAGGGAGATGGTCCCTGACAATCGATTGTTGACAACAAACAATATTTTTTTTTCCCGCGGAAAGGAAAAAACTAGAATGGGTGTCTAAAGCGAGGATGGGCTTCTGGGTCCACTGCATGAAGGTCTTTCTGCTACAAAAGACCGTGGATAGTTTGCTGTAACAATCGATTGGTAGGGACCAGACCCATAAATTAAATAGATAATATTCCAGTATGTTTAACTTAAAAAAAAAAATATTCAAAGTTAACTACAGAGTCTCATCCCTTTACCCTTTTACATGCATCTATCTTTTGTCACTTTACAAACTAACAAATCTGGACACTGACAGTCTGTGGATGAAGGGTAACATTGTCTTTCACAAAAATATCTGCCAAGACCTGAGGTTCCTATTTTAGCCCTTGCCAGTAACTGAATAACTGAGTGCCCACTTACCACATGTGCATGTGCCTGACAAAGTAATAAACAAAATATTTAAGCTTTCTATTTTGCTGTCCCACCTGCAGTTGTAGACTAACAGGGTTCCACCATCATCTCTCATGACATGAGTGTGTTTTGGGAATTGCAGTGTTTATTAACATAGTGAACTTTAGAAAAGACAAACATTAGAGTCTTTGCCCTACCTGCCCCAGAATATTACCATAAGATAATGCCCTTATATCTTATGAAAGGTCCTAATTTTATTCTTATTTTTCCAGGAAGTGTAGTTTTATATTCATATAGACATATACTTTGATATTGCTCTCAGACACTTAAGAAAACCAGGGTACTTGAGAAAGACCATTACAGCATACACTTGAATTATGTGTACAGGGTTTGTGTAAAAGAAACCAGCCAAGTTGCTTATACATAGAATAAAGGGCTGCATTGATGCGCGTGATCATGCAAGCAGCTTTGCAGCAACTGACTTTTTTTTTTTTTTTGGCCCTTTTCTCTGTTCTGTTCCCATCTTTGGAGTGTGCACAGAGCTACATAGTCCAACGTAGTCAAATACCCTTATAATTACTATTATTATATCAAGATTTGTCTGGGGTTTAGACAATTGAGAAGTCTTAAGTTTATCTTGTCTTTAGTTAACTTGGTTTCAGAAACTATGAATAAAGTAGTAGTAGTAGGTACCACACATCTACCTATTTATTTCCCCAGACCACTACCTTAACCTAAACTAATGTAATTATGTTCCGAGCAACATAGCTTGCGCTCGGACGACGTTTTAATATCACGAGGTTTTTGGAGAATTGGTCACGATTTTGACTAAAACTCACTGTGTTATTGCACAAGGTTAAGCTAAAATGAGTTATTGGTGAGATCATGTCTTTTTGTCAAGTATGGAAAAAGGGAGTGTATCTTAAGAAGCCATGCAAAAAGGGTGGGTGGGCAATGCATGTGTTTAGTGTAAACAAATGCATAATGTAACTAAGCAGCTGTAACGCGCTTGCAGTACTGACTTTTTTATTTTTGTTCTGGACTGCTTATTATTCTGAGAGCACAAGGTGTAGGAGGGGCCATTATCTTAGGTGTTTTCTTTCACTTGAATGTGATATTAGATTCTCTTTATCTGCTTTCCAGCCTGTAAATTGTGGGATCCGCTTGTATCTTTTTTTAATAATTTCTGGACCCCTGTTATCCGTACCTATAGGTAGCTCATATTCCTAAATGTGACCGGACCCTCGCTCTGATGCGCATTTCCGAGTTGATCGGGTACAAATTTAGAATTCCGATGAAATTTTCAACTTATTTCGGGTTCGGGTCGTATTTGAATTGACCCGAAAAGAGAACCATGTTAGATAATACGACCTTTTTAACACTGTTTTGTATTTTATATCAAGCAATGTCTTGTGATTAACATTATTATCTTTGTTTTTTTGTGTTACATATAATAATGTCATGTCTCTGTTTTTCTCATCTTCCAGGGACAATGGCGACCGTATATCTTACAGCGGCGGGACCACCACGGGAGCAAGTAGCAGCGGCGGTGGTGGTAGTGGAGGTGAAGATTTTTTTGGCATGATATTCGGGAGCGCCGCTCCACCATCCACGACCAAGGGCAGCCTATTTTTGTCGATTTTAATTATTTTAGTTTTGTATATGACTACTAGTGATGGCGCATTATTATCTTTACCATTATTGTTACTATAGTACTTGGAACAGACTGGGATACTTTTTAGTGGGAAATTAAAAAGGAAAAAAAGAAAAATTCAAGATTCAATTGATTGGTTTGCATGTCCATGTTGGTACACTAACGACTTATGGCAGAGGGACTTTAGATATGGGTCCATCAACTTTTCTAATTTACAGCAATGTGTGTGTATACAAAGTACACTAGCATTTAACTGGGTATTCATGTTTTTCACCATTCTGGTAATTACCAGCTTAATCAGGGAGCTCATATATCTCTGCACAATTTTAATGGTGGAAAATTGACAAAAAAATAAATTTAGTATACCTTACTACCGTGATGAGGAAAAACCTAGAAAAGATAGAACTGACAGCAGATGACATAATTTAAGATCCCGCCATGAACGAGCACTTTCCACACCTGGTTATTCTAAGAGGACTGTAACAAGTGTTCAGCAGGAAAGATCGGTCCTGAAGCAACACTCGGGTGATATGAAATGGGGAGAGAGGTTCTGAACCAATATGTCAATATAACTCTTGATCTCAATGCAAAATTAGAAGATGTTCCTTTTTCTGATTGTAATTTGCAGTGAAAGGCATCTATATTCTATATTCTATATACAGCCTTCATATTCATTACACCAGTTTGTCATGCTAAGAAAGTTGTCAGAGTAATGCGACATCTGACCTTAAACTGGCTAATTCCTAGCGCGCAATTTTTAAACTTTGATGCCAGAATATAACCCTGCACTCTGTTCTTTAGCCTTGATGCACTTCAGGACTTGGATTGGAGAGATTTGGATCGTAAAATCTGAACCAATGTCTGGATAAGAAGGTAACAGGGCCAGAGTGAATCAGAATAAAACCAAGGGGTCTCAATCATTTAGTTGCTAGTTGCCCATTTACCAAAGCTCAGTGCAAGTCTTTTTGGCGTAACTAGGCATTTACAATTCTCCAGTCCGTCATGCTTGGAAAGCAAACATTGTATACTACAGCATCTATCCTTGAACCGACACATTCTTGGTCTGTACTGTGTAGTGTCCAAAGTTTGATGCCAGAGCATAAACATGCACTGTTTCTTCAGTCTTGATACACTTTTGGCGTTGGATAGGAGAGCTTTGGATCTTGAAATGTGATCCAGATTTCTGGGTAAGGTTACGGAGCTATAATCACAACAGAGCTTTAGCCTACTGCCACCACGGGTTCAAATCGGTATGCATCTGAGGAATTCATGTCATTGAGTCGATTAGCTGCCCATTTACCAAAGCTCAAGTGTTCATGTTCTCGACAAAAATTAAGAACTTTACTTAACATTGGAACAGTGGGATCAAAGGGCATATTCTTTACAAAGTTTTCCAGGTCAGCCATGAACCCATTTCGGCCATAAAGCTCAATCATGCTTTCATAATCCTCCAGATGAGGTGTTATGAAGAATTTATTGCTCATAGCATCAAAATATCGCCTACCCAACTCCACACGAGAACCATTAATACACGCTGCAAAAACAGCTTGAAAGGTGACATGGTCTGGCTTGATGCCATCTTCATCCATCATCTCCAACAGCTCAAAGACCTCGTCAACCCTACAATTATGACTACATCCTAACAATATGCAGTTCCAGAGAATGAGATCACGACAAGCTGCTCTGTGGAAGACCTTCAAAGCATACTCAACACGACAACATTTTGAGTACATATCGACTAAAGCTCCTGTAGCTACAACATCAAAAATGTAACCATTCCTGACCATAAATCCATGAATCTCCTTACCCGCGTTAAGTGCCGATATATTTGCACAAACAGACAAAACGGTTCCGCAATTATAATTGCTTGGTTTTGCCTCACTATCATTTATCATCTTTGAAAAGATCATAAGTGCTTCTTCACTCATCTTATGTCGAGCTAAAGTAGTCAGCACAGCATTCCAAGAATTATAATCTCGTAGGTGACCCATGTAATAGAACAAAACTCTACAACTTCTCAAGTTACCACAATTCCCATACATATAAAGCAGTGCATTAACAACAAAGCCATTCGAGCACAAACCGTGCCTGTAACTATATCCATGGACCTGTTTCCCCAATTCAATGTCAGAAAGGCCAGCACATATATGCAGAATAAGCCCAACAGTCACATAATCTATGTCTCTAATTTCCTTAAGCATAAGAAACACAAAATCTAAGGCTTCTTCAAGTTGCGGTAAATGTGTGTACCCATCCAACATTGCATTCCATGAGATCAAATTTTTTACCGGCATCTGATCAAAGAGCTCTCTCGCCTCTCGAATTTTCCCATGCTTTGCGTATCCTGACACCATTGAAGTCCAATGACCCAAATCTCTAGTCCCAAGCCTATCAAATATAACCCGCGCATCCCTCAAAGCTCCACATTTTACATACATATTAATAAGAGAAGTCAATACCACACAATCCTCTTTAAAGTTAATCTTAAGAGAATACCCATGAATTTGACTCCCCTCATTCAGCCCAGATATACTCGAACAAGCACCCAGAGCATTCGACACCGTATAATTTAAAGGCACTAAATTATTCCTAATCATTTCAGAAAACATAAAAACAGCCTCTTTACCCTCACCATTCTCAAGATACCTTCTAACAATCACATTCCATGACACCACATTTGGATTTCCCGTCTCATCAAACACCTTCCTCGCATCCCCCATAACACTACACTTCCCATAAATATCAACCAATCCACACCCCAAAATCACATTCCCAGCAAACCCAAGTTTAAAAATAAGCCCATGTATCTGCTTCGACAACCCCAACTCCAACCCCACACCACAACACCCCAACACACTCGCAAATGTAATCTCATTCGGCAAAACCCCCACACCATTCATCTCCAAAAACACACTCACCCCCTCATCAACACACCCATTCTTCGCGTACGCCGTAATCATCGCATTCCAAGACCCCCCATTTTTATGAGGCATTTCATCAAACAGCTCGCGTGCATCACTCAAACACCCACATTTCCCATAACATTGAATGGCCCTGTTGATCAAAAAGGCAGGCGGGGTTGTGGCAAAAGTGGTGAGATGCGATTCCACTTTGCGGGCTTCGACAATGGACCGGTTTGAAGAGCATAAAGAGAAGAGATGCTCGTAGAGATTGAAAGAGAAAGGTGATGGGGATGAAAAGAGAGCTGATACGGCTTTGGAGAGGCCGTCGGAGGCTAGTATAGAGTAGATTTTGTCGTCGGGGCTGCTGTGCTGGTGGAGAAAACGAGCCAAGAGAGGGCGTGAGCATTTCAGTTGGTGGAGACTATATTGCATGGCCACAATCATTATTTTGACTAGGGTTTAAGGTTTTAGCTATTTTTTTTTTATATTCCAAGTGAATTGTTCGTGTTTTAGCGTAAAAAATATTGAAAGGTTAAAAATCATATTAGTCAAAAATATTTTATATTCGAGGTTCGTCCACGGATATTAATCAAAAATATTTTATATTCAAGGTTTGTCCACGGAGAGTGAGTCGGGGTCTAAAAAAATTGAATATATTCGTGAGTTGAGTCAGGGCCTAAGATCTTTCAGTTTCTTATTTTACTATGTTCAACTCTCATCTTATATTTGAAACTGGTACTATAATTTTATTTATTAATTTAATATTTAAAAGATTTTATATTTGCATGACTAGCAAAATCCAGCAAAACAAAGTACACAAGAGTTACCCGAACCATACAACTCCAAAGATATTGACAAAGAACTATAAAGTAATCTCGAATCACAAAATGAAGCTCAAGTTTTTCATACATCTTATCATGACACGCTGATTCTCTTATTATTACATCAAGGACATTTCTATAAAAATACAACACATCTTCACTAGAGCAAAAAGAATTAGAATAAATCACTATCTATTCTTTTTAATTTGAAATAAGGAAACAAAACATTTTGAGGATAAAGCCCAAGTTCATAAATCACCATTGCTGCTAATCTGTAAGAACTACTTATTATATTATATCTTGATAGCAGATGCAGTAGAAGGAATGTACCGAATCCTCTGATTGTCAGTTGACCATTACCATGTCATCTCCCCCGCCCTTTGCAGCAACCATTTCCAGTCTCTGCCATGTCAACTTCCGCTTCTCCTCCAATTCTGCCGCTCTTGATTCCTTCTCATAATACTCCTTCTGGCATTCTTCAAATAGCTCAGGATCCATCTCGTGGAACATTCTTTGAACATTTGTAGTCAGCCCATGGATTGCCTGGTTCCAGTGACTACGAACATTCTTCTCTAATGCCTCAAAGATAACTGGCAAGACAACTTGCCGGTACTCTGACATTAATCTCACAATGTGATCATTGTTCCACAAGAAGAGTGCCCGTTCAGCGACCTGCACATACATTTACGTGCATGTTAGTTAAATAGCGAACATAATACTTTATAGCACTTCATACATTACTTAACTTGCTGATTGATAGCTTATAAGTTATTTTGTGTTGCAGCCTTGCCAGTATAAGTAAAAACAAGGAGAAGAACGAACGCTGATGCAGTGCCATATACATGCTTTGGGTTATGCCCCATAGTAGGGAACGCTGATGCAGTGCCATATACAAGTGGAGATTTCCAACCTGTGGAATTGCCATTTATAATTTTATATGCTTTGGGTTATGCCCCATTGTAGGGAACGTTTTAGTCTATATGCAGGGCCCATCTTTTGTACTGGAAGAATAAAAAGATGCAGGGCCCATCTTTTGTACTGGAAGAGTAAAAAGAGTAACTTATGTGTGTGTGCGCGTCTTCTTTGCCACAACAGTGACTCACATCTCTTGCCTCTCTTTAAAGCCTACTCCCTGTATTTCTGATCTTCTCTACTAAACTTCTGTCCAAGTTCAATTTTCTTTAACAACGTTATAGGATCAGATTCTAAATTTCAGAGAAATGATTGATCAATCCAAGCTTCCACTAAAGCAGCTCGACAAGAATCACAACAAGCACAAGGGATTCTCAAAGTTTGAATTTTCAAATTTCGGCTATTTCAATAGTAATATAGCCTCAAGTCATAGAGTCCCAACAAATGTGATCATCAGCAACTAAATTGCACACGGAACTGTAAGCAAATGAAGCTTGTCTGCATACAAGCTCGAGCGGAGGTCGGATACCAAGTTCTTCTCAGCTCAATTACTAATATATTTATTTATTTCTTTAATTAAAAAGTTCATCATGGCAGTAGTTCAGTAGATTTAAAAATATGATTTTGATCACATCTAAGTTGGTAAACGTTGGAACATATATTTGTCAATGAACTACACAAAGCAGTCCAACTCCAACAATACATTTTTACTGTTTTCAGCATAAAAGCTTGAGCTCAAGATCTTGAACTTGATGTCCTTTAAATTTGAGAAATTCGTAACAGTAGCCAGTTCTATATTTCCTTGCTGGCTACTTTTTTTCTCACACTTGACAAAACCTTTCATTTCACATATCTTCTAAACTTAACCCTTAATATTTGCATAACAAATGTCAACTCCGCAATCATTTATTGTCAATATCAACTCGGTTGTCAATTGTTGTGAATCTCATGGCAAACATTAAAGTAAGTGTCATTAAATTTGCTAATTAAAAAGAAGTGCCATCAAATTTGAAGTCAAGATGAATTACTTCCCTTTAATTTTAAACGCACTTGGTACTGTTAAAAATAAATTAATTGTACATAGTTGATAGCATAACATCTATTTCAATGACCAAGCTAAAAGTAATCAAAGCTAATTCAGGTGGTTTTGAGAGCTATTTATCTACATAAGCGCTCAGGCATGCAGAGGACTCGCCCCCAATATTCTCAAAATTTATTATGGACATGAGTGCACAAGTTGGGGTAGTGTTAGAATATAAATGATCGTAGTAAAAAAGCCTTACTACCTTTTCCACATGAGCAAGTTTTTCTGCTTCCAGTCCTAAGTTTTTTTTCGAGATGAAGAGTAACAGTTTCTAGATTCAGCTGGATAACAATTTCTACACGAGATTAAATTATACTAACTGTGTCCCCCTTAGTTGTTACTACATGAAATAGTATCCTAGCTAGATATATGCTTCAAGGACAAATAAGAATATAGATAAAAGTAATAGCATGAATCCCAAAAATGCAGTTCCACAAGACTGCAAGCAATAAGATATTCCGTACCTGAAAATGTGGGCTATTGAGGCAGCGTGAAATCTGTCTAAAAAGAGGAACCATACAGCGCTGAAACTCAGAAGACTGTGTTACGTCCAAGACTTCTTCCAGTTCCCCGAGGAAAAGAACCTCTTTCCCACAATTAGTGACTGGCCAGTATCTCAATATCCCACGGATAACAGTATCAGACAACTTGAAATCTTTCTCAACAAACTGGATGATGCAATAAGACAGCTGTTGATGATATGTAGAGACCGATTTAGGCTTGTGGAGAGGAATAAGAGCTCGGACAAGGAACAACTTATGTTCTTCTTTCATTGGAAGCGCAAAACCATTTATTATGCTACCAAGAATCTCCAACAACTCACCAATCCCGCTGTGCCTCTCTGTTTCAAATATAAATCGATAAAAGATATTATTTATTGCTTTCCTTATACAAGGGCGATGAACCATGAACTTTCCATAAACACGATGAAGGACCGTTTTTAGGTACTCCCGCTCTCTTGGATCCTCTGAATCAAATAAATCAAGTAACTTCAACACAAATGAATGATCCAAATATCGCTTTGCAACCTTAGTATCTGTATCTGATGAAACCACATATCTCAGAAGTAACTCATACACTATCTGCAAGTGAGGCCAAGATGGCTCCAAGTACATGTCATCTTCATCTCCGTCTCCACCTGTACTGCCTGTATTCTCATGAGACGATGGGGGCAAACACCGGAAAAGATTAACCGAGATCATCTTAATCATCTCCTCCTGTATAATCTCATTCATCTTCCATGAACCAGATTGCACCAAATCAACAAGCTCTGACAGTGTTTGCCTCTTAATCTCCTTTTCACGCGCATTCTTCATCGCTTCCGAGAAATCAAAACCCACACAACAAAGCTGCAGCTTCTTAATAAACAAAACATGACGATCTGCTACCGGGACATCTTTCAACCCAGGTAAAACCTCAACCACACCCGAGTTGGGCACAGTTATTTGCTGTGTGACAGATGGCGACCCAGTGGAAGCTCGAGACGCATGGTTCACAGTAACTGATGGTGTAGCATCTGGATTAGTATTCGGCGGTTCAATAACTTCTTGCTTCGAACCCTTCTTTTGCCCCCGTTTAATTATCTTGTTAAACATAATTCAAATCTAATGTACCCAAAACATCTTCAGCTCATTTAGACATTCACATCAAACATTAGCCAACCCTACAAATCAAACCAACCTAGTCACTCCACAAATCATCATAAAACTCTCAAACAACATACTCAAAATCAAACACACCTAAAATCTTGAAATAACATCAAATTAGCTAATAACCCAAATCAAATTACACCCAGAAACATACAGTGACTAAATCAAGAACTCAAATTCAAACACTATAGCCATACAACACACATATATACATACATGAAACACACTCAAATCAACAGAACGATACAAAAAATCAAATCTTGCAACCAAGAAACACACGGTGACTGAATCAAGAACTTGATTTGGAACACTACACACACAAATACATGTAAATATTTGTGAAATTAAAGAAAGGTACCTGATTTATTTAAATTAAACGAAAGGGGTGATAGAAATGAGAAGGGCATGGAGATCCATAGGCCCAAAATATTTGGTGGTTAATAGCAGTGAAGAAGAACGAGGAATGAAGGGAATAAAATGAGAAAAAAAGGGGCTCATGAGGATATTTCTCATGCTTTTTTTTTATTCTAGCCCAGTGGTGGGTTTATCCTCTGTTGACCCGGGACACCCGGGTTCGACTCTGGCTCACTCCGAGATTTATTAGAACAGATACTAAGTTGTAAGGCATATAAGCCTGCATTGTCAAAAATACTTTATCCAATCAAAAAGACCCAAATGGCATGTTCCAAATTCAAGCACTTAAAGTCTGTTTGTTATTCATTTTCTAAATCTACAATTTTACAATTTTTCCGGCTTATATTACTACAGAATAGTACAGATTTATTTTTTCATGTTTCCAATAACATCCAATCTGGTAATCGTTACAAAAATATTTAAATTCGTTTTTGTGAAAAAAATATTCAAATTCGGTTCGACTCAGCTAATTGTATTACTTACAGATTTATTTTTTAAGATCTTGGATAAAAATCCAACCTGCAATGTTGGAGTTTTAGATAGTTAAAAAAATATTCAAATTCAGTTCAGCTCGACTTATAATATTATAAATTTATAGTTTCGATAAAAATCCAATCAAAATAGATCGCCAAAAAAATAATCAAATTCGGTTCAGCTCGTTTAGTTGTATAATATTGCCTGAAATAGAAAATCCCGACGGTGTTGAATTATAAGGTTACATCATAGATACTGCGTCGAAACTTCAACTATGAACTTAAATATATTCACAAGACAAGAAGCTCAAGAGAGCTCGTGGGATTACAATAAATAGACAAATACAGCAGTGTTGTATATACATAATATACAATTTACAAGACTGTACATTTAGTAAGAAATGCTTCAACCAAATGTTGAAGAAGTTTGTAATGGTTGATGAAATTATTCAGGCAGAAGGGGTAGCTGGGGAACACTAGTTCCAACACCTTTGTTAGGGACTGCTTGAATGCTAAAACCTTCTTGCAGACTTGCGCTGCGTTTAGAGTTATTTGCGGAAGTTCTTTTGTTTAACTTGTGAGGAAGGATCTGCATTCTTGGATTCATCTCAGTACCTGTATTCTCCACTGCTAGCTGATAGCTCTCGACAAGCTCAAGTTGTAGGGCAAAAATCTCAGAACGTCTCGGAAGAAGTTCTACGGGCTCACCTCCGGGAATAACAATATACTCAATCGCAAGACGTACCTCCTGGATCAAAGGAGGAGCAACAACAATAAGCGAGCTACTCATATATCTTTCATACCAAGAGAAGTACATGTCATGGATGTGTAAACAAGTCAACAGAATAGTTTGCATTTTCCAACTTGTGTTTTCACATGTTTAATCAATGCACTCAATAAACAAGAATACAAGTCAAAATACTTGGAGCCTTCTATATCAGAATTTTAGTGTCAGGTGTATGTGTATCCTCCTCAAAATATAGTCATCTACTAGGTTCACATTTTCTAAAGTAGGACTATGCGATGACTACGTATAATCCATGTACGAACCCAAGACTAAAGAGTAACATTCTTAGTTTAATAGTCTGTATGAATTAAAAGATATAAAACTTTAGCATACAAGTTATACACTACAATGTCACTTGACATCAAGCATCGAGCATGAGTACTTTCTGTCAAGTTATTTACCCAAAAAGTTGTAGATATAACACCACCCATCACAGGGTAAAAGTTACGTGTAAACAAAGTTTTTTCGTATATTGATCAAGTTCAGATCCATTTCTTCTTGGTTTCAGTTACAAGAATTACTTTATTGTCATCATTTTAGAAACTTAACAAAGAGAGAAGCTTAGATGGGCAAAGGCTTCCTGAGAAACCAGTTTTGCTAAGAAGTAAATCCACTGTGAATCGGATGGGGTTTAAGACTATTAAAATAATTGCAGTGACAAATGTATTAAAGTTTGTGGGCCAAGAAAGCTACATATATTTTTTGGATATAATACTATAAACCTTTTGAAATGCAAACTGTGCTGTTGGTTACAAATTATTCTAGAAAAAAATTATTTTGTTTCTGAATTGGTGGTTATAGTTGAAAAGCTCATATATAGACTACAACCATACTTTATGCATCGACATTATTAGTCCAGCAGCAAAACATTTGGGTTTTTAGGACATCATATAACTATATTCATCAGTGAAAACAATATAACTACCACTATGATGTGCTCTTAACAAAGCATGGTAATTGTGGAGTATCGACGTAATGGCAGGGTTTTATTCTACAATCACTGATCATACTGTACTAACTGAAAACGCAAACTTGGTCACTATATCTCGTATTGTTGGGAAGCTGATATTCAGTAAAAAAAACTTCTAAAGCACTTTTATATTCTTGAATTTAATTATTAGCCCAACACCGTAACAATTAGTGCAAAGAAACATAGACTACAGCAATGAAGTTTAAGTAGTCCATGTCTGCCTCCAGATATACTTATTCTATGTTCTGTGTTACCTAGACTTCTACAATTCACAGATCACAATGATTATACGATAGGGGGTTAATAATCTAGTTGGTCACTGAAGTGGGCTTAATGTATCAAGTTGGTCACTGAACTGAAAATGGCATCAAGTTGGTCACTGAAGTCACCATAAAAATCAAACAAGTACCTCGAAACATGAGTTGAAGTAGTAAAAATATTATTTAAAAAGTTTTACACGTTATTCTTGAATGTTACCAGAACCAAGTAAAAGGTTATGACTTCTAGTATTCATGATAATATATTAAGATTTTATCAAGTTTATTTATTATTTATTATTAATTAAAACAAAAAATATATATATAATTAAAAATAAATAATAAATAAACTTGATAAAATCTAAATATATTATTATAAATACTAGAAGTCATAACCTTTTAGTTGGTTATGGTAACATTTAAAAATAATGTGTAAAACTCTATAGATAATATTTTTACTACTTGAACTCATATTTCGAGGTACTTGTTTGATATATATGGCGGCTTTAGTGACCATCTTGATACCGTTTTCAATTCAGTGACTAACTTGATACATTAGACCCACTTTAGTGATCAACTAGATAATTAACCCGATAGGAAAATAATGAAGATATACACCCGATAATAACAAGAGAATATAGCTGACCTCCAAGGCATCAATCTCCTCCAGTGATGGTTTCCTTTTTGGTGCATCATCTTCAATTTCAAAGTCAGGAGAACCCTTTACCGGTTTCTTAGATTTGGCAACAAAGGAAAACTTCTCCAAAATCATGCGGATAGCCTTGACCATTTGTGCCATGTTACTTGACTGCATATTAAGCAAACAAAAATCGGATTGAGAGTGAGATAAACAAACTCATAATTTGCAACTTTGCATATTAAACAAACTCATAATTTGTTTTACCAACAAACTGTATTACTAGGATACCAAAAAACTGTATTACTAGGATACCTTAATAACAAATACAGGCAACTTTTGAAATTTTGCTACACTGCGGATCCAAGGATTCTGTTTCAGTTCAGAACTAGTTGCTAGAAGGGCATCAGCCAGGCCAATGTCTTCCGTGACAAAAATTTCATCCTCTAGTCCCATCACTGCTGCTACCTGTTGTAACTCAGCTTCCAGGATCTAAAAACCAATTATGGAATTTGGTCAGTTGTTCATAGGGTTCAAATCTAAGTAGAAAATAACAAACTCTGGTATTTGATCTTTGGTCTTACTTAGTACAAGTATATGCATCACACTAATCATATGAAATATTATATATGCATATACTGTATTTTGCTAAATAATATAGGATAACTGTGTTTAAGAGTATGTAAATACATATTTTGTTTTATATGCTTCAGACTTTAATGTATGAATATAATAAATGTATTAGCTACTTACCTTGTAAGTGTAGACATACACAGGGGAGCTTCTCTTGCGCTCTGCATTAGAGCTTGTTTCTATAGAACCAGAAAAATCTTCATCATCAGATTCTGTTTCCAGTCCTTTTACGTCGTTAAGCAAGCCAGACTCTAGACGACTAAGTTCCGGTGTTGAAGTAAATTCCAAATACTTATTATTAGCTTCAGCATCCATGTGACGAATTTCAAACAGAGGGGATTTTCCTGGTGATGCAGGGAAGCTTTACAGTCAGTATTCAGTAACTGTTTGCCAGATCCTCAACTTTTAATTAAGTAACACAGTCATACGACCAAACAATATATTTAGTAAATAACACATAAGGCGTACCTTTAAGCAAAGCATCAACTGTTGCGTCTAATCTGTGATGAACACGACATTCAGTTCTAGATATCATTTCAACAGCACATGTAAATGTCGGAGGCCCTTTCCTCTCAAGAATTGTTTTCTGTACCTTCCTTTTTCTCGCCTCCTCGTCTCCAAGGGTGACACTCTGTATCCACATGGGATGAAACAGTATTAGCATCAAAAACGCAATACCTATTTACCCAAACCGGTCACACACAAAAATGAGGAATAGCTTTCATGTCTATACCGTCAAACCGTGCATCTTATATCTGCTTCTTCATCTTCAACTTTTTTTCTTTTAACTTACTTTTAAACAAACTAATAATGACGCAAAAGATAAGTAAGAAAGGTATAGACCAACAAGAAGGAGCTATATGCTATCTTCACCTCTATGCCTCCTACAAGAATCTGAAGAGAGGGATTTTTCATTATATTATCTATAGTCATCCCATGTGCAGTTCCAACTAGTTGAACTCCTCTCTGTGATATTGTACTAGCTGCCAATGCTTCAAGCTCTGTTCCAATTTCATCAATTATAATGGTTTGGGGGGTATGATTTTCAACAGCTTCAATCATCACCTGCTCAGTAATTACAAAAGTGAAGAGATCAGAACCACACATTCATGTCACTTGCTGCAAGCATAAAAAAATTGACTTTGACACTCACATTGTGCTGCATATTGACATTTGGAACTTGCATCCTTCTCGCACGGCCTATTCCAGAATGAGGAACATCTCCATCGCCTCCAATCTCATTCGATGTGTCTATAATAACCACTCTTTTCTTCCGCTCATCTGCAAGCATTCTGGCGATTTCTCTGTTCAAACAAATCTCATCAGATAAACCAATTGTTCTTCAAGAAGATGTAAATAAAAGAAATATCCCTAATATTATTAGGAAAATATATAGTGAACATGAAGCTCTGATAAAGTCGCTACTCATATCTCAACATAGTCACTTTCCAGAAGTCTAAGTGTCTAAAATTAAAAAAAGAAAGGGAATGACACATATCTTAGATGATTAGGTGTGTTTCTTTACAAGTAATGGCACAATTGTAAGTACAGATTAAATAAATTGAGTATA
Organism: Daucus carota subsp. sativus; assembly: GCF_001625215.2. NCBI lineage: Eukaryota > Viridiplantae > Streptophyta > Magnoliopsida > Apiales > Apiaceae > Daucus > Daucus carota. The sequence goes on along the minus strand of NC_030385.2, from coordinate 41,310,517 downwards.
GAATCAGACCACCAAAAACGCAAAAACAGATTTAATATATTACAATGTACAATATACTTGGATTTTGGTAAATGGATGCGATTGAAATACATCTAAAATATCAATTATTAAAAACTTTCACGTATGCAAAAAGAATGCATTCTTCGTAATGTACCAAGTTGTTTTTATATATTATACTACATTCACAGCTTACTACTCTTTTATTCATATACATATACATAGCTCTAATTCAAGTAAATGTCATATATGATACACATCACAATTCATCTTGTCATACACTTCAGAAAAAATTCCATGTCAAGTATAAGCATTATGTCAATTTTTCAGGCTTCAGAAGTTGTCCACTCTGTTTCAATATTGTTCAACTCAAATGTGTTTTCAGAAACAAATGAATATGAGTATTTGAATACACATAGTACCAAATAACTTGCAACTTCATGTAGTACATGAGCCAAAAAAAACACTCTGTACTTTTAAGGTACAAGTGAACAATTTATTATTTAAGATGTAATAAGGCTAATGGGATGCATAAATAAGATGAAAAATGTATTTTACCTGATCAAGGTTGTCTTGCCAACTCCAGGAGGTCCTATAACCAAGATGGAACCACCTCCTTCAATCAAGTCTCTAATAATTTCAGCACTTCCAGAAACAGCTCGACCTACTCGGCAGGTGAGGCCTATGATTTGCATTTTACGGTTTCGAATAGCACTTATGCGATGCAAAGAATTATTAATACCAGATCGATTGTCATCAGAAAAGTCACCAACCTACACCAAAGCCAAGAAATCTTATAATTGTGCACAACATCTACTTTACATAGTTAAATTATTATAACAATTATATTCTCAATATATTATAAAGTTTAGATGCAAATTTATTAATATGCACTTTTAAATTCTCACTGGGGCTTTAACCCCGGTAGTCCTATACTGGCTTTAGTAGTGTTAAACACTAGATGTTATGTAAGCATTAGTTTTATGTCTAAAGATACATTGACAATCAAATTGCACATAAAATATTAGTACGCATCTATAGACCATAATCACATATATAAACCATTATGACATGATCAAAATCACTCGGAAACCTTTGAAATGGCATGCTGTAAATCTTCTAGCTTCACGGGCTGTTCCGAAATCACCCAATCTCCAGACGGGAACCTAGCAAGAGGAACCCTTCCCAAATCCATCACTATTTCAATCAAATCACCAATTTCTTGATGCCGATACAGCTCATTTCTCATTCTTAGAGGCACCAATTCCAGAAACAAGTTGAGTTCCGGAACAGACTCTGATCCCGAAGTAGAAACCGTATTCGAAGAAACCGACGACAACCCATTTCCCGGAGCCGACCAATTATCCCTGGGTCGACGAATTTCCGGCGATCTGATAACCTCAGACGAATTACACGACGAAACCTTCACATGACTACCACCTGTTCGACGATTTGCCGCAGAGAAAGTCGAGAATTTAGACACAGCATTGAGGTAAGCCAGAGTTGCAGATGGGATATGGGTTGCTGAGTGCCATGAATTGTGGACATCAATGAGCACAAAATGTGAATTCAGAGCTGACATTGTTGATTGTTTTTTGATAATAGTGTTGGGTTGTTACTCCCTCCGTCTCAATTTATAAGTCCATTTTGGGAAAAAAATTTGTCCCAAAATATTTGTCCCTCTCTTCTTTCAATACAAATTTATCTACATATTAATTGTGATTTTTTTGAAACTCAACATCACTCTCATTTCTTAATGCACTAAATCCCTATATTTATTGTGATTTTCTTTGAAACTCAACCATATTCTCACTTATCAATGCACTAATTAATGATACATGAGATAAGATTCTATTCAACCAACTTTTTTCTTAATATGCGTGTTTATTCCAAAATGGACCTATAAATTGAGACGGAGGGAGTAATGAACAAGAATGGTGATGAAATTGAAGTGTGTTTATTGGAGGAATTTGAAGAAGATTCGTTGGGTATCTTTGTTGTACTAGATCAAGAGAGGGACCTAGTTAACAAGAGGTAGTGTTAATGACCATAGAGACTTGTGCACGTTGGGGAATGCTTATGCACCACACAATAGTTTCTACTCACTGGCGTGTTTGCTCAGCAGTATACTATTCTTTGCTTCCATTTCTTGCACTTGTGAAAATATAGCTCACTTTGTGACTTCCAAAAGAATATCCATGAGTATAATTTTTTAGTATTTATTATAAAAACAATGTTAATTTTATTGAACGGGGTTGTATTTATAGTTTCTTTTTTCAATTTTTTCTTTCTCTGTGTTCAAAAAAAAAAAAATCTCTTTCTCTAGCATATCCATGTACGAGTTCTGGTTATTTTAAATTTAGACGTGTTTTGTGATTAGATATTATGTTGCTTCTAACATAACATAAAAAGCAAGAAAAATAGATAATGAAATTTACATGAAATAAATAAAAAAAAACTAAGATGGAATGACATGTTCAACCTGTGCTCTGAGGGCACATGTTAAGGTGTACTAAATATCGTGGCTAAGAAAATAAAAATTAGAAAAGTAAACATGAAAGTGTTGAAACTTGAAAGGTGGGGAATAAGAGAAAAAATTTAAAAATTGGAAAAAAAGTTGAAAAGCAGCCTGCGTTATCTATTTAGTTAGAAAATTAGTGTGCATGCAGGGAGGCTTCGTTATTATTTGTGGGATGAAATCAATTTATATTTTTTTATACACATACTTGTTACTTTTATAGTTATAAAAATGCAAAGATTGGGTATATATTATTATATTAAAATAAATCTTTTATTCAGTATGTTTTTTTATAAAAATAAAAAAAATTAATTATCGTGGTTAATAAAATAAAAATTAGAAAAATAAACATGAAAGTGTTGAAAGGGGAGGAAGAAAAGAAAAGGGAAAAAAAGGTGAAAGCATAAGCGTTATTCATTCGCATGAGCTGTCAACAACTGACATGTATTAAATACATCTTAATTTATGTCCGGGGCACAAATTAAATAACTCATAGATATATTAGACATTCCTAGTTTATAAAATTGTGAAATGTATTAAATTATATTTTCAACTACAGTGTTATGTAAGGTAATGAATCTACTCTAGTTACATATTCAAAATATTCGTCAAGCACTTGTCCTTCTGTACATCAACCTTGTTGTTTAGATCATAACCGGTATTAGAGCATCTCCAAGACTAATATCTAAACTCATTAGCTATAATACTTATCTAAATGGATTATACAATTTTTTTATTTACAGTGAAGGTTTTCACCCCAATAGTGTTATGTATAATTATTACTCCCTCCGTCCCTCCCATTTCTTATCGAATGGGTTAGGCACGGAGGTTAAGAAGTATGTATAAAATAGTGGAAAAGTGAAAGAAAAGTGGGTGAAGTGGTGAGACCCATTGATTTTTAATTTATAAAAAGAAGATAGTGGAGTAAAAGTAGTGTGAAAAGGAAATAAAAGCGGAGAAGTGGTGGGACCCATTAACTATTTTTGGTAAGTTTTGAAATGTAAAGAATTTGGTAGGACACCCCAAAAAGGAAAGTGTAAAGAAATGGGTGGGACGGAGGGAGTATAAGCTAAAATTATACTACCTAATAGTCTTTTTGGTTCAACAAATCTATTGAATGGTATTTTGTTATCTATAATTTTTTTGCTAAAAAGTGATGGTTGGAGTGCAACTTCTTTTACATATTATCTAAAAGGACCATCTAGGTGACACATTTTTAGCTAACAGTTTTGAACTCATGCTCTTGTGATGTGAAATATGACTTTTAAAATAACAGTCTTTTATTAATTTTTTGAACATTTATAATAATTTTACTGTAACTCATTCTGGCTTGGAATTGTGTGTTTGGTCATCCGTTATTTCTTCTGGCCATACTCTCCTGTCGAAAACAATTTCAATTTCAAAATTTGTGTTGAGTTCATTATTCACAGGTTTAAAATCAACCGTGTCGAAACCAACCCAACCCAAAATATGAATAATAAATTTAAATAAAAAACATATTTTTAGGTGGGTTGGATTGCATTTTTCCTAGTAACCCGGGGCAACTGAATTTGTGTTGAGCTTAATATAAAACATCTCTTGAACTCCCTCTAAATATATAAATCCTCTTAATATTTATGTGAAGAAATAATATATAATATTAAATTAATCAGAATAATTTGTTATTTTTATTAAATAGTCAAGACATACATACTGTAATTACATGAATGACCTAATTTCAAATAAATAAATAAATAATACTACTCACTCTGTCCCATTATAACTGATGTTTGACTTTGTAACACGTATATTGAGATGTAAAAAATAATATATGCACTCAATAAAAAAAATTCAATTTTTATATCAAATAAAAGTTTAAAGTTTAAATTTTAAATTTTTATTTGATATAATTTTATGAAAATTAAGTATATTTAGATGTGACTTTTTAATACTTTAAAATACGTGTAAAAAAGTGAATATTTTTATTCATGAAAAAAATTTAAAAATAATAAGCGGAATTATATTTTTTACTCAGGAAACATGTAAAAAGGGACCGAGGTAGTATCTATTTAGAATTTCATCAATATATATATATAAAGGAGGATGCGGGCGTCTCTAGAATCTATCGATTCAGTCTTCTGATTTTTCTTAAATTTCGGATTAAAAATAAATTATAATTTAAAAAATCAGGTTTAGTACAATTCTAAAGATAATACAATTCTTTTTACTATTAGATTCAAAAAAGAGTCATAGAGGTAAGCAATTTTTATTTTTCATTGATAGATTAATATACAAATTATTAAAGAAGTACAATTCTTATTCCCACCACGGTTGTTGATTTTAATTGAAATTTTAAACAAAATTTTCTATACAATTTCCATGGTCTTGGGTCAAATTTAAACATGCGTTACGAGATGTTCTTGCGATTCGATGCTTCGAGATTTGAGACTGATCATGGGAAAGATATTACAATTACAAGTAAATAATATAATAAATAATATATTCTTAGCAGCCGTCAGAGCAAGTCATAATATAATTGTATAATGTGCAGAGTGTTACGTTAGTTCTGTATTAAAAATTTATAAATCAACTTTGTTATATATAAATTGTAATGGAATAAGTTAAAATCTTAATATTTTTTAACTTTTTGTTTTTATGTTTTAACTTTTTATAAAAATAAAAGGCCATAATTTTCTTAACAATCATAGAACAAATACAATTTTTATTTTCAGAAGTTATAAATTTATAACCTTATTTTAGTAAAATTTTTCAAATTATAAAATAAAAAGTTCCTTTAACATTTGAATTGAAAATAAAATTATAATCTAAAAATGAGGTTCAAGTGACGTAAAGGTAATACATTTTTTTTCTTATTTAGGAATCGTAAATGGGGCAGAGTTTTATTTATTTAATATAGCAATCACTAAAAAATACAATTAAAAAAAATATTATTTTTATTTTCAAAAATTATCAAATTATAGTCTTACTTTATTAATTTTTTTCAAATTATATAAAAAATATTTTCTTAAATTTAGAATAGAAAATAAAATTAAGAATATATATAAAGGCGAATGCAGGGCGGTTAGGTGGCGTCTCTAAAAATCCTTTTTTTAATTATTCTAATTTTTTGAAAGAAAATAAATAAAATAGCTAATAAATAATAATCATAAAAAGAGATAATTCTAAGTAATTAAGAAATGGGAATCTTAACAAAAATATAATAGCTAAAATTTGTAAAATTCTAAGTAGTTTACAAATAGGGATCTTAAAAGAAAAGAAAAATGATTCTAAACAATTAAAAAAAATAAAATATATGAAATTGAATATATATATATATCCAATTATAAATATAATTTTATCATAATGTAAGTGATTCTCGATTAGTATTGTGTTTGAGGGGAGGGCGTCCCAAATTAATTTTTATCTAAATAATAATAAATTTTCTATTAGTATCATGTTTGACGGTAATGTGGCTAAAATAATTTTTTTATCGAAGTTATAATATATTTATTATTAATATGAGACCACAACTTTAAATAATTTTTATCCAATTATAAATTTTAACTTTATCATAATTATAGTAATTTTTATTAGTATTGTGCTTGACGGCAGGACGACTCAAACTAATATTTATATTATAATATTTTGTTATTAGTATTGTGCTTGATAAGGGAGCGAGTTAAACTAATTTTTATATATATATTATTATATTTAATTTTATCATAATTATAATAATTATTGATTAATATTGTCTTTGATGGGAGAGCGGGTCAAACAATTGTTTTTATTAGTGTTGTGTTTGACAAAAGGGTCACTTAAACAAATTTTATATTAATTATAATATTTTTTTATTAATGATATGTTTAACGGGAACATGACTCAAAATAACTTTTATGCAATTATAATATTAATTTGTATAAAAATTTCTAAAAAAGATTCTTGATTAGTAATGTGTTTGAGGGGAGAGCGTCCCAAATTAATTTTTATCTAAATAATAATATATTTTTATTAGTATTATGTTTGAATTGAAAGCGGCTAAAATAACTTTTTTTTTATCTAAGTTATAATATTTTTTATTAAAACGGGACCACAGCTTAAAATAAATTTTATCCAATTATAATCTTTAACTTTATCATAAGTATTGTGCTTGACGGTAGGGCTACTCAAAATAATTGTGCTTGACAAGAGAGCGGCTCAAACTAATTTTTTTTATCTATATTATTACATTTAATTTTATCATAATTATAATAATTATCGGTTAATATTGTCTTTTTTGATGGGAGGGCGGGTCAAACAATTTTTTTAGTAGTATTGTGTTTGACAGAAGGGTCACATAAACAAATTTTTATATTAATTATAATATTTTTTTATTAATGATATGTTTAACGAGAACATGACTCAAAATAACTTTTATACAATTATAATATTAATTTGTATCAAAAATTATATAAAATTCATAACGCCGCCGCGAAGCGCGGCTTTACTCGCTAGTTACTCTAATATTGGTAGATAATGTTTGGGCGCCAAACTATCATGCTGCGTGAGCAACACGTGGCTCTCGGGCTTGGTGTACGTGTTGAAAGCTGGTAATAAGCTGAGTCCACGTGTTACATGGCTGTCAAACATAATTTGCTTGAAAGCGTCATAAAATTTTAAAATTGTAGGTCACAAGATGGTGTAAAACCAATTTTACCCTTACTTTATTTATTTACACCTCCCCTAATTTATATTTCCGGTAGATTTTGTTAGTACTGTTTTGCTAATAACTTCAAATAAAATTAATTTAATTCAAGTTTATCATAATTTTTTGCTCAGACTTTTTCTCATAATTAAAATGTATTGAAAAGGATAAAAAGGTAATATCAGCAACCAAGAGCAAACAAATATCCTGAAATATATATATACATGCAAAACTCTCAGCACAAACTTTATCATCTCCCCAAAATGATAAAACCGCCGCTAACTTGCGCACTGTTCGTCGTCCTGCTAACCTACGCCGTTCCGGCCATCTCCACAGCATCCATCTCAAACAATATTATACGCCAAGTCACCGACGTCCTCACCGGAGACAACCATGCCCTCGTCGGCACCGCCACGGAGAGGCAGTTCATTTCGTTCATCAACAAGTACGGGAAGGAGTACAGTACGAGAGAGGAGTACATGCACCGCCTCGGGATCTTCGCGAAGAATATGATGAGGGCGGCGGAGCATCAGGCGCTTGATCCCACGGCTGTGCATGGGGTGACCCAGTTCTCTGATTTGTCGGAGGAGGAGTTTGAGGCCAGGTTTCTGGGTGTTCAGGGGGGGAAGAGTGGGACCCTGTTGGGCGGCGGTGGGGAGGCTCCGGTGCTGGATGTGAAGGACTTGCCGGAGAGTTTCGACTGGAGGGAAAAAGGCGCTGTTACCCCTGTCAAGATGCAGGTCAGTCATGACTCACTAATATGTGTGTAATTTGTAAACACGCATATATATATTTGGCTAATTTTATAGGTTGTCATGATAAATAAACCGTATCCATTTTATTTTTGACAAGATTTAAATTTTCGAACTAAGCTAGGACAATAAGGCTAGGACATGAGGACAATACAATACCATATGGTCTTGCACGTACAGGGAATTATAAAACCTTACTATCTCCCCCAGCTAATTTAACTAGCCAGGCGACTTGCCTCCGACGAAGTTAGGATTTTAGCCTAGTGGGGGCGATAAAAAATTCTATTAACAAAAACAACTATGTTGTCATAAATTGGATTCGAACTTGTGTCTTCACTAGGAAGGTCAAGCTCCACACCTCGGGGGCAAAACATATTTATGTTGAAGATGTAGGAGATATCCACTTTCATCTTTTTGGATGTCCTGTTCCGTTCTGCGTTCTCCCTCTTAATAAGTGGTCCTTAATGTATCATTTATATAGATCATTATCTATGTATGAATTATTTTAAGAATCCAGAGAAAATTTAATAACTATTGCTATTACACTTTCCGAAGCAAAATAAAAAAAAAAAGTTGTAAAGAAACGAGAATCAATTTGCATACACGGCGGACTCTCAATTATGTTCACAATTTGCATGTACTGTTGTAAAATACACTTGATTATTTCTATGGAAAATGCTTCACCCACAAAATTGGGTACATAAATCTCTAACAAAATAACACATGTTAAGTTTTGATTGGAATCATCACATGTATATGCATTAATAGCATCAATTAAAACCTTTCACCTCAATTGTCATGTAATTTTGTGTCAAAATTTTGTACCTAATTTTGTATATGTAACACTACTCTAATCTCATATACAACATTGATTATATGTTTTACTAAGATGTGTCTCCTCATATAGGGGTCATGTGGATCATGCTGGGCTTTTAGCACCACTGGTTCAATTGAGGGAGCCAACTTCATTGCCACTGGAAAGCTTATCAACTTAAGCGAGCAACAACTAGTAGATTGTGATCACACGGTAAGCTTTTCATTCTTTCTGGATATCACCTCTTAATTGCAATATTCCAGGTGTATATGTAACATGACTTCCGTCTTGTTTGTAAAGTGTGATGCCACGGACAAGAGGGCTTGTAACGATGGATGCTCAGGAGGCCTTATGACAAATGCTTATGAATATTTGATCAAGGCTGGAGGCATCCAAGAAGAAGAGGCCTACCCTTATACAGGGAAGCCAGGGGAGTGCAAATTCAGTCCCGAAAAAATTGCAGTTCGAGTCACCAATTTCACCAATATCCCTGGCGATGAGCAGCAAATCGCAGCCCGTCTAGTCCACCACGGCCCCCTTGCAGGTAACTTAATTACCTCTCATCACAAGATAATTTTCAGAAATTATGGGCTTAATTCCCACAACAGCTCTTAAATCAGTTTGTCCGAGAGTCTGAGTACTAAATGTATTTATTCTCTTCCAAATCATTTTTGCAGTCGGGTTGAACGCAGTGTTCATGCAAACATACATAGGCGGCGTATCGTGCCCTCTGATATGTGGCAAAAAATTTCTCAACCACGGGGTTCTGCTGGTGGGATATGGCGCAAAAGGATTCTCCATTCTGCGGCTAGGTAACAGACCGTATTGGATCATCAAGAACTCGTGGGGAGAAAAATGGGGGGAGGACGGGTACTATCGCCTCTGTCGAGGCCATAACATGTGTGGGATGAGCTCTATGGTCTCTGCTGTCATGACAAAAACCTCTTGAGGACTATCGGGTATCTTTATATGTAAATTATGTATGAAAATTGCGTGGTATTTGCTCCTTGCTACCATGGAGGAACTTTGTTCAAGCTTTTGTGGTTTTAAGCATGGTGTGCCACTAAATTTTACGAAATAAGACTGATCGAACAAGTGATTTTCTGGAAGTACAAGTACCTGACATGGGACAGGGGTAGGAGTGGCAAAATTTTACGGTTAAATATTCTTTATATATAATATAAAATGTTATATTTCTAAAATAATACACATATATTATTTTATGATATTTTATATAATCCATTATTTAGATTTATTAATTTTGTATTTTAACATAGTATAAATGAATTTGTAAGAGTAAATTGATATATACTTATTGGTTAACTACTGAGTGCTAAAAGGTAAGTATGAATTTGGAAGATTTTGATTCGCTTAACATGAGACGAGTTGCGGAAGACGGAAGTTTGCAAGTTATAAGTTTATTTATCTTTTGTTTATTTTTGACAAAAAAATAAAACAGACTGAACTAAATAGTTCATAATCGTAATGGTTACTTAGAAAAATTAGAAAAAGATATTCCTCAAAATAGGTAAATTATCTAATATTCCTGTCCACTAGGTAGTTTAATTATTTATCTCGGGTACTCTAGTTTGGCCTAGAAAATATAATTTTATAAAATACTTTTCAATCTTTTTAAAAAAAAATTGATATTTGAATTTTTATAAAAAAAATCTTAAAAAATTATGTTATGGAATTGTGTTTTATAAGAGTTTTAAAATACAGATCGAAAGATTTATCTCAAAAAATTAAAATAAATTGTAAGATTATATTTTAAAAATAGTAAAATGTGTGAAAGTAGTGAAAAATAGTAAAAAAACATATGATGGACCTAGATTGAAAGATGAAAAACGGTTCGTATAATTTTCTTAAAATCAACCGGATAATGTAATTTGTTTTGTGAAGAGAAAAACACAGTACAGTTATCTAGTTTTGGTAAATAATAAAAAGGGAAGGAATGGGAGAAAATAGCTAGATTTCATACATGGCCATGGCCCAAGAAAAAATATTGCAGGGCCCTAAAAGATCCAAGGGCCATGACCAACTTTGCGCGAGGCTTGGAAAAATAAATTAAAAATTAATGCCTCTCCAGTTATTAAGAGTGTGATCATGATTTCTGACGCATGTTTTAGCAGCTGCTGTTCCTGGCAAATATCAAGTGGGAATTAGGTAATGGTGTAACAATAGAATTTTGGCTTGATAACTGGCATCGACAGGGTGTTCTTAAAGGGCGGTTGAATTTGCTATTTACGCGAGTTAGAGATCCATCACTGTCTGTCTCCCAAATAGTCAATTGTTCTTCCTGGGAAGAAATAATAGATGTTAGTTCTTTGTCTTCTCGTGAAGAAATCAGTCAGCTAGAATATCTCAAGCAAATTGTCAACGAGGTGGTCCTGCAAGACAAGGAAGACAGAATAATATGGGTTGCAAACAATAATTCTCTAACTTCAGCTGCAGTTTATCAAAGGTTAACGGAATTTTCACATAACAATAGATTATGGTCTCAAATCTGGTGTATGAAGATTCCTCCACGTATTAAGGTTTTCTTATGGCAAGCAGAACACAATAGACTTCCCACTTACGACCTTCTAAAGCGTAGATCAGTCAGATTTGAGAATTTATGTAAGTGGTGCAATGCTGAGGAAGAAACACAAGCACACTTATTTTTTCAGTGTTCGTTGGCTAAGATGGGGTGGGAATGTTTAAACAAATGGCTCGAAGTAAGCAGTTGGCAGGATGGAGTCACAAGTTTCTCAGGGAGTTTCCAACGGATACGCGTTCTCTACAAACATGTAAGTGGAAGCATATGTTTAGCCTCTATGTTCTGGTCAATATGGATTGCTCGCAACGAATTAATTTTTAGGGGTTTCAGAATTTCACCTAAAAGTCTGGAACTAGCAATTAAATACAGAGCATTCTTATGGGCCCGTGCAGCGAAGTTAATCTCTCAGAGTTTGATGAGCAGCTGGGCGATATCTCCAGCCCATTCAGTCCACATATATTCTCGGAAAAATCTGAATTCCTGGCTCACAAACTGGTTGTCCATCTATCAATATGCGGGCTTTATTGATGGATCGTTTCAATTAAAGGCTGACGGAAATATACTGGCTGGTGTGGGAGGAGTGATAATAAATAATAAAAGATTATGCAAGCTAGTTTTTTCAGGCCCTGTGGAAGTTCAGTCTAATTATGACGCAGAAGTTAAAGCTTTAGTGATCATGATGGACCATTTACAGCATAATTGTCTGGGTATTCGCTCCTGTATTATCCTTACTGATTCAACTACTTTGGTAAATAATTTCCTGAAGTTCAAACGGGGAGTTTACTGGGATACACATTTACAGGAACTGCATAATAATATTTTTGTCCACAAAGTCACCCTTCTTTATATTCCTAGGCATTTAAATGTCCTGGCAGATCAATTCTCCAAAGATGGAGCTCGCAGGAGGAAAATGATTGCAGGCTGGTGTGAGCATTAAAGAATCAGGTCAACTCCTTGGGCCAATGCATGTAGATGAAGATCTTCCATCATGAGATCTCTGGTGAATTACAACATCTCAAGGTGTCCCTCCCATGGAGGATATTGACTAAGAAAATGCTTGCTTGTGGGCACTAGTAATATTAGAGCAAGCTACAACTGTAGTTATATGTTTTCGGTTGTAGCCTAATAAAGTTAGGATAGTACTTCAGTTCTAGTTTCAGTTCCGGTAGTTTCAGTTCTAATTTCAGTTTCGGATGTTTAGCCAATGTGCAGACCTAGGAAGTCTCAGTTTCAACCTTAGTGTACTGTTCCCACCTTTCTCTTGTTGGAGATTGGTTATCAATAAAAGTTCTTGGTTATCAATAAAAGTTCTTGCGTTTCAAAAAAAAAAACTTTGACATAATTTTAGATTCGATGTATCTCGTATATATTATTTATTAATCATTATTTACTATTCATAGGTAGTATTATATAATTCTCTCGAAAAAAAGGTGGTATTTTATAATATACTCGACTATATGTGAAATTATATATTTTGTTATCATCATAAATATATACATAATGTATATATATATTTATTTAAATATAATCACAAACTTTAGTTAGTAATTCGAAAATAAAACTATATAATTTTTTAAATTTAAATATTATTGAAAATTATTTAATTTTCATTTTACAACAAAATAATATTTATACAGTATTATTCTAATATCCAATCATAAATCAACTTTTAAACGACTCTATATACTTTTAAGGGTCGTTTGTTTCGAGCAATTCTGGAATAAAGAATCGAGTTTAGATCATTCCAATTTCATACCCGTGTTTGGTTGGGAGAAAAATAATTTCAAACCCATTCCTCAAACCCCAAATATAGGTTTCCCATACCCAAGGGGGAGGTGGGTATGAGGAATGAACTTTGTTTACAATATTTTCATTTTAATTTTAACAATTTAATGTAAAATTTAATACAAATATAATTCATTGAACTAAAAATATATTAAATTAATAATTAACTTAATATTTTAAAATTATTAAAATTAATAATATAAAAATATTTTAAATCAAACATATACATTCCAGCAATCAACCATGATATCAGAATTCAGAAATGATACCTCAACCCCATGCCTAAGTATTCCTCATTCTAAGTCCGATATCACTATTTGAACCAAACGATGAGTCTGTTACATATATCAAGAACAAGATTCTAATTTAAATTGAATTATCTTTAATATAATGCTTTCTTGCCACACGTATCAATAACAAGATTTTAATTTAATTAAATTATCATCGATTTTTAAATATAAAGCTATTCCAAATATTCCCTACTCTACCCATACTTTTCTATCATCATTTTAAATATAATATAATATTTTACTTCAGAATATACCTCACAATAAACGTGTATTCACAACTTTTCAGATTCTGGAATTAGGTAGGGTTGTTCTTATCTTTTTGTCTCTGACTCTCGTGTAACACAGAGACATCATACATGCAAAATATTAAACTTATCCACTCCGCACTATTCTTATCAAACAAATAAATTGAATACAATTCGTAAAAAAAATAAAAAAATAAATTGAATACAAAGGTGATTCAGCTCCTTCAATTTAACAAGGGTGATTCTAGTTTGGGTTTATAAATATGCAATACTAATAATATTTTTATTAAAGTTAATATAATTTTTTATCTGCCGTGACACTTTCTTATTAGTAAAGATTTGTAGTCATTAATAAAAAAGAGTAAACAAATATCCATTTTTATTAAAAAAATAACTATTATTGAGTGTCTATTAAAAATAATCAAAATTGATTTAATATATACCCATTGTCATGTACCGTTTATTCTTATGATTAATCAAAATTTGATCACGTGCAGGTAGAATTCATATTAAAAAAATGTTTTCAATTTTAAGCATTATTTCAAAAAGTACAATATATATTCATTTAAAAAAAAGGTACAATATATATGTAGATATAATAGTCAAAAATTTAAATTAATAGTGAATTCTTGTAGTTAAAGTTATTAAAATTATCTGACCAAAAAAAAAGTTATTAAATTATGTTATTACAACACTGTGGGCAGGAGAAGCTAGTTTTGGAAACACACAAGAGGACTCCACCAAGCCAAGAAAGTGACACTTTAATACTTTATATTACTTACATGTGTGTGTATACATAACCGACAAAATCTCAGCTGCTATATATACTCCTAGTCTCCCTTGTTTAGATCCTTCTTTCTGCCTTTTTTTTCTTACAACCTCCTCTGCAACAAGGTATGTCTTTTCTTTTTATTTTCTTGTTTTTATTTTTATTATTTTTATTTTTTGTCTTTTATTTTTTGTGTTGAAGTTCTTGAATGTCAATGCATTGCCACTTTTGGGTGATTTGATTCGTGGGTTTTGATGGGTTTTTTGAGTTTTTGAGAATTTATCAAGAACTTGTTTTTTCTTTTGAATGTACTTATATGCAGAGCACTTGATTGAGTTTAGTTGGTTTATTGTTATTTAATGTAGTGGAGTTAACTGTGTAGAGCAGATTCAAGATTTTGTGATTATGAATGAATGCTGAATTGATGTTGATATAATGATTGGTATTGTTTGGATATGAATCTTGAATTGTTTCTGGATTTGAATGTAAGAGGAGGCTGTATGTTGTGCAGGACATGTAGGGTCTAGTGCTCTTCAAAAAGTTTACTCTTTTAATTGAATTTGATTTTCGAGTGATGGAAAGATTTTAGGAGTTTAATGTTGGGTGTTATTAGTGGAATCATCGATGTTCATTATGTTATTTATTGTTTTGGTATTAATTGTGTTGATTACTGACCTGCAATTCAGCTACTCTTGTGTCGAAAAGTATATAATCTATTCAAATTTGATTTTTGAGTAGTAGATGGATCAGAGTTTAATGTTGGGAGTCACTAATGGAATGTTGATGTTCACTCTGTTATTACTGTTTCTGTATTAGGCCTGTTACTGATTTAAAAATTAAACACTCTTGTGTCAAAAAGTAAATAATCAATTTAGTGGTGTATACTAGTTCAGGTAGAGTTAATCGTATCAAAGCAGAGGGGTATAGAGTTTGAACTCTTCTACGAGTCCTATCTCGAATAATGTCAAATTGGGGACACCTTCATATTACTGTATTTTTTGTTTTTCTGTGAGATTGTGTATATAATGCAACTATTGTGGTGGTCAACTGGTAAGTGAGGGGGAGTCTTAAAAGTTTATGATTCGTATAGTCAATTCTACTCAGTGCCGGTCATATATGAAATTAAACTATTTCAATTCCGGAAAAGATTTTATTATTAATATTATTTTTTAATTATGAATTATGAAGATGTCAGACTAGTAAAAGTGGGTGTCAAATATTACTGCATTTGGGAATCATGTTGGTTACTTAACAATTATTTGGACTTGCTTATTATGAATGAAAGTGTGAATTGAGCATGATAGATATATATCTCACACATGTTAGGAGATTGATATTTTAATGATCATTAAATACTCTGTAAGTTCCTGTACTGAATGTATTTATAAGATCTATTTTGTACAAGTTAATGACCTGTGACATATATTTGATCATTACAACTGAAAGCTCTTCTAAAGAGAAATTCTGTGCATAGGTACTTTGTTACATTGAAGGGATATGGTTATCAGTCTCAACTTGATGGAAGTCGATACACAAAGTTCCTGTTCTAATGAGAAGCAATCTTTGACATGTTCCATATCAAGCAATGATGGAAAAAATCCTCCAGAGAAAGGTGGAAGCAGTCCTGGGTTTATTAATCATGGTAATACTTTTTAGATGAAATTATAGCATAACGTTGATAGATCTTCCTTGTTAAAATGATTGCATTAAGTAATGATTGTCTATACAAGTGGAGAAATACATTTAAGTGGAATATGCTTAGACATTGCAATTTCAGTACTGGACTTTTAAGATCATAATATATTGTATTATTTTCATTTCTAATATATAATAGCAAACTAACTTTGTAAAATATACAATTGTTGTGTTTTCCACATGTATTGCCTAAGAGAGGTATCTTCTTCTTGTGTATTTACTCAGTAGGAAAGCATTAATTTAGTAAGGTGATTCCAACATTGCCGTGTCTTTTATCTTCTTCCAGTAGCTTAAGGGGTTACATGTGTGAGTGTTTATGCTAAATATGAATGTAGTCTGTGAATAGTTTGAGTGATGAATTTTCATAATAATTATTGAGAAGAACATCCTGTCATCATAGACATCAATGACTTGTAGTTTTGTGCGCCAAACAATCAAACAATCATTAAAAAGAATTTGAAACCAAGTATGGAGTTTACTCTATGAATGGCTATCTTACTTGTGTAATACTGCCTTTTACAGAATTATACTATAAATAATATCTTAAGGTGAGAGACTCTCATAAAAATAAAACTTAGGGTGAGAGAAGTGTATACTTGGTTTAATTATTTTTCTTTTACGCTTTGGTGTGGTGTGGACACTTGAGATATATGTGAAACGTGTGTCTTAAAATTCTCAGCCTACACCCAAACTTATCTTTCTTATTTCAACAGAAGAAATCATCTACACCGTTTCTACTCCTATGTGTTTGTGAGTATGAATGTTGCAAGAAACATAAGAGCTTTAAGAGCCAGTGTTTGCATAGATATAATTATAAGCAATTTAATTGTTGTTTTTTTAATAATTTATGAAGAAATTGTAATTTGTGGAATATTTTTTTTAGCCGCAATTGCTTGGCATGAGAGCAGAAGAGAATGGATCGGAGATTCATCTAAAAGGTTGCAGAGAACCCCAAAAGATCCAGTTATAAGGTAGGTCTTCTAGAAATATCATTACCTTGCTCTTACTTATTTTTATCATCAACATACAGATCCCAATTGTGTGTGTATGGTAGCAGTCTACTTGCGCTAAGTTGTTATATCACTCCCTGCCTCAGGCATGCTGCCCTGTTTCCAATAGCACAGGAGTGAAGTGGCATATCTTAAGGAGGTGTTTATATAGATTAAGGGCTTATTAAGGACTTCTTTCTTTAAAACATAGTTTTACAATTTGGATATAAATATTAAGGAGGTGTTTCATATTCATCATGTGACAAAAAAATAAGGGCTTATTCAGAAAAAAGCAGAGTTCCATCTACTTTTCTCCAGAATTAAGCCCTTATCTTTGAAAAATAAGCTTAACCAAACGGGCACTGAGTAACTATTTTGAGAGTTTAATGGGTAAAATATGCTATAGAAGCTGAAACTATAGGGTTTGTTGCTGCAATATTTACATCCTTAAAGAGCTAGACTGGATATCATCTAACTAGTAGTATATGTCTGAAGTATAAACTTACATAATTATCATGGTAACTGGCGCCACTTCCCCTATATTTCATGTGTATCTATAAATATTAACTCATATAATGCAACTATTGGTAAACCTTAAGGGGGTAGATCATCAGAAGGCAGTTGCTTGCGTTGTTATTGTCAAGCTTCACAAGTTGTTTGTCGTATTTTTTTTATTGTCAATTGTTGGATAATAGAGTTAAGATTGGATATTTGATGCTCAAAAGTATAAATATACACTTCATTCAAACACTAAGATAAGTTGTCTTTAGCTTTGATTTTATAAATTTGGGGCACTTTATTGACAGAGTAGAAATAAATTCATCAGCCCATGGAACTGGTGAGAAACCCACGGATTATCTTCCAAATGATATCTTCTACCTATAATATCTTTTACTGTTGATATCTGGTACTTGATAATAATTAAACACCATTTTTAGCCAAATAAACAACTCCTTGCATCATGATAACCATGATAAGTGATAACAAACATCTAGACTTGCCTAATACAATTGAGCCAGCT
Source organism: Daucus carota subsp. sativus (assembly GCF_001625215.2). NCBI lineage: Eukaryota > Viridiplantae > Streptophyta > Magnoliopsida > Apiales > Apiaceae > Daucus > Daucus carota. Next base: position 41,292,443 of record NC_030385.2, on the reverse strand, counting down.
AAACCATTACGGACAGTTTATCTTGATACACAGATTGTAAAAAGGTTTATTTTAGTTTCACTATTCTTCGTATGATATTTTATGGGTGACTAATTCGGGATATTTCATAGTCTTAATTATCGGGCAAAACTTTATTATGTGTAATATAATTGTTATAATTATTCCTTGCAGCTGGACAATGACTTATGAAGACTTACTCTCAACTACTGATCCTTTCACTGAGCCAATATCTTTAACGGTAAGCATACTGTAGAGAAGATAGTATACTATATTCCACTTCTATATGTGTTCAGTAAGTTTTATACATAGCAGTCATACATAGGATTACTTCTTCCCATGCTGTGGGCAAAAAGAGTTTGAATTTCTTATGCTGTGGTAAGTGAATAAACTTTGGTTTTTAACATATTCAAAAAGTTAAACATAGTATGAGCAAGACTAGATTGCCACTATGGTCATCCTGGGGATACAGGACTTGTGTTCTCTACTAGGTACAACCTTCACCAATATTGAACTGAAGTCCAAAAGCAAGAGATTATGAATCTCGTATGGTCGGACATGGTAAACCTTTAGCTTTGACATATATGAGAACTTTAAGGTAGTATCACTGACAGTTAATGCCACTATGGTTTATGGTGGGTATAAAGGACTTGTGTTCCCTAATTAATACAACTTTCAGTGATTTCGAAAAGTTCATAAGCAAAGCTAGAGTTGATCAACCTTTCATTTTTGTATTAATAGTGAGGCTTTCTGTCAACAAGGTAAATGTCGATAGGCATATGTGTTTCATATGTACAGGAGAACATATGACAATTATATTTTTTTCTGTTCCCTCTTGTGATTTGTTTTAATATGCATCGACCGGTTCTTTGCAGGAGATGGTAGATTTCTTAGTCGATATTTGGTTTGATGAAGGGCTCTTTGATTAGATAATAGCTTGCAAGTTGAGTAGCACCTCGAGATGGTGAACGAGAAGGCAGGTACACACTTTCTGGAAAGCGTTGGCATGAACTTGTTCAAACCTCAAGGGATAGATACATAAGTCGATGTCGTATAATTGTATTATAGTGTTTAGAGTTATTTAAAAGTAGATATCAATTTGTTGTAAAAGTATGCTGCATGTGTCATAAAAAAATTTCATTTCACTTGTGCTAATCATCTGTTGTTCAAGTAGAAAGATTGAAGAACTGTCAACTGTGGGCTGTCATGAGATGTTTAAGTAAATTAATGTGTTGAAGCCGATTTTTACAAGAGATTAACTATCATGGTCGTGATGTTGGTACTTGGTAGTTTGGTGTTTCTATCACAAGAACCTGCAGGTCACAAAATCGGGTACAGGCCAAAGTATGGAATTAAAGGAGGAATTAATGAAATATACTTTTAGGGAAAATGTAAATAAGTTTATCCACCGGTGAGATTTTTACATTACCGAGATTTTTGGTTCCGGAGATCTGGCAGGGCATATTTTGCGCTAAGCGAATTGAAATATCGAATGTTCACTTAAAATTGTTAGTCTAAGAACCCTTTTTGGTACTTAATAAGGCTTCTGTGGCAGAATTGTGTTTATATATTATATTTTGAAGTTATTTTTAAACACAAATAACGATGCAAAAAACATATAGATTTAGATTTTGAAAATTTATTTAAAATTTAGGGTTCTGCAGCGGAACATTAGTGGTTCTATGATTCTATTTTAAGAACGGATTCTCTCTTGAACGCGACCCATCATCAAACATAATACCTCACCTATATTTTTTATAAACATAATACCAAAATATCACTCAAAAATATTATCCTCTCATCCACATATATAATCATATGAGGAGAGGAAGCAAAGGTTTAAATATAAAAATATAAATATAATTCTATTATCACTAATATCAGCACATACATTATTGTTTTACATAACATAATATGTTTTACACATGTGTTATCCATAATATGTTCTCCTGTGTTGTGATCCATTATCAATGCACTTGTGTTGCTGTTAGGAGAAAGGTAAAGGGTCACCCCACTGCTATGCGACAGGTGAATAGTCAATATGAACAATAGCAAAATCTGACACAACAGATATATTATTCACCTAAAGATCAGTATTCTTCGTTGTCAAAGTAATGGCATGCACAATTTAGCCGTACTATCACATTGACATCATAATTTATAAATTAAATGGAAGAAGATGCATAACTAATCCTAATTGTTGAAATTCGGCTTATTGATACTCAGATTTGACCAGTTCCAAGTGCTTGCCTTGTGGAATCACCAGAAGCCCATGCTTGATAGTCCTTCACTAGCTGTTTAACCAGGATGGAGAAAAATATATAAGTAACATATATGATAGGCAGCCTTTCTTAGTGCCAATATCAGTTTCTATTAGGAAATCAAGCATGTCAGAATTAAAATCAATCAAAATACTGGAAGTCAAACATGTGTGTCTCACTAATTCAAGCACTCAATGACAGTGGCGGAGGGAGATTATAATTTCAGGTGGTCAAAGATAAATACATACTACCCTTTCGCAAAAGAATTTAACTTTCTTCAGGTGACATACCCTAATATCTAAGTTATATGTATTATCTTGTATCAATTATAAAAAAACTACCTGAAATTTTACATAATATATAAGCTACCTAAATTTTACATATTTGTAATAGACGAGCTACAAATTATTCAGGGTGTTCATGGCTTATGCAGGACCGAACATGGCTACACCCCTCTCATTGAGGTTTCATTGATTGTCAGGTGGCAAGGCTCATTACAACATACTTGCGTTGTATATTTTAGTAGATTACAATAATTTGTACCTAAAAACAAGAACTCGCCACCACAGAGCCAAATGGAAGAGGTACATGGCCAAACCTAAGAAAGCTCGGCCAATGATTGGTTTCATTTATTCTTTATAACAAAATACTGGGAATTATGTACTCTTTTCTGAAAGCAAAAACTATGCTGCGACCCGGCCAACATTGATCAACAGTAGTACCCGTCTTGTGCTTGTTTTCTAAGCCACTCAAAAAGCTTGATACTTTCTAGAACCACAAATCTTCTATAGCTGACTAAGTTTAGTAAATAATTAGTGTTGTATCTGAGCAGACTGCATAAAAGTTTGCAGATTGCAGGTAGAGGTGGCCAAACGAGCGGTTTTGAGCCGTTTGTTCATAACCGGCCCGTCTAAAAATTCGTCAAAATTCGATTCGGGACGGGTTTGATTCGGCCCGGACCGACCCGTAAAATATTACGAAGCGAATACGAATCCTGATATAAGAAACTGGAACCGGCCCGGGACCGGCCCGCGAATTAACGAGCCACAGGCATAGACGAACGACCCGCGGCTTGACGAACGAACGAACGAACGAATTTAGAGTATGTATTTAATTAATAAAACTCCAGATGCAAAGATACAGCCACGTGCACCAACAAAATTAATATACAAAATCTAAATTAAATGGCATGCATGGTTTATACTTTATAAAATCCTGACTGAAACCAATACTCGTGAGCGAATAAGCCCGGATCGCTCGGTTCGGCTTCGGCCCGTGAGTTCCCAGCACGCACACGGCACAACTTGCAAAAACAATTCATGCTTTATTCTTATTTCATTTCATGCTTTATTTTATTTTTTTTCTGACTTCTTTTTTCTGACTTCTTTTATTTATAAAATTAAAAGATTATTTAAAAAAATATTTGATTACATTCAACTGAAACATAAATTAAAAAATTAAAAACAAATAAAAATGAACCGTTTCAACTCGTGAACCCGCGAATCAGTTCACGAGTTGATTCGGTACGAATCGGCCCGGAACCGGACCGGCCCGCGTAACCAAACGGGCCGGTTACGAATCATATATCTGTAACCCGGCCCGATGAAAATTCGGCCCGGCCCGCCCCGGACCGCTCGTTTGGCCACCACTAATTGCAGGAGATGTTGCACGTGCACGTTCCATGTATACTCCACTTCTGTGTACTTTGTGTATTCCAAAACTTTACTTGATTTCATCTACTTAGTATGAACTTAATAAGGGTTGTTCTGTCTTTCATGTCATACTTTTTTGATCTTTCAGAACATTGGTTTTAATGAACTTGTTTAGCAAAAAAAAATACATAACCTCTTAGTCTACTCCCTGTAATCCAAATTATAAATCTAGCTTAGGGAAAAAAACAAGGTGAATAGAGATTGATTGTTAGTGGCTTAGTACAGTAACTATATTTTATTTGTTATTATTTTTAATGGTTTTTAATACCTACAAGTTGCATAAACTTATCCTACATTCATGCACCAAGAAACAACATATAATGTGATAAAGAAAAAAGCATCAAGGACATGCATCGGTCAAAGTATGTTGTTCAAAAGTCAAAATTTAGTATCAATTTAATCGTCATGCAGTCTAAACAAAACAGAGAGGCATTTTATGGTTTTTTGAGATTAAACTAAATGCCAACAGGTACCTCCTATCCCGTTCATACAAATTCCCTGTATTCTGCCCTAGTAGTTATAAAACAGTTGTTTTTGGACAACTTGTATTGTGAAAAATATTATCAAGCTCCTAAGGTCAAGTATTAGCACTACTATATTTTTTGCTAAATTTCTTATAAGCTCCTTGAGCTTTGCCAGCACATTATATTACTATAAATCCAATCCTGCATTCTACGAGAAGCGACATAGTTCTTACCACTACTATTAACCCATGACACAACATAACGTGTCACTCAAACACAGAATACATGTACGCATGTAAAAGGGATCTTCACCGACAGAAAAAAGGATTTCTGCTCCAAAAAGATATATATCAAGTAGTATTTGGTGAAAGAAAATATAAGAAGAAACTAATTACTTATTCAAGTACCTGTGCCATGAAACGAGGGAGCATAATTTTTAGTATCTGTTCAAGAACCTGTGCGCCAGAAGATTCAATGGCTTGTACTGGAATTGCTCGAAATGCAAAAGGAATCTCAATATTTACCTAAAGAACAGGAAATTCTTTAAGCAAGTTGGCTGATACAGTTAAAAGAGTAGTGCGCAAAAAGCTAGCAAATTTAAAAAAACCTCAATAGTTGTGTCCGAAGTGAGTTTTTCAACAGATGAGATGCTCCCACTGCTGTGACATGATATCCTATTCTCCATGGAAGCTGCATGCCCACACCAAATCAATGTCAATGCACTCCTGAAAAGCAGTACATTAATCAATTCAGAAACAAATGAAAACTATTTGACCCACTATAATTAATTGAGTATAAATTTTTTAGTTTCATTTCAATTTGCTTCAGATTGTGGTTGGGAAAATGTTATTTATTTCAAAAGTTGGATTTGAATTGACATAGTTTCAGTTGTCATTTTATATTTTCAACTTCGTACTATTATTTGAATGTTTTGAATTTCAAATGAAATCCCAAATCGAATTATTTTGTTTATCCAAACATGTTATTTGATCAAATTCAGAATTTAATATGAAATCCAAGTTACAAAAGAGACCATAAACTTATTTAGTATGGGATTGGCACAGAAACTCCTCAATCACTCGTGCACAGGTCTGGAATAAAACCCAGCAATGGGGCAAAAGTATGTTCACTTTACCTTACTTTCTATTTCCAGTACAACCATTATGAGGTATGTCCCCCTCTCCCTCCCCCTGGCCCGCCAGTCTAGTTTTCATCGTGAAAAGTGGAACTATTAAATTAATAATCTCATTATTGACTCAACGATCACAGCAGCAATTTTTCACATGATCCCTGCAGAGCAACACAATTTCACCATGGAACCCGAATATATTTTGCCCTGTCCCATAGATATATTTTGACCCCACCAACTTTGTTTTTTCTTTGGATTGCTGCATCTGAGTTCAGTCTATTAGAAGTGTTACTGAAAACTTTCTGTGTAGTTTTCAATATAAAGTTGTAGCAGAGTAGCTTTGACTGTTACATAATGTTTCTGGCTTTCTGGATGCCACACTGTGTGGAATGCAAAGATATACAAGACTTGACAATCAAATGTTTTTTTTTTTCCATTTAATTTGCAACTGTGCCTAGAACACTAAATTTGTAGCACTAGACTAAAAGTATAATAATGATATATTTCATATAACTGTTAAATGTATAAATAATTATTACCTAACGAAAAAATGTATAATTTTCAGAGACATCCCATTATTGTAAGCAACCTTGCCGTCTAGATACCCCTAGAAAATTTTAGAACTTATGATTTAAGGAACTATATGTAATGTAAGTTGTTTCACATTTGGCTTTAATCATTCGACATATTCATTCACATGTGTTGAATTTCTTTCCATGTTTAACACCTTCACACTGAAACAGTACATAAAAAAGAGCAATAGTCTGCGGAAATATAGCTAGAAAAAAGTAGGGGCCAAATAACACTAACCATCAAATTTATTGTTCTGTGCAACCACAATAGGCGAACCCTCAAGCTGCAGTAAGCAAACAAACCACAAATCAAACCCTCAACACTTCCCACAATACGCGATTCAAACACAAAACACTCACAATATCCGTAAAAATATACCTCACACGACAGCAACTTAATGCAACAGCCATTAGGTTGTTCCTCAACCTTGACTAACAAAACCGGACATACTTCAAACGCGAAGAACTTAAATCTATACACATAACACCGGAACGTATTGTCATCGACACGCTCAATCCTTTCGGCATCGAGAACTGAGTACTGACTAGCAGGAAGGCTCATATACTCAACTACAATCACAAATTTGAAAATATATCAAGGCAATATATAAATATAACAATTTGTTTTATTTTGAAAGTATAGAGATTAGAGTGAGGAGATTACGGAGAGGGCGTTGGAGCGGCGTGACGGAGACGGATTCTTGGCGGCGAGCAACGAAGCGAGCCTTGGGAGCTGAAGAAGAAGAGGAGGCTATGAAGAGGTGGTTAGAGATGGGAAGAGATGAGATTCTAGGGTTTTTGAGAATGGAGGTGAGATTTGAGGAGGAGAGTGAGGAGGAAAAGGAAAGTGCAGTTGCCATTTTGGGAGATTGGTTTGTTTAGTTCAGTTCACTTGGGTTATGAAAATCATGTGCGTCTGTTGTGACTAGTTCGGATGTCTGTGTGGCTAAGGAGTGTTACACGATTCTCCAGGTACAGAAGCTGCGTACTTTAGTTGCAAATCATATAATCTGCTAACCTACGCTTGTTGCGTGTTTTAGTTGCAAATCATATAATCTGCTAACCTACGCTTCTTGATCCATTGTTTCATCAAGGTATGTAAACTGTAACGAAACTGGGTAATTCAAAAACAAATTGTGGTAATTTTTCAATTAGTTGGTAATCGATTCATTGCTTATTGTACAAAACTGTGGATACCAAGAAGTTGTTCTGGAATTCTGGATAATTCATTAACTCGATAATGTTACCAAAAAATTTGAAAATAAACAAGCAAAACTTGACCAAATTAAGAATTACAACCCCCTATAGATCAAGGCAATTCCCTGGCTTCTAAGCAACCACCCTCCCCAACACACCTTTCCTGGATGATTATCTAACCTAAGCATCCTCCAGTACAGAATACTTTCCCGGTTCCTCAGTACATATCATACTAATATTGGCCAGGTAACCGAATGCACAAAAAATCTTACAACCAACAATATATCATCTAAGTTTAACAATTAGGCTACATAAAATTATAGGCTAACCATCACAATTAGAAATCACAAATACCAAACTGTTACAAGAATACCAGAAACAAGGATGTACAGCAATTTGCAAGACCCTCTACATTAACAGTTGCTATCATATTTAACTTTAATCTCTTTAACCCAGGTTCCCTCTCACTGCCAAAAAGGCTATTAGATACTAAAGGTACACAGGTTATGAGTAAGAAAGTATGAACAGAGTCGATCATCATAGGAGTTCAATTTAACAAATTCATAAACGGCCTTATATCAAGAACAATTCTTGTACAGGAAATGTCGGTGGTCTGAGAAAGTCCATGTAAAATTGTCTATGAAGAAACACTACTCCAGCTACCAGTTTAATCTTACTTGCTAGTATCCCCACAAAAGCCATATCTATATCATTAATTTATCCAAGGCTCACTGACAAAATTCATAATATAAAGCGATCCGCATCTTCTAACATCACTCTCCTCTGTCGGTAGCTGAGCTGACTTTTTGAGTAATCATATCCTCGGCTATACGGATTGCTCTTTGAGAACCTGTGATAGTTACTTTCCTGCAAAATGAGGTAAAAACATCAGAGGATAAACTTTTTGTTCCTCCATGTTTTAGCCCAAAACCCTCGAGCGAGTTTAATACCTGTCAGTTGTTCCAGACATAAAATCATCTCTATCCGAAATCTTTATCCTGGCCCCACTAACCTGCAATAAACAGAGCAGCAATTTACCAACAGCAACAATGCAAATGGCACAGCCAAATGAGGAATTTGTTCTTATACCTGACTGATCTCAATTACATTCCTTCCACCACGACCCAGAACAAGCCCTATATGCTCATCTGCAACACCAATAGTCACAGAGTTGCTATTCCTATCATCCTGCAGAACTCCAGGACCCTGTCACAAACATCAGTACAATTAGTGATGATCCTAAATATCCATTAAAATCATCACCATGCTAGAAAGAATCAAATAACAAACAAAAGAATGAAATTTTTGCACAGGTATGTATACAAGATTGGATTTATAAAAAGATTTGCAGAGATAGTAGTTGCAAAAGTTTTATTGTTTGATGCACCCAAATGACGTGACCAACTACAAGCCATTATAAATGAAACCGTACAATAGAATCCAAAAAAATACTCAAAGAGTATCAGATACACAAGACGTTAAGTTTTGTTTCGGAAGGGATTTTCCTTGGGAAAGTTCCATGCAGAAAATAGAAATGAACTGCTACCATGATACTAGTGTTTAAATTATGCGGTAACTAAAACTACGGCCCTTTTGTTTAATTTCCTTTAATATATCATACACAACTATTAATGAGACTCGAAAATTCAGCCAACTTCCTAGTACTCTCTCTGACCCAATTTGCTAGTTCCTTTAAGATAACTACTATCAACAATTGATACCAGGCAAATCCAAAAATTCATTCTCTCCCTTGTACACAGAAAAAGTATAATTTACTGTACTAATAGTAATTAAGAAGAAAGAACGGTAATAGATTATTATCTCAACCTGATACACATATCTTTTGCATATTGTTCACAAGAACCAACCAATACAGAGTTAATAAAACCGAGAAGGCGAGAAGTGTTCATCTACAACTTTATGATCTACAATTCGTATAAAAGCCTTGCAGCCCCACGTCATACATCTATACTGTTCCCAACAGCATTATTAGGAACTAGGAAGGACAATCTCCATTTGATTGAAAAATATGAAAAGTATGGAAGATATTTTTCTAAAGCTTAATTTACACAAGGACAAGACCATTAGTTGTAATCGGTCAACAAGATGAAAATTTACACAAGATCCTATGCCTAATTAATACACCCAAATCTCATTAGTTAGACCATCACTCCTTACTAAATTCAGAAGGCAGAACAAACCTTGTTGTTGTTAGGCCTGTGATTCTGAAACTTGCCCGGGCCTCCATTTGGACCATAGTTTGTTGGATTATACCCTGCTACATAGATAGAACATATATAACTTTACTGGCATGAAATTTCCAAGGATTTAGCCGGAACAACGCATACAGAAGCACAATTTACTAGTGAGTAGGTATATATAACCTCTGCTTTTGAAGTTTTAGTTATAAAGAATGTGTACCATTAGATTACTTCAATATTTCTTCGTGAATGCTATAGATTATTAAGAATGTTTCCCTTGCTAAAACATGTTTTTTTTTGCCAAAATATATGCATTTCATCAAAAAGACTTAATCCAGCTTGGACAAACCCCAAAATTGGTGATACGATCAGGTTGACAAACAAATAAACGAGCTAAATGAATAGCTGTTCTGTTTCCATATCGCTTAACATACAGAATATAAATATTCTTTAAATTGAAAAGGATTACAATAGTTTCCCAAGAAATCCATCCTACACCATCTCCAAAATCAATAGCATCACAATTGACCTTCACACAATTAAAAATCAGGAATACAAATATTTCTAACAAAAGCTGTCAAACCAGTGTAAACCACAGTTTCAAACATAAGTGCCCACATCACAATTTTATATCAGGAAGAATTTAATCGATAACTTTTAAAGAAGAATCATGTTTATATAATTAAAAAAAAAGGGCCAGTATTTTATATAAATTTGTAACCTCATACCAGCATACGGAAATGGGGTGCTCATAGACTGTATATAGTAAGAGTCTTCAGACAACTTTGACAAAATCAAATCAATAGCTCTCATCTGTTCTTCAATTGTACCAGCCACCGTGACTAGCCTATCAGATATGCCAGCATAGCTGTTATCCTGAGGGGATATCTTAATGCCTGCTTGAGACTCTTCTATAAATGACCTGCTCGAAATAATTGTCAGCAACATTAAAAAGTTGTGACACACATATAAGCAAGAATATATTCAATTGTAAAAATATATTTTTGCATAACAGGTCTCAACAATACCAGTATGGGAGCAAGAGCCAAACATTGACGAAACAATAAATAAAAAATAATACTGCTACGTCAAAAAACTAAAATGCTTCTGCAAGTCCCAAGGACTAAAACACATTCTATCGGTCTTTGATTGCAATCCTAGACATTTTACTAACTAGAGCATATAAAGCACTTATAATGGGTTGAAGACCTTTTCAAGAGGTTTCCTGTCACATCAACTGGCTACATCATGCATGTGTAGAAAGGAGGTTATAGGAATTTAGAAACTTTGTAGCACAAACAACTACTCTAGTTTCTGGCAGATATGATGCAACTTCCATCGAGAATAATGTAATTTGGATGTTATGACTTCAAAGAACGTGAGTCATAATAGGAAGAAGTAACACTACTCCTTAGCCAACTTAGATCTTTATCATTTATATATAAAAACTTTCACAAAGATACCCAATTCCCTCCTCTTCCAAAAAATTGCTATGCAGGAAAATTGTTTCAACAGAAGGGTTCCCTGCCTTTGACACCACATTGAAAATGTAGTCAGCATATTTTTTAGTGATGCATGCATGTTAGGAACTGAATTAGGAAATCTCAGCTTATCAGTTTACATTAATACACAAATAGTCAGTTTTTATTAAATGCTCTCCCAGCAACATAGTGTTAGATGCAAACTCTTTATTTTAATACTATCGCCTACATTACTGATTAAGAAAACAAAGCAACGAATATAGGGTGGATCTGTGGTCATTCATCACTGCACACTATTAGAGGGTTGATGTTAATGACAACTACATACAACAAAAAATTAACTTCCATTCAGTTATTCCAAGTACAGAAAACCGCAGTAATAATGTGTCAACATAAATGCAGAAACTCAAGAGCTTCCTTTGTGTGTAAACAGGTTAGTAATATATATTTATTAAAGATCTTTTTTCATCCAATTTAAAACGACAAAGAAATTAGAATAAGAAAAGGTTTCCTAGCCCTCTAAAAATTGTAAGGACATGATAATTAAGAAATCCGTCTCTGGTCTAAGGAATCAGCAAGGTTGGCTAGCCTAAGTCTTATGACATGACTGGTACAGCCTTGATAGGTTTTTAATTAGATACAGAAAACAAGTAGGCTTGCTACCTCCCTCCCCCTGGAATTCAAGTCAATAGTTCCTCTATTTCAGTTTTGATAAGCCCTTAGATTTCTTCCTGGAGAATATTATCACCTTGAATGTAATCTCTACTTGAGTGTTCAAAAAGCTTCTCCACTTGACTCCGCACAACAATTTTTAAGATACTTTATTTGTTTCTATTGTTGTGTTGCAAATTGCAAGTGACTAAGCATGTAGGAAATATGAAATGCATAGGTGGATACATAAGTAAAGAAAAGAAAAACACCAAGAAGTTTTCATACTTTATTGTAGCTCCTCCCTTCCCAATTATTCCACCGCAAGAGCTATTAGGTACAACAAGTCTAACTTTTGATCTTGGTTCAGCATCACCTTCCTCGAGACAAAACTGAATATTCATATTAACAATTTAACATACAATTACTGATATGAAACCAAACAAATACAAAAAACAGTGTACTTAGAATTTTGTCATTTAACACACCTCATTGAGTAACTTGTCGAGAATTAATTCAACCCCCTTGAGCACATTGTTGACAGTTCCAGATACCATAATAATCCTATCAGAGGTTCCAGGAAAGAATTCATAATTGCGAGACAGCTGAATCCTTGCTCCAGATTGCGACTGGAAATCGGATATTGTGGATCCACCTTTCCCAATGACTGAGCCAGCTTCAGCATTTGATACAAGGAACCTTGTGTATGTACTCTTCTCTGTATAATCTTGATAAATAAAAAGAGGACAATAATATGTTACTCTACATCAAATCAACAGATTAAATATATAACTTACATCAGGACCAAGTAGACAAGTGCTTGCATAGAATAACATAGCTGGAGTTGGCTAATACGTTGCAACAGCATAATAACTAAACTGTATGCAATCGCTTGCAGATAGTGACCAAGTAATGCTGAGTTTTTAGTTTCTACTAAACCCAGTCAACCACATTAGACAACAGAAAAGATAGTAGACAAGCAAGTCTTTCTTAGCTATGGCAGATAGTGAAGTGAAGTGTTGGGCGATTTGTTATGTGCAACGCAATTGCATTTGGAGTTATTTTTGACAAACAAGTACTCCATAACTCAGCAGCTCTATATGAATCTCTATATCGTAGGCAAATTCAGCATATAGAACTAGTGTTCTACATGTGTGTGCTTTCCAGGTGCTACCTAGATCAAGCACTACCACTTTCATTTTGCAATGCACCTTAATATTTAATAAATGCTAGGCTGAATAGCTTTGAGAATTTTCTAATAGAAAACATGAAGAGGTATAATTCAATTAGAAACGAAGGTACAAAAGACACTTAAATTAGTAATTGGTTACAGGGTACTGGTGCTGTCTTTAAAATTTACAGCTAACTGTTAACACATTAAAATATACAAAATTACATAATAATATACAATAAGAATTCACAGTTACGTCTCCGACTAATTTGTCGAACATTAATGAAAACATTGAAAAACAAAGTCAAACAAACAATAACTTTAAAAATTAATTCTCATATTATTTAATAATATTAATTGATGGCAACAAAGTTCTCAATTTGCCTTTCTTCTGCTTACGAATGATATCGACGAAACTACTTTTAGTAGCCACGCCCGAGTACTACTATCGCCTACAAAATAAAATAATATAATTGTACAAGGGATAATAAATTATTATAACATATTCCATCTTATCCCTATTTCCCAAACAGGAGAGCTGACGCAGAGCTGAGTCATTGGAGTCATTTTAATCCAATTAAACCAAACCGGTCAACAAGCTACTTTGACAGGTTCAGTTTCACTAATCCAGCCGGTCTAATCAGGTTCCACCCGTTTCGCTGCTCACCCCTAATTCGAGATAACACTTCTATACAGTCATAAATTGCGCAATTATAAAAATAATAAAAATAAACAGAACACAAGCAATTATAAACTCCTCGAACTGGTTCAATTACTGAATTACTTAAATTAACAACAAAATCAACAGAATTTAATTCAATTATAGGGTTTAATCTCGTAACATAATAACTACATTGCAAGCACACACAACACACATATATATATATATAATTAACAGTAAATGCACTACATAAAATTAACAAATCTAGAGAAATTAAAAGCAAATAAGTGTGTAGATACGAAATTAAAGCAGATCAAAGAGATAAAACGCAGATCTCACACCTCCACCACCATCATCATGCGAGTTTCTCGGAGAAGATTGCTGCTGCTGTTCTTGCTTCGGTGGAGCTTCATTAGACGAAGCGTAACGAGAATCAGGCGATTCCATTGTCTCTACTGTGTGTATAGTCTGAGAGAGAGAGAGAGAGAGAGAGAGAGAGAGAGAGAGAGAGAGAGAGAGAGAGAGAGAGATGTAAAATCTCGAAGATTAGGCGAGAGAGAGAGAGAGAGAGATGAGCTTGGCTCTATTTTATTAAATTAAAATTATATTATATATGTTGCTTGTGTGTGTATATAAGATGTGATGTAAAACGTGAAGTAGAGAGGAAACAACGTGCTCAGCTGTAATAAAATTTTTATGGTAACTATTTTTCTATTTTATTGCCTGAAATTTCTTCTTTTAAATTAAAATTAAAAAAACGAAAAATCGCTTTGGGAGGCTGAACCGCCTTTTAACTTGTTTGTTTTCAATTTTTTGTATATATTTAATTATGTCATGAAAATCACTATTAAATTTCAACCATTGGTATTCTAACATATATTATATTATCTTTGTAGAAAATTAATATCATTTTAGAGGGGTTCGCTGAAGTAGGTGAATACGTAATTTTGAAGATACGTACTTATATTTATAAAGTAATAAATAGGAAATAATTTAATATATGGTTTTTTTATATGAAAATATGTAATTTCTTAAATACAAATCCTTTTCTATATAAGATTTTATCCGGCAAACAGACAATTAATACCCACTAAATGTATAATGGGCTTTCTAGTCGAGGATGGGCCTTCATTCTGAAAAATGTGGGCTTGAACACTTCACAACAATTCACCAAATTTTCTAACCGCCTCAACTACTCGTTAAAACCTGTCAAACTTAGGCCTCAACAACTCAAACCTTAATTAATCTTGACATTCATTGAGACTAAAAGTAAATTTTAAAATGATATATTCAATCAAAATATTAATTATTTTAAAAATTTTGAAAGTATTTTAATCAGGATTGTGTAAAATAGTATAAAATATTCAGTTTTATTTTTTTTCATATATCTTATAAATCATAACTCTGATGAATTTAACGGTGTATTTTTTATTTTTGAAAATATTATTAAATCAATAAGATCTTTAAAGATTTGTATTAAATTCTAACCGGCTTTTATATCTTATCTATGATATTTTAAATTAATTCAAACAAATTTACTATGAAATCAAATAGCTACAGTATTTTTTTTAATAACTTATTATAAATCTAATTTAATATCAATTGTTTTTTATTTCAACCATTACATTAATTTTTTAGTATATATATTAAAAATTAACCAATATTTATCAAGTATAATATTTATTTTTATTATTAATAATTTTTTCAAATTTATTTGTAAATATGCTATTTAATCCACATGTTTGTTTATGGATTAGCGAAATAATCTAAATGTACATTCTACATTGCTATCGCATTTTAATTCACATTGTATTGATGAATCTTATCTTTTATAAACAAGATTTAAGCAAAATCATTCGAAATTGTGTAAATTTAACAACTATAAATTGCAGGAATTAATAGCCGAAGTAACAAGAAGATACAAAATTAAAGTGCGTAATATTGAAACAAATATGTGCGAAATATTTTTATTATTATATTTTGATGTATTTTATACAAACTACAAACATAATACAGTTCACAATCTAATCACTGAGAGTTTATATCAAAAATTTTATTGCAAACATATTATTTTTGAGTTTCTAGTCGTACATTTATATATAATTTTATATAACATCTTGTATTCGTAACATTACGAAAGTAGCGCTCTTCATGTCCAACTCCATTGAAGCTTGGTCACAAAAGAACATGGTGTTCAGCTCCATTGAAGCTTGGTCACAAAAGAACATGGTGTTGGTGATCGGCTTTGTTGATCGCTGAGAACTTTCCCTTCCCTTTATCCTCTCTAAGTTGATTAATCAACCTAAATTATGGGCTTCTCTGCTCTTTTCTTAGTTGATTAATCAAACTAAATTCATTTAGAGAGGAGGTAAAGTCCAAAATCCTTGCTCCCATCATAAGCTTTTTAAAAATTACTGCAATTACAAAGTGAGATCTCAGTTCCTGTTTATATAGACATCATCATGAATCAATAAAACATGAATCAATATTATGTATTTCAAAAAATCATTCATAAAAAACCTTGATGTATCATAAACATTCCCGTTTAATCGGCCAAAAATTCTTTCCTCGGCGGCTGACTGCAATTGTTTTCAGGATTATACGACAATCATAAATTAAAAAGTTTTATCAAATTAATAGTTATGTATATAGGGTTTCAAAAAGGAATCATACTATGTATTGATCACTTGCAGAATTCTCATTGTTACACGTGCATAGATGTTATGATATTGTTTCAGCATCTGAATCAGAGGGTGTTATAAATTATTTGCTTGGATCTATATCGCAACCGGTTAATCTGCAGACTCAAAGAGAATAAAATTAATGTATTAGAAATCAAACTCTTCAAAAAAAATTATTAACAAATATAAGATGATCACAAGACTTGTACCTCAATTTGTATATGCGAACTTTTTATTGGCACGTTTTATTTCTCATTCGTTATACTCTTTATATAGCCGGTTCACGTATGATATTAGAAGATCTTGAACGTTGATATTTTAATTTGTTTAATGGAAAAGATTAAAACCGCCTATTTCGCCCACAGGTTTTGCCATCCACAGTTTTTATACCGCCCCTGGTTTTAAATTTTTTAATAATTAAATATTTCTCTTTTTATTTCAGATTTTAGATTTTTACTATAACCAATAATATGTGATTTTATAGTCTTTGTACAGTTAAATTATTTTAGAAATAACATATCATTCTTAAATCATTTTTTAACTTAGTTTGATAGACACACATACATACATATATCAAACTTACTACAATCATATTTTGTTGTAGTATATTTAGGAGTTGAGGAGACTCTTAAAGATACTATTTAGTACTATAGTCATAGATAGACAATCTTGGTTTAATGGTGTTAACATGAAATTTAAGCCAATAAAATCACCTCTAAAAAGCATTATTTACCATCCATGACAAAAAAAGAAAGCAATTATGTCTAGCTCACCACTTAATCCATCTTAACCACCGCTCTTAAGGATCCAAGAGTTGTACTTTACCGGAAGGGAGCCTCAAAAAGTGCAGACATTGTTGGAGAAACCAGAATATCACAGCACAATATGTATAGAGCGCTAATATTATATTAACAAGAACAGGGTAACAAAACCTTAACTAATCCTGATTATAAATATGAAGTGATATGTTTGTAAGCGATGCAGGACCAATACAGTAGTAGAAAGAGTATAAGTTTGTGATTGTGATGCATAATTGCTTTTGATGTGAAGTCAAGACCCTTGCCACAGAGCTCAGAGAGGAGAATACAGCTGAAGGCAAAAAATCACTTCATCACTTGTGTCTGTAATTTTAAGTTAATCCATTTGAACATGAAAAATCATATCCTGAACATGAAAAAACATATCTAAAATCACCGATAGCTGCTGCACATTTCTGATGAACTGATTAATGCATTGTTTAATCAAAAACCGTATAGTGATACTAGTGTTTGTTCACCACCTCTGGACACAGGATAAAGTATCTCTACGAA
Organism: Daucus carota subsp. sativus; assembly: GCF_001625215.2. Taxonomy (NCBI): domain Eukaryota; kingdom Viridiplantae; phylum Streptophyta; class Magnoliopsida; order Apiales; family Apiaceae; genus Daucus; species Daucus carota. The sequence continues at coordinate 41,274,958 of NC_030385.2, read as the reverse complement.
GATGCATATGTATGGCAGTGAAGTTTGACATGGTTATTCTGGTATAGTGGTCTCTGGAAAAAGCGCAGTTGCATCTTGTTTTCCATATAGGCTGTAGACCACAACTTGTCCTAATTTCAAAGAAAACTTGCCATATTCGAATTTATATCCATGTTCTATGATCTGTACCAAAATCTGAGATAAAATACCTAATCTGTACATGTGTCCGACTCCCATACTCAAGTCTGTCTGAATTGGTTCTGTTCCGATTCATTGAGCTTCTAAGAATCAGACATCCATGCTGGGTAAAACTTTAGCAGTAGATTTAAGGCAGGCTGCAGGTTCAAGCAATTAAAATAAATCAGAAATGTACCATACTGGACTCACTAGAATGTCCAGACGGCCAAACAGTATGAACTCCTCATTTTGTTGTCATTTGTTAACAGCCGCTAATCATGTCTGGCATTGTCTGCCTTGATATTTGCTGGTGCAGTAGTAGTTTCTGTTTCAGTTATCCAGACTCCAGAGCAAGCTGCAACATTTTCATTCCAAGAATAAAACATATTCGATACTCCACGCCCCTGCACGCATCTGAAGTGCAACTCTTTTCTCCTCTGTTCCTAATTTCAAAGTTTCCAAACTCTTGTGGTTCTTTGAAATCCCTTTACAATTTATATGGAAAGATCAAATGGCTGAGGGAGACGATGATTAAATCAATTTCGGCAAGAGCAGGAATAGTATTTTTGTTTTTCTAAGAAGGAAATCAACATGCACAATGTAATTTACATCATCTTATGCTAAACATAAATATTCAAACTTTAATGTAAGATCATGAAAATACAAAAAAGGAACAGAAATGTTGCATTAGTAATCTCTTAAAAGCTGCTGCTGGAATCACATACAAGTGAGCAGAACATTGACTGTTCTCCATTCAATTACATAATTGGTATACATTAGTTGCAATAAAAAATGTACACGGTACCTCATCATGATACTATTTTGTATTACCTCCTATATGGCTTCAAGTGATATTGCTCGAATTCCGAACCAAAACTTATTGATTCCTCCTCGAGTTTTTTCTTCAGCCTTCTCCATGTTCTCAACATATCAGATTGTATTAATCCTTTGTAAAGTGTTTCAAACGTGACTTTCTGTGGAAGAATGCCTTTCTCTATCATTTCTACAAAAAATTGGCAAGCTTCTTTCCACTTATCTTTCTCGCACAATGCATGAATCAACAAAGTATAGGAATCCAAATCAGGTCCTGCCCCACTCACTTTCATATCATCCCAAATCTCTTCCACAATCTCCATCCTATTCAACTTCACGAACATCCCAACTAATATATTATAAGTATGCATACTAGGCAAACTTAAAGAAATCCCCTTCATTTTCCTATACAAAGCCAAAGCACTATCCGCATCTTTCCTCCCCCTATACTCCTTAAAAAAACAATTATAAGTCACCGCAGACGGCGCCACCCCATTACCCGCCATCTCCTCAACCAACTCCTCCGCTTCCTTCACCCTCCCACACGAACAAAGACATTTCACAACACTAGTATAACTTGCCACACTTGGACAAATCCCCTCCCTCCTCATCTCCTTCAACATATCCAACGACAAATCCGGCTTATGCGCCCTACTATACACATGAAGCAAAATCGAGTAACTCGTCACATCCGGCTCAACCCCCCTGTCACGCATTTCCTCAAACACCCTCCTCGCATCCTGCACCGTCCTCTCAAACCTCTCCTCCGGATGCAAACTCCTCCTCCGACACATCCCATTCAAAACCACATTATACGTAACCACATTCGGCTCAATCCCAACCTCAATCATCTCCCCGAAAAACCTCTCCGCCATCTTCCGATTATTCACCTTCCACCACCCATCAATCAAAACAGTATAAACCCTCTCATTAACCCCAAACTCCATCTTCTTCCTATTAAAAACCTCCGTCGCAACCTTCACATACCCATACTTACAAAGCGTATCGACCAAATAAATCATATCGGAACACCCCTCGTCATCCTCACCAACAACAAAACAACCCATATCCTCAAAAACCCTAATCGCCTGCCTCGTAAACCCCCCAGCAATCAGCCTCCGAATCAAAACCCTAAAAGTATTCCTCCCGGGTCTTCTCCCCACCTGATCCATCTCCACAACCAACTGCCACGCAACATCAAACTGCTTCACTTTCCCCAATATATCAATCACAATGTTATACGCCACAGCATCTGGGACACAAAACGGCTGCGTTTTAGCCCACGAGAAGAACGCGAAGGCCACTTTGGAGAAGCTGTGGAGACGCAGGAGGGTCTGGTGAAGGAGAGTGGGAGAGAGAGAGATGCCGTGGAGCTGGAGAGATGATTCCATTGAGTGGAATGGGTTGTGGTGCTGGAGGAGGATTTGGGAGATCAAATCGGCGTCGTTTGAGGGTTGGAGAGATGGAATGAGCTGGGGTTTTGATGGGGTTGAAGAGAAGAAGCGAGTCAAGCGAGTTGAGTGACGAGTTGGAAATGGAAGAGAACAAGACATCGCTGCTTTCTCCGTTTCGATCTCACTTTTCTTTCATGTAATTACTTCCATCGTCCGATTTGTGCGAGACTGCGAGCTTTTCTGAATAAAACGATTTTTAAAAAAATAAATGTTTGAGTTGATTTTAATTTTAAAGATTTCTTTCCAGTTTGTACACGTCTTTTCGACTATTATGATTTTTAGGAAATATATGTTTGAATTATCTCAAACATATAAAAAATATTACTGACGGTTAAGTAAAAGCATCTTTAATTTTGATATTCAATTGAGATTTTAATAAATTATTTTTAATGTATGAATATTAATAGATTAATCTGATTTTGATTTGATACGATTTCTTGATAAAATGTTGTAGAGTTAATGAGAATTTTTAAGATTTAAGTACGATATTATAAAATTTAATGAATTTTGATGAAATTTCAAACATCTTAAAATATATTGAACAATCTTACAAAATCCGTCGCTAAAATTTAATAAAATTCTCGAACTTTTATCCACAACTCATTTTATTATTTTCGAAAGTGATGGGATAGCTGAACTTAAGACAACACAATTAAATAAACTGTATAGAAATAAACGCACATGCTTAATTTATTTGTAAATATGCTATTTAATCCGCATGTTTCTTTATGGATTAGCGAAATAATCTAAATGTACATTCTACATTGCTATCGCATTTTAATTCACATTGTATTGATGAATCTTATCTTTTATAAACAAGATTTAAGCAAAATCATTCGAAATTGTGTAAATTTAACAACTATAAATTACAGGAATTGACAGTCGAAGTAACAAGAGAATACAAAATTAAAGTGCGCAATACTAAAAAATTATGTGTGAATTTTTTGTTATTTTTGATGTATTTTATACAAGCTACAAACATAATACATTTCACAATCTGATCACTAAGAGTTTATATCAAAAAAATTATTGTAAATATATTATTTTTGAACTTCTAGTCATACATTTATAAATAATTTTACATAACACCCTGTATTCACAACATTTCGAAAAGTAGCGCTCTCCATGTCCAACCCCATTGAAACTTCGTCACAAAAGAACATGTTGTTGTTGGTCGGCTTTGCTGTTCGCTGTGAACTTTTTCTTTCTTTTATCCTCTCTAAGTTGATTAATCAACACAGATTATGGGCTTCTCTGCTCAATTCTTAGTTGATTAATCAAACTAAATTCATTTAGAGAGGAGGTAAAGTCCAAAATTCTTGCTCCCATCATAAGCTTCTTAAAAATTACTGCAATTACAATATAATTACATGTGAGATCTCAGTTCCTGTTTAAATTGTATATATCATATATAGACATCATCATGAATCAATAAAACATGATTCAATATTATAAATTCAAAAAAGTATTCATAAAAAACCTTGATGTATCACGAACATTCCTTTTTGATCGGTCAACAAAAATTCTTTCCCTGGCTGCAATTGTTTTCAAGATTATACAATCATAAATTAGAAAGTTTAATCAAATTAATAGTTATTAGAAAAGTTCCTTATGTATACAGGATTTCGAGAGGATCATACTATGTATTGATCACTTGCAGAATTCTCATTGTTGCACGTGCATAGATGCTATGATATTGTTTTGGCGTCTTCACTAATCACAGGAGTTGTAAATTATTTGCTTGGATCTTTATCGCAACTGGTTAATCTGCACACTCAAGAGAATAAAATTAATGTATTAGAAATCTAACTCTTCAAAAAAAAATTATAAACAAATATAAGATAATCACAAGACTCGTACCTCAATTTGTATATGCGAACTTTTTATTGACACATTTTATTTCTCCTTCGTTATACTCTTTATATAGCCGCCTCACGTATGATATTAGAAGATCTTGAACGTTGATATTTTGATTTGTTTAATGGACAAGATTAAAACCGCCTATTTCGCCCACAGGTTTTGCCATCCACAGTTTTTATACCGCCCCTGGTTTTAAATTTTTTAATAATTAAATATTTCCCGTTTTATTTCAAATTTTAGATCTTTACTATAACCAATAATATATGATTTTATTGTCTTTGTACAATTAAATTAGTTTAAAAATAACACATGATTCTTAAATCATTTTTTAACTTAATTTGTTACATACATAAATACACACATACATACCTGGTTTTAAATTTTTGATGGGGTGGAAGAGAAGAGACGAATCAAGCGAGTTGAGTGACGAGTTAGAGACGAAAGAGAACAAGACATCGCTGCTTTCTTCGTTTCGATCTCACTTTTCTTTCATGTAATTACTTCCATCGTCCGATTTGTGCGAGCTTTTCTGAATAAAACGATTTTTAAAAAATAAATGTTTGAGTTGATATTAATTTTAAAGATTTCTTTCCAGTTTGTACACGTCTTTTCGACTATTATGATTTTTAGGAAATATATGTTTGAATTATCTCAATGATATAAAAAATATTACTGACGGTTAAGTAAAAGCATCTTTAATTTTGATATACAATTGAGATTTTAATAAATTATTTTTAATGTATGCATATTAATAGATTAATCTGATTTTGATTTGATACGATTTCTTGATAAAATGTTGTAGAGTTAATGAGAATTTTTAAGATTTAAGTACGATATTATAAAATTTAATGAATTTTGATGAAATTTCAAACATCTTAAAATATATTGAACAATCTTACAAAATCCGTCGCTAAAATTTAATAAAATTCTCGAACTTTTATCCACAACTCATTTTATTATTTTCGAAAGTGATGGGATAGCTGAACTTAAGACAACACAATTAAATAATCTGTATAGAAATAAACGCACATGCTTAATTTATTTGTAAATATGCTATTTAATCCGCATGTTTCTTTATGGATTAGCGAAATAATCTAAATGTACATTCTACATTGCTATCGCATTTTAATTCACATTGTATTGATGTATCTTATCTTTTATAAACAAGATTTAAGCAAAATCATTCGAAATTGTGTAAACTTAACAACTATAAATTACAGGAATTGACAGTCGAAGTAACAAGAGAATACAAAATTAAAGTGCGCAATACTAAAAAATTATGTGTGAATTTTTTGTTATTTTTGTATTTTTGATGTATTTTATACAAGCTACAAACATAATACATTTCACAATCTGATCACTAAGAGTTTATATCAAAATATTTTATTGTAAATATATTATTTTTGACCTTCTAGTCATACATTTATAAATAATTTTACATAACACCCTGTATTCACAACATTTCGAAAAGTAGCGCTCTCCATGTCCAACCCCATTGAAACTTCGTCACAAAAGAACATGGTGTTGTTGGTCGGCTTTGCTGTTCGCTGTGAACTTTTTCTTTCTTTTATCCTCTCTAAGTTGATTAATCAACACAGATTATGGGCTTCTCTGCTCATTTCTTAGTTGATTAATTAAACTAAATTCATTTAGAGAGGAGGTAAAGTCCAAAATTCTTGCTCCCATCATAAGCTTCTTAAAAATTACTGCAATTACAATATAATTACATGTGAGATCTCAGTTCCTGTTTAAATTATATATATCATATATAGACATCATCATGAATCAATAAAACATGATTCAATATTATAAATTCAAAAAAGTATTCATAAAAAACCTTGATGTATCACGAACATTCCTTTTTGATCGGTCAACAAAAATTCTTTCCATGGCTGCAATTGTTTTCAAGATTATACAATCATAAATTAGAAAGTTCAATCAAATTAATAGTTATTAGAAAAGTTCCTTATGTATACAGGATTTCGAGAGGATCATACTATGTATTGATCACTTGCAGAATTCTCATTGTTGCACGTGCATAGATGCTATGATATTGTTTTGGCGTCTTCACTAATCACAGGCGTTGTAAATTATTTGCTTGGATCTTTATCGCAACTGGTTAATCTGCACACTCAAGAGAATAAAATTAATGTATTAGAAATCTAACTCTTCAAAAAAAAAATTATAAACAAATATAAGATAATCACAAGACTCGTACCTCAATTTGTATATGCGAACTTTTTATTGACACATTTTATTTCTCCTTCGTTATACTCTTTATATAGCCGCCTCACGTATGATATTGGAAGATCTTGAACGTTGATATTTTGATTTGTTTAATGGACAAGATTAAAACCGCCTATTTCGCCCACAAGTTTTGCCATCCACAGTTTTTATACCGCCCCTGGTTTTAAATTTTTTAATAATTAAATATTTCTTGTTTTATTTCAGATTTTAGATCTTTACTATAACCAATAATATATGATTTTATTGTCTTTGTACAATTAAATTAGTTTAAAAATAACACATGATTCTTAAATCATTTTTTAACTTAATTTGTTACATACATACATACCTGGTTTTAAATTTTTGATGGGGTGGAAGAGAAGAGACGAATCAAGCGAGTTGAGTGACGAGTTAGAGACGAAAGAGAACAAGACATCGCTGCTTTCTTCGTTTCGATCTCACTTTTCTTTCATGTAATTACTTCCATCGTCCGATTTGTGCGAGCTTTTCTGAATAAAACGATTTTTAAAAAAATAAATGTTTGAGTTGATTTTAATTTTAAAGATTTCTTTCCAGTTTGTACACGTCTTTTCGACTATTATGATTTTTAGGAAATATATGTTTGAATTATCTTAATCATATAAAAAATATTACTGACGGTTAAGTAAGAGCATCTTTAATTTTGATATTCAATTGAGATTTTAATAAATTATTTTTAATGTATGGATTTTAATAGATTAATCTGATTTTGATTTGATACGATTTCTTGATAAAATGTTGTAGAGTTGATGAGAATTTTTAAGATTTAAGTACGATATTATAAAATTTCATGAATTTTGAAGAAATTTCAAATATCTTAAAATATATTGAACAATCTTACAAAATCCGTCCCTAAAATTTAATAAAATTCTCGAACTTTTATCCAAAACTCATTTTATTATTTATGAAAGTGATGGGATAGCTGAACTTAAGACAACACAATTAAATAATCAGTATAGAAATAAACGCACATGCTTAATTTTTTTGTAAATATGTTATTTAATCGGCATGTTTCTTTATGGATTAGCGAAATAATCTAAATGTACATGCTACATTGCTATCCCATTTTAATTCACATTGTATTGATGAATCTTATCTTTTATAAACAAGATTTAAGCAAAGTCATTCGAAATTGTGTAAATTTAACAACTATAAATTGCAGGATTTGATAGTCGAAGTAACAAGAGAATACAAAATTAAAGTGCGGAATACTAAAAAATTCTATGTGAAATATTTTTTATTATTATATTTTCGATGTATTCTATACAAGCTACAAACATAATACATTTCACAATCTCATCACTAAGAGTTTATATCAAAAAATTATTGTAAACATATTATTTTTGAACTTCAAGTCATACATTTACAAATAATTTTGTATAACACCCTGTGTTTGCAACATTTCGAAAAGTAGCGCTCTCCATGTCCAACTCCATTGAAACTTCGTCACAAAAGAACATGGGTTGTTGGTCATCGCTGTGAACTTTCCCTTTCTCTTATCCTCTCTAAGTTGATTAATCAACACAGATTTTAGGCTTCTCTGCTCTTTTCTTAGTTGATTAATCAAACTAAATTCATTTAGAGAGGAGGTAAAGTTCAAAATCCTTGCTCCCATCATAAGCTTTTTAAAAATTACTGCAATTACAATATAGTTACATGTGAGATCTCAATTCCTGTTTAAATTGTATATATCATATATAGACATCATCATGAATCAATAAAACATGATTCAATATTATGTATTTCAAAAAATCATTCATAAAAAACCTTGATGTATCATGAACAATCCTTTTTGATCGGCCAAAAATTCTTTCCATGACGGCTGACTGCAATTGTTTTCAGGATTATACAATCATAAATTAGAAAGTTTTTATCAAATTAATAGTTATTAAAAAAGTTCCTTATGTATATAGGGTTTCGAGAGGGAATCATACTATGTATTGATCACTTGCAAAATTCTCATTGTTGCACGTGCATAGATGCTATGATATTGTTTCAACATCTTCACTAATCACAGGGCGTTGTAAATTATTTACTTGAATCTATATTGCAACCGGTTAATCTGCAGACTCAAAGAGAATAAAATTAATATATTAAAAATCTGACTCTTCAAAAAAAATTATATAAAATATAAGGTAATCACAAGACTTGTACCTCAATTTGTATATGCGAACTTTTTATTGACACATTTTATATCTCTTTCGTTATACTCTTTATATAGCCCCCTCACGTATGATATTAAAAGATCTTGAACGTTGATATTTTGATTTGTTTAATGGACAAGATTAAAACCGCCTATTTCGCCCACAGGTTTGCCATCCACAGTTTTTATACCGCCCTTGGTTTTAAATTTTTAATAATTAAATATTTCCCTTTTTATTTCAAATTTTAGATTTTAATAGATTAATCTGATTTTGATTTGATACGAATTCTTGATAAAATATCGTAGAGTTGATAAGAATTTTTAAGATTTAAGTACGATATTATAAAATTTCATGAATTTTGATGAAATTTCAAATATCTTAAAATATATTGAACAATCTTACAAAATCCGTCACTAAAATTTAATAAAATTCTCGAACTTTTATCCCAAAACTCATTTTATTTTTTCTGAAAATGATAGGATAGCTGAACTTAAGACAACACAATTAAATAATCAGTATAGAAATAAATGCACATGCTTAATTTGATGATCCTATTCATCCTGGAGCATTTACAAGAGTCTCATGGATAAGTTCTTGAATCAAAATATAAATGAGTTTATAAATCAAAAATAAAGAGTATGGTCATAAATAGCGCTCCATGAGACTCTTAAAAAAAATTATATGAATTCTTTCTCTATCCTCTATTTTAAGGTCATTACATCATGGGCGGAATGAATCAGGATTTGGAGTCTACCCGATAGGTTGGATGAAAGAGACGGTAAGTTTTTACAAACGAATACTTATGCATAACATAGATAAAAAACGATTGTGTCATTTTAGATGACTTCGTTTCAGTGCCTGGTATAATCATGCATGCTTGATTCTTATTTTCCTCCTTTTTTTCTCCTTCTTTTCCTTTCCATAGATTTTTATTTTTCATCGGGGTTTCTTTTCAGTCATTGAAGTTTTATTGGATAAATTTCCGGGGCCATCTCTGCATGACCTTTGGTTAGTCGGTAGACTTTTTTGAATGAAAATTTTCCGCGCATATTTTTTCTTTCTTTCTAGTGTTTTTTTCCAAACATCAAATTTTATCTAATTTTTGTGGGGTTTCTGAACATGTCCTTTAATTAGATGAAATTTTTTCATGTATGAAACAAGCTCTCCAATTCTTTTGGTATTGTATTTCGGTATGATTCACTGACGCGAAAGTTTTATGACAAAAAAAAAAGAGATAAAGAGCATGTGGGTTGGCTAAGTTATTTAATACCTGGGCGGGCTAAAACTAGTTTGGGCCAACAACAAAATATAAATTTTTTGTATACATTTCAAATGGACCGGGCTGCAGCCCATCCAGCCATGGTATGGTTCCGCCTCTGCACATGGCTTTTAATTTATTTTTAATAATAAAATGTCCATCTCCTCTGATCCATCAAGTACATTTCCCACTTATACGGACAGACTCGAGTCAGATATTAATAAAAAATCTTGTCACCTATTTTATCCTTATTCTATGATTTTATGATCTAAAATTATGTCCATATTTAATATGTAATATATATTAAATCAATTCAATGTTTTTTTAATAATTTGAAAAACAGTCTCCCAGCACAGCGGGACGGACAGAAACTACTCCAGTTTCTCCTCATGCATTGCAGTTGGGAATCTCCGCTCTGCATCCACAGATTTTGTGTTTTCATATGAGGTGTATCATGAACTATGAATTATATGTTGTTTATGCTCAGCTGGTTTAGAGTTCAGCTTTTCTAGTTCATGTTTGCTTTTTCTTGATAAGCAAATAAGCCGGAAATAGCAGTACAAGTGTGTTGTGTAGAATACAGGATTAACAATTAAGTGTGAGGACATCCATGATCTTTATGCAAGTCTGGCCTTTATTCCGTGTGAAATTAAGGAGCTTATTGTTTAAGATGAAAGATTTGTTGGGATTCCTCATGGCTTTTGTCATGAGTATTTTGTGTTTATTCATACTTTTCAACCGTTACTTCAACTTTCGTCTTAGAATACGTAACTCTCAAGCCCCTTCAATGTGACTCCACTTCATTAATATTATTATTTCACCTATCAATCAAATCATTAATTTATTCGTTGAATTACGATTGCATACTTTAATATTGCAGTATCATTTTTCATACTGTCTCGTATTCATCTCGATACAGATGTTTGAAATAAGAGTTACTTTGATATAATATACATAAGTATTAAAAAAAAGTTGTTACTAGAATACAATATTATTCTCTTAAACCATCCAACATGAAATTTAGAATAATTAGTCTAACATGATATTAGAGTTTAGGCTCACAAAAATTTTGGATGTTAGAGAATTGATCCGTGCTATGATATCAGACCTTTTTCTTCGCTGATGACTCGAGTTCGACTCACTTATGTTAAATGACAAGATCATAAATACAAATAAAATCCAACCTGGAATGATGGCGAAATCAAAAACACAAAACTCAACCCGGATATAGGAGAAGTTAAAAAAATAAAAAAAAATTGAACTGGTTTGCAAGATTTGATCAAAAATCAAAGATAATACGTGCGATGATATTTCTACTGTTATCGACTGAATTATTCGTCGGAGATGAGTCGGAGACATGCATATATTGCACACCAGTGGCTTGATTTTGGGCGAGAGTACTGTCGCAGGAGAACGACATGAATGTATAATATGAATTAGTTACACGGCATGAGCTCTAGTTGTTGATCATCCTGCCGTGTGAATCACTCTACGTCCATCATAACCTTATCGTCAATTCCAAATCTCAACCATTTCCACCTATCCTCATTCAATTATACACACACACGTATTCTCAATTACTCATGTCATCAAAGACTCTAATCATTCAACTACAAATTACACGATCAATCCATGACACTAGCAAATTTCAAATTATAAACTCAAATTCTTTATTCGAAAATTGAGAGAGACAAGAGTGATAAACACTAAAAAAACTCATATAATTCAGATCCAAATTATCCGAATTCCATGCGCAAAAAAAAAAAACTAAAGATGTATAAATTTGTATATTACACACATAAAAAAGTGGAAAAACCGAAACACGGCGATCAAATACGATCATCACCACTCAAATATGTTTAATTTTTAAATCTCGTCTCGCATATTTCTCGACTTACACGTCACTCCGCGATCGCTTCGCCCCCGTTCGTCGAACCAACTCGACGCGATTAAAAAACTCCTCTATCTCCTCAAAATGAATCACCTCGAAGAATTCAAGTTTCCGTTTACACGCCACCGGCCGCAGCACCGCCCTCCGCTTCCTCGGCGCCGGCGGGCAGCTGAGGATCGCCGGAATCCTACTCCCCGGCAACGTCGGGGTCTTGCATTCCTCGTCCTCCGGACACACGGAATCGCTCGAATTTATCTTGATCGGAGATAATCGAAATTCGAGATCTGTCGACATGTTGAGGAATGAGAGTTGAATTGTGTGTGTGTTTGTGTGTGTATTTGTAGAGAAGAAGAGGCGTGCAATGGAAGGTATATGACATAGAGGGAAAGGTGGTTGTTATTACAAGATGGGTAAATATTTGTTTTCTATGTATGTGTCAAGCTCTTACAACTATTTCCTACCTAAGCATCTTGCCTATCTGCATCTTACTTCTTACTTTATTAATTTATTAAATAAATAAACTTGCTATTTTGGATTTTTATTTATTGCTTGTAGATTTACTTCTATATATTTTGTATACGATATATTGTCCTTTGGGCGGGATCAAATGAGTTTATTCAATTTTTTATTATTTTTGGCGCGGAGTTTATTCAAAGTTTCGATATTGACTGAATTTAAAATTTCAATAATATTGTATATTCTGGTTTATAGTTTTGATATTAATTAATAATAAAATTTATATCATTTGTTTTATAGTATATTTGGGTTGTGATTTAGGTATCACTTAGACAGGAGATTTTTGAACATCCTATTTTGATTTAGTATATTATTATTAACGGTTTGATTAATAATATAAATTAGGACATGAGTTTTTCATGTTAAAATTTTTTGTGTGCATTTTGCAAATTGAAACTGAATCTCGTTTTTAAATCTAACAAGTGGTATCAAAAGCCGAATTTCATGATGGATTAAGTTGGACAAAATTTGAGAATGGATTATTTGATGGGGGAAATAATTTTAATTTATGGCAGAGCTGAATGAAATCAAATATGATGTCCTTGGGAAGTTGGGAAGTTGTTTTCCTAGAAAGATTGTTCGAACTCCAGATAGAAGAAGACGGAAGAAATCATCATAACTGTTTCAATGACTTAATCAATTAGGTGAGTTATTTGGATGATACCAGTGATGTTCTCTGTAGGCCCGGGAACTGAGAAAACAAGGATTAAGTGACTCAATAGATATGATGGCACCCATTATCATTGTACGTGATTTTGTATACGAAGATCGGTGATTGAAAATCACAGGCCGAAATTTAGTGATATTCAAAAAGGGAAGAACGAGCAAAAGAGATTCTTGTTTGTGAGGATGGAGCATCGGTTGATGGACATGAATGATGAGTGAAAAATCTCTTCTGACCTTTCTTTTCGATTATAAACGATGGAATCGCCCATTACGATACATAAAAAATAATAAATTTGAAAGGATTATAAGAAAAGAAATGTCACAATATTTTTTTTATACATGCCGAAGTGATGGAAAAGGAAGAATCTCTTTTACGTATCCGCCTAGCTTGTCAACTTTTGGAGAAATGATACAAATAAGTGTGAGATATCACATTGTTCGAGGAACCCTAGATGTTGTCGGAGTAAAGGATCGTCAACATTTTAGTTCTATTTCAGATTCTTTTTCTTTCGGAATTGCGTTATCGGAGCCGAGTCAGGAATGACCCTTTATAAAATCATGTGGTGTATTGTTGGATATGAACTTGATATTAATTAGATTTTAATTTGAGTTAGAAGTTTCAGAATTGAACTCTAATTGAAGTTATATATTTCAAAATTAAACTCTAATTTGATTAAGTTTGTGGTGACTATATATGTATGTTTAAAACGTATATTCAGTCATCGAGAGCGTATCCTTAAATATTAAAGGTTATTCTAGTTTGTTCAATCATATTATTAGTATGAGTTGGGACATGAATATCCCGCATATGTATTTATTTTATGTATGCGGCAGCTAAATAATGAGTCTCTTATTTTTATTCCTAACACTTGTGTCAGTATCTTTTATTTCATAAAACTACTTGTTATTCAAAACTTCGATCCTTCTAAAATTTTATAAATTATATAATATTCTTTAGGAAGCTAGTTTTCATACTGATTAAATCATACACAACGTACAGTCATCCTCGTTTATAATGAACCTTGAAATATAGTAGTAATATGTACTGTCAATTTCTTTCGCAATCAATAGTTTGTATTTTTCGGATAATTTAGAGAGTACACAGAAATAATAGATGCCTCGTTAGTCCTACTTGTAAGGAAAAAGATGGACACTGTTGACGTTATTAACCTCGTTAACATTCTTTCTGCACATCAGCAGAACCAAAAAAATTTACCATCTGTTCGCTGTACGAATAACCAACATGGAATGTTTGCGACAACATCGGCATTTCTGTGCGGTCTGAAAGTACACATATTCGAGCATCATAAAATTCGTTCCAGGCAAAACACATAAAGTAACTTTTGTTAATGAGTGCTATTTTTCTTGGCACGCTCTTGTTCCGGAAATTGGCATTTTTGAGACTTAAAAGTTGAAATTATCAGGTCGCAAGTGGTGTTAGATTTTTATTTATTTTTATCTTTATGGAATTTTAAGAAATTGTGTTATATCAGGAAAATATAAAAATCCGACTTTCATAATTTCTTGAAGATACAAACATTGTTTTGTATTATTTTTGGTTTTCTGAAAATAACATTCTCATCCTTTTCAAGTAATTAGTGTTTGAAAACTGTTTTTAACTTATGTATTCATTTGAACAGTAGTTTTAAAAATACGATCAAATACTACACCTTTTTTCTAAATTCTATTTTAATTTTTTTATAAGAAAAATGATAACTAAAATCACGTAAATGTTTAATAGTTGTTTCTTTAAGACAATATTTGGAAAAGCGATATAATTATTTTACCTCATGTGATTCAAAATATAACTAACAAAAAATAATGAAATTATTATAATAGCTATCAAGCCGTAAAAAAAAAATAGCAAATTTTTAACCGACGTGTGATGTTACCGTTGGTATCAGGTTGATACCACAAGCCTACAATTACATGTACATCGGACACAACAACTCACAACAGGTCGGCCCAAAAATACTAAAAAATTAGTATACATCAATTATTTGTGTAGTGCTTATAAAAGCCCAAACACTCTTTTATCAAACCGACGTGGGATGTTACAAACCACTCCCTCTTATATGCTCGACGGCCCCGTCGAGCTAACAATCAAACTTACGAAATCCGGACAATGCATTGGCACTTCCGGCCGTAAAGCTCTGATACCATTTATAACATCTCAAGCTCATAACTAGATGCATACCGGACCCAATTACCCATCACAGGTCGGCCCAAAAATACTAGTAAATTGGTATACATTCAGGTGGCGTTAGCCCCCCTAAAACCTTCCCCAAGCCCTTATATATAATCAATTTATATATAATCAATCCGGAGAGTGCCTTGGCACTTCCGGCCGTAGAGCTCTGATACCATTTATAACATCTCAAGCTCATAACTAGATGCATACCGGACCCAATTACCCACCACAGGTCGGCCCAAAAATGCTAGCAAATCGGTATATATTCAGGTACGGAGGGAAGGGGGGTATGGGGTGGCGTTAGCCCCCCTAAAACCTTCCCCAAGCCCTTATATATAATCAATTTATATGATTAAAATTCATAATTTTGTAGTATTTTGTCCTTAAAAATTTTTTAGTAAAATTTCGACCCCCGGAAAATATTTCTGGTTCTGTCCCAGTATACATTAGTTATTATACATTAGTTATTTGATTGTGCTTATAAAGGCCCGAATACTCTTTTATCTAACCGATGTGGGATGTTACAATAAAATTGATATCTTCGAAAAAAATATATTTTGTAATATTTTAAACTATATTTTACTTGCCGAACACACGTGTACTTCAAGACTCTGCGGCCTCCATAAAACTTGACTGTAATTTAATAAATAAAAAAGTTTTAGAACATTGAATAAAATAAATCAATAATTTGGTCACATCGCGATCACCCTGCAAGCAAGAGTTTTGTGTTTTTGTTACGACTTACGAGAAGACAAAAGCCATGTGACATATTCTTGGCGAATTATAAGTGCATATAGTGGAATCCGAGTAAATGATGGGAAGGCAATGGATTTCATTACAAGCTAAGCAAAGACTAGTTGATCCAAGAGAATGAACGAATGAATGATCACCCATCATTCTTATTGCCAATTTCACTTTTGTCAATTACAAAACACCGCAGCTCAGTTGATTCTCATGTGGAACTTCCATTTTACGTTAAATCCAATTCCCATAAAGTCTACTCCCCCTTTATATTCGCCTCTATATACGTAGCCTTTGTGGGTTTTTTTCGCAACATACATTATCAATATTCTTCTACTGTATGTAGAATAGAATTGCATGCCAGATGCCTTTGGTCTAAAGATACCACTCGGCTAGGACATCATCGACTGAAAATAAGTCATGATGGTAAAAATCAAGAATCAAATTAATCGGCTAATCTGATGATTCAGGATTTATGATGATTTACTGATTTATCAAAAATTTATTGATGAATTTGGAATTTTAATCAAATCGAAGTGTAATCGATAAAACATATTTTAAAAATTAAGGGATTTCCCAATAAATCAAGAATCTTTAGAACACATATTTTTTTATAAATAATATCGAGAATAAGTTATCAACAGTGTTTGCTTTGTATACTTGTTAAAGAAATTATTAGAAAGTTTCAAACTTAAGAGATAAAATTTGTAGAGTGTACGCAACTTAAAATAGTCTGGACTTATTTGATTCTTATTTACATCCATCAAATATTGGGAGTAGAATTGAATGGTGCAAAATTGGTTGACCTGGGTAAGGTATATACTTCACGTGAATCAACACCGCTTGTAGTTGAAGATATGTAGATGGATACAAGTCTTTTTTGACTGATGCAGAATGCACTTGTTACTCTTGGCCAACCAATGCCATGATGCTCTAAAGATGTAACATCATATTAATTAAAATTGTTGGCATGATATCAACTTGAATGGACCTAGTTTTACATAAATATTTTTAATTTGACAGATGATCCAGAATATACGAATGATAATAGGAAAAAAAACACAAGACATGATATACAAACAACTGGAATATTTCTCCGCTAAGAATAAAGATCATTTGTGCTAGTTTAATTTTTAAAAACTCACAGTTTCAGAAAAAAACACACTCACAGTTTAGATCTACAATAAGATACATAATCAGAAGGAACTTGACGCATTGGCTACCTACAAAGATCTATCAAGCTTGATATATAATCTAAGATGCTCATGGTGCAAGATATCGTACAGTAATTATTTCCACAGCAATCACTCAACTGCTAGTCAAACACAGCATATGAAGTTGGCAAGAAATAACCGGAAATGCTGACGCTAAACTTTAGGACATACTGAGACTACAAGCACCGACTCTTCACACAAAGAGCAGCAGATAAAATGCAAAGGCAGATAATACTTTATTCGGACCAAAATTTCACAAACGCGGTAATACATGCCTTGACAAACTCTAGAAGATTATTAGTTTGCGGCCCACCAGATCTGTCAGTATTTGCTTCCCATGACTCGCTTCAAAAATAAAAAATAACAATAAATTAGGTAAGATAAGATATTTTGCAAATGTTAGAAATTCTACTAGCACTCCGCTGAATACTTTGTAGATCATTTTCTGATCAAATGAAGATTTTTGCAAATGGGATAGCTGAGAGTCTTACAGACTAATTCTGTCTAATGTTGGATCACTTGATTTCTTGGAGCTGCTACTATTCTGGATACCCGATTTCTTTTCAGTTGCAATAACTTCTTCAGATATCGATTGAACCTGAAAACCACCACTAAGAGTGGGATTGAGATTTTCTGTACCATTTGGGACACTCGTATGCTACAATGAAATATAGAAAATACCAGTCAGTATATACATGCATATAAGCAACATGAATATAAAGTATAAATGAAAGCAGTAGTAGTTCAGCTACTTGCTTCTTAGGCTGGCATATTGAGTCAAATAATGCTAAAGCAATTGCAGCGATTCTCCGGGGGGGCAAAAGTACAGTTCCAAGTGGAGTTATGTATCTGCAGTCGTGGGAGACCCCCTCAATTACACATTAATTGAACATGTCGCATGCTAATTTAAAAAGGTCAGGTGGCAGGAAATTTAAAATTTTATATCTTATTAGGTATTACCATTCAAAAAGTGGTTTGAGTAGCTATTAGTGGCTTATATAATGGAGATAAGGCCCGAGTGTTAAAAGAGAAATTACTGTTCTAGCAAACTACTAAAATTCATTCACACAAATTAAAATGCTATCTTATATTCATCTCTTTAGCAGGTTTGACTGGGACTTCACAGATTATAGGACAACAATTCATTTGAGATGTGTTATGTTTCCCATCCTATTTGAAAAACCAGCCAAAAACATTTGACTCTGAAAATTAGATGCGAGACAACACCAAGCCTACTTGTTGTAATAACTGAAAGGCACATAAAACAAAACCTCACATGTATTTCAGCAGGCAAGATATCCTTTTTTTCAAGATCCGTCCTGTCATCATCAACCCGCAGCACAGTGCTAATTTCCCTTGCAGAGTGATTGAGGATTTCTGGTGACGAATCAGCTTCTTCATCCTCTGCATTTAAATTAGTTTTCTCATCCACAAATTTAGAAGACTTTTCTTGAACATCCTCTGTATTTAAGATATCAACACTGTTGACTGTTTCCACATTCATGTTTACACTTTCATTCTCTTCCAAAGTTCCAGCAATGACTCGTGGTTCCCCTGAATCTCCATCCAGAGCAATTGTGTTAGTAACCGGCTTTATTGGAAATGTCTCTATGATGATATCTGCTGCAAGGGGGCTTGTTTTGGCCTTAGGAATCACAACTGCTTTCTCCAAAATATCGTCCCCTCTGACTATTGGTGGTTCATTCTCCAACTTTCCACCAAAACCTTGTGTCCGTTCAGATTGGTAAAAATTGCCGTTAACAATTATTCCGTCATCGAGCTTTTGGTTATCAAGTTCTTGGCATTTTTCGCTAATACCAGAAAATTGTGATTCCACTGTGTTCTGAGGAGTATTAGGCAAGATAGAAGTATCTACTATATGAGGTCCATTTGATGATCCTGTGGGAATGTCAGGTTCCATAGCAACTGATCCCAGCGGGTGATGATCAAAAAAATTATCGGCATCTTGCTCATCTATTTTCGACTTAGCTGGGCCCAACACTCTATTTTCTTGGATTATTTCCCGGACAATTTCACGAATTGTGTAGAAAGACCCGCCGACTTCCCTCTTTGTGACAGTGAGCGATGGGAAGTCCCCTTTATTTGAGAGTTGATATCTAAAGTCAGAAACTTAACAACATCAGAGAGTACACAAATTGGAAATTACCAGCAGACAGTTCAGGCTTAACAAACTGGTTGGAACTATGCAGAAAAATGAACCAAGGAAGAAACTAGAGAAGAATCATTTATTTTATGAGATATTTAAGAATGACACATCAAAAAGAGTTTAGCCCAGAAAATTAAAAGTCAACTAAGGTTTGTAACCAAGAAATGATAACAGAACATATTGACAGATCAGATAGAGATATTTACATTACAGTTTTGCATACAAGCCAACTCCTTTTACATTTACTGATATGAATGTAAAACATTGACATGGTTCAGACTTCAATTACTCTGTGTGTTTGAAGGGCGGGGGAGGTACGATTCAAAACTTTAAAATTCATACTTATAAGAAATATGGGATGGAGAAGGAACTATAGGAGAATCGCTGCTCTGATTTATTACACTTCAATCCTATGTCAACTTTAAATAATTAGAGGAACATGAGCTTATATACTCCCTCCACTTTCTTTCAATAAATGTGACAAGCAGAATATGCTTTTGTAGAGAGTTATTTATCAGATAGAATTGATAATATTACCACAACAGTATAATCCTCTAAGAAAAACGTTATAGATACTATATTACCAGTTCATAGATAAGTCTTCATTGCAAATAGTGTAAGTAACTAATAATTTGTTCCTATATATATAAACATAAGTATTTACTTTTACAAAATGAGATGTCAACACTTCTAGAAAAATTATGTAAATGTTAACTTTTTCTGAAAATAAGTAACTAATTTTGCAATATAAGGGATGTCAAAACACAATCATTCACCATACAAGTCAATTCACCCCTACGTCAGTTTGTGATAGTAGTCACTTTAATATAATTGGGCACTTTGTGAATAGATCATACACAGATTGATGACTGGGGAAATAAAGATAAACAAAAAACTGTTATTAACATTTATGGTCAATTTCAGTTAAGCCAATAATAGTTGTAAACCTTATAAGCATTTAGTTCTTGTCTTCAGGTAAATCATAGACAAAGATTAGTAATGTTTTATTAACCTATGAAGTCAATCAAATTGATAATGGATCCAAGAAAAACAAACCTGCTCACTACCGTAGCATGTCACAAAGCATTTGGCTTATAAAAGTCAAAGATACATCATTTTTTTTTCATACTCTGAGCATAATAGATAAAACAAAAATATGGGGTCACTCAATGCCTCCACTCATTGATATATGTGTTGTGGAATTATATGTAACAAAATAAAAGCAAAAAGAGAAGAAGGAGAATACTTCTTTATAAAGGACACCACTAATTCCTTCCTCTCCTCTTTCGAAGGCCTACTTCGCGCTTTCTTCTCTCCAGAATTATGGCACCTGGCTAGAGCAAATGTTTGCCCAACCCAGCTTCCCCTAATCGCATGCATTGTAATAGAGAACTCACGACTCCTGTTATTTATATCTAAAAGAGGGAACCAAAATTTAGGTATGCCACAGGGTATAACTCTCTTTTAAAAAACAACAGGTGACTAGCTCATATCAGCTGAACAGAACTGCAGCAAATACATCTCACAGAGCAAAAATCTAAAGAAAAAGTAGTAGAAATTACAGCTACAAGCAACAGCGTCGTTGATATAATCAGCATTAATATCAAATATATCAGGCTTGAATACTCATTTTAACCAAACCACGGCCCAGAAACCGAAATCGACTCCCCTTAAGGTACATTTCTAATTCTACAGTACAAAACAACAAAGTTCCTAAATTTCAGCATCGCAACATCGGATACAACTCATATAATTCCACTATCAAGAACCTATTACAAAACAAACATTAGCAACACATTACCCAAAAAAGCTCTAATCTTTACTTCATTTTCATATATACATACATAAACAGACACAAACATTACAGAATTCACATTCAATCAAGTAAAGATTACACAACTCGTCAGCAAATGCATAACTGAAACAGAGACTATTAAAATGAAGTATAGCAGGCAAATTAAAGAGCAATTTCAAATTGCAAGTGAACGAAAGCATTAAAAGTGTAAAATTAAGGGAGAGGAGAGATAGAAATGACCTGAATTTGTAGAGAGAAGAGGGAAAAACAGTGGGGGTTTTAGAGTGAGAAAACAAAAACCCTACTCATTTACAGTGTGAGTTTTGTATTACAATTATATCGACCCGGATAGAATTTTGGCCCGATATCGCATTATTGCCTGAAATTAAATTGTTCCACATTTCTTTTTTATTACTCACGGGACCTTCTCATCTATTCACGTTTTCTTTATAATACTTGTATTTGCAAGTACCTTAAATTTTTTATAAAATATAATTTTATAATTTATTTTTAAATTTATAAAATTATAAATATTATATTTTTATACATAAGAAAAAAATAAAAACAGTTAAAAAATTATATTTTTATAAAAAAATTTAAAATATGTGTCGAACACTCCATCCCCGATGTAAAGAATCTAGGGAGACGGAGAGAGTACTAATAAATTATTTGTTTGGAGTTTAGATCGAGGTTGGTCTTATAATTTTCAAGATATATATACTAGTGTTTTTGCCCGCGCTCCGCGCACGGGCTTCAAATTTTTATTGAATTTTGTTATTGTTATTTCACAAATACATTTAATAAATAATTATATTTGAATTTTCAAATAAAGTATAAAGTAGGAAGAAAAAAATTATATTAAACATAACTCTCTTATACTTAAGTTTATTTATATATCAAGAAAATTCAAGTGAAATTATATGTCAAACAATATTAAACTAAAATTATATATCAAACAAAACATTATGTTAATAAGAACATCAAAATTATACGTCAAATCGAATAAATAGATTCGAATGACTATCCACTATAATGATAGTTATACTACATTCTTGTTTCATGAGGTATTGGGCAGTCACAATTCTACCCGACCCGAGTCTAACTCGTACCGAGCGGATTGTGTTTTACCAAATCCAAATTATAGGGTTTCGGATAAAAATTTGTTTTTAAACCCGAATAATTTTCGGGCCAGAATCAGGTTTGATTCGAACCCGACCTGAAAATCCGGAACTCATTTCGAACCCGAACCCGAATATACATACATACATACATACATACATACATACATAATATCTTTTATAATATATTTCTTATTTAATATATAATAAAATTAAAACAAAATTAAGATATTTATATTTAATATTTTATATACATTTAATATTATTTGTTGAATAAATAATAATTACTCGTGTAATATCCTTCAAGTTCAGGTTTAAGATTCCTAAATTTTTCAAGTTTGGGTTCAATTTTGGTATTTGCGAAACCAATTTCGACCGACCTGATTGCTATCTGTAACACTGATACATATCTACTATGTTAGAAACTTTAATATATATTATTCCCAAAATTAAAAATTGATATATTTGTGACATAGCTAAATATTAGACGACTCCCGAATATTAAATATTAAATAAAAATATAATTATAAATTTCAATTTTAATTTTTAAACATTTTATTTATATATAAATTAATATAATTAACGCTTAGTTATATGATACATGATAAGCTTAAAAATTGTGACAGTATATTCAATATAATTATCTTCTTCAATTTTCATTAGTTGTGTACAAATTCAAAATTCAAAAAATGCTATGATACATGGAATGTAGTTATTGCATTACCATTCAAAATTTCATATAATTGTCAGTCATTGATTACGCCCAATTTTAGGATTTTTAAGACATGTGATTGGTCTAAAATAAATATGGAATATGATATGACACGTCAAAATTTAAAATAGGTGTTTTTATCGTGGACTTTTTTTTGAAATATGTGGTATTGATGATGTGGCACTGTTCACGATTTATAATATAATTTGGGTTCGATTTTGGTATTTGTGAAACCCGTTTCGACCGACCAATTGATTACGCACAATTTTAGGAATCTTAGGACATCTGATTGGTCTAAAATAAATATGGAATATTATATGACATGACAAAATTTAAAATAGATGCCATTGACTTGGACTCTTTTTTTGAAATATGTGACATTGATGATTTGGCATTGTTCAGGATTTATAATATAGTTTGGATTCGATTTTGGAATTTGCGAAACCCGTTTGATCGACCTGATTGTTGTCTCTAAGTAATAGTACTATGATCAAGTTGACCTACATAAAATGCTTAATACATACTAATTAATGACGTAATATTTTTATAAAAATACTTTTTATAATACTTATATCACTATGTTAGAAAATGTAATATATAATTCCGAAAATTAAAAAGCAACATATTTGTAACATAGCTAAATTTTAGACGACTTCCGGATATTAAATATTAAATAAAAATATAATTATAAATTTCAATTTCAATTTTTAAGCACTTCATTTATTTATATATATAAGTTAATAAGTTAATATAATTAAAGCGTACTTATATGATACATGATAAGCTTAACAATTGTGGCAGTATATTCAATATAATTATCTTCTTCAATTTTAATTAGTTCCGTACAAATTTAACATTCAAAAAATGCTATGATTATGGAATGTAGTTATTGCATTACCATTCAAAATTTAATATAATTGTCAATCATTGATTACGCTCAATTTTAGGAATTTAAAGATATGTGATTAATTATTCTGATACGCTTAAATAAATAGAGGAAATTATAATGACATGGCAAAATCTAAAATATATGGCATTGAGGTGGACTTTTTTTTTTTGAAATATGTGGCATTGATGACGTGGCACTGTTCAGGATTTATAATATACTACATAGATACAAATTTAACATTCAAAAAATGCTATGATTATGGGATGTAGTTATTGCATTACCATTCAAAATTTAATATAATTGTCAGTCATTGATTACGCTCAATTTTAGGAATTCAAAGATATGTGATTAATTATTCTGATACGCTTAAATAAATAAAGGAAATTATAATGACATGGCAAAATCTAAAATATGTGGCATTGAGGTGGACTTTTTTTGAAATATGTGGCATTGATGACGTGGCACTGTTCAGGATTTATAATATACATAGATAAATTTTTTAGATAAAGTAATTTAGAATTATTAATTAAGCATTATTTACTTCAATCAATTTTCAAAGAAAAAATATTTTTACATATCTCTTTAGACACAAGAGCTGGAGGTAATCCCTATATTGGTTAACTAAAATATAATAAAATAATGATTACCTAAAATATATATAAGCAACTTTAAAATATAGATAAACAAAAAGTTGTTTTACTCCAATGGTATTACCTATACTTGTTACCTATCATTTAAAAAATCAATATTTATTCAATATTTAAGATAATATATGTGAGAAGAAGGTTATATATGTGAGAAGAGGTAGAATTGGAATAAATATATGTTATATTATAGGGTTTTATAAACACTATTTTTCGGGGCAAAATTTGAGACCTTACAAGAGTAAATAAATTTACACAATGTCGTGTAATAACAATTTAAAACGGATTATTTTTTTGGCTGGATATTACTTCGCTGGTTGTAGACTTGCAGGAATTTAGGGCTCAAGAGGCAAGTATTCTACAATTTCAGCAGAAGGCCACTCGTATTTTTTGGTATGCTTTTTAAGGCTCGGCAAACCAGAAAACATGTATAAAAAACAAAACTTAACAATTAACCATCGAACAAAAATGATGCATATTTTTTTTCTCTTTTTCTGACAAGTTCATCTTTTTTCCTCATCAAAGTACTCGAAACATAATTTATACACTCCTGCCCAACACCTTCAAATTAATCTCAAATCAATGCGGCAGAACAGTTTCAAGATCCAAAAACCATGCATCACCAAAGTACTCCTTGAGTTGCAAACATTTGCATCAGTACAAACATCAAGGTGATCCATCTTTTGAATCATCTAATCCAACCAGGTCATCATAGGCAACGGGAACACGAATTCGGTCATGAACTGGTGGACGTTTACGCTCAGTGCAAGGCTGCTCAGGCTGATCTTGTACGTCAGATACAAGTTCTGAAGCATCCAAACTGCCAATTGTTTGATCTGTGGATACAGGCAACTTCCCTTCAAATGGAGCTGTTTTCTTCTGCAAGGGCACACGCGTACCACTTTGCTTTAGCTGCTTCTGCATATTGGTAAAAGAAACATTCAATCCCGGAATCCACAAATTAACTAATAATAATAAATAACTAATAATATGCGCTTCCATTCTATTAAATCTCTGACAAAAAGCTATATTTCCCCGACTGGAGTGTTCAGTGTTGGATCCCAAAAATTATAAAAATGTTAGAATGTTTGAATTTGAATCTGAAACTCGAGTGACTTGGCATGAATGCTTCACACATAAAGTTTCACATATTTTAAATGTAGCACTTTGGCGAAACAAACAAAATGGTTATCCACTGCTAAGCAATTATTTTTTGAGAATTGAAGACGTGAACTTGGAGATCAACAGGTAAATTAAAGAAATGTAATCCTAACTAGTCCTACCTAATACTTATTTATTATCATTTATACAAATTTCCAAATAATTAAATCTTGGAATATTTCTCATTCAATGATAGAACAAAAGTATTATAAATACACTTATATAACTATTAACATAAAATGCTTAACAAATTGTCTAATTAGTTTCACCTCTACATCACAGGCATTACAAATTACCATCCAAATTTCTTAACATCTAACCAGCCTATAACTAAAATTACAAATTTATGTCTCAAGTGGCACTGACTCTTTACTCTCATGCCCACACATTTAAGTACTATATTTTACCCTACATAACAAACAAAATTTTATATATATACCAAAAAAAAAAAAAAAAAAGTTGCAACAAACAAGCTGCTATATGTTACCACAAACTCAATTCCCTTTTTCATTAGACTCCTTCTGAGCATTTCAATCGCTGATATAAACACTCACACACACACACACAAAAAAACTAATTTGTTTCAACAAACAAGCTACTATATTACTAACCTCAAACTCATTTCCCTTTTTCATTATCTCCTTGTAAGCATTTGGATCGCGGAGTTTAAGGATGCCCCATAATATGCCACCACCAGTTCGATAGCGCTTTCCATCAGCAGTCTTTTGGCCTCCGCAAGCTTGAATAGCATCCACCTGTAACATGTTAAACATTATGAACTTGACAAAATAAAATGAAAGATGATGCGTAAACACGAAACCATGATCTCGTATGCATTATATTTAACTCAAAAAAAAGAAAGTTGTGGATATATAATGCACAGCTGGTCCTTGTGAATCAATAATACTAGCGACTTCAAATTTGAATGATAAAATTTTTAAGAAGGAAAGGTAAGTGTGTTCTAGTGATGCTAAAAATTCAGATATCACCCTACCAAACCGTAGATTATATGTATGACTGTATGACTATACACATTGATTGACTGATACTATGAGGCAGCTCTTAATAGTAAGAAAATATAACATCACTAGCTGACAAAATTATCTATTGGTTAGCCACAATGATAGCTTTTCTTCTTGCTTTATAAAAATAAAATAGAGAGTGAATCACATGAAGGCAAGACTATAATAAACTTTGCATACAAAAGAGAGGATGATTAACAAAAATATAAAGCTATTTTAAAATTGAGTATCTCATCATTAAGCTAAAAAATTTGATGATTTCATTGTAAACATAATAGCATTTGGGGAAAAATGTATATACCAAGTCAATACTGAACCACGAGCATATTTACAGTCTACCCTCTATGCTAAAACTCTAGAAGAGTAACATCTCTTTTTTGACACTTAATAATTCAAAACGTTTTGTTAGTCCAGGTATACATATTGGAACTCGACAACTTATATGGGCCATTTTTAACAAATTATTCCATGTCATATAAATGTTTCCATACTGTTCAAACTAAGAGATGTAATGAATAAGCTACCACTAAAAACCATATATTATTAATCTACATCACATACAATAATAAGTAAAACGAAGTGGTGCAGCCAGGATATATCTTGATTCATAAAATCCACAGGACTGGAAGCAATGATATGGCTTCTGCAAGTGACATCTGCGAGTTTAGGGAAACAACATATAACATCAGCAATGAAGACAGGTAGAAGTTCTCTAAAGAGAGTTAACGACAGCAAGCTCTAGGCTGTTCCAACATCAATTACAACTCCATATTCTTTACCTTCTTTAGCAGATTCAAGTGTATACCTCTCACCTTTACCAAAAACTATCTAGACAGACAGTCTTTACGTTAACAGACTAACCAACTACGACCAAATTAATGTAGTCCAGGATGATCTTGTAAATAGATCTTCACTATGAATACTGAGTAAGAAGTTTTAAAAAACCTTTAAAACCAGTGACTAGATCGAGAAACTAAGCAATTAGCCAAAGAACGTTAAGGATTGACCAATAGACGTGGTCGAAAGCAAAGTGTAATTAACAATTGAAAAATAATTGAACAAATACATATTTACACCAGATATAAATGATATTTAAAAGGATTATAATAATTTCGCAAGGATAAAAAAAAATACTTACAACCTATATGCTATAGTTTTTTTTTTTGTCAGGAACCTATATGCTATAGTTGGTACATAATGTTCCTTCCAAAAAATATTAAAATGAATAAAACTTAATTAAAGTAATGATAACAGTATCCTTTCAAGTATACTGTTTCTTTGTTATGCTTATAGTTCGGAACCTGTACGATGCTAAGTGAGGATTCTGTCACTAGCAGTGTGCCAGCAGCTATGATTATTAATACTATGATAAACGTCAGGCATAATATTTAATTTAGAAGTATTTTCAACCTCCAGCATCCCATATTACAAAGATGTGTAAATTGTCCACACATATCGAAATTCTTGGAGTGCCACTTAAACCATCACCTCAGACGTCAGCCATTATGTAAGTTTCAAATCATGCCACCTTTATAAAAGGTTATATCCAATAGTAATAGTCGCTAGAGAAAAACTTATCCCATAAAAAAAATTTGAAATTTTGTAACGGACACTGGAACGGGATTACTGCTTATATAATCCCCCCAAACAACCATTATAAGATGCCTACATGGCACTCTGTTTTAGCGGAAAACCCTATATTTCTTAAACAGTTTGAGAACCTGACTTTGATATATATAGTTATAAAACACAATTAGTTAGCAATCCGAGCATGATTGAGAGGTCAATATCTTCTAAGATCCTTCCTTCCAACTTCTCATATTAAAAGGACTGTCTTGAACCACAGAAATAAACTGAGGGACGAAACTCTCCTGGTCCATGGATTCTTGTTGGACTCAATCAAACCAGTTCCTATAGCTAAATAATTACATAAGTAATTAATACAGATAAAAACTATCAAGAAGATGAGTCCGTATTGTAGACGTAAGGAGTATCTTATGGTTTTTAAGTCAAGGTTAGTGCATGAACAAAAATCAACAATAAAAAGCTTATCAACAATGCACCTAAAATTAGCAAAAAAAATAATATTAACAGTGCTCCAAGCAAAGACAAATCATAGAGTATCCTAACCATACCTCTTTGACGAGATCACTAAAAGCAGAGACACCTAGACAACCCACAGCAGTCCAAACAAGGAAAGACTTTCTCTCTTTCAAGCGCCTACAGACATCAAGAACAAACCTGCAAATTACTACAAACAATCAGATAGTCTCGGATGACTTTTTCTCCAATCAAAAAGGGGTTAAGATGGGTTGCCTAATCAAACCGAAAACTTGAAGGAAAAAACAGCGCTAACAAACTGATATCCTGTAGTGAACGCTCTCAAGTGCATGACACGAAAAACTAATAATTTAGAGTCTGAACTAGAAGCCTAACCATTTTCAGTAACTTAGCATCAACAAAAACATTTTTAAAAAAAATTTTAGATAAATGATTTCAGCTATGCTAGTTATGGCCAGGCATGGGACTTCAAGCATTGCTACTCAGATGATAAAAGCAGAAACAGAACACAAATTTTCACAATTTATATGTATGCTTCAATCAAAGAAACAAGTTAACATGAAGATGAGATTTAAACGAATCTACTAGAGCAAACAACGATCTTTTAATATCAAACAAACCTGTTTATGTCTGTCACATTAGGTCCAGAATTGCTGCCTCTCTTCCTCTTTTGCTTCTTCTTATTCTTCCGCCTACGATTCTTGTTTTCAGATTCCTGACTCGTAAGAGTTGTATCCCCACCACTGCTTTGTCCCACATTACTCACGTTTTGCTCCACTAACTCTCCATCTTCAACATCAAGCATCTCCACATCTTCAACATCTTCAAACTTCTCGTCATCAAAAATAGAATCTAGTATGCTATCTCCACCCTCCATTAAACCAGAAAACCTGCAACCCCCGATAACCACTATCACTATTACATTTCCCAAAATACAAATCAACGAAAGGCTAAATATTTACGAAGAAGGAAGCAGCTTCGCCATAATAAAATCCACAAATAATTGTACGAGTGCTATAACTACTTCCGCAGGCAATTTAATCAGTCTGAATCATTTCCCCGTGACGAAATCATAGAAATCAAAACGTGCTTACACACAACTATCTGTAAGGCAATTTATCAAACGACTTGTCTACATAATCAAATATACTCACTGCCGAAAAATTAAAATTAAAATTAGGGGTTCACAATGATATAGAGATAAAAGTTATGGGCACATATAAATTAAATGGGTATGTATAAATTTAAAATTAGGGTTTGACAGTAGGGTTTTGAGAAATACCTTTGGATGAAGCTCGCTTTGCACAGGGGTATGTGTTGTGTTGCTGTGTGGAACTGTTTGTATGCCTCTGCATAATCTCTGTATTTAATGAAATTAACACGCATTTAACCCCTTTGATATTATTTTAAGAGTTTTTAATTTTTGATATTTTTGTGTGGACAGTGTTATAGGGTAATACACCTTTTTTTTCTTTTTAATTTTTGACCGGCTGAACTGATATATTTTTATTGAAATTTATATATTACAAATTTTAGAAGATAAAAAGATTTATATTATTGAGAATATATCTATTCTATTTTAAAATAAAAATTCCTATTTTCATAATAAAACAATAAATAATTTTAATATTTTATCAAAGATTGTCATATTTGATGAATCTTGATTAAAGTCCAAACAAAAATTATATTCATGATTTAACAAATAATGATCTTATAATGTATATATTTAATATGAGTTTTGGTCCCTGACAACTACTGATTGTCACGGAAGCTTTATCTAACACACAGCTTCATTACCATTGGATCTGGATTGAAAGTTGTTTTTTTAAGTATCCATTATAATTTAATTTTCGGGTATAGGGAAAATTTCCGCATATAAACTTTCCTTATCCGCGGAAATTATAGCGGATACTTAAAAAAACGAAATTTTAATTTGGACCCTTGAAATATGGATCTGACGGCGCTGGAAGTGTGTGTTAAATAACCTGTCCCTGATAACCGGTTGTCTAGGACCAGTACCCATTTAATATATCGGGTTTTATATCAAAAGGGCCACTCATTCTGTCCAAAAATCTCACCCAGACCACACATTAAAAAACCATATCATTTAAACCACTAAATTGAGTATATATATATCATTCTGTTTGATAACGTCATGGTAATTGATGGAGAATGACAAGTTTTTAAACTTTCTGTTCCATTCAAACTTGAGGGGTCGAATTTATGACCTCTGTATTTTCTCCCAAATGAATAGAGTTTAATAGAGCTTTTATTCTTCTTACATGTTTTTATTAGGTTGACCCGATTAATCAATTTAATTTATCTTTTTTTAGACGCCATGTCGGATGCATGCCGAAAGCAACGTTGATGAACACGTCAAATTTGAATTGGGACAGAAAGTTTAAAAACTTAATATTTTATGTCAGTTACCATAACTTTATCAAACATAATGATATATAGGCAAGTTCTCAAATACAAACTTCTTAATGTACAAACGTACAAGCAATCACTAAATGACTTGAACAGAATCACTAAATGATTGAACAGAATCACTAAATCTACCAGGGGTCTGACCCCCTGATGGAGAGATAAGGGGAGGGGAGCACTTATGGGGCGGCATAGCCGAGTGGTGGTGCAGTGCGGCCGGCGGCAGCCGTGACACCGGCGCGATGGCAGTGCTAGAAACATGATTGAGGGAGAGAGACACGATGTAGGGAGATAAGAAAAGCAGTGATGAATGTGTGTGTGTATACCACTGATCGGTGAGCGCACAACCAGAGAATGAGAGAGCCGCTGGCAATGGTGGTGGTTGGTGGTGGGTGAGAGAGAGAGGCGTTGGGCAGTGGTGTTGGACGTGTTGGTTGGTGGTTGATGGTGGAGAGAGAGTGTGGCGTTGGGCAGTGGTGGTTGGTGGTGGGTGGGGTGGTCGTGGTGGTGGTGATTGGAGGTGGTGGTGGTGGCGGGGATGATGTATGTATGTATGTATTTGTAAAATTAAAATCTGGTAATCACTAAATATTATTGTCATAATCATTGGTTTGTACGTTTGTACAATAAGGAGTTTGTACTGGAATAAAACCCATGATATATATATATATATATATATATATATATATATATATATATATATATATATATACATATATATATTCAATTTAGTGGTCTAGATGATATGGTTTTTTAATGAATGGTCTAGATGAGATTTTTGAGCAAAACAAGTGGTGCATTTGATATAAAACCCTTAATATATCTGTATATTATTATAAGAGCTTACTGCACTTTGCAACCCTCTACTTTGCTCGAAAAACACTTTGGTACATAGACTTCTAAACGTGTCAGTTCGCCGTCCAAACTTCTAATCCGTTAGCAGTTTGCCCCATGCCGTTAAATTTTCCGTTAACTTTGATGTTAAAAATAGTTTACAGCAGTTTGCACCCCTAACTTTATCTTTCGTATTAGTTTGCATCCTTGAAACACTTTTTCATTAAAATCAATCATATTTCGTTAAAAACAGAATAAAGTATATTTTAATTTAATAGTTTGTATTTATAAAAAGAATTTTTATAATACAATAATATCAAAAAAAAAATGCTTAAGTTTGCTAATTAACTAATTGAATAACTGAGCAAAATATTCGAAGTAAAAAATCGTCACTAAAAGTACGAAATAAAGACTAAACTTTATTTTATTATATTATTTGACAATGCAGACTAAAATTTATCTGTTCTAATACTTTTCGGATGAGCCAGAGTCGAACCTGGGGTCTTCCGGGACAACAGAGGATAAACCCACCACTTGAGTCACTAAAAAGACGATTTGAGAAAATGTACACGAGACTACAATTAGATAACTCAAGTGGTGGGTTTATCCTCTGATGTCGCGGAGACCCCAGGTTCGACTCTGGCTCATCCGAAAAGTATTAGAACAGATAAATTTTAGTCTGCATTGTCAAATAATATAATAAAATAAAGTTTAGTCTTTATTTCGTACTTTTAGTGACGATTTTTTGTTTCAAATATTTTGCTCAGTTATTCAATTAGTTAATTAGCAAACTTAAGCATATTATTTTTTTGATATTATTGTATTATAATTTTTTTTTTATAGATACAAACTATTAAATTAAAATATACTTGATTCTGTTTTTAACGAAATATGATTGATTTTAATGAAAAAATGTTTTAAGGATGCAAACTAAAACGAAATATAAAGTTAGGGGTGCAAACTGCTGTAAACTATTTTTAACATCAAAGTTAACGGAAAATTTAACGGAATGGGGCAAACTGCTAACGGATTAGAAGTTTGGAAGGCGAACTGACACGTTTAGAAGTCTATGTACCAAAGTGTTTTTCGAGCAAAGTAGAGGGTTGCAAAGTGCAGTAAGCTCTTATTATAATAATAACTTATAAGTATTACGGAGTACCTAGCAAGAAAATTATTATATACTTATTTTTCTGCATAAACTATATATAGGCATCAGATTGTTACCGTTATTGTAGTTAACAAATGCACAACTGGTAATGATGTCAAAGATTAAACCATACATCACAAGAAGATTATATACAACAGCAGCATCAAACGTTATTTACTCTCAAAACACCAATCTTCAATTCTTCCAACACCAAACATTTGATGAAACCCATCATGATGACATGTTTGAAGTTAATTATAACCTTAAAGAGCTAGTAAAAGGTGGTATTTTGAAAGAGGCACGCTACATGTTTGATAAATTGCCTCACAGAGATGAAGTTACTTGGACTAGCATTATTTCTGGGTATGTTCATGCTAATGATTCTAGGGAAGCTTTATTATTGTTTGCTAAGATGTGGGTTCAACCCACATTGAGAATGGATTCATATGTACTTAGTCTTGCACTTAAGGCATGTGCTCTTAATGTGAATGTTCAATGTGGGGAATGTTTGCATGGGTATTGTGTGAAAAGTAGTTTTGTGGACTCTGTTTTTGTTGGGAGTGCACTTGTGGATATGTATACTAAAGTAGGTAAAATTGGCGAAGGTTGTAGAGTTTTTGATCAAATGGTGATGAGAAATGTGGTTTCTTGGACTGCCATTATTACTGGGTTGGTTCATGCTGGTTATAGCAAAGAAGGGCTTGGGTATTTCACCGACATGTGGAGAGAAGGTGTAGAGTACGATTCGTACACGTTTGCAATTGCGTTGAAGGCGTGTGCGGATATTGGTTTGTTGAATCAAGGTAGGGAAATTCATGCCCAAACAATGAAGAGAGGTTTTGATTTTACCTCATTTGTGGTTAATACTCTTGCTGCTATGTATAATAAGTGCGGCAAACTACATTATGGCTTGTACTTGTTTAAAAATATGAGAAAAAAAGATGTTGTTTCCTGGACAAATATAATTACTACATATGTTCAGATGGGTGAGGAAGAGCTTGCAATCGAAGCATTCTTGCAAATGCGAGGGACTGATGTCAGTCCTAATGAATACACTTTTGCAGCAGTTATTGCTGGCTGCGCAAATGCTTCAAGAAATGGCTTGGGTCAACAACTACATGCCCATGTTTATCATATTGGTCTTTTTGGTGCGTTATCGGTTGCAAATTCTGTCATGACCATGTATGCAAAATGTGGCCTACTGGACTCAGCTTCTGCAGTGTTTTATGAGCTGACAAGAAGAGATGTTGTTTCATGGAGTACTATAATTTCTGGATATGCTCAAGGAGGCTGTGGTGACGAGGCTTTCAAGTTTCTTATATTGATGAGAAGGGTAGGACCGAAGCCAACTGAGTTTGCTTTAGCTAGTGTATTAAGTGTTTCTGGAAATTTGGCAATTCTTGAACAAGGGAAACAATTACATGCTCATGCGCTATCAATTGGGTTGGATCACACTGCTATGATACGTAGTGGTTTGATAAATATGTATACTAAATGTGGAAGTCTAGGAGATGCCTCTAAAATTTTTCTTGAGGCTTATGATAATGATATTGTGTCGTTGACGGCCATGATCAATGGGTACGCTGAACATGGATACAGTGAAGAAGCTTTTGTGTTATTTGACAAGATTCCGAAGGTTGGTCTGAGGCCCGACTCTGTGACCTTCATCGGTGTTCTTATAGCTTGTAGTCATGCTGGACTTGTTGACCGAGGCTTTTACTATTTTAATTTGATGAGTGAGAAATACAAAATCAAACCATCTAAGGAACATTATGGTTGCATGATCGATCTCCTATGCAGAGCTGGGCGATTAGCCGAAGCTGAGAATATGATCACAACCATGCCATTCCAACAGGATGACGTAGTTTGGTCTACTCTTTTGCGAGCCTGTAGGGTCCACGGTGATGTTGAGTGTGCTAGCCGAGCTGCCCAGAAAATTCTTGAGATCGATCCAAATTGTGCCGGAACCCATATCACCCTGGCAAACATTTATTCTGCAAAAGGGAGGTGGAAGGAAGCTGCAAAGATAAGAAAACTTATGAGATTAAAGGGTTTAATAAAGGAGCCTGGATGGTCTTGGATTAAGGTCAAGGATTGGGTTGTTGCATTTGTAGCTGGTGATAGGTCACACCCACAGTGCGAAGATATATATTGTGTTTTAGAGTTGTTGGCTTCCATGGATGAATTTGTCTTTGAGGAATTGGGATCTCTTGTACATGATGACCTAGATTAATTGACGTAAACCCTTGTCTTATTGCATATAGTAGCTGAAGAGATGTAGAATTGATATCACTAACAAAGTTACATCTGCCAGAAAGTGAGTCCTTATATTTGGATATGCAATACTTATTTGATTCGTACAAGTGAAATGGGAGTGCACTCAGTACATCATGTTCAATGGGGATCAAGTTGGCCTATTTGGCTTTCTATATAATTTAGTATATCGAGTTGTTGATAGTTTTGAACTATAATTGTCTATAAATACTAACCTTTATTCATGTACTGTATTTTTTACAGTGTTATGTAATACTCACAGGTGTGGATGAGGTCATGCCATCAAATGCGAAATACAGTCCCGAAGAGGATAATGTCAAGGAGACGTTTTCAGAGCTTCTTGTTGTCTTGTCTGAATTTTTCAAGGTATTTATCATTACTTAAGAAAATGATAAAGAAGAGTAGATGTACCAACTGAGCCTATCGTTCAAAGGGCAAATTTTTATTGATAATTGCCTGTTTTGCACTCAAGTCTTGATACAGTTTGGAAACAGAAGTACCAATGAGATATGCTATGTATCGAACTTTTTCACTGTAAATCTTACATAAGCCTGTCATCATCATGTGCTTGGCAGGTGACTAGTATTTTCACTTTGAAGATGCTCAAGGATAATACATGAAAAAGAATTAAACTCACAATAATATATGAATTTGGCAGGTTAATAATAATTGAAGTGATAGTCATTTACTTTTTTTTAAGGTCAATATTGAAAATTTGTTTTACCTAAAGTTCGGGCTGATGTGTATATCCTAATTAAACTTTTTGGCAGGGAAGCATAGGTTCAATTAAAAGTTCCGGGGAAGAAGGTGTACATCACTACTCAAATTCTCTGAGAGAATTAGCCATGCTCCAAGTTATTAGGCAGGGCATCAATGCAGGTCTTTTAAATTTTTTAAGTATTTGTTAGGATACAGTTATCAACTGTATCACACAAATAATGATAAATATGCATGGAAAATCACACAAGTCGGAACTCACATTGGAAAAGAATGTAGTTGTTCTTCGAGACTGGTTATATGTGTTGATAGTGTGAAGTGATGCAAAATCAGAAATTTAGCATACAATTTAACAACCAAGTGTCGATGTTCTTCATGCAAGAGTAAGTGCCTACAAGTTGGTTCTTATCTTATCCAAAATTAGCGGGGGACAATACCCTAAATTAAAATATTAAACCAAAAGGCGATATATTGTAAGAATTGCCACTTTGCTCTTCTTGGGTGTAAATAGGGCTATTAAAATTAGACATGAGGAGGGAACCCGGCTTGAATTTTAGGGTTAGGGTTCTCAAATGAGTAGAGTCGAAAGCGGGTAGAAGTCGAAATTAACCCGAAATAGAAAAAAGGCGGGATATGGGTCGAATGTATAACCTAAAAATTAGGGCTGACCAAAAGTATCTGAACTGATCAAGTTAGACCAGATTATTAAACAGTATTTTTGGTTTGGTTTGAATTAAATACAAACAATTATTTTCCGATTTAGTCTTATTTTTGTACTATACCAATCATTAAGACACTATTATGCAGGTCTTATTCCAATACAAACCACTAAAATAAAAACTAAATACAACAAATCAATGCAAAGCAGGAGAATGAAAAGGATTGTGAGACTCAGGGATGGCCCCCGAGGTTGGCCTACATGGGACCTAGTAGGGTTAAGGTCGAGGTGGGGGCCAAGTTTAGTCTTTTGGGCTATCTGGAGACTATCTAAGGCCTGTTTGGAGCTGAATTCGAAAAATAACGGTTCGTATTTAAATCAAACGAAACCTGAAAATATAGTTTAGTCAATCCGGTCTAATTTGTTCATTTGAATTTTTTTGGTCGGTTTAAAATTTTTTGGTTGGCCCTAGTTTTAGGTTATATGGATTGACCAATATTTTATTCGCGGGTTCAACCTATTTTTGACCCAACTCATTAAAAATAATTCTTAGAATTCGTGGTTTTCACGGATCATGTCTAGTTTTTTTTTTTTTTTGACAGAAAATACACTTGCTCGTATCGATATACGCCAATACTCCGAGGAGTTTCTTTCATTCAAAAAAGGTTATCATCTAACCGAAAGACATGAAAATGTCTTCGGAAGTTTAGACAATAAGACCTTAGTGTCCGAAAAGAAAACGTCCCAACTTGTAAAACCATGCTACCTGAAACAAATACAATTCATTAATAACAAGAAAATAATAATAAATTTAATAATTAAAATCAGTATAGTTTATCAAAAGATGATAAAAGTAAATGAAATGATAAATATAAAAATAATTTGATAAAAAGAAGATTATATAAAAAAGAAAACAAAAAATATATATCTAACCAAAGGAAGATCCTTTGGCTAGATATATAACAAGATAAATAATTATTAAGAATATATTTAATAATATAAGTATTAACAAGCAAAAGAGCAAATAGGCAATTTCTTTAATATCTAGTATTGTGGCTTGATATTATGTCTAGTTTTAAAAACCAAGAGAGCAAATAGGAAATTTCCTTAATATCTAGTATCGTGGTTTGATATTTAATTTGGGACATTGTTCTCCTATCAGAGGTGCTAACCGTCAAATTGTTTCGTTGCTCCAGTTGCACCAGCGGCAATAAAACAATAACGTTTGTATGATTTACTTGTGTCAGATTTCAGATTTTTATCATATTGTAATAATTTGTTGAAATCTGACACGGGATGTAGTTGGGGACATCCTGTCATGACATCTAAAAAATCACCTAGAAAATTGAACAATCATTACTTGCTTGGCAAAGAAATCTGTAGAGAATATGTAAAAAGACCCAGATCTCGGTATGACGGTCACCAAAAGCTGCATCTATTATTCTATTATTGTGTAATATACACAGGATTGAGAATACAATTCTAAGTGTTAATTGCATCTACCAAAAAATTTGGCACTAAAAAACCTTGCAAGGAGCACCACTCAACTCTATCCTTTCTGGCCGCTTCAAAAAATGTAGTATAAGGGCTATGATAATCTAGCAAGGAACTGCCAGCTGACTCATTTTTCCCTCCATTTCCGTTCAATCAGATTATGCGTTGTATTAACCACAACTTTCAGAAACATATTGTCAGGACTCCAATCAGTATAGGTGTGTCAATGTCATCAGAAAGAATGAACAACCTGTTTATCAGTAAGAGTCAACTTGCCAAGTCATCTCGAGTGTACACAACTGTACCCGAATTGTAGGAATCAAGCTTCATTTAATCCTACCCTCCAAGAGACTTCTGCTTGTAACCATATTTCATTCTCTCTATAAGTTTCTCTTTTGTTTTTCTTTTCTTGTCCATCTTTAATCTATATCTTTCTTCCCTCTCTCTTTCATATACACCTTGCCAATAAACTTCCCCTGTTAATGGCCATAACCACATCTTGCTTGGATGGTCCCCATCATCTGCAGCCTCGGCCAGGTCTTCGTCCATGCTTTTCAATAGAGTGACATTGAAGTACTTTGCCCACATAAATGGTTTTCTTTGTTCAACAGGGTGTTGTTCTGCCAACAAACCGGTTTCTGGATTGATGTACGCCATTATCCTACCACTGTGATAAGCCCAGACATTGACCAAGATTTCCAATACACGGCAGTAGCAATGCTTTTTCTGGCAGGTAAAAAACCCATAGTAAAATGATATTAAAATATTTCGGCGTTGCTCATCATTTATATCACAACATCGGAGCTGTTACTGTTACTGGACATACCTCAACCACTGAGACCCCCAGAAAACATCGGCTGGTTTTGCTAGAAATATTGTTTGATATATCAAGTGAATCAGCAAACATCCTATAGTCCAGCGCATAATAGAAAAGTTAAAACATATAGTTCAATTAATTCCCTTTGATGCCAATATTTTAGATAGGACCAAACAGTTGCAATATATGGTAGAGCTACAGATCACTTATTTTCACATACCTGGAAAACATTACGAACTCCACAAATGAAGGGGTAGGCATAACCCAGCTGTGCAAGGCAGACCAGTACCCACCATCTTCTGGCATAGGTGGAAGGGCTTCAACATGTGATGGCAATGCATACATCCGCCGAAATGCATCATCAAAGGCAGTTCTGTATACAAAATTTAACTTAATACATACTATATATATATTGAGAATTATCACTTAGTAATATGGAAACTGGTATAGAGCATTCTTGAGAAAACTACAAACGGTTATACTTGGGAAAACTACGGAATGTAAAAAATTGCCTGCAAAATGAAGGGACTTGCCAACTTCAAAACCTAAATAGATTCAATTAATGCCAAATTTGACAATGCCTGAACTGATGTTGAAATGTATGTCATATAGCAGTATTGACTTAACTAGTAAGACTTGCCTGCAGTTTCCTCCATTTAATGCATCACACATGGACCAAAAAGTAAGCATAGCATTGCTTCCTGTAAGTCCATCATTTATGTCCATCCGTGCCCAAAAATATATGATATCTCCCTTAGGATTCATTTTTATTGTTTCTTCGAGAGCCTTTTCAGCATCAGAAGATAGGGAGGCCTGAAAATATACAGAAATAAGATTTTTCCAGATACAAGAACATGTACACACACACATACACAGATGCTCAAAACAATGAAGGCACTAAATTTTCACCAGCAAAATATTCAAGAACTTAAATTAATTAAGATTTTAAAAATTCTAAGCGAGACACTCTGTCCACTAACAGTTGTTTAGAATCAAATCAACATGAGACATACCTTCATAGCAGAGGCACGCCATGACTGATATCCAATCCAAGGCCTCCTATGAATATTATCCACACTATTGGCAATGGCAAACATGCCTCCAATCTCACAAAGAATATCCCGATAAAATGTGTCATTCAAGAGGGGAAGCCGGCTAACTGCATCCACATCATCTGATCTCGATCTTCGAGTTCTTGTGGACTGAAGAATTAAAGAAAATGAGACTCACTCTCTATATATGAGTATACACAAGCTTATAATTAACAAATACATCAATGATCAAACATAGAGCACCAGTTATATGTCCTGAGATTTTTTTTTCATAAAAATTATTAATTAAACAATTATTAGAAATAAATATAAATAATTCCCCTCCGCACTCCTTTCTGGTTCCACCACTGCTAAAGGGCAGATAGAATGAACAGAAAAGAAACGAAGATGTGCATACACATCTGTTACGAAAACTTGCAAGTTCTTATCTACAAGTACATTATCATAAACAATGCTTAAACAATAACTTCGATTCTGTAATTTCTGGCAGAGGATTAAACCAAAAAATGATAGATCTATCTAAGGTAAGCAAAGTGGTAATTACAGAAAAAGGGTGCAGATATATTATCTTTTAGTAATCAAAAGAACTCACAAGACTTAATCCACGGTACAGAGAACCATGGTGCAAAAATGGCCATGCCCCAACTCCATCGTAGATCTCATAAATGCATACAGGCTGACCAGTTCTTTCTAGCTCACCTTCATCCCTTTCATTGACCTTCACCTTTTCCGCTCTACGAACATTACGATACAGTTCATCCCATACACCATACTGTTTCTCCAATCTTTCCTCCATCTATTTACACATGAGAAGGTAAAATTATTTAGCTGGTCTGAAAACTCAGGGAGAACTGCTTCAAACAGAATACCAAAACAAATTTTTGAACACAAAGGAAAAAGGGATCCTAGCAATTTTGGCACTACACAAATTATCTTACCTCTTCCGATTCTAGTCTCTGAACTTCTTCAGAGTTCTCAATTTCTGTCAAAATATCCCAATCTAACTGACTTAGAACATCGTCACCTACAATATCAGCTTCATCAACAGAAAAATTCTTTCCAGAAAAATGTCCGGTCATTTCTTCCTCGAGGTTGAACAAAACACCAGAATTTGTCGTATAACCGCTCTTCGAGTCTAGATCTATTTTCTCGCCAGAACTTTCTTCTATTCCCTTTTGAAACATATTCCACTCCCAGGCGCCCTGTTTAAGCTGAGAAACTTGATCAGGCAGCCGAGTATCTGACGGGAAAGCAAGAACATTCTCCAAAAGCTTTGCGAATCTAATAATGCATTCTGATGCTAGCATATTCCTAGCAACCAACCTTCCAGAGGAAGCAACGGCATGAGCATACTTAGAAAGTTTCCCATTTGATATTAGAAGGGAGAAAGATGTCACTATTGCATCCGGCTTATGCTTGGCAAAAATCATTGCATGAACTCCATCATTTACCTGAAAATGTCAAGGATTTCATTCAATGAGAAAGAGCTTACATAACACATGAAGAGACCTCCTAGGCTTGCAATAGTTACTAAACTTACATATTTTTTTATGACAGGATAATCAGGTGCAACCACAGGGATTCCGAATGACATGGCTCGTGTAAGTAGCGGCGGAAAACCTTGCTCATCTTGAGAAGAACCATAGAGAACAATATCAGCCATTAATAAAAGGCCATTTACGTCATCATCTAGCCCATAGTGCCTGACGGATCCAGGACGAAGTCCCATGTGACTAGCAATGTCCTACAGCCAATCATCAGTTAAAGATGTCAATTGTTCATGACAAAATATAGATACAAGTAAAATTCCACAATCAAATCCTCATTCAATTCAAACTTCAAAGCATAAAGCCTTAATTCTATTATAACATATCAATAGTTTATATAGCCAACATTAAAATAATAACAAAGGAAACCCTTCTAACAACTAAACTATTGGCATGCAAGCTAATTATTTTCCAAAAACTAAATATCTGTTTTCGTAATATACTCAACATCCTCATTTAATCAAGTTAATAAGAAACCCTACCTAATTATCAAAAAATACATATTTATTCACAATCACAGATATAATACGGATGCTAATATGTTAACGGTTCATGAATCAAATAAGAAGATCACTTAAGTAATGATATGTGTTTTTCCATCAATGCCGTACATCTTAACAGCTTACTTTAAAGTTTAAACTTAAATATCTTACCTTCCGAATTTTGATCATAAACAGATGAAATCCAAATTATATATTTATATGTATA
Organism: Daucus carota subsp. sativus; assembly: GCF_001625215.2. NCBI lineage: Eukaryota > Viridiplantae > Streptophyta > Magnoliopsida > Apiales > Apiaceae > Daucus > Daucus carota. The sequence continues at coordinate 41,232,545 of NC_030385.2, read as the reverse complement.
CAGATGTTTTGACTGTATTTATAGCTAAGACTAGCTAAAATCAAGCCTTTAATCAAGTTTCCCCTGTAAGAGTCAATGTGTGTGTATTGCTAAGCATGAATCTTTTTCCCTTGTTCTGGCCACCCAATCCACAATATATCGTCACTTAAAAAGGGGGAAAAACCGTTCAAATATCAGAGTAGATTAAGTAAATGTATCTAAGAAGACATTACTCAATACTTCAATTTGCTTTCTCTAGATTACTATATTATCATCTCTCGTCTTTCTGCATGAAATTGCACAAACTGAAATCTCAAGGCGATTGCTGTATACCTGTAAAGCATCATTATATCCATCGCTGGAGTTTCCACACAAGAATATAAACTTAAATGAAACTCCGTTATCTTGAACTCTTGCATATTTTGATAGCAAAGGCCCAATAGTATGCATAGACACAGCATAATCCCATGACAGCTCTTTGTAGAAAAATGAACTTCCAACAATTAGAACCAGCATATCTTCTTCACTATATCCTTTGCCCTGGCGTAACTGAGATTTGGAGTGTGTTCTACTATAGCTTTCTGCTGCCCACACATCTACTGGTGCGCCAGGAATCACAAAGAAGTTTCCGGTATCAAGCACACTATATAACATCTGATACATAAAGTGATGAGGACTGAGAATCAAATGACTATACTAGTGTCTCACTAAACAAATCCATTTCGGGAGTGTAACAAAACCAGAGAAAATGGGTCAAATTTACCGGCAGTGAGAAGTCTGGAAACAGAACTACATCAGCTCTACTAAAGGCATTCTTCCAGTATGAAATAAGATGATCCCACCCCTTTTCCTCATACACAGAAAGCCGATTTGCCAGAGTTGCATCTTGAACTATCCATACAAGTGGCACAGAGCAAAAGGGCTCCTGCATAAGGCTGCATAAAAATAAGACTCACAAATCAAAGCATATAAATCATCATACCACACAAAAATAGCATAAAATCATGGATACCAACATTTTTTTTCCTATTCTTTCTCTTGAGAAAGGGTGGAAGCATATCATGTATAAAAGTTGCCCATGAAGGATCTAAAAGTGATCTAAAAGGAAGAAATCACAACTCCAATGGTCTTAAATAATATATTGAGGGTCTGTTTGGGAGTGCTGTTAAAAATTGCTGTGCTGTCAGAAAAAGTGCTGGTAAAATAAGTGCTGTTGTAGAAATCAGATAACTGTTTGGTAATTTTTTGATATTTACTTATTTTGAATTATAATATAAAAAAAATAATGATTTTGGTGAGGTTTTATAATGAAATTTATAACAGCATTCTGCAAAAGCTGAAAAGCAGCTTTTTCTAAAAGCATAGGAGGACCTGCTTTTTCTAACAGCAGCTTTTCAGCTAAAAGCTACTGTTCGGGAAAGCTGCTTTTAGATTTACCAAACAGTTTTTCACCTGCTTTTCAGCAAAAAGCTGCTGTTGCTGTCTGCAACAGCAACCCCAAACAGTACCTGAGCAGTTAACATGGGTAGAGGGTGGGGGGAGTAATCTCAGTAGCCGGTATGTTTGTGCAGTGCTTACTTCATTCTGACAATCTGTTAAACCACCAAATACAGACAGTTTCATATGTATCTCTTATATGACAGCCCATCTCTTCCCATTTAGAATGTCTTAGAGCTTGAACTCAGATCTAGGGCCCAAATTATTAATCTACCGTAAAATTAACTTGAAGCGTGTGTCACCAGATACCCCAACGTTAAAGCACATGCGCACTTGAACGGACCATTACTTCAAGAAAAACATTTAACTATCGTGTAAGCGTGTGGTTGACAATTACTTGGTGAAATTCCGAGGGGGCAATACTTAAATAAATATCATAATGATCTCGGGGGCATTGTGTCAACAAAGGTGGTGCACTCTTTCGTAAAATATAATTCTTAGTATGGTCTACCAGACAGAGAAGCGGAATGATAAATTCAATCTTGCAGTTTGCACATACAGTAGCCAGATCATACCTTGAAATGTTTGCTTCAAGAGAATCCACAATAATACCTTCAAACCTGCACCAACAAAACAAAGGTGAAATATAAACAGGAGATACTTGTCAATCCAGATAACCAATGATCAAGCAACACAAAACTGATCATGCATACCTTGTCCAATCAATATGGCCATAATTCTGGGGACCTAACACTAAGACTTGAATTCCAATCTTATCCCACATAGGCCGTGCTTCACCATCCTCAGTTGCGTATATCTAAATAAATGCAATTTGACATTGGCCAAAAAAAAAAACCCAATGAATCAAAATGCATAAACTACATCAGCAAGCATATTCAACTATCCACCAAACACAAAATATAAATATACGCAATCAACAAATATTACATTTAACACGGATTCTTCTGATGAAAGAACAGTTAGCTATACAATAGGATTGCTTCACACTATCAGTAACTTCATGTAACTTTTTCTGAAAACAAATACTTCCTCGTCCCATTTATTGTGACCACATTTTCTATTTCGTCTGTCCCAAAACTATCGTCCATAAGTGTTAATTATGTTCAGTATTTGAAAAAATTATAACGGTTATTAGTTTATTTAACATGATTGAACAAAAGGTGAAATCAAATTGTGGACAAAATAAGTGGGATGGAGGGAGCATTTAAATAACTTATTAAAATTTTAATGCAGCAAAGCCAGATTTTTCTCCCTGTTCAGTAAAATCAGGACCTGATTTTTCTACAGAAGATGTAAAACAAGATGTTGTTTGAATCTGAGTATCAAATAATAGCTTAAAATTATAAATTCAACATGAAAAGGCAGGAAATAGATATGGTAGCTTTAGAGTATAATGCAGCGGTACTTTCATCAACAAGATTATTTTATTATTAAAGGTGCAAAGACTGCAGCAAGCAATCACTACCTGATAATTTCACTCCTTTTTATTGCACTCATTTATAGGGACCATAAGATCCGTCTTTGTTAAGTTTAAAACTTAAAATAAAGGATAGTAATCCAAATGGATAATTTATTACCAAATCTGTTGACATACACAATTGTTTTGCCAAAAAACTGTTGTCATCGGAGAATTCAAAAGACACCAAGTTGGACGTGCGCAGATTTTTATACTATACTATACTGTTAAAGCCGAAACATTATGTTCAGTTGATTTACGGGCTTCTATTTTTAAAACTTACTAGCTTGTATTCCATGCAAAACACAAGTAAGTTTTGACATATATTTTTTTTTTTGATGATTCTTTAAATTTTATTAGAAGTAATTTGTCATTGCGTAGTTATATATTTAATTTTACTGAATGTATACTTGTATTTTTTTTTATCTTATTACAAACATATTATAAAAATATTAGAATATTAATTTTGTATACTTCTCTACTTCAGTTTTTACTTTAAAAAACATGCACAATATTAAGTTACTTTGTTCAAGCTACTCTTTTTTTGTAGTTTGAATCGAACCATGGTTATTACATTTATGAACAAAATATTAAATAATATGACAATTTTACCTGTGATGACCGACCACATTAACTGCTTTAGTCTAATTATATGTAGGTTTTTTACATTACTTTTTTTGGCAGTTGGGAGGGATTATACATTGGAAATTACATTTAATAACAATATATTAAATAATATGACAATTTTACCCTTGACGAACAACCACATTAAATGCTTTAGTCTAGTTATATATTGGATAGAATTTCATCAGATTAAGTCCATGGTAATTATAACACCTTTAAATATTATAATTTGAATATATCTCTTGGGCCTATTCACATACATTCATAAGTCTATCAATAAATTTGATACCTACGATTCTAACACAAATAGATCTAAAGATATAATTAAATATAAACAAAAAATTAAATATTAAAATATAAGTAATAAGAGAATATATATCAAAAGTCACCCATCCACCGCACAATATATAAGCTAATTTCATCAATTCACAATTATCAAAAAGTGGAGAAGGCCAATAAAATACACAAATGACGAGATATTATCTTACGAGTGCAACCAGCATATAGCTTGCAATAGGAAAAACGAGAGGACACATGTAATATAGCGGATATGACAAGAACCTCACCTTCAACATATACCCAAGTCCTTGTAAGTTCTTCAACACAGTAAACAGCATCAGCGTTGAGGAATCACTCTTCATGTGTCCTAAGATCTTACAATTAACAACACAAGGCACTATTAGTTACAGAAGTTTTATGGTCTGCAATGCACATGCATTTGTCTAATTATGTATGTAAGTATATAAACACACACACACACATCAGGGACAACAGAAAAACAAACACACAGGAGAGGAGGATGTTGACAGATTTAGCATATAGAATATTTTATCAAATGATACTATTGCAGTTCAATGACAGGGCAGACATCGATGTCATGTTGCGAATAAACTTTACATATCAATTGAAAACATAGACTCCAGGTCTCAGTTAAAAGGATTTTAAAAAAAAGTTATGATCAAATATATAGCTAAAGATTGATGTTGACATGCTGCTTTTTCATTTTCCTACTTTATTAGAACTCCCTGATCTTACTCTAGTATCAACATTTTCAGTTATGCAATAAGTTCTGCAGCTTGATACTTTACTCAATCTATTTATTTAAATTTGTTCTCAAATCCTAATTCCAAAACCATGGAGCAGAACAACATGCAAAATTGTATAGTAGATGAACATCTTGAATGAATTACTATTTGCTGCCAACCGTGATCAGATATACCTCCAAGGATTGACGTTTATTTTTGCACTTCCTATTTAGGACTAAACTTGCTTAGATATCCCCTTTTCTAGTTATACAAAAAGTTAAGTAGCTTGAAATTTTACTCAGTCCATTTCATTTCTTTTGTTCTTGATTTTGCAGCAAGATATCATACTATGAGAAAGTGATTTCAGATAATACTACAACTACCATGCAAAAAAACTGGCAGAGTTGTAAAGTAATGCACAAGTGTAAGAATGTTGAAACCTCGAAATTATCAATATTAACAAAAAAAATAAAAAATTCACATTAAAATTCTTCATTCTTCATTTGAGAATGGTGATCCACTTTTCGTGTTAGTTACTGTTCTTTTCTTACGACTTTCCCTTTATATTCCATGCCCCTGGATGACTGACTGACCAGGTCCCATTTTTCAACACCTCGATGAACAAATACCTTTTCTTTAAAACACAAAACCAATATCTCACCAATTAAGATGATGATTGAGAAAGCTAAGCTCTTGATAACAATTTGGTGCAGGACAAAATATATAAAGAAAGTAATTTTGGATGGACCAAGCGCAAATTATCCTCTATCCTTATGGAAAGCGCAAATAATATTCCAATAAATTCATCAAGGTCCTCTAATAATTGAATATTAAATCCAATATATATATATATAGGGTCCTACTCCAATAGAAACTACTAGAATAAAAACTAAATAGAAACCAATGCGATTAAGTAGAATGATGCGGGTTTTGGGACCGGGGATGGACCCCGAGATGGGCCTAGACGGGGTCTAAGTGGGGCCTAATAGGGCCGGGTCGGGTCCTAGTAGAATGATGCGGGTTTTGACTCTTATTTTACAACTAATATAAATTATTAAGTTATTTTTCAAATTTAAATTAAAAATATCTTATACCTTATAACGGATCGAATATTAACAGTCGGATTTAGATTCAGATATTTTTTCAAAACTATTATTGGATTCAGATTCATATTTTCGGATATAGGCATATCCATATTAGAATTATCGCCAGCCCAAGAAGTGGTGATCAAATTAGACAAGTCAAGACAACTTCTAAAGATGACTAAAGTCCTATTCAGCAATGTTTTTGCAAATAGTAATACAACTTTTTCCGATATGTGAAAAATTCTTTGGTAAACTTATAATTCAGCTATGCTTAACTTCTTAAAGTGCCATATAATCCCTATCCTTACTAACAGGAAGTTCACATCTAACGCAATTTACTAAAGCTTTGCAATTCCCAAATTTTCCTAACTACATTACTTTAATCCGGTCTTAATCTGCCACAATTCCAGATATATAGACTAGAAGTTTTATGACAAATCTTATTTACAGAAATTGACATGTATATAAACTCCATAACTTGAACCATAATTTAAAGAAACTCACAGGTACTATAACAAGTGATCATGCAGTATAGTGAAAAAAATCAGATAGGATTGAACTCACAATCCCAAGAGTAGGCGGCCTAACAACAACCCTAGGCTGATATCTCAACCGCTCAACTCCCCCTGCAATCTCAATCCTCTTCTGAATTCGCCAAGGAACAAACTCCAACGAACTCCCAAACTTCAAACTTCTCCTCACCGCTCTCCCTCTCTCATTCCCCTGCCCAAACACCGTCATAATCGACGTCTGCAGCATCAACGACGCCAGCGCAAATACGAACACCGCAAACAAAACAGAGCAATACAACAGAGACCGGCACCGGAACGGAAACAAGAGGAACTTCCGCAACACGGATCGCTGATGAGATCGGCGCCGATCCGGCAACGACGAAGACGGCGTCGTTTTGCGGTCGGTGACAGTATTAGCTCTGTCGGTGGAGTTCCGTTTAAAGCGGAAGCGATCGCGAATTGATCGGAACCCAAGCACGCCGGCGGCGGCATTGTCGTCGCTGGAGGAGACGATCTCGGGACTCACCGTGCTGCGAATCATGATCGGCAATAGAAGATTCTAGAAAGACAGTGCACACATTGATAAAACAGTAATTGAATCGCCGGCAGAGGCAGAGATATACACACAGAAGCTGTGTGTATAGGTGAAGAATTGTTTAATTTTTGGTTCGATTTGAATAGATAAATGAAAGATGGTTTAATGAGAGTGTTGAGAAGTGTGAGAGTAATGAATTATGGAGTGAAGCAGATGTGTGACCCACTCACTCGATTTGGCCTTTTTTACCGTACGCGTTAGAGTTATGGCTACAGAATTTGCAATGAGTGTGTGCGCGTTACTCCATTTAAAGCTTCTTGTTTTGCATTTATAGTTGTTTTGGTTTTGGAAAGTACAAATTCCAATCTTGCTCCTAAGAGTCCTAGGTGCAAAAATTGCTGGGCGGGGTCCGTTATTGGTGTATCCGTATCCAGAAATTTTTAACTAAAAACGCGTATTGGTCCTTGTTACCCCATCTGTTTTCAAATATGGGAGGATGTTTGTTTTGGTTTTAAGTTATGGGACTCGTCGATAACTCAAACTGTTTGCAGCGGAAGCGAAAATAACGAAATATGTGTAAATATCATCTTCAATAAATCACGTGATTTTATCTCCAAGAAGAATGAATTAATGACTCCAAGAAGAATGAATTAATGACTGATTGTTTCTGTATTTTGTTTGTTCGACGCGACTGTTTATGTAAGTTATGAGATTAATATTCCTTCAAAAATAAAAGTTACGGGATTAATAAGTCAGATTTAAAATTAGAAACAGTAGAAATATTTATATATTATTTTATTTTTATTTTTAAATTTATAATAACTCATAAGTCATTAATAATTTAAAATTATTCAAATTGATATTTTAACCTTTCAGTTTATCATAAGTCACATTTCTAATTTTTTGAATGCATATTACGATCGATATTTTTAAAGAAAAACTAAAATAAAAAATTAATAAAAAATTTGAAAATAATAAAATTGACAATTTTAACGATGCTATCAACGTACTTAGAATGACAAAAAAAAAAAAAAAAAAAAAATCTAATGCATATGTTTTCGAACCGGAGGTGATAATTGTTATATCATGCTATGACATTGAAGGTCGTGTTCGGCATCACCGACGGCTTAATTCCGAAAAGTAGTGGAAAACTATCGGATAAAGTATGTTTTCTTAAACATCACTTTGAACTTCAAAAGCTGCTATTACAAAAAGCAGTCCTCCAATTTTTTCAGGAAAAACTGGTTTTCAATTTCTGTAAATTTTGTTATCAAAATCATTATCATCAATACTTTCTCTACTAGCATACCAAATTACCAAATACCAATTTCAAATCACTCGCGAGCACTCGCCTAAGAGCATCTCCAACGGCGTTGACTATAATCGTTGGCTAAATTGGACCTGCAAGACATTATGTAAAATTTGCTGAACCTGTAAGACATTTTGCTTCAACGGTACTGGCTATATTGGTTGGCTATAATTTAAAAATAGTCTGTTATTAATATTTTGAATTGTTAAAATAGAGTATATCAGTTCAATATGGTAATAAATGATGTACAATCTTCCTACAGATTTTCTTACAGACCTGTAGAGGTTCGACAAATTTAGCCATCCATAGGAGGTTGGCTAAATTTATAGACAACAGGTGAGTATGGTTGGAGTTGAGTTTTTGGAGCTGTTGGCTAAATTTTTTTATTTTAAGTAAGCCAACTCATCTTTTAGCCAACGCTTTAGATGGTTGGAGATGCTCTAAAAAGGTCAAAGCATAACAATATATAAAAATAACTTATTTTATTACTTGAAAAGACACATTCTCAACCTGAATACGTTGAAAACATAACTACATCATGTGTTTTTTAATTGTGAAAAAGATAATTAAATTTGAGAAATGAATGTTGAGCTTTTTGTGGTGTTCAAAACATAGTCCTGGTAAGCTGTTTTTTTTTCAAAATTTGCTTTATGAAAAAGGAATTTAAATTTTACTTTCTTTATTTAATAACATTAGTATTTTTTTAGGAAATATATATAAATATATACTTTTTTATCTTGAAATAATGACTCCTTTCTGGAAAAAAAAGTCAGTTTGGGACTGCAACTCTAAAACTTTACAGTCAAAAGATCAACAAAGTTGCACCAAAACCACATAACAAACCCTCCTCGAGAAAAAGAAATAGTGAGTCTGCCACTTGATTCATCTTCAAAGGTTAACTAATATAGCACTAAAACATCTCCATTATCTGCACCAAACGGATCTCCAGCACTAAGTTGTGCCTCTATCTGCATATAAGATTCCAGTTCTTGCAGGTGCGTGCTTTGGCAACATAAAGCAAACAAATTAGAGTAGAGGTCACGGTAATTACAGCAGTATGTTTGTGTTAAACGTCAATCAAATATATACTTACGTCTAGATATTTGTTATCAGTTTGGGACGAATGTTAATTCATCTCCTCCTTGAACTCTTGAACTCCTTTGCAGCAGCAAGATTTTTTCTTAGCCTCCCTACAGGTCTTTTCGGTTCATGTGTCAATTTCTCCGTTGCAGCATTGGGATCTATTTTACTTTGTGGCCTCCCTACAGGTCTTTTCGGTTCACGTGTCAATTTCTCCGTTGCAGCATTAGGATGTTTTTTACTTCGTGCCCTTCCTTCAGATCTCTTTGGTTCATGTCTAACCTCAGCTGTGGATACTTACAAGTAATCATCATGCTTGCATATTACAGAACAATAGCATAGATATAGTAACTGTCTAGAAAACAAGATAGTTCTGTAAGTTTTGATATAGCAGGCATATATCTAGCATAATTATTTAACAAAGTTATGCAAATTTTGAACTCTTAGGCCATCTCCAGCAGTTGTGATCCAAAAATCCAAATTTGGATCACCAACTGATCCAAATTCTGATCCAAATTTCTGACCAACTCCAGCAGCGTGATCCAAATTACTTTTTGTATATTATATTACATGAATTTTATATTAAACTATTTAATCTTAAATTTAATTTTTAATCATTATTAACTACTCATATTATATTTAATTGATTAATTTAATTATTTTTTTTAAAATCGATCAAAGTATCTCAAAATCAAGGAAATGAAGATGAAGGTCAAGGATTTCCAAATGATATGAATAGCTACGGACAATAAATTGATTATCTCGGAGGAAACAAAAATAATCGGTTCGACTAAATCAAATTTTATATTTATCGTACTGTTTTCTAGTCATTTCCTGGTATTGTAATTTTTTTATGCATTTTATGTATTTTTTATTTTATGCATGTAATGTACTTTTTTTTTTTAATTTCAATGAAATTTTCTCTCCTATTATTCTAATTTTTTACTAAAACATTAATTTTATTAATTATTAATTATAAACTATTATCAATTAAATATTAATAATCATAAATTCATTTTAAACTCGATAAACGAAAGATATAAAAATAACAAAATCATTATTTTATAATAAAGTAAGTGATCCAAATTTGGATCAGTGAACAGTGGTGATCCAAATTTGGATCAGTACTATTCACTGATCCAAATTTGGATCACTTTTTGGATCACTGCTGGAAGAGAATTTGGGATAATCTGCCCCAAATTTGGATCTTTGGATCACTGCTGGGTTTGCCCTTGCTCTACAAACTTATAAATTTTACTAATGAAATTGTCACTGGCATGAGCTAGATGAAATTGGCTATAATGGTAAGAATGTGAAGATAAACTATGAACTACAATATACAAGTTAAATGAAATAGTTATCAAACCTGTACATGGAATGCTATCTTTGATTCCTATAACTTGATGTTCCTGCAATTCAGGAAATCAAAATCACATAAAAAAAAAAAAAAGGCTTGCCTGTTTCTGATTTGGATATGTGTTTACTAGAAAGAAAGAAAGAAAAAAGTTGTTCACTATAGATGTTACATATGTTTATCAAAAGAAACTTTATTGAAACAACTAATAGTGTCTAATACAGAGTTAGGCAACTCTTATTAATTAATTGCTCCAAAATGAACTACTTTAGGCCACAGAAAAGTTAAACGAACAAAATCATCAAACAAACATATGCCAGCTCCCAGCTACATAATCTTGTGACAACCAGTAGAAGTACGATCAGAATTCCAGAACTCAAAAATCTTATCTAACGTTCTTTTACTTCGTCAAGGTCTCGAGGTTGAGCTAAAAGAAATGACAATCTCAACGTGTAAATATTTTTTCATATAATTACATTAACTTGGACCAGGGTGGAAACAGATATAATAAAATTATATATATATATATATAGGGATAGGATCAAATAAAAACTTTTTTAAGTTACAAACTTACAAACTTTTTTTTTGAATTTTTTTTATTCTTCCAACCTGTTAATCCTTAGTTATAGAAAGTATTTATGTTCAAAATTATTGAAAAAACGTCACAATTTTAAAAATAACGCATAGATAAATCATGCATTCAACACATTTGTAACTGGGGTTCAACATTGGGTGTAGAACATTAGTTATCATTGTGTTGAATACGTTTATAGAGATGCTTAAACTATACCTCTGGGGTTTGGGTAGGGTCTAGAAATATAAATATTGGTTATATAATAGGTTTAACTTAGTTTTTACATTGAAAAATTTGTTTATGTACTTCTCCAACACAATTTTAATCGATGTTCAACAAAATATCATAAAAAATGTTGAACTCAAGTTATATATGTGTTGAACAAAAAAAGTTTGTAAGTTTGTAAGTTTGTACCAGAACCCTCCCCTATATAGGGATATATATACACACACACATATATATACATATATGTTTTTGTGTGTGTGTGTGTATACATATACTGATATACATACAAATATATATAAGGGAGATGATCAAATACAAACCAATATTAAGCTAAAAACCTAAAAACTAGTTTTAAATTGATCAAAGATCTCCTTGTACTTTTCAAAACTTACAATATGCACCCCCCTAGTTGGCACATCAATTTTCCAAAACTTACACTTTCTACCCAAATGCCACATCAGCAATGGGACCAACCCAGACGCCACGTCATCTAGCACGTCGCATTGGGGGCCCACCTAGACCAACAATCAGGCCCCGCCACGTCAGCACTGGGCCTGCTGCCCCGTCAACAGTGCCCCCCAGAAACTAAAAAGAATAAATATGAAGTCATGTAGTATTGTAGTGGAGTGTAGTTAGCAATTATGGAGGGGGTACAGTAAAATTGGGAGTGTACCCAGTGGTTTTTAGTTTGTAGGCTAATTTGGTTTGTATTGTAGTAAAACCATTTATATGTGTGTGTGTGTGTGTAGAGAGAGAGAGTAAATGGTTGATGTCAAGTTCTTTTGTGATTTTTTAAGACAATAAAGCTATGCCCTTTTTGGAAGTTTTTAAAGCGGCAGCAGCAAGTTGTGGATGACATCAAAAAACGTCAAAGCTTAAAAAATATAGGAATCTGGAATTGAAAAACATCCCACAAATTCAAATAGAAAATTTATATTCCAAGGGATAAACAATAAGCCGGCAGTAATAAGGAGGATCTCACAGTAGAGGGATGGACCAACACAAAATGGGCCGAGGAAGAAAGGAGTGAGAGGCATTTATGAAACAAAAGTAGTCAACGTTGGGGATACTAGTTTATTTTGTCATTGTTAAATGAAAAAAGAATACAAACTCTGTTGGAATTAAAAGAATCATAAGTGCTAAAGTGGACCGCAGAACCTGTAGTACACTTTATAAGAGATTAGGCACTAGAATTTTGCTAAACGTTCTGTATTACCTATTATTTTATAAATCAGACACTAGAACATTTTACAAACTTTTATATGTTAACTAAATTCCTCTAATAAGCCCGTTGCTTGCTAATGAGCTAAATAAGACTTTTTCTACTTACACCTAGACAACAGAACACTTGTCTATGGTCATCTTTGTTCTGAGCAATATATGCATACTGCAGAGCTTAAGTTGGTCTCCCGAACTAATATATAAATAGTGATGCATAAACCTAATCAGCACATACCGCGTCATATATAGCAGTTTGATTACGCCAGTATTCCAAGGTTGGAAGAAGTATTCTTCCTGCAGACACAACATTAAGCAGAAAGATAAAGGCTAGAGGAAAATTGAAGTGAAGTATTCAAACACATAGGTATTGCTGGAAAAACATATGACATATATATATATATATGCACAAAATCAGATTCCCCTATCTGTTTTATTGTCAACTTGCACTGAAATGGACTAGTAAAGAGCAGGGTGGGGAAGGAGCCAATTCTTGAACTGGAACCAACTAACCTGATCTCGACCGTTTTACACTCGACAATTCTGGTGACATAATAGATGTTTTTATATCAGCTTTAGGGGTCACCGGACTTCCCTAGATCAGCACAAGAAAGTAAAAGAGATTTAGGTAAAGCAAGCAAGAATAGCAATGAACATCAGTATATGTCACACATGGCAATAAATTTGGATAAGTTCATGAAGAACAGATGCACAACAGGTCATCGTAGAAGTTCTTCATAATCTGTAAGAAATTCAGTAAAACCCCTTGCACAAAAATGGATACTCCAGGTTATTAACTTTATATACTTATATGAACCATTTAGTAATTAGTATTATAAATTTTTGGTATCTACATACGTGTGCCTTTTATTTTTTAGTACAAGTAATTAAATGAAAATTTTATAATTTTTTAGATGTTTACTGAAAATTTTTCATAAAAGTAGTCAACTACGTCCATCAATTTGCATGAAACTGTAATGAAAATTGCACATGTCTAAGAGATGGTAATCGTAATTTATCCTTTATCCCCCAAACACTCCATGTGGACGAACATTCTAGTACTATAGAATTTAGAAACAAAGTGGAAAACATGGAAAACAATATTTTGGTATAATTAATTATCACCAATACAAAGGAAACCACAAACTGGAACCAGCACAAGTAATCAGACATTCAGGCAGTTTATCAGAGATTCAATTGGCATGTGGTTTGAATTATTATCAAGCTTAAAACCTACCACTAATCCATGCACACAGGGAAGCACACAACAGTGATTAAACAATCCATTAAAAAGACATTTCATAAACTCCAACAATACAAAATCCAAGTTGCCAATAGTTGCATTTTAAATAAACAATGATCATGTAGCTTAGCCATGCACTAGCACACCGCAGTTTATTAGCTTCAGACCTACACGTACTAGGGGTCATTTGGCAAATCTGAACTAGTTATATCTGATTGAATAATATATCTGAATCAATAAAATATCTGAATGCTGAATAATAAATATCATTTGACATATAAATTTCAATAATATCTGAATGGTTTTATTTCCAAATTTTTTCATTAATTAATTAGTTCAACTAAGAAAATTATTAAAAAAATCTTTATTAAATAAACAAATAAATAATGAAAAAATCTTTTAAGCTTCATGCAAATAAATAATAACTAATTCATAAATTGTAAAAACACTTTTTTGCACGCTATAAAGCTGCAAAATTAGCATCCATTTATATTTTTCTAAAGCTATTAATCTATTTATTATCTACCTGAATAAGTAAATAAGTTTAAACCATGCTAATTCTAGGTAGATGTACACAGCTGAATTGATAAGACAGAACTTCAAGCAGGAATGAGTCAGCATAATATGTTTCGCTCAGCTCTGTGAAAAAAGGTTGGCAAATGAGATTAATCGGTCAGTTAAGCTCATTAAGCATCATTAAGCAGTAAACAAATGGGGCCTAAGTCTTAAAAGTTCTTGTTGTCAAACTAAAATGATAGCACATACTTAAAGCATGCGTAATAGTATGGCATTAGCATTAATAATAACATATGAACATATCTTAATTTAAAAAAGACAGCAAGTTGTATATGCATAGAATAGCTTACTAAATATGTTAATTCTCTTTTGGTATTCTTTTCGCCTGTGCTTGTTTCCTTTGAAGCTGCTTTTTCTATTAAATGATTTTCCTTCTTAACAGTTGCAGTTCTCCTGCGATCTGTGTTCCTTGCACCACCTGACCTAGTACGACATTTAACAGCTTTGTCAGACATCTTTGAACTTTCCGTGAACCTTCTTGAGGCATCAGTGCAAGTCTTTTTCCCTGTTGTGCTTGCTTCTTTGCTAGCTGTATTTGCCGTCATTATGCTTTCTTTTTCAACATCCGGGGTTTTCCTCTGGTCTGTGTCCTTCGCAGCAGACCCGACAGCTTCATTATGATCCTTTAAGCCTTCTCGAATCATACATGCTATATGTTCTTCATCCAGTACTACGTTTAAATTGGCAACACTAACACTAGCTTCTTTGCTAGCTGTATTTTCCTTCATTATGCTTTCTTTTTCAACATCAAGGGTTTTCCTCTGGTCTGTGTCCTTCGCTGCATGGGCCCTGGTAAGGATCCTGACAGCTTCATTATGATCCTTTGAGCCTTCTCGAATCATACATGCTATATGGTCTTGATCCAGTGCTAAGTTTGAATTGGCAACACTGACACTAGCTTCAGTCCTGGTAAACACATTTATTTGTTCACTTGCAGAGCTGCAACCGTCCAAGCTAGCATCCTCTAAATACAATAACCAAACATGAAAAAAGAAAGGATTCTACATATCGTGAAAGATAATTTTAAACAATATATAATTCAAACAAAAGATATATGTGCACCCTCTGCAAATAATCATTAAACAGATAATATAAATAAAATTTTACCTAGTTTGAGGGATAATATTCGATAGTATATAACTCATTTAAACAAAAGGTAACTATGTTCAGCCTCCTAAATTAAAATTGACTAGTGAAAATCATCATTTACCACTAGGGACATTACTGTAAGTCTTTTCTTCAGTTGTGCCTCAAAATTTGTACAATCATCAAAATTATTTATAGGAAAAGTACATATTAATCACTCAAAACAAATTTAAAATTATTTATAATCTCCAGTTCATACTAGCGAAAATCTTCAGTTACCTCTTGAGATGTCATTCTCAGGAAAGCCTTGAGCCAAATAATGTCTAGCACACACTTCCCAGTGAGGAGGAAATCCAAAGAAAAAACACTTAAAAACCTGAAATTAAATGAAGTATACATATAGTAACATATTATTTTAAATCCACAAGGAACTTGTGTGGTGTAATTGTAAGTAGACAAACACTTTAATGGCACTTTCTCTAAATTGGTCCAACCGCACTGGATGAATATGAAAAACAGTTGGACCATAAAATCATGCGACACTACATAAATATCAAATTGCAAACAAAAGGAAGCATAATAATCAAGATCATATATATATTAGATAATACTTTTCTGCACTTCATCACTACCCAAAAGAAACACAAGGACTACTATTGAACAATCTGAATACCTCAGAAGGGAAGCCATTTTCTTCTGTGCGAGATTTATTTATAAGACCAAGGATCGTCACGTATATCCCGTCTGTGGTTTCTAGAGTGAAGACATCATGTCTCCTAAGTATTGGGGAAGAAGAGAAAACTCTCAAAGGCCGTTGACTGCAGAAAAAAATTGCATGCCCTTAAACTGGAGGTACATATTTAAACACATCTTACATTGTATAATAAGCTGAATCAAAGCTACTAACAATCTTCATATAAAGTGGGGAAGAAGAGATATTTACAACCTACACAACCAACAATTATGATTGTAAGAATAATTATATGTACTTGTCAAAAAAAGAAAGAAGATGATATGCATGCTGAAAGTTTAATTCTGATTATACAAGTACAGGACCAACTCTCACTCTTTAACAATCCCTTGTCTTACAAGAGTTTTCCAGTAAATCAGCAAATAAGAGTCGGCATAACATGCCTTACTCTACAAAACTACCCCCTCCATTTTAAATTTTAATATACTTGTCCAGTTTTAACCTTTTTGAGATCAAATTGACCCAATCTTGACCGGAATTTACATATATTACATAATTTTGGGGGGGGGGGGGGGGGGGGGGGGGGGGGGGGAATAAAAAAGGACACACAATCTACTTTAACATGTATTTTTCAGATTTTTAAAAATATATAAGAGTAATTTTACATTCGGTCGAAGTTGAGTCAATTTAACCACATAATAGCCAAAACCCAAAAGTGGACAAGTAATTTGAAACGGACACCGCAAAGAAAGGGCAAAACTGGTCTAAATACTACAAGATTTGATTCGTAGAAGCAGATTCAATCGAAACAGTGGCACAAGTAAGTGATTTGGGACTAAAATATAGTTAAAGAAACAAAGAAAATAAAGGGCTAAATGAAAAACCCTCGGGAAGTGTAGCCAGCAATCGCGAGTTTCTTGTCGTGATTCTCATCCTCAGCCCAAAATAGCCACCATTCGTGCAGATTTACCTGCGAAAAAACACCAAAGTAATCAAATTTGTGAATTAGGATGTAATAAAGAAGACAGAGAAGAGGAAAAGGCGTGGGTCTGAACAATGTTACAGTTTTGTGGAAGTGAGAATGGTTGCCACATAGAGCTGCCATCGTTACTCAGGCTTGTGTGTGTGTGTGTGTGTGTGTTTTGAGCGGGGAAGATGTTTGGTCCTTCCCCTTCCGAGTACCCCTGTATATGTTTGATGTTGGACTCTCGTTGTGTAGAAAAGGAAAGGTGCAGTCTGAATTATTAACGTTATATTAATATAACGTTAATATGAACGTTAATTTTTAAAATTAAAAGAAAATTTTTAACGTTCTGAAATTTTAATGCTATATATATTGTCCCGTTTCAAAAAAAATAAATACTATATATATATTATATACTAATCTTGTAAAAAAAAATATTTGACATTGTATTGAATATTGACTACAGAAAATGGAATGTTATTTGCAGACAGGTTGGCTACCATGATTATGATGATTACATGAATCAAGTATATTTTGTAATATACGTGTCTTAATCATATATTTCAATTTAATTATATTCTTTTTATTTTGTATTATGAATTTTTTAAAATATTATTTATCATTCAATTTATTTAATTACAATAAAAGCTATTATTTGATCTTTAATTAATATAAAATATAATATAATATAAAACAAATTAATATATACTATACTATACTATAATAAGCCAACATGGGTATAATTTGTAGTCCAAGGTTTTAGTTATATTTTTTGGTTTGGTACTCTCCTTTTGGTACTACAAAAGTTTACAAACGTGGAGTCTATTAATTTTTGGTGGTACTCTCCTTTTGGTACTACAAGTCTATAAATGTGGAGTCTATTAATATTATATTGTTAAACAGTTTCAAATACTAAAAACACTCATAACAATTCATTATCATATAATATTTCATTAAAAAAATTATAATGATGTTATAAATAAAATTATAAATACACAATTTTGAATATCTTTCGTTTAACAAGAACCTTCATATAACTATTTCTAACCTTAACGTGTTCTATTTCAATACAAGCACGAATCATTACATAACATTTTCTAACTCTAATCTTAAAAGTTATTGTTATAAAAAAAGCCAAGATTACATGTTCGTAAGCAAGCTAATAGGGTAGCTCATTATTTAGCTCGAGTTCCCTGTCCGTTGAATAGCTTTATTATGTTTACATCTTCCCCTGCTCTTTTGGTGGAGATTATTTTGGATGATTCTAAGAAGTAATGATTATCTTTGTTTTAAAAAAAAAAAAAGAAAGCCAAGATTACAAAATTATGTTGAAATTCGATTGATTAGATTACTGAATCTTTTCAAAGGTATTATACGATCGGCTATGTTTGGAAAAGATTTGAATTTTCTGATTTTTTTATTTTTAAATCTATGTGTACTAAATTCAGATTAAATGTACTAAAATCCTGACACGCGCGCGCGCACACACACATATATATATTAGGGTTTGTCCATTTTCAAGTAATCGGGAGAAAATATAGTCAGTTGAATAATATAATTTAATTAAAATTCAATCTATTAATACTGAAATACTAAAATACTAATAAATAATGTTAAAATTTAAATTATAAATAATAAATTACGAACTATATACCCGCCCGTGCGAAGCACGGGTTAAAGGCTAGTATACACAAGACAGATAAGTGAGATCTCAAATAAGTTGGACTTGGATTCGCCTCGGAGGAAGTTAGGCAATTTTTTTTAATAAAACTAGCTTTTATTTTCTTGATATGTAAAGAGAGAGAAAATTAGACTTGAACTTTTACGCTGGAGATGTTCTTATAGTCAAGACCTGTTTTATCAGACATTTTCTACTGAAAAGTACTACAGCTCAGAAAAGTATTTTTATTACTTGTTACAACTTCCACTGTTAAAATTTTACAGCTCGTATTCATAACTCGAATACAAGTATACAGTTCGGATGTTTTACATCCCTTCGGAGCTTTGATACTTCATTCCCCCCTCATACAACCTTTAACATCTATCATACAACTTCCTCTATAATATTTTATCTGTTTTTCATGATGTTAGCCTACTACATAATATCTAAGTTTACACATTCTTTAAGTTGATACAATCATCATTTTAACAAGTAAATATACAGTTTCATATATAATTGACTAGTGTACACCTAGCAATTCATTCATCATCTGGACAAGCTTCAAGAAATTGGCGTATTACGAGTCGCTCATTCTTCGTGAGATCAGGTTCATCAGCCATCAACCTTTCCCGCAACTTGGCAGTAATGCTATCTGGATTATCATCTGACACCTGCACACGGAACACAATTAAAGTTTAACTCTCCTGTTTCGCAATTGGAGATGCATGTAAGAACTTACATATAATGCCTAAATTTGTTTTGTGTGACAAAAGTTGCTATAATAACTCAATACTTCGCCTATATTAGTAAAAATAGTTATGGATGATACAGAATTTTTGTGACTTTGTAATCTAGAATTTATATGTGTCGCCTACTTTTGGCCACAGAATATATCTATAAACTGATTAGCATCGTATGTCAGTAACTTGCATAATTTGTTGCAAACTCTCCAGGAGAGATGGACTGTTCTTGACAGTCAAGTTCTTAGGAGCATCACCAAACAAATGATGTTGGCTTATTAGACAGTCAATGGAGGAGAAGAAAACCCCCCTTTTTAGATCACTAATGAAATCAAGTACTTGACCATAAAAGTTGGAAAGATATTTAGAGTAAAAGAATATTAACTCTTTAATTTTTAAATCACAAACCAAATCATCAACTACTATCCGCTCTAAATTATTTTGTAGGTCCTAAAGCCCTTTATTTGAATCAAGTACTACATATGGAGCTGATAGATATATCATGTAAATAGTTATCAGTAACACTTGCATAAACACCTTGAGAAGTTCTCATTGCTAATATTTCTTAACAGGATTGAAACATACTTGGACATAGTTGTTGATGTGGCCATCCTTGTTGATTTCAGTGACAGGTTCATCTTTATTGTACAACCATTCGCCATCAATGACATATTTGTACTCATAGCGTCCTTCCTGTATTATCAAGACTCAATATCATTAGAATATACTGATTTTTGTTCCAACATGGATTTGGGACTATTCTTTTATTTTTTGTACTACAATACTACAATGTGTCATTTCATCTCTGCATAGACTGTTTTCATCTCTTGTTTGTTCACATGAGGACTCCATATTTACACACTCTCATGAATTAATCCTGCATCAACAGGTAACACATATCCGATTCGGAAAATCTAAAAACCTAGCCTAGGATTAATAGTCCGTTTAATGTAAAATTAGAGAAACTATTAGAGTCATATCCCAAACATATTTTTGCATATAAACCTACCTTAGACAGACCATTGTTACAGCATCTGGGTAGCTAAAAACACTTTCTTCATATATAAAGACAAAAGTGAACTATCCCAACCCTGCATCAGCTTTATTGACAGCTTAGGGGTAAGGGTTCATACTTCATACTATCTAGAAGGTAGAGATGCCTGCCTTTTTCAAGTTCAAGGGTCACTGCTCATGATAAACATTTACATTAACATCTAAATTTATTCTCAGTTCATAAAATGTCCTAAAATCCATTATTTAAAGTAACGGCTGGCTATTACTGAATTTTAAACATTTATATGGCAAAATGCCAAGAGGTGTAGAATTAAGTTTCAAGGGATGTAACTAAGCACAAAATTCCTTATTCCTGCTTACATTACCTCCCAAATACTGTGAGTAATATATTGATGCGAAAGGGAAAAATAAGTGATTCTCAGTAACAAATGACAGGACAATCTTTGCCAGGGATCAATTTTCAGTATATAAGCATATGCACTTTTAGACTACAGAAAAAACTTACAGGCAATTCCCTTTGAAGAACCCACAATCCTTGCTCCTGATCATAATTTAGAGGTATTTTCTGAAAAATATGGCAACAACCAGTGTTAATTATCTGGAATAATTTACCAACACTGATATGTAATCAAGTAATTCTCAAAATTTGAGCAATGCTCTTAATTTTTTTTTCAGAAGCATATATACCAGGTCAAAATACAAGCACACATTCCATTCTAATAATTCACTAACAATAATAGAGATGGAAGAGAAGTATGTAAACAGAAGAGTGTGCAAATTTGTATGATGAGGTTTGTAGAGGAAGTAGAGAGAAACAGAAATGAGCATTCATCCCTGGCTTGCTGAATTGAACTTTAGTTTAAATATATGAATGGTTCTTTTTATATATATTAATATATTAATATTCAACCATTAAATAGTACCAATTCTCATTACATTTTGCCCAAATTTCATCCATATCAGACCAAAGCAAACGTATCAAGTAAGTCCCACCAGGAAGTAGGGTTCAAGGAGAGTAACATGTACCATCCAATCAGATGGAGCCTGGAGGTAATATTCTAATCCTAAGAATAAGAGATGTATACACATTGTCCATACAAAAGATCATCTAAGAAACATTCTCTTGTACAAAGGATTACGATTATGCAACTAGCTCCAAGAAATTTGCTGTAGAGAAGACAAACCAACACCTCATAAATGCGAAATCATATCAGATATTTGGACTAAAATTGACCACATAATAATTATATTACCTAATAACTTCTACGAAAATTTCAAAATTTCACATGTATATTTAGGGCAGGTACTGTGCCATAAGTAAAAAGTAGTCAAAGTACAGCTTTCAATTCTTTGAAACTATAGAAACCTCCAGCAAGTAAAGCTAATTCCTTATTTAAAATGTAAAATAGGTACTTCAAGATTGAGTGCATGATAAGCTTGAAAGTTGAAAGTATCATTATACCGGACCCCATCCTATATCAAGCCCAGAGATTTCAACCGTCGAACAATTGGCACCATTCCATGTTAAGGTGACAGGCTTCTTTTTACGACCTGTAAGCTTTAGAAACACAAAAATCTAACTTAGCACTCCAAGAAAAACATTCAAGATATGGGGAAATTGTATTATTAGGAACTAAGTGATATACTAATCTGATTAAGATATTCGTATAACTAGACTGTATCTTCCATAAGATCCATAGGTAAATGTTTAAATTTGATTATGCATTTGAAAACCAAGAAAACAGCACCATGTTGCTTTTATGCCATAAAACAAAATGATTCGTTCTTTTCGACAATGTTTGTGAATCTTTCATAGGAGAAAAGGAAATACTTATGTTCTGCATCAATGTAACACAGACTTGAATACTGAAACAGTTGTCCAAAAGTGCTACGCTATTTATCTATGAATTTTTACTTCCAAGTTCGTAGGTCCACTACAGTCTCTGCTCAGTCAAGTCTTTTAGTAAAGCATTTCCAAACCAATACAGATAGCGTTCAAAAACATAATACAACATATCATATAGTTGGCTTATAAAAATTTCTTGTTTGAAAGAAAATACTCACTATGTCAGCAGTCGCACTCTTAATAGCTTCAAGTTTTGGGAAGCAAAAACGCTTGCCCTGCAAGACCACATAAAGAAATTAATAAGTGGCTACTTCACAAATAAATACATTTTAAATTACTATATATAGTCAGACATGACAGTTGAGCTGGGACTGCTATACTTCCAGCATAATCCCCTGTATCCATCTATTTACATACAAGACTCTCGGTCCACAGGTATAGGATTACGCTGAGAAACCAAAGTTCCAAACCCTTGAAAAACTGTTTATCGCTTCAACAGGTAAACTGTTTTTGATCAATTTCCATATGAAGTACAAATTTATACATACTATTTGCATTACAGACTTGCAACAAGAAAATCCATTAGTAGATAGTGACAGGAATTACCAGTAGTATGTCGAGGGCTTCCTTGAGATTATAGCCTTGAACCCAGAACATATATGCCAACTGCAAGTCATAGCAAGTATCAGGGTAAGAGTGACACAGGCTAAGACACGACTACTAAAACTTCCTCTCTTTTTTTAAGATACTACATCTGAATTGGAGAAGGCAGACAGTGCACTCTCTTTACATCATTCTTCACTTGCCTACACTAGAAGATTCTGGCACGTTTTCAACACACTGCACAATTTGATTATTATAATTCTGCAAGTCCTAACAGTTAACTTGCATCTTGTAAAAGTTCACAATATCAAAAATTGTACTGATAGCAGCATATATAACATCTTCTGATCATACAGCCTATTCTCAACCTTTTCAATGCGACAGAATTTCAGTCACAAGGCACAGGCAGAAGATTCATAGAGAATTAACGATTCTTCTGCCATTTGAAGTCTCCTGTGTGCCAACTAGCTTTGTTCTCTTATATCTTACCCTGTATGTCTGCATGTACATATGCTTAAATTGGGCGTGTGGACACTTCTCTGTGTTACCCTCGTAACCTCTCTAATCAGATACCAAGTTCCATCTAAGAGCTAGAGCCCATAGGCTCAGTGGTGAAATGAATTAAAATTCAAATATGACACTAATTTTAACATGCTTACTGCAGTGGCAGGCGCTCTTCCAAGTCCAGCTGTGCAATGTATATAAGTTACACCCCCGTTTTGATTAACTGCTTTATGTAGTTTGCTGACAACAGCTGGAAGCCGTAACCTCAAATCAAATGCATCAAAGTCCCTGTTCCATTAGATATTAGTTTGTAGTATTTTAAAGAGTGCATGGTTTAATCTACATATACAATTGCCAGTTCAGAAAGACTAAACAGGTGTATCAAAGCAACACCATTGCAATTACGGATTATATTAATACAGCTATACACGGTATTAGAAAGCCTACGAAAGTAGTGACTTTATATCATAGTTTAATAAAGAGTGATTGACACTTTGCACCCCTTATGTTTAGGCGCTTTTTCGATTTGGTCTCAAACAATTTTTTTTGGCAGTATGCACCCTAAAGTTTGAAAAGCGCTTCGCTTTGCACCCTTTTGACCACTCTCCGTTAATTGACCGTTAAAGTTAACAGATTTCAGGTTTTCACTTTGCACCCCGACAGTTTTAATTTTTTTTCATGAGTATTTTTGAAATATATTTTTTTCAAAAAAAAAATATTTTCCTGAAGACTCTTATATTTTATAAGTGGTGCTGGATCCAGTTGAGTACTCGAGGATAGAATTTCCAGACATCAATGTAGTTAGAGAGAATCAGCAGATGGTGACTCAGTATTTCAGTTTAGAAGGACATGGTTCTGTGTCGAGACATGATCTGGTTAATTCTGGTTCATTTCTTCGCCTTGGTGCACCGCATCAACCTGTAGATGACTACGAGATGACTGCTAACTCATTTGATGACAACGGGTATGTATCTCTATCTCCCAACGGCAGTGTTCAGAATTCAGGTTTCTTGAGTTCTACGATGACAAGCTTGAGTGATGACCGCAACTCTGGTGACTCCATGAAAAAGAAGAGTCATCCTCTTGTTGGTCTGCTGAATTCTCCAAATCAGTTGATCACTAAAGAGGCATTAAGGCCTACGGCTTGTCCAGACACTGCAACATCAAGAAAAGGACTTGAAATCCTATACGCGAATATACCTAGTTCCAAAGACAATGTTCAAGAAAGCAGCAATGCCAAATTTGTTACTCAGGCACTGTCAGCTCCGATTGGGAATATAAACCTGGAAGCTGAACAATCCGCTATGCAGCAACAAATTGTTGACATGTACATGAGGAGCATGCAGCAAATCTCCGAATCCCTGGAGAAAATGAAACTCCCAATGGATCTCAACAAGCCGCAAACTGACAACCAAGGTAATGTGATCCAAAACCTTAACAGCAGTGTAGAAGTTGAGAAGAAAAAAGACGCTGCAAGGGTATTTTACGGCAGCAGGGCATTTTTATGAATCATCCTTAATGCAGCAGCAGACATAAACTCTATGAACAAATTTGCTAATGGTGATTCCTATATGAAAGTTAATGTATCATGTATATGGTGCGATTAAAACGGTGGGGTGCAAAGTGAAAACCTGAAATCTGTTAACTTTAACGGTCAATTAACGGAGAGTGGTCAAAAGGGTGCAAAGCGAAGCACTTTTCAAACTTTTGGGTGCATATTGCCAAAAAAAATTGTTTGAGACCAAATCGAAAAAGCACCTAAATATAAGGGGTGCAAAGTGTCAATCACTCTTTTAAAATTACTCTCTTACACTCCCAGAACTTAAGCTCACATAAAAGACAAGCTATTAGAGATGTTCTACAAGATACAGATCATGTGTACTGAAAAATGACAGAGCTATGTGACATAGATGTTAACAAGATCTTCATCCTTAAGCTATTTGTATACCAAACCACCATGAAGACAAAATTAGTGTAGTTTTTTTGATATGACATAATGTCAAAACACAATACCAGTTCCTGAACCTAGCTTCTGATTTAGAGTAAGGAATTGAGTGTAAACTGTATAAGAACGCGGCTAAGAAAGAGAACAGTGGAAATCCATCTATTAATTTAACCAACCTTATTTCAGCACGCAAGTGCTGAATGTCATCGCATGTGCTTGCATATTCCCTAATGGCATTGATGTCAACATCAAAATATCTGGAGATTGAGTTAAAGGGTCATTGCATTATTACTATCACAAACTAATAATTTACTAGAGGCCTGTCTTCTATGTCACCCTTAAATAATCTCCTGTCAAATAAGATTCAACTGCTATAAAGGATACTCAAGATCAGAATCTTTCTGCAAGCAAAAAATGGTTCTCACACCAATGGCACGAAGCTTGTCTACATCCTTTGGAGTCTGCATTCAGGAGAAAAAGAGAAGTCATAAGATTCTGGAGTCGAAACAATAACATGTGCTCTCAACCTTAAGAATATAAGAGAGTATTACCTGAAGGCATGACCCAACAATTAAGTCTGGACGAATGAAGTTGTAGTTCATTCCCAATTCATGCCTATATGTCAACACTGTACAAATTACATCAGGAAAAATGTTATATAACGATACAGTCATTATATAGATGCCTGATAATACTTAGGAAAAAAGAGTCTTTATAAGAAAGCTTTAAAGTCTATGCAGACAAGTGTTTAGCATCTTTAGAATAAGACATAGGTAGAGACCCTCAGATAGCTAGCTCACTTATATAGTAGCCTTAAATTTTCAGTCTAAGAATATTATTAGCAAAGAATTTTGAACCTAGATAATAATCTGAATAATCCAGTATCAGACCAATGTATCATAAGATATACCCTCAAAATGCCAAACATATAGCGCAAGATATGCTTACCGGCACCCATAGCTTCAGTCATGTTATTACTGTATTCATCAGATTTCTCCTCCTCCACTTTGGCACCTTCCACATTGGTAACTGGTGCAGAACCATTCGTTGCCTAAATGAGAAATGCATTACTTAATTACTAAAAGTAACCCCTGGGTCCACCATCAGTACAGGCTGATAACAAATAAGCAAAGATTCTAACCATTTTATATATTCTCTTGTAAGGCCAAATAAATTCATGGAATTCAGTTCCCTTCTAAGCTAATGTCACATAGCCGATATTACAACTAAATAATGCAACAGCCTAAAAACTTCATTTACATTGTTCATATCTATAAAGAGCGGTCGGCAATAAGCAACCAGACAATTACCACATACATGTAGTCACTAAACATGTTCATGAAAACTCGACTAGAAAAAGGTATCCCCGAAACATCAAAATTTAAATAAATAAATAATCAACACAAACTTCACATAACAATATAAAATTAGACAGTGGATCACAAAAAACTTCAATTAAACAAGAAGTAACTAGTTCACACTAATTTAACAAAGATCAGATCACCTTCATCGAAATGTTTCGACGCCGATCAACAGCTTTAATAACTCCCTACATATAAACACAAATTCATACATGTAACTGATGTAAGTTCAAATAAACAATAATACTGTGAGAGTAAAATATACAAATTCACTTAAAATGAAAGCATTACCGTGCGATTGATAACGCAGGGAGATGTGTTAGCGCAACATTTAGTGTCTTGGAGTGGCAAAAAAGAGGATCTGAATCTGTAATATATCGAGAAATCTCAGTTTAATTTCAATTAAATGGAGTATATTGTATATGTAAAAGTTGACTGGATACTAATGAGTAGCAAACCTGGGGAGATTGTGTAGGCAGTTCATGAGAGAGAGAGAGAGAGAGAGAGAGAGAGGGAGAGGGAGAGGGAGAGAGAGATGCAGCAGTAGTAGTGAAGCAACAGTGTGTGATTTGTATGGAAGATTGTGTAAGAAATGAAAGGTACCAAAGTAGCTTTACACTGATTTTGCAAAATGCTACTTACCTTTTCTTGGTTGTTTCCTGATTAATAATCCCAGGCCTAGATTATTATATCAAGGGAAGTTTAAAATATCGCCGAGAAATTGACAAAATATGAACAAGACTGAATAGATATATTGTTCAAAAAAAAAACTGAATAGATATTACGTAATAAATTGTAATTATTATATTTGAATAGAAAATTATAATTATTTTGTATAAAACTATTCTAATATTTTATAAGAAAATTATAATTATTTTGTAAAGTATTTTATAATGCAGAGATGCGTGATCCTATTAAAAAGCTTCACATGTCAGACACTGTCGCATGCTCTGCTGACTGCTTTGTTCATGAAGCTCTCTTTTAACACAGTTCGTCCGGAACATGTTGTGGGTGTTTGGCGGGGCTTTTAAGCCCCGCTTCTGGACTTTTAAGTTGGAAGCACTTATTCGTACCGTTTGTGTAAAAAGTCGAGAAACACTTAAAAAAAGCTACGATTCCTAGCTTTTGTTTCATGACTTCTACTTTTTTGCCAAACACTTTAATCACTTATAAGTCTTAACTAACTTATAACTTCTACTTCACTTTTTTATTTTAAGCAAGAAGCACTTATTTTAAGCTCAGCCAAACGGCCCCAACTTATATCCTGCCGAGAAGATCGGAATGAAAAATTATACTCTCTCTGTTTTAATAAATTACATACGTTATTTTTCGACATAATTTTTAAAAAAATTTAAATATAATTTTATAATATTTTTTTAATTTTTTTTCTGAATAAGAACATTATAAAATTATATTTTATTAGAACCTCGAAATGCATGCAAACATATGCGGAGAGAGTAGAATGATATAAATTTTTATTGAAATATACTATAACATCTCTTATATCATATATAGTATATGGTGATGTTTCAGAGAGAATCATTAGGAACATCCTTAAAACCATTAGTTAGAAATTATTTTTGAACACACAGCGATAAAAAAAAATATGTATTTCGATTTAGATCATGATAATCTATGAAAAATATAGAGCTCTCAACGGTATTTTAGTGGTCATCTGTGGTTATATTTTAAATATTGGTTCTCTTAGAAGTTTCAAAAAATTACTATTAAATTGTTCTGCGCTTTTCTTCTCTGTGTACCGGACCCATCTTTTTATTTGATCATGTTGCACAGCCTCTTTTGAACTTTATGATATTTTTTTACCCAACACCCCTTTTTTAATCTAATAATCTTATTATTATAAGCGAAATAATTCATCAACTAATTCATCAACAGCCACCAACTTTGAATCATTGGCCACTTTAACTTACTCTGATCAGTGTGATGCTCATCTGCACTCTTAGATTCAAGATTGAAATCTATCATCTGTTGCTGTATACAAATACATATCCATCTGCTTAAGCCACTATATTCTTGGGCAAGCTCCCTATAAAACCAACCGAACACGAGAGTAAAATGTACGCAGACTTTATTTCATAAGCGAGATTGTTTTCGTAAAGTCTATTATATCAAGACCTGGGCAAGGAATTGTATAGCTCCTTCAGAAAGCAGTGAAGCAATTTGTATTGAGCAAACCAATGCAATGCATCACCATCATTCTGTATTGTTTTATGATTTTTTCATATGTAAACACATCTTTTGCAATAGATGCAATCAGAGCAAACCAGACCATTACAGATGGAAACACAATTGTATCAGCAGGTGGGAATTTCGAACTTGGTTTCTTTAGTCCAGGAAGTTCCAAGAACAGGTACCTTGGTATATGGTACATGATGTCGAAATCGACATTAGTATGGATTGCTAATAGAGAGACACCACTTACCAACACTTCAGGTGTTGTTAGGTTCAATAATAAAGGATCTATAGTGGTTACTAGTGATGGTGGTAATATAGTCTGGACATCAATTTCAAAAAAAGCTCCGATAAAGAATCCTGCGGTACAGCTATTGGACAATGGGAATCTTGTTTTAAGAGATGCAGCTGATAGTGATTTAGAGAATTATATGTGGGAGAGTTTTGATTATCCTGTAGATACTCAATTACCTGGGATGAAGTTTGGAGTAGACTTGGTACATGGTATTGATAGGTGCTTGACACCGTGGAGAGGCGTAGATGATCCAGCTCCAGGAAATTTTACTCACAGGATGGATACTAATGGTTTTCCGCAGTTGCTTCTGTGGAAAGGTTCCGTGTTGTGGGCTAGAGCTGGACCGTGGGTTGGTTTATGGTTTAGTGGTAATTCCAAGACTAAAATGTTTGGATTTTATGCAGATGAATTTGTTTTTAATGAGAAGGAAATTTATTTTAGGTATGAACTTGCTGATGATAATACTCCTATATCAAGGTATGTGTTGAATCCAGATGGTGAATCAAGTATTATGATATGGAGTCATAGGAATCAAGATTGGGTAGTTTATACTACTCTACATATGGGCAAATGTGATCGTTATGGATTTTGTGGTCCGTATGGAGGTTGTAATCCTAATAACTATCCTAGATGTGAATGTTTGAAAGGATTTGTTCCGAAACTTAGTGAGAAGTGGAAAGCAGGGAATTGGTCTGATGGGTGTGTCCGTGAAAGTCCAATGACTTGTGGGAGTGGAGAGTTTTATGAAGTATTCAGGTGTGAAATTGCCAGATACGCGAAGTTCATGGTACAACATGAGCTTAAACCTTGAGGATTGTGAGAGTTTGTGCTTGAAGAATTGCTCTTGTACAGCTTATACGAATGCTGATATCAGAAAAGGCGGAAGTGGATGCATCTTGTGGTTTGGTGAGCTGATGGATATCAAATACTACACAGATGGGGAAGATATGTATGTAAAGATGTCCTCTGACTTTGGTGAGATAACACACTTATATACACTCTGAACTAAGTACCAGATGTTTCACATTTCGCTACCTGAAATCCTTACCTCTCTGGACTAACTTCATTTGCTCCTAATTTTAGATTATAAACTGGGAAGTAAGAGGTCCAGATTTATGAATGCAATTGTGATAGTACTTCTCATATCAGCAACCGCTTTACTTTTCCTACTGTTGCATTTACTGAGGATGAGAATTCAGAAGAGAAGAGGTATATGTGTATAAATCTATTGGCTAGAAAACTGTACTGGCATTTCTGTTGTCGAACATGCTAACAAAGAACTTAAGTTGCAATTTTTTATTTGCAGGGAGAATGAAATTCACTTCAGAAATGGTGGCCTTGAACAAGATTGAGGGGGAAGACTTTGAAGTGCCATTATTTGACTTCACAGAAATTGCAAATGCTACAAACAACTTCTCCGACCATAATAAGCTGGGGGAAGGTGGATTTGGACCTGTTTACAAGGTGATTACTAGCCACTATTATGCATACTATGATCTCATTAAACCTGTTCAGATTGTCTGCTCCAGACCCCATATATCCAAGAGGTTCTGGCATATGTTATTATTAAATCATGACGATGCATAAATTAGAATCCACTACTGCAGAATCTGGAACCTCCACTAGATAATCTTTCATGTCACAGGGTTTGTTGACTAATGGACAAGAAGTAGCTGTAAAGAGGCTGGCAAAGGATTCAAGACAAGGAATAGATGAATTTATGAATGAAGTTTCATGTATTGCTAAGCTGCAACATAGAAATCTAGTGGCACTTCTTGGATGCTGCATTGACAAAGGAGAAAGGATGTTGATATATGAATACTTGCCCAACAAGTGTTTAAATTCCTGCATCTTCGGTATGGTCCTATATATCTACACATTAAAAAGTAACTTTATGATTAATCATCCTACCTCACAAGGGGCAGTATAGTATTTTTTCTGCAAGATCATCGTATCAGAAACATATATTTCTGGGGACAAGTACCAGGTTTCCATTACATGGCTAGTAGCTACTCTATTGCACATATGCAAAGAAGTTGAGTTGGTTTATCTCTACATGATTCATATGTAAAGATATATGAATTGACATGAAATCGATGAACAGATGAAGAAAATGGCAAAGCATTGGATTGGTCAAAGCGCTGCAACATAGTAAATGGCATTGCCAGAGGACTTCTCTATCTTCACCAAGACTCTAAACTGCGAATAATTCACAGAGATCTCAAAACAAGTAATGTCTTACTCGATCACGAGATGAATCCAAAAATTTCAGATTTTGGCATGGCAAGAAGTTTTGGAGGAAATCAAATGCAAGCAAATACGACAAGGGTCGTTGGGACATAGTATGAACCTATGAATTAATAAAAACTAGCACTACCATAATTCTATATCCCCTGTGCAAGACTGATATAAATTTCTGATTTTGTCTCTCGGCTCTTGCAGTGGTTACATGCCCCCGGAGTATGCTATAGACGGAATATTCTCAACCAAATCTGATGTCTATAGCTTCGGAGTTTTGGTGATAGAAATAATAAGCGGAAAGAAGAACAGATCATTCGTTCACCCTGATCATAGCCTAAACCTTCTCGGACATGTAAGTAGCTGTAACAAATATTTATCATACTTGTACCCAGGGGCACACTTTTTTAAAATAGTGAAAAATGTCAAAACTAATAATTTAGGGGGGACACATGTCCTCCGTGACTCTTACTAGATCCGCCTGTGCTTATACCTCGGTCATCAGTGACATGTAATCTCTTTCAGGCATGGACAAGTTACAAAGAAGACAAGCTTTCGGGACTTGTGGATGAGGCAATATCAGAGTCATGCAATCATGCTGAAGTGTTTCGAGTTATTCAGATTGGATTATTGTGCGTTCAACAACATCCAGCTGATAGGCCTAGTATGTCTCATGTGGTTCTGATGTTGAGCAGTAACATTGCTCTGCCTCATCCTAAACAACCTGGATTCTTTATGGAAAGAACATTTCATGATCCAGATTCTTCGTCTAACCAATTGACTATCACGGTCCTTGAACCTCGATAATGTATGTGTGTCGTGTACGTAAATTTGGAGGTGTAAGCAGGAACAGATGTACAGTGAAGAAATTTTGTGTGTAGTTTGTCCTCGACCGAAGTCTGAAATAGACGGATGATTACGTAGATTAGACTCACGTCATTACACAAAACTGTGTACAGGATCATACACAAAATGAGTATGCGTTGAGTATTGATTGATAGATTGTGTTTCATCTGTGGATTATAATGAATTGTACGAGATTTTGATTTTATGCAAATTTTTGATAAAATGTCGCAGAGTTGATAGGATTTAAGCACAATGCTCTAAATCTCGTGAATTTTGATAGGATTTCAAAAAATTTAAAATACACAAAATCCATCATTTTGTGAAATCCAAAAAAATCAATCAACATTTAAATACAATCAGGTTTTAATGGATTTTAAACAATCACAATTGAATACTATCAAATTTTAAAATATAATTTAAAATCCTAATTGAATACTATCAGATTTTGTAGCATAATTTATAATCTCAATTAAATACCCCAATATTTTAATAGATTTCAAGCAATCTCAATCGAATATCCTCGGATTTCATAATGAAAGGAAAAAAAATGTTTTAAAATTCCAATCCAATACACCCCTGTAAAACGTATATTAATAGTACCAATTAATAAATTACACATCAATTATCATGTTATTTTGTGCAAAATTTTGTATTTATTTTTGTGGATGTAGCACTACTCGGCCTCCTGTATATGTATTAATACCATTGATTAAAACATCTCGACTCAATCATCATGTTATTTTATGCAAAAATTTGTATCCAAATTTGTGGATGTAGCACTATTCTAGTCGTCCCCTTATGTATTAATAACACTAATTAAAACATCTCTCAATTATCATCTCAATTATCATGTCATTTTGTGTAAAATTTTGTATCTACTTTTGTGGATGTAACATTATTCTGTCGGCCTTTTATATATACATTAATAACTTAATAGCATGAATTAAAACATTTATATTACTGTCATTATATTATTTCGTACAAAATTTTGTACTCATTGATGAATG
Organism: Daucus carota subsp. sativus; assembly: GCF_001625215.2. Classification (NCBI taxonomy): domain Eukaryota; kingdom Viridiplantae; phylum Streptophyta; class Magnoliopsida; order Apiales; family Apiaceae; genus Daucus; species Daucus carota. The sequence goes on along the minus strand of NC_030385.2, from coordinate 41,199,299 downwards.
TAACACTTGCTTCAACTACTCCAAAATAAGTGATCAAACTACTCTAAAATAACTGAGACAAGATCGAAAATGAGCACTACTAGTACTCCAAAATAAACGAGACAGGATTGAAAATGAGTACTGTCCTTGAATATTAAGGTACTCCTATGTTGACGTACCCTGCGTGTTTCACTCCAGACGGTCATCTTTAACGATAAATAGACCACACAGTCTCTCCTGTTGTGCATCCGTATAACACAAAGCAGATAAGCAGCAGATGGCCATAATTACCATATTACCCCTGCCGTCTCCGCTCTCAAACACCAGCTTCTCAGTTCTCAACCGCCGCTTTTCTTCTACTTTTCTATCTCCCGCCGTGAATCTCCGCCGCATTACGAATGCGTACTTTAATGTCTACTGTGAACTTTATATTCTCTTTCTGTTTTATTCTGTGTTTCGAAAAATTAGCTAGTGATTTTTTTTAAAAATATAATGTGAGACTGTGAGTATGTGATATTTAATTACTTGGATGCACAAATGTGGGTGAGTGTGGCACACTTAAATGTTGTTGTAACTGTATTTGATTTGTTTTTTTGCGCAACGAATTTTATTTAGGAGCATGTTTATACATCTCGGTTGGCGACTATCGTTTTGATTGTAGAAAATAGATCTTGGTGTGGGAAATCAAGAGCTTAGAACAACTATTTTGTTTCAAATAGCATGTGTAGTTTCCGATTTTAATAAATTTGTTGCTGATAGAGTATTACGACATGTTTAATCTGATATGCCACATAAATTGGGGAGAGATGAAAGAACGAATAAGGCTGGTTTTTGGACAGTAGGTCACTGTTTGGATCTGCCAAAGTATAAAAAGACACTGATGAAACTGTGGCCAAAAAAGGCGCATAGTGAAACTTAAAACGATAATTTCAGATTTAGAAAAGAATATTGTACTTATATTAGTTTGTAACAGGATCATTTAACATACACTGTGTATGTGCTGAGATTATGTTGCACAATCTTCTTCTGATATTGCGCTGTTGCAGCGACCTCATATATGTGCTAAATTTTGCTGTTACATCATTAATTGTTTTATCTTTTAATGGCTCAAATTATTAAAAACATGTTCGCCGCTATAGTATTCATTGCAGATCTTGATTCTTTGTAGTTCCTATTAACAGTTAACCATATAGTTTGGGCAGAGAATTGATATTTGTCTCATATGGACTGGTATAATTGGGAGACTGTTTCTGAAAACTTGTTCAATGAGAAGTATGTCCTCACAACTGCTTAGTGCTTACGGTCTTTGTATAACCCTTCAAATCTTCTTTGGAGATTAGAGAGGTGGTTATATGATTGGAGTTGAAAATATTTTTAAGTAATATTCACCCGTTTCTGGTGTGTGAGTGATCAGTAGACATATATTTTACCGAGCTAACATGTAATGATATAGGAAAATTTATCAGATTAATTACTTTTAACCTGTTTAGTGGGCAAACTTATGCTAGCCATATAAGACTTTTTAAATGAAAGGCTCATAATGCGGGCGGGGTAGAGCTCGGCAGTATCTCTTAAGCTCCTACGTTATTTACCTTGATTTAGTGGTACAACATTGTTTTTCTTCTTCTTTTTTTTTTTTTCCATATGTATATAAAAGAGTTTGTGAATTGGAGTATGATTTTGTGGTCCGTATGGAGGTTGTAATCCTAATAACTATCCTAGATGTGAATGTTTGAAAGGATTTGTTCCGAAACTTAGTGAAAAGTGGAAAGCAGGAAATTGGTCTGATGGGTGTGTCCGTGGAAGTCCAATGAGTTGTGGGAGTGGAGAGAGTTTTATGAAGTATTCAGGTGTGAAATGGCCAGATACGCGAAGTTCATGGTACAACATGAGCTTAAACCTTGAGGATTGTGAGAGTTTGTGCTTGAAGAATTGCTCTTGTACAGCTTATATGGATGCTGATATCAGAAAAGGCGGAAGTGGATGCATCTTGTGGTTTGGTGAGCTGATGGATATCAAATACTACACAGATGGGGAAGATATGTATGTAAAGATGTCCTCTGACTTTGGTGAGATAACACACATATATACACTCTGAACTAAGTACAAGATTATTCACATTTCACTACACTACCTGAAATCCTTACCTTTCTGGACTAACTCCATTTCCTCCTAATTTTAGATTATAAACTGGGAAGTAAGAGGTCCAGATTTATGAAGGCAATTGTGATAGTACTTCTCACATCAGCAACCGCTCTACTTTTCCTACTGTTGCATTTACTGAGGATGAGAATTCAGAAGAGAAGAGGTATATGTGTATAAATCTATTGGCAAGAAAACTATACTGGCATTTCTGTTGTCGAACGTGCTAACAAAGAACTTAAGTTGCAATTTTTTATTTACAGGGAGAATGACATTCACTTCAGAAATGGTGGCCTTGAACAAAATTGAGGGGGAAGACTTTGAAGTGCCATTATTTGACTTCACAGAAATTGCAAATGCTACAAAGAACTTCTCCGACCATAATAAGCTGGGGGAAGGTGGATTTGGACCTGTGTACAAGGTGATTACTAGCCACAATTGTGCATACTATGATCTCATTAAACCTGTTCAGATTTTCTGCTCCAGACCCCAAATATCAAAGAGGTTCTAGCATATGTTATAATTATATAATGACGATGCATAAATTAGAATCCACTACTGCAGAATCTGGAACCTCCACTAGATAATCTTTCATGTCACAGGGTTTGTTGACTAATGGACAAGAAGTAGCTGTAAAGAGGCTGGCAAAGGATTCAAGACAAGGAATAGATGAATTTATGAATGAAGTTTCATGTATTGCTAAGCTGCAACATAGAAATCTAGTGGCACTTCTTGGATGCTGCATTGACAAAGGAGAAAGGATGTTGATATATGAATACTTGCCCAACAAGTGTTTAGATTCCTGCATCTTCGGTATGGTCCTATATATCTACACATTAAAAAGTAACTTTATGATTAATCATCCTACCTCACAAGGGGCAGTATAGTACTCTATTTTTTCTGCAAGATCATAGTATCAGAAACATATATTTCTGGGGACAAGTACCAGGTTTCCATTACATGGCTAGTAGCTACTCTATTGCATATATGCAAAGAAGTTGAGTTGGTTTATCTCTACATGATTCATATGTAAAGATGTATGAATTGACATGAAATCGATGAACAGATGATGAAAATGGCAAAGCATTGGATTGGTCAAAGCGCTGCAACATAGTAAATGGCATTGCCAGAGGACTTCTCTATCTTCACCAAGACTCTAAACTGCGAATAATTCACAGAGATCTCAAAACAAGTAATGTCTTACTTGATCACGAGATGAATCCAAAAATTTCAGATTTTGGCATGGCAAGAAGTTTTGGAGGTAATCAAATGCAAGCAAATACGACAAGGGTCGTTGGGACATAGTATGAACCTATGAATTAATAAAAACTAGCACTACCATAATTCTATATCCCCTGTGCAAGACTGATATAAATTTCTGATTTTGTCTCTCGGCTCTTGCAGTGGTTACATGCCCCCGGAGTATGCTATAGACGGAATATTCTCAACTAAATCTGATGTCTATAGCTTCGGAGTTTTGGTGATAGAAATAATAAGCGGAAAGAAGAACAGATCATACGTTCACCGTGATCATAGCCTAAACCTTCTCGGACATGTAAGCAGCTGTAACAAATATTTATCATACTTGTCCCCAGGGGCACACTTCTTTAAAATGGCGAAAAATGTCAAAAATAATAATTTAGGGGGACACGTGTCCTCCGTGCCTCTTACTAGATCCGTCTGTGCTTATACTTTGCCTTAGGCTCATCCTCGGTCATCAGTGACATGTTATCTCTTTCAGGCATGGACAAGTTACAAAGAAGACAAGCTTTTGGGACTTGTGGATGAGGCAATATCGGAGTCATGCAACCATGCTGAAGTGTTTCGAGTTATTCAGATTGGATTATTGTGCGTTCAACAACATCCAGCTGATAGACCTAGTATGTCTCATGTGGTTCTGATGTTGAGCAGTAGCATTGCTCTGCCTCATCCTAAACAACCTGGATTCTTTATGGAAAGAACATTTCATGATCCAGATTCTTCGTCTAACCAATTGACTATCACGGTCCTTGAACCTCGATAATGTATGTGTGTCGTGTACATAAATTTGTAGGTGCAAGCAGGAACAGATGTACAGTGAAGAAATTTTGTGTGTAGTTTGTCATCGACTAAGTCTGAAATAGACGGATGATTACATAGATTAGACTCACATCATTACACAAACTGTGTACATGATCATGGATTGTTTTTAATCTATAAATTTAATTGAATTGTACGTAATTTTGATTTTATGCGGATTTTTAATAAAATATCGTAGAGTTGATAAGATTTAAGCACAATGCTTCATAATTTCATTGGATATTGATAAGATTTCAAATAACTTAATATATACTCAAGAATGCCACAAAATTCATTATTTTGTGAAATCGAAAAAAAATCATCAACATTTGAATACCATCAGGTTTTAATAGATTTTAAACAATCACAATTAAATATCATCGAATTTTAAAGTATAATTTAAAATTTTGATTGAATACTATTAGATTTTGTAACATAATTTAAAATCCCAATTAAATACCCGAAGATTTTAATAGATTTCAAGCAATCCCAATCGAATACGCTCGGATTTTATGAATGAAAAAAAATGCTTTAAAATCCCAATCCAATACACCCTTGTATATATATTAATAGCACCAATTAATAAATTACATATCAATTATCATGTCATTTTGTGCAAATTTTTGTATTTATTTTTGTGGATGTACCACTACTCGCCCTGTATATGTATTAATAGCATTGATTATTAAAACATCTCAATTCAATTATTATGTTATTTTATGCAAAAAAATTGTATCCAAATTTGTGGATGTACCACTATTCTATTCGTCCTCTGTATGTATTAATAACACCAATTAAAACATCTACATCTCTACATCTCTCAATTATCATGTAATTTTGTGTAAAATTTTGTATCTAATTTTGTGGATATAACATTATTCTAGTCCGTCTTTTATATATACATTAATAATTTAATAGCATGAATTAAAACATTTATTTATATTAGTCATTATATTATTTCGTACAAAATTTTGTACTCATTCAACTACTCTAAAATAAGTGATCAAACTACTCTAAAATAACCGAGACAAGATCGAAAATGAGCACTACTAGAACTCCAAAATAAACGAGACAAGATTGAAAATAAGTAGTAGTACTACTAATAGGCTTACCCCGCTGTCCTTGAATATTAAGGTACGTACCCTGCGTGTTTCACTCCAGACGGTCATCTTTAACGATAAATAGACCACACAGTCTCTCCTGTTGTGCATCCGTATAACACAAAGCAGATAAGCAGCAGATGGCCATAATTACCATATTACCCCTGCCGTCTCCGCACTCAAACGCCAGCTTCTCACTTCTCAACCGCCGCTTTTCTTCTCCTTTTCTATCTCCCGCCGTGAATCTCCGCCGCATTACGCCGCTGCCTTGCGGCTTCCGAGTTGCGGCTGTTCCCGACGCCGGCGCGGCGGTTCTGCATGACGCCGGCGCGGCGGTGGCTGTGATGACCGGAGCGTATGCGCTTGTCGCAACTTTCGATACTCTCACTCAGCGCAATATTATTCAGCAGGTCAATACCGAATGCGTGCTTCAATCTCTACTGTGAACTTAATATTCTCTTTCTGTTTTATTCCGTGTTTCGAAATATTAGCTAGTGATTTTTAAAAAAGATATAATGTGTGTATGTGATACTTTAATTACTTGGATGCACAAATGTGGGTGAGTGTGGCACACTTAAATGTTGTTGTAATTGTATTTGATTTGTTTTTTGGGCAACGAATTTTATTTAGGAGCATGTTTATATATCTCGGTTGGCGATTATCTTTTTGATTGTAGAAAATAGATCTCGGTGTGGGAAATCAAGAGCATAGTACAACTATTTTGTTTCAAATAGCATTTCTTAATAAATTCATTGCTGATAGAGTATTACTACATGTTTAATCTATATCGCATAAATTGGGGAGAGATGAAAGAACGAATGAGGCTGGTTTTTGCACAGTAGGTCACTGTTTGGATCTGCCAAAGTATAAAAAGACACTGATGAAACTGTGGCCAAAAAAGGCGCATAGTGAAACTTAAAACGATAATTTCAGATTTAGAAAAGAATATTGTACTTATATTAGTTTGTAACAGGATCATTTAACATACACTGTGTATGTGCTGAGATTATGTTGCACAATCTTCTTCTGATATTGCGCTGTTGCAGCGACCTCATATATGTGCTAAATTTTGCTGTTACATCATTAATTGTTTTATCTTTTTATGGCTCAAATTATTAAAAACATGTTCGCCGCTATAGTATTCATTGCAGATCTTGATTCTTTGTAGTTCCTATTAACAGTTAACCATATAGTTTGGGCAGAGAATTGATATTTGTCTCATATGGACTGGTATAATTGGGAGACTGTATCTGAAAACTTGTTCAATGAGAAGTATGTCCTCACAACTGCTTAGTGCTTACGGTTTTTGTATAACCCTTCAAATCTTCTTTGGAGATTAGAGAGGTGGTTATATGATTGGAGTTGAAAATATTTTTAAGTAATATTCACCCGTTTCTGGTGTGTGAGTGATCAGTAGACATATATTTTACCGAGCTAACATGTAATGATATAGGAAAATTTATCAGATTAATTACTCTTAACCTGTTTAGTGGGCAAACTTATGCCAGCCATATAAGACTTTTTAAATGAAAGGCTCATAATGCGGGCGGGGTAGAGCTCGGCAGTATCTCTTAAGCTCCTACGTTATTTACCTTGATTTAGTGGTACAACATTGTTTTTCTTCTTCTTTTTTTTTTTTCCATATGTATATAAAAGAGTTTGTGAATTGGAGTATGATTATTTTTTATCTACAACTCTTTGTCAGAAATTCAGCAGAAAATTGGTACATATACTCTCTGGCTTTCTTTTCATGGCCTCGTGGCCAATTTTCAGGTATCCGATCAGCCTCATACTTTAGCTTGATTTATTTGAGTTTTTTTAATTACTTTGACTGATCCTTTATATCCTAGATTAGCACCTCAACAGAAGCACGATATTTTGCTTCTATAGTTCCTCTTGTAAATCTGTCAAGGCTTGTGGTTAACGGCCTCTCATATGCTAAGGATGAAGGACTTATAAAATCTGTTACTCGAGAAGGAAAGCCAGAGTAAATTCGTAACTTTATCTTTTTTCCAGCAACTTTCTTAAGCTATTTTAAGGCATCAGTTAAATTATTTACTGATTTCTCTTTGTAGGGAATTGTTGAAAGGCCCTCTATGTTATGTCTTGATTTTGATTATTTGTGCTGTTGTTTTCTGGCGTGAATCACCTGTTGGAGTGATTTCACTGGCAATGATGTGTGGTGGGGATGGTAAATATATTATCATCAATCCAACATTAATAGCTTTATCGTACTTTTGAATTCATTCTAACATGGTAATTTTATAGGTATTGCTGATATCATGGGTAGAAGATTTGGGAACTTGAAAATTCCTTACAATCAGCAAAAGAGTTGGGCTGGTAGCATATCCATGTTTGTTTTTGGTTTCTTGATGTCTATTGGGTGAGTTTCCCATTTTTTATTTTATTAAATGCTTGTCTTCCCAAAATGAGTATCCATTTGATATCCTACTCGGGTGTATAGTAAAAGTTCAGGTTTATGAAATAGTCAATTCATTCCTTGTCTGAAGGGTAGATTTGTCACTTGTGTTGAACCATTGTTCGTTTCATTACTTGTAATAAATGCATCTCTTTGGTTGAAATGCAGGATGCTGTACTACTTTTCTGCCCGAGGTTACTTCCAGTTGGATTGGATCTGGACTATCGAAAGAGTTGCTTTTATTTCATTGTTGGCAACTGCAGTTGAGTCCTTGCCTACTACTGGGATAGTGGATGACAACTTATCTGTTCCTTTAGTAAGCATGATTGCGGCATATTTAAGTTTTCAGTAGTCGCCTTCTTCAACAGAGAAACTGCGGAGTCATAGTAACATTTGTTTGTACTGCGAGATTACCTACACAACTAGATGTCTGTATCAAAGCCCAGATTTAGGCTATTCTATGTACTGATGTTCATTCTTGGGGGAACTTGTGTCGCTATATCATGCGTGGTGTCGGCTTTATCATTGCTTCCATAACAAGACAGGATGACAGAAAAGAGAACCATGAACTACAAAAATGAAATTCGAGGTAATGTTCTGTTTTTCTAAGTTAGAAGTGCAGCTGTAAAATGAGTGGAGGGAGAAAAAAAATGTGGCGGAGCATATGGAAGTGCAAGTCTGCAACTGCAAGTCATCTGTAATACTTCTAAACTACACACAGATGATGGATAGCTTAAATTTACATTTACATTTACATTTTAGGATTCTATGATTTTGGAGCAAACATTATTTGTGTTGCTTATTGCAAACATCTATATATAGCATTTGTTTATCGGAAATCGCTTTCGAATGCAGTAAGCTTTTAAGTAAATACGGGGATCCGGTGAGAGGCATGAGACAGATGCTCTCCTACTTTTTTTTTGTTGACATTTTCTGACTATTTTAAATTTTAGAAAATGAAAAAAAAAATCATAAAATTTGAAAGTATACAATTACTTTTCAAAAAATTGTTTGATGTTACAGAAAATTTGATATATTTCTCTGACATTTTTTGGCCGTCCTAAATTTTAGAAGATTATAGAAAATTTTAAAATATACAAATATTTTTTTAAAAAATTATTTGGTATACCCGGAAAATATCACCCTAGATCCGTGCTTGCACTATGTTAGATTTTGCAATATATTTTAAAGTGTTACGCAATTATTTTAATATGAGATAAGTTTTCTTTCTTTTTTTTTTACTTTGAACTTTGAATGTCGTTACATGAAATCTTGAAATTGATTATAATTCTTTAGTCGGAAATTATTGGATAGGTAAAAAGACTTGTATAGTGCCTGTGACCTGTGTGACGAGTGTGCACTTGTCATGTAAAAAAGAAGAAAACCCCATGAGATTTCGCGACAGTGGCGCAGCCGGACACGTATACTGGCTACTAGGGAGTCATCATGAGTTGGTGACCCTTATTTTAACAATATTTTCTCTAATTTAACGTTATCTTTGTTGAGATCATATCATATAAAAACTTAATAATATCTCTGAAATCGGTGACTTGAAAACTAATAATCTCATTAATGTTACAAGCTATTATACTGATATAATATTTTAAACTGACAGACTATAACATATTTTTTTTCAAGAAATAAGATGATAGATTTGATATTATATAGTACTCCTTTCGTCCCGTTGGATTAACGTTACTTTTTAACACACTTTTTAGGATTTTTTTAAAATATAATTCCCTAATATTTTTTAATTTTTTTATTCTGAATAAAAGTTTGATTTTTAAATTTTCATCAAGAAAATGAATATAAAAATATTATAGAACTATAAAATTATACTTTATATGAGTCTCAAAATGTACGCAAACAGTGAACGTTAAGACGGATGGAGTATAATTTTAAGATATCTGCTTAAAGACATTAATTTTCAATTATATGATTAATCATTAAACGGTAGCTCCACTGATTAATTTCGATTTTCATTTCCTACGACTCTGTTTGTAAATAATTAATATGATGATTTTTATTATTATAAAATGACTATTTAATATAAAGTATTATTGTACAAGGCCCCATGACCTACCCAATATTCACATTTCACGGTTCCTTTGAATAAAAATAAACAAATAAAAAGAATTCCACAAATTGAATACATGCACCTCAAGAATTTTCACAGTCTAGAAGAGTCGAACACACGGCGGCCAAGACACAAATCAAAACATGATAAACATATGTACTTGCATTTACACGCATATATACATGTACAAAACATAACATAGTTCTGCTGAGCTGTCATCACAATCTTAACACCCATTCTGCCACCTTTGTGTTCAATTTTTAGCATTGAGATAAACTCAAAACAATTTATTCGAGATTTCCCTACACACAAATATATTAAATATACAGACACATCATATTCTAGTTGGGGTAGTCTGTGTAATTCAAGGCTTAAGTCCCAAAAATCCAATATTTACTACTAATACAATTTCACCCAATATAGCGCCAGAGACTCGTATATAGTAACGCGATTTTTTCGGGGGTTCTTTTATGCCTTGTCTTTAATTCGAGTGAAAAAAATTAAATTAAAGAATCTTGATTTTCCGGTGGCCGGAGAAAAATGAGGAGGTGGGGTTGGTGGCAATTGTGTAAATATTATATGGTGAAGTCTTCAAGTTTTAGATTTTTGGTTGCCTGGGGAATTGTGCTGGTTACAGTGAGTAGTGTTTATGCATGGTTGAGTTTGAGTCCTGATGTGCACAAGGGTTTATCATCTAATGGCTGTCAAGTGGACAGTGAGGGTTCTTGGTCGATTGGTGTTTTTTATGGTGATTCTCCTTTTCATCTTAAGCCCATTGAATCTGTAAGTCCCCTTTAATCTTTACTCATATTGGTCATGATTTGTGTGTTTTCTTTATAAACATCAGAATTTTTTTTCCTGCTTCTTGATCTTGGTTGATATGGAATTTTGAAGTGGTTTCGATTTCGAAAGATGTTTGGTTTTTTGATTTTTGGTGTTGGGATGAGTTCTTTTGCATGCATATGGTTGTTTATGTTTTATTAAGGTATGTAGGTTTGATGCTGATTCTGATACTTGGGGCTGGTTGTACAACTATTGTCGGATAGGCCATAGGAGCTTATTAGCCTAATTCCTTCCAAGTTCCAACCCGATTTTACACCATTTATGAGTAGGGTGAATGTCTGAGATTAGAGAGGTGTAACTTATGTTAAAGCTAATTTTCTGGTGGAAGCACTTACCTTGTGTTACATTATGTAGCGGAAGGTGGTGTAAGAAATAGGGGTTCATTACACTATGATTTGTAGATATAGGTGAATATTTTTGCAACGTTTTCTAGCAAACTGCTACGTTTTTTAGCACAAGTCTGCTATATTTTCTGCACCGGAAAGCAAGATATGTCCTAGTTGTAACCCTTTCTCTAACTGTTCATCGGTTTAAAATGATCAACTTATAATTAGTCTCTGTCCTACTGTGGCCCGCGAGCAGTTTCCTAATTGTATATAGATTTTTTGATATTTTTTTATTGTGAATTTGTGTATGTTCTGATCAGTGGTCTATTGAAGATTTGATTTGGGAGTTCTTTTAATTTCTTCGATCCTAATAAACTATTTGTTGAATAAATGCGCAATTGTATTAATTGTATATCTTAGTTCGGGAGTTGGCTAGGATTCTGTCTTTGTTGCTTATTTAAAGAAACCGGGGTTGAGCATCAAGGACAAGGCCGGTATAATTGTGATGTAGTGTTTAGAGACTTATATCAATACAAGTGAACTGGGAATGTGGTTGCAGATGAATGTGTGGAACAATGAGAGTTCAGCGTGGCCAGTGGCTAACCCAGTTGTTACCTGTGCTTCTGTCTCGAATGCTGGTTTTCCGAGTAATTTTGTTGCCGACCCTTTTCTCTATGTTCAGGTAATAATGACCCTTCTCAGTTTGTGCTTCGTGTACGATGCATATTATGGTATTCTCTTTAGATAAATATGACGATGCTATATTTCTGTCTCTGCTGTCAATGTCAGACAATTGATCCCCGGAATTCTCGTTTTTTATTACTATGATTTGTTTTCAGTAAATCTGCCGGGCAACCTTTGCTTTGTGGTGGTCTTTTCAAGCTAAGTTCTAAATAATGCTTATGCAAATTAAATCCTTTGGAGAGCTTTTGCTTTGTATGGTAGCAATCCTAATTGTGTTTTAATGATCTGGCAATGAAATTATTAACTTTTTAGGCGGGAAGGAAAATTATAACTGCGCGAGTATTTCCTCTTCAGAAAAGGAGAGAGAGAATGAATTTGTTAGTGTTAGAAAACATTTATGCCCTTGTTTGGCATAAAGAAAGGACAGTAGTTACATTTTTAATATTCTGTACATGTATAATGTATTCTTTCCAACATACCTATATGCCAAGTAAGGAACAAAAGATACGATTGAAATTGCGTTTATTTCAGGAAAACACCCTGTTTCTGTTTTTCGAAACTAAGAATTCGATCACAATGCAAGGAGATATAGCTGTAGCGAGAAGTACGGACAAGGGAGCAACATGGCAACAATTGGGCATTGCATTAGATGAGGACTGGCACCTCTCTTATCCGTATGTATTCAACTACAACGGTCAAGTAAGAATGCCGCATCCCAAACATTAATTGATAATCTAATGTATTTTGTCAGTGTGCTAAATATTTAACTGCTCGTTATTATAAAACTGGATCCCAGCTCAGAGTTTTTCTGTCATTGTTATTGTTCAGTAAATTTATTGTCTTGGATGATACATAGGAGAATCCAGTATATTGTGAAGTAGCCATGGACATATTATTATTGCAGTATATTTCAGATGATCAAAGTCATTTCTAGTGGTAGCCTACTTAAATAAGAGTTTCAAAATATTACAACGTAGGCTTCACAACTCCTAACATATTGTAGACTACCTTTTTTGTGTCAGTTCTGTATGTGAATTTCCTTTATTATGTTGGGCCTTGCAGATCTACATGATGCCTGAGAGCAGTAAAAACGGAGAGCTTTGTCTTTATCGTGCAGAACATTTTCCTCTTGAATGGACACTGGAGAAGGTTATGTTGAGAAGACCCCTTGTTGATTCTGTCCTCTTTGTGCATGATGGGAAGTATTGGATTCTTGGTTCTGCCATTGGAGGAATTGGCTCAAAACATAATGGACGACTTGAAATCTGGTATAGTAGTTCACCTCTTGGTCCCTGGAAACAACATAGAAAGAACCCTTCCTATGACACCAAATTTCTCATGGGGGCTCGGAATGGAGGAAGACCTTTCATATACAATGGAAGTCTGTACCGCGTTGGTCAAGACAGTGGTGGGACATATGGGAAACGGCTACGTCTGTTCAGAATAGATAAACTCACGCCCACTGACTTTATAGAAGTAGAAGTCCCCCTAGGTTTTGAAGAGCAAAGTAAAGGCAGAAATGCTTGGAATGGTGCCCGTCACCATCACCTTGATGTCCAGCAGTTAAGTTCTGGAGAATGGGTTGGCATAATGGATGGAGACCGAGTTCCGTCAGGAGATTCAACGTATCGTTTTCTTCTTGGATTGACATCAGTTCTGGCTGTTATTGCACTTGTCACGCTAATTGGGACACTTATTGGTGCTTTGAAGTGCAAAATACCCATAAGCTGGTGTCCTCAAAATTTGGAAAAGAGAAATGATGCCTTCCCTCGGGTCAAGTCAACCTTGCATTCCTTTAAGCTGAGGCAACTATACTGCCGCTTTAACAGATTAAGCTTGTATCTCCATGGAAAGATGAAACCAAACACCTTACTCAGAAAAGTTGTTCTTGCTCTCATATCTGTGTTAGCAATTACACTAATGTGCACCGGGGTTCAGTATATATTTGGAGGAAATGGTGCACAAGAGCCTTATCCTGTAAATGGCCACTATTCTCAGTTCACATTATTAACGATGACCTATGAAGCTCGGTTGTGGAACTTAAAACTTTACATCTGGCATTACTCTAGATGTTCCTCTGTTCGTGAGATTGTGGTAGTTTGGAACAAAGGGACTCCTCCTGATCTTTCTGATTTCAACTCAGCCGTACCAGTAAGGATTAGAATCGAGGCAAACAACTCATTAAACAATCGGTTTAAAATGGACCCGCTGATAAAAACGCGAGCAGTTCTTGAACTTGATGATGATATACTTATGAAATGTAACGATTTGGAACGAGGCTTCCAGGTTTGGCGTGAACACCCCGACCGTATCGTGGGGTTCTACCCCCGACTTGTTGATGGTAAGGATTTTAAGTATCAAGGTGAAAAACATGCCAGAAGTCACAAAGGTTACAACATGATTCTTACAGGTGCAGCTTTCATTGACACTGAGTTGGCATTTAACATGTATTGGAGTGAAAAAGCCAAGGCTGGGAGGGAGATTGTAGACAAGTACTTGAATTGCGAAGACGTGCTGCTGAATTACTTGTATGCAAATGCAAGTGCTTTCGATACTGTGGAGTATGTTAGGCCGGCTATGACTCTTGATACATCAAAACTTTCCAGTGTTGCCATCAGCAAAGACACACAGGCTCATTACAAGGTGAGAAGCAATTGCCTTGAGAAATTTGAGGCAATGTATGGGAGTTTAAGAAACCGGAAATCGCATTTCAACCGACGGATCGATGGTTGGGACAAGTAACAAGAAAAGGCTTCCAACAGATTAGTTAAAATGTATGTAGCATGTGTTGTATGCTAAACTTGCAAATACAAGTGTGGCATCATCTCTGTAAGATTCGATATTCACCGTAACTGTTGTGAGTTTTTGTTTAGGGGATAAATTCTTGTGTTGTGAAGATTGTTTTATTTATGTAAAATTAGGCTTTGGCCTATGAATTTGTTTTCTTTGTATTCTTTGGTTGTAAGGTTCAGGAAATGTCCCAGTAAAAATAGCATCATATTTGGGAAACAAAATATAGCATCAGACCTAATTTGGTAGCAATGGTAGGTGAATTCACCAAGGGACTCTGGCATAATTGTCGAGATCAGAGAGAGCATCATCTATTGATGTACCGGACTACCGACTCCAGATTTATAAACTCGAAAATTTTTAATCAGTCGATAAATTGATGAATTTTTTTAAAATATAATCAGATATTTTAAGAATAATGAGTATTGGCCATTTTTTTTAACACACTTGTTTAATTTGATAGGACTTGCTTTTGCAAAAACTGATTTTAATATAAAAAAATATAGTTCATGTGTTTAAGAAAACATAATTTACGTGTCATCCATTTTTACTAGGGGTTTTGTTCTAAATTTTGCATCATTAACATATTTACAAGGAGCTGCAAATAAAATTTTAAAATTCACGTGATAGACCATTTTTCATTAATATTATTATCTGCTTATCTGAATTTTATACCTATATATATTTGGCCTAACGACCGGAAATTCAGTAAATACGATTATTTTTTATCTACATATATTTGACATGATGACTGGAAATTTAGGTGTAACTGGAGCTTCTAGATAAAGATTTATAGAGACTAATTGCAGTATGAAATTAAGAGAAACTTCTATAAAAGCTCACCAACTAGAGACCAGTAATCATAAGAACATCGTGCAATTTGTTATTCTATACTAACATCCTTAACGGCAAGGGGCTCATACCAATGAGGGCCAAAACCTGCAGCTTTCCTTGCTGCCTCGTTAAAAGGCGGCTTCAGCGGCCCTCTAAAATATGTCCTCACAGTCTCGTGGAATTTCTTAATCACTTCATTTTCTTCAATATTATTATCAGTCTCTTGCACGCCACTTTCTGCAGAGACTGTTAAGTCACCAACAGAATCTAAAATAGTTGACCTCATGCAGATATACTTGAACCATTTCACGCCGGCAGCACAATGCGAGATCTCTTCAGGGTAAACCACCTTCTCTAGTAAATCAGCAGTCTGGTCATCACCTCCTTTACGGAAACGAGAGATAGTTGTTGGTAGCACATCTAGACCTCTAGCCTGCACAATAACTCTATAAGTGAGTTAGCTAAATTCCTACATTTACAGAAGATATTAGATACAGGAGCCCAAGGATAAGTTGTTCTTGTCAAAACATGATCTGATGATAGTGTAGTTCTACTTGTTTGTTACCAACATAGGCCAGACATGAAACTCGTGAAAATTACACTTTTTATCTGAAACCTAAGCATAAGTCCAGTCAATTCATGGAGAGGTTATTCTATACTAAAATAATTATATATGACTGATTTCACCTCATGAACACAATGCTCAATGGCAAGACGCGCCAGCAAGTCTTTAGAAGTAGCCATTGCAGAGTCCCAGAGTCCATCATGTGCTGGCATTGCTCCATAGAAAGAACCTAGTTCTTCAAGACGCGCAGCAAGAAGAGTGAAGTGCCGACCTTCGTCCTGTGCCACCTTCACAAAGTCCGTAAAGAATTCTCTTGGCATGGATTCTTGCTTACCAAAGCGAGCAATTATATCCTAAAATAAACCACACATCAACATTATCCACCAATGACAAAGAAAATTACAGTTTTTACACATCCAAACTACCAACCATATAACAAAAATAAAAAATCAAGACCCTGACATCAATACAAATCGACAAGTAGATATATAAGCTCAACCGCATAATGTAGCTACTTCTAACATACAACTCTCAATTCCCTTCTCATATATATTTATTTCAAAATCACCAACTAGATAAATCAGCGTGCGTGACTGTGTGAGTGGGATTAAAAGAGTACCCAAGACAAATCAATAGCCCAGCTTTCAGTATGAACAAGACTATGCACAATAGCCTGTCTACTCTTCAAGTTACCAGCTTTCCCAAGCTTAGGTACAAGTCCAGAAGCTACTAGCTTCACCTAAAATATTTAAAACAACCAAATGTAAGTTTGAATTTCAGTGAGACATAACATCAAACAGGTAGTGTGTACAACTAAAACGCACTTTGTCCGGCCTCGCGGGACGATCTGGGATAGTTAAATCTTGTGAATGTGGATTATAAGTATGAATGATGAGACCCTCGAGCCATTTTGTAGCAACTTCGTCACCAAGCTTTGCCTTTTCAACTGGGTCTGCTGTGTTCAACACACGGAGAGCTGCTTCTACTAGCGTCTCTTTCTCGCTCATCTTTTCTCTGTCTAAATAAAATTTATTAAAGTCAGATATTATTACTTCTCATGACTAGTCATGAGATCTAATTGATATAATAAATTTATATTATTATTATTATTGAATTCTTATTTATGACTTATGAGCATGTAGTCATAATCGTTAGAAATCAGATCGTTGATTTATCAATAGAGGATTTTTAGAATTTTTTGACAAATGAAGATATAAGTGATAAATTGATGAATAAAGTAATTGAGAATTTTATAACACTAATTACAAATAAGTTATGGAATTTTGATTATTAAAGAAAAATAATTTTGCATAATATAAATATTTTTATTATTTTTTTATACTAAATAGTAAATACTAATCCTCGGACCCTGGTCAAAACTCATGATAATTATAAACAAAATTTGTTGAGCGTTTAATTTTTTTTTACATTATTTTACTACAGCAAACACAATTTATAATTTTATATGACTTACATCAAAAACAATCATCTCATAATGCTAATTTTCTAATAAAAAATAAATCATCCTAATTCTCATCAAAATGGTATACATCCAAAACCTAATTATTGTATTGTTATATAAAACAAAAACCAACCAAATATTATATACAAATAAAAATTGCACATATACATAGACACATGACACAGTCTAGAGTTTTATACACACAAACACTCTGAAGCACATCTTGTTGTTGTCTAGAAACACAATCATGGGAGATAGCAATGCCATCATCGTCAATAACAAAGAGAACCAAGAAACGCCCACGAATCCTAACCCCTTTGTATCTCTATTGACCAATTTTACCAAGTTTTTCAACTTCCCTCAGCCCAAATCAGCTGCTCCTAATCCCGAGGCTAAGCCTGAAAATCCCAAGTCCAAGGCGCCGGTTGTGGTTGCGTATCCTAGTAAGCAGACTGCTGCTCCTTTGAAGCTTGAAGCTGAGGATCTTGAGAAGAACACCAACCCTGTTGTTCTTTGGCAGGTAAAATTCTCTCTCTCTCCCCTCCCTCCCTCTCTCTCTCTCTCTCTCTCCCTACACATATTTTTTTATGTTAATATTGATTGTTGTAGTTTTGGATTAGTTGGAAATTAGCTATGTGATTAAGCTTTTCTTGGTATAGTTTTGTTTGTGTTTTAGTTCAAGGAGATGTATTATCTAGAAATTGTATATGATGGAAATGGACCAATTTTCTTTCTTTGGTGTTAGGAGATGTTGGTCCCAGTCCCTCAGTGTCTCTAAGTTTGGTCTTTAGGCTTTTGTGCACTTTATAATGGATTGAACCTTCTTTTCCAAATATACCCATGTGATACGGAGATGAGGAAAGTGAGAATATATAATAAGAGCAATTCTTGATTGAAAAGCATGGTTGTTTATTGTTTTTTTTTGATATATTTGCTTGCTTACTTGGCATCACAGAATCTACAGGTAGACAATAATACCA
Organism: Daucus carota subsp. sativus; assembly: GCF_001625215.2. Classification (NCBI taxonomy): domain Eukaryota; kingdom Viridiplantae; phylum Streptophyta; class Magnoliopsida; order Apiales; family Apiaceae; genus Daucus; species Daucus carota. The sequence goes on along the minus strand of NC_030385.2, from coordinate 41,181,040 downwards.
GGCTAATTAGATATTTGTGATTCATTGTACTAGCCTAAAACACAACAATTTGATCAGCAGTTTTATAAACTAATCAAATCTTGAAGTCCTTGTCATCATTGTCCACCATTGTAGCTTTAATCCTTGTTCAAATCTCTTCTTCCATCTTCTTTAGCACCACTTCATAATTCAGAGGCGCTTTTCCACTTTCTCATAGTGTTGTGGTATATAATACTTTTCAGTTGACTACTATCTACCACCGAAAGCACACCTATACTAATGTCACGCTAATGACCAAAGTCACGGCCCTTCTATACAATATACCCTGAAAATATATAATCATTATCTGAAATCTTAAGAAAGAAAGATAAAAAAGTATATGTTAATGATTATACTTCTTCGTGAATATTAAAGTCTAACAATACAATCTCACTTGTCATACATCTTAAAGTTCTCACCTATCTTTCCATCAACTTGTGTAAATATTTTTAATTTCTTGGCTACTTCCGTTTTACTAAACACATTACTAATCCGTTTTCACCTATCTGTACATAAATATACTTCTATAGAGATTTTGCTATTACTGACTACTCCTTTCTGTAGAGATTTTGTTTCTTATAAAACCGAGTGCATCTTGATTATCGCTAACTAAGCTTTTATGGGACACTTACTCCTGTACCGGAACATTATTGACCTTGTAAGAGCATCCCCAATCCAACACCAAAACTCTAAAATGGTGTAACTTTTGGTGTAAAAATACTCCAACCCAACTCCAAAATGGCGTAATAATGTACCAAATGAATAGTGTGACACAAATTCGGTGTCAAATGCTCATTTGGTGTAATTTTTACACCATTCTATAGTTTTTCGAAATACCAAAAATATCCTTATGTTTGTTAAACAAAACAAATTTGTTCCATCTATTTCCCATTTATATCCTACTATATCACAACAAAACAAAAACTTTTGAAAAGTGTTGAAGGAATATATATAGTTATAGACAAAAGATTCTTTTTGGTGTAATTTATAGTGCAATGTGAATGGTGTAATTTTTACACCAAAATGGTGTCATGGGTTGGAGATGGTCTAATATATCTATATAATATAGCTGTTGAAATAAATATATAGTTGTTAAAACAGATGTGTCAGTTGCGACTTCAACGGTAGTTTTTACTTGAGTAGGATGTTGGCTTACTCATAAAGGTTCAAATACAGATTTCAGTTTTACTGTGAGTTTTGATATTTGATGAGATTTTAAGTCACAGCAATCTTGTTCAAGAATGTAAACCAATGGCCTTGCGTCACCGATATTATCTTTGATTGTAATGGAATCATATATCAAGAGGTGAATATAAATAAAGAAAATGACCAAAGGGACAGTTCAGTAGTAGTTTGTACTGCAGAGATATCTCACGAATCTTATTTATGTCTGTCCAGATAGTTATGCTTTGCTATTTAATTTGTGAAAATCAGATGCCATGAATGTTAACAACTACTAGACTTCTTTGTGAAGAAATTGCTTTTTGTATCTTTTTGTTTTGATAATTGAAACATATAAATTGTTTATGCTTTAGTTTTTGAAATTGAAATAGCGCTGTTCACTAAAATGTTCTGACCTCTATGTATTCTCCATGATACTGTATGTTAGAATTTTCACCTGCTGGGGAATTATGGTAATGCTTTGCACAATTTCTGTCTGTATGTTTACTTGTCATTCACGAAAGTGGCCTGTGCGCCTGGGTTGTATGGATTGAAAGATTGATAGGTTAATGCTTCAGGGTCAGGGACATATGATCTTATATTTTCAGGGCCTCGTTCATTATTTGGTTTTGTCACTATATATAGCTTATGCCTCTTTGAATTTGATGTATCTTGCAGACTATTTGCTATTTAATTTCCATGTGCTTGTTGCATCAGTGTAGAAAAATAGGCATAAAACATTAAGAGGAATCAATTTAATGTTTTGTGATTTTACTGCAATGTTTGAAAGTGTTTTGCCTCTGCAATCAGGTGTATGCAATTGGAGGTTTCTTTGTTTTAAAGTGGGCTTGGGCAAGATATAACGAACGCAGGGCCAAGAAGAAAACCAATGATGATCCACCTCCAGCTGATGATTAGTCTTTACATTGAAACAAAGAAATCATAAAATTACTGGAAATAGTTTGCTTTCACTTTGCATATTCTGGTTCCTTGTATAAACCTGTTAAGTTATGGTAAACGAATCAGGAATATTTGCATTAAAGCATATTGTTAACTATTGTTATAAAATTCTATCATTACACTGGCCCAGGGTCTTCATGCAGACTGCATATCTAATCCTTGGAGTATGGATAAAGGTTGCCTGTTTTTTACTCCTGCCTGACCCTCAGTAGGAAATACTCATATTCCTATGCTCTACTTCCGAGTGGGACATGAGTGGCATGTTTAGTTTGTTGGTTTGTCATATGCATGCTCTGCCTGGTTCACAGTTTGTTTGTTTTTTTTTTCGAAGATGGGCGGAAGTTGGTTCTTGGTATGTTTGTAGTAAATATGGGCATAGTTTCTGGGAAAATTGTTTAAAAGACCTGCGGTTCAATCTAAATACTGTTGAATGAACACATGCCTGTTAGAAAATGCCTGTTAAAAAGTTTGGCAAATTCGTTTCACAACTAACAAGTCGTATGATTTTTAAGTAATCGTGATTTCACTACCTATTGATTTCATGTTCTGGGGACACTCACTGTATGACTACATCTGAAATTAACATCGACGAGATTATTTGAGATCATCGATGACAAACATTTGGCCCCAGTGTATTGTTTATATTGTGATCTGGTTGAGGTAGGGATATCTTGACCTTGCTTAAAAATATGATACAAAATTGTTTATATTGTGATCTGGTTGAGGTAGGGATATCTTGACCTTGCTTATAATTATGATACAAAATCCCAGAAAATAGTAATGACGAAACTTAATATATAGGACAACCTTCTCGCCAACAAAATAGCATTAATTTATTCCAACAGTCCTCAATCCAACTTTTTTTACTATCTTGCTAACAAGGGTTCAGACCTCCGCATATGTTTCTTGTCAAAATTAAATATCTGCAAGTGAATACTTTTCAAGTAAAACTACCAAAGAAATAGAACTTATTGCACCTGTCCAAAATTTCTTATTTCTGTTACTATATGGAAAAGTTCATTCAATAGCTGAAATACTCACAGGAATCTGACTTGAGATACAACAAATGACCACTTAAGAATCTGTACAAAACTTGACTTGTCACAATTAAATGGCAATCTGCATGTCACGAACACATTTGAAGAAAGAACCTAGGAGTATATGCAAATATAGACCATCTTACAGGCACCTTACAACAGATTGCAAAATCTGACTTCCGAAGTTAGTTTCCTCACTGAAAAAATCTCAAAGGTCCCACTGCTAAGTCTATTCCTTTATACATACTGTCCAGAAGTCCCTTATGTCAATTGTCTGAATCCAAATTAATCTCCCTTTCTACATTTTTACAGTATTCTAGTTCAACTCTTGTACCTGTACAAGTTAAAAAACCAAAGACCTACAAAAATTTGTATTTAAATTTTCCTGCGCAAATTAGCTACATGTTAGGGTTAAACTGTCATCCTGACTGAAAGTAACCATCATATATAGAAAGTCTATCAAATGCGTCAAAGTTGGCCTTTAGTCCAACAAACTGACTTCCATTTTGAGCGCATCCAGCATCAGGCCATCTGCAACCACCATCACGAGTGCGTAATGGGCAAAGAGATTCACAAACCCGATCAACTGGACTGCTGGTAGGATCATCATCGTCCATTAGTGTAATTGAAACTGACATGTCTGACTTTTCAACATGCTGGGCCATCCCATCTGATTCCCTCAAAGGCGTTTGAACTGATCTTTGACGAAATTCCGCTGGGTTGCTTTCGATGTCAACAATACACTCACCACTGTCTGAGAACTGAACTGTGCACCCTAGCGATTGTATTGCTCTCTTCATGGCAATATTTTCCTTCATCTCTCTCCTGGCCTTGTTCATAGCTGAGCTACTGATATGTTTTTCATTTTGCAACTCAGCAGTCAATGAATCCATTCTACTGCTGATTTCATCTGCTTTCCTTTCGGCAACTTCTTTTGCCTGTTAGATTTATAGAGGAGCAATATCTTATAACAATTTTGAAAAATAATAATTTTAACTATGCGGTCAAAGAACATAAAATTACGTGCTAAAAAGTCAAACGACCTATATTTCAAAACAGAGGGAGTAACAGTTACCAATATTTACCTTCTTTAGTTCAGAGAACGTGTTAATCAAATCCCTACAATGTGTTTCAACGTCTCCTAGTTGAGCTTCAGAAGGGCAAGCCCACCGCAGATGGAATTGGGGCCAAATTGTTGGTGCTAAAGCTGCTGCTGGTGGTAAGATTGGACCTCCATGTTTTGATGGATCATAAAAGAGGTTGTAGTGTACATGAGAACTTCCTTCTGATGCTCGCAGATCAGTCAAATACATCCATAAGCACCCACAAGAGTCAGATATGCCGCATTGCTGCCTTTCCCTCTCACTGAAAATTATCAAGCACAACATGTAGATAGTGAAACAAAAGGAATTCGAGATCTGTTAAATAAAGGTCTAAAAAGTAGAGCCTAAAGTTAACTATAAAACTTCCCTATAGAGAAGAAGAATCTTTTTTAGTCGCAACACCTTTTTCCAACATACCATAAAAGATTATTAAATGTGAACAGACAATAATAACATAAATAGGGACTAGGACAAAGAACTGGGGGGGAAAGGATTGACATACAGGGTCTGTGTCTAAGAAGACAACAGTCCATAATTACAATCATTTTATTTTATTATTTAAACATATTGATGATGCATTGATGCAAGACAAAATCTACAAACAAGGGCCTGGAGCAAAGATGATGAAAACAGGTAACATGATAGATATAGACAAAAAGAAAAAGAAAAAGAAAGAAATCTAGCATGAGTGGAAGTGCAACTATCACAACCTCAATGGATTCTCAACCATGGAAAAGAGGAACTAGTACTAGTGGCGGCCCAATATGAAAGAACAAAATGATAACCTAACCTATATTGGAACATAAGAGGCCGCTTGGCTAAATGAAGTAAGGAATTTTTCACTTTTAAGTTAAAAAGGTGTTTTGTGTAGCAAGTAAAAATTTACTTTAAAGTTGAGAAAAACAGCTTAAAGATATTTTTGTTTTAATAAAGGTTAAAATTATCATCCCAATATATTACTTATATATTTAATTTTTTTTCATTCTTTATGACTAATAAGTTACAAAATTACACGAAATTATCCAAATAAATAATAACTTAAAGTTTATATTTCAACCTTTTCTCTTAGATAACTTAAAAAGTAATTTTTATTTTTTTTAAGGTCTAGCCAAACGGGCTCTAAGACAACAAAATCTTCCTTATTACGTTCATAAATGATAATAAGAAGAAACTCTATATATGATACTTTTCTTAATTCCCAGATCGCGCAAAATCAAATCTTTCCTAATAAATAAAATAAAAAACTATTAATTAATATTAAAAACAACTTTCTTGATTTTTGTGCTACCCATCAAATAAAAACTGAAGTCTAAAATATAATCATACAGGAGCATAAAAATCTAATTTATTAGTTTCTTGGTCCCCTCCCCTGCAAAATTAAATAGCTTCTGTGAAATCAAGAAAAGGAGCAAGTGCAAATGGGACATGCAAATTTAAATGCATACTACTTACTACATATATTGAACTCATTCAGCAAAACAATTATATGACCAGAAAGGAGAGAAAGGAGAAATAAGAAAAACATTTATCTAAGAGAAGTCTGTGAAAATGCATACCTATTGCACAAGAAATTGCCAAAGCGACATGAGAGCACACAGTCCAAAAAATCTACCAAAAAAGACTGCAGTTTGAAAAGTGTCATAGATCTATTACATATAGCTTGATATTATCTAATTAAATCTTTCAAAAGAATTTTAATAATCTAAAAATTAAATATGTGAATCAAAAAAGAACCTACCGATGAGAATTCAAATGCGAAAGGGTACATCCGCAACAATTGTGACACACAATCGAGCCACTGGCAATGTATAAGACAAGTACAACTTAGATGACCACTAAACATCAGAAGAAAATTTGCAACACTAATAAATCCACAAGTTGAACAAGTAAGCAAGTGAAATATAATCAAATATTTGACACTTTGAGTAGATAACATTACTGTGTTGTTTACTGATGGGGTCACCAACTGTTAAAAATTAAAATGGATTGTGTTTACTGTTGGAGTTGCCTATATTTAATGTTAGCAACTAGAGATAAAGATGGGTAGTGGATAGATACAAGGCAAGTGTTGACAACGCAGAAAGCATACAAGGCCACAGCAAGAGACAATGATTTACAATTGGACAATGCTTTTTAATGTATATACTGAATATATCATTTAGCAAACAATGCTATGCTAATAAATGTATATGATCTCATTGCAGCCCATTAATGACATATTTAAAATGTGTTATTACTCTCATTTGTAATTACCTCACAATACCATTTAATATACAATGATATCGTTTAATGATGTTAATACTAATAAGTGAATTTAATTCTTCTTTGTGGTAAAAAATACAAATCTGATGAACAGTTTCACAGAATTGCTAGCTCAGAATGAAATTCATTAGTTATTCAGGATAAGAGCAGATTAAATTATTAATTTAATAGTATCAACATGGACAGTATTTGAACTAAGGAATACTGGGGATATTCAACCAGCAACTGAAATTAACATGACACACAGATACTTATTTCTCTGATGTACACGGACCTGAAGAAAAATCGGTGAACTGTGGTTTGAAGCTTGTGTATGCGCAGAGTTCGAAGCTTGAGATGGTAATGATCCAGGCGCTTGACGTATAGGAGATGATGAAAAGCTTCCAGTTGAAGATTGCCTAGTCAACTCAAAGGGCATGTTAACTCCTGTTAGTGTTGGCATCCCCAAGCGATCTGAAAAGGGATGACCAAATGAAAGCCAGTCCTTCTCCACAAGAGCCTGTACCATATAACACAGTCACAGGAACACATATTACAAGCTAAAACCAAAAAAGCAGTCATGGTCTCAAATTTGAGGCTTCACATTTATAATGTTATTTCAATGAGTTTTGAAAGAACATTAATTAAGCCAGCTCTAATTAAGAAACCTCGGGAGATATAACTCAAGCCATCTCACAAAAACCAAAGATGATTTATGCTTCGGCAAATAAAGATAAAATATGTAAAATGAAAAGGTAAACTAAAGCAGATCACCAGTGTTCTATCACTACCTGAAATCCTTTGAATGTTCTGTAATATGGATCAAGCAATAGACTAGCAAGGGAGACTAGTTGAGTAGTTCTGTCCCATCCATCACTGCACATAACAAAAGTAGAGTTGGCACACGAGAAAGAAATCTCTAGTTTATGAACATTACCGGTAAGACAAACAGACCTGTAAACATTAATCAATTTAATATTCTGTCTCAAACACTGTCCCCTTTCCTCATTTGCATTTTCTGATAACATCCAACCGATTGCTACTTTCTAGAGACTTTTCCTCCAGTAGTTTGTATTTATTATGTCATGTCATGTTAAGTTTAATTTTGAATTATCCCCAAATATGTAATTTCGTTCTCTCCCACCCTCTCCCAGTAACAGTTTTAACTGGTTATATTGTGGGGGGGGGGGGGGGGGGGGGGGGGGGGGTAATTAAGAGGTCATCAGTAGATGTAATGCTTTTGACTGATTATATGAGATTTGTTTTTGTTTTTTTTTTGGGAGGGGGGAGGTAATTATATTTTAACTGATGTAAATGCCACATGTTGAGTGTGGCATAAATGCATAATATATATACCTTGTCATTATTTAATGGTGACTGCCATTAACTTAGCATCTTCTTATGTGGGTGAGGATCTGATGGTGATGGAGCTTCAGCATATTCAGTTTTGCTTTGCTTATTACAAATTTTCATGCTACATCAAGCCCATTCCCAATTATTACCAGCATGTAAGAGGTTGTAGCCTTAAAATTTAAAGGGAAATCTCTAATTTATATGTAAAATATTTCACAAATCAGACAACAGAAAGGTAGAGTTTATTCATTAATAGATTCCCAAACTCTAATTCAACCAGTCAGCAATCAACCATAGAGTTTATGTACAACTTAAGTATATATTATGCATTTATACCACACTCACCATGTGATATTATTATTGTCTTTTGCCAACTACAATTAAATTCCATTGTATACTTCCAAACAGAATATATGAATTGTATGCATGGGCAAGTTGGCTTAGACCTCGGGTCCTCGACACATGTTTCACATATACTTTACCAAGTATATTAATGTTTTGATAAATTTCTCCTCACATGTGTGTGCAACTCTGGAAATCACGATTTGTCAATGCCATGCAATTATTGATTTTCAAAAACTACACACTATAGAAAAAATTTATTATCAACTCCAATAATATTCAAAAATTAATCCGGTTCTGATTTTATTTCCTCATGGCACCAATATATCACAGGTCAACATAATGAAGTTAAATCCAGAGTTTTGACCTGCAATGAACAAGCACTGATGCAGAGTCCAAAGCAACACGTGCAGCAATCCAAGCTGAGCCAGCCAAGACATTCTGAACATGTATTAACCAGCCACTGTCCCCAAGGGTTGCTACAGAAGCAGACATGCTACTGAGATTACCTCCTCCCCAAGTTGATCCCCCATGTCTCTGCAGTGCATCAACATGAGAAATAACACAGGCAAAAATTAGAAGCATAACTTTATAATTATGTGAGAGGAAAAGAGACATGAATTACAGGTGAGGAGAGTAATATTACTTTATAAAGTCAGATTCTGAACTTCAATTCACTAAATGACTCGACTAAAAAGTCAGTTTTAAGTTATGAGTAGAAATTTCACAGATGGACCAAACAATACTTTTCACTAATTTTTAATTTTAAATACTTGAAAGGTCAAATACACAGGGCCCATATCTCATAGGGGTGCTGGGGTTAACTGACACTAATCAGTATAAACCAGCAATAAGAGAAACACGAAAGCTGTGCTACCATAGTTATTCATAGTAACCAAATCAATCAATTTGTTGACATTTATACAAAAGCCCACAACTGATTTACAGTACATTGAGACTTAAGGTACTAGTTCAAACTTTGAAGGGATTGGCAACTTTTCACCAATATACTAATAGCACGTGTAGAGATTAAGCTAAGAGAAATTGCGTCAATGTTCTAAAGGTAGCTTCCTTACTATATAAAAAGACTTCTTTAAATTAAATATTCCGATACACTTAATCCACACATAATTTAGGCATAGCAGACCTATCATGTTCACGATCTGTGCATGTTTTGGTAAGTAAAGCACTGCAGAAGTAATTATCTTTTCTAAAAAACAGCAAGGTTTGCAGAAATTACCAAAAATGATAAAATTCCATCAGATGATGCTGTACCATGAGTATCTACGTAGTCTCTAAGGCGAGCCAGACTATCCCTCATAGCATGTATGTTGTCTATCCCAAGAAATACTATCTGAATATATAAAAAATACACACAAATATATAAATTAACACCTGGAAAATAAGAAACAACACTCTAACCAAAAGCAATTTGTTATTACATATTCAAAATCCAACCTCAGATTGAAAATAATTGGAAGATGATTCTGAACCACCACCCATTGCCCCATTTGCCAAAGCATTTTTTCTAGGCCGCGCATCAGTAATACACAGTTTCCTAGAGGAACAGGTCGTCAGTAATACAAAACTAGGAGAAAAATAATATGCGGCTACTTAAAATGGAACACACTGTCAGCTTTTTATGCGACTGGGAGTACTCGGACATATTAAGTAAAGAAGGAAACTGAACTACAAATACAAGGATAATTTGTAGGAATAAAAAGTAAGGAACATATATAAGAGGAAGCAGAAAAGTAAGACAATAAAAGGAATCAGAACCAATGTTTCGAATTAATTAGTAGGTAGATTATTCAAGAGGAGGGAAGCTATACCTCCTTGCACCCTTTGATCCACTATTTGGTGTGCAGATTGCCGCAACTAACTTCTCATCAGCATTGCTGCCAGAGAATAAAGAAGAGGATGCCGATTATTCACTACGGTTTATATTTTTACAGATACTACAGAGTGAACAGTACATATATTGCATATAATTATACATTCATTAAACAAACCATTTATCCAAAGAGCATCTGGTGACCTATGACAAAAACGAGATTACCTTCGCATATTCATCATGAGACCAACTAATGGTTGAGATGACCTTGCAAGCACAGCTCCAGTTTCTACAATCAATCAAACTAATCAAGTAACTGGCACGTGTGTTGGGTCAATTTAAAGCATGCAAAAATAGAATTAAAAAAAATACCTGGATTACACCACGAAATTACAGGCAATCGACATCGTGCACGAAAACTAGAAGCTTGCAGCACTTCTTCATCACTTCAGTACCCAGACAAAGTTGTTAGGGTGCACTGTGACATGCTATTTATTTTGCAATGACATATTAAAACCATTGGCAATTGAGAAAGAAGCACCGGTATCAAATTGCTTACCTAATTGATTTGGGAACGAGCAACGCAAATGGATAGGTTGGGCACATTGTGTAATTAAAATTTACATCACTTATCCTCCAAGAATCGTTAGACACCGTGAATGACCTCTCTTCAATTAAAGAAAGCGATGCATTGTATGGACCCACACCAAGAAGCCGAAAGTACTCATTGAGTAACCGCACCTTGGGGTTGGTGTTAGAGAATCTGGATGTACCAGATCCAAAAGCATAAAGATCCCATAGTCTAGCTGGTCTTGTCCACCTCACTAGTGCATCAAAGACAGCACGCCTCTGCAAGTTCATGTCTTTAATTAACAACACCAGTTGGTACGAGGAAAAGAAAATATTGAAGTTGCAACATAGAAAAACTACCAAAAAGGTGCAAATGCCATCATAAGTTCTATACTCAGATAGTGTCAGGCTGCGTTATGAAACATGTCAGTATGAATTATTATGTAATCTGCTTTATTAAACAGTTAATACATCCATTCTATTTAATATGCCAGCATTATAATTAATAATAGTTAGCCAATACTAACGGATTATTCACCACAAACTCTCAACAGCAGTACAAGTAGCATCGATATAACACTCTGGCATTTGCTTCCCCTCCCAAACTTGCCATGTCCTCATTTAGGCAATTAGAAGTCTACATTTGAAGCTTAATTAGGTCTTCATCCTCCTCATGTGTTTAATGCTACAGCTTAGTTACATCTCCTGTAGATCCTCTTTATTTCAAAGACCTCGTTGAATATACCAAAGTGATCGCGGAGGAACAATATCACTGTTTTTGTTCAATAAGATACCAAAGTATGGAAAATAAAATTCAATGAGGGTTTAGTTCATCCGACACGTACACGTCATGGACCTTTCGAAACCTAGCAAACCATATTATGGAAATGGTTATTCTCTTTCTGTATTAACTTTCACTATTCAATCAATAGAAACTCCTAAGCCTGGATTTTAAATTCAAGGAGGAGTTGTGTAGAAATTCTGATGAGGCTACTATGAAATATTTACTCATGGGTGTAGAATAGAATAACCCGGTTGAAGGGTAATGATCATAGTCTAATCTAAGAAGGGAGTTTGTGGCACTTGTCGGGGTAAATCGACAAAGCCCAGAGTGATGTCTCTTTCACACTTTCAGTGGGCAGCTAATTTTTACCCTTTAAAAGCTTATTTCTTATTTTAAATTATAGTTTTATTCAACCTTGCAGGAACCATCTGATATGAGCAAGAAGGGCTTTTGCAGAGCATTCTATTAGTAGTGTATATAGATCCTTGATTCTTCATAATAGTCTCCAGACTCTCCACAAATATAAAGAAAATTTTTCCAAAAGTAAAAAACTTTCTTTAGAATCAACTTCGAATCATTTTATATGTATTTTTCTAATTCATTTAGTTTTGATTAAATGCATAGGGTGGTCAATATTTGATAGGAGTTTAGGTGTGTGTACTTCAAACATCTTTCTGCCTTGTAAAAGTTGGCCCAACTTATTGCAACAAATTTAACAGACCTGTTTTGTTCGAGGACGAAAACCAAAGACGATAATTCTCATATCTTTCCCTGAAAAGTATTTAAAAAAAATTCATCAAAACAGTGTCGACTTCCAGACAATTCTATGCTAGTAACCCAAAAATAAAATGTTTATGAATAACTTCTGTAAAATGGCTTCAAAGTGTTTAAACTCCAGAAGCAACTATATCACACAAAAACCTCTGCCTCAAAGAAAAATAGATGCATCACCAAATAATTAAATCTTCATACAAATGAGAAATTAATTCTTTATGCAATTGAGAAGAACTATGCATCTTCCTGTTGCACTCTATTACAGACATGTTTGTACATTATGATACGTTGAGACAAGGTGGGAATTATATTATATCCTATATATAATTAGCTTAACGGACTTGAGGCAGTTGGTCGTCACTGGGTCCCACAAGGTAAAAAACAAGGATATATTAAATAGTAATATAAGCTACTTTTATTTAATAAAAATTTCAATAGAAATATTCTAGTATGTTGATAACATGCATGTATTTAAAATAATATTAGTGAACAAAGTATTCAAATATTTTTATAATACGTATGTATCTAAAATAAAAATACTAAGCAAGCATTAATAAAAGCAAATAAATGTTGGAAGACAATATGCACCTTTTTATCATTTAATACATCAAAAAGCTAGTTATAATTAGTTTCCAAATATGCAAATAGGGCCAGTAAGATGGCCAACCCCAATAACAATAAAGCGACTTTATACATATAATTTGCTTGACAGACAAAGTGAAGCAACTACCAATTTTTCTTTCTTCATCGTTGTCAACTTAAGCTAATAATTATATGTATGCGTGCACACACATAATCTATACCAAAAACATATCATATAAACTATAGAATGCTGTAGTTAGTAGGATACCAAAAACTTGAAGGAGACGTTGAGGGGGAGTTCTGTCCAACTGCCGAGGGTTTGATGGAAGCTTCAGGGCCTATATCCTCAAAAATACTAAATGTTATTAGCTTAAACACAGAGAATATAAAGCTAAAATGAGATATTGCGCTAAAAAAATTTAACAAAAGATATCGACATTATCAAATATTAACTCGAAGAAGTAAAATAGCTTGCTCAAAACATTATTTTCTGATAATTAAGAAGAAAAATCAATGAGAGGGGCGGTTTATCTATTAGATTCTCTTGTTACTTAAAATAAAAGTTTAAGAACAAAAGACATTCATCAAGATCGCATAATTTCCTCAAAATCCATCATTATCACTGAGATTTTCATAACCCAATACCACATTGTTTAGCAAAAGAACCAGGACAACATTAATCACTGGATTGAATCATGCACCAATTTAGACAAGCTGACAAGCAAAACTTACAATTTTATTGAACTTTTCAATTGTCGCCAGTGGTATAGTGCCGAGTGCAAGAATGTTCCTGGATGCTTCACTCTTTTAACCATAAATCAAAACCGAAAAAAATGAGATGGAAACAAAACTCACCAATACATGGGCTATAAATAGTTGCACGAATATATAATATATTAACAAAAAAGTAAACCATACACAGCTAAAATAGATAATATTTTAAGAATAAAGACAAAACATAGCTCGACTGATATAACAGATTCTCGAATCATATCATATGTCAACAAAATAATTAAAAACAAAAAAAAATTAACATCATGATCAGCCAAGACTCCGGCATGGTGGTTCAAGCTTTGTACTAAACTTATAATATTGTTTAACTGGATTGCGTCAACAGAATTCTAGCACCCATATTCATAGTTCTTGGGGGCTTAGAAATTCACCATTAGTACAATTTTGCTGATAATTGAGATTAACTTTTTTTTTGTGGGTGCAAGGTGCAAACAAAATAAATTCTACATCATTGTGTAACTAACATGCCCAGAGTATTAATCATCTTCTTGCAAAAAACACTTAGCATCCTGTATGGTCTGTGACATGATAGCATAAGAAATAGAAACATTGGGAAAATAAATTATGTTCACAACATCATAAAGAAAGTAGTGAATTGTAATTTTTGTATTAGCATGCAACTTCGTTTTGGTTCAAAGGCTCAAAGCCCTGCAAAACTATACACACTTAAATCTGAATAGTCTTAAAGGTATCCAGCCAGTAGTATACACAGGATGTGTACTACTGAATATATCAAGTACTTTACTGAATATATTTTATTGCTTACCAGAAAGAGAAGGCGAAAGTTTGTTACAAACAGTGTCCCTGCCTTGTTAGCATTTACAAGAAATACACCATACCCCTGGGAGCAAATAGCAACACAAAAAAAAATAAAAAATCAATAAACCTTATCATGACTTTGAATATAATTATAAGAATAAGTTAAAGCTTAGTGTCGACAAAACAAGAAAAGATCAGAATTGATATTAAATTGAAATATCAAAGTTCATAAGCTCTAAAGTCACTGAAGGATCAGATTGCAGCATAGCATTGAAGGTTCAGAGGTGCACAACGTCTGCTTAGATCAGAGTACTTGGTTTATATTCATACTGAAAATCAGCATCAAAACCCAACTCTTCTGTTCTTCACGTAATATCTGTGGGGTGTGTTCTTTAACCTCCACCAGCTACTTTGGAATGACAAATATGTTCTTAAGTTGACTAGAGTGAAGATTGTAGGGTTATGCTTGTCTGAAGGATTAGGTTAGGGAACAGTTCTGGAAATTATTCATGGTTCTTGGCATATGATAATCTCTACAATATTTAGCACATATCTGATCTCAACAAAACAAACTAATTTTATTTTTTGTAAGGAAAAACAGTCAAATATGAGACTATGGTCCATGAGAGTATAATATTGGTGGTTATATTAGACTTGTAAACTTTTGCTAAATTAGAAGCAACATTGTAATCTTTTAACAGAAATAACTCCCTTTATGACAATTATGCTGTGTTGCAGAGTTTCTTTTATGATAGAAAAGAAAAGAAAGAGAAAGATTTAATAGTGATATTTTGAGAAGTAAAGGAAAAGAAAACTAAAAATTTAGAGAGAAATCTCCTAATATTTGTCCAACAAATTTTATTCCCACTTTGGTAAGATTTGGAGAGAGAGAAAGTTAATCAAATTTCGGTTCTTTTCTTTTCTTTCTTAAACTCGAGAACACTGTGTTAGTCTATAAGCTTTTTAACAACCACAAATACTTTCAAATTATCAGCTCAAATAAATTAATATACAATCAAAATAACAAGTAGGAACACAATAATGAAGGCATATTTAAAAGTGGGTCATAGCTCATAAGAGTGTAGAAGAGCATTGTAAGAAATTCCTTTATCTATCGGCTTAGTGGCACAGACTCGCCCAATTAGGTTGTGGCCCGACTCAGTGATCGTATGGGTGTCCGATTAAACGCACTTGGCAACTCAGCACCAAATCAGCTTATTACGTCTCCAACTCGCCATGTGACATGTCAACACGCAAATGCATTGGACTTGCCACCGACAGGGAGGTGACACAAGCGACTTGACTCAACAACACGTGAACACGGCCCAACCCTTAATATTTTTATATTAATTTCAAAGCAAAACTTCTCTTTATATAGATACACACATCACTCATATAGATAAACAATATAAAAACCCTTTACATTGCACACACCGATTCACTACTTGTTATGATGTATGAATAAAATTGTTAAGTGTTTTGCATATAGAAATCTTGTCATAAAAAGAAATCCTCCTACCTGCCATCGAAGTTTCTATTTTAATAATTTATTATTTTTAAATTTTAAGCTATCCCACTCAAGAGAAGTCACACTCCAACACGAATCCTGCCAAATTTTGGAAAATTTTCTAAGTTTTGTCCTATATATAATAAGGCTATAGCACTTGATCTAGTTTGGCGTGGTCAGTCACGGGGTCCCATATAGCTAAAAACTAGAGTAGTTACCTTACACACTTACTTTTTACTTATAAATCATTCTGCAATACTGGATAGTTGATACAGTCCCAATCTATTGTATCTATACACATAAGTAGTTACATGTCTTCACTCTTTACTTAAAAATTAAATATGCACCAACACACATATTTACTTTGTACTTATAAATGAATCATTCTGCAATCATTGATAAAGTCTCAACCAATGGTATTGAAATATTCACGTCTCTTCAGTAAAGAACAAATTCTATATGCACCAAAAAAATCATTCAAATTACGCACACAAAATTCTACACCCTAGCCTTTTGGAAAAAGCACGCTGCTATCCAACTCATTGCCACTTAGCCCCAAAAAAAGTTATCACAAATTTCAAACATAAGTTACAAATTCAATTTCGAAACATATGTTGCAAATCCTACTTTACGATTACTAAAGTATTCTGCAAACCTAACCAATACTAGTTGACAAAACACAAATTTGTCGTCCCAGTCGATTGTATATATACAGGCACACGTATAATCATCTAAACCACACATACAAATTACAAACCCTAGCTGTACTCAAGTTTGCTAAGTTTTCTAATTCATCACCACATATTACTTTCAACAAAAACTATTCCAAATTACAACACATATACATATAAATTGCGACAATCGACATTAATTCGCAACTTACCTCGACAATTACTTGTTCATCTTCCAGCAAATATTCCAAAACTGCGTGCGGAACCGACCTCGAAACGGGCTGTCAAAACAACAAAATCACAATCAAAACAAAATTCAAAATCAATAAAAAGTGAAAAAATAATGAGAACCTAATGCTTATAGTGAATTGAATAGAGATAGATTACTTCAACTTTCGTCCATTCGAGGGCGTCCCAGCTTCCTGCACCGTCGATACGTTCGGACTCAGTGAGTCGAGTATCCGAGTCACGGAACGAAGCGGATCGGCCGGAGCGAGTTCGAGATGTGGCCATCGGCCACCGGCGGTTAACAACACGGTGAATAAACGAGAGGGGGAGGGCGAGAGAGAGCGAGCGAGAGAGAGATTAGTTTTGAATACTGCTCCGACAAGTAAGATTTTATACTCTTCGATTAAAAGAAAAAATTCAATTCGATTAATTAGAAAGAGTTATGCTACCTTCTAACGTAATTTATATCGGTCACCAATACCATATATAATCGGGTATTAATAGTACTAGCCTTTAACCCGTGCAAAGCACGGGCGCGTATATAATTCTTAAATTATTAATTATTAATTATAATTTAAATCGTAACGCCATTTTATCAGTATTTTAGTATTAATGAATTGAATTCTAGTTAAATTATATTAACCAACTGATTATATCCTCTAACGGAAATTTAGCTTTCACAATTTATTATCTATCTATAAATATTTTTCTGATATTGATATGTGACAGTTTATTATTCAATTAATTTTAAATCAAAATTTTCATATATCATATATCTTCATATGTTATGTAATGGTTCATATTTGTAATAAAATATAACATATTAGAGTTAAATTTCGAGTAGAATATGTTATAATTAAAAAGTAGCGTTTTCAATTATTTATATGTATTTTAGACAAAAGATATTCAAAATTGTATATTTATAATTAGTTATACATTTATTTATAAGTATTTTTTTAATATTAATATATGTTATTAACAATAGTTTCACTTTTTTTCAACTAATTATAAATTATATTTAAAAGATATTAATATACATCAGGAGTGTTTTTAGTATATGAAACTGTTTAATAGATATTTACATGTTGCAGAATTTTAGTTTTAGAGAAGTGTACCAAACCAAAATTTTGTACGACTACAAATTATACCCATGTTGGCTTTTTATAGTATAGTAAGTATAGATGTTGTGTAATTTAGTTCTTACTTAGTTTTTAACCCGGTATATAATTCATAATTTATTATTTATAATTTAAATCTTAACACCATTTTATTACTATTTTAGTATTAATGAATTGGATTGTATTTTAGACAAAAGATATTCAAAATTTTATAGAGTATCTCCAGCAGAGTCCTAACATGTTCCCTAAATATATAATAAAATATTCATTTTTTAGGGGATTACTACATTTTATTGAATCGGAACTCCAACAACATTCCCTATTTCTGTTCCCTATTACTATCATATATTATATTCAACTTGTAAACTTGTAAGTAAGAGAGAGAAAGGAGGGAAAGAGGGAGAAAAGAGAGAAGTGAATATTTTATTCTTCAATATAGTATATGAGGAACGGTTTCACAATCCTTATAAATGAGGAATGAAGTGGGTATCCTAACTTTTTAAGGGATGGCTAGGATTCTACTGGATATATGTTTTATGTCATATCCCTTATATTAATAGCTTAGGACACCATATAGGGAAGCTGCTGGAGATGCTCTTATACATTTATCTATAAGTATTTTTTAATATTAATATATGTTATTAACAGTAGTTTCACCTTTTTCCAACTAATTATAAATTATATTTAAAAAGATATTAATATACACAAGGAGTGTTTTTAGTATATGAAACTGTCTAATAGATATCTATAGGAGAGTACCAAATCAAGAGAGATACCAAACCAAAATTTTGTACGACTACAAATAATTATACCCATGTTGGCTTTTTATAGTATAGTATAGATATTATAGATTTCATTAATACTTCTTAAGAACTCGTGCTGATAGTTGTTTTTGTTATTCTAACATTTTTATTTATATATTTATTAGAAGAATATTTTTATTATAATATTATATATGAATCGATCTTGTATTGAAAATATAAGACATATGGATTATATGTTACAAAGACTACATGTCTTCAAATATTATTATTATTAAAACAACAAATAATGTATATGATGAAAGTAGAAAAACTTGCCAATTTTTTCCTAAGAATTCGCCGGGACAATTAGTTATGTATCTCACTTTCATTCAAATTTCAAATTATTTATTATAATGATGAGCGAACAATTGAAAATTTGCTAACTTGTGATTTAAATTGATAATTCCATTAACAATTATTTCATTAGTAATGTGTTAGTACATTTTAAATTTTACGATGATCTATAAGAAATACGTAGCGTCAGCTATATATTATACTAGCTTATAATCCGTGCAATGCACGGTCGGTTATAATATTTGCTATTTTATCGTATATATTATAACTTAAATTAATATTATTGTGTGTGAATAAAATTATTATAAAATTGGTTAAATAAATTTTTTATTTAACAGATGATAAATTTTTAATAGTTAGTTTCGTCAAACGGCTAATTAAAAATTAGGTCGAACATGTATATTTTACTGAAAATGTTAAAATATGTTTTTCTTCATGTTATAATTTTAGGAGATCTATAAAATTAGATATAAATCAATCAATCAATCTTTTAATATTTCGCTATTGATAACTAATAATATAGTATGTAACATATTAAGTTAAAGAAAACGTGTAAAATCAAATATCGACCCATCATACTAACTTAATGTTTTGGTTTAATTGATAATAAAGACTATATTATAACATGTTATAAATTAAGGAGATTTGTGGGTCGAATACCAACCGGATCACCGAACTCGACTGACTTACCGACTAAGTGAATTTTTCATGTTTTGGATTTAATAGTATATAATATTACTTTTAAAGTGAGTCCATTAGTGTATTTAAAAATAATGTTAATGTAATTTGGTTGAAAAATATCACAGATTATTTATTAAATTATATATAATAATATTACACTTTTATATATGTAGCTCCTATTAATTGTAGATGATCCGTTTTTTAGTTAGAAAATATAAAAAAAGATAGTGTCTTTTAGTTAAAAAGGTAAATACTATGTTTCTCGATGTTATTTTAAATGATGGAGTTTTTTTAGTTGGAAAATATTAAAAAAAATAACATATTTTAATTAAAAAGAATAATTGGTGTATAAATAGACCCGTATTTTGGTCCAAGTATCGACTAACCAAACTTTCAATGTTTCGGCGTTAATAGTATAAAATAAAATAATAATATAGATATATAATATCTTTGTTATATGAATGTTGCATGTGTTATTTTTGGAAAATCGATTTTTTGTTATGATTCTGGAAAAGATAATGTATTTTAGTTAAAAAAAGTAGTTGCTATGTTGTCCAATATTATTTTTGGTTAAATGAGTTTTGTTAGTTAGAATATATAAAAAAAGATAATAAATTTAGTTAAAAAGATAATTGATTATATAAGTAGGCCCATAATTTGACCTACTTATAGATGCGTATATATATTTTTTAAGGTTTAACTTTAGTTTTTAGTTTTTGGTATAGTCAAATAGGTCTTATATTTGTTTTATATTTTGATTTGTTTATATTTTGTTTGAAACCCACTAAATTTGTTTGAAGCCCGCTAATTATAAAAGTCCGTATAAAAGCCCGCATACTGATCGATCAAATTTTTAATGTTTCGGCTTTAATAGTATAGTATTTTTTAAGGTTTGACTTTAGTTTTGGTATAGTCAAATAGGTTTTATATTTGTTTTATGTTTTGATCTTATATTTGTTTTATATTTGATTTGTTTATATTTTGTTTAAAGCCCGCTAACTTTTTTTATAGACCGCTAACTATTAAAGTCAATAAAAAAGCCCGTGTACCGACCGATTAAACTTTTTGTTTGAAGCCCAATAATTTTGTTTGAAGCCCGCTAATTATAAAAGTTCATATAAAAACCCGTGTACCGACCGATCAAACTTTTTATTCGAAGCCTACTAATTTTGTTTGAAACCCGCTAATTATAAAAGTTCATATAAAAGCCCGTGTACCGACCGATCAAACTTTTTGTTTAGAGGCCACTAATTTTGTTTAAAGCCTGCTAATTATAAAAGTCCATATAAAAGCCCGCGTACCGACCGACCAAACTTTTAATCTTTCAGCTTTAATAGTACTAGCTTATAGCCCGTGCAAGGCACCGAGCTTTTTAATTATTTATAAATTTTTTAAATATATTTTAAATGGTGTGAAAAAATTTAATTTATAAATAATAAATTAAAATTTTCAATAAAATAAAATTCGAAATTATGATTTGTTTGTAAGTTAGAATTTTGGTAAATACATCATCACAGCCATTAATGGTTTCAAATAAATTATTTTAATCAAGCAATTCCTTTTCTCGTATGTATCATGCCAAAGTATTAAATTTTATCTATTAAATTATAATATATTTTGAGTGGAATACGTTATGCCAACTCCTATTAGATTATATTAATAAATGTATTTTATATTAAAATTATTATAATGTGATTTAAATATTTTTCAAAAAATTATTATCTGTTCCTCACATAAATCTGGCTTATTAATTTTAAAATTTATTATAAAAAAATTGTGACGGTGAGATTTATATGATTCTACGAATAAAACTGGTAGGAAATATTTATATAGGATTAAAAAAAATCATATACATGTGAAAGACAGAATTTGTTTTGGATTCAGAAAAGGAATTATAAACATGCAAGTGGATATCAGTTGCCTTCTAGAACAGAATTTAATTTTGTTCCAATCTAACGGTGCTTATTTGTTCAATATAAGATCCAACGGATGTTTTGGACCAGAGGATCATGCGACCAAATTATCTCCCTTACGCTTATTATATAATACTAGCTTATAACCCGTGCAAGGCACGGGAGCTTTTTAATTATTTATAAACTTTTTAAATATATTTTAAATGGTGTGAAAAAATTTAATTTATAGATAATAAATTAAAATTGTATGTATCATGCCAATGTATTAAATTCTTTCTATCAAATTTTAAATTATTTTAAGTAGAATATGTGACGCCAACTCCTATTAGATTATATTTATAAATTTATTTTATAATAGAATTATTATAATGTGATTTAAATAATTTTCTAAAATTTTTTATGGCTCGAGATTAAAATTGATAAACACAATTTGTTTTGAATTAAGAAGATGAATCATAAACATGCAATAAGATGGTAGAATTTGCTTTGGATTAAGAAATAGTTTTTGTATTCGTTCCTCACATAAATCGGGCTTATTAATTTTGAAATATATTAGATAAAAATAATTTTGTGACGGTGCGATTTATATGATTCTACAAATAAAATTGGTAGAAATTATTTATTTTGGAATTAAAAAAAATCATAAACACGTGAAATACAGAATTTGTTTTGGATTTAGAAAAGGAATTATAAACATGTAAGTAGATATCAGTTGTCTTATGGAACATAAGTTAATTTTGTTATAATCTAACGGTGCTTATTTGTTCAATATAGGATCCGATGGATAAAAATAATTTTTTGACGGTGTGATTTATACGATTCTATAATTAAAATTTGTAGGAAATATTTATTTTGGATTAAAAAAATCAAAAACACATCAGAATTTGTTTTGGATTCGGAAAAAGAATTATAAACATGCAAGTAGATGTCAGTTTCCTTATAGAACAGAATTTAATTTTATTCTAATCTAACGGTGTTTATTTGTTCAATATACGATCCAACGGATGATAAGCTTTTGGACCATAGGACCATGCGACCAAATTATCTCCCTTACGCTTATTATATATAAGTATATAATAAGTATATAATAGTATAGAAGTATAGATATCTTCTCTCTCTTTTTTTTTTTTAAACCTCTCTCATCTATACTGTTAAATACATGAATCACATACGCACCAATTAAGATAATTTTTTTTTAAAGGGTCTTTTCATTATTCTATACATCATTGAATAAACCATTCATACTTGCGAGTTGACCTGTTTTTCATTTGCTGCATAAATCATACAGGGTTTCACCTTTTGATTTATATCTGGTGATCTCTCCCGTGACCTGTGCAGGTCATCCAAATCCAAAATTATTGGACCTGTTTGAAAGTTAGAGGTTTAGAATAAAATTAAGGGCTTGGGGTGATTTAAAAGTTTGACCATTTCAATCCGCTAATGCTAGTACTTGGTAGTTACCGGATTGAAATAGAGGTTTTGGCTCAAAAAGCCATTTGAGGAGTTTTTTGGGTTAGAAATTTTGATATGTGTCACAAAAAACTAATCAAACAGCTATTTTCTAAATTGTTTTGCAATAAACCGCCATAGTCAAAACATCTATTTCTATTAGCTAGTCAAAACATTTAACTCAATCCACTAACAACTACTCCCTCCGTCCCAGTCAATAGTATACATTGGGGGACAGAGGCGCGGCACGGACTTTAATGCTTCAATATAGTATAGTTCTGTAAATTATTTTTAAGATTTTCCTTTTTTGTATAAAAGTATAACATTTATATTTTTATACAAAAAAATTTTTAAATATAAGTTGTAGAACTATGTTTTATAAAAGTTTTAAAAAGTGTGTCGAACAATGAAAAAGAATCGTATACAATTGATTGGGACAGAGGGAGTAATTTCCAAACATGGCTAATTTAGCCTTTTAGTGTAATGGAAAGCTTAAACCATAAGAGAAATGCAGTGAATCAAGTTATAAACAACTTTTTATAAGTTACGATTTGTTAAGATCGTCATACAAAGATTTTTCTTTTCAATAATTTATTTAGTATATTAAACTCGTCTGTAAAATAACTTCTTTTGTTATTGCATACAATAAATTAAATTAGTAATTCAAAATGTTAACTAATTAACAAGTACCGTGTGCTGAGCACGGACTATATTGCTTGTTTTAAAAAAAATGCGTAAATCAATCTTTAAAACAAAGAGATATATTCCAAAAAGATGTGCTGAGAGAAATATATACCAAGCTGGGCTGAGGAAAAGCAACTGACATGGGCCAACACAACACTTGCAAAAAGATAAAAACATAAACATTAGCCCAACTCAGCGAAATAGCCCACACTAAGAAACATCATCCTACACGGACGGCCAGTGTCAGGATATTATAATATGCTAGCTTTTTAACCCGTGCAAAGCCGGCTGTTTTAAATTATTTTTTTATATTTCATCTTTTTAAATTGAGATTATTTATATTGTACATTAATTTATATTTAAAATCATATTATATTGATATCTATATGTACACATATCCTCACTATGATATTTATTAAAATATAAACCCAAAAATATACACTATTTACAATTTTATTATATAATTAAATTACCACCCACCTAAAATTATTGAAAATTTGATATAAGAAATGAGATTTTTGCCGAATCAGAGTCATTGTCATATAGTTATATATTATATTTATAATTATTCTAATATGTACATATATAATTTTTTTTAAAATAACAATAATTAAATATTCTAAAAATCGGTTAGTTGACTAATTAATCGATAATCAGAAGGATTTTTAATCCGATTTGGTAAAATTCGGTTAAATCGATGATTATTTGGTCAAAACTTGATCAATTAGACGAAAATCAGGTTGAATATTAAATTTTACAAAATTTGTGGGGCAAATTTAAAATTTTAAAAATGATTAGATATATATTATTATATAAAATATTAAATTATTTTCAAATAATGATCATGTTGATATTTATACTGAGTAAGGGCAGATTGGACAAAAATTCGGTTAAAATCGATGGCTAATTGGACAAAAATTAGATTAATTGGTTGAAAATCAGGCCGAATATTAGAATTTACAAAATTTGTGGGGGATAATTTAAAATTTTAAGAATCATTATATATATATTTATTATTTTTACATATATAAAATAAAACTAATTCAGAATAATGATCCTATTATTTTGATTAATCATCGATTTCCGGATTCCCACCTTTTATAACACGGGATATTTATAACATATATGTATTGGAGTTTTAAATATGAAATAATTTAATGTATATTAATGATTAGATATTAGTGTCTAATTCCTTAAAAAAAACATTAATGTCTAATAATGACCTTTATATTAAAAAAAAAAAAATTTTGAGCAAAAGGTAGTATGGTCACTTTGAATTAAATTACTCGAGGTTGTTGTATTAGATAGATTACTTAATCAAGTCACTTTTTCTTATGCCCTGCCCTGATGCTTCACATAATTAACAAATAATTCAATTTTACAAGGATAAAACAATGAAATATTTATCATACTATAAAAATAAAAAAAGAATTATTCACACTAAAAGTTCCATACATCATATACAATATATTAATCATTAATTTTTGAGAAACTCTTGTTACACAAAATCTAATAACAAAAACTCTGTGTAGATTATCATATTATAAAAACAAAAATAAAATTATTCACTCTAGAAATTTTATACATCATGATCTATAGTCCAGCCCTTTATGTTTAATTGCGATGAGTTGCTTGTTTGATTCCTTGAATTGTGCGAGGAAGCAATCCGGCTACACATGAAGAGTCTCCCCCATTCATCACTACATTCATTGATGGCATGTCAACAGCTGCAGAGACTATTAATGATCCAAATGCATCACTGGATGTTTCTTGTAGTCTCAGCAACTCTGATTTGAATTATCACATGAAGCAATTTTATGAACCAAACATTTTATAAAGAGTAGACAATGAAGAGAAACCATCTATATTTTTTTTAAAACTGATCAAACATTATTCATATAATTAACTCTTTTTTAAAAAATAGCTAAGTATAAGAATTTGAATTAAAGATTCTAGAACGGTGCAAACATGTGAAATATACACTTGTTGAGGTTGGGCCTGTTGATGACCCACGAAATAATTGATGCAGGACCTTGACCATACAATGGTGGATTATAGGTCACTTGAGGCCCATGAAAGGAGAAACCTGGGTTTGGAATTTGGTACTCATGTGCCTGATATGGAGGGTTGATGTAACTGTAGTTAAAAAAGGCCTGAAGTTGCTGAAAGCATTCCTGGATACATTTTTCTTTCTCGGTCTTTCAAGCTTGATGTATATGTCTCGATCTTTTTCGAATTCTTGACTAATGTCCTACTTATAATAACAAGGATTCTGTTTAAGTAGTATATCACGTACAAACAAATTCTTGTTATATACACAACAATTTCAATCCAGCCAGACAATTTTGCATATTTACGATACATAATTCAATTATTACAAAATTTTAATAAGAATAGAAGATATATTACCTGTGGGTGATGTTGAAAGAGATCTGGAGCATTTTCTTCATCATTTACTACAATTATTGAAATAAAAAATATTAGAATAATAATACACGCTAATTAATTTTTAGAACAATTTTTTTACGAAACACAAAATAAATTTTCATAAATTGACATATGCAATATGAGAGAAAAATGAAATTGATTTTGGAAACTTACCTTATCAATTGGAATCGAGAGAAAAGTCACGACGATATTAAGACTTTCAAAACTTGTACAAATTTCGGAAAATATTACAAAAATTTGGTAAGTGGGTCGACAAATCATTTTAAAATCGCGATTTCATAAAAACATAACATGTGTTTTATCAAATCATTATACCTAGATGGTAGACTATAGACAGAAGAAACCGGAAAATTCTAGTTTTAGTCGGAAAAGGAAAATATTTTGAAGGGCGCGTTTATGAATTGGGAGAGAGTGATGAACTAATAAGTGGCGGAGTTGGGTATGAAAACCTAAGGTAAACATCGTGCATTATTTATAAGCAAGAGATCATATCTCATGGTCCATATCTTCTGAAGTTTATCATCCAACGGTTGTTAATCACCTAAAATTAGCAAGATTATTCTTTTAACCAAATGGGTCCAAGGGTTGAAATATGGGCTTGGATTATATCCAGGCCCGGTTCTGAGGGTAGTCTGGAGAGGCAACGGTCTAGGGCCCATAATAAGAAGGAGCCCAAAATTTTTAAATTATATAATTATAGTATATTTTTTTTATCAGGCCGGGTAGAAAATATTAAAATTGATCGATAGAAATTAAATTATTAATAATAAAAAAAAGCAATTGAGAGGTATAAGAAGTTTTAGATAGAATAGATTAAAAATGGATACATAAGAAATATTAGAAAAGTAAATCAATCCAACACACCCAATTTTATTTTATCACATTAACTTAGCACGCCTCTAGCTTCTCTTTTTGCCTCCATCGTTCTGGTTTCCACCCGCCATTAAGTGTGAATTACCTTCCAAAAACAAACCGCTGTAATCATTAAATTTCTTAAAACTCTGAAAACTCTGACTATGATAATTATTTCTTTCTATCATTTGTAAGCTTTAGCATCCACGAATTGATGTTATTCAAAGATTTTACACTTGATAATTCAACAGTTTTTTTTTCTCGAAAATCTAATTATTGGCGTCGCTTTATCAAAAGTGGTTGATTGATTGATTATTGTTCTATTGGACAATTTCAACTATTCAAACATCTTCAATCTTGCATCTTGCAATCTGTTGCTTCTTGTCTAAGGTTTTATCATTTCATTACTTAATTTTTGTGTTATTTTATTTAAATGTTTAATTTACTTTTTTATACTATATTTTCTAAAAGCATTTACATGGAAGTGCAAAAGGGAAAAGAGGTAACTTTAGGAAAATTAAATTGAGAAAACCTAGATGGGGCACACTGAGCGTGGGTGGGATTTAGTGGAACAGAGTGGAGTCAAGTATTGGTTCTATAACTTGTCTAGAGCACCTCTTTGGTCATTACGGAGTACGGAGTCTTGGTGAGACTTTAGAGGATCCGAAATGAATTGAGTGAGATCGAGAGTAAATTCCAGAAAAACGACGGTGGAAGATAACATTAGGGGGTGGGTGATGTCATATAAAACTCGGATCTCTTGTTTGTATTTGATCATATAATTTGTTAGCCGTATATATCATATATTTGGACACTATTTCTATCACTGATTCAAATATTTACAATATATTACAAATGATGGAATAGTAAAATAAATTATCATATAAAAAATTGATAATATCATGTCTTTTGATAAAAGGAAGACTTGAGATATCACATCAAACTAGAGTAAAGTCTATGCCCCAAAAGATAAAGGGAAAGGAAAGAGAAGGCCATGAGACCCGAGATACTCGATCACTGTTAACTAATAATGTGGTGACATAAATATAATTTAAGGTCGGACCAGATTTACATAACTTTCAGAAGATTATTATATGAAAATTATTTATGTGTCTTTTTTTAATACACTAGCCTTAAACCTGGGCAAAGCACGGGCGGCTATATAATTTTAAATTTATTATATATAATTTAAATTTTAAAATCATTTTATTAGTGTTTTAGTATTAATGAATTGAAATCTTATTAAGAGCATCCCTAAGAGGGATATGTATAATGGTTGGTTATATTGATTGACTAAATTGATTATATGCTCCAATGGAGTAGAAGACATTAGAACAAATGTATTTATAAGTTATGCATCTATTAATAATTATTATATAATATTAATATATATTAATGATAATTATAAATTATATTTAAAAGAATAATGGTGGGGTTTTTATCTTGTAGTATATCAAACTGTTTAGAGATGTAAGACTATGGGAACTGTAAGACTATGACTCTACGTGTAGCAGAATTTTAGTTATAAAGTGAATCACCAAACCAACATGACCAAACTAAAATTTTGTACGACTACGAATTATACTCATGTTGGGTTATTATACATTACTAGCCTTTAACCCGTGCAAAGCACGGGCGGGAATATAATTCGTAATTTATTAATTATAATTTAAATTTTAACACCATTTCATTAGTATTTTAGTATTAATGAATTGGATTTTAGTTAAATTATATTAACCAACTGATTATATCTTCTAACGGAAATTTAGCTTTCACAATTAATATTATTCAATTAATTTTAAATCAAATTTTTCATATTTCATATATCTTCATATGTTACGTAATGGTTCGTGTTTGTAACGAAATAGAACACGTTAGAGTTAAATTTCGAGTAAAATACGTTATAATTAAAAAGTAGCGTCTCTAATTATTTATATGTATTTTAGACAAAAGATATTAAAAATTATATATTTATAATTACTTATACATTTGTCTATAAGTATTTTTTAATATTAATATATGTTATTAACAGTAGTTTCACCTTTTTCAACTAATTATAAATTATATTTAATAAGATATTAATATACATAAGGAGTGTTTTTAGTATATAAAACTGTTTAATAGATATCTACATGTTGTAGAGTTTTAGTTTTAGAGGAGAGTACCAAACCAAAATTTTGTACGACTACAAATTATACCCATGTTGGCTTTTTATAGTACTAGCCTTTAACCCGTGCGAAGCACGGGCGGGTATAGAATTCATAATTTTTTAATTATAATTTAAATTTTAACATCATTTTATTAGTATTTTAGTATTAATGAATTAGATTTTAACCAGATTATATTTACTAACTGATTGCATTTTTTGGACGACTACGAATTATATCAATATCGGTTTATTATTATATAGTATATAAATAATATATAAATTATATTTAAAAGAATAATGATGGAGTTTTTTATCTTGTATTACATCACAAGTGTTTGTAATTTGAACGGTATAAAACTCTTTAATATAGTAAGAGTAAGAGAAGTTTACATGTGACCCACTTGTAGTTATAAGAGTAAGAGAAGTCTACATGTGACCCACTAGTTATAAAGGAGGTGACCAAACCAAAATTTTGTACGACTACAAATTAAACCTATGTTGGCTTATTATATTATAGTATAGATATTATATCTATAATATTTAATAATAATAAAAATATATTATTTTTAAAATATAATCATTAACATAAATTAAAATATCCTACGGATTTGGCGAATTTTACTCTTGCATCATCAGTTGAGAAACAAAAGCATACAAAAAGACCAAACATGAACAGTTGGCCCAACTAAGCAAGCTCAAATAAAATGAACAGCCGGGCCAAATTAAATAAACAAAAATAGGCTTGTTAGAACTTGATAATTATTTTTCTAGAACTAAACTAAACAAACCAGAGTTTACATGACTAGTTTTCATGGTTTATTGATGTTTAACGTTTTCATAAATTTTTGTCACAAAAAAAATGTTATCATAAATTCCAATATGAACTCATTACTTAATTCTTGAAAATGAAGAGAAAATCAAATTTAATCTCACCGACATTTTTTTTTGTGGATAAGCTTAAGACGATAATTTAATGTGACCAAACTTATTATACAACTACACAACCTACCGAGCACAATTAGCATAATTTGGGTAAAGAGAAGCCTACCCATGTTTATGCTAAAGGAAGAAAATATGGAGGCTCATTAGTCTGATCCTTAGATGGTGCCAAAAGTTAAATAGATTGCGAGCCGAGAGATACGGGCCTTGTTGCCTTAGATGTACCATTTCTTTATACAGTACTAAAGCGAAAGCCCACCAGTTTATAAATGGGACCATTATGATTGTTCTTTCACCATAACAGTAATACTACATATGTGATTACATTTACATCAACTGTCTAATTTTGTAACGAATTGAATTTGATTGTTATTTTATCATGGAAATTTATCCGGTTAGCGGAATTCAAAATTTCGATTTATTTATGCATTAGTGTTCATTTAAATCTTCCGACGAATAACTCGACCATCGACAATCCAAACGTCCCCCGGAAGTGGCACCAATTCTTAGTTGTCCTTGAACAAGTCTACTTGGAACAATGTGGTTGCTGTTATTAATCCAAAATGTAAGAGAGAATATAAATTTCTGTTTGTGGCCAGTAAAGGAGGCTATTCCTTGATCACATAAACTCACAAACATGAACTGTCAGCCTGGAAATTGATGTCAGGCTTCTATTAGTTGGTCCTGCAAGTGAAAGGTGAGTGTGAGTGTGAGGGCATGGTCAGGGGCGGAACCAGGGGGTGGCGAAGGGGGGCTGGAGCCCCGGCTAGAAAAAAAAAAATACCAGTAGAATTTTTTTTTTCCAGCCCTGAATGTTCTCTAAAAATGATATAAAGAAATTTTTTGAGCCCCGGGTAAGTTTCAAAAATCTTTGTATTAATTGATATTTTTTCTTCAATCAAATGTTGTTAAATATTTGAGTCGCGAATATTTTTTGAGCCCCGGGTGATTTGATCTCCTAGTTCCGCCACTGGGCATGGTCATGGAATTTCATGCGTTTCATACTCAAAAACTACTATAGTCTACTATAAGTCAAATAGTGCGTAAATTCTTAGATGTTGTATTAACAAGGGCATATTAGACAAACATGATGGGCCGGACCATTTTCTAGCCATGTCGCTTGTATCGTAGCAATAATTGGTTGTAATAATTGACATGATACGTTGAAAGCAGGCTGGGAAAGGTGAGCTTTTAAAAGTAGCCTGTAAATGTGAACACTTCTGCTCTGCAATTTACAGTTACATATATACACTCACTCAACTCAAGTGCCACTGTGCCAGTAACAAATTCTGTTTTGTTCGTGAAGTATTATAGTGCGTGTTTGGCTGTGTGACTTCTGGGCTTAAAAGCCTCAGAAGCTCACTTCAGCTTTTACACGGACCGTTTGGCAACAAAAGAAGCTGGTGGATTAAGCGGAAATAAGCCCAGCAAAATAAGCTTTGAAACCTAGCTTATTTTTCACCCCCGACTTCTGCTTCTTTCTAGATGGTGTTTAGGTGTTGGGAATTTAGGAGTTGGTCTGATTGTTGCTAAGTGTAAGGAGATGCAGAGTTTGTATCTGTCTTGCTTGCCGGTAATAAATTATTTATGTTCCTAGCTGATAATATTGCTCTTGATCTAGAATTTAGTGGATTAAATTTAGTCCAATTTTTTTTAATTTTAATGCGGTTATTAATTTTTTAATTTTAATGCAACGTTTAAAATTTGGTACTTGTAAAATATTTCATGTATTAACAATAAAAGATATTTTGTAATTATAATTGATTTTTTAGAAGAAACAAATTATTTATATTACAAAATTACCAAACTAATACCAACTTATAAGTTAAGTTATCCAAACACTTAAAAAACTTCTGGTAGCTTATAAATCACGGTATCCAAACACTTCTGGTAGCTTATAAGTCCAAACCAACTTATCACTTTTAATCTACTTCTTTATTTTAAGTAATAAGTCACTTTTTTTAAACTCAGCCAAACGGTCCCGTATATCCGACTGAGAACTTGTCATGATATCCATAGTCCATAGAGTTGGATAGATAGTAGAGTCCAATTAAAATTTTAATATTATAGACCAGTTTCCGGTGAGAGAAAGCATGACGATTTTATCTGATTCACTTCATTGTTGAGTAGCTAACTCGACTAGAATTTTAAATTATTTGAAGGCTTCTCCGATTATTGAGTTCTAACAGCTTTTATAGCAACTCAAGGCATAATCATATATATTAAACCAGATCCGATTCAATAACCCATCATATTTTAGTACAAAAATGCATTCAATTTGGTATGCGTTATTTATTTATTTATATTTATAAAGGATTCAGATGTTCTTTGTCTAACCAGATGTTATAAACAGTGCATACTGGATCAGATTAAAGAACCCACCACATGTGAGTTCAAAAATGCTACTAACAAATTGATGTACATTAATTATTAAGGACACATATATTTTTTAAATGGGATGTTACACATCCCTCTTTATATGGTCGACGTCTTCATCACACCTATAATCAAGCTTACGAAATTCGAGCAATGTTTTTACACTTCCCGTCGAACGGAGTTTTTATATTATTTATAGCAATCCAAGGTCACGACTATATGCAGACAATACCAAATATCCATTATATATTCGTCCGAATATACTAGCAAATTGATACTTACTGGGGTGTATTCGATTGGGATTTTAATGCATTGTTTTTAGTTTATAGATTTTAATGGATTGTATGGGATTTTGATTTTGTGCGGATTCTTGACGAAATGTCGCAGAGTTGATAAGATTTAGGTACAATGCTTCAAAATCCCATTGAATTTGGTGGGATTTCAAAAAAATTAAAATACACTGAAGAATGCCACAAAATCCATCATTTTATGAAATGAAAAAAAATCCGTCAGCATTTGAATACCATCAGATTTTAATGGATTTCAAACAATCCCAATCGAATACCCTCGGATTTTAAAGCATAATTTAAAATCCCAATTGAAGATTTTGTAGCATAATTTAAAATCCCAATTGAATACCTCAAGATTTTAATGGATTTCAAACAATCCCAATCGAATACACTCGGATTTCATGAATGCAAAAAAATGCTTTAAAATCTCAATCCAATACACCCCTCTTAATATATTAATTATTTGTTTGTAGGCGGAACTACTCTTTCTCTAACCACACAGGATGTTACCCCAAAAATTATTTTTGAATAAATCTTATTTTCGTCATTTGGTACCCTTAGTAGAATTTTGCAAACAGAGCAAGTAAATTCCGAGGAAAGTCTATGCGTGCAAACCGTGCAACTGCTGTAACAATCACAACAACTACCGATATAATAATAGCTTTGTAAGAAGTTAACTACCAATTATAACATACTTCCAAGTAATAAAATATAACCACGAGATTGGTTTATTAGTACTTCAAGTTGGAACACGAAAATTGTTAAGACGTCCGGTTTCATACGAAACATAAATAAACTCCAACCATATTTTAAAGGTGTCGTGAGGATGTACTAACAGTACCAACTCGAAACATGAGTAGTTCTATTAGTGACAAAGATCTTTCCAAATAGAGAATCTCCACTACGATGAGTCGACGACAATCAAATTTGTAAAATTTAGCACGTTAATCGTGAAACACGATGGCTTTGGCCATGAGCTGCAGTGAAGACATAAAAACTTTTCTAGAAAGAAAATTAAAGTAATAAAAAATATAAAACCTGACGGCTTACACAATAGCCTCGTAGCACCGAGATAAGTTCACACAGAGACTTTGATAAGACATAAGCCTGAACTACTTTAAATAATTATTCCATCAAAATTATATTAATATTTTATTTGGCCTCAGAAAGTATTTTGTGAGTGTGTCGATCGCTTCTTTGTTCTTAATTTTTCTAAAGAAAAATATTGATTGATATGCCGCCACTACTAAAAAAATTAGAGTTAGCAAAGTCACCGTGTTTAATTTTATTCACATTATTTTATAATTTATTCACACTGTTTATTTGAGAAACTAAAATATGTCAGTTAAATTAATTTAAATTCTATTTAGTAGCCCCAATTATATATGTCAAGACAAGATGCCGTATCTTTGTTATGTACCATGCATGTACATAAATATTTACAACAAACCTGGGATATATAGGTGCAACTATAAATGCACAGATAAGAATGTACAAAATTTATTACGAAAACAACCTATAATGAATTTCTCTGGCTTGTTAGAATGAATCTTCCTTGAGGTACTTTACTTTGACATGGCTCGAATCTCCTTGAAAGAGAGGCTGCAGAAAGCTGCAACACATCTGAGTGAACCTACCATGAAATAAATAACATAATCTTCATTATTCATATTAATTCCCAGCTACTTCCTCATCGAAAATAAATATAACTCATGTTAGTTAATTAATATGAATAAAAGATTATATTTACATTCTTATTTAGTGCTAATTATCTAGTATGTGAATAGCTGCCCTAGTATAGCAGTGCATTATACCCATAACAAATAGTACTCCTGGTAATAATTTTAAGAGATCTTATTTTTTAATTTGAATTTATTTTTATAAGTTATATAAATAATTAATATATTATATAAATAAACATATGCACATATAGGGGCCGTTTGGATAAGGTTAAAATAAGCCCTTCTTGCTTAAAGTAAAAAAAATGAAGTAGAAGTTAGATACTATTAGTTAAGACTCATAAGTGATTAAAGTGTTTCACAAAAAAGTGCAGGTTACGAAACAAAAGTTAGGATTCGTAGATTTTACAAGTGCTTCTCGACTTTTTATACACACAGTATGAACATGTACTTCTAACTTATAACTCCAGAGTGGGACTTAAAAACTCCACCCAAACATCCATGTCATAACACATATTCGAAAACTTATTATCGAAGATCTGATGAACTTAGTTGATTGAGAATCGAAGGGAACACAAAATAAAATAATGATGGGGGATCACATGCTTTTATATACATGGGGAATATCACATGGCATAATGCTAAACAACGGCATGGCCGGATGATAAAAGTATGAAGTTTCATCGCCAACTGTGGGAAATCAAGTCCTGTACTGGAATATCATACAAAATGTCAAAAATACTCAATTATTTTATAAGTCTTGTGGGGATTATTTCTATCGCTAAGTAAATAATTTCGATCTGGAATTATGATCGGCTTTTGGAATTTAATGAGCACAAGTAGTACTAGTAATTATTTAACATTCCATTGGTAGCTTTATCCAAGTACATCCTTGACTAATTTAATATTTAAGTTTACCTTTGAAGAAATTCAGAAAATAATCAGCTTATAATTTTAGTTAAACTTTTAGAGTGAACTAAAATTATATTCAAGTATACACTCAACACAAAATTTATATATCACCGACAATAGAGTAGTTTCCGGTACGTTGCTGTACAATTTTCCCGTACTTACCTGTAAATTAGACCGAGTCTACTTTCACGACCGGACTGACATGTCTAGTCTCCAGCCTTTCCTCTAATGTTGTGTTTGGTTGAGGTGAATGGAATGGAATGAGTAAAATTATTTGGAACTAATAGAGATAGGAGGGAAGTTTTGGAATAAATGTAAGTGAGGCAAAATTATTAGATTTGAGAAGAAATTGGGGGTAGAAGAGAATGGAGCATTCCATCTCAAATTGAAGGTATGATCTCTAGCACATAATGTAAGGAATGGAATGGAGGAAGGAATGAAATTTGTTAACAACTGTCCATTATATAGTTCATTTTTCATTTCATTCCTTCCGGAATCATTCACCCCAACCAAACACAACATAAAAGAATATATGATCAAGGTTCTCCTCATTATTTAAAATTTTTGTGTCATTTTCCATGGTTAAATTCAAAATAAAAAAAATATTAATTTTTTGTGTCATTTTTCATCTATAAAATTGTTGGTCCTTTTCATTAGCCAATGGAGTCCTTTATTTTCACCTCCAAAATGACTTTTATTTAGAAAGTTAAAAAAAATGTACATAATTGAAGATGTTTTTAGTATCCTGTTATTATTTTATACATATTGAAATTGCTAATAACTTAGCTTTTAAAAATTAATTACTACGTAAAGTTGAACATGAGAATCGACAAAATTATTTTAAATAATAGTTAATAATTGTATAAGTTAAAATAAAATGGCCCAAAACACAGGTTCCAAACTTCCAATGCATTAGATCGCTCCCAAATCTGTGGAACAGCTAAAGCAACTTAAAAGATATTTTTTACATGACACTTCCTTACAGAATTGACATGTAACAAAGTAAAAAAAAATCTTTCTGATAGTTCAAGATTTCACTTTAATATTTTCTGGAAGATACTAATTCGTGTGGTGATAAGCCGTGTCTATATTTAGGCATATACTCTCTCCGTCCAAATAATTTGTTTATGTATGGTTTGGACACAGGAATAATGAAATATGTACTCCCTTCGTTTCATTACATTTTTCTTTTAGTTTTCAAGAGGTTAAATTGACCAATTTTTAGTCATACATCATACTTATTTATTATTTTAGGAAGAGCGATTGACACTTTGCACCCTTTATGTGTAGACATTTTTTTGATTTGATCTCAAACAATTTTTTTGACAGTATGCAACCTAAAGTTCGAAAAGCGCTTCACTTTATATCCTTTTGACCACTCTCCATTTAATTGACCGTTAACGTTAACAAATGCGGGGTTTATACTTTGCACCCCATAATTTTAATTTTTTTTCATGAGTATTTTGAAATATTTCTAGTAAGTTTTGAAATCCAAAAAATTAGTCAAAACGTTAAAAAGAGAAATTGTGAGAAATGATTGGGACGAGCGAGTATTATTTATTCGGTTTTTTTATAGTGTGTCTATGAGCACACAATAAGCACCAAATTTGATAGTTTTTTCATATTTTGATTGGCTTACCCCTTCTAATAATGAAGGCTCCTGCATTCACATCAAATTTATGAGTTTCTGTGCTTAGCATGTGCACATAGACTCACTATGCAAATCCATGTGCACATAGACTCACTATGCAAATCTTTATTCATTTATTTATAATTTTACACATGTAAGTGAAATGACAGGTAATCTGTGTTCCAGAAAACACATGTTTGCAGGAGCCTAGTAGGAAAAAGTTTTTGGTTTTTGGTTGGTGTGGAAAAGGGGTCCCAGAGACTGTCAGAGTAATAATGTAAACCTTGTCTTTGTCTACTCCAATTTCGTACTCTCAATCGAACTAATTGAAGAGAGAAGAGGAGGAGAAGGACAATGATGCGTAGGTCTTTCTCAATACATGCATCATTTTCCATTCTTCCCCACATATTTTAGTATTTTGCAGCATCTACAATAAAAGGGTCAAAAAGTTGGGTCCTTCACATAGCATCCTAATCAGTGTGATAAGCACTGTAGCAGAAGGTTGGCCAGGTAGACTTCAGGATTATTAGTGATTTGAACTTTGATCTACATACATGACTATCACATGAAAGAGGATAAAAAATACTTCTGATGAATTCAAATTACGCTAGCGATATTTCATGCTCTCCCTACTTGGAAATTTTATTTTTATATTTGAGGAACAATCACAACATCCAGTTTTAAATATAGATTACTTTTCATATATATTTTTCAGACATAAATCTGTTTTACTTATACTTATCGAAATTGATATATAGTCGAACTTGAATATTCATTTTACAAGAAATGTCATGCTGGAATATTAGTGAGGTAATATATCGGATGAACAATATTAATAACGGTGCTTTACAAAATATCGAGAAAATCTCACTAAAAATTTAAATTAACATCCGATTCTCTCAAAAGTTAGGTAGGATGTTATCACATGCCAAGATTCATGCGAAGATTTTTGTGAATAGCACCAATATACGGAACCAAACAAGCTTACAGCGTGTCTGTACCTAGCACGGCCAATGAGAAGTTGGCATACATATACGGAGAGATGCTACAGCAGCATATACCAACAACTTTGTTCCCGTCATATGGGTTTTTAATAATGCGGTTTTTTTTCTTTGAAGAGAATAATGCGGTTTTTAATAATGCACTGATGAAATAATTTACATTTATCATTTTTAATGCGGCAAACTAATTATACAATTTGTTTAAACGAGGTATCACTGAGACCCCCTTATTTATTGTCACTGAAAAATTTAATGTTTTTTGGAGTAGCATGGAGTCGTTGACGTCTTAGGTACTTACATGGGAATATCCTGATTACTAGCCCTCTGGCGGCTTTATGATCAAGTCTAGGTAGATTGTAGATATATAATCCCTCAATCCCTGGATTGTTTATTACGGGAGTTTTCATGTATTCTAAATTAATTTCTGAACTAATTAAATATTTAAATAAAGTGAAATTTTTAAAATAAATTATGAAATCATTGTTATATGAATCTTAAAATACGTGTCAAATAATATAAAAAAATCGTAAAAAATTGAGAGACGACAAAAGTATGTCATATGTTAAAATATAACAATTATTTAGTATAATAAAATTTCTATATGAATTCACTGAGTTAAATATTATAATTAATTAAATAAAATTATATATATTCAATAAATAATAAGTGACTATATTTTGTTAAACTGAGTAATAGCTTGAGTACTATATAATTCTTACCAATTCTCTAAAATTTGTGTCCATGTGAATACTGTAGCCTCCACACTGAGACGCTCATTATTCAAAAGTTAAAACATATTTTGCACCACAGTTGTGATGATCTATACTGCATTGTTAGAGCGAAATATATATCGAAAAGTTCATCTAATTCTAATTATCTAATTATCAAGTCTTGATTACAAAGTGAGAACGAGGTTTAGCTTCTCATATATAAGCAAAAAGGCCACTGACGATCTACAGAATAAATATGAAACACACCCTCACGGCAAGCTGCCACAAAGCCTTTTGATTACATGACAAAACAAAGTACTATAAAAAACTTTTGTAAATATATGATAATTAATGGGACAGCCAGGCCACCAATAATACAAGAACGTTCTATCATACTCTATAGTATAATCCGATATAATATATATTCCATGATGCTTTTTTTAAAACTAGCAGTCTAAATGGAAACAAGGGAACCTTCATTCTTATAAATAGTAATCCTAAACAGTTACGAGTAAAACATAAGAAACACAACATTTCCGTGACTGTCGGTAAAGATAGATATCTGCATGCTGCTCTTAAGTACCAGGACTACAGTTACAGCATATATAATGACAACTTTATGTCAGTTCAGCTCATTATGGTCAGCTGATATATATAGTTGCATGAGTACTTCTGCATGTTCAAGAGCGTCTATAAAGTTGTACTGCGTCGTTCTGTAATAAATTTTAGCTAGACAGACATGAACGGCATGATCGATTCAGTTTCACAGGTTAGGAATCGCAGGGAGGGTCAGTGCAAACTGCAAACAATATATATATGATTTGGATTGTGCTCTTGTCAAATTTCAAAATTCTTTTAGGATTTCTGATCGATATTGTTTTACTTAACTTGGTATATGTGTGCTCGATTTGCCCAGGCAAGAACAAGTCATAAATTTTTAATTTTCTGGAGAAATAAATTCTTGTTTTGAAGTGGTTTTCTTTACCAACGGAATGAAACTTGAAATATTTTATTGACATATTATTATAATTTTCATTCCTTCCAAGTTCCACCATTTCATTCCTTATACCATATAATAGAGCTCACATCCCTAATTTTGAAGGAATGCTCCATTTCTTCTTTTACTCGTTTTCTTCTCACATCACATCATAACTATCCCTACATATTTTTTTAAAAGTTTTCCTCCTACACAATTAGTTTATCCTTAGTTGTTCCATTCCATCTCCTCAACAAAATGTTGAAACTAGATGTTAATGGTATTGAACCACGGTATAATTGGAAATTTATTATTCTTAATATCATTTTAACTATGTTTTATTATTAGTGAATTGAATTTGATTAATATTAACCGACTAATTATATTTTTTTTCTTTTGAAAATTTAATTTTTACAATCTTTTATATAATTTAAATAAAAAAATATTTTTTATCCATCTATAACTATTTTTCTAATATTAATATGTGAAAATGTGTTTTTGAATTAACTTTAAATCATATTTTTCATATTTTATATATCTTTTTATTAAGAAAAAAAGGATATTAGGCACGGTTTTTGATGATCCATTTTCTATAAAGTTTATCATTTTGAACATCTTCTCAATTGTATTCATTTCAAAAATAACAAAAATTTATTATATCAAAATTTAGTTATATCCATCATTTTCTTCCTCTACACTCATTTTATTACTCTCTCGGTCGAGCCAGATTGTTCACGTACACTGTTGGCACTCTTTTGAGTTTCTCGTAAAGTATAGTTCAATAAGGTATTTTTAGTTTTTTGAATAAAAATTTAAACGACAAACTTTTTTTCAGAATTTTTTTAAAAATATATATATAATGTAAGTATACTTTATAGGAGTTTTAAATGCGTGCCAAAAATAACTTAAAAATTCTGGTAAGACGGAGGAAGTAGTTAAATAAGTAATATGTTTAATATTTAGAATAAATATTTTGAGACAAATTTACTGTCTAGCATTTTGGTAAGATTTACTCCCTCCGTCCCACCCAATTCTTTACATTGGGTTTGGGCACGGAGGTTAAGAAATATGTATAAAGTAGTGGAAAAGGGAAGGAAAAGTGGGTGAAGTGGTGGGACCCATTGATTTTTAATATATAAAAGGGAGTTGGTGGAGTAAAAGTAGTGTGAAAAGGAAGAAAAAGTGAGAAAGTGGTGGGACCCATTAACTATTTTAGGAAAGTTTTGTGATGTAAAGAAATGGGTGGGACGGCCAAATAAGGAAACTGTAAAGAATCTGGTGGGACGGAGGGAGTAACATTTTGTTACCAAAACATGAAATTCGACTTTTAGACATAAATGTTTACTATGTGTTCCACTGGTTTTGGAAACTCATTATACTTCTCCATGAAAAATTGGAGCAAATGATGCAAGACTGGTACGAATTGCGAAACACGAATTGGACCACTGTCATTCTGGGAATACAATAATATATATACATGCATGTGCGTGAAAATGAATATGTTTCCCTGTATAGTCTGAAAGCTCAACTGTGTTCATTTTTGAGCCTTAGATTCACTCTCTTTTTGCAGTAGATTAGGTTGTACATGCTGCCACTTTGTTATTGGCCAGAGTATTATTTGTGGATTTGATTTTTCTTTCACATTTTTTAATTAGAAAATATCAAGTACCTACATGAAATTTATTTCCCTAGAATCATTTATTATTTATTTATTTTGTGGTAAATCAATTTTGGTTGCATGACAAGATGACTTGTTTGGTTGCAATTTTTTCGTATTACATAGTATATGTTTTCACATGAAACTAAAACTGAAGCATCTTTATTAATCAAATGTGATTTTTTTGAATTTTTTCCTTTCTAGGACAAGCCTGCTGTTCACATCCGTGATAACATAAAATCAAAAAAGTTGAAGTAGACTTAATCAAACGACTTAGCGCTCATTTGTTGATATCATATATAATTAATATTAGATTATAAAATAAATATTTTATTATATTATAATATATATATTTAAATAAAAATTATATTATTTAATTATAAAGTTAAAATACAAATGATTATAAGAAAAACACAAGTTAAAAGATCCCTTGTGTGTATAATATTATTTTATTATTTAAAAATAAGTAAGAAAAGTTCTTAAAGACTAAGCTACCATGAATTTTAAAACTTAAAATAAAATTCAAATAAACATTAATACCTGACACAATAAGTTATAGCTGGGGCACCTGGCACAAACATGCAGTCATATCTTTTGTTGACCGTTATATATAAGTCTTGTACAATAATTACAGATTATCGGATGCTTGAAAATCATTTATTTCACTGAATCTTAATATTAATTTGGTCTTCTCCTAAAGAAAAAAAAAAAAAAATTGGTTTGGTTATCATCATAGACATAAATCATAGTTTATGTGCTCCAAAACAGGATTAGCTAGCCTACTGAAATCACTTCCAAAAAAACTAGCACATGGTAAAAACATTCCAATAAACAAACAAATCTTCTTTGAATTACAAAATGTGTCAATGATAAAAAGAATAAAGTAGCTTTGTTTGTTGTAGATATTAGAATATATATAAGTGGGAGGTGCAGAGGCATTGAGCAGCAAGAAATGGTGAGGGGAGAGTTGGAAACAGTGGTGCTTCAGAGCATTACACTGAATGGCATCTTAGACCAAGTTTTGATGCTGTGGGACTTGATCAAAGAGCCACTAATTGTGCCATTGTTAAAATTAATGGTGAATATTTGTTTAGTGATGTCAGTTCTGTTGTTCATTGAGAGAGTCTACATGGCAATTGTCAAGGTTTTCATCAAATTGCTACGACGAAAACCCGAAAAGAATTACAAGTGGGAGGCCATGCAAGGTGAAGATCTTGAGCTGGGGAGTTCAGCTTATCCTATGGTGTTAGTTCAGATACCAATGTACAATGAAAGAGAGGTACAAAACTACAAATGTACAGTTAGATTATACTTTATTGTGTTCTGTTTACATTCTGTTGATGTCCTAATTTTTTTTTGTTGTTTTGAGCAGGTGTATCAGTTCTCAATTGGTGCAGCATGTGTTCTGTCATGGCCTTCGGACAGAATTATAGTTCAAGTTCTCGATGATTCGACAGATTTAGCCATTAAGGTGAATTTTACTCTGCAGACTCAGTCTCTTAACATGTTAAGCTTAAATGGCCTTGAAATTCTGTACTTATTGAAGCATTTACACATTACAAATTTTGCACCTTACAAGATCTATCTTGAAGAAGAAGACCCATGACTTTACAACTGGCAGAGTTGAAAGAATATGTACATGTATCTTACAACTTTTAGCTACAGGCTATTAAAATCCATGGCACCTTTTTCTTTTGCTGAGTGTCCATGATATCTTTACAGTAAGGCAGCCATAAGTTCCATTTACTGAAATACCCTTGCTAAGCTGATCCGAGCTGAAGAAGAGTTTGAGTGAGATAGTTTAGCTGATTTGTGTTGATTTTTTGTTGCTAAACCAATTTTTCAAAAACAGGATATGGTGGAGATGGAATGTATGAAGTGGGCAAGCAAAGGTATTAACATTAAGTACGAGATCAGAGACAATAGAAATGGGTATAAAGCAGGAGCCCTCAAACAAGGATTGAAGCACAGCTATGTGAGCCAATGCGACTTTGTTGCCATCTTTGATGCTGATTTCCAGCCCGAGCCTGATTTCTTAATGCGCACCATTCCTTTCTTCGTGCACAATCATGATATTGGCCTTGTTCAGGCTCGTTGGAAATTCGGTAAAAACACATTCACCTTCACTTGATCTTTGGATCCTCTTGGCTTTATTATGTGAAGTATCTTTAACTCCAAAAAAAAATCCCATGTTTAGATATTTTTGATCCAACTTGTTCCAAAACATGGACTACTTAAGTGTGCAAGATATGCAAATAAACCTTTTTGCGAAAAGTTCTACTTAAAAAACTTAGTGGGCAGTCCTACATTCCTACACCTTCAAGGCCACTAATTTTGTGGACCTCTAATTGTTTCCTTTTGTTGTAATAATTTTGGTTGCATTATTGATTTTCTCTCTGGAGTCCATATAGGTGCAGATCTAGCTAACTCAATAACAAGCTTGTGAATTTCTATCCTTTTGTGCGCTCTCTTGTATTCATTTAGATAGTGACAGACAATTTTTTAGAATAAAAAATATGGACTGGATTCGTCGCAATGTAGTAGTATGGGCATCATGTTTAGTCATTATTATGAGTCTTTTCACGGATTTGCAGATATTGCAGTTTAAGTGTTATAAATGGATTCTGATAGCAGAAGAGAAATTAAGTTGAAGAATGAGTGAACTGACAAAAATGACTGATGCAATGCAGATAATGCAGACGAGTGCTTGATGACAAGAATGCAAGAGATGTCTTTGAATTATCACTTTATTGTGGAGCAAGAAGTGGGTTCCCAGACATATGCATTTTTTGGCTTCAATGGTACTAATAGTTATAAATGCATAAGAATAAACGAATGAAAAATATATAATTGTAATAATCAACGACCAGCCAGTGACTAATTACTTAAGCATAATGCAATGCAGGAACTGCAGGTGTCTGGAGAATTAAAGCCCTTAATGAAGCAGGAGGATGGAAGGACAGAACTACTGTTGAGGACATGGATTTGGCTGTCCGAGCTACCCTCCAAGGATGGAAGTTTGTTTTTGTCGATGACATTAGGGTACGTCAAAATTTTTGCTCATCTTATTCATCCGAAACAAAACTGACTGGAGAAATGGCACAGCATTAAGATAGTTATCCTAATCATATATGATTTGTTATCGTGCAACATAGGTAAGAAGTGAACTTCCAAGTACTTTCAAAGCCTTCCGCTATCAACAACATCGATGGTCGTGTGGACCTTCTAACCTCTTCAAAAAAATGGCTGCAGAAATTGCAACAAACAAGGTAAACTGTGTTAACTCAAGTAAATGTATGAAGTCAAAAAAAGGAGTTGGCCTTTAAGGCACTCTCTAACTAAATCCTATTGTTTGGTGCAGAAAGTGACTTTGTGGAAGAAGTTATACGTGCTATATAGTTTCTTCTTTGTAAGAAAGGTTGTGGCCCATATCGTCACATTCGCCTTCTACTGTGTGGTTTTGCCATTGTCTTGTTTAGTTTCTGGAGTTGATGTTCCTAAATGGGGTGTTATTTACATTCCTACCACTATAACCCTTCTCAACGCGGTTGGAACTCCAAGGTCTTCTTCGC
This sequence comes from Daucus carota subsp. sativus, assembly GCF_001625215.2. Taxonomy (NCBI): domain Eukaryota; kingdom Viridiplantae; phylum Streptophyta; class Magnoliopsida; order Apiales; family Apiaceae; genus Daucus; species Daucus carota. Next base: position 41,136,191 of record NC_030385.2, on the reverse strand, counting down.
TTGCTTTAAAACTAATTATATGAAATTTATAAATCCGTAAAATGATTGAACTTTCCTGCTTGTCTGGATCAGTATGAGAATAATTATCATTTTTCAGGTCACTGCACCTAGTGATTTTTTGGGTCGTTTTTGAAAACGTTATGGCAATGCACCGGACAAAAGCAACAATAATCGGGCTACTGGAGATAGGGAGAGTCAATGAGTGGGTTGTCACGGAAAAGCTAGGAGATGCTTCCAAAACTAAACCTTCCAGTAGTGTCCCTCTGCTTACTAAAGCCCCTGCCAAGAAATCAAGCTCCAGAATTTTGGGGAGGTAAATTTTCTACAATCTATTAGCCTGCAGAAAAGTCTAGTGAGTTGGTTTTAAAATTCACACGAACAAATTATTTTACTACTAAAAATGCTTTCTGATGCATCAGATTCAACGGGCTAGAGCTGATATTTGGAGTTTTTATGCTCTTCTGCGCCTGGTATGATTTCAATTACGGAAAGTACCATTATTACATCTACCTCTTCCTTCAATCAATCGCATTCTTTGTTGTCGGGGTTGGATATGTTGGCACAATTGTTCCAAGCAAATAGAGAGCGATCACCAAAGCACATGAAGTGACATTGAGATCAGCTCTCTGTAGGAACAGAAGAATTGTTTAGAAGAATATGTCAATAGTTAAAGTTAGATTCTTTTTGGCTAGTGCAGTGTATAAGAAACTCTAGTCATTATTTTTTGTGCATAAGCACTTAATAAGCTTGTTAGGCAATAAAATCTTCATGTCCTTGATCAAGCTGTATGCATAAAAATTAAGGAACGACGATGCCTTAAATTTTAGGTAAACGTTTTTCTACTTGATATGTCTTCGAACTTGAATGCACGAGTTGTTGGTCAAGGATTTTGAACCAAAATGATCGTTGTGGAATAAGAATTCATACCATAAGTGCCACATAATCCAGTACCCGAAGAACAGAGTTACCTAAGAAAGTGATCACCCGTCATGGCACAGTAAGCGAAATTTCAAGCAGATCACAGAAGGCAAATCAGTCTGACAGGCTCATTCGACTCATCAAACTGAAAACAAGTACAATCTGTTAGATGTGCAGTTATCTGAATGATTCGGGTTTGTTCTGGAGCTTACCATTCCCTGTCCATCTCGGAGTGAATAGTCATTCTCATTTCTGAATTTTCTGATCTCCAGAAACAGAACAAGAAAAGTGCGAAGATACAACTGATACCTATTAGGACACGGGTACGAGAACACACATGATTTAATAATATACGAGTATATTTAACATAAAATTTATTAGCAAACTTAACCATAGAATTTGGCAACTTCCTCTATTTTCTTCATCTCTCCAAATGTTTTCCTCCTTTTTAGTTCATCTCATATGCGGTTATCAGCATATTAAAGTGTCCCCGTTCCATAAAAAGAGTTCAATGCAGTATTAAATAAGTGTCGTATCCTAGTGTCCGGATCACCGAATCACGAGTCCTACCAAAATCAAGCAGTTGGTAGCTCAGCCAAGTTGTTTACACTGCTACAACATTGCATTCACATCTTAATCCAACACAAACCATTCAACTCTCATACAACCAGAAACAATGTTGGTCCCATACAACTGCAGAAGTGGGCTTAAATATGGGAAATTGTGTATCGGAATGTATCGAGGACAAAGACGAGCAAAGGAGTGGTTAAAGAAGATTTGTTTCAGGAATATGGAAAGAATAATTTAGAATTTGTTCTCAGTGTCAAATTCGATTATTCCTTCACACGGACACTTTCAATATTTAAATACACGTTCATTCAAATTTGCATGAACTAAATATTTTTACTCTCCAATTTGTGAGAGTGCTTTGAAGTCCGTAACATATCTTTTCTGTAATACAATAATATTAACTACAGGTTCACCAAAAACATGCGTTAACCATCAGAATGATGAATACGAAAATATAATGAGTATTCTTTTGAAAATTATTATAAAATTAAAATACGAGAGATTTGAAAACATTTTAAATTTCTAAACATATTTACGAGTATCACGTGTTGCTCAAAATAATGGTAAATGAAACAGCGTGGACGTCATATTGTTGCCCCCTTCACTCTTCTTCGCTGTTTGTCATATTGTGCGCAAGTGCAATATAATCAGGAATATGCCAAGATACTATTTATGGCAAGGGAGATAGAAACTGTGTTGCCACCTTGTTTCTTTTTGTATTCTAGGAGTATTGTTTCTCTCTGCAATGAAAGGAAAAGTAAATGGAGAAAGAATAGTATCAGCAACGCATCCCTCATCCCTGCCATGCAAATATGGTAGAGGATTTTTTTTATAGGACAAATTGAATAGGGCAAACATATCTAATATAAAATGATTTATTAAAATAATACAAATAAATTATTATTTAATATTTCTTGATTTTGTAAGATATTATTTTTGTATGATAATGATTATATTTTAAGAATAGTATATACTATAATTTTGAGTTTGTAAATATAAAATATTATTTTACTATAATAATAAATATTGAATATTGTTGTCAACGCAGGCTAGTGTTATGCCTGACATGTGTTAAATATCCAACTGATCTCTGACAAATAATCAGAGGATATCTATTCTTGTTATACATTGAATTTAACATGTCAAGGGTCTCTATGCCTCTCTAATAATCCATCTAATAGTCTAGGTTAATTACAATAATTATTATTTAAATGTTTAATTTATATATCTTATTTAAATAATATGTCACCTGATGAATTATTTGAGAATTATCATTTTCTCCGTCACAAAAAAAATAATTATCATTTTTTATTTATAATTTAAACCAATAATATACAACATTAGAGGATATGTGTAACTTATATTTTTGGGTAATACATACTTTCTATTATTCTTATATATTGTAATAATTATAAATTTTAACTCAAACTGAAAACATTTTAATTTTTTTTAGCAGGGGTCTAATTATTGATTTCCATCAATAACATAATATAATTAAAATTTATAATTTCAACTTTAAAGATATAGATAATTGTAAAATTTTAACATATTCTATTTAATATATTAAAAAAATAATTAAGAATATAAAAGACTGTAACTTATTTTAACTAACAAATATTGAGAAATAACACCATTATGAATTATAAGCTAAGCATAAACCAAAATTTATCATAAAAGTAAGAAGGTAAAAAATTCAACCAACTTTTCAATTTAACATCAAAATAATTTAAATCCTATGCATTATATCAGTGTAAAATTCTCCATGTTATAATATTAAAAAATTAATACTTCAAAATTTATTCTAATATTAGTCATCAAACATTTCTTTCAAATATTATACGTGCACAAGTGGATTCGATGATATTGTAAATGTTGGGGAATTTTTCGTTGGAAATGGATAAGATCATAAGATCTCTGACTAGGGCTGTTTAACGAACCGAGCTGTTCGCGAACAAGCTCGAGCTCGGCTCGTTAAGAGCTCGTTCGGCTCGGCTCGTTAAGTTAACGAGCTCGAGCTCGAACACAAAAAATTGTTCGTTAAGTAAACGAGCTCGAGCCGAGCTTTTAGTATGTTCGGCTCGAGCTCGGCTCGAGCTCGACTCGAGCTCGCTCGGCTCTAGCTCGGCTCGTTAAAGCTCGAAAAAATGTAAAATTTTTGGGTTTTTTTTATAATTTATATATGTTATTGAACTCAGAATTCAACATATAATTAATATATATATATATATATATAGGGTTGCACTCCACACAGAACAACTTAAAAAAAGAACAACACAGAACACTATCATAACACTTCATTTTTCATAAAAAATGATTTGTTAAGGTTATAATTACATAGTTAAGTAGTAATTAAACTTGATATATGAATTATAACATCTAAACTCATCCAAGTTATTAATATGAAATATTATAGAATCCAGACTAGAATCAAGAATAGAATCCAGAATAGAATCATATAGATATATCTTTTGCATGATTATCTTACATAGAATCATGTTATTTTTAATTTATATTTATTGTTAAACATGGTGGATACCGTTTTTATTCATAATAAAACATTGTTCACCTTAAAATTTGAATTTAATTCAAGTTTTAGATGAGATTCTACATTTGATTCTAAAGTGTTCTGTGTTGTTCTTTTTTTAACAGTGTTCTGTTTTGAGCAATGGCCTATATATATATATATATATATATATATATTTTAGTGATGTAACCAAAATTTCGGAAAATAATAATTTTATATGGTTTGCTATTTTAACAGTCAAGTAGAAGGTTAACTAGTACCGCTAACTAGTGTTTAATCCTAATATAGTGTTTCAATATTTTAAAAAATATTTTTTACCGATCCAACCGTATGGATGTTAACATATATACATTTTAGTGATATAAACAAAGTTTCAAAAAAATTAAAATTATTTGGTTAGCTATTTTAAGAGTCAACTAGCGGTTTGTCTTTAATTTTTTCTGGCTCGGCTCGACTCGACTCGGCTCGGCTTGTATTTGTTCGCGAACAAGCTCGTGTTCGGCTCGTTAGTTAACGAGCCGAGCTTGAACACAATTTTTGTTCGATAAAAAAGCTCGGCTCGGCTCGACTCTTCAGAAAAAAAATTAAAGCTCGGCTCGGTTCGGTCAAAACTCGGCTCGGCTCGGTTCGTGAACAGCCCTATCTCTGACTACAACTCTACAAAGCAAGTTCACAGAGTTGACTTTTATTTAATTTTAGTAAGAAAAAGAAATAAATATAATATATATATCTTCCAGCAACGCAATCTAATTGGCACACCCTTTTTTACAGTCAAAAGGAGCAGTGGGCTGAGTTCCTTTGTGAGAACCTATCAACCTAACTAGAGATGCACAAAAGATCTGTTCGGGCCAGATCCAGACCGGGCCAAAAAAATCCGGATTTTTTTCAAACCAGATCGGGCCGGGCTTTTTTAAAAATCGGGCCGGGCCGGGCCGGGCTTTTCCAAAAATACTAGGCCCGGTTTAGTTATAAAAAGCCCGGATTTTTCAAAAATCCGGATTTTATCCGGGTTTTTTTGAAAATATTAGGCCTGTTTTAGGCCCTCGGGCCGGGCCGGGTCAGACCGGGTTTTTTTTGGATCGGATTTTTCAGATTTTTTTCCAGATCGGATCAGATCGGATTTCAGATTTCGGATTTTTTTGAACATCTCTAAACCTAACCCCTAGACCGAATGCAATTTGGTTATATTTATATATCATGTTCATCCAACATTTATATGTGTTTTTCATGAAAAAATATAATACTTATGATTCATATTCATGATTATAGAAATCAGAATAAACATTTATTACTTTCATCTTCGCTAATGTAAATATTTAATCTAATATTATGATTGTACAAAATGAGAACACGTAAACACTTCCATATATCCGGTCCTTTTTTTCTGCTTCACAAACCTTTGTTCCGATGTGGCAGTTCCTAATTGGCGCTTGAGATTTGTTATGTGATCCACGAGAGAATTATTGCCAAATTCAGTACTCCCACCGTCGCTTTCATTTCTATACACTTTCTTTTTCGAGATCTCCCATTCAATTCTATACATTTCAAAACTTTCTCAAAATAGTAAATTTTTATGATATAAAAATCTCACCCACCCACTAACTTCATCTATTTTATCAAATCTATCACTTAAATATTTGTGGGTCCCACCACTTTACCTACTTTTATTTCTCTTTACTTTATACACTTTTCTTAATCTCCGTGTCCAATACAAACGTATATAACCCATAGGGACGGAGGGAGTAATTAGTATAAATAATGGAGGAACACAGAGTAGTACGCACGTGCTGAAAAGAATTCAGTATACAAACAAAAAATTTTGTATTATCAAATGTGAAAATAATAAATAATAAAAATAATCTAAATATCTTTGATAAAATAAAAAAATAAATATAAGTAGGGGTACGGTAGAGCAGAGTTTGTGAAGCAAGAAACAATGAAAAGAGTTAATGAGACAGTGGTGCTTCAGAGCATTACAGTAAATAGCATCATAGACCAAATTTTGATGCTTTGGAAGTTTATAAAGCCACCATTAGTAGTGCCATTGTTGAGACTAATGGTAATTATTTGTTTGGTGATGTCTGTTATGTTGTTTGTGGAGAGAGTGTACATGGGAATTGTCAAGCTTTTTATCATGCTGTTGCGGCGAAAGCCGGAAAAGAATTACAAGTGGGAGGCCATGCAAGCTGAAGATCTTGAGCTGGGGAGTTCAGCTTATCCTATGGTGTTGGTGCAGATACCAATGTACAATGAAAAAGAGGTGCATTGATTTTTACACATAATTAAAACATGATATGGAGCTAGCACACATTTATTTTTAGTTTTATATGTAATTTTTTTTTTATTTTGAATAGGTGTATCAGTTGTCAATTGGAGCAGCATGTGGGCTTTCTTGGCCGTCTGATAGAATAATTGTTCAAGTTCTTGATGATTCGACTGATCTAGCTATTAAGGACATGGTGGAGGTGGAATGCGCGAAGTGGGCTAACAAAGGCGTAAACATAAAGTATGAGATCAGAGACAATAGGAATGGGTATAAAGCAGGAGCGCTGAAAGAGGGATTGAAGCACAGCTATGTGAGCCAATGTGACTTTGTTGCCATCTTTGATGCTGATTTCCAGCCTGAGCCTGATTTTTTGATGCGTACCGTCCCGTTTTTTGTTCACAATCATGATATTGGCCTTGTTCAAGCTCGTTGGAAATTCGGTATGCAATTTTTCTAAATCAGAAAATTAGTACTGCTTGTTCACAAGTGAATTGACAAGAATCAGTTCTGTGAATAAAATGCAGCCAATGCAGATGAGTGCTTGATGACAAGAATGCAAGAGATGTCGCTGAACTACCATTTCAGTGTGGAGCAAGAAGTGGGTTCCCAGACATGTGCATTTTTTGGCTTCAACGGTAATAATGACATAATAATACTACTTGTTTTGATTTTTTGCACATAATTTGAGGTGTAAAGAAAACATACTTCGACACATTATTTTTCACGTATATGATATAATAATAAAAAATTGAACTAACAATTAATGTAACTGTAATGCAGGAACGGCAGGTGTGTGGAGATTGAAGACACTTAATGAAGCAGGAGGATGGAAAGATAGAACCACCGTCGAAGATATGGATCTGGCAGTCCGTGCTTCCCTTAAAGGATGGAAATTTGTTTTTGTCAGAGATATTGAGGTATATCATGATAAACAAGAATGCTAAATGCATCAAGAAGATTTTATATATTTACAACTGGTAAATTTTTGTGACTCAGGTAATCAGTGAACTTCCTAGTACTTTCAAAGCCTTCCGATATCAGCAACATCGATGGTCTTGTGGTCCTTCTAATCTCTTCAAAAAAATGGCTTTTGAGATTGCAACAAGCAAGGTAAATTGTGTTATGTAACTTCAAGAATATATCAGCTCAAAAACGAAGCTGGCTTCTGATACTATATCTTGTTTTTGACAGAAAGTAACTTTGTGGAAGAGGTTATATGTGCTTTATAGTTTCTTCTTGGTACGAAAGGTCGTGGCCCATATTGTCACATTCGCCTTCTACTGTGTCGTTTTGCCATTGACTGTTTTGGTGCCTGAGGTCGAAGTTCCACTGTGGGGAGTTGTTTACATTCCTTCCGTTATAACCATTCTCAATGCCATTGAAACTCCAAGGTATTCTTTTCTCCGATAGAAGAAGTAAACTGTACCTTAATCTTGAGGATCCATAAGGATATGATTTTAGTTTTGCATAACTATGTTGCAGGTCACTCCACCTAGTAGTTTTCTGGGTCGTATTTGAGAACGTCATGGCGATGCACAGAACAAAAGCAACAATCATTGGCTTACTGGAGATAGGGAGAGTCAATGAGTGGGTTGTCACTGAAAAATTAGGAGATGCTTTGAAGCCTAAAGCTTCTAATACTGTCCCTCTTCTGAGCAGTGCCCCTGTAAAAAAATCTGGCTGGACAATCTGGGAAAGGTATATTTTATATAGAACAAGAATTAAAATAAGACAAATTTTCTGACTTCTAAGAGTGAACTATTTTTTATGTGCAGACTTAACGGGCTAGAGATGATCGCTGGGGTGTTCTTATTGTTCTGTGGATCCTATGATTTTTTTTATGGGAAGAACTATTTTTTCATCTACATTTTGCTTCAGGCTATCGCGTTCTTTGTGGTCGGGTTGGGATATGTTGGCACATTCGTTCCTAAATAATCAGATCGATAACCAAGGCATGTAAGTTATGTAGGGATCAACTATCTTGAGAAACAGAAGATAGTTTAGGAGATGAAGACTGATCATCGACATTGAGGCACATTGCAGACAAATTATTTGCACAGAGAAGAAAAGACGAAAGTTTTTTTAATTTTGGCTCAAAGCAGAAAACCGAAAGCAGGGAACACTTGTTTGTATATTTCAGCGTAAATTGAAAATATTTTTTAATTTCAGCCGAAAGCCAAAAATGGAGAACACTATGTATGAATGTTGAGCTGAATTTATACTTTGATGTATTTGTGAGTACCTTCAAATTGGTCAAGTATCATACCCAGTGTTCTAAAAATCCCCGATTTAACCGATTAATCCCCTGCAAGATCGGCCGCCGATTCGATTAATCCTTCCGATTAATTCCCGATTTCCGATTAATCCTTGAATCGGTAACTGAACCGATTAGATCTGATTCCCGATTTCTGTAACACTGATCATACCCAGTTAATAAAATAAGAAAACAACACTTTATACAAAATTATTAGGCAAGAAGATAAAAAAGAGCAAGCTGAAAAGCTTTAACAATTGTGTTTTGTGATAGGCCAATTAGAGCCACGCAAGCGTGCAAGACATCGAGAAAAAGCCCAAAAGAGGATAATGACCATACAAGCAACCGAAAAGAAGAGCATAAACAAGAAGAAAAGAGACTAGAGTTAGGCCCATGAAGCCCCAGCAGGCGGATCCAGCACCAGCTAGCCTTTTAACCTCTTCATCCCATGCACACTGAATCACAGAGAACAGAATTAGCCTCTGCACATGCATGCACTTGGCCAATAGCTTGTTAAAATAACCAAGGCAGCTCCGACCGTGGAGTCATAGCTCGTTTAGCATGTCCAACATGGTCAACCCGTCATTTCTGATCGGTCCTAAATGACAGGCAATTTTATGCTGCCGGTTTTTTACCCGTGTTTTCTACGCGTTTAGTCCAGCTGTGAGGGTTTAAAATTTAAAATGATGGGACAATGTAATTGGTTTAAAACAATTACTCAAATACATATCACAAAAATATAACTAAATATAAATATAAAAAATCGCCTATTTTAACCTCTCTTTTATATGTCGTCAAGACATTAGACAAGTCTTGAATATGCGCTAGACAGCATTAAAAGCCAAAAGTCTCACCCCAGTATTATCAAACTAAGCTTCATCTCGAGTCTCGGTCTTTCAACACCTCCCACTTAGACCCCGTCGAAACCCAACTCGAAGTCTATCTCCAGCCAAAATTCTTTTCATTTTACTTAATTAAATTATTACATTGATTATATCTTAGTGATATGCGAATAGAACTCATTATTTCTATAGGCTTAGAAAATTAAACCCTAGTTAAAATGGTGCAGATGAGAATGGACAATAAATATAAACATTAATCACTAAAAGTAAAAATGACATTTTGCGTCGGTTAAGCTGACAACTGACGCCGTTAATATGTATAGGTGTCTGTTCACCGACGCTAAAGGTGCGACGCGGAAAGGTAGAAAAATTCAAAGAAAAATAGTACTTTTCAGAATAGAATTTTCAGGAACAAATGCGTACAAATTGCATGCGTCATGTACACCTGGAGGAGAAAATGGCTACTTTTCCCTGAAAACAAAACTTGGCTTTGGACCATTTGCTCCTCATTTCGTGGACTATAACAAGACAGTACTTAAACCCACATGCACCCATTTCTACCCACTCGTTGTCAAACCAAACAAGATTTTGTTTTCAAAATCCTCAACTAAACACAAACTAATTAATTCCAACTAGAATCCTGTCCTGCTCAAAGTAGAATGCGAAATGAAGAAATGAACAAGCAACGTGAACATCATATATATAGTCTCATAGAGCACCTATATATTTATTTCTGCAAATTAGGATGTAAACACAAGTGATCCCAGCTTTCTGGTGAATAGATACAAGCCAATTAATCTCCAGCTAATGTTCTTGTCTTTTTTGGGTATCCATTATTATTTTCTTTCTCCATCGGTTGTATCTTCACCGTTCTTTCTTCACTTTCTATTTTGTTTTGGTGGCATGCAAATTTGGATGCACAAAGTATCTATCGATCAGTTCGCTTTCCGTCTGTGGACAAAATTAAATTTTTGCCCCCACAAGCATGTGTTACATGCCTAGATATGCATATTTGCATGCTAATATATATATATATATATATATATATATATATATATATATATATATATATATATATATATATATATATATGGGCCTTCTCCTTGAGGATCGACACATGCTCTTTTCAAACCTAATGAAGTTCGGTAAATATTTACAAGTTCTGTAAAAACCTACTAGAAAAAAATATTATGATCTTAAAGAAAATAAGGAATTGAATAATAAAAACTATAGAATACCACAAATACTATGTTCTGTATTTTTTTTATATATTTGTTCTTTTTCATTTTTTAGCATGTCCTGTATTTTTATTATACTACAGTTTCTCACATGTTCTGTATTTTAATTTATATAAAAATTTCTTTTTCTTTTTGATTGTTTTTCATTTTTAGCATATCATGTATTTTTATTTGTGTAAATATTTTATTTTATATTTTTTCCCGCATGTTCTGTATTTTATTAGTTATATATTTTATTCTTTTAAGTTTTGTTATTGTAAATATGTTGTAAGTTTTTAAATACAGAACATATTCTTTTTTATCTTACAAATATTATAATTTAAATAAACTCTTAAAATTATGTAAAATACAGAACATAAATTTTCGAAAAATGAATGATAAGAATAAATGCATACCATTTTTAAACAGATATAAATAATAACTTTTAAATATGTTCAGTATAATTTTTGAAGTATTTGAATATATGTAGTGTAATTTAAGAACGCACCCAAAAATTAAAAATATGGATTATAAAAAATATGATATCAAAATAAAAATAAAACACATTATTAATATGAAGTATAAACTCAAAATAGAATAGTATAAGTGGCTACGTGTTTCTGCACAAAATGGATGCGTGTATACAGTTACATTAGGTAGCAGTGTTTATACTTATACTAAAACATGTGTTGGATGGCTGAGATGAAAAGTTCCTAAGTTACCCGGATACTTGAGTTCCTCGCTGATCCCTCACCTATATATATATATATATATATATATATATATATATATATATATATATATATATATATATATATATATATATATATATATATATATATATATATATATATATATATATATATATATATATATATGGCATTGCTCAAAATAGAACACCCTTAAAAAGAAGAACAAAGAAAACACTTTGGAATCAAACATAGAATCTCATTTAAAACTTGAATTAAATTCTAAATTTAAGCTAATTAACCATTTATTATGAATAATAATAGTATGGGAAATCTACAAAACTACCTACCTTTTCTTTAATTATTTACAAAAATACTACCTTCCAGAATTATTTTTAAAAATACCTTTTCATAAAATTGTTTTTTCAAAAATACTGTTTGCAACTTTTGCAACCTCATTTGCAACTAGCCAGCCGTGTTGCAACCTCTTTTGCAACTTCATCTGCAACTGAATTTCTGATTTCAAGTTCCAGTTTTCAAATGTCTGCAACATTTGAAAACTGGAACTTGAAATCAGGATTTGTAATTGCATATATGGTTGCATATGGTTGTATTCAGTTGCATATGGTTGCATTCAGTTGATTCTATTGTAATCTAATGGCCCCGCCAGGGGCACACCATACATCTGTTGTTACTTACAGTTTTCAGTTGCATTTAGTTGCAACTGAGGTTGCAAAAGTTGCAACTGCAGTTGCAACCTCATTTGCAACTTTTGCAACCTCATTTGCAACTTACAGTTTTCAGTTGAACTAGTTGCAATTGCAGTTGCAACAGTTGCAACAGTTGCAACTTTCCATTTTTATTTGCAACTTTTGCAACCTCATTTGCAACTTTTACGGCTGCGCCGCCCAAGGTTGCAACATTTGCAACAGTTGCAACTTTCCATTTTTATTTGCAACTTTTGCAACCTCATTTGCAACTTTTACGGCTGCGCCGCCCAAGGTTGCAAATGAGGTTGCAAAAATTGCAAATCGTATTTTTGAAATTTTTTTTTTATGAAAAGGTATTTTTAAAAACAATGAAAAAGATGGTAGTATTTTTAAAAAAATGATTTTACAGATGGGTATTTTTAAAAAGATCCCTAATAGTATCTAGCATGTTTAACAACAATTATGAATTAAAAATAACATGATTCTATGTGATATTGATCATGTAAAGAATATATACATGATTCTATTCTGGATTCTGTTTTGGATTCTCTTCTGGATTCTATAATATTTCATATTAATAATTTGGATAGATTTGGATGTTAGATTTCATATATTAAATTAAGTTACTGCTTAACTATGTAATTATAATCATAACAAATCATTTTTTATGAAAGAAAAAAGTGTTATGATAGTGTTCTGTGTTGTTCTTTTTTTAAAGTGTTCTGTGTGTAGTGCAACCCTATATATATATATATATATATATATATATATATATATATATATATATATATATATATATATATATATATATATATATATATATATATATATATATATATATATATATATATATATAAATAAGATTATATATCTTAATTAGCGGGAAATATGTTAAAGAATCGAAAATTGTTAGAATTCAAATTTTTTTAATAACTATGTGTCACGATAACTTTTTCCTAGCTTACTATATTATTACTGCGTGTATATTTTTTTCATAAATTCACATTGGTTTTGTGTCACGATATTTTTAGAAATAAATATAAAATATAAGTTTTAGGAAAAAATTGATGACAAACAAAATAAGAGGGTAGATATTGAATGGATATTAAAAAAAATAATATGAGTGAGATTAAATAATTAACAATATTAATTAATAAATAAGAGAAATTATTGATTAAATGAATTTTGGAAAGCAGGAAAAGCGAGGTTCTATATAAATAAAGAACAAAGAAATAAAAATAAATAATAGTGGAGATTAGTTTAATGTCTGACAAACTTTACACATATATAACACAGCTCGTTCAAGGGTAGATTAAGTTAGTGGCATACAAGTTTTACACATCACTGGCCGGCCGCTCATTCTGTGCATAGTTTTGTATCTATTTCCGTGAACATAGCATTTCTCTTAAGTTATAACTGGAGAATAGTAACTATATATTCATTGTTATACCTACATTTTCTGGAGAATTTTGGGGTGTGTTAGAATATATAATCGCAAAGTAATCTTGAGATATTTTATTTGAGCATTTTATTAGAAATATTTTCTAAAGAAGAAAACTAGAGTTTTTAAAATTAACCTAAATTTTTCGGGATAAATGGGTAATATTTCAAATAATATAATTCCTACATGTGCACAAATTAATATTGCCATTTTATTTAGAATTGTTTTTTTGAAAGATACTTTTATATTACATTACATAAACGCTATTTTTTTGTAGAATAATTGTGGGACAACCTCTTCATAAATTTGGGATATTCATCTCATCGTAAAGGTAATTAAAATATCTATTTCTTAAAGATCAATCATGAACATATTTTGGAACCTTTTCCGGAACTTTTGTAACTCTTTTCCCGAAGACTATTCAGGAAGAATCTATGAATAGTCGTTCGAGGTTGAAGACCTCCCAATATTATTTTGTGATTGAAGCATATGTTATTCTATAGGAATTTGTGGTGACCATATATCTAAATTATTTAATTAAATAATTGAGAGATTTTTCTTTTATCTCGGAGAGTTATTATTTGTGAAAAAATATTAGGTCTCGACATTCTTTTATGCGTTGACCTTCGTCACGAACACCAATCTATTGAGATAAGAAATTTTCTTACCGCTCAAAATACAATTATGTACAGTATACAAGTACGTGTGATTCTTCTGATAATAAGGCGCTCATCACAAAACTAAACAAATAGCTAGATGCTAGACAGGTAAGTATGGGTTATGCGTTCATAGCTCTTGATATATTCAGAGATTTTTATATTGATCAAACCCTACAAAGAAAACAGATTCACTGCGCTCCGGTCACTAAAAAAGTCAGCCTTTTAATGAAAGATTTTTAAGCCTTTCATTGAGTTTGGACCAAGTGAGTAACGAACCAATAGAAGCCAGCTTATAATTATCTTGGGGATAACCCTAGATAGGTAGCCTTACATTTTTACCTACATCACCCAGGTATATATAAGAGGAAGTTTCCTCTGGGGCTCGTTGTTAAATATTTTTCAATTATTACATATGTCGATTTGCATACTTCTTTAATTACTTTGGTGCGATGCTTAGAATTTTTCTTCATAAATTATTTAGTAGGTATTGTTTATTGTAAACTTATTCCTGGACATTTATTAATTATTAAGGATAAAGATAACCAAAAAATATTAATATATAATTAATTTTATTATTGGAGAGGAACATGTCGTGAAGAGTCTACAATATTATAATGGTTCTGAAACTTCTGTAATGGTATAAAATGTTTCTAAAAATTTACGACAACATCTTAATGTTGAGTCTTCGACATGCACGAGAAATGTTGTATCACAGTACTGTCGCTGCGGATTTCCGTGTACGTTTAAAAAACAAAAGTAGAAAGTATTTTTTAGTACCTTTTGTTAAATTTAATTGCTAGCAGGTATTTGACAAGTATAGTTTTTTCAAACCAATCTCTAAAAATTCAATAAAACACATATACATTTTAACTTTTGATGTGAAAACGATTTCATTAATGTATTCAAAATCCCAATTTTTTAAGGATAATTTTATCTTTTAAAATAACAATATTTTTCAAATTACAATCAAACATTTTGTAACTTTCCAAAATCTGTTCATTTCTTTGCAGACCCAATTTTAATTGGTATGGCAAGTGTAATTAAGGCTAGGTTATTCATAAGATGAATGAATTGATTTAACATTTTAGTACGAAATCGACTCCTTAAGAGCTGATTAGTTCATGTATTGATTATATCATTTCAAGGATACCTTAAAGTAAAGAATGGCAGGTAATGTCAGATTGTCAGTCCCAGATATACTCCTATACAATAAAAGCACTCCGTCTAAACAACTCTCTCTATGTATACCCAATCAGCCGTCTTACGTTTTCCCTTTACACCCGTTTGTACATACTTGGCAGTTCTTCATTGGTGTCACGGATTTGTTATGTGATTCACGATGAGTAAATAATCTGACTAGCCAGTACTCCCTGGGTTTTCTCACCACCAGGCTCAGCGCATATTTTAACACTATTAAAAAGCACAGTTTAATGAATTATTCTGGATATTTTCCTCTCAATAAAAATTTAGTACGGTTTATATTTTTATATAAAAAGAATATTTTAAAAAATATAATAAAATAATACTTTTATATATATTTTAAAATGTGTATTACATAATGAAATTTTTGTAAAAAAGATAAGAGGAAGAAGTGAGTGTAAATTAGTAATATACACGTGCTAGAAACATCTCGGTACACAGAACACACCTACGTGCTAGTTTAATTTGAAGTGTCAAAATGATTTTGAAAAGTGAGTTTATTTCTTTATAAATAATAGAATATGTAGAAGCATGGATACTGTGTAGCAAAGAAAGAGAGTTTATAAAGCAAGAAATAATGGAGAGGATTGAGTTGAACACGCTGCTGATTTTTCAAAGCATTACACTGAATGGCATCTTAGACCAAATTGTGATGCTTTGGAACATTATCAAACTACCATTTGTGGTGCCAACATTACAAGTCATGGTGAATGTTTGTTTGGTCATGTCTGTTATGCTCTTCATGGAGAGAGTTTGCATGGGAATTTTCAAGCTTTTCATCATATTGTTGCGACGCAAGCCTGAAACGAACTATAAATGGGAGGCCATGCAAGATGATGTTGAATTCGGAACTTCGAATTATCCCATGGTGCTTGTGCAGATACCAATGTACAACGAAAAAGAGGTACCATACATTTAGTTCTTGGTAAAGCGCGATTAGTACAAAATTGTTACCTATCATCCTCATTCATAAACCATTTTCTAATTGTATATTGTTAATTATTTTGAGTAGGTGTATCAGTTGTCGATTGAAGCAGCATGTGAACTTTCATGGCCATCTGATAAAATAATTGTTCAAGTTCTTGATGATTCATCCGATCAAGCTATCAAGGTAGTCTGCCGGTGGCAATAAAAAGTTTTACTGTTAAATCACCCGGGATCAAAACACAAAAATTTTAAATTGTATTAAAAGCCTGGCTTTGTAAAACATGACTAATCCATTGATTTTTATAGGAGCTAGGTTATCCATCAGGCGTCACAATTTTAAATGAGACGCAACTTTATACTCTACCTCCGAATATTCTTTCATACTTAAAAAAAAAATTATGATAATTTATATATATTTTATGAAATTATTATAGTTTAGTTAGATAGGAAATGATATTTATAAAGTAACTATGATATAATTACAATATGTTTTGGATATAATTTAAATAATAGAGTATATATTTTATGACATTTGAAACTTTATACTTCAGTTTCCGTCAAAGAAGTAATCGTCTGATATATTATGATATATGATAACATGATTAACTAAAATATATCACATGAATTTTTCTTTATTCTAAAAGTCATTAATTTCACAAACATGATCATAATATTTAATAATTTGATGATATACACATATATATATATATATATATATATATGTGTGTGTGTATATATATGTATGTATGTGTGTATATACATATATCATATTAATTTATTTTTGACCTAAAATTTATCAATTTTTGATTAACAGAAAAAATATAATTGAAATTATTCCAGATGATGAAAGCCGTACTCCAACATTTCCATCCATTAACAACTTTTGAAAATAATCACTTCAAATGTTTAACATCCTTGTAATCTCGACTAAAAATATAAGGAGCTGGTGGAAGTGGAATGTATGAAGTGGAAAGGCAAAGGCATAAACATAAAGTATGAGATCAGAGACAATAGGAATGGGTATAAAGCTGGAGCCCTGAAAGAGGGATTGAAGCACAGCTACGTGAGCCAATGTGACTTTGTTGCCATCTTTGATGCTGATTTCCAGCCTGAGTCTGATTTCTTAAAGCGCACCATCCCGTTCTTTGTTCACAATCATGACATCGGCCTTGTTCAAACTCGTTGGAAATTCGGTATGCAAAAATATTCAAATGTAGAGAGGAACAAGGGAGTTCAATCTAGCTATCTTTGAAGTGAATTCAATTGACAAGAACTAGTTATATGACTGTCCTGCAGTTAACGCAAATGAGTGCTTGATGACACGAATGCAAGAGATGTCGCTGAATTATCATTTTAGTGTTGAGCAAGAAGTGGGTTCACAAACATGTGCATTTTTTGGCTTCAATGGTACGTAATATTATTACTCTGCAAAATGACAAATGATTGTTATAAACTTATAATATATAATGATAATAATATTGTAATTGTAATGCAGGTACTGCTGGTGTGTGGAGAATTGAAGCACTTAATGAAGCAGGAGGGTGGAAGGATAGAACAACTGTGGAGGATATGGATTTGGCCGTCCGAGCTTCCCTCAAAGGATGGAAATTTGTTTTTGTCAATGATATCAAGGTATGTTATAAACAATGAAATATCAATTTCATCAAAAAATTAAATAAATAACTTGAGAAATGCCGAATGCATTAAGATGTATATGAATGTACATGACTTGTAGTTGTGTAACATAGGTAAAAAGTGAACTTCCTAGTACTTTCAAAGCCTTCCGATATCAACAACATCGCTGGTCTTGTGGTCCTTCTAATCTCTTCAAGAAAATGGCCTTTGAAATTGCAACAAACAAGGTAAAATTATGTTTATTACGGACAAGTGTTATGCGAAGTAGTAGTACTCTCTAATAATAATTTTTGCCATTTTTAACAGAAAGTATCTTTTTGGAAGAAGTTACATATGCTTTATAGTTTCTTTTTGGTACGGAAGGTAGTGGCCCATATTGTCACATTTGCATTCTACTGCATCGTTTTGCCATTGACTGTTTTGGTTCCTGAAGTCCAAGTTCCTATATGGGGAATTGCTTACATTCCTACTGTCATAACCATTCTCAATGCCATTGAAACTCCGAGGTAAGTAAAGTCTAATGTCGTGTAACAATTCAAGGCGCGTGATCTTTTGGAACAGTAAGGATATGATATTGATTTGTGTAATTACGTTGTGCAGATCGCTTCACCTTATAATTTTCTGGGTTGTTTTTGAGAACGTGATGTCGATGCACCGAACAAAAGCAGCTATTGTTGGCCTCCTGGAGATCGGGAACGTCAATGAGTGGGTTGTTACAGATAAATTAGGAGATGCTTCGAAAATTAAAGCTTCTAGCAATGTCCCTCTTCTTTGTACTGCTCCTAAGAAAAAATCTGGCCCGACAATTTGGGGAAGGTATATCTTTTCTTGCTGATATAAAACAAGTGCCAATTCACAAGAATTATTTTCTTTAATTCTTTTTTTTTCCTTTTGTACCAGACTTAATAAATTAGAGATGGTTGCGGCGATGTTTCTTTTCTTGTGTGGATGGTATGATTTTGTTCATGGAAAGAACTATCTTTTCATCTACATCTTCCTTCAGTGTATCGCATTCCTTGTTGTTGGGTTCGGATATGTTGGTACATTCATTCCCAAGTAAACAGTTCCTTCTTCTGAGAAATAAAAGATTTGTTGAGGGGAAGAAGATTGTTGTGCCATTGAGGCGCATTGAGGGGAAGAGACAAAGGTGTTTCAAGCTTTTAGTGAATATTTTGTATCTAATGGGTATTCAATAATATAAAACTAAAAGCGTACGTACAACACTTGATAAGGCTATCAGTTGTTCTGTACTTCTGTTGTTTAAGCAATACTCCGTATTGGATATCACCTGCTGAAACAGACGGGAAACATTATTTAACAAAGATAACAGAACTTATTAGCCAAATTAACATACATTATGGGACCGTTTGGGTGAGTTTAAAATAAGTGTTTCTTGCTTAAAATAAAAAAGTGGAGTAGAAGTTAGAACCCTTATAAGTGATTAAAGTATTTGAGAAATAAGCAGAATCCTTGAAACAAAAACTACCATTCCTAACTTTTTATAAGTGATTCTTGACTTTTTACGCAAACGGTACAAATAAGTGTTTCCAACTTATAAATCAGAAGCCATTTAGCAAAAAAAAAAAAGAAAAAAAAAAAACCTTATAAATCAGAAGCCCGACTTTTAAGCCGGAAACAAACACCCCCTATATTTCGACAAATGCAGTTTTTGAGTATAATGGACTTCATTCATCAAATCTAATCCTCCACTGGTTGGAGTGAAGACCAGGAATAGGGGTCGATATCCCAAAAAGCAAGGTGTGGGGAAGAACAAGATGCTCTAGCAATAATAAAACTAAAATAAAAAATTAAATTTTAATCATCTATTTTCGACCGTCAAAAACGGCTATTTTCGACCGTCAAAATCTGGTCGAAAATAGCTATTTTCGACCGTTTACGGTCGAAAATAGTTATTTTCGACCGGAAAAATGCGGTCGAATATAAGCTAGTCGAAATTAAAAAACCGGTCGAAAATATATATTTTCGACCAGATACGGTCGAAATTAATTTCGACCCTATTTGGTCGAAAATATAAATTCGACCGAAATTCTAAAATTCTAAATTTCAAAATTTTGGCCAAAAAATTTGAAAAATTTAAATTTGGCGCCCAAAATATTCGAAAAATTCAAAATTCTAAATTCGACCAAATCCGGTCGAAAATAATATAGCAAAATTTTTAAAAAAAAAACTCAAATTGACCCTCATTTTCTGGGCACTAAACGTGAATTGATCAATTTTTAACTTTCGCCACATGATGTATTTGATTCCAATTTTACAGAATTAATCTAAGCATATCTGCATGCATCCTACCATGCTACCAACAACAACAGGAGCCATAGCCCCGGTCATCAGTCTCCGATTCCGAAAGCAAGAACATGTACTCCACTTCTACCGGAAAAATCAAACCCAAAAAGAATAAAATACAAATCAGAACAGCCCCCTGCAACCCCACCAATAGTCCCTTCGGAAAACGTCCCAATTCAAACCCCTGATTCTCTGAGACAAATCATCGAACATGTTGCGTGGGCCACCAGGGCCGTCTATAAATTCCTCTTCAAAAACGATTTATGGCTGCACCCATCAAAGTCTCAAACCCTACCTCTAGAATGTAAAATCTCAGCCGCGGCGGATTTGTTGAAAACGGTGCGGTCAGTTTTGGGGATGACGATGTTTGGTGAGTGTTAACGGCGGAGGAGCAGAAGGAGAGAGAGAAGAGTTCGGATTAAGAGAGGTGGCGGAGGACGATGGTGAGTATTGATTCAGAGGGGAGGGGGGCGTAGGTGATGTCTGCAGGGGCCATAGGCGGGTGGGAGAATGTGTTTTTGTGTGAGAGATTTGGAGACATAGAGGCAGAGATTATCTCTTCGTGAGGGAGGGCAGTTATTTAAATAGATAGACGTGGGTCTGATTTTGACCCTTTGTCTCTCCTTCGTTTGCGATGCATTTATATTTTCAAAATACTGTATTAATATTTTATTTTCTTTATTTCTGGAAAAATTATTATTGCATGTTTATGTTACTTTTGCTAGTCAAATATTTGATTAATAAGTATGAATCTGATATTTATAATTTATATCAACGATACGTATTGAAATATTTTATAATTTTATAAATTATTTTAGTAAAATATTTATAACAATATTTTAATATTTAAATCTTTTTTTATAAGTTAAAAAATTAAAAATAAGATACAAAGTTATTTATTAAAAAAATTTAATATGTAGGTCAATACAAAAAAACTGAATAGTATCTATTTAGATATTTTAAAGCGGAATCGAAGTTCCAACGTCCGGGAATACAAATGGTGTGTACTCCTCATTTGGTAGTTTGATTTTTTTTTAAATTGACTATCAATAATCCAACCTTATAGATGTTAGGATGTATATATTGTAGTTATATTCTTAAAATTTTAAAAAATATTATTTATATGATTTGATGAGATTTTAACACTCAACTGATAATTTGGCTATTACACGATGGTGGTATACTTCTGGTTTGGTAGTTCGAATTATTCTAAATTAATTATTGATGATCCAACCTTATGGATGTTAAAGTGTATATATTTTAATCATATTCCTAAAATTACAATAGATAATAAATTTATATGGTTTGAGATTTTAACAGTTAACTGATAATTTGACTATTACATCTAAATGGTGTATACTCCTGATTTGGTAGTTTGATTTTTTTGTTTTGAATAATAATTGATGATCCAACCTTATAGATGTTAAGATGTATATATTTCAGTCATATTCCTAAAATTTCAATAAATACTAAATTTTTATGAATTGATATTTTAACAGTTAAATGATAATTTGACTATTACACCTAAATGGTGTATACTCCTGGTTTACTGTTTATGATATTAAGATGTATATATTTTGGTCAAATTCCTAAAATTTCAATAAATATCAAGTTTATATGATATGAAATATCATCACTCAACTCATAATTTGACTAGTAAATCTGAATAATGTATACTCTTGGTTTGGTAGTTTGATTTAAAAAATAATAATTATCAATGATCCAATCGCTGAAATGTAATATCAATATATATTTGTAATATTCCTAAAATTTGATGAAAATATTAATTTTATTCGATATGAGATTTTAATAGTCAACTAGTATTTTTGAAAATTCAATTTCAACACATAAAATAAATTTTATTTTAACACATAATAAGTGATATTCTTGTTTAAGCTTTTCTGGATATTCCTCAATGTCCCGGCTATTCACGGAACATGAAAATCAGGTGATTAAGCATCTTTTAATTTTTATGTTGGTATACAAGTATTTAAATTAAACTAGCAACGTTTTTAACTTAATAAAAAAATATAAATTCGACCATCTTTGGTCGAATTTAATAATTTCGACCAATTCTGGTGGAAATTGTTAAATTCGACCAGATATGGTCGAAAATATTAATTTCGACCAGAAACGGTCGAAATTATTAAATTCGACCAAATATGGTCGAAATTAGTTCAAATTTTTTTGACCAGAATTGGGCGGTAATTTTCCCGCTCAAAAATTTTGGGCGGGAACTTTGCCCCCTCATTTTATGGCCAAAATAAATTCGACCAAATATGGCCGAAATTATTAAATTCGACCAAAAATGGTCGAAATTATTAATTTCGACCAAAAATGGTCGAAATTCTTTCAAAATTTTTTGGGCGGGAACTTTCCCCCCTTTATTTTCCCCTCAAAATTTTCGTCCGGCAAAAAAAAGGTCGAATTTATTTATATTTTCGACCAACTAAATTCGACCGGAATGTTAATGGCAAATTCTGGAACCGTGCAAAACTAAAATAAAAACCAAAACCTCAGTCATCTTGTAGTAGTAGCAGTCCGTTTTAGAGAATTGCAGTCTATTTTAGAGAATACTGATGACAAACTCTGGAGCTATTCGATACAAAATAAAAATAAAAACAAAACCTTAGTCATATGTTCGAAAATTAAATGTGATTAGTTTGAAGTGCTTGTTCTCGTGTACAAGTCGAGGACAAGAATTATGTTATCAAAATGTTAATCCAACGTTAAGATTAAAATTCATGATTTATTGAAAAATAGTATAAATAAATCACCACTATTTTACCAAAAATAGATATAGTTAAATTTATTAATTAGATATTATAATTATAACTTCTAAGAAATGTCACATCAAAATTTACAAATATAAAACATATTCATATTTGAAAGTAATTAATATTAAAAGATACAAAATTTGTAGATCCAAAAAAATTCATTCTAAAAGCCTCTCATTTACTCAAGATAATTATCTAGATTAAGTCACCAAACTTAAGTGATCAAAAGAAACCTCACTCTTAAAAGGCACAACAAGATTCCAGGAGATGGAAAAAGAAGGAACCGAAAATTACTTATTTTTCTGTCAGCAGGAAAGACAATATATTTTATTATTATTTGTTATTGCTTGATTTATGAATAAGAAAAAAAACGGTTGGTGTGCACCGGAGGGACAATGGTGTTACTTTTCTCTGAAAACAAAAACCAGGGTTTGGACCATTTCATTCCATGATTGATGCCCACGCACTTCCTTTCCAAATGGACTACAAGTCCATAACAAGACAGTTCTTTTTTAACACTTTGACACTGAAATAACAAGACACAATATCTCACATATATGAATTTCTACAATCCCTTGGTTGTAAAACCAAACAAGATATATATTGTCTTCAAAATACACTACTATCTACCTGCCAGTCAACCAATTTTATACCCTCACTTAATATATGTGTATACAAACATTTTTCCAAGGGAAGTCATTATATGTGGGGGAAAATGAGAATCCTGTCTTGCTCAAAATTATAATGAGAAACGGAGAAATGAACAAGCAACGTGAACATCATAATCTCACAGACCACCTACATAAATATTTTTTTCGTTCCCGCTTTAATTAATTTTGTTTGCAGTGCAAATTAGGGTATACAAACAAGTAATCCCTTTGTGGTGGAGATACAAGCCAATTGATCTCCAGCTAAGGTTTTTGTCTCTTTACCCATCGATTAGTTTCTTTCTCAATCAACCTGCAGGAAATAAGAGTGGAAAAAGGATCGGAGAAGGAATAGTCGTTGTATATCTCTACTTTTCGTTCTTCACATTGTAATTTGTTTTGGTGGCCATGCAAATTAATTTGGATGCACAAAGTATCTATCGATAACTGCATGTTCGCTTTCCGTTGATGGACAAAACTAAAAATTTTGCCCCCACAAACATGTGTTGCATGCTTTCATTTGTCTGTGTATCGAAATATTATAAATTGAACCTTTTCAAGTTTCAACCAGAACTCAATTACCATATTACATTTAACCAGTACAACCGGAAGTGCTTCCATGATATTTTAGTTTGAGGTTTACCCCAATTTATTCGATCATTTGTATTTTAAGTAGAAGCATAGCAACTAAACACTCAAACCTAGAGTTTCACAATAATACATATTACTTATAGTAATAATAAAATGTGTAAAGTTTTTTTCTTTACAAAAAAAGGTTGTAAAATTTTAGTAATTGAAAATAAAATTATAAGAAAATATTTCATAAATTATTATAAATTATCCAATTTAGTCCGCAATAGAATCATAATTAAACCCTGGAATGATTCTATAGTATTTCCAGAAGGCGAATTTTTTTTTAATTTAAATTTTATATGTTAAATTATTTGATATATATATATATATATATCTTAATATTTTACATTAAAATCACATTTTATTATTTATATTTTATATGAATTGTAAATAATATCATTAATTATAATGAAATGCTGGAAACTATATAAAAGATATCTTTTTATAATGTAATAGTATGCTTCAAATCAAAACAAGTACTTTCTATCATTTTTTTTCTATGAGATTTATTATTACTGTGTTTTTATTTATTCAAATTTATTAAAATTCATACATGTTACATGTGATTAATTTTATTTTTATCTTCTTCGTCTATTAAAATTATCGATTCATAAATAAAAATAACAAATTTTAATTATTTATTCTATCGAGTTTATAAAATTTATGTATATGTATCGTAAGACAAAACCACACCTAAAAGAGGACACTGAAAAGTTTATTATTAAATTTAAAGATGAAGAAAAGATGAAAATAATTGAAAAGGCGGAAAGTTTTTACATAGAGCTGTAAAACCTACTAATTTTATGATTCAATTAATTCAAATTATAGATAATTGATTCACATCATGTGAAGGAGATCAGGGACTCTTGCTTTACAAATTTGTCATCAACATTTGTATAATACTCATGTTACTTGTTTGTGTATTGTAATTTTCTCTTTATACATAATCACATACATGTAAGATCTTTACAGACTCTTCATTTTTGGGAATCCTACATGAGATATTGGGATATATCACTTTAAGTTTGATTTGATTTTGTAACAATCCCACCTGATTGTTATTCTTAAATGTTTTGATGTATTAAAGATTTATGTTTCAACATAAACGGTAAACATGTTTGAGCACAAGAAATTACCCGACCAGCATATATACTTGCATCCCCGTGTTTGATTGAGCTGCTTTGGCAATTGACAAATACAAGCACTTTTTCACTTTAAAATGGACCATACAATTGTAAATTGTGCTTGAAAATAACGTTCTGTCAGTTACTACCGATGAAACAAATCACGTAAGTTCCAACGTCTTATAAATTGTAAATGGCTCAGGTTATACAACAACGACCCCCTTTAACAACCTTTTTTACGATATCATAAACAATGTTTAAGCATGCTCTAGGCACTCTATATGTGTTAAGAGCCCAAATTAATATAGTAAATCTGCACATATACCAAACAGCTTAAAGTGTATATGTTTGCGAATATTAGAATAACATAATCATGGCATTCCTTTCGAAATAATGTAGAACTAAAAATTTTCGGGAAAATATATGACAATAAGTGCATGGAATTGTTATAACATCAAATTTCGTCGGCAGACACTTTCAGGAATCAGGAACCTTTCAGAAGAGCAGTTTGGAAGCAGGTGAGCAGCCAATAGAAGCCTTACAGTAATCATCTTGGGGATAAATCTAGGATTGAAGGTAGCCTTACATTTGCTCGTCCCCTGGATATGATGTTCTATCAGATGCTTCTTCTGCTGGTTTGTTATTATATATGTATTTCGACTAGTATATATATTTGTTGATTTTGGATTCAAAATTTTAATATATTAACCATACTTTTTCAGCATCTCATAATTATCACACTTTAAATTTGTCTTCCGACATTTTTGTATGAAATTATAATTGCTAGAATATATATATATATATATATTAGTATATTGCTACTATCTTAAAGATGTAAATGGAAATCGATACAATTCATCCATTTTAACCCCGAAGATGCTCAAACCTGAAAGTAGTGATGCATCTTTTCTTGGAAAGATAAGCGAAAAGGTGATGTCGTATGATATAGAATTTCTTCGTATTTCGGTGATTAAAAGCAAAAGTTAAATTATTTTCAGCATTTCTAAAATTATTAAGGTGCTTGACGAATATTTTTTTCTGAATTCTTTTTTTAGAAAATAAGATGAACATTTTCACTTAAGTATCTAATCAGCAGTCTTATTTTTTTCTTTGCACCTGTTTGTACAAACGTGGCAGTTCTTCATTATTGGTGGCACAGATTTGTCTGTGATCCATGAGTAAATAATCTGACTAGTATAAATGGAAGTAAATAATCACCAATACACACGTGCCAGAAACATTCTACTGTGCAGTTTTGAAGTGTCAAAATGATTTAAAAAAGAATAAAACTGAGTTTTTCTTTTTATATATAAACAATAGAATATGTAGAAGCAGGTATACTGTGTAGCAGAGAGTTTGTGAAGCAAGAAATTAACAATGGAGAGGGTTGAGTTGAACAAACTGCTGATTTTTCAAAGCATTACACTGAATGGCATCTTAGACCAAATTGTGATGCTTTGGAACATTATCAAACTACCATTTGTGGTGCCAACATTACAAGTCATGGTGAATATTTGTTTGGTCATGTCTGTTATGCTGTTCATGGAGAGAGTTTGCATGGGAATTTTCAAGGTTTTCATAAAATTATCGCGACGAAAACCCGAAACGAACTACGAATGGGAGGCCATGCAAGAAGATGTTGAGTTCGGAACTTCAAATTATCCCATGGTGCTTGTGCAGATACCAATGTACAATGAAAAAGAGGTACCATTCATTCCTGGTGTTCTGCGTTACATTCTTATATGTAACCTAGCTAGCTAGCTTCATGTATTTAACTAGAGGTTAATATAATTTGAGTATGTAGGTGTATCAGTTGTCAATCGGAGCAGCATGCGCACTTTCATGGCCATATGATAGAATCATTGTTCAAGTTCTTGATGATTCCACCGATCCGGCTATTAAGGTAATACGTACAGCATATCATTAACCAATGATGTAATAAGGAATTTGGAATATTTACTGGTCCTAAAGAAGTCCGTTAAGTATTAAAGATCACAGGGTCTCAGAAGTTAAAATTTTATGAACAAAACTGAAAGCTGGACTTTGTAAAAGACGCTTATCTATTGATGAATTTTATGTGTAAGCATGAGCCTAGGCCCTAGCTACTAGCTAGGTTATCCTTTGATTCCGACGATACTGTTATTAGTCTACCAATGACGCAGAGACACTGAACTTTGCCCGATACTGTGATATAACAAAGTAGTGGAGCATTGGGTTGATTCGGTCCAGAACCGGACCCAACTCAATATACCGTGAACTGAAATTTCTTTGTGCGGTCTGGCCAAAAGAACCCAAATTGTTTAAAAAAAATTTATATTATAAAAAAAATAAATTCCTGATTTATAAAATATTATTTAATAATCACCATCACTAAAGATAGGTATAAATAAATTTACAAATTAAATATTATATTATAACTTATAAGATATATATTAAATATATTTGTTCGGCATGCATTTTAAGGCTATTATAAAATAATGTACAATAAATTACTTTAATTATTTTTCTGGATAAAAATCTAATGTTGAAATTTTTATTTAAAAACAAAATTTTCTAAATTAAATTATTAAATTATATTTTTTAGATAAACAAAAATTTTAGTAGTTCAAAATCCTCTCTACCGCGTTTGCTTAGTTTGTCCTCAAATGTACTGTATTAATTAATTTTTTGATTTTAACCTTTTTTTTCTAAACTGAAAATTTAAGGAGCTGGTGGAAGTGGAATGTATGAAGTGGAGAGGCAAAGGCATAAACATTAAGTACGAGATCAGAGACAATAGAAATGGTTATAAAGCAGGAGCTCTAAAAGAGGGATTGAAGCACAGCTATGTGAGCCAATGTGACTTTGTTGCCATCTTTGATGCTGATTTCCAGCCTGAGCCTGATTTTTTGACGCGTACCATCCCGTTTTTTGTTCACAATCATGATATCGGCCTTGTTCAAGCTCGTTGGAAATTCGGTATGCAAAACCATTTAAATTTATAGGACTAATGGAGACTTGAATTTATCTTTGAAGCAAAATTCAGTTGACAAGAATTGTTTCTATGAATAAAATGCAGACAATGCAGATGAGTGCTTGATGACAAGAATGCAAGAGATGTCTCTGAACTATCATTTCAGTGTAGAGCAAGAAGTTGGTTCCCAAACATGTGCATTTTTTGGCTTCAATGGTATTACTATATAACACTCGATCGGGTAAATGATGAATAATTGGAATAAATATATAATGAATAAATAACGAATTTAAGTGTAATGCAGGAACTGCTGGTGTGTGGAGATTCAAGGCGCTTAATGAAGCAGGAGGATGGAAGGATAGAACGACTGTGGAGGATATGGATTTGGCTGTCCGAGCTTCCCTCAAAGGATGGAAATTTGTGTTTGTCGGAGACATTGAGGTGTGTTATAACAATCAAATGTCAATTTCACCGTATGACAAAAATAACCAGAGAAATGCATTTTGTAATTGTGCAACTGTAAGTGTGTAACTCAGGTAAAAAGTGAACTTCCAAGTACTTTCAAAGCCTTCCGATATCAACAACATCGATGGTCGTGTGGTCCTTCTAATCTCTTCAAGAAAATGGCCTTTGAAATTGCAACAAACAAGGTGAATTACCAAGTTATGTTTTTATAGACAGGTTCTGCATTATTTACAGAAGATATGGACTCGAATAAGAATATAGTACACAAGGTACTCTCTAATTGTGGATTTGTTGTTTTTTTACAGAAAGTGTCTTTTTGGAAGAAGTTATATGTGCTATATAGTTTCTTCTTGGTACGAAAGGTAGTGGCCCATATTGTCACATTTGCCTTCTACTGTGTTGTTTTGCCATTGACTGTTTTGGTTCCTGAAGTCCAAGTTCCTATATGGGGAATTGCTTACATTCCTACTGTTATAACCATTCTCAATGCCATTGAAACTCCAAGGTCTCTTTTTCTCCCTAGAGAACAAATCAACTTAATGTATAATAGCAATTTAAGCTGCATGATCTTTTGGATTGTAACGATATGATTTTGATTTTACATATATAATTCTGTTGCAGGTCACTTCACCTAGTAATTTTCTGGGTCGTATTTGAGAATGTTATGGCGATGCACCGAACAAAAGCAACCATCATTGGCCTGCTGGAGATTGGGAACGTCAATGAGTGGATTGTTACGGAAAAATTAGGAGATGCCTCGAAAATTAAAGATTCTCATAGTGTCCCTCTTCTTTGTAATGCTCCTGTGAAAAAATCTGGCCCAACAATTTGGGAAAGGTATAATTATTTCTTGTTAGTATAGAACAAGTGTTGAATCACAATATTTAATTTGACTAAGTTGGTTTATAAGCTTAGGAGACCAGTTAGGGTCGTTTGGTTCGGAAAGTGGTATGGGGTTTGAGGCATGGGTTTGAAATTTTGTTTCTTGCGACCAAACACCAGATATGGTTTGGAAGGGACAAAACTCATACCTGATTCCAGATTCCCATGAACCAAAGGACTTTACATACATGAAACTAAAGTAGATTTCCTTGGAGAACATGATTCCCACATAACAATTTTCTTTTTGGTACCAGAATTAATGGATTAGAGATGGTTGCGGCGATGTTTCTTTTCCTGTGTGGATGGTATGATTTTGTTTATGGAAAGAACTATTTTTTCATCTACATCTTTCTCCAGTGCTTAGCCTTCCTTGTTGTTGGGTTCGGATATGTGGGTACATTTGTTCCCAAGTAGACAATTCTACAAGTGAACATATAACTTCTGCTGGCATTGACTATCTTCTGAGAAACAAAAGATTTGTTGAGGGATTGAAGATTGACTATTGACATTAGAGCGCATTGCAGGCACAAACTTGGAAGCATTAAAAACAAGAGACGGAAGTGTTTCAAGCTTTTAGTGAATCTTTTGTATCAAATTTGTAATCAAAAGTAAAAAACCTGAAAGCTTAGAATACTTGTTCATAGATATTGATGGGAGTGGGACTATCAGTTGTTACACTACTTCTGTACTTGTGTTGTTTAAAGAATATTGGATATGATCACTTACAACAATAGACGAGAAACATTATTCCAGGAAAAGAGAATAGAAGTTATCAGTCAGATTAGTTTGTGTTTAGAATTGGACTTGCTGCTAGTTCTGTTTCCAACTTGTCATTCTCCCACCACACTCTGAAACACCGGCCGTGCCCAAAGGCCAGCACTGAAGAAGTTGTTTGTGTAATGATAGGCACTCCTTTGCAAGCATTAGTGAACACCTACAGCCCCCTTGAATTTGCAGGCTTCCCTTTACTAAACTGACACTCATGCTGAGTTTTCACGAAATATTTTTGGAAGCTTTTGTTTAAACAGAGCAGAAGGTTTTTTTGATTTTCACGATTTTTTTTTATGCTAGCTACCCAAAAATTAATCCCAAATTCTTTTCCCAAATAACATGTGAAATTTTGATCGGCTGTATAGGCCTGATGAGAATTTGGCCAAACTTTGTCTCCGTGTTTTAAAAGCGTGACTCCGTTAAATATCACTAACGGATTAGCGGGGTAAAAATGAGTTCCAAATTCTCATAATGGTGGTCAAATTTTGACTCCGGTTTTAAAAGTGTGGCTCCCATTAAGTTTAACGGCTTTTGTTTGTTTGATGTCCCGAAAAATAAAAATATGTTTCAAAAGACGAATTTTAGAAAAAATAACATCTCATCTCAAAAAACGGAAAGCATTTTCAAAATGAAAATTTATTATCTTTTATTTCATGATGAAGACATAAGGGAATTGTTTTTAAGAAACAATTTTTTTTAAAAGATTTTTTCGGTATAATTTTTTCGCTCGAATTCCTTTTATGATACGAATTTGTCGGGAAAGGAAAAGGGGAAATTTCTTTTTGAGAAAACATTCTAGTATAAAGTAACCAAAAAATTCTCAGAAACTTCTTGAAAAAATTTCAAAACAATTCTCCCGAATTTGCAGAAACTTTCAATAATGTTTTCTCGATTTCTTGAGGGAAGAAATATTACATGTTTGGTTTTTATTCGAAAATTAGATGACAGATTATGTGATTAATTTTGTATCTAATTCTCAATATTATGTAATTAAAAAAATCAAATATATTATATTTATAATAATATAATATATTAACATTTTTAAAATTAATATAATTTTTTCTTTTTTCTTTAAAAATGTCTTTATTTTTAAAATAAATTAAATATATAAATAATATTTTTTTTTCTAGTTTCTAAAACTAAATTAACTTTTTAGATATTTAAAAATTTACTTATCATCTTTATATTTTAATAATTTCCTACATAAATTATAAATAAAAAAGAAGAAATGAAAAAGAAATGAACAAAAAGGATATGGAATGAATCTAAAATTCAAAAAATAAGGTGTGTTGTGACTGGTTTCGGGAAAATGGGATGGAATTAATAAAGGAAACGATGAAAAAATATATGAGATAATTGTGAATTGTCTTTCTTTTTCGATTTTGATGTGAAAAAGAATGAAATATTATATGACAAGTTTTATATATAATTTTTATGATATTATTTAGTTTCAAAATAGTCAAATATTTTATGTTAACAATATAATTTTGAGAATTTATCAAAATTACCATTTTTTTCAAATTTGTTTGCGATTTACTATCTTATGAAAATATTTGTAAATATACTAATTTTTTAGAAAATATTTATAAATATATTAATATTTTAGAAAATATTTATAAAAATACGATATGCGCAACCAGATTTAACTTCAGTTAAGTGCCCCGATAGTTGTAGGTATGCCCGACAGTTGTAGGTATGATTGCGGCCCAACAACTGTAACTATGGTTAGGGATGAACATGGGTTGGGTTGGGCGGGTTTTTGGAAAAAAACGACCCAACCCAATTAGTTCGGGTTAATAAAAACTTAACCCGTTAACTGAAAAAAATTTATCTAACCCAACCCTACCCAACCCAATTAATTCGGGTTGGGTCGGATTGGTTTGGGTTAAACTTGCGAAAATCATAATAAATAAAAATGTAATCATTCATCGCGACAGGGAAAAAAATATACTCACTCGCACACCGGTAGCTAGTAACAGTCGGCATACATATTTATAGTTACTCAGTTTCTATGAATCATTCACCAATATCAGTCGATGCGTAAGTTTTTGATCGAAGAGGGAAGCCTATTACATTGGTGAAACATTTGAACAATGGTGAAATAAGAGGAAATTGTTGTATACACACTCAGTTATGAACTCTTATTTATAAGGTGTATATCAGTTCATTAACAAATTATTAACCATGTTCAAATTCCAAAAGTCATCATTTACATTTTATAGTTATCGAGATACTTAAAATTATTCATATTGCTGTTGTAAATGTATAGACACACTCTAGATAAATCAAATTTAGGTTAAAGATTGATTGAGATAAACTAAAAAATATAAAATAGATATGTAAATATTATTATATATATATATATATATATATATATATATATATATATATATAATCGGGTTGGGTTGGGTTAGTTCAGGGTTAAAATCTGTAAAACCCTGACCCAACCCAACTTAATCGGGTTTTTTAAAAATTAACCCATCTATTTTTCGGTTTTGAACGGGTCGGGTTAATCGGCCTAAAAAAGGGTCGGTTTGGGTTGTGTTAGCGGGTTGAACGGGTTTATGTTCACCCCTAACTATGGTTGCAACATGTGATTTTTACAAATGTTTTCAAAAATTTGGTAATTAAAAGCCCATATATATCTCGGATTGCAACTTTTAAGAAAAAATAAAACAGATAATTTCGTGATCGGTTACTCCTGACTCTGAGCATTGTCAAATGGTTGGCTCCATTCCTTCGGAATATCAAATCTCATATATTCTTTATTTTTTAAAGTATTATCTCAGATGTTCTTAATTGATCGGATATATCATGCCCTATGAGAGAGAGGATTACAAATAATTGCTGAAATTCCGACTCCACTACTTCATGATCGAAACTAATTTTGTATTCAGAACCCTTATTCACTAGTGTTATGGACAAAAGAACCCTTAACAGAAATTTTTATAATGTTACCTTCTTGATAGAATAATTGGTTATCGGAAATACTAATCGAAATTATTTTTTCTGACAAAAACTAATCGAAATTATTATTTTCTTAAAAAAAGGTACTAATTGAAATCAAGCAAGATTACAAACTAGGAATCGTTAGCCGAAAATACATAAGACTACATGAGATGCATTTTTAAATGTCCACTACATTGGTGTAGACTAAGATCGGATCTATTTATTAATTAATCCAGCTAACAAACGGTAATCAATCACGTGAAAGAAACATAACATGCAATGCTCTTCTTCTTTGACAAAAAACCTACCTAATTTTACCAAACTCAAAAGCTCACTTATCAGATCTGATTTGTAATAATGTATGGGAAAAAAAATATACCAAGTGAAACACACGAATAAGAAATGCATTTTAAATAGATACATAACCAATATATTACATATACATGTGACAATGATTGAAAGATTCAAAGTAAATGTATAGCACGCTTAAAAATATAATACTAATCAAATCAGGGATATAAAAGAGTTAAAAGATAATATATTTTTTATAGATAAAAGTCCTGAGAATATATTATCTTCTCATATTTAGTAAGATATATAGGATATATACTTTACTGGACTCTAAGTTATATTTGTGAAATAATTATTTGTGAAAATTATAATTTCAATTTTTTAATTAAGATTGCGTTTTTAGAAAACAAATTTGATTTCAAATTTCAAATTTCAGATAACATGATTTGATTTATTATGTCTTTTTAAATTATAGATAGTATTTGAGTGTCATAAATTTTGAATAATTCAGATTCAATTTTATGTATATTTAAATATGATATTAATCAAATCCGGGATTACAAATAAATCCAAACCAGCATATAAGTAATTCGATCACACATCACAGCTGCCTCAATACCAAGGGAAAGAAATTGCTGAGGTACCAAGCAGACGGAAACTTACAAAATATACACAAATTAAGGAGTTAGATCTCTTGTGTGAACTTGATCTGTATAGAATTCTGTGGTTAAGGATTTTAATAATTTTAAAATTATTTTCAAATATTTTAATCAAATAAAAAATAATTAAATGCATATTAAATATATATATATATATATATATATATATATATATATATATTAAAAATCAAACAAAATCTCATACATATATACAACACAAATTAAATAATATCATAAAATTTAGAAATTATTTCAGAAGCAAGTTAATTTTTAGAAGCTTATAATTTGCGGTGAATGTCTTATTTTGGTAGGTTGATTGAGGTATTGTCTTGTTTTTTTTTTTTTTTTTTAAACCAAGGTATTGTCTCGTGGATAACTCTTTAAACTAGGATCAATATTACAGTATGCTGGTATAATATTAGGCTATTATATAACACAATGCAATACCGTGGCTAATAAGCCCGTCAGATACCATCAAATAAGTTGCAATGATCGGTGATGTTTGCCTAGCTAATTATCTGCCCGGGACACAGCAAGCTTATATTAAAAGTTTAAGAGTATATTATTCTTGTTACTCAAGTTGACTTATTTATCTTTTTATAATTAATAACTAATAATAATGATAAAGGATTTTATATTTCATACTTATAAATCTAAATCAAGTAACCATTTATTAAAGGCGTTTTATTAAAATATTATATAAATAATTTGTATAACATATTATTTTAAGGAAATATTAAAAAACTAAAGCTTATAAAGTATAAAAGTAAAATTAATTTAACTAAAAATATAATTTATTCGTAAATTCGTGCCTGAAAATATTATCAGTCTTACCTATATTTATCGAATCTTTACTCAGAAAGATTCCACATCATCAAGCATAATAGAAAAAAGAATATATTTTTATTATAACAACATAAAATAATAATAATATAGAGATTTTAAAATATTATCAATTATTATAATCATTATAATCATTATCATCAAAATACAACGAGTTAAGCAAATTCTAAATAATTGATATTTTGATATTCTATATTATTTTAACCAACATTTTTGAAAATGTCTTCAATGTGTTGTTTTGTAAAAGAAAAAAAAATCTTGCAAATTGTACTTTATATCGTTTAGCCAATGTCCATATGCTCTCAATGATGAAGAGTATATTATGGACGCGCTTCCTCTTATTTTTCAGAATTAAGTCTAAGAAAGTATGGTAATTTTGTAAATAAATAATTTATTTGTATATATAAAAAATGTTACACCGGCTACATATTACATAATGATATTATATAAATACTATTTTTTTTTTTCAAAATAAATTCGTATTCTCTATTAAAAAGAATATAAGTCAGACATGCCCGGTAATTGACTCGGTTTTGCGTCTGATTCTACCTATCTAATTTTAATCCCCGATCAAATACCATTTCACTTCTTAAAATTGAATCAAAAATACCATCGACTTTAAAAAAATTCCATGCAAGTATATTATCTCTATAAATACTATTCCTTCAATGCACCAGCTTTTTTATTCAGAAGCACAACTCAACACATTGCCAATCAAAAGCAAGCTTCCATTCTTTGCTAAATGGAGAGGGAAGAGCTTGAGACAGTGATGTTTCAGAACATTACACTAAATGGCATCTTGGACCAGCTTCTGATGCTTTGGCACTTGATCAAAGCACCACTCATCGTGCCATTGTTAACACTATTTGTGAATATTTGTTTGGTAATGTCTATCATGTTGTTTATTGAGAGAGTGTACATGGCAATTGTCAAGCTTTTCATCAAACTGTTAGGACGAAAACCCGAAAAAATTTACAAATGGGAGGCCATGAAGGATGATATCGAGCTGGGAAGTTCAGCTTATCCTGTGGTGTTAGTTCAAGTGCCAATGTACAATGAAAAAGAGGTACCATCGACGATTCTTGATCATATAGCTAGCTTACACATTCTCTGTGTTTTTGAACATTTATGTTCTTTTTATTTATTTGTTATCAATAGTTTGCCATAATTCTGTTTGGATTCATTGTAATTGATTTCTTTTCTTTTTTGGTTGATTTGTGTAGGTGTATCAATTGTCGATTGGAGCAGCATGTGGGCTTTCTTGGCCATCTGATAGAATTATAATTCAAGTTCTTGATGATTCAACAGATGCAGGTATTAAGGTGATTGATCAGTTTTTTAATCAACTGCAACTTTAATTGAAATTTCAATTGTTCAAAAGACTTCAATGTAGTGACCCCTGCTCCAAAAATTTGATACTCATGACGATTTATTGTATAATTTATTGGTATTAATTTTGTTGTCTGAATTGAAAACCAAAAACAGGATATGGTAGAAATGGAATGTATGAAGTGGGCAAGCAAAGGCATTAACATAAAGTATGAGATCAGAGGCAACAGAAACGGCTATAAAGCGGGAGCCCTCAAACAAGGATTGAAGCACAGCTATGTGAGCCAATGTGACTTCGTAGTCATCTTTGATGCAGATTTCCAGCCTGAGCCTGATTTCTTGAGGCGAACCATTCCATTCTTCATTCACAACCCTGAAATCGGCCTTGTTCAAGCTCGTTGGAAATTTGGTAAGAAAAATTCATTCTGTAGGGGAAAAGGAGTGTGTTTAATTGATTGTCTCATATCGTAAAAAGGATCACCTGTTTAGGACCACTTCATATATATTTTGTAGTTATCACTACTGATAAATACTAGCAGATCGTAAAAGAGCAAGTCCAATAACGAGTATTACTTCTTCAATGAATGCAATGCAGCGAATGCAGATGAATGCTTGATGACAAGGATGCAAGAGATGTCATTGAATTATCATTTCATTGTGGAGCAGGAAGTGGGTTCCCAGACATATGCTTTTTTTGGTTTTAATGGTAATAATAATAACAAATAATAAATATATCTGCATTCGAACCATACTGTATATAGATTGATAATGTAATTTTAATTGCAGGAACTGCTGGTGTGTGGAGAATTTCAGCACTTAATGAGGCAGGAGGATGGAAGGATAGGACTACTGTCGAGGATATGGATTTGGCTGTCCGCGCAACCCTCAAAGGATGGAAATACGTTTTTGTTGAAGATATTCAGGTACTTATTTTAGATTGTATTCAAATTTCAACAACAAAGAAATTAACAAGAGAAATGCTTAATGCATAGAGTTATTGGTAACTCAGGTAAAAAGTGAGCTTCCGAGTACTTTCAAAGCCTTCCGGTATCAACAACATAGATGGTCTTGTGGTCCAGCTAATCTCTTCAAAAAAATGGCCGTCGAAATTGCAACAAACAAGGTAGAATATTCTATGCAGACATGTTATCAACTTATCATTTATTCTTTTTGGAGTTTGTATATTCTAAAAATAGTTGAAAAATCAAAAAAGCAGGCAGACATTTAGGCACTCTGTAATTCGAAATTTTGTTCTGTTACAGAAAGTGACTTTGTGGAAGAAGCTATATGTGCTTTACAGTTTCTTCTTTGTAAGAAAAGTTGTGGCCCATGTTGTCACTTTTATGCTCTACTGCGTCGCATTGCCATTGACCTGTCTGGTTTCTGAAGTTGAAGTTCCTAAATGGGCAGTCATTTACATTCCATGTACTATAACTATCCTCAATGCTGTTGGAACTCCAAGGTCTTCTGCTCTTCTCATAAAATTTGATCATATTGATGATGATTTACGATCCATACAATACTTCAATTGGTTGGATGATTGGATCAGTAAAAATGTAATTCTCATTTTGCTTAATTTTGTTGCAGATCACTACACCTGGTGATTTTCTGGGTCGTTTTTGAAAATGTTATGTCGATGCACCGGACTAAAGCAACTTTTATTGGCCTACTGGAGATAGGGAGAGTCAATGAGTGGGTTGTCACCGAAAAATTAGGGGATGCTTTGAAGCCTAAAGCTTCTAATACTGTCCCTCTTCTTAGTAGTGCCCCTGTAAAAAAACCTAGCTCGAAAATATGGGCAAGGTACTTCTTCTCTTTTTCTGATTACAAGTCTGTTAAATAAGCTTTTTGCAAAGAAATTATATATAGCAAACTATAACAACAATTTTTTTGTGATGCAGAGTTAACGGGCTAGAGTTGATTATGGGGATGTTTCTTCTATACTGTGGATGGTATGATTTTTTCTTCGGAAAGAACCATTACTACGTCTACCTCTTCCTTCAGTGCATAACATTCTTTATCGTCGGGTTTGGATATGTTGGCACATTCGTTCCCAGCTAATCAGATCGATCACCAGGCACATAAGTTATGTTGGGATAAACTATTTGTAGAAACAAAAGAATGTCTAGAAGAATATGTTGATACTTAAAGTTTGATTAGTATTTTGCTGAGTTAGAGTTCGATTGCCTCTGGTTACTGCAATGTATAAGAAACTATGGTCATTCTTTTTAGTGCAAAAGCAGTCGAGAGGCCTGTGATGTAAAAAATTTATTATGTTCTTGATAGAGCCTGTATGAACGGAAAGAAGACAAATGTATAAAAGTGCTTATGAATTCGCATACAGCTATCAAAAAATTTGTTATATCTTTTTCCTGTACCAGAAAGCACGCTATAAATCTCAGTTAATATATCTGAAAAGAAACCAGACAGTTAGTCCAGCAAAGAGAAGGTGTTTGTGCAGTGATCGTCGAACCAGATTGCTGAATGATATCCCAGAGGTAAAGTTCTGTGTCATGGAATCTTGACTGAATGTCTGACACGGGTATCCAAGGCAAAACGTAGAGTAACTAAAAAATGGACTAATTTATGCATCTCCCAGTCTTAACTGCCCCAAGAAGACATCAGCATCATATGCGAAAGACAAGAAGTTTAAAGTAGTAGTCTAAACTACTCTCTGTGTGTTGTGCATTGATCAAACCATTAGAAGTTCCATCTAACATGAAAATAGAATTTTTTTTGTCTATTGACAAAACCCAAAGTTGTATAATGATGATGATTAACAACACATAAGCAACTGGCTATACGAGTTCGACGACAAAATCTGAGTTATGATGATCATTCATTAGAAGAAAATACGGAAGTGAGCTGCAGAATCAATAGATCGCAACTAAAAGTGATCGAAAATGACTACTTTTAACCTCAACTTTTTTAAGTCTCCGATTGAGTAAAAAATTCAACCCAAATTTCATTACTTTTAACAAACCTTTTGTAGTGTTCTATTGTCCTGCTCTTTGTGAATAGATAGGCCTTAATAATCTACTTCAACTAGTATAAATATACAAATACAAGTCCGTTAACATGCATGTTCATTGTCTAACAACTTGAAATCGTCATTAAGAAGAATATATATTATGATCGTGCAGTAGAATGATCATCTAATCTTGATTAGTGACTGAGATCGGATCTCTATTCATAAATCCAGCTTTTGTTTTGACAAATGGTAATCAACCACATGAATGATGCACAATTTCAGCTCTCAAACAAGTATTTAGAAGAAAACACGAGATAAATGAATAGACCAAGTGTTTCAGCATGTGTATTTAGTCGTCCAACATTCTTAATATATGATGATGACCTCAGTTTTGACAGTTGTATCAAACGGTTAGGCAATGCCATAGTTGATCTAAATAATAAATTTTACGAGACGTTATAATCACCACGACTGTTTCAGCTTATTGATTTGAGAGATCCCAGTCTTTACGGATTTTCACTCCCTACTTAACGACATTGCTGTTGTCTATGTTTTTTTAGTCCCTCGTGGATCTAGAGCCCTCATACCGTCGTTTCAGTGACTCGTAAGCCTTTCCTCAGCTCAGAAGGATGCAAGCAGAATTCATCATAAGTTAAACGCAAGATCAGTCGAAAGGCATTGTGTTACAGAGGTATGAACACAAAAGATGGATTAAATAAGTACTCCCTCCATCTCTCCCGTTTGTTTACAAATGAGTCAGACACGAAGAATAAGAAAAATTCATAAAGTAGTTGAAAATAGAAAGAGAAGTAAATAAAGTATTATGACCGGTTGATATTTAATGTATAAAGTGAGTATGACGGAGGAAAGTAGTGGATGTAGTTAATTTTTATATTATAAAATTTTACTGTTTTCGTAAGTTTTGAAATGTAAAGAATTGGAGTAACATCCTAAAAAGGAAATTACAAAGAAATGGTCGGGACAGACAGAGTAAATAGCAGTGCCACAGCAGGCTTGATGATATTTTTTCCATCAATTAAACAAACAGAGCTACTTTAAAATTTGTTATCTGACATTGTTAGAGAATAAAAGTACTTGAGGAGTTAAAAGCCAAATAGAATAAACGTCAGTGATGATAATCAAAGAATCACTGTCTGTAAAACTTGCTTTGCATTCAAATTAAAAACTAGCCACCTGCTTTGCATTCAACTTAAAAACTAGCCACCCTCAATAGTCATTAGCCAAGCCCAGCTTCTTCTATATATACATTGTTTGCTTTAGTTCTAAATTACATTCTCAAGAAAGATCAAAGCGTCTCCGCTGATTACTAGCTTGTTTTTTTATGTTCTAAATCTTCTTTCAATTCCTCACCATTTTCTAAGTCTGATCGAGTAATGTACAATAGATTCCTAATGTTGAGCACCACATGCACAAACTACAGCTAGCATTTTCTCTACCGTAAATCAGAAGCAAAAATTTATACAAATTTCAGAAGTCAAAGCAAAACTACAAATCACCAATTCATATATTATTCAAGTTCTCTTAGCAAGCCTTTCTTTTATCTACATATAAAGAGTCGTATAAAGAGTCTGCATTGTAGTGCAGCTGTGAAGCAAGTAATGGAGAGTGTTGATTTAGAGGCATTAGTTTATCGAGGCATTACTCTAAATAGTATTTTAGACCAGTTAGGGATGCCTTGGGATTTAGGTAAATGGCCATTGGTCGTGCCATTGTTGAAACTAATGGTGAATGTGTGTTTGGTAATGTCTGTTATGTTGTTTCTGGATAGAGTGTATATGGGAGTTGTCAAGCTTTTTATTAAATTATTGGGGCGAAAACCTGAGAAGAATTACAAATGGGAGGCCATGAAGGATGATATTGAGTTGGGAAGTTCCAGTTATCCGATGGTGTTAGTTCAAATACCAATGTACAACGAAAAAGAGGTAACAGTGATTCTCATAGTACATAAATATCAGACATCCTCTGTGTTTATTGCTTAAATTCTTACAGGCTTCTCGTTCTTTTTTTGGGGGGTTTATTTTGAGTAGGTGTATCAGTTGTCAATTGGAGCAGCATGTGACCTTTCATGGCCGTCAGATAGAATAATCATTCAAGTTCTTGACGATTCAACAGATTTAGCTGTTAAGGTAACTGCTTTTTTCCCTCTGCATTTATCATATATAGAATAATCAGTCTACTGGTGATTTAAATCATTTAGCATATCGGTCATTTAATTTTTTATTTAAAAAAACAGAAAATGGTGGAGGCAGAATGTAAGAAGTGGAAAGGCAAAGGCAAAAACATAAAGTATGAGATCAGAGACAACAGAAATGGCTATAAAGCAGGAGCGCTCAAACAAGGATTGAAGCACAGCTATGTGAGCCAATGTGACTTTGTTGCCATCTTTGATGCTGATTTCCAGCCTGAGTCTGATTTCTTAAAGCGCACCATCCCTTTCTTTGTTCATAACCCTGAAATTGGCCTTGTTCAAGCTCGTTGGAAATTCGGTAAACAAAATTTTTCATTTTAATAGTATAAAGGAGTCTGCAGTTGATATTTGGAGCCGTTTTGCTAGCCTTTCAAGTATGAAAAAAATGTTCATGTTTAGATATTCTTATACAACTTGTTCCAAGTCAACGGACTACTGAAAGTGTCCAGTTTAAGTATCAGTATGTGTTTTCTCCTTGTGTACAGTGTCAGTTGGGGAGTGTTTAGTACTCTACAGAGATTTAAAAAATTAATTAGTGGACAGGCCTACGGATTTCAGGCCGTAAAAACTGAAGACTGCTAATTGTTTCTGTGTTTTTGTAAGAATAATGCAAGTTGCATTATATATTTGAGTGTGAGCAATAGTATCATCTTGAGTTAAAAAATTTTACATCTGGTTGCAGACTTTCAGATAGTACATGTTTGAGTGTTCGTTAAAAACAATGTCCAACTCAAGGTCTGACTGCTTTTATGGTGTCGAGGTGTAAGTCTTTAGGATTAGTCGTTATGTGTTTGAGTTATATGAACATGTTCATCATATTCTGCAAATCATGACGCGGATTTGAATACTGCAATTAAATTTCAGTAAAAGAATGTATGAACTGACAAGAATCGCTTTTTAAATGCAGCAAATGCAGATGAGTGCTTGATGACGAGAATGCAAGAGATGTCACTAAATTATCACTTCATTGTGGAGCAAGAAGTGGGCTCCCAGACATATGCATTTTTTGGCTTCAATGGTAATAATAAATATAACTACATAAGATTAACAAATAAATATTCTATAATCATAATAATCAATGACTAATTAATGACTGATAAACATAATGCAATGCAGGAACTGCAGGTGTCTGGAGAATTAAAGCCCTTGATGAAGCAGGAGGATGGAAGGACAGAACAACTGTTGAGGACATGGATTTGGCTGTCCGAGCTACCCTCCAAGGATGGAAATTCGTTTTTGTCAATGATATCAAGGTACATCGCAGTGATCTATCGAAGAACGACTTGACAAATGACAAATGCCAGATTAATCAATTGAGATGGTCATAAAACTATGCATGACTAATTACTGTGTAATATAGGTAGCAAATGAACTTCCGAGTACTTTCAAAGCCTTCCGATATCAGCAGCACCGATGGTCTTGTGGTCCTGCTAATCTCTTTAAGAAAATGGCTGCTGAAATCATCACAAACAAGGTAAGTACACTCTTTATTTTATTTGCCTTCACACTGATACTTAGGACTGAGAATGTTTATTTATATATATATTTTTTTGTTTGAAACAGAAAGTGACTTTGTGGAAGAAGTTATATGTGCTCTATAGTTTCTTCTTTGTGAGAAAAGTGGTGGCTCATATTGTCACATTCACCTTCTACTGTGTCGTTTTGCCATTGACCGTCTTAGTTCCTGAAGTTGAAGTTCCCAAATGGGCAGTTGTTTACATTCCTACTACTATTACCATCCTCAATGCTGTTGGAACTCCAAGGTATCTCTCGTCTACCATCATGAATAGTCAGAATCCGTACATTAATAATCCAAGTTGCATGTTTTTTCCTGGATCAGCAAGGAAATTATTTTACTTTGCCATAATTATGTTCTCAGATCACTGCACCTAGTCATTTTCTGGGTCGTTTTTGAAAATGTTATGGCAATGCACCGGACAAAAGCAACCATCATCGGGCTACTAGAGATAGGCAGAGTCAACGAGTGGGTTGTCACTGAAAAACTAGGAGACGCTTTGAAACCTAAAGCTTCTGCTACTTCTACTTCCCCTGTTAGCAGTGCGCCTGTGAAGAAACCTAAGGCCTTCGCGAGCATATGGGCAAGGTATATTTTTTCTCAGCTGCAAGACTTAAAATTACCGTACTTGCAACTTCCAAATTATGCATAGCTTAAAATATCCGCAAAAACAAATAATTTGAAAAAATGATTTTTGTATTGCAGGCTTCGTTGGCTGGAGATTAGTGTTGGAATGTTCATCTTCTTGTGCGGATGGTATGATTTTTGTTACGGAAAGAACCATTATTTCATTTACCTCTTCCTGCAAGCGATATCATTCTTCGTTGTAGGGTTAGGATATGTTGGCACTTTCGTTTCCAACTGATCAAGATCTATGTCTGAGGCCTACATGAGTTGTGTTACTGT
Source organism: Daucus carota subsp. sativus (assembly GCF_001625215.2). Taxonomy (NCBI): domain Eukaryota; kingdom Viridiplantae; phylum Streptophyta; class Magnoliopsida; order Apiales; family Apiaceae; genus Daucus; species Daucus carota. The sequence goes on along the minus strand of NC_030385.2, from coordinate 41,092,110 downwards.
CATTACAGACAGAAGAATTGTTTAGGACAATATGTTGGTAGTTAAATTTTTATTCTTTTCGTTAGTTGCAATGTGCCGATGTGTAAGAAACTCCAGCCACATTTCTTTGTGTATAGTTAGTTTAATGGCCAAATTTGATTGATGATTTATTTGATAATACAAAATTATAGTAATTCAGTGATTATATAGAGTTTAGTGTGAAATAAATGATTAATTTAATAGATTTAAATAAAATAAATGATGACATTACTATTTGTCACATAACAAATATAATAATTCCTTTCAAAAAAAAGAAACAAATATAATAATGATTCAAATAATTAAACTTTTAATCTCAAATGATAAAAGTGACCTGGGTAAGAGCATCTCCAACGGCGTTGGCTATAATCGTTGGCTAAATTGGACCTGTAAGACATTATGTAAAATTTGCTGAACCTGTAAGATATTTTGCTTCAATGGTACTGGCTATATTGGTTGGCTATAATTTAAAAATAGTATGTTATTAATATTTTAAATTGTTAAAATAGAATATATCAGTTCAATATGGTAATAAATGATGTACAATCTTCCTACAGATTTTCTTACAACCTATAGAGGTTCGACAAATTTAGCCATCCATAGGAGGTTGGCTAAATTTATAGAAAACAGGTGAGTATGGTTGGAGTTGAGTTTTTAGAGCTGTTGGCTAAATTTTTTTATTTTAAGTAAGCCAACTCACTTTTTAGCCAAGGGCTTTAGATGGTTGGAGATGCTCTAATACTGTATAGATTAACAGATTAGCTATATGAGATCCTAAGCTATTATTTTAAGGAATATGCACAAAAACCCACTCCAGCAGAGTCCCTACTTATTCCCTAAATATCAGGATCCAATTTTTATTCCTCATAAGTAGGGAATCCCTAACCCATTCCTCATTTCATTTTTAATGATTGAATATTCAACTCTCCACACTCTTTCCCACATATTTTTTGTTATCTTTTTGTTAAAAAATTTGAATTTAATATTATAATAATAATAGGAAAGACAAATAAAGATCATTGTTGGATTTGTCAATCAATATAAAATCTCTATTATTCAGAATTTGAATTATTTATTATATATTTAAGGAACCTCGACACCCCCTGAGCTCTTAGAGCATCTCCAATAGTCTCCTAGTTTGCTCTTAAATATAATATAAAATATTGAGCTCCTAGCAAGTTAGTAAATTATTAAGAGTGTGAGTTCCAACAATGCTCTTTATACCAACTCCTAACATTATATTTTATTCTTATTTGAACCCCATTATGACAAAAGTTCAAATTCCAATGGGTGAGAGAGAATTTTGTATTATAAAATACAACTTAAGAGCTATGTAGGGGCTCTTAAAAGAGAGGAGAGAGAATAGACTCTTAGTGTTTTTAAGAGCCACTAAGAGTCTATTGGAGCTCTATATTTTCTCATGCTCCTTTTTTTTAGTCTTAAGAGCCTATTTAAGAGACTATTGGAGATGTTCTTAGTTTAAAAAAACAGATTAATCTATATTAAAAGTGGCACTATTCTAACGAGCTATGGCCAGTAGACTAAAGACGTACTGGTCCTATTCCAAAAGGCCCAACCTTTCAATTTGATGAACCGTTGAAGGCCCAAAATAACATACGGTCAGCGGATCTGCTAAATCTGCAGCCATTTATACGCAGGTGAAAACACTAAAATTCCTAAATAAAATTATTATAATACTTCAAATAGTGATATATAAAAAAATTAAATGTATAAATTTATATGTTCATGTTATACAACATTAAAATGTATAATAAATATAAAAACTAAATGACTATATCTAAATATAAACAATAATAATAATAAAATAATTAAAATTAATAATAATAAATATTGCTTCATTTTTGAATTTGATTGTTCGAATTTGATTAGTTCGGATTATTCAACCCAAACAAGGACCGGGTTAGGATTATCCGATTTTCAAAACCTGCCGGCAACAGTTGAAAGAAATTTAATTTCAAAGAATGAGCATGTTGCATCATAATTAGTGCGTGCAAGGAATAATTTGCATGTTTCACTCGAAGATGTTAATCCTACTTGTGGTAAGTTTCGAGGGCAAAACATAAACATTAGTGGTAAGTTAAACAAGATGTTTGCAGGGCAAAACAAAGAGTCTGGTAGGTAGAAGAAAGAGTGGTGAAGACGGAAAAAGAAATGATGTCCCATCTAACTTGACTAACCCAATTTGCAGTGCCACCTAAACTAATTAAGGGACAGAAGAACGAGAGGTGGAGAGACAATATGATGCTTACATTACTTCTTTCTCCATTCATCCTCTCCATGCCTTTGAGCTAGACACAACACCTCTTCTTGCCCCCGCTTCGAGTTTATTATATACCTGCATGGTACATGGACCGCCGAAGATCCCTTGTGTTAAATGTCGTTTTGTTCACTCAACTGACGGAGAATTTATAATTGAGATATCTCACTCAAAATCTTTTAATCAAATCGTTATATTCTTAAAAGAATTCATTCAGATCACTAATTATTATACTACGATAAAAATTTGACGAAAAACTGATTAAACTTAATTATTTGGTTTAAATAAAGGCTTAATGATCTTTTAGCCCTCGAAGTTTGGATGAATGTTCCGATGCGGCCTCGATGTTTTAAGTCGTTCGATTCAACCCTTAAAGTTTCACTATTATGCCTTTTAGCCTTTTTTTCAAATAACGGTATATAACGGGGAGTAAACTTGACAATTCATATTCAGGGTAAAGTTTGGGCGTACCTTTTAACTCCTAAAGTATACATCTCGTTCCTTTTAACCCCTAAAGAATACATTAAAATACATTAGATGTTTCTTTTAATCCTCAATGTTTAATGTCTTTTTTAAACCTCACGTGTGAAATGTCAATTTTGTCCATCCCGCTATATACCAGTATACGCCATAATGACTAAAAGGTATATCCGAGAAAAACTTGAAGGATCGAATCGAACAACTTTAAATTTCGAGGCCACATCGGAAATTCCATCCATACTTCGAGGGCTAAAAGATCATTAAGCCTTAAATAAATCTATTATGACATGTATAATCACTTGAAATGACGTTTTAATCACTCAGTTGGGTCAAAACTTACAATCTCATTATCAAACTGATGAAACTTTCATTCAGGTCACTGTCCATTACATCCGTTGGAAACAGGAAAAAAATCGGATGAAGAGCTTTCCTACAACATCAAGTGCTCTCCTGCAACACCTTTTTTACAATAAAATACACAAATTTTCATTTATAATTTCACTCACAAAAACTTTATCTTTTTTAATCTATTATCATTTTAAACAAATTTTTAAAAATAATGAATGTGTAAACATATTTTTAAAATTTATAATATTTTAAAATATTATATAACTAATTTATCCTATAAAGCAACGCAGTCCTGTAATCAGTTGCTGGAGCATAATTATTAATTAATAAGGTTATATGGTTGAGAGATCTTTGTCTTTTGCCTTAAGCCATCATATGTAGGAGTTTGTTTGCGACAGTGTTTAGTGAATTATGACCGGACTTCTGGTCAGGCGATGATTGTTATGTAATTAACATTTGACTTCAACAAAAGTAGAGCATTTATTCGTCTAATCACGCAGAATATAGTCCCTAAATCAACATCACACTATCTAAACCAGTGTTATGTCATGCCTTCATGGTTTTATTCTCTTTTGATACATCATTATGTTTAAGGGTTAATAATCAAGTGAGTCACCAGAGTGGGCTCGATATATCAAGTTGGTCACTGAACTCAAAACCGTCTCATATTGGTCACTTAAATCGGTTACATGTATCTTTAAATATGAGTTGAAGGAGTAAAAATATTATTTACAAAGATTAACGCATTATTCTTGAATGTTATCATAACCAAATACAATGTTATGATTTCTAGTATTTATGATAATATATTTTGATTTTATAAAGTTTATTTATTGAAACAAAGGAATTAACTATATAATAAAAAAAATAACAAATAAACTTGATAAAATCTAAATATATTATCATAAATACTAGAAGTCATAACATTGTCCTTAGTTGTAGTAACATTCAAAAATAATGTGTAAATTTATGTAAATAATATTTTTACTCCTTCAAGTCATATTTAAAGATACATGTAACTGACTTAAGGGACCAATTTGAGACGATTTTGAGTTCAGTGACCAACTTGATATATCGAGTCCACTTTGGTGACTCACTTGATTATTAATCCTTATGTTTAACGTTTGCCAACCAACAACCTTTCAATTTCATTAAAATGCTGAGGCCAAACCCCCACTCTTCTCCTCTTTTTATTTATAAATAAACTTTTTGTTATTTTGTATATAATTTAAAATTTAAAATTTAATTTTTAATAATCATTTTATTAGTGATTCAATATTGTTGGGTATCTATATTTTTTTCCATGAGAAGTTTTATGATAATAAATTGAAATTTGATTAAATTATAATAACTGACTAAATTTTCTCTTAGAAATCTTGTTTTGACAATATGTGTTTATATCCATAAAAATGTTTCAGTTTATATTCCCGATTTATAATATAATTATAATTATAATTAAATATATAATTATAATTATATCTACATTATAATTATAATTATATCTACATATATATATATATATATATATCTTATAATATATATTGATAATAAAGATATTTACAAAATTAGCTTATATTTTTATCAAAAACCTTATCTTATATATCTAAGTTGAGATTTAAAATTATGTTAGTTAGTTAGATTATTATTTTATTCAATATTATTTTACTTAATTTACTCAATTACATTAATTCTTAATTTTTGTTGTAAGTTAGGATTAATTCAAAATTAACTAGAACCAAATTCTTTTTATCCAAATAAGATTTGATCAGAAATAAAAAAGATATTAACCGGATTTAGCCCGATCTTATCTAAAATATAATTACATCTTAACTTGAAAAGTAAAAAATAGATCCAATTCAAAAGAAAAAATTTAAATTATGCAAAATCAAACTAGAATTATGCCTAACTCTATTATGCCAAAATATATTATAATTGGAAATAGATTATATTTTAAACATTTCTCAATCGAAGGATATTGGATTGAGATACGGAGACCAAGAAAATATATAAAAAATGAGTAAAGTTAAATGAAAAGGAGGTAAAGTGGCGGGATCAATTTATATTTAATAAAAGATTTAACACAGTGGAAAAAAGTAGTTAATGTAATAGTGATTTATATTATTATTGAATAGAGATAGTCGAAGAATGTATGTAGTGGTGTTTTATATTATTAAAGGGGTCGTTTGGTTCGAGGAGTGGTATCGGGTTGGAACGAGTAATTAGGTTAAGCTGACATAGTTTGAGGTATCATATCTGATATCATGTGTTTGTTTGAGTGCTGGATTCAATATATACAATTTTTGTAAAAAAAATAAGTTATTAATTTATTAATCAAAAATATTAATAAATTATTATTGTCATATATTTTTGCATCATTGATTTAATTTTGTATCAAATATTAATATTTCATCACTTAAATAAAAAAAATAAATAAAAAATAAATGCATCTCATAACTCTATCTCATACCTACCTCTCCACTTGGCTATCAAAAACTCATACCTTGGGGTTTAAGGTATGGGTTTGAGATTTTGTTTTTCCCAACCAAAGATATGGGTTTGGAATGGACAAATCTCATATATAATTCCAAAAACCCATGAATTAAACGACCCCTAAAAATTATTATTTTTTAAATGTGTAAAAATGATAGGACATCCAAAATGGAAACTGTATAAAATATAAATAGGAACGAAATACCAATATAACTGCTTCAACTAAGTCGTCAACTGATAATAATTTTGTATTATACGCGTAAATGTGATTTTAACGAATTTTTTCTTTTGCACATAAGTAATTTTAAGATAATGATCTTCTGTCCGTACAGTAATCTTGTCCGTACAGCATGAAAACCGTTTTTTCTTAAAAATTTGGTTTTCAAATATTAATATATTTGGCGGTTATCAATTACTCGTAAGTATTTTTAAGATTTGTTCATGTTATATCTTTTCATTACGAAGAATGTTTGAAATATCGATACAGTATTTTATATCACAAATGTTAATATGTTTGTCGGGAATCGTGATCAAATACTTATACCTAATCTCATAATACAAAGGTTGTCAGAACTTATCATAAAGAATTTTGTATCACATATATTAATGTGTTTGTCGTGAATCTTTATCATTCACTTGTCTATATTGTCAGGATTTGATCGTTATATCGTTGACGTACAGACAAAGTTTCAAATTACCGTTAGACAATTTTGTATCACACGTAAGAATATGTTTGTCGGAAATCCATATCTTTGACTAAAATATGTTTGTCGGGTATTCATATCTTTGACTCGTAAATATTCTTAAAATTTGTCGTATTATATTTTTATAATACAAACAATATTTAAAATAACAATAATTGTATTAATATGTTTGTCGGTGATTTTTATTATTATACTTGTAAATAGTTTTAAGATTTTTTGTATTATATCTTTATAACATGAAAAATGTTTAAACGTAAATAATTTATATTACATCCACAAGTATATCAACAACTGTTAGATTCTTATGATGCAAAAAAATTTATCAAATCAAAATTTAAATATTTAACTTTATTATTTCTGATTGAGAAAATCAGATTCATATCATCGATCATATCTCCCACATAAAATGAAGTTTATTAATTGTGCAAAAAACTCCAAAACATATCAATTTATGAATCTCCATATCTACTAACAACCTATAATTAATACAAACTATTTACGCCCCTGATAATTTATTATTTTTTAACTAATATCCAAAGATTCGACGTGGATTTCTTCGAGATTTCAAATAATCACTGCCTAGAAAGGCAGTGTCATTGAATTTAGAACATAACTTGAAAACTAATTAAATGATAGATGATGTATGTGAGTAGTACAGTACTAGTACTACTACTATTTCTAAGGTCCCCAATCTTTTTCACATTAGACTGTTTGTCCCTCGAATTAAATGTCACTATAATGTAAATACAAATTTAGATTTTAGATATGTAAATTTGATTATCTCTATAAATGCTTCATCATTTGTTTCTCCAACAATATGTGAACCTAAAGATCGAGTTGGTTTAGTTTTAAATCTCACCACCTTTTTACTCCCTCCTCATTTATTACATAATCTCTTGGATTTTTTCATCATTGTCAAAGGCTTACGATCAAGCATCTTAAAATCTGTATAAATCCAGCTGTGGAGCAGAAGAACATAAGCTGCAGCTTGCATTTTCTCAAGTGTGACTTATAAGCAAAACTCAAGCACATTTTGCATCAAAAGCAAGCTCCCATTTCCCATATCATACACTCGTGTTCTTTTCGCAACCCTTAGGCCTTTTTATAAATTGAGTGTGCAGAGTCAGTTTATTAGTGTAGACCAAGAAATGGAGATCAATTCTGAGACTTTTGTTCTTCAAAGCAGCACCCGGGCTGGCGTTTTAGGCCAGGTTGGGATGCTTTGGGACCTGGCAAAGGCGCCGCTGATCGTGCCTGTGCTGAGACTGATGGTGAATGTGTGTCTGGCAATGTCTGTGATGTTGTTTGTGGAGAGGGTTTATATGGGAATTGTGAAGCTGTTTATTCAGGTGCTGCGTCGAACACCCAAAAAGAAGTTCAAGTGGGAGGCCATGAAGGAGGATCTTGAGTTGGGGAGTTTGGCTTATCCTATGGTGTTAGTGCAGATACCCATGTATAATGAAAAAGAGGTAGTGTCTTTGATTCTTTTGCATATCGAATTTGAATTTTTATCTTTTTTACATTTTTTTTGTTATTATTATCAGATTATTAAATCTTTTTGTTGATGATCTTATGATTTTTTGTTGATTTGAGTAGGTGTATCAGCTGTCAATTGGTGCAGCATGTGGACTTTCTTGGCCATCTGATAGAATTATAATTCAGGTTCTTGATGATTCAACTGATCCAGCTATTAAGGTAATTAATACATTTACCAATTTAAAAATGTTCTTTTTGTATAAAAAAGTTGTTTTGATTTATGTTGTTGAAATGAATCTGAAAAAAAATAACAGGAGATGGTGGAGCTAGAATGCAAGAGATGGGCAAACAAAGGAATCAACATAAAATATGAGATCAGAGAAAACAGAACTGGCTACAAAGCAGGGGCCCTCAGAGAAGGATTGAAGCATGGCTATGTGAACCAATGTGACTTTGTTGCCATCTTTGATGCTGATTTCCAGCCTGAGCCTGATTTCTTGTGGCGCACCATTCCTTTCTTTGTCCACAACCCCGATATCGCCCTTGTTCAAGCTCGTTGGATATTCGGTAAAAAAACACATCTATTTCTTTTATTAAAAAGGACTCATTAATTGCTGTTTGGCACCATTTGGATTGTCTAGCACTTACCTTACAAGTAAAATAAATACTATGATTTTTGCAAATAATTTTTGCGGACTTACATATCAGTTCCACGGGTCATTTCTCGTGCTCAAATGCAGGCATGTGTATTCTCCTCTGGTATACACTGTCGGTTGGGGGACTGGTCTACAGTCCCAACTCTAAAGGAATTGTGGACAGTCCTACAACTCTGAGGCCACTAAAACTGCGGGCCTCTACTTGTTTCCTTATTGTGGTTGAGTAGGTGTATTGATTTTTCGCTTTTACTCATTACAAAATTTCAGCCTATACACATGTCTTCGATAGATATGATCTCATAAATAAAAGAGCCCCTAGGACCACTTCATATTTATGACTACTTATTATGATGGTTGCAACAATAATGTTGGTTGCAGTGACCTTCTTTCTGCAGGTGTAACAAGCTTGTGATTTCTACAATCACTTTTTTGCACTTTTTGTTATTGTTCTAGTAGTGTCATGTTTGATTGGAATTTTGATACCATTAGTTCTGCAGATACTGCATTTTTTGGTGTTAGTCTGCGGAAACTTGCTGATCATTGTTACTTGAAATGATCGGCATTTTTAATGGACTTTAAGGCTCTGTGATTTGTGAATATGTGATTTTATTTATATTAAAATGCTTGCCATATCCTGCAAAATCATACTGCAGATTCAGATGCTTTAATAAAAATTAATTACGAGAACAAGTGAACTGAAAGGGATTTACTTCCATGATTGTGATGCAGTCAATGCAGATGAGTGCTTGATGACAAGAATGCAGGAGATGTCTCTGGATTATCACTTCATTGTTGAGCAAGAAGTCGGTTCCCACACATATGCATTTTTTGGCTTCAATGGTAATCAAAAATAAATTGAAATCAATGATAATATGTTCGTGACAATCTTGATCAATAGATAAATTGATAGTGTAAATGGTAATGCAGGAACTGCTGGTGTGTGGAGAATTGCAGCACTTAATGAAGCAGGAGGTTGGAAGGACAGAACAACTGTTGAGGACATGGATTTAGCTGTCCGCGCTACACTCAAAGGATGGAAATTTGTTTATGCCGGAGATGTTCAGGTACAATATATAACATTACATGTATTAATGGCAATAACATTACTAGAGAGGTCCCGAATGCAGGGATATTATTGTATAAATATGCGGAACCTGTAATTGTGTTTAACTTATTCAGGTTAAAAGTGAACTTCCGAGTACTTTCAAGGCATTCCGCTATCAACAACATAGATGGTCTTGCGGTCCTGCTAATCTCTTCAGGAAAATGGCTGTTGAAATCTTAACAAACAAGGTAAATTACCATTTTATGTTTAAGTTTTGTCTTCTTTTTTAATATATGAGTTAATATTGTTAGTGGTACTTGCTAATTTTAATCTTTCTGGTTTGTTACAGAAAGTGACCTTGTGGAAGAAATTATATGTGCTTTATAGTTTCTTCTTTGTAAGGAAGATCGTGGGCCACATCGTCACATTCAGCTTCTACTGTGTCGTCTTGCCAATGACTGTTTTGGTTCCTGAAGTTGAAGTTCCTATATGGGGAGCTATTTATATTCCTTCAGTTATTACCATTCTCAATTCTGTTGGTACTCCAAGGTCTGCTTCCACTTCCTACAAAACTAATCAGTTAAATAAGTCTATACAATGTACTGAAGTAACTGCAATTCTGTTGCAGGTCACTGCATCTGGTGATTATCTGGATACTTTTTGAAAATGTTATGTCTTTGCACCGGACAAAAGCTACTATCATCGGCTTGTTGGAGATCGGGAGAGTCAATGAGTGGGTTGTCACTGAAAAACTAGGAGATTCTTTCAAAATGAAGACTTCTGGTGTTAAACATTTAAAGAAATTCTTCCAATTCAACCCAAAATTTTGGGGAAGGTATAATCTTTCTCCAGTCATTTTCTGAGCAAATAAATGTATGTTCATTAGCTCGAACAAACAAATTATGACAATTTTGTTTAATGGCATTGACAGGTTTAACAGGCTAGAGATTATTACTGGGATGTTTCTGTTCTCTTGTGGATGGTATGATTATTACTATGGGAAGAACAATTACTTCATCTACCTCTTCGTTCAATCAATGGCGTTCTTTGTTGTCGGGTTGGGATATGTTGGCACATTTGTCCCCAACTAGCACATCTCTCACAGAGCACATCTGTTATGTTGGGACCAATATATCTAGAGAAACTAAGGAATTGTTGAGGACATTAGTTTGAGTATCGTAGTTTGATTCTTTTCTGTTATTGCAATGTATAAGAATGGCTTGTCATTCTTGTTTTGTGCACTAGCAGTCAAGAAGCCTGTCTAAGTACTGGTACTAAAGTTTTAGATAGTAATCTGTTCTTTACAGAAACATGTATGGATCGAAAAGAAAAAAGCAGTTATGAAAGGTTTTTTGAATTTTAGCTTCTTGGTTTTCTGGTTTACATGTCTACAATATTGAATCTTGGTTTTCTGGTTTACATGTCTGCAATTTTGAATCTGAAAGCGAGAAATATCTGGACTTGCATTTGCCATGTTGATATGTTAACTTATGTCCCTGAAGTTCTGTCTTGGCCTTTGCAAGATTCTGACCTCTGCAAGCCATTCCGTCGTCATGTGTGTACCTGATCTTCAAATTTTGATAATCGTCTTTGCTATATCTACGTCATACTTATCATTCTGTTCCAAACCTCAAGATGTTGTGAAGAGGGCCTACTGCAAACTCTAATACCATGTTAAATGAGCAATTCTCCCAAAAAATCGAGGTGTTGGGAGGAGAGTTTACCAGGATCATATTATATCGTAATAAAAATGCATCTCCACTTCAGCAATGCTGGAGATCATATATATTTTACGTGCATAATAATATATTTTCCGATGTTCATGCTCATGGTTGAGATTGGTCCTGCACCTCATGTCTCAGTAAATCCATTCAAGTCCAAATTCATTGACCCACACCTCTAGTAAAACATATTCCTCAAAACGAAATCAAATATCCGGGATTGCCATATCCGGATTCTTGATATCTGATATGCTAAAATTTCATTGCAGACCAGAAGAATCATTACAGGACCGGACTGAACTGAGTTCAATCTTCAACACGATTAGATTTTTCCATGGATGATAGTAGATTTTCTTGTCCAATCGCAGCGATCAATCTATTACCCTAGCGGAACCAAGAAGCTAAAGACAGCTTCCAAAAGAATTTTCTAGTTGTAAAAGTGCATTGCATCCCAAGGGTTTTTCAATATTAGAGAAGCACATACATCTTACAGGAAAATCATAAAAAACACAATACTTGACTAGTCCCCATTGAATCTCAAACCTGTGAATTTGAAGAACGGCCGCATTAGAAAATTACCGATATATCCGGCAGTAGAAAACATATGCGCTAATCTGTGTCAAAATTGAAATTATGTTTCGGAAATCGGGTCAAGTCTCGATTTCTAAATCCGAAAATGTCGATGTCTACCGGCTCGTGTGATATAACATCTCGTTGTGATATGGGGTGTTAAAATTTTCTTCCCAGAATTCCTCGATTCATCAAATAAATAGCTTTAAATTCATATCATATTTTTCTAGTCATTGTGGGATAATATTGGCTACAATATAAGATAATAAACTCGTTTCATATCATCACTTTCGGACTCCGCTAATTTGGGATAATACCACCAGTTTTCTTGTTCACCTCCGACTAATATCATCAAACATTCGTGTCATAACTTTGAATCAAGCTTTTGAAAATTTATTCTGAAAATCGTATTTGACACCTCGTCTTTTTATCTCATTTTCCTTCTCTTTTCATCTCTTTCCCTTTTTTCTCTCACCCAAAAAAATACCAAAAAATATTATTTTTGAAATATAAGCAATGATTAGGAAGAATATTATTGGAGTAAAACGACCTTTTGTTTACCAATATCTTAGATAATCATTGATTTATTATCTTTCAAAAAGCCATAACAGGATTTGTCATAGGAGATGCTTTTACGATGTACAAGTCCAGTCTCGTTTCACAAATTGGAGTGGAACTCGCTTTTTCAGATTTTTGTTTGCTTATTCGTTCAGGTGGACTAGCATATACCATGAACCAGAATGCACTGCTTCTAATTGATTGAACCCCGGACCACATGTTTTTTCTACATGTTCCATGCTGCAACATTTGTATGTTCCAATCAATTTGTGGCATGAGGTTGCTCGTTCCATTTCAGATTCATAGGGGGTGTCCTTGGATACTCCGTCTAGTCGAATTCGATCTTTCTATAGGTCATCATTCCCTTTCACTTTGTCTTCCTCTTACAAAGAAAAACATTGGTATTAAATCACAGCATAGAAGCAGAAAGTAAAGCAGCAAATTCGTAAAGAGCGGCTTCTTTGGAATTCAGTGAAGCATGGTGGATTTTAATGACATCAAGAGTTCCTATCCAGAAAAACAAAGTAACTTGACGACTTCAAGAGTTCCTATCAAAAAAAACACAAAGTAACTTGCCCATTAACCGCCCCAAGGAAACAGCAGAACTCAAAAGTAAAAGGGTACATACTTGGAAGTCAGAGGCAATTAGCAGGAGCTCGAAAGACTATCAGACATATTTGAACATCAAACAGAAACAAAGAGCCAATGTACAATTTGAAATGTTGTGATAAATTACTGGATGGTTCATTGTGTGTAGATTCAAATCCAAAAACCACTACAAGCAATTTATTAGCTGATTTATAACTCGAACTCTGCCAAATAATGAGGACAGAACATCAACAACGGAATCTACAAAAATGGCACCGGTATGTAAAGCTTGTGTAATCTCAGCAAATAGCTGGCTGTAAATATCACATGAACCAAAAAACAAAAAAATCCCCAGGTGTGATTTTGATCCCAGGGTTTATATGGCACACTTCACTGCTAAGCTCCTGGTTCTTCTAGTTGTTATTTGGAACCTCCACTATATCATAGTGACCGTAACCATGGAATAGCAATTTGATAGGAATCTCATCGGACTTCTGATACTCCTCTCCATAGTTTGCTATATTGATCAAACTGTCTGAACTCCTATCTAACATGAAAACAGAAATTTTTGTCCTGTCACATAAAAACAAAGTTAAATAAAAAAACATGTAAGACTGACATTCCAAAAGTAACTCATATAACAAAAGCAATTACATGCACATACATATGGAGGATTTTAGTTTTGATGATCCTTGTAACTGATTGGACATTGCAAGAAAGTAAAACTACATGATTTCACCAATAAAATTTGAAGGAAACTAGTTTAAAGTGTGTGAATAAAGCATAATTCTGAAGCCAAATTATTGTTTCAGTGAGCTAAAAATTTGACCAGTCTGACAAAGATTTGCCAGGGAATAGTTTAGTTCCTTTTTATGCTACATCTTAGTTTGTACTTTAGTCGTCTTAGTAGAATATATCTGTGTAAAATAATATAATGGCAATAGCTACTTACTATATACTAACTTCACTTCACTCATATATGCTAAACTTCCTCTATTTGAGAATATGAGGATTTAAATGCAAATCCCAGTTATCCCTTACATCCCTGAATAACTGTTCCGACAGAAACTAATACTATTTTATTTTACAGAAAGTCTATAGAACATTGGGCTTCGCTTATAAAAAGCCCAGAGCAAATTCAAAAGCCCTGCTTGAGCGCGCTATTTGCTGAAGCGAGAAGCTTATAAAAGCTGTGAAAAAGCGGGTTTTTGTTTAGATATGGATTTTTTATTAGATCTTATATGATTTAGACAGCTGGTCTGGTATTTAACCTACTGGGCCTTTTTTAAAGCCCGTTATAACACAAGATATTATATAAAAACCCAGCAGCCTCGCCAAATCTTCAACCTAGCCGCCTCAATCTTAGTTCTGATGAGGAGTGGGAGTATATGGGCGAGGAAGAAGACGTTGATAGACAAATTTAAATTTTATCCCCTGCTTGATATCTTTTAGTAGCATGAAACATTGGTCTAGTTTAATATTATAGGGCTATTATTATTAAATAGTATGTCTAGTGTTTACACACACACACACACACACACACATATTATCTTATGTAGTGCGCTTCGTTTACAAAAGCCTGCGCTTTGCGCTTAAGCTACAGGAGACCCTCGCGCTTCGCTACACTGATCTTAATATCACTTGTTGATTTTTACATAGTAAAAATCTCAAGTAAAGCTATTACTGAGGAACAGATAGTATCTCTGCATATCATTTTCTTACTACCTAATGGTCTATATTTACGCAATGCCCTTTTTCAAACTAAAGGTTTGTTGTTTTGTCCCTTAAGGCCTCTTCTTCCAGCAACATATACAAGTCAAAATCAACTTACAAGTCAAACACCACTTATGCGTTGACTTCTGTGAAAAGTATTATGTGAAAACAATACAAAGACATCATTTCTGTACCACCAAACTCAAATCCACCCCCCCCCCCCCCCCCCCAAAAAAAAAAAAAGGTCAGTGTATATAGTAATCAACATTTATATTTTTCTGAAATGGCTAAATATTAAGGTTTTAAATTTGGGAATAACAAGGTTGGGAATGTTTTGAGCGCAAAGGTGGAGACGAAAACTCTTCAAAGAATCTGGGAAGAATCATTAACTAAATAAGAAGAGATGAAGGTAATTTATACATATGCATGTTAGTAAAAAGAAAATTATGCAGACAGTAATTATGCCGAGAGATTAAGCTCATTTGAGTGGTTCAGGAAGATAGTCTGCAAATTGCTTTAAAAAATGACAGGGTGTTACATTCATATTTTACGTAACTGCCATATCAAAAAGGTTACTATCTTTCAAATAAAAAATCATTCAATTTAACAGGAAATTAACAGAATGTTGTTCTTCTTAATTTGAGTCGAGTGAGAACAGGTTGACTTTTGTAACCTACTTGAAATTCTAGAGCCCAGACCACTTTGATGACTATAACTTTAAAAGATATGAATATGTTACGCACCAGAAGAGAACAACGATACAAAAACACCTTCTTGCTTGGTCAAATATAGTGAATATATATTATACACAAAGATTAAAATTCTGAAGATGATGCCTCACAATATCATATATAAATCATATGCATATAGTTACGTGAGAAATGATATAGAAATCATATAGATAACTCACTTGAGTACATGAGAGGCCATCAGAAGCTCTGGCTCTCCACCCCAAACATAGGGCCGTTGAATCCTCTCCACATAGGTATCAAAATCCCCTTCAATGAACCTAAGAAGTGCATCAAGAAAGCTAACTAAAAATAGCATAGAATGCATAACAAAAGAGAAAAAGAAAAACTGGAATCTGTAAATGCCATTAGGAAAGACAGCAACAAAGGACAATAGCATTTCTCCAAATCATAAAAAAGCTCACCACTCTGTTTCTTTACGCCTCCTTAAAAGCTCAGCAACCACCTAATACAACCAATGGTCAATAGAAAATATAAAAGTACAATAGCTTCTTACAGTAAATTAGCAGTGTGTGTATAATTGCATGTATTGAAAAAGAAACAACAAGTACTTCAGCTCGTAAATCATCAGCAAGATCTCTCTGACGATTCTCATCAGGAGCTTCCTCTCCATTTCTCAAGCAAGTCACATGAGCTATTGCTCTAAACAGGCATCGCCCATCTGCTGGCACCCCTGTATGTCAAAAGCTTTTTTTATAAATAAATGGTTTTTGCAAAATTTGCATTTGCCATCAAATGTATAATTTATTTCAACTCCCCAGTGAACAATCACTTTGAAGTATCAATATAAGAAGAAAAACTTAGAGACAATTTGACAAAGTAGAATTTGAAAAAGCTGTACAGACTGAACTAGACACTAAGATACACATACATTATTTATATGTTAAAGGGCATCACAAACGATGTCTTTTTATAAGAACTTAGAAAAAAGAAGTAAGGACAATCATACATATCCAAACAAAAATAAAATCCCTTCGTACTTTTAATGAGACAAGAACACAATAACATATATAAAAAACTTCAAAAATAAACAAGAATAAAGTCAAAACTGATCGCTGTATAAAATTCAAGTTTCAAACATATATCTAGTGGTAAACAGGTAAGACTTCATGCCTTCCTGATTGCTAATATGAACTAATAAACAATACACCATAATTTAATCACATGAAAAAAATAAAATCATTACATATGAAAGACCCCAAAAGCACACATATGTTGATATTACTGTACAAACCTGACCTACCAGCACAAATTATGCAGCCTTTCCTTTATTATCTGCATTGTATATCGTATACTTACACAGAAATGCTATAAATTCACCTCACAAATATCATACATCCAATTAAACAAACAAGAAATTAGTCACATCTATGCATACTGGTCAATCATTTCAACAAACTATATATAGAGTTCAACTACAAACACCTAACAAAAAGGAGGAAAAAAACCTTCTACACATAAAAAGTTCCGTAATTCTCTTAAATTGAATATTGCAGACAGCCATAGAATTGACATTGACCTTAAAAATATCATATACCATGAATTAGAATGAATTAATTGACAACTAAAGAACCCAAAACAGATCATTCATTTCATCAAACACATAAAGTTCTACCACAAATACTCATAAATACATTACAACATTGCATATCAGTTCAGCTAAAACAACTTAATCATAACATCAAACACATAGAGTTCAACTTCAACTACGAAACATAGGTATGTATTAAAATGATCGATGATCACACACCTGTGACTCTGTAATTAACCTTCTCCTCACTACAAACAACGGAATCCTCAGATTTCTCCTCCTCCGCATCCAAATTCAAACATAAACTCAAATTATTCGCATCACTAGTCGAATCAACCGCCTCACGAGCTCCACCAATACAACCGCAAACTCCGAAAAGCAACCAAGCCGAATCAGGCCTGTGGAGCCACCGGGCAGGCCTATCATCCCAGGCAACATTCCACGATCCTTCGCCTTTCTGTTCATGAAAAGCAGGCGGCCGAATATAATTCCCTCCCGCAGGGAGAATAGCGTGCCATATCGAAGCAGCGCCGCCTCCGCGATAACATCCGATTCGACAAGCAGTTGAGTGATTGTGGCGCCGACAATTCTCGGTATTGGTAGTGAATAGCTTGAGTGGACTTTGAATAAGGCGGTGTTGTGTAGATGAAGTGAGAGATAAGAAGGAGAAGAGCCACGGCTTGGGACGAATACAAAGTGCTCCGAGCATCACCGCCGTAAAGTTTTGGGGAGTAGAAATGAATGTATGGGTTGTATGTATTGTTTTTACATAGGGGTTGTTATATATGTTGTGTGTGTAGATATAGAAAATGTTTGGTGAAAAGGTTGGTGACGGCGAAGCGTTTTAGAGAGGTTGCGTGGGCTCCACAGGACAAGTCATGAGCCGTGTGGCTTGTTTCATCCGTCTCTTGCACTTTGTTTGGTTGAATTAATTTTTAAACCTAATTAATTTTTAATCCCAAGCCGCAAAGGAGACTGTTTGGCTACGATAATTGGTAAAAACTGATAATATACTTCAATCGTTTTTATTTTTTTTGGGTGAAAATATCATTATTTTCACTATTTTAGTTTTGTAGTGATTAATAATATTTATTTATCAAATTTTTAGTTCATTATCATCTTTGTCATTATAATCGGCAAGGATAAACTCTCGTTCAAGTATATATCACAATATGGATATGTCGTTATAATCACCGATGACAATTATAATTAGCAATTATTAACAAAACATGATTGTTATTATTGACACTCACCGACAACATATATATTCTCTCAATCTTGACACATTTTGAATATGTGTATATAAACAATGATTTTATTGTTCGTTTTTTTTCATGTCTCGGTATAAATTATAAAATTTCTTTCTACTTTCAATTTTGATATTTAACATTATGTCTTCTTAATTTATTTATAATAATCAAATAATAAAATTCATCAACAAGGTCGCTTTATGGACGTGAGATGCCAAGCGCCCATATCAGATAGTCAAATGGATGCTCGATCGCACATCACGAAGTAGAATCCGACAAGTATTGTGTCTGATGTGTAAATGGAAGATGGAGTTGTGTCACTGGTCGTGGGTGGGAACAATAGCTAGAATATAAGGTAACTAGAAAAACTCCAATAAAACGAGCCCTTTTAGGAGGTGATCAAAAGAAATCCGTACGAGTTCAGTCGAAAGCTGGCAGTATCATACTCTGTGGAGTTAGTCTCGTTTAACAAGCGCAACAAGTGGTATCAGATCCGATAACTATGACAATCTTACTAGAAGATGCTTGGAAAAAGGAGGAAGGTTGCCCCCGAATGGACACATGAAAGAGGCCGGTAGTCAGGTAGAATTAGACAGATGTCGAGGCCGGTAGTCAGGTAGAATTAGACAGATGTCGAGTAAAGAATTGCTAAGAATTTTATATTCAAAAACCTCAAGGTGTTAAAGAATGGTCCTTTCCAGGATCTTATATTCAAACATTCCCTCTCACTCGAGAGCCCATTAATGGGTCGAAGAGTGGATGACGGGCAGGGATCGAACCTGAGTATAAATTGTGATAAAATTGGAGGTGGCAGGGATCGAACCTGAGTCCTCTGTCAGCACCATGACAAGGAACCAGTTACTCTAAAATCTCAAAGTGTTAAAGAATGGCCCTTTCGGATCTTATATTCAAACAACTAGAAATTATCTCACATTATAGTCCATATTTACTTTATTATTATATTTATTTTCTAAACACATGTAGTTATATTAGAAAATGAATTTTTTAATATAATAATTTTTTAATAGGAGATCTATATAATTAGCTTATATATATTACTAGTTTTATTAAAATAGACCAAGAACCTCCATCTACATGTTTATACGTTTAGTTGCGTTTTCGTTTGAATATAATAAATTGTTAAAACTAAATTTTAAATAAAGATATCATAAACCGGTTTAAATGACAATGTCTTAACTTTTATATATATCTTAATATTAGTTGATATGTTACAAAAAAATAATTTTTCATACTCAGATAATTTATTCCAATGCTATTTGTTGAAATAATTTAATTTTAACGGTAGTTGTACATTTTATTACTATGATTTCTATTTTCTCAAACAAACCAAATAACACTAATCGTTAAATTCTAACCATTTTTATATAAAATATTTAATGTATTTTATATTAAATTATATGTACACATTATTTGTTAACAAATGTATATTTTATAGTAATATATATATTTTTGAGAACTTAACCCAAAAACTTATATCTTAAAACATATTCTTAAACATACCATATTTTTGAAAACTATTTTCAAAATTACTATTTTTGTTTAAGTTTTACTTCTGAATATACTTTACAATCTCTGCATCTTAATATGCAACTTTATTTTAATAATGAAAAAATAAATTTAAGGTTGATTAGTTTGTAATATGAATTAATCTTAAAATCAACTTTTGAGAAAATGAAAAGAAATTGTATTTAAATTATAAAAGTTGCAAACCTTTTTAGAGAAAATAAAATTTAAATTTCTGAAAATCAACTTATATAATGGGTGTTTGGCAACACTGATTATAAGTGTTTTCGGGCTTTTTTTTAGCACTTTAAGCTGTTTCTGCTTTTTAGGTAGTGTTTGGCAAAAAAAAGCAGGAGTGTTTATTTTGGATTTTTTAAGCCAGAAGCTGGAAGTTAGAAATGCTAGCTTTTTTTTGGACTTTTTTTAGTAATTTGCATTTTTTTATGAAAGTTTTAAAATTTTAATATGTAATAAACTTTATTTATTATAGAAGTTTCTTTTATTTTAATAATTTGAATTTTTTTAATTTATAAATTTAAATTACCAAACACACAATTGACTTATAAATAAAAGTTATACAAACACTTTTAATAATTTATAAGTCAAGTTCACTTATCACTTATAATCTATTTCTTATTTTAAGCAATAAGTCAATTTTTTTAAGTTGCGTCAAACCGCCTAATACCATCCTGTATTTGAAGGAAAACTATAAGAATACCTATTATTTTTTAAATAAAATTATATTTATGGTAGAGTCAAAAGGAATATTCTCTAAATATATCCACATATACTATTATGATATTATCTGACTACTGGTGGGTTTTTTTTAATGACTATTGGCCCTTACTGTCATGCTGTTTCATGTCTTTTGTAGGAATCACGTGCAATGCCCTTATACCCCTCGCATTTCTCCCGGAGTTTCGAGATTTGCGAGATCAGTGCTTTTTGGACGACTTCAAAGGGCCACATATGAGAGGTTTGTTTAGTCCTCATTTTCACCCAAATCCAGGGTGGTCTAATACTTTCAAGAAACTTTAGTCTTTACTGATTATCTGTGAGGTCTTTGACTAGTTTAAAATATATAATGTTATATATTAGATATATAAATTATCGGTTTTTCTATGGTGTGCCCAAAGGCACACACTAAGCACTAATTTTTATGAGTTTGGTACATTCTTATTGGTCATGTAATCATAAATATGGATGACCCTTTTGCATTTACACCAACTCCACCAATTAAAATCCACTAAACTCATCAAATTTAGTGCTTAATGTGTGCCCTTGGGCACACACTAAAAAGACCCATAAATTATTAATATGATAATTATTATTGTTATAAGACTTTCACGTTTACCGAAGTACAATACTGTAAGAATCAGAAGAGCTTCTTTAATACATGAAAAATTTTCATCTAACTAGAGGGCAATGTAGAAATGTCTCACAAGAAATTAGATAAAATTTTGATATCGGAAAAAAACTCGAAAGAAAAGTAAAATCCATCGAATTAAGAAGAAAGAAGAAATTTCATTTAAAAAAGTCTATCGATTAACCAAAAATCATGCAGAAATAATCTCGAAAATCTAGCCAATAAAATTTTATTGATTGGAAAGAAAATCTAGATGAAATATAAAAATTCGTGGAAAGGAAGGAAATAAAGAGGTGAGAAACAAAATTCACGGCCGCCTTGATCGAGTCTTTTTTTGGATAAATGAGTGAATTCAATAATAAAAATCCATACGGCATCTACATAAACAGTCACGTCAAACAAACAAAATACAGAAACAATCAATGATTAATTCATTCTTCTTGGAGATAAAATCACGTGATTTGTTGAAGATGATATATACACATACTTCGCCACTTTCGCTTCCGCCACAAACACTTTGCGCTGTCGACTCCGAATGCAATTTCCTGATAATTTCTATTACTAAATCAAGTTCCATACTCACACAAGCGGTGAGAAAATAACAAAACTCACACAAAATGGTGAGACAACAAAAAAATCAAAACCAAACGTGACAACCTAACAACCAAATGCGTAAATGAAAAATTAGCTATACCAAGTCAATCTTTAGATCTGGGGAACAAACCCACAAAAACAATATAACTCGGACCACTTTCGAAGATAAAAATACCGGAAATAACGAGAAATCCGTAGCTCTTGTGGAATTGGGATATGGGAAAAAGAAGGCTAAATCGGAAAACGTTTTGAATTTCTTAAATCTCAAAAAACAAACAAATGTCGAAAAAATATTATTGAAAGAGAGAAGAAAACGCAAAAGAAAGGAAATAAAAGATTTGTTGCTTTCCACCGGTAGAGATCCGGTGAAGCCCCTGCCGCTGCCCAGGAAAAAAAAAAGCTTTTTTTTTTTTTACGGAAAAAAGGCTTTTAAATGTACAATAAAGAGCGACTTTTGCCAAAAAAAGAAAAGAAGCAATCATGATTTTTAATAGTTTACATGACGGACGATGACGAACGCTTAAATAAAATCAGGCGAAGGACCCGACCGGTTTGCCATATCTACCATCCAGCACGTCCAATTTCTGACTCGTCGATTAAAATAACGGGCGTCTAAAAGCGGCGGTCCATAAAGCTAACTCTGCAATATAATATACACTCTACTGTATCTATAGTTGTTGCTATGGCGGCCGTATCAACACAGTCCCCATCATTTCACTCTCTCAAACCCTCAATTCTCTCTAAGAGCAACTCTCCCCAATGTTTTCAAACCCTCAATTTTACGAAACAAGCTTGTAACACGAAATTAGTTGTTGCCTGTTCAGCTAGCAGCAATCTCGATAAGCAACATGTCAATGACAACAACAATAGCAGTAACAGTAACAAGACGTTCACGACTATCGATCCTGCTTCACCTAGATCCAAGTATGTATTTCTCGTTTTGATTGTTGTGATTTTTTTGTTTTTTTGTGTTTGGGTAAGTTTGAAGGAATGAAAGTTTTAAGAGATTGAGTGGTTTTGGGTCAATTGAGGTGTTTGGGGGTTCGATTGAGAATAGGGGTTTTAGGTGATGTTTGTTGGAGTGAATTAGAATAGAGGTCGGGGGAGAGAGGGAGAAGGAGGGAGAGAGAGACAGAGGGAGGGAGGGAGGGCGAGGGTGAGGGAGATGAAGAGAGAGGAAGAGGGATGGAGGGAGAGGGAGAGAGATTTTTTTAAATATATTTGAAGCTTGTAAATGAAAATTTGAATCTCCTACTGCATGTAGTTTGTGAAACAACATTTTATGTAGTCTCTGTGTGTGTGATGTGCATGCAACTTTTTAAATTACTCTCTGTATCCCCTATGCGTGTGTGAATGCAACTATTTTCTTTGTTATTTCCTTACATTACCAATTATCAATTCAGGGTGAGGCGGCACTCGATTTCAGTTTTTGTTGGTGATGAAAGTGGAATGATAAATCGGATTGCAGGAGTGTTTGCACGAAGAGGGTATAACATAGAGTCTCTTGCTGTTGGCTTGAATAAAGACAAAGCTCTTTTTACTATAGTTGTGTCAGGGACTGAAAAGGTGTTACAGCAAGTAATGGAACAGCTACAGAAGCTTGTAAATGTTTTGAAGGTCGCTATGCTAATTTTTCATGTTCAGACGCAGTGTGTCTTAATAGTTAAATCCTTTCAGTGTTAGCCGATTGATAACCTTTACGATTCATTGACCAGGTTGAAGATCTTTCACAAGAGCCACAGGTAGAGCGTGAATTAATGCTCATAAAAATTAATGCAGACCCCAAGTATCGGGCAGAGGTAATTTGCACTCAATGTGCTAAACAATATACACTATTGCCACCGACAGGATACAGCAATTTTTATATGCAGTTCCCTTTCATTTCACAATCTTTCCGTTTCCCTCTGTGTGATAAGAGCTGTTTTTGATATGTTTTAGGTCATATGGTTGGTGGACATATTTAGAGCAAAAGTTGTGGACATCTCAGAACATTCGTTAACTATTGAGGTGATTCCCGTTGCACATAATTTATATAGCATATGTGCAGCGAGCCTACGATTTTTGGTACATCAAATATACTCAAATTAATTTTTATGCATGTCTACACATTGAACAGTATATTTGAGTGATCAGCTTCTATAGTCCTTACCCAAATTAAAACTTTATATATCCTGTTAGAGTTCTTACCACCCACTTTACTGACTACCATCATCAAGTAGATGGGCATATACAATGTTTTTCTGGTAATGTATATCTGGTTACCTGCATATGATGAAGAAGCTGCTAATGTTGGACATGAATAATTCATTCCATGCTCTCACTGGAGTTAGCCGTTTTATAACCTCAAGTTTCAAAACTAATCATCTTTTTTATTTCTTCCTCTTTTCCCCTTTTTAAGTTGCTACATATTAGGAATTCAAAATGTTCGACTGTTATATCATTATGCTTGATTCTAAAATCACAATGGCAAATATGCATTATTAGAATGTATTTAAGGATTTAATTTGGCATCTTATTTTTCTCAATATTTATTTTTGTAAAATCATGTGAGAACAATCAATTAATTATATTCATGCACAGAAGGTTTTTTTTTTTTTTTTTGCTAAATTGCACAGAAGGTTTTGTGTACTTAAATCCTGAAAGTTTTCTTTTAATGATCAAGGTAACTGGTGATCCTGGAAAGATGGTTGCAGTGCAGAGAAATCTAAGCAAGTTTGGAATCAGAGAAATCGCTAGAACTGGAAAGGTTGGTTGTTTTTAAACTATAAAATAATATGATATCAGCCTTCTCTCCAGCTTCTTGGTGTTTAATGTTTCAGTTTCTGATAATTGTAATTAAACCATCTTGGTGTTATTTTAGATTGCCTTGAGAAGGGAAAAGCTGGGTGAATCTGCTCCCTTTTGGAGATTTTCAGCAGCTTCATATCCTGATCTTGAAGAAACCATGCCTATAGATACTCGCAAAGTGCCTAAAAAAGAAACTCATTATGTTGATTCTGATACATTCCTCGGGGTAATTCTTGAAATTTGACCGCTGTTTTTTTTTTTCAATTTAAAATTTTAGTTTAAATTATATATATATATTTCTTGGATTTTAAGATCCCGGTGTTTCCACACCCTGAAGTTTGGCATGGCAATAAAGTGGTTCTGTTTTATACATTTTCCAGTGTTTTCAAGGAAAAAAAGTTCTGATTTTTTTTTCATGATTCTATCTCCTCAATTATCTCTGTTTAATGGAATTAAGTGATCTTGTTTGTAGGGAGATGTATATCCAGTGGAGTCTAATTTTGAGGCTTCAGTCAATCAAGTTCTTGATGCTCACTGGGGTGTTCTGAATGACGAAGACGTAAGAAATTAGTGTACTACTAGTGTGTTTTGTTAATTGTTTTTTGCCTTTGGTAACTTATTTGTTACGTATGATGTACATATATGAATTTCTTATCAACAGTTGAAAGCATAATCAGCTCAACATTAACAGCATCAAGACTCTTGATAATCTTAGTCCACATTCAACAGTTAGAATTGCACTTCACCTTCCCTATATCTTAGGGGGCACTGATGAATACTCTACATAAAAACTGCTCTATGATTTAGTGTTTGGTATGTTCTACCACATGACACATGCACATGTGGTTTATGCAATTCATTTTTCAGTTTTATGGAAAATCTTTTTGTTGATCGTGTGGAACATAACTGGTTTGTAGGGGATTTTTTTTTTTAATCTGTAAAAGGATTCTCTATAGTAAGTTGTTATGTTTTGCTGATTTATGTCATCATGGTCCTTGTATAAAATGCAGGCTTAGCTAAACCGTTTTAACAGTAAAACAATGTTTTATTAAATCCTAGTTTCCTACATGCACTGTAAATTGCATTCTATGTGTTTCACATCTTAAGCATAGAACACAGAAACCCTTTATCTGGTTTTACAGTGAGGAAAAGATGATTCAACTAATTTTGCTTGATCAGGTACCTGTGCTATGATTTATTATAGAAATGACCAAGTCCATCCACTAAAAAAACCCATTTCATTGTTAAATATAATTCCTCTCTTACATACATCTATTTCATCTCGGAAGTCTTATATTTGCTTGATTCCCATCAGTTACATAGTCGCCAAACAGAGACTGGAGATTTTTCTTGACCTCTCTATCTAAGTTTGGCTTCCTTTTTCATTTATTTCAGAAGGCACTGGTCAAACAATTTCTCTATCTATTATTCTCACTGATTTTTTAATTTTATTTGGTGTATGTTGTTTTGATATATGGGGAATGGTATTTAGTGTCATCTGGCTTTGCTATTCTAAAAAGGTTGGTTCGTTGGTGCAGTTGATGTTTCCATTTCGTGTATGTTTAATTCCTTATATTGATCACTTTTTGTGCAGTGTGGACCTTTTGTAGTTTTGTGCTTGTATCCATCTGTGGAGTTTAATAACACATAAGGATGATATACGTATTATCCACTACTCACACCGTAAGGCTTTAGGGGAGTTGGTAACATGAATTAGTTGAGTTGGTAACATGAACTCAATTGTTTCTAGGTTTTCCCCTCTTTATAAAACTGCAGGCTATTGTATGTCAGCTCTGTTCTGTTGGAGATACAAGGGTGCAAAGTGTGGTGTAGTTGAAGAGAAAGAAGTAGAAAAGGAAAAATGTTGTGCAAAATGGAACTTAGAAGAGTAGTATACGTGATTACCGTACAAAACTACTATTTTGCTTTAGTAATGCCTTACGCAAGTCACACACGTGATATTTTTCTTGCTCAATTATCGCTTTTGATTATATTAATGGTAATAAAAAAGTAATATAAAAATTGAGGTGTAAATTCTCTTATGCTGATAATGAAGGGTTCAAATTGCAAAAGTTTTAAAGTTAAATAAAATGGGTTTATTGAAGTAGCAACTTCTGGTATTGGACATTGCTCCTCTAACTCATGCTGTCTACCTACCCTTTGGGATCATGTCAAAAAAGGTTGATAATTAAAATTCTTCGATTTGATCTGAGTAGGAAATCTCAATTCTGAGATTCTTTACTCGAGCAGATGCATACTGCCCAACTGCAGCATACGTATTAAATTTAAGTTCCATTGTGATGTACCAAAAACCTCATCCAAAGAAGAATCATACATCCTAACATTGCCAGAATTGGCATTTCCTTCTATTATTCTTAGGCCAATCTCTTTATGCTTTGTAGTTAACACAAAACTGTGCAAGTGTTTTCAATGCAATCAGCAATCCCTAAATAAACCATGTCTTTTTAATGTTTCTAGACAACCGGGCTTCGTTCACACACCTTATCAATGCTCGTAAATGATGTTCCTGGAGTTTTGAACATAGTAACAGGAGTTTTTGCTCGAAGAGGCTACAACATTCAGGTTTAATTGGTTTAAGTGATGTTTTAATTTTCATCCGTTTTTTCTTTTTAGGATATATTTGTTTTCTTATGTACACGTGTATTTGTTGTCCAGAGTTTAGCTGTTGGACATGCAGAAGTTGAGGGGCTTTCTCGCATTACGACTGTTGTTCCTGGTACGGATGAATCAATTAGCAAGTTGGTGCAACAACTTTACAAGTTGATAGATCTTCATGAGGTGAGGGTATTAGCTATGTCCAAGTAAGATTAGTAAGAAAGCAAGTTGAAAGTTAAGTATCCTCTATCAGGCACGAAGTTGAAACTAACCCATTTGTATCCTATAAATTAGTGAACTAGGACTATCACAATCTTACAGTGTTGAGGCTGTATGTCCATTTGTAGTGACGGCAATATATATTGTTTTAGCTATATTAAAAATGGGGAACGCTGATTTTATTTCAGCTTGGGAGTTCTATAAAATCCTCTATACCACAATTCTGACATGCATGGTTTTTTTTTCTGGTGAATCATTGCATGAGTCTGTAAAATAATTGCCTTTTAGTAACTATTGATCGACTTAAAGAGATCGTTGTCTCTCTCAGGTTAGGGATATCACCCACTTGCCATTTGCTGAGAGGGAACTAATGCTGATAAAAATTGCCGTCAACGCAACCGCCAGACGAAATGTTCTCGACATAGCTAGCATCTTCAGGGCCAAAGCTGTGGATGTGTCTGATCATACTATAACTCTTGAGGTGATTGGTTTTCTTTTCTGTTTCAACCTCTTCATGTTACATCCACATTATTATGATTTTAAAAAGAAGTCGAGCTGCCAGTAGTAATTATATACAACCAGGTGTAATAATATTAAATTTGTATACTAGTTTCTAATCATATAAAAACCGGAAAAAACCGAAACCGACCAACGGTTAACCGAACCGAAAAAAACCGTCCGAAACGGTTCGGTAACGGTTTCTACCTAAAAACCGAACCGAACCGAAATACACGGTTCGGTAACGGTTTTAGGTAGAAACCGAGCCGAACCGACCCGTGCACACCCCTAGGTGGGGGTACAATATATTGTCTACCGGAGT
The DNA here is from genome assembly GCF_001625215.2 of Daucus carota subsp. sativus. Classification (NCBI taxonomy): domain Eukaryota; kingdom Viridiplantae; phylum Streptophyta; class Magnoliopsida; order Apiales; family Apiaceae; genus Daucus; species Daucus carota. Next base: position 41,064,009 of record NC_030385.2, on the reverse strand, counting down.
TTGAGATAACAAATTCTTATATTTGACTATTTTTGTGTATATTGTTATAGTGAGCATGCGGATAGTAGCCCATTTCCTTGTTTCTGCATTGGTCTGCAAAGACTTCATATAAGACCCGTATTGCCATCACAAATTCTTTGATGCGCATGAGTAAGACAATTGTAATGATGCATATTAACGTACCAAGGTTCAGGAACAACGCACAACCTCCTTAGTTGGTCGGGGAAGATGGGTATATTCTTGTTGGTGAAACTAGATGAGGGATAATAACAAATCCTTTTCTGGAACCAAGGTTCAGGAACAAATTAGTACCACCTCTTTTTGGTGGAACTAGAAGAGGGATAATAACAAATCTTTTTTAGGAAGGCCATTTCTGGCTACATGAACAAAACCCCCTGCATGCAAACCTTTAACTATAAGGGCTCTGCTTTGTGATATTATCCTTATTCTGTTTTATCTTTATATGATTATTAATATTAACTTCTTTTTAACACATAAAGTAGGTATGCAAAATTAATTGAAACATAATTATGTGGGTGGAGGGGGGATTTTTTAGTTTTCTTTCAAGTACTTCATTTGTACAATTAAGGTAGGACAAAATTAAAGGCAATATATCGTCTGTACCAAAGTGTGAGAATATTTCATTTGTCCAACAGCAGTTCCTTTCTGTTTCATCATTCCCCCTCAAAATTTACAGAATTTTACATTTCTTGCATCGTTGATTTAAATTTCTCAAATATCATATTCTTGTATATTTGAGTTTATTAAATTATTTAACACTCCATTCTTTCTACCAGTAAAGAGAGGTACCACTAGCAAACTGGTCCCTGATTTCTTCTAACCCAGATGCTTAATTCTTTGTCAATATTAAGGACAATGTCAACGAGTAGGAGGTAGGCTTTGTAGCTCAGTAGCTCACTGAAAACCTTTTCTTATATGTTGTGCTGATTTTTTTAGAATTTAATGTTTTATGAGCCGCGGACTTGCAAGCAATGGAGAAATTGTAATCAATAATACTAATTCAGTCTCTGTGCTGCAATCAGTTATGGGACGCCTGGTAAATGGTTTCCAACAAAGACATTCAGTTCAAGTAGAAGTGTTCTGCAGCTTAAAAGATCTTATCTTGAGTTATTCAGTTATTTACTTTGCATGATCTATTTAATTCTTCAGTCTTGCTGGTAATATTTGTTTTTAAACTATTAGATTGATATTTCTTGTTTGGCATTCTCTAGCTGACAGGAGATTTACACAAGATGGTTGCTCTCCAAAGATTGTTGGAGCCTTATGGCATCTGTGAGGTTTGTCTTATTTCTTTTTATAATCAGAAGTTGGATAATGAAAACAAAAGTTTACCTGATATGATGCATCTTAATTGTCAATTATTGATGATTAGGTTGGAACAGATTTTGTTATATGTTGTGTTTGATTTACTTGGAATCATGCATGGCATTGCTTTGATTGTGTCGATGATCTTCCTTTTTTAGGTGGCCAGAACTGGCCGTGTGGCACTGATCCGTGAATCAGGAGTCGATTCCAAGTACCTTCGCGGCTTTTCTTATCCGTATTAATTTCCACGTTTAGTTAGACATACGACAATATTTACATTTACTATGTACATGCTGTGGCATTTGTTGTCTAAGCTCTGCAAGTGTAATTTAGATATAATTCAATAGGTTCTAAGAGTTTTACATCTTAAACGACTTCTCTCAAAGGAGTTCTCCTGGTCCTGGTTGCAGCATGATGCGGGGATTATATTTTAGTAATAGTTGCAAATTTTGAAGGAAATTATGCAGGAAAGAGGAAATCTATTTAAAAATTGATGTGCTTTAAAGCTTATATAGTTATATTAATGCAAGTACCTTGGGTTATCATTATTAATAAGTTTATATATAGCTTGTATGGTACTCCCTCTGTTTTTTTTTATATGACGTTTTGATTTTTGGCACACATTTGTGTGCTTTGACCGGGTAGTTAAAAATATTATTTTTAAAATTATTTTTTTCTGAATAAAAATTTTGATTATATATTATTATTCAGAAAAAGAAAATTCAAAAAATAATATTTTTAACTACCCGATCAAAGCACTTAAAAATGTGTGCCAAAAGTCAAAGCGTTATATAAAAAAAACAGAGGGAGTAGTATCTATTTACGCTAATATTCGCCAATAGCTCGTAAGTATCGGTAGATTGAAAAGAGTCGGCAAAATAACATAAATACGCATTGATCCGGACGCTGGAAATATCAACAAGCGTCACGATAGCCATTTAAACAACTGACACTAAATATTTTAATAAGCGTCAGTTTTTTACATTAATCGACATTCAATAAATATTCTGCTATCAATGAAACTGAAATCAAAAAAACAAGTGCGTTCGTATAGATCGAGACTTGCAGCTCGATAGTAATAACATGTCCATGAGTCGATAGTAATAATGTAAAAAGAGAGGAAAAGTGGGAAGTGGTAAGACTGATAAATTTTGAAATTTAAAGAATTTGACGGATCTAAAAAAAACGGTAAATAAATGGCTGGGACAGTGCGAATATGTTTGAGGATCGCGCTCAAGAGAGAACCCGTGCTTAAAATAGAATCATAAAACCACTAAGAGAGAACCCGTACTTAAAATAGAATCATAAAACCACTAGGATTTTGTGGTTAAAATAGAATCATAAAACCACTAAGAGAGAACCCGTGCTTAAAATATAATTCCCGTGCTTAAAATAGAATTATAAAACCATTAGGGTTTTGTTGCAGAATCCTAAATTTTTAAATAGATTTTTAGGATCTAAATTTAAATGCGTTTTTTTTATTTTCATGTTTTTTCATCGTTGTGTTTGTTCAAAAATAATTCTAAAACATAATACATAGATATTGACATTTTTTGCATAATGAAATTTTATGGGTTCTCTCTCTAACTATTTTCCTGACAAGTATGTTTGGTATTATATTTGATATTATTTTATTAATAGTTCATTTTTTTTAATTATCAAATGTGATCAACTTTTACTGAAAATTACAACTTATTTTTTTATATATGCATAGAATTTTTACAATATCTTTTAATCATATAGTAAATTCTAGTTAAAATCAAGTCAATTTAAATGAAAAAAATCACAATAAATTATTAACCGAAACTGAAACGGAATAGTATAGAATTAACTTGAAACCAGATTGCGTACAATTAGACATTAGAAGTTTCTAAGAACTTAAAGCAAACTTCTACTTAGAAAATATGAATCAATAAGAAGATGTTTTGATTCATATTTACTTATAAAAATATAAATTTTACTATTTTATGATAAAATTAATATCAAAATAATTCTTAATTAAGTCAAGATTGTAAAATAAATGATACTCAAATTCTTTCTTATTTTTTTTATAAAAGTTATTTATGTATTTTATAAAAATTCATTATATAACTATATTATCTTAATAATTCTTTTTAACAGCACATATATTTTTTTAATAGAAAATAGCAAAAAGTGCATCTAATTTATCTGATCTTATAATTATATATATTATTCTCAAATTTTAAATAAATATCATTTTCTGAGGCAAATTTTATGAAATTTCTTTACGCTATCAAAAACCCTAATTATTCGGCACATTCCGTAGCCATGCTCGTGGCTTGAGATGATGAGGAGATCCAGATGCCAATGGAGGGAGCAGACGGATCACTACCTAGCTTACTGGGGAGGGGGGAAGAAGAGCCGCTGAGCCTCAGCAACAAATTATGCTGAACATATATATTAATTAGTGGGCATTAATGACATTTCCACTCCAACATCTCTGATTACAAGAACATACAATTGAACCCGTTACTATTGTTTCTGCGTAGTCCGATTATAAAAAGTTGTCAATTTCAGCTTCAAGAGCTCGAACTCTTGTTAGCAAACCACAAATCACGTAATACTCCCCATAGTTGGCAATAGGATGGTCGATCCATAAATATACAGTAGTTTATATATCCTAACCTACCTTAAGCCTAACCAACCTACCTGGTACGTACGGGCATTAATATCAGACTAGTTCACCACTAATTGCCAAAATTGAAGAGATCAGCCATTAATTAGTTAGAATGAAAAAAATTGAATATTTAGGTTTAAGGTTTTTAATTCGAGAAAGATATAACATGCTTATATATATATATATATATATGGTTACGCATTCCATGTTGAGACAACACAATGGCTGCTCAATTTCTACTCGACAAAAGCCATGCTATGTCACACTCACCCCTAAAAGAACCATCCTCCTTCTTCTTACTATATATCCCGCTTACTCAAGATATTAATCTGCTGAATCACCAAATTTACTTCTTCTGCTTCTATAGCGCCGGCCTCTTCTTCTTGGTGCAGTACTAACCAAAGAGCGATTGTGTTGTCTGATTGTATGATAACCTTGTGAATTTCTTTCTTCAAGGCCCACTTCAAGGCTATATGAATAGCCCAGAGCTGTGACTGCAATACACTTTTGTCCTTTTAGAGGACCCACATCAAACCCACGAGAAGGAGTCCATTTCCTTAGTTTGAAGTTGGTTTTCCAATTTAACCTACTTTATTCGATCTTTCCCAAACTAACCTATTTTACTGTTGAAATTCAGTTTTTTTTTATTTTTCAGATTTTATTTCATTTATAAAATCCTTTTATTATATATATATATATATATATATATATAGTAATACCAAACGGGTTATATAAAATTCATAATTTATATTATTATTATATTAAAATTTATATTTTACGTATATAATTATTATTGATTAATAAATAAATATTAATTTAAGTACATTTATATTAAAAATTGTAATTAATTATTGACTTATAAAAATAGGTTTGGCACGCTCTTTCTATATGAGAATTTGAAAAAGAAGAAAAATAAACGAGGACAGAGAGGTCAAAGTCAGTGTATTCGGACAGAGATGAACAATTCAAGAAAAGCTATAAGATGTGGGAGATGTGGACAAGAAGGCCATACAAGACGTAGCTCACTCCTCAAAATAAGCATTAGTAACGCATAAATGCATGTGTAATTATCTTTTATTAATTATGAAGTCTTTTAATTTTAGTTGTAGTATTATTTTATATTATTTGTATTGTTTAATATATGTTTTGTATTTGAAAATTATGAAATTTGTGATATATTTATATTTCTATAATTTATTATAAATGAAAGAATTCTAGTAAATGAAATAAACATTTGAAAAATGAAATAAAATACAAAAACTGAGTTTGAACAGTAAAGTAGGTCAGTCTGAGAATGATTGAACAAAATAGGTTAGTTTGGGAAAACCAACTCCAAACTAGGTTAGTTTGGGAATGGACTCCACAACAAGCTTCCAATATCGTAGCTAGTCACGAGCTACCAACCCTATACCATTTTCGAGCGGATTCACCGAAGCTGTGCCATTCACATTAATCTTAATCTAAACTTAGTCTTAGTTTGTAGTTTTAGTCTGCTCAATAAGTCGTGCTATGTCTGATATGTAGCAGGCTAGCAGCTGACTTGCTAAGCTCATGCAGGAGTGCAGGAGTGTTTTTAGGAGAGTAACGGGTAGTTAAAAGTTAAAACTTAAAAGTATGCAATTTATCTTTGAATTAATGACACTTTGTAACCCCTAAGTTTGCTCCAAATCGCAGTTTAGTACCTAAACTTTAAAACGTGGCAATATGCACCCTAAACTTAACATTCCCGTGCAAGTTGTAACCCCTAGTCACTATTCCGTTCAAATCTACTGTTAACTTTAACTGTTTGAGCGGTAACTGTGTGTATATCAGTTTCTAACAGCTACTTTACCCACTGTGACCTCTCAAAAATTATGTATTATATTTTAAAATTATTTCTGAACACACACAACGATGTAAAAAAAATTTAAAAAAATTTTAAACATATGTATCTAGATTTAGAATCTGAAAATTTATATTTTTAAAATTATTTTAAGTTTTTTTTACATCGTTGTGTGTGTTCAGAAATAATTTCAAAATATAATACATAATTTTTGAGGGGTCACAATGAGTAAAGTAGCTGTTATTAATTGATATACACACAGTTACCGCTCAAACAGTTAAAGTTAACGGTAGATTTGAATGGAATAGTGACTAGGGGTTACAACTTGCACGAGAATGTTAAGTTTAGGGTGCATATTGGCACGTTTTAAAGTTTAGGTACTAAACTGCGATTTGGAGCAAACTTAGGGGTTACAAAGTGTCATTAACTCTTTATCTTTTCTCCAGTTTCAAAAGCTATCCGCAGTAGCATACATATAGTCTATATTTAATAACATGGTCCATCTGAGAACTGAGATGAGAGATATGTGTAGCCTCTTTTTTGATTTGGGAAGAGAAGGTCACGAGGATGCATAAAATGAGATAGATGGGATGTAATAATACTTATTAATTTTTTTTTATATAAGCAAGCTTAATAAAAATAAATCTCGGGGAATCTTACAAAGAGTGGACCAACCAAAAGCAAGGTCTGAAAAATACAGCCTTGGAAACAGACAACCTAACCACCCCTAATACAAAAGCCAACTAGGAAATAACTACTAACACCACATAGCAAAAGAGAAAGATGGCCCGAGACCTACGCACTGGAAACTGAAGATATGAAAGCAAACTAAACATCGCAGCAAAGCAATGTTTATATACTGGAACTCCTTTTGAGAGACTTGGGAGAAGCACCCAGACTCATGAAGCCTAATCTAAACCTAGAAACTTAAACACAACGAGCAACATCAGAGACCAATGAATAGAAGAAAAAAGCTCCTTGAAGACCGATACCAAAAACTGAGCAGATAATACCCAATGCGAATAGGCAGCATCGAGAGAAAATACTCGGAGAACAGTACACTAAAGAGCTGCAGAGGAGGCGGGATTACCAGTAGCTAGCGAGAAGAGTAGCCATGCCAACCATGCTTAAGACAGGAGGAGATAAAATATAGTAAAAACAAACTAAATCTACCACTGAGAGCCAATGAGATCTATACAGAAGATACTGAGAGAGAGAGAAGAGGGCCCCAGCATCATATAATACCGATACTTATACTTGTGTTGATATTATTCATTTTAGATAATAATATTCTATATTATTGCTTTCCTTAGGCCATCTCCGGCAGTTGTGATCCAAAAATCCAAATTTGGATCATCAACTGATCCAAATTCTGATCCAAATATCTGATCAACTCCAGCAGCGTGATCCAAATTCTGATCCAAATTACTTTTTGTATATTATATTACATAAATTTTATATTAAAACTAAACTATATAATCTCAAATTTAATTTTTAATCATTATTAACTACTTATATTATACTTAATTAAATAATATAATTATTTTTATAACATCGATCAAAGCATCTCAAAATTAAGAACATGAAGATGAAACTCAAGGATCTCAAAATGACATGATAGCTACGTACAATGTTTTGATTATTTCAGAGGAAACGGAAATAATCTGTTCGACTAAATCAAAATTTATATTTATTGTACTGTTTTCTAGTCATTTCCCGGTATTGTAATTGTATTTTATGCATTTTATGTACCTTTGATTTTATGCATGTAATGTACTTTTTTTTTAATTTCAAAAAAATTTACTTTCCTATTATTCCAAGTTTTACTAAAACATTAATTTTATTAATTATTAATTATAAACTATTATTAATTATATATTAATAATCACAAAATAATTTTAAGTCCGATAAACAAAATAACAAAATCATTATTTTATAATAAAGTAGGTGATCCAAATTTGGATCAGTGAACAGTGGTGATCCAAATTTGGATCAGTACTATTCACTGATCCAAATTTGGATCACTGCTGGAGGAGAATTTGAGGTAATCTGCCCCAAATTTGGATCTTTGGATCACTGCTGGGTTTGCCCTTATGAAGGCGAAGTATATATTCATTTTCTACAAAATTAGTATGGGAAAATAAATTTTTTTGTCATCCAACTTTTTATTTATTTAGAAACTTACCACTGAACTATAATTTTTTCTTTTTTTGTCATTAATGTTAGGTTCAGAATTTTTTTTTTATCACTAACGTTAGGTTCGAATTTGATTATTAACACTATGTTATTTTTTTAGCATAATTAAAATATAGTGTTAGTCTACAATATTATGGTGATCCGATATGTGTCTATATCCTTATACTTCCTCTGTCCCCCTCATTTCTTTACGTTACTTTTTGACACGTTTTTCCACGCTCATTTAAGTATAGTTCCATAATATATTTTTTTAATTTTTTTTTCTGAATAAAAGTTTGATGTTTAAACTTTTATTAAAAAAAGATTTTTTTTAAAAAAAAAAGTTATGATACTATACTTTATAAAAGTCTCAAAATGCGAGCAAACAGTGTACGTAAACTATAGAGAGGGACGGAGAGAGTATGTATTACTACATATGTGTCCTGGGTAGTTTACTATGGAGGACCAGAGTTAGACATACATTTTGAGACTCTTAAAAAATTTGGTTTCAAAAATTATTTTATTTTATTTTTTCTGAATAAAATTTAACATTTGAATTTAAAGTTGGTTTTTTTTCTTAAAAAAAAACGTTGGATTTTTTTGATCGCTAACGTTAGATTTTGATTTGATTATTAACAACATGTTATTTTTTTAGCATTATAACAATATAGTGGTAGTCTGCAATATTACGGAGTACTACATATAAAAATATCGACACATGTCAGATCACCATTATATTGTAGACTATCACTATATTTTAGTAATGCTGAAATGAATAATATAGTGTTAATAATCAAATCTGAACCTAATGTTAGTGGCAAAAAAAATTCAAACCTAACATTAATGACAAAAAAAAAGATTATAGATCAGTGGTAGGTTTCTAAATGAATAATAAATTGGATGATCTATTTTCCCACAATTAAATAACACAGCAACTTGATCCACTTGAAATAATCATTGGAGTACCAAAAAAAATTTATTAGTAAAACAAGGACACCCAGCTTTATAATTATCTCAGGTTATGCAACATTAAAATTCTGTAAATTACAACACGAGCCGTCACAAAGATATAAAAAATATTGAGTACATGAAATACAAATTAGCCAATAAAAGGTATAGCAGAAGGTCCAAAAGGTTTCAAGAGATTATTGATAATTTTAATAAAAGTCTATTAAAGTATTTGAAAGTCATGAATTTGTAAAGAAAAGTCTGTTAAAGTTTTTTAAAGTCATTGTCTTAGAAGTCATGATTTTTTTTTTTTAAATCTTAAGAAGTCTCATTAAAAGTCTATAAAATCCATTAAAATCATCCTCTCAAAATTTGTCATTAAAAGTCATGATACCAGCCCTAACTCCATTACTTGGGACCTCGACTTTTATTCACTCAGGAGTAGGTATAACATTAAGATCTACTCCTTTTTTTTTACTATAAATAGTATTGTAACATTGATGCAATACAATGGTAAAGTTGCAATTCATTTTCTCTGATCATTGTTTACAATATATAATTTTCAACTGAAAATTGGTTGTTCATGTAACTTATCTGAAGGATCCATCAGCAAAGGAACCTTTCACTACTTTAGCATTTAGATACACGGACTTGAGATCCTAACAATATTTCAATTTACATAGAGTTATGGTTGTTATCGGATTTAAATCGAGGTCCATGACTCCAAAGGATTCTAAAATCAGAGATAAGACTCGATTTTTTTATAAAGACTCTCTAAATTCTGGAACATCACCTGTATATCAATACATCACCTATAAGCACGGCCTTTCAAAATACAAACGTTGATGACTGCAATATCTACGAATTTCAATTGCGCAAGAGGATGTCAAAGTCAACTAATTAATTAAGCATAAAAGAGACTTCAAAGTAAAAGGAAGTTACAGAATAGTTCTAAAGGGTTGCATCAAAATAACTACCATATGAACCAACACACAGATAATACGTGTACCATCAACAACTTAATTTGTATACAGCTAATGTGTATGCTTGGTTTGTCACTCTTACTTTTTGACAACCACAAAAGGAAATTGCCTTCACTCGTACCAACTTGATTTGTCAAACTCACTTTGATGGTACAGGTGAATTGGGCTGCACACTGATTGCCCTCCATCATTTGGAATCCACATGAGTAGTGCAGATATATGGGTGAATGGACGTGGAACCATATTCACAATCAACTCAAATCTCTGCTTCTCACCACGTTCAAACTCTAGACAATCAGGTACCGCCGTGATTTCTACATCGGGATCCCATAATTTGCTGAAATACTTGACAACACATTTGTAAACCATTTTGTGGTCACCGACGTTTTTTAATTCACGGCGGAATATTCGTTTGCAACTCTGTGGAGAATAAGAGAAGGATGCCGCAAAAGTAGGGAGATTGAGGTCGTAAATTGAACGTTTTTTATCAACGTACTCCCTGAAATGTGTCCAGCTTTCATCATATACGAGACCAGGATATAAAGCAGCTTTAATGTTTATTGACCCGGCCCCAAAAACAAGTTCATTTCCAGGAATGTTTCCTGCTGCAAAGCTTTTTGCTACATCATAACACAGTTATAGGTTAAAAACAAAACATAAACATACCAAGGACACACACTACAACTTATTGTAAAGGTTTAATCTTAATAAGAGGCATAAAAATAATATTACATTTTTGCAGAAGAAAAAATTAGTAGAATTGTTTTAATCACCTGTTGTTATGATAGCAGACTTCACCTCCAAAGGAGTCCAGTGGGGACGGTAAGAACGTAATATAAGAGCAGCTCCTGCTACTTGTGAGCATGCAATTGAAGATCCTGAAACTATGTTGCAGTCTCTTAAAAGCGGCGTCTCTTTCTCATCAATACTTGTCTGTGCAAGTATCTGATTAAGTTCTATGGTACTTGGATATGGTATGAGGATAGCATAGCCTGGTGCAACCAATTCTGGCTGTGATACAAGTTAGATAAATTACTAATCTTGAACAAATGAAAAACAATCAATGCTACAAACAAACTTACAATTATGTGTTGCTTGTAAATTCTTGAGGGACCTCTGGAGGAAAACTCGGGAATCAAAACCCCTCTACTATCTTTTTCAATTTTACTTGTTCGAATTCTTATAAAAATTTCTTTCCTGTATATACAATAGTAGTATAGATTATTAGTATTGCAATTAGTTAAAAAAACTACAAGGTATACGCTCAATAGAGATGAACAAGGACAACAGAAATATTTTTACCCATATTCAGTCTGCCACTTAGATAATTGATGTACATGCTCTTTACTTAATGAAACCTTTGTCGTACTGGAAGCTGATGATCCCACAACAAGTGTCCGCCAAAGGGACTTAGCAGGAGTCAAATAACATCTTTCACGTGACGAATCAGCCTTCAGAACACAATCTTTATCGTATACATCTTCCAATTTACTACAAAAACACATATACAATATTAGTGAAAAATAAAGAAATTTCCGACAATGATAATAAACAACTATCAAATCTTACTGCAGCTTCAAGAATGGGCTTTCATGCACATTAAGAGAACTTCCCTAACAAAGACATAAAAAAAAAAAAAATCATTAGCAAATGACATGCATTTTTTTTATGTATTGATTTGTTGGGGAGTCACCTTAAACTTGCCAATGATCCTCCATTTTTCATTTTCATCATAGGATATCTTGATAGAAGGAACATCCCTCCTTATAGCGATCTCAATATCAGTTTCTAGTATGTTTCCGGTATGAGCTCCAACTGTCAAAGCCCATGGCATACCATTCATGGCTGATTCGTCAATTGGACCATCATCTCCTACAGCAAGGCATGTTAATATGTCTTCCTTCATTGCATCTAAGATTTTCAACCCAAAATCATCATCCTTGGGATCTTCCAACTGATATTCACGATTTTTCACCGAAAAATCGATAGATACGGAAACAACTTTCACCCCATCTTGAATGGCTTTACCAATTGCCTCAATTGACTCAGATACACTTGGCTTTGGACTACATTTTTCGCACCCAATTGGATAGGCATATATTCGGGCGCCTGGGACAATACCTTCAAATGTGGTTTGGTGAATGCCAAAAAAGTCGAGTTGTGTTCTTATACAACCAATTGCTGAGACACACATAAACGCATTAGCCGATAATGATCCTCCTTCAATTGTACATGATTTTAGATGAGAGACGGGAGCAATTTTTAAACTGTAAAAAGACAACACATAACACAAACTTATCAAAATATAAGTAATGAGATACATGAGAGGAAAATATTTTACATGAATTAATTAATTTAAACTGTAAAAAGACAACACATAACACAAACTTATCAAAACATGAGTAATGAGATATATGAGAGGAAAATATTTTACATGAATTAATTAAATACCTTTCAAAAATATTAATATCATCTGAAGTAAGTTGTTTACTCCATCCTCCGTCAATGACGCCGATTTTAACATATTTCAAATCAGCACTACTAAACTCTTCCCTCCATCTTCGCTCAATTACGCCAAAATCTAATAAATTAAATTAGGTTAGTCGTGTGAGTCGCTACAGCAGTCAGCACTGTAATAATAATCATATAAAACAAATTGACAAATTTTACCTGCAGTTACTTCTTCCATGTCAAAAAATCTTCCGGGTTGAACAAAGAAAGATAAACAAGTTATACTGTGAGCAAGCGGAGAAAAAAGGTACAGCACATGAGTTGTTTCCAAGAAAAGAAAGAGTTGTTTCCTTTCTCTTTATATTCAGTTTATTTTAATTTTTCGAATCAAAATCTGCTTCAAATCAAACAGATAGCTTTTATCAAAATCTGTTTCAAATCATTATCAAAAAAAAAAATTTGTTTCAAATCAATTTTTATCAAATAAATTATATTTTGATTTTTCGAAGCAAACAGATAGCTTTCATCAAAATCTGTTTCAAATCAATTTTTATCAAATAAATAGCTTTCTTGTATTTGAGAGTTTGTAGAAGAAAAATATTATTTATGTTGTTATTATGATTCCTAAAAATTGATTAATTCTCTTAAAAAAAGATTATAATCTAAGTATATGAATATAAGATGATTAAATTTTAATTTATATATGGAACATTAATTTGAAACTATAATCCAAATTTTAAAAAAAAAACGTGAACCAAATTTGAATCCAATAATATACTATTTAGCAAATATAATCTACAATTTTTTCATATCATTATTTCAAATCGAACTATAAAGTTTGTGGTAGAATTTAGTTTGATTTTTGAATATTATAAATTCAATCCGAAATTAAAGTTTATGATAGAATTTAGTTTGATTTTTAAATATTATAAATTCAAAATTCGCATATTAACATTCTGTATATGATCTGTTATGGTGTTACCACAAATCCAACGCAACATACGCATTTCCGCGGTCTCTAACATACGCTCTTGAGCCTTTCTCAATGGCCAGCACTCAGAACCATATAATAATGACGGTCTGATTGCTACACGGTAGAATTTACCCTTCAACTTCAAAAGTACACTCTTATTACACAACACATCGGTAGCCGCCCGCCACCGAAGCCATCCTGTCGAAATACGATGTGTCACATCATTACTCTGAATGATAGAACTCAAGTATTTAAAGGTATTAGTTTGTGGTACACGAGCTTCCGCAATACATACGTCGACATCCTCCCCATGAATCTCCTTACTAAAATTAGCCCACATGCACTCTGTTTTAGAACGGCTCAGACGCAATCCATTACCCTCCAGCGATGAACGTCATTGGTCTAATTTCGCATTAACCTCACTCCGAGACTCAGCGATTAACACAATATCATCAGCAAAATGGCACTGGAGCTTGAATGTCATGTGTAATCACATCCAAAACAATATAAAAAGCAAAGGGTTTAATACCGAACCTTGATGAAGACCTACCTCAATTGGAAAATACTGAGTATCCCCAACGGGTGTCCTAACACATGTCCCCACAGCGAAATACATATCCTGTATGGTCCGAATATACCTCGCCGAAACCCCTCGCACTGCTAAACATCTCCAAATAACTGCCTGTGGTACACTATCATAAGCCTTTTCAAGATCTATAAACACCATATGAAGATCCTTACGACGTTCTCGATATTTCTCCATAAGACAACGAATGAGATAAATCGCCTCAATAGTTGACCTCTCAAGCATAAAACCAAATTGATTCGCTGAAATGGTAACAATTTTTCGCAACCTGCACTCAATAACTCGTTCCCAGAGTTTCATTGTATGACTAAGCAACTTAATACCACGATAATTACTACAACTTTGAGCATCACTTTTATTTTTATAGATGGGCACCACAACACTTAACCGCCACTTACTCGGCATCCTGGATTCCAAAATATAACATTAAAAAGAGCGGTCAACCATCTTACACCCTGTTCCGCCAAACACTGCCACACCTCAATCGGAATCTCATCGAGCCCAACTGTCCAACCTTTACCCATCATGCATAAAGCTGCTCGTACCTCTGCCATAGTAATATCTTGACTCATACCAACCTCATCGCGTGAAACATGGACATTATCTTGTTCAAATATATAATCTCCCTACCTCGAGCTGCGTTAAATAACTCAGAAAAATACCTACCCCATCTCGCTGTAATATCTGCTTCATGAAGAAAAACTTCCAAAAGTGTCGAACCATTTTCATTTCTAACACCATAACCACACCCACCATGAATACCATGATACCCATCTACTCTTGCACATTAATTACGTATATAATTATTATTGATTAATAAATAAATATTAATTTAAGTAAATTTATATTAAAAATTATAATTAATTATTGACTTATAAAAATAGGTTTGGCACGCTCTTTCTATATGAGAATTTGAAAAAGAAGAAAAATAAACGAGGACAGAGAGGTCAAAGTCAGTGTATTCGGACAGAGATGAACAATTCAAGAAAAGCTATAAGATGTGGGAGATGTGGACAAGAAGGCCATACTAGACGTAGCTCACTCCTCAAAATAAGCATTAGTAACGCATAAATGCATGTGTAATTGTCTTTTATTAATTATGAAGTCTTTTAATTTTAGTTGTAGTATTATTTTATATTATTTGTATTGTTTAATATATGTTTTGTATTTGAAAATTATGAAATTTGTGATATATTTATATTTCTATAATTTATTATAAATGAAAGAATTCTAGTAAATGAAATAAACATTTGAAAAATGAAAACAAAATACCCCCGCTTTGTACAAATCGAAGCGCTTTAGGGCCGATTCCGCTTAGGCGGCCGCTTAATCTCTTAATAATTTTTTAAAAAAATATTTAGAATCAAAATATATGGATATAGGATGATTAAATTTTAATTTATACATGGAAAAGAATTTGAAACAGTAATCCAGATTTGAATGTGACTGGAATCTGATCTTTAGTTTTTCATATTATTTTTTTCAAATCGAATTATAAAGTCTATGGTAGAATTTAATTGGATTTTTGGTTATTATAAATTCAATTAGAATATAAAGTTTATGATAAAATTTAGTTTGAATTTTGAATATTATAAATTCAATATTCACATGTTAACATGTCCTACACATATTTTCACAAATAAATTAACACTAAAATGTTTAATCAAATATGTTTATTATAATATTATATCATGAAATTGTTATATAAATATTATTTTATATATTTACTTAAAGAAATGGTGCATAATCTTGTACCTTTTTAAAGGAAAAATATTGATTGTGATCCTTTAAATATTTTAAAATGGCCTTAAAAAATTTTTCTGGAGGTGCATTACAACCTCAAAATTAAACTCTTAAAGAGGGCCGATTTGTGTACTCCAAAAAATACTCAGGCCATGCGGCAACTATTAAAAAAAAGTGTTGTACAGCACACACCTACAGGCTACAGTCCACTAGCATCCACTAAAAAAAAATTGAAGAACATTTGAAATATGGTTGCTTTTACGATGAATTTTACTGAGTTTCTTGATTATATGGTAAAAAGTCTATCATAAAAGGACAGCTTCCAGTATATTGCATTCTTTTAGCTAAAGTTCGAATAGTCGATTTATATAAACATAGGTCATAGATATTAGTCATAGATATAGCCATATACACACCATATTTTGCTTGGAACAAAAGCTTTCTGTAGATTAAAAACAAAAAGTCCTCCTAAATATCATCTTGAATTGAAGATCACCCACGCGGATATACATCACAAATTCCACTCGAACCTGAAAATTGATTATAAAGAGATGCATTAGACAAATCTCCGATCATTTTGACATCTTCTAATTTCACCATCTAGCTCCAAGAGAGCAAAGGAGACGCACAATACTGACCTCTAAGCCTCGTAGCGCTATCCTCGTTCAACTCGACAAAGAAAAGATTGGCCCTTTCCACGGAACAGGCAATGAACAGGTCTTCACTGTACATGTTTTGCATATAAAATAATAATCAAAATCAAGTAATATTGTTTAGTAGTCACAGTACAAAGCACCAAATATGAATGAAGGGTATTGCTTTACCACATCTGCATGATGTGGCACATAATTTCCCACTTATATTAATTTTGGTGGTTCGATTCCTTTCACTCTACAATATAATAATTTTATACATACAAAAACAAAAATCCAAGAGAGCACAGCTACATTTACTAAAAGCAAATAAACTATAGAGAACAAGGTAAGATACCAGCCAATTCCTTTCAGCACTTTAAGAAAGTCCTCCACTGTACAACTTTCAGCTTCCATTTCCACATGATAAATCTAAGAGAGACATTAGTTCAATACAGATATGGTACATCTCAAGATAGAGAAAACAGAGAAAGCTGCCAAAAATTATGTCAAATATCATAGAGAATGAATAATGCTTGCCGATTCATCAGCGACAGCAAAATCGAGGATGAAAATAACGAGCATATGTAAATATAAATGAGTATATCCACTCAGTTGTAATGTAGAGATGGAAAAGAATAAGAAGTACAAAAAAAAAACCTTCAACATGTCTAAGAGACCCCAATTTGTCTTTGCATCCAAGGTTATCTAAGAAAACATCAGCATCCCCCCACCAAATACATTTTTCTGTTTATAGCCAGCTTAAATAATGAGGTTAAACGAACTTTAAAAGCCTTTTATGGGTCATACAACACAACAGTAGCACAACTCCAAATTTACTAAGCACAAGAAATGCAAACACAATGAACGTCCACTTTGAGATTGAAAGTGCCTAAAGATGGCATAGAGATTGAAAGGAGGGTTATGATATTATGCTAGAAAAAGGTAACATTATTTTTGAACTGACTAAAGTCAAGGAAGCTTTCAGATCCTACGCACAGCATAATGATAAACAGAAACAAGAAATATTATTATGAATCACACTGCAATCTATACCTTAAGAACATCCTCAAATGGATATAAATCAACATCTGGATGTTCATCACTATAGTGTGTTTCTCCAAGGAGCTAGCACAAGCCTTTGATCAAGATAACACAAACTCAAACAGCTAGGCAAAATTACTACTGCAATAATAGTATAATCTCCCAACTACATTAACAGTCAAATTGGAAAATAGTTTTCAAATCAATGAACACTAAGAAAAACCCATAAGAACGAATCTTTTAGGAGAACCTATGGGATAAGAGTTGTACATGTGAGTTGATTAGAATTAAGAAAATATATAATTATGCAAGATAACAATTAAGAAATTCTTGGTTATATTCCAACAGAAACGAAATATGACATTGTTTCATTTGTCCCTTAGAATATGTTAGAACAAATTCACATTAGTCAGCAGAAAAAGGACAGAGTTATCACAAATTAATAAGGGAAGCGACATGAATATAAACTAAAGAATATAAACAAACATGCAATCACCTTGGTTCGATCAAACTTGCCACCAATCCCTGTCCAAAACAATATCTAAAGAATCAGAAAACAAAATTCCATACAATAGCACAAAACAGATGAGAGATATAAAGAAAAAATCAGTTCGACACATTATTATTAGCATTTACTATACAGGAAGTGATAGCTTCGACACAACATCAACTATAAAAGTATAAAACTACCAAAAAAATTACAATCAGGGCATTATCCCTTCACTAGATCTGTTTCAAGTCCTTTCATGGTGTCTTTCTACCTAGGACTGTAAATGAGTTGATACGCTCGAGTGAGAGAGCTAGAGAGACTGGACAAATTTTGGGCATCTGGTGGAGTAAGCAGTTCTGTAAACTAAGTTCTAAAGATTATATTAAAATTTTAACATCAATAAGTTGAATTTCATAAACAGATAAATAATTTTCCAAGTACAATTTTTTATTCAACCTCTAAATTTCTAATTATATTTTTCGCGTTCCAGATGATATGTACTTATTTAGTATACAATTAAATAATTATACAACATTAAAAAAATTTAGTGATACTTCTTCAGTCCAAATTTATCTATCTTGTTTGACTCTGTGGTCAAATTGACCAAATTTTAACTGAAATTTACATATATAAAATAATTATGAAAAATATATTATTTAGAATTTAAATCTATTCTACTTTAAAATGTATTTTTTCGATTTTCAAGATCATGTAAGAATAATTACTAATTACCGGTCAAAGTTTGATCAAATTGACTACAAAAAATCAAACAAGACAGATAAATAATTCTACCTCCTTTTGAGAGGTCGTTATCTCTTTATCTGCCGTACTTCTCCAATAATCAACAAAAGCATGTGCGATGAATGTAAACACATTTGCTTAAATTCTACAAACGGAAGCCAGTTATGGTGATAAAATGTTTCTAGTTCAAGTTTCCCCTTCTAAGTTCTGATATACAGTATAAATCTCTTGAGATCCAAGTGTTACTAAATGAAGATGTACAATGATTTAGTTATTCTTTACATTACCTCTTTTTTACCATTGCAAGTTCTTTTTAGGAAAACGAAAGCAGTAGCATAGTTCTTTTTGACATATATAGCTTTTACATTGTAATCTTTTATGTTCAATAATTTCTGTTTACAAATAGTTCTAGTCTAGAATTAGAAGAGTTGTGAGCAAATTTTCAATTGCTTCAACAATGTCGCTAAGCAAAGGGTATGGGGATGAGAAGAGAAGTGGCTTTGCAAATATGTGAAAATCATAAATTCCCGATTAAATTAGCACCAGAACCGGAAATAGAGCAGGAGAGCTATACTCAAATTCTGAGCAAAAGTTGCAAAAATTATTGAGATTCTAATTAAGTTGCAGAAAAACAAGCAGGATCTAACTAAGTCTTAAACCTCAACTAAACAGGCTACTAAGTTCAAAACCAGGAAATTTAATGTAAAGCTCTTAAAGTTCCAAACAAAAGGATTACGATGGATCCAAGCACAAACAGAGTGGTTTATTTCTGTCAAGTACCTCCGCAAACTAGTGATGTCTTCTATAAAACAAAAGGCTTTATGTAACAATAAAAACAAAACATGGAAAACTTACAACGCATTTTCGCTGATGGCGTCCAACACAAGCCTAAAAGTTCAGTATCATCTTCAGGATACTGGTACAAACTACCGCCGCCTTCAAATCGACCAAATATCTTAGGAACTCCTGACATGTCAACCTCTGCTTTATAGATATTTCGTGGTTCCATGGGCTGAAGCCAGAGCAGGGTAAGGATCGCCAGAACAGATCTAGAAATCAAATCTAGACTAAACGTAATTTCACAAAATTAAAACTCTGGGAAAATTGTACGTACCTGAGATTCAGAACCGCCTGCGCAGCAAAATAGGGGCAAGTGATAATTGTTATTACGATCAAACAAGAATATATACTCAATGTATACATATACTTACCATCACTATCATCAAACACGGGCACAAAAATCATCTTGTTTTTTATCTGGATGAACAAAATCACCTATAACCCTAGATTATAAATCGAAACACAAATCAATCTACCTATCCATACAGATAGACGAAGAGATAATATAAATTGAAAATTGATTGTGTGGCTGAAAATTACCTGTTCAAGATTATCAAAAAAAAAAAATTTACCTGTTCAAGGGGATTCTTCGTGCTGTGGCTGCCGGCCGAAGAAATTATTTATTGTAGTTTACTGATTTATCTTATTAATATCTTATACGCATAAAAGATAGTTTTGAGTTTTTCTATAGTTACAAAACCTCCTCCTTTTATTTGGTTTAGAACATAAAAAAACAAAAAAAAAACGTAATTTAATTACAAAACCCATTTTTATTTTATTTTTGCAAGAAGAACAGTAAAACTATTCTATTTATAAAACCCGCTTCTATTCCATTTTGAACATTGAAAGGATAATTTATAAATTTTTATTTTATATATAAATATTATTGAGATATAATTTAAAATTAAATATGAAAGAGGTCCTCGCACGTTCAAAAGAGTATCACTTTGGCAATCAAAGTAATAATAAATATAAGATAAAACAAATCAAACCAAATATACACTTGTAACCCTTAGAGCACACTCATCATATCTCTAATCTGAAAAGGTACGGAAGTTGTTTCTGTGAGATGCGGATTTAGTACAAGATAAAATATTGTGTGACATGTGTGAAAATATACGTTCTCCTATAGTTTTGTTACATAGGACCTACCTGTATCACAAAATCCTCAGTAAATTAAATGATTATCTTTAAATATAAGATAATTATCTTTAGATATGTGTTTGTCAAGTAAAATAACAACATACTATTTTTTAAATTATAGACAAATAATATATTCAATATCATTAAATCACAATGTCTTATAATTTCAACAAATTTTGCATAATGTCTTACAGGTCTAATTTAGTCAACGATTATAACCAATCACATTAGATATGCTCTTAGAATCCTTATTCCCTAAATATGATATAAAAATATTTAATAAATATTATTTATTTCTTTGAGGCTATTACTATCAACATTTAATATAATTAATGACGAATAAAATGAGATATTCTGTTTGTTCCATGTAATTCTTTACATTTGAAGTGTTGAGTTTGATATGTATTTTAAAACACATATAAAATATAGTTTCATAACATTTTTTTTTTGGTTTTTTTGTTATTCTTAAAAAAAATTAAAATAAGTTATAAAATTATATTTTTGCGAGTCTTAAAATACGTGTCGATCACTCTCCTCTCGGTTGATCCTTTCCGGAGAATTAGAATTGGAGGGGACTGATGAGGCGACCATTTCGCGCGGTTCGGGGGCACTTGAGTCAGCCGCCGGCGCCCGACAGCGTCTTGACCCCTATCCAATTTTTGGGCCAATTCCCCCTTCGTACTATCAAAAAATTGAGATTTTTGCCGAATCCGAGTTTGCTGCTCCAACCATTACCAAACTAATACCCCCGGCACACCCCGAATATGGGGCCAGAAATTGCAGAGGAGCAGGATCCGAAACGGTGGCTGCTACAAGAATGGAATATTCCAAAGCATTGGCTTCTGAAAGAATTTGAAGTAGATCTTCTCTTTTTGTACGCGTACATCATTGACATTGTCACGACTAACCAAGCTCTGAGCTCTAAACTCGACTAACGGAATCGAATAAATTGGATTATGTCCTAATATTTTAAATTTTAATTTATTTGGTCTGAATTTAATACATAGAAGATAGAACTATAATATGCTATAATTTTCTTAATTAATTATATGTGTATATATGTCATTAATTTTAATTTCTAACTGTATATTTATATAATAGTATATTAAAAGAGTTGAATTTGAGCTTATATGAGCAATTTTATTTGATTCCCAAACATATGTAGCTAATATTTGACTATTTTAAGTAAGAAAACATGTTC
Organism: Daucus carota subsp. sativus; assembly: GCF_001625215.2. Taxonomy (NCBI): domain Eukaryota; kingdom Viridiplantae; phylum Streptophyta; class Magnoliopsida; order Apiales; family Apiaceae; genus Daucus; species Daucus carota. The sequence goes on along the minus strand of NC_030385.2, from coordinate 41,042,273 downwards.
TATACGAAAATTATGTTGAAACTTAGAAAATAATGGTTTAGTTGTATTTAATTAGTCATTTGAGTCACATTTTGGTTATGTGATTATTACGTGCCGAGTCCGAACAGGTTAATTAATCAAAATTATTAAGGGACAGAAAAGATATAATTATCCAAAGTTGATTCACTAAAAGTGAGAAATATATTATGTAATCTTAAATTTCACATTGAAAGAATAAAAAGTCTTTTTAGAGCTATATATGAAGGAGTTTGTTAAGTATGCGATTACTAATTTATTTATCGACGCCTACTACAAAGAGTCTTTTAGAGCTACACAAAAAGATGTTTGTGTTACCATCTGAATAGTTACTAATTTATTTATCGACCACCTATGCATATCATCATTTTCTAGACAATTAGACATCCAACCCGTAATCGTAGCGACCCAATTGCAAGAGGGGAGCTCTACGGAGGGTGCAAATGTGAAATGTATTACGAGCTTCAGTCTATCAATCATTGACAGACTAATAAATATCATGAAACTTTCCTTACTTCCTCCCCTGCTTATAATTACGAGAAGCCAATCACACAACACATTTATCTCCAAAATATCTCCTACTAAATACTACTACTGTAATGTTTGTGTTGAGCAAATCTCTCCGATCCTACAAAGTACAAACACAATACATATTCCTAAAGTTAGAAATGACATCTATAAGCTCATTTCCTTGCTCTCCAATCCTACAAACACAAGTAAATATTCAAAATTAGAATTCACATCTATAAGCTCATTTCCTTGTAGTTGTCCGCTTTATCCTGATTTCTTTTTCATTTAAAGCTGCCTCTTCCACTTCCGACAAAAAATATACTCCCTCCGTCCCACAATACATGTCTCTTTTGGAAGAAATTTTTGTCCCACAATACATGTCTACTTTTAGTTTCCAATGCAAATATATTGCAAATATTCCAAAATTACCCTTCTTGAAAGTTGTATAACAATTAATGGAGGTTGAATAAAAGTCTACATTCATGCATTTATTAGGGGTAGAGGTGAGAAAATTTTATCTAATCAATGCTTTCTTAATATGCGTAATTTTTCCAAAAAAGACATGTATTGTGGGACGGAGGGAGTAAAAAGTTCCTGCTTCTTGCACAGAGTTCTTTGTTCTATATTCACTTGTTTCATCAACTTATGCAATTAATTAAGCTCAAATATTCACATCTTATGCTTATGTCAATAAAGTATTCAGTTTCCCTCGACAGTGCTCCTTAATTAATGCCTCTTTATTCATATAGTTACTTCTAGTCTTCAGATATTCTGTAGACAATCAACATAAAATCTGAACTACCTGTTAAGTATCTGGCTATCTGCCCTTCTAAGTTCTAACCATGTCCACCTATGTAACGCAACTGTACCCGGACCACATAAAATATTTTCAATTAGTTCATATCTTGAAAACTCAAAGTGGTTCCCTGAGGAAAGCAAGGACACAAGATGCAGCCAAGAAGAGAACAAGAACTTTGAGAATGCACTTGCTTTGTTCGAAAGGAAAAAAGCTGTATCATGCACGCTAAAATTTTAACATAAAACGACAGCTTCCACTATCTTGCATTCATTTAGCTAAAGATCGTATACTCAATTTATCAGATAAATCAATGCACCTCGGGCATAGATATTAGTTCATCAACCATATTGCTGATTTAGGTAACAAAACACTCTTTTATATAAAGTAAAGGAAATTTGGCTTCTACCCTCATAAAATGCTGCATTCAGGAACAAATGCTTTCTTTAAATTAAAAACCAGAAGTCCTCTTAATCATCTTCAATAAGTTCATCACGCGAATATACATCGCTAATTCCACTAGAATCTGTAAATCCAATATAAAGAAAGAGATGCATTAGACAAATCTCCGATCATTTGACATTTTCTAACTTCACCAAATTGCTCTAGAAGAGTGAAGGAGACACACGGTACTGACCTCTGAGCCTTGTAGCATTATCCTCGTTCAACTCAGCAAAGAAACGATTGGCCCGTTCCACAGAACAGGCGATGAACATGCTTTCACTGCACATGTTTTGCATATAAATAATAGTCAAAATCAGGTAATACTATCTGGTAGTCACATACAAAATATCAAATATGACTTGAAAATATAAGAGATCTGCATGATGTGGCACATAATTTCCCACTTATGCTAGTTTTGTGGTTCAATTTCTTTCACTTTATAATATAACTTTAGACTACATACAAAAACAAAAATCCAAGAGAGCATAGCTACTACATTTACTTGAAACAAGATAACCTATAGAGAACAAGACAACATACCACCCAATTCCTTTCAGCACTTTAAGAAAGTCCTCCACTTTACCACTTTCAGCTTCCACTACCACATGATAAATCTAAGAAAGACATAATATGCAACATTAGTTCAAAACAGACATGGTACATCACAAGATAGAGAAAATGGAGGAAGCAGCCAGAGATTATATCAAATAACAGAGGATGAACAATGCTTGTCGAATCATAAGCAAGTGAAATGGAGAACGAAAATATATGAGTGCATGTAAATATAAACGAGCATATCCACTCACTTGCAATGTAGAGATGGAAAAGAATAAGAAGTAAAAAATAGCTTCAACATGTCTAGCATGTCAAAGAAACACCAATTTCTCTTTCCATCCAAGATTATCACAGAAAACATCAACATCCCCATACACCTTTCTAGTTGAATGCAGCTTAAATAATGAGATGAAATGAACTTCCAATGCCTTCTATGGGTAATACAACATAGCACAACTCCATATTTACTACACACAAGACATGCAAACATGGTAGATGTTTCAATTTGAGATTAGTTCCTAAATATGGCATACAGATTGAAAGGAGGGATATGATATTATGCGATAAAAGAGGTAACATTACTTTTTAACTGACTACAGTCAAGGAAGCTTTCAGATCTTAAACACAATAAATAGCAAAGTGATAAACAAAACAAGAAGTATTATTAAGAACCGCACTGCAATCTATACCTTAGGAACATCCCCAAATTGATAATTTAACATTTAGATGTTCCTAACTAAAGTGTGCTTCTCCAAGGAGCTAGCACAAGCTTATTGATCCAGCTAATAGTAGAATTGATAATGCAATAATAGTAAAATTACTACTGCAATAATAGTAGAATCTCCCAACTACATTTACTGTCCAAATTGGAAAATAGTTTTCAAATCAATGGACACACAAAAAAAAAAACCATAACAAAGAACCTATATAGGGGGAACCTATATAAAATAATGGGTCTAAGAGTCGTACACGTGAATTGATTAGAATTGAGAAAATATAATATTGTGGCAGAAAAAAATTTAAAAAATCCTAAGTTATATTCCAACAAAAACAAAGGGTGACATGGTTTCCATTGCCCCTTCGAATATGTTCTAACATATTCACATTAGTCAACAGAACTTTTTTTTTTCTGCAAGAGGGACAAAGTTATCACAAACTAATAAAGAAAGCAGCAGGAAGCGATATGAATATAAACTAAAGAAAATAAACAAACAAGCAATCACCTCGGTTTGATCGAACTTGCCACCAATCCCTGTCCAAAACAATATTTAAAGAATCAATAAACAAAATTCCATATGATAGCACAAAACAGATTGGAGATAATGAAAACAACAGTCGAATCACATTACTATTAGCATACAGCCATACACTATCCAAGAAGTCATATCTTCCACACAACATCTACTAATAAAATTATAAAACTACAGAAAAGAAGATGACAATGCACTCTCCCTTCACGAGATTTTTTTAAGTTCATGGTTTCTTTCTACCTCCTTTTGAGAGTTCGTTATCTCTTTACCTCTCGTGCTTCTCTGGTGCTTAACAAAGGCATTGCACTCTTGGCAGGAAACTAGGTCTTAGGTAGTAGCATAGTTATTACCTTGGAATTGAATGGTGCAAAGTTTCCTGACTAGTCGTAAAACGTCGACAAACAAGTCGAGCATATACATATATATAGAATATATAATAGAGGGTACAAACATCAATTTCATAGTTGAAATTACTAGTAGCAGCTAATAAATTCGAATCTGAGCATAAAAAAATGCAGAATGTACACTATAAGAAAATACTGAATGGTATGCAGTAAGTCTACTGTGTACAAAAACAGTAAAGCAGATTGGATGCAGTAAGGTCAATATGATGCAACAATGGTTGTAATTTTAAAATGTAATGAAGATTGCAAGGTAGATCTACTGAATGATTGTAAAGTTGATATGAATGTAATGTTTAAAATAATATATAGTGCAATTGTATGTAATGTTTGAAATGATATGTGTGCAAATGTGAAAGAGGATTACTCATTAGGGATATGAAAGAAATTAAAACTTGATTGTATAAAGAGTTAGAAGTTTAAAACTGTGATAAGGTATATTTCAATAGCTTGTCATGTTTGTAACGTTAATCACAAGAAATTGCAAGGGTGAAATGTTATTTTCTGGATTAATTGTGTACAACAAATCAGTGTTTGACAATAAAAATCTCGTAGCACCTCAATGCAATTTATTAAATCTCACAATAACTTGGATAGCATTTTAATTAAATAAAAATGAAGTTGGATAATTTGAACATAACTCAGAGTGTATATAGATTACATATTACATCCGATCCTCTGATACTATGTTACACAGATTACATAGGAAAACCATGTTTTTATGCTAAAATTTTGTATGACATACTTTATTATTATAAACTTGAATAACTATAACATCTTACAAGTAACATAAGCAAACCTAATAGTGACTTTTCTTTGGCTGGAGTGAGTTCACCTCAAACAAACAAACAAACATATATATATATATATATATATATATATATATAGGCAATTGCTCAAATAGAAACCACTAAAATAAAAACTAAAATGGAAACCCAAAGAAACTATACCTAAATGACCTCACCCACTCTTTATATGTCATTACCCACCTAGGGCCCACCCTCACCCCACTCAATCCACCCCGGGCCCGCTAGGGCCTCGCCAAGGCTCTTCACAGGCCCTAGACAGGCTCCAGACAGTCTTAAAGAGCCAAACCTTGGTCCCACCATTGTCCCGCTAGGCCCCGACCCAGCTTATTAGGCCCCACTTAGACCCCGTCTAGGTCCATCTCGAGGTCCATCCCCGGTCCCAAAACCCGCATCATTCTACTTAATCGCATTGGTTTCTATTTGGTTTCTATTCTAGTAGTTTCTATTGGAGTAGGACCCTATAAATATATATATATATATATATATATATATATATATATATATATATATCTTTGTGATCAATGTAAACACATTTGCTTAAATTCTAGAAATTGAAACCTTTATGGTGATCAAATGTTTCTATTTCAATGTTTCGCTTCTGATATACAGTATAAATCTCTTGAGATCCAAGTGTTACTAGGAAAACTTGAATAGATCTTAATGTAAATGTACAGTGATTTAGTTATTCTTTACATAACCTCTGTTCTACCAGCCCCGATTCCTTGTTCTTTTCACATAGTTCCTTTGACAAATATAGCTTGTAATCCTTTTGGTTAGACAATTTTTTGTTCACAAAACTAGCCTAGGATTCAAAGAGTTATAAGCACATCTTCAATTGCTTCAACAATCATTTGCAAAGAATCTTACTGCGTAACGTCTGAATGTTTTGAGTCCTGACTTCTGTGGTATATATATTATGAACGTAACAATCTTTGTAGGGATTTCTCGCGACAAATTCGGTTGGGAGTTTGGGATTCTTTGGCGAATCCCTGATGTGTAAATCAAGTTTTTCTATATAAAATTAAATTCTCCCGTAAATGAGGTAATGTATCTTAACAGTTTTTTGAATTTCACCCTGTATCACTTGAGCTGTGAGCAAAAGTTCCCGATAAAACTTAAGAAGCATACTGATGCAGAATGTTGTTTCTAGGCTCTTTAGATATGCTTTATATATATGACTCAGGATTTATATTTCCGCTAAAATTGTTTTCAAGTTTTGGACAAATTTACACACAAGGAGTTTACCATTTAAATAATTACTTTTAAAAAAAAAGGCTTTATGTAACATTAAGAATAAAACATAGAAAACTCACAACGCATTCTCGGTGATGATCGGTTCGAACACAAGCTTAGAAGTTCATCATCATCTTCGGGATACTTGTACACACCACCCCCGCCATCTAAGCTACAAAATATCCTAGGAACTCCTGATATATCAACCTTTGCTTTGTAGATAATATGTGGTTCCATGAGCTGAAGCAAGAGCAGGATAAGAAACGCAAACGCAGAACAAATCTAGCAATCAATCTAGACTACATGTAATTTCACAAAATCGAAACTCGGGAAAATTGCACATACCTTGTTGATCTGAGAGTTAGAACCGCCTGCACAGCGAAATAAGAGTAAGTGATAATTGTTCCACCTAAATATTTATCATCATTATCATCAAAAACAAAATATATATACTTACAATCGGTTTCGGACACGTGCACATAAATCATCTTATCTGGATGAATAAAATTAAAACCCAATCATCAATTAATGATACAATATGAAAACAAAACCCTAGAATTGAGAACCCTAGGCCTAGATTATAAATCCAAATACAAATCAATTATCAATCTACAAAGGTATACATGAAGAAAGACGACAAGACAACAAGAGAATATACATCGAAAATTGATTGTAACCGAAAATTACCTGGTGAGGGCGATTTGTAGGCCGCTTTTGTTTCCCTTCAAGTCTTCAACGACCTCATATACTTGGTTTTTATTTTAATAATATATATATATATATATATATATATATCATAATTCTAATTTGAATCGAATATTATAAGTTCTAATTTGAATAGATAGAATAATCTACTCCTATAATCTACTTCTACTTCTACTTATATATATATATAGGAATAGGATCAAATAAAAACTTTTTTAAGTTACAAACTTACAAACTTTTTTTTATTCTCCCATTGTGTTAATCCTTAGTTATATAAAGTATCCATGTTGAAAATTTTTCAAAAAACATCACAGTTTTTTAGAATAACGCATAAATAAATCGCGTTTTCAACACATTTATAACTGGGGTTCAACATCGGGTGTTGAACACTAATTATCATTGTGTTGAATATATCTAAAAAAATGTTTAAACTATACCTCTGGGGTTTGGGTAGGGTCTAGAAACATAAATATTAGTTATATAACATGTTTACCTTAGTTCTTACATTTAAAAATTGGTTTATGTACTTCTCCACCACTATTTTAATCGATGTTCAACAAAATATGTTAAAAAAATGTTGAACTCAAGTTATATATGTGTTGAACAAAAAAAGTTTGTAAGTTTGTAAGTTTGTACCAGAACTCTCCCCTATATATATAATATATAATATATAATAGCCCAACACGTTCGTGTCAAGCCTCCCTCCTGAGCAAATAAATTACCTAACGGAGGGTATTCGATTGGGATTTTAATGGATTGTTTTTAGTATATGGATTTTAATGGATTGTGTGTGATTTTGATTTTATGCGGATTCTTGATAAAATGTCGCAGAGTTTATAAAAGTTAAGCACAATGCTTCAAAATCCCATTGATTTTGGTGGGATTTCAAGAAACTTAAAATACACTGAAGAATGCCACAAAATCCATCATTTTATGAAATGCAAAAAAATCCATCAGCATTTGAATACCATCAGATTTTAATGGATTTTAAAGAATCCCAATTGAATACCATCGGATTTTAAAGCATAATTTAAAATCCCAATTGAATACCCCCGGATTTTGTAGCATAATTTAAAATTCCAATTGAATACCTCAAGATTTTAATGGATTTCAAACAATCCCAATCGAATACCCTCGGATTTGATGAATGCAAAAAAAATGCTTTAAAATCCCAATCCAATACCCCCCTCATAGCTTCGAACCCCAGCCTAATTCCGAACCCAAGCCCTCTTCATCACAATTACACCACTCAAACCACCTGAGCTACACAAGCAATTAACATTTTTATTCAAAAGCATTAAACTCATACATTAAAACTGTTGTATTTATATTCTTTTGAATATCTTATTTATTTGAGATAAATTATTATTTCAGGTAAGTCTCATATGTTTTTTACATGATAGATTGATATTCATAAATTAATTACTTACGTAATAGATTTAAATTTGAAAAAGAATTTGAACAATTGGGCTCGAGCCATGTTTCACATTTCAAAAAATGGATATAATTCATATTTGAATAAAATTGGACGAATTCAAATCTAACTTAATACTTTAAACGAGTACCGATACAATATTAGAGAAATTTAAGTCATGAATGTGAGAAATAAGCACAAAAACTAATATTTCAGTGAGCACCTTTGAAAGGTAAAATTGATGGACTTTTAACATGGACCATGTCATATTTATCTTTTTTAATTATAAAGGTGACTTATAAAGAGTTTACAATATTTTGAAGAACATGAAATTAGATAACTGAAAGAATATTTTAATTTAGATTACTTTTTATTTTAAACTTATGAATTCGGAATATGAAATGTAACCAAATCTTTTCCAAGAAAAATTATAGATATAAGAAAAGTGACAAAGACGACATCAAATTTGGTGTTAGAGAATATGTCTAAATGGTGTGATTTTGGTGATATATGAATTTGAAATATTATAATTTGTGATACAAAGGTGAATTTAGGGAAATTCTATGTTGTTAATCAAAAATCAACCAAATAATTATAAAACGTGTTTACGAGACCTACTAAAAAGAATTGAGTTATAAATTTTACTTGCTTAAAATAATATAACACAGAGAAATAAGTTATATATATATATTAAAGTCTTAAAACTATAATTTTAATATGTCATCCATCAATGTATAACATACGAGTTAAATAAAATGATTCAAACTATAATTAAATTAAATTAATCATTTACAAATTAAACTAATAAAATATAATTAATTCTGAAATGGATAATCCGACGCGGTAAGGTGAAAACTAATATCTGATTAAACAGGAATAGAACAAGAATAGTTTTCTATAATCAAGAATATCGAATACCTGATTTGATCTTTAACAATTGAAATGATATGCTACATTGCTCTCCCCTAAGAAATAAGAGTATCAAAATATTTAAAAATGTGATTTTGCACAAAGCTAAAAAAGTTACTATACGACTAATTAAACTAAATATTTCTTATTTTTATGAACTTCATAGTGCCAACTGACATCTACTCTATTTTTGCTATTTGAGATCTGGTTTATAACAATTACATGAAAAATCATTAATAGTCTTAATCAACAAGCTCAGAAAACTAATGATAAAAAATTAATATTTTATAACAAGACAATATTATAACACGCGGTATCAAAGTATAATCATCTAATATTTCAAATTAACAAAAAAAAAATATAAGGCATTGAAGTACTATATAATTGTTATGAAAATTAAAAGGGTAAGCCACATCAAACGTGTCGGAATTTTTCGGGTACAATTATAAAGTCAGTAGTTCAATTGATACTTTTATAACAAAGTAAGGTAGGGTCTTTTACATACAGTATATGTTTCAATTATTATTTATAGGAGGTGTGTGCAATATATGATAAAAAAGAATGTGTTGATAGTCCGTCCATCATATATCACTTAACTATTACACAAACGTACGCTCAAAAAAAGAGAAATAAATATAAAACAACGCGGACAACACATCTTTATCTAATCATGATTTAGGATATCGTAATTCACATATCAAGAACAAGTTTTCATATTGGATGAAATAATTTAATAATTTTCAACAATAAATTACAGATCTTTTTAATGATGTATAATATATTTAAATTCTAAAAGTTTCAGTATTAATTTCGAATACATTTTTGAACATGTTGATAATATGGTAGTGACCTCTATATCCTAATGAATTTGAATATAGAAAAATCAGTTCAAATGTTGTTTTTTATCCATAATTTTTTTTAAAATATAGTACATATTATTACTATCAATGCTATTAGATTGCAAATGTTACATTTCATATTTACATATTCTGTTAAAAAATAAGACGTAATAGTTATGCTCGAAATAATATGATGACACACGAATATTATTTAAAATATAACAAAAACTAGAGTCCCGTGCCTCGCACGTAGGGGTGCCCATAATTTGACAAAACCGATCAAACCGACCCAACCCGCCCCTACTTTTAGCCAACCCAACCCGATATTATTAAACCGAACTTTAAATGGGTTAAATATTTAAAAACCCGAATTAAATGGGTTGGGTTAGGGTTTTAATAATTTTTAACCCGTTCCAACCCGACATATATTACTCCCTCTGTCCCTCTCATTTCTTTACGGTTACTATTTTGGGATGTCCCTCTCATTTCTTTACGTTACTATAAATAGTAAGTTTTTCCAATCATTACACCCACTATCTTCCTCTACTATCTCATATTTAACAATAAAAACTACTATTACACCCACTACTTTCCTCCACTATCTCAAATCTATTATTAAATATTAGTAGGTCCCACCACTTTACCCACTTTTCATCTAACTTTACTCATTTTTCATATATCGTCTTGGTCTCCGTGTCCCCCTCCAATGTAAACTATTGAGGGGGACGGAGGGAGTATGTACTAACGAGCCATACTACTAGTTTACTAATCGACTTAGAAGTTAAGATTTTTTGATATTAATATGTTACATACTCAAATTATGAATTATATTTAATATAATGATGTTCAATTTATATGTAATGTATTTAGTTTTTTAGATTTTAGTGTATTATGATGTGTATATATGGTGATCAATTGTCTAATTGCATACTAGATTAAGTTAGCACGTGATTTTAATTCTTAAACTTCTAAATTATTTTATCACTGACGAACAAATACAAATTTATATTACACTAAATTTTATTTATAATTAACCCGATCAACCCGACTAATCCGATCAAACCGAACCAACCCAACCCGATTTTAATAAGGTTTACGATGGGTTCAAATTTTATAAAACCGATCTAATTGGATTGGATTACTAATTTGCTAGTAACCCGCCCAAACCGATCCGCGGGCACCCTGACTCGCACGGGCTTTTATGCTTCTATATATTAAAGGAGAATCAAGGATAAAATGAGCAAAGAAAATGCCGGTGAAATCACTTATATACCCTCAGTTTTCACATAATTTCTGCGGTGCCATCCCCTCTTCATTTTCTTTGTACTCTCGGACATTTTCTTTTATGCGTATATTGGGCATGTTTGTTTAACAGAAGCACCTTCTGCTTCTGGCTTCTTCTTCTATTGACCCGTTTGTGTAAATAAGTAGAATCACTTTTAAAAAGCTGAGAATGCTAGATTCTCGCTTCTGCTTCTTTCCCAAACACTTTATTAACTTATTTATTTCTCACTCCTAATCCATTTTTCTAATTTAAGAAGTCACTTCTTTTAAGTTTGTCCAAACGCCCCGTTATCCCGCTGCTTTTGATTTATTCAGCTATCCTCTCCTGCCAACAATTTATGTTATATACTGGGCTGTCTCTCCTGTATTGGGCTCTCTGTATTTGTATTACACACCCGCCTGGGTTATATCGCCGGCCGCCGGCTAAAGCATTATGGCTGAGAAGGCGGACGTGGAGACCGAAGCATACAGACACATATATGCGCTAACACAGTTGGTAACGAAATTGGATCTTGCGACCTAGGGTATCCATCATCGCCATTCGGAAGGGGAGGATCAAAGGTGTTGTATGACTTGTATTGGCGGGGCAGAGGAAGAGCCATGTGTCGAGGTAATTTTATCCACTCAACTCGGTGCTTATATCCCTGTCTTTACAGCCTCTGCATTTTCAGTTACTTACCCTTTTAATTTTTTGTTTATTCAATGATTTTCTTCTGGTAAAAATCGGGTCTCCGATTGATTTGATGATTGAATGTGTTTCAAAGGTAATTAAGTCATGTGCCCTTTTATTTTTATTTTTATATTTAGTACTTTCTTGTGATAAAAATCGTGTCTTGGATTGATTTGATGATTAATGTGCTTCAGAGGTAGTATGTGCTGATTTCACCTTCAAAACACAGCCTAAACTTGAGGTTTGAGGCCAAGCAATTATATCAGGAGCTTTCACCAAAATTCTCAAGCCTCAGAAGTTTAGGTGGTCTCCAAAGATGAAATTAGTACACACCTCAGACTACTATGAAGGCCAAATTTACGTACCATTCAACTACATGATTATGCTAACATGCATATTTGCGTACAAGATTGGCTACTTCAGGCGATATGCAAGCATGGTGAAGGATTAAACCAACAGAAATCCGTCGCTTAGGCAGCACCACATTTGTTCTGATTCTAATTTTCTAATTTTGACCTTAATGATAAGATATTTCAGATGCTCTTGTACTATTAACAGGATAGAATTATGTAAAATATAAAAACATCTTTAAGATCAATATACTTAAACAGCATACGGCCCAGGTACTGCAGAGAATCAAAACTGTAATCAGACATCCTATAACAGAACTGAAACTTTAAAACCCCAAGAAATTCAAATTCCATGTTAAACGACAATCAAACAGAAAGAGTGTCGGTAGATATCAGTATACCAAACTGTTTGAGAGATATACTTAGTGACAGAAGCAAACAAATTGTTAAAAGGCATTGTCTGAACAATACCCAGAGCATGATCCATCTCAATAGACTATCTTTTCATATTATTAGCTCAATAAGTAAAAAGTGTCTATCTTTATAGAAGTTGCATTGTGAATGTTTCTTTATTTTATACTTATCAATGGAATTGTGGAAATGAATACTTACAAAGATCACAAACCATTGTCAAGGGAACTAATGAGGCCATCTTCAAAATCATCTCCACAACTAGCACCGCGAAAACATGGAGATTCAGCGATGCCTTCTAATTGATCCTCTTCAGCATCTTCCGAGTCTAGCTTCAGCTTTTGTTTCATTAACCTTACCTGACCTTCCAACCAATTCCTTTCTGTCTTGTATTTTACCGCAATCCACTTCAGTGACTGAATAACATCTTTATCATGGAGTTGTTTCTCCTCAGCCAATCTCCGGTACTGTTTAGCCTCCATTTTAACCAAGCTCTTCTCATTCTGAACACGTAAAATCATTGCCATCATCTCCTCAGCAGCTGAGGCTGCTGCCAACCTCTCCTTTTCAAGCCCCATACACGCAGCATCTGCCCTGTCCAATCTTCACCAAGTTCATCAAGTCCATAACATCAAGTTCTTCATCGCCATCACAGAAATTAGAATCATCACCACCACTCCGCACTAATAACAAATTTCCACTTCCAAAGTCTATTTGCAATGCTATAGAAGATAGTTACTGTCTAAGCTGTTCCAGACAAAAACTAAAGGAATGAATGAACATGTTATCTTATAAACCTTTGTTAGTTTTCAAATTAATTAAACATAGAAAGAAGCGCATGTAGACTCTTTTTCAGTTGTTGGTTTTTAGATTTATGTCCAGGGAGTGGATCACATTATTCAATATTATATAAGCTAAGAACCAGATGTTTTACATGTGATAACATAACACTTGTATGTATCTTATAACCTGATGGCCTGTATTATGCCTGTTCCCCCTTTTAAGTGTCCAGAGCTAGAAAGCAGGGATACTTCATCTGGGTGAAGAACTGGGGGATACTTGGGGGTGCGGGGGTGCGGCGGAGTGCGGCGGGATACGCCACGTGGCGTATCGGTGGAGGCAGTGACGGGGATACGCGGGGGTGCGGGGATGGGGGTGCGGGAGTGGCACAAATCGTAATTTTTTACAACTTTTTTTTTTAAAAAAAAACTTAAAATTAGTTGGTCAAAATCATGGAAGCCATGATTATGCTCAATTGAATCACTTAAATTGCAATAGTTATATATGTATTCTAATTGTCAAGACTTAAAGATGATTAATTTAGTTATTCCACTATTTTGTTCTACTTAAATGCATCTTATGTATTATTTATATATATATAATATATATAATATTTTAATATTTGCCGTATCCCCCCGCACCCGTATCCCCATATTTTGGAATTTGACGAATTCCCGTATCCACGTACCGCGCACCCGCACTCCCGCACCCGCACTCATGCTTTCTAGGTCCAGAGTGACTGGCAAAACGATGCAAGGCATAATTGAAATATTTCCGTTTGGCCGAGTTTAAAATTATAGCTTATGATTATAACACTTGTATGTTTCTTATAACCTGATGGCCTGTGTTATGCCTCTTTCCCCTTTTAAGTGTCCAGAGTGAATGGCAAAACGATACAAGACATAATTAAAATATTTCCGTTTGGCCAAAATTATAGCTTATGATTTAATTTTGTGTAGTGGTGTTTAGGCTAAACTTATTTTTCTGCAGAAGCTTGATAATCCAAACCTAAAATCCAGAAAGAGTGAAAAGAATAGAAAGTACCAAAAAAAGAGCAGCTTGCACTGAAATCGCACAATTTGTTTTCAAAAGATCTTCTCTTTTTCAGATATTTAGTAATTACCACAATATTGTATTGGCATCATTAGTCGTAGCAAATAGCAAACCTTGAACTAAAATAGAACCATAATTCTTCTTTTTAAATACTTATTTCTTATATACAATGATGGGCATATCTGATTTTTGTTTTTAATATGATATGTTCTTAATATTATATAGTAATAATTTTGGCTCTGGTTCAATTATATCTTCTTCTGTACAGTGTCATGGTGCTACACATTCTGCACTTTGGCTTTCTATCGATATATTTCTAGAAGATACTATGGATGGGTCACAAGTTGTGGCTACAAGTGCCACTGAGACTGTTATTGGTATGTTTTATTCTTTGAACTAAAATTGTGTTATGAGTATGAACTTCTGTCCAGCTTAACTCCCTCTGAGCATCTAGATATATATGCAATGCAATGTTATATTACCACGAATCATGTGCAAATTTCAGAAAACAAAAAAAGAAATGGAGAGTGAAAGCATTGGAGAACTTGTCAAGAATCTTATTACCAGAAATGACACAGAATACAATGGAAATTTGACTTTATAGGCTCATATGTCTCTCCACTTCTTTCCTTCAGCACTACCCTTGCTGGATTTATTAATCTCTCTAATGGATGTGCTTTACGTTTTAACTTCTCTTAAATTTTTTTTGTTTTAGGTTCTACTTCATATGAGAATCATTGAGCTCCCCAGTGTTCGAATACTCATGATTCTACGTAGGTCAGAGTGACTTAAAGGGCAAGAATGGCAGAATCATCAGGTAATACAACTAATTTATCTGAAACGAGTTCAGCTACAAATTATAAATGGATATTTCGTTGTCTGGTATGCTTGCAGGTAGTCTCTTATGTTACCTCCTGAGTATTTAATCTAGACCTAATTGATTAAATTTTAACAAGCATTAATCTTCAATAGGAAGACCTTAAAGTTTCTTTTACAAATAAAATTTAAAACAGACCTTCAAAACTCTGTCAAATGCCTCGAGCACGTCAACAATAATCTCTGGTAGTCATGACAGTTGTCTCATATAAATTTTTTAGTCAAGCCTCAGATATTATGTGTTCAGTTGACATAAGAGATAACTGACAACGAAAACTTATACCGTCTTGCACGCCTGCAAGTTCTATATGTCTTGTTCATGTAACAAGGATTGAGTATTAGTAGTTTATAAATCGTTATTGTCACGTTAGTTTCAGAATCATGGAGGAAGGAACAATGAATCTGGAGGACGTATATGCAAGGTTAACAATGGAGGAGGAAGGAGGGGTTATAATAGGGGAGGACGATGTAGGGCAAAGTAAAGAAGTGTTTGTACTGATTGGGCGGTTCTTGACGGATAGAAACATAAACTTCTCAGCCATGCAGAATGTCTTGGCATCATTATGGAGGCCTCGAGAAGGAGTGGAGATACGGGACATAGGTGGACAGAGGTATTCATTTGTCTTCTATCACAAGTTGGATCTTCAGAAGGTAGTGGAGGGTGGACCATGGACGTTTGAACAGAGCACTTTGGTTTATAGACCTCTGAAAACTGGCGAGGAGCCACAATCACTGCAACTTAACACTATGGACATATGGGTACAGATCTATGATCTGCCGCATGGGATGGTAACGGAGAAGGTTCTGCAGAGCATTGGCAACTATATAGGTGAGTTCAATAAAACGGACCCTAATAATGTTACCGGAGGGTGGAAGATGTATCTGCGCATAAGAGTAACAATGGATGTGAGGAAACCATTGAAAAGAAGAATGAAGATTAAGAGGGAGGGAGGAGACTGGGGGTGGATTAACTTTAAGTATGAACGTTTAGCTACATTCTGTTTTGTTTGTGGTTTGCTGGGGCATTCAGATAGGGAGTGTGGGGTGGTTTATGCAAACCCAGATAAAGTGATTGATCGTGCATACGGTACGTGGCTACGAGCACCTCTTAGAAATGCTCGAAATCAAAACATCGGGGCGAGATGGTTACGTAACGGAGGGGAGGGGGGACAGGCATGGTCACCGGTAGGTGGAGCAACGTCATCAACCGTCGTACAGGGGGGACAACAGATTACAGCGAGATTCATGGAGATTGATGGTAAGATGACCGAGATTTTAGGGGGTGAAGGAGCTGTCTGTTACGTCCAGCGTGATCATAGGGATAAGCAATTGGGGGGAACTTTGTTGGGCGGGGATAAATTTGAAGATACAACAGTTGTCATGGATACGAAGCGCAAAAGAAGGGATAATGTAACAGATTTCGAAGGCGAGGAAACGGAAAGCAGAAATGTCGGGTTGGATGACTCAGCCAGTGATTTTGATTATCATGGGCCAAAAAACTTGCGAGAGGCGGGACCTGTTGTACAGGCCCGCCTATTACAATGAGTCTGTTAGCATGGAATTGTCGTGGGCTGGGTAAACCACAGGCAATTCGATTTATAAAAGAAATTACCCAACAATTGAAGCCCAATATTATTTTTTTATCTGAAACATTTGCACAAGAGAATAAAGTTCGTGATTTATGTAGGAGTTTAAATTTTGCTGATTATTTTACTATTGAAGCTCAGGGACACAGTGGGGGTCTAGCCTTATTGTGGAAGAATGAAGGCGGGTGTATTATTACAGGGAGTAGTAAACATTATATAGACTTTGAGGTGGAGAATAATCAAGTGGGAAGATGGAGGTATACGGTTTTTTATGGCTGTCCGGAGAGAGAGAGGAGACGGGAATCCTGGAGTTTATTGAGAGAGTTAGCTGAAAGATCGAATCTGCCATGGTGCATAATAGGAGATTTTAATGACATGATGTTTGCTGCGGAGAAAAGGGGAGGAAGGGAGCAACCTAGAAGCCTACTTCAAGGTTTTACAGAGACAGTGGTTGCATGTGGCTTAAGTGATTTGGGCTTTGTCGGGGAGAAATTTACATGGGAGAAGTCAAGGGGAAAGCATAATTGGGTGCAGGAGAGGTTAGACAGGGGACTAGCAAATCATGAATGGTGTCAGTTATTCCCGTCAGCAGAAGTGCATGTGGTTGAAGTTGCTACATCTGATCATCTTCCGTTATTTTTGCACCTTAATAAACAGGTATACCAAAGAAAAGAAAAAAGATTTCGGTTTGAAAACATATGGCTTCGTGAAAAGGAATGTATGCAAGTAGTAAAAAATGGATGGGAGGAGGCAGAAGGGGAGGAAATTATGGAGAAAATTCGAAATTGTAGTATCAAATTGCAGGAGTGGGGGGGAGGAATAAGTAAGGAGTATAAACAGCAAAGCATGGAATGCAGGGCCAGATTACGGAAACTTAGGTCACGCAGAGATGCTCAAGGTGTCCAGCTCTATAACGAGGTAAGGTGGAAGTACTTAAACTTGTTAGAGCAGCAAGAAATTTATTGGAAACAAAGGGCTAAGAACTTTTGGTTGCGTGAAGGAGATAAAAATACTCGGTTTTTTCATAATTATGCATCGAAGAGAAGACAGAATAGTACTTTGCAACGGATTAAGAACCGTGATGGGGAGTGGAAGGAAACACCTGATGAAATACAAGGGGTAATAGAGGACTATTTTTCACAGTTATTTAAAGCAACGTCAATTGATGGTGACTTGTCCCCTAGAGAAGTGGTGCAACAGGTGACAGAAAGTGAAAATGCAGAACTTGTCAAAGAAGTTATAGAGGAGGAGGTTAAGGAAGCAACATTTTCCATGCATCCGGATAAATCACCAGGACCAGACGGATTAAATCCTGCCTTTTTCCAGTCTTTTTGGAGTGTGGTGAAGCATGATGTAACGAGCTTTTGTCAGCAATTCATGAGTACAGGGACGCTTCCGGTTGGAATAAATAAAGCTGTTGTGTGCTTAATACCGAAAGTGAAGGTGCCTAAAACCATGGGGGATCTAAGACCCATATCGTTGTGTAATGTATTGGTCCGGATATTAAGCAAAGTTATGGCGAATAGACTAAAATCGAGCTTAAAATCAATTATCTCAGATAGACAAAGTGCATTTATCGAGGGTCGTTTGCTCACAGATAATGCAATGGTGGCGTTTGAGATAAATCACTATATGATGAGGCGTACTCAAGGGAAAAATGGCATTGCAGCTCTAAAAATAGATATATCCAAAGCGTATGATAGATTGGAATGGGGTTTTATACGAAATATGATGAAAAGGCTTGCTTTCTGTGAAGGTTGGATTGACAGAGTGATGAAGTTTATCTCCTCGGTATCATATAGTTTTCTTCATAATGGGCAGGAGTTTGGGGAGGTGTGTCCTCAACGGGGTTTGCGTCAAGGTGATCCCATATCACCATATCTATATATTATGTGTGCTGAAGGATTAAGTGCTATCATTAGAAGAAATGAAGAAGTCGGGATACTACATGGATGTACTGTGGCCAAGGGAGCACCAACTATATCACATCTTTTGTTTGCTGATGACTGTTACTTCTTCTTTAAGGCGACAAATTCTGAAGCAAGTGTGATGAAGCGAATTCTAAATAGATATGAGAGCATATCGGGTCAGGTTGTCAATTTCAGTAAATCACTGGTTACGTTTTCACCAAATACATGTGAGGATGATAGGCTGGCTGTTTGTAATCAGTTGGAGGTTCGGGAAGCCGAGACACCAGGACGTTATTTGGGACTACCAATGCGCGTGGGAAGAAAGAAAACAGCAGAGTTTAGTTTTCTTCTGGAAAGAGTTGGTCAGAAGTTGCAAGGTTGGGAGAAGCAAATAATATCAAGAGCAGGTAAAATTACTTTACTTAAAACGGCAGCTCAAGCCATCCCTAACTTTTGGATGAATATCATGTTGATTCCTAATGAAATATGTGAGAAAATTGAACGCCGAATGAATGCTTTTTGGTGGCGGAGTGGTAATATTAATAATAAAGGAGTCCATTGGATGTCATGGGAAAAGTTATGTGTCGTTAAAGAGGCTGGAGGACTGGGGTTCAAGAGCCTACGGAACTTTAATGTTGCGGTGTTGGCCAAACAAGCATGGCGTCTGATTAACAATAGTAATCCTTTGGTTACTAAGTTAATGAAAGCAAGGTATTACCCAAACTCTGATTTTCTTGGTGCGAAAATGGGTAGTAACCCGAGCTATGTTTGGCGTAGTATACTGGAAGCACAAGAAGTGATAAAGAAAGGAACCCGTAGACGAATTGGAAATGGAGACGATACAATGGTGTGGAAAGATCCTTGGTTGCCCTGTTTCGAAAATGGGAATTTAACGACCACAATGCCAGAGGAGTTACAATATACAAAGGTAAAAAATCTGATGGATGAGCATGGGAGTAAATGGGACGAAGATGTGTTGAATGATTTGTGTAATGATCGTGACAAGAGGCTAATAAAGCAGATTCCTATTCCTATACGCAGCAGAAGTGATTCCTGGTATTGGATACAAGATGATAAGGGTGAAGTTTCGGTTAAAAGATGTTATCGATGTATTCAGGGAGAAGCTGAATGTACTGAGAAAGCTTTCTGGAGAAGGATTTGGAGAATGGAATTACCAGGGAAGGTTGTTAACTTAATATGGCGAGCGGCGCGAGATGTTTTACCTACAACAGTAGCATTGCAGAGTAAGCACGTGAATGTAGATACAAGATGTGGTTGGTGCCAAATAAATTCAGAAACTGCAGTTCATGTGTTGTTTGAGTGTACATTTGCAAAAGAAATCTGGGAGATGCTACGACTTCAGAACGTTATTCACACAGAAGAAGGGGACTCAGTGTTGTGTGTGTTGAAGAGAGCGCTACAATCTGCAAGCAAAGAACAAGGTCTGCTAATAGGACTGTTACGCTGGTGCTTATGGTTTCGCCGGAACAAATGGGTGTGGGAAAGAAATAATATGTCAACATTTGGCATAAAATCACTAGCTGTAAACATGTTGACAGATTGGAGAAAGGTGTTGGAGCAAGGGGAGCGACGTACAGGAGGAGTACAGGTGCAGCAACGACAATGGTCTAAACCACCCGCTGGTTGGCTAAAGGTTAATATCGATGCTTCTTGCAGGCAAGGCAATGAATGGATAGGCGCAGGGTGTGTGGTCAGAGATGAGGAAGGTAGGTTTGTTCGTGCACGAACTACAGTAGTCAGAGGACGGGCATATGCAAGGGAAGCCGAAGCTTTGAGTCTCAAAGAAGCATTATCCTGGATGAAAACGTGGAGGCACAACAAGTGCATTTTTGAGTCAGACTCTAAGGTACTGATAGATGCAATTCGAGCTGGCCAAGGCAAGTCAATTTTTGACACTCATGTGGAGGATTGTAGGGAATTACTTAAACACTTTGAGGATGTGTTAGTTGTCTTTGTAAATCGATCTGCGAATAGTGTAGCCCATGAATTAGCAAAGGCTGCTTATTCTATGTCAGGTCCTCAGGAATGGTTATACGCTGCTCCTGAATTTATTATCTGTAACCTTGCCCTAGAGGCGATTTGATTAATGCAAGTACGACTATTTCAAAAAAAAAAAAAGAGATAACTGACAACAATTGTACTATCTTAATGGCTAAACAGGCTCATATCATGAATAAAGAGGTCTAAGAGCATCTCCAACCATCTAAAGCCCTTGGCTAAAAGATGAGTTGGCTTACTTAAAATAAAAAAATTTAGCCAACCGCTCAAAAACTCAACTCCAACCATGCTCACCTGTTGTCTATAAATTTAGCCAACCTCCTATGGATGGCTAAATTTGTCGAACCTCTACAGGTCTGTAAGAAGATCTGTAGGAAGATTGTACATCATTTATTACCATATTGAACTGATATATTCTATTTTAACAATTTAAAATATTAATAACATACTATTTTTAAATTATAGCCAACCAATATAGCCAGTACCATTGAAGCAAAATGTCTTACAGGTTCAGCAAATTTTACATAATGTCTTACAGGTCCAATTTAGCCAGCGATTATAGCCAACGCCGTTGGAGATGCTCTAAGATACTGTAGTACCAACTGATCACCAGGGTACAAGTATATAAAATTTCTGCTACTGTCATGAATTTTCTATGTTAATCAAAAAAATTCATGAATGATTTCCTCTTAGTACTGCATTAGAAAAAGGGAGGCATGCAAGACTACCAAAAGGTTGGATACAAGATGAATTGATTGAGCATATTTAAAGTGAATATCGAAATGAGAAGTTACGTGAAAGAAATTAACAGGTTTGTAAGTAGCTTTTCAAAAAAAAAAAAAAAAACAGGTTTGTAAGTACATTTACATAGTACCAAAAAGGTGAGGCTGACTCTAATAATTTCTAAGCTTTATAGCGAAATAGGCATTCGCCATATAAGTTGTTTGATTCACATTAAGCCCTGAAGTGATTTTGAAAAAATTTGTGTTTTTGTAGTTTTGCTGGATCATATTAATATTTGTAATACTCTCCCTTACTCTGAGGCTTCCACACGAGCTCGTATATATTTCTAACATTAATATCTCTTTATTTAATCTTTGGTGATTTTCCGGGGTTTATACCATTTAGCTTAGAGTCCTATGTCTACCATTTCGAAGTTTCTCCCTTTGTGTCATTCTTCCTTTCCAAATTTACTTAAGCCCTTCTCATATTAAGATACACTCTTTTTTCTGATATTTCAGTGCATGACAGAGCTTTTGGCTCATGCATGCATATTTGGCATTCAAATATATACCGTAAACATTAAAGTAGTTTGTTTAGTGAATAAAAGTGCATCTGTGAAGTTCTTGATTTTAATAGTTTTCCTTCGATGAAAAATATTCATGCTTACTATCAATATTCATATTTATATTTTGCGTTATTGATATAGTTGTTGAGTTGATGACCATTACAGGTGACATGACTGATCCTCACAATCAAACCATCAAAGAGGCACAAATTTGGGTAAGTTTGGCAGCGTTGCAGAACTAATTAAAGACCAGGCGATGAACAATTAGGCATTGTGCTCTAAATAATTGTGTTTACTTTTTTTTAGCATGTACCCAGTACCTCCACTATTTCCCCGGACAATTGTTTGTTCTTTTCTTTGTATGTCTGGCATACTTGAACCTTTAAACAACTGCAACTTTAGATCCACTCTATGGGAATCCATTGCTTACACCCTAATGCAATTTTTGGAAAAATGTATGGCCGATATGCTTTAACTGACTCCATTACTTGGGACCTCAGCTTTTATTCACTAAGGAGTATGTATAACATTTTTCTATTATAAATAGTCCTAGTGAATAAAGCCGCGCTTCGCGACGGCGTCATAAATTTTGATACGAATTAATATTAAAATAGCATAATATTGTTTTGAGTAAACATATCATTAATAAAAAAATATTATAGTTAGTATAAAAATTTGTTTAAGTGGTCATCCGGTCAAACACAATACTAATAGTAAAATTAGTTTGAACTCCTTTCCGTCAAAAACAATATTAATCCATAAATATTATAATTTAGATCAAAATTAGTTTGATCCGCTCTCTTGTCAAACATAATACTATTAACAAAACATTATAATTTAGATATTAGTTTGAGTCACCTTACTGTCAAACACAATACTAATAAAAATTATTCTTGTTGTGATAAAATTAAAGATTATAATCAGATAAAAATTATTTTGAACTGTGGTCCCGTTTTAATAAAAAAATATATTATAACATAGATAAAAAATTATTTTAGCCACTTTCCCCTCAAACATAATACTAATAGAAATTTTATGATTATTTAGATAAAAGTTATTTTGGGCCGCCTCCCGTACCCGTCAAACACAATACTAATCAAGAATCATTTACATTATCATAAAATCAATATATGATTCCTATTTTATATATCCTATTTTATTTTGTTAGTTATTTTTATTTTATGATTCCTATATATTAGTTAAAAATTATTATTCTTTTATGGTTCTAATTTTTTTGCTATTAGTTTTTTTTAGTGTTATTACCTTTATAATCCTTTATTTTCTATTGAAAATTTAAGAAAATTATAAGACTAAATTGAAAATAAAAATTGTACGTATTACCTTACAAATTTTAAATATAAACTGTATTTTATCTATGATTGTTAGTTCAAATTAATATAAAAATTATTCTAATTATGATTGGATAAAAATTATTTTAAACCGTGGTCTCGTTTCAATTAAAAAATATATTATAACATAGATAAAAAAAATTATTTTAGCCACTTTCCTGTGAAACATAACAATAATAGAAAAATTATTATTATTTAGATAAAAATTAGTTTGGGCCGCTTCCCGTGCCCGTCAAACACAATACTAATCAAGAATCATTTACATTATCATAAAATCAATATATGATTCCTATTTTATATATCCTATTTTATTTAATTAATTAATTTTATTTATGATTCCTATTTATTAGTTAAAAATTATTATTCTTTTATGGTTCTAATTTTTTTTACTATTAGTTTTTTTAATGATTACTATCGTTACAATCATTTATTTTCTACTCGAAATTTAAAAAATTATAAGACTAAATCGAAAATGAAAATTGTACGCATCTCCTTACAAATCTTAAATATAAATTGTATTTTATCTATGATTGTTAGTTTAAATAAATATAATAATTATTCTAATTAAAGATTGTGATTGGATAAAAATTATTTTGAACTGTGATCCCGTTTTAATAAAAAAAAAATTAAAACATAGATAAAAAAGTCTGATAGGGAAACTGTCCCAGCAAAAAGTAAAAAAATTGTATTACTTTTAGAGTCCTTTTTCTATATTCTAGAGTATTACGTTTAGAATCCGATAAAAAAAGAATTATATTGCCTTTAGAATTCTTAAACCTGATTTTTTGACTTATAATCATAATTTCTATCCGAATTTTAAGAAAAATCAGAAAACTGAATCGAGCAATTCTAGAGACGCCCGCATCCTCCTTTATATATATATATACACTAGTGAATAAAGCCGCGCTTCGCGGCGGCGTTATGAATTTTTTATATGAATTAATATAATAATTGCATAAAAGTTATTTTGAGTCATGTTCTCGTTAAACATATCATTAATAAAAAAATATTATAATTAATATAAAAATTTGTTTAAGTGATCCTAATGTCAAACACAATACTAATAAAAAAAATTGTCTGACCCGCCCTCCCATCAAAGACAATATTATTCAATAATTATTATAAAATTAAATGTAATAATATTGATAAAAAATTAGTTTGAGCCGCTCTCTTATCAAGCACAATACTAATAACAAAATATTATAATATAGATATTAGTTTGAGCAGCCCTACTGTCAAACACAATACTTATGATAAAGTTTAAGATTATAATTGGATAAAAATTATTTTAAGCTGTGGTCCTGTTTTAATAAAAAAAATTATCACTTACATAAAAAAGTAATTTTAGCCACTTTCAATTTAAACATAATACTAATAAAAAAATTGTTATTATTTAGATAAAAATTAATTTAGGCCGCCCTCCCCTCAAACACAATACTAATCAAGAATCTTTTTTTAGAAATTTTGATAAGAATTAATATTATAATTGCATAAAAGTTATTTTGAGTTATGTTCCCGTTAAACATATCATTAATATAAAATTTGTTTAAGTGACCCTCTTGTCTAACACAATACTAATAAAAAAAACTTGTTTGACCTGCCCTCTCATCAAAGACAATATTAATCAATAATTATAATAATTATAATAAAATTAAATATAATAATATAGATAAAAAATAGTTTGAGTCACTCTCTTGTCAAGCACAATACTAATAACAAAATATTATAATATAAATATTAGTTTGAGGTGTTCTACCGTCAAACACAATACGAATAAAAATTATTATAATTATGATAAAGTTAAAGATTATAATTGGATAAAAATTATTTAAAGCTGTGGTCCCGTTTTAATAAAAAAATATATTATAACTTCGATAAAAAATTATTTTAACCGCTTTCCCATCAAACACAATACTAATAAAAAATTAATTATTATTCAGATTAAAATTAATTTGGGGCGTCCTCCCCTCAAACACAATAATAATCGAGAATCATTTACATTATGATGAAATTATAATTATAATTGGATAAATATATCAAATTTCATAGATTTTATTTTTTTAATTGATTAGAATTATCTCTCTTTTCTTTTAAGATTCCTATTTGTAAACTACTTAGAATTTCACAAATTTTCGTTTTTATACTTTTTTAAGATTCCAATTTCTTAATTACTTAGAATTATCTCTTTTTTACGATTACTTTTTTTTTAAATCTATTTTATCTATTTTTCATCAAAAAAATTATAATTATAATTGGTTATATATATCCAATTTCAATTTTTTTTAATTGTTTAGAATTATCTCTCTTTTCTTTTACGATTCCTATTTGTAAACTAGTTAGAATTTCACAAATTTTCATTTTTATATTTTTCTTAATCGTATTTTTTAGTAATTGCTTTATTAAATAAATAAAATCCATTCCATTTACGATTCCTAAATAAGAAGAAAAAATTGTATTACCTTTACGACACTTGAACCTATTTTTAGATTACAATTTTATTTTCTATTCAAATTTTTAAGAAATTTTTTATTTTATAATTTGAAAAAAATTAATAAAATAAGACTATAAATTTATAACTTTTGAAAATAAAAATTTTATTTTTTAATTATATTTTTTTATGATTGTTAAGAAAATTATGACATTTCATTTTTATAAAAAATTAAAATATAAAAAACAAAAAGTTAAAAAAATATTAAGATTTTAACATATCACATCACAATTTATATATAAAAAAGTTGATTTATAAATTTTTTATACAGAAGTAATGTAACACACCGCACATTATACAATTATATTATGACTTGCTCAGGCTGCTAAGAATATATTATTTACTATATCATTTTATTGTAATGGTAATGGTAATATCTTTCCCCTGATCAGTCTCAAATCTCGAAGGATCGAATCGCAAGAACATTAGTAACGCATGTTTAAATTTGAACCAAGACCATGGAAATTGTATAGAAGATTTTGTTTAAAATTTCAATTAAAATTAACAAACGTGGTGGAAATAAGAATTGGACTTCTTTAATAACTTGTATATTAATGTATCAATGAAAAATAAAAATTGCTTACCTCTGTGAGACTGTGACTTTTATTTGAATCCAATAAGAAAAAGAATTGTATTATTTTTAGAACTTTTATTTGAATCCAATAAGAAAAAGAATTGTATTATCTTTAGAATTGTCCTAAACATGATTTTTTGAATTATAATTTATTTTCAATCCGAAATTTTAGAAAAATTAGAAAACTGAATCGAACAATTCTAGAGAGCCCTGCATTCTCCTTTACTAATAGAGAAGTTATTATTATTTAGATAAAAATTAGTTTAGGCCGTCTCCCGTGGCCGACAAACGCAATAATAATCGAGAATTATTTATATTATCATAAAATCAATATATGATTCCTATTTTATAGTATATCTTATTTTATTTTATTAACTAATTTTATTTTATGATTCCTATTTTTTAGTTAAAAATTATTATTTTTTTATGGTTCTAATTTTTTTTGCTGTTATTTTTTAATGATTATTATCTTTACAATCCTTTATTTTCTACTCGAAATTTAAGAAAATTATAAAAGTAAATCGAAAATAAAAATTGTACGCAATGGACAAATCTTAAATATAAATTGTATTTTATCTAGGATTGTTAGTTTAAATAAATATAATCCTATTCCTTTGAGGATTTTTATATAAGAAAAGAATTGTATTACCTTTAGAATCCAAAAAGTAAAGAATTGTATTAACTTTTGGAATTTTTGAACCTGATTTTTAAATTATAATTATATTTTCGATCTGAAATATAAGAAAATAATTTTATTTTCTTAGAATCCAATAGAAAAAGAATTGTATTACCTTTAAGATCCGTGAATTTGATTTTTTGAATTATAATTTTATTTTCTATTCAAAATTTAAAAAAATTATAAGATTGAATCCAACTATTATCGAGATTGGTTGTAAGGCCATGCATACTATTTGAATGAGGTTGTGAAGATCTTAAAGATGTTTTCACGATAGAGATGCTATCTTATTGACCATTATGGAACGACAAATATGTTTTCACGATAGAGATGCTATCTTATTGACTATTATGGAACGACGTGAGTTTAACGCTACAAACCTGTTTAGACAATTTGAGATTCTGGAATATCTTGGTTTATATTTTTTAGATATATAATTTGAATAAAAATTAATATAATAAGATTATAAATTTTATAACTTTTGCTAATAAGAATTGTATTTTTAAATTTTATTTGTTCAATAATTATTAATTGAATAAATAAAACACAGTGTCATCATTGCTTATTTTTTTGTTGCAAGCAATACAATTAAGTTGGTGATAATCAGTATATACTGATTGTTCAAGATGGTGACGATGAGCTAATCGAAAATAAAAATTGTATTAACTTACATTACAAATTTTAGTATTTTATCTAGTAATCCTATCGCTTTTAAGATTTGTAAATAAGAAAAGAATTGTATCATCTTTGAAATTCAATAAGAAAAGAGTTGTATTACTTTTAGGATTCTTCAACCTGATTTTTTTAATTATAACTATATTTTCTATCCGAAATTTAAGAAAAATTAGAAGATTGAAGAAGACTGAATCGAGCAATTCTAGAGACGCCCGCATCCTCCTTTATATATATATATATACTAGTGAATAAAGCCGCGCTTCGCGGCGGCGTTATGATTTTTTTATAATTTTGATACGAATTAATATTATAATTGCGTAAAAGTTATTTTGAGTCATGTTCCCGTTAAACATATCATTAATAAAGAGAATATTATAATAATTATAAAAATTTGTTTAAGTGACCCTCTTGTCAAACACAATATTAATAAAAAAAAATAGTTTGAACCGCCCTCCCATCAAAGATAATATTAATTAATAATTATTATAATTATGATAAAATTAAATATAATAATATAGATAAAAATAGTTTGAGCTGCTCTCTTGTCAAACACAATACTAATAACAAAAAAGTTATAGCATATATATTAGTTTGAGTCGCCCTACCCCTACGGTCAAACATAATACTAATAAAAATTATTATAATTACGATATGATAAAGTTAAAGATTATAATTGGATAAAAATTATTTTCAGTTGTGGTCCTATTTTAATAAAAAAATAATATTATAACTTAGATAAAAGAATTATTTTAGCCGCTTCCCCGTCAAACATAATACTAATAGAAAATTTATTATTATTTAGATAAAAATTAATTTGGGCCGCCCTCCCCTCAAACACAATACTAATCAAGAATCATTTACATTATAATAAAATTATAATTATATTCGGATAAATATATCCAATTTCATAGATTTTAGCTATTATATTTTTTTTAAAATTTCTATTTCTTAATTGTTTAGAATTATCTCTCTTTTCTTTTAAGATTCTTATTTCTTAACTACTTAGAATTTCATAGATTTTAGCTATTATATTTTTGTTAAAATTCCTATTTCTTAACTACTTAGATTTATATCTTTTTTACGATTACTGTATTTTAGCTACTTTACCTATATTCTCTCAAAAAAAATAGAAAAATTAAACGGAGAGTTTCTAGAGACCCACGCTTCGCGGCGTCGTTATAAATTTTGATATGAATTAATATCATAATAACATAAAAATTTGAGTCATCTTCCCGTTAACCATATTATTACTAATAAAAAAAATATTATAATTAGTATAGAAATTTGTTTAAGTGGCCATCTTGTCAAACACAATACTAATATTAAAATTAGTTTGAACCGGCCTCCCGTGAAAGACAATATTAATCCATAATTATTATTTTTATGATAAAATTAAATATTATAATTTAGATCAAAATTAGTTTGAGCCGCTTTCTTGTCAAACACAATACTAATAACAAAATATTATAGTTTAGATATTAGTTTGAGTCGACTTACTGTCAAACACAATACTAATAAAAATTATTCAAATTATAATAAAATTAAAGATTATAATTGGATAAAAATTATTTTGAACCCTGGTACTGTTTTAACAAAAAAAATATCATAACATTGATAAAAATTATATTAGCCACTTTCCCGTCAAACATAATACTAATAGAAAAATTATTATTATTTAGATAAAAATTAGTTTGGGCCGCCTCCCGTGCCCGTCAAACACAATACTAATCAAGAATCATTTACATTATTATAAAATCAATATATGATTCCTAATTTATGTATCCTATTTTTTTTGTTAATTATTTTTATTTTATGATTCGTATTTATTGGTTAAAAATTATTATTCTTTTATGGTTCTAATTTTTTTAATGATTGATATCTTTACAATCCTTTATTTTTTATACAAAATTTTAAAAAAATTATAAGACTAAATCGAAAATAAAAATTGTACGTATTACCCTACAAATCCTAAATATAAATTGTATTTTATCTATGATTGTTAGTTTAAATAAACATAATCCTACTCCTTTTAGGATTCATAAATAAGAAAAGAATTGTATTGCCTTTGGAATCCAAAGAGGAATTGTATTAACTTTTGGAATCCTTGAACCTGATTTTTTAAATATAATCCTATTTCTTTTAGGATTACTAAGTAACAAAAGAATTGTATCATCTTTAGAATTCAATGAGAAATACTAAATAAAAAAGAAAAAAATTGTATTATCTTTAGAATTCAATAAGAAAAGAGTTGTATTACTTTTAGAATTCTTGAACCTGATTTTTTGAATTATAATTATATTTTTTCTCTCCGAAATTTAATAAAAATTATAAGACTGAATCGAACAATTCTAGAGACACCCGCATCCTCCTTTATATATATTGATTGATGATTGATTGATTGATGATATATTGATGATTTAAGAAAAATCAGAAGACTGAATCGAGCAATTCTAGAGATGCTCGCATCCTCCTTTATATATATATATATTGATGATTGATTGTGACATTGATGCAATACAATGGTAAAGTTCCAATTCATTTTCTCTGATCATTGTTTACAATATATAACTCTCAACTGAATATTGGTTGTTCATGTAACTTATCTGGAAGAATCCATCAGCAAAAGAACCTTTCACTACTTTTGCATTTAGACACAAAGACTTGAGATCCTTTCAATATTTCAATTTTGATAGAATTAATGGTTGTTATCGGATTTGAAGCGAGGTACATGGCATCAGAGGATCAAATTAGAGATAAGACTCGATTTCTATACAGACTTTAGACTCCAGTATATCAATACATCGCCTATAAGCATGGCCTTCCAATTGTATGATGCATCTTAAGGCCAAGGACCCCAATAGGAAGTCAAGTCAGACTCTTGAGATCTGTAATACATTGTTGAGTCATATGATGCAGACTGTTGTACGATGATATTATTCTTTACTACCCATTCTGATACAGCTAAATTGAGATGCAGTAAGTAGGCTTTACAAGGCCAGTCTTCCAAATTTCTCCATAATAATTCCAAAGGATGCATCAAAATAACTACCATATGAACTAACACAATATCTCCATATAATCTCTGGTTATACTCAAAAGATAAATAAGTTCCAACACATAGATAATACGTGTATTACCAACAACTTAATTTGTATACAACTAATTTGTATACTTGATTTGTCACTCATACTTGTTGACACCACAAAAGGAAGCCTGTTTAATCTGTATCTCTCCTACCATCCTCATACCAGCTTGATTTGTCAAATTCACTATGATGGTACAAGTGAATTGGGCTGCACACTGATTGTCCGCCACCAACTGGAATCCACATAAGTAGTGCAGATATATGGGCTGATGGACGAGGAACTATATTCACAATCAACTCAAATTTCTGCTTCTCACCACGTTCAAATTCTAGACAATCAGGTACCGCTGTGATTTCTACGGGATCCCATAATTTGCTGAAATACTGGATAACACATTTGTAAACCATTTTGTGGTCACCAACATTTTTTAATTCACGTCGGAAAATCCGGTTGCAACTCCGTGAAGTGTAAGTAAAGGAGGCCGCAAAAGTAGGGAGATTGAGGTCATAAATTGAACGCTTTTGATCAACGTACTCCCTGAAATGTGTCCAGTTTTCGTCATATACAAGTCCGGGATGTAAAGCAGCTTTAATGTTGATCGATCCGGGTCCAAATACAAGTTCATTGCCAGGAATGTTTCTTGCTGAAAAGCTTTTTGCTGCATCATATCATTGATTAAATGTTAAGAAAGAGATAAACATACCAAGAATATGTACTACTTATTTGTAAAGTTTTAATTCAATAAGAAATATAAAATTAATTTTGATTTTTACAGAAGGGAAAAAAAAGGTAGAGTTGTTTTAATCACCTGTTGTTATAAGAGCCGACTTTACTTCCGAAGGAGTCCAACGAGGATGGTAAGAACGTAAAATAAGAGCAGCTCCTGCTACTTGTGGACATGCAATTGAAGTTCCCGAAACTATGTTGCAGTCACTAAAAAGTGGCTCCTCTATATCACCACTACTAGTTTGTTCAACTTCTAAACTTTTATAGTTAAGTGCTATGGTACTGGGATGTGGTATAAGGACAGCATAGCCTGGTGCAACCACTTCAGGCTGTGATACAAATTGAATAAATTAATACTCCTCAATCAACTGAAAGATAGTAGATAATATAACTTACAAACAAATTTACAATTACGTGTTCTTATAAGTTACAAACAAACTTACAATTATGTGTTCTTTGTAAATTCTTGAAGGACCCCGGGAGGAAAACACAGGAACCAAAACCCCTCTACTATCTGTTTCAATTTTACTTCTTTGAATTCTTATAAAAATTTCCCTGTAAATACAATGATAATACATCTTATTAGTGTTGCGATAATGCAATTAGTGATTATCACTTATTAAACTCAAAGGTATACAATAAAAATCATCGAGAGGGAGGGGAAAAATACCCAAATTCGCTCTGCCACTTCAACAATTGGTCCACAATCTCCTTACTCAATGAAACCTTCATTATACTAGAAACCGACGATCCCGCAACAAGTGTCCGTGATTGCGGCTTAGCAAGGTCCAAATAACACATCTCACTTGATCGGTCAGCCTTGAGTATACAATCTTTTCCAAATACATCTTCCAATATACTGTAAAGGTGCACTATACAAGATTAATGCGAGATAAAGACGAAAAAAACAATAAAATATTTTTAAATCTTACCACAACTTAAAAAACGGACTTTCTTGCACATTGAGAGAACTCCCCTGACAAACAATATAAACTAAAAATAAACAATTTGCTAATGACATGAATGAGTTTCAAGTAATGTAAAAATTTGACATTAATTACCATTACCTTAAACTTGCCAATTATATTTAAATTTCCATTTTTATCATGCTCCAAAATATCAACCAATGGAACATTTTTGTCTACGGCAACCTCGATCACAGTTTGCACTACATTTGTTGATGTATGTGCTCCTACTGTGAGAGCCCATGGCATACCATTCTTTGCTGATTCTCCAAGTGGACCGTCATTTCCCACTGTAACACATGTTAACATGTCTTTCTTTACTCCATCTAAGATAGACATCCCATAGTCGTCATTTTTTGGACACTTTAATCGATGAGCACGACCCACTGTATATCCTATAGATATGGAAAGAACTTTGACTCCATCTTGAATAGCTTTACGAATAGCGTTTTCTATACCTCCAGGTGGGCGTCGCTCACATCTTTCGCATCCAATTGGGTAGGCGTATATTTGGGCACGGGGGACAATGCCCTCACATGTAGCCTCGTGTATGCCAAAAAAGTTGAGTTGTTTGCGTTTACAACCAATTGCCGAGACACACATATAGCCATGAGGATTTAATGATCCGCCAACTATACTACATTGCTTCTGATGGTCGACGGGAGCAATTGTTAAACTGTAACCAGCCATAACACAAGCTTATTAAAATACAGGCAATTGTAAAAGTGTAAGCAGACATAACACAATATTATTAAAATACAGTACATATATGCTGGTAAAATATTGTACATTAATTACATATATGCGGGTAAAATATTGTACATTAATTAATCTAATACCTTTGAAAATTGTTAATATCATCAGACATAAGTTCTTCACTCCATCCTCCGTCGATGACGCCAATCTTAGAATATTCAACAGATTCTAAATCAGTAAACTCTTCGGTCCATCTCCCCTCCATTACGCCGAAATCTAATAATTAGGTCAGCAAAGATATACAAATATGAGATGCAACAGAGCTATTATAATAATCATTATAGAAGAAACTAAACAACACTGGATTATTACCTCCAATTACTTCTTCCATGTAAAAAAATTCAAGCCGAGAAGAAACTACTTGAGGATGAGCCTGTTCAGATCAAACAATGTTTGCAGGTTGATTTCAGCAAATGTGTTTGTTTACAACTTTTGAGCTTCCTTTCTCGTTACAGTTTTAAGTTTTCAAATCAAAATCTATTTCAGATCTAAACTTGGCCTGGTATCCCGTATTTTAAATTCTGAAAATCTAAAATCTCAATTTATTGTCATATAAAATATAAACTAGCACTGTAGCCCGTGCGAGGCACAGGCATGTTCTCATATTCGTGATGAATATTGTTATTCTCGTTATTGTTCGACAGTGTCAAAAATAAAGAGTTTAAATTTCAGATCCTTGTTATTGCAGTGTGCAGTGTAAACATATCTTTTATTATTAGAGTGCGATAACTGTTAGTTGTCCTTAAAATAATGTTAGCAAAGTGTCACAATGATATTCCTGTATCATTGAAGTATAACGTTGATATTCAACTGGTTGTAGTGTATCTTCCTCATTCACCTTCAATATATTTTAATTATTTTTTTTTAAAAAAATTGACTATTTCGACCAATAATTCACCTAAGAATTTAATTAAACTTATAATATATTGTTCCACTGTCAGTGGAATAACACACTAATACTCCCGACACATGAATTATCACCCTGATAGGTAACTGGTTGTGACGTATCATCATGATAATCCTCTAATAGTAAAAATTTTGTAGATATTTAGAGTCCTCCTTAGCAAAGTAACATCTTTATATTCAACTGGTTGTGGCATATCATCCTGATAATACTCTGATATTAGAGTATGTTGTGGGTAGTTAAGACCCTTTCTAATTGAATATTTATATTTTGATTAAATATATTTGAAAATTTATTATTTCGGCCAGAAATTTGCCCAAAAATTTAACCAAGTTTATTAATATGTTGCTCCACTCATAGTGGGAAATACACTGATACTCCTCTACCCGTGAAGTATCACCTGATACTCAACTGGTTACGATATATCATCATGTTAATCCTCTTGCAATCAAAGCTTTTGTCGATATTTAGGGCCCCAACTTACCGAATATTCATATTTTGGTCAAATATTGTTGAAAATTGGGTAGTTTGGCCGGGCATTTACCGAAGAATTCAATTAAGTTTTTATAAATAGATAAGTTTCACTCTGAGTAGAATATCACACTGATACTCCTTTACCATTGGAGTATCATCCTGATACTCAATTAATTGGACGTATCACCATGATAGTACTCTTACAGTCAAATATTTTACGCATATTTAGGGCTTCTTTACTAAATATTCATAATTTAGTTAAATATTATTGAGACACGATCACACGGGAATGTTCTCATACGCGTGGATGGATGTTGTTATCTTGACGTTGTCAAAGTGTTAGGTTTGGGTTCTTATTATTGCAAGGTGATGCATTAACCATTAATATGAATTAGATATAGTTGTGCTTATAATAATGTGAGTAAGACATCACACTGATATTCTTTTACAAGTGGGGTATCATATTGATATTTGACTGGTTGTCCGTATCAACATGATAATACTCTTGCAATCAAATATTTTGCGTATATTTAGGACTTCTCTACTAAATATTCATAATTTGGTTAAATATTGTTGAGACACGATCACACGGGAATGTTCTCATGCGCGTGGATGTTGTTATCTTGATTTTGTCCAAGTGTTAGGTTTGGATTCTTGTTATTGCAGGGTGATGCATTAACCATTAATATGAATTAGATATAGTTGTCCTTATAATAATGCGAGCAAGGTATCACACTGATATTCTTTTTCAAGTAGAGTATTACATTGATATTTAACCGGATGTCGTGTATATGTTGCAAAACTCCGAACGAAATATCACATGATATCTAATTGATTGTGACGTATCCTCATAATAATCCTTTTACGGTAAAATATTTTAGAAGTATTTAGGGCCCATAGATAATTTAGATAGGCATTCATCCAAGAACTTAATTAACGCATTTTTGTTAAAAATTATGCAAATTAGATTTTTTGACTATAAATTAGTTAGTGTGATACATGCTTTGACGATATAATTATTTACCTACCCATTAATAATTAACATATTATTTACAAATTTAATTATGAACTAGCGTAAAAGCCCGTGCAAGGCACGGGCCTCTATTTTCATGATGATAATTAAAAATTTTACAAGTCTGCTATGAAAATGGAGGTCGAAAGATTGCTGAGATGAATAATGAGTATGAATTAGCGAGAACAGATTTGAGAATAGATTTTAGCTTTGACAGTGTCTACTCTTGCAACTGACTGGATTCTCTGAGTACGATCTTGAAGTCATGAATCCCCAGCAAAGGCAGAAATATACGCTTTGATGACGGCTCTGAACTCAAACTATTCATTCTGAGGTAGCCAATAACATCTCTCACTGCAAATTGCATCAGCCTCCAAGGAGCATTGATAATTGTTTTGGAAACCTCATCTTGCTGTCACAAGAACATAGCACGCAATTTAAGACAACTTAAGAGCATAGTCCTTGCATGAAAGAGGTGCAAAGACAATTGTGCACATCCAGTACTACTACTTTGTAATATAAGTCTCTCTGTTTCATATAGTTTCTGACTTATAAATTCCTTAATGTTATGAGCTCATAATGGCTTCTAAGCATGTCAACATCCCATCCTGCTAGGAAATTATTACAACAGAACTTGCATTAGATGTTAACACTTAATCAGACACACTAAAAACACGAACAGACTCTTGTCATATAAATCATTAATTATCAAAGTATTCTGTGTTTACTGGAAAAAGAAACTTAAATCATGTCTTTAATATAACCTTTTCCAAATTCAGTTTTAATGAAACTCAGTATATTATGTTGATGTTAAATCAACCACCTGTGAAACACGAACACATCTTTACATTCTCTCCCATTTCTCTTATTTATAACTTTTCTTTGTAAGAAAGATATTTAGTTTCCATATTCCGAAAGCTGATACATGTATCTAATTATGTCCAGATCCTATTCTATTCAGAAGTATTTGAAAGCAATTAGAAGCAACCATATTTAAAATGTTAAAAATCATTTACTTCAACCATAATCGTGTTTTGCAACTTTTAAACTTAATAAACATGCAACATAATACCAAATATGAGCCAGAAAAGAGCAATTAAAGATTTCGGAGATGGTCAAAACACAAAACTAAACTGCTATCTACATCACATGTAAACACTTTGTTACTCGCCAATCGCTAAGCCTTCTTTATCATTTGATAATTATTAACAATTAATTTGATCTTATATAATTTAAATTGTATAACTTTAACATACAAGTATCCCATTCCATTATAAGCTGAATGAAGTTGTAAAACACACACACACACACAATATATATATATATATATATATATATATATATATATATATATATATATATATATATATATATATATATATATATATATATATATATATATATATATATATATATATATATAGGCGAACATTCCAGAGAGGGACTCCTTATATGGAGTTACATAGTGCGCCACTATAAATCATCAATTTTATTATAAATTCTGTTATAGAATACATATAAAACGTGATTCTAATATAGAATACTATAAAATAAATTTATTTTAAGTAATTTAACACTTAAAATTTGATTGAAAAAAGCATATTTTCGCAACTGATTCTACAACAGAATAATTCTGGATGATTATTCTGTTATAGAATCATGTTGAGATATTGCATAATTTTAGATGATCTTTGGAATAAAAAAATTGTATAACTTCATTTTCGGTTTAATAATCAAAATTTGCAATTATATTTCATAAAAAATATAATATAATATATATTATGTATATATTTATAATGGTGTGCTACCCTATATATATATATTATATATTATATATATATATATATATATATATAGAAAAACAAGTTAACCCTAGTTTCTGAGCAAATAAATTACCCGGCTCCTCACCAAACTCCTAAGCAAATATTTGTTAGGAGCCTTTCGAAACGTTACTATTGTTCAGCCTCATTTCTATTTTGCAACATATGTTTAACAAACATGTTCAAGCACAGTTCCAAACCTGCCCAACTCTGCATCTTCCCGTTCAATAGCTATGGTTTCCCGTGGAGTGCTGCAACAATATCCTGCGTACAAGCTTCCTGATTCTCTCAGTTAGGAGTTCATATTGGCGATTTTTGGTGTAGTTTCGGCGGGTAGTCTCTCCTTTTGACGAGTTCCCCCAGCGGCCCAGTAACACCCCAACCACGCCCCCTCTTTTTCCGATCATAAAGCCTGCGGAACCTTTTTTTCAATCCCCTGATATGGCCGATTCTTAAGGTTTGTGAGCTTATTTTTTTTCTTATTTTGTGGGTTGAGCTAATATTGAACGCATCATGCCTTGCTATAGTTTCATGATTTTTTGGTGTTATGGATTGTGAATGAGTAGTCAAGCATGATCTTTAAGCTCTAATTTTGAACTGATTTTTCAGTTTAGTATTTTATGTCTTGTTTGCTGCAGCCACGCACTTGCAAGTTGCAAGTGTTGAAATTTGTTTTTTGGTCATTGATCATCGGTAGAGCTTGATGTACCAGGTACCTTGGCTTTCATGTACATGAAGAAGTCTGTGTTGGTGTCTTCATAAATTTATTTCACGATTTATTATTATTTTATTTTTTGTCTGAAACTTACATCAATCTGTATCTTCATGAATTGATATCGAGACTATGATCAGAATATGGAAATCGGATCTTCACCAGCCCCTGTCTTTGCATTTCTGCTAACTTTTCCTTAATTTGTTTCTCTCTCTACTCGCAAGTCCTCTCTGCTAATTACTACCTAAATCACTGCCTATAAGTATTTGATAGGGCCTCTTATTTTAAAATTGTGTATAAGTATTTGATACCAGTCCGTATTAATGGAAGACTAGATGATTTTGCCACGCTTCTAGAGTGATTCGACCTACCAGGTGAACCATGTGCATGGATAGACATTTTGTTTTTGCTAGCAAAACTGCTAAACCTAAAACTTATGGTGGACGTGCTTGATTCAGTACCCAAAGCATATTTATAAAGAATTTGGACACACAAATGGCACGAGTGATTATGGCAATTGAGAATACTTATATATTTGAGTATCTTGGGAGGGTCTTATTTATGCATTAGATATAAAGGATCACTTGCTATTATCCTGTACCTCAAGATACCAATTGTAATGAAACATATTTTAAGTAAGATAAGTTAAATACATGAATTTATTCCAACTGAATGAATTAAAGTAAGCTATGCGGGCCCTTTAGTTGACTAGACGGAACAACCACCAATTCGTTTTGAGCTCCTCTTTGCGGGTCTTCAGAGCTTCCCGGTCCTGACAACATTAAACCTTGTTAGAGCAGAGGTGCGTTGATTCTTCTGCCTTGGAATTATCGAAGCAGGATATCCATGAGAATAATAATAAACCGCCCAAAAGGTCCAAATTGTTTACAAAGTAGCAAATAGGCCAGCCCTCAAGGGTTAGTGGTGATAATTTCTGAATTTTGTGGCAATTAAACATGATGCCATATCTATTAGACGTGTTAAAACGCAGATGCAATGGCTGGAGAAACATACATACTATATGCAGCTTACATGGATATATCACATAAAATGGTGGCCAGTAGAATGACTTGTCTCAGTTTGCTTGTGGGAGAATTGGACAATGTGTTTAATTTTGCTGGTTGCAATTAGTAGTGTGGATGCCTTTTCGTGTATGTTTTTAGGAAGTGATTCATTTAATATTATGCAGGTAATTATTTAACTGAAACTTCTGTTGGGCCTTGTGACTGAATTCTTGTGTTGGAAAACAATAGCTTATGTTTATCAAGATTGAGGTTAAAACTTAAATTGGCTTGATATTATTTTCGCTCCCTTACATACCTTTGTAGAACATAGGTGTTGAATTCTAAATACATGGGTATGTTGGACTTCACTTCAGCTAGATGTCATGTATGTTTTTTCTATAATGATCAACAAGTAGTTTAATAAAAAAGGCCTGATTTTGATCTGTAGAAGGAGCTATGCCATTCCAAGGAGCCTGCAAGGATGGACCTGCGAACTTCATTGACCAGGCTACTAGAAAAATTGGTCGGCCCAAGGTCACTGTCACCCAGGATGTTGTAGAAAGGAGAAGGCTATCCAAGCGTAGGCAAAATGTTCGACGTACTGTCCTGCAAGGTTTGTATGCTAGACTTGCATGTTTTCCAGGTGTAAGTATTCACTTATTTACGCATTTAGAGGAGGTTAGTATAAACTGTACACCTATGCAAGCAAGTTGGACTTATAGGTGCCATCGATAAAGCACTACCCAGAATTAGACCTTTGCCCTCTTCTTCAACTAATAACTACTAAGTTATAGCAGAACCAGTGGATGCAGTATGGTATTCCATGTTACTTATACACATAATGGAGTATAGGTTGTGTTTATATGTATATTAACATTATCACGTAGATAAAATGGCTAAATAACTATTCCGTCAGTGAATACAGCTTCATCGAGGAAACCCTATCCATCACTCAAGTACGTCACGTTGATAGCATTATCAACATTGACTGCCGGCTCTTTTGAAAATCCTGGATGAGGTTCAAATTTAAAATTTATTTACCTAGATTGAGTTTAACAGGTTATGTTAGGGTACAAGTAAAGCTGATTAGAAGGCTTATAGATTAGGAAGCAAAAGCCAATTTGGACCTTTATAAAATACTTCCTTGACAACAACCAAAAAAAAAATATTAAGTTTGGGAAACATACCTTCCTCAGTTATAATTTGAAAGCCCCATGTCTGCATTGTGAATAATGCTTACCCGCGTATATGAAAAGTAAAAAAAAAACAAATAATCAGACCAGAATTCCATTTCCTTGCACTAAATTACATTTTACATTCCAAACTTCTAATGGATATTTATTTTATTGAAATTAGTATGTGTCGAAGCAACTTTTTTATAAGGGAAGAAGAAGAAAAAGTGCAAGTTTTGCTTTGTGCTCTCAGTCTTTTCAGTAGGTTGACATGTAAAAAGATTTACATACTAATTCCTAACTATCTCATGGAATTAATGTGTTAATGTGTAACTGTAATCCTCTATGGTTGTTTATGTTCAAAAGAACTCGTGTTCCTGTTAAATCCTCATATCATATAGGGGTATGTTATTTAGTTGAGATCGAGTGATAAGAGTGGCCATACGTGTGTCAACAATATAAATCAACCAGTTTCACTAATATTCAGCATCTCCTAGAGAATCAAAACTAATGTGATGTAAGTCTAAATGTAAAGACAACCCTATCTGTTACATAGGGATGATAACTCAACAATAGAACAGGACAAGTAAATAACACTACGCCTGCACCGGAATTGGAAGATACGAAGACAAAGGTTGAAGAAGCCATCTACAGTCTTGAAGGAATAAGTTCACTGGAAGAAGTTCATTAATATGTTCATGCCTCAGTGAAGAATAAAGATTGAAGTATTCAAGATTGTGGAAGCAATGAAGATGTTGTCCAAGTACTCGAAAGATTTCAGTGCAACCTCTGAAGCAAGATATTTCTATATATCTTGGTTGGTTATTTATAATCAACAAACTGAAGCATAAACTAACCCGGAACCGACTGATCAATGTTTGCTGACAAAGACGGTACAATGTTTAACTTCAGTGTTAGTCGCTTGTGAACCAGACCAGTGCACTAAGCGTCAGCACGTACGGAGCTTTGCAAAGTATTTATCGATCGAAGAATTGATCCAGTCATATCAAGTCATTTTTGTTCCAAAGCCAAGCCAAGCCAAATGCCAGCTATGCCAAAGCTTACTGCTCAAATGCCATATGTCAAAGCTTCCACAGAAAGCCATATCAGGAAGTGACATTTTATATATGTGTGCACTTATATATTTGTATATGTACAAATATAATTATATATGTATATATGTATATTTAATTAAATATAATATATATAATATATATGTATATATGTTTTTAAACATATGTATATGTATATTTATATGTATATATATTTAAATAAATATATATGTATATAGTATATGTATTTATATTTTACATAAACATTTATATATTTTTAAGTGTATATATATATTATATTATGTACATAAGTATATGTATATTTATATCTATAGGTAATTATATATATCTCTATATATATATATTTATATTTATATTTACATATAATTATATGTATATTATATATATTTAATTATATGAGAATATATTTAAATATATGTATATATATATATATTACTATATGTTTATATAAATATTATTTATATATATTTATATGTATATCTTTATTTATACATATATTTATATAATATTATGAATATAATATAATATATATAATATATGATTTGTGCCAACTCAAGATTTGAGCTAATTTGGCTAAGTTGGGAGAGGAGCAAACTCAAGTCAATCTCAGTCAAAGGAGTGATAACAAGGAAAGCTTTTACAATGGTGGAGCAACTTTTGACTAAGTCAAAAGACACTATGGTGGAAGCTATGTGAGGAGCAACATTTGACCGAAGTCAACAGCTCTTCCTCACTTAGAAAATTCTCTAAGTATAATCACAAGTGAAGACAATGCACTCTTGAGGAGCAAACTTTGACTAAGTCAAAGTTCGTCCCTAAGTGATGAGAGAGAACAAGGAAGCTATGTGAGGAGCAACATTTGACCGAAGTCAACAGCTCTTCCTCACTTAGAAAATTCTCTAAGTATCATCACAAGTGAAGACAATGCACTCTTGAGGAGCAAACTTTGACCAAGTCAAAGTTCGTCCCCAAGTGATGAGAGAGAACAAGGAAGCTATGTGAGGAGCAACATTTGACCAAAAGTCAAAGGCTCTTCCTCACTTAGAAAATTTTCTAAGTACATCACAATGGAGTATCCACACTCTTGAGGAGCAAACTTTGACCAAGTCAAAGTTCGTCCCCAAGAGATGAGAGAGAACAAGGGAGCACATTCAATATGGAGTTTCTTGGAGTTAGATTTATTTTGTTAAATCGAATCCGTCTAGGACGAACTCAAGTCGTCCAGGACGAACTCGTTAACCATGGTTAGTTTATGAAAGCCTATAAATATGTGATTGTGGTTCTCACAATTTACAACATCCTTCGGGATGGATGGCCAAGTGCTATGCACAAACTCTCTCAAATATACACACACCCTAGCCTAGTTTTGTACCGTAAATATTTGTAGTAGATAGGGCTTGTAATATTTAGAGGAGTGGTCATTGTAGCCAACCTCCGGGTTTGGATTTGTAGCACCCTTCGAGGTATTTATCAATATACAGATATACCTTGGAAAATATTGTGTGTTGGTTTAATATTTTCATATCCTCAGAAACCGACCCAATAAATATCCGGAACACGAAACCCATTACAGAACTGCAATTTGTTTATCCGCAAGATTCGAAAGAATTTTAAATTGTAGTGAGTATCGTATTCAACCCCCCCTTCTACGATACTTTGGACCTAACAATTGGTATCAGAGCGAGGTTGATTGATATACAAATCAGGATCCTTATCGTACGGAAAATCAAGAACCTAGCTTTTGATATTTGATTAGGGGAAATGTTCTTCCGGTTTGTGTTGCTGAATTTGTCCGTAGGCCTAAGTACGGATTATCTGTCGGATACTGAACTTTGGACCGGGACTTATAAATTTATACTTTAAATTTTAAAAAAGTTTATTTTATAAATTTGACTTAATTTATTTTAAACTTATTAATTGAGTTTATTATGAATTAATTAAATTTATCTTATAAACTTAATTAAATTTACTTTATAAACTTTACTAAATTCATTTAATAAATTTGCTTAAATTTATTTCAGACTTGTAAAGTTTACTCTTAGACTTTATCAAGTTCATCATAAATTTTTATAAATTTATTATTTAAATTTGTATAGTTTATGATTTAAATTTAAGTTAAAATATAAAATATAAATTTAAGAGGATTTAAGTGATTATGGATATAAGTTCAAGTTCAAGGGTTCAATTTAGTTTGTTCTGGAAGCTATGATTTAATTGGAGACAAGACACTTGAATATTTTCAAAAATTAAATTTATACAATAAATTTTAATATATTTACTAAATGAATTTGAAATAAATTTATTCTAAACTTTTCAGTTTATTATGAATTTATTTGAATTTATTTTTTAAATATAATTAAATTTATTTTATAGATTTGACTAAGCTTATTTTATACTTTATTTTCTTTCATCTTTTAAAACTTATTTTTTAAATTTATTTTCTCTATAATTTAAACTTACTTTAAATAATCAAGTGTCCCGTAACCTTTATAATTATTCTACTCCAAGACAAATCAGATTGACATTTAGTTGAGACAGATCAGGCTGACAGATTACAAGACAAACACCGGGTTTTCAAATACCAGATTCTCAGAATCGGTAATGGAAGTACATTGATGACCCAATCCAATTGATTACTCAAAGGATTATTAGAAGCAGTTTTCTATGTTCGACAAAGATGATTGTGATTCGAAGAAAATTCTATTAAAGACTAATTTGGTACTACTAACAGTGGATTTTGAAGAAGGTACTTCAGGCCTTGATCTGAGTAATTA
The DNA here is from genome assembly GCF_001625215.2 of Daucus carota subsp. sativus. NCBI lineage: Eukaryota > Viridiplantae > Streptophyta > Magnoliopsida > Apiales > Apiaceae > Daucus > Daucus carota. The sequence goes on along the minus strand of NC_030385.2, from coordinate 40,997,926 downwards.
CTCCGACTTGATTATCAGATCACCAGATCAGGATGGGAATTTGCTACATCTACAATGGAGCATCTTTCCAGGGCTCGGAATGTCAACTTTGAATGGCACCACTAGCAGTAGGAAAAGAGAAGTTTTTACAGAAGAATCTGCAAGGGATTTCAATCTAACTCAGTGATTCAGAGATATACAATTACTCAGTGAATTGTACCAATGCTAAATCTATTTGGAATCAGCTGAACCAAAGACAGAGAACTGTGGAGGTTCAAGGATATAATTATCGAGTTATGACCGCACTAAATCAGTTTCGTGCATTTATGTCAGAACCATAGGATTGAACAGAAGAGTTTGTAACTGCTGAATTTGAGGAAGCTCAAGTCGACGAAAGTTAACACTTTTGAAGAATGTGAGGACATAACTTCAAGGATTAGCATAACACTGTCTGAGAGGTTTAGTCATGGCAGATTCAGATGGAATCCATTGGTTTCAAGTGGTGACTCTTCGGGGTTCAGTTCGACAGGTTGTTTGAAAACTGAGTTGGTCAGTACACACAATATTGTTTGGTATCTTTAGCAAATGAGGGTTGCTATATATATTGAAGCCTCGACAAACAAGGATGATAAGGTTTGTCTGGAATCTAAGTGGATGCTTTGAGCATCACAACAAGTTCTTATGCTATTTTAGGAAAGGTGTGAGCTGGATCAGTTGCTGATGAGAAGGATGATTATGGTTATCTGGCTATCCTAGCATTCTCTGAAGATGACTCAACTCGCACATCTCAGGTACGAATTCTTTCTAACTATGCATTACATATTTCTTTATATTCAAAGCATGTTATAAATCTCTGAGTAGAATTGTTTAACACACAAGCACAAGCATGATAGCATCCCAATAGATAATGTTGAACTAGTATGCTAGATCACTGTTCTGGTAACTAGGATTGATGATAATCTTGTGCATGTGTCTTTAGCAGATTCTTAACATGTGTATGAATATTTAGGATCTGATTATTTGCAATGGTGAGATTAGAAGCTTTCCTTTGGAAAACAACTCTTAGTTTTAGGGGTTATGATCCTAGCATGTATAACTTTGTTAAAACATTTACTTTCAGATTCCCTAGTACAACTAGATTTGCTTATTTATCTGAATTGTTTGTTAAGGAATTTATTTGTTCTATGATGGAATGTCTACCTTGTGTCAGTAGAACTTTTAGAACTTCATGTTAGATCTAAAACTGACTTTGGTAATAGAGATAGTATAATGCCATATAACAACAGATTGGGATTAGTATGAAATGATAATGTGATTATTAATTTCTTGTGTCTAATCCATATGCTTTTCGAAGATTATTGAATATCTGTAATTCTACTTTATACCTGTTGCACTTGTGTTAATTGGTTTAAGTAGAGAGTACTGAATCTTCTGAATTGCATAACTGCCTGTCTTGCTCTTGTCTTATCTTTGATTGATTGCCATGTGTATTCAACATCATGTCTGCTTATTTTCATGTCATGAATGCATGTCTTTGTACTTGCATTGATTTTAGAAAAGCATGTTTGAGAATCAGATTAGGGCAATGTCTAGATAAGAATTAGCATGTTAAGGTTGCTTCTGTTGTTACCATTGTTAAAGAAAAATCTCTAATCCATCCGGACCCAGTTATGATTGGGGACCATAGAACTCTTTCCATTTGTGATTGCAGGTTACATATATTCCATATGATTTTTGGTGCACTCTGTTTGCTGAGTAGCTGAAATCATATGAATCACAAAAAGTACCCTGTTAGCAAATGTGATCATGTGAGCAGTTCCGTCAATAATCTTTGGAAGATGACAACAAAGATTCTCTTATGGAACATGCTCCTTTTATGAAATGTCATCATGGAAGTATATCTTTCTTGGAAGAGTCAAAGCACACAAATTCTGAGTATCAGACTGTTCTCTGACAAAGGACATTATGTCAGTTCATGGAATAGTGCTTTATCTCAAATCAGGAAAGATGTGAATCTGCTCGAAGCTAATATGGAACTTCAACTGAAGATGGAGTGAGCTATTTCAATAGTAAAGCTTCATCGGATGAGTGTTAGCTATGGAACATGAAGCTCTCACACTTGTATGTTAAAACAAGGAGCTCTTTTTATTCGTAAGAAGAGAATTGGTGAGAGGACTACCTCATCTGGGATTCTATATGGATGAAGCTTATGAGGTATGTCAATAGGGAAGTCGAAGGAGCATCTCAAAGAAGCAAAGATATGATCAACATTACTAAGCCGCTTCAGATGATACATATGGATTTCTACGGATCAGTTAATGTTATATCTACAACAAAGCCAGATATCTTTTTGTGATGATCGTTGACTACTCTAGAGTCTTTTGTGTTGTTCATATGTGTTCGAAGGACAAGATGTCACAAATGAAGGTTGATCAAGATGAACCCTGATCATTGATAAATCCAGAAAGACACCATTCTTTCCAGTGGCCAATCAGAAGCAAACACTAACTCTTGGTATGTGTTTGGAGGAAAATGCCTCTTTGAAAGTCTTGCATTTGAAAATCAAAGAATATTTTCCTCGGCTACTCAATGGAGTCTACAGTCTACAGGGTGATTATGATTGATCAACAGAAGGTGATTGTAAGTCTGGATGGGACGTTGAACGACACTTTGCTCCAAGCTGTTAAAGGTGATATTATTGGTTTAATGATGATTCAGATCCAAGCAGAATCTCTTTGCAAGGATAAGGATTATTAAAGAAATCTCAGCAACAGCTTAGGGGGAGCATTTGGTAGATCCACTAGTCAAACTCAATACCACACAAGATGAACAGGACATATCAAGAACGTATCTGCTTAGACAAAGGGTTTGGAGTCAATATCATTCCAGGGTTCTAGTTCTTAAATGTTCCTAACGGTGAAGTGAAGACTGGGAGAGCTATTGTGAAAGGATGTTATTTCTTTGAGTTTCAATCTGAAGTGAAACTTGAGGAAGATTCAGAAGCTCTTAAATGGATCCAGATTGAGTGATTGCACAGAAATATGATCTCAATCAAGTTGGAAAGCAGATTGTGTGGATTCTGATACCCTGACCTAAAGACAATTCAGTACCTAGTACTTGTCGGGTATTCAGATTCCAACTGGATAATTTTGGCTCTGTTACGAGGGACAAGCCAAATTTGGTTGCTTAGAGTTACTTCAAAGGAGAAGGTTATGAAGATGATAGAAACAGAATCTTCAAGTTCAGAACTCTACATCTTAGGGAACTCAACGACCTTCATGATTGAACTAAAGCACCATTGACGAGACTCGGGTTCAGGATATCACAGTGAGCTAGAAGATGAAGCTTCATACAACATTTCAAGGACTTTGCAGTTGCAGATCCAACGGAATTTTTATGCTCTTTCTTCACCAGCTCTCTATGAGTTGCTATCCAACACCTGATGATCGTCACGGACATGGTATGACTTCTGACTAGCATATTATTTTAATATCTGTTTGCTAGAGTCATATTTGGTATCCAAATTATTACCTCTCATGATACAAGGCACACACAATACAACTATCTGTGCTGTGATACCATGATTATATTATATGTGGACTAATGTCACTTGTGCAAGATAATTGCTAAGTGAATGCAGATTAGTGATATGATGAGTTTGTTGGAAAGTTGCAATTCTTCATGGTCTACTAGTTAGCCTAAAGAATGATGGCAATAAAAGGAAGTCAAGGATCTTTTGAATATGCGCATTTTGGAAGATTCTAGACCTGCCAAGACTTATGCCAACAACCACTGGACTTGATCATTACAAGAGAGGTACATCAACTGAAATGTCAAGTCTCAGAGGTATTCAACTTATCACTTTACTTAACTACAAGTGGATCACATACTATATTTTTCATAAGGTATTACTTATTTCATGAGCATGTCTATCGTATTTATTAAATGAATTCATGAGTATTAAATTGTTTATACATAGGACTTGTGAATTTATTTAAAATCCAGTACCTCGTGCTTTTTGCTATTATATGAGATTGCCATGTCTTTTGCTTTGCATGCTTAGATGGTGATTATATGTTTTAGCATGAGTGTTTGTTATTTCAAATTATTTAAATTATGGTGCATGACAATTAAGTGACTTATTTGTTCATGATTTAAATGATTAGGGATGACATGAAGCATGACTTAATTATGTTATTTTTTTCTTGATCTATACCTCTTCAACAATTGGTATCTAGTAGAGAAATTTTTCATAATCTGGTCATGATATATCTCTATTTGTGAAAATACTTAGGATTATCTTCTAGGTTGAATTCATTTTTATAGGTATAAAATCTGAAGCATGACTTATTTGTTTCTAGACTTGTGACTTGTATCAGTAATTGGTATGTGGTTAGAATCTAGTTAGAATTTAGTCATGATATACTAGTATTTGTGGAGTTACCTAGATTCTCTCTAGGCTGAATCCATTTATATTAGTGTATATGTTTGAATCATAGCTATTTGTGTTAGATATTTGATGATTTATTAATTGGTATTTTATTTCATGTCTAACTGCACATAGGTGTGATACTTTTAGTGTTAGTGATATTTTGCATGCTTATATGTAGATCACTAATATTAATTGTTAATATTTTCTGCGAGGAGTTGTGTGAGTTTACTTGTACTCAATGCTTACATGTATAGGACTTGTGAACTTTTCTTCAACTTTCGCTCGGGCTTGCGAATATCTTTGTATGATTGTCATGATTTTAGTTGTTATATGCTGATCTGATAATTGTATGATATTGCGTAGGTAATTATTATTTTATCTTAGTTAAATTGTGATCCATGACAATTATATGCTTATTTGTTTCATGATTGACTTTGATAAAATAATAGAAGCATGATTAATTCATCTTTGAAATATTTGATTGGTATCTTTTCTTTGATGCTTTATTGATGTTTTATTTGTGAATTAATTGTGATGTATTGGCACTGGTGAAATATTGTTGCATATTTCTTAAAACCACTAGTGCTAATATATTTTAGGTGTTTAATATTCTGAGTACAAGGGAGACAACATAATCTTTATTCTGTCTCATATTTATGTTCTGGAGTGGTGAGTTTCTTCAAAGAAATTTTCTTATCAATTGATTTCAACAATTGGTATCCACTACTCTATTTCATAAATACTTCTTAGAATATTTTGCATCTATACATGTAGCGTCATAGGACGAGACATTGATTATCTTGTATTTGTGTACTTGGTGATCTTTGTCACTTGCAGCGTCTGTTTTGACGATGTGCTAGTATGATACCTTTTTTACTAATTATTGTGATGAGTGCTTTATACACTGTAGCGCATAAATTTTTTTGTTTCCTTTTTAAATTGTAGTGAGAAACAAGAGTCTGTGTCTTTTTCAAAGACAAGTTCATTTAAAACTTTTATGCATAGATTCAGACTCTCGTACTCAAACCAGTTTTTGATGGAAAACTTTGATTCTTTCATAGGTTGTGATTGTCATTCTTTATGAAAATCATTTTACAGTCACAACTGATTCATTTTTCTAAATGCAATTGCTTTCATTTAAAATCATAGATTTTCTAAAATGCATTTATATCTCCTTCTGTTCTTCGGAACTTAATCTGCCTCTTGGCTTTCCTAGATAGTCATAAGGTTGAAAACCAACAATCTTTATCCCCGACTATAAAACCAAATTCAGAACACATCCCAACTTTCCCCCTGGAGTAATAAGGAACTTTTCAAACAAAAAGTCAATGAGGGAGAAACTGTACTTGTTGCAGCAAATAAGGATGTGAGGGATAGTGTACCCACAGCTCTACCTCTCAAGGAGAAAAGGTGTTTTCAAACTTGAGGTAACTGTTGCTCATCTGTATTCTCCCAAAAGAATATAGAGCTGAAAAGGCAATTAAACAGTCTCTGGAATCATTCTCTCAAAAGGATGAGTCCATTGAAATTCGCTCGTCAGCCAGAGCATCTTGTATTGAGTCAAGCACATCATCAGTAATCACTCTGATGAAGAGCCTAAACAAAAATCTTATGGACACAATACAAGAGAGTGCACAGTAAGGTTAAAGGTTTTGTTCCAGAAGCAACTTCTTCATTTACCATTTTACGGTAGATAAGATGGTTGATGCCTTTACAGGTGTAAGGAGGAAACGAGGATCTCAATTGCCAAATATTCAGGATTCTCGTCTCCCTCCCCAGATAAGAACAGATCTGGATCCAATCGGAATGGATTTCCTATTTATAGGAGATCGGCAACTCTCTGACTATGACTCAATTTATTGATGAGTCAGATGAGGATCGGGGATTTACGAAAACCCATTGCACCGCCAGTGACCTCTCTTGAAGGGGCTATGGTGATTTTCTCATGCAGGTACAGATGACCATACTTTGAGTGCTGAGAGAAACACTGTGATCCAAACACTGAGAGTTAAACACTTGGTGAGATTCTGAGAAGAACCAGTGAGATATCAGAATGAGAAATATGTGAACATGAGTGAGTGCAAACACATAGGATTTTGAGAAGAGTGAAACACTTGTGAGGTACATATAATAATAATTGGTATTGAAAGCTCACAAGTCGTTGAAAGAATTGACGGAAGCAACTATGGTTCATTCCATTTCACGGTGTGAACTTATGGTTGATGATTCACTTGAATCAAGTGTCTTCACAGACATTGAGGAGGACTTAGGCCTTTGCCATAATTAAGCCTTTGTCTAACCTCCCAGAGCAAACAACTTTGGATCCTTAATTGAATAAGCCACTTAGTGGTTGGCAACTTGTGGACCATGATTCGGATTTATCTGATGAGTCTACAGGGACTGGGAATTACGAACTCCCATTGCACCACCGGTGACCCCCTTTAAGGGTGGCTAAGGTGATTTTCTTGCAGGTACTCAGCATTTTGGAAGCTCAGTATTTGTGTGGAGAGATACACTTACAGAACTCGTGAGTGACACCCTTACCCAAAAACCGAGAGAAAATTGAGTGTTGAGTGATACACCTGCAGAACATTTTAGTGAGACACCTACTAATTACCAAATTTATACCTAAAGACAAAGTGGATGTTGTTACTGGAATGTCAGTTCTTATTCATTACTTTTCCGTTTGGAACCTATTCTTTCAGTATAGGGACCAACCCAATTAAAGTAAACCCTTCTTCTGAACTCTTTCTTCGACCCCAGCTTTAGCGTTGTTTAGTTCTCTATGTGGCGTTTATCTTTTGGTACAGGAAGTATTGTACACGTTCCTTGACCATATTTGATACCACATATCCTCGGAGGATTCCACAACTAAGGGGGAGAATATATTTAGGGGGAGAATATATGAAAGGGGGAAGAAAAAGTAAGTTAGCTTTCTTTAGCTGTCTACAACTAAGGAGGATTAAACTACTCTTTAGCTGTGTACTACTGAGGGGGAGATTCTTCTTTCAACTAAGGAGGAGGATTGATCTTTCATCTAAGGGGAGACAACTACTTATCACTAAGGGGAACCTGATCAAGGTAACGGGAGGAGATGTATAAAGTGATACATTTATTCTTCAGTAAGTGGTAGACAGGAACTTATTCATTACCACTGAAGAATTCAATGAAGCTGCTGATTGTTCTTTGCATAATGGAATGTTTTGAATTCTCTTCAAGACAGACTATGAGGATTTTCAGGCAGGTAAGCAAGAACAAGAGAAATAAAGGGTGATATGCACATTTTTTTTATTTCTATTCATGAAATCTGGAAATGTATTATATGATCCAGAAACTTTGTAGCATTATTTACTAGTCCAGGATTTTACTTTTTCTAGTGTTAGTTGAGTTATCCTCCAGAGGATTTGCTTGTTATGATTAACAAACAAATAGGGGGAGATTGTAAGTCTAAATGTAAAGACAACCCTATCTGTTACATAGGGATGATAACTCAACAATAGAACAGGACAAGTAAATAACACTACGCCTGCACCGGAATTGGAAGATACGAAGACAAAGGTTGAAGAAGCCATCTACAGTCTTGAAGGAATAAGTTCACTGGAAGAAGTTCATTAATATGTTCATGCCTCAGTGAAGAATAAAGATTGAAGTATTCAAGATTGTGGAAGCAATGAAGATGTTGTCCAAGTACTCGAAAGATTTCAGTGCAACCTCTGAAGCAAGATATTTCTATATATCTTGGTTGGTTATTTATAATCAACAAACTGAAGCATAAACTAACCCGGAACCGACTGATCAATGTTTGCTGACAAAGACGGTACAATGTTTAACTTCAGTGTTAGTCGCTTGTGAACCAGACCAGTGCACTAAGCGTCAGCACGTACGGAGCTTTGCAAAGTATTTATCGATCGAAGAATTGATCCAGTCATATCAAGTCATTTTTGTTCCAAAGCCAAGCCAAGCCAAATGCCAGCTATGCCAAAGCTTACTGCTCAAATGCCATATGTCAAAGCTTCCACAGAAAGCCATATCAGGAAGTGACATTTTATATATGTGTGCACTTATATATTTGTATATGTACAAATATAATTATATATGTATATATGTATATTTAATTAAATATAATATATATAATATATATGTATATATGTTTTTAAACATATGTATATGTATATTTATATGTATATATATTTAAATAAATATATATGTATATAGTATATGTATTTATATTTTACATAAACATTTATATATTTTTAAGTGTATATATATATATTATATTATGTACATAAGTATATGTATATTTATATCTATAGGTAATTATATATATCTCTATATATATATATTTATATTTATATTTACATATAATTATATGTATATTATATATATTTAATTATATGAGAATATATTTAAATATATGTATATATATATATTACTATATGTTTATATAAATATTATTTATATATATTTATATGTATATCTTTATTTATACATATATTTATATAATATTATGAATATAATATAATATATATAATATATGATTTGTGCCAACTCAAGATTTGAGCTAATTTGGCTAAGTTGGGAGAGGAGCAAACTCAAGTCAATCTCAGTCAAAGGAGTGATAACAAGGAAAGCTTTTACAATGGTGGAGCAACTTTTGACTAAGTCAAAAGACACTATGGTGGAAGCTATGTGAGGAGCAACATTTGACCGAAGTCAACAGCTCTTCCTCACTTAGAAAATTCTCTAAGTATAATCACAAGTGAAGACAATGCACTCTTGAGGAGCAAACTTTGACTAAGTCAAAGTTCGTCCCTAAGTGATGAGAGAGAACAAGGAAGCTATGTGAGGAGCAACATTTGACCGAAGTCAACAGCTCTTCCTCACTTAGAAAATTCTCTAAGTATCATCACAAGTGAAGACAATGCACTCTTGAGGAGCAAACTTTGACCAAGTCAAAGTTCGTCCCCAAGTGATGAGAGAGAACAAGGAAGCTATGTGAGGAGCAACATTTGACCAAAAGTCAAAGGCTCTTCCTCACTTAGAAAATTTTCTAAGTACATCACAATGGAGTATCCACACTCTTGAGGAGCAAACTTTGACCAAGTCAAAGTTCGTCCCCAAGAGATGAGAGAGAACAAGGGAGCACATTCAATATGGAGTTTCTTGGAGTTAGATTTATTTTGTTAAATCGAATCCGTCTAGGACGAACTCAAGTCGTCCAGGACGAACTCGTTAACCATGGTTAGTTTATGAAAGCCTATAAATATGTGATTGTGGTTCTCACAATTTACAACATCCTTCGGGATGGATGGCCAAGTGCTATGCACAAACTCTCTCAAATATACACACACCCTAGCCTAGTTTTGTACCGTAAATATTTGTAGTAGATAGGGCTTGTAATATTTAGAGGAGTGGTCATTGTAGCCAACCTCCGGGTTTGGATTTGTAGCACCCTTCGAGGTATTTATCAATATACAGATATACCTTGGAAAATATTGTGTGTTGGTTTAATATTTTCATATCCTCAGAAACCGACCCAATAAATATCCGGAACACGAAACCCATTACAGAACTGCAATTTGTTTATCCGCAAGATTCGAAAGAATTTTAAATTGTAGTGAGTATCGTATTCAACCCCCCCTTCTACGATACTTTGGACCTAACATGTGATAACCGTTAACATTATAATAGTAACGCTATGATGTTATTGTTGACAGAACCGAGGTGCTTGTCATCTCTTCCCCTGGTTACTTTCAACACCGATTTTTAAGTTCATTCCCCTGCTTAAAGATGTTTCTAGTACTGAAACACGAATCAATTAATTTAGATGACCTACCTTTAGTTTATGTGAAAACGTGTTTGACCTGGCTTAGAAATAAGAAGGTTCATAGCTCTTCAGAATTTTATTTTCTTATATTCCAAATCAACAATCTCTTGTGTGATTTTTTTGTATACTACATAAAATTCTTAATTAAATGCCTCTTAGAGTAAAGATTAGCTGCAGCTGTAGAAAAAAGGACAACTGATGTAGAAGTCGACAATAGTTTGTATACATCAAGACAATTGTATGCAATGGTTAGGATTGAGAATGAAGTAGCATTCGCAGAGAGAATTAGTAATGAGGTCCAGATTTGTGCAGAGAAAATAGGGTTGAGAATGGAAATGAAGGAAAAAGATTTCTTTTTATGTGTTAGAAGGTCTAATAGGATTATAAAGGGTGGGAGAATATGAAACAATAATCAATAACGAATTTGATCAGCTAGCAAGAATATATATTTTTGTATGTCAGCCCTTTGTCATATTCATTTGCACTTAAAAAAATATTTTAGCCCTTGTCTCTTAATTAACGAACACAAAAAAAATAAAATAATTTAGACCTTTGTCATATTCTCTTCTTTGGTCCTTGAAGACAGAAAGGAAAAAAATCAGTTACACACTTGGCAAAAAAAAATAAAATCAGTTACACAGTTATACCTATATAGCGTATCAGACTATCACATGAAACCACTACTCTTGTTTTCATTTTAATAGAAAATAAAATAAAATAATGAGAGTGACCATCCCATATAACAGTTGTATACACACATCCATGTGAAGAGATGGTTTGTGAGAGTTTTAAGCTAAAAAATTTGAAGATTTCCGACGATGATGGTAAGCCTGCTGCATTAAGAAGAGCCTGCAGACTAATTTGTATCGGTGGAAGAAGAGTAGAAGAAGGTACAAGTGCTTGCGATAGGAGTACTGAAGCCGAAAATGGCAAGGCAAGATTTGCTGAGATTGTGAAGTAACGGTAGTTTGAAAGAAATATGTAGATAGAACTTCTGATAATCTTTCCAGTAGTCTCCATTACAATGTATTATCAGAGGGAGGAGACTGAGCCTGTTATATGAGCAGGAGTTGTATTATTTTCATTCTTTCTGCAGCAAAAGGGTAAGTTTTTCAGAGATTATGGTGTAAAGCTAGCTAACAACTGATAAATAGTTAACAATTGGTTCATCAGGTCTTGTCTCTGTGATTTTACCCCCACCAGTATAGTACAAAATAGCAGCTGGCAAAAATGTAAAACATAGGGAATAAAATCATTTGTCATAAAGTATGAAAATTGAAAATCATTAGATTTAAGACCTTTTTTACATTGCTGTCGTTTTTGAAGTGTCTTTTCATGCAAAAAGAGTTTCTTTTAGCCTTCTAGGTAGCTTAGAAAATACAGCTGTAGCCTCTTCATTCACATTTTTACACTAATCATGATTATGAATTGATAAATATTTTAAGTACAAGCCTTGCTGAGGTAAAGCATACACGTAGAAACATTAAGTGTACTATTTCCTACATTGTGGTGAGTTTTTGATGAATATATTATCAGAGTCTGGATTTGATACCAAGAAAGATCATTTTTAATGTATTTGCAATACTTTCTGTTATATTTTAATAGTTTCCACGAAGATACTATCAAAGTGGAAGGGACATGGGTTGATTAAAATCCAGAAAATCATATACACGTATTTGGAGAAATAAATGTGCATTATATGTATATAAAAAATGTAGATTTTTGACACAAGGGGATTAAATAAATCAAGAAACGTAGAAGGTATCAACGTCAAAAAGAGAATTAATGGTACCACACATATGTTACTTTCCTAAGAATACTACACCCCACAAACGCCAACATTGACATTATTATGGCAGATGCAACTGCAGCAAGTTTTTCTGTCGGTAGTTGTCGTATGCTCTGTCGTCATGCTATATACTTTATAATATTCAGGTCTGTGCTATCAGGTCTCCTGGTTTAGGGGATAATAGGCGAGCCAACCTGGCGGACATTGGAGTTCTTACCGGAGGAGAGGTTAGTCGACGACTTACATTGTAATTTCACAACTATTCATACAAAATCATTCTCAGGTGTCTTGCAGGTTATCAGTGAGGAACATGGTTCAAGTCTTGTCAAATTCAGCATTGACGTCTTTCTACCAAAAAAGGTATAGCTTCTTAACCGGCGCAGCAATGACAGATCCACACAAGACCGTGGAGAATCTTTGCCCAGTCCCAGATCTAAGAAAACCCTCTCTAACAAATCAGACACCATACTGTTATGAAACGACGTCTCCAACGAATCAAAAAGCGTGTAGGATTAACCATATTCTGGTATGTACTACATCCCACAAGACTTATGGGTTAATGTGTATATCATCAGTAAGCATTGCCTGACAGGGGAAATAGTATGCTCAATCTGTGCCCTCATATATTCAACAAAAGATTTAAATTCCAATTCATTGCTCTCATCTTTAAGATTTTGTTATCTTCAGGTAATCAGGTGGATTGACCATGGAAATTTAACAATGCTTCCAGCCTGTTCGTGCTACAAGTCACTCTGCAAGCCTTTCTACATAGTAATCAAGATAGATGTTTTCACTATCCTACATAAGAGTGGTTAGCATAATCTTCTTAATATTCAGCTTTGTTAGAATCTAACAACTTCAGTACACGAGAAGGAACTTCTGTTACTGCTATATTCCAAGGAACACAAATAAGTGTCCTCAAGTTCAATTTCAAAAGATTTGAAAGCAACACATAACCATTTAAAGTTTTGCCTTTTCCTGGGGACCCTAGATAAGTTTTACACGAATGTTTACACGAATGGCTACCACCTGAGAACTCAAACTCTGAACAGTTTTACACGAATGGTTACAAACCAGGCCGGACACCAAGAAATTGACCTTTTCTGGTAATCCACTTTTCTACAGATATAGGCACATCACGTTTGCTTGTTTCGTCTTCATCATTATCATCGTTTTCTGCTGAACCATGTAATTACATGGGATTTTCCATGTCCCAGTGAGTCTCAGGGTCCCACTTTGGTTCAGCATCCCATACTGGCCCTGGATCAGACATTGTTGATGAAATATCCTCTTTATCATTTGCTGCTGCTGCTGTTCCCCAAGATGACGTGGTAATGTCATGTGTGGCTGTTAGCCCAGTCCATCCTTTATCAGTCCTCGATTTCGACCTGGTTCGTGGCCATCTTGGGGTTGATGAAAGAGGTAGATGAGGAATGCCAACTTCTGGTTCTGCAGCTACTTTACTTCTTCTTCCAGATGACAAGCATTTTGATTTTACTCTTGAAACACAATTTTCCATGTTTGACTAGTAACAGATTTAGTAAAATTGTGAAGAATAGACAATGAAATTAAATACCCAACTAACGTTTTTTTAAGATACGTTATTTTTCCAAAGAGATGTAAATTGAGATTGAGAGGGTAATACATTAGCTACACAAAACTACTCAAAATAAATAGAGTAGTCGCTACATGCACAAAATTGAGTACAGATTTGGCACAAAATGATGTGGCAACTAAAGTGGGAAGTGTTTTGATTGGTGCTATTAATACATACACAGGCCCATTCTGATCAAAAGTTAATACGTTCATTATGTGAATGTTTTTGTTTCCAATTTTGTGCATCTAGCACTTTCCAAATAAATACTAGTGCTTATTAACATGTACCCTTGAAACACAGGTTAGGCCATCTCCAACGATGCCTTATAAAGACAACTTTATCTTTAATTATAAGATCAAAACTCATAAAAATTATCTTCAACCATTACTAACTCTATGTCTCTATCTATGAAGTAATCAACTTTCAGATTTGAAGCTACACTGTAGAAATGAAGTAATGATAAAGAAAGCAAATGCAACTTGATTTTACATATGTTTCGAGATATGGAGTTTTTATATATATGTAATTGTATGCATGTATAAATTTATTTAAAATGTAAATTTTTACAGCAGAATCTTAATAGTTCTATGGTTCTATTTATAAAATATTTAGAGTAATGATTGGAGATGTAATACTGATATAAAGTAAAAAAGGTGAAATTATAAAGACAAAATTATTTTGAAATAGAGTTAATGATTGGAGATGACTTTAAACAACCAACCAAATAAAACTACAACTTTATTATTTATTAATTTTATAAATATTTATTTGACTAATTTAATCACCCTAAGTGATACTCCAAAATATTCAAACCACCCCATTTATAAGGGAGAACTCAATCATATAAAGTACTCCCTCTGTTCCATAATAAACGTTGTTCTTTTTTTCAAATTTTTTTTACAAATTTCCAAACTTATAAAAAACATACTATAAAAATAGGAAGTTCAATCTTTATATTTATATAAAGGAGGATCCCAGAGAGGATGACGTGTAGCCTCTCAAATCTCCTCTTTTGCTTTTCCTCACTTCTCAGGATCTCCCGTTTATTTTCTCTGAAATTCTTGAAATTTTGGAATTCCCGACAAAAATCGAAAGGCCTCCTATTTATTATTAACTTTGCTACTTCAGTTAGGTAATTTGTAAAGGCTGAAACGACAAAAATCGAAAGGCCTCCCATTTATTATTAACTTTGCTACTTCAGTTAGGTAATTTGTAAAGGCTGAAACTGAGAGTTTTTAACTTCAAGTTCACATCTCAAAACTAACATCAAGCTGCTCGTCATGGCAGCCAGATCTTTTTCGAATAGAAACAATTATCATCCTAAAAGCTGTGATTTCGCTTCCGATATTTCTGCTGCAATGATTACTTTGATCAAGTAATTTCAGCGGCGTTCACTGAATTCCAATCCTCCGATCCTGTCAGTGCCATTCTTACGAGGTTAGACTCTGGCCCCTCATTCTTTGGGTCAATTATGTTTATTATTTTTAGGGTTTTGATCATTTTGTGCATTGAAAAGAAAAGAAGAAATAAGGGCTTATCGTACTGCTATAGTTAACATTGGCAATTAGCAACTGATCCATATTATTCTTCAAAGTTATCTGAGAATCAACATCTTTTTTCATGCTTAAATGTGTTGCAGATGTGGTAATGTAGCCGCCATTCTTCAGCTCGATGAGAATCTTAATAAGAAATTACGTGTTTTTGAAGCAGCACCACAGGTTTGTGAAAGAACATTAAGGGTTGTTCTACTGTTTTATGTGTTCTGCTGTTTCATAGCCATGCCTTTTGGAGGCAGGGAACGTGCTTTTAACGGATTAGTTGAATCTGTAATCATGTTTAAACTCATGGATTTTCGCATAGTACTATAACTGCTGTGTGAGAAAGAGTATGTGCGATTTCTTCAGGTATTAGTAGCTGGTGATGATTTAAAAGTTTAGATTGTATCATGGCATGATGATGTCCCTGGTGTATTATATATTATGCAAATTTCAACCATTAAGTAATGAGAAGCAAAATTATGAAGCTGCATTTTCACTGTTGTTATTGCTGTTTAGTATTTCAGTGTATTTGAAGTCCTACAGGTTCTTGAATGCACATATTTTATTTTGTCATACATCATTTAAAAATCATAGTTCAGAAGGTTGCTTTTGTTCCTTTTGGTGGCCTCCCTCGATGACATTGTAGGACTTGATTAACATTGGCAATTAGCAACTGATCCATATTATTCTTCAAAGTTATCTGAGAATCAACATCTTTTTTCATGCTTAAATGTGTTGCAGATGTGGTAATGTAGCCGCCATTCTTCAGCTCGATGAGAATCTTAATAAGAAATTACGTGTTTTTGAAGCAGCACCACAGGTTTGTGAAAGAACATTAAGGGTTGTTCTACTGTTTTATGTGTTCTGCTGTTTCATAGCCATGCCTTTTGGAGGCAGGGAACGTGCTTTTAACGGATTAGTTGAATCTGTAATCATGTTTAAACTCATGGATTTTCGCATAGTACTATAACTGCTGTGTGAGAAAGAGTATGTGCGATTTCTTCAGGTATTAGTAGCTGGTGATGATTTAAAAGTTTAGATTGTATCATGGCATGATGATGTCCCTGGTGTATTATATATTATGCAAATTTCAACCATTAAGTAATGAGAAGCAAAATTATGAAGCTGCATTTTCACTGTTGTTATTGCTGTTTAGTATTTCAGTGTATTTGAAGTCCTACAGGTTCTTGAATGCACATATTTTATTTTGTCATACATCATTTAAAAATCATAGTTCAGAAGGTTGCTTTTGTTCCTTTTGGTGGCCTCCCTCGATGACATTGTAGGACTTGATTAACTAGAATTTTATATTTCTGAAATCTCCAATTGATGGATTATATATTTCTAATGAATTTGAAAACATATAAAGCTTGTGTTAAGTGGTGGTATGATTTTATGGCAGTCAATTGAAATGCAGGAATCAAGAGGAGCTCCTGCCAGAAAAGCCACCACCTGATTATTTTATATGAGTGTGATTTCGCTTCCGATATTTCTCCTGCAATGATTAATTTGATCAAGTAATTTCAGCGGCGTTCACTGACTTCCAATCCTCCGATCCTGTCAGTGCCATTCTTACGAGGTTAGACTCTGGCCCCTCATTCTTTGGGTCAATTATGTTTATTATTTTTAGGGTTTTGATCATTTTGTGCATTGAAAAGAGAAGAAGAAATAAGGGCTTATCGTACTGCTATAGTTAACATTGGCAATTAGCAACTGATCCATATTATTCTTCAAAGTTATCTGAGAATCAACATCTTTTTTCATGCTTAAATGTGTTGCAGGTGTGGTAATGTAGCCGCCATTCTTCAGCTCGATGAGAATCTTAATAAGAAATTACGTGTTTTTGAAGCAGCACCACAGGTTTGTGAAAGAACATTAAGGGTTGTTCTACTGTTTTATGTGTTCTGCTGTTTCATAGCCATGCCTTTTGGAGGCAGGGAACGTGCTTTTAACGGATTAGTTGAATCTGTAATCATGTTTAAACTCATGGATTTTCGCATAGTACTATAACTGCTGTGTGAGAAAGAGTATGTGCGATTTCTTCAGGTATTAGTAGCTGGTGATGATTTAAAAGTTTAGATTGTATCATGGCATGATGACGTCCCTGGTGTATTATATATTATGCAAATTTCAACCATTAAGTAATGAGAAGCAAAATTATGAAGCTACATTTTCACTGTTGTTATTGCTGTTTAGTATTTCAGTGTATTTGAAGTCCTACAGGTTCTTGAATGCACATATTTTATTTTGTCATACATCATTTAAAAATCATAGTTCAGAAGGTTGCTTTTGTTCCTTTTGGTGGCCTCCCTCGATGACATTGTAGGACTTTTTTTTTTTTTTTTTTTTTTTTTTTGACAGAGATGACATTGTAGGACTTGATTAACTAGAATTTTATATTTCTGAAATCTCTAATTGATGAATTATATATTTCTAATGAATAAGAAAACATATAAAGCTTGTGTTAAGTGGTGGTAGGGGTGAGCAAAAAAAACCGAAAAACCGAAACCGAGCCGAAAAACCGAAAAACCACACCGAAAAAAACCGAAACCGACAAAAACCGAAAAAAACCGTAGCTCAACCGAACCGACGGTTAACCGAACCAACGGTTACGGTTTTACACCTAAAACCGAACCGAAAAACCGAACCGCTTATATAATATTATATAATTTATTATATATTATATATTTAATATAAAATAAATTATTACATTGGTATTATTGGTATATTATCTGCTAAGCAAGGAACGATCCACCTCAACTATAGTTACAAGTCAGCAAGTTACAGTAGTTTGTTATATTTAAGTAGAGAGAGTAGTAGAGTAGTTAGTAATTAACATCATTTTCATAAAGAGATACTGTGTAACTAAGCCTTGTACTGAATTCTGTTAATTTCTAAGTAATGCAAGTTCGTTTCCTTAAAAAAAAAACACTGGGCTGATTTATACTTTACATTTATGGATCATCTTTACATACCGTAATAGTGCTCATCTACTTCATTTCGATTATATTAATAGGTATTTATATTTTCTTTCTTATTTATTTTGGTAAAATACGTACTAATGAATAATATTTAATTAGTGATTATACCTTATTTTTTATTAAAAATTTTTTTGAGTTGATTATTAAATTTGTATAATATTTTTTATGATAAGAAACCGGAAAAAACCGTAACCAAACCGACGGTTAACCGAACCGAAAAAAACCGTTTGAAACGGTTCGGTAACGGTTTTAAGGTAGAAACCGAACCGAACCGAACCGACATGTACGGTTCGGTAACGGTTTTAGCTAAAAACCGAGCCGAACCGACCCGTGCACACCCCTAAGTGGTGGTATGATTTTATGGCAGTCGATTGAAATGCAGGTTTCAAGAGGAGCTCCTGCCAGAAAAGCCACCACCTGATTATTTTATATGAGAATAATTTGTTGAAGTGATGCCAATTCTCGGCTTAATGACTCTACATCCAAATATGACAGTGATACTTGAGGATTTAAGGAGGGTCTTCACACAGATGACTTGGAGCCTCTCAACTCTCTTATTTTATTTTTCCTGAATTCTCAGGAGCTCTCATCTATTTTCTCTCAAATTCATCTGTGTCGTCTACTTTTCTGTTTTCGCTCTCTCTGGCTTGCACTGATTGCAAAGATTTTAGTGTCTCTTTTAATGAGAAAGTTTACTTTGTTTTATCACGTTTAGTTGCCTTTTTCTTCATAAATTTGTCAGGCTGTTTGCTTTTTGTGGCTCTTCCTTTCTTATATAATCATATATGTTGTTTGAGTATGTGCAGGGGGGGTCTCGTGTTTAGTGTAGAACAGTATTAGCCTAAAACTTGACGTGTTATTAAGATTTACTTCCGAGTATCAAAAACTCGGCAATCAAGAATGTGATGAAGCAAATAAATATAACCCAGCGAAGAAAGAAAACCAAAGTATTGATCAGTTAATATTAGGAATTTTCCAATTTATTTTGCTAAAGTTTTAGTGTGAATTACATGTTTCAGTGGCATCAAGGCTTTAGAAGAGCAATATGGAGTAGATAGTATTGCACTTCAGAAGAGTCAACATTAAACGTGAAGTTTACTTCACAGCAAGCACCACGTCAATTACAGGAGAAAAAGAGCGGATCTGGTTCAATTTTAATTGCAGAAGTGCTGCTGGTTAGAGGAATTCTGTGCGTTGGTATTCCCTCGAGTCCATTGCTCTCAAGAGAATCTGTTTTCAGTACTATTCTGTAAATCATCGTCGTAGTTTTCTATGTAGCATAGTTGGACGGGGCTTCTGCAGATACATATATTATACACGAAGATTATTTTGTTAGTATTGTAATGTGAAGTTGTTAACCTGTAAAAGTAGTACCGAATAATGTGTTCAAGGTTACTTCTATACTTTTTCCCATATAATTTTTCAAATGATTACATCTCAAAAGAAAAAGCGACATGTTTAAAATGTTAGATATTTTTTTGCGAATGTCAATATGAGCCCCTAACCCTTTAAAATAAGAGAATATTTTTAAGATTACAATATTAAAATTCAATAATATTGATAGGAGATTTTGTATGTATTTATTTACTTTATATTGTTAACTAAATTATATCTTAAAAATAGATACTATAAGTTTTTCAATCGCGCGGAGCGTGTTCCTCCCCCGTTTTTAATACAAAAGAACAGTAATGACTTTAAATCCGAGCACTACTGCGCGAGCTAGACTCCTGAATCTCAAAGAAGAGTAATGACTTTAAATCCGAGCACATTCGAAACCATACTCCCCTCTCGTTTCATCACATTCACCTATCCAAGCCCCACTCTCCCTCAAACTCTCCTCCGAGTTGCCGTTCTTGACTCGCCCCTCACTCAACCCTCAACCGAGTCCCCTCAACTCGCCGCCATGTTTGTGCCAACTCACCGTGAAACTGACTGGATCTTCTCAACTCAGTCCGGCCACCTGCAGCTCCTCCTCAATTTTGCGCAATTTTCCCGCCTAATTCTCATAGGTTATGTGCCCATTTCTCCCAACTTGGTAAATTCATTTACCCGACCCGAATGCGAAACGGGTCATGCCCAATTGGTGAATCTTGAAGAAAAGTTGACTCCTTTGTTGTTTGCATTGGCACCCAAGTCATGTTTTGTAAAGGGTTTGCCAGAAGTTGTGTTTTTGAGGTATGAGGATGATTTGATTGGTAGTGTTGTTGTTGAGGTTTGTGATGGGGGTTTGGTTGGTGAAATGGTGGTTGAAGATGTTGAATTGGAAGGGTTTGAGGGTAGGGAGTTTAGGAGGAGGTTGAGGTTTAAGAGAATGCCTAATTTTGTCCAGACCCAGGTTAGGATTTTCCCGAAAGGAGGGAGAGGTTTTGTTGGTCTTGAGGGTGTTGAATTTGGTCTGGATTTTGGGGTTTTGGTGCATTCGTATTTGGTTCCAATGGTGGCAGGTGTTTCATTAATTGGCGGGTATTTGGATGAGAGGATTCAATGTGGGTTTAGGCCGAAAGCTTTGTGTTTGGGAGTTGGTGGTGGTGCTTTACTTGGTTTCTTGAGTAGGAATTTAGGATTTGAGGTTATTGGTGTCGAGGCTGATGAGGTTGTTTTGAGAGTTGCGAGACAGTATTTTGGTTTGGATGATTGTGATGGGCTGGTTCGGGTTTGTTTGGGAGATGCAATAGAATTTTTAGACGAAATTGATAGTAAAGCTAAACGTTTGAATATTGAGTGTTTAGATAATCGTAATATTAATGGCAATGATGCCAAATTTGATGTTGTTATGGTTGATTTGGATTCAAGTGATGTCAATATGGGTATTAGTGCACCACCCTTAGAGTTTGTACAGAAGGATGTCCTTTTAGCAGCTAAAAGGATTCTTTGTGATCAAGGTATACTTGTTATCAATGTGATTCCTCCTGCAGCTTCTTCATTTTATGAGACATTGATCATGAAACTGAAAGTTGTTTTTGAGGAATTGTATGAAGTAGATGTTAGAAATGGCGAGAATTTCGTTCTTATTGCTGCTGCATCGACAGTTGGAATATCTTCTTCTGGTACCAAAAATGTTTTTGCCTCAAAGTTGAAACAGGCTATATCAGCAGAATTTATTGATTCCATCAAAAAACTTTGATGCAGTATTGGTTGCTGAATTAATTAGAGAATTGCACAAAATGATTAGAGAAAATTCTTGTAGTTGAAATACTATTAGTTTTGGGGTACAGAGCACCAGTCTGAGGCAAAATTTTGAGACCCTTTCATTGCTTCTTGTCATTCAGAGAACTTAAAAAGATGATCCTCATGGAGTACGCCTATGTATACGTATAACGAAGCCTAATTGATTTTTTTCCAGTTAAAGTGATTGTGTTGCGAGGCATTTCTCAAGGTATTATGTATAATTGTATATCAAGTTCTGATATCTAAGGATTTAAAACGCAAGACCTACACCATTTAGCTGCGAAAAATTTGATATATTGTCTACTGGAGATTGTTGACAGAGTACATTCTGGTCTGATGTGGCAGAACCCAATAAATGATGTGTCGACTCCATTAACTTGTTTTTAATCAATTTATAGCAGTGTTGTAAAAAGCTGGAATCGGACATAATCAGTGAAGTCACGGAACAAGGATTAATCGGGGATTAATTGAATTGATCGGTGATTAATCGGAGATTTAATCAGTTCGGCGAGCAACGGAACCGAGATTAATCGGTGATTAATCGTGATTAATCAGTGACTTTTAGAACAAAGATTTATAGTGAATATAAGTTTACATAAACGTCTATAATATTTTTTTTATAATTGTAATATTTTATGATAAAGTTACTTTATTCCAGCGTCCAAAGTCTTGACAAACTAATATTCAATTAGTTTATTAAACATCGAGTTTTAATTATAGTTAGACAAATTTATTTGATGATATTTATTTTATTTTAAAAAATTTCAAAATTAATCTAATATTAATTCCAATTTAAATTTTACAAAGATCGAAATAATATCTTATTCAAAACAAAATTTGGTCTGATTTTAATTTAATATTTGACCCCAGTTAAAGTTCATCAAATACAAATCAAAATCAGTTTCAAACTATGTCTAGTTGATAATAAATCGATTCGAGATCGTACCTCTAGTTATATCACAGCCAATTAGCCAAAAGCTAATCCAATACCAATCAAATTGCAAGATTTGTTAGAATTACTCAAGTAATAGGATCTGGAAGTAGGAACATAATTGACTGCTTTGTGTAATTCTAGTCTAACAAGGTATCTCTTTCTTTTAGACACTACACACTTGATTCCTGATCCCAGGAAGAGCTACTCCCCCTCATCTTAAAGAAACCTGCACAACACCATGTCTTGGGCTGATCTCCCAAAAGACCTACTCTCTGTCATCTTTCAAGACCTGGCAAACAATAATTGCCATTTGCCTGATCTTTGCCAATGTCTCTACGTCTGTAGCTTGTGGCGTCGTGTGGCTAAGGAGTTATGCCAATGCAGCGCTGCCAGGGCGGCTCCATGGCTGTTGATCCCGCGGGAACAACCAGATAAGCTCGTATTCGATACTAGTCTAAACAATTCCCACAACAAAACTAGCATTGTTTTTGATAATAGTAGCAGTGACATATTTTCACTTGGCCTGCCCATAGGTGAAGACCAAAGTTCTTTTACTGATCAGAAAGTAATCGTGTATGCTTCTGAGGCCGGATGGCTGCTTTTAGGGCTTGAATTTAAATCATCATCATCCAATCTAGAACAGCCTGTGTTTCTTTATAATCCCATGTTAAAAGTGCTAATTAAACTTCCGCCACTGCCTTCGCGTCTAAAGCTTGGTAGGTATACACAATTTGCCATGTCAGAAACTTCTCCCAGGTGCATCATTTGCCTCCGGATAGATATGACACTCCTTGCCTTCTGTAAACCTTCCGAGGGACAGGAGTTGTTATCATCATCATGGGTGTTATCAGAGAAACCTAAATCTTCTAAATTTTACGTTGTGTCCATGATTTTTCACAAAGAAATTTTTTACACCATGGACGATGATTGTGCTCTGTATGTTCACCCTGGCATTACTGACTTTATGAATGACAGCAGCAGAACGAGGGCTTGGCCCTGGCCATTGGCACAAAACAGGGTGGCATTAAGTACTTATAAGAAGAATGTACATCCCCGCTACTTCCGACTGGTGGAATCCATAAATGGTGATGTGCTGATGGTTGAAAGGATATCAGAAGAGAAATACAGACATACAATATCCTTTAATGTTTACAAGTTGACCGTCCGTGGTAGCTACAAGAGGAAGAACTGTGGGAGCGACAAGAGCAATTGCTATTACTACTGGAAAGAGGTAAATAAACTCGAAGAAAACGAAGCCCTATACCTTGGATGGAACGACTCTGTCTCTATATCTGTCAATGTTTCAGACAGTAACAACATCAACACCTACAAACCCAACTGCATCTATTTCTTCGATGAAGAATTAGATGGTAAACTTTGCAGTTATTGTGTGTTTAACTTAGAAAACAACAGCATCCAGCATGCCGTCTTGCTCGATTCTGACGAATATGATACAGATACAGACACAGACACAGACACAGAGAATGAGGCAGCCGCAGTACCTAAATTTTGCAGGCTGTTTACTCCATCTATTCCAGGATACTATTAGTTATACCTGAAAGATATTAATATTAGTATACACAGTTGGTATTTCATAGATATTTTTCAAGTGCTCCAGATGACTATTGTTCTTTCTATAATTGAGTGCTTGAATGTGAGGTCGTGCTACTTTACACTTTTTTACTTTCCATGATTTTTACACTCTTGATATTTTGATTTTGAAATCTTCCCTCATATCAATGTCATTGTAGTTCTATACTCAAGCTACTATCAGAAATTACTACTATCGCAATCAAGTATTCGACTAAATTGCAGTTATTTGCTGCAGTTACTGTTTAGTTGAGTTTATTTTAATCATAGACTAAATAAAACTTGAACATGGTGTTGGTCTGAAATTTCCAACAATGTGTCTCGTGCTAAACAATTTATCAGATGGATTCAACTAGGGGACCCTGAAGTATTCAAGACAAGCACTGTGAATGTAAGCATCCAAACACGCTGATATGGTTGTTGGACACTTGGACTTGATTTCTTAAGTTGCATTAACTTGCTGCCAGCTGCCAGCTGCCAAGTACGCAAGGTGTTTGTTAGATTGTCCCTGATTCGATTATCCACAACTAGTCATTTTATGAGGTATATCCAATCTTAAAATAAATTTTCTTACAACCAAATGCCAATATACTCCCTCTGTTTCATGTTACATGTCCACTATTGAGAACAAAAAATTGTTTTAAATTATTTGTCTATTTCAACTTTCAATGGAGTGTAGTCAATATTTATATTTCCAAGATGAGTTTTATACCACACCTTACTAAATTATATTTCCTAGATCAAATATATGCCACATATTATACTTGGTCAATGCAATAAATATAATAATAAATGAAAGATTTCTACAAAAGTTAGTTTTTCTTTATATGCGTAATTTGTTCAAAAGTGGACATGTATAATGAAACGGAAGGAGTACATCTCTAAAGAATGTGTCTGTGAAGATGTTTGTTAAAATTATTTATCTGTTTACGAAATTTAACTTATTGATGTTAAAATTTTGATATAATCTTTAGAAATCAGTTTACAGAAATGCTTCCTCCACGAGATACCTAAAATTTGTTCAGTCTCTTTCTCTCTCTCTCACTCGAGCCACATACAAAAAGGTGTCTTCTCATAATGTCTGTGCTAGCCTCACAATAACCACATCCTACTTTCATGTGTAACTCTGCATCGCCTACCATCATTCATTCTTATGTCAGTTTGGTTCAACATTTTATTCATCATCAAGTCGATCAACATTTAGTACTACTTCACTTCATTCATCATCAAGTTACCTGTCCTTATCAATCATAAAATAACTACATATATATGTTTGGATGCCGGATCTTACAGACCTATCATTTTGGTAGTTGAGTTGATCAAATAGCATCTCTCAACCTCCAGTCCCCAATATCTGCATCTTCAGCTCTCAGACCACAGTTCCACCAGGATTCATGGATACAATGTTGATCAGTGTAGCCATGTGCATCCTGCTAGCCTTTACTCTCCGCTTCTTTCGGAGATTTATAAGCAAAGTTCCTCAAAAACTTCCACCAGGACCCTACCCCTGGCCCATCATCGGAAATATACACAAACTAGGCAAGCACCCTCATAAGTCCTTAAGCAATCTTGCTCAAGTTTACGGTCCCATCATGCGTCTGAAATTAGGCCTTGTAACCACCATAGTCATTTCTTCATCAAGCGCAGCTCAACAAGTCCTCCAAAAACAAGATATCGCCTTCTCTAATCGTCCTGTTCCTGATGCTACACGCGGTTGTGACCATCACAAGTACTCAGTAGTATTCTTGTCTGTTGGTAGTCGGTGGAGAAGTTTAAGAAAAATTACGACCTCATCTATACTTGCAGCTAACAAGCTCGATGCAACTAAGCATATACGAAGTAGGAAGGTGCATGAGCTTATTGGATACTGTAAGCAGTGTAGCCAGAGTGGTGAGGCTGTAGATATTGGTCGTGCTGCATTTCTAACTTCGCTTAATCTTTTGTCCAACACTATATTTTCAAAGGATATGATAGATATGTATCAGAATTCAGAGGAGGGTAAAAACTTCAGGGAGTTGGTCTGGAACTTGATGGTTTTGGCGGGTAAGCCTAATTTGGTAGATTACTTTCCTATTCTTAAGTGGATCGATCCACAAGGCATAAAGCGGCAAACTACTGATTATTGTGGGAAGCTACTCAAGTTGTTTGATAGTTTGATAAATGAGCGCTTGGAGTTGAAGAGACTGGGAAATTCCAGTGAGAATAGTACAACAGACATGCTTGATGAACTGTTATCAATGTTACAAACAAATGAGATCGACAAAACTCAAATCCAACACCTGTTTGTGGTACGTTTCATATACTTTTCTTTTTCTCGCTTCTGGGTACGATCACACACACGCCTCTACCAAGCTTAGAACCCTTGATATTGCTCGTTATTAGAAGAATCCTCAATCGTTTTTGTTTAAGGATGAGTACTTCTTAACTAATCTAACTATAATATATACTGTGTACTCCCTTAAGTTCCATTCATTTCTTAACCATTACGGATACTAAAGGGTACCACTATCTTATTAACTATTTTTGCATCTTTACGTTTCTATATTTTTTGTAAACTCTGTGCTCAAGAACAATGTTGAGAATTCATTGGGACAGAGGAAGTATGTAGTATAATAGCTTCTAAAATAATGTTGAGAAGTCATTGGGACGGAGGAAGTATATAGTATCGTAGCTTCTAAGTTACCAACTCGTTATTATGAAAAAACCTTGATATGCCATGCTAAAATAGTAATGTGTCCCCCCATTCAAAAAGACTATTTTTTTGAGATCAAAGAGAGGAACACTACTGCGCCAGCTAGGACTCTAACTCAAGATTACTGGGTTGTATGAGCTCTGTAACACCTCTTACATCTTTTGTTCTCCTACACTTTAAGATATCATATCATAGAATTCATATTACTTTCATATGGTAATACATATTATGTAGCCAACTATCTGAGATTATCAAAATCCAAAATCATTAATATTCAATACACATCGGCAGGACTTATTTGTTGCAGGAACAGATACGACTTCAAGTACAGTGGAATGGGCAATGACTGAGATATTAAGAAACTCAGAAACAATATTAGTTAAGGCGAAAGCTGAGCTGAACCAAGTGGTCGGGAAAGGAAAGGTTATAGAAGAAGCCGACATATCTAGGTTGCCTTATTTACAATGTATTGTGAAAGAGACTGCAAGATTACACCCACCGGCTCCTTTCTTAATACCTCGCCAAGTACAAGAAGAAGTTCAACTCTGTGGCTACACTGTTCCAAAAAATTCACAAGTCCTAATCAATGCATGGAGTATCGGACGTGATCCCCTGATATGGAAAAATTCCCTGTCATTTGAACCGGAGAGGTTCCTGAACTCTGAAGTTGACGTGAATGGCCATAATTACAAGCTAATTCCATTTGGTGCAGGTCGAAGGAAATGTCCAGGATTGCCATTGGCCATGAGGATGGTGCCAGTGATGTTGGGCTCCCTCATTAATTGTTTCGACTGGAAACTCGAAGGTGGAATTGCAGCAGAGGAAGTGGACATGGAGGAGAAGTTTGGGATCACTCTAGCAAAGCTTCATCCGCTTCGTGCTGTGCCAACTCTAGTTGTACCAGCTGGTTAATTATTGACATATTGGATAAATTCATGTGGTCCTTTACTTTGTGGACGAGATTCACGAGAATAAGGTAAATAACTTGTAAGAGCAACTCTGATGAGAAAACCGAGAGCCTCATAACTCATAAGACGTAGCTTCTTTTATGCATGTATTTGGACTACATCCCTGCTCTAATACATAATATACAGAAATTGTGATTTGGTGGGGTTGGTGAGATTTGTTGAGTGGGGGGAGGTGGTTGATTTGTGGCATGCCATTTTTTTTTACATATCTAGTCTTACCAGTCAGTTAGGGTATGCATATGTTAGCTGTACGGTGTAGCCTGTATGGTTGTACTGGGTCCTTGCAAAAAAAAAAATGAAGGCACTACTCCTCACCAAAATGACATAAATCGAGTCGAGGTGAAGAAATTAAGGTCACTATGGGTTTCCTTAAAAAGTGTTTTACTCCCTTGGTTTTGATGAGCACAAAAGACGTGGATGAGCAGATGATCAATGTCCATATAATGTTATATCAACTGTTTGTGACATTCCACCCACTGGCTTGAAAACGAGAGAAGCAAAGATAAAATGGAACACGGTATTATTCTGAAAATTCTAACATTGTGTCCTGTAAATATCAATTACCAGATGGATGCCGTTAGTGGACTCTGAAGGATTCATGCTATGCATGGTTACAACTGATATGGTTTTGGACCACCTGAGTTCCCAGCGTATACCAGTACGCAAGTTATTTGTGGAACTGTCCCTGATGCGATTATTCACAAGCACTATCCAACGATCTTGATGAGTCATTTTGATTTGTCGACCTCAACAAATTGTTTAACATTTTTCATCTTAAATATGTCATTATCCAACGATCTTGATGAGTCATTTTGATTGTGTGGCTAAAGTTTTTTTTTTAGGGTACCAATTGCAAGGCTAGAGTTATTTGTTCTTAATTCTTATTATTATGATTATACAAATTTTTAGCCCTCTATGCAATATTGATCTGCATCTCCACCTCTCAGACCATAATCGCACAGGGATCCATGGATACAATAATTATCACTACATTCATATGCATACTGCTAGCCTTGACTCTATGCTTCTTTCTGAGAAATATAAGCAAAGCTCCGCAAAAACTTCCACCGGGACCCTATCCTTTGCCCATCATCGGAAATATACACAAACTAGGCAAGCACCCTCATAAGTCTTTAAACACCCTTGCTCAGGTTTACGGTCCCATCATACGTCTGAAATTAGGCCGTGTAACCACCATAGGATCATTTCTTCATCAAGCACAGCTCAACAAGTCCTCCAAAAGCAGGATCTCGCCTTCTCTAGTCGTCATGTTCCCAACGCTACACACAGTTGTGACCATTATAAATATTCAGTAATATTATTGTCTGTTGGTAGTCGATGGAGGAGTTTAAGAAAGACTATGGGCTCATTTATATTTACAGCTAACAAGCTCGATGCAAATCAGCATCTACGGAGTAGGAAGGTGCATCAGCTTATTGAATTCTTTAAAAAGTGTAGTGGTGAGGCTGTAGATATTGGCCGTGCTGCATTTCTAACTTCGCTTAATCTTTTGTCCAACACTATATTCTCCAAGGATATGACTGATCCGTATCAGAATTCAGAGGACGGTAAAAAGTTCAGTGAGTTGGTTTGGAACATTCTGGTTGAGGTGGGTAAGCCTGATTTGAGAGATTACTTTCCTGTTCTTAAGTGGATTGGTCCACAAGGTATAAATCGGAGACTTACTGATTATGTTGAGAAGCTGCTCAAGTTGTTTGATGGTCTGATAAATGAACGCTTTGAGTTGAAGAGACGGGGAAACTCTGGTAAGAATGGTGCAACAGACATGCTGGATGAACTGTTAAAGATGTTGCAAACAAATGAGATCGACAGAACTCAAATCCAGCACTTGTTTCTGGCAAGTTCATTTTCCTCTATGTTTTCTGGTTGTGATCAGTTACTGAAATTTGAATTCCAAAATTCCAAAATTATTAATACTTAATACACATTTGCAGGACTTGTTTGTTGCAGGAACGGATACAACTTCAAGTACAGTGGAATGGGCAATGGCTGAGATATTAAGAAACCCGGAAACAATATTAGTCAAGGCGAAAGCTGAGCTGAACCAAGTGATTGGAAAAGGAAAGATTATTGAAGAAGCGGACATATCTAGGTTGCCTTATTTGCAATGTATAGTGAAAGAAACTTTAAGATTACACCCACCGGCTCCTTTCTTAGTAGCACGTCAAGTACAAGAAGAAGTTCAACTCTGTGGCCATACTATTCCAAAGAATTCTCAAGTTTTGATCAATGCATGGAGTATCGGACGTGATCCCCTGATATGGAAAAATTCCTGGTCATTTCAGCCGGAGAGATTCATGGACTGCAGAGTTGATGTCAGTGGCTATAATTACGAGCTAATTCCATTTGGTGCAGGTCGAAGGAAATGTCAAGGATTGCCATTGGCGATGAGAATGGTGCCAGTGATGTTGGGCTCCCTCATAAATTGTTTCGACTGGATACTCGAAGGTGGAATTGCAGCAGAGGAAGTGGACATGGAGGAGAAGTTTGGGATCACTCTAGCAAAGCTTCATCCACTTCGTGCGGCTCCTTCAAATTTCTAACCACCCTGAATCAATTCTTTACAAAACTAACCACCTTTTTTTTCACTTCACAAAACTAACCACCCTAATTCACAAAAACCAGGGGCGAACACCACACAAATTATTTTTGCAGCAGGCCCCTCCCAGGGGCGAACAACAAACATTTTTCCTTATATGTTCGCCCCCCCCACGGGCGAACATAGAAGGGAAAATGTTTGTTGGTTTGCTCAAAAATTCTTCACTTTTCAGTTCGTTTATTTAATTTATAAAAAATTCAAAAAAAGGGGAAATTGTGATATATTATTTATATTATTATATTTTATAATATTATATTATATAATGATATAATATTACAAAATTATTTTATATTAAAATATAATATTTTAATATTTAAGTTCATATTTAAGCTCATAAAAGATAAATAATATTATTATTGTTTTATTTTTGTTAATCCGAAAACGTCATGTAATATCTTGTCCCGAATGCATTTGATCAAACACAGCACTTTTATTCATAGAAGATATTAAAACAACGATAACACGACTTAAATTGAAAAGCAGAAAACAATCACGACGAAACTACAGACCACTTAATCGTCCTCGGACGACATTACACTATCAGAATAATAATCCGGAGTGGTGACCAATGCAAGGTATTGTTGTTCCTTAAACCGGTCCCCTTCTTCCCGAAACATCCTAGCATCATCGTATAGACTATGACGATGCAGTCGCAGATTCATGCGATTCTCCTCTTCTCTCGCTCTGAAGAGGGCGGCCTCCAGCTGCTGCGGCGTTTCTCGAGGCATAGTACGAGCCCTTTGTTTAGGAATCGGAATCCCAGCTAGTGCACAACGTTCCATGCACACTTCATGCCTACGCACACGCCACTCCCACTCATTCAACATGGTGGTAATCGACTGAGGGGAGTATCGTAAATTAGGGTTTAAAGAGTACGTAAAGTCATCATCACACCACCATTTTCTACCCATGGCAACAAACAGATCACCTGGTGTGTAACTCATGATTTATGATGAACTATATCTTGTGTGAGGTCTATGGTTGTGTGTGCATTGTGCATATTGTATGTGAACCTATTTATAGGCATAGCATAACATTGCAACGAAATAATGCTGATATTCACATGATCAACAGTTGTATCCCATAATGCTGATATTCACATGATCAACAGTAGTATCTCATAATGCAGAGGTTCACATGATGAACAGTATGTCATAAAGTAAAGGTTCTGCAGAAAGTAAGGCTGCATTAGAATTAAAGCCAAAGGACTTGTAAAATCCAAAATTATTATCAGATCCGGAAAGATTTTTAGCCACTTGTAAATGCATTATTTTAAAGGGGAATAACTGCATCCTTCAATAACATATCAAACTGCAAGGACTTGTCATATCAAACTTTAATTATGAGTTGTCTACTCACCCCTTTAAATTGCAGCTACTGTTCTACTGCATTACAAGTTTGACTCAAAAAGATACAAGAAATGCAGAGACTTGCATTTCAAATATTTTAATTATTTTAATCAAATGTAATTTTATTAAAACTTTATGTAATGCTTGTGTTTCCTTTAATTTTATGTAATGCTTGTGTTCTTTTAATTTTATGTAATGCTTGTGTTTCCTTTAAATTACACATCCCTCAGTTTATGTAATGCTTGGATTAACAATAATAAAAAATAAGCACTAAAATATGTGGTTTTTTCGGTAATATGAATAATTTTGTTTAGGTTAATATAAATAGATATTGCTCATATCATTCTGATTTGCAAAAATAAAAACTGCAAATAAAAGTACATTTGATAAGTTCGACGTCTTTAATATTCTCAATCCTGAGTTATGTCGACATAATAGTCGGAATCATAATCTTCATCATCATCTTCAGCATCAGCGGCCACCGAGGTATGCTTTTCATTGCAATCATAAAGAAAATTTGGCACATCTCCCCATACTTCCCAAAATTCAGCTTCTTCACGTGCATCAAGTTTCTTCTGCAGTGCATCACATTCTTTCGTAATTCCAGCCATGTATCGATTGTAGCGAGCATCAGAAAATGGGATACCCAACCGACGAAGTCTGTCAAAATAAAGTTGTTGAACTTCAGGATAACGTTCCGACTCGTCTAATACCTCCTGATATGTCGGCACCCAATCTTTGCCCTTTCTGATTCTCCTAGTAGTAAACTTGCGGAAAGAGTTGTTGAATTTCATCTGGGCCAGCTCTCGAGGGTGCTCTTCGGCCTGGCGACGTTTCTCCTGTAAGATCTCCTCTTTAAGGCTCATTGGAGCCCCCCCTGGATGCTGATTCGTCGCCATCCGTCCCATTGGTGGGCGACGCTTTTGTTGCACGACCGGTTGTTGGTTGTTCTGGTTGTTGCGCATTCCTCCCAACAATAGCTCCGGTTGTCTTCTCTCTTGTTTTTTTAGGCGTTTTTCATAGCCGGGGGTCATTGGTGCCTTGCCCTTATCCATTTTGGGGTGATTGAAGTGATTAAAAGAAGAAGTGTTGCAATGACAAACAATAAAATGAGTGAAGTGTATGTGTTGAATGTATGGGGGAGAACATATTTATAGGACAGCTCCACATTGAATTATTGTTGTAATATTATGTATATTCAAAAGTAGTTGCAGTTATGACATAATTCAAAATTTGTATTATGGCAACTCCCTGCACTGCTCTTCTTGCATGTTTAAAATTTCGAAATGACAAGTCTCTGCTGCATTTTTGTCTAGGGTATCTTAAAATTTTCTTCAGCTTTCTTTTGCAGGTACTTTATACAAAGCATGCATATTACTGTAGAGTTGGAGTGTGTTGTCAAGCTATCATGTCATGCTTATTGCTGTACACATGTGAACCATGTCTTTTTGCAGAACCTCTTGTATCTTTTTCAGTCAAACTTGTAATGCATGCACAGAAGAACAGTAACTGCAATTTAAAGGGGCGAGTAGACTACTCATATTTAAAGTTTGATATGACAAGTCCTTGCAGTTTGATATGTTATTGAAGGATTCATTGATTCCCCTTGAAAATAATGCATTAGTAGTGAACTGCAGCTTTTCTTTTTGCAGAACCTTTAATTTATGCCCTACTGTTGATCATGTGAACCTCTGCATTATCAGATACGACTGTTCTCATTAGAAAAATTTGTATCAAAAATATTACTCTATCGTTAGTGGAAATTTTGAAAATATTATATATTGAGTTTCACACATTTTTTATGAATGGTATTACATCCAAATGAAAGATTCCGAGTCCTACTATTTTTGCTAATATTTTTAGATTTTTAAAATTTTATCAACTATTTATTTTTAATTTTTTGATTGTTTTATTTGATTTAAATAAAAATAAATAGGAGAAGTTTTTATTCCGTTTATTTATCCCGTTTATTTATTGCTTTAACACCATAAGCAATAAGTTTATGTAAATGCTTCTGTTTCGTACAAGTGCTTGAAACCCCTTTTATCAAAGGAGCAATTATAACTCCTCCTGCTCATGCACAGTATACGTATAGTCACCTCCTATGCATTATTACACTTGTGAAGCACCAATTATTCAACTAGCTAGCCTACTATTCATGCACAGTATGTTTCTCTTTATATGTTGCAGCTCTCCATGCACCAATTACTAAGAATTTTTGCCTAACATTAATTCCTTGGCCAGTTGCCTTATAAATTGAACTCAATTTCAACATTTCAACTACGAAAATACATCGAAAACAATATTTCTTTCATTACTTCAACTGCACCAAGATGGAAAAGGGTAAAAGGCCAATGTCCCCCGGATACGAAAAACGCCTGCAACAGCAACAACAGAGAAGACAACAACCGGAGCTATTGTTGGGAGGGATGCGCAGCAACCTAAACAACCAACGACCTGCAATAGCTCCTAAAAGCAAACCACCACAGACGTTGGAGATCAAGCGGGATCATGCGTACTATTTGCAACGTAAGTTTTCTACTAGGAGAGCTCGAAACGGCAAAGATTGGGTGCCGACAGAGCAGGAGGTTGAGGATGAGGGGAGACGTTATCCTGAAGTTGATAAACTTTTAGAAGACAGACTTCGTCCGTTGGGTGTTGCATTTTCTGATGATCGCTACAATCGATACATGGCTGGAATTGAGCAAGAATGCGATGCATTGCAGGCTAAACTTGATGCACGTGATGAAGCTGATTATTGGGCAATTTGGGGAGATGTTGACGCTGAGGACGATGAAGATGAAACCGAAGAATATGGTTCCGACTATATTGTGGACATCACCAAGGATTGAGAACTTATGTCATGTTCTCATTTGAAAACAATATGTAATTTTCTTTAAGTTTATGTAAATTCAGTTTATGTAATGCTTCTGTTTCGTTTAAGTTTATGTAATGCTTCTGTTTCCTTTAAGTTTATTTATGGGATAAATATCACGTTGGTGACTCGTTTCGTCCAAATGTATCAATTGAGTGACTCATTTCCAAATTGACTCAAATTAGACACTCATTAGAAAAATTTGTATCAAAAATATTACTCTATCGTTAGTGGAAATTTTGAAAATATTATATATTGAGTTTCACACATTTTTTATGAATGGTATTACATCCAAATGAAAGATTCCGAGTCCTACTATTTTTGCTAATATTTTTAGATTTTTAAAATTTTATCAACTATTTATTTTTAATTTTTTGATTGTTTTATTTGATTTAAATAAAAATAAATAGGAGAAGTTTTTATTCCGTTTATTTATCCCGTTTATTTATTGCTTTAACACCATAAGCAATAAGTTTATGTAAATGCTTCTGTTTCGTACAAGTGCTTGAAACCCCTTTTATCAAAGGAGCAATTATAACTCCTCCTGCTCATGCACAGTATACGTATAGTCACCTCCTATGCATTATTACACTTGTGAAGCACCAATTATTCAACTAGCTAGCCTACTATTCATGCACAGTATGTTTCTCTTTATATGTTGCAGCTCTCCATGCATATTGATTCACATCTAAACACAGCAAACCCAGTTTGAAACTCTTCAAAAATTAGAGAAGCACACAAACACCCAAAAACACACAACCACAAAAATGGCAAGCTACGTAAACGTGAACATCTTCTGGGGCGGTGAAATCGTGAAGCAAGATAACGATGTTATCTATACGGCTGATCCAAAAGAGATGAGGTTTATCAAATTCGGCACTACATTGGAAGAGTTACACGATATTGTGTATGAGGTTATGAACATAAGTAGGCATCACTGGAATTTGAAACTCAGTTTCAAATATCCTAGACTTGGTGTCGGTAACCTCGTAACAGGATATTTTGTAAAGTCCATTAGGTCGGACGACGATGTGAGGAGGATGCTAAGCATCCCCGGACGATTTTTGTATGGGATGGGAGACGTATGGATGTTTGTTGAAGCTGAGAGTGTTGCTCAGCAAAGCCAACCCTATGAAGCCCCATGGACCCAACAATCTGGGCAGTCGCATACATTTCTTGATAGCCAACAATATGATGGGAACTATGCAGGAAACTGTGGTGGGGGTTACGGTGGCGACTATGGAGGAAGCGAGTTGGGGTCTATGGCCGGATGGTCAAATAGCGTATTCCAAAGTGGCTACAACTACGGGACCGTGGGGCATAC
The DNA here is from genome assembly GCF_001625215.2 of Daucus carota subsp. sativus. Taxonomy (NCBI): domain Eukaryota; kingdom Viridiplantae; phylum Streptophyta; class Magnoliopsida; order Apiales; family Apiaceae; genus Daucus; species Daucus carota. Next base: position 40,962,263 of record NC_030385.2, on the reverse strand, counting down.
AGAAGTTGCTGAGGAGGACATACAATTGTCGCAGCCTCGTCAAACGCGAGACAGAAGTGCAGCTGTGAATCTTGCACTTCACGGGGACGAAGAAGATGAAGAAAATGCCACGGAAAGAGCATTAACTACAAGTGACGATTCGGATTGGAATCTGTCAGACGAAGAGGTTGAGGAAGAATCTGAAGACTTTTCAGAAGCCGACTCGGATGAAGTCCGAGAGGGGAATACCTCGTTGCAGACGCGCGATATGTCTGTTTATGTACCAAGGGCTGCATGGTTTGGATCTCAGCAGTACGAGACTGAGATAGTGTCCAATGTGGACACTATGATGTCCCACGGGTTCAATCCATCCGTTGATGAGTTAGGCGTCGGAGCCATGTTTCGTAACAAAGAGGTTCTAATCTCGGCGGTTAAGGAGGCACATATTAAAATGAATCGGAACTTTGTTGTGCAAAAAAGCACTACGCAAAAATACAAAGTCAAGTGTACAGTCTATGATTGTAAGTGGAAGTTAAGGGCGGCGAAGAAAAAGCAGCACGGTATGTTTGAAATCACAGAATGTCCTGAGACACACACGTGCTTGTTGGATAGGCCGACACAGGATCATAAGAAGATTTCAGCAAAAATGATAGGGTCATTGGTTGCTCCACACGTAAGTCGCACAACCTATTGTCTCTTATTGACACTGATTTTTTGTCCTTTTGATTGTTAATACTTGTTCGTTTCAACAGATTTCACAAACCCCAAATCTTAGGGTAACAAACATTATAACAATGGTGAACGATGAGTTCCAGCACATTGTTAGTTACATCAAAGCGTGGAGGGGGAAGATGGCTGCAATGGAGACCCTTTATGGCAATTGGCAGACAACCTATAATGAGTTACCACGGTTCCTCTCTGTCATGGCAAGTACAAATCCAGGGAGCGTAATGGAGATTGATGCGGTTCCACATCAAACTGAGATTGGCAAATCTGTATTTGTTCGCGCATTCTGGTGTCTGAAGGCGATGATTGATGGCTGGCAGCACGCTCGCCCAGTCATTTCAATTGATGGTACATTCCTCAAGGGAAAGTACAATGGAAAGTTGCTGGTTGCGGTGGGAGTGGACGCTAACAACCACCAATATCCAATTTGTTTTGCCCTCGTGGATGAGGAGACTACGGAGAACTGGTCCTGGTTCCTACGTCTTCTACGAATACATGTATGCCGAGACAGACTTGGCGTTTGTATTATATCGGACCGTGCCCCCGGGATCCTCGCTGCAGTGAATGAAGAGCGCAACGGCTTCACTGAACCTTTTGGTGTTCACAGATACTGCCTCCACCATGTGAGAAGCAACTTCTCCAAACATCACCCGGGAAATGACTTGAAGATGTTCATGTGGCTAGCAGGCCGAACACCACAAATAAGAAAGCACGAGGCTTACATGAAACATATTGCCCGCATTTCTCCCCAAGCGGTGACATATTTGCGGGAGATAAATCCTGCCTTGTGGACCATCTGTCATGACACAGGCCACGCTCGTTACGGCCAGGCCACTACCAACGTGACGGAGAGTTTCAATGGCAACATTCGACAAGCTCGCTTCCTACCGGTCACCGCAATGATGGAATTCCTCTTTTACAAAACTGTAAGGACGGTGAACAAAGAGAGAAACGCTGCTCTAGAAAGCATGCAAGAAGGTCATGAACTCTGCCTGCGAGCTAGGAGAATGTTGGAAACCAATACTAAGAGGGCTAACGCCCACCACGTTGAAACATTTAACCGGCAAAGTGGTTTATTCTCCGTAAAGACGCGTAGGTACAGGTTGAAAGGTGTGGAAAAGGGCGGAAACACACAAGTCGTGGACATCAGAAGGGGTACTTGCACGTGCGGGAAATGGGCCTGTCATCGCCTTCCATGTTCTCATCTGATTGCTGGGTGTAATCGTAATTCCATAAACTGGAAACAGTGGATCGGCCCTTACCACTACACTCCCGTTTTGCAAAATATGTGGGAGCACTCGTAAATCCACACCTAGCGGCAAGGTTAGTACAAGTGCACATGATGAATAAATAATGCAACAATAAAGACGAGAAAGAAAGTTGTGGTTGGTTTAGTATTACCTGTACCAATGTGGCGTAGCCACAGAAATCAATACAGTTATCCCGGCTAGAAGAACATAGCTTCTGGTATAGGAAGCCAAGAACAGCACTACCCCAGCTATACCGACGCAGCTGGTCCATGTCCCTCAGTAACCATAGAAGGTCAAGCTGCACGCGGTTCCCGCTGCTGTGGGGGAACAATGATCCAATAACGCATAGTAGGTGCGCCCGAATATGGTAGGTAACCTGTACACCATAACCTATATCCTCTGGATCCAACTGCTCCAACCGCTCACAAGACCCGAAGTTATCCACAAGCCATTTGATCTTTAAACCACCTCGGTTAACATCGTCCTTGGCTTCTGGTAATAGCCCAAGAAATTCGCGTACTAGCACGCGCCTTTCCTCCACGGTGGTACTCGCTCCACGGAGGATGAGTGGATCACCCTCAGTGGGTAACCCGAGAATGTGATGAACATCCTCAAGAGTGATAGTGGCCTCTCCGAACGGCAGGTGGAAGGTGTGCGTCTCTCCACGCCATCTCTCGATAAAGGCTGTAATCAAACCCCTGTCGTGCTTGAACTGTCCCAGCCTAAATATGCAATCAAATCCTAAATCCCTGATTGCATCCATGATCATCTGATGCGGTCTGTGGGCTCGAACTTGCTTCCAATACTCCCCAAAGTTTGTCCTCAATCTGAAATCAGGGGGTGGCTGAAATAATTGTAGTGCACAAAATATTAGTCCCTATAGGCTACAGACTCATACAAATGTAAAAAAAATTGCACTAAAGAAGGAGTTTACCTCTACGTTGTCCCACACAACCTGAGACCTGTGCACAGACTATAATGTCAACAAACTCCCGTCTAAAGGTCCGGGACCAGAACGACCGACATCCATCTGCGAAATTAAATTCAAAATATTTGTTATTAAATTTGAAATTGTTTCATTAAATCCAATATTCGAAATAATTTTCATTTTAATTGTAATAATATAACATTGTGATTTTAATTTTAATTGTAATTATGTCTAACTAATTTTACAAATCTGATTTTTTTATTTTATATTATATTTTCATTTATTCAAAATATTGTGATTTAATTTTTTTTTACAAATCTGAAAAATATGCTAATATTGTAATATTTAATTTTTTTATTCGAAAAATTTCTTGTATTTCATTTACTTTGAAATTCGAATTAATTTAATTTAATTTAATTTATAAAAACTCAAATTATGTTGATTATATTTATAATATTAATTGTAATCCAAAAGATTGTACTATATTTATTATTTTACATTATTACTTAATTTTAAATTCTAAATAATTATCTCTAACTATTTTTACAAATCTGATTTTTTTTTATTTATTGGAATAATATAACATTGTATAATTTAAATTTTTATTCTAATCAAAAAAACGTATTTCCTAAATTTAAGGGAGTCGTTGAGTTTTATTCAAAGTCTTTCTTATCGAACTAACCCATGATTAAAGCTAACCAAGGCCAACTAACCTATTTAATTTAATGGTGTCAAGTTTACTTTACTTCGATTTAATTTAATTTCATTTAATTCGATTTAATTTAATTTAATTTAATTCGATTTAATTTAATTTAATTTAATTCAATAAAAGCTAACATTAAATTGATTATATTTAATCTACTCCTAACGTAAATAATACAACAATCATCACCAACTACTAATCCCATGCTTAAAGCTAACCAAGGCCAACTAACCTATTTAATTTAATGGTGTCAAGTTTACTTTACTTCGATTTAATTTAATTTCATTTAATTCGATTTAATTTAATTTAATATAATTCGATTTAATTCGATTTAATTTAATTTAATTTAATTCAATAAAAGCTAAAATTAAATTGATTATATTTAATCTACTCCTAACGTAAATAATACAACAATCATCACCAACTACTAATCCCATGCTTAAAGCTAACCAAGGCCAACTAACCTATTTAATTTAATGGTGTCAAGTTTACTTTACTTCGATTTAATTTAATTTCATTTAATTCGATTTAATTTAATTTAATTTAATTTAATTCAATAAAAGCTAAAATTAAATTGATTATATTTAATCTACTCTTAACGTAAATAATACAACAATCATCACCAACTACTAATCTAAACTAAAATTATCACTACCACTACTAATCAACAACAATCATCACCAACTACTAATCTAAACTAAAATTATCACTAACAAATACCAACTAACAAAACCCATTATAAATTATCAAACAAATTACTAATCAAGCTTGTCATATAATTTGTATCTACTAGCAACTAAGATCAATCATTATCAAATTTATAAAAATACATGCATGCATTTTAATCAGATTGAGAATGGTGGAAAAACCTTGAAAATGGGTGAAATTGATTAATTGATCCGGTGAAAGTAGCAAAGCAAGCTCCTTTTTCCCCCTTTTCTCCCTTTCTTCTACAAATTGTAGCTTGTGGTGTGTGTGTAAAATCTGGAAATACAAAGCTTGTGGTGTGGTGCTGCGGCGAAGATGAAGAAGAAACAAAGGGGGGGTGGGTTTAAGGGTTATGTTGGACACGTGGCCGCCCCTGACTGGGCCGGACACGTCACAGCTGCACAACTATGTTCGCCCTTGGCAGGGGCGAACACACTTGCCTGAATTCTTACTGTTCGCCCGTAGCAGAATCTCGGCTAAAAAAAATGTTTTCTTCTGTATTCGCCCGAGGGGTGTTGAATTAGGGTGGTTAGTTTTGTGAAACGAAAATTTGGGTGGTTAGTTTTGTAAAGAATGTGTTCCGGGTGGTCAGTAATTTGAAGGAGCCCACTTCGTGCTGTACCAACTGTAAATGTACCAGCTGGTTAATAATTGACATATTAGATAAAGTCATGTGGTCCTTTACTTTGTGAACCAGAAAAAGATAAGTAACGTGTAAGAGTAAGTCTGATAATAAACTGAGAGCCTCACAAGACGTTGATTCTTTGATGTATGTATGTCGACTACATTAATGCTCTAATACATAATATACAGGAATTGGGATTTGGTGGGGGTTGGTGAGATTTTGTGGGTACAACGCAGGGCTCCTTCAAATTTCTAACCACCCTGAATCAATTCTTTACAAAACTAACCACCTTTTTTTTCACTTCACAAAACTAACCACCCTAATTCACAAAAACCAGGGGCGAACACCACACAAATTATTTTTGCAGCAGGCCCCTCCCAGGGGCGAACAACAAACATTTTTCCTTATATGTTCGCCCCCCCCCCCCCCACGGGCGAACATAGAAGGGAAAATGTTTGTTGGTTTGCTCAAAAATTCTTCACTTTTCAGTTCGTTTATTTAATTTATAAAAAATTCAAAAAAAGGGGAAATTGTGATATATTATTTATATTATTATATTTTATAATATTATATTATATAATGATATAATATTACAAAATTATTTTATATTAAAATATAATATTTTAATATTTAAGTTCATATTTAAGCTCATAAAAGATAAATAATATTATTATTGTTTTATTTTTGTTAATCCGAAAACGTCATGTAATATCTTGTCCCGAATGCATTTGATCAAACACAGCACTTTTATTCATAGAAGATATTAAAACAACGATAACACGACTTAAATTGAAAAGCAGAAAACAATCACGACGAAACTACAGACCACTTAATCGTCCTCGGACGACATTACACTATCAGAATAATAATCCGGAGTGGTGACCAATGCAAGGTATTGTTGTTCCTTAAACCGGTCCCCTTCTTCCCGAAACATCCTAGCATCATCGTATAGACTATGACGATGCAGTCGCAGATTCATGCGATTCTCCTCTTCTCTCGCTCTGAAGAGGGCGGCCTCCAGCTGCTACGGCGTTTCTCGAGGCATAGTACGAGCCCTTTGTTTAGGAATCGGAATCCCAGCTAGTGCACAACGTTCCATGCACACTTCATGCCTACGCACACGCCACTCCCACTCATTCAACATGGTGGTAATCGACTGAGGGGAGTATCGTAAATTAGGGTTTAAAGAGTACGTAAAGTCATCATCACACCACCATTTTCTACCCATGGCAACAAACAGATCACCTGGTGTGTAACTCATGATTTATGATGAACTATATCTTGTGTGAGGTCTATGGTTGTGTGTGCATTGTGCATATTGTATGTGAACCTATTTATAGGCATAGCATAACATTGCAACGAAATAATGCTGATATTCACATGATCAACAGTTGTATCCCATAATGCTGATATTCACATGATCAACAGTAGTATCTCATAATGCAGAGGTTCACATGATGAACAGTATGTCATAAAGTAAAGGTTCTGCAGAAAGTAAGGCTGCATTAGAATTAAAGCCAAAGGACTTGTAAAATCCAAAATTATTATCAGATCCGGAAAGATTTTTAGCCACTTGTAAATGCATTATTTTAAAGGGGAATAACTGCATCCTTCAATAACATATCAAACTGCAAGGACTTGTCATATCAAACTTTAATTATGAGTTGTCTACTCACCCCTTTAAATTGCAGCTACTGTTCTACTGCATTACAAGTTTGACTCAAAAAGATACAAGAAATGCAGAGACTTGCATTTCAAATATTTTAATTATTTTAATCAAATGTAATTTTATTAAAACTTTATGTAATGCTTGTGTTTCCTTTAATTTTATGTAATGCTTGTGTTCTTTTAATTTTATGTAATGCTTGTGTTTCCTTTAAATTACACATCCCTCAGTTTATGTAATGCTTGGATTAACAATAATAAAAAATAAGCACTAAAATATGTGGTTTTTTCGGTAATATGAATAATTTTGTTTAGGTTAATATAAATAGATATTGCTCATATCATTCTGATTTGCAAAAATAAAAACTGCAAATAAAAGTACATTTGATAAGTTCGACGTCTTTAATATTCTCAATCCTGAGTTATGTCGACATAATAGTCGGAATCATAATCTTCATCATCATCTTCAGCATCAGCGGCCACCGAGGTATGCTTTTCATTGCAATCATAAAGAAAATTTGGCACATCTCCCCATACTTCCCAAAATTCAGCTTCTTCACGTGCATCAAGTTTCTTCTGCAGTGCATCACATTCTTTCGTAATTCCAGCCATGTATCGATTGTAGCGAGCATCAGAAAATGGGATACCCAACCGACGAAGTCTGTCAAAATAAAGTTGTTGAACTTCAGGATAACGTTCCGACTCGTCTAATACCTCCTGATATGTCGGCACCCAATCTTTGCCCTTTCTGATTCTCCTAGTAGTAAACTTGCGGAAAGAGTTGTTGAATTTCATCTGGGCCAGCTCTCGAGCGTGCTCTTCGGCCTGGCGACGTTTCTCCTGTAAGATCTCCTCTTTAAGGCTCATTGGAGCCCCCCTGGATGCTGATTCGTCGCCATCCGTCCCATTGGTGGGCGACGCTTTTGTTGCACGACCGGTTGTTGGTTGTTCTGGTTGCTGCGCATTCCTCCCAACAATAGCTCCGGTTGTCTTCTCTCTTGTTTTTTTAGGCGTTTTTCATAGCCGGGGGTCATTGGTGCCTTGCCCTTATCCATTTTGGGGTGATTGAAGTGATTAAAAGAAGAAGTGTTGCAATGACAAACAATAAAATGAGTGAAGTGTATGTGTTGAATGTATGGGGGAGAACATATTTATAGGATAGCTCCACATTGAATTATTGTTGTAATATTATGTATATTCAAAAGTAGTTGCAGTTATGACATAATTCAAAATTTGTATTATGGCAACTCCCTGCACTGCTCTTCTTGCATGTTTAAAATTTCGAAATGACAAGTCTCTGCTGCATTTTTGTCTAGGGTATCTTAAAATTTTCTTCAGCTTTCTTTTGCAGGTACTTTATACAAAGCATGCATATTACTGTAGAGTTGGAGTGTGTTGTCAAGCTATCATGTCATGCTTATTGCTGTACACATGTGAACCATGTCTTTTTGCAGAACCTCTTGTATCTTTTTCAGTCAAACTTGTAATGCATGCACAGAAGAACAGTAACTGCAATTTAAAGGGGCGAGTAGACTACTCATATTTAAAGTTTGATATGACAAGTCCTTGCAGTTTGATATGTTAACGAAAATTTGGGTAGTTAGTTTTGTAAAGAATGTGTTCCGGGTGGTCAGTAATTTGAAGGAGCCGCAACGCAGTGCCATTGACAGGCTCCTTACAAAACTAAACAGTTTGAACGTAAAATTTTCAAAACTAACCAGCCTACGTTCAACTTTTCAAAACTAACCAGCCTAAATATACAGAAGTCGGGCGACCCCTGTGGATTGGTTTCTGGAATTGATGGTCGCCCCTACCAGGGGCGATCCATGCCCACTCGAATTAATACAATTACCACTCCATCCCAGCTTGTTTAGCTTGCTAATTAATGATTACTAGTTTAAAATCAGTTTGGTTTAATGCATGGTAGCGTAAAATATTCATTATTTGATTATATATATATATATATATATATATATATATATATATATATATATATTAATATTTAATGTTATTTCAGATATATGTATATGTTTCAATAATATTTATGAATTAAATATATTCTAAATAATTAATAAATATGTTAAGCTATTATTTTTTCCGAACACATTAAATAATTTTATATATTTAACCGAAAACCGTACCGAATAACCGAATCTTTTTCCGGTTCGGTTAACCAAATTATATATTTCGGTTCGATTTTCGGTAGGGAAAATTTTGAAATTCGGTTATTCGATTTTTAACCGCGGTTGACCGAAAAACTGAATGGTTAACCGAAATTTTAATTTTTAATAATTTATTATATTAATAATATATATTATTACGTATTTATAAATAGTGATTTATTTTTTATAGCTGCTTTGGTATCTGTATTAACAGCGAAGTCTCAATAGCTTAATTTGGATTCAATTTGTTCAGATTTGTACCAGTGATTCACCGGCAGTGAACAAAGCAATGCATGCATTACATCCGATTCTTTATGCACTGTTTAGTTTTTGACAAGTGAAGTTATATAAGCTTGGATATACTATTTGAATTACGTCATTTATATCAAGAATAAGGTGTATGATTTGAATTTCGGTTTTCGGTAATAACCGAAATAATAATTTCGGTTTCGGTTATAAACTGAATAAAGTTCGGTTCGGTTTTCGGTAGCTAGTTTTCACTAATTTCGGTTTCGGTTAACCGAAAAAAAATTCGGTTTCGGTTAAACGAATGCTCACCCTAGATTTAGCTGGTTAAAATAAAGAGGCCACTCAATATGTTTTCATAAAATACATAAATAAACAAATTTAATAAAATATGTTATAGTTTAAAATAATAGGATTTTTAATATTTCAACAGTATAGAAACCTGTCAAAAATAAAAGTATAGATACCTATTTCCTATGAAATAAGTTACTTCTATTTAATTCTATACGTTTATTATTCGGTGACATGTGTTTTAATATTTTATAAAATATAATTATAACCTATTTTTAAATTATTTTTTTGTGAACAAAATTTTGATAGTTAAATTTTTATTTTAAAAAAGTCTTAAAAAAAGTGATAGAAGGAGGATGAATGTGTCACATTCATGCAAGGGAGAGAGTACTAATTCAAATAACTAAGTTGATGACTTGATGCTAAACAAGGTGGGACCTCGGATAGAGTAGTTGTATTAATATGATTATGCATGGGTCGCCCTTGGTAGGGGCGACCTGTACTCTGAGAAAGACTATAATGGAGGTCGCCTTTGGCAGGGGCGACTCTTACGGTAAAAAAAACTAACTTGGGTCGCCCGAGTTCTTATATTTAGGCTGGTTAGTTTTGAAAAATTGAACGTAGACCGGTTAGTTTTGAAAACTTTACGTTCAAACTGGTTAGTTTTGCAAGGGAGCCGCCATTGACATCTTTGAAATAATTCGACCTCAACAAAGCATTTACTAATATTTTTCATCTTTCAAATGTCATTATTCAACGATCTTGACAAATCATTTTGATTGGGTGGATATAGTTTTTTTTTTTTGGATAGCAATTGCATGGCTAAAGTTATCCCTCTATGAATCTGCATCTCCGCCTCTCAGACCACAAAATCAGGGATGCATGGATACAAAATAATCATTACATTTATATGCATGCTGCTGGCTTTTACTCTCTGCTTCTTTCAAAGAATTATAAGCAATATCCCCCTTCGCTCTGTCATTGTTAGAAGGTCATGTTAGAATATAATATGATTCTAGTAAACCCTTCTTCCAACATCATGATATCAAAGATCAGATTCACGGAAATTCGGGTTCGACTCCCTGCAACCCAATACTCCAATATGAAATATGGATGTCCGTGTTCCACTCTCAACGAGTGAGGAAGAATGAAAATATAACATGATCTTTTCCCAATATAATATTATACTTAACCTGTAATTTTAACTCTTACAACCAGGGAAAAAATGGATTTTAACTATTTTTATATAATCTTTTCAAATATAATTATATTTAGACGCCATATTTGCAATGGTACCCAACAATCTGAGATTATCAAAATTCCAAAATCATTAATACTTAATACACATTCCAAAATCATTAATACTTAATACCCAATGATCTCAAGTTTTGGTCAATGCATGGACTATCGGACGTGATCCCCTGATATGGAAAAATTCCTGGTCATTTCAACCAGAGAGATTCCTGAACTGCAGAGTTGATGTCAATGACTATAATTACGAGCTAATTCCATTTGGTGCAGGTCGAAGGAAATGTCCGGGATTGCCATTGGCGATGAGGATGGTGCCGGTTATGTTGGGCTCCCTCATAAATTGTTTTGACTGGAAAGTTGAGGGTGAGATTGCACCAGGAGGATTGGACATGGAGGATAAGTTTGGGATTACTCTAGCAAAGCTTTATCCGCTACATGCTGTACCGACTCTGGTTGCGTCTTGATTAATTCCAGTAGGCTGAGTATATTAGTTTTTAATTAAAATAAAATAACTATAATGATTTAATTTATGAGACTTGGATCTTCTATACTTATTTGTAATCTGAGATAGAATAATATCAATATTTGATTTTAATATATTAGTTCGGTGATTTAAATTTTAAATCATTAATAATATTTTAATTATTAAATTCAAACAAGTTTTACTTTATAAAATTATAAATAAATAATTGATATCTATCATTTCACTTATCATAGCTTGCAGTGACAAATTAGCATAATTCAACTTGCTAGGTTTTAATCATAAACACTACAAATTCATCTATTATTTATTTAATATAATTTGCCACCATGAAATTTTAAGAGTACTCTCTTCTCTACAAATATTTGATTTTTAGATAGATATTTTATGATATAAAATTTATTATTCTTGAACCATAATTATAACTCTTATCACAAGGAAAGAAAATAGATTATAATTATTTACATATGTATATATCTTTCGAAAAAATTATATTTAGACACGAGATAGTCATATTTATGTCGGCCTAATGGTTAAAGTGTTATGCATCACACATTTTAAGATGATGAATAGTACCACATAGAAACCATCTTGTCTTGTTTCTCTTTAAACATGTAAACATGTTTGTTTGATGCCAAATCTCACAGACTTGTCATTTTGGCAGTCACTCATCAGCTATGATATTCATCACCATCTTCAGCTCTGAGACCACAGTTCCACCAGGATTCATGGATACAATATTAATCAGTGTAGCCATGTGCATCCTGCTACTCTTTACTCTCCGCTTCTTTGGGAGAAGAACAAGCAAAGCTCCTCAAAAACTTCCACCAGGACCCTACCCCTTGCCCATCATCGGAAATATACACAAGCTAGGCAAGCACCCGCATAAGTCCTTAAACGCCCTTGCTCAAGTTTACGGTCCCATCATGCGTCTGAAATTAGGCCGTGTAACCACCATTGTCATTTCTTCATCAAGTGCAGCTCAAGAAGTCCTCCAAAAGCAAGATTTGGCCTTCTCTAATCGTCCTGTTCCGGATGCTCTACGCGGTTGCGACCATGATAAATACTCAGTAGTGTTCTTGTCTGTTGGTAGTCAATGGAGAAGTTTAAGAAAAATTACGAGCTCATCTATACTGACAGCTAACAAGCTCGATGCAAGTAAGCATATACGAAGTCGGAAGGTGCATGAGCTTATTGGATACTGTAAGAAGTGTAGCCAGAGTCGTGAGGCTGTAGATATTGGTCGTGCTACATTTTTAACTTCGCTTAATCTTTTGTCCAACACTATATTTTCAAAGGATATGATTGATCTGTATCAGGATTCCGAGGAGGGTAAAAACTTCAGGGAGTTGGTGTGGAACTTGTTGGTTGAGGCGGCTAAGCCTAATTTGGTAGATTACTTTCCTATTCTTAAGTGGATTGATCCACAGGGTATAAAGCGGCGATTTACTGGTTCTTGTGAGAAGCTACTCGAGTTGTTTGATGGTTTGATAAATGAGCGCTTGGAGTTAAAGAGATCGGGAAATTTCAGTGAGAATAGTACAACAGATATGCTTGATGAACTGTTAACAATATTACCAATAAATGAGATCGACAGAACTCAAATCCAACACTTATTTCTGGTAAGTTCCATATTCTGTTCTTCTTTGGGTACGATTAATTACTGATATTCAAATGCTCAGACATGCCTCAACTAAGGTTTGTTAGGTTATTACCTACGATACTAAGATTATCATAAGTCCAGAATCATTAATACTTAATACACATTTGCAGGACTTGTTTGTTGCCGGAACAGATACAACTTCAGGTACAGTGGAATGGGCAATGGCCGAGATATTAAAAAATCCAGATACAATATTAGTGAAGGCGAAAGCTGAGCTGAACGAAGTGGTCGGGAAGGGAGAGATTGTAAAAGAAGCGGACATATCTAGGTTGCCTTATTTGCAGTGTATTGTGAAAGAGACCGGAAGATTACACCCACCGGCTCCTTTCTTAATACCTCGCCAAGTACAAGAAGAAGTTCAACTCTGTGGCTACACTATTCCCAAGAATTCGCAAGTCCTAGTCAATGCATGGACTATAGGACGTGATCCCCTGATATGGAAAAATCCCTTGTCATTCCAACCAGAGAGGTTCCTGAACTCTGAGGTTGATGTCAATGGCCATAATTACGAGCTAATTCCATTTGGTGCAGGTCGAAGGAAATGTCCGGGATTGCCATTGGCCGTGAGGATGGTGCCAGTGTTGTTGGGCTCCCTCATAAATTGTTTTGACTGGAAACTTGAAGGTGGGATTGCACCAAAGGAATTGGACATGGAGGATAAGTTCGGGATCACTGTAGCAAAGCTTCATCCGCTTCGTGCTGTACCAACTCTAGTTCTGCCTAATTAATTTTAGGATATTAGATAAAGTCATCTGCTCCTTTACATTGTCGAACTCCAATAAAAGGCTAAGAGCCTCGTAATATATATTGTTGGATATTTTAAGTTAATTATGCTAATAGTGTCGAGAAGATAAAAAAGAATAAACATATTTTTTATTAGAATATATTTCTTTAATTTACATTATCTGATTACACAACCCTATATATATTTATGATATGAGTTGTGAAATATATATATATATAGTAAATATATCTTGACAGGCTCCTATATTTGTGGTGATAATATAATTTTTGATCATCATTATAATTTGATGGTTTGTTTATACTAAATATGGAAGATCTAGGTTGCCTTATTTGCAATGTATTGTGAAAGAGACCGGAAGATTACACCCACCGGCTCCTTTCTTAATACCTCGCCAAGTACAAGAAGAAGTTCAACTCTGCGGCTACCCTGTGTTGGATATACTGATTATTATAGCAACATAGAGGCAGTTATATATCATATTAAACAAGCCAAAGCCAAGCAAGTTGAAACAAAACGTGAAGGTAAAATACATGCATGTCAGTGACTGTAAGACTAGAGGAAGGAAAGAAGTTGTACCAGTAGCCATAGCTTGAGGCAAGAACATGTACAACAAGAAAATCACAAGAACAGCTGAGTCGTCAGGCCTTATACGAAGACCTGACTGCTCTTGAAGAGATTATTGCCCCCACCTGCTGCACTGGGGATGCTTGCAACACCTCCTCCAGGATAAAACAGCTCAGAGCTTTGAATTACAGCACCTTCGAAGCTCAACCACGACTAGCTCCTCACTCGCCGGAAAACCAACTACTGACTGACTTGTGTTTGGGAGAGAGAGCAGAGAGGAAGAAGAGAAGAGAATGTAGGGTGTGGTGTATGAAACTCAGCAGCTTAGTCCTCTATTTATACTAGAGGCTAAGTGTAACTGACCACCCCAAATTTAATATATGAATTTAAACTGCACATTTAAAATAAATCGTAACAGCTGATTTATTATAATGTAACAGCTGATATATATTAATCCACACATTAAACCATCCGTTTTATATATATATACTTTAATTTCTGAATATATATCATCAGTTACAAGTCCAGGTTCATTGTATCTGACTTAGCCCAATTATGCAATCCGACCCAGTCCAATTGAGCCCAACAGACACAACCCAGCCCAAATGATAAATAAATTCTAATTAAAATATTATATTAAATCGATACGAAATAAAATTCCCCGCCCAGGTCGCCTCGCGTACGCGAGACGCCGAGACATTCGCCCAAATCGCCCCGACCCGACCCGACCCGTGGTGGGGCGGCGGCGGCGGCGCGCGCGTGGGCTCGTGAGAACACCACGCACCATAACACACCTTAGTAGTTATGCACTACCCATGTGTGTTATACTATATAAAGCCAACACCCCCTTTATTTCTTTCAATGTGGGACAAACAACATTCTCAAAAACAAGCTCTTTCAAGCTACTAACTTCAACTTCATTTCTCTTATGGATTTCATTAAGAAAATTCTTAAACCCATACATGAAAGTTTAAGTTCCGATATCTAGAAACAACTTCCAATCATTAGATTATGGAATTAACAACAAGAACATAATAAAATTATGAGCTTAAAACTCCATTTTCAAACACCCTGTTCCAAAAAATTCACAAGTCCTAATCAATACATGGAGTATCGGACGTGATCCCCTGATATGGAAAAATTCCTTGTCATTCCAACCAGAGAGGTTCCTGAACTCGGAAGTTGACGTGAATGGCCATAATTACGAGCTAATTCCATTTGGTGCAGGTCGAAGGAAATGTCCGGGATTGCCATTGGCCATGAGGATGGTGCCAGTGATATTGGGCTCCCTCATAAATTGTTTCGACTGGGAACTCGAAGGTGGGATTGCAGAAGAGGAAGTGGACATGGAGGAGAAGTTTGGAATCACTCTAGCAAAGCTTCATCCGCTTCGTGCTGTACCAACTCTAGTTGTAGAAGCTGGTTAATTATTGACATTTTAGATAAAGGCATGTGGTCCTTTACTTTGTGAACCAGAAAAAGATAAATAAATTGTAAGAGTAACTCTGATAATAAACTGAGAGCCTAGGACAAAGATTCTTTTATGTATGTACGTCGACTACATCGCTGCTCTAATACATAATATACAGAAATAATTTGTCTCAACAAAGTATTTAATATTTTTCATCTTTCAAATGTCATCATCCAACGATCTTGACAAATCATTTTGATTGTGTGGATGTAGTTTGTTTTTTTTTTGGATAGCAATTGCATGGCTAAAGTTACTTGTTGTTCATTCTTATTATTCTAATCATTTATTTTAAGAAATAATTTATTTTCATATTTGCATCGTAAACATTTGCAATCTTATTCATCATTTATTTAATATATAATTTGCAACCACGAAATTTTAAGAATACTCTTTCCTATTCAAATATTCGACTTTTAGATACATATTTCATGATTAAAAACGTATTATACTTGACCTGGAAAAAATGGATTTTAATTATTTTTATATAATTTTTTTAAAAGATAATTATATTTAGACGTCAAATTTCCGTCGGTGTAAATGTAATGGCTAAAGTGTTATGCACCAGACATTTTAACAAGATAAACAATTTGGCAGTCATCAGCATGATATATCAACCTTCGGTCTCCAATATTGATATGCATTTTCACTTCTGGCACACAATTTTACCAGGATTCATGGATACAATATTAATCAGTTTATTCATCTGCATACTGCTACTCTTTACTCTACGTTTCTTTGGGAGAAGAATAAGCAAAGCTCCTCAAAAACTTCCACCAGGACCCTATCCCTTGCCCATCATTGGAAATGTACACAAACTAGGCAAGCTCCCTCATAAGTCCTTAAACGCCCTTGCTCAAGTTTACGGTCCCATCATGCGTCTCAATTTAGGCCGTGTAACCACCATAGTCATTTCTTCATCAAGTGCAGCTCAAGAAGTCCTCCAAAAGCAAGATTTGGCCTTCTCTAATCGTCCTGTTCCGGATGCTCTACGCGGTTGCGACCATGATAAATACTCAGTAACGTTCTTGTCTGTTGGTAGTCAGTGGAGAAGTTTAAGAAAAATTATGAGCTCATCTATACTGACAGCTAACAAGCTCGATGCAAGTAAGCATATACGAAGTAGGAAGGTGCATGAGCTTATTGGGTACTGTAAGGAGTGTAGCCAGAGTGGTGAGGCCGTAGATATTGGTCGTGCTGTATTTCTAACTTTGCTGAATCTTTTGTCCAACACCATATTTTCAAAGGATATGATAGATTTGTATCAGAATTCAGGGGAGGGTAAAAACTTCAGGGAGTTGGTGTGGAACTTGATGGTTGAGGGGGGTAAGCCTAATTTGGTAGATTACTTTCCAATTCTTAAGTGGATTGATCCGCAGGGTATAAAGCGGCGATTTACTGGTTCTTGTGAGAAGCTACTCGAGTTGTTTGATGGTTTGATAATTGAGCGCTTGGAGTTGAAGAGATCGGAAAATTCCAGTGAGAATAGTACAACAGATATTCTTGATGAACTGTTAACAATATTACAAACAAATGAGATCGACAAAACTCAAATCCAACACCTGTTTGTGGTAAGTTTCATATATTGTTCTTCTGTCTTTTGGGTACGATTAATTACTGATATTCAAATGCTCAGACATGCCTCAACTAAGGTTTGTTAGGTTATTACCTAAGATACTAAAATTATCATAAGTCCAGAATCATTAATACTTGATATACACTGGCAGGACTTGTTTGCTGCAGGAACAGATACAACTTCAGGTACAGTCGAATGGGCCATGGCTGAGATATTAAAAAATCCAGATGCAATATTACTGAAGGCGAAAGCTGAGCTGAACGAAGTGGTCGGGAAGGGAAAGATTGTAAAAGAAGAGGACATATCTAGGTTGCCTTATTTGCAATGTATTGTGAAAGAGACTGCAAGATTACATCCACCGGCTCCTTTCTTAATACCTCGCCAAGTACAAGAAGAAGTTCACCTCTGTGGCTACATTATTCCCAAGAATTCGCAAGTTCTAGTCAATGCATGGACTATAGGACGTGATCCCCTGATATGGAAAAATCCCTTGTCATTCCAACCAGAGAGGTTCCTGAACTCTGAAGTTGATGTGAATGGCCATCATTACGAGCTAATTCCATTTGGTGCAGGTCGAAGGAAATGTCCAGGATTGCCATTGGCCGTGAGGATGGTGCCAGTGTTGTTGGGCTCCCTCATAAATTGTTTTGACTGGAAACTTGAAGGTGGGATTGCACCAAAGGAATTGGACATGGAGGATAAGTTCGGGATCACTGTAGCAAAGCTTCATCCGCTTCGTGCTGTACCAACTCTAGTTCTGCCTAATTAATTTTAGGATATTAGATAATGAGAGTCGGCCGCCGTTCATAACTATCCTCCATCCTTCACCGCCCCTTCTTCCATCAAATCCACATCCATCCCATCCATCCTCTCATCCCGTTTCCTCCATTTCTAAATCTTTAATCTATATTCTAATAGTTTTCCTCTCATCCCGTTTCCTCCATTTCTAAATCTTTAATTTATATTCTAATAGTTTTCAATATAATCGAGATCTAAATCCCTTTCGGTGTGATCTTGTTACCGTACCCATCTTTTTGGGTTGTTGATTGTCCCCAATTTTTGGGTGTATGTCTTGTTGCGTTTTTGATTCGTTGTCATGTTGCTTTAAGAATGATTTCTACGGTGTATCGGGAAATCTGAGCAACCCGCTTCAAATCTGGAATTGTGGTACTTATCGCGAGAGCTCACTTCGCACAACAAAAGATTGTTCAATATATGGGGCATTTGTACCCCCAACCTCAGTTGGTGTAACTGATGGATACGAACACTGGTCTATCACCGGTTTTTTAAGTGCGCAGGTCAATTGTGATTCTACTATTTTCAGTGATGTTGGTGTCGACTGGATTGCTCGAGAAACTTTTGTAATCATTTTTATTATCAAGAATATTTATATTCTATCTGTTAAGCAATCTGAAAACAAAACGACTATTTGTTTAGCTCGATTTTTGTTTGCGGCTATTTGTTTAGCTCGATTTTTGTTTCACAATCAAGTTGTAATTGTCAGTTTGGGGATTTGTCCCGACTGTGTTCTTATGTTTTATGTTCAATAAAATCCTATTGTTCGTCAAAGAAAAAAGAAAGAAAGAAAGAAAGGTGTCCAAACACAACTCTTCAGCAGGGTAGAACAAAACGGAACTGTGTGAATTCGATTTGGTCCTAATTTTTTGAAAATTCTGTCTAAATTCTAATTAAATAATTCAAATAAATTTCGTTCGGGTAGATTTCTAAAAAAATATTTCGGTCCGAACCGAATAATCCAAACAATATAATATTAATTACTATTTTATATATATATATATATATATATATATATATATATATATACATATTATAAATTATAATTGTAATATCTTATTTGTAAATTTAGTATACCTATTTTGGCGAAGTGGTGTGGTCATTAATTACTATTAATTTTTTTAATAAATCATAAATTTTAGTTTTATTTACATTTTTAAAATAATTTCGGTCCGATCAGTCAATTATAGAATTTCGATCCTATTAGATCTATAGAAAATAAAATTACTATTTCAGACTATTTGTTATAGTCCGATTTTAGATCTAATTTGGACTGTTCTCTCTTTGCTTTGCTATTAGCAAAGGCTGCACACGCCTGCACTGCTTTCTTGACGATTATGATACTAAGATTATCATAAGTCCAGAATCATTAATACTTGATACACACTGCCAGGACTTGTTTGCTGCAGGAACATATACAACTTCAGGTACAGTGGAATGGTCGATGGCCGAGATATTAAAAAATCCAGATACAATATTAGTCAAGGCGAAAGCTGAGCTGAACGAAGTGGTCGGGAAGGGAAAGATTGTAAAAGAAGAGGACATATCTAGGTTGCCTTATTTGCAATGTATTGTGAAAGAGACCGGAGGATTACACCCACCGGCTCCTTTCTTAATACCTCGCCAAGTACAAGAAGAAGTTCAACTCTGTGGCTACACTATTCCCAAGAATTCGCAAGTCCTAGTCAATGCATGGACTATAGGACGTGATCCCCTGATATGGAAAAATTCCTTGTCATTCCAACCAGAGAGGTTCCTGAACTCTGAAGTTGATGTGAATGGTCATTATTACGAGCTAATTCCATTTGGTGCAGGTCGAAGGAAATGTCCGGAATTGCCATTGGCGATCAGGATGGTGCCGGTGATATTGGGCTCCCTCATAAATTGTTTTGACTGGAAACTTGAAGGTGGGATTGCACCAGAGGAATTGGACATGGAGGATAAGTTTGGGATCACTGTAGCAAAGCTTCATCCACTTCGTGCTGTACCAACTCTAGTTCTGCCTCATTAATATTAGGATATTAGATAGTCACCTGCTCCTTTACATTGGTAAACTCTAATAAGAGGCTGAGAGCCTCATAATATGTACCTTCTTTTATGTATTTATATCTGTATAATAATTAATAAATAAAGGTTCAATGCTAGCTGTAGCATGTGTTATGTATGGCTATAGTTCTTGTGCTTGTTTTCCTAATTGCTCGCCCACACGGATGACAAATTTAGGTCGAAACTGGATTCAATTTGATAACTTCCTAATAAATTCTGTATAAACCCCTTAAACTTGAAACCGAATCTGTATAAACCTACTAACGAATTTAGTAATAGCCTAATAATCTGTCTTGCTCAACTATTTTTTAATTTTGGAACAGTCAGACCTATTCATTAACTGATACTACATGACAATTAATGTCGTTGAAAGAACTTATACGGAAGATCCTGGTGAAGACGCCTATGTATAATAAGGCTAATTTGATGTTCCGGTTGAAGGGATTGTTTCATTAGAGGCCAAAAAAGCATAATCAAGGTGTCATGTATATCAAGGTCTGTTCACAGTATAGGAGGTTGGATATTATACTTTGGACAGAACATCTTTTACCAGGATCGCTGTGAATGAAGAGTGCAAGTTAGGAATTTAAAGGGGTTCTGGATCTGAACGTCGTATAATGCCCTACTGACGTACTCTGACAAGGCATCGAACTGGATTATGCTTTCCATTATGTTAATAGCTACCTGTTGGTGTTGGTCTGAAAATTCCTACGTTGTATCCGGGTCCCAGAGTAGTCAATTTGTCAGATGGATGCAATTAGGGGACCAATGTATTCAAGACGAGCGCCAAGGCACTGTCAATGTGGTCATCTGAGTTCCACAATTTGAGAGGGTTGTCTAGGTGCATTATTTGCTAGTACAAAGTACCCATGGTGTATATTAGTAAAATGTATATATATTTTATTTTAAATTATAATTTTTAGTTTTTTGAATATCATCCCAATCAAACACATATAATAGTTTTAGTACACGAAGCACCAATGCAAGGCAGAAATAAGAGGCCTTTGCATTGAATATCATCGTTCAAGGAACTTATACGAATGATTAGGCCTATGTATAATAAGGCCTAATTGAATGTTTTCCAGTTGAAGTGATTATTTTGTTTGAGATCAAAGGAGCATTAATCAAGGTGCCATGTATATCAAGTTCTGTTCACAGACTTGGTTACCTGGTAGCTGAGGCTTTTGAGACGCAAGACTAAACCATTTAGCTGCGGAGATTATAATATCTACCTGTTGCCGCTGTAAAACCAAATGTTAAACAGTGAAATAAGATAAAGGCTTCAGGGTTGCATATGTTGAGTTCCATTAATATTTTACCAACTTGTCAGATGGATGCAATTAAAGGCCGATGTATTCTAATCAGTCGCAGAGGCACCGCGAATATTACAAACTGATAGGGTTGTTGGACTTAGTTGTCAAGGTGCATTATTTGCTACAATCTGAAATTTTATAAAAACAATTTTAATATTTAGTCAAAATTTGATCAATTTGACCAGTCAAAAGTCAAAAGTGGACGAGTATCATAAAACGAGAGAGCAATACACAGAACATTGTCTTTTAAAACGTGTAAATATGTTTGGACGCCGAATCTTATGGACCTCTCATTCTGGTAGTTGGGTTATTAACTTATGCCAACTACAATATCTACTGTGTTTCTTATCAAAAAGAATACTAAATAATATCTCAACCTCCAGTCTCCAGTATTGATCTGCATATTCACCTCTCAGACCACAGTTCCTCCGGGATTCATGGATACAATGTTGATCAGTGTAGCCATGTGCAGTCTGCTAGCCTTTACTCTTGGCTTCTTTCGAAAAATTATAAGCAAAGCTCCTCAAAAACTTCCACCAGGACCCTATCCTTTGCCCATCATCGGAAATATACACAAACTAGGCAAGCACCCTCACAGGTCCTTAAATACCCTTGCTCAAGTTTACGGTCCCATCATGCGTCTGAAGTTAGGCTGTGTAACCACCATAGTCATTTCTTCATCAAGTGCAGCTCAACAAGCCCTCCAAAAGCAAGACCTCGCCTTCTCTAATCGTCCTATTCCTGACGTGACACGTGGTTGCGACCATTATAAATACTCAATAGTATTTTTGTCTGTTGGTAGTCGTTGGAGAAGTTTAAGAAAAATTACGACTTCATCTATATTAACAGCTAACAAGCTCGATGCAAATAAGCATATACGAAGTAGGAAAGTGCATGAGCTTATCGAATACTGTAAGAAGTGTGGCCAGAGTAGTGAGGCTGTAGATATTGGTCATGCTGCATTTCTAACTTCGCTTAATCTTTTGTCCAACACTATATTTTCAAAGGATATGATAGATCCGTATCAGAAATCAGAGGAGGGTAAAAAATTAAAGGACTTGGTGTCGAACGTGACGAAGGAGGTGGGTCGGCCTAATATAGTAGATTTTTTCCCCATTCTTAAGAGAATTGATCCACAAGGTATAAACCGGCGAAATACTGGTTATACTGAGAAGCTACTCAAATTGTTTGATGGTATGATAAATGAGCGCTTGGAGTTGAAGAGATCGGGAAACACCAGTGAGAATAGTACAACAGACATGATGGATGAACTGTTAACAATATTACAAACAAATGAGATCGACAGAACTCAAATGACACACTTGTTTCTGGTATATTCCATACTCTTTTCTTTTTCTGGCTTTTCGATACAATTAATTACTAAAATTTGGATGCTCGTACACGCCTCTGCTAAGTGTCAAACTCTTGACTTCTTGTTGCAGGGGAACTGGATTCGCTAGGCTACAATACTAGTAAAAAATTGTTTCTTCGTCGTTGCTATTCGTAGTAACTTATTATTCGTTATTACAAAAATCCTCAATTGTTATTTGTTCGAGGATAACTACTTTTAACTATATATAATAGTCCTAGCTTTTAAAGTTACCAACTCCACTAAAATAATAAGTTACAGTACTATGAGAAGCCTTAATATGGATATCGATTATATCATGCTAAAATGGTAATGTGTCCCTCGTTCAAAAGGCTATCTTTTTTAGATTGGAACGAGGAACGCTACTTCGCTGCATTGCTAGCTAGGACTCTGAACTCAAGATTGTTGGGTCAAAGTGACACCTCATGATAATTTTATGGTTGCTGGGTCAATTAGCTCAGCGACACCTCTTGATAATTTTACTGTCCGACAGTTTAAAGATATTAGTAGCATCTTAGAATGTAAATCATGTTCGTATGGTAATATTACCTAACAAACTAAGATTATCACAACTCCAGAATCAATAATACTTGATACCCACTGGCAGGACTTGTTTGCTGCAGGAACAGATACAACTTCAGGAACAGTGGAATGGGCGATGGCTGAGATATTAAAAAACCCAGATACAATATTAGTGAAGGCGAAAGCTGAGCTGAACGAAGTGGTCGGGAAGGGAAAGATTGTAAAAGAAGCGGACATATCTAGGTTGCCTTACTTGCAATGTATTGTGAAAGAGACCGGAAGATTACACCCACTGGTTCCTTTCTTAATACCTCGCCAAGTACAAGAAGAAGTTCAACTCTGTGGCTACACTATTCCCAAGAATTCGCAAGTCCTAGTCAGTGCATGGACTATAGGACGTGATCCCCTGATATGGAAAAATTCCTTGTTATTCCAACCGGAGAGGTTCCTGGACTCTGAAGTTGAAATGAACGGCCATTTTTATGAGCTAATTCCATTTGGTGCAGGTCGAAGGAAATGTCCGGGATTGCCATTGGCGATGAGGATGGTGCCAGTGATGTTGGGCTCCCTCATAAATTGCTTTGACTGGAAACTTGAAGGTGGGATTGCACCAGAGGAAATGGACATGGAGGAGAAGTTCGGGATCACTCTAGCAAAGCTTCATCCGCTTCGTGCTGTACCAACTCAGTTCTGCCTAATTAATTTTAGGATATTAGAATCATCTGCTCCTTTACATTGTCCAACTCTTTTAAGAGGCTGAGAGCCTCATAATATATGTACCTTCTTTTATGTATCTATATCTATATAATAAATAAAGGTTCAATGGTGGAGAATGATTTTGTTAATTTATTTTGACAACATCCCTGCTCTAGTATATACTACCAAAATTGGGATTTGGTGGGTGAGGGAATGTGTTACTGTATGTTACACACATAATTGCTAGCTATCTATTTAGTTCTCACATGTAAATCTATTTCATTAAATATACACATATATACATTAACGTTCTGTGTATAACTTATTCTTTTAGGGCTAAATCTGTTGCCTTCAAGTAATACTACAATAGAGAGCCGAAAATCTTATATCACCTAAATATATATATTCTCTTCTCATATGACTAATTACATATGTAATTTAATTTAATATAATTATGCTCTTATTTACCTAAAAGTTAGTGTTGCAAAGTCCAACATATAAAATGACAATTGGTATTAGAATCTGAAATGGAACTATTGTAGACTACAAAGTTTTTCTTATGAGCTAGTAATACAGAACAGATATTTTTAATAATTTTTAGATATCAACATAGCAAAATTTTGTCATAGTAGAAGGAGACTATTCTGAATTCGATAAACAACATTTTTGTTTGCTAAGTAACAATATATGTTTTTACTATAAAATAAAAACAAAATATAAAGTGGTGTTCCACAAAATGCACAACAATCTGGCATGACAAGGGTATGGCTTATTGGTTGTATTAATTTCGAGCTCTATTACAAGTAGAACTGAGCTCAAGGGTTCACTCGTGAAAGACAACACAAACATTCATTGCTATCACTAGTCGGTGAAGGCAGGCATGGAAATTAACTTAAGTCAGAGGACAAAAGTAGCTAGAGCGATTCAAACCTTCTTCATAAGTTTGAGTTGAGATGAGAGGAGAAAACTTCCAAAACTTCCTTGTAAACTGATTTCTTGAACTCCACTGCCTGCATAAAAATGTAAAGTAAACGGTAAATTCGATTAACAAATACTTTTAAACCCAATTTCTTATCAAACTTTTATGGGGAAGTGAAACCCACTCGGTCAAGTACTTGTTCTGGTGACAGCCATGACCATTCTCCAAACTCAGGTTTCTCAGTACCATCGCCCAAGAGATTTATTTCAGCATCCTTTCCGGTAAATCTAAACAGGAACCTGAAGAATTTCAAGTAGAGAATTGTATCAAGATAATGACAAATGTGAAGATATGAAATAAACATGGACTACCAAAAATTTCTTTCAAATTATAATGTGATATGGTCTT
Source organism: Daucus carota subsp. sativus (assembly GCF_001625215.2). Classification (NCBI taxonomy): domain Eukaryota; kingdom Viridiplantae; phylum Streptophyta; class Magnoliopsida; order Apiales; family Apiaceae; genus Daucus; species Daucus carota. Next base: position 40,937,164 of record NC_030385.2, on the reverse strand, counting down.
CTGGCTAAAGCTTTGTCCAAAATGTGATATGCATATGCACGTATATCAGACAAAAAATAATGTGCTCCTCACAAAAATGGCATAATTCTAGTCCAGGTGAAGAAACATGAAAACGAGTAATAATATCTAGGATAGGGTCATTTCACTTGGGGAGGACTAGTATCAATCACTATATCATATTTCATCTAACTTGTTAAAGCAGTAAATTGGAAGGCAAAGCATGTTGCATCAGAAGGAATTTTGGATCAAAATTACATAGCTTTGCCTTCATTTCTTGGATAAAATTAACAGCCAACTATAGATAGACACGTGATTTCACCTATCGCATCTGAGGCACCCCCACAACAGAAAGAGCGGACACAAGTTTAATGATAAAGTAGAAACTGGTTGTAAATTCAAAAGATAGAAACCGATTGAATGTTTGTGCAAACAATTTTATACTATTTTACAACTGGTGAATTTCTTGTATGGCGGAAGGGTCTATACAAAATAGAGGAATTAGATTCCAGGTAGAGCATTATTCAGTCACAGAGAGAGCTTGGCAATGTGCATCCATAATATTCTATAATTCTAATGGATATGGGTTGATAAATTAGTGAAATCAGCTAAAGAGTAAATAAAATAAAGGTTTATGCTTCTTTTGTCAGAGCACTTGCTTCTAGGACATTGGTTTATAGACTACCTTGTCCCCAATGCTTTGATGTGGGGCAGGGTGTTACTATATAGCACCTATTTGTCGCAGTTTTGAATTTTTAGCTTTCGCCTCTGCTTTACCAATTGGTGCCTCGATCTAATAAATCTATTCCATTTTTTAGATACTATACTGAATAGATTCTGCTAGCCCTATTAATACTGTAACACATTCCATACCATTTCTGTGCTTGACCTTTCCAGTCTGATCCCCACTGGCGATTTAATTTTTCCCTGACATCCGGAGGGAAATCATATGTCAACCAATGTGGTACCTGCATGATAAAACTCTAAATAAGACCATATTATGCGTTTGCAACTTTCGTAAGTGGTAGTTTTTGAACTGCACTTGTAAAATTATTTTAAAGCAGTTCCAAAAATTCATGTTAAGACCTTTAATAACGAAAAAGAACATCCAAGCCAAGTGCTCAGTGATTTAATCAGTGTTCTAAAAATCGTTCTAGGCAGCCGTCTAGGCAGTGCCTAGGCGCTAGGCAGTACCGAAGGTCCGAAATGCCCCGAGTCGGCCCTAGGCGGTGAATTACACGCTTTTTACAAAAATGGGTCAACATCCCGCCTAGGCGGTCAATAATAAAAAATCATATTTTATAAATAAAATTAAAATAATATTAATAATTAAAAGTAGTTAAAGAGTCATTTTATAAATTATTTAATAACCGGCCAACATATATCAAAAAGTTTATTTCATATTTCATTCAGAGGCCACTTTGGGTCACCAATTATCAATGAGTTTGAGATTGAACAGAGGCAGGTTATTCAGCAGGTCATGTGATGCAAGAAAAAGGTACTTTAACTCTACCAAATGCAAAATCAACCCATATATGCAGCGAAAATTTCCTTCCTCAAGTTTCTCCTGGGCTTAACATTTACTTGAACATATGATCTTTATATTTCCACTCTATATCCATGCACAAAGACTTAGACTAGCATATTAAACAGGAAACAACAAAATTAAGGATGTATAACTGAGCAAGTGGGAAAAGTGGTACTAAGTCCTAGACTATATTAACCACTAACACTTGGAATCCTTAGTCAATTTAATGCAAATTTTTAAGAAAGTGCATATCTAGATTCTTAAATTTTTGCAATTCTCACTGTATATCCAATATGGCAATATTACACCCAATAACATGTCTAGTTTTTCTGAATTCTTTTTCACATCTTCTCTGTCTGGAAATCAATTAAGTTGTGATCCTTGATTCAATAAGACCACTGTAATTAAAATTTCCATCAAAATAACAAATCATATAACCAACTATAACACCTTGAAACAAACCATAAGGTTGCATTCACTTGAAAGATAGTTCATTTGGAAGAGATAGAATGATGGAAGAAAGGAATAATATTCTTTTAAGGAAATAAGAGATGGGAGAAGTGACTGTGAGATGAAACTTATTAGAAGGATGAAAAAAAATAATGAGAATTTTATAGTAAATGGTGTAAGGAAGGCCGAGTCGTTTTGAAATTGAAAGGAATGAACCATGACTTACATCTAAAGAGCAGAATGGAGGAAGGTCTTTGTTCACACCTTCAAGAATTAGTTCATATTATGTAGCATTCTCATCATGTTCTATACCATACAAGTGATTACAGACTAAGAGCACAACATATTTGCAATTCTGTTTTGCTTCTACCACTTTGTCCAGAAGCTGTATTATCTTTCAGATCCGGATAATGAGGAAATTAATTGCAGGAAAACGATAATTATAATAATGATGTAACAAGATATAATTTATTATTAAACCTCTGCGATAATTTCTGCTGAGGTAACTCCAGTTTCTTCTCTAAGTTCCCTGATAGCTGCATCTCTTGGATTTTCACTTTCATCAATTCCACCCTGTTTATTGAAATCATAAAAAACAGAACAGCAAATCACATTTTCCAAAGAGGACAATACTTTGACATAGCGTTGCATAACAAAGGATTTTAGATAAGTAAATGACATTTTATACTCTCTCTTTTTTTTTGCGAGATCAAGTTGATAGACCAAATGCTGATGGCAAAAAAGGTTGCCAGAGCACCTCAGTAAATTTCAGTGCTCACAAATTGCCTTGACTCAGAGAATTACAGCACTCACAAAGTGGCCTGAATCACAAACCATTTTTTTACAGCAAGCAACCATTGTTTAGACATCCTGACAACCTTGATAGTAGATTTCACTTTAGTACGAATGTGAGTTTAAATATTCATTATTTAGTAATGGCCCCATAGATTACTGTTTAAAATATTCATTATTTAGTTATGGTCCCATAGATTACTGTTTAAAAAGATAAAACAAATACAATTAATTCAAATACGTAGCTTTAAGAAATTTGTAATTCAGACCACGACCAGTTTGCTACATTTACAATGATGAAACAGTGTTGACATTAATGTGTCTAATAAATCAGGGATATCACATTCCAAGAAGCCGCCAAGTGGCCCTTAACTACGTCGACCATATTAGAATATTATATTGGAACGAGGAACACTAATTCTGGGGGCAAATTAAGGTTAAAGAGACCAAAGAACTCAATCAAATGGGAATGTAAACTAAATGTTTCCAATCCTAGCAGGAAAAGGAGGGAAGTAGATACTTAATTTGAATTGAGTAAACAGAATAACATATTATCATTCATAATTTTGCAAGAACCCTTGTTCAGTAGAAGTCATATGTAATTATGTATAGTTTGGGGTGGTGATCTTTCATATAGTTTGAGAATATCCCTACACTATGAAGTAAACAAGCAAAAAAAAAAAAGTGAGTTTAGTCCTTCCAAATAAACGGTTTCTCAAATCCCTCCAAGCTCATGTCAAAATTGAGGTAGTGGCACTGGATTCTTTGAAAGGAAGTAAAGTACCAAACAGAGATAGATGAACAAGTTTTGAGACCATAATATTTACTCCCTCTATTCGAAATTAATTGTCGTACTTGACTATTTGTAGTCAAATTGATCAAATTTTGACCGGAAAAAAAATTCTAATTTAAAAAATCCGATACATACATAATAAAGTATTTAGGTATATTTTTTTCTAATAATATAAGTTTTATAGTTTTTTCAATTTTATAATATACAATATTCAGTCAAAGATTGGTCAATTTGAGCACAAAAGGTCAAATCAAGACATATAATTTTGGGTGGATGGATCATAAGGTAGTGACTTATAGAACTCATTTAATTTTGGTTATGTATTTAAAAATTATTTGTAAAAAATCCGTAGTTGTGAAGGATTGAGCTGATCATGTTCTAGGGGCCAAACATTTCCAAACCATAACCTTGAATAATCAGAGATCCTCCTTATGCTAATTATATTACTCCTATAATAAGATAGAGTCCTGGTTGGAATAAATTAAAAGTTACTTCTAACGAATTAGTGAGGTGGGTAAACTACTATATAGTCGACGACCACTTTTTTTGGTGGCAATGATATTTTAATAAACTAAAATATGCATAATATTATACTACAATTAGTAGTTGTCAATCTTAAAATATCGAAAGTTATATTTATTGGTGAGCAACTCCTTATTAGGAGTCTGAATCCTTGACAAACGATTGATGTAGCATACTTTTAGCGGTTTTTTCCACCTAAAAGAGATTAAGCCTAATTTTTATGTGAATTTAGGGGCTACATTTTCTTCCGGCAGAAAATTGACTCACTCTACTTTTACTTTCCAACAGGAAGATCCGCTGTTAGTACGTCATGAACAATCATTGGGCCTAGACCAATTACCCCTTACTAGATCATGATTATATTATTGAATGATTTAGTTAGAATGAAGTAAAAGTCACTCCAGAGATGGGCATCGACCCAGTTCTGTGGACTGATCTCCCTTGCACTTATAATCACGGGATATAATAGTAACTCGTTTTAGGGTTTAGACGTATGATCCAATGTTCTAACTTATGGTGTGATCCAAAGAATATTAAGTAGGCACTAGGCCTTCAGTCCATCACATCCTTCCAAGTACTTGTAAATGTAACACATCCAGAATATATCAAACTAAATTGGCCTGTTCCACCCACTAACTAAAGAAACACATATTAAAATTCAAATACATATTCAATGTCAGCAGAATCCTAAAGCACCATATATAATCACAAAATCAAGAGTAATTAACTAATTACTAGCCAAAATTTAAACCGAATAGCCTGTTTTTACCTGCGGCATTTGCCATGCTTCCGGTATATCCAGCCGTGAAGCTGAGAAAACCTACAAAATCGACAATAACAAGTCACATTGGCAGCCACTTCTATCCCAACTTGACTAACCAATCCTACTAATCTCCAATTTATGCATTCCTAATCTCGTAATGTCTCCCTAACAGTCTCAACAATCCAGCACAAGAACATATCAGAAACAAAAAGTGAATAGATACAAATAGAGCATACTACACATACACAATAAAACCTCCCTAAAATTTCACTAACTTTCGACTAAAACAAATATTAATTTATGTCGCGCTAATTTATACTAAAAGTAACGGAATAATTAATTTATCGAGTATTAATTGATGGAATTGGTTGTTAGGGACGTGAAATTGGACCTTGTTATCGGAATTGATGAGGCAAATACCGACGTTTCTTCTGTAACCAGGAGGAGATGAATCCATTGATGAGCTGCTGCACGTGATTCGATTGGCGTTGAAACGGCGGAGTGGCGCTTTGCTTTTTGATATTCTACAACTGGAGTTTAGAGACGGAGATATGCGCAAAATGGAGGTGATTATACATACACCCATTTCTGTCTATTTTTATCCCTACATAAAATAATGACAGTTTCCCGATTTTAAATATTTTTGTATCGCAAATTTTGTGTTGCTTATTGCGGCTACATATTAATCAGATTCTCGTTGAGATGCAAGGTGTGATTTAAGTAATGTTCTTGATTTTCTAACGTACATATTGACCGTTACTTTTTGATCGAATATTCGATTTTTATCGATTCTGTCGATCAAAATCTTCCGTCTAACTAGAAAAGAGTTATTATTCTGTCTAGCTAAAAAATACATACTCATGAACACATGCTAAAATATTTTAATTTTAAAGAGTGAAGTATATTTATTAGGAAAAAAAATCATAATCTAAACCATGATCTTTGCCTTCGTGTTGTTTTTTATTTCTAGTCGCGATGGATTGTAACTTACATGTGCTTCGAAAATTCATTTATTTATTAGAATATTTTGATTTGGCACTATTTATAAGTTAAATTATTTTATAAACGTATGAAAAGGAGATACATTAATTCAATTTATTACAAGAACTTGTGGCAACGGTGCTCTTGGAAGTTGGAGACTAATAACAACTATCAACATCTCGACAAGTTTATAACCAAAGCAGCACCGCATAATAAACAAAGTGTATTCACATAAATGATTCTGTCAAAAAATTGGTGAATGGGCTAATGGCATCAAATGCATTCATAGGCCATTATATTTTGCAGAATTAGGAGCTACAGTTTTAACTCCAAAGAAGAAACTTAACTGTTAGGCATGATAATTGAGGCTGAGTAACAAGCTCTGTTTAAATTGGTTTCGATGAAAAAAATACTTTCATTTGACTGGCACGATGGAAGTTTTCCTGGCATCAAACAAAATCCTGCAAGAGCAAGGCTGATAAAAGCATCATGGCAATATACATCTATAATCTATGTATCATACACCACAAAACATTTCCGTTCCTCCAAATCATAGAATACCTTATAATTACCGTTATTGGACAATCAAAAGCTCTAATACATCTCCTAGTTAAAACATGACAGATGTGCTCGAAAATAAAATTTAGGCATTTTTCTTATTAACAAAATAATGGATGATGTAAAGGTAGACCTATACTTGATGAAAAAGTTCTTTGCTGGCCTCTTCCACTTCTGGTAGCTTGTCGAGTACATGACCTTTTCTTGCCAAGAATAACTGCCGCTGAAATATGAGTTTCCCTCAGTTGGTAACACTGTCAGGAAATATCATTTATGTATGTTAGATATATACTGAGAAGCCATAATCATGCAAAACTTTCCACCCCCTACTTCAAACCTAAACTCTAAAAGACTTATCTCAAATTTTTAAATCGCTAAGGGTATACAGACACAATTGTAAAAAGAAATCTAAGAACACTGATAAAAGGAAGAAAAGAGAGATAATAGACATGATACTAGAAAGCATGGAACTATTCAGTATTCACTATGCAACATATTGTCATATGAAGCTATTTTGCCATCAGTTATCACTTTTGGACAATCACCTTATTTTAGGAACAAATAAGAAAAGTCGGTAGATATTGACGACTTCATGTCAAGAAGAAACATAACCAAAAGAAAAGAAATTTAGTTGCTCTGTTTACTTGAGCTTTAGAAAATATAAACTAGACATCCCATAGTACTCCACTACGTAATCAAAATATTCTCTTACTGCTATGCCAGAAAAAATGGTTCAAAAAACTTGATCAAAGTTCTTATCTTCTTAGCTTTATCTATTTTAGGACTCCCTCTCCCCCACAGATCATCTCATTTGCCTAATTTGCACAAAATAAAGCTCAATTTGGGTCCACACATACGCGCAATCATGGAAGCTTATTGGATCACATGACTGAAACTATAGCAGCTTAAAGGATCTCACATGACCCTGAAAGTATAGCACCATAATACTGACATCTCAAATAGTACATAACAACTGGACTCTTTTTAGTGGAACAGATTACAGATATATGAAATCATGTGTGAGTTTGCAAAGCATATATGGAGCAAATAACGTAAGTCATAAGATATGAAGCACAATAATACTGTAATTGAAATGTCTATACATACTTCAATATATCATCACCACTATGCAGCATAATGTTATACAAAGTTATTTTTCCATTGAATGCCTAATATTGTGGAAAAGCTTAGTTCACCTGGAAAACTCTGGACAGGGCCGACTTTTTTTGCTTCCGTTTTCTCATCCAATAGTTGTGTACAGCTTCTAGAACCTCCTTTCTTTCTAAATTCAATGAAAGATCAACAGCAATTCTGACATCAGAATAATCCTCTTGCCTGCAGTACAAACCTTTCTCAAAAGAGTTAATAATCTGCTCAAAAGCAGCAGCTGACACATGCTTATTAATTCGCTTATCTTGAAAAGACTCATTATTGAACTTGTCTAGCCACAGTTCATCTTCACAATCCAAGTCGTAGTATGCAGTCTCCTTTGCCAATGCTCTAGTCAATTCATCATCTTTCCATGTGATGTATGAGTGTGGTCTTTTGAAGGAACCACGGCTACTTTGACTGTAGCTTGGTACTTCATGCACCCCAGGAACAGGAATGCCACTCCCTCTAGGAGCCTTAATATTGTGTTCAGCACATTCCTTATACAGCTCTTTGAAAATCAACCAATCCCTCCGGTTAGGAAACTCTAGCCTCCAACCATTATCACATGTCCATATAACTGCATGAGTAATTCTGTTAAAGCTACATGTTCTCATAACCTGCTGCACGATAACATCATATCTCCTTGTGCCATCCTTCTCAATTGCAACAAACCACTGGTTTGCATCTGATTTTACCAAGTTAAAGGCAGCTCCTTCTACCCTGTAACATCTATCTGATTCAATAACCAATATATTTGTACAGCAGGTTGAAGTATCAATATTCTCTATTAACCCTGGAAGTGAATGCTTTCGTTTTCTAACACTTGTGATGGAATTATCAACAAGAGAACTAATAGCCTGCTGACCAGATTCTACAGAAGAGCATGGAAAGACATCAGGTCCGATAGACGAATCACCAGGCAGAGCACCATCTGCATTCCCTGCGACCAATGGTGAACATATTCTACCCTTCCTCAACCTAAGACTCCTCCTTTTATGGACACCAAAGGATCCAAATGTAGAGCTAACTGGAGATTCAACTGTACCCATTTTATCTTTCCTCACATATACAGCTCCCCTTGGTTTCTCCCTTCCCTTGACTGAATCTTTTCTAGTATCTTCATCAACATCCATCTCAATTTTTTCTCGACTCATATCAAAACCGTCATCCACCTTCTCATTATCTTTTAATACAGGTGCCTCCTCTACAGACTTTTCAGCCGAGACCTTTTTGTCCTTAGCCCTGGCTCTTTTACGGGGCTGTTTCTTTCCAACCTCAACTAGTTGATCAGTCCACACCCGCTTTCCTGACCGCAAAACCTTAAACCCTCTTGTACTTCTACGCATTCTTACAACTGGCATCCACTCCCACTTTGAAACAGGCAAAACAATACCTCCCCAATCCCAAATAGAAAACTACCCCTAAATTAACTGATTTTCTGCTTTCACACAAATAAATTGACCTGTAGAGCATACCAAATTATTAATATCAATCATCCAAATTGAGAAATAATATGTTCAGGTCAAAAACACCAAATCCTTAGTATTGAAATTTGACATCTCACATTAACATATTTCCATAAGTATATAGATTTTAATTCAAAACCGACAAACCTTCCTCGTGAATCTAAAATTAATAAAACAATTTCCATACACACAATCACATACGTTAAATTTCACATTTCGCTTCAATGTATTACTAGTAAATCATCAAAAAATCAACACAACCACGCACCCCAACACATATACAATAAATTATGAAACAGACAAAATCAAATCAAGGTCAAAAAAACATAATCAGCGCCTACAACTAGAACTATATCCCCTCAAATTAATCAAAACCATGTCATATAATTACACACACATACATAAACATCGAAATTCAAATTAAACACAAAATGTAGATTCCACGAAATTGAAATTAAACATGACTGATAACTGACTCGTACCTGAGTGTACTCGGTCCGAGTTGACAAAAGTAGAGAGAGAGACTCAGCGATTATGAATTATAAAAACCAAACCCTAATAATCAAAAGTCACAAAATTAAAAACAGTGAGAATAAAATAAAACATGAGTATATGTGTAAAGGAGTGTAGATATATACCTAGAGAGATGATTGAGAAGCGATTAGGCACGGATCTGATGTTGAATTGAAATTGTGTGATATCGCCAACAAGAGGGAGGAATTGGGATGGGAATTTTGTTGGGAGTGTTGACAAGGCGACTAGGGATACTTCTGTTTTTTGTTTGGGGTATTTTACGTGACTCTTTTTTTGAGTTTCGAATTTAAATTTCAAACAAGTCATCATTTTAGATTGTGGCTTTTCCGGACTCCGGTTCAAACAAAAATATCTGAGAGCTTATGCAGACTGAGGGATTGGATTCAGGTTCTTAAGTGAAAAAATAAAAAATTAATACTATATAAATTAGAGTTTGAATAAATTTTCAGAGGCTCTTAAAAAAATTAAAATTTCTCTCCTCTCATTTAGGCAAAATTTAACTCTTAATTTTCTTTTATTAATTAGAAATTCTTTCCCTCCAATTTATTCCCACTATTGAATTTAGATTTTTGTTATAATGGTGTGAATAAAATATGATATAGAAAAAAAATATAGAGAGTATTGTTGAAGTTTCATACTTTTGTACCAAATTCGTCATATTTTTTATATTATACTTAGAAGTCAATTAGAAGACTTTGGAGATGTTGTATACTCGAGCATTTTTCAACATGCTCCTAAATAATTTTTTAAATAATAATATAAATTTTTGCCTTAATGAGTTAATATATTAAAAAAGGTAGGAATTTTAATGTTATTATTTATATTTAACTTCTTATTCATATTTTATGTTTATTTACTATAAATAAGAGAGAGAGATTAACTAAAAGAGTGGGAAGATTTGAGCAAAAATTAATATTATATTCATAACTAAAATATCAAGAGCTATTAGATAATATTTAAAAAAGAAGAGAGAGAGTATACCCCTAAATATTTAAACAACTTTTGAGAACTAGCACTAATTGTTGTGCTGCTATTTAAATTATTTGTGTTTGGGAATGGAATGAGTAAAAATACTTGAAATTTATAAAGATAGGAAGAAAGCTTTGAAAAAATTTTGAGGAAGTGCAAAATTGCTATGATGAGATTTGAAAAGAAATTGAGGATGAGAGAGAATGGAGCATTCCATCTCAAATTGGAGATGTGATATGTAACCATGAGGAATGGAATAGAGAAAAGAAATTTCTTGAAATTATGCCTAAGATTGTTCATTTTTCATTACATTCTTTCCAGAATCATTCACCCCAACCAAACACAACATTTCTTTAACAAAGAGACCATTGAGTGTTAAACTCTGAAATCTACCCTAAATTATTGTCCTACTCTTTAAATTTAAATTTAGAGTTAAGACCATACGCACAGGAGATGATCTGGCATGTTTTTCAAAATTAAAAAAAAATATTATATTCTAATAAGTTAAGATATCAATAATTATTCTCATTGTAATAATATTTTTATAATCATTTTTCATTTTTATCAATAAAGAATATCATCATTATAAAAAAAATAAAAATAAAAGAGAAGATGTTTATTTGCAATATCTATTACTCCCTCCGTTTCTTTATTCTTTTCTCGTTTCATATGTCGGGACTGTTCATAACATGAGACTAATTACTAATTTACGTCTAATCTATATGACAAAATATACTCGTGAGTGATATTGTTGGATTCGTATTCACAAATACTTTAATACAATGAAGTTTTTATATTTAATATCAATACAAAATTAATGATATTGAGGATCAAAAGTATGTATTGGCAAACGTGTCAAAGAGAAACAGGAAAAGTAATAAGAGACAGATATAAACTAAATATTAGAAGGATAGAGATGTTAGATAAAAATAAGAAAAAAAAAAAAGATTTGATATAAAGATCATTTGGATATTATGGAGCCAATTTTTTTCACATTTCTTATATTTTAATTTAAAACTTCAAATAATTAAGTCATCGGAGTTATTCTAATCACGAGCTTGTAGGCTTAAAGTTAGAATTTTTGTTATCGTTTGTGCATAAAACGTTATAAGTTAGTTTCTAGAAATCAAAAATCCTAAATTTTTTTGTGAGTTTTTTTTCAATTTATAGAATTTGATTCTATAAACATGTAAAAGATTAAAATAATTTATAATTAGTTTTTGTTATATTAATAATTTCACACCCAATCAATTATAAATATTTTTAAAAATATCTAAACACGTAAAATGGAAATTACCTTTCACTTATAAATTTAAATACTTTTTTTGAATTGATTCAAATTAATTACATTTTATCCCTATTTTTAAATCCTATATCTAATCTAAATTTGTATGTCCACTGTTTCCGGTTTAGATGGAACTCTTTAAGGGCCATTTGATTCACACTGTTTGGAATGAAAAATCGGATTAAAGTGGTATGTGTTTAATTTATCATTGGTGTAGCGGTGGAAATTTTTTAAAAAAATTCTCTTATTAATTTATATTAATTAAAAATATTAATAAAAATACTATTACATATTTTTGTATCATTGATTATTCTTGTACTAAATATTAATATTTATTTACTTAAATAAAAACAAAAGATTCAAAATAATATTGTGAGAAGTGTAAGGGCCCAAATCCTGTTAGTACGATCCAGACAAACATTTAAAAACACAGTCCAATCACAATTACAGGTTGAGTTCGATTCGGTTAGCGGCCTACCCCTGATTATATGTTACTTAGGTGAAATACAGCATACGCGGTACAAGAACAAATTAAAAAAACCAAAAAATTTTCAAAACTGATTTAGTTTTCAACAAATTTTATATTTGATTTTTCAAAGTAAAATCATGATTTAATTCTTTTATTTCTAGATGAATGACGTGTTTGTCATATTATGTCAGCATCAATTTTTTGTTTAATTATGAGTTTAGTTATTTTATATCAGGGCACTAATTATTAATTTCGAAGAGCGACAGGAATGAAATTATATGACTACAAAAATTTTTATATCATATAAATTTATTTAAAAAATTAAAACTGTAATTATTCATTAATTTAATACACACACATCAATTATCGTTATTTATTTTGGGCCAAATTCTGATTATTTATATGTAGTACGATGACTTGAATTTTTAGAAATTATTTCTTAATCATGTATTTCACAATAACATTTTTAAAAATGTTTCTTTTCGAAATTAAATTTTTATAAAAAATTAAATTATGAGAACACTCTAATTTTTTTATTTTTTATTTTGAAAAGAGAACACTCTAATCTTAATCATATACTGAAAACATCTAAAATTTATCGGCCAATGAAGAATGAATAAGATCTCTGAAAAAATCTGGACCTTTTAATTACTAGCATGCTGTACCAAGAAATAATGCTTCTAATAAATAGCAGCACGTTGAAAACTGAAAAGAAACCCCAAACAAAGGGCATTGGCACTACTAGTATAATGTCTACTCTTGACTTTGTTGCCGTCCATACTCCAGCGATGGCGATGTCTGGGACGACCATTAGCAGTATGATTTACCGAGAAAAATTCCGAAATAACATAGCTCAATTAACTTAAATATGGACTGAAATTATGGATTTACCGATATAATACAAATCAAAATGATCTTACAGATAGGAAGACTTCTGGAACATGAGAAAGTTGCTGCATTCCAAGTCAGCCAAAGGGACATGAACAAGAACAACAAAACTGAAAAACAATAAATCACGAGTTGAGAGTAACGGAAGAACTTCTGCCAAGTTGATAAGTGAGAGCCAAAGGTCTCAACTTATTGACAATTTGGTTCAACCAATCAGTTAAACCAGTTTACCGAGAGGATTTTGATCAGATTCTCATCTATCTTTGTATGTGAGCAATGAAGTTATCAATCTCAGCACGAGTATCGCCTCCTATAGCAACAGATCTCTTGACAGCCGAACCCAACTCTGCTGCTCTCTTCCTTATATCTTCTCCTTTCTCTGATGCCATCAACTCTCTAACAGCATTCTCAATCGTCGATGACTCCACCAACTTATCCCTACTCTCCCAATCCTTGACCACAACTCCGATTTTAAGAACCTGAGTCACCAGCAAAGCATTGTGAGGCTGATCAGAATGCATAGGCCATGTTGCCATAGGCACTCCCATTGTAATACTTTCCAAACATGAATTCCATCCACAATGACTCATAAATCCTCCAACAGATGAATGAGCCAAAATCTCTAACTGAGGCGCCCAATCTCTCACTATCATACCTTGCCCGTTTAGTTCTAATCTCTCTTCGTAATGATTTGGCAACTTATATGCTCTTACATCATTAAGGAATATGTCTCCTTTATCCGCATCACGCAGTACCCAAATGAACTTTTGACCACTTTTTTCTAGCCCAATGGCAAGGCTCTCAACTTGGTCGTCTGTTAAACTAGTTGTTGTCCCGAATGAAACATATATTACAGATTCACGAACTTGTTTGTCTAGCCACTCCAAGCATTTGTGGCGCACGTAAGATGAATCCCTGGCCTTGCGTAGATCCATGGGGTTAAATGGACCGATAGCCCATTGTTTTTCGTTTCCTTTTGCAAGCACATCTAGGAATGGAGCTTCGATTGCCTTGCACGTATTGAAAAGTGCACCAGAGCTGTACTGAACAAGATCCTCCCGCTGCTTTAAAAAAAATTCCATGACTTCTGAACTGAGTGTAGATAGTATACTAGGAAGCTGTTTCACAACCTGATCATCGATGGTTTCAAAGCCTGATTCCCCCACTGTTTCACAGAATATACGAAAAGCTGAGAGGGGATGAAAAGAATAGGCTTCTCCATTCGGCAATGAGGCCACATCTTGACCAACATAAGGAATCAGATAGTCATAAATTACGACAACCCTTTTGGCAGTGGTGGACAGAGCTGACAGTAGTTCAGCCACATGTTTTCGAAGATGTAATGCAGAATAGAAAGACGGTACAAGATGCGAAGGGAATTGGAAGGCAGAATGCGGATTAGCAGGAGGAGAGTCGAAAGCAGGCACCGAAAATTCATGAAAATTTATCAGGGGACTTGAGAGAGAGTCCCAACCCTGGACTCTGAGCTTGGCCTGGCGAGAGTGGATAGCAGTGGTCACATAGTGAACCGGAATATTGTACGACGAGACGAGACGAGAGAGGTGGAGGAGCTGGTTCAGATGGCCTTGTGCAGGGAAAGGAACGATTACTACGGCCACTTCACTCTCTGTTGCTTGCTTCTGTGCCTCATTGTTACAGCTCATTCTCAAGTTTTTTATTCTCAACTTTCTTTAAATCAATGTAGCGGTGGCACTTGAGGTTTTAGAATAACCTGTAACTTGAGATAAACTATACAGATCAAGGAACTCTGGGATGTCAATATATAAGTGTTCGTTTATAAACCAAGAAGCGTTGACAATATTTATAAATGTAATTATTAGCAGTATCTCAATTATTGTTTTTGTTTGATCAATTATTAAGAAAAGGAAGTATCAACGGTATTGTGGCCATTAAAGGCCCAACATGAGCTGCTGTCTGAAACTGAATATAGGCCATCTAGATTCCGTCAATTTCTTCTCGAAGTGCATTTCTCTATTCACACGTGTATGAATAAAGAAGTTGAGGTCACAAATGTGCCTAAATATGTAAATTTTGTAATTCATATTATATTTTGTAATATGTGCAAAATATCTGAATTTTTATAATTCATTTTGAAAAAATGAATTCGATTGAATTATTGGTGGTCCTGGTGGATTGAAACAAGTCTGTGGAATCTATCACAGAGTCACAGAGTTTCAGAAGATATAAAATGCTTTATACAAGGATGAAAATTTCAGAAGCGGATTATTACTGGAGTTCAGAAGCGAATTTAACTGGTTTATAGTTCGAAATCAAATATTTGATGATTTTAATATAAAATCATGACTTCCAATTATTATTTTTTATTTTGCATAACTTAATTTGATGAAAAATTACATAGATCCATTGGCATTTCAATCGCAAGACCACACACTGCAAGACAAATATTACCCCACTGTTTCACAGAATGTCCGAAAAGCTGAGAGGGGGTGAAAACAATAGGCTTCTCCATTTGGCAAAGAGGCCACATCTTGACCAACATAGGGAATGAGATGGTCATAAATGACGACAACCCTTTTGTTGGTGGTAGACAGAGCTGACAGTTGCTGAGCTACTTGTTTTCGGAGGTGCAAGGCGGAGAAAAAAGATGGCACAAGATGTGAAGGGAACTGGAAGGCAGACTGTGGGCAGGAGGAGAGTCAAAAACAGGCACTGAAAATTCATGGAATTTGATCAGGGAAGTTGACAGGGAGTCCCAACCCTGGACCCTGAGCATGGCCTGGCGGCAGTGGATAGCAGTGGTGACATAATAAGAGCATCTCCAATGGTTTGGCACCCTTCAAGGGGTGCCAATTTTGACACATCACTCAAAATATTATATTTTATATTCACACTCTTCCAAATCATTTTTAGCACCCTTCTTTCAAAATACACTCCAATGGTCGGCACTCTAAGATGCCAACTTTATTAATAGAGATATAATATTTTATGCATTATTGGGATCACAAATCTATATTTTATGTATTATTGGGACCACAAATGAAGTTGGCACCCGTTGCCAACTTTTGGCACCCCAAAGCCAACTCACTTGACACCCCAATAGCACTCCAACATCTCCAATGAGGGTGCTAACGAGAGTGCCGGTCCATGTCATGCCACATGGCATTGGCACCCCCCATTGGAGATGCTAATGAACCTGAATATAGTACGACGAAACGAGTCGAGAGAGGTGGAGGAGCTGGTTCAGATGGCCTTGTGCAGGAAAAGGAATTATTACTACTGTGACTTCACTCTTTGTTGCTTGCTTCCTGGCCTCATTGTTGTTGCTCATTCTTAATTGTTGTTTGAACTTTCTATATCAATCTTCTGCAAGATTGAATGCAATTATATATATTGGTCCAAAAACAAACTAATTAATTTCAAATGCTAAACGAGCATGGTCCTGTGTATGGGCACAACCAACCTCAAGGTGATGGCTGTCTCTTGTCTGGCAGTATTTCATCCCTAAAGAGTAAACACCCCATTTGTCTGACTTCACCTAATTTGAAATTTGTAGTTGAAACTTCAATTGCGGCATAAATTTGAATGCCGACAATCGACATACTTGTTTCAATAAAAAGGATGTTTGCTGCACTAAATCGGTGCCAACAAGAGTATATTCGGATTCACCAGTCAAAATTTTATCTAACTGTTGACAAATATAAATCCTGGTGTCGTAAATTCTGAAAATTATTAAAAAACCAGATGTAGGTTGATGTCGCCATTGAAGAGGATGAAGATATTTTTCGAAGTGGTTGTATAATGCTAGTAATATTCAACATCTGGAAGATTTTATGAAATGATTGCGAAGACTTTGTTAGATAACTGGTTTGAAACAATATGTCAGATTCAGAATGGATCAAAGTTCATTTCAATTGGACCAGCGATTCTTCAACATATAGTGGACATAATCCGGCCTGATTTACCTGTATGAGCTAGATAATTTCTTTTTGTTTCAAGAAATTTCTTTATGTAAAGGCCAGCAGACTGCATGTTAATATGGTGGATTGGTGGTGTACCTTGGTTAGTTTACTTTGGTTTTCTTAGTTGTTTTGGTTAGTAGATTGGTCGTAAGACCGTAACAGTAGCTTATTTGCCAATTGCCGCATGCAAAACCTGTTTGCTTTCAAATATTTTTTTCTAATAAAATTTTAATAATAATAGTATCATTCTTTTATAATTTTAGAATAATATATGATATAGTTATTTTGACTTTACATTTCTCTATAATTGATAGCTAATATTACATAAATTATTTTTTAATATGTTATTTATTGGAATCAAACCTTAAATTTTTAATATGAATTTTTCTTACTATTGTATCACTGATTCTATCAATTTGTATTAAAGAAAGTTTATACAAATTTTGTTAAAAAGTAAATTAGTGAATTCTTGAAAAATTTATGTAAAAATGCTAAGTATAAATTTATGTAGGAATGCTAAGTTTAAATATAAAGAGTTAAAGGATAAATAGTAGAATACAGTTTTCAATGTGTTGAATCAGGAGGATTATATTTTGTATTATCGTTTAGGAAATGATTTATAAATACGTAGCCGATGACATTATATTATTTGTTTAAGAGATGATTTAGGAGATGAACTGTGACAGAAAACCAGACCCATGCATGCTATTTTCGATTGAAGACCGAGCAGATCAGCCGGCTAAAGCATCTCCTGATAAAAAAAAATATACGTAAAATATTAGTAATAAAAATAAAATTATATACATATATAGAAGCGCTTACAGAAATTGTTTTAGTCATAGTTTATTAATAAATTTAATGTGTATAATCTTTTATTTGATATCAACGTATGAGTTTTTTTAATGATAAGTAAGTCTACTCTTTCTCAAATCCTATATTCGTTACTGGTTGAAGAAGATCAAGCTCCAGTCCCCTCCTGCCATCAACAATTGTTGGTTCTGCTGCTCAGAAATCTGGAAGTCCTCTTCATAAACAAATTGAATGAATCCTAATTTAAAGTTTTTATTTATAAATTATCGTATTAAATCAATTTAAATTCAGCCTCTCAGTCTACATGTAATACATATTGAATTAGTCGCCATAATTCATTGTTTGACATTCAGGAACGTGACATTCTTCGAACTTCGAAGCAGAATTTGACAGTGCAAAACACTAACAAAACAAAGTGACATGAACTACAAAAATAGAATAACAATAATATCAAGTGCTAATTCAATGAAACACAGAGAGAACTGGAAAGGATTGCCAAAATGATAAGATAAACTGTCGTCTATCTTCGTATGTGAGCAATGAAGTTATCAATCTCTACGTGAGTATCACCACCATCGGCAACAGATCTCTTGACAGCCGAACCCAACACTACTGCTCTCTTCCTTATCACTTCTCCTTTCTCCGATGCCATCAACTCTCTAACAGCATTCTCAATCGTCAATGACTCCACTAACTTATCTCTACTCTCCCAGTCCTTGACCACAACTCCGATTTTAAGAACCTCCGTCACTAACAAGGCATTGTGAGGCTGATCAGAATGCATTGGCCATGTTGCTATAGGCACTTCCATCGTAATACTTTCCATACATGAATTCCATCCGCAATGACTCATAAATCCTCCGGTAGAAGCATGCGCCAAAATCTCCAACTGAGGCGCCCAATCTCTCACTATCATTCCCTGTCCGTTTAGTTCTAATCTTTCTTCGTAATGATTTGGCAACTTATATGCTCTCACATCGTCTAAAAATATGTCTCCTTTATCCGCATCACGCAGCACCCAAATGAACTTTTGACCACTTTTTTCAAGGCCAATGGCAAGGCTCTCAACTTGGTCGTCTGTTAAACTAGTTGTTGTCCCGAAAGAAACATACATTACAGATTCGTGAACTTGTTTGTCTAGCCACTCCAAGCATTTGTGGCGTCCGTGAGATGGATCCTTAGGCTTGAATATTTTCAATGGGTTGAATGGTCCAATAGCCCACTGTCTGCCCTTTTCTTCGGCTAGCACATCAAGAAATGGAGCTTCGATTGCTCTACAGGTATTGAAAAGTGCACCCGAGCTGTACTGAACAAGATCCTCACGCTGCTTAGAAAAGAATTCCATGACTTCTGAACTGAGAGTAGGTGCTACACAAGGAAGCTGTTTTATAAGATGATCATCGATAATTTCAAAACGGGATTCCCCCACTGTTTCACAGAATGTCCGAAAAGCTGAGAGGGGATGAAAACAATAGGCCTCTCCATTTGGCAAAGAGGCCACATCTTGACCAACATAGGGAATCAGATAGTCATAAATTACGACAACCCTTTTGGTGGTTTCAGACAGAGCTGATAGTAGTTGAGCTACTTGTTTTCGGAGGTGCAAGGCGGAGAAAAAAGATGGTACAAGATGTGAAGGGAACTGGAAGGCAGAGTGTGGGTTCGCAGGAGGGGAGTCGAAAGCAGGCACTGAAAATTCATGAAAATTAATCAGGGGACTTGAGAGGGAGTTCCAGCCCTGGATTCTGAGCTTGGCCTGGCGGCAGTGGATAGGAGTGGTGACATAATGAACCGGAATATAGTACGACGAGACGAGACGGGAGAGGTGGAGGAGCTGGTTCAGATGGCCTTGTGTAGGAAAAGGAATGATCACTACTATCACTTCACTCTGTGTTGCTTGCTTTTGTGCCTCATTGTGATTGTTCATTTTCAGGTTTTGTTTGAAGTTTTTATGTTAAACAACAAATTGTATCTGCTTTATAGGGATGTTGAATGGGCAGAAGCAACCTCAAGGTGATGGTTGTGTGGCTGTATTTCATTCCTAAACACCCCATTTGTCACCTCTAGGCTTTAGTTGACTTCACTGATTTCAAATTTGTAGTTGAATATGAACTGAAAATTCATATTCTCATTTCATAAAAAGAAAAGGATGTTTGCAGTGCCGAATGTGTTATTAATAATTGTGAGTATCTGTCATTGTTTTTGTATGAATAGATTAAGAGCCTTTTTGTTTTGAATATAATGGGTACTTAAAACTGTTTCTAACCTTAAGTCGAAACATGTATGTATGTTTGTATAATTAGTCAGAAGTCGGTTTAAAAGCAGGAATAAGCGAATCTGACTTAAAACCAGAAATTAATTTGATATAGTTTTTTCAATGACTTAATTTTTGATAAAAATTAATCATAAATTATTCATAAATCATTTTATTATACTTTTAACAACCTATAAATCATCAATAAATCAAAATTATCCAACACATATTTTAAACTCACAACTTATTAAATAAGTCAAGTATATTTGTTTTTACACACTTGTCAACTAACTGATCTTCTTTTAAAAACACATATGCTGTTTGGAAAATAATTTTTTATACAATCTGTTTGGAAAACAGATTGCTCATGCAAATCTTTATACAACTATGTACGCTCAAATATCTAAATTTCATCGGGCAAAAATCCAAATCCGAATCTAAAGTATTGGTGATCCTGGACCCTGGGTGAAAGTGGAATTTGACACAGTGCTCTCAGAAGTTAATGGATACCTTTTACAAGTATGCAAGATTCAAAGAGAGGTCGATGTCTGGATGAGGTAATTGAAAAGGATGAAGACATATTCAAAGTAGTTGTATAGTATTTAACATCACGAAGACTTTTTTCCCACACTAAATAACATCATGATTGCCAAGACTCAAGAGCAAGAGCCGGACAATTTATTAAATGAAAAATGTTATGACCAAAAAAGAAGGCCAGATTCAGAATAGATCACGTCGTGTAGAGATGGACAAGCCCATTCTAATTGGACTATGGATCCTCCAACAGTGCTGAGTCTGCTGACATGATCGGGCCTGGTTTAACTAATTAATGACCCTATCCTAAACATTAAAACACATTGTAAGAAATCCCTATACAAGTTAACCATACAGCTGACATATGCATGCACTAACTAACTGGTAATTCTAGATATGTAAACAAAAAAGTGGCACCAACCACACTAACTAACTTACTGGTAACTAACTAACTAAGTAACTGATTTCTGTATATACTGTGTTAGAGCAGGGATGTAGTCTGAAACTATGAAGCTCTCAGTTTCTTATAAGAGTCAATCTTACAAGTTATTTACTCCCTCCATCCCACAATACAAGTCTCTTTTGCAAAAATTACACATACTAAGAAAACATTAATTGGACAATATTTTCTTACTTGTATCCCTACTAAATGCATGAACGTAGACTCTTATTTAAACTCTAATTAATTGTTATACAAATTCAAAAGAGGGTAAATTTGGAATAATGTCACTATTTTTGCATTGGAAAGTGGAAACTAAAAGTGGACAAGTATTGTGGGAAAAAAAATTCTTCCAAATGAAGACTTGTATTGGGGGACGGACGGAGTATCTTATTCTCCTTCACAAAGTAATGGACCACATGAATTTATCTAAAATGTCAATTATTAACCAGCTGCTACAAGCCTACAACTAGAGTTGGTACAGCACGAAACGGATGAAGCTTTGCTAGAGTGACCCCAAACTTCTCCTCCATGTCCACTTCCTCTCCTGCAATTCCACCTTCGAGTATCCAGTCAAAACAATTTATGAGGGAGCCCAACATCACTGGCACCACCCCCATGGCCAATGGCAATCCCGGACATATCCTTCGACCTGCACCAAATGGAATTAGCTCGTAATCATGGTCATTCACGTCAACTACTTCAGAGTCCAGGAACCTCTCCGGTTGAAATGACAAGGAATTTTTCCATATCAGGGGATCACGTCCGATAGTCCATGCATTGACTAGAATTCGCGAATTCTTTGGAATAGTGTAGCCACAGAGGTGGACATCTTCTTGTACTTGGCGAGGTACTAAGAAAGGAGCCGGTGGATGCAGTCTTAAAGTTTCTTTCACAATACATTGCAAATAAGGCAACCTAGATATGTCCGCTTCTTCAATAATCTTTCCTCTTCCAATCACTTGGTTCAGCTCAGCTTTCGCCTTGACTAATATTGTTTCTGACTTTCGTAATATCTCAGCCATTGCCCATTCCACTGTACTTGAAGTTGTATCTGTTCCTGCAACAAACAAGTCCTGCAAATGTGTATTAAGTATTAATGATTTTGGATTTTGAAAATCTCAGACTGCTGGGTACATCATACGTATTATCATATGAACATGATATAAATTCCAAGATAGGAATATAGGATGCTTTTAATATATTCAAGTGTACGAGAACAAAATCCCAGCAAATCTTGAGTTAGGGTCCTAGCTGGCGCAGTAGTGTTCCTTTCTTTGATCTCGAAAATAGTCTTTTCTAATGAGGGGACACGTTACCATTTTAGCATGGTATATCAAGGTTTCACGTTATAATAATTTAATATTATGGTGTAGTTAGTAACTTAAAAGCTACGATACCATATACTTCCTCCATTGACCAACAGAGTTTAAGAATAATAAGATGGTGGTACCTGTATTAGGGCTGAGCAAACGTTCGGTCGAAAACCGAACCGAACCGAAATAACCGAAAATCGAAATTTCTAATTTTTGTAAACCGAACCGAACCGTACTTCGTTTTCAAACCGAACCGAACCGAACCGAAAAATACTTCGGTTTTTTCGGTTCGGTTAAAGAAAAACCGAACTTCATGTTTTTCATCCTTGTGCTTCATATTCTCAGAACTAATCAGTGTTTCCGCGTATCAATATCAGAAATCACAAACAATACGAGTTCATCAGACAAGTCAATTCCACTAGCCAAGTGATTCAGAATACTTTAATACTTAAAGGAAATCAGAACATGAATAATGTTAAGAGAATAAAGCAGATCCAACCATTAAACAGATGTGAAGCTTGAAAGTTGAACTGGAAGTCGGCAAACCGGAAGAGCAAGTCGGAGAATGGAGGCGCAAGGCAAAGCAAATCTGATATCTAATACTTTACTCATGTATTATTATTATTAAATATAAATATCAATAATATTATACATAAATATAATTTAAAAACATATATATGTAAAAAAACTTCGGTTATTTCGGTTAAACCGAACTTATACTTTTCAAAAACCGAACCGAACCGAAATTTTAATTCGGTTATAACCGAAAACCGGACTAACCGGAATTTTAAAATTTTCCAAACCAAACCGAACCGAATTTGTACGGTTCGGTTCGGTTATTTCGGTTCGGTTCGGTTTTGCTCAGCCCTACCTGTTATATCCATAATGGTCGAGAAATGAATGGAACCGAGAGAGTATAAAAGATATTCCTTCCGTCTCATCAGTTTTTAATGCTACTTTTTTGCACGTATTTTAAAACTCATATAAAATATAGTTTCATAATGTTTTTTTTCAGAAAAATGTAAAAAAAAATTTGACGTTTAAACTTTTATAAAAAAAAACTTTATTTAACTATATTTTATAATAGCCGCGTGCAAACAGTGAACCTCCGGGCCGGACGGAGGGAGTATATTATAGTTAGATGAGTTACTAAGTACTAATCCTTAAACAAAAACGATTGAGAATTCTTGTAATAACGAGCATTAGGTTACTAGTAATGAACAGCAAGGATGAAAGAAACACTTCTCGAAAAAGAAAAGTATATGAAACTTACCACAAACAGGTGTTGGATTTGAGTTTTGTCCATCTCATTTGTTTGTAACATCGTTAACAGTTCATCAAGCACGTCTGTTGTACTCTTCTCACTGGAATTTCCCGATCTCTTCAACTCCAAGCGCTCATTTATCAAACCATCAAACAACTCGAGTAGCTTCTCACAATAACCAGCAACTCGCCGGTTTACACCTTGTGGATCGATCCACTTAAAAATAGGAAAGAAATCTACCAAATTAGGCTTACCCGCCTCAACCATCAAGTTCCACACCAACTCCCTGAAGGTTTTACCCTCCTCGGTATCCTGATACAAATCTATCATATCCTTTGAAAATATAGTGTTGGACAAAAGATTAAGCGAAGTTAAAAATGTAGCACTACCAATGTCTACAGCCTCACGAATCTGGCTACACGTGTTACAGTAGCCAATAAGCTCATGCACCTTCCTACTTCGTATATGCTTACTTGCATCGAGCTTGTTGGCTGCAAGTATACATGAGGTCGTAATTTTTCTTAAACTTCTCCACCGACTACCGACAGACAAGAATACTACTGAGTACTTGTGATGGTCAGAACCGCGTGTAGCATCGGGAACAAGACGATTAGAGAAGGCCAAATCTTGCTTTTGGAGGACTTGTTGAGCTGCGCTTGATGAAGAAATGACTATGGTGGTTACACGGCCTAATTTCAGACGCATGATGGGACCGTAAACCTGAGCAAGATTGTTTAAGGACTTATGAGGGAGCTTGCCTAGTTTGTGTATATTTCCGATGATGGGCAAAGGATAAGGTCCTGGTGGAAGTTTTTGAGGAGCTTTGCTTATAATTCTTCGGAAGAAGCGGAGAGTAAAGGCTAGCAGGATGCACATGGCTACACTGATCAAAATTGTATCCATGAATCCTATTGGAACTGTGGTCTGAGAGCTGAAGATGCAGATCAATATCGGAGACAGGGGGTTGAGAGATGATAGTTGATCAACTAAACTACCGAAATGAGACGTTTGTGAGACTTCGGGCATCCAAACATATATACCTTTAAAAGATAGAAAATGTTTGGTGTACATAATTTTGTAGTTTATTGTACATAATATTGTGTGGTGAGTTTTAATTGAAATGACCCCCTGTATTTACATAATCAACCTCAATTAAAATCATGACCTTCTGTATTTATTTCCTGATTGGGTGCCATTTTCATGACTTGTGTTACCATTTTGATGGTTACTATATATGTTATATTTAATTATGTTTTAATATCTATTATTTATTTTTCGATTAAATAATTAAGTTTTATGTGTCTAAGCAAGGGACTTTCCTTTGGTTATTATTTCTTCATGATTTTATTTCTCTCTATTTTAATAGATATACTCCTTTCGATTTTGCTTTTTTATTAGATTCATTATTTTTATATATTTATGAAATTTCCAAATATTTATATACATATATATGATTTATTGATTTTCTTGTATTAATTTATGTCTTGTTTTGTTTGTTTCTGTTTTCAGGATCGGAGCAAAGGAAAAGATGTTTCTAGAAGATGGAGAGGGGTGGCAATATCAGACACGATCCGAAACCCGACACGAACCCGACCCAATCCGAAACCCGATTTAATGAGACAGAAACCCAAAAGTGACCCTAAAATCACCCGATTGATCCGAAATGACTCGAAATTAGAATTTCATTTCTGATAACTTCAATTTTAAGTTTTATTCAATTTTAAGTGATTTTAACTTAACCTGAAATCGACCCGATTACTGACACGAACACGACTCGTTATCCGAAATTATCACCCTATTTGGAGTTCATCTCTTTGATCATTAAAATTTTATTTTCTAAATTTCTGGAGACATAGTTAGGTGTCCATATTCCAATAGATTCCTCCGTGTCCAACGTGGTTGTATAATACTCCCTCCATCCCATTTTAAGTGTCCATTTTGCCAAAAAAAAATATCTCAAAATATGTGTCATACTCTTTAATCTATGTAAACTTTATACTATTTCCAATATAGAATTAAATACAACCAACAAGCCCCTCATAAATGTATTAAGAGAGATTATGAATGTATAGTGTAATTTGAAATGAAAAAAGGTCCAAATACATAGTAATTAATGAGGTGCATAATCAATATGTTATGAAAACTAAGGTGATTAGTTGTGGAAGATAATGATCAAAACATGATATTAATTATTTCTTAATATGTGTGAAATTTGTAAAGTAGATACTTAAAATGGGATGGAGGGAATAGTAGTAGAGTATTTAACATCACGAAGACTTCTTTTTTCTGGAAGACTTTATTAAATGATTGCGAAGAGGCAAGAGCCGGAAACTTTATCAAATGAAATATTTGATTGAATGCGAATGGACCAGCATTCACAACGTCAATAGACATATAAAACTGCCCCCAAACAACATGCCATATGACAGAAAAGAAAAAAAGAAGCTCCAGATTCAGAATGGATCACATGGTGTAGAGGTGGGCAGGCGCATTTTAATTGGACTAGGGCCGATTTAAATTTATGAGCTGGATTATTTCTTTTGGAAGTTGAACATGTGCTCTTCTTGGTTAGTTTACTTTTAGAGCCCGTGTGAAAATATTGTTTCAATTTCGAATTATGTTTGAGTTGTTATTTCAAATTCTTAAATCTATCTATATTATACTGTTAAAGCCGAAAGATTAAAAGTTTGGTCGGTCGGTACTTGGGTTTTATGGGCTTTTTATATAATCAATTACTAAAAGTTTTGTCCGCCGATACTTGGCCCAAATTATGAGCTTTTTATATAATCAATTACTAAAACTATTATCTTTTATATATTTTTTAACTAAAAAATTTAAAATTTTAAAAATAACATTGGACAACATAGCAATCATCTTTTTTAACTAAAACACGTTATCTTTTTCAAATTTTTAACTAAAAAACCCATACTTCTATACTATACTATGAAAGCCGAAACATTAAAAGTTTGGTCAGTCGGTACGCGGGCTTTTATACGGACTTTTATAATTAACGGGCTTCAAACAAAATTAACGGGTTTCAAACAAAATTAGTGGGTTCAAATAAAATATAAACAAATCAAAACATAAAACAAATATACGATGAAAACATAAAACAAATATAAAATCTATTTGACTATACCAAAACTAAAGTCAAACCTTAAAAAAATACTATATCTATATTATTATACTATTAAAACCGAAACATTGAAAGTTTAGTCGGTCGGTACTTGGGCCGAAATATGGGCCTATCTATATAATCAATTATCCTTTTAACTAAAATATATCATCTTTTTATATTTTCTAACTAAAAAATCTCAATCTTCTAGAATAACATGGAACAATATAGTAGTTTAATTAAAACATATTATCTTTTTTAGATTTCCTAACTAAAAAAACTTATCTTCTAATTAACACGGGCAACATATATATAAACATATAATGTTATTATATATATATTATTAATAAATAACCGGTGATATTTTTCAACCAAAATATATTAACATCATTTTTAAATTCTCTGATGATCTCACTTTAAAAAGTAATTTATCAATTCATGATATACTATATTATCATATTATTAAAGCCGAAACAAAAAAAGTTCAGTTGGTCGGTCGATCGGTCTCTCGAGTTTGATGATCCGGTTGGTATTTAAATTCATAATATGTTATAATATTTTTTTTATTATCTATTAAATTATTAAAGCTGAAACATTGAAGTTTGGTCGGTCGGTCAGTCGATCGGTACTTGGGCCGAAAAATAAAAAATATTATAACCGCGTCGGTCGATCGGTCTCTCGAGTTTGATGATCCGGTTGGTATTTAAATTCATAATATGTTATAATATTTTTTTTATTATCTATTAAATTATTAAGGCTGAAACATTGAAGTTGGTCGGTCGGTCAGTCGATCGGTACTTGGGCCGAAAAATAAAAAATATTATAACCGCCCGTGCATTGCACGGGTTATAAGCTAGTACTATATTAGAGCAGAAACATTAAAAGTTTGGTCGGTCGGTACTTGAGCCGAATTATGGGCCTACTTATATAGTCAATTATACTTTTGACTAATACTATTATTTTTTTTATATTTTCTAACTAAAAAAACTCAATCTTCTGAAAATAACATTGGACAACATAGAAACTATTCTTTTTAACTAAAATACATCATCTTTTTCAGATTCCTAACTAAAAAACCAAAATTTTAAAAATAATACCTGCAAAATACATATAAAAAAAATATTATTATATACAATTATTTAATTATTAATATACAACTGGTGATTTGTTTCAACTAAATACATTAATGTTATTTTTAATTTCTCCATATTATCACTTTAAAGTAATATATAATAGATCTATACTAGCTACTTATACTATACTATACTATATATAATTATTATTATATTAAAACTGAAAATTTAATATTTTTATTGGTCGGTGGAGTTTTATCAGCCGGTCGACATAATTCTACGGATCTCCTTAATATATAACGTGTTCCGATAATATTTAAAAATTCGCTCAGCATGATAGAAGTCAAAACATTGAAAATTTGATCGGTCGGTAATGGAACCGAAATACGGGTCTCTTTATATAATCAATTTATTCTTTTTAACTAAAATATACTATTTTTTTTATATTTATTAACTAAAAAACTCAATCTTCTAAATTAACATCGATCAACATAGTAATTACCTTTTAAACTAAAATACATTATCGTTTTTAGATTTTTATAACTACAAAAACCGATGTTCTACAATTAACACGAGAGACATATATATAAAAATATAATATTAATATATATAAATATTAATAAATAACTGGTGATATTTTTCAACCAAAATATGTTAACATTATTTTTAAATACTCTAATAGTCTCACATTAAAAGTAATATTATAAATCTATGCTATACCATATATTATTATATCATTAAAATCGAAATATAAAAAGTTCAATTGCTCACTTGGCTGGTCCCTCAGTCGAGCCTTATTTATTTTTTATGTTAAATATATTAATTTATTTAACACAAAAAATAAATAATAATTTAATTATAATATATAATTTGTAATAAGAAATAAAAAATTATATATTAATTATTTTACTAAAATTATTTAACGAATCAATACAAGAGGCTCAAAAAATAATTTAATAAATAATATTTAAATTTAAAATAAAATACTAACATAAAAATATACCAAAAGCGCTCAAAAAAATTTATTAATGAATAATACTGGGTGCATTTGTTTTAAAAAGAATAATGGGAGTTGCTGCATAGTACTCCCTCCGTCCCATTTTATGTGACCTCATTTCCTTTTTGGGACGTACCAAAAAGAATGAACCTAGAATACTTACTATTTTTTAACACTATTTTCACTATTACACCCACTACCTCTCTATTTTATACTCTCTTATTATTAAATAAATACTATTACACCCACTACCTTTCTCCACTATCTCAAATCTATTATTAAATATTGATAGGTCCCACCACTTTACCCACTTTTCAACTACATTTACAACCTTTTTCTTAATCTCCGTGAAAGTCAAACCCATTCACATAAAATGGGACGGAGGTAGTACTAACTACTATGGAGGCGATAACACGAGTCAGGTGGCTAGTACCTACATTTCTGTAACTTCGGTGGTTGGACCGCTCATTTTTGAACTTTAAGGGTAAACCTTCGTATCGGAGGAAAATAGTCTATTCAAAGTGGTTGCATAGTTAATGCTGTAAGTTTGTTAAATAAGTCCTACTATGGATGTAGCGATTTTGATGGTTTAGTTGATAAAATCAAAACATTGACCCCTCGTGTAGGTTTTAAGAGTGTTGATTATGTAGTACGATCCGCTAATGGTCTTGCTCATTGTTTAGCCAAGATAGCTTCATCAAGTCGAGCTAGCGCTGTATGGAATAGGGATATTCCCTCTGTTGCAAGATCTGTTTTTCTGGCAGACTTGCCAATTCCTGTGTAAGAAAAAAAAAAAGTGGTTGCATAGTTACCCTTTTTTTATATGACTCTTTGATTTTGACACACACTTTTAAGTGCTTTGACTGGGTAATTAAAATTATTATTTTTTGAATTTTCTTATTTTGAATAAAAAATTTGATTATATATTATTATTCTGAAAAAGAAATTTTAAAAAATAATATTTTTAATCATCCGGTCAAAATATTTAAAAGTGTGTGTCAAAAATCAAAGCGTCATATAAAAAAAACAGATAATAACATCATGAAGACTTAAATGACTCAGGAAAAAAAAAGACTTAAATGATTGCGAAATGAAATGTTATGACCATTGCCAGATTCAGAATGGATCACGTCGTGTAGAGGCGGACAAGCCCATTTTAATTGGACTATGGATCCTCCAACAGTGCTGACATGATCGGGCCTGGTTTAACCTAATGAGCTGGATTCTTTTTGGGTACTAGAAAATTTTATGATGCATGTTTGGTACGCTGGTGTTGTACCTGTGCTCTTGGTTGGTTTTTTACGAAATTCTACCAAATGCTAAAGTATTATTCATCCCTCTTGCAGTCTTGCTTGATAATAATAGAAAAAGGGCTCCCTCAAAATTTTATTGAGCATCGTTTATCGAAGAATGATCCTGGCCATTAAAGATTAAAATATCGATTTTAATGAAAAACAAATGCGATCATAATTTTTTTTCATCAAATCAAACTTTTATACGAAGATCTTAATTATAGAGTCAGGAGTAATTGTGTAGAGGTTGCTTCACGGATACCACTTGGACATGGGAACGGTGTATTTTCGTGTTTAATGTATTGGAATTATAATTTGTATCCAATTCATTCAGGATTCGTGTATTTACTCTCAAACTTATATATGTATCGTGTATATTTAATATAAATATTATAATAAAAATCTAATTTAAATATATTTAAAAATATATTATATTTGAATATATATTTTTTACATAAAATATAGTTATTTATTATAAAAAATATTTATTTCATATATTTTTTTGTATATAAAATGAAAATTCATATTAACACAACACTATTCAGCATGTATTTTCATATTATGTACCAATATTAGAATACAAATACTAATTTTTGTATTACATTTGTGTCGTCTACCAAATTAGGAAGTGTAGACTCTAGACTACCACCTGCCTAAATTTTTATTTTTTTCTGGGTTGCCCACTCCCATTTAGTGGTATTTTTCAAAATTCATTAACAAGTTATTAAATAAATGAATCACATCAGTGTTAAATTGAATTCTCAACCAATATTAACTTTTGGTCTAACGGTAAATCCGACGCATGTCTTTATTTATTTTTGAGACACCCCTCTTGCCTGTGAAGCCTTATTAGAGCAAGTCCAACAGATGCCCTATATCATGTCCTAAGTTATAATTTAGGGCAATTGATCAAAAAACTTGATCCAATAAGAGCAAGTCCAAGAGTGTCTTAGAGGATGCCCTATATAAATAATAAAATATAATGTCCTAGTAGTTTAGGACATCACTTTTATAAATTCACTCCAACAAAAAGCCTTATCCACAAGCCCTATTATTAAAATATTAATATTTTGAATGAAAAAGTAGAGGGAAAAGTAGTGGGGAGAGAGAGAATGATAATATTTTATTATTAAAAGTGAAATGAGGCTCAAGTAGGTGAGCCCTAAAAATAGGGCTGAAGTAAGTTGTCCTAGTGATTTAAGGCATCACTAGGACACTGTTGGAGCAATGTTTTCAATCAAATGCCTCAAATTATGACTTAGGACATCATTTGAGGCAGCTGTTGGAATAGTGTCTTAGTAGAAACCCTATATATATAATAAAATATAATGTCCTAGTGATTTAGGACACTATACACATACATTTACTCCAACAATATGCCTTATCTTCATGTCTTAATATTAAAATATTAATATATTTATATACAACTATATATAAGCCAAGTATGAAAAGGTGTGAAAAGAGAGAGAAAGTGAATATTTTATGGATTAAAATGGTTTAGGACAAGTGTGGTAGTGCCTTATAAATAAGGCACATGTAGTGTGTCCTAGTGTTTTAGGGCACCATTAGGACACTGTTGGATTGCATATTTATCTCAAATGCCTTAAATTTTAACTTAGGACACCATTATAGGGCACTGTTGGACTTGCTCTAATGTCCTAGTGATGCCTTATATTACTAGGACAACCTCCCCAAGCCCTATTTTTGGGGCACATCTCACCTTGCCCTATTCAATATTTTATTATAAATTCTCATCACACTCTTTCTCTCTCTACTTTTATATTATGCTTAAATGATGAAAGAGAGTCTTTTATAATAAAATATTAAACATAGTGTGAGAATAAGACACATTGTTGGAGTTCAAGTTAGTAAAGTATGTCCTAAATTACTAGGACATAATATTTTATATTATATTTGGGGCATGAACTAGGACACTCCTGGACTTGCTCTTATGTTAAGTACCTGGTGGCTAGAAGAACATTATAAAGGTAAATAGAGGGCCGGTTACATGTACACAATTGTACAGGAAAGGTAGGTGTACACCATCAGTGACTTGAAGTTACTAATGGTGTGCATTAAATGAAGTACATCAGTGACATGATCTTCCGGACGCATGAAAAAAGGATTAAATAGCTACGTTAGTGACTTCAAGTCACTAATCAGTGACTGGAAGTCACTGATGTTGAGCGAAAACCTAAAATGTCGGTATTATCCCTCTCACCTTCAGTGACATGAGATCACTGATGTTGCATCTAATTTACATCAGCCAACAATGTACCAACACCCCAACTACCTAGTAAAAAAATCATAATTAAGGTCACTAATGAAATGAAATCGTTATATTAGCTCCCAAGACTAGAGCGGTGGAAAATTTTTTAAGTAAAGAACATCAGTGATTTCAAGTCACTGTTATAGTTCTGGGGATATCCGTGATCTTAAGTCACTGATGAAAACGTTACAGTAGCTCCCCAAAACTAGAGGGCTGGAAAAAATTCTAAGTCAAAAACATCAGTGACTTGAAGTCACTAATGTAATTCTGGGAATATTCGTAACCTTAAGTCACTGATGAAATCGTTAAAGTAGCTCCCCAAAACTAGAGGGCTGGAAAAATTAAGTAAAGAACATTAGTGAGCTGAAGTCACTAATGCGTAATCTTGAAAAAAAAATTAAGTAAAGAAAATCAGTAACTTCAAGTCACTGTTGTAATTTTGGAGATTGATTTAGAGGTTTGGAAAGAATCTCAAATAAAAAATAAGCGACACGGGAAAAAAAAATTCCAAGTAAATACTAGTGACTTTAAGTCACTGACATGAGTTTAAGTAAAACTCAAAAAAATGTTGATTTTTGTTTAGCATTTGATTAACATAAGGTATAGGAGTTTCGTTATATCTATAATTAACGAAAAAAAACTAAGTCCGCGATTTTTTAAGAACAATAATAAAATGAAAAGGATGGAATTTTGCACAAGTTCAACACAACACATATTATCTTTTCAATTTAGATGATTATTTTGCTTGACATAAAAACCCATCACTTATAACTAATAATATAATTTATATTTTTTATTATCATCCAGACATATTTTTGAAAAATAATTTTACTTACAAATAACCAAAATACAAGTCAAACCACTAGTTGACTGTTAAAATATCAAACGAAAAAAAATTATTTTTTTCTAAAACTTTTTTAATACCATCAAAATATATAAACTTTGACATTCGTACGGTTGGATCATCGAGATATATTTTCAAAAAAAATTGAAACGACAATACATGATAAAATACTACTTACATTTACAAGTCAAACCACTATTTGACTGTTAAGATTTCAAACGGAAAATAGTTATTTTTTTCTGAAACTTTTTTAATATCATCAAAATATATAGACTTTGACATCCGTACAGTTGGATCATCGAGAAAAAATATTCAAAAAAATAGAAACACAAATACATGATAAATGTCAAGTTACTAGTACAAGTCAAACCACTAGTTGACTGCTAAACTCTCCATTCAAATAAAATTATTTTTTTTTGAAACTTTTTTAATATCATCAAAATATATAAATCTTCACATCCGTACGGTTGGATCATCCAGAAATATTTTTTAAAAAATATAAGCTGTAATACAAGATAAAACACTAGATGCTAGTACAAGTCAAACCACTAGTTGACTGTTAAACTCTCCATCCAAATAAAATTATTTTTTCCTGAAAATTTTTTACTATCATCAAAATATATAAATCTTGACATCCGTACGGCTGGATCATCCAAAAATATTTTTAAAAAAATGTAAGCAGTAATACATGATAAAACACTAGATGCTAGTACAAGTCAAACCACTAGTTGACTGCTAAACTCTCCATCCAAATACAATTATTTTTTTATGAAACTTTTATAATATCATCAAAATATATAAATCTTCACATCCGTACGGTTGGATCATCCATAAATATTTTTTAAAAAATGTAAGCTGTAATACATGATAAAACACTAGATGCTAGTACAAGTCAAACCACTAGTTGACTGCTAAACTCTCTGTTCAAATAAAATTATTTTTTTTTGAAACTTTTTTAATAACATCAAAATATATAAATCTTCACATCCGTACGGTTGGATCATCCAGAAATAGTTTTTAAAAAATATAAGCTGTAATACAAGATAAAACACTAGATGCAAGTACAAGTCAAACCACTAGTTGACTGCCAAACTCTCCATCCAAATATAATTATTTTTTTTCTGAAACTTTTATAATATCATCAAAATATATAAATCTTCACATCCGTACGGTTGGATCATCCAAAAATATTTTTAAAAAAATGTAAGCAGTAATACATGATAAAACACTAGATGCTAGTACAAGTCAGACCACTAGTTGACTGCTAAACTCTCCATCCAAATATAATTATTTTTTTATGAAACTTTTATAATATCATCAAAATATATAAATACGGTTGGATCATCCATAAATATTTTTTAAAAAATGTAAGCTGTAATACATGATGAAACACTAGATGCTAGTACAAGTCAAACCACTAGTTGACTGCTAAACTCACTAGTACAGAATGGACTTTCAGCGTCGGTCAAATAACCCCTAAGGCGTCGGTTAAGTGGCGTAGCAAATGTAGGAGACGCTATAGGTATATGCCTTTAGCGTCGGTTAAGTAGGCGACGCTATTGTCTTGACAATAGCGTCGGTTATCTGAAATGCCGATGCTATATCCCAACCTATTGCGTCGGCAGTCTGAAATGCCGACGCTATAGCCCTTATCTATAGCGTCGGCTATCTGAAATACCGACGCTATAGCCTAACCTACTGCGTCGGCTGTCAGAAATGCCGACACTATAGCCCTTACCTATAGCGTCGGCTGTCTGAAATGCCGACACTATAGCCCTTACCTATAGCGTCAGCTGTCTCAAATGCCGACGCCTAAAGTGTTCTTTTTAATAATAATAATATTTTTATTTTGGTGTAAGCTTTTGACAATTCACCACGGTCATAAGAATGTGCTCAAATTACATGAGAGAAATGAATAAACAACTCGATCTTATTAATAAAAAAATATTACCTAGTTTATTACATTAGAAACATCTCCAAACTCTTCACGCATATTAATTGTTATATATAATGAATTTTTTTATTACACTAAGAACATCTCCAAACTCTTCACAAATATTAATTGGAATATATAATGAATTCTTGCTCCACCAGACAGCTCAGGTGTTAGACATTTCTTCGTTCTTTCCCTCAATCACAGAAGACAAAGCTGTTCCATAACTAGGATGCTCCTTTGCGACGGAAACTAGTGCATAATTTAAGCCCCGAAAGCAATGTCTTGATATGTTGCACGAAGATCTAAAAATAATGAATGTAAGTGAGGTTGTAACTTTTCAGATCTCTGCAAAGCCAGCATCATACTATTGCATAAAGGAGGCTGGACTAAAATAGTACACATGGCAACATAAAAGCAGGTTGGACTGAAAAGAGTACACAAGTTTACATTTTTATCACCAAGTAACCAAAACCAATAAAAAGGCAGCCTTAAATTCTACAGGAGTTTACACAAGTAGAAACATACCTCAAATTCCCGCGGAGAATGTCCTCTCACAACAACATTGTGAGTGGGTAATGGGAACTGAGGCAACTTCTGCATATAAGAGAAGTCACATTGTAAATAAGTCTGCAGTCCAATATAATTACAGTGAGGAAATATTAAACCAATATCATTAGCAATATATTACCATTGTATGATGTGCAACAAAAGTTGTTTTTAAAAAAAAAACAAAGAAAGATAAAAGGGACAAAAAACAGGATAGGAGATGCACCAGAAAGCGTGTGATAAACATTCACTTGTTCCACCTTATATAAGTAAGCTTATTTCTAAAGATAGGAAATATGTAAGCAAAGCGGACTAAGAAGGGGACTAAAAACAGGAGAGAAGATGCACCAGAAAGCCTGTGATAAAAATAGTTACCCTTTATTTACTTAACAGGGCAAATTTAAAATATGTTGTCGAGCTTGTCACTTGGACACTATCAGCCGAGTTCAAGTGACATAGTCTTGATTACTTAATGTTTTATTCTCGATACATATGAAGAATAGATAAGACTGATGCCACTAACATTATTATTTAATCTAAAGTTCACTTCCTTCTTCTTTAAAAAACTAACAGAGCTATAACAAAATATGTATAAAAATGAAAGTAGAAGTATTCCCATAGTATTAGTATATGGAACATGTTAAAAGTCCTGGATCACCTTCAATTTTCGGATGTAAAAAAAAATTTAACTGATATAAAGAACCCGCAAGAATGCCACATATACCCGGTATAATATATCTCTTCCAAGATGATAAGAGAAGCTGCAAGAGAAAACCTCAACTTAATACACAAGAAAAAAGAAAGCACAAGAGCAAGCAACTGGGTGCAAGGGCTGCCTTACCCTGGATTCGAGCATAAGCCAAACAAGCAACTTTCTCACTAATAAACTGTATCTATTAGTTGACCATGCAGTTTTCAGTGTCCACATTTCTTGATGCATTCACAGCTTTTACCGGGCAAAAATCCCTTAATAGATCTAAAACAATGAAAGTTAAATACAAGAATAATGAACATATATAAATTGCACATATAACTACAGCAAGGTGACATACCTGTTTGCTCTCGGCGAAAGCTACCCACATTATACCAGCAAGGCCGAACTGAGGTTTTGGTACCTTCCAAAGTTATTTGAATTAGTCCTTGCAATACTTGCTAATAAACAGCTAGACAGATACTCCTATATAGGAGCCAGAGCTCTATAATTTATTTCATGTGTGGAAATATAGATGTATCTATCTTTTCAGATAACAAATGAGGATGATAATATCAAAATTATAGTTGGCAAAATGAGAATGAGAAGAAGAAATACACTAACCGAAGCAAGCACTAATACAGTAAAGAAGTTTAAATACTGTCCTTGTTGACCCATTCCAGGAGTCGGCATCATTGTGCCATTAGCAGAAGATATACCAGATTGACCAACACCACTAATCATATTTGTCTCAGTCATACCATACCCCTGTGTACAAAACAGCCAAAAACATGAATAGCCATTCAAATGTGTGATCACAATAAAAATAATAATTCTCGAGAGGAAAAGAAATATGATGCATAAAAGTTGATGATCTAATTAATTATGCGTGTAGGCGTTAGCATTGCTTCGGACTTTTCCAAACAAATAGTAAAGCTGAATTGTATTTACAAGACTATATTAACCTTGGTTCTATAAGTCAAGTCTTCTGACTTTTCAAAGCTCTGAAAATTGTAAACACAATGTAGCAATACTTTTGTGTCTGGAACCAAGTTGAACTTATCCTCAAAACTTTTATACTTCAAATTTTCACCCGTGACAAGCATCAACTCATGTGATCAGATTTCATATTCGTTGCTTCAATAAACTATCATTCTTGAACAGTCCTACTTCATATTCCAACTTATCTCTTACTGTAAAGTAAAGGTAAACTTCGCACAATTATTCCTACACGACAGATTCAATTACTCAGGCTTATGCTTAAATTCCTACAGTGGACGATAACATTGACAGAAATGCCAAGTACATCAGAAGTCAAAAAAACAAAATAAACAGTATAGCCAAGTAAAATCATCGTCACTAATTAATCGAGTTAACAACAAATGCCCATTTCACAAAACATCATCACATGACTAGAATAAAATTAACAACATCAAACAGTACACCAAACTCAAACCCATCAAGAATCAATACTAAAACAAAACCTAGATGCAATTTTTCAGACTGATCCCTAAATTTGGGGATATAGAAAAGTACCGATACAAGAAGCCCAGCAA
The DNA here is from genome assembly GCF_001625215.2 of Daucus carota subsp. sativus. NCBI lineage: Eukaryota > Viridiplantae > Streptophyta > Magnoliopsida > Apiales > Apiaceae > Daucus > Daucus carota. Next base: position 40,899,140 of record NC_030385.2, on the reverse strand, counting down.
TCCATCTGTGAAATCAATTAATTAATCCCGTAATTAAGCATCCGAATCAGTTTGGGAAGCCGCGCAATCTAGTGAACCTGTAGAATAATCGATCCCGCCATCCACCAAGATATCGAAAAGGGAAAGTGACATTGAGTGGAAAAAGCGAGAAGAGATCGAGAGTGGGAAACTGAAAAAAGATTGATCACTGATGGATCATGGATGATTGGATGGAGAGTGAATTAGGTATTTTGACTCTTTGAGTCGACAGTTTGCTGAGAAGTTCTGTGAGGCGAACGTGTGTATACCAGGCCACCAGCACCTGACAGCCTAGCACTCTCGTATAAATCCTATCCTATAGTTTAGTTATTCAAATTTTTTTTTTATATTTTTTTTATAATTTTAAAAGTGAATTATATAATATATTTTTCTTTATATTATATTAAATATGATTATATTTATAATATATATTTTAAACTATAAATTATATCACAATTTTAAAATAATATTAAATCTCTTTTAATTTTAAAACTAAATAATATAAAAGTAAATTTAAGATAATAATAACAAATATATTTTTAAATTATATATAATATATGAAATTTCATTAATTTAAATTATAAGATTAAGTTATTAATAAAAACTTTTAAAAAAAATTTATGAATAAAAATTTAACTTCTAAATATTAATTCAAGAAAAAGAAAATTTTAAAGATGAATTGCGCAACTATTCTTTACAGGAGCATTAAAGTCCGTGCAGCTTCCCGGTCCCCCAATGTATACTATCCCGGGAGACGGAGGGAGTATTCTATTTGTATTATATATAATACAATTTTATTTATAATTTAAAATTTATATTTTATATAATATAATTTTATATTTATAATAAATATATAATTTTAAAATAGAATGTGCATAATTTAATTAAATTATAATTATAATTATAACATATAATATTGATAATAAATATTTAAAATTTTTAATTATATTTATATGATATAATTATAATTAGAGATACATACATACATACATATACATATATATATATATATATACATATATATTATAAAATTAAAGTTTTAAAATTACATTATATATAATTGAATATTAAAATTTTAAAAGATATACTTTTAAATTACAATATATATACATATATAATTTAATTTAATTGAATTATAAGATTATATTTTTAATAAGAAATATTTCGAATTTTTAGTTTTATCATATGCGATATAATTTCAATTAAAATATTAAAACTAGATTATACATATAATCATATGTTAAATTATAGTTATAAAATTATATAAAATAAAATAATTTTAAATAAATATAAAATCTAAAGCGTCGGCATTCTCTTCACCGACGCTACAAGTATATCTATAGCGTCGGCATTCTCTTGACCGACGCTACAAGTGAACCTATAGCGTCGGCCATCTGAGGACCGACGCTACAAGTGAACCTATAGCGTCGGCGTTCGCTCGACCGACGCTACAAGTGAAACTATAGCGTCGGCATTCTCGTGACCGACGCTACAAGTGAACCTATAGCGTCGGCATTCTCCGGACCGACGCTACAAGTGAACCTATAGCGTCGGCATTCTCCCGACCGACGCTACAAGTGAACCTATAGCGTCGGCATTTTGCCCGACCGACGCATAAAAGTATCTACAGCGTCGGTTTTGTCTTTAACCGACGCTAAGGGGCGACGCGGAAAGTCATTTTTGTACTACTTACATTTACAAGTCAAACCACTATTTGACTGTTAAGATTTCAAACGGAAAATAGTTATTTTTTTCTGAAACTTTTTTAATATCATCAAAATATATAGACTTTGACATCCGTACAGTTGGATCATCGAGAAAAATTATTCAAAAAAATAGAAACACAAATACATGATAAATGTCAAGTTACTAGTACAAGTCAAACCACTAGTTGACTGCTAAACTCTCCATTCAAATAAAATTATTTTTTTTTGAAACTTTTTTAATATCATCAAAATATATAAATCTTCACATCCGTACGGTTGGATCATCCAGAAATATTTTTTAAAAAATATAAGCTGTAATACAAGATAAAACACTAGATGCTAGTACAAGTCAAACCACTAGTTGACTGTTAAACTCTCCATCCAAATAAAATTATTTTTTCCTGAAAATTTTTTACTATCATCAAAATATATAAATCTTGACATCCGTACGGCTGGATCATCCAAAAATATTTTTAAAAAAATGTAAGCAGTAATACATGATAAAACACTAGATGCTAGTACAAGTCAAACCACTAGTTGACTGCTAAACTCTCCATCCAAATACAATTATTTTTTTATGAAACTTTTATAATATCATCAAAATATATAAATCTTCACATCCGTACGGTTGGATCATCCATAAATATTTTTTAAAAAATGTAAGCTGTAATACATGATAAAACACTAGATGCTAGTACAAGTCAAACCACTAGTTGACTGCTAAACTCTCTGTTCAAATAAAATTATTTTTTTTTGAAACTTTTTTAATATCATCAAAATATCTAAATCTTCACATCCGTACGGTTGGATCATCCAGAAATAGTTTTTAAAAAATATAAGCTGTAATACAAGATAAAACACTAGATGCAAGTACAAGTCAAACCACTAGTTGACTGCCAAACTCTCCATCCAAATATAATTATTTTTTTTCTGAAACTTTTATAATATCATCAAAATATATAAATCTTCACATCCGTACGGTTGGATCATCCAGAAATATTTTTAAAAAAATGTAAGCAGTAATACATGATAAAACACTAGATGCTAGTACAAGTTAAACCACTAGTTGACTGCTAAACTCTCCATCCAAATATAATTATTTTTTTCTGAAACTTTTATAATATCATCAAAATATATAATTCTTCACATCCGTACGGTTGGATCATCCAGAAATATTTTTTAAAAAATGTAAGCTGTAATACATGATAAAACACTAGATGCTAGTACAAGTCAAACCACTAGTTGACTGCTAAACTCTCCATCCAAATAAAATTATTTTTTTATGAAATTTATTTTATATCATCAAAATATATAAATCTCCACATCCGTACGGTTGGATCATCCAGAAATATTTTTAAAAAAATGTAAGCAGTAATACATGATAAAACACTAGATACTAATACAACTCAAAACACTAGTTGACTACTGAAATCTCAATCCAAATAAAATTATATTTTTCTGAAATTTTTTTAATATCATCAAAATATATAAATCTTGACATCCGTACGGTTGGATCATCCAAAAATATTTTTTAAAAAAATGTAAGCAGTAATACATGATAAAGTACACGATAATAGTATAAGTCAAACAAACCACTACTTGACTGCTAAAATCTCAATACAAATAGAGTTATTTTTCTTCTTCTGAAATTCATATAATATCACTGATACATTTAGACCTCAACATCCGTAAGTATGGATGATTTAGTAAAAATGTAAATAACATTATATACATCAGGGACTTGAACTCACTGTTGTTATTAATGTATACACCATCAGGGACTTGAAGTCACTGTTGTTATTAATGTATACACCATCAGGGACTTGAACTCACTGTTGTTATTAATGTATACACCATCAGGGACTTGAACTCACTGTTGTTATTAATGTATACACCATTAGGGACTTGAACTCACTGTTGTTATTAATACGGTAAGGGTATGATAGGGAAAGGAATTATGGAGGGGACATCAGTGATATAAAGTCACTGATCAGTGACTTTAAGTCACTGATGTACGCAACCAGCACCGTAGATCTCACCCAACCAACGATCACGATTTGTTGGTTGTAAAAGTCGGCTGTACAATTGTGTACATTTAATTTCCCCCATTAGAATGATGATGTGGTTAGAAATGGCAACCTCTATGAGCACTGACTAGTGACTAAACATGGAATATATTCCTTAACTATAATCACGGGCTGTTTGGCCTGAAATTTGTAAGTCAGCTCAGAATAGGTATATGTATTTTAGATTTTTGGTGTAATGACTTTATAAATTTAATTTAATTTATAATTATTTTACATATATATATATATAATCATTATCAAAAGTAATTTATAAAATATAATTTTATATTAATTTAAAAAATTTAATGTTATATTCAAGAAAATGTAAAAAGTTTCAAATTGATAAGTTGACATAGGAGTCACGTTGCAGATTCCAAATTATCATATTCCGTTTCTATCTAGAAATCAAGTTCTCTGAAGTCTCTGCTGATAGGATCTTAAAACAAAACCACATCCAATTAGAATAAAGTCGTTGGCGATAACATCAACTTGATTTTATTTTTAATGCAATCTAACTGAATGTTATGCTAGTTTAAATCTTTAAAATTGGTATACCAATCAATTTGATTCTTCTTTGTCAGAAAACAAATCAACTTGATTCTAATTAGATGGCACTAAATTGAAACCGTATATATTATATTAAGAAAAAGGTTAATAGGGTATATTCGATTAGGATTTTAATGGATAATTTTTTAGCTATAGATTTTAAGGAATTGTATTTGATTTTTTGCGGATTCTCGATAAAATGTTGTAGAGTTGATATGAAATTTTTTAGGATTTAGGCACAATACTTCAAAATCTCATGAATTTTGATGGGAATGTAAAAAACTTAAAATATAACGATAAATGCCATAAAATTCATCATTTTATGAAATCCAAAAAATCCACCAGCATTTGAATACCATAAGATTTTATTGAATTTTAAATAGGGATGGGCATCGGGTCACTTCGGGTCGGGGATCGCTATAACCGTCCCTGATCCCCGAATCCAAACCCAATCCCCATCCTCGGCCTGATCCCCATCGGGGATTATTTTTCGATCCCCATCCCCAGCCCGATCGGGATTCAGGGATACCCGCGGTGATTTGAGTATTTTTAATTTAAACCAAAATTTCTAATTAAATACTTAAATTCATAATTAGGATTAGTTTTTAATATGTCTTATTAATACCTCGTTATTTTTATTTAAACAGAGCTTCAATGATATGATTAAGACCTTTTAAATTTTAAGACTTATATTAATAGAATTAAATATTAAAACTTATTTCAATAAATTTAATTATATTAAATATGAAATTATAATATATTATAATAAATAAATAGGTGATGTGAAAATCCATGACCGAAGTTGCACCTAAAGAGGTATATAAACATATTAATATATAATTATAATATATATATATATATATATATATTTTAAATAATTATAATATATATATAATATATATAAAAATCGGGTCGGGGATCGGGCCGACAATCGGGGAAAATCGGGTCGGGGATCGGGCCGGGGGAATGTGAAAAACCGTACCCGACCCGATCCCCGATATTTTTTCAAAATCGTCCCCGTTCCCCGACCCGTACCCGAAAAAATCCCCGAATCCCCGCACCATTCGGTGCGGGGATCGGGCGGGTCGGGTTTAATGCCCATCCCTAATTTTAAACAATCCCAATTGAATACAATCGGATTTAAAAGCATAATTTAAAATCCTAATTGAATACCACCAGTTTTTGTAAATAGTTCAAAAATCTCAATTGAATACCTCTCGATTTTAATGAATTTTAAACAATTACAATTTAATACCCTCATATTTCATGAATGCAAAAAAAATCATTTAAAATCTCTATCCAATACACCCCTGTAAGTATCCAAAAATTATTGTGAAAATTTTTTTGAAAGAAAATTGGAATACATAAAATTATTCTTATTAATCTTTCATATACAAAATTAACTAAATTCTAGTTAAAGGTAGTATAGACAGCACAGTCTTCTAACTCAAAATGTAAGACATTGAAGTAAATGAATTTAGTAGTATATTTATGTCTGATTTATTTCTATCATTAAAAAAAATATATCCCCATCATTTCAACACATCTCTCCTTTTCATTTTCTTACAATAATAATTTAAATATATTATTTTTTTAAACAATAAAACACAATAATAAGATCCTATCATTTGAACACATCTTTCCTTTTCATTTTCCTCCAATAATAATTTAAATATATTTATAATTTTAATAATAAAACATAGTAATAAGATATATTGTTTGAGTTTATATATTAACATGATGTCTTAATTCATTATAAAAATAATTTTTTTTATATTTATAAAATATTTATTTGGCGGAAGTTAATTCTCTAAAATTACTTTATGTCATGTTTGAGTAAAGATTCAAGAAGAAAATATTGGCATGTTTGTTTCCGAGTTTCCGAGAAGCAGAAAATATTGACCCGTTTGTGTAAATATGTGGAATCACTTTTAAGAAGATGAGAATGTTAGCTTTTTTTTCACAGTTTCTATTTTGTTAAATATTTTACTAAATTATTTAGTTCTCACTTCTAATTCACTTCTTTACTTTGAGCAAGAAATCACTTTTTTAAAGCTTATCTTACAACATTTTCATTGGTTTTCTCACATGTTTCATATTCCTATAATATAATTTAAAGAATTTTTTAACTTTTTATCAAAATTGAAGCTCCATCCGAAACCCTAAAAGAGGGTTTAGTTTTAGGGACAAAAACTAAAACCCCATATTTGGGGACTCATGCACATTTCTCATTCCATTTTTTAGTTTTATTTTTAGGTGTAACTGATTTGATAATAAATGAAAGAGAAAGAAAGAATTAATATAAAAAAGAATATAGAGATAAGGTAAGATAGGATGTGAAATGAGATGTAGGAAATTTTTAAATTCATGAAGAGCAAGTCTAATAGGTTACCTATATGATGTCCTAAACTCATATTTAGGTAATGTGTCAAAAAAATGCACTCAAACATTATGATGTCCTAAACTCATATTTAGGTAATGTGTCAAAAAAATGCACTCAAACACTATCATAGTGTTATCCTAAATCACTAGCACAACCTTAATTCTCCTAGCCATTACCTATTTATAAGTAACCCCTAGCCATTACCTATTTAATGTTTATGAATAAAATAATCATCTCTCTTCTTCTTTCTTTGTCTATTCTCTTCTTTTCTCCCTCTCTCTCAAATTTTTTATTAAAATAATGTTAGGAGAACAAATATAGGGATTACTATTGGAGTTGACACTAAAAATAAATTATCCAAATCACTAAAATATACTAGCACTCATTATTTTATATTATTTATAAGTAATAAGATAGGTAACCTATTGGACTTGCTCAGTTGCTCTTAGGTAGTTATACTTTTAAGTCACTTCAAAAATATATTTTTCAGGTTGGATGAACGGTCTTATCAATTCACTTTGTCGATGAAAAGTTCTAGAGGAACTGTTGAACAACAAAATGAACTGTTGAACAACAAAATGTATATAAGTTTGACTCTGAGACATCGAAACAGATGATAAGTTGTTTTGTAAAATATGTTGCATGAGAAGTCAATTACAATGTTTTATATTGGGGCCGTTTGGCTGAGCTTAAAAGAAGTGACTTATTGTTTAAAATAAAGAAGTGGATTAAAAGTGAGAAGTTGGCTTGGACTTATAAGCTATTATAAGTGTTTGGATACCATGACTTATAAGATTTTAAGTGTTTGGATAACTTAACTTATAAGTTGGTATAGTTTCGTAATTTTATAATTTAATAGTAATTTGTTTTTTTTTAAAATAAATTATAATAATATAAGATCTTTTATTATTAATACATGACACATTTTACCAATACAAAATTTTAAATTCTGCATTAAAATAAAAAATTAATAACTAAATAATATTATAATAAATATAAGATTGTTATGTAATTAGTTTATTTAGGTGACCTTTGGCTTGTGGATGACTTTGTCCTTTAACTTACTCCCATTAATAGGAGACTCTTGACCCTCCATTATACTTGTAACCTATATCTCATGGCCTATATAAAGGCATTTTGTATTGCTTGAAATCATATGAAAATCCTCACCATTCTCTTAGTCATTTTGTTCTTCTACTTGCTCTCTTTATAGTATATATTATATAACACGTTATCAGCACGATAGTGTAAATAGGTATTGGAAATCCAAGAAGTAGAAGGATTCTACGAAAATCTTGTTAAACTTTGTCCATCAAGTAAGTACACTTCTTGTAGCTTACTTTGCTTTACTTGCAATAGTATGATCTTTATGTGCTTATTATGTGTTTGAGTCTTATAAATTTCGTATTTGGTTCATTGTTCATCGGAATACATTGATCTTATATTCGTTGCAAAGGTCTTTTGATCTTCTTCGCATATTTCTAAAATATGCTCGTAAGTATGTCAAAATCTGCATTTTGTGTAATCTGATTGTATGATTCAAGTTGATATGCTGTCACTTCTAAAATTCATAGTAAATTGAATATTTTTCCAAATATTATGAGCAATACCATTCTGGAAACCTCTTTTCTGATATCTACTTTTTGTCTTTACACTCCATTTCGATATTCTGTGATTTTGATGTTTTAAATATTAAAATACTATCATAATCAGAAGCTGATTTTGCATCTGCAGTCCACAAATATTTGTTTTCTGAATTCATTACTTGTTCGTTTTTAACGAGCCTTACCATTCTGAAAAGATCTTGGAATATTCTACGTTTTTCGTGTTTTATACTTTTCCAGATAAAATCATCTTCATAGTGTAAATTGACATTCTTTGAAACTGATCAGATTTGATTTTATCATAGAATTATGACTTATCATAGAGTAAATTGCTATTCTTTGATTCATGATATTGGATTAATATGTTTTGAGGTTATTTTTGATACTATTCTTAATTTGGGAGATTTAAGATATTTGAGCATGTGATTTTTGAGTATGTGTTTTTGGTATTTAACACAACTAGGATGTTTGGTTAGTATAGACCTATTTGTGATACACATAATAAATTTATTAAAATCTTACTTTGATGTTTGCTCTCTAGATAATTTGTTTTAGTATTTGAAATATCAAATCTTACAAAACTTGAGTTCAATGTACTTGATGTCACCCGAAAAAAAAAATATTACTTGACATGGATTCTGGATGCGGAAATCCATCTAAGTGCCATGAGCCTTGGTGACACAATAAATGAGGAAAATAAGGCCTCTGAGTAAGATAAAGCAAAGGTTATGATTTTTTTTTTTTGAAAAGATCCACACTCTTTGGAAGGATCTGAAAGAAAAATATGACAACACAAAAAAAACGGAAGTGATACTTCCCGAGGCTCGCTATGATTGGCATCACTTGCGCTTGCAAGACTATAAAAGTGAGAGCAAGTATAACTTTGCAATGTTTAAAATTACATCTCCACTAAAGTTGTGTGGCGAGAATATCACTGATAAAGATATGTTGGAGAAAACAAACTCCACATTCCCCGTCAATAACATGCTCTTTCATCAACAATATCGTGAACGTGGATTCACAAAATATTCTGAGCTTATTTTAAGTATTGCTCCTTGATGAACAAAACCATGAACCCGATTGGTTCAACACCATTCCCTGAAGTGAATGTTGTGTCTATTCATGAGTGTAAAAAAATAATAAGACATTTTGACGTGGTCATGGACATGCCCGTGATTGTGGTTTTGGGCATGGTCGAGGTCATGATTACCACAGTTTCTCCATTTTTAATAAAATAAAAATGCTCACCTCTAGAATTGGAGGAAAGATGAGGAGAAACCAAAGAAAAACGTGATGCCTTAAAGGATCACATCAGAATTAGTGATTTCTTTGAAGATGGGAATGTGGAGATGATCGAATTTGATGGTGGCGATAATTAAATCATATATTTAAAAGCCTTGCTTTGCTTACTGAATATAAAAATATTTATGTTCGAACTCTGAAATGATTGCTTGAGTATATATTATGAAATCTCCTTCTATTTAAATTATTTCAAATATTATATTTTCTAAAATATTTATATATATTTCTTTTGAAGAAATATGGCCGGTAGCCTTTCATTATGTGAAATGAAAGATGAAGAATCATTTTGTTCATACAATTTTGAAAAATAAAGCATATTTTTCGCATCTAACATTAGCCAAAGCTAATGTTAATACAATATCGGGTGCATCAGATATAATTGAAGGCTCCGGAAGAGCAAGTATAATGCTACCTAATGGTGCATGTTTATTGATTGAAAATGCAATGTTTTTCCCCCGATCAAAAAGAAATCTTTTGAGCTTTAAAGATATACGCCACAATGGCTATCATATTGAGACAACAAATGAGCGTGATAATGAATATTTATGTATCACAACTATAGTCTTAGGGAGAAAACATGTGATAGAAAAACTCCCATCATATAATTCTGGATTATATCATACTTTCATAAATCCAGTTGAGTCACATATGACTATTAATAAAAGTTCTGTTGACCCGAAAATTTTTATTATATGGCATGATCGTTTAGGCCATCCGGGTTCAACAATGATGCGAAGAATTATTGAAAATTCAAATGGACATCCGCTCAAAAATAAAATTGTTCCATTGTCCAAAGATTTTTCATGTGTTGCTTGTATTCAAGGAAAATTGATAACAAAACCATCTCCTGTGAAAGTTGCCATTGAATGCCCAAAATTTTTGGAGCGAATTCAAGGAGATATATGTGGACCAATTACCCCATCTAGTGGGCCATTTCAGTACTTTATGGTACTCATTGATGCATCAACAAGATGGTCACACGTTAGTTTATTGTCCACTCGTAATGTTGCTTTTGCACGACTCCTTGCTCAAATAATTCGATTACGAGCACAATTTCCTGATTATAATATAAAGAAAATACGATTGGACAATGCAGGAGAATTTACATCCCAATCTTTTAAAGATTATTGTATGTCTATTGGGATTGAAGTGGAGCATTCTGTTGCCCACACACACACTCAAAATGGTCTTGCCGAGTCTTTCATTAAAAGGCTACAACTAATTGCGAGACCATTACTTATGAGAACAAATTTACCAACTACTGCCTGGGGACATGCAATATTACATGCGGCTTCTTTAGTTCGGTTAAGACCGACTTCTTATCATAAATATTCCCCACTGCAACTGGTAAATGGTCAAGAACCAAATATCTCTCACTTGAAAATTTTTGGGTGTGCTGTTTATGTTCCAATATCCCCTCCCCAACGAACAAAAATGGGACCCCAAAGAAGATTAGGGGTATATATTGGATTTGACTCTCCCTCAATTATTATATATTTGGAGCCCAAGACTGGTGATTTATTCACGGCAAGATTTGCCGATTGTCAATTTGATGAGACAATTTTTCCTGCATTAGGGGGAGATAAGACAAAATTTGAAAAAGAAAAGCAAGAAATTTTATGGAATGCAGTATCCCTGTCTCATTATGATCCTCGTACAAATCAATGTGAACTTGAAGTTCAAAAGATTATCCACCTACAAGAAGTCGCAAATAGATTGCCTGATGCATTTACTGATGTCAAAAATGTGACAAAGTCACATATACCAGCTGTTAATGTTCCTTGTAAGATTAAACTTCCTGAAGAAGATAATAAAATCATGCTAGCAAATGAGTCTAAAGCACGCCTGAAGCGTGGTAGACCTATTGGATCCAAGGATAAAACTCCAAGAAAAACAAGGAGACTTGATAATAAAGCTGGAACATCAAATGACATCGTAGAATTGATCACTGAAGAGACGTCTTCCAAAGATGATCAAACACCTGAAATTGTTGACAATGAAGAGATCTCGATAAATTATGTCATTTTAGGAAAGAGGTGGAACAGAAAAGAAATTGTCATGGATGATATATTTGCATATGCAGCTGCACTTGACATTTCTGAGGAAATCGAGGATCATGAACCTAGATCGATCTATGAATGTAAAAGAAGAAATGATTGGCCAAAATGGAAAGAAGCTATTGAAGCTGAACTGAAATCACTTGAAAAACGCCAAGTTTTTGGACCTATTGTCCAAACACCTGCAGGTATAAAACCCGTCGGATATAGATGGGTATTTGTGCGTAAAAGAAATGAGAAAAATGAAATTGTGAGATACAAGGCACGCCTTGTTGCTCAAGGCTTCTCACAAAGACCGGGAATCGATTACGAAGAAACTTATTCCCCGGTAATGGATGCAACAACATTCAGATTTTTAATAAGTTTATCAATTCTAGAAAGGCTCCGAATGAATTTAATGGATGTTGTAACTGCCTACTTGTATGGATCACTCGATAGTGACATTTACATGAAAATCCCTGATGGGTTAAAAATGCCTGAAGCATATAGTTCAAGACCCCGAGAGATTTACTCAATTAAATTACAGAGATCATTATACGGATTGAAACAGTCGGGTCGTATGTGGTACAATCGTCTCAGTGAATATCTCTTGAAAGATGGATATACCAATAATGTAATATGTCCATGTGTTTTTATTAAAAGGACAAAATTGGGGTTTACTATCATTGCAGTATATGTTGATGATTTAAACATCAGTGGAACCCCAAATGAACTTCATGAGACGATTGGATATTTGAAAAGAGAGTTTGAAATGAAAGACTTGGGTAAAACAAAACTCTGTCTTGGTTTTCAAGTTGAACATTTATCTAAAGGAATCTTTGTCCACCAGTCTTCATATATTGAAAAGATTCTGAAACGGTTTATTATGGATATGGCATATCCTGTGAGTACACCTATGGTTGTACGATCCTTAGAAAAGAATAAGGATCCATTTCGCCCAAGAGAAAAGGGAGAAGAACTTCTTGGTCCTGAAGTACCATATCTTAGTGCCATTGGTGCACTAATGTATCTTGCCAATTGTACACGTCCCGATATTGCATTTTCTGTTAACCTTTTGGCAAGACATAGTTCTGCTCCAACTCGAAGACATTGGACTGGCGTGAAACAAATATTTAGATATCTTCGAGGAACAATGGATATGGGTTTGTTTTATTTTAAAGACTCAAAAATTGAATTAGTTGGTCATGCAGATGCTGGATATCGGTCTGATCCCCACAAAGGTAGATCTCAAACAGGTTATGTATTCACATATGGTGATACCGCAATATCTTGGAGGTCTACAAAGCAGACTCTTGCAGCAACTTCTTCGAATCATGCTGAATTATTGGCACTACATGCAACTAGCCGGGAATGCGTGTGGCTAAGGTCTTTGGTCCATCATATTCGAGAATCATGTGGTCTTTCAGTTAATAAAGGAACTCCTACTATTCTTTACGAAGATAATGAAGCATGTATCACTCAGACCAGGGAAGGCTACATTAAAGGAGATCGAACAAAGCACATTGATCCGAAATTCTTCTTCACTCACGAACTTCAGCAGAGGGGAGATATTAATGTTTGTCAAATTCGCTCATGTGAAAATCCAGCAGATTTGTTTACAAAAGCACTTCCAACATCTTCTTTCGAGAAGTTAGTACACAAGATTGGAATGCGCAAACTTCGGGACATCTTGTAGTTATGTTAAAATGAGGGGGAGACATTATTTTAAACTATGTAGAACACATGTACTCTTTTTCCTTCACTAGGGTTTTTCCCACCGGGTTTTTCCTAGTAAGGTTTTAATGAGGCATGATGTTAGTACAAGTCATCCAAGGGGGAGTGTTATGTAATTAGTTTATTTAGGTGACCTTTGGCTTGTGGATGACTTTGTCCTTTAACTTACTCCCATTAATAGGAGACTCTTGACCCTCCATTATACTTGTAACCTATATCTCATGCCCTATATAAAGGCATTTTGTATTGCTTGAAATCATATGAAAATCCTCACCATTCTCTTAGTCATTTTGTTCTTCTACTTGCTCTCTTTATAGTATATATTATATAACAAAGATTTATTATGCATCGAATTAATTAGCTTGTACATGAGATTTTCTGTGATATATGGTCACAGTGCACGTTCATTTACTAAATCCAGCTTCAACCAAGCATACTTCTGCTGCGGGAACAGGAAGCATGAAAAGAAGTAAGAAGCTGAGGCTCAGAAGAAGCTACCTTTTGTAGCTTTTTCTGTGAGCTCTTTTCACCATAATTAAGCACTTCAATCAATTGGCCAAACATGCATCAAAAAGCAGAAGTGCGCTTATGCTACTTTTAAGCTTAGAAGTAGTGCACCCAAACACCCGCATTGAATTATTACAGAAAATTCATTGATGGAACATTAGTATTGAAGCATGTCAACGGGATACTCTATTAGTGATACTCTATTTATTTATTTTTTTTTAAAAAAGATAATTTAATAAATAATAGCCCTACGACATCTATAATAATAATCGAGTCGAACAAATATAAAACATATTAACATGCCTGTTTTTATACCCAAGATGAGACAAATAAGCGATGTTGAAATTGACGATGGTACATGTATAAATCCTTTCTCTGTGTTCACCCAAAAACTCCGTTTGAGCTATCAACCACAAATGCAATTCCCGAAAGCTTTTATTGATGAATCCAAACCACTCTCACAGAAGGAGAGAAAAAAATTAATGATACGCTATTAAAAATTCAGAATTAGATGGAATCTACTGATCCTTATTATTGACATATATTTCCTCTGAATAACAACTCAATTTCAAATTACATAAACTAAAATTTTATGTGTCTAGCTCGGTTTATAATCTCCAATAAAATAATATTTAATGCAAAATCTAAAATAGATGACAACAACTATATATTATATATAATTAATTTAATTTCAAATATTGAAATCTTGTGTAAAAATGATTAAATATAGTCATATATTTTTTATTGACATATATTTGTTCTCAATATTTAAAAATGAACTCAGATTTAAGTTAAATTGATGAAAACGTAAACCTAAATTAAATCACATCTAACCCAAAATTTAAACGAGATTGTAATAAATTATCATATAATTTAATTTGTTTGTCAATATATAAAATTTTAAATTTTAAAGCAACTATATATAATAAAACACATACATCATACAAAATTCAATATTTGGGCCACATTCTTACGGTGATAAATCATGCATATATATTCTTAAGTAACACAGTAATAGTGGTAAGTCATGTAGAATATATAATATATAAATATCTTAAATCAACAATTATCAATAAAGATTTTATAAATAATTTGAGACTTTTGATTTATTGAAGTGTTAATAAAATATTTTTTTTCAACAAACACCATTTTTTTAATTATGCGAGGTGGCCTTGTATAAAATATATGTACCCCGAGTAGAGAGGCTATTTGGGTAAATCGATTTTTTTTTTTTTGACAAAATACAAATTCATTTTATTAAATTAAAACAAGTCTAATCGGACAAATCCCCAACTAACAATGCAATCAGATTGATAAATAATAAAACGAGCTAAACAAATAGCAACATAAGTTTTTCGAGTAATCCAGCCTACATCAATCCCGAAAATGATAGCTTCACAATTTATCTTCACAATAATTCCATGGCTGTTGCGGGTAAATCGATATTTAATATAACTAAAAATCCTCTGGACAAAAAAAGCCCCATAAAAATAAATAATTGGGGGAAGAATGAAGAAGGCTTAGCATATGGATAGCACATGAGGTGTTTTACAGTAGTTGTACTGCTCCCTCACTATCCCAGACCCACCTGTCCTTTGTTTCAGTTGCCTCTGTTAGTTGTTGGTGTTGCAGCAATCATTTTGGATCTCACACTTCTTTCACTTGCTCATTTTTTATACAGTGAATCACAATTTTTATTAGTTTCTTTGTTTATAGGACTACTTATCTATCCAGTTCTCTAGTGGGTAATTCACTATCTTTCCTCTCTTTTTGGCTTCTTCTCCACATACCCATCTCCACACTGTAACCCTATGATCTAAACATTTCATTTTCATATTTTGTATTTCATGTAGATAGATGGAGACTGCACATACACAATTTCTTGAGGAAACTAGACTTATTTTTATCCAGCCCTTTTGTTTTTCTTCACTTTTTGTTGATGCCCTTTGATCAATCTTGGTGTTTGAGTCTGTAAATTATGGATTTTTTGCATACCCTTTAAGTTGATCATGTTGAAATTGCATAAAGTTGGAATCTTTGGTTCTTGAATTTCGGGTATTGATATTTAAGCTACTTGTGTTGAATTGAGGGTGATTTGACATCAATTAGGCCAAAGGAAGATGATTTCTTCTGGGATAAATTTGGTTATGACAGTAATTGGATTTGCTGTTAGTACTATGTTTATTGTGTTTGTATGCACCAGGCTCATTTGTGCTCGAATTCAATTGAATGCCTCTCGACGCTCCTTCCATATCACTTCCAGATCAGATCTTAGCATTGTAAGCTTCAGCTAAACATATTGTACTAGCTTCTAGCAGTAATTTTCTTAGAATTTTGAAATGTTTATTTTTACTTTTGTTAATAAAAGGGCTGCACTTCTTCACATTTGATATATTTACAATCATGTGTGTGAATTATTTCTATATATGTTTGTGAACTTTGTTGTGTCTTTCTACTTGTTAGCAACATAATTATGCCAAGGAGAGGAGTTTAATTTTAGGGTAATATCTGTATACTGTTCCCTGGGGCTGCCAGCATTAGTCATAAGTTTTAGATCTTCCAAACTGCGATGTGATGATCATGACTTGCAGTGCATTTTCCCGATGTTCTAGTGTCTCTCAGCTTTGAGGAGATATGTATTGAATATTGGTCCCTTGCATTTGCCTGTCCTGCCAATATGAATTTTAAGGGTGTTACAATTCATTGTAATATCATTCATCTTTATATGTTCCTCTTATGTGCTGCTTTCTTTGATCTGTTCCTTCAATTTTACTGGTAAAGACTTAAATCATCCCACTCTTTCATTGCACTTGTTCTTTTGATATGTATTTTTCATTTTCCTGAATTTGGCTGCATTAAAAAATATACCACTGACTTTCTTGTGGTACAGCTGGAACGAGGTTTGCATGGACTTGAACCTCTTGTTGTGGCCAACTTTCCTACAAAGAAGTACAGTGATCAGTTTTTCTCCTCTGCAGAAGATACTCAGTATGTCAACTGAACCCTTTCAATTGGTATTTTGTTGCGTGTTGAAACTTTAGGAAACAGATGACATCAAAATGTTATCAGCATCTATTACTGCAAGTATAATAATTGATGAGATGTGTAATTGTTGTGGGATGATAGCTGTTTTGATAAAGACCTTCCAGTAGTCCAGTTAATTGAGTTTGGGGGCGGTTTTGGGGTAAGGAACATCTGATGTCATTAGCAGGTTTCTTAAGATGTCTTGTCATGTTCCTCAATAGATTAGCTGAATCCAATTATTTTCTATGCTCTCATTGAACATGGCACAATCACATTAAAGTAAGTTGTTTGAACCTCAAATATATAAACGACGTTTCCATTAACATATGATGCTTTTAAAGGGTTGCTAATTTGAAGTGTCATCCCTTATATTCTTGATGCATACCGCAAGTTATGGAGTCTTGACTATAAACTTTTTGCTTCAATATAAAAACTGAGGTTAATAGAGGCCGTGGCTCATAAGTTTTTATACTCCGATAGTTGTATGCTGAACTGTGAAGCTTTAGCACAGTAGTTCTCTCTAAAGACGTATTGTTTTATTCTTTTTATTTTCCTCTTAGCGCCTTCTTGCAAGAATCAGCATCGAATGTTGACCCATTTTCTACTATATTTCCATCTTGACAAGATTTTTAAATAGCGCCGAGGGTGTAATGTCTACTACAACCATGATAATGGTGTAACATCTGTAAGACCATGAATTGATTTTGTCACTGTGCTGTGATCTGGCAATTAAAGTGTTTGGGGTCATGGGCTTCTTATCAAGTAAATGTGGGGTTTTAGATAGTGCATATATAGTGAGTAGTGACATCTGACACGGTTGTTACTTGTTAGTATTAGAGATATTAGCTGCGCTGTCAAATCTGTTGTCTCCCTCTATTTATATATTGCTCTGAGGTAAAGTCTACATACATATTACCCTTCCCAGAGGGTATGTTTTCTTTGGTTCAACTAGTTGGCGACTAATTACTGACCAGTGACTAGTCATCCTACCATTGAAGGAGTAACCTAATGACAGTTATGCCTAGCATATGCCCTAGTTGTTAACTGACCAGAAACTCAATTGTTGGCCTGTGATTGTGAGACTAGTCTTCAGCTTGTTGACTAGTCATTCCACCTAGTTGGATAAAACAAAGCAGACACTGTATCACTTTCCTGGGTGCAAGCAAGATAGAGAGTAAAAGACCATGGTGGGTACGATATATCCTTTAATATGATATCGTATGGTGTAGATGTTTCAATTTTGTTTGCGCCGTTGCTAATATGGCGTCAAGGCAAGATGAGAAGTTCGGAAGGCATGTGGACACAGGTGGTAAAAAGCTTTCCTAAGTATCAATTTAGGTGATAGAGTGTTTGCCTAGGCGCCTCCATGGCGAAAATAATCTTGTCTGTAGCTTACCACCTGGACACCTAGGCAAGACTAAATGGATTAATTAAGTTGTGACCATCAACAAGGTGCAAGGTCAGAGTTTTGTCTGGTTATTAGAAAAGATCATGCTGGGATTTCTTTTCATCTGCTTACTGGTGCACTATCCTAGATCTTCGTAGGTTGAGCAGTACATATGTTATAACCATTTGTAGGACTATTAAAGGTATTGTTGAGATGTATTATAAAATTTGTAAAACAAACTTTAAAGGTGTATTTGGTTCAAAGAGAAGGTTATCGGGTAAGTGAATTGGGCTGAAAGTGGTTTATTGTATTGGTGTGGGGGCAATATCTCATTATTGTGCCTTCTACTCTTTTCAACTTAAGTCTTAAACCACAGTAGAGGTGTGACGGAGCACATTTTTGTGGGATTATAGTTTGTGAACAGTGCCTTCTACCCTTTTTCTTATGGTTTCTGAAACCGTACCATGTTGTCTCGTTTACTAACCAGCTCTACCCATCTATATGGCGATCCTGCCAGTTAAAAACTCTGATCTCATGTCGTGAATGCCACCTCAATCTTTTGTAGCTTTGCAACATTCTTCCTTTGGTGATTGTCAGGTGGTACGACCCCGTACTTTAGACCTGAGTTATATTGGATGACTCCCGTCCCTTGAAGTATCATTTTCATGAATAGTTTGGCTTGCCATTATCTTGTGATAAACAGGTCATTGAAATTTTGTAGTATTACGAGAAAGCTTCTGTTGTATGTCTTCACATATTGATATTTGCAATAGGGCTTGTTGTAGACAGATGGGCTGATGTCATACCCCTAGTTTCTACACGCTAATACATGTTCCATGCATAGGATAAAAGCAAGGACCTTAAAAGATTCTAGGTTTTCATTTTATAAGCTGTGGACCAATGGCCGTTCTGTTTATTACTCTGCATTAAAAAGAATTATTACTCAGAGAAGTTTATTAAGTTCAGTTGACATATTCCATGAGCTTTGCACTCCTTTTCTATGTCTCATAACACCAAAGTATTTGAGGGGACCTTCATTTTCTTTTTTTGAGGTTCCCTTCTCTCCCCTTACTAATCCTCCATATGCAAGTACGTCCTCCATGCTTGTTTTGTTTGTGTGTGTGTAAAGTATAGGTGAGTAATGTGTACGTTTATGTATGCGAGGTGTATGTTTATGTGTATTTGAGTCCCCTAAATGTTAGGAATAAAAGACCATTCTGTTTGATAGATGTTTTAATATAGAGATCCACTTCTCCTTGCCTGAGAAAAAAAGATAATAATAACTTTTTGACTCGACAGTAGTTTACTATATTAGAATCTTAATCTGTGTATGTCTACATGGAAAGGGGGATATTTCCATGAAGTTCTCTTAATTCCACCAACTGATTGGACTATATAAGCTGTACATGCTTGTACATCATGCATTAAAAAAGGGTGTGAATGTATAATTGTAAAATATAAATACCTAGATATGTAGTACTTGACTTCGCAAAGTTTGTCATTATCATCTTCCATTAAGCTGATAAAGGTGTTTGCTGGTGGACAATAAAGTTTAAGCTTAGTGAAGTGGTTCCATTATGCAATCTAAGAAAATTTAAGTTTGACAGTTGAGAGTACTAATGGAAGAGGAACAATAACATGTGGTGTCTGTCATTGCATATGAGGGGCCTCCCTCTTTATCACCACTATTCTATAATTTCTATTACTTGTGCAGCTCTTATCCTTGCTGTCAGTAGTCCTTTTCATTAGTATTGTTTCCCTTTTTTCTGTTACTTATCATACGATTTTATGTGGTCACCCCATTTTCGTGTATGTCTTGATCCATTAGCCTTTGCTATATTTTATTATTATGAATTACCTTTAGGTGTCATGAAGATCGGCATAATTATAATATGCCAGCATTAGTGGCCTGAAGTATACTGTGTCTTAAATGATAATAACGACCTCATCTCTAACTAAATTACAATCTGGCTGTAGGTGCACAGTTTGCATTGCAGAATATCAGCCAGAAGATACCCTCCGTATCCTACCTTTCTGTGGACACTCGTTTCATGCAAACTGTATCGACATATGGCTTCAACAGCATTCTACATGTCCCGTTTGTCGTGTTTCATTGCGCGACGTTCCCGAGAAAAAGCGGTTCATGCAACCCATGTTCAGTTCAGCTTTTCGATCTCAGTATGCTATGGAATCACTTGCAGCAAATTCATGTCAGTGCCTATCTAATAATCATCGACTTTTAACAAGAGGACATGAAAGTAGGAGAATGGATTCTGTACAGGAGGATCAGTTTCAGTTCAGAGGTGACGGGGCAGTAGCTAGAGAGAGCAATCCTGTATCAATCGAAAGTAACGCAGCAACTAAAGATTTTGAAATCAAGCACATGGAGAGTCCATCGAACGTCTAAACTCTTCACTGCTTTCACTTCAATGCTTCCAAGATCTGGTTTACAAGAGACTGGAAGTGCGGGGCTGGGAAGCAGAAGTTAAATTTATCCCAATTGTGTCATAGACAGGGGATTGATTTCTTATATGGCTCCCTGTATATAAAGCTAAAAGCCATGTTTTTTTCAAATCCTGATTTGTAGCAATAGATTATTTCATGGGCAGTTTTGTTAGGCAAGTTATAGAAGCCTCTGGATTGTAGTTCAAGTCCGTTGTTGCAGATTGTAGTTTATATGCTGTTTTGATGTATGTATCTATCTCACATGTGGCTTCTCTTCGAGCATGTTTATAAGTTGATCAAAAAAAAATTTGTCACTATTCAGGCACATCGACACCTAGACCTCCCGAAGTAGGTTAAAATTTTATTTTCTTGCATACTTTTTAAAGAATTACATTTTTAAATTTTAATCAAACTAAAGCTATTAAAATTCGGTGAATTAGAGAAATTATTTATTGAATATTATGGTTTACACTTTACATGTACAAATAATATCATTAAAGTTGTCATTCTCATTGATTGATTTTATTTTAGATTTAACCAAATAATTAAGGGGTCGTTTGGTTGGAGAGAGTGTATGAGTTTGGAATAAGGAATCAGGTTGAGGTGGTATGAGATTGAAGTATCATTTTGATATCAGGTGTTTGGTTAAGTGCTGGAATGAGCAAATCTAATTTAAATATTTTTTAAATTAATTATAATTAATCACTTAAAAATATTTAAAATATTCTTGAAATAATCCTTTTTTATATATTTTTGAGTCATCAACTTCACTTGGTACTCATAATTTGAATTTAATGACATAAATAAAAATAAAATATGAAAAATAAAGTTGATTCCTCAAACCTATGTTTCATACCCACCTCTCTCCTGGGTATGAAAAACTCATACTTTGTAGGTTTGAGGTATGAGTTTGAAGGAAAAGAAAAATTTAACCAAACATTAAGTATAAGTTTAGAATGAACGATATCCTATCTGATATCAGAATAGTGTGAACCAAACGACCCCTAACTGAGATGGAGTGATGGAGTAATTGGAACGGGAAGTTGTTTTTAGTTACGGAACACTATCCTCACAAATTTTTTGCATACCATAATATCTCTCGTAAAAAAAACATGAAGCGCAGAAGTCTTATGAGTTATGACAGTAAATTTATTATTTCTCTGCCACCAATGAGATTTCACATAATTTGAATCGTTCATCATTGTATTGACAAATTCCGAATGAGCATTGGTCATTGTTGAATTGTATGATCATTTGTAGAATATATTTTATTGTTCTCAGATGTATAATCAAACACTGTTTATTAATAAGAAATTGGGGAAAACAAAATTATTTCTCGCACATTAATTTAGTTTAATTATTATATAATTTCAAATATCAAAAATTGATAACAGTGAACAAAATAGAGAATTTAGCTTATCCTGACTAGTTCAACGTTCGGACCTATTGATCCAAATCTGAAGCCTCTTTGCTCCTTATTTCCAACTCACGCTGTTAAATTTTTTCTTCAATAAATCAAGCTTTTAAATAACAATATAATAGGTCGGAATGTTGGTCCGAACTACAATTTTAAATTCTAAATTTAAAATTTAAAATTTAAATTCCATAGAAATATCCAAATCCAAATAATTAAATAATTTCAAACATATTAACTAAATTTAATAATTTTCGTGAATTCACATGTTTTCTGTTCTCGTTACCACCTCTTTATACATTAACTTAATTTATAAATGGAAATAGAATGGACAGAGGAACAATGGTTATATCTGATACATGATCTTAATCTTACACGTGCAGGTTCAAAATATATTAAATAAAAGTTTTATAAGATACAGTACTCCTTAATTACTTTTAAATAACGGTTAAAATAAAATAAAGGTCTTTCAAAAAGGGGCGAGGTACATGCACACAACGTGCTAGGGGTGTCGATGGATCGGATTTGGATCGGATCACCCTTGATCCATATCCTGATCCGTCTAAATTTATCGGATTCGGATTCGGATCGGATTATAGACGGATTTTACAGAACATGATCCATATCCGGATCCGTAGGATTATCGGATTTTCGGATCGGAGCTCCGCTCCATGTATATTTAGAAGGAAAAAAAAATCATTCTTTATATTTAGAATTTTCGGATCGCAGAAAAATTCAAATATGTATTATATAATAAAAATTAAAAAGCGAAGTTATATAAAATACACATCAATTATCAGTACACATGTTAATCTATTCTCCGAAAACTTATAACATTACAAATGTTCAAAAGAAACTTAAAATAAAACAATGAAAATATGGAATGCAATCTATGACTTCTGTTGGTTGCTGAGCAGTAAGCCAGGAACCAAGCAAAGCCACTGGCAAACAAATTTAGCAAAAAAAACAAAAAAAAAAAGATAAAGCTCATTAGTTACTACTAGAGCATATTTCTGTTAATGATCTAATGATGCAGAGTTGCAAACTTGAAGGCCAAGACGGCAAGACCCAAGTGTCTAATTCATTTTATTTACTTTTATATATAATATATTAGTTAAATATTATATATATATATATATAAAATTATAAATAAATAAATATATATATATAAGTCGGATCGGATTATTTTCGGATCGGATCCTATCAAATCCATATCCTATACATATCGGATCGGATTTTTTCCGGATCGGATTTTCTTCGGATCGGATTTTATTTTAAATGATCCATATCCGCTCCGTTAGCTCTTGGATCGGACCAGGTCGGACCGGATATCCGCTCCATTGACAGCCCTACAACGTGCCTCTATCAGGAACCAGTTATGTCTGCATTGACTCAGTACCATCAATCCAACAAATGTGTTGATTCTCTGAACTTTTCATATACAACATTTTTGATTTGCTTATGAATGCAATCCGGAAATCATCCTAATCCTAGTTATTTTTGATTTGTGAAAGATTTCTTAATTAGATAACTTAATGTTATATTAAGCTACCGTACTTGCTGTTTTGTCTATTATAAATTTTAGTAATTAACAAATTTCGTAAGCATGGGTAAAATTGGTAGCTAGGTTAGAAGTCTTTTTAACGACCTCGATAGTTTACTAAGCTTGCTTGTCATAAAAATGTAAAATAAACATAATTGTTTATAGATTCAAATCAACAATAAGAGGTATATCAACTGAACAATCTAACACAGAAATACAAATCAACTCGTGGACCACATATTAATTAAACAAACCGAATATTTATATATTGAACATATAAAGAAAAAACAACAAAATAGTAATTATATATTGAACATACAAAGGAAAAACAACAAAATAGTAATTAATTAGATAATAAAATAACTAGTAATTATTACACCCGTGGCTTGATCTTGGCAACTAGAGTATTTTTCATCACAACGGTAAATTCCAAGGTCTCAGTAAAATCCACCTTGCTATTTTCGGGGTAAGCAAGCCACTCAAATTCTTGGACCATTCTTGCTATCATCAGACTCACATGGACTGATGCCATTCCTAGCCCTGGGCAGATTCTCCTACCAAGTCCGAATGGCACCAATTTCACATTCTTAACACCGGTTATGTCAGCGTCATCGTTGCCTGACAGAAACCGGTCCGGATCGAATTTTTCGGGGTCGGACCAGAGTTTCGGATCATTCGTTATTCCTGCCACAAAAAATTCGACACTAGAATTGAGCGGAATATCGTAACCACCCAATGTAGTGGGCTCGACCACTGCATGAGTGAGGGTGTAGTAGGTAGGAGGATGTCTCCTTAATAACTCCTTGCTGAATGCATTCAAGTAGGGCATATTCGGCAAATCAGTTTCGTCGATTTTTCGATCACCAGCTACCGATTTGATCTCCTCGTACAATTTTGATTGGATGCGAGGGTTGTCGATGATTTCGGCTATGGCCCACTCAATGGCGGTACCAGTAGTATCAGTACCTCCATTGAGAAACTCCGAGCATAGCGTGACAATTTGAGCGTAGCTCGGAGCTGTTTTTTGGCCTTCGACTTCTAGGTCGAAAAGGGTGTCCAGGTAGGAAAAAGAAGTAGCGTTCTTGTCGAGACCTGGATTTTGAAGCGCCATTTTTCGTCTTTTGATCAAAGGAATTAAAAGTTCGAGTTGCTGATTTCGAACTTGAAGTGCTCTCTTCCTTTGCTTATAGAAAAATGGACTCAACAAGGGTAAAAAATCATCGATCCTCGGATCGACTGTTAGCAACACTGTTTTCATCATATCATCGACCTTTTCAATCATTTCCTCGTCCAGCTCGAGCCCGAGACACATCGTCAAAAGCACACAAAAGAATGCGTACCGGGCGCTTTTCAGGACCCGAACCGTTCCATTATTCGCATCTGCCTCCGACTTGAGCCGATCGATTAATTTATCCATTGCATTGTCTCGAACGTCACGAAAGCCTTTAAGCCTCGTTGGGCTCAGCATGTTTTGCACCATGTTCCTCCTCAAGGACCGCCACACCGGGCCGTAAAGCGAGGCATTGACCGTGAACTTATTGCAGCTAAACACGATCCGGGTCGGGTTCTCCTTGGGTCGGCTAGCAAATATCTGACCCTTCTCGATCAAAGCTTCATGGGCCAAATCCGAACCGCTGATAATGATGGTGGTCCGAGTACCCATTTGGACAGTAAAAATGGGCCCATATTTCGGAATCAAAACATCTCTCATGTACATGAAAAATGGCATGCCGGAACAAGCAACCTGAAATAGGTTTCCGACGATGGGCCAGCCCGGTGGGCCCGGAGGGAGATTAGGCTTTCCGTGCTTTCTATTTCGGGTCAAGAAGAACAGAAGCGACGGTATGACTAAGGCTAGGGCTGCAAAGAGTATTTGGTGGTAAGAAGAGAGGGAAGAGAGGGAGTTTATAAAAGCCATAGTTGCAAGATGAAGCAAGTGAATATTGTTAAGAATGGAGAAAATAGTGAAGAGGTAGTGGCTAAGTATGGAAATGGTGAAGAGTATGAAAGTGCAAGTGTGTATTTATGGAGAAATGAAATTATTGTCATCTACAAGTGAACTGTTAGCGTTAAATGCTTCCAACTGCATGAACTATATATGTATACTTCTACATAAGTACGTGTTCATGCATTGATGCATGTATTCATCTACTCATGTGGTAGATGAGTATATATTATGAATGTTTATGTATTACATTTTGTAGCAAGTACATTTACAGCATAAAAAAAGGCTATTTTCGATTTACTTAAATTCGATCGTTAATAATCGAATTGGTTCGATCGATCACAATTGTTGATTGAAATTAATCGGTTTTCTTTCGAATTCTCATTGTATGTACCTGCGCATGGAGCTAGCATGCAGATTCTAGACGCAAAATGCTTCTTAATTATTCATGTCTTAAGATATAAACTATTGAATTTTTTTAACGAATTCCAGGCAATTCATGTCAGCGGTCGAGTTCCGTTTGAAGAGTGCTTACTTTCGACAAATTAACTAGAAAAATCATCAAAAATGACCTTTCCTTGATAGTGAGCTCGGTTAGATAGCATGTGATTTAGTTTGATAGTTGTCTTATCTCTTACACACAATTATTATCTGATTCCGGCAAGGATACATCAGTGTTGTTTGGTTCTGTCTGGTACCTCGGTAATCAGAGCATTTCCAATAAATTAAACAAATTATTTATATGGTTTTCAAAATAATAATTTTGAGAAAGATTTAAAAAAAATCATATGAGCAGAACATCTCTACTCATTCTCTCAACATTATTAAAGGGGTACATCTTTAATTTCTCATAAATAGATATTGCTTAACTCATTCTTCATTTGATTTTTATTGATAAAATATTAAACTCTCAGTTTTACACATTTCCCCCAGATTTTTCCTAAAAAATTTTTAAAAAAGATTTTGAATTTAATATAACAATTATAATATAATAATAATAAAAAAACACAAATATGAATAATTGTTGGGATTGTCAATCGACACAGAAAGTGAATCCAGAGAAAAATTTACCCAAACAAAAATGATTGTAGCTCACTGATATATCTATTCATTTGTCATCCCCATGATCTTGGTTTGATTCTAAAATAAAAAGCTTAGGAGAAGTCTTAATCATATTCTTAGAGAATCCCTTTAACATACGGCTGGAAATGAGCTTAGTCTTAAATCTCCTATAGTAGTCAAATCATTTCAAATTATATCTAATTATTCGGTGTCATTAAAAGCCCCAGGATGCTTTAATATTAGTCTATCCAGATTAGTTCAAACATTTTAATTGCAGGCCATGCATGACAAAAATATTGGTCTGTGTAAACACAAGATTGCCGTAAAATGGAAATAATTTAAGAAAGCTCAAGGCTAGTTTGGGTACACTACAACAAAACTGGGTTTTTACGACGGAAGTTAAGGCGCAAGTCCGTCGTAAGTTCTTACTTTACGACGGACTTTTTCCGTCGTTTTTGGTCAAGTCGAAAGTTGCAAAATACGTCACAATTCCAAACATGCGTCGTAAGTATTAAAACCGTCGTAAGTATGTTGTAGTGGTAGTGGGGTTTCTAGAAAATAAATCCTTTTTTTTTTTCTGAAATATGTGTTTTTCCAAATAAATCTTTTATATATATATATATATATATATATATATATATATATATATATATATGTTACATAAGTGTTTTATATTCGTTATTTAAGAAATAAAATAAAAAATTTATGTGTATATATATACACTTTTTTTCAGAAATAAATAAAAAATAAGGTTACCTTTGGCGGCTTATTAAATCATTATTGCATCCGTCTATGTCCACCAGTATTCTTTTGGTCGTATTAACACCCAGAAAGAATGATAACGGGTTGATCTGAGTTAGATACGTAAGATATATAAATTTAAATTGAATTCAAATTATTTTATTAATTATAATCCAATTAGATGTTAAATATCAAAATCTAAATCCAATTCACGGATTTGAGATTCGGTTTTATTAGTAAATTAAATTATTATTATAAATGCCGTAATATTCCTATATATATAGTCTTTATTATGATTGTAATATTAAATAACAATTAAAAGTTAATAGAAATAAATATTTTTATAAAAAATTTGTTTTATTAATATAAGAGATGGTTACATGACTTACAGATAAGAACGTTTTTTTTAACTTTATAAGATTTTAGTGGCGTTTTATTCAAGTTCTACATATTTCAAATTATGAAACCATTGTATGTTTTAACTTTATAAGTGTTTTTGTGCTTAAAGCAAAAAAGTGAAATAAAATCTCTCAAACATATAAAATTCCGCATTTAGCACATGCTCATGAATGCACACAAAAAAACCGAATATATGCCGAACATATGTATTTAACTTATGAATTTAAAAGTTGGGCTTAAAAACCGCAGTCAAACACCATCACGCTATAGTGTACTGTATTTGTTTGATCATGTTCATACTTTGATAACAGAAATCGAAGAGGAAATCGAAGAGTACTGGTCCTCCATTTCTTATATAAATAATTTGATTCTTGGACGAATATTTCTAAAACTTTTGATCATATAGAATATTTTTATATTAAATAATATAATATTTATTATACATGTTTTGAAGGAAAAATTATTAAAGCGAAGAAGTCTACATTATATGTCGAATGACTTGACAGTGCGTTAAAAAGTCTAGCAATTTCTATGAAAAAGTGGAGGGATAACTCTGTATTTTTATATTTAATTTGACAAAATTTTAGCTGGAAACTAATTTTTGCCATGATTTATCTAATCTACTAATAAGTATATATTCCGGTCTTTTGAAATTATGAAAGAATGATTTTTGATCTTCCATGTAACATAAATCACTCTGATCTTGAAAAAGAATTGAATATGAGATTTATATTTTGAGACAGACACTGTTGACGAGTATTCAGGCAAAAAAAAAAAAAGGAGTTCTCCTTCAACAGTTTTCAATGGGAACCGATGCCTGATGTGTCAAAAGAAAGAGTGATCAATTCGCAATACACGATGAGTCAACTATATCACATAAATTACAAGACAGGAATCGCGAATTAAAAATGTACAGGAAGCATATATAGGTATAACAGGGAAAAAACAGTTGGGGGATTTCATGTCATAATAAAGAATCGCAACTACTTCTCTTCACATTAAAGATGAACAATGGTTGTGAATCAAATCAAATACAAGAAGAGTGAGACACCTTGCACCAGAAAGTTAAAGTAGAAATTTACAAGCCTCACGAGAGGAACTGTTGAGTCTGTAAACTGATAAGGCTCACACTTCAACATCAGATAAAAAGAATATAAATTTTTTCTCGCAACTTGTGTGTGAATTTTTAACCCTTTATTGTAATTTGACTTTTAGGCACAGAGTAATGCAAATATACATGTGGGGTGGCCATTTGCCAAGCAGAGGTACATGGGGCATGCATGGCCAGTTCTTTACAGGGTTGTTGGCAGATATATAGAATCGAGTGTTGCTCTTAAATTCTTAATTAAGGTGGTAGAGTTGAGAATGTGTCAAGGTGAAAACATTTGCAGCTGTCTTTGCATCTGTAACTACGGCTCGTGCAGTTGTGCAAACAAAGACTTGACTTGTGTAATTCTTTTATGGTCTGTTTGGTACTTTGGTCGGATGAATGAAAATAAAGGGAATGAAATGAGATTTAATTTAGAGGGGTATTCGTTTGGGATTGTTTGAAATCTATTAAAATCTTGAGGTATTCAATTGAGATTTTAAATTATGCTACAAAATCTGGTGGTATTCAATTGGGATTTTAAATTATGCTTTAAAATTCGATGGTATTCAATTGAGATTGTTTAAAATCCATTAAAATCTGATGATATTCAAATATTGATGGATTTTTTTGCATTTCATAAAATGATGGATTTTGTGGCATTCTTCAGTGTATTTTAAATTTTTTGAAATCCTATCAAAATCAATGAGATATTGAAGCATTGTGCTTAAATCCTATCAACTCTGCGACATTTTATCAAGATTCCGCACAAAATCAAAATCGCATACAATCCATTAAAATTCATAGATTAAAAACAATCCATTAAAATCTCAATCGAATACACCCCATACAGTTGAATGTTCCTTCCATGATTTTATTCCTATCACTCTTAAGTCCTTAATTAACTAGAACTCAGACCCTTAATTAACTAGAACTCACTCTTAAGTCCTTAATTAACTAGAACTCAGACCCTTAATTAACTAGAACTCAAACCCTCCAACTTGTGAAGGAATACTCTGTTTCTTGTCATATCTATTTGCAACCCAAATCTTATCATACAAAACTTTGCCCTTACTCATTTTTTTCAAAGTTCTCACTACCACACTCTATTATTTTCTTTTATTTATACTCATTTCACTCCATTCACCTCAACCAAACACAACATTAGACTGTGTTCACTTGGATGGAATGAAACGAGTGAAGAATGCAATGGAATTTGTATTATAAATCATAATTAATTAGTGAAACTGTTTATAATTTTCATTTGTTCAATCATTCCATTCTAGCTATTTTAACTAAAAATTTAACTCACATAGTTTAAGAGGATCGTTCATTTCATTTGTTCATCATCTTTTCCTATCATCTTCTTCGTGAAAAGTTTTAACTCACTCGTGTTTAATCATTATTTCATCTACTTTCTTCTTTCTCAATAAAACTTGTTCATATATTTTCATTTCATTCTTTTTTCATTCCATTCCATCCAAGTAAACGCAACCTTAAAGTCCTTTCATGATATCCAAATATTCGAGTTTGTGTTGTGTATGAGATAATATAAGAGTTAAAAAATAAAAAATAGAAACAGTTTATTTATATATTTTAGTTTTTTTATATGATAATTTTTGAGACATTTAAAATAAAAGTATAAAAAGATGATTGAAACACGAAGAATACAAAGATAATAGTTAAATTTTTATTTAAGCTGAACTACGGGAACTTTTACTGTATATCAGAACGGACTGATTCAAGGCATTAACCACCAAGACTCAGACTCTACGGCTTTAAAATTTAAATTCGATTAAATAAGTGAATTTCGGGGAAGATTGAGCAGATTAAGCCAAATATGTGATTTTTGTTACACCACTTTTGAACGCCCTGAAATTAAATTTTCGATAGGGATTTCAGGCAAACTATTTAATACTCCCTCCGTCCCACCCAATTGTTTACATTGGGTTTGGGCACGGAGGTTAAGAAATATGTATAAAGTAGTGAAAAAGGAGAAGAAAAGTGGGTGAAGTGATGGGACCCATCGATTTTTAATATATAAAAGAGATAGTGGAGTAAAAGTAGTGTGAAAAGGAAGGAAAAGTGATATAGTGGTGGGACCCATTAACTATTTTGGGAAAGTTTTGTAATGTAAAGAAATGGATGGGACGTCCAAAAGAGGTAACTCTAAAGAACCTGGTGGGACGGAGGGAGCAACATTTCAGAGTTCTGGTCCCTCCGTGGTTGATGCAGGGGGAAATATATGTACTGATCATGGACACCAAACTTTCATATTCAGAGGAAAACTCAAAAGCATGTACTGCTGAGGTCTCGAGGATTTAGGGGCCGTATGGTTTAACTTAAAATAAGTGACTTCTTATTTAAATTAAAAAAAGAGTAGAAACGAGAAGTAAATAAATTAATAAAGTGTTTGGAAAAAAAATATAAGTTGTGAGAGAAAAGCTGAAGCCAGAAGCAGCTTCTTCTCCTATGAAACAAACACCCCCTTAAACTCTTTCATACACCATTTTCATTTGTCCTCAAAATTTCATAACCAATTTTTTTATATTCATTCTTCTCCAATTTTTTGGGAAAAAATAAAAAAAGTAATATTATATATTTCAAATCTTGATTCAATATTTTTTTCATGATAAATAATGATTATTTTAATGAAATAGTTTATGTGCGTGGCGTCTCATTATTATTAATGTGGGTAGAAACATTAAACAAATGTTGATTTGGAAAAAAAATTGAGAACAATTTTCTGGGCACCTAACATATGGGCACCTAACATATTATAATTAAAAAAATTTGCTTCTTCTCATTTTAATATTCTTCTCTACACATATCATATATATTAAATAATAATAAATGTGATATCTTATCGTTATTGATATCACTTAAATTATATTAATTATGCATGAATATAATAAAGTTATTATTCAATTTATTAGAATGTATAATATTTGTTTAATAATTTGAATAATCTGTGAGTTAATAACATTAATGTTTGAGTTGAACAGGAAGTAGATAGATTTTATGAGGGTATTTATTTTTAAAAATAAAACTACTAAAATGAAAGGACCAAGCGATTGACAAATTCTTGCATTCCAGTTTTCTCCCATTAAACAGTCCTGACACATGGTTTAAAGTGTAATTATTCACCTCGTCAACCAGGACCCAGTTGCCATTTTAGTTGAAACGTTGTTTTAGGTCGGCCTTGTGCCGTTGTGCGCGACACATTGGGCATTTATTGGGGTTATTAGGGCTCCATGTATTTGCCGAACAATGTTCATAATTGTTTTATGATATTTAATTTAATATATAATTAATTATTATCTAATTAAAATAACAATTTTAGAAAAGTAGTATAAACAAATTTTATAAACTATAATGTGATAGTGTTAATACATTTTATTTAAATTATAAAAATGTTATAAATTGGAGAAAGCTCACTGATTTTTAATATTAACTTTTATAAATTTTAATATACATATTTATTAAATGCTGTAGTGAGTTAATATACTTGTAATTTTTATATAAGTGATGGCAGACAATAGCAATTTTACAATAACAAACTTTGACATTTTGAAACAAAATACTAAAACAAAATTCAAAATTTTGTTAATTACGTAAGTGTCAATGTTTCAATAAAAAGATTAATACTGGGTCTATTATAAAAGTCATTCAATTTTTTACACATAAGTTTTGATTATATAATAAAAATTAATTTTTTTAATATTTTTTTCTCAACGAAAATATAATATTAATATTTTTATCTAAAAAATAATTTTTTAAAAATACCAGTTTTGGATATGTGTTAAAACTTTAAAAAAATGCGGGTAAAAACACCAAAGAAAATACATACAAGCTGTCAATAGCCAGGGCCCAAGACCCACTAGATCATTGTTTGTATGACTGTCCAGACTCCAGGTACGGTGTTAGCTTTAAAAAAATGGGCTCAAAATGGGCCAGTTGGAAAAAATAAACAAAACTATTATCCGACGGAGGAAGTGCACAATATGAGCAGACCGAGCCTGTCCTTTGCTATTCCAATTTGAACTATAAAATTGATAAAAACAATTTTATTTTTTCAGGGGTTTCGTATATGTTAAAATTAAACATATATTAAATTTTTTTATAAATAAATTATTTGTTTATGTTAAAAATGCTCATCAAATGGGTCACTTAACTGGTCCATCTAATTTAAGAAAGAGTAAAACTCGAATCCCTCCTTAATCAAGCTTAAATTACCCCTCCCGTTGTCCTTAATCTTCCAACAAGTACACTACTTACACTCAAGCCACAATCCAGTCTGTTTGTTCTTTTAGATACTAAGACTACCTAAAATACGTTAAGTGCATTTTTTTTAACCAACTAATCTCCTATAACATACTAAATCTTGTATTATTATGATAATTGATCCTAAACAAATGATTATAAATTTTAAAGTTCACGCCCCATACATTTCAGTCTATTGTTAATGATCATTTTGTTGTTACATACTTAAGTTGTAGTACTCCCTCCGTCCCCCTGAGTTGTATACATTGGGGGACGGGGACGCGGCACGGACTTTAATGCTCCTGTAAAGTGTAGTTGTGTAATTTATTTTTAAAATTTTCTTTTTCTGAATTAAAGTTTGGATGTTATATTTTTATTCAGAAAAAGAAAATCTCAAAAATAAGTTACGGAACTATATTTTATAAGAACATTGAAATGCGTATCGAGCAGTTGAAAAGAAACGTATACAATTAAATGGGACAGAGGGAGTACTAATTTGATTTTATGACAGTGTCCTTAGATATTTAACACAACAGAGAAAGTCACTTAAAAGAAGATAAGCATAAAAATGTAGGACAAAATGCCGGATATAAACCCAACAGCAGAATTATTTATCTACTAAAATTCGATGATTCTAATGTAATGACAAAATTTGGAACATTTGAAGCAGAAATAATGCAAATCTCTTGCATATAATCCACATTTTTGTCACCATCCTTCAAATTCTCTGACAAATGCACACATATAAATATACATGCATTGTCTCAAGAATTTTATATCTGCAACTTCCTGAGTAAATAATCCATAAGATCTCTCA
This sequence comes from Daucus carota subsp. sativus, assembly GCF_001625215.2. Lineage (NCBI taxonomy): Eukaryota > Viridiplantae > Streptophyta > Magnoliopsida > Apiales > Apiaceae > Daucus > Daucus carota. The sequence goes on along the minus strand of NC_030385.2, from coordinate 40,865,111 downwards.
ACAGTTTTGTTTGTTCACTTCATCTCATTAGGTAAGTTGAGTTATTCATATGTTTTTGTGACTAATATTTGGTGATGCATGTATTTTAAAATTTTTATTTTTGCAGACTTGAGGTGGAGTTGGTGAATGTCAGATATTTAAGAGGGTGATTGCAATGGAAGCATCAGGAGCAATGGCAGGGGAGGACTTAATGAGGTCGATGAGCAGGCGAGCCAGTTTTGCTGCCTCGGCTAGCAAGAGAGGCTGGGGAGCCTCAAGTATTCGCGAAGCGTTTACTGCAGCTGGAGGTGATGTGTTTCAAAAGAGTGGGAGACAGGAAGATGAGGATGACCTCAAATGGGCTGCTATCGAAAGGCTTCCAACTTATGATCGGCTAAGAAAAGGATTCTTGCAGCAAGTTTTGGAAAATGGCAGGGTTGTTCATGCTGAGATTGATCTTACTCATCTTGGAGCTGAGGATAAGAAGCATCTCATGGAGAATGTCCAACGCGTTATTGATGATGATAATGAGAGGCTCTTACATAGACTCAGAGATCGGATTGATAGGTAAGTATACTTAATTTAGTTTTTAAGTATACTGGAAGAGTGAAGGGACATCGGGGTTTTGCCACTAGGCTATCAACAAATCCTCCATATTATATTATGTGTTTGTGATGACAATGATCTTGAGTTTTTTAGTGTTTATCTAAACATTTGATATTTTTAACAGAGTGGGGATAGAAGTTCCGAAAATTGAAATCCGGTTTGAGCAGTTGTCTGTTGAAGGGGATGCATTTGTTGGAAGTAGGGCACTTCCAACTCTGCTCAATTCTACCATCAATTCAATAGAGGTATTTTTTTTCATGCTAATTTAGTTGTGCACATAATTTTGTTATCTGTCTTTCTGTTGATTGCTTGTTCTATCTTTACACATTCAGACAAATGATCGTTTGTTTATATTTCACTATTGGTCGTTGTTATAGGCCACTCTTGGATTCTTGAGGCTTTTCCCGAGTAAGAAAAGGGTTGTCAATATTCTTCATGAAGTATCTGGAATTGTAAAACCATCTAGGTAAGTATACACATGAGCATGACTAATTGATACATATCTATTTTCTTCTTTGGTTTTCATCGATGACTAATAGAAAATTTTATTCTTCAGGATGACGCTTCTTCTAGGGCCTCCAGGCTCCGGAAAAACCACATTGCTGAAGGCAATTGCTGGAAAGCTGGACTTAGATTTGAGGGTTTGTGACCGTCCACATAAACAGATAGTCTACTTTTAATGACTTACTAAAAGTACTAACTACATTCTTAATATCTGATATATAGGAAACAGGAAAAATAACATATTGTGGCCATGACATGAGGGAGTTTGTTCCTCAGAGGACTTGTGCTTACATAAGTCAACATGATCTTCACCATGGTGAGATGACAGTGAGAGAGACCATGGATTTTTCGGGGCGTTGCTTGGGAGTTGGAACACGATATGAAATGCTTGCTGAGTTATCTAGAAGAGAAAAAGTTGAAGGAATTAAACCGGATCCAGAAATAGATGCATTCATGAAAGCCATTTCAATATCAGGCCAAGAGACTAGTTTAGTCACTGACTATGTTCTCAAGGTTTATATTTCCTCTAGCCTTTACACAGTATCTTACTCACTGGCTACTTTCACATATAAGACTAACTAATTATGTTATCTGACAGATACTTGGACTAGATATCTGTTCAAACACAATGGTTGGCGATGAAATGAGAAGGGGTATCTCTGGTGGGCAAAAAAAACGTGTCACGACAGGTATGTCACCGTGTGGACATTTATGCAATATAAGGATTCAAAGTAACCTAAAGGTCAATTATTGTGACACATTTTATAAAACAGATGTTTATTTGAGTTTGTTTCACTCAATGCAGGAGAAATGCTGGTTGGTCCAGCAAAAGTGTTTCTAATGGATGAAATTTCAACTGGTCTAGACAGTTCTACAACTTTTCAGATTGTCCAATATATGAAACAAATGGTTAATATCATGGATGTTACAATGATAATCTCTCTTCTACAACCTGCACCAGAAACATTTGATTTGTTTGATGATATCATTCTGCTTTCTGAAGGGCAAGTTGTTTATCAAGGTCCTCGCGAGTGTGTTCTCGAGTTCTTTGAGTACATGGGATTTAAGTGCCCAGATAGGAAAGGAGTCGCAGACTTTTTACAAGAAGTTACTTCCTTGAAGGAACAAGAGCAATATTGGTTCAGGAAAGATGAACCCTATCGTTATGTTTCAGTCTGTGAGTTTGTGCATCGATTTAACTCCTTTCATGTTGGCCGTAAGATATCTGCTGTGCTTAGTTCTCCATATGACAGAAGCAGAGCTCATCCAGCTGCATTAGTCAATGATAAATATGGTATTTCAAACAAGGAACTTTTTAAAGCATGTTTGTCAAGGGAGTGGTTATTGATGAAGCGTAACTCTTTCGTGTACATCTTTAAGACTACACAGATTACAATCATGGCATTGTTTACATTCACAGTGTTCTTTAGAACTGAGATGAAGTATGGCGAAATAGATGATGGTGGCAAATTCTATGGTGCATTGTTTTTTAGTCTGATTAATGTGATGTTCAATGGGATGGCTGAGCTTGCACTGACTATGTTCAGACTCCCCGTGTTTTTTAAACAAAGGGATGCCTTGTTTTACCCTGCTTGGGCTTTTGCTCTACCAATTTGGCTCCTGCGACTTCCACTCTCAGTAATGGAATCTGGAATCTGGATTCTGTTAACTTATTATACTGTTGGATTTGCCCCTTCTGCTAGTAGGTATGTGTTTAGTCTCTCATAATTCGACTATTCCCAGTGTTTCTTGCCTGCACATTGACAGCTTCTAGCAATTCAGCAATTACTAGCTACTAATAAGTTCATCTAAAACTTTTTGCTGGTTCAGGTTTTTCCGCCAATTTCTGGCTTTCTTGGGTATACATCAGATGGCTTTAGGTCTTTTTCGTTTCATAGCAGCACTCGGAAGAACACAAGTGGTTGCAAATACTCTTGGTACCTTTACGCTGCTGTTGGTTTTTGTACTCGGTGGATTTATAATTGCCAAAGGTGAGCAGTATTAAAACATGAAAATGGTTCCTGCTTGTCAGTTTATACTTATATATTGATTACCATTCTTCTAATACTTGCAGATGACCTTCAACCATGGATGAAGTGGGCTTATTATCTGTCCCCGATGTCTTATGGACAGAATGCTATAGTCATCAACGAATTTCTTGATCCAAGATGGAATACAGTAAGCTCAATCATATATGATTGATGATTTTGTTCAATTCCTGTATTAAGTGTGATTAGCTTATATGTGATATTGTTCTGGTGCCACAGTATATCAGCGATTCAATGTATCCTGATCACACAGCTGGGAAAGTTCTTCTAGAGGCAAGGGGGATGTTTGTGGAAGACCATTGGTACTGGCTTTGTGTCATAGCCCTATTCGCATTTTCTCTGTTCTTCAATATATGCTTTGTCGCAGCACTAACGTTCCTGAATCGTAAGATTTCCTACCTTTAAATCCTTTGATCTGTTCTGACAGGCTAATTCTAGTTCTAATATTTCTTTGAAACTGAATGCAGCTCTCACAGAGACAAAATCAGTAGCGAGTGAGGATTGCGATGAGGCTGACAAGAAGAAAAGACCATCATCCGAAGGTTTGTGGTGTCATGTGTCATAGCCTGTTTCACTGTCACTTGTTGTGCTATGATGGGCATGCTAATGAGCCTTAAATATTTGCAGAAACTGATATGGCAGAAATGAACTCAAACACGGAGAATAATGTCGTTGACAGGAAAGGGATGGTACTGCCATTCGAGCCACTGTCACTTGCATTTGACCACATGAACTACTATGTTGATATGCCTGCTGTAAGTCAAGAAACTAACAAGATAAAGGGCCTTATATGTGGATGTAGATTTATTTAATAGTATCTCAGTAACTAAGATTCTAACGTGAATACATTGCTTTATCAGGAAATGAAGAGCCAAGGAATAGAGGAAGATCGTCTACAACTGTTACGAAACGTCTCTGGTGCTTTCAGGCCAGGTGTTCTAACAGCATTAGTTGGTGTGAGCGGTGCTGGAAAGACCACATTGATGGATGTGCTAGCTGGAAGAAAAACCGGTGGTTATATCGAGGGAAGCATTAGCATTTCTGGTTATCCGAAGAATCAAGAAACATTTGCTCGAGTCAGTGGCTATTGTGAACAAAATGATATCCATTCGCCACATGTAACTGTCTATGAATCTCTTGTGTACTCTGCCTGGTTACGTCTTGCTGCAGACGTGGATGAAGAGAAACGAAAGGTATGTCATTTGAATTATTTACCAAACCATGTTTCTCACATTTAAGCCAAGTCCTTATTGTTTTCTTTTTCTAATATTTATTTTTATTTTGAGTTAGATGTTTGTGGAGGAGGTGATGGATCTGGTTGAGTTAAACTCGTTGCGAAATGCTCTAGTAGGCCTTCCAGGAGTAGATGGTCTATCAACCGAACAGAGAAAAAGGCTGACAATAGCTGTGGAGTTGGTTGCTAATCCATCCATTATCTTCATGGATGAGCCCACATCAGGTCTTGATGCTAGAGCAGCTGCAATTGTGATGCGAGCGGTTAGAAACACTGTTGATACAGGACGGACAGTTGTCTGCACAATTCATCAACCAAGCATAGATATTTTTGAAGCCTTTGATGAGGTACATGTCTTTTCATTCTTCTGCTTTTCTGTATGGAAAATGCTTGGTGCACATATAAGGTTGCTGCTAATTGCGGATATCGTAATATTTGTCCTGCAGCTTTTCTTGATGAAGAGAGGTGGACAAGTGATTTACGCTGGACCACTTGGGCATTACTCCCAAGTTCTAGTAGATTATTTTGAAGTAAGTACCAACTCTTATATAAAAAAATTGGTATGAATCATAGATGATCATTTCTTGTGGATGCATGTTTTGAGAACTCTGGTGAGCTTACATGCATCTGATGTGGCTTTTGCAGTCTATTCCTGGAGTTACAAAGATCAAAGATGGTTACAATCCTGCTACTTGGATGCTGGAGGTCAGCTCTTCCGCAATCGAAGCTCAACTTGATGTCGATTTTGCTGAAATATTTACAAATTCTGACCAGTACAGGTAATGCATAGTTCCTAACCTGCTTCTTTTGCTACTAACTAAATATTTGTATTGACTACTAATAACTCTGATCTCTCTTTGTTTATTGTTATTTACAGGAGCAATCAAGAACTTATAAAGGATCTGAGCACTCCAAAATCAGGTTCCAAGGACCTTTACTTTCCCACACAATACTCCCAGCCATTTATCACTCAATTCAAGGCTTGCTTCTGGAAACAACATTGGTCCTACTGGAGAAATCCACAGTACAACGCTATTCGGTTTTTCATGACAGCAGTTATTGGCCTTATCTTCGGAATCATTTTCTGGAAAAAAGGAGATAAAATGTAAGTCATAAGCCCAAGGTCCAAAATTAACATTGTAGTTGTACATAATGTAGCTTTTCATAAAGCAAACTTCTATAATTTGCAGGCATAAACAACAAGATTTGTCCAATCTTATGGGAGCCATGTATGCCGCTGTTCTGTTTCTTGGAGGAACAAACACTTCTGCAGTACAGTCAGTTGTAGCAATTGAAAGAACTGTCTTCTATCGCGAAAGAGCAGCTGGGATGTATTCGCCATTGCCCTATGCATTTGCTCAGGTAAAGAGACTTCTAAGTTCTATCCGAACTTTTTTCTAGACTTTAAGGAACTAAACATTATAACTACTTTGCAGGTTTCTGTAGAGACCATCTACGTTGGAATTCAAACATTCCTATATAGTCTTATCCTTTACTCAATGATCGGGTTCCACTGGGAAATCACAAAATTTCTATGGTTCTACTACTTTGTCTTCATGTGCTTTGTCTACTTCACATTGTATGGAATGATGCTCGTAGCCCTCACTCCAAGCTATCAGATTGCTGCTATTGTCATGTCGTTTTTCCTCAGCTTCTGGAACTTATTCTCCGGTTTTCTCATTCCAAGGATGGTAAGTATACTTAAGACCATCTTAAATATATCACTCACAAAAACGTCAGCAGATATCTTGCATGTCCTTCGTTTAGATGATAAGCAACTACAGCTATCTTCGCGAGATGCTTATAACATATGTATTGCTGAACTTGCAGCAAATTCCGATTTGGTGGAGGTGGTACTATTGGGGATCTCCGGTGGCCTGGACAATCTACGGACTAGTGACATCTCAGGTTGGTGACAAAATGGACATAGTGCATGTACCGAACCACGGTGAAATACCAGTGAAGGACTACCTCAAGGTTTTTCTTGGATATGAGCATGATTTTCTTGGATACGTTGCTTTGGCTCATATTGGATGGGTTCTGCTCTTCTTCGCAGTCTTCGTCTATGGAATTAAGGTCCTGAATTTCCAGAGAAGATGAGCTCTGGCATTACATTTTTTTCTCTTCTGATAATAAGCCTCGCAAAACTGAGAGTCACTTACTACTTGGGAAAATAAAAAAGTGATTGCAAGTTCTTGTGTGGTGTTGTATATTAGCAATGATTCATCTTTCATGTAGTAATTCTTTACATTCTACATAGTAAATATACATTTCTTTGTGTGTACAAGTATTCATAGCTGAATTATCCTTTAGTTCTCTATGACTCCGTGATCAAATAAATAAATATGTCAAGCTCGGGTGAATAGAAATTAAAGTTATTAATCCAACTCCAGAGTTCGAGTTGGTACTTGATGGGACCTGAAAAGGGTTCAGTAAGACTGAGGTCGGGTCTAAGGAGGTTGCTGGACTTGTCTCGAGCTTTTGGGGATGTATGAACCATAATGAAACTCTGTTGGTTCTCGACAGTGATTATATTTGGCCATAACTATCACAATTTATTTATTAGAAAATCGACCCCAAACCTAAGTGTCGGAGAAGATGATCGGGCATATCATTTTATCATTCAAAACGGGAGATTGTCTAATGTCTACCCCCTCTTTTTCTCTCTTTTTTTTATGCTACAGGATTTAGCGTTTTGCACTCCTAGACACTATTTCATGTAACATTTTACCTCTAAAACACTAGATTGAGTGAGTACGATTGGATAGGCCAAGTGGCAGGCTTTTGTGTTGTGTTTTCCATAGTTTTTCAGCCTACAACGTCTGAATGCAGGATTGAGCTAAAACATATTTGGATCATTTCTTCTAAATCTGTTATTTTGAACTTTGCCTTAGTTTCTACGATGTTTTTTGGGCCATTTCTGATTTTTAGAGGGGCTAGTCATCTATAATAAAATAATATATTTGATTTATAATAATTTAAATAATAATTATATACTTTATCAAAAAAATTATATATTTCATAATAAATATATTAGATTAAATAATAAATATAACTTAATTTTTTAACAATAAATATTTAAAAAAAATTATTTGAAACAATAATGTTATATGTACCGTCTCAAATTTCCTTTTGATGAATTCTGAATGACAGGGAAAAAAAAAAAAGACGTTTTACGTAACGCCTGTAACAAAGCCGTGAAATCCTCCTTTTCCAACAGAAAAAGGCGTAAATTTTCTGGAACAAAGTTGTCGGCAGAAAACGCATGTCTCGTTTCCAAAAAGCCGATAATTCCGCGTTCCTCACTCAACTCACGTTCATCATCCCACTCCATGTCTACACTACATACGCCATATCTACATACACAACTCAACCGCCTTTCCGATCGCCGCCTCGGCGGGGATCGGCGCCGTCCGTACTTGAGCTCCGGTCATGTCTCGGCAATCGTGCCAAATCAAATCGACTAGGTTTGTTTGCGTTCTTTAATTTCACTTTTTTATGTAGAACTGTGTCTGTTTCTCAACAATTGGTTCTGATTTCTGAATAATTTGTAGTGAACAGTTGTTGAATTCCGGTTCGATTCGAGGAGGTGCGATAATCACGGGAGAGTTATGGAATTATCTAAACGGCTCAGTTTCATGCTACAGGTATGTAAATACTAAATACTTATATTAGTTTGTATGTGTTTATATGATTATGTAATGTATGCGAGGATTTGATTTTTGATTATTAGTGATACCTTGTTTGGAGTAGAATCGTATGGATGATATGTTGATAGTATGCGTTTTTAGTATGTGTAATACGCCAATATTGATGAATCGCCATGTTAATTATAAGATGAATAGCTATCTCGTATTTATTTTCTTCAGGAAATCTCTCCCAGCTATTGTGGATAATTGTTGTATTTGGCTGGAATTCTATGAAAAGTCTTTATAATCACAACTCCTTCGTTTAAATAGTTGTTGAACTAGCAAAGAGTTTGATTTTAGTTGAAAATCTAAAAGAGTTTAAAAGCTGCTTTACCTGCAATCATGCTGATCGAAATGCCAGTCACTGTAGTGGATGATTCTGTAGTCCTCCCTGTTTGCGTTATAAAATTGCTCATGTCTATTCCTTGAAAGCTCACTGCTGGCTCCTTCCCTTAGCTACTAGGTCCTCATATATGTGTTTAAAATTAATGTACATATCAATATCAAACTGAATATGGCTATGGGCATATCGGTTGAAATAGATTCCAATATTCTGTGGCTTGATCAGACCAAGCCTCCCAATTGATTCAATAGCTGTCTTTCTTTTTTTTTCTTTATCTTAAATTAAGAAGCATATATTGGAAATATTATATTTGTACGTGTGGATCCTTATACGGAGGTCGTTAATGCTCAAGGCTTGAGTTGGATCTGCTTCCAACATCATCTTCTGCAAGAAATATATTTGGCCACATTTTGTAGTTAACTTGTGTATTTTTACAGCGGACAGGTTGGGGACTATGTTTACTCCTTTTTTTTTATTTTTTTGAAAATCCTCCGCGCATTGCGTGGTAATGGCTGGTATTCAGCCTGCATGCAATGTGCAGCTCGTTGCCTTGTTAGATTTGGGGTCTGATATTTCCTTAAAAATAACGTCGGTTTACTTCTGTTTAGCGCAATTGGCGGGTGTTAACACAGATATAAAGACAAAATACCTTCTTCCACCTCTTCTTGATTATCATCATAATCCTCTTCCCTTAGCTCTACTAGGTTACACCTCCACCACCGCCATCTTCTCTAAATCCTAATTTAATTATTTTGTTACATATGCATGTGTTTAGTGGCGGATCCAGGAATATTTGCTGGTGGGGTTACTTAGCTCAAATTAAATCACTAATAACTGAATAGGAATATTTTCCGCTGGGCTCCTTAGCTCAAATTAAATCACTAATAACCGGAATGAAGAAAATGTAGCAACACAAACTCAAATACGTTAGCAAAGTAAAAGTCACTTTATGATTTCTGAAGGAAGCAAGAACTATTAGGTTAAATTTTTTTTATTTCTCTTCTTTTGCGGAGTTCGTTTTTTGTATAAGATATTTGATGCCATATTCTATATGGCTTTATGTATCTAATTGTGAACTATGCTCTTTTTGAAACTATTTTAAGTGATATTTGATGATTAATCTTTTATTAACTAGGTCCATAATACTGAATGTTTTCTTGTTTAAGACTACTATATATCCATCATTAAGCCCAAGCCCAGTGGGGTCCTGGGCACCCACTGGCTTCTCTGTAGATCTGCCTATGCATGTGTGCAAATAATGATATGCTTCATTTTCTCTTTTATTTATAACACTTTCTGCTAATTGTGTGGTGCATCTTTAAAATTAAGTTGAGCGCAATGTGCGGTGGTCCCATCATGCAGTTTAGGTGATTTTCTTTCTGTTTTTGTTCCACACAATTTGCTTGTGGCACTTACTGTGAATATCATATTCCTCTTTCCTTAGCTCTATTAGGTTACACCTCCACCACCCCCATCTTCTCTAAATTAGAATTTTGATTTCATATATATGCAAGTGTGCAGATAATGATTATGTAGGGCTATGATTGCTTCATTTTCTCTTTTATTTTAAAACTTTCTGCCCATTGCATGGTGCAAAGAAAAAATTAAGTTGAGCGCAAAGTGCGACTTGTTTAGTGTAGTCCTATGCAGTTTATGATTTTCTTGCTATTTTTGTTCTGTACAGTTTGCCGGAGCCACTTATTATGAATAGGAGAAAGGTGTGTGTTCATAAACGTATATGCCTGCATAAACTAATATTAAGAGCATGAATTGTTCTACTAAATGAAAGTTAAATAAAAAGAAAATGTGGCTGCTGGGATTCGAGCCCAGGTCTCCACGGCCACAACGTGGAATTCTTACCACTAAACTACAGCCACTTGTTTGTTAAAAATCTATTTTTAGGTACTCATAAATAGGCATAGTTGATATTATTAAGCGGAATACAATATGCAATCTAACAATCAGAAGTCTAGAGATTAGGGACTGAATTAAACCATTACTAATTTCTTCAATACTTACTCAAAGATATTTAAATTAGGAACTAAATTGAATCAGCGTTTCAATTCCGTTACCAGATAAAATATCTTTTATTACCACAAGAATATATCTAAGAGATTATATAATTTTAATCGAACCTGAATACAAATCAAAGATCCACTCAGTTAAATCCAAAATGGCTCAGTTAACTCCCAAATGGCTCTAACGAGCCTATGAACACAAATCCCAAGTACTCCTTGATATTTTTCTCTTTTTTAATGATCTTATAATATAATCTGATAATAATCATTAGAAGTAGGATTTAAAAGAGGAGCAAGAGTTTTAACAAATTAAATTTTATTTATATAACACATATATGTACCAAATAAAGCTGAAATGAGTAACAAAATATTATGAAAATGATTGAACTTTCAAAATTTAGAAATCGATCATCTCAAAAGCATTATAATAATTCTAATAGCACTAGTATACCAATACAAAATGAGAGCATAAATAATACCAAAATCGGCATGGTGAAGACATACCAGATTAACAATAAGAATAATTAAAGTTCACAACTTGTTCAATTGAATTTATAGTATGTCAGATTTTGTAGTCCAGTATTATAGGTATATATTTATCAGATGAATTATTCGCAATAACTGAAGACACAGTTAAATAATTTTTGTTCATAGTATATATTCTTAAAAATGCTTATAAACAATAGTACACACTGAAAAAGAAGCAGAAGAATGAAGGTTAAAGTTCAATGGTAGGAGTAGTTTGATAATTGGGCTGACCCACATTGTTATTATCTACAAAAGGTTGAGCGTGTTTTTCTTTGAGGTGTGCCTTGTTTGCCTCTTTCAAGTAGACGTTCCACGGGCAATGAGAGGCAATATTAATGTGTCTGACTGTGCCCCTAGGCATGCCTTAAACAAAACAGCACAACTAAGAACAGACGTAAAAAGTATCTTATGAGTAATTAGGGGCTTTGATAAAAGCCTTGAGCAACCTTTTAAATTGCTTCTTTTTTTAGCCTTTTGCATCATTTTGCTAGAAATAAGATTTGGTCTCGTCGTGTTACCTGCTAATTAAGTGGGTTGCGTTGCTGGTGCTGTTGGAGCCTGAAAGCAGTTAATAAGATCTTCAGTACTATTAGTTTAAATCTTCTAGTAGAGTTTGGTAAAGAATGCTAATTTCAAACCCCCTTGTGAAAAATCGAACTTAATCTTTCCAAGGATTATTTTCGGTTGTGCCTTCTGTAAATTAAATTATTTGGTTGCTTTTTAAGTGTCAAAACAATTATACTTTTTCAGCAAATCCAAATTGTGGAAATATTTTCGGGAACTAGTTAAATTGTGAAACATGTGGAACAATTTCTGCTTTCCTCCTATGGTTGGGCGGAAAGGTTGTGGTACTCCCGCAAATTGTTGGTTTAATATACTTGTAAATTGGAAAGCATAATAGGATATGTAATGATATAGAATATATGTCTTGTTAAAATAAAAAATATGACAGTTTATGCTACATACAATTGTGAATGACTACGAGGATGTTTTTTGCTTATTTAGTGTGGTTACTGATGTTATAAATGAAATTGAAGGTTTCTCCAGTATGGTATTAATACTACTCATTGTCATTTGCTGTTTTCAATTATATGAGTTGTTGATTAAGTATAGTGTAATGCCGTTTTGGTGCAGTTCACTAGAGATATGCAGGAAGGATGATTCTGACATTACTTGCAAGGATTTAAAAGCATTCGATCGGAATTTCTCAAACCAGAGGCTAGACTATACTCAGAATCCTAATGAGAACCCACTGGATGAACATATCATTTATTTCTTTCTGACATTAAAACAGTAATCTGCAATCTGATAACAACGATAAAAGATAAATTGGCACAAAGACTTATAACAAAACTGGTTCATTAAAAGTCTAGATGCCATAAGGTTGATGCTTGCTTCACTTCTTTGGGTCTGTTTTCTTCGAGTTGCAATCAGCAGTAGTTTTGTTTGCAGCGGAGATGGAAGCAACAATTCTATGCGTCAACTCGGTAAGCAGAGCCTTGTTCTCCTGTTTCAGCTCCGCAGCTTGCTTCCTAAGCCTCTCATTCTCCTGAAAGATTTTGCAGTTCTTTAAGTACAGTTCTGAGTTGTTCTTGTCCATGCTGGGTGCTTGCTTTTGCCTGGAACAAAAATAAACAAGAAAAGCAATTGTCAGACAACCTGTTCTCAGTATCAGTAAATATATTCTCTAATCTAGTAATGAAAGAGTGTTTGTGTGATGGAAATATGTGTTGGATGTTGGATAGCTGAAAACTTGTAAACCTTTGTCGATATTACTGATTATCTGTGTGTTGTTTTGAGTTGAGATGTCTAGGAATGCATGTGATTGTCTCTATATATAGGCACACCAACCACGTAGATATGTATGGAAGAGAAGAGTTTATTATAGCTCATGATTGTAATAAGCAACAAAAACATGAACCAACCATCATGATTTATCCCAATACCAGAAAATGTTTATCAGAAAAACCCCTTTATCAAAAACGTTGCTACAAACACGAGACTTTAACCGTTTCAGCAATGCTAGGCTTGCCGTAGCTCATGAAATCCAGGAGGTATATGCAACTTTTTATTTGGACTCTTGCACGTGAAAATTGCATCTTTTTGGTATTTAAAAGCAAGTAAAAACTAAAAAGGATGGTTTGGGGGGAACAAAACAGGGGGCAGTGGGGTTTTTGGTACGCATTGAAGTACAAGGCTTTAATAATAGTAATAATCATGATAAAACATTGTATTATCAGTATTTTTACAAGAAACGTGAAAATAAAGTAACTAAAACAAAAGCTATTCAGATACTCATATGTAAGGCTATAAGCCATATTTGTCAAAAAAAAAAAAAAAAAAAGCTATTCAGATAAAAAGAACAATATTAATAGTAATTATAGACACGAAAAAGAAATAAATAACAGGAAAGCAATCTTTTTATCGGAATTTACTGCTTTGAACACGAGATACATCTGATATGAGTACGATGAAAATAATTCTAATCATTTTCCAGTTTCGTAAAGCCTTGGCTTTTACTTTATGGGGGTTTTATTTGGGGCCATAAAAACTATCCAATTTGTTTTTTCTTTGAGAATCACTTGCTCATTCAAATAATTACTATAATTTGTCTTTTAGACAATTATTCCTCATGATGATCATTTGTTAAAGAATAATCATTGCATTAGTATATATTACTCCCTCCGTTTCTAAAAACATTTTCCGTTTAAAATGTCGGTACTGTTCATAACATGAGACAAATTACTAATTTACGTCTAATCTAAAAATAAAATATAGTCATGAGTGATCATGTTGAATTCGTATTTATGAGTACTTTAATACGGTAAAATTAATACTAATAAAAATCAAAGATAATAATAATCAAAAGTGTGTATTGGCAAACGTGATAAATATAAACGGGAAAAGTATTTAGGAACGGAGGGAGCAGTATATAGTAAATTATTTTCGACTAATATTTGGTAATATTAAGTCTTATTCCACTCGAATTCATAATACAGTACTTTATTTAAATTCGGTTTTAATTATTATATTCCTATTATTATATTGACATTCAATTATTTACTAATTTCTTGCAATTAATACATGTCTCCATATTCTGTCAAAAAAAATAAAAAAAATTACATGTCTCCATTTGTTATTTTCTAACCTCTCCCTAAAACAGTCGTACAAAAGATATTGATTCTTCCTTTTCTTATAAAATTCTTAACAAAATTAAATAACAGAAGTTAATTACAAACAAAAGTACGAAACGAAACATGCCTTACAAAACACAAAAAATGTAATTTGACTATAAAACATAACATGATTCCAAGAAATACTTGATGAATATATGAGACTAGCATTTAACTTCAAATAGATGCAAATAGTACATCTGCTCCACGGATAAACCAAGCACAAAACTCAGGTAACTCGTCAAGAGCATGATAGCATATAATACAGTTTGATACATATATTATAGCATTCTGATAAAAACATAATTCAGAATTTCCATCAACTTTAAAACAGCAACTTGCTACTTCATGTATTTCTGGAGAAATTTACGGTGGAAGTCACTCCTAATAGTGTCATTGATGAAGCGCTTGGGTGTCTTGGTCTCACCTCGAGTTTGGTTCTTGAAAACCACGTCATCATCCCACCTAAACAAAATGTGCCTTGATGAATATTCAAACTGAACATAAAGATATTTGTTTAATCATAGACAAGATGGACATGAAAAAATCTAACCTTCTTTTCACACTGAACGAGGTTGCATTATTCAGCAGAGGATTTCCGCGTATCAATTCCGCCTCTTTGACTTTAAGCTGCTCTTCTTGTTCCTGACGCTCCTACGAATAGTAAAAAAACATCATTAATCATAGATTCATAGTTCAAAAAGAAGCTGCCAAAAATGCAAGCTTAAATCCTCAAGTTATACAAGTTAAGCAAAAAAAACTGTTTTACAAGCAGATGAAGCACAACAGCTTAAGCTTAAACATATATTCGGCTGGCTATTCGCCCCTAAGGGCCTAGACAATAGAACAAAACCTGCTAAATTAATCATTCAAGAAATTTGATGAGGTCAAAGATACTCACCTTCCGTAGTTTATCTTCTGCTCTTTCCTTCTTTATCTGTTCAAGCTCCGCCAAAAGAGCTTCTGTATCATCCTCGTCGTCATCTTCGTCATCACTGAACACAAAACAAAATTTACTTTAGCAATTATCACAAATTTATAATCCTCAGTAGAGATTATAGACATTTTAGGTCTGAGGTGATACTTGAAGAAATCAGAAACCATAAAGAACATAATAATACAGTACACTCAATATAAGTCAAAAATTTTAGAGACAAAATCAACAGAAAAAGCAAAATACAGCAGACTCAATGAGATTAAAGCGTGTGGCACAGACCGGGGGGGGGGGGGGGGGGGGGGGGGGGGGGGTTTGGGGGGGGGGGGGGGGGTTGGGGTTGTTATGGTGGAAGTTGAGACCACCACTTAAACAAAGCATGGCAAAAACTAAAAAGAGTCGAAGAAGGCTATTAGCCGCAAAATGAGTCTGTAATCACCAGATAAGATAAATATATGCAAGGAAAAAACTATATACCAGGCAATCATATCATGAAAAACAAGCCATATGCAAGTTTAAGCTGACAAAACAACCACAAAAAAGATTGATGGTAAGTGGACACAGACCTCTCATCATCACTTTTTATTTCCACTTCATCATCAGCATCTGCACTCCGTGGAATCATACGGTCTTCGATCTCTCTCTTTGACCCTGTAATAAGTTGACTGGTTAGACTTCTAATAATAGTCTTTGCGGTGGGAAAAAAAACAATTAGATACAAAAACAAAAATAACTAGTAGAATCACCTTCCAAGAGCAGATGCCCTCCCTTCCTACGATCTTTGTCCTCTGCAACCAAATTTACGGTCATGACTCATAAGTCAATAAAAGACAGCAAGGCACCAAAAAAAAACAAAGGCAGACTTGTCAAATAATAAGATACCTCTAGACGAAAAATGTCTTCGCTCGCGCTCCTCCAACTCATCACGGAGATTCCTCTTCTGCAGTTCCTCTTGAGTGTCTTGCCCTTCCTTTCTGTATTTATCCATACCAGTGTAAGTTACAGATTTCTAAACAAATAAAGTGATTCCTACTTTTAAGTAAAACTATATCACTGTTTATCTACATTTTAAAATAAGCAACTAGATTGACTTCCAATCTGCATATCCACATACAATCAGGTTTTCTGTAAAGTTCTAAAATTCAAATTTGAAGTAATTAACAATTTTAAAAAATAAACCAACTTGAAGTTTTCAAATGCTTATTCCTAATTCGATCTTAATGCTCTGGGAGAACTTCAAAATTACAACACTAATATTGACCCAAATGTTAATGCCACAACCACAATTTCAAGGAGTATAAATATATGAAAAGGAATATAATTCCACCAATCTCTCTCTATAACTTACTGTCTTTCTCTCTCTAGGGTTTCTAGCTTCTAAACTCATTTCTGCGTCTAAATCTTTCTTTTCTTGCTTATTACATTCTGAATCTCTCTACAACCTGTTGCTTCTCTACTGTTCATTTGCTTATCTTGCGTGTTTCTCTTCTAAAACAATCAAAAACACGAAAATATCCAAAAAAAACACATTGCCGAGACCTGAAGTTCCTGACTCATACATATTAGCTTCTCGAAATAGGTAACAGCACAAAGAGACTAATATATTAAACAATATATGACTCAAAACTAACCTGGGCTTTAATGTGGTGTGTGAAGCAATGTCCCTTGAAGAGTACTTCTGAGAAGGGCCAAAAATTCGAGTGCCGCCCTGTTCATTCCCACCTTTAGCAGGTGCCCAGGTTGGTCGAGCCGCAGTAGTCATCTTGTTCTCTTTTCTTTCACCTATCCAACATACACACTCTAGTAAATTAGTACAAAAATCCAAAAAAACAAAACCAAAACCAAAATTAAACACAAATCAAACAATCAAGCCACGATCAACAAAAATTCATATACACAATCACAATAATTGCGCAGAACACAGCCTATATCCACAAAATCAACACCTCAAATTACTTGAAAATCTAAACCGACAGGTAATTCATCAATTTGTACACACAATCGGAACAATAGAAACAAGCTACGATACTCAACAAACATTTAATTCATCATCTATATATAAATCCCAACAATTGTGATGTATTTAATCAATTAATCAATCGAAAAAGATCAACAACGGTCAAATTGATTCACATATACAATACATAACTATTAAGGTGAAACTAATAGCAAAAGTGAATAAAACAAGATAAAAATAGGAATACCTTGGGCGATTCACTCTAATTTGATTCCTCCTGTTTCAAATTAAATGGATCTTGAGGTAATTTTTGATCCTAGGGTTTCGTTTCGTATACAGAGCTTTCTTGAGGTAGGCGTTGATGTGTGTAAATGTGTAATAAAATAAATTTACCAAATAATTTGTACAGTTGTACTATTATTTATAGCGCGATCTATCTATCCGATACTTGCTGAAATTGAATTCGGTTTTATAAAAGTAAAAATTACAAAATCAGATTCATATTTTTTTTTTGTTTTTCTTTGTCAGGAGATTCATATTTTGTTTTTCTTTCGGACCGTGCAGATTAATTAGAGCATCTTCACCATACAAACCCCTTAGCTAAAATGTGAGTTGTCGTTCCAAATATAAAAAATTTAGCCAACCCATTGAAAAAATCATACTCCAACCACGTTAACCTGTTATCTATAATTTTAGCCAACCTCATATGAATAACTATATTTGTCGAACCTCTACAGGTCTGTAAGAAATCTGCAGGATGATTGCACATCATTTATTATCATATTAAACTGATATATTCTATTTTAATAAACTAAAATATTAATAACATTCTATTTTTAAATTATACTCAACCAATATAGCCAATATCATTGAAGTACAATGTCTTACGGGTTCAACAAATTTTACATAATATCTTACAGGTTCAATTTAGCCAACGATTATAGCCAACACCGTTGAAGATACTCTTAGATAATTATAAATTCATTTGAATGATTAATCAAATGTATGTAAAAAATATTATATCATGGATTAATCATCAATATCAATATATATATATATATATATATATATATATATATATATATATATAAAGGAGAATGCGCACGTATCTAGAATTGTTCGATTCAGTCTTTTAATTTTTCTTAAATTTCGGAGAGAAATTATAATTATAATTCAAAAAATCAGGTTCAATATTTCTAAAATTAATATTATTCTTTTCTTATTGAATTCTAAAGATGATACAATTCTTTTCCTTCTTATTTAATATTTTTTATTGAATTCAAAAAATGATACAATTCTTTTCTTATTTGGTAATCCTAACAGAAATATGATTATATTTTAAAAAATTAAGTTCAAGGATTCCTTTGTCTTTGGAAAAGTTAATATAATTCTTTTGTATGATAATAAATTTTTACACGTAAGTAACGATTTAAAGTACGTTTAATCTTAATTTTAATTGTGTTTTTTTTTAAATAATTATATTATATTGACTAACCTGGTCAAGTAACTTTCTCAAACACTGCTTCATAGAATTATAATTTTCTTTTGCGGACGGTAGTCACGGTACCTGTACAGTAGAACGAGTATTTTTTTTTTAAATTTTTTCAGGTTTGGCCTAAATTTAATTTTCACTTATCTCCGATATGTAAAGTACATGATCTAAATAATATTTAATATCGATTCTGGACTTTCCTCTTTTTTTATAAATGATTTAATTTAATAATAAAAAAACCACGACATCTACATAAACAACCACGTCGAACAAACAAAACACAGAAACAAAAAACAATCACCGATTAATCTCACGTGATTTGTTCGATTCAGTCTTCAAACTTTTCTTAAATTTCGGATAAAAAATATAATTATAATTCAAAAATGAGGTTTAAAAATTCTAAAAATAATATAATTCTTTTCTTATCGGATTCCAAAGGTTCTAGAATCTATTAAAAGGATTCTAACCATAATACATTTTTTTTTCATATTAATTTAGAAATCATAAAAATAATACGATTCTTTTTGCAAGACGGATCCATATTAGTCGTTTCAGAGAAAACTGAATAACATGATTACATAAATTCTCTGGACAAGAAAAGATAAAACAAGCAGTTAACCACAATATATGATGCTGGCCAGAGGTCGGAAAGTGGTCTAAAAATAATTTTCTTAAATTTTGAATAAGAAAATAAAATTATAATCTAAAAATTATAGACAAGTACAATTCAGAAAAATTAAATTCTTATTTTCAAAAGTTATAAAATTTATATTCTTATTTGATTAATTTTTTTCAAATTATATATCTAAAAAAATATAACGGAGGATGCAGTACGGTGAAGTGGCGTCTCCGGAAACTCTCCGCTTAAACTTTCTAATTCTTTGAGAAAAAATAGTAATCGTAAAAGAGATATAATTCTAAGTAATTAAGAAGTAGGAATCGTAACGCGTCTCTAGAAACTCTCCGGTTAATTTTTCTATTTTTTCTAATTTTTTTGAGAAAAAATATGTAAAATAGCTAAAAAATAGTAATCGTAAAAGAGATGTAATTCTAAGTAGTTAAGAAATAGGAATTTCAACAAAAATATAATAGTTAAAATCTATGAAATTCTAAGTGGTGAAGAAATAGGAATCTTAAAAAAAAAAGAGATAATTCTAAACAATTAATAAATAGAGATCTTAAAGAAAAATATAATAGCTAAAATTTATGAAATTGGATAAATTTATCCAATTATAATTATAATTTTATCATAATGTAAATGATTCTTGTTTAGTATTGTATTTGAGGGGAGGGCGGCCCAAATTAATTTTTGTATAAATAATAATAAATTTTCTATTAGTATTATGTTTGACGGGAAAGCGGCTAAAATAATTTTTTTATATAAGTTATAATATTTTTTTATTAAAACGGGTCCACAACTTAAAATAATTTTATCCAATTATAATCTTTAACTTTATCATAATTATAATAATTTTTATTAGTATTGTCTTTGACGGTAGGGCGAATCAAACTAATATCTATATTATAATGTTTTGTTATTAGCATTGTGTTTGACAAGTGAGCGGCTCAAACTAATTTTTATCTATATTATTATATTTAATTTTATCATAATTATAATAATTATTGATTGATATTGTCTTTGATAGAAGGGAGGGTCAAACAATTTTTTTATTAGTATTGTGTTTGACAGGAGGGCCACTCAAACAAATTTTTATATTAATTATAATTTTTTTTATTAATGATATGTTTAACGGGAACAGACTCAAAATAACTTTTATGCAATTATAATATTATTTTGTATCCAAATTTATAAAGAAGTTTCTTTATTAGTATTGTGTTTGGGGGGAGGGCGGCCCAAATTAATTTTTATCAAAATAATAATAATTTTTATATTAGTATTATGTTTGACGTGAAAGTAACTAATACAATTTTTTGTCTAAATTTATAACGCCGCCGCGAAGCGCGGCTTTATTCACTAGTTTATTTTTAATGATGATAGGATTTGTTGAAAATTGATATATATACATGAATATACACCTTTACTTCATCACAACGAATTTGAACTATTCATTATAATTGCTATTCTATATAAATCTTTGTCATTGAATCAAAATACATACTAATAAATCATACTACACTCTCGCAAGATGAGGAAAAATAAAAGTCAAATAAACTGAAAAAATAAAACTCATCAACAAGAGATTTGATTAAAACAAAATAATTTAGTAACAATCCTTATCCATTGAGGTGTTTTATAAAACGAACAAGAACAAATCAAAATATTTAAGAGTTTGGGACTTTAGGGCTTGATATCTAAATTATAGGATTTAGTATTTAGCTCTACATGCACGAAATCTTGATCAATTAAAATCAAACATCTTATCGAAAATTAATTTTTAGAGTATATTCAGCAAAACCAGAAAGAAAATTAGTGTATGAAGTTTTTTGAATTATTTTTATTCATTTTAAATTGCATCTGGTTGCTTGTGACAAGAAGAAACGCGTTTTTGCCAAAAAAAAATTAGAAAAACCTATTTTCATAATTATCTTAAAAATGACTGGCATTCAATTAACAATTAAAAAATTGCTCGCAAGGCTCCTTGTAATAGAACATTACAGTATATTTTAGATATGTAATTTACGCATCCAAGTAATGCGCAAAGACACAACAAGCATTTTCACAGTTTTTTTAAAATCCATTTTAGATCATGTGTGTGGGGGTGGGATTGGCAAATCTGGAGGCAAGAAGGGACTAGTGTCACTCGAAAAAAGACGGACAACATACAAATGTTGAATGAAAGATCGCTCATATTCAATTCAATGACAGTATGGTTGTAGCTCTTCCATTAATCATCTTCATCATCGCTGTCATATTGACCTAGCGATAGTAAACCATTGTTTGAAGTGTTGACTTTGTCTTCATTATGTTTAATGTTGTCTTTCTGCTTGTTCTCTTTTTCTGAGGCCACAGGTTTCTTCTTCACTGAAACTTTGACCGTGGAAGACTTCAGAATGAAAGTGCTGCGATCAGGAGCTGCATAATGTTTCAGTATGATATATGTTAGCATTTCTTAAAAAATTCCAGAATCCTTAATATTCCACAAATATAGCAAAAGTTGGGAGCCACTCACTGATATCATACTTGTAATATAACTAGCACATTTAACGAGATCATTTTGCGAAAATGGATATACAGTGGTCAGTTCGTTATGGTGAAGATAGTAGGTGTCTTACTGTCTCTGTGGCAGTCAAAACAAGTTTACTTGTTTGTGAAGGATCACTATGGCAAACATGGCCAATTATTTCACTGTTGGATGCAGGACACGGAATAGGAGATGAATATATTTGTATTACCATTATTATTAGGAATGTAAAAAAGATTGAGAAAACCTCAATTACAAGGTTGATTACAGAGCAAAGATTACAAAATTAACACTTACACACACAAACAAATATAAAAAAAATTACCAATGGATTTGGCAAATCATTATCCTTCACTGTTTCCAAGAGGTTGAAAGTCAAGATGTTGTAAATATAGGCCATGTTTGACAATTAGCATTTAGCTATTTGTGGACTGAATTAAATATTCTAACTAACCGACTGAAGTAGCTGTTTTGACTAGCGGATTGGATTAGTTTTTTCGTGTGATACTGTATGGTAAATTGCCGTTTAATTAGCTTTTTGTACTTTAACTAGACACATGCCAATCCTCTGATCCGAAAAGCTCCTCTTCGTAGCTTTTTGAAAATTAGCTTTTTGAGTCCAATCCGTTATTTCAATCCGCCAACTGCCAACACTAATATTAGCGGATTCATATGGCCAAACCTCTAATAAAGCCCCAACCTCTAATTTTCTCAAAAACCTATAACTTCCAAATAGGGCCATAATGTTGACTTATAACAAAGGAAACAAAAGGAAGGAAAAAATGCATGTCATAAATGTGTTGAATATATTCACTTTAATCAAAGAGGGAGCAATAAGGTTTCATAATTCCTAAAAGTAATGCATACACACACTTATGAGGTGATGTTGCTTCTTTGTCTTCTTACATTATTAATTTATTAGACACATAATTAAAACAATCTTTTACATCATATAAAGATTACCATAGAAACGCCTGAGAGTTGCTTCAAACAAATAACAGATTATATCTGGGGAAGTAGGTGCTTCTATAGAAAGAGAAAAGTGGGTACAAACCTTTGCTTTTAGAAACATCAAGGGTACTGATTTTTGTTAGGTGGTCCGTAGGATTACCAGTAAATTCTTCAGAAACCTTTCTTCTCTGTACAAGATAAAATTAGAACACTTTAATTAGACACCTGAAATTTAATAAATCTTTGCCACCAGAACCAGAAAATTCTACTTCAAACATGTTCAGAACAAATTTATATATTAATACGGATGACTGAAGCACATTGTTAAGAGTAATAAGCCTATTGGAGCAAGTACGCAACACTAAAAGTATAGAACAATATTAAAAGATTAATCCTTTATGTATAATGTATTCAAGTCCCCAGTGCAAGAAGCACAAGCATATTACAAGGAATTTCAAATTGTCCAAAAAAAAAAATTAGAAACATTAAACAAAAAAAAATAATAACACAAGTACACTTTTATCCCACACTTAGATATGCTTCTGCTAGTAGAACCATATTTTGAGCCAAATGAACTAGGACAAAATACTATGCTGAATAAATTAAAAGAGATTATACTGCTGAACATATTATCCTTACATAAAATTAGTTAGATTTGCAGCAAAATTTCTTTCATTTTGACACCAAGTTACTTTCACATTAATCACATACCAAAACCTAACCACAAAACTTTGTTTTGCAAGCAAAAATATTAGTTGTACAGAATATACTATGTTACTAGCCCTTCGAAAAATCCTTTCACCTAACTATAAAGTGAACATGCATGTACCTTTAATACAATAACAAGATTTAGTGCATAACAGAGTGCGATAGGCTTTTTGGCATATGTTTGTGATGGCAGTGCATCATCAGTGTCAAACTCAATGTTTCGACAAACAATACATGGTTAAAATTGATGTTTAACTATGTGTGTGTGTGTGTAAGATGACATTTCACACATGTATTATAATACATCACCACTTCAGCAAATACCATACCTTTGAACCATTTGAAGATTCACCATTTTCAACAGTAGACTCTGTTAAATCTTCATCATCTTCTAAATCTTCATCGTTAATCCTTTTGACAATCTCTCTTGATCCCTATAATGAAAATTTGGTATTGAATAAAACTCAATATATAGTATTCTACGAGTCCACATCACAACAAGCAATAGCAAAAATGCAAAACTATGGAATATTAAAGTATTACGCTACTCACTTGAAATATTGATTTTATAAGAGCTTCATCCTCTTCTAACAACTTGTCCTCATCCTGTGACTACAACAGACACAATTGTTAAATAGTCCTTTATAGTGACAAAAGTGTATCACAATTTAAATTAGGTATTAAAGATTTCATAAACCATAATATAACACTTGAATATTCTCAATGTCGTTTGTTTAATCTTCCTATTTAAAATATGCACCAAAGTCTATTCAATCTATACAAACCTCTTCTGGAGCTGAGCGTTGCAAGGCCTCGAGCATAGCATCCACACTGACTGTTGCATGTCGGGACTGAGCAGAACAAAAGAAAACATGTTGGTGTATATTAGGCAAGCTGGAAACTAAAAACTTGAATAAAAATGACAAAAACTAGAGCACACCAAACACACTCACTGTAGCAGACCATCAAATCAACCATAAGTTTAAATCAGAATAAGTGCTAACTCTACAAGCCCAAGTCTGGTTGATCAAATGATGACATGTCATGCTTAAAGTGCAACAAGTATTCTAAGCCCTTTTGCAAGTTAAACATATGGATATGAAGTCACTCTTTGCTAGCATACTGATGGCATAAACACTAGACCTGGGAAACAATGCTGGTGAAAAATCAGTAAATCTGCAGTAACCAAAGACATACCTTCATAGACTTCATCTCATCCAGTGCTGCAAGAATGTCCATTTCTCTTTTCGAGTCAAGAGTTCGATTCTCCAGAGATTTCATAGCATCACCCATCTCTTCAGCATCCCTTCTCCGTTTGTCTTCATCTGCTACCTACTTATTTTTAATATTAAAAAAGTAAAATCAGTTACCAAATGCAGAAGCATATGCAGATCTAAGAAGATAAATGCTAACCTCATCTTCCGCACGCCAGGGCTCAAAATTTCGAGATGCACCTGACTCTGCCACATAATCAGAATTTTGTGGATCTGTTTTCATAGTGATCTCGGCAGAACACTTGGTGCACTTAAAATAGAACCTAAATATTTGTATTCCAAGATATGTCTGCAAAAGATGTCAAGTAAACATGCGCACGTCAGTAATTATCAAATATCAATAACAGAATGTAACAGAATGATAATTCTGCGTCGAAACAAAAACATAGCAATGAAATAAAAAGCTTTAAGACTGACAATATTGTCTTAATACAGAATAAAATTAATTCCTCATTCATCTGCAATGTTTCACTTTGTCCAGGATCTCCTAATGTCATAAAAAATAGTTCACTAAGCCTGGGCAGCCAATGAGTGCCCGAATTAGGGACAACTTTAGAGGGAATTGGGGTATTACACACTAGAACCACGGAACGAGCGGGGTAGATTAGTTAGAATCGAACTCCTATGGTGACTCTATCTCTGACTGATAGTACCTACTTTAGAGCTCATTGTCTCTATTATCTCACATGGCTTCCCATCAATTTCTTTTGTTAAGCACCAACAAGAATTATCTTGTGTGGTTTATCCATTATTACCACTAGTGGCAGTGTTCTTGAGCTGGAAGTATACTGTGTGATTTCCCGCATGTTTGCAATAAAAGTTTATTAACACTGCTATTTTAAAATTTTAAAGTGCTCGGTTTATAACTTGCTGACTAAGTATTAGGGAGACCAAAATAATTTCTCGCACAGAGCCCATATTCAGTCAGCGCCGGCCCTGCATTTTATGACTCATTACATGGGTTAGATATATCTGTTTTGTCAACTTGATCTAATTCTTTAATTTGTGCTAACAAAATAAAATGGTAAAGTTACAACGTGGTATTTTCACATTTACTGCAACAAGTGAAAGCTTCCAATAAGATATTCATGGATAAATTAATTACAGTTATACTAAAAGCCAATCAGGATCTGATACTAGCAATGATCTGATTTTCAAGGGTTCCTTTATCTAGAAAAAAATCCAGGACTTGCTTTTGCTCCTGTTAATTTATGGTATACAACTTATAAATGAAATCTTGGGTTGACCTTGTTCAAACATATGTAACTCTGACATACTAGTGCTCAAAAAGATCTTGTTCTGATATAAAGAATATGAGATAAGATACAGTTACATAAAAAATATATATAGTTACCTCGCCAATAACGTCTTCTTTTCGAGAATTAAACTTGGTCCCTTTGTAGATATAATTTCCACAGGTGTTGCATCTAATGCTCATGGGAAGCATCATGCGTACCTTAATCTGTTGATTTTTCGGTTGCCTCCTCCTTGGTATCTTTGCCGGATCAAAATCCGGTGGGTAATATTTGTTTAAGACTTTCCGTTCAGCCATATCTTCTCAAGAACAAGTTAAACCTAAAAAAAGATAGCAAAGAATGCAAAATACATAATCAGCCATTTGTGCAAACAGACATTAAAATCCTCAAATCAGAAAACACAAAACCAATTACTCAAACAAGTCAGACTGATTTATCCATGTATATATATATACACTATTGACAAAATAGATAACAATGTGCTAGCTTCTAGTTTGATTCCTGCTTTTCTTCAAGATTAAATTCCGGGTCACGAATTGTAAAAACTTCAAAGACAAAGACCACAAATGAATCCAACAAGATACAATTCAAACCAGTGCTTTACTTGGGTTATACAGACCTAAAACCATAAAATTGATGACACCGACTGATCAAACAAAGTAAGGCAGGCGACTGAATCGTCAGTTCATATGTACAATCCAAACAATTTAAAAGCTGAAACTACTGATGTGTCTATGCAGGTGTATATAAAAAATCATTGCAGACAAGGCCAGATGCACACTAGCTTGAGTGGGTAGACAGGACCACACTCAGCTTGGACTTGAACCCCCTGAAAGAAAATTAGGAGCTCACAATTCATTGCACTTTCTAAGCCCAAACTCAAAACTCATTGTTGACATAGAAATAATTAAACAAACAAATTATGTATTTTTCCTAAATAGAAAGATACTCACCATGACTAAAGCTTAGGTGGCAATGTTCTATGTCTGACTGGCGACTCACAGTCATATATCTTGTTAACTATTATCATATATATTTTATATAAGGAGCCCACTGAAATATATTCCTGGATTCGCCACTGATTGCAGGTATCAGGAAAACTCAATATTTATAAACAAGATCGCTAAAGAACAGAAGGAAAACTACAGAATTAACGAGTCCAATCCTTTCAATGTAATTTACTCAAGTACCCAATCCAGCTAGATACCTACTAAACATGTAGGTAACACTTTTTTACATATTCACGACAAGGTGCTTGCTCCGCTTTGACAGCAACCCTCCTGCGACCAAATCAATTTCCCCAAATACCTCACTAGCAATTTAACCATATATACTCTACGCCTAGTCCAAGATAATGATATCTAGTTGGAATTATAATTCACTACAACGACCAGGGGCTAATTTCTACACAAAAAATCAACAGAAATTTCTTCAAAAATATCAATAAAATTGACAATATATCATCTACAAACTCATTAATCACCGACCCTAGCTTAATTTCATCATACGAACCAGTTTGAAATAAGCAGCTATAGTTAGGTTTAAAACTATAAACACGTACATAAACGTAAATTGAGTTGTAATTCGCAGAAATATATACCTTGAGGGGGACAGCAAAAATTATGATTAGCTCGAGATTGGAAGCGAAGAATTACAGGCTTATTTTATTGTTTTGGGTCGACCCGAATGGATTGACGGCCCGTTTGGCTTCATGTAATTTTACAGGCGATTTGTGACAGATATGTTTCTTCGTACAGAATGGCAGGTTAATTGGGTAGGTATATGTAAGTATGTAACTGTATTTTGCATATCTATACTATCTATACTATCTATACTATACTATTAAAGCCGAAACATTAAAAGTTTGGTCGGTCGGTCGGTACTTGGGCCAAAATACGGGCCTATCTCTATAACCAATTATTCTGGGCCTATTTATATAAATAATTATTCTTTTTAATTTGGGTCAAAGTACGAGCCTATCTATATAACCAATTATTCTTTTTAATTTGGGCCATAGTACGGGCCTATCTGTATAACCAGATAATCCTTTTAATTGAAATATATTACTTTTTTATATTTTTGACTAAAAAACTCAATCTTCTAAAATAACATTGAGAAACATGGTAATTACTTTTTTAACTAAAATATATTATCTTTTTATAAATTTTCCAACTAAAAAATTAATCTTTTACAATTAATACGGACATGGGCGACATATTTATACGTAAAGATGTGTGCCAAAAGTCTAAAAGTCAAATAATAAAAAATAGAGGGAGTATTATTATATTGGTCCGGCGGTCGGTACTTGGGCCGAAGTACGGGCCTATCTATATATATAAAAAATATTTTTCTCATTAAAATATACATGTTCGACCTAATTTTCAATTAGCCATTTGACGGACTTAACTATGAAGAATTTATCCAACTGTTAAGTCAAAAATTTATTAAACCATGTTATTCTATCATAATTTTATTTTTACAATAAAATTAGGTAACTTTAAAATATATATAATAAAATAACAAATATGTTAACCGCCCGTGCATTGCACGGGTTATAAGCTAGTATACTATAATAAGCCAACATGGGTACAATTTGTAGTCCCGTTTTTTCTTCACATTTTTTGGTTTCGTCGTTTCTTTTTTGGTCACTAGGGTATAATTTGTAGTCCCGTTTTTTCTTCACATTTTTTGGTTTCGTGTTTCTTTTTTGGTCACTAGACTATTACACGGGTCCTGTTAGAATTCTATCTCAGATTGGACACTGGTTCTACAAACTAAAGCAAGTACTATAGTAAACAGACACTTAAACCACCGCCCTCTTTCTTCCTCTCCGTCAGCCACATACGACCAAGTGGCTCTCTCTCCCAACAGAGATTGACTTTGCAGACACAGTCCGATAATTAGCCCGCTGTAGATACAGAAAATATAACAAAAACCCATATACAAAACTCTTTAAAACCTCAAGATTTTTGAAGAATTGAAGAGATAGGAGCTGATATACCCTATTGTGGAACAGAATATGTGATGTACGTGTTTGCAAGTTTGGGTTTGGTTTTGTTTGCTGGGCTTATGGCTGACCTTACTCTTGGCCTTGTGTCTCTTGGTCTTGTGGACCTTGAGGTTTTTATCAAGTCTGGGCGGCCTCAAGATCGTAAGCATGATGGTGAGTATTATCTGCTGTTGATTTCTTGAGAAATTTGTTTATAGTTGCTTATTAGGATTTGATCTTTGTTTCTAGTTGCTTATAAAGATTGATTAAACTAAGAATGAATCATGCCCGTAATGTGTTTGATCTGAGAGTTGTTTGGTTTTTTTTTTGTCACTAGACTATTACTTAAAAAACGGCTCCAGTTAGAATTCTATCTACGGCTGGACATTGGTTTTACAAACTAAAGCAAATACTACAGAAAACGGACTATGTTTATTCTTCTCCAATGATCGAATTACTCTCATTATCTTTTTGTTATTCAATATGTTTTTCTGATAAGTTGAATATGATGATGAATGTTGGTTGTTGTCAACGGTGATTAACCAGGTATTTCTCGTGATTCCATGCACAAGAGGCGTGCCACTGGTGGAAAGAAGAAGGCCTGGAGGAAGAAGCGAAAGTATCCTCTCCCCCCCCCCCTTATGTGTGTTGAATGTTGATGTATATCTGTATGTCTGTGCTTGAATATTTTATGCTCCGTTTTTAAATTGAGACTTCTAATCGATATGCATTACTAATCGCCATAATGTTTTTTATACAAAAGATGTTTGATGGATTTGATAATTATGATTATTGACGATTTTTATGTGTGGATGTTTAGTTTAATCAGATTATATTACTGAGTAAATCACTCACACAATGTCTTAAAATATTTCTGATTTGGACCTCCAGATGCAATTTACAAATGCTTTGGAGCTTCCATTACAAAGGAGGATAGCAAGATTTGAAGCAAGGTGGCATATAGATTTGTATCAGAGAAGTCCTGAAATGATTCCTGTAGTTCTAGAATTCGCAAAGTTGGACTTTAACTTCATGCAGGAATTTAACCAAAAAGAACTTAAAGTTTTGTCGAGTTATATAGTGAAGTTATAAATATACTTATTTATATGTAGTATAAAGATGGTAATGCTTTAATTTGAATCATCTGGCTGAACTTCAGGTGGGATTTAAAGGCAGCAATGAAAGAGCTTCCGGACTACATGAAGCTATGCTTTTTGTCTTTGTACAACTTTGTTAATGAAACGTCTTACGACATCCTCCTGAGCAGAACATCGATGTTTTACAGCATCAAAGAAAATGGGTATTCTCTTCCCCCTGCAGCTTGTCTCAACTTCACACATATTAGAGTATAGTTCGTAAGACTGTAAATCAGGCGTTAACATTGTTGTTCTTGTGCTGCAGTGGATGGATTTGTTACTGAAGCGTTATATAATGGAGGCGCGGTGGTATCATGGTGGATACCAGCCGACTCTAGAAGAACACTTGAGAAATAGATTTTGTAGGACTTTACTCCTACATGTGTAGTGCTAATCTGATCAAGGAAGATGTGATGGAGTTTATAGTGGAACTTCCGGATATTGTACGCTTGGCATATGAAATTTTTCGACTATCTGATGACTATGGAACTGGATCAGTACTGATCTGATGTATAATGCATTAATGCTTGGTATTTGTATTTACATTTAAATATATTTTTTTTGGACGCGGTTATTATAGAGTAGTTTTGTTTGGATGTAACAGGCAGAGTAGATAATTCCTGAAGGCAAATATGCTGGTTTTTTACATCGACTGCCCTTCTCAAGCCTCTCAATTACAGTTATGTGCCACTGCCTGTTCCTTGACTTTTGTCAACTTTTGTTTTACCTGTACACCCGGTCACATTGCTTGCTGGAGGCTTCTTTATTTTCAAATATCTGCAGTGTGAGCTTCATATTTTTTGGGCAGACTCCACAGCTAAAGAAATATGTTAGTGTGGATCAGTTATTGCTTGATCGACGCCGCGACATCTTCTCCTCCTTTCTTCTTTGTTGTCCTCCGATAGAGGGGTTGATGGATTATCAAGCAAAGGTGTGTAAATTTTTTTCCAGATATTTGTAAATGTTTTTATCACAAGTAGATCTTGAGGTATATAATCTGGCGGTATCATTTCTCATTTCTAACCAAACATATATGTCTATGAATGTTTATCTTGCCGTTTATAAATTTTGAAAATATTTATTTTTTTTATTTTTTCAGGCTTTTGATTATGCTCATGTTGCCGTTCTTGATAGTTATTCTTCTCCTTGCATCTTCTCAATACAACGATAATTCATTTTCATCTTTTATTTGTTTCAGTCTTTAAATGATAGTAGTCCAAGTGTTTGAATTTATGACTAAGAGAGTTTTGACTACCGAGGTAAGTTAAATTTTTGTATGATTTTTAATCCCTATATTTTTTGCTTAGCTTGCGAGTGTGCGTAGCACAAGATATGATATCCGGTATGTAAATTAATTTTTGACCAATGTCAGTTGTGATGTGCTGAACAAAGTTTATGAACTCTGGTCCCTCGTGAACTTTCTACTTCCGGAGATTTTTAGTTCAGCAGAAACTTTAGATGAATGGTTTGCAATCTCTGGGGAAAATGACTAGGAAGAGGTAGTTCAACAGCTTCACAAGATACACGCACTGTCTTTAAGTTTGTTGTCCGCCGTTGCAATATGATGCTATTCAAATTATGTTTTTGCTTATGTTAGGTCCTCCGTCCATCCCTTCTGAGAAGGTTGAAGTCAGATGTTGAGAAGGGCTTGCCTCGGAGGATGGAGACAATACTAAAGGTTGGTATGTCCCAAATGCAGAAGCAGTATTTTAAGGCTTTATTGCAGAAGGATCTCTAGGTTGTAAGTAAGTTATGTAGTTTTCTTTTGTTTTGGGCTATAGTTGCTACATACGGTATTTTGTATTACATCTCATTCTTTTTTGTACGTCTTTCATCAAAGTCCAATGTCTCATATATTTTATATGTTTCACTTTTGTTATACAGGCATGACTTTCAGTTCTTTTATACACAGAGGCTTACTGAGCTGTATGAAAAAGAAGTTCGCTTTCTTATGGTTGGTATAAGCTGGTTTTACAAATTTTCCATATAGTTAACTACAAAGATAATTGCTTTATACATTGTCCTACTTTGTGTGGACATAAATGTTTGGATGGTAATTTTGTTTTGCTTGCCGTGGCAAGTTAATCAGAAGAATCAATCAAAAGATTTAATTGAAGCGGATGAGCCTGAAGGTTTGGCTTTTTTCTGTTTGTGTTATGTAGCCACTTTTTCTTTTCTTTTCTTATTTGGTAATGCCTTCAATTTCTGTTGATTATATAGAGGTGGGAGACCCTTTGACCGCTGAGGAACAGGAAAAGAAGGAGCAGTTGTTTGAAGAGGTGATACAGGAGTCTTTGTGTGGCTGTTAGTATGTTTGTAAGTTACCTGAAATTGCTCTGTACACTACATTGCTACATGTCTGAAACTGGTGTAACGGGTATTTGACATCTTCACGATGTGAAGTATTGGAAAGGATGGAGAACAAAATTGATGAAAATGAATCCATTGGCGTCAGGAAATCATCTCAGCCCGAAACTCCAATTGAGAGACGTAAAGATTTTGAGTATTCTCCGTCACAAGAACGATATAATGAAAAGTATCACAGGACGAGTAGATCAACATCACGTGAACGAGATAGGGAAAGGTCACGATCTCAAAGCATTATTCATGATGTGCCATTTTTGCATACACATCACCGGGATGCTGCATATGATACAGAGAGGAAGAGGACGTTAGGTTCTGATGAAGAAACTATAAGTAAACACCAAAGGGGGCTGCGTGCGAAGCAGAGACTCTTCAAGGGATAAAAGAAGGGAGCGCAGTTTAAGCTATGGTAGCAGTCTAGCAGACATGGTGTACGCGTGGACGTCCACATTCAGGAGACTTCTGATTGTAATAGAGATATAAATTCGGATGATCGAGAAGTTGTTGAGGAAAAAGATAGAAATAGAGAGAGGAAGAGGGAGGATAAGAGAGAGAGGGAGAGAAGCAGGGAGATGGAAAAGAACAGAGAGAGGGAGAGAAGCAGGGAGATGGGAAAAAACAGAGAGAGGGAGAGAAGAAGGGAAAAAACTAGAGGGAGGGAGACTGAGAGGTACAGAGAGAGGGAGCGGAAAAGGGACAGGAATAAATAGAGGGAGAGGGAGCGGAGGAGGGACAAGAGTAATGAGAGGGAGAGGGAGAGGGAGAGAGATAGAGATAGGAGGGGGAGAGAGGGAGAAAGAAGGGACAAAGAATGAAATAGAGATAGGGAGAAAGAGGATGATCAGGATATTAGCTACCATAAATATTATGATGCTGATAACATTGGCGATCAAGAAAGGCATAATGATCAAAGGCGCCAGAGGTCAGATGATAAGGAGTACAGGGACAGAGTAAGGAAAAATGAAAATGAACCGATTCAAAGCTATGAGACTGATCATTTGGAGAGGAGCACTCAAAAATTACACAGGTTATTTTTCTTAAAAGCTTATCTGCAAATACATAAAAGGTATTGTTGATTAAATACTATGTTCCTATGTCTTGGATTTGACATGTATAATCATCATATTTAGAATGCAAAAGGCAGTTATGACAAGAAAAATGCAGGGGAATTTCCAATATTGACCTACCACATTAACTTCCCACAAGGCACTTAAATTAAAAGACAGGATCCACTTTTTCTACAAAGATATGGACCCATTTCCAATAAAAATTTCACATTAGAAACGAAAGTACAAAAGACACTGCTGCTATTGTCTAACTGTAATGTTATTATCCAATCCGTAGCTGCTATTTTACTGCTCTCTGACATTATTTATACTGTAGATTCATCTCGGTGTTCTTAATAACTGCGCCTATCGTCTTATATATGTATGCATGTTCAGTGATGCAATATCTATGTTCAGGAACTACATGGCTCTATCCTATATTTCAAACTATTATATTTTCTGAACCATTAAGGAAGCTATATATTAGATAAGTTGCTATAAGATTGATCTCCTCTAAACAAGATATTCGACTTTTATTGATTATATTAGTTGGTTATATTTTAAAAATAGTAGGTTATTAATATTTTAGATTATAATAAATAGAATATATCAATTGAATATAGTGTAAATGATATGAAATCTTCTTATAACTTCTTTACTATGATTATGTATAAGAGTGTTGTTTACACTCTGTATACCGTAATTGTTAGAAGCCAATTGCATTGCCGTAGCCTTTCACCTTATCTTACACAATCCATTGACTTATATCTAGATCTATTTTAAAATTATTTTAAATTCATTTCTATGTAAAACTTATAATGCAAGTGATTTAGACACTTAATATTATTGTTATTGGTAAGAATCGTTTTAGTAGAGTTATCCAGTTTAATATTATTGTTATTGGTAATAAGTTTATCTTATTTTTGTGATATCTGCCTTTTAGCTTGGTCTATAATTTGACTTAGGATCTTTGATCATACATTAGTAAACACAACTGTTGATAGTTTCTTTGTATTCGTTTCATGCATCTAAAGACTTGGCAAAGGTTTTGATTTAACCTCAGACTTTCGACTCAAATAATGCAAAGGTAAAGCCAGTTTAGTCTGTCTGAATCAAGACCAGACCAGGCATTAATTTGTCAGTACCAGGTTTCGGACAGTTTGATGATGTCTCAACTGACATCAAATGTGGCAAAGGAGATCGAACTCGATATCAGTCACATATTCTTGATTTTAATCAGGTAAATGCTTCTCTTTTTATTAGGCCATTTGACTTTTGTAAGAGTGGTAGAGGCTTATGATTCTGTTGTGTAAATTGTTTATTGTAGATGTCGGAGTTTATGAACCAGAAATGCTCTGTTCCTGGAAAGATTCCTTCGAGTTGGTTTAACTCCATGTTTGGTTTCGAGAGTGAATCATAGGAGAGTGATGCTGCAATAACAAAGTATCTAGGATTAGATGGTTACTTTATATTGTTATTTGACCTTATAAATAGATATCATCTGCAACTTCTGGATGAGGTATTTTTTTTGGTGTTATTTTTATGCCTTCATTTTCTTATTGTGTTTTTTGTTCCGGACAAACTTCATGTTTTACATAAAGTCAAAAGCTAATTGTGTGAATTAGTGGTAAACATGAAACAAATACCTAATTATCTAGGCCGTTACACTACATTTGGCAGATGGTTGTAATCTTTAACAGGTATATGAATAGAAATTGTATGTGAGGTTGTCATATGCTGTAATTTTGTGAGTTTGTGCTTTCTCTTTTTGGTCAATGCCTTCGTTTCTGATGTTCAAAAAAACTATAGTGAATAACAAATTATACATCCATAAGCTTTATTTTTATAATGTCAATATGATTTATATCTTAGTTTTGGAATTTTGTTTCTAACAGAGAAGAACTAACATCAACCGAGGAAGGAAGCGGATAAGTGAAAAAACTTTTAAGCCTTAAAGAGACGAAAGTATTCGTTGCACCATTTATGTATCTGAAATTGACCATAATGTGAGTAAGAATTAATAGATATGTTTATATTTGGATGATTTATAAATGATTGTGATCAATCATTAAGCTATTTATGTTATCGCTCAATTGTATTGGCTTTGTGCTTCTTTATTATGTTTAAAAATATTTTATAATATAGAAAAATAGAGTTAAGTTCAATGGAGACCACATATGTTCTGGAGACCTGGAGACCACATATGTTCTGCAAGTAAAATATTTCATAAAAACATTGCAAAACGTACAGTTTTACAAATCATGTTCAGCGAAATCATTATTTCATTTAAAATCTTGAATATCATATAAGTTTTACATGTAGAACATTACAAAATGTTTTGTTCTATGAAATATGTTTAGTTTGCCGAACATTTGTTCAACTTGCAGAACATACATTATCTACTTATTAAATATAGATGATTCTCAACAATTTTAATGAATACATGATATTTGTGGAACATATTTTATAAAATAATGTATTTTATATTGTTTTGATCGCTGAACATACGTGGTCTCCGAGGTCTCCGATGAAATAGCGGTCAAACTTTCAAAAGTGAATATAACCAAACAGTTAATATAATTTAATACCATTATATTAAAGTAATAATAAAACACAAAAAAAATGATATTAAGCTTACAAATAATAAAATAGAAATAATATGGTCGCCCGTGCTTCGCACGGGTTATAGGCTAGTACTATTAAAGCCGAAACATTAAAAGTTTGGTCGGTCGGTACGCGGGCTTTCAAACAGACTTTTATAATTAGCGGACTTCAAACAAAATTAGTGGGCTTCAAACAAAATATAAACAAATCGAAACATAACGGGCTTTTATACGGACTTTTATAATTAGCGGGTTTCAAACAAAATTAGTGGGCTTCAAACAAAATATAAACAAATTGAAACATAACGGGCTTTTATACGGACTTTTATAATTAGCGGGTTTCAAACAAAATTAGTGGAATTCAAACAAAATATAAACAAAACGAAACATAAAACAAATATATGATCAAATGATAAAACAAATATAAAACCTATTTGACTATACCAAAACTAAAGTCAAACCTCAAAAAATATTATACTATTAAAGCCGAAACATTAAAAATTTGATCGGACGGTACACGGGCTTTTATACGGACTTTTACAATTAGCGGGCTTCAAACAAAATTAGTGGTTTCAAACAAAATATAAACAAATCAAAATATAAAACATATATAAGATCAAAACATAAAACAAATATAGGACCTATTTGACTATACCAAAACTAAAGTCAAACCTTAAAAAATATATACGCATCTATATTATACTATTAAAGCCGAAACATTGAAAGTTTGGTCAGTCGGTGCTTAGGCCGAAATACGGGGCTATCTATATACCAATTATTCTTTTTAACTAAAATATGTTATTTTTTTATATGTTCTAACTAAAAAAACTCCATTATTTAAAATAACATCGAAATATATAGTAATTATCTTTTTAACCACATACATTATCTTTTTTATATATTCTGACTAAAAAAATGGATCTTCTACAATTAACACGGGCTACATATATCATAATTTTATTCTCACAATAATATTAGTTTACTATATTATTAAAGCCGAAACATTAAAAGTTTGATCGGTCGGTACTTGGCCAAATTATGGGTCTACTTATATAATCAATTATCTTTTTAACTAAATCTATTATCTTTTTTTTATATGTTCTAACTAAAAGAACTGAATTTTCTAAAAATAATATTGGACAACATAGCAACTACTGTTTTTAACTAAAACACATTATCTTTTTCAGAATCCAAACTCAAAAATCGATTTTCCAAAAATAACACATGCAACATTCATATAAAAAAGATATTATATATCTATATTATTATACTATTAAAGCCGAAATATTAAAAGTTCGGTCAGTCGGTACTTGTGCCAAAATACGGGCCTATCTATATACCAATTATTCTTTTCAATTAAAATATGTTATCTTTTTTTATATTTTCTAACTGAAAAAACTCCATCATTTAAAATAATATCGAGAAACATAGTAATATTATAAATCTATAACATACTATTATACTGTTAAATTCGAAATATGAAAAGTTCAATTAGTCGGTAGGTCAGTCGAGTTCGGTGAGCCGGTTGGTATTCGAGCCACGAACCTCCTTAATTTATAACATGTTATAATATATTTTTTATTATCTATTAAACCAAAATATTTAGGTTAGTATGATGGGTCGGTATCTGGTTTTAAGCGTCTTTTTAACTTAATATGTTCCATACTATATTATTAATTATCAATAACGAAATATTAAAAGATTGATTGGTTGATTTATATCTGATTTTTAGATCTCCATAAATTATAACATGAAAAAAAAACGTATTTTAACATTCTCAGTAAAATATATATGTTCGACCTAATTTTTAATTAGCCATTTGACGAAATTAACTATTAAAAATTTATCATCTGTTAAATAAAAAAATTATTTAATCATATTATTTTATCATAATTTTATTCTCACAATAATATTAGTTTGAGTTAATATAAATACGATAAAATAGCAAATATTATAACCGCCCGTGCATTGCACGGGTTATAAGCTAGTTAATTTATTATTATTAAAACAACTCTTTTCTTATAAGATTCGGTTATTTTCACAACATAATTCCACGAGTAAAGATGTTTTCATAAATGTTACTATTTGTTTTAGTATTTAGTAATAAAAGTATTGTGTAAAAATATATATATATATATCAAGAAAAGGGTTATGTTTTTCTCGCACCTAGCTTTATTTTGATAATAATTCAGATTTTGTTAGCAAAACTGTATGTACAAAAAATGTTGTGTTTATATATTATATTTTAATTATATTTTAAAATTATTTCTGAACAATGAAAATAATATGTATTAATGTTTAGGTTCACATTCTGAAA
The DNA here is from genome assembly GCF_001625215.2 of Daucus carota subsp. sativus. Taxonomy (NCBI): domain Eukaryota; kingdom Viridiplantae; phylum Streptophyta; class Magnoliopsida; order Apiales; family Apiaceae; genus Daucus; species Daucus carota. The sequence continues at coordinate 40,826,819 of NC_030385.2, read as the reverse complement.
ATGAGCGATGGTTGTAAGATTTTATTCTAGGGATGAGTACTAATCTGAGAGCGACCTTCAAGAGAATATGAAATTAATACATATATAAATCATAATGCAAAAAATATTTTTAAAGAAAACAAATCAATATCAATCATCAATATACTTATATAAAGGAGAAGCGAGGGGCGTGTAGGTGGCGCCTCTCACATCGTTCCGTTCTATTTTTCTAATTTTCTAATTTTCTGGAATTTTTGGATGAAAAATATCAAAAATTAGAACTGCCTTTTTTTAGTTCCGGGTATATTAGAAGCAAGTTTCAGAATCTGATTTTGTTTCAGATTATTTATAGAATATAGTATCTTGAAAGTTATTTAATTATGGGAAAGACAGATTATTTATGGAATATAATAGCTTGAAAGTTTTAAGCTGATTTGGTTTCAGATTATTTAATTATGGGAGGAGAAGCGAGGGGCGTGTAGGTGGCGCATCTCACATCGTTCCGTTCTATTTTTCTAATTTTCTAATTTTCTGGAATTTTTGGATGAAAAATATCAAAAATTAGAACTGCCTTTTTTTAGTTCCGGGTATATTAGAAGCAAGTTTCAGAATCTGATTTTGTTTCAGATTATTTATAGAATATAGTATCTTGAAAGTTATTTAATTATGGGAAAGACAGATTATTTATGGAATATAATAGCTTGAAAGTTTTAAGCTGATTTGGTTTCAGATTATTTAATTTTGGGAAAGACAGATTATTTACGGAATATTGTAGCTTGAAAGTTTTAATCTAATTTTGTTTAAGATTATTTAATTATGGGAAAAAGTAGCACATTCTGCACCTATAAATACCCCTATAAATTGTAGGGTTTTGGATCATCTAAACACAACCTCCCCTCTCTTTCTCAATACCACAAACCTACCTCTATGTGGTGATAGTTCTCTTGCTCGAATTCAAACTCGGAGGTGCCGTTCTTTTGCAATGATAAGTGAAGGCTGTTTATACAGTATTAAAAAAATAAAAGTTGTTGCAAGCAAAGGTAGTTATAGACCGTTATATTGGAGTAGACAAATCCAAACACGGGAAAAGAATATAGTCTTGACATGATATTGATGGTTGATATCAATAAATTAACTACTAGTGATGTATGTTTGTTGGTTATTTTTTTATAATATTTGTTTTGTTCATGGGACATGTTTGTTGTTGTTAATTTTTATATGATTTACTTTGTATACAGGAAAATATTATTCATGCAATATATGTTTGCTCCGTTCAAGCAACTTTTAAGAACTTTTAAGAGAGTAGTTATAGACCGTTATCTCACAGATTTAAATCAGATGTTTTTGTGCACAATCAATCTAAAAAAATTGGAGGAAAGTGACAATGTAAGAACATGATTACTTTAAAAAAAATAAAAATAAAATTAAGATTCGTCATGCTTTAAATTGTAAATTACGTGTATAAATTTATTTTCATTTTTTCACCATGAATTATTGTCCAGTTTTACAATTTTTTATATTAGTATTGGTATTACATCAAGATTTTAATAATATAAATTTATTTTATCCTATAAATATTAATTTTGAAACATTAATATATTTTTTATAGACAGCCACAAATTAAATTATTTATTTTACAAATATTAATATTGAATCATTAATATAATTTTTATAAGCCGCCGCAACGCGCGGTTTCTCAACTAGTACTTATATAAAGGAGAAGCGGGGGGCGTGTAGGTGGCGTCACTCACATCGCTCCGTTCTATTTTTCTAATTTTCTGAAATTTTTGGATGAAAAATATCAAAAATTAGAACTACCTTTTTTAGTTTCGGATATATTAGAAGCAAGTTTTAGAATTTGATTTTATTTTAGATTATTTATGGAATATAGTAGCTGGAAAGTTTTAATCTGATTTTGTTTCAGATTATTTAATTATGGGAAAGAGTAGCACATGCACCTATAAATACTCTTGTAGACTGTAGGGTTTTGAATCATCTAAACACAACCTCCTCTCTTTCAATACCACAACCCTACCTTTTTCTGGTGATAGTTCTCTTGCTTGATTTCTAACTCGGTGGTGTCGTTCTTCTTTAATGATAAGTGAAGGTTGTTTATACAGTATTAAAAAGATAAAGTTTGTTGCAAGCAAAGGTAGTTATAGACCGCTATCTCATGGATTTAAGTTACATGTTTTTATGCACAATCAATCCAAAAAAATTGGAGGAATGTGACAATGTAAGAATATGATTACTTTAAAAAAAACACAAATAAAATTAAGATTCGCCGTGCTTTAAATTGTTAATTACGTGTATAAATTTATTTTCATTTTTTCACCATGAATTATTATCCAATTTCGCAATTTTATATATTAGCATTGGTATTACATCAAAATTTTAATAATATAAAATTTATTTTATCCTACAAATATTAATTTTGAAATATTAATATATATTTTATAGGCAATCATAAAATTATATTATTCTACAAATATTAATATTGAATCATTAATATAATTTTTAAAGGCCGCTGCAACGCGGTTTCTCAACTAGTATTTATCTAAAGTATGAATAATATATATATACTTGGAAAGAAAAGCAAAAACAAAAACAAATAAAAAAAACAAATTCGTGTGTGCAACGCACGCAAAAAAAAAAAGCAAAAAAAAAGAACACGAAGTGTTTATCAAGTGCTGAAACCCTAAAGGACTTGTTTGGTTAGAAGCTTAAGCCCCATCTGCTTTTCTGCACAGCAAGCCCTTCTAATCAAACCCCTCTCAAGTAACTGCTTTATCACACATGCTTACTCAATTTCATTATAATCTATTGCGATTTAATCAATCTCGTTTTTCGATTTGTATATCAGGATGTCAGATCGATTGACTCGTATCGCTATCGTGAGTTCGGATCGGTGCAAGCCGAAGAAGTGCAGGCAGGAGTGCAAGAAGAGCTGTCCTGTTGTCAAGACCGGTATTTTTTTTTTTCTATTTTTGTGAATTTTTGATGTTTTAATTGTATATTCTCAGTTTCGAGTGGAGTTGATTGATAGTTTTGCTGGTTTATGCTTTGTTGATTTATTTTCGATTGAAGTCGGTTGAGGATTTTGATTTCATGCCATAATTTATCGAATACATGGTTATATATACGACACATATTTCTAGTTGATTTCTATAATTTTTATTGATGCAGTGATTATATACTCTTTCTGTGAAAATATATCGAAAAGGTTAGGTATTTTAAGTATACTAGTGTGTGTATGGAAGTAATTATTATCTTATGGGATGATCTTGAGATGTTGATGGCGGTTGGTAGCGGTCTGAAAGGGCGAGATACTGTTTATGCACAACTCGACAAAGATACACTTTAGCACTCGACTCGAGTTCTCTCGTCGTGTAGTGAGCTTTTAACTATATATGGAATATATTTTTTTGAAGTGTAATATATAGTATATCATATGTAGTGTATACAAGTGTAGAGCTCATACAAAGATTAAAAATTGAGGCCTCTGAGTAGAAGCTGGGATGGGCACTAGGTGCCAATATGTTGCCTAGATCCACCACTTTACTTACAGTTTTCTGGTGGTAATAATGAACAATCAGTCCACGTGTTTCTAGTAACCTGCATAGAACAGCAGCTAAATTCCTTCAAAATATTATTATATAAATATACACAGGAGGGTAACTCTGTTTGTTTCCATCGAGCTGAATGACAAAAAGATGAGGTTCGACAAGGGTCTCTCTATTTTTAAAGATCCGGCACTGTATCACTTTTTGTATCACTTACATAATATTTCCCTTCTTACTCCATGTTTCACTTCTTTATGTCTTGTTATTTCCAAATTATCCTTTTTCAACATACTACTTCTAGTTATCATTTCTCATTTGTTTTATTTCTTTCATCTTGCCAGTATGAGCATGGTTTGAAAGACCTGTATTTTGTCTAGTCAATTTTGGTAGTCTATAAGCTATTTATTGGTGATCAAATTTTCTTTTAATACACACTCTTTTCATATATGGTTGTCTGTCAATATGCTCCTCTCACATTGTCTACCTTTTGTTTTCAGGTAAACTTTGTATTGAAGTAACGTCCGCAGCTAAAATTGCTTTCATCTCTGAGGAGTTATGCATTGGATGCGGAATATGTGTTAAGGTTGTTTTAGTCTCTTTTAATGAGTATTCTTTGGTTCAGTCTGTAGGATGTGATCAGCTTATACCCTTTATCTTGTTTGATGCAGAAATGTCCTTTTGAGGCAATTCAGATTATTAATCTTCCTAAAGATTTGGACAAAGACACAACTCACCGTTATGGTCCCAACACTTTCAAGCTCCATAGGTAAATATGAATTGCATTTCTAAAAAGTGAGAAGTGTTGGAGTCATTTTACGAGGCCTTAGCAGTTCATAATATATTTTATGTTGTGTACAGGTTGCCAGTTCCAAGACCGGGGCAAGTTCTTGGTTTGGTTGGGACAAATGGCATTGGAAAGTCTACTGCTCTTAAAGTTTTAGCGGGGAAATTGAAACCCAATCTTGGTCGTTTTAATGTAAAATTTCTTCAATCCTGTTCAATTGCTTTTTTAAAGTATAAAATTCTGGTCCTCTACTTAATTACTTGGATATCAAATGCCTTTCTAATGCTTACTGTTTTTTTTCAGAACCCTCCTGACTGGCAGGAAATTTTGACGTACTTTAGGGGGTCTGAGTTGCAAAATTATTTCACTCGTATTCTGGAAGATAACCTAAAGGTGGGTGTTATTGATTGTATTCACAGTTTGTGATCTATATATGGTTTTTTTATAGTTTGACGGAAACACGTTTCTACTTGATGCAATTGCTTCCTAGTTGGTGCCCATATATTTGATTTCTTTTGGTTTATCAGGCATTCAATATGTTGGTAGCTAATAATGTAAAAACTTCAGGTATGTTATTGATTATGTATTGGCAATAAAGCAAATTACTAGTAATTTCGAATATGGATATTCTTGAGGCTGTATCTGAGTTGGTGGTCAACATAAACATAGGGCTTTATCTATTAAATTGCTATGCTTATGTGAAGACTAAAGATATTTAATGTTTTTTTTGCAATCTTCAGGACTTGATATTGTTACTTTTTCTTTTTTTACTTTTCGTGTCTTCGGTATTTACTAATGAACTGCAGTGTTAAATTTTTCATTTTGTTTGTTTTAAGCACTTCTCTGAAGCCATTATCAGTCTTCCAGTAAATGTTAGACAGGATTCAATTGTCTCTGCAACTTTTAGCCCCCCCCCCCCCCCCCCCCCCCCCCGCGTTCTATTTCATATTTACCATACTTTAAGAAGTCCTAAAATATATTGTGCATTGACCCCAATTTCAAATGCTTTTTATAACTTCATATGTGGCACTTGATTCTTACTCATCTAATATGTAGAAATTTTCAATTATACTAGGCAATCATCAAGCCACAATATGTTGACCATATTCCAAAAGCAGTTCAAGGAAATGTTGGGCAAGTGCTGGAGCAAAAGGACGAGAGGGACATGAAAGAAGAACTCTGTATTGACTTGGAACTAAATCAGGTCATAGACCGTAATGTGGGAGATTTATCTGGTGGGGAGCTTCAGAGGTTTGCAATAGCTGTAGTTGCTATACAAAATGCTGAAATATACATGTTTGATGAACCCTCAAGTTACCTTGATGTGAAACAAAGGCTCAAGGCTGCTCAAGTCATTCGATCTTTACTCAGGCCTAATAGGTTATGATTTTCTTTGTTATAATTCCTAGTATTTTATTTTTTGCCTAAGAAGTTGGATCACTAAGCCTTGATATTTCGAATATCAGTTATGTGATTGTCGTGGAGCATGACCTTAGTGTTCTGGATTATTTGTCGGATTTCATTTGCTGCCTATATGGAAAGCCTGGTGCATATGGTGTTGTTACTCTTCCATTTTCTGTCAGAGAAGGAATCAACATATTCTTGGCTGGTTTTGTACCTACAGAAAATCTACGATTTAGAGAGGAATCCCTTACTTTTAAGGTAAAATACAAATATATTTGTTGATGACTGCTAGTCTGCTACTGGTAGCTTGTAAAAATCATCAAATATGTGCTCTCTATCTGTTCAGGTTTCTGAGACACCACAGGAAAGTGCTGAGGAAATAGAAACATATGCACGATATAAATATCCAACCATGAGCAAAACCCAGGGTGGTTTCAAGCTCAAAGTGACAGAGGGTGAATTTACTGATTCTCAGATTATTGTGATGCTGGGAGAGAATGGAACGGGAAAGACAACCTTTATTAGGATGTTGGTATGTGTTTTTTTCTGATGTGTCAACAGTTGGCATATGGCGTATATCAGATCTATTTACTCCTGATCACCTTGGCAGGCTGGTTTATTGAAGCCTGACACAGTGGAAGGCTCTGATATTGAGATACCCGAGTTCAATGTATCTTACAAGCCCCAAAAAATTAGTCCAAAATTCCAACACTCAGTCCGACATCTGTTACACTCGAAAATTCGTGAGTCATATATGCATCCTCAGTTTGTGTCAGATGTAATGAAGCCACTTTTGATTGAGCAGCTGATGGATCAAGAAGTTGTGAATCTTTCCGGAGGGGAGTTGCAAAGGGTTGCATTATGTCTGTGCCTTGGGAAGGTAATTATATTTTATCTCTTGATATCAAGTGTCTTTGGTTACTTTGAATAAGCAGTGCTCAAGACCCACTTAGGTGCTCAGCCAGATTTTCCAAAATTCTTAATTACTTGTGTTTATCCAAATTGCTGCCTAGGCGTGCAACAATGTGTTGTGTTTTTTCTTCTGAATAAAATCACCCTGTTAGATATTGTGAGCAACCCTAGCAACGTTACAGTTCCATAATCTAGACGATACAGATCTCTCTTACAAGAAGATATGTAGATGAATTTTGTTTAAGACATGTTCTATAAAGATATTCACATTTTTGTGAAGTGCAAACCCCCACCCACTCGCAAAATATATTTGTGCGTGAGTTTTATCGGTAAGCAATGTTTTCCTCAGATTTTTTTTTCTTATCTTAGTTTGTTAACTCTTGCAGCCTGCGGATATCTATCTGATCGATGAACCTAGTGCATATCTTGACTCCGAGCAGCGTATTGTTGCATCCAAAGTCATTAAGAGGTTTATTCTTCATGCCAAAAAGACAGCATTTGTGGTTGAACACGACTTTATAATGGCAACATACTTGGCCGACAGAGTCATAGTGTATGAAGGACAGCCATCAATTGACTGTGTTGCAAATTCACCCCAATCGCTTTTGACTGGAATGAATCTTTTCTTATCTGTAAGTCTAAATAGCCATTCTCGAATGAGTTTGACCCTCGTTAAATTAAAAAGGGAGTTCCATATACTAATTGACTAGTTACTGTGTAATCATATAATAATCTGTTTTGTTTTTGCTATATAGCAATTGGACATCACCTTTAGACGGGACCCAACCAATTTCCGGCCCAGAATCAACAAATTGAACTCCGCCAAGGACAGGGAGCAGAAAAATGCCGGGTCTTACTATTATCTGGACGACTAAGCAGGTTATTGGTAGGTTTGTTTGCTCCATTATTTATCTGTATCAGATTTGGTGCTACAACTTCTGTTGCATTGCAGCTAATCATCCACAATTCTTCTGCAGTTGTTCGATATCTTAATGACTGGGATCAGCTGTGTCTTGGGTCATATTATCCTATCCATATCATTCTGATTACAGTTAAAGATTTTTGAGGTTTTCGTAGGGATAACCATGGATGGCGAAGGAACTAGTCTATACACCTAAACCCAGACCAGAATGCTCTAGTCAGAATTGGTCCACTAGTTGGGCAATTTTCTGTTATTTACTCTTTACTACTTAATACCTGACCATCCTTTTGTTCCCTCCTTACTGAAGTGGTGTACAATGTTTTTTGTTTGGTGTACAATTTTTTTGTTTGATTATATTTAATCTACAAATTATAAGTTGTCCTTGGATAGATTTTATTAGCATCTCTTATTTACAATATTTTAATTGTTTTACGGTTCAGAGTATTTCTGATGTTTCTGTGAGGTGGCAGATGTAGGTGAGTCAATAGCGTGGAATTGCTATTGTATTGTCTTTAGCTTGTAAAATATGTTATTATTTTTTGAAGGGCAGTTTGGTTATTTATCTAAGATTTTTTTTTTTTTTTTTTTTTTTTTGAAAATGAGAATAAATCTCAACGAGAATCGGCAATTCACCGTAATAATTCTTTCATTCAAGAAAGCTTATTATCTAACCGTCGGACATGCAAGATGACCGGGGAAATTTAGACAATAAAACTTTAATGTCCGAAAAGAAAACCGGCCTTCTTTCAAGAATCCTGAAAATAAAACAACATAAACAAAAAGAATATAAGTCGATATATTTAATAGATTATTTATCTAAGATTGAAATAGTATTTGCTCAAAGCTTTTTTCGACTTTAAAATGGGTGTTAAATTACCTTTGAAATCAAATTGGTTTTTGTTGACGCTTACTGGGAAAATGTAGTTTCGTCTTAAGTGGTGGACAAAAATTATGTAATTATATTTAAGTTCACGAATAGATGAGGATTAAAAGTAATGAAATACAGAGATGATTAAATCAAGTCAGAGTTCAAATAATCCTTCAGCATCTATTAAAAATGGGAAAATTAATTTTAAAGTCTCTGAACTGTAGACACTTTTTTTCTAGGTCCGTCAATTCATAAGTAATTCAACTCTTGATTTTTTCTTATCTGGGTCCTTCTGTTAGATCTGGTTTGACGCCGTTAGTTCTTCTCAAGTTCATGAGTATCAAAAATAACTTTGAAGGTGATTCCGATATCCAAATTTGAAACTTGAGTAATCAAATTGCTCGTTTTTCAATCCCCTATCCATCTATACCATCAAAATTTAGTTTGGTAATTTCCGAATTTTGAGTTGAATATTAGTTTTTATTTTAATAGCTTTTATTCGAATTATAATGATGTAGATTGATAGATCGTGTGATTATGAGCATGTTCATATAATTTTCGTGATTTTTAATGTTCATATTAGCCTCGTCGGAAAATTCGAGCTCACCGGATTTGAGCTTTTCCGACCAAGTTTGCCGGAAAAACTAACGGCGTCAAACCAGATCTAACAGAAGGACTCAGATAGGAAAAAATCAAGAGTTGAATTACTTATGAATTGACATTTATAGTTCAGGGACCTAGAAAAAAAATGCCTATAGTTCAAGAACTTTAGAATTAATTTTCCCATTAAAAATAATGAAATAATTAAATCAACTCAGAGTTCAAATAATCCTTCAATAGAGCGTATTAGACTATTTTACATGCAGAGTAATCCCTTGTTCCGTGCAGAGTTACACGATGCTTCCAGCAGAAAGCTCAAGTTGAACTTAGGCTCGCAGGGTGACTCCTGCATATATGTGTCGACTATAACCATTACATGCATCTGAGCATCTCTAATTCTCTATGATTCTAATTTCTATCTAAACCTACCTTCAGTTAAGCAAGGATTGCGAGATGAGGGGATGGCTCAACAGACTAAGTCCTAAATTCCTGATTGTCTATGCATTGCTAATTGTCTTCAATGGGAAAAAGAGTTAGCAGGTACAAAACGCGAGCAGTAATAGGGAAAAACAATATACCAGCATCTCTTCTCCGCAAGGATGGTAAATTCTCAGGCCAAGCAAAATAGGTTTAAGACCTCACTATTTCATTTTTAATGCACTATAGTCTATACATTTAAATTTAAGCAAGGAATAATCTGGAGATTCTACCATTCTAGAGTATGCAAAAAGCTGGCATCTAAAGATGCAAGGACTAAAAACTTGTAAAGAGGAGGCCTTAAACAAAATAATACCATCAAGGTCTGTGTTGTTACTTAAAGCTATCTCTTGCTTTCGGCCAAACTGTGAACCAAACATTTTATGCAGCTGGATGGAAAGATTATCATGCCAGCAAACATACAAGCTTGGGGTTCGGAACTTGAGCAATCACTTGAATTTACATAACTCAAAAGGGACAACAATTTGAAGGAAAGGCGTAACTGATGGACAAGTCTCACTCTGAGGCACAAACTGTTAGCTTACAAGTAAACTTAGAGCTAGCCAGCTTACTTGTAGCACATAAGCCCTGACATATAAGAATGTAACAGCCAGAAGCTTCCCAGAATCTCAAACAAACCAAAGTCTAAAACTTGACTTCATAAAAAAGACGCCTCTACTTGATTAGCTAAAAAACAATTAAACAGATATTAGAACGAACAAAACTGATTGAAGCTATTAACAGAGTACTACCAACTTCCCAAGAGACTAGCTATTCAATTACGGAAACTGATTCAGGATATCAACAGAGTACTACTGCCTTATCAAGAGACTAGCTACTCAACTACATTCTTGCACATATACAATTTGCAGGAAAGAAAGATTTTATACAATCTGAATGCAATAATGACTCTTTCACTCAGCATATGATATGATATCACACAAACCAAAAACCAGCAAATATGACCTAAAACTCGAAATTTCTTAACATCAAACATGTATGATCTACATCAAACTTGAAGAACAACTTGACAGTTTCTTTCCATTGCTTCAATTACTGTACCTATCCACATCAAGTAATGCACATTTTCAAGCCATCCCTTTATGTTTCTACGATTTCACAGTTCAAGATATTCACATTCAAGACTTATCAGAATCTAGCCAAGTAATCAGTCTATAGACACCAAACACACCAACAACAACAAGATATTGGCAATTTTACAAGAGAGCAGAAATCACCAAGAGAAGAGCAGCCATTCCTGCAATTCCCTGTCCATGAAACCTCTTAGAATCCGAAGAAAACGGGATGTTGTACTTCATAGTCAAGTTAGGGTACATGATTCCCCAATTTTGCATCCCACTCCCACTCGCAGTCACTTGCATAGTATCATTATTATCATCGTTGTCAAACAATTCGTACAAATAAGCTTCCGCAACTCCTTCCTTTCGCAATGGAGTACCAAGTCCAGACTTCAAATGAGTAATCAGTCCCTGAAAATACATCTCCGAGTAATGATGACTGGCCTCAGGCTCATTACCACTGTTATAACTCGGCCAGCCTGTTTCAGTCACAACTAACGGAATATTCTCGTGACCTGACACCGTCATCGCTGCAATTACAGCATCAACCATCATATCAAACAAATTACGATAACGAACTCCAGTAGTAATATCATCTCGAAAATTGTACGGATGATCTCGAAACAGAGCAAATCCAACTGGAATTTCGGAATTGAGTCTATAAACTTTGTACGGATAGAGATTTACGAAGAAAGACGAGTTGTTTTCTTCGAGGAACTGGAGTAACGGCCTGATTAACATCCGATTAATCGGCTCTTGAAATTCAGCAGAAGAAGGCGGAAACGCATTGTTCATAATATCAATAAATGAAAACGTCGTCGAAACAGAAATATCTGATATTCCGAGCGAGTTAAGCGATCGCTTCAAGTTCTGCATCGCCGGGATCAGTACATCCGAGAGATCAGCCTGAGAAGTACTCACCGTATTAGAACCAACGGAGATCGCGGAGATTTTGACGCGCGGATAGAACGGAACGACGTGCGTGTAGAGCCAGAGATTCGCGGCGGAGACATTGGAAGCAAAGGATGAGACGAGATGATTCGGAACCTCGAGAAGTAGTGAGATGTTGGAGTACGTGAAAGCGCGGATGACAGAAGGTTCTGGAGCTTGGAGACGCACGGCGGAGATGCGGTGGGACCGGAGGACTGCGGCGATGTGTTCCGGAGAGGAGGCAGCGGCGCCGGCGGAGGTGTAGGAGACGCCTATGGTGGTGCAGGCGGTGGAGGAAGTGAAGAGAAGGAGGAGGAGAGAGAGAGATGCGACGGTCAGCATCTGTTTCTTGTGTGTTTCTAGAGAGAGAAACATTGTAAGAGAGTGAGAGAGAGGAGTGGAGAAGATGAAGTGAGGCTGTGCGCAGGGTAAGGGAGAGTGGCGTATTTTAGCGGGGGAGAGTTTGTTTTATTTTTTGGCGGGATAATGGATGGGGTAGTGGTGAACTGGTGATTCGCTGCTTTTAACGGAAATTTTTGTTTCGCAGCCGGTTCAGTTGGCAAGAGAGACCGCCAGACCGGTGATCAATTGACTCCATTGCCAATTGGGATGGATATATGGGTGTCAATGGATCGGATCTGGATTGGATCAGGCATGATCCATATCCTGATCCATATAATTTTATCAGATCGGATTTCAACAGCATTTTTTAGAACACGATCCATATCCTAATCCGTAGGATCACGGATTTTCGGATCGGAGCTCCGCTCCGTTTATATTCAAACAAAAAAGTCTTCACCTATAAAAATTTGTTAAAACCACTCATAATAATAATTTATAAAATCAAAATGTAGTGGTTTAAAATACAAAAATATATTTGTTTAAATATTGAAAATCTTTAATAAATTCTGGAAGTTTAGAATTTAGAAACACAACGTTAATTTATAAATATTACAAATCTCTAATAAAATAAAATAGGTGAAACTTTAAATTTATAAGCTGTACTAATGCAACTCAAAACTCATGCTTAATAATATCAACTATCCAAGTTCAAATGTTCTCTAATTTTATTTATTTATGTATATAATATATTAATAGAGTATATATATATATATATATATATATATATATATATATATATATATATATATATATATATATATATAAGTCGGATCGGATTTTTTTTCGGATCAGATCATATTAAATCCATATCCTATACATATCGGATCGGATATTTTTCGGATCGGATTTTTTCCGGATCAGATTTTATTTTAGATGATCCATATCCGCTCCGTTAGCCCCTGGATCGGACCGGGTCGGACCGGATTTCCGATCCACTGACAGCCCTAGATGGATCTGAATTTCGTATCGGTTGTGAATTTGGAAATAATTTGCAAAATACGGGAAAATAATAGAAAATTAAGAATTCAAGAAAATGTTTGATATCTCATTTTCAATAATCAAATAAAATATACGGGTATATGTCATGCTCTTTTTAAAATGAAATAAAATGTCATTGTTGATATTTAAATATAACTGAATTTAGTTAATATTAATGTATCAACAAATATATATCCCGTTTAACACTGTTCGGAAAAAATATAATAAATGTAGATCATGTATTAGGGCTTAGCATTCGGTCGGTTCGGTCAACCGCACCGAACCAAAAGATTCAAACACCGAGATTGATATTTTTTTTCTGGACCGGATCGAACCGAAATTATCAAACCGAAATAAGTTAATTCGGTTCAGTTCTTTCTCTGAAAACCAACCGAATTTCTTAATAAAAAATGGAAAAAGCAAATTGAAACTCCTGAATTATCAATAACTAATATTAGATATCCCAGTTTTTCTTTGTGATCAATAAATAAGGAAATGCAGATTCCAGTTAAAAAAATTATTTTCCTAGACTTAATATTTTAACACAAAAGTGTTACTGTAAGTGTTAACTGTTAACTAACGAAAAAATAATTAGTTCTTACCTTTTCCATCAAAAACGGATTAATTTATCATTATTTTTTTAGCTAATCGGGGGAAGAATTGCTCTCAAGGCTGAACTTGCTCGGATTCACATTGTTCGTTCATCTTATCATCTACATGTAAAATCTTGCTTTGCACAGTACACATAATCACACAGACACACACTACACATAAACACATTCTCCTAATTAAATCTGATCCAGTTTCTTGAAAACCCCTAAATTCAATTCTTGAAATTGTGCTCAATCTCCATTTTGAATCCATTTTTATTGATTAAATCATGCTGGGTTTTGGCTTATCCATGTTAATAGCTCTTAAAGCAACAACCCTTTTCATATTATTTGCTTATGTTAGAACCCTAGGTTTTGCTCTACTTTCTATACCTATTTTATACGCATCTCTTGTATCTTTCCTAGTTTCCATAGCTTCTCATCCCTCAATTAATCTCCCATTGCTTTTGGGCAAGTCTTCAGATGGGACTTTCCCCATTTGGTCTCAAATTATGTTTAGTCCTTACTTGTATTTTGTCCGGTTTTTTTCGGCGTTGAGGAGACTGACTAGTGGGGAGCCTCCTTATAGTGAGGTTTGTGATGGGTTGTTTGTTGGTGGGTGGCCTTCTTCTTTGGAGAAGCTGCCACCGGGGAATCCGGCTATTATTGATTGTACTTGTGAGTTGCCTAGGAAGAAGGAAGTTAGTGGTCTTGCATATTTGTGTGTGCCGGTTTGGGATACTAGGGCGCCTCAGCCGGCTGAGATTGAATCAGCGGTGAGGTGGGCGTGCAGGAAGAGGAGTCAGAATATACCGATTTTTGTTCATTGTGCTTATGGTATGGTATTCTAACATTTGATTCATTTTGCGGTTTTATGTGATATTGTGTGTTCAAAGTCACTACTCCACCTTTTATTTTTGTGTAAATATATGTGGATATGTTTTTATGATGCTCGTATAATCCGTTATTTCTTGCACGTCTTATTTATAGATTCAATATTCTTATCTATGTTGTAGAGTCTCTGACTACTGCTTTTAGTTCTTATGATTCCCTCCTAGTTGCCTAAATTCGGGACTTTCTTTAGAGCGAATAAGTGCTACTGTGCTACACTCTTGCTAGATTACAATCGAGTAGCGTACATTGCTATACCAAGACATGGTTACTATTTTTGAGCTTATAAAAGATGTTTACCTGGGTTTTGTTCTTATAGATGAATGAAACCTTGTCTACTTTGTTTTTTAATTTATATATCTTTTATATAACTATTCGTGCCCTCTCTCTGTTTTGATACTTGGTCATAGACTCATGGAGAATTAGGTATAGAATAGGTACTTAGCTTTTTGTGCCTATGAATCAAAATGTTAATGAGAGAACTAAATCATTCTCAAGAGTACATCTTGACAAAGGAAACTCTTCAAACAGTCAAGGAGTGTATAGTCGAAACAAGTGACATTGATATTGCACATATAATCTTGTATAACCTATAGTGGTGCATTATAGAATATTAAATTGTATATGGCATTAAATTCCATATATAATGAAGTAACAGTAAATATAATTTCCCAGGGGAAAATTATTATAGCGAGGGAAAGTAGAGAAGACAAACAAAAATTACATTTCGTACATTCTTTAGGTTGCTTTGTTGCCTAATTAGCCTAGTTGATATAGGTTTGCCCCCAAAAAATGCTATAAAAAGTAATATAGTATATACCATTGAGCATGATAGACACTATAGCCTAATAAGTATTGGAAGTGCAGAAGGCTGAATCTCTGAGGGGCAAGTTTGATCTGTTATGATGTTTGACATCCGTTGTTTAGATGTAATCAGTTGTTAATGTATCTTGTAGAAATTGAATTTTCGAAGGATTCCAGCCGAGAACGAACTTATGATATCTTCACTGTCCCTCACAAACTAGTGTTCCTTATCAGTTATCACTATCCATCACAAAACATATTTTTAATGCATTCTACCATTATGTTTTCTTTTTATAGTCCATTATGCTACTTTTGGTTGGAAGGAATGAATGCTGGAGAGAATAAAATGAATAATGTCAAGGAAGTGTGAATGGAAGAGAAGGATGGAAGAAGTTACAGAGTGATGGAATGAGAGTGCAAGATTTCACATTGTAGAAAATATCCCTTTTGGGACTTAACCTCAAATTGCAGGAAATAAGAGTTATGTACGAATGCTTGTAAGATAGCTGCATTGTATTATATACCATTTCCACCTCATCTCATTCCTGCTAATGAAACTGAGTATTAGAAGTTTCTTCTTTCTAGAACCTAATTGATGTGTATCACTTAATTTGAGACTACTTGTTTTGGTCCGTAGATGACAACATATATCTGATGCCAAGACCCTGGAACTCCTTCCCATTCTTTGATTCTGAAGGCCTGCCTATTTTGGATTAAATTCATTTAACAATCTCCATGTTGATATCCTAGCGGACGTTTCTCTTGATATTTTGTACATACAGGTTATCAGCATAGCTGTATCGGTGTTCTCTTTGTTTAGGCATATCATCTATCGAGGAAAATTATACTTTATCTTGTCAAATAAAATATCAAAATCTTAGTAGTGAGATTGAACATCCACCACAATGCTTATCCTGAGATTTAGTCTTTTGACATCTTCCTTGAATTCACTCTGTTCTGGAGTACTAAATGTATTCACTGCCATTTTCTGATGATTTTTGTGGTCGATTACGTGCAGATCCCTTTCCTTCTAGATTATATCATCCAAACACTTGTTTAGGGCTTCATATTTCTTGACTTGCATTTCTTCATTAACATAATAGTTACACAGACTTGCTTTGCAAAAATGAAGAAAAGAGGAAAGAGAAGAGGTTTAGTTGCATTCTGAAATATAGTTTTGTTTCGAAGAACACTTAGAAGACCCAAAGAGCATGTTACATTCAGATGGATAATTTTTTGCCCACGTCTAAATATATCCAGATTGTGAGTTGTCTGTGGAGATTTGTTTTTGTAAAGAGATTGCATATCTAGTGACTTATTGTATATATGAATTCCCTTCAAAGATGAATAATAATCTGAGATGAATAATAATATGTTTTTCTTTTTCTATGATGCTTCTTGCAGGCCATGGTAGAAGTGTCGCAGTGATGTGTGCTCTATTGGTAGCACTGGGATTGGCTGAAGACTGGAAAAACGCTGAGAAGATGATCCGTGAAAGACGGCCTTATATACGTATGAATTCTCTGCACCGGAATGCCTTGGACGAATGGTCAAAGAACCGAATATCTTTTCCTAGTAAGAAATGAAGGATATCATGTGGGTTTGTCTGCATTTTTGATTTATATATCTTATCATTTAGAAGCCCCATGTTTCGGCACATCCTTGTTGATCACAGCACGACGTCTTTTTCGATTATCTCATGTTCAATTAGACCTCTTGATTGTAATGTGAACGGAGATGATCATGCTATACCAGCAGTAACACTGCAGGCATTCTTTGTCCATTTTAGCATTTTGTTGCATTTAGATGTTAGCATATTAGCTGATATACTTTTGTTGCATCTAGATATTAGCATATTTTCTTGCCATTTATGTGCACTTACGCATCTACATCCTTTCTAAATAAGTCTGTAATAGTGGTGAGTTGTGCCTTACTGCCTTTAGAGGGGTCTACACTCCGACCTCTATAAGTGAGAAATGGACCAATATGTCAGGTTTTTAGCGTGAAGCCTCTTGATGTCAAAACTCAGTTAGATGGCCCTTATTGCCGCCGTCCAATTTTAAGTTATATTGCGGCTACATATCAGTACAGTTTTTAAATCACATGACAATAGACGGCCAGATACAATTTTTTCATCACACGACAATGGAAGAACATAGAATAAAATGAGCATATATTCAGAGGACTACCATGTCCTATGTCCTCCTCCTTCCCCTTCTTTAGTGACATTGACGACCTTTTTGGCACAGTCTCTCAACCGAGATGCAAACCCCACTTTTGCAGTTATGCTAATTCTTCTTGTCCTGTCTTTTTCAAACTCACACGTTGCTGTAAATTTGGCGTTTCTAGACATTGACATAAATTGACCACGCGTTTCTTATTAATAAACTTAATTTTACAATGCGGGGTTTTGCAGAAGACAAATAGCAGTAGCAAACTGGGAGGGTCATTTGTATCGGTAATGGCATTTTGGATATTATAGCGGCATAGCCACTAAATAGAAACACAGAAGTAAACGAGAAACTACACATCTCCTACTTAAAGTCGAACTGGACCATATATACAATTCAATAAACCGTCGCCAGATCATATAATATATTTGTTACATAGTCAAGGGCACTATAGACCCAAAATATTTAAGATAAAAATCAGCGCTCAATTTTGATTTGATTGACAACTTTCCAAAATTCACCGGCGCTACTACATCAGCAGCATCGAATCATTCTCGAATCATCAAATCTTCAGCATCTTTAAATCAAGCTTCTCTGTAGAAGGTGAGAACAATTTTATACATTTATATACATACACTCGTCGATGAACTAACGAAACCATTGATTATACTTGCAGTGCACGAAGAACAGTGCAAATGAAGATTGTGCGATAACAACACAATGGATAAGATTAAGATTAGATTTTTTACCAAAACTTGTTGGTGTTCGATTGAAAGTCTTATCACAAAGCTAATTAAAGTTACGAGTGGGGATATTGAGGTTCACATGCTGAACCTCTGTCTAGAGGAAGTCGTATCCACCATGTTTTCAAGTGTGTTGTCGGAGGTGATTAAAAACAATTATCGTGGAATGAGTATTGATGTTGATATGAAAAAGAATGTTGTACAGTAGAGAGCGTTCGAATTGAATTGTTATTACAAATATAAAATTCCACCATAACTGAAGTGGCACATAAAGCGGCACATAAAATTCCACCTTAACTGAACCGCTACATAAAGGTTCATATGCAGAACCTCTGTATATGGGAAGTCAAATCCAACAAGATTACAATTTGGTTGTTTGAAATGACTGAGAATAGTTATGGTGGAAGGAGTATTTGTGTGAATTGGGGAAAAAGTGGCACAAACACTAAAGTTCATAGTACGAACCTCTATCTATTGGAAGTCAACACCAACAAGTTTTGGTGTTGATATGAAAAAGAAGGTTGTAATGTAGAGAGCGTTCAATTTGAAGTGTTAGTACAATTCTAAAATTCTGAAGCGGCACATAAAGGTTCATATGCTGAACCTCTGTATATAGGAAGTCAAATCCAACAAGATTACAATTTGGTTGTTTGAAATGACTGAGCATACTTATGGTGGGATGAGTATATATGTGGAATTGGAAAAAAATGGTACAAACATTGAAGTTCATATGCTGAACCTCTGTCTATAAGAAGTCAAATCCACCAAGTTTGCAATTTGGTTGTTCGAAATAACTAAGCATAGTTATGATGGATTGATTATTTGTGTTCATTGGGAAAAAAGTGGTACATTACAGATCATTTGAATGAAATATCATCACCAAAGTTAAATTTCCGATGCGAAACTTACAAGTTTCTATTAGCTACTTTTATTAATTTTTGTATCTTTGATCTTGTGAATCATAGATATAGTTGGATGATTATGTTTGGAGATTTTTATTTTATTCCTCATTACCTAATCGTGGTACAAGGAGTCATGTTCCTCTTAGAAACCTTGGTCTAGGAACCTTTAAATCTTCAAGTATTAATAAGGGTTCTGTAGCAGAACCTTTGTGTATATTCACTTAAAAAAAGGGTTCTGTAGCAGAACTTTTGTGTATATTCACTTTAAAAAAGGGTTCTGTAGCAGAACCTTTGTCTATATTCACTTTAAAAAAGGGTTCTGTAGCAGAACCTTTGTGTATATTCACTTTAAAAAAGGGTTCTATAGCAGAACCTTTGTGTATATTCACTTTAAAAAAGAAATCAAGTAAAGGTAAAATTAAAGTACACTGAGATTATAAACGTGAAGAGGAAATGTGTAAGAATAATAGAGCTGCCAAGATTAGCGGAGTTCATTTTGTAAGAATTATAGTACGAGAGGTTATTGTAGTTGAAGGTCCATCAACCGTTAAAATCTAATGCAGAACCTCAAAGTCCTGATGTATAAAAATATAGTTGTCATGTAGAAAAGTCCCTATATAGTAACCAGTTGGACAATTCTTGAGAATTATCTTAGCCTCACATTCACACTTACGAGTATTAGTCCTTCTACGTTTAATCGTTTTCCCCTCAAACCTTCCGGCGCTACTACACTCTACATATTTATGTGTCATGACTCCACCTTTGTATTTTGCAGAGCTCTTACGTACAACAAGCCCGCATAGTCGCCCATATTCAGTATAAAATTCAAATACAGCTTCAACATCTGGAAACATCTGATTAACATATGGCTTGGACTTCTTATCACATTTCGGTATCCAATATTCTTCTCCGTCAGGTGATGTGTACTTGTACGAATCCACATAAATATCTTCATTGAGCTCATTAGTCTCCCATGGAATGCTGAGTAGCAGATTGTGATCCGTTATTTTCAACAGATATAATGTAAGATAAACACGTAGATTGTCAAAATATATAAGAATTGGTGTGCAGCAGCAGAACCTAAAATAAAGAGACGTGAGTATACATTCATGTTTCTTCATGAACGCCCTCCATTGAGTACCAAATGAAAGAACACGGAATGTAGTGTATGGAAAAATATGAAAAACAATCTGAAAGTAATACATACAGCTAAGTTGTAACTGTTGTTTATGATTGATTTTGATTGATTTTCAATAAATGACAATATATGTAAAATTACACCACTATCCTTATAATTAATTGTACATATTTTATACTGATTGTCATATTATTTTTAAAGATTCCCTACGTTAATCTTGAGCCATTAAATCCAAATGAATCCAACGGTTGAGAATTGGTTCTATGGTTCTATTTTAAGCCTTGGTTCTCTCTACAGCGCGACCCGTGATTTGTATTTATATGTTTGTATAATTTTGCTAAATAATTTTGGGAAGTGAAAGTAACCGAATCAGGCTGCATAAGCAGCAAAGGAAAAACCGAACTTCGAACTAAATTATGGTCCAGTCCACTTTCTGAACCATTCAAAACCATTTATCATATGGTTTTCACTCAGAAACGTATTTCAATTTGGTACGAAATCGCTGTTTCAATCAACATGACAGGTATAAGCGTCCCGGTTTGCCAGGAAGAAGTACTGTAAAATCAAACTTCATACTAATTTCATTATTAGAAACAAATAGTTCTTCACCGACCCAAAAATGGGAAAAAAACACGATTCGTCCTTTAAAAAAGAAAGGCTTAAAAACGAATTTGAATTCGATACGAAATTCGCTTTCTAGTTAGCAGCCTATAGGGCTATAATCGTAAGTTCCGAATCTTCCGATGGAGCACACGGCCCATTCTAGACACTAAAGTAGCCCACAACTTCTATTCTCATGTACCACCACTCCACCAGATTATTTAGTTTACAAATTTTACTAATTATTTTTTAACATGAATATATCCAACACTCCGTTGTTTTTCTTTTTAAGATTTAATAAAAAGATATTCTTGATTGTAGGTTTTCAACTTTTTTAGTGAATAAAAATTTATAATTTTATTTAAAAATTCAGTTTTTTACTAATCCTTAATTATAGATACAAAAATTCAGACCCGCTTGAAAAGAAACGTATTTATCAAAAACAAAGAAAAAAGAACGTAATGTCTAAGGTCCACTCCAGACTTCAGATGGTCCCTAAATGATATTTAATGAGTAGCAGTTAATACATATCCACCATCTTTTTATAGATATAGTCAATTGATAATTATGCTAAAGAGAAAAAAAGCTAAACTAATAGTAAATGCAAGCTGAGTGCTTAATTTGCTTTTTTTTTTTTTTGACGGATGAGTGCTTAATTTGCTCAAAAGGATAGTTATCACACAAGGATAGTTATCACACGCGTTGCTTGTGGGCCACTGCTGGGGGCATTCAAATTATTTTTAGAAATAAAAAAAATTTATTTTCAAAAATATTCATAAAACTAATTAATTATTTATACTAAAAAATATATATAAATACTTTTAATATTTAGTTTTAGGAGTACATGAACTATATTTTGGACATAAATCTTTGTTTTAAGGGTCTGATCAAGACAAATGTACGTAATATATATTTAACGAAAAAACTGTACAGTTTAATTATAATATTATTAATCGAAAAATATATCTCATTCTATAATTATCAAATTCAACAATTTTCCCACTCATTCGTATGTTCCGGATAAAATGTATTATTTTAAAAAAGAAATTTGCCACGGAGCCACAATGATTCTGGGATAAGATATATCGATTAAAAAAAATGATTCCAGAGGGAAAAAAGATAGTGGTGACAACGCTGTATTAGTTTGAGGTTATATGTCTATAAAAGGAGAAAGTGAAGAGGATCAAGAAAATGAATAAACCAAAGACAAGAACTCAAATGGCAAGTACAAGATTGCTGCTGTTGCTTTTAACTCTCTTCCTCTCTTCTCAAACCGACTCTGCTGCTTCAGGTTTACATCCTCTCTTTCCTCCTCTGTTCTATTTGATCAATGAGTATCTTTTAAAATGATCCTGCATGAATTATTATGCCTTGTAAGAATTTTCAGTTTTGTTTTTATGAGAGAAACAATTGCTCAACAGAGTAGATATGGAATAGTTTATGGATTTGCTTCTGAAAGAAATTTAACAATAAAAGGACAATTAACTTATAGAAATATGTGTAAATATGAAGGATTGATGGTAGAAACATCAGTTTGTTCATTGTTGTAGTACTATTGCTTAATTGCTTCTTATTTGCATATAAATTCCGCGATAGCCCCCATCCTCTTCATCCATGTATTAGAGAAGTTACTGTTTTTCTGGAATGATTTTAGTGAGCTTGAAACTGTTAGAGGTTTCAATTTCAAGATTATTTTATACCTCTACTGTGTAATAATTGTGGAGCTCTTCATAGATAGGTAATCCTTCCAGGAGTAAGAATAGAATCTGCGTAGGTCTCACCCTCCCACGTACCCTACCTTCTGCAAGTGAAATATATGCTATATTCGTTTGGTTTGTTGTTTGGTTCGGAACCTGTAAAAGCTCATAAGTTATACCTTAAACACTGTTTAGAGTTGGGACACATAGCAACGAACATATGCAAATGTATAGTTAGAGAGAAGTTAATTCTCTTGACAGCTGACCTTGTAGAATGCTAATTTGTTATGCACACAGTTGATTCATTGGACAAGAAAGGAGAAGATGATGGCATGGACTTGTATAATAACTCTGGTAACAATGGCATAGCACGCCGCATCACTATTGCTGGTGGAAGGGCGAGTGGTGGTGGCAGATCAGGTAGTAGAGCTCGGAGTGGGGGATCAGGTGGTAGTGGAGCTGGGAGTGAAGGTGGAGGCGGTGGGTCTTCATCAACACGTACACCGGGAGGTGCAGCTGTAATTCCTGTGTATGGTGCAGCTAGTGCAGCTGGAGCTGCCAATAACAATAAAGGCCACCACAGTTCAGGAAACAAGCTTCGATGCAGCATAGGGGTAATTACTGCCTTGACTGCCACCATCTTGCTATCTCCTTTTAAAGTGTATATAGTCTGAGTTCAGAACTTCATCAGGTAGCTTGTATAGGTAGTATGTTCATGTCTATGTAACCACTCTGAATCGTAGCAATATTGTCTAGTGTTCTAAGTATTACATTAAACCAATTCCCTTTTGTCAACTGCAATGGCATTTCTATTGTAAGATCTATACTTCTATCATTGTTAGGCGAGGATCTTAAAGAGAACACGAGTTTTTGTCTTTAAAGAGAGATACGCTGTCACTGTAAATAGAAGTACAAGTTGAAGCTAAAAACTGATTTATGGTTTGATTAGGCTATCAATATTTAGGCAAGATTCTGATACTGAATATCCTGCATCCCAAGTCTCCTCTCAAGCGAATAGGTTCTATTTATATATCTCTCTGCTCGTCTATGTAATCATATGCTATTATTCCTCTTTTGTCAGAATAAACAGTACAAAAAAGGAAGCTGGAACCTTACTGGAATTCGGTGCAAGCTAGACTTAAGTTTAATGATGATATTCCACTTCGCTTATACGTGTAGATGATAAAATGCCGTAGGAAACAAGAACTAAGCAGGGCTTACTGAATTGTAGAAGCTCTACCCATTTAATTTGTAGTTTATGGCAGATTGTTTACAAGAAGTACTCAACAATGGCAGAATGTAATGTCATTTCCTTGTAAAAAGTTTCCGGGAACAATATATGCCACACCCTACTCATATAGACGAGCCAACTAAGAAAATTAAGTAGGCTAGTAAGTAAGCAAGTCTACCTACATATCAAGATGTACACATTCCATTTCTGTATAAATTGGATGCAGAAGAGGACTTCACACACTGAGAACATTCATCTGGCATCCGGATACTCGATTACTAGGATTCCAAAGGGTTTAGATCTTACTCCAGAACCGTGCTAAACATTGATAAGACTTTCTCTCTGTCACTACAGCTTCTGACCAAGTCCAGATAATGTACGGCATCCTGAGGGCAGAGGCCTTCAATGAGAAACCGAAACAAGTGAGAATGTGTCCCATGCATTACTTCTATGCACTGATCTAGTAATCTTTCTTGCTGTCCTTTATATAGATCCACAGCCTCCATATAGGGTAGTAACTTCTTCTCCTCCTCTTGAAAATGTTGGTGGCAATGTTTCTGACATTCGCGGCAATTACCCAATCAATACCGTGGCAACTGGCAACTAATATATTGACTGATATATTCAAGGACAGAAGTCTTGCGTAAAAAAGAAATAGAAGCTTATCTGGATCATATTATGTATGATGATGTGTATCTTTACCTGCAGAGTTTTCAGTCGAGTAGACAGATTACGTAGGGCCTCTAGGTAGACAGGATTCGCTGAATGAAGAACTCGGAAAGCCTTCAGGTCTTCATTTATGCCATTCATAATTGGCAAGTCCCTTGCATGTTCAGCATTTGCAGCTTTAGGTAGACCTGCATTCACAGTATGAAACTTGATCAAATAATGACTCAGAACGTCTGGAGAAGAAACAGAGGGGTTAACAGCAGAGTGGGACTAAGTTAAGTTTCCATTTTTGTTCAAGAACCACATTTATGATTAGGCTAATCTCTTCAAAGTAATTACTTTGTGACTAAAGGACAATGTATGAACCGATCCTACTTGAGTTTTACATTAATCTACTCACAGCAGAGAAGAAGCATTTTTTATGTGCGAAGACTGCGCAACTCCATCAATTTTTGGGGCAAATTGTCTAAACAGCTTAAAGCACACACTTTTATGAAGAAGTGATAATGCATTCTCTTGAACTTTTCTACAGATGAAGAGAACATTGAGAATATAGAAAGAGGGTCTGATATACGTTGCTTATAGTTTACTCTGCGTTTTCTGCTTCATGTTGACATTAACTCACTCACATGAGTCTTTAATTTTGAAGTGCATGTTACTCCAGAATCAATTAGAATAACCTAAACCCACTACAGGCACCACACACCACACACCACACTACCTCCAACATGTTGCAGAAACATACTTTAGTAGTATTAGGTATGGAAAAAAGTGACGCCAAGAACAATAATAATCTGTTTTGCACATACTTTGCAGCCCATACAGTACCCCGCCTCTCTAACTCTGGTCTCTCGCAAGAAATAGAAGAGATTTGACCATGAAGGCAGCATTGATTAATTCTAAAATTATAGATGAGATAAATACATGTATAGAATTCTAGTGGGGCAAGTACGTCCATTGCCCCTATTATCGTTCCGTCCCTGATTACATGAATATCATATCAGCAAACACCTCACCCTACTGGCTTACTACAAAGCTTTTACCTGATCAACCACCACATCTGGATAACTATTTTTCAATAAGTTGATCGGAAATTGAATTCAATTGACCGAGAATCGAATGTCACCGGAACATAATGAATTACTAGACTATCTACCTCTGTTTCCAATTTCACCTTATTGATACACATTTTAGCTATTATTAAGCATATCTCTCCAGCTCAATTCTCTTCAGTTCAAGAACGCAAATAAATTGCTATCAAGAAAGTTCCTCATACTTAAAATTCAATTACAACTTCACATTGCCTAGATAATATCACATTCTGACATTCATGATAAACAAACACAAATCATACAATTAAACAAACACCTAGACATCATAAATTAAGTAGACCCGACAATTTGGTACACTGACACGAAACGTGAGTTACGAAATTACCTCTATCCGCCTTTTCCAAAACCGGAAAGACAACTCTCTCCTCCATTCTGGCATGCTCTAACATCACTTCCATCAACTCACCGTACCTCTTCCCAAACTTGTCCACCTCCATTCTCGTACTCCCCACCTTCGAGTCCCCCCTGGCTATCCCTTTACGTTTCACCAAATCCTCCGCCCACGTCACCACTTTCTCCACATGCCACCTCACGCTCCTATGCTGCAAAACCACCACCTCCACAATCTCCATCGCCGCCGCACTCCGCCGCCTCGCCACCGCCGGCGCCGGAAACTTGGCGTCCAAGTAACCGAGAATCGTGGCCGGAGACCCGGAAACTCTGTCCGATCCGAACTGGAGCACCGGGGAGTCCAAAAGCATATCAGAAAGCGTGTTGCATGGGATAAATTCAAGAGAAACAGGCTTGTAAGAGAGAGCAAATCGAATGTACGAGGTGATCGGACAATCTGAAGGTCCGTACAATGTGATCGCCGTCGCCGGTGGTGAGGGCTTGAAGATGTCGGCGGGGACTATTTCCGATATTGGCGGAGATGATTTATCAAGCGTTTCGAAACAGTTTCCCATTGTTATACTGAACTGAAGGCAGAGATATATCTAGGGTTTAGTTAAGATTGATGCTTAGATTGATATGTGTGTATTGACAACAGATACATGTGAGATGTGACCATGTAATGAGTGTTGTTTAGCTTGTTTGCGAAGTGAACTACTTTCAGGGACCACGTTTTCTTTTGGCGCCATAATTTATTCGGTACTAACATGAGACTACTACGAAATGAAAGATATTAACGATTAAAAATATGTGTACAAACAGGAAAAGTATTTAGAGACGGAGGAGTACAAACAGCAAAAGTATTTAGAGACGGAGGGAGTAGTGTGTTGTAAAGGCAGATCTCAGATTGATTCTTTTTGTTTTAAAGTCGCAGATCTGAAGTTTTAGGAGAAAAAATTTGGGTGAAAAAATTATTTTTTTAAGTAAATATAAATTATACTTAACTAATGATTTTTTTTTACTATTCATATATCTTTAAAGCATTTTAAAGCATCTCTAATAATGTCAATTAAAATAGACGGATAAGATATTATATGTGAAATTTATTCAATATGTAACATATTTAGTTTGATAGTATTGACCATATTGAGTAGATATATTCTAAAAATAATATATTATTACAAATAAAATATATTATTTTAATATGATAAAAAATAATCTGAAATTTTGTTGTATGGACTTTTACAAATATAAGCATGACAAGGATAACTTGTGATATTTGAACAAATTTTACAAAATATAACTAATAATTTTTAACTAAGATATGATTTATTAAATTTTAACTAAAATTTATATAGAATTGCAAAAAACTATAACAAGATTTGTGAACGAGAAGTTGCCAAACACTCGCCGTATATCATTTGCAATCAAATTAGTAAGAAAATGAAAGCCCTCTCCTTTGATATTTCTTTGGAACAAATCAACGATGTTCACTGGTCTAAATTCGAATCTCTTACTTATTATAATATAAGTAATGATTTTATTATTTTTATATTTTTTGTTTATCGGACTCAAAATTAATTTGTGATTATTAATATTTAATTAATAATATTATTTTGTAGAATAAAATTTATAATAATAGAAAGCAGATTTCATTAAAAAATAAATAAGGTACATTACATTCATAAAATAAAAAGTACATAAAATTATTATTAAATTAGTTATTTTATCTTTTAGTTACAAACATAATCTGCCACAAATATTATTAGATTTTTAAAATTAAAATAATTAAAATCTATTTTATCCAATTTTAAATTTTAATATTCTAATTTTTATAAACTCCATGAAAATTCAACCTGTCGTCGGCATATATATACTGATACTAATAATAAAATATATTCATCTTGATCTAGGCTTGTTTTGACAAACGAACACATTATCATCCACCAACATATCTACATTATTAAATTACGACACACACACGGTACACTTGTTTCTATAAGATAGTCCAGCGCCATGTATGAATCAACAAGAGAAAAAACGAATAAAATTCTCATTCTACGTTGGAATAGAGAAATGGGTAGCATATCAGTAGAGCAGATGATGGAAAAGCAGAGAGCAAAAGGTCCGGCCACAATTCTTGCCATCGGAACGGCTACTCCTCCCAATTCTTACCTCCAGGCCGATTATCCAGACTTCTACTTTCGCGTGACAAACAGTGAACACAAGACTCAACTCAAAGAAAAGTTTAAGCGAATCTGTAAGTACAGTACTACTTATTTTCTTACCCTCGTCGAAACATCTATAAAAAAATTGTAATATTGATAATGAAGTGATGCATGCAGGTGATAAAAGCATGATAAAAACACGTTACCTGCATATTACAGAGGAAATCCTAGACGAAAATCCTAACATGCGCAATTACTCCGCCCCGTCGTTCAATGCTCGCCAAGAAATGCTGCGGATGGAGGTTCCGAAGCTTGGAAGAGAAGCCGCTTTGAAAGCCATCAAAGAGTGGGGACATTCCAAGTCAGAAATCACCCATCTCATCTTTTGCACCACTTCGGGCTACGATATGCCCAGCGCCGACTACCAGCTCACCAAGCTTCTAGGCCTCAGTCCGTCCGTGAAGCGCCACATGATCTACCTACAAGGTTGTTTCGCGGGGGGGACCGTCCTTCGTCTGGCCAAAGATCTTGCTGAGAACAATAAGGGTGCTCGTGTTTTAGTTGTTTGTGCTGAGATCACAACCATAACATTCCGAGGCCCTCATCTGGAGTCCTTGCTCCCTCAAGCACTGTTTGGCGATGGGGCCTCTTCGGTGATTGTTGGGTCTGATCCGGACCCTCTCACCGAACGTCCACTCTTCCAGATCGTGTCCTCGGCCCAACACATATTGCCTGATTCAGAAGACACAATCCGTGGAAAACTGGGGGAGTCAGGCCTCATGTTTTTCCTGAAAAAGAACATAACTACATTGATTGCCAGTGACATAGAGAAGCTACTAAAAGAAGCTTTTGAACCCATTGGAATTTCCGATTGGAATTCGCTCTTCTGGATAACCCACCCTGGTGGCCCGGCTATTTTAAACCAGATTGAACTTGTGTTAGGCCTCAAAGAAGAGAAAATGTGGGCGTCTCGGAAGGTGTTGAGTCAGTACGGTAATATGGCGAGTGCATGTGTTTTGTTTGTTTTGGATGAAATGAGGAAGAAATCAATGAAAGATGGCATGGCAACTACTGGTGATGGCTTGGACTGGGGTGTGGCCTTTGGTTTCGGGCCAGGTCTCACCGTCGAAACAGTTGTGCTGCATAGTATGCCTGTTACTAGTTTCACTTAATGCATGCACGAGGGAATTAGACATTTCGAATTGCATTAGTATTTGATGAACTTGCGTTGATGATGTTTTATCTACTTTTCTGTTTGTTACCTTCATATTGTGTGTTGTAACTTGTAAGTAAATTACTCGTTCTATTTCTGTGTTCAAAAGTTTTATATATGTTTGCAAACAGTTTCTCTAATCTTGGAATGCAACTATTACAGTAGCTACATCATGTATTTCCTAAACTAAATTAAAATGAATGAATTTTTAAGATCCAAGCCCTTACCACTACATCAACAACAGCTACGTGTTGAAGATGACACAACTATAACCTTTATCGGTTCGAGTTAGGGAGATGCTAGACACCCCAACATGAATGACTAGTAAAATATATGTACCATAGCAGTTAGCTGATGAAATGCTTGCTAAAAACCTGAGCACTCATAGTGCAAATCGTTGTCTCAGGGTCACTATAATTAGGTTGAAAAATGGCCCATGCTCATGAGCTCATCTGCCAAGCAAACAAACATGTTTATTATCGATAAATATGCTGAATTATATTTAATTAATTGACTTTGTACTAAGTCCAAAGTGTTAAACTTAAAAATTTTCACACATAAACAAAAGTGTCCTGTCTATTCAAGTCCGGCTGGAAGATGCATGAATGCGCAGATTTCAAAGACAATGAGATGGTTTATTCTAAATGTGGCATTATATTCGTGAAGTTTATACAATCTGAGTTGCAGATGGTGAATAAACCAACCGTTTCAGGAAGCACGACAACAATCTAAATGACAATTTTCTTTTGTAGTCATCTGCTGTATTCTCTGATGGGCAGTGCAAAGAGGCTGATCTTTCAATACTCGAGTTCAACATGATTAAGTTTGAAGATTCGAATAGCTCATCTGTCATCTTCTATCTACACACACAGTTATGATTCTCTCTTTGTATGATTTTTAGGCACGATTTACGGTTATACTATGAGTAATACTAGGTACCCAAATCTTGTCTCAAACAAATGGTTTATGTGCATACAGAGTCTCATTATTATTAATGCGAGTGTAACCAATCAAATATTGCGAAGTAGGATTTGGCGGGAAACAAATTTGAGAATAATTTTTGATATACACATTTTCCGGACTCAGAAGTAAAATTTAGGTATCTGATTTTTGTTAGGATTTCAAGCATTACTATAAAAAGGGAAACAATCTTTTATTTTGTAGGAAACTTAATAAAATTTTCTCAGAAGGCAACCAGACTTGGTGTTTGCGTTGGTAAATAAGTAGCTTCTCGAAAATCAGATACAAGTTATGTAGTTAAAATGCTGAAGCAACTGATAGGTAAATAATACAAGCAAAAGCTACTGAAATCAAAGAAACTTTCAGAGGCATTTTCCCAGTATCAGCCCTGAAGATTATGGCATCATATACAGGCCAACTATTTAAGACGACGAAACCAGCTATAAACATCTGCACAAACATATCTTCACCGGCATTTGCATTCCTCCATATCTGTACAACGCCACTTGAAAATGCAACTAAATTTAAAATTGCTGTCGTGGTCACTGGAAAGAACAATGGTGATGCAACTCCAAACTCAAACATCCCTTGTTCATAACGCTGGTTTTGTTTGACATCGACCACCTTACTTGTTACACTATAGCCAGGAGCCGATAAGCCAAAGCAGCCAAGTGTATATTCCAAAACTGCAAACGGGAAACTTGAGATTCCTCTGATCATCCACATTCTCTGATTGTTCCACCATTTTGCATATGTTCCGCCATTAAGTATGTATTCCATAAAATCTTGCACATATGATCCCGCGAATAGGAATGCATATACGATAAACCAAGGATCAGAAGCTTTTGGAAAAATTGTCAACGAGTTCACGAGGGCTATCTGAGGCAAGAGACCATAAATGGTGATTGGAATGGACCAAACTGGCCAGAAAGAATAGTGTGTATAACCCAGGGCCTGGAGAAGATTCATCGATTGGACTCCGAAGGTTATGGGACTAGTCTTGCCAAAGGCCATGTCTAAAAGTCCAATAGAATATCTTTTAAGCATGATCAGGAAATCATGGAGATTAATCGGTGCATTCCCAAGAAATGCAGGCCTGTCTGGGTTACAGTAGATTGATCTCCATCCTTTACAGTGAAGCAGGAAACTAGTGTAGTAGTCCTCTACTAAAGATCCATAGATAAAGCCCATCTGTAATTATTTGAATCATCCAATAAGCACATATTATTGCAGAATAAAATTTTGATGGGAACAAATTAGCATCCAAAAATGCATTGGGGAAGATATGTAATTGAATAAGTTTCATGAGCTTAATTCTTTAAAACGAACACTTAAGCAATCATTCACACAATTTAAACAGCATAAATGATCATTAGTTTACCTCGGATCCCCACTGCGTTGAGGCTTCATAATTGCTGCGCGAAACATCGAGTGCAAGGGCTAAAACATCTTCTTCCTGCAGACTTGAGCTACATGGAACATGGTCTGGTCTTAGTTGCGGGCATTCAGGTTGAACAACTGAAGCCGGGGTACCAAAAAATGCACGTCTTCTGAAGAAACAACCAGTGCCCATATAATTTGGACCCAAGATCCCGTCTAAGCCAACAGCATCAATCTCGGTCCAATTTTTGAACTCAGCACTATACACATCATTCTTGTTGATCCCGTTAAAACGTTGAGGAAACTGAACAAATGCAAGGTTTGGATCGACACAAGGATCCATCATGTAACAGAGTACACGCAATGGCGTTTGTGGATCGTTGGAATACACATCACAGTCGATTGTCAAGACTAATGGTGCATTCGTCATGATTGCAGATACTCGAATCTTAATTACCACAAAATTACCAAAATATAAGTTTAAAAAATATGACAGTATTTTTGTGTCATTAAGGAATAGCATAAGAAGTAAGAACCTCAGATAACATATATATTTGACCGCGGAAAAAAGAAAGATACTTTATAACAAGAGACTCCGTGATCCTTACCAGTGTGTTAAGAGCTCCCCCTTTGAAATGATGCGGTGTAGCCTTTCTTTTCTCTCTAGAAACGTATATGAGGTTTGGCATCTGATTGTTGTTAACATCTTTGTTGATTTTACTCTCCAAGATAACCTATATATTTCCGCAGTGCATATGATTGCAGATTGCCAAGTGTTAATTTTAAAGATCAGGCAACATTGACACATTAAAATCTTAAATATAAACGGAAATCAAATTTGAAGAATCTGAGAACAGGTATTTGGATTAAGCAACGATTAATTCCATATTTGGTTTTTATGCACTTTCCCCTGCAAAAATGATGTTTCAATTCAGAGCAGTTAAGCCGTTAGGATAGAAATTTTAAGCATGTTAGAGGACCATTTGTTGAATATGCATTTAACTCTCTTCTTCACTCGCATGAGTGAACCACCATAACAATGCCATTTTAGACATTTATCTCAACCAAAATGTTAAGGTCTTAGTGCAAGGATCTTATACATGTACTTGCTATCGGCTAAGTTAAGAATTCAAAAACTGTAAGACCTTTTGGCCCTTGTTACTTAATAATTCAGAGTAGAATATGATAGTTGTTGTCCACCTGTAGTTTCTCTATATTCCATAAATCAAAGTTGTCATGTTTGAGATGAATTCCAAGAGAATCTTGACATTACCTATGGCCATCTTACTAGTCTACTCAAGTTATGCGCTGTGCTGATAAAAGACAAAACTTATTACTGTCGACTTGTGGTTACATGATATTAGCAGTTCCCGATTCAGAATTACTATATTGAAATACATATTTTTACAATATTTATTAAAATTATGCAGGAAATTTTTGATCAGGAAAGGAACTGATTCAACTGATAAAAGGTCGAATAACCTGGATAACTGAAGGATGATCTTGGCTTGTAAATTCTTCGGTCCATTTGCTGAAAGCGATCTTATCAAGCTCACTGTCATCAGTACTGCAATCAACACTTCCTCTGATCACAACATTCTCAACTCTCTTTTTCATACTCTCATACAACACCTACAAATAGCTCAATCAAACAGCAAGATATTAAACAGTGAGTGTATTTCCTAGAATCAGCTTACAATTAGCTCAATCAAACTTCGAAGCCTACTTTTCTGACTTACAATTCAGCTTATAAGTTCAGACAATCCAGTTAATTAGTTTGTAGAGCCAAGTACCTTCATATCGTGAATATTTTGAAGAGAATCCGAGGGCTGCAAGGACTTAAAGTAGGCCTCTGGCGACCTCACAACAAGGCCATTAAGCCTACAAAAAGGTAACCAATGCTTTGCAAACTCGGCAGCTTCCATCAGAGCAAACAATGTCAACTGAGACCCTCCATCATCAGAAACATACACCGAAAGCTTCTCCGTCGGATAATCATACGCCATCACAGATAAGGCCGCATTCGCAACATCCATTGGCGGCTCCCTGTACGGATCAGCCGTGCAAATGAACACGTCAAGGCTCGGGTACTTGCTCTCATCTTTCACGAGATTTTCAGGAAAAGCCCTACGCTTGATGGGAAACAAACGAAAGATCTGATGAGTGAACCACATGAAAGCCAGCACCATATCTGCTACCAACATTAACAAAGCCACTGAAATGTGTGCATTGTTAGTGGATTTATTGGTTATGATGGTGGTGATCAAGAGAGTGTGGAGGTGGTGATATAGAAGAGCAAGGACTGTGGAAGCGTATACTAGAGCGAATACGCGATTGATCCATGTTCGTTTCAGGGGCTTCTTGGTATGAAGAAGAACGCTCGTAGACTTCTCCATGGATGAACCAATAAAATAACTAAGGACAGACTCTTAATTATTAGTAGTAATTGAGAACAAACGTCGGCGTAAAATACAACTCGCACGCCAAGATAAAATTACTACAAAAATAAGCACTGAAAGACAAGGAACTTAGGTTGTGCAGAATTGTCTCGGCCGCCTCCGAGTAATTATTACAAATTATTTGCTGAATTTATAACTTATGACTTAATTTATTTGACTGAGAGCTTAAAACGTTTACTTCAATAATATCAACTTATTATTGGCCTATGAATTATTAAAAATATAATAATAAAAATAAAAATGATGGACGAGTAATTTATAAAAATGCTTCACAAATTCTATTATAAATGTTTTTTAAACTTTTATCTTCCATCTGTCACATATATATCTATTCTGTTTAAGAATCGAATGCTTGCTAATTTTGTTTTTTAAAAAGAAATATTAAAACAAGTGATGATTGCTAGGCCGATCTTATATATATTCATTTTTTTCTTTCCTTGTATTAACTGGTACTACTGTAATTTGTCGAGTAACTACTTGATTATCATTGTTCCTTGTCAAAAATCACACACAAATGTTTGTATTAAAATTTGAGTAAATGATTGGCAAAAAAAAATAAAATTATTTTGAGTAAATGACAAAGTGGTGACGGTAGTTTTTCAAATTTTACATGATGTTGGCCGGACTTTTAAAACTACATGATGGTGGTCGGAGTTTACTTCCACATTTTAATAAGGTTGTGGTCGTGAACCTCCGTTAATTTTCCTCCGTTAACTCCAAAATATAAAAGAGTTAACGACAAAATGATAGAAGTCCAACAACATTTTGTGAAATTTGAAAAATTATAGCCACCATCACTTTGTCATTTATTTTTTTGGAGTTAAAGGGGCAAAATTAACATAGGTTCACGGCCGCTATTTTATTAAAAAGTGGAAGTAAACTCCGACCATCATTATGTAGTTTTAAGGTTCAATCATCATCTTAAAAAATTTGGAAAACATCCGCCACCATTTTGTAATTTACTTTTAAAATTATAAGTTGTACTTACTTATATTAGATCTTACACTTAAGGTATCAAAAACACAAAAAATTTCAATATATTCTATCAACTTTTGATTAATTTTAATCATGCTCACATATAAAAGATATTGGTTGATATATCATGGTCAGTCTATTTGAGTATGATAACTCTGGTTTTTCTATAAATTGTTTGAGGAAAAAAGAATTAATAATTTAGACTCCGATCGGCTCAGCAGGTCACCACTTAGATCTTCCTTCGACACTTATGGGATGGTATTGTATCATGATTTTTAATGACTTTTATTGACTTTTAAAATCTAGGTGTATTCAATTAAGACTTTTAAATACTCTTTAAAACTAAAGAGGTATTGTATTAGGATTTTTAAAAAGTCTTTTAAAGTTTGAGGTATTGAATTACAACTTTTAAAGAGTTATTAAAAGTCAGCTGTTATTCAATATATCAATGACTTGGGTGGAAAAATATAATTGATAGACTTTTAATGACTTTCTATGAAAAATTGTATAGAAAATTGTCAGGTCATTATTGTGAAGATTTGACATGACTTTATCTTCTCTCAATTAACCGGTCGCTAGCTGTTAATGAAAATTTTCTTGTTTTATTCTTTGGTTCCATGTGCAAATAAAATAGAAAGCTAGCTTCTTAAGGTACTCACTACTCAGACTATTATTTTTTGGATCAACTTGAGATATGTTAGACTTCAGAAATCTCAGTTCAGGATACCAATATTTTAAGTCAGCAGAATGCATTTTAAATTAAAAACTATGCATATAGCAAATACAGGCATGATTTCAGTTCCGCTCGGCTCGTAAATAGTTCGATAGGCTCGAGTTGGCTCGAAAACTCGAATCGAGTCACCAAATATTGACAAAAACTCGAAATATGATCGGTTCGACTCGAGTTCGATTCGATTAAATATATAAATTATAAATAAAATATTAAATATATTTGTAAAAATATATTTATAATAAAAAAATTAAAAATAATAGAGGCTTGATAAGGCTCGTGAACCTTACGAGCCGAGTAATTTGAAGCTCGAGCTCGGCTAGATAAAATATTCAAATAGCTCGAGCTCGGCTCGATTATTACCGAATCAAATTCGAATATTTTCTGAGCCGAATTTGAGTAGCTCGCGAATAGTTTGGTTTGTTTACACACTGAGTTAGAAGTAGATTTTATTTCATTGCACAGGTGAGAAGTATATCCTGCCACATCACCTATCACATTGTTGAGTAATAAAAAGACAGGAGCACCGTATGAGTACCTTCTACTGTAGTATATATAATACAACAATCTGTACTCGATTTTGTAGTCATCAGATTTGAAACATACACCCAACTTGGGGCAGAAGATCGAGAGGGTATAGCAAAAGGTCCAGAGGGTTTCAAAGAGGCTATATATGATTTTAATAAAAGTCTATTAAAGTATTTGAAAGTCATGAATTTCTAAAAAAAAGTCTGTTAAAGTTTTTAAAAGTCGTTGTTTTAGGAGTCATGAATTTTTTTTTGAAATCTTAATAAGGCAACAAGAGTCATTAAAAATCCATAAAATCCACTAAAATCATCCTTCCAATATTTGTCATTAAAAATCATGATACAATACCAGCCCCTTAGTTTTCCTTCGACACTAGCCAGTGGAGTATCTGACTACTTAGTCTTCCTACGACACTAGCCAGTGGAATATCTGACTACCACAAAGACAATTTGGATTTTGTTTTCTGGGTCTCTGTTTTAGGAGTTAGCATCTCCTTTGTCCGGTGTATGCGCGGGCCAGCCGCCAGCGAAACTGAACTGGAATTAAAAACTGAATCGATGTGTGCAAAATTTTGTTGGGTTCTAACCCCTAAAATTTGGTCTACTTGATTTGGATTGAATTAATCAATGGAAAATTCAGTTCGATCTGATTAATAAAAAAAATATTTCGTCAAGAATAAATAAATAGAATAACCGAAATAATATAAAATATAGTTTTATATTTATATCATAAATATCTTATATGCTATATTTATAATATTTAATTTATAAATTTAATTAGTTGAAGTGGTTTTGATTAATTTATATAATTTTTAGAAGATTTATGAACTTTAGCTTTATTTATAAAATAATTTTGCATTTTTTTCTGTTTATTTTGAAATGAATCGAACCGAAATATTTCAGTTAAAGTCTGATTTGACCTATAATAAACTTTCGGTCCAAAAAAAAATAAAATTTTGATATTCGATCTATTCGGTTCGATTTAATCCGGTTTTGAACTCAGCCGAGCTGATGCTCATATATACATGGTCGGGTGGTCACTGATAAATCATATTTTACCCGGCTTTGGGATAAATATGAGGGAGATAATTCAAAATAGAATTTGTTGCATACATGAAACAGACAGGTGCAATCAACTCAGCAGTTCACCATCACTCACTATTCACCAACCACCAGCTAGGCGATATTTTGCTGAATTCTCTGGGCCGCCTGCAAGCAAGTCTTACTTCAGTCTTCCTTCAACACTGGCTA
The DNA here is from genome assembly GCF_001625215.2 of Daucus carota subsp. sativus. NCBI lineage: Eukaryota > Viridiplantae > Streptophyta > Magnoliopsida > Apiales > Apiaceae > Daucus > Daucus carota. Next base: position 40,789,380 of record NC_030385.2, on the reverse strand, counting down.
GCTGATAAGACGCAAACCTACGAGGGATTAAGACGCGAACCTGCGAACACTGGCTAGCTGATTAAGACGCAAACCTGCGATAAGACGCGAACCCGCCAGGTTCGGTTTTCTTCTCCATTTGTCAAATGACTTTTTATGCTGAGACAAAGGAAATATGAAATATTGAGGACTGTTCCAGTTCTTAATACTAATATTAAATATAAGTTTATAAGTTATTATGAAAAATTTAAAATAAATATTTGGTACTTATATTTTCTTATGAAAAAAATTAAAAATAAATTATGAAATTATATTCTATATATAGCATAAAATGCGTGTCAAACTGTAACAAAACTCAAAAAATAAGAGAAACGGGAGAATATATCTTTAAATACGTGTTAAATAGTGAATAAAAATTATAAAAAAAAGACCCTTTATTGATATTCATAATATCCAAAGTGTTCAAATTTCATGACCAATAATAATATGAATGCGTAATATTATATGATAAATATATTTTATTAAAATCATCAATTAATATAAACAATCTATAAAATAATATAACAAAACACATGAATTTTAGTTAAAGTTCTTGAATGATATTTTTGAATTAAATAGTATTTATTCTTTTGTTTTCTTCTAATTAAGTAAATAATACTCCTCGGTCTTCTTTATATATGTCTCAAAAAATTAGGTATCTTAGAAAAACCAGTTGAGTATTTGGTTTTCTTATCTACTCCTGATTGATAAATGTATGTGTGGTAGTTAAACATAAAGATATTTTTTAAGAAAGCATTCAAAAAATTGTTTTAAAAAGAGAAATGAAACAAATGAAAATTTGTACATAATGATTATTGATGTGATGAGTTTTAACCGGGGTTGTATGAGTTGGGATCCTGTATCCCCTGTTTGTGTCTCTCTGTTCCCTCTTTTTTATTGGTTAATTTTTTTATTTCTCACGTGATCTCTCTCTTGTTATTGCAGAATACAAATAAATTACAAGTATTCAATTGAGTTACTTTCTGTGAACTCTGAGATAAAATCTTTTTTAACTGCAGGCATATTTTTTTTTTTCTCAATGCAGACTTCAATTTTATAAATTCTCAATCATCTTTTTTTGTTGCATTAAATATTAACTCCATGATATATAGTTTGGTTTATCAAAAAAAAATGTACGAGTGAATTTCCTTCATATACCAATTTAATTTTATCAGATTAAATATTATATAAATAACATCTCAATTTTTTAATATAATTTAAGTCATAAAAAAAGTTTTTTTTTTTGCTTTCAAATTTAATAATATTAAAGTTTACAAAATTTTAATTAATTATTTAATATAGAAAAACATAAAAACAAAATTACTGCATAGTATTATATTTATATCATATAAAAAATATTTTTAGTTGATTATGTATTATATGGAAAAGATAATGTAAATAAAGTATATTTTTGCTTTTAAATTTAATAATATTGAAATTTTCAAAATATTAATTAATTATTTCATGTAGAAAACATAAAAATAAAATTACTATATAATATTATATTTATATCATGTAAAAAATATTTTTAGTTGATTATGTACAATATGAAAAAGATATTTAAATAATATAGATATATTTCTATAGATTTGAAAAAGTTTATATAATAAGCTCCGTGAGAAAATAAATAAGAATTATAGAATTATAGATCACGTGATAAGTAAAAGAACTGACCAATAAGAAAGAGGAGACACGTAGGGAGACACAAAGAGGGACAGAGGATACGGACTCGTAAATAAGAGACTATTCCAACACAATTATGTTACACCAAACATTTTTATTAAGTGAGCACGATCGGATAGCCCTGGTTAAGGGTTTATTCTCTGTCGTCCCATCACTTTGTAAAGCTATAAGCTATATCAGTCAAAAAAAACATTTTTCTTAAGTAGACGGAAATAATTAATTATTTTTCTATATTTTTGAACCGATATCATCCGGCTAAATTTAAGTGTCGTCACTACAAGAACTCCAGCTGATTTCTAAATTACCAAATAATCTGAACTCGTGGCTCGTTTTCCATTGAGCTTTTGCAGTTCGTTCCGGATAAACAAATGATCCTAAGAATGGAATATTGAAATAGGGGAAGAATAGATTCATTCCCGGATAAATAAATGATTTTTAAAATAGAACGTGAGGAAAATGTAATTAAACATATGCTTTATTTAGAGTTGATTAAAGAAAATGTCTATAATTTATACTTTTCATGTTTGTGCAAAAAATTTATAAAAATTTAATGTCCATGTTCTGAAACGAAGTTCATTCCACTTCTTTTTATCAAATTTCGCCGCAAAATTTATTATTGAAAAATTTTGACTAACTCATATTTAGTCACTATTTTCTCGTACCTTATTTTTTCTAACATAAAACTTGTTCATAATTTTTATTCCATTCTCATCACATTTTATATAGGAATAAATATTTAAATATGTTGTTTAATAAAAATTAAAAATTATTTTTAGGAAATAGATAATTTTTTTATTTTGATACATATATCCTTCTTTTTGGAAAATAAAATAAGTGTTTTTGGAAAATAAAATAAGTCTTTTTGAAAAATAAAATAAGCCAAATACCCTATTTGATATTCTATGTTTAAGTAATTTAATTAATCGGGGAACTAAAATTTTTGTTATCATGAATAATATAGGATTTTTCCATAAATACCCAAGTCCAAAATCTATTTTTAGCAAAAATACTGAGCACATCTTTTTCACAATTTCGCAAAATTATTAAATTTTCGAAAATATTTAAAAAATACTATATGCAACCATATGCATCTAGTTGCAACCGTATATTTACAAATATTTCTAAGAATTTTAAATATTTTTAAATGAAAGTAAAATGGACAAAAAAACTTATAAAAACTAGTATTTTTGATAAATTCCTCGAAATTATAATCTTTTGGTAATGATATTAATGATCGAGTTGAGTTACCTAAAAATTGCGGAAGAAAAACAAGCCAGAGAGGCAAAGTGGCCAAGAATGTACAAGCCGCACATGCATGTTTTAAAATTCAACATTCTTCTATAAATAGAAGGAGCTAGAAGAGATTATTATCCCTACATCTGGTCGAATAGAGGGAATGGCTACTCCTTTATACTCATCATCACTGTCAGTAGATGAAATGATGAAAAATCAGAGAGCGAAAGGTCCAGCTACAATCCTTGCCATTGGAACTGCTGCTCCTCCCAATTGCTACTCCCAGGCTGAGTATCCGGACTTCTACTTTCGTGTCACAAAGAGCGACCACAAGACTGAGCTCAAAGAAAAGTTTAAGCGAATTTGTATGCATTTAGTTTAATTTCATGCAATTTATATAAACTTCTAAACAAGTGTAGTATATATTAATCATGTCATATTGATATGTGTATGTGCGTGTCTGCAGGTAGTAAAACCATGATAAAAACACGTTATCTGCATATCACAGAGAAAACCCTGGAAGAAAACCCTAGCATGTGCGACTATTCAGCCCCGTCGTTCGATGCTCGCCAAGAAATTCTGAGGATGGAGGTTCCGAAACTCGGAAAAGAAGCCGCTGAGAAAGCCATCAAAGAATGGGGACACTCCAAATCAGAGATCACCCACCTCATTTTTTGCACCACTTCGGGCTACGACATGCCCAGTGCTGACTACCAGCTTACTAAGCTTCTAGGCCTCAATCATTCTGTCAAGCGCCACATGATCTACTTACAGGGTTGTTTTGCAGGTGGTACTGTCCTTCGTCTGGCAAAAGATCTTGCGGAGAACAACAAGGGTGCTCGTGTTCTCGTCGTTTGTGCTGAGATCACAACCATAACATTCCGAGGGCCTCATCTGGAGTCCTTGCTCCCTCAAGCACTGTTTGGTGATGGGGCCTCCTCGGTGATTGTTGGGTCTGATCCGGATCCTCTCACCGAACGTCCACTCTTCCAGATCGTGTCCTCGGCCCAACACATATTGCCTGATTCAGAAGACACAATCCGCGGAAAACTGGGGGAGTCAGGCCTCATGTTTTTTCTGAAAAAGAACATAACTACATTGATTGCCAGTGACATAGAGAAGCTACTAAAAGAAGCTTTTGAACCCATTGGAATATCCGATTGGAATTCGCTCTTCTGGATAACCCACCCTGGTGGCCCGGCTATCTTAAACCAGATTGAACTTGTGTTAGGCCTAAAAGAAGAGAAAATGTGGGCGTCTCGGAAGGTGTTGAGTCAGTATGGTAATATGGCAAGTGCATGTGTTTTGTTTGTTTTAGATGAAATGAGGAAGAAATCAATGAAAGATGGCATGGCAACGACTGGTGATGGCTTGGACTGGGGTGTGGCTTTCGGATTCGGGCCAGGTCTCACCGTCGAAACAGTTGTGCTGCGTAGTATCCCTGTTACTAGTTTCACTTAATGCACGCATGAGTGAATCAGACATTTCGAGTTGGGTTTAATATCAGTTGATTCCGTTTCTTTTGTATTCAGCATGCATGATCTGGTTGTAATACTTTTATGAGTGATTTCATATGTTATCATAATATGATAGGGGTGGAGTAAATTTAGGAGTTTGACAGGATCCATAATCCTGATCTTTAGCAACTCCGTTGTATCCATTCTACTATTTAAGCCCCACTAGTGATTGAATAAAAACCAAGGTCTTTTGACAGCAAATCTGCAGTCTATGTTTTTACCAGTTTTATACATACTACATGCACCACGACAACAAACAGGTTCATCTGCGACGAATAGCTTGATCTTTGATGGAAATTAGGATTCCGTCGTACATTTTTACGACAAAAAAGAAATCCATCAAATGTACGATAAAAAAGAAATCCATCATTAATTCACTTGTTTAAATATTTTTACGTGGTTAAAAATTAATCAAAATGTTCGAGTCTTTTTTTTAATTCGAACTTACGATGATTATAATATTTCATCATAAGTTCGCTTATTTAAATGTTTTTCCTTATTTAAAAAGTAAATAAGAAGTTTTAGTGTTGGAACTTACGACACCTATAATATTCTGTCGTAAATTCACTTAATTAACTATTTTTTTTCTTAATAAAAGAATAATCAAAAAAAGTTTGGGTCACGAAAACGACCCCGTTTTTTATTGGATCTTATGATAGTCCCATACTTTTATAATATAAGCTCAATAAAATGTTAGAATTTTATTTAATTTAAGTCAAAGCTATTATTTTTTTGAAAATAATTTTGAACGATTCAACTGTACGAATCTTATTGTAATATGCTAATATTGATTTTTTTAAAAAATCCTTTTATTTAGTGTGGGTTTCGTAGTCAAAAACGGTCAAATTAATTAGTAAGCAACCATCTTCTTATAACTTGCCTGACGTGGGGTCGTTTGAGTGAGTTTAAATTAAATGATTTTTGTTTTATAAACTCTATGGGATTCAAATTTAAGCCGGTGAATATTGCAGCGCTAAATTTATTTAACATTTTTACGACAAAAAAAAAATCCATCATCAATTCACTTGTTTAAATATTTTTACGTGGTTAAAAATTAATCAAAAATGTTCGAGTCTTTTTTTTTATTCGAACTTACAACGGTTATAATATACCATCATAAATTTTTGCTTATTTAAATGTTTTTCCTTATTTAAAAAGTAAATAAGAAGTTTTAGTGTTGGAACTAACGACACCTATAAAATTCTGTCGTAAATTCACTTATTTAACTATTTTTTTTTCTTAATAAAAAATAATAAAAAAAAGTTTGGGTCACGAGAATGCCCCCGTTTTTTATTGGATCTTATGATAGTCCCATACTTTTATAATATAAGCTCAATCAAATGTTAGAATTTTATTTAATTAAAACCAAAGTTATTATTTTTTTGAAAATAATTTTGAACATTCAACTGTACGAATCTTATTGTAATATGTTAATATTGTTTTGTTTTAAAAAGCTTTTTATTTAGTGTGGGTTTCGTAGTCAAAAACGGTCAAATTAATTAGTAAGCAACCATCTTCTTATAACTTGGCCTGATGTGGGGTCGTTTGGGTGAGTTTAAATTAAATGGTTTTTGTTTTATATAGTATATTTTATGAGACTCAAATTTAAGCCGGTGAATAGTGCCGGGCTAAATTTTTTTAAGAATAAAATGTTAACATTTTTTCTTTTATATATTTAATTAATTAATTGATTATATGTTAAGATTTTTTTTTTCCATAAGCCATAAAATATTAAAAAAAACAACGGAAACAATGAAAAGGAGGCCCCAAAACCTACTTGACATTAAAACCAACATACTGCTAAGGAACCAGAATGTCTGGGGACTTAGACACTAGACAACTACACCGACAGAACATGCATGCAACTAAGAGAAATAAAACAGGAGGAAAAAACAGCTTGCTTTCACTCGATCTCACTTAGAACCACCCTGAAACATTTTTGCTTTGCCTTTCCCAGTGACTGCCTTGACCCTATTCTGATTGAGATCAGCATTTTCCCTGATAATTTTCCCAGCCTGGCGCCTCCTCAAGTGTTGTACAGGGAGAGTCTCCTGATCATCTTCAATAACAATAATGTCCTTGGTCTTGGCAGCTCTTTCACGACCATCGATTGTGACCCCTTCTCCCATACCATAATTCGACCACCGATTATATGTTAAGATAGCTATTAAATAGTAGTTATAAATTATATTTAATATTTTTCACTTACTTATATAGTTATATTTGTGTATATATTAATTGTGAAATATAATAAAATTAAACACTCTAATTTATTAAATTTAATACATTAAACATAAAATAAAGATTACTCGATAAAAGTTAATTGCAGTGCAACTTACACGAAAATATAATATAAACTTAAATCATCACTTGTACGACATACATAGACGGCTGCAAGAAAAAATACTCCCTCCGTTTCTTTTTTCTTTTTCTGTTTGTGATGTCGGTATTGTTCATAACATGAGACAAATTACTAATTTACATCTAATCTATAAAACTAAATATAGTCATGAGTGATCTTGTTGGATTCGTATTCACAAGTACTTTAATACAGTGAAATTTATATTTAATGCTAATACGAAATGAAAAATATTAATGATTAAAAGTGTGTGTTGGCAAACGTGAAAAACTCAAACAGGAAAAGTATTTAGAGACGGAGGGAGTACATGCCTACATGGAAATGTGTTACTCCCTCCGTCCCGGTCATTTCTATACAGTTTCTTCTTTGGGATGTCCCAGCTTTTAATGATGTAAAACATTATTATACTCCACCTACTTTCTTCCACTATCTTCATTTTATAATAATATAAACACTATTACACTCAGTACTTTCCCTTTACTATCACAAATCTATAACTAAATACAAATGAGTCCCTCTATTTTACCCACATTTGCATCTAACTTTACTCATATTTTACATTTTTTCTTGATCTCCGTGTTCACACCAAATGTATATAACCTATTAGGACGGAAGGAGTAGTAACTTAGTACTCCTAGTTAAACCTCTGCACTGAAAAAGACAAGAAACTTAAGACATGTGTTACTGTAGTACTTGCTGTCTTGCTGAATGCTGACTATGGAGGGGAATGGGATGGTCATGCAGTCCTGTGATTCTTCCTGAAGCGTGAACCACATGAAAGCTAGCGGTACTCCATTGCTGGACCACATGAAAGCTGCTTGAATATTATTCCCTCCGCGGCCTCCAATTCTTATCATTTAGAACGTAGTGCTCGGCCCGTATTTTAAGACTCATATAAATTATAGTTTCAAAACTTATGTTTAAAATTTTCTTTTTTTAAATAAAAATTTAATAATACACGATCTTTTGTATTATTCCCTCCGTCATCATCATCAGAACCGAATACAAACCGAACCGAACAAAATTACATCAATTATATAAATTGATGTATATAATATATATATATATATATATATATATATATATATATATATATATATATATATATATATAGGGCTACTCTAGTGAGAACTTTAAATGGTGAGAACTAGATACTGGGCTTAAAACAGAACTAAACATTGGGCTTAAAATTAAGAACAAAAATAGGCCCATTAACATAACATTCTAAACATCGGAGGTTTTTAAAAGTTAAAATCAGTTCCAACTAACCATTACCCACTCAAACTGTTACTCGCAGATCACCCCCAAATTACAACAAACTCTCAACAACGGCGCTCAATCGGCGTGTTTTGCTGCTCAGCGCTGCACAGTTTGTTCTTGCAAGTGTTCGTAGACATTGTTCCTTTCACTACTCTAAACGATTTACTTTAAGGGGCCGTTTGGTTAGGGGTATTCAGGAAAGGGAAAGGTAATCAGCCTGATTGATTCCCTTTGTATGTGTTTGTTTTGTAAAAATCATCATTCTCTTTCCCCTTTTTTAGTAGTGGGTTTACCCAATAATCCTCATATCTCATTCCCCACTGTTCGCAAAAATCTACACGCAAGCGCATGTGATCATAAGTAATATATTTGTTCGTTCCCACAGAGACTGGTGAATTAAGAATACGCACCTATGCAACAATGTATGATCAATTATCACTGCTAAGACAATTAACAAGGATTGGTTTCTTTTATACTAATAACTAAAATTACTAATCAAATTCAGAATAGGAAAACACATGGGATTCTAATTTCATTATCGAATTCATCTAGAATTGAAATTACTGATTAACATGCGATTGTTGAGCCTAATCAGACAACACGAAAGTAATACATGCCAACTCTCGTTGCACACATATCATACCAATCAAAATCCGCAATTAAGACAGAAATCTCATGGACACCAACAAAGCTCAGACCCTATATCTCTATAGCGGTAGTGTAAGCAGAGAGGTTTAATAACAAGTCGTCTATCGTGATTACACAGGGTGATAAAAATAGTTCAAGTCTATCACAAATTATGTTTCATTCACATAATCCTATGTTTACATGGCAAGGTTCTAAATTCAATCATCCACTCTCGCTTCAGAAAGAATTAACAAACAACTTAGAAGTTAGCTACTCTCCTAAGAAGAATAAGTACAGCTCATGCAAAGAAATCAACGTACATCACAAAATCAATCCAACAATCTCGTTACTAAACTACATCGATAAATCCATTAGAATCCCATGAAGGCGGTTAGTTCATAATCAAACTAATCGACATCATGGGTTCTAATGAAAACATGATAAATAAAAGACAAGAATTGAATGGAATAAAAATGCTTGAATTAATAATAAAGATCACACGTTACAGATTTGAAGTTCACGATCTCGCTTGAAACTGTCACTTCCTCGCGAAGAACGATCTAATACAAACTGATAATGTGCTTGAATGATAAAACTAAATTACGATATTATTCTCTACTACAAACTACTTCTCTACGGCTAGGGTTTTACACACGAGAAATAAAAATACATTGACCAAGTCACACGGGCCTCGACCGCTGCGAAAATCCACTAAAAAGCTGTAAAAATCGGCCCGGGGAAGTTCTGCTGGGCGCTGCCGCGCTAACTTAGCGCAGGCGCGCTAGTGGTTGCAGTCTGTAGCGCGGGCGCGCTAACAAGTAGCGCGGGCGCGCTACTTTCTGCACTGGTGGCCCTGTTTCTTCGTTTCTCGCTCGTTCTCGCGTGTATGTCCTTCCTCGCTTCTAGTACCACTTCCGTAGGTGATCACGGTTGCATTTAGCACATGCAACAAGCCCTTTAAACCCCTAGATAGCTCTAGTGGACGAGTGTGCTCTCGTGAGGGTTTGTAGAAGATGTACCCACAAAATCCCAAGTCGTGAGGAATCCACAATTCTCTATTCTTGCAAATAATGCACCAAAACCAACCTAAAATGATAGAAAATCACTTCATCACCTCAACTCGTGACCTGCACAGAAAAACAATAAAAACACATCAAAAGACACTAAACACTTAAGTACAACCAACCAATTTAAGTGGAAATGAAGGCCTATAAGTGCGTATAAATACCACTTATCACACCCCCAAACTTAAACTGATGCTTGTCCTCAAGCGTCAACGACACTATACAATAATACAATGCAATGCATGAATGCAACTACGTGATGAATGAGTGAACTATGAAGTAATTGCCTTGTCAATTATAATACCTCAGATTGTGCTAATGTTCTCGAATTTCACTTCTCTCGCTACCAAGTCAATTACTCTTCTATTTACAAGTGTGGAGTGCCAGTGTGTGCAAGCATGCTCTTTTATTGAGACAAGACAAAAACTACTACTCCCACAGAATCCCAATCAAGAATCGTAAAAGTTTAAAACTAACACCCCGTCACTCAAGTCCAACTAAAAGCCAAGGTCCCAAAGAATGTCCACACCCTTCTATTTTATTCACTATATTTTTTTTCCTTTTTATTGGTGATTAATTGCTTGGTCTAAGGTCAGAGCGCTTCGCAGTGTAAATGCGTTACGAACACCACAAGACTTCACACACCAATTATTCACTTTATTCTAGTGGTTTATTTAACTGTGCAATGGTTGAGATCCCTAAAGATTTATACATTAGTACCCATGTAGCGAGTGTTGGGTCAACAATCCCAAACCACAAGGGCTTTAGGTTGCTAGGCACAAAGTCCCCTCAGACTTAATTACTCGAGTACTAATGAGCTCAACCTAGTTAATTCTACCACTTATTTTTTTAGTGAATTTATTTACTACTATATATATATATATATATTTTTTTTTTTTAGAAAGGCATATCTACTCCTCAGTTCCCCCAAACTTAAGATTTACAGGCCTAAGCTGAAGGGTGTTCAATTCAATCCTAGAATTCATGGAATTTCGTCTAAATCCTATCTCAAGAACATATGTGAATTACAATTTCCAACACAAGCAATTTCCAAGTACTAACCTAGCATTGCAATTGAAATTACTAATCAAGAACTACGCACATAACTCATCATAGGCAATTAACTTGGCTTAACTTCATAATTCATGCAAATGCTCGTGATACTAGCTACGACAATTACTACTAAACATGTAAAAATAAAAAAAAAAAAAAATATGAGAAAAATAGAAAAACGTGAGAATTAATCAAAGCAAAATAAAATAAAAAAAACGTGTGAACTACATGAACTAACTAACACATGCAATAATAAACTACATAATAATATGCTCTTCCTTAGATTACCACCCCCAAACTTAAAATTTTCAATGTCCCCATTGAAAGTGATAAAAAGGCTAGAGCACCCACATACCTACTCGGAGTCCGAGTCCTCCCCCTCCTCTGCTGGAGGTGAATCAGGTGGAGGATACTGCATCCCTGCTCCGAATACTGGCCACTGAACTGTGACCCCCTGTGCCTGGAAAGCACTACCTAAAGCCTGTGTCAAGTCAAAAGCAAACCTCTGGTGGATGTCATGCATGGTATCCATCCGTCTCGCTAGGCGGCGATAATGAGCATCTCCCATCGGTTCGGAGCTCCTCTTCGTCTGTGAAGTACCAGCTCCAGAAGCTCTAGGCTGCTCCCTCCTCACAAATGCTGGACGTCCCCCTGGAACCTCATCATATATGTACCCGAGGCCTCGAGGGTGGGGAACTCCTCCATCCCACTCCGTCATCCGACTGATCGCCGAATGATCAATAGGTGTTCCCGGCAACTGTAGTTGCTCGTTGGCTGGCCAACGAACACCGCTTGATCGACAGAGCTTCGTAACAATTGTGCCATATGGAATGGCACCAGTGGTTCCTCCCCGTAAGAACCTCAGCATCCCCTGATGAATAACATGTCCCAGATCAATATACTTGCCTGAGACAATCCCAAAGAGCAGAATCGCTCTATCCACTGTCACCTCATGCCCATGAGAAGATGGCATGATATTAGCACAGATGAAGGCATTCCATGCCTTCGCATACCGGTTCAAAGCGGCTGCAGGAAAAGAAACATGTGCCGGCAAAGGAGGTGCAGTCATCTTCCAATGCGTGTCCGGTACACACATGTCATACACCAACCGCTCAAGATCAATCGGATCATCATCAAACCGGCGTTTGGCACGCCCAATCCTCTCAACAACCCAATCTTCTTCATTACGGCGCTTGGCACGCCCCCCAATCACTCTACGGATCGCCTCCGCACTATAATCAACTCGGATTCCCCGCACCACCGTGAATCCATCGCGATTCTCCTTGGCATTAGCATAAAACTCTCGAATAATAGCCAAGGGAACCGCCTCCGGAGCCTCGCAAAAAGACTCCCAACCCCGCTCTTGAACCATGTTCAAAAGCTCACCATCTTCCGCCGTGGGTAAGAATCCCCTCTCCTTGACTAACGACTTATTCATAAGCCGTTGAAACTCGGTTCGTGCTCCATCGGAAGTAAACTCAACCTCACCCATCGAGGAAGAATCGCTAGATGTAGGGGCTTGGGTGCTTGTTCCTTGTGATCTTCGGGCTCTTTTGGGTGCCATTGGTAGAGATTTAGAGTTGCAAGAGATTTGTGTGTAGTGGGTTTGAGAGATTGGATGAAGGTTGTGTGTATGGATGTGTATATATATTAGGGTTTAAAGAATTATAATGGGATTTGGAGATGGGTTTTGTGTTTATATAAGGATTGGAGAGCTGAGTTAGGGTTTAATAAGATGTATTTCGGGCTAGGCATGCAAAATTAGGATTGTGGGCTTTTAAAAACGAAAAGAAAATATTTTTGGGAGAAAATTCGCCAGCCTCTGCAGTCAGTAGCGCGGCCGCGCTAAGTGTAGCGCGGGCGCGCTGTGCAACTTAGCACGGGCGCGCTGACACTAGCGCGGGCGCGCTAGTGTCTGACCCCGGAGGCTGATTTTCTCGATTTTCGTGTTTTTGAGGTTTACAATGGTACAATGTGGTTCCAATGCGTGGGTTGCCTCCCACGAAGCGCTTGTTTAACGTCGTTAGCTCGACGTGAAGTCCAGAATTAATCCGATTCTGATTGAAGAATCGTGGTTTGTACCTCACGATTCACATTTCCGCCAAAGTAAGGTTTCAACCGTTGACCATTAACTTTAAATGATTCATCCGGTGATTTGGCATAGATTTCTACTGCACCGTGGGGAAATACAGTCTTGACCGTAAATGGCCCTGACCAGCGTGACTTGAGTTTCCCTGGAAACAGCTTCAACCGAGAGTTATACAATAGAACCAATTGACCTACTACAAAAGATTTTTGTATCAACCGCTGATCATGCAATCTTTTCACCTTTTCTTTGTAGAGTTTGTTATTTTCATAAGCACGGAGGCGGAACTCCTCCAACTCATTGAGTTGAATCATGCGTTTCTCTCCAGCTAATTGTAAGTCGAAATTCAACCTCTTTAGTGCCCAATAAGCTTTATGTTCCAATTCTACTGGTAAGTGACAAGCTTTCCCAAACACTAACTGAAATGGAGAAGTACCCAATGGTGTTTTGTAAGCTGTTCGATAAGCCCAAGCAGCCTCGTCTAATCGCAAGGACCAGTCTTTCCTAGAAGGGTTAACCACCTTCTCTAATATGCGTTTAATCTCTCTGTTAGACACTTCAGCTTGACCATTCGTTTGAGGATGATAAGCAGTAGCAACCCGATGATTGATATTATACCTCGTCATCAAGGTTGTAAATTTCCGATTGCAGAAATGAGAGCCTTCATCACTGATAATGACTCTAGGGACTCCGAAACGGGTAAAGATTTGTTTTTGTAGAAATTGCAAGACCACCTTAGCATCATTTGTAGGTAAGGCTTTCACCTCCACCCATTTAGACACGTAATCAACTGCTAATAGAATATACTGGTTGTTGCAAGACGAAACGAACGGTCCCATAAAGTCAATACCCCAAACATCAAATATTTCGACTTCCAAAAGCATTTTAAGAGGCATTTCATTCCTCCTAGAAATATTACCTGTACGTTGACATCGATCGCAACCCAACACAAATTGATGAGCATCTTTAAACAGAGTTGGCCAGTAAAAACCTGCTTGAAGTACCCTCTTTGCTGTCTTCTCTCCGCTATAATGGCCCCCATAACCAGTGGAATGGCACTCGCGCAAAACTCCCTCAACTTCATTATTAGGAATACACCGTCTGAGAATCTGATCGAGTCCTTGTTTAAACAGAAAGGGTTCATCCCAAATATACCATTTCACATCGTGAAGGAATTTCTTGCGTTGAGCATAAGAGAATTCTGGAGGAATGACCTTACTCACCAGATAATTTACAATGTCAGCAAACCATGGCTCTTCTGCCTCAACTCCAAACAACTGTTCGTCTGGGAAGAATTCATTGATTAGAGTGTTGTCGGTAGTTTGTTTGCTGTGATCTTCTAGTCTGGATAAATGATCTGCTACCTGATTTTCTGTGCCCTTTCGATCTTTAATTTCCACATCAAATTCTTGGAGCAATAAAACCCAGCGAATTAGTCTTGGTTTAGAATCCTTCTTTGAGATGAGATATCGAATGGCTGCATGATCAGTATATACCACTACCTTTGTTCCAAGAAGGTAAGACCTGAACTTCTCAAAGCTAAAGACAATAGCTAGAAGTTCTTTTTCAGTAGTAGTGTAGTTCAATTGTGCCTCATTTAATGTTTTGCTGGCATAGTAGATAACATGAAACACATTGCTTGTTCGCTGGCCCAGTACAGCTCCTACAGCATAATCACTGGCATCACACATTAATTCGAATGGTTTACTCCAATCAGGTGCAGTGATGATAGGTGTTGATGTCAACTTCTTTTTCAAGATTTCAAATGCTTCCAAGCACTCCTCATCAAATTTGAATGGAATGTCTTTCTCTAACAGATTGCAAAGAGGTTTAGAAATTTTCGAGAAATCCTTGATGAACCTCCGATAGAAACCTGCATGACCAAGGAAGCTTCGGATGCCTTTGACGGAAAGTGGTGGAGGAAGATTTTTAATTGTTTCCACCTTCGCTTTATCGACTTCTAGTCCCTTGGCAGATACCTTATGCCCCAATATGATTCCTTCTTGCACCATGAAATGACATTTTTCCCAATTGAGAATCAGATTAGTTTCCACACAGCGCTTAAGAACCATTCTAAGATTTGTGAGGCATTCGTCATAAGATGTTCCAAATACAGAAAAGTCGTCCATGAATACCTCCACATTGATGCCGATCATTTCTGAGAATATTGCCATCATGCACCTTTGAAAAGTGGCTGGTGCACCACATAAACCAAAAGGTACTCTTCGGAATGCGAAAGTACCATAAGGGCATGTAAAGGTTGTCTTTTCTTGATCTTCCGGAGAAATAGCAATCTGATTATAGCCAGAATACCCATCTAACAGACAATAGAAATCATGGCCAGCCAACCTGTCAAGCATCTGATCAATAAAAGGCAGAGGGAAGTGATCTTTTCTTGTAGCTTTATTCAGCTTTCTGTAGTCCATGCAAATCCTCCAACCCGTGACAGTTCTAGTTGAGATGAGTTCCCCTTTTTCGTTGGCTACTACTGTCATTCCTCCTTTCTTAGGCACGCATTGTACTGGGCTCACCCATGAGCTGTCAGAAATTGGATATATGATACCTGCATCGAGCCATTTAAGAATCTCTTTCTTTACAACCTCCTTCATGATAGGATTTAACCTTCTTTGTTGTTCCACTGAAGGTTTGCTTCCTTCTTCAATGAGAATTTTGTGCTGACAAAATGATGGACTGATTCCCTTGATATCAGCTATAGTCCACCCAATTGCTGTTTTGAATTCCCTTAGCACCCTCAAAAGTTTTTCCTCTTCCTCACCTGACAAGTTAGCTGCAATAATAACAGGAAGAGTAGAACGTTCACCAAGAAAAGCATACCTCAAGTGATCCGGTAACGGTTTAAGTTCAAGTTTAGGTGCTTCGATCACTGATGGTTGTAGTGGTTTGTGATCTTCCTTTAATTCTTCTAAGCCAAGAGATTCGACAGGTGGTTCAAAATTCCTTCTCCAAGGTGATGAGTTAAGATGATGGATTTCTTCCAATTCTTCTTCACTGTCCCATTTCTCATCATTGGTAAGGATTGCTTCCAATACATCATCCTGTAAAATCCTCTGGCTATTAGCTTCTGCCGTAGTATCAAGTACATCCATACTGAAACAAGATTCCTCATCGGTTGGTAATTTCATTGCATTGAATACGTTGAACGTGACCGTCTGATCTTGTATTCTCATTGTAAGTTCCCCTTTTTGGACATCGATCAATGTTTGCCCGGTGGCTAAGAAGGGTCTACCCAAGATGATAGGAATCCTTTTGTCTTCTTCAAAGTCAAGAATCACGAAGTCAGCTGGAAATATTAATTGATCAACCTTGACTAGCACATCTTCAATTATACCCCTCGGATATGTGATCGAACGATCAGCCAGCTGTAAAGACATGTTTGTCGGCTTGAGCTCTGGTAGGCCAAGTTGTGTGAAGATAGATAAGGGCATCAGATTGATGCTAGCTCCCAAGTCGCACAGACACTTATCAAAAGAGAACTTCCCAATAGTGCAAGGGATAGTGAAACTTCCCGGATCTTTAAGCTTAGGTGGTAATTTCTGTTGAAGCACAGCACTACATTCCTCCGTTAAAGCCACTGTCTCTAACTCCTCGAGCCTTAGCTTTTTTGAAAGAATACCCTTCATAAACTTGGCATAGCTAGGCATTTGCTCGAGTGCTTCAGCAAACGGGATGTTGATGTGAAGCTTTTTGAACACTTCAAGGAATTTACCAAATTGCTTATCCAGCTGCTGTTTTTTTAACCTCCTAGGAAATGGAGGTGGTGGGTATAATGGTTTTGACACCGGAGCAGCTGCAGGGATAGCCTTATCTTTTTCAACAGTAGAGTTGATTCCAATTGTGTTTGAAGGAAGTTCTGCTGGAATTTCTTGCGGTTCATCACCCTGATCTTGTACTAATGTTGAGGCAGGCCCTGTTGTAGTTTTTCCAGATCTCAACGTAATGGATTGGACTTGCTCTTTAGGGTCCCTCTTACCTGGTACCTCTGTATCACTAGGGAGATTCCCCTGTGGTCTGTTCAGTAAAGCATTAGCTAACTGACCGACTTGTGTCTCTAAAGCTTTTAAAGTTACTGCCTGACTCTTGTACATGAGCCTTAGTTCTTCCATGTCAGACCTTTCGTTAGCTGATTGCCCATGATTCTGAAATCCCGGTGGGTGATATGGCTGTTTAGGTGCATACTGTTGTGAAATCCCAGCCTGACTGTACTGTTTAGGTCCCTGTTGAAATCCTTGTTGAGATTGGTTATACCCCTGGTTATTACTCCAGCTGAAATTAGGATGATTTCGGTTGTTAGGATGATAAGTAGCTGGAGCAGGCTGTTGACCTCTCTGAAAGTTGCTCACAAATTGTGCTGATTCACTAGAAATGGCACACTGATCAGTAGCATGAGTACCAGCACATAATTCGCAAATAATGATTGGCTGTTGAATTCCTTGGTGAGCCAGAGAATCGACTTTCATCGTGAGAGCTTTAAGTTGAGCTGCTATAGCTGTAGACGTGTCAAGATCAAGAATTCCGGCTACTTTCCCTTGAGTAAGTCTTTGAGTAGGGTTCTGATATTCATTAGCCGCCATCATTTCAATAAGATCATAAGCTTCTTCATAACTCTTAGCCCATAGCGCACCTCCAGAAGCAGCATCAAGCATAGGTCTGGATTGAGGTCCAAGACCATTGTAGAAACTGTTTATTTGCATCCAATCCGGCATACCATGGTGGGGACACTTTCTTAGCATCTCTTTATACCTCTCCCAGGCTTCACAGAATGTTTCTCCTGATTGTTGAGAGAATTGAGATAGAGCATTTCGTAGCGCAGCAGTCTTTGCCATGGGGAAGAATTTAGTGAGAAATTTCTGAGCTAGATCTTCCCATGTAGTAATCGAACCAGATGGTAAAGAATGTAACCATCCCTTGGCCTTATCCTTCAGTGAAAATGGGAAAAGTCTTAGCTTCACAGCCTCATCAGAGACGTCATTAAATTTGAAAGTGTCACAGATCTCTATAAAATTCCGTATATGCATATTAGGGTCTTCAGTAGGAGAACCCCCATACTGTACCGAGTTCTGGACCATTTGAATAGTTCCTGGTTTGATTTCAAAGGCTTTGGCTGCGATTGCAGGCCTGACAATGCTTGATTGGATATCATCGATCTTTGGCATAGAGAAATCCTTCAATGCCTTACTGTCTGGTTGTGCTTCAGGTTCTGTCATTGTTTCAGAATCAGAAGAAGAAGTAGAAGATGAATCAATTGCTTTCTTACGGGTCTGAGAACGTGTTTGCATAAACGCGACCCAAGTACCTGAAATAAAGAAAAGAAGAAAAGTGAGAAGAGAATAGAATCCTAGTCAGTGAATTTTAATGCACACTGATGACAAGTACATAAACTAATTAATTAACACCGAGTCCCCGGCAGCGGCGCCAAAAACTTGTTCGCAAAAATCTACACGCAAGCGCACGTGATCATAAGTAATATATTTGTTCGTTCCCACAGAGACTGGTGAATTAAGAATACGCACCTATGCAACAATGTATGATCAATTATCACTGCTAAGACAATTAACAAGGATTGGTTTCTTTTATACTAATAACTAAAATTACTAATCAAATTCAGAATAGGAAAACACATGGGATTCTAATTTCATTATCGAATTCATCTAGAATTGAAATTACTGATTAACATGCGATTGTTGAGCCTAATCAGACAACACGAAAGTAATACATGCCAACTCTCGTTGCACACATATCATACCAATCAAAATCCGCAATTAAGACAGAAATCTCATGGACACCAACAAAGCTCAGACCCTATATCTCTATAGCGGTAGTGTAAGCAGAGAGGTTTAATAACAAGTCGTCTATCGTGATTACACAGGGTGATAAAAATAGTTCAAGTCTATCACAAATTATGTTTCATTCACATAATCCTATGTTTACATGGCAAGGTTCTAAATTCAATCATCCACTCTCGCTTCAGAAAGAATTAACAAACAACTTAGAAGTTAGCTACTCTCCTAAGAAGAATAAGTACAGCTCATGCAAAGAAATCAACGTACATCACAAAATCAATCCAACAATCTCGTTACTAAACTACATCGATAAATCCATTAGAATCCCATGAAGGCGGTTAGTTCATAATCAAACTAATCGACATCATGGGTTCTAATGAAAACATGATAAATAAAAGACAAGAATTGAATGGAATAAAAATGCTTGAATTAATAATAAAGATCACACGTTACAGATTTGAAGTTCACGATCTCGCTTGAAACTGTCACTTCCTCGCGAAGAACGATCTAATACAAACTGATAATGTGCTTGAATGATAAAACTAAATTACGATATTATTCTCTACTACAAACTACTTCTCTACGGCTAGGGTTTTACACACGAGAAATAAAAATACATTGACCAAGTCACACGGGCCTCGACCGCTGCGAAAATCCACTAAAAAGCTGTAAAAATCGGCCCGGGGAAGTTCTGCTGGGCGCTGCCGCGCTAACTTAGCGCAGGCGCGCTAGTGGTTGCAGTCTGTAGCGCGGGCGCGCTAACAAGTAGCGCGGGCGCGCTACTTTCTGCACTGGTGGCCCTGTTTCTTCGTTTCTCGCTCGTTCTCGCGTGTATGTCCTTCCTCGCTTCTAGTACCACTTCCGTAGGTGATCACGGTTGCATTTAGCACATGCAACAAGCCCTTTAAACCCCTAGATAGCTCTAGTGGACGAGTGTGCTCTCGTGAGGGTTTGTAGAAGATGTACCCACAAAATCCCAAGTCGTGAGGAATCCACAATTCTCTATTCTTGCAAATAATGCACCAAAACCAACCTAAAATGATAGAAAATCACTTCATCACCTCAACTCGTGACCTGCACAGAAAAACAATAAAAACACATCAAAAGACACTAAACACTTAAGTACAACCAACCAATTTAAGTGGAAATGAAGGCCTATAAGTGCGTATAAATACCACTTATCACCCACCCCGAGCTAAGTATTTGGATTCCCTTTCCCCAACTTTTTTGTATTTTGAGTTATAATTCATATTTTAAACAATTAATATAAAAGATCATCATATAAAATATTTTTAGAAATTAAAAATAATTTTTAATTTAATTTTTTAAATTAAATATAATTGTGACATAATTCACATGTTAATTTATTTTAAAAAATAATAATATGGTTAAATAAATTATATTAATTTATTAGAATGTAAATAAATTATCTTGGTATAGATATGAATACATTTAACTCTTTTGAAATTATATAATATTAAAAAAAATCGAATATAAAATTAATCACACAGATTTCCATTCCGTTTCCGCAACAAAACCAAACAGGTAAAACAATTCGGGATCATTCCTTTCCTTTCTTTTCATTTCTCTTTCTGGATTCCATTCCGTTTCCCCGAAGCGAACCAAACGGCCCCTAAATTTGAGTAGTTATGTAAATAGATGCATCATTATGAATCATTGATGGTTAGACACTTTGTTTTTTTTGCAGATTTCGTGCTTAGATGAACAAAACATATCTCGAGCACTAAAAAACGGTATGTGAGTCGTATATATAGTATGCATGTGTTTTTAGTTAGTTTTTGTGTAGTGCTTATCACTAAATCACTTGCAAAATAAATAAGTTTGTATTAATTTTTAGTTTTAACTGTATTGGAAACAACTTGAATACGTGTTTAATTAAAAACTTTGCTTAGGGTTTTGTTTATGATTTATTCAGTTTAAGATGTGCAGAGCACTAATTTGTAGTTTAGTGCTCAAAAGTTTTGTAATAGGCAGCGATATGTTTTTTTGCTCCCTGTGTTTGTCACTATTTTTAATGATCTATCTTTGTTTTATGCGCTTTATTTGATCTTACTTAGTGTTTTAGGTGTTTTAGTTGTGATGTCTTGGTGTAATTTAAACTAGTGTGTTTAATAGCACGCATAATATACATGATCTGAAGATGGCTCTTAATTAGTACATTTAAAAATGGGTACTTTGGTCTTTACACTACGCCATAAGTGCTCATATGCAACGCGTATTCCTAGTGTTGCATGGAAAGTATTGCAAAATTTTTATAAAAAGTGTTGCATTTTACTTTTTCCAGTGTTGCAATTTTGAATTTATTTAGTGTTTCATATATCATTTATCAGTGTTGCCAGTGTTGCATATTACAATATTTAGTGTTGCAAAAGCTATGTGGGACCCACTAAAAATTCGGATCATGTGGGGCCTAACTATGACGTGGCAAGTGACTCATCAATGACATGGCAAGTGACTCATCAATGACGTGGCAGATGGACCCAGCTTACGTGCCAGGTGACGTGTCAGGAGGGACCCAGCTGACATGGCAGATGAAGTGGGACCCACCTTTGTTGCGTGTCCATCTTTAGGGGCAACACCAATAAGTGTTGCCTTTATGAAACTGGGGTGTTGCATTATAGGTATAATGCAATGGATAGTCGTGTTGCATTAGATAGCCATAAGCGTTGCCTTATAGGTCAAAGGCAAGGCTCGCATATGCAACGCTCAGGAAGTGTTGCATATCTCGATTTCGTGCCTAAGGCAACACCATTTGGGGTATAAGGCAACACTCCTGAGCGTTGCATATGAGCACTTATGGCGTAGTGTTAGATTTTGAGGCAAGCACCGGCCCCCTTATGTTGCCAGAATGTTGTACTGCAAATTCCAATCTGGATGAAATATTGCTTTGGCATAATAGGTCAATTAGAAAGGAAGTAAATGATATAGCTGAAATAGCTAGAATGACACTACTATACGGAGATTTCTCTGATATATCCCCATTTAAAAAGAAGAAAGTGATTTCCACAAGTATGCACAAAGCACTTAAAATTATACACAAAGCACTTAATAAATTTATATTATCATAGTTACACTGATATGCACAAAGCACTTATTAGCATACACAAAGCACTTAAGTATACACAAAAAAAACACTTAGAGGTATAAAAAAAATACACTAATCTATAAAGTATGAACAAAGCACTTAAAATTATACACAAAGCACTTAATAAATTTTTTTGTCATAGTTACACCGATAGATGTCGTGCATATATCTCTTTAGTTAATTTTTGTTGAAAGAAGTGTTTTTGATCATGTGCCTTCTTTTTAACACAAATATTTTCAAGTATGGCAATGATTTTAGCTTCTATATCTTTGAAAATGTGCATTATGCTTAGTTATAAACTCCATTTTGGCATCTCTATTGGTTTTTTCAAGAGCATCATAGGTACAAATGTTAGCTTTCGATACATTTCTTTTGGAATGTCAGAATGACTCTGCCGTAGAAGACACTAACTGGCTATGAAATTTTAATTTCTGTAAAGCCACTATGGTCATAGTTTCACTCATAAACTCATAATTTTCATGCTTATTTCCCGTTGGTCTATTTGTCCTCACTCTTAAGTATTGAAAGTTTTTTATTCATCACGTGTCTTGTTTTCACTCAAAATACCTCAAGTACAGTAGCGTCAGTTTTGAATGCCAGAACTGATTGTTACTTGTTATATTTGTCTTTTTCTATGTTTTCTACCTATTTCACAGGTGATTTCATATCCTTGACCTTTACTGATATTCCTGATATTGGTCTCCAGTAACTTCTCACTATAAATTTCTCTAAAGTTGATGTCTGTCTTATTTAACAAATAAATGATTGCTACGACCTTCACTACTTGCTATGTGCTACCTTTATTACTTGCTATGTGCACTTAGAAGTATACAAAAAGCACTTAGTAGATAAATATTAAATACACAAGGCATCTAATCTGTTGTTATGTGCTACATGTGCGTGATTTTAAATGATATATTTTCTTGTATCAGGATCCAGTAGAAGGCAAAGCAAAAGATTAAAGAAAAAAAAGCTTCCCAACAACATCATCTTCAAATCCATGCAATATCGAAGATGATGGTCATGAAAACGTTACTCAAACGATGAGGAATATTCCAACATTCAGTGATGATGACGACTTTGAAACACCAGTACCAAAAACAAAATCAAAGCCCTATACTACAAACCACTAAAAGATGTACAAAAATCACTAAAATAAAAAATATCCGTTGAACTAAAAACAATGACTAAATCTTGACATTATCATCAAATATTGTCTTTACAGAGTCTTAGAAAATCATGCTATAGTTTCTTAAATGATATTACAGAGTCTTCATTCAAAAGATTGAGAAAAGTAATAAAGTATTTTAACTTAAACTTCATCACTCCATCACTTTGATAATCCTCTCCGGTTGGTGATTTTTTTCTTTCTCGTGCTCCTGTGAGCCTCCGTGGCCTTGTTGTCCTTGGCTCTCCTGAAAGCCACCACGACCTTGTTGTCCTTGGCCCTGCTCCTGTGCCAAGTGAGGACATGCCATCTCAAGTTGCCCAGCTCCATTCGTCACCACAAAGATCGTAATTGCCTTGGAATCGAAGAAGATAGTTGACATGCTTACCTGAACAAACACATTAATCAAGATCACCCAAATAAATACATTTATAAACATCAGCATATCAAGTGAGAATGAAATGAATATACCTGTGTGATGTTAGAAAAGGAAACAATAACATCAAAATCTTCGAGCGACCTAAAGTCACTAGGTTTAATCTCACAGAGCTCACCAAACTAA
Organism: Daucus carota subsp. sativus; assembly: GCF_001625215.2. Classification (NCBI taxonomy): domain Eukaryota; kingdom Viridiplantae; phylum Streptophyta; class Magnoliopsida; order Apiales; family Apiaceae; genus Daucus; species Daucus carota. The sequence goes on along the minus strand of NC_030385.2, from coordinate 40,765,843 downwards.
TTTGATTCAACAGGATTCTGCCTTAAGATATTTATATTGTTCTCTGATTCACCACCACCGAAAGGCAAAGGCTACCGAAAAGACACAAAGCCCTAAATAAATACACAAAGCATTTATTCTGTTGTTATGTTGAATTAAAGCCTTTATTAAATGCACAAAGCACATACTAGTATACACAAAAGCACTTAAGTATACACAAAAAATCACTTAGAAGTATAAATATACAATTAAGTATAAAATATGCACAAAGCACTTAAAAGTCTACAGAAAGCACTTAATAAAAATTCCTTGATGACTGTGGCAAACTTCAAAGAATTATGAAAACTGTACCTCCTTCTTCATCTTCTTTCTAAACCCACCACCACCACCTTCGCTAGCCACCACCATCTCCGGCAATCACCTGAAAATCACCACTGTCAACCAAAAAATCACCATCAGAAAACGAGAAATCACTGCCGGCAACCGAAAAATCACTGTTGACAATCGAAAATCACCACGACCTGCCACTATTTTTTCCCAGCTACCAAACGTCCATTAACCCCGACCACAAATGATTAGTCCATAATTTTGCATATTTAAGTGCCTATCTTTTGTTTATTTTCGTAGTATTAATCGCTTATTTGTTTTTATTTCAGGAATTTGTAGATAAATAAAGAAAGAAGAGAAAATGCAAGAAAAAAGAAGAAAAGGAAAAGAAAAGAAGAAATAAAGAGAGTTGGCAAGCAAGGGGGCACATGGAGGGCTATGATTTACCCAACACACATCACACATGGATGGATTAGATTTAGCCACCCTACCCCTAAACCCTAATTCTTTAGTTATAAATACCCCTCTTCTTTTACTTGTAATAACCTACCTAGCAACCTAGAAAACCTAGCCACCTACCCACTTTTTCTACCTAGTCATTTCTATAGTTAGTATCTTAGATAGATTTACATTTTGCTAGCCCCAATTTCCTTTCCAAGCTTGTATACACTTTCTTTAATTTCTATACAAATCTCTTTTAGCTTAATCTTGCATTGTCTTTTTAATTTATTTTCTCCAAGATTGTATGATTCTTTTAAGTACCACCACATGCTCTTAAGCTTTTGGGAAATGAAGAATCATTGATCTTGGTATTAGTGTAGATTTGTGATCTCTTGAAATAGTCAACTAAGTCCTAGCACAAATCAATTTGTGTTAGGGTTTAGATTTAAAACCCCAAATTTTCTTATTCTTGCTTTTATTGATTAAATCGCTAAGTAGTAATTTTAAGAAAAATTAAAGATTAGATTTACATTCCCTAGTTTCACACCCCCGATTTACTCTGTTTTCTTTGCTAATATTAAAATAGCTTCCTCTGTTGATGTTTAAAAACAAAACCCAGTTCCCTGCTTTCGTTTTAAACACACGAGGCCAAACCCCTTTATTTTATGTTCATTTTATTAGCTACACTTCTCCCCTGTTTTAGTCAACTGGTGCCCCCCCCCTGCTTAATTCAAGTTTAAAACGTTAAAACGCCATTTCTTTTTCCTTAATTTCTTTTTAGTTTACGTTGTTTGCTTACGACTCACCCTGATTTTGTTAAGTTGAGTTGTTTTTTTTTTTTTTTTTTTTTCTGTTTCATTTTGTCTGAGTACTTTCCTCTGTTCAGGGTCGAGTCCTTTGAGTGTTTTCTTGTCTGTGTTTGTTGCTGGGTTCGTTTTATTAGGCTGAGTTTTAGAATCTGCCGAGCTGCTGCGTTTTCGTTTGTTTTTGGCTTGAATCTTGTCTGAGTTGTTTGGCTGATTTCTGGGTTTTGCTTGCGTCGAGTCTTGTGTTGAGTTTTTGTTCGAGTCATTAGCTGGGTTTTCGTGTTTTGCTGCGTTAGTTTTGGTTTTGAATCGAGTTTGCTGCGTCTTTTGTGTCATGTCGAGTCTATATTTCAGTTGTGTGTTGTTTCAGTTTGTAGTCGAGTTTGAGTTTCGAGTTCCTGTATCGGTTTAGTCTGAGTTCTCGAGTCATGTACTGTTTTGTCCGAGTTGTTTAAGCAAGTCACCACCACTGAGTCGTTAGTTTCCGAGCTGTTTTACTGAGTCAGGAGCTGTGTATTGCCGAGTCTGGTTCTTTTCTGCTTTCCGAGTTTGTGTTAGAGTTTAGTTTTGGCTTCGTAGTTTTCGGTCCTGAGTTTGGGTCCTGGTTTTCGCCGAGTCAACTCGTCGAGCCGAGTTTCGTCACCTGTGTAGTTCAGCTCGAGTCAAGATACTTAGAATTTTAGATTAGCCTGAGTCGAGTTATTATTTTAAGTTTTGAGTGGCTGGCTGTTTCTTTTCTTTCCGTTGTGGTTATCTGTTGAATTGTGTTTAGTTAATGAGTCATGTGATTTTGTTTTATTTGTTTGCCTGAGTTTTTGTACAAGTCGAGTGGATGACTTGGTGGAGCGAGTGAATTAGTTTTTTTTATTTAAGTTAGATTTGGTTTGTAGCCATCCCTCGTTTCTCTCATCTGGGTAGTTAATTATCGAGTTGTTTTGTTTTTTTAATATTCTAAATAGGTTTAGTTTTCTTTCAAGTGATTTAATTAGCTTAATTAAAATGTTAAACTCACTTAGTGTTAATTAATTAGATTATTCAATTCAGTAATTTAGATTTAATTTAGAAAAACTCTCTTCAAAGTTATTTCTTTTCCGCCTAGATTAATAATTAAAGGTCGCGAAAATATAATTTTAATCTCTGTGGACGAATCATAAATATTAAAACGGTGCGCTTGCGATTATTTTTAAAATCTCTTTTCGAGCACATCAAGTTTTTGGCGCCGCTGCCGGGGATTAAAATTAATTTTTCGCTCCTTTATTTTTAATCTTTCGGATTAGTTTGTTTCTCACTATTTTTGCTTTTATTTCGAGGAGGATTATTCGGGAATCATGGAGTGAAGTGGACAAATTTTGCTCGGATTTGGAAGCTTGCTTTGGTATCCCGTATCTCTCCACTCTTATTTTTCGTTTTTATTTAGAAAATCACAAACAAATCTGAAAATTGAAAAATACACAAACAAATAAAAAAAATTAAAATCCAAAAATATTAGTTAGAAATACATATTTGTTGCATCATGCATTTTTACACTTAGGGCACATCATTTAGATTTTAATTTTTGTTTTTAAATTTTCGTACCTTTAATTGTGGTGATCGCTGGAGGACCCAAAGGTACGTTAATTTCTTTTCTTTAGATTAAAACACGTAGTGTAGAGCATCCATATTTGTTTTATAGCTTTTATTATCTCGTTGTGTGGAGCATCATTTTAAATAAATCTTAAGGGCAAAACCCAATCACAAGATAAGGGGAGGGATTTCATCACTCTTTCCTTGGCCCACAACGATTTAATTACTTCATTTTGCATTTACCTAGCCTTTAATAAAATTGAATTAGACGTTAGCCCCTAGGATTTCGCGCTCAACTAGGAAGGTACCTAAAAGACGAGGTAATCTTTAATTATTCCGACTTTTCGGTGTCTAAGGCAAGCGAAAGCTTACCTGGCCGATTAGGGTTTGGTGTCTAAGCGCGGAGATTGGCCTCTTGGCAATGCCTGCTCCAAACTGGCCAGACCGGTCCGAATAATTTTGGATTTATCGAGTTTTTGGTGGTCCTTAACGTTAGGAGCAAGGTCTAGTTCATTTTTTTTATTAGGGAACCCTAGAATTAAGTTTTTCTTTCACTTTTACACCCTTTCTTTTGTTTGTTTTATTTCTTCGCACTTATTTGCTACGTGTTTACTATCTAGTTTATGCGAACTACTTGGGTTAGGAGCGAATCGTCTAGATTAATTAGACCGATCATCGAAATTCCTTCTTCGTCCTCTTCGGACTCCGAACCCATAGAAGCTAGCGAACCGATAGTAAACATGGCGTTGTCTCTTAAAGACCGTTGTTACCCGTCCCGTTCCGCTCAACCATCATGCATCACCCTTCCTCCCGTTAATGGGAATAATTTCGAGATTAAGGCACATCACATTAGTATGTTGCCTAAATTTTTAGGGAGTGAAGGTGAGGATCCCTATCTTTTCATTCAAGAATTTGAGGAGGTTTGCGGTTTGCAAAAACTCCAACAATTGAGCGAAGACTCCATTCGGCTTAGACTAATCAACTTTGCTTTGAAAGAAAATGCTAAAAAATGGTTGTATAGTCTACCCGTCAATTCTATTTCCACTTGGGAGGGGTTTGTGGTAATGTTTCTTAAAAAGTATTTTCCAAACCACAAAACGACTCGAATTACAAATGAAATAAATCAATTCCATCAAAGGGAAAATGAGTCTTTTTGGAAATTCTTTGATCGTTTCAAAAATCTTTTATCACAATGCCCCCACCATGGAATAGAGAAATGGAGACTTTGTAAGATTGTGTACGAGGCCTTAGATAGTCAAACAACCGCTTTGTTAGAATCTATGTGCCAAGGCAAATTCATGGAGAAAGATGAGGATCAAGGGTGGGAATTTTTCGAGGACTTAGCCGAGAAAACAATGTTATGGGAGTCTACTAGGGAACCTAAAAAATCGATCGAGGCGTCTAGTTCTAGGGGTTTGCACTCGATAGGAAACAATGTGGCAACCGATGCCAAATTAGCAACCCTTACTAAGAGACTCGAGGCTTTAGAGTCTCATAGTGGCCCCTCATCTTTGCCTATGTTCCCGAACTATAATGCTTCCCATCCCGAGATCCAACAATCTCATGATTTTGAGCAAGTGAACGCGATGTTTCAACCAAAGCCTAGAAATGACCCGTTTGCACCAACTTACAACCCCGGGTGGAAGAATCACCCGAATTTCTCGTGGAACCAAGGTCAAAATTTTCAAACTCCACAACCCAATTTCCAAAGGCCCAATCCTAACTCTTTTCCTACTTATCAAAACCCGAGTCAAGCTCCGTTGAATCCTCCCGGTTTTAATGATTCGGATAAGAGACTCAATTCCTTAGAAAAGAGCATAGAGGCCTTAGTGAAATCGCAAACTAACTTGACCCAATCCCAACAAACTTTCATGCAAACTTTAACTCAAGATAGGCAACTTTTGCATTCTAATGTGCAAGCCGTCTCTAAGTTAGAGTCTCAATTGAGTCAATTAGCGAGCACGTTGTGTGAGCGAGAAAAGAACAAATTCCCGAGCCAACCGGAGCCGAACCCAAAATTTCCGCTTAATCAAAGACCCCCGGATAATGTGCATTCGGTCATTTCTCTTAGGTCGGGTAAACAAGTAGAGACCCACGTTGGTGAGAACCTTGGTAAGAAAGGGGATTCGACTTCTAACCCAAGTCCACCCCGCACTATCATTAATCATGACAAACCCGAGAGTTCAAAAGCCCGTGAGGAGTCGAGTGACCCAAACCCGGAACCCGAGTTGCAAAGTGAAGTAGTCTATAAACCGAGAGTCCCTTACCCACAAAGACTTATTTCACCAAAGCAATCGGCTCAAATGGAGAAGATTTTGGAAGTGTTTAAGCAAGTCAAAGTCAACATACCCCTTCTAGATGCAATTCAACAAATTCCTTCATATGCTAAGTGTCTTAAGGAGTTATGTACCCATAAGAGAACTAACCATGTTCCTAAGAAAGCTTTCCTTACCTCTCACATTAGTTCGATTCTCTCAAACCAAATTCCCGTGAAATACAAGGACCCCGGGTGTCCTACAATTTCATGTGTCATAGGAGAAACTTTTGTGGATAAGGCGTTACTTGATTTAGGGGCTAGTGTTAATCTCCTTCCATATTCTGTCTACCAAGCTTTAGGTTTAGGGGAGCTCCAACAAACCAATGTCACACTTCAATTAGCCGACCGATCCGTGAAAATTCCTAAGGGAATGATCGAGGTTGTGCTAATTAAAGTAGGTGACTTTGTGTTTCCCGTAGATTTTGTCGTCCTAGAGACCGAGCCGGTTAGGAACCCGAAGAATCAAATTCCCATCATCCTAGGACGACCGTTTTTAGCTACATCCAATGCGTTGATTAATTGTAGGAATGGCTTAATGAAGCTAACATTTGGCAACATGACAATCGACCTCAACATCTTTCATGTAGGGAAACAAACCGATGATTTCTATGATCAACCTATGGACGTTAATCTAATTGATGAAATAGTTGATCAAGATCTCATGAATCCTAAAGATGCCCTTGAATTTTGTTTAAAACATTTTGGAGAGGATTGGGATGTTTCCGACTACACACATGAGGTCAACCAAATGTTAGAATCCACCATTCCTACAACGAGTCAAGAGCGTGATGTTGAACCCGAGCATTTGCCTTTACCAAACAAAACCGTTGAGTCACAACCGCCGGAATTAGAACTCAAACCTCTTCCCGACACTCTTAAGTATGCTTTTCTAGGCCCTAACGACTCATATCCCGTTATCATTGCCTCTAATTTGACTACGTCACAAGAGGCAGAACTTTTAGGAATCCTTAGAAAGCATAAGGGAGCGATAGGGTGGAGCATCTCGGACATTAAAGGAATTAGCCCGGCGATTGTCCAACATAGGATTCATTTGGTAGAAGATGCAAAGCCCGTGAGAGAACCTCAAAGGAGGTTGAATCCTCCCATGATGGAGGTAGTTAAGAAAGAGATTCTTAAGTGCTTAGACAATGGGATCATTTATCCCATTTCTGATAGTAAGTGGGTGAGTCCCGTCCATGTAGTGCCTAAAAAGTCGGGCATTACTTTGGTGACCAACGAGAACAATGAGCAAGTTCCAACCCGTGTCCAATCCGGTTGGAGAATGTGCATAGACTTTAGGAAGCTCAATGCCGTCACTAGGAAAGATCATTTTCCTTTGCCCTTTATCGATCAAATGCTAGAGAGGTTAGCGGGTCATGCCTTTTATTGCTTCTTAGATGGTTATTCGGGATATTTTCAAATCCCGATTGCTCCCGAAGACCAAGAAAAGACCACCTTTACTTGCCCTTTTGGAACTTTCGCTTATAGACGTCTAGCTTTCGGCCTAACCACAAGCCCGTCCACGTTCCAAAGGTGCATGACTAGCATCTTCTCGGAAATGATAGGTGACTTTCTAGAAGTCTTCATAGATGACTTTTCCATCTTTGGACCATCTTTTCACCAATGCCTTAACAATCTAGATCGAGTGTTGAAAAGATGTGAGGAAACGGATCTAGTGTTAAATTGGGAGAAATGTCATTTCATGGTTAAGGAGGGAATCGTTTTAGGACACAAAATTTCTGAAAAAGGGATCGAAGTAGACAAGGCTAAGGTCGACCTAATAGCTAATCTCCCTCCTCCCAAGTCCGTTAAGGAAATTCGTTCTTTCCTTGGACATGCGGGATTTTATCGTAGATTCATTCAAGATTTTAGCAAAAAGGCCCGACCTTTGACCAACCTTCTAGCTAAGGATGTCAAATTCGAATTCACAAGAGAGTGTGTTCATTCCTTCGAAGACCTTAAGAGAGAATTGACTTCGGCCCCGATCATGAAGTCTCCCGATTGGAGTCAACCTTTTGAGCTTATGTGTGACGCATCCGATTATGCGATAGGAGCGGTTTTAGGACAACGAATAGATAAGAGGTCTCACGTCATTTACTACGCTAGTAAGACCTTAAATGATGCCCAACTCAATTACTCTACCACCGAGAAGGAACTTCTAGCCGTAGTCTTTGCCTTAGAAAAATTTCGCTCTTATCTTATCGGGTCCAAAATCATTGTTTACACCGACCATGCCGCTCTTAAGTACCTTTTCTCTAAAAAAGACTCAAAAGCCCGCTTGATTAGATGGGTGTTGTTGCTCCAAGAGTTTGACTTAGAGATTAGGGATAAGAAAGGTTGTGAGAATGTCGGCGCCGATCATCTCTCTCGATTAGTGGTTGAATCCACTAATGACTTGCCCTTAAGCGAGTCCTTTCCCGACGAACACCTTCTCTCGATTTCCACTCTCCCTTGGTTCGCCGACATAGTCAATTACTTAGCAACCGGTGACATTCCCTCGAATTGGTCCAAGAATGATAAAGCCAAGTTCTTTTCTCAAGTGAAACATTTCTTTTGGGACGACCCGTATCTTTTTAAGCATTGTCCCGACCAAATCATTAGGAGGTGTGTCCCAAATAGTGAGTTTCATAGTATCCTCTCGTTTTGTCACGATCAAGCATGTGGAGGACATTTTAGTGCGAAGAAGACCGTCGCTAAAATCCTCCAATGCGGTTTTTATTGGCCTACTTTGTTTAAGGATGCCGCCGAGTATTGTTCCGCATGTAGTAGGTGCCAACATCTAGGAAGAATCACTAGGAGGAACATGATGCCTATGAGCCCAATTCTTGTTGTTGAGCTCTTTGATGTGTGGGGCATAGATTTCATGGGCCCATTCCCTAGTTCGTTTGGCCACCTTTACATCCTTCTCGCGGTAGATTACGTTTCTAAGTGGGTAGAAGCCATCCCGACCCGGTCCAATGACAACAAAGTTGTCCTTCGATTCCTTAAAGAGAATATCTTTTCTCGATTTGGAACGCCTAGGGCTATCATTAGTGACCAAGGGACTCATTTTAAAAACCGTCAATTCGAGTCACTTCTTAAGAAGTACTCTATCACTCATAGGCTTGCTACCCCTTATCATCCTCAAACTAGTGGCCAAGTAGAGGTTTCAAACCGGCAAATTAAGCAAATCTTATAAAAGACGGTCAACTCGAATAGGAAAGATTGGTCAACCAAGTTGATAGATGCCTTATGGGCCTATCGGACAGCCTTTAAGACCGTCTTAGGAATGTCTCCTTATAGACTCGTGTATGGTAAAGCTTGCCATTTGCCGGTTGAGCTAGAGCATAGGGCCATGTGGGCCATTAGAGAATTGAACTTCGACTTACCCACCGCCGGTAGTCATCGGAAGTTGCAATTGACCGAGTTGGACGAACTTAGAAATGATGCCTACGAAAACGCTAAAATTTACAAAGAGAGAACTAAGGCCTTCTGATAAGTGGTATTTATACACACTTATAGGCCTTCATTTCCGCTTAAATTGGTTGGTTGTACTTAAGTGTTTAGTGTCTTTTGATGTGTTTTTATTGTTTTTCTGTGCAGGTCACGAGTTGAGGTGATGAAGTGATTTTCTATCATTTTAGGTTGGTTTTGGTGCATTATTTGCAAGAATAGAGAATTGTTGATTCACCGCGACTTGGGATTTTGTGGGTACATCTTCTACAAACCCTCACGAGAGCACACTCGTCCACTAGAGCTATCTAGGGGTTTAAAGGGCTTGTTGCATATGCTAAATGCAACCGTGATCACCTACGGAAGTGGTACTAGAAGCGAGGAAGGACATGCACGCGAGAACGAGCGAAAAACGAAGAAACGAGGCTGCCATGACAGACAGTAGCGCGCCCGCGCTAACTTGTAGCGCGCCCGCGCTACAGTCTGCTGCAACTAGCGCGCCTGCGCTAGTTTAGCGCGGCCGCGCCCAGCAGAACTTCCCCGGGCCGATTTTTACAGCTTTTTAGTGGATTTTCGCAGCGGTCGAGGCCCGGTTGACTTGGTCAATGTATTTTTATTTCTCGTGTGTAAAACCCTAGCCTGAGAGAAGTAGTTAGAATATCGAAAAATAGTTAGTTTTCTTGTAATCAAGCACATTATCAGTTTTGTATTGGATCGTTCTTCGCGAGGAAGTGACAGTTTCGAGCGAGATCGTGAACATCAAATCTGTAACGTTGTGTTCTTTATTATTAATTCAAGTATTTTTATTCCATTTAATTCTTGTCTTTATTCTATCATGTTTTCATTAGAACCCATGATGTCGATTGGTTCGATTATGAACTAACCGCCTTCATGGGATTCTAATGGATTTATCGATGTAGTCTAGTAACGAATATTTATTGCTTGATTGTGTGACATACGTTGATTTCTTTGCATGAGCCGTGCTTATTCTTCTTAGGAGCGTAGCTAACTTCTAAGTTGTTTGTTAATTCTTTCTGAAGCGAGAGTGGATGATTGAATTTAGAACTATGCCATGTAAACATAGGATTATGTGAATGAAGCATAATTTGTGGTAGACTTGAACTATTTTTATCACCCTGTGTAATCACGATAGATGACTTGCTATTTAAACCTCTCTGCTTACACTACCGCTATAGAGATATAGGGTCTGAGCTTTGTTGGTGTCCATGAGATTTCTGTCTTAATTGCGGATTTTGATTGGTATGATATGTGTGCAACGAGAGTTGGCATGTATTACTTTCGTGTTGTCTGATTAGGATCAACAGTCGCATGTTAATCAGTAATTTCAATTCTAGATGAATTCGATAATGAAGTTAGAATCCCATGTGTTTTCCTATTCTGAATTTGATTAGTAAATTTAATTATTAGTATAAAAGAAACCAATCCTTGTTAATTGTCTTAGCAGTGATAATTGATCATACATTGTTGCATAGGTACGTATTCTTAATTCACCAGTCTCTGTGGGATCGAACTTAATATATTACTTGTGATCACGTGCGCTTGCGTGTAGATTTCACCGAACAAGTTTTTGGCGCCGCTGCCGGGGACTCGGTATTAATTAGTTTACGTACTTGTCATCAGTGTGCATTAAAATTCACTGACTCGGATTCTTTTCTCACTTTTCTTAGTTGTTGTTGTATCTATTGTTTTTGTTTAGTTATTTATAATGTTTCCTTTGCCTCCTTGGGACTTCAGTTCCAAGTGAGGTAGCTTTTACTGCGTTCTTGGCTGTGTTTGTGCTGTTACAGGGTTACAATGGAAGAAGTCGATACCTTTGCACTTCTATCTTCCATAGTTGAGGCATATTCGTCGAAAGCTACAGAGCCGACCTTGTATCCGATGAGTGTCGATGAGATGTCACAAGTTGCCCCTAAAACATACAGCTTCTGTCAAGTTTGTGGTGTTCAGGGTCACTATAGTTATGAATGCTCTTATAACCACTTCAACTCTCAGAATACTCAGTCGGGACATGGATATAATTATCAAGAAGGATATGAGTACAATCAGTATTCTAATTCTTATGATCAAGAATGGATGGATCAACCAGATTTCTCTTACATGGACAACAATTTTGGTGATTTCCCATATCATGGTCAACATCAATTTCAAGAACAAAAATTTCAGCAACAATGTTATGAAGAACCTCCAATGCAACAATATGATCAGTTTGAGCAACAGTATTATCAGCCTCAATATGAGCAACCACAATCTCAACAGTATCAATATCCTCAAGTACAAGATCTACAGGTTCCTCAACCCACTGTAGAAGTGCCTTCTGATCAAACAAATGAGGTATATGATATGTTGGTAAACATAAACAAGACGCTTAAGGAACTCAAGGCTACACAACTGATGATGGAGGCTCGACTTGAGCGGTTAGCTAGTTCTTTTACTGTCGAACAACCCGATTCTTCTCCACTTATAGCCACCCAAGTTGAAGATGACATAAATGCTACCATTCTTACAAATGATGGAGATTGTGATAGTTTTTCGACCTGGGATGATGATGTGCCTATTAATAAAGAGGAAGATCGTGTCGCTGACGGCAAAATCGATGAAGTTGTTGTTATGGACCGTGTGGGCGATGATGAGGTGCATGAAAAAAGCAATATCGAGTTGATCGTAGTTTCTCCTACACCAGGTGTGCTTGAATTACATTTCCTGAAGGGGATTAGCTCAATCAAGGTTGCTCCATGTTCTGATATTGAAAATTTGGCTTTCAATCCAACCTCTACCCCTATACTTGAGAGTACATGTTTTAAAGCTGACATGATGATTGTCCAAGATGATCTTACACAAAATCTGGTGGGTTATCCAGTCCAAAAGGCTCTTACACTTCAACTCTTGGAAAAAGAGGATAGCAATTTCATCTCTTTACTCAGTGACATGAAAGGCCAAGAAGTTCTTATGACTCCTGTGAAAGTGAAGAGTTCTGAAAAACCACCACCCGAGCCTCCACCTTGTGTGAAAGTCGAAGGAGTTCGGTCCTTTAATGGATGTGAATTTTTTCGTTGTTTTATCACAAAGTTCTCTGAAAGTATAAATGTCGATCAATGGTTACTTCTTGAAGTGACAATTAAGTTTACTAACGTTTGTTTGGAGACTTTCTACAGGACAAAGACAATATTTGATGCTCTTGATTTTATTTGTGGTGGCGAGATTTTGTTTGAGAAAGTGAATACCCCATTTCTTAAACCTAAGCAATATCCTCCACCGGATTCACCTCCGGCAGAGGAGGGGGAGGACTCCGATTAGGTACGTGTTCGCTCTAGCCTTTTTATCACTTTCAATGGGGACATTGAAAATTTTAAGTTTGGGGGTGGTAATCTAAGGAAGAGCATATTATTATGTAGTTTATTATTGCATGTGTTAGTTAGTTCATGTAGTTCACGTTTTTTTTTTATTTTGCTTTGATTATTTATCACGTTTTTCTATTTTTCTCATATTTTCTTTATTTTTACATGTTTAGTAGTAATTGTCGTAGTTAGTATCACGAGCATTTGCATGAATTATGAAGTTAAGCCAAGTTAATTGCCTATGATGAGTTATGTGCGTAGTTCTTGATTAGTAATTTCAATTGCAATGCTAGGTTAGTACTTGGAAATTGCTTGTGTTGGAAATTGTACTTCACATATGTTCTTGAGATAGGATTTAGACGAAATTCCATGAATTCTAGGATTGAATTGAACACCCTTCAGCTTAGGTCTGTAAATCTTAAGTTTGGGGGAACTGAGGAGTGGATATACCTTTCTAAAAAAAAAAAAAATAAATAAAAAAAAGAAAAAAGAAAAAAAAAAATAGTAGTAATAAATTCACTAGAAAAATAAGTGGTAGAATTAACTAGGTTGAGCTCATTAGTACTCGAGTAATTAAGTCTGAGGGGACTTTGTGCCTAGCAACCTAAAGCCCTCGTGGTTTGGGATTGTTGACCCAACACTCGCTACATGGGTACTAGTGTATAAATCTTTAGGGATCTCAACCATTGCACAGTTAAATAAACCACTAGAATAAAGTGAATAATTGGTGTGTGAAGTCTTGTGGTGTTCGTAACGCATTTACACTGCGAAGCGCTCTGACCTTAGACCGAGCAATTAATCACCAATAAAAAGAAAAAAAAATATAAGGAATAAAATAGAAGGGTGTGGACATTCTTTGGGACCTTGGCTTTTAGTTGGACTTGAGTGACGGGGTGTTAGTTTTAAACTTTTACGATTCTTGATTGGGATTCTGTGGGAGTAGTAGTTTTTGTCTTGTCTCAATAAAAGAGCATGCTTGCACACATTGGCACTCCACACTTGTAAATAGAAGAGTAATTGACTTGGTAGCGAGAGAAGTGAAATTTGAGAACATTAGCACAATCTGAGGTATTATAATTGACAAGGCAATTACTTCATAGTTCACTCATTCATCACGTAGTTGCATTCATGCATTGCATTGTATTATTGTTAGTGTCTTTGACGCTTGAGGACAAGCATCAGTTTAAGTTTGGGGGTGTGATAAGTGGTATTTATACACACTTATAGGCCTTCATTTCCGCTTAAATTGGTTGGTTGTACTTAAGTGTTTAGTGTCTTTTGATGTGTTTTTATTGTTTTTCTGTGCAGGTCACGAGTTGAGGTGATGAAGTGATTTTCTATCATTTTAGGTTGGTTTTGGTGCATTATTTGCAAGAATAGAGAATTGTTGATTCACCGCGACTTGGGATTTTGTGGGTACATCTTCTACAAACCCTCACGAGAGCACACTCGTCCACTAGAGCTATCTAGGGGTTTAAAGGGCTTGTTGCATATGCTAACACTACGCCATAAGTGCTCATATGCAACGCTCAGGAGTGTTGCCTTATACCCCAAATGGTGTTGCCTTAGGCACGAAATCGAGATATGCAACACTTCCTGAGCGTTGCATATGCGAGCCTTGCCTTTGACCTATAAGGCAACGCTTATGGCTATCTAATGCAACACGACTATCCATTGCATTATACCTATAATGCAACACCCCAGTTTCATAAAGGCAACACTTATTGGTGTTGCCCCTAAAGATGGACACGCAACAAAGGTGGGTCCCACTTCATCTGCCATGTCAGCTGGGTCCCTCCTGACACGTCACCTGGCACGTAAGCTGGGTCCATCTGCCACGTCATTGATGAGTCACTTGCCATGTCATTGATGAGTCACTTGCCACGTCATAGTTAGGCCCCACATGATCCGAATTTTTAGTGGGTCCCACATAGCTTTTGCAACACTAAATATTGTAATATGCAACACTGGCAACACTGATAAATGATATATGAAACACTAAATAAATTCAAAATTGCAACACTGGAAAAAGTAAAATGCAACACTTTTTATAAAAATTTTGCAATAGCAGTTTTGGACATTCATAAATCCCTTCCTAATTAAACAAGCCATCAACCAACAAAGCAACCCTGTCATAATCTTCTACCAAACCAACAGTCACAAAATCCAACTAACTACCAATCCCAACAACCAACAAAATAGCTAAGTACTGAATCTTTCAATGGCTTAAGACAGTAACAAATCTGCCATACTACATAGATTAAGTTCAAAATAACCAACTCTTAATAGTTCTAGATAATAGCAGAATAACAGGACTATGATGTGGCCCCTCCTTGAGTCACAGGAGTGCCGTTGTCATCTTGATCACTGGACACCGTAGCACAAAAGTCCCCGATATTTAATTTTAGATCAGGATTTGCATCCCCTAGTTTTTTCAGTACCCAAGTTAAATTTTCCTGCACTTTGCGGTTAACTTTGGCTTCCAGTTCAATTTCTAAGTCATGCTTGATCTTTGTGGTCAACTCCTGCACATATTGTTCCGTAGGAATTGCTGCCGAACCAGAGCATTGACCAGTTTCCTTTGTACAGGCTCTTCCTACTAGCCAATCACGTGAATGTTCCTTGTCGCCGCTAACCATTAAATTTGCTTCAACTTCTTGTCCAGAAGTAACTAGTTTCTTGATCGCGGTCTACAAGAAAATGATACACCAGATTATAAAATGAATTATGAAGATAGATTTAATACTACTTGAAATGTCCTTACCAATCTTTTTTCCACTTTTTCAGTATTTGACTTGTACTCTTGCCCGGGTTTTCGCTTACGGGTTTCCAGAAACACTTCCGCATCTGTTGGCGAGGCAAGGTTGGGGCTTTTCTTTTTCTGCAATTATTGAAGAAAAGGAAAACAATTTAGCTCAATTTGAATTCAGTAGAAGTTAATGGGCATCAATTGCATCTGAAAATGATCAATTAATGGACATGTACTGTTATCAAAAATTCACTTTCACAGTATATTATAAGATAAGGATATATACCATCTCCTCCCGAACTTGTGCTAGTGTTTTTGGACCCATAGTGTGTGTCTCAGTTAAATTACTACGACGGGCAGTATTGTTCCTTGCCAGTTTCTAGAAAATAAAAGAGAAAAATAATAAAATTTACATTAATCTTGTAGTTATCCTTGTAAATCAGGCAGAACATAGATTATGCAGATTACATAATTTTTTAAATAGCATGCTAATTAAATGTAATTAAATTAGCATCCAACATAGTAGATATAATACCTTAACTTCATCATCTCCCCAGTATGCCAGGAGCAATTTAAAGTCCTCTAGTGAAATTTCTTGAGGCCTTTTTTCCAACCTCTCCGCGTCAGTTTCAAGGCTGGTATAGTACTTGGTCTTAAAACGACTTTTGTGAAGCCTCCAAGCAGCATTGAGTGTGTTGTACACCCATTTTCTACCTTGTTCAGGAATGACATACTTAGCCTAAAAATGTAAATATCGAACATAAAATCAGTTATTTATACTGTTACGATATAATGCAAAATTAAGTATGAACTAATGCAATTGTGTGGACTACATACCAATTACAATATAATTCATAAGTATGAACTACATGACAATCAACTAATAAAATGTACCAGAGTTTGTTCCCACAATTGCTTCTTCAGGCTGTCAGGAACTACATGCCAATTTACGTACGTAAGTGACACGTTATCCCTTGCTAGTGTTCCCACAAAATTACTGAGCTCTGTGATAATTTTCTGATTATCCGAAACGGGTTGATGATCTTCATTCAACGTAATGACAACTTTATTTTCAGCCGTCCTTGCATGAACTTTAATCATTTTTGTAGGTCCCCTGGGTTTTCTAGGAGCTAGCATATCATATTCCATGCACAGAACAAATAAAAAAAAATTAATTCACTACGGCTCATAGTGAAATAGGAAACAAAAAACAAAGAATGCATTAAAAATGGAAACACGAGGTAGATCAATAAATCCAGATTGCCAGGCTAATTAAATAGAGTAAAAATGGAGCATAAAGTCAATTTCTTAATTATTGTCAGAGGAACATATTTATATTTAATATATATTAATTCACTACGGCTCATAGTGAAATAGGAAACAAAAAACAAAGAATGCATTAAAAATGAAAACACGAGGTAGATCAATAAATCCAGATTCCCAGGCTAATTAAATAGAGTAAAAATGCATGTACACAGTACCTTTAACAGCATCCTCCTCATCTGTAGCTTGGTCCACATTAAGTTCAGAAACATCATCCTCTTGTAATTGAGGTGCAGTACTCAATTTTTGTTGTTCCCGTAGTGCTAGATAAGCATTTATGGAACCGGGAGGTACTCCATTGACTGCCTTGTTCAACAATTTGGAACAAGTTGGTTTTACAGTAGGTGCACGATAAGAACTTGTCACCTCCTTCTCAACTGCAGCTTTCTTCCCTTTGTTCCTGACGGGAGTGGCGACATGTGTCGATTCTCTTTCAATGTCAGCAGGCTCTTGTGCTTTTGCTTGTGCACGAGTCCTACGTCCCACCCCTGTCTTATTTGCCTTGACAACTCTTTTTCTCTGTAATCATGCAATTGTATCATTATTATCATTTTATCTCTAAATTTGAAAATATACAAAGTGATTAATTGTATCAAATGAACATTAAGGTCTTGCAACTTGTTTATAGAGATCAAGGTCCATGATTGACTTGTTTCGATGTTATTTTATTAGTTTTATACTATAATATAACATGTAATTAATTGTATGTGATTTATGTGCAATTGACGCTACTTTTATGAATGTAAAATAAATCAGTCTATATAAACTTTTACTCGCATTAAGCTTAATTCCTGAGTCCTCGGCCCCGTGTCTAATTTCAGATACATTTCCAAGAATCCTGATTATCATAAAAGTATGAATCTGGCTCCCATCCACACCCTTGTCAGACATAGCCTTTTTATATGACCTTAAGTTTAACTTTTAGTTCTGGCATGTAATTTAATAATTATTGTCATACTACAGTAAGGCGGTGATATATTGTCTAGGTAAATAACAAACCTATTGTAACACTTAGACAATTTTCAACATTCTTACTATACTTAGTTTTGGTCTCTCTCTCTCTCTCTATATATATATATATATATATATATATATATATATATGTATATCCTTGTTTTAGGTCGAAAAGGCACATGCTGGTCTGGACTCACTATCTTTGTCCCTGAATACAATAAATCAGCTCCGTGAGAATTTTATAACTATTCAGAAGTAGGTGCTCTAAGTGGCAGCTTGACAGTACTACATTTTTTAAGAGATATGTATTTAACAATCTATCACCTGTTCTATCTCCAATTTTGATACCTTAAGTGCCCACAAAATCGTAAAATTCAAAATGTGAGGTATAGCTGACTACACAGAAGGTTTATTTGTAAATACAAACAGCCATTATATTCTGAACTTTCGTAATTTATAATAATAAACTATAAGGGATGGCCAATCAGGCTAAATTCAAAGTAAGATTCCTTTTGTGGAGTGGAAGCATTATTGTAAATCAGGAAAATCATTTTAGAAAGATGGAAATGTATTTTGCTATAATTAAAAAATTAAACAAATACATGGTACCTCCATCTCTGATATATCTTCATCACTCTCAACTTGAGGCTCTTTTTCAGGAACGTACTCATCGTCCTCATCAGGATCCTTAGAATGACGGGGTTCTGTCGTGCTATTCTGTCCAGCACCCTCTTTAAGACTAGCAGCTAGTCTACGAACCCCATAAGCTTGAAGAACGCCTTCATTTCGTTTCATACGATCGAGTCTTTCTTTCTCATAGTTTG
The DNA here is from genome assembly GCF_001625215.2 of Daucus carota subsp. sativus. Taxonomy (NCBI): domain Eukaryota; kingdom Viridiplantae; phylum Streptophyta; class Magnoliopsida; order Apiales; family Apiaceae; genus Daucus; species Daucus carota. Next base: position 40,747,772 of record NC_030385.2, on the reverse strand, counting down.
TCAATGGCGGATTCTGCAGCAAAAAATAGATCCAACTAACAAGGCTTGACTATGTTTAGAAATTAAGAAAATTAGGAAAAATTCTTAATTTTAAATGAAACCTGTACAACAGCCTCGATTTCTCCAGTAGTTTCGCATCTGCTTGTATCCTTTTGAAGATTTAATTTCCTTCTCACTGTTGTTCTTTCTTCCTCCTTCTCCAGTTGTTCTTCCTTATTTCGCTTGCTCCCCCTAGGTGACCTCCTAAGTAATTGATTATGCTGCTGGAGTTGTTGTCTTGTGACAAATGTACGCTTTACGGGCTTCTTCGGAGACACAAGCTTCTTTGGAGACACTGTAAAATCAAAAAGATAATATGTACATTATATATGCCAGGGAAGGTGAAACATTATATATAAATATAAATATATATATAAATATATATATATATATATATATATATATATATATATATATATATATATACGTATATGTATATGTATACCTCCAATTATATTTTTTCTTGGCCGCACCACTACATGTGGTTGCATCTGAGTCATGGGCTCAATTTCCTTGTCGACAATAGTGTCAACAAAAAACTCAATTTCTTCACCATCTTTGCAGGCTTCTAAGAGTCCGATTAAGTCTTTGTCATCTGTCAAAAGCTCCCAACCAGCCTTTCCTTTGCTCATATACACTCCTCCAACTTCAGTGTAACGGAGGTAGTCTCTCACATATTCCATAAGCACTGTATAAGAAAACAGGTCCACCTCAACCCGTGTTACAACGAAAGTTTGTCCACCGACATAAGTACTTTTCTGAAATCGGCCATTGTAATTGAACCTAATATTGATCTCCTTATCTTCCATCCTGTACAAAAAACACAAACATTAGTACAACCATATTTGCACAAAAATACACAAACTTAAAGAATATACCAGAATAAATAAATAAAAGTGAGAAATAAAGAAAATTACAGCAGTTTGAATGAAAAATAAAGTATAAATGAAGCAACAGTGCAAGGAATATTACAGCAGTTTGAATGAAAAATAAAGTATAAATGAAGCAACAGTGCAAGGAATATTACAGCAGTTTGAATGAAAAATAAAGAATAAATGAAAAAACAGTGATAATGATCCATATATTAACTAAATAAACACCAAGTTACAGAAATGCACTCAAAAGTCTGATTTTACAACTATTTAAATACTAAGATGGAAAAGGAATATGAGTTGTCGGGATGTCATCTCTAAAGCAGCTCTCATGACCAACTTCACTTTGTATTCTGCAATTGTAGTCAATATCATCAAAAGTTGCATTTTTGTAATCTTCAACTGCATTTTGGTTATCAGCATCACACCAATCTCTCGGTAATTTTTTAATGACATAGTGAACATTCTTTTCAATCGGATCCTCGACATAAAACACTTGTCTAACTTGTGAAGCCATGACATAAGGGTCGGCCTTATGGCACAACCTGCTGAAGTTTACTTGAGTAAGGCCATACAAGTCTTTGCCTTCTTGATACCAACTACATTTAAAAAGTACCACGGTAAAAGCCCCCCAATAATCTAGTTCAAATATTTCTTCAATTGAACCAAAATAGTTGACATTGCCAACTATGGGGTTTTCATCTCGCGAACTTGCAAAACTAGTTGTTTCAGCTGTTAAAAAAACACCGCTGTTTTGTGTGACACATTGGGAATCCCTAGATTTCGTATGAAATCTATATCCATTTATAACGTAGCCACTGAATTTCCTAACTCTTCTGTTAGGACCTAATGAAAACACCTCCAAATCTGTTGAAATCAGATCTTTTGTTACAATCTGTTCGGTTAACCATTTCCAGAATTCTTCAGTGTGTGCTCGTTCCCTTTTAAATTTTTTTGAAGTGCCACAACTGTCTAGTAAAGCTTGATGCTCCCTAAATAAACACCAAGTTCAAAAAAGCTGATAAGGAAGACAAATATTGAAACATTATAGAAAAAAGTAGAATGAAATATGGGTAATATAAGAAGCTTACTTGATTAGATTCTCTACTTCCTCATTACCAGAATTAAACAAAACATAGCGATGGCATGCCTTCCAATCGCTTTCTCCTAATTTAAAAATTTTTCCATCTTTGTTTTTTTTGGTGCCAATGTGATACTCAACAGCTGCTGGACAAGATGAATACATGCTGTTTTCTATTCCTCCACCCAAAAATCTCGAACAAAAAGTCAGACACTCTTCTGCTAGATAACCCTCTGCAATTGAACCTTCCGGTCTACTTCTATTGCGAACATATTTTTTCAACTTACCGAGATAACGCTCAATTGGAAACATGTTGCGATCGGGTAGTGGTCCACCTAATCTGACTTCTCTGGATAAATGGATAGGCAAGTGTACCATCACATCAAAAAAAGAATGTGGAAAAATCATCTCAAATTGACATAGTATCTCCACAATTTCTTTTTCCAACCTCGGAAGTTCATCCAAGTCAATAACCTTGTTCCATAATCCCCTAAGAAATGCACTCAGTCTAATCAATGGCAAGGCAACTTCGGCTCTTAGCGATTTTTTCACAGCAAATTGTAAGAGATAATGAAGTATAAAATGTGCATCATGGCTTTTATACCCTGATATCTTTCTTAAATTTGTGTGTACATATCGGCTAATATTAGAAGCAGAACCATAAGGTAGTTTGGCATTCTTTAATACTGAGCAGAAAATTTCTTTCTCCTTGTTAGTCATATCAAATATTGCTCCCTTAATTTCAAGATGCTTCCCGTCACTAGATTCAACAGGATGCAAGTCCTTTCTTATACCTAATTCCTGTAAATCTAAACGGGCATTTATATGATCCTTTGATTTGCCACTAATATTAAGCAATGTGCCTAATATGTTGTCGCAAAGGTTTTTTTCGATATGCATTGCATCAAGGTTATGTCGAAGGGGATTATAACGCCAATAGGGCAAATCAAAAAATATTGATTTCTTATTAAAAGGGCAGTCACTTTTTTTACCCTTTTTCTCAGCCTCCCCAAATTTATTTTCATAATCCTTCAACACCATTAAAATATCCAACCCGGATAAAATTGAAGGAGGCTGTCCAGTTTCAATTTGGCCATTAAATCTTTTCTTATCAAACCTCCACTTGTGTGTAGGATCAAGAAACTTCCTATGGTTCATATAACATATTTTTCTGCTATGTTTTAAATATTCAGAAGAAGTCTCGTAATGGCATACTGGACAGGCTAAGTACCCCTTCGTGCTCCACCCTGACAACATGGAATAACCCGGAAAATCACTAATGGTCCACAACACCATTGCACGTAAATTGAAATTCTTATTAGTCAAGGCATCAAAAGTTTCAATACCAGAATCCCATAATTCTTTCAGCTCAGCAACCAAAGGCTGCATATACACATCAATATTATTCGATGGAGATTCTGGACCCGATATTAATGTGGAAAGAATCAGGTTTTCTGGTTTCATGCATAACCAGGGGGGCAAGTTGTAGTTCACTAGTATGATTGGCCAAGTACTGTGGCTTAAATTCATTGATCCGTATGGGTTAAAACCATCAGCTGCTACCCCTAGCCTGATATTACGTTTTTCGGAAGCAAAATCAGGATAACGAGCATCCATCGTCTTCCACGCCTCCGCATCTGCCGGATGTCTTAATTTCCCATCATCCTTTCGACTCGATGCATGCCATGTCATCAGTTTGGAGGTTTCACTACACATAAATATTCTTTGCAGTCTTGATTTTAGTGGAAAGTACCGCATAACAGATGCTGGAACTTTATGAATCAACTTCTCCGGATCATTATTAGCAGCGTTGCCTTCCTTCTCGTGTATAACCCACCTCGATGCCCCACAAATCTGACACACATCTTTATCCTTATTTTCGGCCCAATATAACATGCAACTATTAGGACATGCATGTATTTTTTGATAATCTAAACCTAAATCCCTAATTGTAGACTTCGCAGCATTGAACGATAAAGGTAGGTGGGCCTCTGGGAAAGCTTCTTTTATCAGCTTTAGTAATTCCCCGAAGGCAGACTCACTAATTCCGTTTTCACATTTCAAACAATAAAGTCTTATCAAAAAACTTAAGCGTGAAAAATTAGTGCAACCAGGATACAATGGTTGTTTGCCCTCTTTTACACGGTCATAAAACCTTTTAGCCTCTGCATTAGGCCCTTCTTCGCACTCTCCTAAGTTTTCAAACTTCTTCCCGGTACAATTAAACATTGCTTTTAAGTTGTCCCCAAAATCCATCCCTATTTCACAGTCCATATCAGTTGCACTAGGTCCTACTTTTGTTTGTGAAACTTGACAAATCCATTTGATGTGTCCAGGGGAAGGCCCACTGCATATTAAATGATCATAAATTACATCTTGACGATGCCATTTACGATCCATACAATTTCTGCAGGGGCACTTCATCTCATCCCCTTTGCTGTAAATCGGAAAAGCATTTTGTAGAAATGATTTTATTCCATTTACATATTCTACACTGTATCTCGGGAGACCTATCCAAATGGAGTATTGATCATCCATTCCCACTTCTACTTTACTAACAACCAACCTAGGTGCCACTAACGATTCCGAAAAAGGAGTAAGAGCCAACCTGGAATGTTTGAATATATTAAACATAATCTCTATATTAAACTTATCAGTTATCTGTATTAAGCATTTAGTATAATATATTAAATATTTTATTTATTATGATTATCAGCCCTGCTATACTTAATATCTGAGAAAAACTAAAAAAAGACACATAAAAATTTAGTTTTACAATCAGATATATCATTAAGATCATGTACATATGCATGCTTTCTCTAAAGACATATATATGTATGTATGTATGTAAATTATATTCCTTAAGCATACAATCACATCAACTAAGCAAGTAAATAATCGAGATATATATATGTATGTATGTAAATTATATTCCTTAAGCATACAATCACATCAACTAAGCAAGTAAATAATCGAGATATATATATATGTATGTAAATTATATTCCTTAAGCATACAATCACATCAACTAAGCAAGTAAATAATCGAGACAAAAAAAATGAGAGTTGTATTTGGAGGCATGTGATATACCTTATAAAGCACAAAATTCTAACAACTTCTTGTGTGAATGCAGCCCTGTATCTCAGCTTGTCTTATGTGGCCCTCTTCACCGCAATCCAACAGTTATATACTGAAATATAGTATAAATATATAAAATCAGTGGTTGACATAAAAACAAAATTCTAATAAGTTAACATAGCAGCATACAAAACACATATTTACTAATTAACATGTTAATCAACATACAAAACTAGTTAACATGTTTATATTTCAGAGAAAAACACATATTTACTAATTCACTTAGCATAGCAGCAGATTACTCGTGATTACCAGTTTCAGACTAAGAAATTCCTTAATGTATATAACTTCATAATGGCATCTAAAATTCTAAACATGTCAACATCCCATTCTGCTAGGAAATTATTACGACAGAACTTTGCATTAGGTTTTAACACTTAATCAGACACACTAAAAAGACAAACAGACTCTTTTCATATTATTCATTAATTATTTGAAAAGCAAGTATTCGGTGTTTACAGGAAAAAGAAAACTTAAATCATGTCTTCAATATTTAGTTATAATGAAACTCAATAGACTACAGACATCACATAAAATGCCACATCACATCTGATTTCCATTTAAATCAGAAATGAAAATTAAGATGAAAATACAGTGTCTCTCTCCCCCTCCCTCCCGAAATCAAAGATCTTCCAAGTGATCCAAATTACACCAACATCACATAAAATAGCAACATCACAATCAAATGAACCACATTGGTTCATTAAATAATTAAACAAATTTTCTATCATGATTTTTCAGGGAACTCAAGCCCAGTTGGATGCAGTGGATGAGAAAGCTCTCCACAGTGGCTTCTCTGACATTCTTGAACTTTTAGCCTACACTATTAACAAGATTTCCTGTGAGGTAATTCATATAATTACCATTCTGAATATTGTTCAGTTTTTAATAATCTTACATATTTCAATATTGTTATAGATATCATGCAAATGTTCAAGGGGAGGGGATGCACATGCAACAACAGTGTCACTCTTTAACACACTATCAAGCGCTTTTATGTTTGATCACATTATATATGCAGTGGGAATCTGGATAAGTTAATTGTTACAGTAATATATCTTTAAACTTGATAAATGAACAATCTTGATAAACAAATACAATGCATTTATGGAGGTTTTAAGTGTATATAGTTGGTATACTTGCATTTCCGAATTTAGCGGGGAGCGGTAATTTGGTGGTATTTTATATCATCTTATGCTGTTACTACTTTCGATTGTTTTTGGTTTTGTCTCTCTCTCCCTCCCTTCTCTCTCTCTCTCTCTCTCTCTCTCTCCCACTCTCTCCCTCCCTACTCTCTCTCTCTCTCTGTCCCCCCTCTCTGTCACTCTCTCCCTCCTTCTCTCCCTGTCTCTCTCTCTGTCTCTCTCCCCCTCCCTCCCTGTCTCTCTCTCCCTCCCTTCTCTCTCTCTCTCTCCCCCACTCTCTCCCTCCCTACTCTCTCTCTCTGTCACTCTCTCTCTCTTAGACTAAAAAAACAAAACAACTCAGCATGAATTACAAGCATGCAACACCCAACCTAGCTAATATCAATTAAAAATACAAATTACAAGCAGATAGCAACTAAAAAAATCAAAATCTTAATCACAAGAAGCCCTATATGCAAAATCTATATCTTAAATAAAAAAGAGGAATTACCAGAGCTAACTGAAGAATGGAGAACTTGAACCCACAACTAAAACCACAACCGAGAAGTTGAAATCCCTAAATCGAGAACACCGAAACCCTAATTGCAGATGCCCAAATCCACAAATCGAGAGCTGAGAACACCAGAATCCCCAAATTGAGCACCGTGAGGGAGAACTGGGATGAAGAACTGAGAACTGAGCAAAATCCCCAAATCGTGAACACCGAAACCCTAATTTGATATTGAGGTCGAGACTGCAGTGAGGTGAGAATGAAGGTCGAGATTGTGAGAGCGGCGTGAGGTGAGGAAGTTGAGAGAGGCGAGGTCGGGACTGTGAGAGCGGCGTGGTCGGGACTGTGGCGCGGCGAGGTCGGGAAATGGAGGTGAGAGTGCCGAGGTCGGGAAATGGAGTTTCTGAGTGTTTGTTTGAAATATGAGTGTTTGTTTGTCTTAAATTATTTGGGGGGAGTTTTACCCGCTTAACATTTCAACAGCTGACGTGGATTAATATATGTTTTATTTTATTTTATATATTTATTATTTATATATTTTATTTTAGATTTTTAATTTAAATTAAATGATATAGGTGAGAAATACTTACTTTAAATTAAATTAAAAATTAATACAATAATTCACATCTTATAATTCGTATTCAGGACAACACTGATTAATTGGACTACCTTCTTGGACCGCTTTGACTATTATAAACTCACACTTTCTAAATATGGAAATTTTTGAAAAAAGTTTCTTATTACTAAATTTGATAGATATTAACATCCGTACGGTTGGATCGTCAAGATTGAATTTTAAAAAAATAGAATTTGTATTCGGGACAACACTGCTTAATTGACTACCTTCTTGGACCGCTTTGACTATTATAAACTCACACCTTCTAAATATGGAAATTTTTGAAAAAAATTTCTTATTGCTAAATTTGATAGATATTAACATCCGTACGGTTGGATCGTCAAGATTGAATTTTAAAAAAAATAGAATTTGTATTCGGGACAACACTGCTTAATTGACTACCTTCTTGGACCGCTTTGACTATTATAAACTCACACCTTCTAGATATGGAAATTTTTGAAAGAAATTTCTTATTGCTAAATTTGATAGATATTAACATCCGTACGGTTGGATCGTCAAGATTGAATTTTAAAAAAATAGAATTTGTATTCGGGACAACATTGCTTAATTGACTACCTTCTTGGACCGCTTTGACTATTATAAACTCACACCTTCTAAATATGGAAATTTTTGAAAAAAATTTCTTATTGCTAAATTTGATAGATATTAAAATCCGTACGGTTGGATCGTCGAAAATGAATTTAAAAAAAAAAGAATTCACTTTCGAGACAACACTAGTTAATTGGACTACCTTCTTGGACCGCTTTTACTATTATAAACTCACACCTTCTAAATATGAAAATTTTTGAAAAAAAATTCATATTATTAAATTTGATAGATATTAACATCCGTACGGTTGGATCGTCGAAAACAAATTTAAAAAAAATAGAATTCGTGTTCGGGACATCGTAGGTTAATTGGACTACCCACTTTGACCACATATAGCTATTATATTTTAGTTATGCAACACACAAACATAAATGAAAGGTTGGTGGAGTGGTGTGTGACATGTTTTGATACATGAGAGGTCAGGGGTTCAATTCCCTTGGCCTTCAAAAATTTTCAGAGATTTTTATATCAAAATGGGTCAGTAGGACCCACTGCCATGTCAACAAAATGGGTCCGGAGGAGGGCCCCACTGCCACGTCAGCCTCTTGGGCCCACTGCCACGTCACCTGAATGGGTCCAAAACAGGGGCCCACTGCCACGTCAGCACGTGGGACCCACTGCCATGTCACCAAACTGGGTCCAGCAGTGGGGACCACTGCCACGTCAGCACGTGGGACCCACTGCCACATCACCAAACTGGGTCCAGCAGTGGGGCCCACGGCCACGTCAGCACGCGGGACCCACTGCCCCGTCACCAAAGTGGGTCCAGCAGTGGGGACCACTGCCACGTCAGCACGTGGGACCCACTGCCGCGTCACCAAAGTGGGTCCAGCAGTGGGGACCACTGCCACGTTAGCACGTGGGACCCACTGCCACGTCACCAAAGTGGGTCCAACAGCGGGGACCACTGCCACGTCAGCATGTGGGACCCACTGCCACGTCACCAAAGTGGGTCCAGCAGTGGGCCCACTGCCACGTCAGCACGTGGGACCCACTGCCACGTCAGCAAAAATGGGTCCAGCAGTGGGCCCCACTGCCACGTCAGCACGTGGGACCCACTGCCACGTCAGCAAAAAATTGGTCTAGCAATGTCTTCTGCTATAATGCAACACTACAAACTCCTATAATGCAACGCCGTTTGAGTTCTGTTGCAGAAGATAGAAAACCAAGGGTCTATTGCAATACTTTCCATGCAACACTAGGAATACGCGTTGCATATGAGCACTTATGGCGTAGTGTAAATGCAACCGTGATCACCTACGGAAGTGGTACTAGAAGCGAGGAAGGACATGCACGCGAGAACGAGCGAAAAACGAAGAAACGAGGCTGCCATGACAGACAGTAGCGCGCCCGCGCTAACTTGTAGCGCGCCCGCGCTACAGTCTGCTGCAACTAGCGCGCCTGCGCTAGTTTAGCGCGGCCGCGCCCAGCAGAACTTCCCCGGGCCGATTTTTACAGCTTTTTAGTGGATTTTCGCAGCGGTCGAGGCCCGGTTGACTTGGTCAATGTATTTTTATTTCTCGTGTGTAAAACCCTAGCCTGAGAGAAGTAGTTAGAATATCGAAAAATAGTTAGTTTTCTTGTAATCAAGCACATTATCAGTTTTGTATTGGATCGTTCTTCGCGAGGAAGTGACAGTTTCGAGCGAGATCGTGAACATCAAATCTGTAACGTTGTGTTCTTTATTATTAATTCAAGTATTTTTATTCCATTTAATTCTTGTCTTTATTCTATCATGTTTTCATTAGAACCCATGATGTCGATTGGTTCGATTATGAACTAACCGCCTTCATGGGATTCTAATGGATTTATCGATGTAGTCTAGTAACGAATATTTATTGCTTGATTGTGTGACATACGTTGATTTCTTTGCATGAGCCGTGCTTATTCTTCTTAGGAGCGTAGCTAACTTCTAAGTTGTTTGTTAATTCTTTCTGAAGCGAGAGTGGATGATTGAATTTAGAACTATGCCATGTAAACATAGGATTATGTGAATGAAGCATAATTTGTGGTAGACTTGAACTATTTTTATCACCCTGTGTAATCACGATAGATGACTTGCTATTTAAACCTCTCTGCTTACACTACCGCTATAGAGATATAGGGTCTGAGCTTTGTTGGTGTCCATGAGATTTCTGTCTTAATTGCGGATTTTGATTGGTATGATATGTGTGCAACGAGAGTTGGCATGTATTACTTTCGTGTTGTCTGATTAGGATCAACAGTCGCATGTTAATCAGTAATTTCAATTCTAGATGAATTCGATAATGAAGTTAGAATCCCATGTGTTTTCCTATTCTGAATTTGATTAGTAAATTTAATTATTAGTATAAAAGAAACCAATCCTTGTTAATTGTCTTAGCAGTGATAATTGATCATACATTGTTGCATAGGTACGTATTCTTAATTCACCAGTCTCTGTGGGATCGAACTTAATATATTACTTGTGATCACGTGCGCTTGCGTGTAGATTTCACCGAACAAGTTTTTGGCGCCGCTGCCGGGGACTCGGTATTAATTAGTTTACGTACTTGTCATCAGTGTGCATTAAAATTCACTGACTCGGATTCTTTTCTCACTTTTCTTAGTTGTTGTTGTATCTATTGTTTTTGTTTAGTTATTTATAATGTTTCCTTTGCCTCCTTGGGACTTCAGTTCCAAGTGAGGTAGCTTTTACTGCGTTCTTGGCTGTGTTTGTGCTGTTACAGGGTTACAATGGAAGAAGTCGATACCTTTGCACTTCTATCTTCCATAGTTGAGGCATATTCGTCAATTACTTAGCAACCGGTGACATTCCCTCGAATTGGTCCAAGAATGATAAAGCCAAGTTCTTTTCTCAAGTGAAACATTTCTTTTGGGACGACCCGTATCTTTTTAAGCATTGTCCCGACCAAATCATTAGGAGGTGTGTCCCAAATAGTGAGTTTCATAGTATCCTCTCGTTTTGTCACGATCAAGCATGTGGAGGACATTTTAGTGCGAAGAAGACCGTCGCTAAAATCCTCCAATGCGGTTTTTATTGGCCTACTTTGTTTAAGGATGCCGCCGAGTATTGTTCCGCATGTAGTAGGTGCCAACATCTAGGAAGAATCACTAGGAGGAACATGATGCCTATGAGCCCAATTCTTGTTGTTGAGCTCTTTGATGTGTGGGGCATAGATTTCATGGGCCCATTCCCTAGTTCGTTTGGCCACCTTTACATCCTTCTCGCGGTAGATTACGTTTCTAAGTGGGTAGAAGCCATCCCGACCCGGTCCAATGACAACAAAGTTGTCCTTCGATTCCTTAAAGAGAATATCTTTTCTCGATTTGGAACGCCTAGGGCTATCATTAGTGACCAAGGGACTCATTTTAAAAACCGTCAATTCGAGTCACTTCTTAAGAAGTACTCTATCACTCATAGGCTTGCTACCCCTTATCATCCTCAAACTAGTGGCCAAGTAGAGGTTTCAAACCGGCAAATTAAGCAAATCTTATAAAAGACGGTCAACTCGAATAGGAAAGATTGGTCAACCAAGTTGATAGATGCCTTATGGGCCTATCGGACAGCCTTTAAGACCGTCTTAGGAATGTCTCCTTATAGACTCGTGTATGGTAAAGCTTGCCATTTGCCGGTTGAGCTAGAGCATAGGGCCATGTGGGCCATTAGAGAATTGAACTTCGACTTACCCACCGCCGGTAGTCATCGGAAGTTGCAATTGACCGAGTTGGACGAACTTAGAAATGATGCCTACGAAAACGCTAAAATTTACAAAGAGAGAACTAAGGCCTTCCATGATAAGACCATCTTGAGAAAATCCTTTTCTCCCGGCCAAAAAGTTCTTCTCTACAATTCTAGGCTTCATTTGTTTCCCGGTAAGTTGCGTTCTAGATGGGACGGTCCTTACATTGTTCAAGTTGTGTTTCCTCATGGTGCTATTGAAATCCAGGATCCTAAAAATGGTAATGTTTTTAAAGTTAATGGTCAACGCCTTAAACCATTTTTAGAATTGCCTGTTGATTCGGAGGAAGAGGTCATCCACCTCATCGACCCTTGATCATGTAAGTTGCTTCAGTAGTTAATAAAAATCCCTTCATCTCCTAGTCAGGTATTTTTCCTCTTTACTCACTCATTTCAATTCTCTTTTGCATACATTGAGGACAATGCATGATTTAGGTATGGGGAGGGCCTTAGTGTAATTCTTAAAAAAAAATGAAAATCCCTAAAAAATGAAAAAATTAGAAAAATCCAAAAATAGAGATACATTTAGCTAAGTTGTCTTTCCCTCACTCGAACTTTAGGAGTAGTTGGTGTTTTACATGTTTTCGAAAAGTATATATATGTAGTAGTGTCTTTTAGATAATTTGAACGTAGTTGAGTAAGGTTGTCTTTTTGAAACTTGTATCGACCGATTTGTACTCTAAATTCCAAGATGGCACACACATTTGCACAAGACCTTTGATGGAGAGATTGTCTAGTGATATTATTCGATACCTGAGAGAGAACCCACATGTTGAAACAATGTCGAATCAAACCTTTGCGAATAAAAAATAGCAGAAAAAAAAGAGATAAAAAAAAAGAAATAGAATAAGCTACTTCAATACCCATTGTTCTTTATAGATAAAATCTTTAGATAAATGGGCAAAAGTAGATTGGCTAGTCTCGTTTTGTGGCCTTTGTTACTCGAGCAATTAAGTCCGTAGGGGGATTTCAAAACCTAGTGCCCTAAGACCGTTTGGTTTGGGAGTCACTGACCTAAAGCTCGCTACATGGGTAACATTGTTTGCCTAAGAAAACGGACAAAATAAAGTCAATGCAAAAAAGGAAAAAAAAGAAGAAAAGAAAAAAAAATAAGAGTTTGTGAAGTTTGGCTAGATATTTGTTTCGATAGAGATTGGGTCAGTTCAATATTGGTTGAAAAAGAGAAAATGTTCTTAGACAATTAGGATCCATCAAAGGCCTTAAAATTCATTACACTCCTTGGATTTTTAGTAAATTTTTGAGTCGATTTCAAGTAGATTAGAGGCAATTGTATCTTGATTATTAGTAGAAGAGTCTTTGAGTCGTATTTTCCTTAAAAACGCTTTTTGTTAACACCAACGAAATTAGAGTAGAGTCGAGTAGACACTTGCTAGAATGTCTCGAAGATTTTATGGGTATATCTTCTGTAAACCCTTAGGAGACAAAACTCCTCTTGTAGAGATCGTCTACGAGTTTAACGGGTTGATGAACCTAAAATCACCCGTCACGCCTACGAAAAGGAGCCTAGGAATCGCATCTAGCTTTCTTAGTTTATTTTCTTTTCTTTTGATTTTTACTCGAGGACGAGCAAAAGATAGGTATGGGGAAGTTTGATTAGTCCATAATTTTGCATATTTAAGTGCCTATCTTTTGTTTATTTTCGTAGTATTAATCGCTTATTTGTTTTTATTTCAGGAATTTGTAGATAAATAAAGAAAGAAGAGAAAATGCAAGAAAAAGAAGAAAAGGAAAAGAAAAGAAGAAATAAAGAGAGTTGGCAAGCAAGGGGGCACATGGAGGGCTATGATTTACCCAACACACATCACACATGGATGGATTAGATTTAGCCACCCTACCCCTAAACCCTAATTCTTTAGTTATAAATACCCCTCTTCTTTTACTTGTAATAACCTACCTAGCAACCTAGAAAACCTAGCCACCTACCCACTTTTTCTACCTAGTCATTTCTATAGTTAGTATCTTAGATAGATTTACATTTTGCTAGCCCCAATTTCCTTTCCAAGCTTGTATACACTTTCTTTAATTTCTATACAAATCTCTTTTAGCTTAATCTTGCATTGTCTTTTTAATTTATTTTCTCCAAGATTGTATGATTCTTTTAAGTACCACCACATGCTCTTAAGCTTTTGGGAAATGAAGAATCATTGATCTTGGTATTAGTGTAGATTTGTGATCTCTTGAAATAGTCAACTAAGTCCTAGCACAAATCAATTTGTGTTAGGGTTTAGATTTAAAACCCCAAATTTTCTTATTCTTGCTTTTATTGATTAAATCGCTAAGTAGTAATTTTAAGAAAAATTAAAGATTAGATTTACATTCCCTAGTTTCACACCCCCGATTTACTCTGTTTTCTTTGCTAATATTAAAATAGCTTCCTCTGTTGATGTTTAAAAACAAAACCCAGTTCCCTGCTTTCGTTTTAAACACACGAGGCCAAACCCCTTTATTTTATGTTCATTTTATTAGCTACACTTCTCCCCTGTTTTAGTCAACTGGTGCCCCCCCTGCTTAATTCAAGTTTAAAACGTTAAAACGCCATTTCTTTTTCCTTAATTTCTTTTTAGTTTACGTTGTTTGCTTACGACTCACCCTGATTTTGTTAAGTTGAGTTTTTTTTTTTTTTTTTTTTTTCTGTTTCATTTTGTCTGAGTACTTTCCTCTGTTCAGGGTCGAGTCCTTTGAGTGTTTTCTTGTCTGTGTTTGTTGCTGGGTTCGTTTTATTAGGCCGAGTTTTAGAATCTGCCGAGCTGCTGCGTTTTCGTTTGTTTTTGGCTTGAATCTTGTCTGAGTTGTTTGGCTGATTTCTGGGTTTTGCTTGCGTCGAGTCTTGTGTTGAGTTTTTGTTCGAGTCATTAGCTGGGTTTTCGTGTTTTGCTGCGTTAGTTTTGGTTTTGAATCGAGTTTGCTGCGTCTTTTGTGTCATGTCGAGTCTATATTTCAGTTGTGTGTTGTTTCAGTTTGTAGTCGAGTTTGAGTTTCGAGTTCCTGTATCGGTTTAGTCTGAGTTCTCGAGTCATGTACTGTTTTGTCCGAGTTGTTTAAGCAAGTCACCACCACTGAGTCGTTAGTTTCCGAGCTGTTTTACTGAGTCAGGAGCTGTGTATTGCCGAGTCTGGTTCTTTTCTGCTTTCCGAGTTTGTGTTAGAGTTTAGTTTTGGCTTCGTAGTTTTCGGTCCTGAGTTTGGGTCCTGGTTTTCGCCGAGTCAACTCGTCGAGCCGAGTTTCGTCACCTGTGTAGTTCAGCTCGAGTCAAGATACTTAGAATTTTAGATTAGCCTGAGTCGAGTTATTATTTTAAGTTTTGAGTGGCTGGCTGTTTCTTTTCTTTCCGTTGTGGTTATCTGTTGAATTGTGTTTAGTTAATGAGTCATGTGATTTTGTTTTATTTGTTTGCCTGAGTTTTTGTACAAGTCGAGTGGATGACTTGGTGGAGCGAGTGAATTAGTTTTTTTTATTTAAGTTAGATTTGGTTTGTAGCCATCCCTCGTTTCTCTCATCTGGGTAGTTAATTATCGAGTTGTTTTGTTTTTTTAATATTCTAAATAGGTTTAGTTTTCTTTCAAGTGATTTAATTAGCTTAATTAAAATGTTAAACTCACTTAGTGTTAATTAATTAGATTATTCAATTCAGTAATTTAGATTTAATTTAGAAAAACTCTCTTCAAAGTTATTTCTTTTCCGCCTAGATTAATAATTAAAGGTCGCGAAAATATAATTTTAATCTCTGTGGACGAATCATAAATATTAAAACGGTGCGCTTGCGATTATTTTTAAAATCTCTTTTCGAGCACATCAAGTTTTTGGCGCCGCTGCCGGGGATTAAAATTAATTTTTCGCTCCTTTATTTTTAATCTTTCGGATTAGTTTGTTTCTCACTATTTTTGCTTTTATTTCGAGGAGGATTATTCGGGAATCATGGAGTGAAGTGGACAAATTTTGCTCGGATTTGGAAGCTTGCTTTGGTATCCCGTATCTCTCCACTCTTATTTTTCGTTTTTATTTAGAAAATCACAAACAAATCTGAAAATTGAAAAATACACAAACAAATAAAAAAAATTAAAATCCAAAAATATTAGTTAGAAATACATATTTGTTGCATCATGCATTTTTACACTTAGGGCACATCATTTAGATTTTATTTTTTGTTTTTAAATTTTCGTACCTTTAATTGTGGTGATCGCTGGAGGACCCAAAGGTACGTTAATTTCTTTTCTTTAGATTAAAACACGTAGTGTAGAGCATCCATATTTGTTTTATAGCTTTTATTATCTCGTTGTGTGGAGCATCATTTTAAATAAATCTTAAGGGCAAAACCCAATCACAAGATAAGGGGAGGGATTTCATCACTCTTTCCTTGGCCCACAACGATTTAATTACTTCATTTTGCATTTACCTAGCCTTTAATAAAATTGAATTAGACGTTAGCCCCTAGGATTTCGCGCTCAACTAGGAAGGTACCTAAAAGACGAGGTAATCTTTAATTATTCCGACTTTTCGGTGTCTAAGGCAAGCGAAAGCTTACCTGGCCGATTAGGGTTTGGTGTCTAAGCGCGGAGATTGGCCTCTTGGCAATGCCTGCTCCAAACTGGCCAGACCGGTCCGAATAATTTTGGATTTATCGAGTTTTTGGTGGTCCTTAACGTTAGGAGCAAGGTCTAGTTCATTTTTTTTATTAGGGAACCCTAGAATTAAGTTTTTCTTTCACTTTTACACCCTTTCTTTTGTTTGTTTTATTTCTTCGCACTTATTTGCTACGTGTTTACTATCTAGTTTATGCGAACTACTTGGGTTAGGAGCGAATCGTCTAGATTAATTAGACCGATCATCGAAATTCCTTCTTCGTCCTCTTCGGACTCCGAACCCATAGAAGCTAGCGAACCGATAGTAAACATGGCGTTGTCTCTTAAAGACCGTTGTTACCCGTCCCGTTCGGCTCAACCATCATGCATCACCCTTCCTCCCGTTAATGGGAATAATTTCGAGATTAAGGCACATCACATTAGTATGTTGCCTAAATTTTTAGGGAGTGAAGGTGAGGATCCCTATCTTTTCATTCAAGAATTTGAGGAGGTTTGCGGTTTGCAAAAACTCCAACAATTGAGCGAAGACTCCATTCGGCTTAGACTAATCAACTTTGCTTTGAAAGAAAATGCTAAAAAATGGTTGTATAGTCTACCCGTCAATTCTATTTCCACTTGGGAGGGGTTTGTGGTAATGTTTCTTAAAAAGTATTTTCCAAACCACAAAACGACTCGAATTACAAATGAAATAAATCAATTCCATCAAAGGGAAAATGAGTCTTTTTGGAAATTCTTTGATCGTTTCAAAAATCTTTTATCACAATGCCCCCACCATGGAATAGAGAAATGGAGACTTTGTAAGATTGTGTACGAGGCCTTAGATAGTCAAACAACCGCTTTGTTAGAATCTATGTGCCAAGGCAAATTCATGGAGAAAGATGAGGATCAAGGGTGGGAATTTTTCGAGGACTTAGCCGAGAAAACAATGTTATGGGAGTCTACTAGGGAACCTAAAAAATCGATCGAGGCGTCTAGTTCTAGGGGTTTGCACTCGATAGGAAACAATGTGGCAACCGATGCCAAATTAGCAACCCTTACTAAGAGACTCGAGGCTTTAGAGTCTCATAGTGGCCCCTCATCTTTGCCTATGTTCCCGAACTATAATGCTTCCCATCCCGAGATCCAACAATCTCATGATTTTGAGCAAGTGAACGCGATGTTTCAACCAAAGCCTAGAAATGACCCGTTTGCACCAACTTACAACCCCGGGTGGAAGAATCACCCGAATTTCTCGTGGAACCAAGGTCAAAATTTTCAAACTCCACAACCCAATTTCCAAAGGCCCAATCCTAACTCTTTTCCTACTTATCAAAACCCGAGTCAAGCTCCGTTGAATCCTCCCGGTTTTAATGATTCGGATAAGAGACTCAATTCCTTAGAAAAGAGCATAGAGGCCTTAGTGAAATCGCAAACTAACTTGACCCAATCCCAACAAACTTTCATGCAAACTTTAACTCAAGATAGGCAACTTTTGCATTCTAATGTGCAAGCCGTCTCTAAGTTAGAGTCTCAATTG
The DNA here is from genome assembly GCF_001625215.2 of Daucus carota subsp. sativus. Classification (NCBI taxonomy): domain Eukaryota; kingdom Viridiplantae; phylum Streptophyta; class Magnoliopsida; order Apiales; family Apiaceae; genus Daucus; species Daucus carota. The sequence goes on along the minus strand of NC_030385.2, from coordinate 40,729,944 downwards.
AGTCAATTAGCGAGCACGTTGTGTGAGCGAGAAAAGAACAAATTCCCGAGCCAACCGGAGCCGAACCCAAAATTTCCGCTTAATCAAAGACCCCCGGATAATGTGCATTCGGTCATTTCTCTTAGGTCGGGTAAACAAGTAGAGACCCACGTTGGTGAGAACCTTGGTAAGAAAGGGGATTCGACTTCTAACCCAAGTCCACCCCGCACTATCATTAATCATGACAAACCCGAGAGTTCAAAAGCCCGTGAGGAGTCGAGTGACCCAAACCCGGAACCCGAGTTGCAAAGTGAAGTAGTCTATAAACCGAGAGTCCCTTACCCACAAAGACTTATTTCACCAAAGCAATCGGCTCAAATGGAGAAGATTTTGGAAGTGTTTAAGCAAGTCAAAGTCAACATACCCCTTCTAGATGCAATTCAACAAATTCCTTCATATGCTAAGTGTCTTAAGGAGTTATGTACCCATAAGAGAACTAACCATGTTCCTAAGAAAGCTTTCCTTACCTCTCACATTAGTTCGATTCTCTCAAACCAAATTCCCGTGAAATACAAGGACCCCGGGTGTCCTACAATTTCATGTGTCATAGGAGAAACTTTTGTGGATAAGGCGTTACTTGATTTAGGGGCTAGTGTTAATCTCCTTCCATATTCTGTCTACCAAGCTTTAGGTTTAGGGGAGCTCCGACAAACCAATGTCACACTTCAATTAGCCGACCGATCCGTGAAAATTCCTAAGGGAATGATCGAGGTTGTGCTAATTAAAGTAGGTGACTTTGTGTTTCCCGTAGATTTTGTCGTCCTAGAGACCGAGCCGGTTAGGAACCCGAAGAATCAAATTCCCATCATCCTAGGACGACCGTTTTTAGCTACATCCAATGCGTTGATTAATTGTAGGAATGGCTTAATGAAGCTAACATTTGGCAACATGACAATCGACCTCAACATCTTTCATGTAGGGAAACAAACCGATGATTTCTATGATCAACCTATGGACGTTAATCTAATTGATGAAATAGTTGATCAAGATCTCATGAATCCTAAAGATGCCCTTGAATTTTGTTTAAAACATTTTGGAGAGGATTGGGATGTTTCCGACTACACACATGAGGTCAACCAAATGTTAGAATCCACCATTCCTACAACGAGTCAAGAGCGTGATGTTGAACCCGAGCATTTGCCTTTACCAAACAAAACCGTTGAGTCACAACCGCCGGAATTAGAACTCAAACCTCTTCCCGACACTCTTAAGTATGCTTTTCTAGGCCCTAACGACTCATATCCCGTTATCATTGCCTCTAATTTGACTACGTCACAAGAGGCAGAACTTTTAGGAATCCTTAGAAAGCATAAGGGAGCGATAGGGTGGAGCATCTCGGACATTAAAGGAATTAGCCCGGCGATTGTCCAACATAGGATTCATTTGGTAGAAGATGCAAAGCCCGTGAGAGAACCTCAAAGGAGGTTGAATCCTCCCATGATGGAGGTAGTTAAGAAAGAGATTCTTAAGTGCTTAGACAATGGGATCATTTATCCCATTTCTGATAGTAAGTGGGTGAGTCCCGTCCATGTAGTGCCTAAAAAGTCGGGCATTACTTTGGTGACCAACGAGAACAATGAGCAAGTTCCAACCCGTGTCCAATCCGGTTGGAGAATGTGCATAGACTTTAGGAAGCTCAATGCCGTCACTAGGAAAGATCATTTTCCTTTGCCCTTTATCGATCAAATGCTAGAGAGGTTAGCGGGTCATGCCTTTTATTGCTTCTTAGATGGTTATTCGGGATATTTTCAAATCCCGATTGCTCCCGAAGACCAAGAAAAGACCACCTTTACTTGCCCTTTTGGAACTTTCGCTTATAGACGTCTAGCTTTCGGCCTAACCACAAGCCCGTCCACGTTCCAAAGGTGCATGACTAGCATCTTCTCGGAAATGATAGGTGACTTTCTAGAAGTCTTCATAGATGACTTTTCCATCTTTGGACCATCTTTTCACCAATGCCTTAACAATCTAGATCGAGTGTTGAAAAGATGTGAGGAAACGGATCTAGTGTTAAATTGGGAGAAATGTCATTTCATGGTTAAGGAGGGAATCGTTTTAGGACACAAAATTTCTGAAAAAGGGATCGAAGTAGACAAGGCTAAGGTCGACCTAATAGCTAATCTCCCTCCTCCCAAGTCCGTTAAGGAAATTCGTTCTTTCCTTGGACATGCGGGATTTTATCGTAGATTCATTCAAGATTTTAGCAAAAAGGCCCGACCTTTGACCAACCTTCTAGCTAAGGATGTCAAATTCGAATTCACAAGAGAGTGTGTTCATTCCTTCGAAGACCTTAAGAGAGAATTGACTTCGGCCCCGATCATGAAGTCTCCCGATTGGAGTCAACCTTTTGAGCTTATGTGTGACGCATCCGATTATGCGATAGGAGCGGTTTTAGGACAACGAATAGATAAGAGGCCTCACGTCATTTACTACGCTAGTAAGACCTTAAATGATGCCCAACTCAATTACTCTACCACCGAGAAGGAACTTCTAGCCGTAGTCTTTGCCTTAGAAAAATTTCGCTCTTATCTTATCGGGTCCAAAATCATTGTTTACACCGACCATGCCGCTCTTAAGTACCTTTTCTCTAAAAAAGACTCAAAAGCCCGCTTGATTAGATGGGTGTTGTTGCTCCAAGAGTTTGACTTAGAGATTAGGGATAAGAAAGGTTGTGAGAATGTCGTCGCCGATCATCTCTCTCGATTAGTGGTTGAATCCACTAATGACTTGCCCTTAAGCGAGTCCTTTCCCGACGAACACCTTCTCTCGATTTCCACTCTCCCTTGGTTCGCCGACATAGTCAATTACTTAGCAACCGGTGACATTCCCTCGAATTGGTCCAAGAATGATAAAGCCAAGTTCTTTTCTCAAGTGAAACATTTCTTTTGGGACGACCCGTATCTTTTTAAGCATTGTCCCGACCAAATCATTAGGAGGTGTGTCCCAAATAGTGAGTTTCATAGTATCCTCTCGTTTTGTCACGATCAAGCATGTGGAGGACATTTTAGTGCGAAGAAGACCGTCGCTAAAATCCTCCAATGCGGTTTTTATTGGCCTACTTTGTTTAAGGATGCCGCCGAGTATTGTTCCGCATGTAGTAGGTGCCAACATCTAGGAAGAATCACTAGGAGGAACATGATGCCTATGAGCCCAATTCTTGTTGTTGAGCTCTTTGATGTGTGGGGCATAGATTTCATGGGCCCATTCCCTAGTTCGTTTGGCCACCTTTACATCCTTCTCGCGGTAGATTACGTTTCTAAGTGGGTAGAAGCCATCCCGACCCGGTCCAATGACAACAAAGTTGTCCTTCGATTCCTTAAAGAGAATATCTTTTCTCGATTTGGAACGCCTAGGGCTATCATTAGTGACCAAGGGACTCATTTTAAAAACCGTCAATTCGAGTCACTTCTTAAGAAGTACTCTATCACTCATAGGCTTGCTACCCCTTATCATCCTCAAACTAGTGGCCAAGTAGAGGTTTCAAACCGGCAAATTAAGCAAATCTTATAAAAGACGGTCAACTCGAATAGGAAAGATTGGTCAACCAAGTTGATAGATGCCTTATGGGCCTATCGGACAGCCTTTAAGACCGTCTTAGGAATGTCTCCTTATAGACTCGTGTATGGTAAAGCTTGCCATTTGCCGGTTGAGCTAGAGCATAGGGCCATGTGGGCCATTAGAGAATTGAACTTCGACTTACCCACCGCCGGTAGTCATCGGAAGTTGCAATTGACCGAGTTGGACGAACTTAGAAATGATGCCTACGAAAACGCTAAAATTTACAAAGAGAGAACTAAGGCCTTCCATGATAAGACCATCTTGAGAAAATCCTTTTCTCCCGGCCAAAAAGTTCTTCTCTACAATTCTAGGCTTCATTTGTTTCCCGGTAAGTTGCGTTCTAGATGGGACGGTCCTTACATTGTTCAAGTTGTGTTTCCTCATGGTGCTATTGAAATCCAGGATCCTAAAAATGGTAATGTTTTTAAAGTTAATGGTCAACGCCTTAAACCATTTTTAGAATTGCCTGTTGATTCGGAGGAAGAGGTCATCCACCTCATCGACCCTTGATCATGTAAGTTGCTTCAGTAGTTAATAAAAATCCCTTCATCTCCTAGTCAGGTATTTTTCCTCTTTACTCACTCATTTCAATTCTCTTTTGCATACATTGAGGACAATGCATGATTTAGGTATGGGGAGGGCCTTAGTGTAATTCTTAAAAAAAAATGAAAATCCCTAAAAAATGAAAAAATTAGAAAAATCCAAAAATAGAGATACATTTAGCTAAGTTGTCTTTCCCTCACTCGAACTTTAGGAGTAGTTGGTGTTTTACATGTTTTCGAAAAGTATATATATGTAGTAGTGTCTTTTAGATAATTTGAACGTAGTTGAGTAAGGTTGTCTTTTTGAAACTTGTATCGACCGATTTGTACTCTAAATTCCAAGATGGCACACACATTTGCACAAGACCTTTGATGGAGAGATTGTCTAGTGATATTATTCGATACCTGAGAGAGAACCCACATGTTGAAACAATGTCGAATCAAACCTTTGCGAATAAAAAATAGCAGAAAAAAAAGAGATAAAAAAAAAAGAAATAGAATAAGCTACTTCAATACCCATTGTTCTTTATAGATAAAATCTTTAGATAAATGGGCAAAAGTAGATTGGCTAGTCTCGTTTTGTGGCCTTTGTTACTCGAGCAATTAAGTCCGTAGGGGGATTTCAAAACCTAGTGCCCTAAGACCGTTTGGTTTGGGAGTCACTGACCTAAAGCTCGCTACATGGGTAACATTGTTTGCCTAAGAAAACGGACAAAATAAAGTCAATGCAAAAAAGGAAAAAAAAGAAGAAAAGAAAAAAAAATAAGAGTTTGTGAAGTTTGGCTAGATATTTGTTTCGATAGAGATTGGGTCAGTTCAATATTGGTTGAAAAAGAGAAAATGTTCTTAGACAATTAGGATCCATCAAAGGCCTTAAAATTCATTACACTCCTTGGATTTTTAGTAAATTTTTGAGTCGATTTCAAGTAGATTAGAGGCAATTGTATCTTGATTATTAGTAGAAGAGTCTTTGAGTCGTATTTTCCTTAAAAACGCTTTTTGTTAACACCAACGAAATTAGAGTAGAGTCGAGTAGACACTTGCTAGAATGTCTCGAAGATTTTATGGGTATATCTTCTGTAAACCCTTAGGAGACAAAACTCCTCTTGTAGAGATCGTCTACGAGTTTAACGGGTTGATGAACCTAAAATCACCCGTCACGCCTACGAAAAGGAGCCTAGGAATCGCATCTAGCTTTCTTAGTTTATTTTCTTTTCTTTTGATTTTTACTCGAGGACGAGCAAAAGATAGGTATGGGGAAGTTTGATTAGTCCATAATTTTGCATATTTAAGTGCCTATCTTTTGTTTATTTTCGTAGTATTAATCGCTTATTTGTTTTTATTTCAGGAATTTGTAGATAAATAAAGAAAGAAGAGAAAATGCAAGAAAAAGAAGAAAAGGAAAAGAAAAGAAGAAATAAAGAGAGTTGGCAAGCAAGGGGGCACATGGAGGGCTATGATTTACCCAACACACATCACACATGGATGGATTAGATTTAGCCACCCTACCCCTAAACCCTAATTCTTTAGTTATAAATACCCCTCTTCTTTTACTTGTAATAACCTACCTAGCAACCTAGAAAACCTAGCCACCTACCCACTTTTTCTACCTAGTCATTTCTATAGTTAGTATCTTAGATAGATTTACATTTTGCTAGCCCCAATTTCCTTTCCAAGCTTGTATACACTTTCTTTAATTTCTATACAAATCTCTTTTAGCTTAATCTTGCATTGTCTTTTTAATTTATTTTCTCCAAGATTGTATGATTCTTTTAAGTACCACCACATGCTCTTAAGCTTTTGGGAAATGAAGAATCATTGATCTTGGTATTAGTGTAGATTTGTGATCTCTTGAAATAGTCAACTAAGTCCTAGCACAAATCAATTTGTGTTAGGGTTTAGATTTAAAACCCCAAATTTTCTTATTCTTGCTTTTATTGATTAAATCGCTAAGTAGTAATTTTAAGAAAAATTAAAGATTAGATTTACATTCCCTAGTTTCACACCCCCGATTTACTCTGTTTTCTTTGCTAATATTAAAATAGCTTCCTCTGTTGATGTTTAAAAACAAAACCCAGTTCCCTGCTTTCGTTTTAAACACACGAGGCCAAACCCCTTTATTTTATGTTCATTTTATTAGCTACACTTCTCCCCTGTTTTAGTCAACTGGTGCCCCCCCTGCTTAATTCAAGTTTAAAACGTTAAAACGCCATTTCTTTTTCCTTAATTTCTTTTTAGTTTACGTTGTTTGCTTACGACTCACCCTGATTTTGTTAAGTTGAGTTGTTTTTTTTTTTTTTTTTTTTTCTGTTTCATTTTGTCTGAGTACTTTCCTCTGTTCAGGGTCGAGTCCTTTGAGTGTTTTCTTGTCTGTGTTTGTTGCTGGGTTCGTTTTATTAGGCTGAGTTTTAGAATCTGCCGAGCTGCTGCGTTTTCGTTTGTTTTTGGCTTGAATCTTGTCTGAGTTGTTTGGCTGATTTCTGGGTTTTGCTTGCGTCGAGTCTTGTGTTGAGTTTTTGTTCGAGTCATTAGCTGGGTTTTCGTGTTTTGCTGCGTTAGTTTTGGTTTTGAATCGAGTTTGCTGCGTCTTTTGTGTCATGTCGAGTCTATATTTCAGTTGTGTGTTGTTTCAGTTTGTAGTCGAGTTTGAGTTTCGAGTTCCTGTATCGGTTTAGTCTGAGTTCTCGAGTCATGTACTGTTTTGTCCGAGTTGTTTAAGCAAGTCACCACCACTGAGTCGTTAGTTTCCGAGCTGTTTTACTGAGTCAGGAGCTGTGTATTGCCGAGTCTGGTTCTTTTCTGCTTTCCGAGTTTGTGTTAGAGTTTAGTTTTGGCTTCGTAGTTTTCGGTCCTGAGTTTGGGTCCTGGTTTTCGCCGAGTCAACTCGTCGAGCCGAGTTTCGTCACCTGTGTAGTTCAGCTCGAGTCAAGATACTTAGAATTTTAGATTAGCCTGAGTCGAGTTATTATTTTAAGTTTTGAGTGGCTGGCTGTTTCTTTTCTTTCCGTTGTGGTTATCTGTTGAATTGTGTTTAGTTAATGAGTCATGTGATTTTGTTTTATTTGTTTGCCTGAGTTTTTGTACAAGTCGAGTGGATGACTTGGTGGAGCGAGTGAATTAGTTTTTTTTATTTAAGTTAGATTTGGTTTGTAGCCATCCCTCGTTTCTCTCATCTGGGTAGTTAATTATCGAGTTGTTTTGTTTTTTTAATATTCTAAATAGGTTTAGTTTTCTTTCAAGTGATTTAATTAGCTTAATTAAAATGTTAAACTCACTTAGTGTTAATTAATTAGATTATTCAATTCAGTAATTTAGATTTAATTTAGAAAAACTCTCTTCAAAGTTATTTCTTTTCCGCCTAGATTAATAATTAAAGGTCGCGAAAATATAATTTTAATCTCTGTGGACGAATCATAAATATTAAAACGGTGCGCTTGCGATTATTTTTAAAATCTCTTTTCGAGCACATCAACAAACATAATAACAAAAATCACTATATTTAAGTATGAATCACCACAAATCAACTATCAAATTCACCACATCCAGAATTGTATCTGCCCACGAATCCGGCCACCAACCCTATTCATCAGCTTCGATCACCAACATCGTACCTAAAATCACCAGTTTTAATTATAAAACACTACAATTAAACTAAACCACCACATCACCTCCAACACCACCGTCTACAGATCCGCAATATCTAACGAATCACCAACTACAACCCAAAATCACCAGAAAACGAACGTATATCAATAAAAATTGAGAAAATACCAAATTTACAAAAAATAATTAGGGGAAGAAGTCGGTAATGAGCTTCCTGAAGCTAAAGCAGATCCATTAGTCGATAAAAATGGTACTGACTTTACTGAAGCTGAATCTATAAAAATTGCTGGAAAATCGTGAAACATCGACGAATAGAAGTTACAAAATAGACGACCGGCGATGGGGTTGGGCAACAACTGGGCGGTGGAGGTGAGAGATAGAGGTATGTGGATGATGAAGATGGGTGATAACTTTATGTGTGTATGTATATGTTGGATGTATATTAGAGAGAGAAAGGGGGAAGCTGAGCCGACGGCGGCGGTGGAGGTGTTGGGGTAGCAACGGTTGGGATAGGTGGAGAGATCAAAGGCAGTCGGGTGAGAGAAATGGGGGATTAAAATAAACTATATTGTAAATTGTGTGATTATGATTGAATTTAGATATAAAAAATGAGTGGCTGTGATTGGTTCTCAGTTCTCACAATAAGGTGGGTTCTCATTTGAGCACTTGCCTATATATATATATATATATAAGAATAATAATATTTTTATCGTATTTAATGATTGAATTATTTACAGAATTAGTCAATTACGGCTTACAATTTTAGACCCCCAATTTTGAATATTAAGTCTAGGAGCTCCTGTTGCAACCTGGTTTGTAAGGAAGGTAACTAAATGTCTTGTCTAGCGGTAGGAGTTGGACTTGTGGGCTGCATAGAATTCCAAGGTATTTAGCTTCTTTCGCTACTTTTATATGGCTTTCTAAGTAGATTCAATTTATGTGATTCTTTTCTGACAACGTTTTTGGAACATTTTTATTATTTGATTTTAAAATCGAAGCCTCGCCATTTCAAACTGAAATCGTATTAAAAATATCAAACCGCACCAATATTATTTGATTTGGTTTTGATTTGTGAATTTAGAAACCGAATTAATATGATTACGGTACGATTTTTGGTTCAAACCGCACCAAACCGAATCACGAACTCAGAAGGATGGGACACAGGGGCAGCTTCGTCCGTGCGGCTTTGCTCCTCCTCGGCGTCCTCGCGATGAAAATGTCATTGATTACACTAAAAAAAAAAAAAGAAGATAAAACGGATTATATAAAATCGACTGCCAGCATAAAAGTGTCAGGAATAAATTGACGAAACATAATATTTTTCCTCTTTAAAATTCATGCTTATAATTAATATTTATTTTATAAAATTTAAGTGTTATAAATTGATTGTAAGTTTGGCTATATATATGTTTCTTATTAATTTTATAAAGATGACAAATATTTGAATATTGATTTGTGCAATTTTTTGACGAAATTTTTTTATGTCTTGTGTTATCATTTTTGTTACCTCTATTTATGTTAGTTTTTATTCATTTTCTGATATCTTTTTATGTTATAGTTTTAGACGTATACGATTTAAATATACTATTTCGAGTAAGTCATGACATCATCTATAACTTATTAACTTGGACCTCCCTGGAGCAAGGAGTTCTGCATTTCATCATGGTAGCTAAGTGTATACGTGCATGAGATCCTTTGGCCTTCGTTATTGACTGATTGCTTTAGCCCCCTGCAAGCCTGACATGAGTTAGTTCAAGGCAATAATTATTTCAGGAGATTAGGTTTGGGATGTGAACATAATTTTTTCTTTTAAATACATACTTCGAATAATTATTGCACAAGGTAATTTTCATTAAAACCTTGCCGACCAAGCAGTAGAGCACAGTAGCAGCAGCAATGCCTTCAATATAATAGGCCCTGTATTTTCTATCTTGTCCACGTGAGGATCTGCGGAAGGTTTGGACATTTGTAACAGGCCAAAGTTAAGCTGCAAAGCTTGCTGCAGCGTGGGATACTGGGTCTTCTAGCAGAGTAGATGGGTTTTCTAGCAAAGCTTACTCGTTGTGTATATTTTAAGGCTTAAAAGGAACATCAAACTTACTCTTAACATGAATTGTCAAGTTTATCCATCATTCTATACCATTTTTTATATTCATTCTCGTATGAGGGTCAAAAGGAATATATTTGATACATGAAGGGTTGAATATATATACCGAGTTAAAATATAAGACCGCATCTACACAACACAAACATCAACAATTAAAAGGGCATAAGCCATAACAATATATATCACGTAGGGTGCATTAATACATATATTTTGACTAGACTTTGAAATAAGTTTATTTCACACAACAGAAGTAAATTTTTGGGCAATATATATCACGTAGGGTGCATTAATACAGACATGGGATTGCCGCCCTTATTGTACATGTCTAACTGCAACTTCAAAACAGAAGCTACATACATATATAGAACACTTGGAAACACAGTGCTAGCTGTAGCTCTACTTGGTAAGTTCCATAATCCAAGTATTGAAAGCACAGCACACCATGCTAAAACTTTTAAATCCCGCTTGAGTAGCCAAGGCCTCAAACTCTTTCTCCGACCTCTCTTTTCCACCCGGAATATGTGCCATCATTATAGCATCCATATGAACCACACCCTTGGTTGCATCGTCGCTTCCCCCGGGCACCTCAGGAAGAATGAATTCTGCTATGATCAGCTTCTTATTTTCTGCCAGAGCTTGGTGGCAGTTTTTCAAGATCCTCAGGCAATCTTCATCATTCCAATTATGACATACCCACTACAAATTTTAAAAAAGTCAATGAGGTAATGTAACTACCAGAATAGTACTAAACAAATGGATGACCTACTGCTACGTACATCTGTACTTGTAGATGGAGTGATATTTAGTCAACTCATCCACTGTGGAATAAATAGATAGACCAACTTTCAAAGTATTTAGATGGGTCGACTCAAAATCACTTCGGCCATATAAAATACTCTAAACAATTAATAAATTTACAACCTTCAAGAATATGGCATCTCCTTTCGGCACGCTTGTAAACATGTCTCCTCCCACATGTTCCACGCCTGTCAAGAAAATGAAATATTTGAAACATACCAAAAAGAAAATCAGAAGCAAATCTAGTTTCCTCAAGTTACAATTTCATACCAGGAATAGAGGGTGAGTCTCGGACAACGTGAGGTAGGTCGAAGTTAATTCCTTTGATAGCAGGGTACTTGGAAACGATCATATTAAGGGTAGCACCAGAGCCACCGCCGACATCAACTATGGATGAAAGACCTTGGAAACCATTGTAAGTCTCGAGTATCTTCTTCAAGGTTATATTAGAATGACCAGTCATGCACTGGTTAAAGACTTTGCTGAATCGAGGCTCTCGGCTGTTATAATCAAATATACTCATCCCATAGGCTTTGTTGAATGCAATTCCACCATCAAGAACTGCGTCTGTTACATGGTACCTGCGCATGCACGGACCATTATCAGAAATATTAAAATTTATGTAATTAACATGTTTATCAGAATTATATATATAGACACACACACACATATACATATGCTACCGATGGAGTAAATTAAAATCTATGTTACCAGCTGTCGATCACCACTTTGTCGGTGTTGACAAGCAAAAGAGGTGCCATAGAACCACCGTCTTCATTATTGGACAGGAACTTGCACACGGGTGTCCAGCAATAGAGCCACTCAGCTTCACCATTGGAACGATCATTAGGCTTACAACCAAGAACCTTGTAGGTAGCCAGGACTTGGAGGATGCGTTGAACCATAGCTGGGGCATCAGGGTTGGACCTGGGGAGCTTAGAGGCTAGCTCAGAAGGAGTTAAATAGTTTCCAGGGCCAGCTTTGGCCATGGTGTTTAATATGTCAAGCTCAATTGCTGATTTCAGAATCATGGGCAGTACTGTGGCAGTTGCTAATTGCATGGCTAGCAAGCAAGCTTCTTCATCTTCTGATCGACCAGTACTGATCCCACCCATTGAATTTGCTTTGTGTTTAAGTTTTTTTTTTCTTTGGAAGAGAGGTGCACGGGAGCTTTGTAAAAGGTGGAGCTGGCTAGTGTGGTGTGGTAGAGTCTTAGAAATCTTTCAACATATAAATAGAGTACGTAAAATTAATATTAATCATTCATATTGTTCTCACTTCTCTTGCTATACATTTTATTATTATTTTCCATTCAAATAAATTATTTTAATAATTATAAGTTTAACCTTCTCAGTACTCTCAATAACTCTCTCAGCACCCTAACCTCCATTAAAGATTTTTGAGGGGGCTTTCATCGGTTCTCATATGTGAAAAACCCTATTCCTTTTTTCTATTTTCTTGTTTTGAAATCTTATTTCTAATTGGATTTAGGTTTTGTTAGCCACTTCTTGTGAGAGTTGGTTTGTTTTATTTTGGTGTGTTTTGATGTTCTTCACGACCGAGGTTATCCATCGGCATGATTTTTATGGGTTTAGATTTGAAGGTTATTATGTGATCGCATCTATGATCGATTGTTCATAACAGTCAGATGAAAACCAATTATATAGAAACAAGTGTGTATATTCAAATCATCTTCGAATCGCTTAGTTGCATCTCCAAGAAGCTAGTAAGGATTCAACCGCGATATTCTTTCGCGTCCGTCCAATTTTGATTGTATTTGTAGATGCCGTGTGACTTTTTATTAATGAATTGATTTCTTTTTATCAAAAAAAAGTTTAAGCTCATCTTTACCTTCTCAACAACAGCTCATGTCGGATAAATTAAATATGAATTTTCTTCTATTCTTATTTGCGATAAGATAATTCTTTTCATTTACCACGGTTTTTTCATATATGTTTTTTTTTGTCAGGTTTGTTTATAAATGTTTAACAGTATCTTAACATAAATTTGAACCTCCAAAATTAATTCTATTTTAACTTAATTTTCATTTATCCAACACAAAAAATATTTTAAAATTATCAAGATATATATATATATATATGATTATTCAAGGGTTAAACTTTAGATCATGGCCAGCTTTAGCGTTTCCATCTGGTCTTCATCTTTAATTACTCTGCACAAAGTTGCATACATTGACTTACAACAAAGTGATTTTCAACACCCACTTTATTTAAAATTTTAAATTACATGAATAATCTCAGAAGCACAATTGACAAATATATATTCAATCTCGAATCTCGATATATTTTACCGTAGATATAATTTAATCCTTATAAATTAATAAACAAAATCATCGAAGTCTCTGCAAATATATACACACACCTCTACATACACACACCTATCTATCTTCTTCTCTAGCAACAGGATATTCTTCTTCTCTATCCTCTTCTCCGATCAAATTTCTCACTGGCGACGAGACACGATGGTACGGTACCTCACCGGAGCGGTGGTGCTCCTGGTCGTAGTTTCAATCTCCGCGAAGAAACGATGTAATTTAGATCTGGCAGCAGTGAAGAAATTATATGAACATGTGAGGGAGCAAGCAGGAGAGCGAGAGAGAAGGAGAGAGAGAGAGAGATGTATGTATATATGTTGTATTGCACAGAGAAATCATCGCTAGGAAATGATGTTAGGGACAGTGAGAAGTTAGGGGAATAAAAGGCTGGGATTAAAAGGATGAATATAAAATTAAGGGATTGGATTGGATCTTAGTTCTCATTTTAAAATGGGTTCTCATTTGAGCACATGCCTATATATATATATATATATATATATATATAATTTCAAAGTTTACTGAAAATGCAATATCATTGATATTTTTTATTTTAGACTCGGGTCTTCTCAGCAGTTCACCACTCACCAACCAGGAGTTACGCGATACTATTTGCTAAATTGTCTCAGCCGCCTGCAAGCAATTATTATTCTAGTGTTCCTTCGACACAGACAAATTTGAATTTGTTTTCCGGATTTCGGTTTTAGTATTTAGCATCTTTTGTATGCGGTGTATGCGTTGTAGATTTTATTTACAGTAGTTATTTTCCCCGACATGCTGATAAATTCTCATTTTCCTTCGTTGCAACAGATTCTACAATTAACAAGAGTAACAATTAAGGAAATATAGAGCATGTTGGTCTGTTAGTGTAATAAATAAATGAAAAGTCGGCCTAAAGGCAAAAATAAACAAGAAATGGATTTAGGTACTGTTTGGGGTTGCTGTTGCAGACAGCAAAAACAACTTTTCTAAACAGCAACTTGAGGTACTATTTTAAGTAAATTTTATAACAAAAAAAAATTGATAAAAATTACTCCTATGTCATAAGATACTCATAAATCACTTTTATATTTATTATATTATTATTAATAATTCATACATCATTGATAAGACAAAATTATCTAGACAAACGTTTTAAAAGCCAAGTCAGGTTAAGTTAAATAAGTTAAGCTCAACCAAATGCATCATGGTCTAGGACAAAGTATAGACTATAAAGATTCCACATAAATGGGCCTCATTCTTGCCTCACTTGAACTCACCCATGCCTAACTTTTTGTTAATTACCGTAGTCTTCCTTCAACACTGGCTAGCTAGCTAACTGGTCAAGTAAATGAAAATCTGTGGCGTTGGAGTTAGTTTAGTCAGTTATTTTCCTTTTTGTGTGAAATTTGATAATAATATGTATTTCTTCGAGAAACTTATTTAGGTACGAGTTTGTAAGAGCATCTCCAATAACGTTAACTATAATTGTTGTCTAAATTGGATCTGTAAGACATTATGTAAAATTTGTTGAACCTGTAAGACATTATGCTTCAATCATATTTTTAAATTATAATTTAAAAATAATATATTATTAATATTTAGATTGTTACATAAATAGAATATATCAGTTTAATATGATAATAAATAATATGTAATCAGCGGGAAAGAGGAAAATAAATTGCAGGAGATGACGTGGAAATCATTACACATGTGTAGTGATTCGACAAATATAGTCCTTCATTGGAGGATGGCTACAATTATAGATAAAGGTTTGCTATGTTGTGGGTTTTTGCTATAATTACCGCCATGGCTCCTCTCTTCTCGAGAATCCATGCATCCCTTATCAGTACTACCTATCATTTCTTGAATATACAAGTACTACCTAGGAAAGCTCTAGAAACTCCCAAGCTTCTTGAAGGTTCCGGAAGACTCCACCAAGCTCCACAAGGTTCCGCCATCTTCTAGACTCTTCTTAGACTCCGGGCGTCTTCTAGAGAATTCCTCCAAGTTCTTCACCATTCTAGATTATTCCGGACCCTTCCGGCCTTCTCTAGAATGTTCCGCACTCGTAGAGGTTGAATTTTGTCGGGGTGTGACACTCTCCCCCACCGAATCTATCGACGTCCTCGTCGACGTCGTCGCCTCCCAATAGCGTTCCAACGCCTCATGGTGGTGGTCCAAGCTTGACTCTAACTCCCACGTAACCTTGCTTGGTGCCGCACCTCTCCATCGTACCAAGTATTGTCTACTTGGCTCCAAACCTTTTAATTTCACGAGCCGCTCTTCAAGTATCTCCTTCACCTCCTTGTGCCGACCCTCGGCCTTGCTTGGTGATACTCGAGGTGACTCCCGCTTTGCAACGCCCCCACGTTGCTCACTTTTACTTGGCGACACACGCCCCTTGTCCTTAGCTCCGTTTCCCCTGGGAGATCTAGGACTTCCCTTAGGTGCACCGCCCTTCGCTTCATGCTTGGCCTCCTTGGCCTTCCTTGGTTCCTCCACATGGTCCTCCTCGACCATCCTCAAACTCCCAAGGTAGGTGATTCTAGGTTCTTCCGTTAACTCAAAAAAAAAAAAAAGAAGAGTAAACGACAAAATGATAGAAATCCAGCAACATTTTGTGAAATTTGAAAAACTACTGCCACCATCACTTTGTCATTTTTTTTTTATTTTTGGAGTTAACGGGGGCAAAATTAACGGAGGTTCACGGCCGTCACTTTATTAAAAGACGGAAGTTATAAATTTCGGCTACCATTATGTAGTTTTTAAAATCCAGCCACCATCTTGTAAAATTTGGAAAACAACCGCCACGACTTTATCATTTACTCTTAAAATTATAAGTTGAACTTAATTACTTATATTAGATCTTACACCTAAAGTATCAAAAAAACAGAAAATTTCAATATTTTCTATCAACTTTTGATTAATTTTAATCCTGCTCACATATAAAAGATATTGGTTGATATATCATGGTCAGTCTATTTGAGTATGATAACTCTGGTTAATGTTTTCTATAAATTTTAGGAAAGTTTGTTGAAATTGTTTGAGTAAAAAGGAATTAATAATTTTTCGACAAATAAATCATGACATGTTGGCTGGGTTTTTTAATAAATAGCTCTTGATATAACTACTCGTAGTACTGTTGAACCATTTCCGACGTAGATTTTGGTACAGCCTGTAGATAGATTCCATTTTATTTTACTATTATTCAGAAAAGAGTATATTATATATATAACTATTATTCAAAAAAGTATATTATATATATATATATATGAGTTTAAAATTAGCGATGTAGTGATTCACAAGTATAAAAATTATTGTCAAGATATTATTTTAATTTTGAAATATTCCGAAACGAAATACTATCATCTCTTAGAGTATCTCCAACTGCGTTAGCTAAAATTGTTGGCTAAATGGGTGTAAAATTTGCTGAACCTGTAAGACATTTTGCTTCAATAGTATTGGCTATATTGGTTGACTATAATTTAAAAATAGTATGTTATTAATATTTTAGATCGTTAAAATAGAATATATCAGTTCAGTGCGGTAATAAATGATGTGCAATCTTCCTACGGATTTCTTACAGAACTGTAGAGATTCGACAAATTTAGCTATCCATAGGAGGTTGGCTAAATTTATAGACAACAGCTGGATATGGTTGGGGTTGAATTTTTCGAGTTGTTGACTAAAATATTTTATTTTTAGTAATCCAACTCACCTTTTAGCTAAAGATTTTCGATGATTGGAGATGCCTTATAAAATAGCTAGACTCCTATCGGCTCAGCAAGTCACCACCACTCACCACCAGCGGTTAGGCGATATTTTGCTGAATTATCTCGGCCGCCAGCTGCAAGCAATTACCGTACTTACTTAGGGACTGTTCGGCTGAGCTTAAAATAAGTGCTTTTTATTTAAAATAAATAAGTGAAATAGAAGTTAGAACCAAGTTGAGACTTATAAGTGATTAAAGTGTTTGGGAAATAAGCAGAAGTCATGAAACAAAAACTATCATTCTCAGCTTTTTATAAATGCTTCTTCACTTATTACACAAACGATACGAAATAAATGTTTCTAACTTATAAGTCCAGAAGTCGGCTTAAAAGCGGTGACCAAACACCACCTTGATCTTCCTTCGACACTGGCCAGTGGAGTATCTGACTACTTAGTCTTCCTTGGACACTGGCCAGTGGAATATCTGACTACCACCAAGACAATTTGGATTTTGTTTTCTGAATTTCTGTTTTAGGAGTTAGCATCTCCTATGTCCGGTGTATGCGCGGGCCAGCGAAACTGAACTGGAATTAAAAACGGTGTGCGAAATTTTGTTCGGTTCTAACTCTTAAAATTTGGTCTACTTGATTTGGATTGAATTAATCAATGGAAAATTCAGTTCGATCTGATTAATAAAAAAAATATTTCGTCAAGAATAAATAAATAGAATAACCGAAATAATATAAAATATAGTTTTATATTTATATCATAAATATCTTATATGCTATATTTATAATATTTAATTTATAAATTTAATTAGTTGAAGTGGTTTTGATTAATTTATATAATTTTTAGAAGATTTATGAACTTTAGCTTTATTTATAAAATAATTTTGCATTTTTTTCTGTTTATTTTGAAATGAATCGAACCGAAATATTTCAGTTAAAGTCTGATTTGACCTATAATAAACTTTCGGTCCAAAAAAAAATAAAATTTTGATATTCGATCTATTCGGTTCGATTTAATCCGGTTTTGAACTCAGCCGAGCTGATGCTCATATATACATGGTCGGGTGGTCACTGATAAATCATATTTTACCCGGCTTTGGGATAAATATGAGGGAGATAATTCAAAATAGAATTTGTTGCATACATGAAACAGACAGGTGCAATCAACTCAGCAGTTCACCATCACTCACTATTCACCAACCACCAGCTAGGCGATATTTTGCTGAATTCTCTGGGCCGCCTGCAAGCAAGTCTTACTTCAGTCTTCCTTCAACACTGGCTAGCTGATAAGACGCAAACCTACGAGGGATTAAGACGCGAACCTGCGAACACTGGCTAGCTGATTAAGACGCAAACCTGCGATAAGACGCGAACCCGCCAGGTTCGGTTTTCTTCTCCATTTGTCAAATGACTTTTTATGCTGAGACAAAGGAAATATGAAATATTGAGGACTGTTCCAGTTCTTAATACTAATATTAAATATAAGTTTATAAGTTATTATGAAAAATTTAAAATAAATATTTGGTACTTATATTTTCTTATGAAAAAAATTAAAAATAAATTATGAAATTATATTCTATATATAGCATAAAATGCGTGTCAAACTGTAACAAAACTCAAAAAATAAGAGAAACGGGAGAATATATCTTTAAATACGTGTTAAATAGTGAATAAAAATTATAAAAAAAAGACCCTTTATTGATATTCATAATATCCAAAGTGTTCAAATTTCATGACCAATAATAATATGAATGCGTAATATTATATGATAAATATATTTTATTAAAATCATCAATTAATATAAACAATCTATAAAATAATATAACAAAACACATGAATTTTAGTTAAAGTTCTTGAATGATATTTTTGAATTAAATAGTATTTATTCTTTTGTTTTCTTCTAATTAAGTAAATAATACTCCTCGGTCTTCTTTATATATGTCTCAAAAAATTAGGTATCTTAGAAAAACCAGTTGAGTATTTGGTTTTCTTATCTACTCCTGATTGATAAATGTATGTGTGGTAGTTAAACATAAAGATATTTTTTGAGAAAGCATTCAAAAAATTGTTTTAAAAAGAGAAATGAAACAAATGAAAATTTGTACATAATGATTATTGATGTACTGAGTTTTAACCGGGGTTGTATGAGTCGGGATCCTGTATCCCGTCTCTCTATGTGTTCCCTCTTTTTTATTGGTTAATTTTTTTATTTCTCACGTGATCTCTCTCTTGTTATTGCAGAATACAAATAAATTACAAGTATTCAACTGAGTTACTTTCTGTGAACTCTGAGATAAAATCTTTTTTAACTGCAGGCATAATTTTTTTTTTCTCAATGCAGACTTCAATTTTATAAATTCTCAATCATCTTTTTTTGTTGCATTAAATATTAACTCCATGATATATAGTTTGGTTTATCAAAAAAAAATGTACCAGTGAATTTCCTTCATATACCAATTTAATTTTATCAGATTAAATATTATATAAATAACATCTCAATTTTTTAATATAATTTAAGTCATAAAAAAGTTTTTTTTTTTGCTTTCAAATTTAATAATATTAAAGTTTACAAAATTTTAATTAATTATTTAATATAGAAAAACATAAAAACAAAATTACTGCATAGTATTATATTTATATCATATAAAAAATATTTTTAGTTGATTATGTACTATATGGAAAAGATAATGTAAATAAAGTATATTTTCTCTTTTAAATTTAATAATATTGAAATTTTCAAAATATTAATTAATTATTTCATGTGATAAACATAAAAATAAAATTACTATATAATATTATATTTATATCATGTAAAAAATATTTTTAGTTGATTATGTACAATATGAAAAAGATATTTAAATAATATAGATATATTTCTATAGATTTGAAAAAGTTTATATAATAAGCTCCGTGAGAAAATAAATAAGAATTATAGAATTATAGATCACGTGATAAGTAAAAGAACTGACCAATAGGAGACACGTAGGGAGACACAAAGAGGGACAGAGGATCCGGACTCGTAAATAAGAGACTATTCCAACACAATTATGTTACACCAAACATTTTTATTAAGTGAGCACGATCGGATAGCCCTGGTTAAGGGTTTATCCTCTGTCGTCCCATCACTTTGTAAAGCTATAAGCTATATCAGTAAAAAAAACATTTTTCTTAAGTAGACGGAAATAATTAATTATTTTTCTATATTTTTGAACCGATATCATCCGGCTAAATTTAAGTGTCGTCACTACAAGAACTCCAGCTGATTTCTAAATTACCAAATAATCTGAACTCGTGGCTCGTTTTCCATTGAGCTTTTGCAGTTCGTTCCGGATAAACAAATGATCCTGAGAATGGAATATTGAAATAGGGGAAGAATAGATTCATTCCCGGATAAATAAATGATTTTTAAAATAGAACGTGAGGAAAATGTAATTAAACATATGCTTTATTTAGAGTTGATTAAAGAAAATGTCTATAATTTATACTTTTCATGTTTGTGCAAAAAATTTATAAAAATTTAATGTCCATGTTCTGAAACGAAGTTCATTCCACTTCTTTTTATCAAATTTCGCCGCAAAATTTATTATTGAAAAATTTTGACTAACTCATATTTAGTCACTATTTTCTCGTACCTTATTTTTTCTAACATAAAACTTGTTCATAATTTTTATTCCATTCTCATCACATTTTATATAGGAATAAATATTTAAATATGTTGTTTAATAAAAATTAAAAATTATTTTTAGGAAATAGATAATTTTTTTATTTTGATACATATATCCTTCTTTTTGGAAAATAAAATAAGTGTTTTTGGAAAATAAAATAAGTCTTTTTGAAAAATAAAATAAGCCAAATACCCTATTTGATATTCTATGTTTAAGTAATTTAATTAATCGGGGAACTAAAATTTTTGTTATCATGAATAATATAGGATTTTTCCATAAATACCCAAGTCCAAAATCTATTTTTAGCAAAAATACTGAGCACATCTTTTTCACAATTTCGCAAAATTATTAAATTTTCGAAAATATTTAAAAAATACTATATGCAACCATATGCATCTAGTTGCAACCGTATATTTACAAATATTTCTAAGAATTTTAAATATTTTTAAATGAAAGTAAAATGGACAAAAAAACTTATAAAAACTAGTATTTTTGATAAATTCCTCGAAATTATAATCTTTTGGTAATGATATTAATGATCGAGTTGAGTTACCTAAAAATTGCGGAAGAAAAACAAGCCAGAGAGGCAAAGTGGCCAAGAATGTACAAGCCGCACATGCATGTTTTAAAATTCAACATTCTTCTATAAATAGAAGGAGCTAGAAGAGATTATTATCCCTACATCTGGTCGAATAGAGGGAATGGCTACTCCTTTATACTCATTGATAGACTCAAAAATCGACCCTTGCCAGAGGACCTTAGGGTCTGAGACTATCTCCCCTTGAAACCCAGCCTACCCTGCGATCCCTACCATGCCTGCTTAGCCCCCGACGAAGACACATGTCTTCCATCCGTAGAAACACCTGTCAACGCACCTCTTAAGACTACATTCCTGCAAGGACCAGAAGCAATGCAAGGACCGTAGGCTATCCCTACAACCCTTAAGCTAATCCCACCTTGCCCCCGCTGGGTCCCACACAAAAACACTGTAGCGTAGCAAGACGACACGTGTCATCCTCCCAAAATAACACCCATCCTTCCCTTCCAGCTCACCTATCTGCCTGTTGTAATTATCTATATTAATCACCTACTCTAGTAATAGAATAGCCAAGGTGTCTCAAAGAGAGGGAAAGAGGAAAAGATGACTCAGGAGGAGAGGGAGTATAAAAGGGAAAGAAAGAAGAGAGAGAAAGGAGGAGAAGAATGAAACTCCATACACACATATACATAAACACAGGAACGGCTCTCCCATTCTGGAGAGAGAGAGAAAGGGACAGAAACCAAGTCCATCACTCATCATCACTGTCAGTAGATGAAATGATGAAAAATCAGAGAGCGAAAGGTCCAGCTACAATCCTTGCCATTGGAACTGCTGCTCCTCCCAATTGCTACTCCCAGGCTGAGTATCCGGACTTCTACTTTCGTGTCACAAAGAGCGACCACAAGACTGAGCTCAAAGAAAAGTTTAAGCGAATTTGTATGCATTTAGTTTAATTTCATGCAATTTATATAAACTTCTAAACAAGTGTAGTATATATTAATCATGTCATATTGATATGTGTATGTGCGTGTCTGCAGGTAGTAAAACCATGATAAAAACACGTTATCTGCATATCACAGAGAAAACCCTGGAAGAAAACCCTAGCATGTGCGACTATTCAGCCCCGTCGTTCGATGCTCGCCAAGAAATTCTGAGGATGGAGGTTCCGAAACTCGGAAAAGAAGCCGCTGAGAAAGCCATCAAAGAATGGGGACACTCCAAATCAGAGATCACCCACCTCATTTTTTGCACCACTTCGGGCTACGACATGCCCAGTGCTGACTACCAGCTTACTAAGCTTCTAGGCCTCAATCATTCTGTCAAGCGCCACATGATCTACTTACAGGGTTGTTTTGCAGGTGGTACTGTCCTTCGTCTGGCAAAAGATCTTGCGGAGAACAACAAGGGTGCTCGTGTTCTCGTCGTTTGTGCTGAGATCACAACCATAACATTCCGAGGGCCTCATCTGGAGTCCTTGCTCCCTCAAGCACTGTTTGGTGATGGGGCCTCCTCGGTGATTGTTGGGTCTGATCCGGATCCTCTCACCGAACGTCCACTCTTCCAGATCGTGTCCTCGGCCCAACACATATTGCCTGATTCAGAAGACACAATCCGCGGAAAACTGGGGGAGTCAGGCCTCATGTTTTTTCTGAAAAAGAACATAACTACATTGATTGCCAGTGACATAGAGAAGCTACTAAAAGAAGCTTTTGAACCCATTGGAATATCCGATTGGAATTCGCTCTTCTGGATAACCCACCCTGGTGGCCCGGCTATCTTAAACCAGATTGAACTTGTGTTAGGCCTAAAAGAAGAGAAAATGTGGGCGTCTCGGAAGGTGTTGAGTCAGTATGGTAATATGGCAAGTGCATGTGTTTTGTTTGTTTTAGATGAAATGAGGAAGAAATCAATGAAAGATGGCATGGCAACGACTGGTGATGGCTTGGACTGGGGTGTGGCTTTCGGATTCGGGCCAGGTCTCACCGTCGAAACAGTTGTGCTGCGTAGTATCCCTGTTACTAGTTTCACTTAATGCACGCATGAGTGAATCAGACATTTCGAGTTGGGTTTAATATCAGTTGATTCCGTTTCTTTTGTATTCAGCATGCATGATCTGGTTGTAATACTTTTATGAGTGATTTCATATGTTATCATAATATGATAGGGGTGGAGTAAATTTAGGAGTTTGACAGGATCCATAATCCTGATCTTTAGCAACTCCGTTGTATCCATTCTACTATTTAAGCCCCACTAGTGATTGAATAAAAACCAAGGTCTTTTGACAGCAAATCTGCAGTCTATGTTTTTACCAGTTTTATACATACTACATGCACCACGACAACAAACAGGTTCATCTACGACGAATAGCTTGATCTTTGATGGAAATTAGGATTCCGTCGTACATTTTTACGACAAAAAAGAAATCCATCAAATGTACGATAAAAAAGAAATCCATCATTAATTCACTTGTTTAAATATTTTTACGTGGTTAAAAATTAATCAAAATGTTCGAGTCTTTTTTTTAATTCGAACTTACGATGATTATAATATTTCATCATAAGTTCGCTTATTTAAATGTTTTTCCTTATTTAAAAAGTAAATAAGAAGTTTTAGTGTTGGAACTTACGACACCTATAATATTCTGTCGTAAATTCACTTAATTAACTATTTTTTTTTCTTAATAAAAGAATAATCAAAAAAAGTTTGGGTCACGAAAACGACCCCGTTTTTTATTGGATCTTATGATAGTCCCATACTTTTATAATATAAGCTCAATAAAATGTTAGAATTTTATTTAATTTAAGTCAAAGCTATTATTTTTTTGAAAATAATTTTGAACGATTCAACTGTACGAATCTTATTGTAATATGCTAATATTGATTTTTTTTAAAAATCCTTTTATTTAGTGTGGGTTTCGTAGTCAAAAACGGTCAAATTAATTAGTAAGCAACCATCTTCTTATAACTTGCCTGACGTGGGGTCGTTTGAGTGAGTTTAAATTAAATGATTTTTGTTTTATATACTCTATGGGATTCAAATTTAAGCCGGTGAATATTGCAGCGCTAAATTTTTTTAAGAATAAAATGTTAACATTTTTTCTTTTATATATTTAATTAATTAATTGATTATATGTTAAGATAGCTATTAAATAGTAGTTATAAATTATATTTATTATTTTTCACTTACTTATATAGTTATATATGTGTATATATTAATTGTGAAATATAATAAAATTAAACCCTCTAATTTATTAAATTTAATACATTAAACATAAAATAAAGATTACTCGATAAAAGTTAATTGCAATGCAGCTTACACGAAAATATAATATAAACTAAAATTTCGAAAACATTATATAAAATTATAAATTAAAAATTCGATCTAATCAAATAGATTAATTCTTGATCCTCTGAAAATCACAATATAAATTTAATATTAATATGAAATCATATATTATTGTTAAGAGAATAAAATAATAATATGAAGATGGTCAGAAAAATAAAATATTAGTACATGAATTTGAACTAAAATTTACGTAAAAACGGTTCCAAACTCCACCACTATTGGACATGGTCTTACTAGCTACCTACCTAGGTCCTCCCATGCAAACCCTATGCATAAAACAGAACTCACAGGCCAAAATAGAATAATGCCAAAAAATTGTGACAAACCTCTGCACTGAAAAAGACAACAACCTTAAGTAATGGGACCCAATCAAAGCATCACTTGTACGACCTACATGGACGGCTGCAAGAAAAAATAGTACAGTACATGCCTACATGGAAATGTGTTAGTACTCCTAGTTAAACCTCTGCCCTAAAAAAGACAAGAAACTTAAGACATGTGTTACTGTAGTACTTGCTGTCTTTCTGACAATGGAGGGGAATGGGATGGTCATGCAGCCCTGTGATTCTTCCTGAAGCGTGAACCACATGAAAGCTAGCGGTACTCCATTGCTGGACCACAAGAAAGCTGCTTGAATATTATTCCCTCCGCGGCCTGAAGCGTGAACCACATGAAAGCTAGCGGTACTCCATTGCTGGACCACATGAAAGCTGCTTGAATATTATTCCCTCCGCGGCCTCCAATTCTTATCATTTAGAACGTAGTGCTCGGCCCGTATTAGAGAGGTATGTGGATGATGAAGATGGGTGATAACTTTATGTGTGTATGTATATGTCGGATGTATATTAGAGAGAGAAAGGGGGAAGCTGAGCCGACGGCGGCGGTGGAGGTGTTGGGGTAGCAACGGTTGGGATAGGTGGAGAGATCAAAGGCAGTCGGGTGAGAGAAATGGGGGATTAAAATAAACTATATTGTAAATTGTGTGATTATGATTGAATTTAGATATAAAAAATGAGTGGCTGTGATTGGTTCTCAGTTCTCACAATAAGGTGGGTTTTCATTTGAGCACTTGCCTATATATATATATATATATATAAGAATAATAATATTTTTATCGTATTTAATGATTGAATTATTTACAGAGTCATGATTAGTCAATTACGGCTTACAATTTTAGACCCCCAATTTTGAATATTAAGTCTAGGAGCTCCTGTTGCAACCTGGTTTGTAAGGAAGGTAACTAAATGTCTTGTCTAGCGGTAGGAGTTGGACTTGTGGGCTGCATGGAATTCCAAGGTATTTAGCTTCTTTCGCTACTTTTATATGGCTTTCTAAGTAGATTCAATTTATGTGATTCTTTTCTGACAACGTTTTTGGAACATTTTTATTATTTGATTTTAAAATCGAAGCCTCGCCATTTCAAACTGAAATCGTATTAAAAATATCAAACCGCACCAATATTATTTGATTTGGTTTTGATTTGTGAATTTAGAAACCGAATTAATATGATTACGGTACGATTTTTGGTTCAAACCGCACCAAACCGAATCACGAACTCAGAAGGATGGGACACAGGGGCAGCTTCGTCCGTGCGGCTTTGCTCCTCCTCGGCGTCCTCGCGATGAAAATGTCATTGATTACACTAAAAAAAAAAAAGAAGATAAAACGGATTATATAAAATCGACTGCCAGCATAAAAGTGTCAGGAATAAATTGACGAAACATAATATTTTTCCTCTTTAAAATTCATGCTTATAATTAATATTTATTTTATAAAATTTAAGTGTTATAAATTGATTGTAAGTTTGGCTATATATATGTTTCTTATTAATTTTATAAAGATGACAAATATTTGAATATTGATTTGTGCAATTTTTTGACGAAATTTTTTTATGTCTTGTGTTATCATTTTTGTTACCTCTATTTATGTTAGTTTTTATTCATTTTCTGATATCTTTTTATGTTATAGTTTTAGACGTATACGATTTAAATATACTATTTCGAGTAAGTCATGACATCATCTATAACTTATTAACTTGGACCTCCCTGGAGCAAGGAGTTCTGCATTTCATCATGGTAGCTAAGTGTATACGTGCATGAGATCCTTTGGCCTTCGTTATTGACTGATTGCTTTAGCCCCCTGCAAGCCTGACATGAGTTAGTTCAAGGCAATAATTATTTCAGGAGATTAGGTTTGGGATGTGAACATAATTTTTTCTTTTAAATACATACTTCGAATAATTATTGCACAAGGTAATTTTCATTAAAACCTTGCCGACCAAGCAGTAGAGCACAGTAGCAGCAGCAATGCCTTCAATATAATAGGCCCTGTATTTTCTATCTTGTCCACGTGAGGATCTGCGGAAGGTTTGGACATTTGTAACAGGCCAAAGTTAAGCTGCAAAGCTTGCTGCAGCGTGGGATACTGGGTCTTCTAGCAGAGTAGATGGGTTTTCTAGCAAAGCTTACTCGTTGTGTATATTTTAAGGCTTAAAAGGAACATCAAACTTACTCTTAACATGAATTGTCAAGTTTATCCATCATTCTATACCATTTTTTATATTCATTCTCGTATGAGGGTCAAAAGGAATATATTTGATACATGAAGGGTTGAATATATATACCGAGTTAAAATATAAGACCGCATCTACACAACACAAACATCAACAATTAAAAGGGCATAAGCCATAACAATATATATCACGTAGGGTGCATTAATACATATATTTTGACTAGACTTTGAAATAAGTTTATTTCACACAACAGAAGTAAATTTTTGGGCAATATATATCACGTAGGGTGCATTAATACAGACATGGGATTGCCGCCCTTATTGTACATGTCTAACTGCAACTTCAAAACAGAAGCTACATACATATATAGAACACTTGGAAACACAGTGCTAGCTGTAGCTCTACTTGGTAAGTTCCATAATCCAAGTATTGAAAGCACAGCACACCATGCTAAAACTTTTAAATCCCGCTTGAGTAGCCAAGGCCTCAAACTCTTTCTCCGACCTCTCTTTTCCACCCGGAATATGTGCCATCATTATAGCATCCATATGAACCACACCCTTGGTTGCATCGTCGCTTCCCCCGGGCACCTCAGGAAGAATGAATTCTGCTATGATCAGCTTCTTATTTTCTGCCAGAGCTTGGTGGCAGTTTTTCAAGATCCTCAGGCAATCTTCATCATTCCAATTATGACATACCCACTACAAATTTTAAAAAAGTCAATGAGGTAATGTAACTACCAGAATAGTACTAAACAAATGGATGACCTACTGCTACGTACATCTGTACTTGTAGATGGAGTGATATTTAGTCAACTCATCCACTGTGGAATAAATAGATAGACCAACTTTCAAAGTATTTAGATGGGTCGACTCAAAATCACTTCGGCCATATAAAATACTCTAAACAATTAATAAATTTACAACCTTCAAGAATATGGCATCTCCTTTCGGCACGCTTGTAAACATGTCTCCTCCCACATGTTCCACGCCTGTCAAGAAAATGAAATATTTGAAACATACCAAAAAGAAAATCAGAAGCAAATCTAGTTTCCTCAAGTTACAATTTCATACCAGGAATAGAGGGTGAGTCTCGGACAACGTGAGGTAGGTCGAAGTTAATTCCTTTGATAGCAGGGTACTTGGAAACGATCATATTAAGGGTAGCACCAGAGCCACCGCCGACATCAACTATGGATGAAAGACCTTGGAAACCATTGTAAGTCTCGAGTATCTTCTTCAAGGTTATATTAGAATGACCAGTCATGCACTGGTTAAAGACTTTGCTGAATCGAGGCTCTCGGCTGTTATAATCAAATATACTCATCCCATAGGCTTTGTTGAATGCAATTCCACCATCAAGAACTGCGTCTGTTACATGGTACCTGCGCATGCACGGACCATTATCAGAAATATTAAAATTTATGTAATTAACATGTTTATCAGAATTATATATATAGACACACACACACATATACATATGCTACCGATGGAGTAAATTAAAATCTATGTTACCAGCTGTCGATCACCACTTTGTCGGTGTTGACAAGCAAAAGAGGTGCCATAGAACCACCGTCTTCATTATTGGACAGGAACTTGCACACGGGTGTCCAGCAATAGAGCCACTCAGCTTCACCATTGGAACGATCATTAGGCTTACAACCAAGAACCTTGTAGGTAGCCAGGACTTGGAGGATGCGTTGAACCATAGCTGGGGCATCAGGGTTGGACCTGGGGAGCTTAGAGGCTAGCTCAGAAGGAGTTAAATAGTTTCCAGGGCCAGCTTTGGCTATGGTGTTTAATATGTCAAGCTTAATTGCTGATTTCAGAATCATGGGCAGTACTGTGGCAGTTGCTAATTGCATGGCTAGCAAGCAAGCTTCTTCATCTTCTGATCGACCAGTACTGATCCCACCCATTGAATTTGCTTTGTGTTTAAGTTTTTTTTTTCTTTGGAAGAGAGGTGCACGGGAGCTTTGTAAAAGGTGGAGCTGGCTAGTGTGGTGTGGTAGAGTCTTAGAAATCTTTCAACATATAAATAGAGTACGTAAAATTAATATTAATCATTCATATTGTTCTCACTTCTCTTGCTATACATTTTATTATTATTTTCCATTCAAATAAATTATTTTAATAATTATAAGTTTAACCTTCTCAGTACTCTCAATAACTCTCTCAGCACCCTAACCTCCATTAAAGATTTTTGAGGGGGCTTTCATCGGTTCTCATATGTGAAAAACCCTATTCCTTTTTTCTATTTTCTTGTTTTGAAATCTTATTTCTAATTGGATTTAGGTTTTGTTAGCCACTTCTTGTGAGAGTTGGTTTGTTTTATTTTGGTGTGTTTTGATGTTCTTCACGACCGAGGTTATCCATCGGCATGATTTTCATGGGTTTAGATTTGAAGGTTATTATGTGATCGCATCTATGATCGATTGTTCATAACAGTCAGATGAAAACCAATTATATAGAAACAAGTGTGTATATTCAAATCATCTTCGAATCGCTTAGTTGCATCTCCAAGAAGCTCGTAAGGATTCAACCGCGATATTCTTTCGCGTCCGTCCAATTTTGATTGTATTTGTAGATGCCGTATGACTTTTTATTAATGAATTGATTTCTTTTTATCAAATAAAAGTTTAACCTCATCTTTACCTTCTCAACAACAGCTCATGTCGGATAAATTAAATATGAATTTTCTTCTATTCTTATTTGCGATAAGATAATTCTTTTCATTTACCACGGTTTTTTCATATATGTTTTTTTTTGTCAGGAATGTTTATAAATGTTTAACAGTATCTTAACATAAATTTGAACCTCCAAAATTAATTCTATTTTAACTTAATTTTCATTTATCCAACACAAAAAATATTTTAAAATTATCAAGATATATATATATATATATATATATATAGAGAGAGAGAGAGAGAGAGAGAGGGCTACTCCAATGAGAACTTCTTAAAATGAGAACCGTGAGAACTTTCTTAATTTCTCATATTTTGGCTAATCTAAAGATCAAACTAGGGGGAACCCAATATAAAAAATGTATATAAAACTAGTCTCTACCTAGCTAGCCAAAAAAAATTAAAAAAAAAGTCCACTGCCACGCCATCAGTGATTTTTTTTATTTTTTTTATTTTTTTTTTGCTAGCTAGGTGGAGACCTTATTGATGAACATTTTTTGTGAAGGTTTACAAAGCACTAATTTAAAAACACATACAGAATAGTAATTTAAAAATATACACGAAGCATAAAATAATACCCGCAGAGCACCAAAAAAATACACAAAGCACCAAAAAAATATAAAGCACCAAGCACCAAATATTTCACACAAAGCACCAAATGTCCGTGAACAAAGCATCAAAAAATTTAACACAAAGCACTAAGTCATATTTGACACAAAGCACCCAAAATATAAACAAAGCACTAAATCGTAAATCTTACAACTAGCCATTAAATATCTTTACTACTAGCCATTGTCGAGTTGGAAGCGTCTTCACCGGGGCTGCACAGCTGCACTACCTAACATATATATATATATATGATTATTCAAGGGTTAAACTTTAGATCATGGCCAGCTTTAGCGTTTCCATCTGGTCTTCATCTTTAATTACTCTGCACAAAGTTGCATACATTGACTTACAACAAAGTGATTTTCAACACCCACTTTATTTAAAATTTTAAGTTACATGAATAATCTCAGAAGCATAATTGACAAATATATATTCAATCTCGAATCTCGATATATTTTACCGTAGATATAATTTAATCCTTATAAATTAATAAACAAAATCATCGAAGTCTCTGCAAATATATACACACACCTCTACATACACACACCTCTACATACACACACCTATCTATCTTCTTCTCTAGCAACAGGATATTCTTCTTCTCTATCCTCTTCTCCGATCAAATTTCTCACTGGCGACGAGACACGATGGTACGGTACCTCACCGGAGCGGTGGTGCTCCTGGTCGTAGTTTCAATCTCCGCGAAGAAACGATGTAATTTAGATCTGGCAGCAGTGAAGAAATTATATGAACATGTGAGGGAGCAAGCAGTAGAGCGAGGGAGAAGGAGAGAGAGAGAGAGAGAGAGAGAGAGATGTATGTATATATGTTGTATTGCACAGAGAAATCATCGCTAGGAAATGATGTTAGGGACAGTGAGAAGTTAGGGGAATAAAAGGCTGGGATTAAAAGGATGAATATAAAATTAAGGGATTGGATTGGATCTTAGTTCTCATTTTAAAATGGGTTCTCATTTGAGCACATGCATATATATATATATATATAGGCCAACATTCCAAGGAGGGACTCCTTACGTGGAGTTACATAGTGCGCCACTCTAAATCATCAATTTTATTATAAATTCTGTTATAGAATACATATAAACGTGATTTCAATATAGAATACTATAAAATAAATCAATTTTAAGTAATTTAACACTTAAATTTGATTAAAAAAAAGTATATTTTCGAAACTGATTCCACAACAGAATAATTCTGGATGATTATTATTCTGTTATAGAATCATGTTTAGATATTGCATAATTTTAGATGATCTTTGGAATAAAAAAATTGTATAACTTCGTTTTCGATTTAATAATCCAAATATGCAATTATATTTCAGAAAAAATATAATAAAATATATATTATGTATATATTTATAGTGGTGTGCTACGTAACTCCAAATAAGAGGGTATGCTATGGAGTGCTACCATATATATATATATATATATATATATATATATATATATATATATATATATATATATATATATAATTTCAAAGTTTACTGAAAATGCAATATCATTGATATTTTTTATTTTAGACTCGGGTCTTCTCAGCAGTTCACCACTCACCAACCAGGACTTACGCGATACTATTTGCTAAATTGTCTCAGCCGCCTGCAAGCAATTATTATTCTAGTGTTCCTTCGACACAGACAAATTTGAATTTGTTTTCCGGATTTCGGTTTTAGTATTTAGCATCTTTTGTATGCGGTGTATGCGTTGTAGATTTTATTTACAGTAGTTATTTTCCCCGACATGCTGATAAATTCTCCTTTTCCTTCGTTGCAACAGATTCTACAATTAACAAGAGTAACAATTAAAGAAATATAGAGCATGTTGGTCTGTTAGTGTAATAAATAAACGAATTTTTTATGGTGTGCCCAAGGGCACACAATAGTCACGAACTCCCATGAGAATTTCAGCTTTTGATTGGTGGATGGATAATAAATGTAAATGGCCCCCCCTGCATTCACATCAATTCCACCAATCAAAACAAGCCATTTTCATGAAAGTTGGTGCTTATTGTGTGCCCTTGGGCACACATTAGAAAGACCGATAAATGAAAAGTCGGCCTAAAGGCAAAAATAAACAAGAAATGGATTTAGGTACTGTTTGGGGTTGCTGTTGCAGACAACAAAAACAGCTTTTCTAAACAGCAACTTGAGGTACTATTTTAAGTAAATTTTATAACAAAAAAAAATTGATAAAAATTACTCCTATGTCATAAGATACTCATAAATCACTTTTATATTTATTATATTATTATTAATAATTCATACATCATTGATAAGACAAAATTATCTAGACAAACGTTTTAAAAGCCAAGTCAGGTTAAGTTAAATAAGTTAAGCTCAACCAAATGCATCATGGTCTAGGACAAAGTATAGACTATAAAGATTCCACATAAATGGGCCTCATTCTTGCCTCACTTGAACTCACCCATGCCTAACTTTTTGTTAATTACCGTAGTCTTCCTTCAGCACCGGCTAGCTAGCTAACTGGTCAAGTAAATGAAAATCTGTGGCGTTGGAGTTAGTTTAGTCAGTTATTTTCCTTTTTGTGTGAAATTTGATAATAATATGTATTTCTTCGAGAAACTTATTTAGGTACGAGTTTGTAAGAGCATCTCCAATAACGTTAACTATAATTGTTGTCTAAATTGGATCTGTAAGACATTATGTAAAATTTGTTGAACCTGTAAGACATTGTGCTTCAATCATATTTTTAAATTATAATTTAAAAATAATATATTATTAATATTTAGATTGTTACATAAATAGAATATATCAGTTTAATATGATAATAAATAATATGTAATCAGCGGGAAAGAGGAAAATAAATTGCAGGAGATGACGTGGAAATCATTACACATGTGTAGTGATTCGACAAATATAGTCATTCATTGGAGGATGGCTACAATTATAGATAAAGGTTTGCTATGTTGTGGGTTTTTGCTATAATTACCGCCATGGCTCCTCTCTTCTCGAGAATCCATACATCCCTTATCAGTACTACCTATCATTTCTTGAATATACAAGTACTACCTAGGAAAGCTCTAGAAACTCCCAAGCTTCTTGAAGGTTCCGGAAGACTCCACCAAGCTCCACAAGGTTCCGCCATCTTCTAGACTCTTCTTAGACTCCGGGCGTCTTCTAGAGAATTCCTCCAAGTTCTTCACCATTCTAGATTATTCCGGACCCTTCCGGCCTTCTCTAGAATGTTCCGCACTCGTAGAGTTGAATTTTGTCGGGGTGTGACACTCTCCCCCACCGAATCTGTCGACGTCCTCGTCGACGTCGTCGCCTCCCAATAGCGTTCCAACGCCTCATGGTGGTGGTCCAAGCTTGACTCTAACTCCCACGTAACCTTGCTTGGTGCCGCACCTCTCCATCGTACCAAGTATTGTCTACTTGGCTCCAAACCTTTTAATTTCACGAGCCGCTCTTCAAGTATCTCCTTCACCTCCTTGTGCCGACCCTCGGCCTTGCTTGGTGATACTCGAGGTGACTCCCGCTTTGCAACGCCCCCATATTGCTCACTTTTACTTGGCGACACACGCCCCTTGTCCTTAGCTCCGTTTCCCCTGGGAGATCTAGGACTTCCCTTAGGTGCGCCGCCCTTCGCTTCATGCTTGGCCTCCTTGGCCTTCCTTGGTTCCTCCACATGGTCCTCCTCGACCATCCTCAAACTCACAAGGTAGGTGATTCTAGGTTCTTCCGTTAACTCCAAAAAAAAAAAAAAGAAGAGTAAACGACAAAATGATAGAAATCCAGCAACATTTTGTGAAATTTGAAAAAAAACCGCCACCATCACTTTGTCATTTATTTTTTTTATTTTTGGAGTTAACGGGGCAAAATTAACGGAGGTTCACGGCCGTCACTTTATTAAAAGACGGAAGTTATAAATTTCGGCTACCATTATGTAGTTTTTAAAATCCAGCCACCATCTTGTAAAATTTGGAAAACAACCGCCACGACTTTATCATTTACTCTTAAAATTATAAGTTGAACTTAATTACTTATATTAGATCTTACACCTAAAGTATCAAAAAAACAGAAAATTTCAATATTTTCTATCAACTTTTGATTAATTTTAATCCTGCTCACATATAAAAGATATTGGTTGATATATCATGGTCAGTCTATTTGAGTATGATAACTCTGGTTAATGTTCTATAAATTTTAGGAAAGTTTGTTGAAATTGTTTGAGTAAAAAGGAATTAATAATTTTTCGACAAATAAATCATGACATGTTGGCTGGGTTTTTTAATAAATAGCTCTTGATATAACTACTCGTAGTACTGTTGAACCATTTCCGACGTAGATTTTGGTACAGCCTGTAGATAGATTCCATTTTATTTTACTATTATTCAGAAAAGAGTATATTATATATATAACTATTATTCAAAAAAGTATATTATATATATATATATATATATGAGTTTAAAATTAGCGATGTAGTGATTCACAAGTATAAAAATTATTGTCAAGATATTATTTTAATTTTGAAATATTCCGAAACGAAATACTATCATCTCTTAGAGTATCTCCAACTGCGTTAGCTAAAATTGTTGGCTAAATGGGTGTAAAATTTGCTGAACCTGTAAGACATTTTGCTTCAATAGTATTGGCTATATTGGTTGACTATAATTTAAAAATAGTATGTTATTAATATTTTAGATCGTTAAAATAGAATATATCAGTTCAGTGCGGTAATAAATGATGTGCAATCTTCCTACGGATTTCTTACAGAACTGTAGAGATTCGACAAATTTAGCTATCCATAGGAGGTTGGCTAAATTTATAGACAACAGCTGGATATGGTTGGGGTTGAATTTTTCGAGTTGTTGACTAAAATATTTTATTTTTAGTAATCCAACTCACCTTTTAGCTAAAGATTTTCGATGATTGGAGATGCCTTATAAAATAGCTAGACTCCTATCGGCTCAGCAAGTCACCACCACTCACCACCAGCGGTTAGGCGATATTTTGCTGAATTATCTCGGCCGCCAGCTGCAAGCAATTACCGTACTTACTTAGGGACTGTTCGGCTGAGCTTAAAATAAGTGCTTTTTATTTAAAATAAATAAGTGAAATAGAAGTTAGAACCAAGTTGAGACTTATAAGTGATTAAAGTGTTTGGGAAATAAGCAGAAGTCATGAAACAAAAACTATCATTCTCAGCTTTTTATAAATGCTTCTTCACTTATTACACAAACGATACGAAATAAATGTTTCTAACTTATAAGTCCAGAAGTCGGCTTAAAAGCGGTGACCAAACACCACCTTGATCTTCCTTCGACACTGGCCAGTGGAGTATCTGACTACTTAGTCTTCCTTGGACACTGGCCAGTGGAATATCTGACTACCACCAAGACAATTTGGATTTTGTTTTCTGAATTTCTGTTTTAGGAGTTAGCATCTCCTATGTCCGGTGTATGCGCGGGCCAGCGAAACTGAACTGGAATTAAAAACGGTGTGCGAAATTTTGTTCGGTTCTAACTCTTAAAATTTGGTCTACTTGATTTGGATTGAATTAATCAATGGAAAATTCAGTTCGATCTGATTAATAAAAAAAATATTTCGTCAAGAATAAATAAATAGAATAACCGAAATAATATAAAATATAGTTTTATATTTATATCATAAATATCTTATATGCTATATTTATAATATTTAATTTATAAATTTAATTAGTTGAAGTGGTTTTGATTAATTTATATAATTTTTAGAAGATTTATGAACTTTAGCTTTATTTATAAAATAATTTTGCATTTTTTTCTGTTTATTTTGAAATGAATCGAACCGAAATATTTCAGTTAAAGTCTGATTTGACCTATAATAAACTTTCGGTCCAAAAAAAAATAAAATTTTGATATTCGATCTATTCGGTTCGATTTAATCCGGTTTTGAACTCAGCCGAGCTGATGCTCATATATACATGGTCGGGTGGTCACTGATAAATCATATTTTACCCGGCTTTGGGATAAATATGAGGGAGATAATTCAAAATAGAATTTGTTGCATACATGAAACAGACAGGTGCAATCAACTCAGCAGTTCACCATCACTCACTATTCACCAACCACCAGCTAGGCGATATTTTGCTGAATTCTCTGGGCCGCCTGTAAGCAAGTCTTACTTCAGTCTTCCTTCAACACTGGCTAGCTGATAAGACGCAAACCTACGAGGGATTAAGACGCGAACCTGCGAACACTGGCTAGCTGATTAAGACGCAAACCTGCGATAAGACGCGAACCCGCCAGGTTCGGTTTTCTTCTCCATTTGTCAAATGACTTTTTATGCTGAGACAAAGGAAATATGAAATATTGAGGACTGTTCCAGTTCTTAATACTAATATTAAATATAAGTTTATAAGTTATTATGAAAAATTTAAAATAAATATTTGGTACTTATATTTTCTTATGAAAAAAATTAAAAATAAATTATGAAATTATATTCTATATATAGCATAAAATGCGTGTCAAACTGTAACAAAACTCAAAAAATAAGAGAAACGGGAGAATATATCTTTAAATACGTGTTAAATAGTGAATAAAAATTATAAAAAAAAGACCCTTTATTGATATTCATAATATCCAAAGTGTTCAAATTTCATGACCAATAATAATATGAATGCGTAATATTATATGATAAATATATTTTATTAAAATCATCAATTAATATAAACAATCTATAAAATAATATAACAAAACACATGAATTTTAGTTAAAGTTCTTGAATGATATTTTTGAATTAAATAGTATTTATTCTTTTGTTTTCTTCTAATTAAGTAAATAATACTCCTCGGTCTTCTTTATATATGTCTCAAAAAATTAGGTATCTTAGAAAAACCAGTTGAGTATTTGGTTTTCTTATCTACTCCTGATTGATAAATGTATGTGTGGTAGTTAAACATAAAGATATTTTTTGAGAAAGCATTCAAAAAATTGTTTTAAAAAGAGAAATGAAACAAATGAAAATTTGTACATGATTATTGATGTGATGAGTTTTAACCGGGGTTGTATGAGTCGGGATCCTGTATCCCCTGTTTGTGTCTCTCTATGTGTTCCCTCTTTTTTATTGGTTAATTTTTTTATTTCTCACGTGATCTCTCTCTTGTTATTGCAGAATACAAATAAATTACAAGTATTCAACTGAGTTACTTTCTGTGAACTCTGAGATAAAATCTTTTTTAACTGCAGGCATAATTTTTTTTTTCTCAATGCAGACTTCAATTTTATAAATTCTCAATCATCTTTTTTTGTTGCATTAAATATTAACTCCATGATATATAGTTTGGTTTATCAAAAAAAAATGTACCAGTGAATTTCCTTCATATACCAATTTAATTTTATCAGATTAAATATTATATAAATAACATCTCAATTTTTTAATATAATTTAAGTCATAAAAAAGTTTTTTTTTTGCTTTCAAATTTAATAATATTAAAGTTTACAAAATTTTAATTAATTATTTAATATAGAAAAACATAAAAACAAAATTACTGCATAGTATTATATTTATATCATATAATAAATATTTTTAGTTGATTATGTACTATATGGAAAAGATAATGTAAATAAAGTATATTTTTGCTTTTAAATTTAATAATATTGAAATTTTCAAAATATTAATTAATTATTTCATGTAGAAAACATAAAAATAAAATTACTATATAATATTATATTTATATCATGTAAAAAATATTTTTAGTTGATTATGTACAATATGAAAAAGATATTTAAATAATATAGATATATTTCTATAGATTTGAAAAAGTTTATATAATAAGCTCCGTGAGAAAATAAATAAGAATTATAGAATTATAGATCACGTGATAAGTAAAAGAACTGACCAATAGGAGACACGTAGGAAGACACAAAGAGGGACAGAGGATCCGGACTCGTAAATAAGAGACTATTCCAACACAATTATGTTACACCAAACATTTTTATTAAGTGAGCACGATCGGATAGCCCTGGTTAAGGGTTTATCCTCTGTCGTCCCATCACTTTGTAAAGCTATAAGCTATATCAGTAAAAAAAACATTTTTCTTAAGTAGACGGAAATAATTAATTATTTTTCTATATTTTTGAACCGATATCATCCGGCTAAATTTAAGTGTCGTCACTACAAGAACTCCAGCTGATTTCTAAATTACCAAATAATCTGAACTCGTGGCTCGTTTTCCATTGAGCTTTTGCAGTTCGTTCCGGATAAACAAATGATCCTAAGAATGGAATATTGAAATAGGGGAAGAATAGATTCATTCCCGGATAAATAAATGATTTTTAAAATAGAACGCGAGGAAAATGTAATTAAACATATGCTTTATTTAGAGTTGATTAAAGAAAATGTCTATAATTTATACTTTTCATGTTTGTGCAAAAAATTTATAAAAATTTAATGTCCATGTTCTGAAACGAAGTTCATTCCACTTCTTTTATCAAATTTCGCCGCAAAATTTATTATTGAAAAATTTTGACTAACTCATATTTAGTCACTATTTTCTCGTACCTTATTTTTTCTAACATAAAACTTGTTCATAATTTTTATTCCATTCTCATCACATTTTATATAGGAATAAATATTTAAATATGTTGTTTAATAAAAATTAAAAATTATTTTTAGGAAATAGATAATTTTTTTATTTGATACATATATCCTTCTTTTTGGAAAATAAAATAAGTGTTTTTGGAAAATAAAATAAGTCTTTTTGAAAAATAAAATAAGCCAAATACCCTATTTGATATTCTATGTTTAAGTAATTTAATTAATCGGGGAACTAAAATTTTTGTTATCATGAATAATATAGGATTTTTCCATAAATACCCAAGTCCAAAATCTATTTTTAGCAAAAATACTGACCACATCTTTTTCACAATTTCGCAAAATTATTAAATTTTCGAAAATATTTAAAAAATACTATATGCAACCATATGCATCTAGTTGCAACCGTATATTTACAAATATTTCTAAGAATTTTAAATATTTTTAAATGAAAGTAAAATGGACAAAAAAACTTATAAAAACTAGTATTTTTGATAAATTCCTCGAAATTATAATCTTTTGGTAATGATATTAATGATCGAGTTGAGTTACCTAAAAATTGCGGAAGAAAAACAAGCCAGAGAGGCAAAGTGGCCAAGAATGTACAAGCCGCACATGCATGTTTTAAAATTCAACATTCTTCTATAAATAGAAGGAGCTAGAAGAGATTATTATCCCTACATCTGGTCGAATAGAGGGAATGGCTACTCCTTTATACTCATCATCACTGTCAGTAGATGAAATGATGAAAAATCAGAGAGCGAAAGGTCCAGCTACAATCCTTGCCATTGGAACTGCTGCTCCTCCCAATTGCTACTCCCAGGCTGAGTATCCGGACTTCTACTTTCGTGTCACAAAGAGCGACCACAAGACTGAGCTCAAAGAAAAGTTTAAGCGAATTTGTATGCATTTAGTTTAATTTCATGCAATTTATATAAACTTCTAAACAAGTGTAGTATATATTAATCATGTCATATTGATATGTGTATGTGCGTGTCTGCAGGTAGTAAAACCATGATAAAAACACGTTATCTGCATATCACAGAGAAAACCCTGGAAGAAAACCCTAGCATGTGCGACTATTCAGCCCCGTCGTTCGATGCTCGCCAAGAAATTCTGAGGATGGAGGTTCCGAAACTCGGAAAAGAAGCCGCTGAGAAAGCCATCAAAGAATGGGGACACTCCAAATCAGAGATCACCCACCTCATTTTTTGCACCACTTCGGGCTACGACATGCCCAGTGCTGACTACCAGCTTACTAAGCTTCTAGGCCTCAATCATTCTGTCAAGCGCCACATGATCTACTTACAGGGTTGTTTTGCAGGTGGTACTGTCCTTCGTCTGGCAAAAGATCTTGCGGAGAACAACAAGGGTGCTCGTGTTCTCGTCGTTTGTGCTGAGATCACAACCATAACATTCCGAGGGCCTCATCTGGAGTCCTTGCTCCCTCAAGCACTGTTTGGTGATGGGGCCTCCTCGGTGATTGTTGGGTCTGATCCGGATCCTCTCACCGAACGTCCACTCTTCCAGATCGTGTCCTCGGCCCAACACATATTGCCTGATTCAGAAGACACAATCCGCGGAAAACTGGGGGAGTCAGGCCTCATGTTTTTTCTGAAAAAGAACATAACTACATTGATTGCCAGTGACATAGAGAAGCTACTAAAAGAAGCTTTTGAACCCATTGGAATATCCGATTGGAATTCGCTCTTCTGGATAACCCACCCTGGTGGCCCGGCTATCTTAAACCAGATTGAACTTGTGTTAGGCCTAAAAGAAGAGAAAATGTGGGCGTCTCGGAAGGTGTTGAGTCAGTATGGTAATATGGCAAGTGCATGTGTTTTGTTTGTTTTAGATGAAATGAGGAAGAAATCAATGAAAGATGGCATGGCAACGACTGGTGATGGCTTGGACTGGGGTGTGGCTTTCGGATTCGGGCCAGGTCTCACCGTCGAAACAGTTGTGCTGCGTAGTATCCCTGTTACTAGTTTCACTTAATGCACGCATGAGTGAATCAGACATTTCGAGTTGGGTTTAATATCAGTTGATTCCGTTTCTTTTGTATTCAGCATGCATGATCTGGTTGTAATACTTTTATGAGTGATTTCATATGTTATCATAATATGATAGGGGTGGAGTAAATTTAGGAGTTTGACAGGATCCATAATCCTGATCTTTAGCAACTCCGTTGTATCCATTCTACTATTTAAGCCCCACTAGTGATTGAATAAAAACCAAGGTCTTTTGACAGCAAATCTGCAGTCTATGTTTTTACCAGTTTTATACATACTACATGCACCACGACAACAAACAGGTTCATCTACGACGAATAGCTTGATCTTTGATGGAAATTAGGATTCCGTCGTACATTTTTACGACAAAAAAGAAATCCATCAAATGTACGACAAAAAAGAAATCCATCATTAATTCACTTGTTTAAATATTTTTACGTGGTTAAAAATTAATCAAAATGTTCGAGTCTTTTTTTTAATTCGAACTTACGATGATTATAATATTTCATCATAAGTTCGTTTATTTAAATGTTTTTCCTTATTTAAAAAGTAAATAAGAAGTTTTAGTGTTGGAACTTACGACACCTATAATATTCTGTCGTAAATTCACTTAATTAACTATTTTTTTTTCTTAATAAAAGAATAATCAAAAAAAGTTTGGGTCACGAAAACGACCCCGTTTTTTATTGGATCTTATGATAGTCCCATACTTTTATAATATAAGCTCAATAAAATGTTAGAATTTTATTTAATTTAAGTCAAAGCTATTATTTTTTTGAAAATAATTTTGAACGATTCAACTGTACGGATCTTATTGTAATATGTTAATATTGATTTTTTTTTAAAAATCCTTTTATTTAGTGTGGGTTTCGTAGTCAAAAACGGTCAAATTAATTAGTAAGCAACCATCTTCTTATAACTTGCCTGACGTGGGGTCGTTTGGGTGAGTTTAAATTAAATGATTTTTGTTTTATATACTCTATGGGATTCAAATTTAAGCCGGTGAATATTGCAGCGCTAAATTTTTTTAACATTTTTACGACAAAAAAAAAATCCATCATCAATTCACTTGTTTAAATATTTTTACGTGGTTAAAAATTAATCAAAAATGTTCGAGTCTTTTTTTTTATTCGAACTTACAACGGTTATAATATACCATCATAAATTTTTGCTTATTTAAATGTTTTTCCTTATTTAAAAAGTAAATAAGAAGTTTTAGTGTTGGAACTAACGACACCTATAAAATTCTGTCGTAAATTCACTTATTTAACTATTTTTTTTTCTTAATAAAAAATAATAAAAAAAAGTTTGGGTCACGAGAACGCTCCTGTTTTTTATTGGATCTTATGATAGTCCCATACTTTTATAATATAAGCTCAATCAAATGCTATAATATAAGCACTTAAAAGTCTACAGAAAGCACTTAATAAAAATTCCTTGATGACTGTGGCAAACTTCAAAGAATTATGAAAATTGTACCTCCTTCTTCATCTTCTTTCTAAACCCACCACCACCACCTTCGCTAGCCACCATCATCTCCGGCAATCACCTGAAAATCACCACTGTCAACCAAAAAATCACCATCAGAAAAAGAGAAATCACTGCCGGCAACCGAAAAATCACTGTTGACAATCGAAAATCACCACGATTTGCCACTATTTTTTCCCAGCTACCAAACGTCCATTAACCCCGACCACAAACATAATAACAAAAATCACTATATTTAAGTATGAATCACCACAAATCAACTATCAAATTCACCACATCCAGAATTGTATCTGCCCACGAATCCGGCCACCAACCCTATTCATCAGCTTCGATCACCAACATGGTACCTAAAATCACCAGATTTAATTATAAAACACTACAATTAAACTAAACCACCACATCACCTCCAACACCACCGTCTACAGATCCGCAATATCTAACGAATCACCAACTACAACCCAAAATCACCAGAAAATGAACGTATATCAATAAAAATTGAGAAAATACCAAATTTACAAAAAATAATTAGGGGAAGAAGTCGGTAATGAGCTTCCTGAAGCTAAAGCAGATCCATTAGTCGATAAAAATGGTACTGACTCCAAACTCCACCACTATTGGACATGGTCTTACTAGCTACCTACCTAGGTCCTCCCATGCAAACCCTATGCATAAAACAGAACTCACAGGCCAAAATAGAATAATGCCAAAAAATTGTGACAAACCTCTGCACTGAAAAAGACAACAACCTTAAGTAATGGGACCCAATCAAAGCATCACTTGTACGACCTACATGGACGGCTGCAAGAAAAAAATACTACAGTACATGCCTACATGGAAATGTGTTAGTACTCCTAGTTAAACCTCTGCCCTAAAAAAGACAAGAAACTTAAGACATGTGTTACTGTAGTACTTGCTGTCTTTCTGACAATGGAGGGGAATGGGATGGTCATGCAGCCCTGTGATTCTTCCTGAAGCGTGAACCACATGAAAGCTAGCGGTACTCCATTGCTGGACCACAAGAAAGCTGCTTGAATATTATTCCCTCCGCGGCCTGAAGCGTGAACCACATGAAAGCTAGCGGTACTCCATTGCTGGACCACATGAAAGCTGCTTGAATATTATTCCCTCCGCGGCCTCCAATTCTTATCATTTAGAACGTAGTGCTCGGCCCGTATTAGAGAGGTATGTGGATGATGAAGATGGGTGATAACTTTATGTGTGTATGTATATGTCGGATGTATATTAGAGAGAGAAAGGGGGAAGCTGAGCCGACGGCGGCGGTGGAGGTGTTGGGGTAGCAACGGTTGGGATAGGTGGAGAGATCAAAGGCAGTCGGGTGAGAGAAATGGGGGATTAAAATAAACTATATTGTAAATTGTGTGATTATGATTGAATTTAGATATAAAAAATGAGTGGCTGTGATTGGTTCTCAGTTCTCACAATAAGGTGGGTTCTCATTTGAGCACTTGCCTATATATATATATATATATATATATATATATATAAGAATAATAATATTTTTATCGTATTTAATGATTGAATTATTTACAGAGTCATGATTAGTCAATTACGGCTTACAATTTTAGACCCCCAATTTTGAATATTAAGTCTAGGAGCTCCTGTTGCAACCTGGTTTGTAAGGAAGGTAACTAAATGTCTTGTCTAGCGGTAGGAGTTGGACTTGTGGGCTGCATGGAATTCCAAGGTATTTAGCTTCTTTCGCTACTTTTATATGGCTTTCTAAGTAGATTCAATTTATGTGATTCTTTTCTGACAACGTTTTTGGAACATTTTTATTATTTGATTTTAAAATCGAAGCCTCGTCATTTCAAACTAAAATCGTATTAAAAATATCAAACCGCACCAATATTATTTGATTTGGTTTTGATTTGTGAATTTAGAAACCGAATTAATATGATTACGGTACGATTTTTGGTTCAAACCGCACCAAACCGAATCACGAACTCAGAAGGATGGGACACAGGGGCAGCTTCGTCCGTGCGGCTTTGCTCCTCCTCGGCGTCCTCGCGATGAAAATGTCATTGATTACACTAAAAAAAAAAAAGAAGATAAAACGGATTATATAAAATCGACTGCCAGCATAAAAGTGTCAGGAATAAATTGACGAAACATAATATTTTTCCTCTTTAAAATTCATGCTTATAATTAATATTTATTTTATAAAATTTAAGTGTTATAAATTTATTGTAAGTTTGGCTATATATATGTTTCTTATTAATTTTATAAAGATGACAAATATTTGAATATTGATTTGTGCAATTTTTTGACGAAATTTTTTTATGTCTTGTGTTATCATTTTTGTTACCTCTATTTATGTTAGTTTTTATTCATTTTCTGATATCTTTTTATGTTATAGTTTTAGACGTATACGATTTAAATATACTATTTCGAGTAAGTCATGACATCATCTATAACTTATTAACTTGGACCTCCCTGGAGCAAGGAGT
Organism: Daucus carota subsp. sativus; assembly: GCF_001625215.2. NCBI lineage: Eukaryota > Viridiplantae > Streptophyta > Magnoliopsida > Apiales > Apiaceae > Daucus > Daucus carota. Next base: position 40,685,385 of record NC_030385.2, on the reverse strand, counting down.
TCTGCATTTCATCATGGTAGCTAAGTGTATACGTGCATGAGATCCTTTGGCCTTCGTTATTGACTGATTGCTTTAGCCCCCTGCAAGCCTGACATGAGTTAGTTCAAGGCAATAATTATTTCAGGAGATTAGGTTTGGGATGTGAACATAATTTTTTCTTTTAAATACATACTTCGAATAATTATTGCACAAGGTAATTTTCATTAAAACCTTGCCGACCAAGCAGTAGAGCACAGTAGCAGCAGCAATGCCTTCAATATAATAGGCCCTGTATTTTCTATCTTGTCCACGTGAGGATCTGCGGAAGGTTTGGACATTTGTAACAGGCCAAAGTTAAGCTGCAAAGCTTGCTGCAGCGTGGGATACTGGGTCTTCTAGCAGAGTAGATGGGTTTTCTGTAGGAATCTAAGTGAGTTGCTACAGCAGAGCTCTAAGAAGAACAGATAGAAGAACACTTTTTATATATTCTGAATATGATTCCTTATATTGAATTGATGTTTACAAATGATGTAGAACATCCTTTATATAGATACTATAGGACATTCTAAAGATCAGATACATGAATCACTTAATTACTAGATGCATGAATATATAATTAATAGATACTATGAATGAGAGAATGTATCAGCAAGTGCATGAATTCCAACACTCCCCCTTAATGCACTTGTTTGACAACTCCAATGCGTTCTCGCAAGTAGCAGAATTTTTCTTTAGGAAGAGCCTTGGTAAAAATATCGGCAAGCTGTTCTTGAGTCTTGCAGTATTCTAGTTGTATCTCTCCTTGTTCAACCGCATCTCTGATAAAATGATATTTGATTGCTATATGCTTAGTCCTCTCATGGTTCACCGGATTCTTAGCTATAGATATAGCTGACTTATTATCACAGAATAGAATAGTAGCCTCCTGTTGCTTTTCTCCAATGTCTTCCAGTATCCTCCTTAGCCAAATTGCTTGAGAAGTTGCTTTTGCAGCTGCCACATATTCCGCCTCTGCTGATGATTGTGCGACAACTTTCTGCTTCTTTGACAGCCAAGAACATATGTTTGTTCCAAGTAAAAATGCATATCCAGATGTACTCTTCATGTCATCTATGCTTCCAGCCCAATCACTGTCGGAATAAGCGATAAGATTTAGGTTTTCTCCAGCTTTGTAAAAAATCCCATAGTCCAGTGTTCCCTGCAAGTATCTCAGGATTCTTTTTGCTGCTCCAAAGTGTGTCTGACTAGGGTTTTGCATGAACCTAGATAGTAGAGTTGCTGCAAACATTATTTCAGGCCTTGTTGCTGTAAGATACAACAAGCTACCCACTAGACTTCTGTAGAGAGAGCAATCTACCTTTGATGTTCCATCCTCCTTTGATAATTTTTCACTAACCACCAGGGGTGTTGACACTGGTTTGCAATGTGTCATATTGAACTTCTCGAGAATACTTTTTGCATACCTCTTCTGTGAAACAAAGATTCCATCTCCTCCTTGTGATACTTCAATGCCCAAGAAATAATGAAGTAGACCCAAATCACTCATCTCATAAGTCTTCATCATGTGTTCCTTAAAGCTTTCTATCATCTCTTCATCATTCCCAGTAACAATGAGATCATCCACATAGAGACAAGCAATTAGAATCTTGCTTCCTTGTTTCTTCACATATAAAGTTGCTTCATTCTTGCTCCTTTGGAATCCATTCTTCATAAAATATTTGTCAATCTCTTTGTACCATGCACGAGGTGATTGTTTAAGTCCGTAGAGAGCTTTTAAGAGTCTGTACACTTTGTTCTCTCCCCCTTCCACCAAGAATCCTTGTGGCTGCTCAACATAAATTTCCTCCTCTAGCTTTCCGTTTAAAAATGCCGACTTAACATCAAGCTGGAATATTTTCCATTTCTTCTGTGCGGCAAGAGCAATCAAGGTTCTTATTGTTTCCAGTCGTGCTACTGGGGAGAAAGTTTCTGAAAAATCAATTCCAGGCTTTTGAGTAAAGCCTCTAGCGACTAGCCTCGCCTTATGCTTTTGAATTTCTCCATTCTGATTTACTTTGGTCTTGTAGATCCATTTGAGCTTGATAATCTCTCTTCCTTGTGGTTTGTCTACAAGCTCCCATGTTTTGTTCTTGTCTATCATATGCATCTCTTCCTTCATTGCTTTCTGCCAGATTTCATGTTTCTCAGCTTCTTCAAAATTTTGTGGTTCAGTGACCACAAAATTACAAGACTGATATATATCACTCATGCTTCTGAATTTTCTTGGTGGAGATTCCTCCTCTGATTCAGATGTTTGAGTATGTTGATCTTGTTCAGGATTCTGCTCTGCCTCCTCTGTGTGAGTGTCTTCATGTTCTTCACTGGATTCCAAAGAACTTGGTTGATTGACATGTTCCACCTTCTTTTCTTTCCAATCCCAGGCTGCATTCTCATCAAATAGAACATCTCTACTAACAACCAATTTGTTAGTTTCGACATTATATAGCCTGTAACCTTTAGTCTCCAGAGTATATCCAGTGAAAATACACTTTGTACTTTTTTCATCCAGTTTAGTACGTTTCTCAGCAGGTATAAGAACATAACCAATGCTGCCAAATATTCTTAAATGACTTACATCTGGTTTTTCTCTACTCCATGCTTCCATAGGAGTTAGATTCCTTACAGCTTTTGTGGGACACCTGTTAAGGATGTAAACCGCTGTATTTGTAGCTTCTGCCCAGAACGTCTTTGGCAGTCCTTTTTCATTCATCATAGACCTTGCCATTTCAACAATTGTTCTATTTTTGCGTTCTGCGATTCCATTCTGCTGCGGGCTATATCCTGCTGTGAGTTGCTTCCAAATTCCTTCATCTTTGCAATATTCTTCAAATTGTCTAGAGGTATATTCACCACCTCTATCACTCCGTATGCACTTAATATTACGCCCACTTTGTTTTTCTACAAGAGCTTTGAATCTCTTGAACACAGTGAAAGCTTCTGACTTCTCTTTCAAAAAATATATCCACGTCATTCTTGTAAAATCGTCAATAAAGATGATAAAGTACCTTTGTTGTCCCAAAGATGTAGTCTTCATTGGGCCACAAATGTCGGTATGAATAAGTTCCAAGCGTTCCTTTGCTCTCCATGATTTTCCACTTGGATATGGCAGCTTGTGTTGCTTTCCCATGATGCATCCTTCACATGAATTCTTTTCATGTTGCAATTTTGGTAGGCCATTCACCATGTTCCTTTCTTTGAGAAGCTTTAATCCTTGAAAATTCAAATGGCAATATCTTTTATGCCACAGCCATGATTGGTCTTCAACTTCAGCCTTTAGAGCATTGTAGTTGAAAATCAACGGAAAGTTCCTGTTCTTCTCCATCTTGACTTCTGCAATGGCCTGATTCTTGTTCTTTTTCTCAAAGATTCTGCACATATTATCTTCAAATACAAGACAATAGTTATGTTCCAGAAGCTGTCCAACACTCAATAAATTTTCTTTTAAATCTGGAACGAGAAGAACATCTCGTATATACTTGATTCCAGATTTTGTGTTGATAGCTACCGTTCCTTTGCCTTGTGCTTCTGCAACAGCTCCATTACCCATCCTCACCTTAGGGTTTATTGTTGTATCAAGTTGCACAAAGATATTTCTATCTTCACACATATGATTGCTGCATCCACTGTCTATGTACCAAGCTTTATTATCTCCATGAAGGCTGGAATGACAAGCATAAAATATTTGTTCTCCTTTGCCGTCCTCCCGTTCTTCTGTGAAATTTGCCTTCTCATAATTTTTGAATCTGCAGTCTTTCTCAACATGACCAAATCTTCTACAAAAATTACACTGAGGCTTGCCTTTGAACCAACATTTAGATGATACATGACTAGTTCTTTTGCATATATTGCAAAAAACTTTTGGATTAGAACTTGTACCTCTATCATATTGATTCTTCTGGTAAGTGCTGGAATAATTCTCTCTTTTATTTCTCCAGTCAGGCTTCTTTTGCTCCTGATTTTGACCACCTTTCTTTGCAAATTGTTGTGGCTTCATCTTTGCCTTAGACAGAAAAGCATTCTCTGATTGTTCCGCCTGTTTCATCCTTCTTTTTTCATGCGCTTGAAGAGAGCCCATCAATTCTTTTATTGACAACTTTGTGAGATCTTTTGTTTCCTCAATAACAGCAACAATATATTCATATTTGTCTGTCAAACTGATCAAGATTTTCTCCACAACATGTTGATCAGAAATATTATCTCCATAGGTTTTCATTTGATTCACAATCTCCATCACACGAGCATGATAACTTTGTATATTCTCAGAATCCTTCATTCTTAAATTCTGAAAATCTTTTTTAAGGGATTGGAGATTTATACTTCGTACCTTTTCATCTCCATGGAATTCACCTTCAAGAATTTCCCATGCTTCTTTTGCTGTTGAAGCTGTTGATATTCTTGTAAAGATTGGTTTTGTGACTCCCATCTGAAGTTTGCTCAGCGCCCTTGCATCCTGGCGACGTGATGATTCCAGTTTCTTAAGTTCCTCTTCAGATAAGTCTGCTTCATCTTCAGGTTCTGCAAACCCTTTCTCCACAATATTCCACAAGCCTTCTGCCCTTAGAACAGTTCTGATTTTTATCTTCCAGTAGTCATAATCATCACCATCAAAGATAGGAATGAGAGATGACTGAGAATCTGAATTTGACGCCATGTAATCACTTCTAGTTTCGATCCCAGATTAGAAACGAACCTGCTCTGATACCAATTTGTAGGAATCTAAGTGAGTTGCTACAGCAGAGCTCTAAGAAGAACAGATAGAAGAACACTTTTTATATATTCTGAATATGATTCCTTATATTGAATTGATGTTTACAAATGATGTAGAACATCCTTTATATAGATACTATAGGACATTCTAAAGATCAGATACATGAATCACTTAATTACTAGATGCATGAATATATAATTAATAGATACTATGAATGAGAGAATGTATCAGCAAGTGCATGAATTCCAACATTTTCTAGCAAAGCTTACTCGTTGTGTATATTTTAAGGCTTAAAAGGAACATCAAACTTACTCTTAACATGAATTGTCAAGTTTATCCATCATTCTATACCATTTTTTATATTCATTCTCGTATGAGGATCAAAAGGAATATATTTGATACATGAAGGGTTGAATATATATACCGAGTTAAAATATAAGACCGCATCTACACAACACAAACATCAACAATTAAAAGGGCATAAGCCATAACAATATATATCACGTAGGGTGCATTAATACATATATTTTGACTAGACTTTGAAATAAGTTTATTTCACACAACAGAAGTAAATTTTTGGGCAATATATATCACGTAGGGTGCATTAATACAGACATGGGATTGCGGCCCTTATTGTACATGTCTAACTGCAACTTCAAAACAGAAGCTACATACATATATAGAACACTTGGAAACACAGTGCTAGCTGTAGCTCTACTTGGTAAGTTCCATAATCCAAGTATTGAAAGCACAGCACACCATGCTAAAACTTTTAAATCCCGCTTGAGTAGCCAAGGCCTCAAACTCTTTCTCCGACCTCTCTTTTCCACCCGGAATATGTGCCATCATTATAGCATCCATATGAACCACACCCTTGGTTGCATCGTCGCTTCCCCCGGGCACCTCAGGAAGAATGAATTCTGCTATGATCAGCTTCTTATTTTCTGCCAGAGCTTGGTGGCAGTTTTTCAAGATCCTCAGGCAATCTTCATCATTCCAATTATGACATACCCACTACAAATTTTAAAAAAGTCAATGAGGTAATGTAACTACCAGAATAGTACTAAACAAATGGATGACCTACTGCTACATCTGTACTTGTAGATGGAGTGATATATATATATATATATATATATATATATATATATATATATATATATATATATATATATATATATATATAATTTCAAAGTTTACTGAAAATGCAATATCATTGATATTTTTTATTTTAGACTCGGGTCTTCTCAGCAGTTCACCACTCACCAACCAGGAGTTACGCGATACTATTTGCTAAATTGTCTCAGCCGCCTGCAAGCAATTATTATTCTAGTGTTCCTTCGACACAGACAAATTTGAATTTGTTTTCCGGATTTCGGTTTTAGTATTTAGCATCTTTTGTATGCGGTGTATGCGTTGTAGATTTTATTTACAGTAGTTATTTTCCCCGACATGCTGATAAATTCTCCTTTTCCTTCGTTGCAACAGATTCTACAATTAACAAGAGTAACAATTAAGGAAATATAGAGCATGTTGGTCTGTTAGTGTAATAAATAAACGAATTTTCTATGGTGTGCCCAAGGGCACACAATAGTCACGAACTCCCATGAGAATTTCAGCTTTTGATTGGTGGATGGAAGTTCTCCACGAGCTTAGCGTCCCTCACGCCTTTGAACTCCTTAGGTTTAGGTACCTCGGCCCTTTGAGCATCGATCACCACAAGACCTCCACCGAGCATACTCGTTTGAATCCTAGCTAGTTGCTCTTTGACGGTGTTGCACGCATCCACAACGGTTTTCTCCAAATTAGTGATCCGCTCCTCTCGAACCACCTCATTCATTCGCATGTCTTGGACCTCCTCTTTAACTCGTCCAAGCTCCTCGAACACATGTTCTCGAACCACCTCATTCATTCGCATGTCTTGGACCTCCTCTTTAACTCGTCCAAGCTCCTCGAACACATGTTCTTCCAAGGTCTTGAAGTTGTTCTCTATTTGCTCCATGCGCGCCTCCAATCTTTCCAACCCCGCGCCTAACGCCAAGAGAACCTCGTCAACCTTTTTCGCCATTCCTCGATCCAAGATTACGCCCTTCGTAACCTTTAGCTCTGATACCAAGTTGTCACGGGTTTAAAGTTTCGACCCTTTCAAAACTCACCGTGCCGGCGTCTAGCACTCGTCGCCCACCTTGCGCACTACTAGACCAGCCTTACCCCAAGTGTAACCTACACTTGTGCAGCGGAATAAATAAGTAAAGAACGAGAATACTTACTAATAAAGCCCTTCTTTATTAGTAAAACCCAATTACAAGAATTGGATCCCCTTGATCCACACACACTAGCCCCTTGCTAGTTACAAAGTTTAGCACTCAACCCTCACAAGCTCTCTAGCTTTCACTATAAATGCTTTCATTTTGCTCTCACACTTCCTCACTTGCTTCCTTGCTTGCTCCCTCTCCAAATGAGGGGTCTCACCCTTTTATAGGCTCCTCCACCACTTGGAGAGAATTCTAGAACATGTACATCCCACATGCTTCTAGAATATTCCACTAACCAACCTATACAAGATACTTCTAGAACCTATCATTTCTAGAATATACAAGTACTACCTAGGAAAGCTCTAGAAACTCCCAAGCTTCTTGAAGGTTCCGGAAGACTCCACCAAGCTCCACAAGGTTCCGCCTTCTTCTAGACTCTTCTTAGACTCCGGGCGTCTTCTAGAGAATTCCTTCAAGTTCTTCACCATTCTAGATTATTCCGGACCCTTCCGGCCTTCTCTAGAATGTTCTGCACTCGTAGAGGTTGAATTTTGTCGAGGTGTGACACCAGGCTGAGTATCTAGATTTCTGCTTTTGTGTCACAAAGAGCTAGCGAACATACTTTTATGCCGGTGGACCTGTTAATTACTGCCCGTCTTATTTTTTTTCAAAACACATGATATCATAATTTATTTTTCAATTTCTTACAAAAGTTAATATATTATACTTTCATTAAAAGAAAAAAATTAAAATAATTTAAAAAATTATACTTTATAGTTTATACAAGTCTTGAAATGCGTGTTGACCCTCCGTTGCCGACATAAAGAACCTAGGAGACAGAGAAATTAATATTCATGTAAGCACCTAAATTTTGTTTAGTTTGGTTATAGCTTTAATATTCCATTAAAGTTAATATTAACTTCTACTCAGTTAATATGAATTAATAAATATTTATATTTCTTATTTTTGATAAGGTAATATTAACTTGGAGCAACTCCAATTATGAAAAACGCTTAGCCAAAATGTGAGTTTGGCGTACCAAAAAAATATAGAAAATTTATTGAAAAATCACACTTCTATCATACTTTACCTTGTTTGTAAAAAAATAGTAGAAAAATTACACATCATTTATCATTATATTCAAGTGATATATTTTATTTATAACGATCAAGATATTAGTAACATCTTATTTTTAAATTATAGCTCATGAATATAGCCGATATCATAAAGTATACTCCCTCCGTCCGAGCCAATTTTTACATTTGGTTTGTGTACGACGGTTAAGAAATATGTATAAAGTAGCGGAAAAGATAAAGAAACATAAGTGAAGTGGTGGGACTCATTGATTTTTAATGTATAAAAGAGAGATAATGGAGTAAAAGTAGTGTGAAAAGGAAGTAAAAGTAGTATGAAAAAGGAGGAAAAATTGGAAAGTGGTGGGACCCATGGACTATATTTGGTAATTAGTTTTGACATGTAAAACATTGGATTGAGACATCCAAAAAGAAAACTTTAAAAAATCTGATGATATAGGCGGAATAATATATTAAGTATTGAACAAATTTTACATATTACCTGTTCAATTTGTTACATCAATTTTAGTCAATCTCGTGCTCTTATAAATGTTTGTATGAAGAATTATTCTAATGTTGTAAATATTTCCACGAAGAAATTTCATCATGAACAGTCAAATCATATCAAGATCGCGTAGTTAAATAGGACACTGGTTTATGTGATAAGGATTACTTGGTTTATATCGTCTGATCATTATCATTCGGACAACATATCTCCTGCCAACTTGAATTATTAAGAAAAGGTGGATGACGTGATGACACCGCCATTGTTGCAACAATGAGACAAGTTCTGGGTATTCGCTAAAAATATAGTCAAAAATGGGTGGTTTGGTGGCACAGTAAGAAAATATTATGAGGCCGTTTGAGTCGGTGGCGAAAAAATAGTGTATATTGTTTTTCATGTCAATATGTTTAGGGCACTTAGATCGAGTTCACCAAATACCTTATAACATATTCTAAGTCATAATTTCCGGTATTTGATGAAAATTGTTGATCCAACAATATCCTTCACTAGGACAACTTTTTGAAGCCTTATTTATAGAGCGCTTCTCTCTCCATGTTCAATCTTATATATTATAATAAATTGTTATACATGCTTTCTTTCTCTCTGAGAGTCTGATTAACAAATATATTCAACGGATACGCTTTTTCAGAGGTCTACAGCTATTATGTGACGTAAAAAAATCACTATTATGAAAATCAATTTTTTTTTTCGACGCTGCTTTTTACTTTTGTATTTATGTTATTACACTCAGAACAACGTTCTCTGTCATGCCTTTTAACCAATCAATACCTGGAGAGATGGTCGTCTCTCTTTGATGAATGTGGTATCAAGGTTCGGTATTCAAATTTCAATCAGTGCTTTATAATCTCACTTGCGGTTCCACCAATGGTTTGAGTGAGTTTAAAATAAGGTAAAAAAAAGTGTAGAAGTTACAGGTTTTTATTTATCTTCGTTCCTCCTTGCATTATATATATTTGGTAGTTTCTTATATAATACAACTACCTGCAGAACCAACTAAAACAACACTCATACAATTCAATTATAAGCCCAATTTTCTGGGATGTCGAAAGAAGATGAAGAAGGCAGTGATTTTGCAAGGGCACTGCAGGTCAGCAGTGGTACAACTCTTGGTATGGTAACCACAGCTGCGATGCAACTTAATTTGTTTGAGATCATAGCTAAAGCTTCTACTGTCAATGGCACTTCCCCTTTCGGACATGATGCTAAAAGATTGTCTCCAGACGACATCGTAGCTCATCTTCCCACACAAAATCCTACAGCTCCTGCAATGCTTGAACGAATTCTCCGCTTTTTGGCTGCCAATTCCATTCTAAACCGGATTGTAGTAGCCGGAGAAGATGGAAAAGAAAAGAGTTTGTATGGCCTAACAAGTGTATGCAAGTATTACGTTTCTGATGAGGATGGAGTTTCACTAGCTCCGACATTGGTTATGATTCATGACAAAGTTATGATCGATTCCTGGTATGTCTTGATGTCTTGTTCTTTGTTTAAACTGTTTCGATATGCTTAACTGTTTAAAAAGGTCAATAAGTCATCTACGAAACATTTTCATCGATAAGATGCATCTCATGATCAATGTTGTTAGGTATCACTTGAAAGATGCAGTGCTTGAGGGAGGAACTCCCTTTAACAGGGCTCATGATGGCATGCATGCATTTGAATATCCTGCTGTAGACAGCAGATTTAACGATGTTTTCAATCAAGGAATGTATAACCACACCTCTCTAGTTATGAAAAGTGTTCTGGAGGCATATACTGGATTCGAGGAAATAACACAACTCGTAGATGTTGGTGGTGGAACAGGGGCCATGCTGGCCAAAATCATATCCAAATATCCTTTGATCAAGGGAGTCAACTTAGATTTACCTCACGTCATCAAGACTGCTGCTCCTTTAGCTGGTAAGAGCATTTCCCATGATTGGCATCTTTTAAGGGGCCAATTTTGACCCATAACTCAAAATATTATTTTTTATATTCAAACTTTTCCAAATCATTGTTAGCACTCTGCACCCAAGATGCCAATATTATTAATAAAGAAATAATATTTTATGTATTATTGTGACCACAAATCTATATTTTATATATTATTTGGATCACATATGAAGTTGACACCCTACTTTATGAGTTGCCAAGTTTTGGCACCCCAAAACCAATTCACTTGACACCCCAATAGCACTCCAATATCTCCAATAATAGAAGTGCCAACGAGAATGCCGGTCCATATCATATCGCATGACATTGACACCCCTCTTAGCACCTCCCATTGGAGATGCTCTGAGTAGCATGCACACTGTAAGGCAGGTAGTAGTTGTGTTTGATATCTATGCTGTTCATTGATAAGCGACATTCTTTTTTCGTGAAACACCAGGAATATCAAATACTAAATTATAATATTTTATTTATTTAATACCTATCAGATGATTAAAATAATTATGAACTAAAAAATTTAAATTTTATTAAAAAATTAAAGATAAGTCAACTTATATTTGTACGAAATATTTTTTCCATAATCTTAAAAATCATAAAACGATATAATGATTGTATTAAAATAAAACACTTTATTTTGAAATAAATTTATTTCTTGATATGTATTTGAGAGTAAATTTTTTAAAAAGCTCAAAATTTAAAATAGGCTCTAACATTAAAAAATTGATTATGTATGAATAATAATATAAATAATTAATATTAAAACGATGATAATTAACCAAATAAAAATTATTATTTTTCTGATAACTAATAAATTAATAAGTTATTTAAATTTGTGATTTGGAATTATAAACTAATATTTTAATTTAATAAAAGAAGTCCAGCACATTATAATCAATTATTTGGCTATTTGTTATATATTCAACTATTTGAATAACCATACAAATATAAAGAAACATATGTTCTTGTCTTTCATAGGTGTGGAGCATCTCGGAGGAGATATGTTCGAAAGAATTCCAAAGGGAGAGGCTATTCTTCTCAAGGTGAATACATTTATTGTCCAAGACAAATTTAGTTTAACTATTCACATAATTTAGTTAGAATAAAGACTTAAGTCCAGTTCTTTCCATATAAATGATTAAAATTGATAAGTAGGTGTTAATTAAATTTTCTTTTTAAAATAATGAAAACACAATAATTGTCAGGGTTCAATGGCATTTAAATCATTTTTAGATAATTATATAAAATTAAAATATATTTTAATACAAATTAAGTTTATTTTTATGAATACGGAGGCCGGTTTTATTATCATGATATTTCTATCAAACTTAATTTCTTATTCAAAATACTTATACTACTTTAGATAACTTTTTCCTATAATTTTGGGTTGAATAAATTCATTAAACATGGCAGCTAGTTTATTTTATAATCTCTGTATACACCTAAGATTTTGTAAACATACACATTACACGAAATTTAAACTCTATGTTGTATTTAATTGTTTCTTTTAAGTTTTCTTTGTTACCTGTTAATCAATTTAATCAAATTACGCTATGTTTATAATGTGTGACAAATTAATATAGTTTTGAACAGAAATTATTATTTTATTAAACATAATATATATATATTTTATAATATATTATCGTCCAAATCACATCATGTTTATAAAATATATATATATATATATATATATAATATGTTGTTCGAGCTCCTCATCTAATTATATATTTATATATAATAAGCGTAAAGGAGATAATTTTGTCGCATGTATGGTCCAAAAACTTATTGATCGTATATTGAACAAAGAAATCATAATTTTAAATTATATTTAATTGAAAATTTTAATTTATTATTTATAAATTAAATTTTTGACACTATTTAAAAAATTTATAAATAATTAAATAACTCTCGTGCCTTAGACTGTTTTTAAGTTATACGGAGAGGTTGTTATAGTTAATAATACCATGATTTTATGTAAATTTTCATCAGACCATGATTTTATATACAATAAGTTACAATAATGTGAGAAATCAAACATATATTGTTTTTTTAAATACTTGTACTATGCAGGGTATACTCCATGATTGGAGTGACAAAGAATGTTTAAAGCTTTTAAAGAATTGCTATAGTGCACTTCCAGAATACGGTAAGATTATAATTGTAGAACTGATAGTGCCTGAGTTCAAGGACACCAGTTCTTCATCAAAAATAAAGTATATAATGGATAGAGATATTCTAATGCTGGCCGCATGTCCTGGAGGAAGAGAAAGAAGTTTCACAGAATTTCAGGCATTGGCAAAAGAATCTGGATTTGCAACTACAAAACTCATGTGCAATGCAAGTGTCTACAGTGTTTTGGAATTTCTGAAAAAACCATAATCGATGATATTATTATATATGATAATATCAAAATATGTTTATGCAAACATATTGTTATAAATAATATATTATGTGGATGTCCTCTGGCTTTTCACAAGCTAGACTTCACTCACATTTGTAATCTTATATAAAAGATATTTGTGTAACAATATAAAAACACACAATGAAATCTCATGTGTTATCTTATATATACATATGGTTTTCTTCCATTTTACCAATACGGTTACTATAAAACTTGTTTTGTACTGATATTTTTTGTTTTCTTCGATATTACCAATGGGATGTCCGAATCTAATGTGTTATCTTATATATCATGTTATTATGTCTTATGAAACATAAGATCGATAAATTATTTACTCACCGAATTTGTTTTTGTTTATATGGCTTCATTTAAAACTATTGATTTCTATAGAGATTCGATGGCTTTATAGATTATTTCGGTTTTTTGTCCAGTCAAAAACAAACAAGAGAATCAAAGTGTAGAATGGCAAGGCAAAATGTCAGAATATGGAATATTTTCGTCTCTTAATCTTTAAGAACTGATCAAGAATATAATATTAGTTGAACACAAACAGAACAAAAATCCTCTATAAAATGCAAAGTGATCGGGTCAAGTAATGTCATCAATCTTATTCATTTTCCTGACAAAATTTAAATGCAAAGCGATCGGATCAAATAATATTATCGACTTGTTTTTTTTCTTACCAAAATATAGATTAGCTTGCAATGTAAATGCCTAAATGATTTTAAGACAGAACGTTTTTTAGGCTAATCTCTCTTTTTATTTTTAAAAATAACAGAGAAAGTGAATTGGTATATCTACAAACTTTGGCTCTCGGCTTATTCAAACACTTTCGAGCACAGCGCGCCGTACTTGGAAAATTCCATAATGGAATCATGGGAAGCATTGCACACCTGGTTGAAACTCTACAACGAAAAATGGAGAAAAGCGATCGGGCCGATCTGGTTGGTCTATATTAAATGGGTTTTTCTAGGATATACATTAAACACCAAAATTCATGAGTTTGAATGGTTTTTATTGGCTTATCTTCTTTAATAATAATGGTGGTGGGGGGGGTTTCGCTAGTCTTTTATTTGTCGGAAATAATTTGGACCGGCTATCCCTGTTGATCTTTTCCACTGGTTTGTTTGCGGTCACTTCTAGCCGAAACTCTTAAAAACCTGCACCGGAAGCTAAGGCCTCGAACTCCTTTTCCGATCTCTCTTTTCCACCTGTGACAAGTTCCAACATTATAGCATATGGATGGTGTGATAATGGTGTCAAATACATTGGCGCTCAATAAAAATGAATTTTACTTATAAATTACATTTTACAACCTTCAAACCTGACCAATATAATAAATTTCAACCTTCAATAATCATACTCAAATACAGGCAATTCTTTATGCCATTTGAAACCATTAAGAGTGGGACATTCCAAATCAAGAATAACATACCTCATTTTTGCACCAGTAGAATTGTTTTTTTCAGCACCGAATGTTCTTTAAAAATGATATAAAAAATTTTTTTGAGCCCGGGTAAGTTTCAAAAATCTTTGTATTAACTGATATTTTTCCTTCAATCAAATATTGTTAAATATTTGAGTCCCGAATATTTTTTGAGCCCCGGGTGATTTGATCTCCTGGTTCCGCCACTGTATGAGATGCCTAGTGCCCACTACCAGCTCACCAAGCTTCTTGACCACAATACCTCTCTGTGAGGCGTCACACGATCTACCTACAAGGTTGTTTTGCAGGTGATGGCACTGTCCTTCGCTTGGCAGAAGAAATTGCTCAGAACAACATGCATGGGAGCTCGTATTCTGGTTGTTTGGTCAGATGCAGATCCTTCCACTGAACGTGCCCTTTCTCAAATCCGCAGCCCGGCATATATTGCCTGCCTGGTTCAGAAGTTGCAATCCGCGGGAACTGGGGAGTCAGGATTAATGTTTTAAAGACATAACAGCACTGATGGTTCGTAAATTAGACGCATTGTGTGATTGTAACCGTTTTTCTAGTCATGTGCGATCGTAATTTGACTCCGGTAATGACTTTAGGAATTGCAGTGACCAATACAATATTTATTTTTTACTTATTACGACATAATGTAGTGATAAGTGCATTTGGTGTCCTACATACTTTTGAAGTTAATTGTTGCAATAACAAGAGAACGGGAAAGGTAAATAAAAAGACCGAGAGATAAACACCGGATTCATCAAGATCCTTCTAGGATATGCAACTTCTCATATAACAGTTTGTATAAAAATCTGAAACTGTTGACAACAAACAAACAAACAAAAAAAAAATCTGAAACTGAAACTGTTAGATATAATTGATGATTACTAATGTTCTTAAAGTTTGTTTTAGAACAGGAGTGATCAGAGTTTAATCTGGAAGCTGATCAGAGTTTAGTAAAGTCTGACAGAGTTTGATAAAGTCTGACAGAGTTTGATAAAATCTGACCAGAGTTTACATAGTCAAGACTCGTCAGAGTTTACACGTGGAAAGAGCTCAGAAGCGGATATACTTCAAGGAAGGATAGAAGCGGAGGAGTGATTTGCTGGCTATGGAAACTAAACAGAAAACTGGAGCAATCTTTGATTGATAGAATTCATAGCAGATTTATAGGATATCAAATCAGAGATTGATTTTGTAACTGTGTCTATATAAACACAGATTAGGGTTACTCTAGAGGAGTTGAGTTATCGAGTATATTTTACAGAACCCTAGCAGCTCTTAGTGATACATTATAAATCACTGAGAGAGTTTTTGTAACCATTCAAGCTTTGTGAATATAAGAGTTTACTGCTTTCAATCTCTTATATTGTCTTACTGTGTTACAGATTGTGATCACTATATCAGATTATATAGTGAATTTATAGGACCTAACAAGTGGTATCAGAGCCAGCTCTGTTAAGATTACTACAGTGAGATCTTAAACACAATCATGTCTGAAAAATCACAAGCTTCATCCTTTAGAGTTCCAATCCTTAAGGCATCTGAATATCCAGTCTGGAAAGAGAGAATGATAATATTCTTAGACTCTGTTGATCCAGAATATCTTGACAGAATCTTTGATGGACCACATATGCCCACCAAGCTCTCTGTTGGGCTTGCTGATGAACCTCAGAAGATGGTTCCAAAAGAAAAGAAAGATTATACCCCTGAGGACATCCTGTCAATTAGTAAAGACTCAAAGGTGAAACACCTTTTGCACAGTGCTCTTGACAATGCAATGTCTAATAGGGTAATTGGGTGCAAAACTGCTAAACAAATCTGGGATGCTCTGGAAACCAGATGTCAAGGAACTCAGGCCATTAAGAAAAACAGAAAAACAATCCTTACACAGGAGTATGAGCACTTTGACTCAAAATCTGGTGAGTCTCTGACAGATCTGTATGACAGATTTGTCAAACTGTTGAATGACTTATCTCTGGTGGACAAGGAATATGATCTTGAAGACTCAAATCTCAAATTCCTTCTGGCTCTTCCTGAAAAATGGGATTTGAAAGTCACCACAATAAGAGACAATCTTGATCTTGGAGAAATGTCTCTTGATGATGTTTATGGAAGACTGAAGACTCATGAACTTGAAATGGAGCAAAGGAGCAAACGTCATGGAGGAAAATCAAAGTCTGTTGCTCTGAAAGTTCAAGAGGAAGCTGCTAAGAGCAAAGGAAAAGCTCATGTCACAAAGTCTGACATTGAGTCATCAAACTCTGATGACTCAAACTCTGATGTTCCCTTAGACTCTGAAGAAAGTGATGATGAGATGATGCAGTTAGCAGCATTGATGGTGAAAAGCTTCAAGAAGTTGGCCTACAAAAAGTTCAACAAAGGCAAAAGTTTTTCAAGGAAAGACAGAAACTCTGACAGAGTTTATGACAAGAAGAACTTTAAGAAGAATGAGGGCAAAGAAGGAAAAGCTGGAAAAGCTGACAAGTATACCTGTTTCAACTGTGGTGAAAAGGGACACTTTGCATCTGAATGCAAGAAAGCCAAGAAGGAAAAAGAAAAAGCCTTTATCACCAAGAAAGGAAACTGGACAGATACATCTGACTCAGAAGAAGAAGTCAATTATGCTCTGATGGCAAACACTGACAACAACTCTGAATCTCCTGCTAAGGTACCTCATTCTACTCTTGCCTTTGATACTGAAGATATAACTGAGTTAAGATTGTTTCTTAAAACTTTGCATACCAGCTTTAGAGATCAGACTTTAGAAAATGAAAGATTAAAATCTGAAACTCTAAGTGTAAAGAAAAGGAATGATTATCTTGAAAAAGAATTAGTTCAGATGTTGGAAGTTCAGAAAGAAAGAGATGATGCTGTCATTATCAAAGATGAATTATTAAAGAGGTATGCATCTCTTCAATCAGAACTTGCTAAGGAAAGGGAAATTATTAAAACATGGACTAATTCAGGCAAAACTACTCAGGATATCTTAGGTAGTGGAAACTGGAAGAAGGGACTAGGTTACACTGATAACTCTGAAGCTGAGTCATCAAAAACAGAGTTTGTTAAAACTCAAAAACCTAAGGTTAAACCTGTCAAATTTGTTGTTGAATCCTCTAAGTCTAAACAGAGTAGACCAAAATCAGAGATTAACAAAAATTTAAAATCTGATAAGCCCAAACAGGTTAACATAGGACTGATGACTCAGAAACAGCTTAAACACAAGCTTAAAGAAGTAAAGTCTGATGACAAAAACAAGGAGCCTAGGAAAAACAGAAATGGCAAGATTGGAATAGACAAGAGTAATAACTACATGCCTGTTCCAAATGCACCTAGGAAGACATGCCATAACTGTGGTAATACTAATCATCTTGCTAATTTTTGCAGGAAGAACAAGGACATTAACTCTTTACCTACAAAGTCTGGAGTTAGAAAAAGTAGTATTAGATATAAACCACAAGATCCATGTTTTCATTGTGGTAGTTTATGGCATTCTATTTATACTTGCAAAGAATATCATAGTTTGTATTATGATTATTATCAATTGAAACCTTCTTTGAAGAAGTTTAATAAAAGCTCTGCAAGTACAAAATCTGTTTCTAGTACAAACTCTGTTGCAAAGTCTGTTAGCTCAAACTCTGATAATAATACCGCTGCAAAAGCTAACAAACTTAATAAGGCCAAGGGATCCAAGCAAGTCTGGGTCCTTAAAACTAACAATTAGTGGTCTTTGTGATTGCAGGGCAACAGGAAGAATATTCTAGTCTTGGACAGTGGATGTTCAGGACACATGACTGGAAATAAGGCCCTGCTGTCAGAGTTTGTGGAGAAGGCTGGCCCAAGTGTTTCTTATGGAGATGGCAACATAGGAAGGACTCTGGGATATGGCAACATCAATCTTGGAAATGTCATCATATCAAATGTAGCTCTTGTTCAAGGGCTAAAACACAATTTACTCTCTGTCAGTCAAATCTGTGACAGAGGATATCATGTTGATTTCTATGAAGAACACAGTGAGATAGTAAGCAAGTCAACAGGCAAAGTGGCAGTGATTGCTCACAGACATGGGAATATTTATGAAATCCACTTGCCTACAAACTCTGAAGGAAAAGCAATCTGCTTGTCTACAAGGATCTCTGCAGAAGAAAGTTGGAAGTGGCATAAGAAGCTCTCACATCTGAATTTCAACTCTATAAATGAGCTTATAAAGAAAAAGCTTGTGAGAGGACTCCCTGAATCACTACTCACATCTGATGGATTATGTGATTCATGTCAAAAGGCCAAGCAGAGAAAGACATCTTTCAAGAGTAAGACTGAATTCTCAATAAAGAAACCATATCATCTTCTACATGTTGATCTATTTGGACCAGTTAATGTACCATCCATTGCAAGGAAGAAATATGCTCTTGTCATTGTTGATGAGTATACCAGATACACTTGGGTATATTTTCTTCACTCTAAAGATGAAACAGCCTTGCATCTGATGGATCATGTGACACAACTGGACCATGGATCTGAAGACAAAGTGAAGATCATTAGAAGTGATAATGGAACTGAGTTCAGAAATTCAACAATGGAAGAGTTCTGCAAAGAAAGAGGTGTAGTGCAACAATTCTCTGCACCTGGTACACCACAGCAAAATGGTGTAGTTGAAAGAAAAAACAGGACTCTTATTGAAGCTGCCAGAACTATGCTTGATGAGGCTAAATTGCCTACTTATTTCTGGGCAGAAGCTGTTCAAACAGCTTGTTTCACTCAAAATGCAACCTTGATTAATAAGCATGGCAAGACCCCATATGAGATGGTGAAGAAAAAGAAGCCAAATCTGAAGTATTTTCATATATTTGGGTGCAAATGCTTTGTCTTGAAGACTCATCCAGAACAGCTTACCAAGTTTGATTTAAAAGCTGATGAAGGCATCTTTGTAGGTTATCCTCTGATAACAAAGGCCTTCAGAGTCTACAATCTAAGAACCAAGGTGATCATGGAATCCATACATGTGTCATTTGATGACATGAAAATCATGGGCTTAACAGATATGGATGATCATGAAAAACTGCATTTTAAAAATGAAGAAATATTCTCTGATTCGATAAACTCTGATGAACAGTCAAACTCTGACTGTGAACAAGATACAGCAAACTCTGATGAAAATTTACAAGTTCATGATGATGAAGCACTTGCTGAGGGGGAGCATCAGAATGTTTCAGACTCTACCCAAGATTCTTCAGAGAATGCTGACTCAAACTCATCAGAGAATACTGATTCAAACTCTGATAGCACAAACTTAGGGGGAGCTACAGAGAATAATCAACAGAATCAGGAGAGCATGGATCAAGGGGGAGGATCCAATGATGAAAATGGTCAACTTCCACATGCTAGGAAGTGGACAAAATCTCACACACCTGACTTAATAATTGGCAATCCAGAAGCAGGTGTGCAGACAAGGACAGCTACAGCAAATGAGTGTTTACATCATTGCTTTCTGTCACAAACAGAACCTAAAAAGGTGGAGGAAGCTCTTCAAGATGCTGACTGGATACAAGCAATGCAAGAAGAGCTGAATGAATTTGAGAGAAACAAAGTATGGACCCTAGTACCAAGACCTAAAGACAGATCTATAGTTGGTACAAAATGGGTGTTCAGAAACAAAACTGACAGTGAGGGTGTCATTACAAGGAATAAAGCAAGGCTTGTGGCAAAAGGGTATTCACAACAGGAAGGTATTGATTATGATGAAACATTTGCTCCAGTTGCAAGATTGGAGGCAATCAGAATCTTTCTGGCCTATGCTGCTCACAAGAAATTCAAGGTATTTCAGATGGATGTCAAAAGTGCTTTTCTAAATGGGAAACTGGATGAAGAGGTATATGTTGAACAACCTCCAGGCTTTGTGGATCCAAAGCATCCAGACTATGTCTATAGATTGGACAAGGCACTTTATGGACTAAAGCAGGCTCCAAGAGCATGGTATGAAACTCTGGCTCAATTTCTTCTTGAGAATGGATTTACCAGAGGTACCATAGATAAAACTCTATTTTATTTGAATCATGGTAATGATCTGCTTTTAGTTCAAATCTATGTTGATGACATTATTTTTGGCTCCACTAATGCTAAACTCTGTCAAAGATTTGCCAAGCTCATGCAGTCCAGGTATCAAATGAGCATGATGGGGGAACTCAGTTATTTTCTGGGTTTACAAGTTAAACAGACTGAAGATGGGATTTTTATAAATCAAGCCAAGTATACCAGAAATCTCTTAAAGAAATTTGGTATGCAAGACAGTTCAGCTGCAACTACTCCTATGGCAACAGCAACCAAACTAGACAAAGATACTGGTGCATCAGTGGATATCACAAACTATAGAGGCATGATTGGATCTCTGCTTTATCTGACTGCAAGTAGACCAGACATCATGTATGCCACATGTCTATGTGCAAGATTTCAGGCAGATCCAAGAGAGCCTCATCTGATTGCAGTAAAGAGGATATTCAGATATCTCAAGGGAACCACATCATTGGGATTATGGTATCCTAGAGAATCAGATTTTAGTCTAATTGGATACTCTGATGCAGATTTTGCAGGTTGCAAAATTGACAGAAAAAGCACAAGTGGGAGTTGTCAATTTCTAGGTGGAAGACTAGTTTCTTGGTACAGCAAGAAGCAGAAGTCTATTTCAACATCAACAGCAGAGTCAGAGTATATAGCTGCAGGCAGCTGCTGTGCTCAGATTCTTTGGATGAAGAATCAACTGTTGGACTATGGGTTAGCCTTTTCTAAAATTCCTATTTATTGTGATAACCAAAGTGCTATTGCTATGACAGGAAATCCAGTTCAACATTCTCTGACAAAGCACATCAGTATAAGATATCATTTTATAAGGGAGCATGTGGAGGAAGGAACCATTGAACTTCACTTTGTTCCCACAGAACAGCAGCTAGCAGACATATTCACCAAACCACTCAGTGAAGCAACCTTCACAAGGCTGGTGAATGAGCTAGGAATGATATCAGGAACTGAGTAAACATACTGGTCAGATCTTTCAAATTTCAATTGTCAAATTACCATATGTATTGCTCACAAATTTGCCATGATATACTCTGATTGATAAAATCTGATGACATTCTCTGATGATATACTCTGTGTGCTATACTCTGATGACATTCTCTGATCGTCATTCTCTGACGATATTCTCTGATGTTTGTAAACTCTGAATCTTGATTAATAATTTCCTTTTTATTTCTCTGAGAAAACAAACCTGTGAAGATATTATGAAGCATGATATGAATTAGTAATCATAAATCTCAGTTCAGTTCCTTAATCTTGTTCTCAATTTTGTGCTACTACTTAACACTATATGCATATTGATATCATTGAGACTCTATTATTTCACATATCTTAATTATAAGTGAGACTGACTAATTTGCATTTTCTCTCAGTAAATTAGACAGTGATTATAAACTCTGATGATATATACACCCCTGCAAATAAAGCATGGTACTCCTTTGAGATCTTAGATGTCTATATGACAGTGACTGGGAAGACCCAAACACTTACTGGTATTAAGTAATTGCCAAGATTTTATAATCTATGGTGACCAGTCACAATCTCTGATTACTGGAGAAATACTGTTGCACATTAATATTTAAAGGTCGTGATTCATTTACACTGAAAAGCGTCCTTGAAAAAAAAAAAAAAAAAAAAGGGGGGGGTTAATTTATTTTACATTTCTCCATCAGAGTATGCCTATTGTCTATGTCTTGAGAGTTTAAATAAATTATTCTTGTCTACCTTATAATTACGAAATTGTGAAATTCCCTAGTCTCTGATCTCATATGTTCAATCACACACATAATTTCACAAGCACATTATTGAGCTATAGATTTTATGACAAACTCTGATTTTCTGATGAATGTTCTAAAAAATCATGTCTTTATTCTGAGGTACTTAGAAATTTTATTTTCTTTGATGTAAATCTCAGAGTTTAAAATTCGAGAGATTTAATCTTGATTTTTTTAAATCTTGTACATTTCAGGAGTACAAATATTCAGAGAATATGAAGGGAGTATTTCAAACGGATGTATTGTTAGTGGGTTTACATGAAAAACATTTTAATAGGAGAACGTGTAATCAGCATTTATAACTGCACTGTTTTACTGCGCTCATAATGATTACTTTCTTTTCTCCATGCCACTAACTCTCGTCCACCAGTTAAAAACTGACAGGTGTCCATGTGAACAAAGAGACGTGCGTGTACAGCTACACAAAATCTGAAGGGTTTATCACATCAGATTTTATTGCTCATTATTCTCTTATACACTCAATCCCTACACACACTCTCTTCACAAACTCTTACTCTCTTCTCTCTGAAATTCAAATCTTCTCACACACATTTTCTCAAACACCTTTCTCTACTCACAAACTCTGTTATAATGGCCACTACAACATTCATCTTTGCAGGTGTGGAATTTGTCACCAATAACCATGCTGCTATCCTAAACACTGCTGACGCTCCACGGGATTATCATCCTATGCAGCAATTTCTGGCACAAAGTACCATTGCTACCGCTCTCACAGCTCCTGCCAGACTCTCAGGAAGCCAGATCATAAACTTCTGGAGGACGGGCAAGTATGACAATGGTGGTGAAGATGGATCACCATCGATTGTGTTTTCATATGAAGGGGAGGAGTATTTTGTTACTCCAGCCACAGTCAGAACTGCTTTCAATTTGCCAGAACTGGACACTGCTTATATCACAAATGGGGATGCAAATCTGAGAACAATGATGACTGATTTGGGCTACAGTGAATCGCTTGACAAATTGGGGCAACTAAAGCGCCCAGGGCTCAGAAGAGAATGGAGTTTCTTTTTCGACTGCATCACCAGGGCATTTCAAAAGAAGTCTACAAACTGGGATGCCATTCCAATGGACATGCTGCAGATTGGGTATTCTCTGATCTACTCTACTAATTTTGATTTTGGTAGATTAGTTCTTAGAAATATTGGTGAAAGAATGCATGAGAATAGAAATGTCATATATTTCTCAAGATTCTGTCAATTATTGTTTAATGCTACTGTTGGAGAGGTAGATTTTGATGTTGATGATGAGATCAAGCCATTCAGGCTTCATAAAAGAGTGTTTAAGGACCTCATCTCCAAGGATGAGAAGTATCCAATGCAAAGACCTCTTTTAATTCCAGCTCAAATTAGAGCTAGGATGAATATGCCACCAGTACACCAACAACCACAACCACAACAACCTCAACCTCCAGTCTCTCCTACAAACCCTAAACAACCCAGAACCTCTGCATCTAAGTCCAAAAGGGGTGCAAAGTCTGATGCAGCCCCTTCTACTGCAAAAAGAACAAGAACCTCTGTTGCCACACATGTTCTGAAACCAAACACTGATGAGCAGACAAACACTGATGAGCCAGTAAACTCTGAGGCTCATTTAAACTCTGAGGCTCAAGTAAACTCTGAGGCTCACTTAAACTCTGAAGCTCTAAACTCTGAGACTCCTGTCCACACTGAAGCTGCTACTCCTCAAAAGCAGAAGAAAAGAAGAAGACTTGTTGCAGCATATGAATATGATGATCTTGAACCTGCACATGCTGTAAACTCTGAATCTATTCCTACAACAGTCTCTGAACCTGTTCAAGCAAGTCCTCAAAAGCCAGCTCGATTCAAAAGAAGGGCTCAAAAGCCTGCAAGAGCAAAAGTTCCAATCACTGAAATAACAGACTTCACAGTTGAGGAAGAACAAACACCATCAACTACAGTAGCTGAAGATTCTCAAGCTCTGATGGTGCTTCCTATCACAGCTGTTCCTCTGCAATCTCCTACAGCATCTTCCACTTCATCTGAGGTAGATGAAGAAATTGTTTGCAAGGAACCTATCACAACTGAAGCTGGAGCAAATATGTCTGATGTACATACTCCAGTATCTGATCATGGACCCTCTACTCAAATTCCTACTTCTCCAATGAAAATTCCAGAGGGTGCCATAGTTCATGATACAGCTCCAGACAACTACAGGTCTGATGTAGTTGATGAATCTGACAGGGTAGCTATGGAAGCTCTACAATCTCTTGCTCAGACTGGTAAAGAGCCTATCAAATCACAGTCTGAAGCTAAAGGAAAATCTGCTCAAGATAGTGTGGAGAAAGTTGCTGATCCTGTTCCTGATGCTGACAAAGCAAACTCTAAGGCTGATACTGAGGATGATGATAGTTCCTCTGAAAATGATGGAAATGATGGAGTTCCTTTGACTCAACAAAAGTGGGAGTCTACTAGCCAGTATACTGCCAGGCTACAAACTCTGACCACAGACTCTGAGCCACTTCCCAGGGATCTTCAAGTTGATCCTCCAAATGAAGTATGGGATAAACTCTGGCTTAGCCATCAGCATTCTCTGGAGACACCTAAAGCTGAAGAATTTTTGTCTATGGCAGAGAATAAAATCACAAACTCTGATGTTATGTCAAGCCTCAAAGGCACAATTCTTTATCTGAAGACATTTCATCCAGCTCATGCCCAGACATCTAAATCCATCGATAGTCTCAGAACAGAGGTGGCAAGTATCAAGGAGACAAATGATCTTGAAAAGAAAAGGACCATGCTTCCTCTGAAAGAGAATGTACAGAAGCTGGTGACTGCAAATGAATCTCTGGACAAGAGAATGACTATCATTGAGTCAACTCAGGAGAAGATGTCCAAACAACTTGAAGCCATCCAATCTTCACTTTCTCTGATCACATCCATACTGATTCCTGATGAGGATGATGTCAAAAAGGGGGAGAGAGTAGCTCAAGTCAAATGCAAGTCTACTACTCAAACTCTGAAGAGAAAGAAGAAGGATGATGATGATGATATTGATGATTTCACCAAGCACAAGAGATTTCAAGCAGGGACTAGTGGAAGAGTTTCAAACTCTGACAGTCAGAAACAATCTAAGCAAAGTACAAAGTCTGGTCCAACACATAACTTCACATCTGGATCTAAGCAAAGACCAGTGACTGGATCAGACAAACCAATGGCTGATGAAGAGCTTGCTAGATTGGTTTTTGAACAAGAAAATCCAGAAGCCAATTTGGATTTGGAGTTGATTGCTGCAGAGGAAGCTGAGTTAAAGAAAGAACATGTTGAAGCTATAAACTCTGGAAAGATCCAAAAGCCTGCAAAGTCAACTACCAAGCCAAAAGAGAAAGGAATATTGATAAAGGAACCTACTGTTGTTGATCAGAGTTTACCAGTCAAAAAGGTATACTCTGAAGATGAATATACTTCCAAGGGCAAAAGCAAAGTAGATGAACGTCTGGAGAAAGGCTGGGAAAAGAAGAAGTCTACAACCTCTGACAAGGATCAAGTTGTAAAGGAAAAGAAATTAGAAGCTGCAATCTCTGACAAAGCTCATGTTGCAGAACCTCAAAAAGAAATATTAACCTCTGACAAAGCTCAAGTTAATAAGGATGCAAAAACAGACACAGCCTCTGACAAAGCTCAAGCTGTGTTTAAACCAACAACTACTCCACTGGCTGGATTTGCAAAGCCTACTCTGATGACTGAGATAAGCTTTGAAAAGGGCTCAATTCAACCAATCTCTCATCGTAAGGCAGGAAGAGATAAAGGAGGGCTGGGATCCAAATATGAGAAATTTGATCAGAGTATAGGATCAAGACCAGATGACCCCTCATCTCTCTGTGCTCCCAAGACTGGAGTATTGCAAGACAAAATGGACAAGCTTGATTCAGTCCAGTTGGTGAAGAATGACAGAGGAGATAATATTCTTATCTACTTCATGTCTGATGGAACAGTGTTTAGAATGCTTGAAGCAGATCTCTATGCTAAACACTGGGAAGAATTGAGATATGTCTCACACATATTTCTTGTGAAGAACAAGTCATGCCAACACATCTCAAACCTGCTCAAGGATCAAATCAGAAGAAAGATGGGGATTACAGGAAATAAAAATGCTGGACCTTTCATTCCTAAATACCTCAATCATAAAGGACAGCTGGTGGAGATGAAGAAAAATTCAGCAAAAATTGAAACAATAGGTGGAATCAGAACTCTTGCATTTAATGAAGAGTCGGATAAAGCTTACAATATCAGGCTGGATAGGGACTTGAAGAAGAACAAGATCTATGATCTCAGAGCTGCAATTTATCAAACTGGAGTTTCAGATCCAGAGCTGAGAGAGATCAAGAGACAAATGACTACAGTGCTTGAAGAAGCTGAAAGAGAACTCCTCAGAGGGTATCTACAGACAGCAAATGGTGTCTATGCAGCTAAGGAGTAAAGTATCTGTAAGTTTTAAAAGTTTTCTGTTATATAGTTAAACTCTGTTGCATTTGACTTAAGTGTTTTGACATCATCAATTATCTGTTAACTTGCACATAACTTATTTATGCACAAGTTGGGGGAGATTGTTAGATATAATTGATGATTACTAATGTTCTTAAAGTTTGTTTTAGAACAGGAGTGATCAGAGTTTAATCTGGAAGCTGATCAGAGTTTAGTAAAGTCTGACAGAGTTTGATAAAGTCTGACAGAGTTTGATAAAGTCTGACCAGAGTTTACATAGTCAAGACTCGTCAGAGTTTACACGTGGAAAGAGCTCAGAAGCGGATATACTTCAAGGAAGGATAGAAGCGGAGGAGTGATTTACTGGCTATGGAAACTAAACAGAAAACTGGAGCAATCTTTGATTGATAGAATTCATAGCAGATTTATAGGATATCAAATCAGAGATTGATTTTGTAACTGTGTCTATATAAACACAGATTAGGGTTACTCTAGAGGAGTTGAGTTATCGAGTATATTTTACAGAACCCTAGCAGCTCTTAGTGATACATTATAAATCACTGAGAGAGTTTTTGTAACCATTCAAGCTTTGTGAATATAAGAGTTTACTGCTTTCAATCTCTTATATTGTCTTACTGTGTTACAGATTGTGATCACTATATCAGATTATATAGTGAATTTATAGGACCTAACAGAAACATATCAAAAAATAAATGGTTGAAGAATTGAGAATCGAAACTAATCAGTTCACCTACCGTCAAATCGGAGTGAGTTTATTGCATTTTGCACCCCCCTGGATTTCCGAAAAAGCACTTTATGGCGTATACTTTGTATAATTGCAGCGTGCACCCCTCTCGTTTGAAAAGCGCGGCATTTGGAACCCTTCCGTCATTGAACCGTTAAGTTTACTGAAGACCGTTAATTGAGGGGCATTTGACCCATTTCCAACACAGTAAAAGTACCGTTACCCCTCAGTTGTATATATACACATGTAGTAAATAATTTTTATTTGTCTCTCTCCCATCTTATCTCTTCTGTTCTTATCCCTTCTTCTCTTCTTCTCTTCTTTATTTACTTTTTCATCGATAATGGCTGAAAGATGTCTTTGTGGTAATTGGTTGGCAACAAAAACTGCTTGGACTGATTTAAATGCAGGCCGGCGGTTTGTTTCTTGTGAAAGATGTCGTTTTTTCCGGTGGTTGGATGAGCCGCTTTGTGAGCATGCAAGAGCATCTCCTGAGGTGTATTTCTGACCATCTCTTTCGAAGTACTCAAACCTGAGGGGCCTGTTTTTGCTGGTGGTTTGAAAGGTTTGACAATACCTCCATGAACGAGCAGCTGTTTGCCATCTTTGATTGGGCTGGATCTGGGAGATCTTCCGGCAAGTATCTTGAACCTAGGTGATTTCTTCGTCTCTGAATCTTGGCTGGCAAACATCTCATTTTGTGCTTTTTGTAGGTCATCTAGCTTTTGCTACAGAGTTTCTCCATTTTCTTCATCTTCCTGCATCTTTTTCTCTGTATCAAGTTTCTACAGGACAAATGACAACCACACAACACCTTAGATCTCATGGAAAAACTCAATACTCACAAAAGTTGCAGGAAAAATCAGGGTTAAAATGTACCTTAGCAGTGCAAGATCTGGCATTGTGTCCAAGTTCCTTGCAGTAGTTGCATCTGGTTCTTCTTTCTCTCCACTTGAAGGGATCTTCTTTTTTGCTCTGACCACTCTTCTGTTAGGCAAAACAAATCTTATTAGCTGCAAGCAAGATGTGCATGATAAAATATGGAGGGAGATATGTTATTATACCTCTTTGGTGCAGCTTCTGACATTGTGCTCCCACTCACCACAGTTGGAGCACCTAAGACTAGTTCCTTTTCTCTTCATGATCTGTGGATTATCTTCTCTGGGCTGGACCACATCATTTTTTTTCTCCCTTTTTTTCTTGGGCCTGCCAGGAGCAACTTTCTTTATTGGTGGCAAAGGGGCCTCCTGCTCAGTGTGTTCCCAATATTGCTCCCCACTAATGGGCTCCAAAATGTGATTGTAGACCTGCAAATATCTTTCTCTAGTATAGCATTCATGAATAAAATCCATGGGGTCCAACTTCTGGAAGTGAATACAAGCCACAGCATGGAAGCAAGGTATTCCAGTGAGCTGCCACTTCCTGCAGGCACATCTTCTTTGGTTCAAGTCCACCACCACCTCATGTCCTCCAGCTGACATGGTGACATGATATTTATCTCCTCCATTCCAAACAGGAACTGCTTTGGATGCTTCTTTAATTGCCCAACATAAAAGGTTATTTTTGGCATTAAACTTCAAATTTTTAAGTCAATTACCACCTACATAAATCCCACCAAATAGTACTTACACATTCAGTTTTTTCATTGTCTTTGTGCAGAATTTTGTTTTGACTTTCTCCATTTTAGTCTTCCTTTTCTGAATCCTCACCATGGCTGTCTTGTGGATATTCTTGAACATGGTTATAATTCCATTATCTCTAAATTTGTTGATGGCATTGTTAAACACCTCACAGTTGTTGTTGACAAAGACATCTGATTTGCAAATTTCTCTAAAACCTGACCTAGACCATTGAGACCTAGGCTTGGCAGCCAACCAATCATAAGCTTTTTTATTTAGCTGTGAAAATAAAAAAATTTGGAGCATTAACAAATTTGGAGCATTAACAAATTAGGAGCATTTCAACTGAATTATGAGCATTTAAAAATAGCAATATAACAAAATTAGGAGCATACCTTTTTCAAATTCTCCATGTTCAAGTTGAAAAAGTAGTCTGTAGTTGAGCGTGCAGCCATCCACATCTGTCTAGCAACTCCAAGTCCCTTAAAATACAAGTACAGATAGCAGAAATGAGGATCACATTCAAAATATATGAATAAAAAAGTAAAAGAGTATAAGTATAGAGAATTACCTTCTGCCTATCTGAGATAAATGTGTAAGTCCCACTGTTTTCTATACTCAAATCTGCCTTTATTAATCCTAAAAACCAGTCCCAGCTGCTGTTGTTCTCAGCTTCCACATGTGCCCAAGCAAGGGGGTACATCCCCTCATTGGGATCTGTAGCCACTGCAGTCAACAGAATACCCCCAAAAGGGCCTTTTAGATGGCAACCATCTAAGCCAATTAGGGGCCTACAACCTTCAAGAAACCCTTCTTTCAGGGGCCCCAACATGACATAGAACCTCTTGAATCTCCTTTCTTCAAGGCCATTACCAGCTGGTTCTGTCATCAACTTGATTGTGGAGGTTGGCATTACTTTCTTCACTTCATTAGCATACAAGTATAGCTTGCTGAATTCTTCTTCATGCTTTCCTATAATGGTTTCTTTGGCCTTTCTCAAAGCTCTGTATGCCATTGTCTCAGAGATATTGCACTTGAGATCATTCACCAACTTTGCATGAAATGCCTGCAAAGGCCAGCTAGGGTTCATCCTCACCTCATGCTCATATGACCTGGCCAACCAACTGGAATTGATCTGTTTCTGCACCCATGTAGGGCTACATGTGTGTGTGTTGCATATTGTCTTGATCTGAATATTACTTGATCTCTGCTGTTTTATGCCATAACACTTCCAGTCACAGCCATCTGAGCATACCCACTTGATTTTGTCAGAATGATTTTTCTTCAATCTTATGCCTCTTTGTTGTGTAATTGCATGTTGTCTCACTGCTTCCCTAAATACTGCAGCACTGCTAAAAACCATGCCCATCCTGAACTGAGGATTCTCCATATCAATATACTCATTAAATTCTGGGTAGGTGGAGTCATCCTCATCACAAGAAGAGACAGCCATCCTCTCAACATTGCTGTCATATGAACTCTCTGAGCTAGAGCTATCATCTTCTTCCTCTGCTTTTGCTTGATTTTCAACATCTTCTTCCTCATTCTCCATTTCCACTTTTGAAGTCCCACTTTTGCTTGATTTATCAGTCAACTTAGGCCCCCCCTTTTTGCTCAAGTTCACTTCTGAATTCTTCTCCTTTTGTAATCTCTGACTCTTCCTCAAGCCTCCTCCAATGCTCTTCTGGCTAGCTGTTCTCTGGCTGCCCTTGTCTTCATTGCTCTTCTCCCTAATTCTCTGACTCTGTCTCAATTTCACCTCACCACTCTTCTTCTTTTCACTCTGACTCAACTTCTCTTCACCACCTTGCTCTGCACCAACATTACCCTCAGAAACCACACTCTTCTGCCTTGTTTTCCTCTTTTCTTCACTCAGTTTACTCTGGCTCACACTCTTCTGACTTGTTCTCAGTGCCTTCTCTTTTGCCTTGTTCTCAGTGCTCTTCTCTTTTGCCTTTATCTCAGTAATCACAGTCTTCTCCCTAGGTTTTCTTTGACTCTGGCTCAGTTTGTCTTCAATATGTTGCTTCCTTTCAATAGGTCTCTGGCTGCTCTTACCTTCACTGGTGTTCCTCTTCACAGTTTTTGGTGTCAAATCATTACCTTCTTCATCAAGAACAACTGGTGTTTCTTCTGTATTCTTAAAGAGCCCCCTCAACATTGAATACCTACCTCTCTTTCTAGCTCTATATG
This sequence comes from Daucus carota subsp. sativus, assembly GCF_001625215.2. Lineage (NCBI taxonomy): Eukaryota > Viridiplantae > Streptophyta > Magnoliopsida > Apiales > Apiaceae > Daucus > Daucus carota. The sequence continues at coordinate 40,654,188 of NC_030385.2, read as the reverse complement.
GTGGATTAGGTGGAGGCACCCTCCTCTTCTTTTTAGGCTTAGGACAGTCACTCTCACTAGAATCCATGTTGGAACTGTCACCATGGAAACTTTGTTTTTCCTCTTCATCCTCATCTGCACCTTCCTCATCCACCTCATTCAGAGCTTCTCCAACTTCAACTCTAATGTCCTCTATCCTCTGTATCCTCTGATCTATAGCCAATTGACTAAATGAAATATCCCAATTTTCACCATCTAAACCAGGGCCATTAGGGGTTAAATACAGCCTAACTAATTTGTAATTACTCTCTACCAAGGTTTTAAGTAGGTCAAGGTCCCTTTCAGTTTCAATTGGCATGATGTTAGCTGCTGCAAACTCTAATTCATTAAGCAAAAACCAGAGGTCCATACTATCAGTGCTACAACCAACCTCCCTAACCATAGCTTCAATTTCAAACAAACACAAACCCTCCACAGAACACATGTCAAAATATGCAATATCACCCCCAACATATTCAGAAAATTCAGAGTTAAACTGACCACCATAGTGTAGTTTAATCGAAAAGTATGGACTCATATCTGCATACAAAAATTGTTTTTTCAAGCTTTAAACAACAAGGGGACCACACTACTTTAATTAATCGAACAGATTCACATCAATGGGACCACAAACATATATAAAAACAAAACCCTAGATACCACAAAAAGACAACATGCATGAAATATATCCAACTCAGTACGAATGCCATATAAACATAATTAAAGCAAGCATATGTGAGAGACGAAGATCGTGCTTACCACCATAAGCCGGGATTTCATCACTTCCACCAGCAAATGCGCCTGAACCAGCATCGTCCATCGCTTTCAGCCCTCCTGCATCATTTACGCCTGAAGTACTCCTTAATCGCCCTCTCATCGTCGTTCGTTATTGATTTTAGGTTTACGAGATTGTGGTGTGAGTAAGCTTGTACTGGTGTAGTGGTGTGAGGAATACGGAACGGTGTTAAGGGGGGATGAGGGAATTGGAGGGAATTAGGGATTTTACGGTAAGTTTTTTTAATTTAATTATTAAACAAGAGTTAAAGGGTGAATGGTCATCAATACCCTTAAATTTTAACGTTAACTGGTCAAAGCCAGTCAATATTAACAGAAATGGGTGGGAAGGGTTCCAAATGCCGCGCTTTTCAAACGAGAGGGGTGCACGCTGCAATTATACAAAGTATACGCCATAAAGTGCTTTTTCGGAAATCAGGGGGGTGCAAAATGCAATAAACTCAATCGGAGTATATCTTCACAGTTTAAGTTATGAACAGTGAGCAGCTGCCTTTAGACCATGATTACAGAAGATAAACATTTATAAATAACATATCAATGTATATCTTGAAGATGGCAAACTATTATTTACAAATTACAATAGTATATATAAGGAGCCTACAGTAATACCCAAGATAAGTTAAATTTTACGGCATTACCCTAAAAAATTACAGACTTGAGCCAAAGATCAGTATTACCAAATGAAAGCTAATCTCGAATTTCTTAGAACTACATGTGCGGTTTTAAAGCTTATTTTATGATGGGGTCTTTCAAATGTGTGTCCAAGGGCACTACAATAAACACTAAATTTGATGAGTTTGGTGGATTTTTATTGGTGGACTTGGTGTAAATGCAGGGGATCATCCATATTTATGATTGGAGGACCAATAAAAATGCACCATACTCATGGAAGTTAGTGCTTAGTGTGCCCATGGGCACACCACAGAAAAACCGTTTTATGATTGGATCCAAGGTTCAAAGGCTCATCCTATTACATTATGCACGAAATCTGATATTAATTCTACTGATAATATAGCTAGGTATCAAGTACTCGTTTTGTCGTTCATATACCAATCTTGTAAGCTAACATAAGTAATTACATATACCTTATCAATGTTGTCCATCATTATTCAGTTATTTGAGCCTTCAATTTTGACAGCTTGCTCATTTCATCAGGGTGGTTCATGCAATATTCCATGTGTCTTGCCAAAGGCCATGTCTAAAAGTCCAATAGAATATCTTAAAAGTGCGAACACGCGATTGATCCATGTTCGTTTTATTGACTTCTTGGATGAAGAAGAACGCTCGTGGGCTTCTCCATTGATGAACCAACAAAATAACTAAGGGTAGGTAAGTTGTTAGGTCCTATTAATTCACTATATATAATAATATAGTGATCACAATATGTAATACAGTATGACAATATAAGAGATCGAAAGCAGTAAACTCTTATATTCACAAAACTCGATGGTTACAAAAACTCTCTCAGTGATTTATATTCTATCACCAAGAGCTGCTAGGGTTCTTAACAATATACTTGATAACTCAACTCATATAGAGTAACCCTAATCTGTGTTTATATAGACACAGTTACAAAATCAATCTCTGATTCGATATCCTATAAATCAGCTAATAAATCTATCAATCAAAGATTGCTCCAGTTTTCTGTTTAGTTTCCATAGTCAGCAAATCACTCCTCAGCTTCTATCCTTCCTTGAAGTATATCCGCTTCTGAGCTCTTTCCACGTGTAAACTCTGTCGAGTCTTGACTATGTAAACTCTGATCAGACTTTATCAAACTCTGTCAGACTTTACTAAACTCTGATCAGCTTCCAGTTTAAACTCTGATGATTCCTGTTCTAAAACAAACCTTAAGAACATTAGTAATCATCAATTATATCTAACAATCTCCCCCAACTTGTGCATGAATAAGTTATGTGCAAGTTAACAGATAATTGATGATGTCAAAACATTTAAGTCAAATGCAACAGAGTTTAACTATATAACAGAAAACTTTTAAAACTTACAGATACTTTACTCCTTAGCTGCATAGATACCATTTGCTGTCTTTAGATACTCTCTGAGGAGTTCTTTCTCAGCTTCTTCAAGCACTGCAATCATTTGTCTCTTGATCTCTCTCAGCTCTGGATCTGAAACTCCAGTTTGATAAATTGCAGCTCTGAGATCATAAATCTTGTTCTTCTTCAAGTCCCTATCCAGCCTGATATTGTAAGCTTTATCAGACTCTTCATTAAATGCAAGAGTTCTGATTCCACCTATTGTTTCAATCTTTGCTGAATTTTTCTTCATCTCCACCAGCTGTCCTTTATGATTGAGGTATTTAGGAATGAAAAGTCCAGCATTTTTGTTTCCTGTAATCCCCATCTTTCTTCTGATTTGATCTTTTAGCAGGTTGGAGATGTGTTGTCCTGACTTGTTCTTTACTTGAAATATGTATGATACATATCTCAATTCTTCCCAGTGTTTAGCATATAGATCTGCTTCAAGTACTCTAAACACTGTTCCATCAGACATGAAGTAGATAAGGATATTATCTCCTCTGTCATTTTTTACCAACTGGACTGAATCAAGTTTGTCCATTCTGTCTTGCAATATTCCAATCTTGGGAGCACAGAGAGATGAGGGGTCATCTGGTCTTGATCCTATACTCTGATCAAATTTTTCATACTTGGATCCCAGCCCTCCTTTATCTCTTCCTGCCTTTTGATGAGAAAATGGTTTAATTGAGCCTTTTTCAAAACTTATTTCAGTCATCAGAGTAGGCTTTGCAAATCCAGCCAGTGGAGTAGTTGTTGGTTTGAACACAGCTTGAGCTTTGTCAGAGACTGTGTCTTTCTTTGCTTCCTTATTGACTTGAGCTGTGTCAGAGGTCAATCTTTCTTTTTGAGGTTCTGCAACATGAGCTTTGTCAGAGATTGCAGCTTCTGTTTTCTTTTCCTTCACAACTTGATCCTTGTCAGAGGTTGTAGGCTTCTTCTTTTCCCAGCCTTTCTCCAGATTTTCATCTACTTTGCTTTTACCCTTGGAGGTGTATTCATCTTCAGAGTATACCTTTTTGACTGGTAAACTCTGATCAGCAACAGTAGATTCCTTGATCAGTATTCCTTTTTCTTTTGGCTTGGTAGTTGACTTTGCAGGCTTTTGGATCTTTCCAGAGTTTATGGCTTCAATATGTTCCTTTTTCAGCTCAGCTTCCTCTGCAGCAATCAACTCCAAATCCAAATTTGCTTCTGGATTTTCTTGTTCAAAAACCAATCTAGCAAGCTCTTCATCAGTCATGGGTTTGTCTGATCCAGTCACTGGTCTTTGCTTAGATGCAGATGTGATGTTGTGAGTTGGACCAGACTTTGTGCTTTGCTTAGATTGTTTCTGACTGTCAGAGTTTGAAACTCTTCCACCAGTTCCTGCTTGAAATCTCTTGTGCTTTGTGAAGTCATCCACATCATCATCATCATCATCCTTCTTCTTTCTCTTCAGAGCTTGATTAGTAGACTTGCATTTGACTTTAGCTACTCTCTCCCCCTTTTTGACATCATCCTCATCAGGTATCAGAATTGATGTGATCAGAGAAAGTGAAGTTTGGATGGCTTCAAGCTGTTTGGACATCTTTTCTTGATTTGATTCAATCATGGTCATCCTTTGGTCCAGAGATTCATGTGCAGTCACCAGCTTCTGTACATTTTCTTTCATAGGATTGATGGTCCTCTTCTTTTCCAGTTCATTTGTCTCCTTGACTTTTGCCACCTCTGTTCTTAGACCATCTATTGATTTAGATGTCTGAGCATGAGCAGGATGAAATGTCTTCAGATATAGAATTGTGCCCTTGAGGCTTGACATAACATCAGAGTTTGTAATTTTCTTTTCTGCCATAGATAAGAACTCTTCAGCTTTAGGTGTTTCCAAGGAATGCTGGTGACTCAACCAGAGTTTATCCCATACTTCAGTTGGAGGATCAACCTGAAGATCCCTGGGAAGTGGCTCAGAGTCTGTGTTCAGAGTTTGTAGCCTGGCATTGTACTGGCTAGTTGACTCCCATTTCTGTTGTGTCAGAGGAACTCCATCATTTTCATCTTTAGCAGTATCTGAACTGGCATCATCCTCAGTATCAGAGTTTGCTTTTTCATCTTCAGGAACAGGATCAGCAACTTTCTCCACATTATCCGGAGCAGATTTTTCTTGAGCTTCAGACTGTGACTTGATGGGCTTTTCACCAGTCTGAGCAAGAGATTGTAAAGCTTCCACAGCTACTTTGTCAGTTTCCGCAACTACATCAGACCTGTAGTTCTCTGGAGCTGTATCATGAACAATGGCATCCTCAGGAATTTTCATTGGAGATTGAGGAATTTGACCATGATCAGATAATGGAGTTTGAGAATCAGACACATTTGCTCCAGCTTCAGTTGTAGCTTGTGCATCACACTCTATTTCTTCATCTACTGCAGATGCTGGAGAAGATGCTTTAGGAGATGTTGTAGGAGATACTGTAGGAGATATCAGAGGAACAGCTTGAATAGGAAGCACCATCAGAGCTTGAGAAGTTTCTGGTAGTGTGGTAGATGGTGTTTGGTCTTCCTCAACAGTGAAGTCTGTGATGTCAGTTTCTGGGATTTTCGCCTTTGCAGGTTTTTGAGCCCGTAACTTGAATCTGGCTGTCTTCTGAGGACTTGTGTGAGCCGGTTCAGAGACTGTTGTTGGAGTAGGTTCAGAGTTTGCAACTTGTGCAGTTTCTAGATCATCATATTCATATGCTGCAACAAGTCTTCTTCTTTTCTTCTGCTTTGGAGGAGAAGCAGCTTCATTGTGGACATTATCAGAGTTTGCAGCATCAGAGTTTGCTGGTTTATCAGACTTTGTCTTTAGAACTTGTGTATCAACAGAGGTTCTGGTTTTGGTTGTAGAGGGGTGGTCATCAGACTTTGTAGATTTGGATGGTTTTGTAGTTGATGATCTTGGTTTTCTGGTGACTGTGGGAGAGGTTGGATGTTGTGGTTGAGGTTGTTGAGGCTGTTGTTGTGGTTCCTGAGGAAGGTTCAGCCTTGCTCTGAAAGGAGCTGGGATTTGCAGAGGCCTGAGAACTGGTCTCTTCTCATCTTTAGATATGAGATCCTTAAAAGCCCTTTTATGAAGTTTAAAAGGTTTGATCTCATCTGCAGCATCAAAATCCACTTCTCCAACAGTGGCATTAAACAACAATTGGCAAAATCTTGAGAAATATATAACATTCCTGTTCTCAAGCATTCTTTCACCAATATTTCTAAGAACTAATCTACCAAAATCAAAAGCAGTAGAATAGATCAGAGAATACCCGATTTGTAGCATGTCCATTGGAATAGCATCCCAGTTTGTAGATTTCTTCTGGAAAGCTCTGGTAACGCAATCAAAGAAAAAACTCCACTCCTTATTGAGCCATGGACGCTTCAACTGACCCAGTTTATCCAGAGATTCGTAGTACCCCAATTCAAGCATCATTGTTCTGAGATTTGCATCTCCATTGGTAATGTACGCAGAATGTTCTGGCAAGTTAAGTGCCTGACGAACTGTTGCTGGAGTAACTGCATACTCCTCCCCGTCATAGGAAAACACAATTGATGGTGATCCATCTGCACCACCATTGTCATATGTACCCGTCTTCCAAAAGCTGATGATTTGGCTTCCTGAAAGTCTTGCAGGAGCGGTGAGAGCGGTACCGATGACACTTTGTGCCAAGAATCGCTGAAAGGGATGATAATCCCTTGGGGCTTCAGCAGTGTCAAGGATGGCTGCATAGTTATTAGGAACGAATTCAACACCTGCCAAGATAAAAGCTGTAGTGGCCATTAGAACAGAGATTATGAAAAGAAGATGTTTGAGGAAATGTGTAGACGAAGATTCGAATTTTAGAGAACAGAGTGTAAGAGTTTTGTTTAGAAGGTGAATGTAGAGAGTAAGTGTAAAATTGAATAATAAGCAATAAAATCTGATCTGAAAAACTCTTCAGATTTTGTTGAACTGAGCACGCATGGGCTTTTTGTTCAATCAGACACCTGTCAAAATGTAACTGGTAGATGAGTGTTAGTGGGATGGAGAAACGAGAGTAATAATCATGAGTGCAGTAAAACATGCGCAGTAATAAATGCTGATTACACGTTCTCCTATTAAAATGTTTTGCATGTAAACCCACTAATAATACATCCGTTTGAAACACATTCTCTTCACATTCTCTGAATATTTGAAAAAAAATCAAGATCAAATCTCTCGAATTTTTTTAAACTCTGAGATTTAAGACAAAGAAAATAAATTTCTGCGAACCTCAGAATAAAGACATAATTTTCAGAATATTCATCAATAAATCAGAGTTTGTTCTGAAATCCATAGCTCAATAATGTGCTTGTGAAATGTGTGTGGTCATGTTAAATCAGAGAATATAAAATTTCACAATTTCGTAATTATAAGGTAGACTTTGAATAATTTATTCAAACTCTCAAAACGTAGACTAGGACATACTCTGAAGATAATCAATAAAATAATCTACCCCTTTTTTTTTTTTTTTTTTTTTTTTTTTTTTTTTTTCAGGACGCTTCTCAGTGTGAGTGAGGCACGACCTTTAAATATACTATTGCATTAGTATTTCTCCAGTAATCAGAGATTGTGACTGGTCACCATAGATTATAAAATCTTAGCAATTACTTAATACCAGCAAATGTTTGGTTCTTCCCAGTCACTGTCATATTAACATCTAAGATCTCAAAGGAGTACCATGCTTATTTTTCAGGGGGTTTTGTCTCAGGTAATAAAAACATCAGAGTTTATAATCACTGTCTAGTATATGAGAGAAAATTTAAATTAATCAGTCTCACTTATAATTAAGATATGTGAAGTAGTAGAGTCTCAATGATATCAGCATGCATAGTGTGAACTAGTGTAGCACAAAATTGAGATTAGGATTAAGGAACTTAGCTGAGATTCATGATTACTCATTCAGAACATGCTTCATGGTATCTTCATAGGTGTTTTGTCTCAGAGAAGATAAAAAATGAGATCAATTATCAAGATTCAGAGTTGTAGAAGCATCAGAGAATATTATCAGAGAATGTTATCAGAGTAAAGCAAACAGAGTATATTATCAGAGAATGTTATCAGAGTAAAGCAAACAGAGTATATTATCAGAGAATGTTATCAGATTTTATCAATCAGAGTATATCATGGCAGATGTGTGAGTAATACATATGGTAAATTTGACAAGTTAAATTTTAAAGATCTAACCAATATGTTTACTCAGTTCCTGATATCATTCCTAGCTCATTCACCAGCCTAGTAAAAGTTGCTTCACTTAATGGCTTGGTGAAAATGTCTGCTAGCTGCTGTTCAGTAGGAACAAAGTGAAGTTCAATGGTTCCTTCCTCCACATGCTCCCTTATAAAATGATATCTTATACTGATGTGCTTTGTCAGAGAATGTTGAACTGGATTTCCTGTCATAGCAATAGCACTTTGGTTATCACAATAAATAGGAATTTTAGAGAAGGATAACCCATAGTCCAACAGTTGATTCTTCATCCAAAGAATTTGAGCACAACAGCTGCCTGCAGCAATATACTCTGATTCTGCTGTTGATGTTGAGATGGACTTCTGCTTCTTACTGTACCAAGAAACTAGTCTTCCACCCAGAAATTGACAACTCCCACTTGTGCTTTTCCTGTCAATTTTGCAACCTGCAAAATCTGCATCAGAGTATCCAATAAGACTAAAATCTGATTCTCTAGGGTACCATAGTCCCAATGATGTGGTTCCCTTGAGATATCTGAATATCCTCTTTACTGCAATCAGATGAGGTTCTCTTGGATCTGCCTGAAATCTTGCACATAGACATGTGGCATACATAATGTCTGGTCTACTTGCAGTCAGATAAAGCAATGATCCAATCATTCCTCTATAGTTTGTGATATCCACTGATGCACCAGTATCTTTGTCTAGTTTTGTTGCTGTTGCCATAGGAGTAGTTGCAGCAGAACTGTCTTGCATACCAAATTTCTTTAAAAGATTTCTGGTATACTTGGCTTGATTTATAAAAATCCCATCTTCAGTCTGTTCAACTTGTAAACCCAGAAAATAGCTGAGTTCCCCCATCATGCTCATTTGGTACCTAGACTGCATGAGCATGGCAAATCTTTGACAGAGTTTAGCATTAGTGGAGCCAAAAATAATGTCATCAACATAGATTTGAACTAAAAGCAGATCATTGCCATGATTCAAATAAAACAGAGTTTTATCTATGGTACCTCTAGTAAATCCACTTTCAAGAAGAAATTGAGCTAGAGTTTCATACCATGCCCTTGGAGCCTGCTTTAGTCCATAAAGTGCTTTGTCCAACCTGTAGACATAGTCTGGATGTTTTGGATCCACAAAACCTGGAGGTTGTTCAACATATACCTCTTCATCCAGTTTCCCATTTAGAAAAGCACTTTTGACATCCATCTGAAATACTTTGAATTTCTTGTGTGTAGCATAGGCCAGAAAGATTCTAATTGCCTCCAATCTTGCAACTGGAGCAAATGTCTCATCATAATCAATACCTTCCTGTTGTGAATACCCTTTTGCCACAAGCCTTGCTTTATTCCTTGTAATGACACCCTCACTGTCAGTTTTGTTTCTAAACACCCATTTTGCACCAACTATGGATCTGTCTTTAGGTCTTGGTACTAGGGTCCAGACTTTATTTCTTTCAAATTCATTTAACTCTTCTTGCATTGCTTGAATCCAATCAGGATCTTGAAGAGCTTCCTCCACCTTTTTGGGTTCTGTTTGTGACAGAAAGCAATGATGTAAACATTCATTTGCTGTAGCTGTCCTTGTTTGCACACCTGCTTCTGGATTGCCAATTATTAGATCAGGTGTGTGAGATTTTGTCCACTTCCTAGCATGTGGAAGCTGACCATTTTCATCATTGGATCCTCCCCCTTGATCCATGCTCTCCTGATTCTGTAGATTATTCTCTGTAGCTCCCCCTAAATTTGTGCTATCAGAGTTTGAATCAGTATTCTCTGATGAGTTTGAGTCAGCATTCTCTGAGGAATCTTGGGTAGAGTCTGAGACATTCTGATGCTCCCCCTCAACAAGTGCTTCATTGTCATGAACTTGTGAATGTTCATCAGAGCTTGCTGTATTTTGTTCACAGTCAGAGTTTGACTGTTCATCAGAGTTTGTCGAATCAGAGAAAATTTCTTCATTTTCAAAATGCAGTTCTTCATGATCATCCATATCTGCTAAGCCCATTATTCTTTTGTCATCAAATGACACATGTATGGATTCCATGATCACCTTGGTTCTCAGATTATAGACTCTGAAGGCCTTTGTTATCAGAGGATAACCTACAAAGATGCCTTCATCAGCTTTTAAGTCAAACTTGGTAAGCTGTTCTGGATGAGTCTTCAATACAAAGCATTTGCACCCAAATATGTGAAAGTACTTCAGATTTGGCTTCTTTTTCTTCACCATCTCATATGGGGTCTTGCCATGCTTATTAATCAAGGTTGCATTTTGAGTGAAACAGGCTGTTTGAACAGCTTCTGCCCAGAAATAAGTAGGCAATTTAGCCTCATCAAGCATAGTTCTGGCAGCTTCTATAAGAGTCCTGTTTTTCCTTTCAACTACACCATTTTGCTGTGGTGTACCAGGTGCAGAGAATTGTTGCACTACACCTCTTTCTTTACAGAACTCTTCCATTGTTGAATTTCTGAACTCAGTTCCATTATCACTTCTAATGATCTTCACTTTGTCTTCAGATCCATGATCCAGTTGTGTCACATGATCCATCAGATGCAAGGCTGTTTCATCTTTAGAGTGAAGAAAATATACCCAAGTGTATCTAGTATACTCATCAACAATGACAAGAGCATATTTCTTCCTTGCAATGGATGGTACATTGACTGGTCCAAAGAGATCAACATGTAGAAGATGATATGGTTTGTTTATTGAGAATTCAGTCTTACTCTTGAAAGATGTCTTTCTCTGCTTGGCTTTTTGACATGAATCACACAATCCATCAGATGTTAGTAGTGATTCAGGGAGTCCTCTCACAAGGTTTTTCTTTATAAGCTCATTTATGGAATTGAAATTTAGATGTGAAAGCTTCTTGTGCCATTTCCAACTTTCTTCTGCAGAGATCCTTGTAGACAAGCAAATTGCTTTTTCTTCAGAGTTTGTAGGCAAGTGGATTTCATAAATATTCCCATGTCTGTGAGCAGTTACTGCCACTTTGCCTGTTGACTTGCTTACTATCTCACTGTGTTCTTCATAGAAATCAACATGATATCCTCTGTCACAGATCTGACTGACAGAGAGTAAATTGTGTTTCAGCCCTTGAACAAGAGCTACATTTGATATGATGACATTTCCAAGATTGATTTTGCCATATCCCAGAGTCCTTCCTATGTTGCCATCTCCATAAGAAACACTTGGGCCAGCCTTCTCCACAAACTCTGACAGCAGGGTCTTATTTCCAGTCATGTGTCCTGAACATCCACTGTCCAAGACTAGGATATTCTTCCTGTTGCCCTGCAATCATAAAGACCACTAGTTGTTAGTTTTAAGGACCCAGACTTGCTTGGATCCCTTGGCCTTATTAAGTTTGTTAGCTTTTGCAGCGGTATTATTATCAGAGTTTGAGCTAACAGACTTTGCAACAGAGTTTGTACTGGAAACAGAGTTTGTACTTGCAGAGTTTTTATTAACCTTTAAAGAAGGTTTCAATTGATAATAATCATAATACAAACTATGATATTCTTTGCAAGTATAAATAGAATGCCATAAACTACCACAATGAAAACAAGGATCTTGTGGTTTATATCTAATACTACTTTTTCTAACTCCAGACTTTGTAGGTAAAGAGTTAATGTCCTTGTTCTTCCTGCAAAAATTAGCAAGATGATTAGTATTACCACAGTTATGGCATGTCTTCCTAGGTGCATTTGGAACAGGCATGTAGTTATTACTCTTGTCTATGCCAATTTTGCCATTTCTATTTTTCCTAGGCTCCTTGTTTCTGTCATCAGACTTTACCTCTTTAAGCTTATGTTTAAGCTGTTTCTGAGTCATCAGTCCTATGTTAACCTGTTTGGGCTTTTCAGATTTTAAATTGTTGTTAATCTCTGATTTTGGTCTACATTGTTTAGGCTTAGAGGATTCAACAACAAATTTAACAGGTTTAACCTTAGGTTTTTGAGTTTTAATAAACTCTGTTTTTGATGACTCAGCTTCTGAGTTATCAGTGTAACCTAGTCCCTTCTTCCAGTTTCCACTACCTAAGATATCCTGAGTAGTTTTGCCTGAATTAGTCCATGTTTTAATGATCTCTCTTTCCTTGGCAAGTTCTGATTGAAGAGATGCATACCTCTTTGATAATTCATCTTTGACAATGACAGCATCATCTCTTTCTTTTTGAACTTCCAACATTTGAACTAATTCTTTTTCTAGAAAATCATTCCTTTTCTTTACACTCAGAGTTTCAGATTTTAATCTTTCATTCTCTAAGGTCTGATCTCTAAAACTGATATGTAAAGTTTTAAGAAACAATCTTAACTCAGTTATATCTTCAGTATCAAAGGCAAGAGTAGAGTGAGGTACCTTAGCAGGAGATTCAGTGTTGTTGTCAGTGTTTGCCATTAGAGCATAATTGACTTCTTCTTCTGAATCAGATGTATCTGTCCAGTTTCCTTTCTTGGTGATAAAGGCTTTTTCTTTTTCCTTCTTGGCTTTCTTGCATTCAGATGCAAAGTGTCCCTTTTCACCACAGTTGAAACAGGTATACTTGTCAGCTTTTCCAGCTTTTCCTTCTTTGCCCTCATTCTTCTTAAAGTTTTTCTTGTCATAAACTCTGTCAGAGTTTCTGTCTTTCCTTGAAAAACTTTTGCCTTTGTTGAACTTTTTGTAGGCCAACTTCTTGAAGCTCTTCACCATCAATGCTGCTAACTGCATCATCTCATCATCACTTTCTTCAGAGTCTGAGGGAACATCAGAGTTTGAGTCATCAGAGTTTGATGTCTCAATGTCAGACTTTGTGACATGAGCTTTTCCCTTGCTCTTAGCAGCTTCCTCTTGAACTTTCAGAGCAACAGACTTTGATTTTCCTCCATGTCGTTTGCTCCTCTGTTCCATCTCAAGTTCATGAGTCTTCAGTCTTCCATAAACATCATCAAGAGACATTTCTCCAAGATCAAGATTGTCTCTTATTGTAGTGACTTTCAAATCCCATTTATCAGGAAGAGCTAGAAGGAATTTGAGGTTTGAGTCTTCAAGATCATATTCCTTGTCCACCAGAGATAAGTCATTCAGCAGTTTGACAAATCTGTCATACAGATCTGTCAGGGACTCACCAGATTTTGAGTCAAAGTGCTCATACTCCTGTGTAAGGATTGTTTTTCTGTTTTTCTTAATGGCCTGAGTTCCTTGACATCTGGTTTCCAGAGCATCCCAGATTTGTTTAGCAGTTTTGCACCCAATCACCCTATTAGACATTGCATTATCAAGGGCACTATGCAACAGATGCTTCACCTTTGCATCTTTACTGATAGATGAGATGTCCTCTGGAGTATAATCTTTCTTTTCTTTTGGAACCATCTTTTGAGGTTCATCTGCAATCCCAACAGAGAGCTTGGTGGGCATATGTGGTCCATCATAAATCCGGTCAAGGTATTCTGGATCAACAGAGTCTAAGAATATGATCATTCTTTCTTTCCAGACTGGATATTCAGATGCCTTAAGGATTGGGACTCTAAAGGATGAAGCTTGTGATTTTTCAGACATAATTGTGTTTAAGATCTCACTGTAGTAATCTTAACAGAGCTGGCTCTGATACCACTTGTTAGGTCCTATTAATTCACTATATATAATAATATAGTGATCACAATATGTAATACAGTATGACAATATAAGAGATCGAAAGCAGTAGACTCTTATATTCACAAAACTCGATGGTTACAAAAACTCTCTCAGTGATTTATATTCTATCACCAAGAGCTGCTAGGGTTCTTAACAATATACTTGATAACTCAACTCATATAGAGTAACCCTAATCTGTGTTTATATAGACACAGTTACAAAATCAATCTCTGATTCGATATCCTATAAATCAGCTAATAAATCTATCAATCAAAGATTGCTCCAGTTTTCTGTTTAGTTTCCATAGTCAGCAAATCACTCCTCAGCTTCTATCCTTCCTTGAAGTATATCCGCTTCTGAGCTCTTTCCACGTGTAAACTCTGTCGAGTCTTGACTATGTAAACTCTGATCAGACTTTATCAAACTCTGTCAGACTTTACTAAACTCTGATCAGCTTCCAGTTTAAACTCTGATGATTCCTGTTCTAAAACAAACCTTAAGAACATTAGTAATCATCAATTATATCTAACATAAGTACTAAATAGAACAAAATTGAGAACAAACCTCTGCATAGAACAAAACTCACACACCAAAAAGAAAAATATAAAAATCAAGGGACGATGAAATATAGCTAAAAGACCAGGAACTTTAACTACTTGGACGGCTGCAAGAAAGACTGTACATTAACATGTGTTTTGGTCTCCTTAAAAAAAACATGTGTTTTGGTCCACCTCTTTTCATCCCTGGACTAATCTAATCGAGACTCGGTTTGGTACGGTTTCTGGACAGATATATATATTTACCCAATTTTAAGAAAAACAATATTATTAATCTAACTGTTTCAAGGAAGTAAGGAGGACACCTACAGGGTCAAACACTATATATCAGCTCTGGAAATGCATAAATATATAGGTCAAGTTTATAGAGTAGACATTGGAGTATTATTATTGTGGCTCGGTTGGGTGGTTTGTATTTGGTTTGAAAAGATTTAGAAACCAGGCAGAAATCAAATTATTGATTTTTGTTTCTTAATATATTGTTGTTTTGTTCTGATTGGGTTGTCTTCCTATGAAGGTCCAGTTTCCTCCTGGTGTTTAGCTTTCAGCCCATTGTGACTTGTGAGTTGAGACTCGAGAGTTGTAAGTTGGGTTGGGTTCCTTCACACCAAAGACATTTTATTACAAATAATAATAAAATTATTCAAAAAAATCAACTAAAATTTTAATTTCAAGTTAATTTTAGCATTTTTAGTTACTCGTCCGCCCTTTTTTATATAAATTATAGAAATAATTACTTTCATAGTTATTTAAAATATTGAGATAGTTTACCGAATTTAAAAAATACTCTCTCCGCCGCAATTTATTTGTTTTGTTTGATTTTTTATGGTCAAATTAACCAAATTTTGACTGAAATTTACATATATAAAATAATTAGAAAAAATTATGAAAAATATATTACTAGAATCTACCTATATTCTATTTTAAAATGTATTTTTTCGAATTTCAAGATCATGTAATAATAATTACTAATTATCGGTTAAAGTTTGGTCAATTTGACCACAATAAAAGTCAAACAAGACACATAAATTGGGACGGAGGGAGTATTTGTTATTTATAAATGAGAAATTAATTACAAGTGAAAAGTAGTTTTTAATAATATGTTAAGTGTGGTAGATGCTAAGAAATTATCATTAAGATCTATTCTTTAAATACATATACAAGTTGTTAACAATTACTGTCACATAAATATCAAAATTTGTAATTTACATTGAATTTTATAATTTAAATTTATTTCTCATTTCAATAGGATTTTTTTATTTTTAGTAATATTACTTTAGATATATTTTTCATTTAAATATTAATTGACGATTTTGATTGGTTCCAAAGTCATATTAATAAAAATGGAAATTCCTGATTTCCAAAAAATAATTATAATGAGATGTCTAGTGTACATTTAAAATGTTCAATTAAATTTTATAACTACTTTTTAAAAAAAATAATTTGAAACAAAATTTGGAATAACTAACCCTACCTCCTTCTAAAACATTATTGCATGATGGTTTCCTGTAATTTAAATGAAATATTACACGAAGGTTTCCTAAAATTTGAATGGAAGAGATGAGAGGATTAAACCAAATTGTTTGATACACGAATTTTAAAAGCTATGCTGAATGTGGTTGATATATCTGAACGACGTCTCTGTCCACCCTCTCTTTAGATATATTGCTGGGCCTCTGTAATATATCATTAATCATGATTAGGTTTCGGTGTGAGATTATCTTCCTGCTTCACAAGATCTGCTTGTTCTACCGTCCTCTTATTTATTTACGTATAACTTTTTTTTTTTCTCAACATGTATCTTAAAGTGTGTATAAAATATAGTTTTATAATTTTTTTTAAAACTTTTTTTTATTAAAGTTTAGATGATAAATTTTTATTCAGAAAATAAAATTTAAAATAATTTATCAAATTATATTTTATTAGAGTATTAAAATACATGTCTCTTTCTCAATATAAACAATTGAGAGGAACGAAGGGGATTAGTTTTTAGTTCCTTATACCACTTCGCTTGTATTATATGATTTTATATTATATTATTGAAGATGCTCTTAAATTATAATGAATCTAAAGAGTCTCTATTACTCCGTCCAGTTTCACTGATTTCTATACATTAGTTTTCTTAGATATCCCACTCAATTTTCTATATATTTCAACACTTTTCCAAAATAATACTCCCTCCGTCCCTCTGGGATCTATACGTTTCTTTTGGACACGGAGATTAAGAAAAGTGTATAAAGTAATGTAAAGTAATGAGAAAGAGAAAGGAAAGTAGGTAAAGTGGTGGGACCCATTAATATTTAAGTGATAGATTTGAAAAAGTAGATGAAAGCAGTGGGTGGGTGAGATTTTTATATTATAAAACTTTACCATTTTGAGAAAGTTTTGAAATGTATAGAATTGAATGGGACATCCCGAAAAAGAAAGTGTATAGAAATCAGAGGGACGGAGGGAGTATAATTTTATAATAATATAAATTTCACCTGGCCACTATTTTCATGTACTTTTTCAAATTTATCTATAAAATATTGATGGATCCCTCTAGTTTACTCATTTTCTTTTTTCTTTCTCATTACTTCATGCTACTATTCTTTACACTTTTCTCAATTTTGTTCGTTTCTTATGTATACTACTAAAAGGAGGGAGGAACTAATTATTTTGAGGGACTAAATATTCCTTCCTCTTTCAAAATAAGTATAATCTGCCAGAGGGACGGAGGAACTAATTACTGATATTTAAGCTGCAATGCGGTCATTCGAAAAAAAGTTGTCGGTAAACAGATCACAACTGGGAACATCTTAGCACAATCATATCAAGACCTGAGCCCACATCCATAAAACAATTTATCGCAACACGCATGTGTTTTATATACGGGCCCGGCTTTTTTGGTATAAAATAGTACTCCCTCTTATTCTTTATTCTTTTCTTGTTTGGGATGTTGGAACTGTTCATAACATAAGACAAATTACTAAATTACACATAATTTATAAGACCAAATATAGTCATGAGTGATCTTGTTAGATTCGTATGTAGGAGTACTTTAATACGGTGAAATTTTTATATTTAATACCAATACGAAATTAAAGATATTAATGATTAAAAATGTATGTTGACAAACGTGTCGAAGCCAAACAGGAAAAGTATTTAGAGATGGAGGGAGTACTCTTTTCTATATGTGTATGTCGTATTCTGTATGCGTTATTTTTAGAAAATCAGTATTTTATTTAGAAATCTGGAAAATATAATTTGATTTAGTTATAAAAGGTAGTTACTACGTAGTCTAATGTTATTTTTAAAAAAATGAGTATTTTTTAGTTAAAAAATTTTAAAAATAATAATAATTTTAGTTAAAAAGGATAATGAATTATATAAGTAGGCCCATAATTCGGCCGAAAAACCGACCAACCGAATAATGTCTCGACTTTAATAGTTTAGATACAGTATAGATCACTAAATTAATTTATTTTGTCGGTAGTAATAAGTACACAAGCAAAAGAAACGTGATCAAATGATATATATATATATATATATATATATGAATGTATAACCAATGAGAAAATAATACAAAACTTGTGTGGATAAACTTCATACAAAAAGTAGAATAAATTTAATTCTAAATAACATTCGGTCTAAAAAAATCTTTTGATTTTTCCATATATATTTATTTATATGATAAAAGTGAAATTTAATGAAAAAACACAGCAAAAGGGCCACTCTTTTTTAATATGAACAGGGACCTCCTAAAATATGAGCAGGCTCTCCGTGATGTCGCGGCTCAGTGGCTGTGTCTATTATATATAGAGAGCATGCAATTTAAGATGGTCTACCAGAAATTACAAAGAGCTACTGTATATAATACTACTTCACTGCACCTTGATCGGTTATACAAAGAAATGGCTAGTGTATCAGTTGAGGAATTAGTGGTAAAGCAGAGAGCAAAAGGTCCAGCCACAGTTCTGGCCATTGGAACTGCTGCTCCTCCCAATTGCTACCCCCAGGCTGACTATCCTGACTTCTACTTTCGTGTCACAAAGAGCGACCATATGACTCAACTCAGAGAAAAGTTCAAGCGAATGTGTATGCTTTCCGTGTGCTTGTAAATTTCAAGTGATGTTCATATATAAGGGAGTTTTTTCCTCTCTTTTTTTAAATTTCGTTTTATTTTAGCTATTTAACAAATGTGCAGGCAATAAAAGCATGATAAAAACTCGTTACCTGCATATTACAGAGGAAACCCTAGAAGACAATCCTAACATGTGCAACTATTCATCTCCGTCGTTGGATGCTCGCCAAGAAATATCGAGGATGGCCGTTCCGAAGCTCGGAAAAGAAGCCGCTGAGAAGGCCATCAAAGAGTGGGGACATTTCAAATCAGATATCACCCACCTCATTTTTTGCACCAGTACGGGCTACGATATGCCCAGTGCTGACTACCAGCTCCCGAATCTCCTAGGCCTCAATCTTTCAGTCAAGCGACACATGATCTACTTACAAGGTTGTTTCGCAGGGGGCACGGCTCTTCGCCTGGCCAAAGATCTTGCTGAGAACAACAGAGGCGCTCGAGTTCTCATTGTTTGTTCGGAGAACACAACCATCACATTCCGAGGGCCTCATCTAGACTCCTTACTCCCTCAAGCACTATTCAGTGATGGCGCGTCCTCGGTGATTGTTGGGTCAGATCCCGATCCTTTGACAGAACGTCCGCTTTTCCAAATTGTATCCGCAGCCCAAAACATACTGCCTGATTCTGAAGACACGGTCCGTGGGAAACTGGGAGAGTCGGGCTTAATGTTCTTTCTCAAAAGGAACATCACCACGTTGTTTGCAGGGAATATGGGCAAGATACTTAAAGAGGTTTTCGAGCCCCTTGGTATAACTGACTGGAATTCGCTGTTTTACATAACGCACCCTGGGGGCCCAGCCATCTTGAACCAGGTGGAACATGTGTTGGGTCTCAAAGAAGGGAAAATGTGGGCGTCTCGGAAGGTGCTGAGTGAGTATGGTAACATGGCGGGGGCATGTGTGTTTTTTGTTATGGATGAAATGAGGAAGAAATCAACGAAAGATGGCAGGGCAACTACTGGCGAAGGGCTTGACTGGGGGGTGGTTTTCGGGTTCGGTCCGGGTTTTACTGTCGAAACTGTGGTGCTACATAGTATGCCTGTTACTATTATCCATTGAGATGTGAAGGAATTAGATGTCTTCTGTCATATGAAATATCACTTGTGTGTGTGTTGTAACGTCTCTTGTTTTGCGCATGTATTACCTGTACACAAAGTTTATGCAAATCTCCTCATGTATGATCAGAGGCGGATACAGAAGGGGGCTGAGGGGGCTTCAGCCCACCCCTAAGTCCATAGTTTTGAGTTTTTTCTTGAAATACTCGAAATAAAGAATTTGAAAAGGTTGTCATTTGAGTTAGAATTATTGTTAAGTTGCAGTAATATTTAATAAATATAAACCAAACAGTTCAAATAAGAATGAGAGAGTATTAAGATACTGTTATACCTAGCAGTAGTCTCTAAACTTAAACATATCAGTGCTTCAAGAAACAATTTACTTGTCTGCCGCTTAAAATCGCTGGACCAGAGGCATACAACCCTTAAAAAATGCTCGACGTACAATTTTTTTAAAAATCCTGATCGTCGCTGAACTCATCCAACACTTACACCAACTTGCAAATGTTTTTCTATGTGATGTATACATGAGATGCATGCTCTATTTGAAGTAGATCGATGAGTGTTAGCTGTACAACACTCTAACCATTAGATAAGAATATACACCAAGAACTTTTTTTTTTTGTCAGGACACCAAGAACACTTTAAATTTACTATTTCGAGTAAGTCATGACATCATCCATAACTTATTAACTTGGACCTCCATGGAGTAAGGGAGTTCTGCATTTCATCATGTACCTAAGTTATTTGGGATCCTTTTCGGACATTCAATGTATACATGCATGAGATCTGTTGGTCTTCGTTATTGACTGATTGCTTTAGCCGCCTACAAGGCTACAAGCCAGACATGTGTTGGTTCAGAATCCTAGTTTTCTTCACACACAGAGCAAGAGCATAGCCATCGGCGGCTTCTTAACAAGTGCAGGAGATCTGAGATGAGAAAAGGTTACAACAGAGATAGAGAAAGTAGCGTGAGGCAAAGTATATGATCCCCAAAATCAGAATAAATCCTTTAGGAAGAAATGTTTAAGGCTATAATTATTTCAGGGGATTAAGTTAGGGATGTGAACATAATGTTTTTCCTCTTAAAATTCATGCTTGTAATACAAATACTTTACAAATTTTAAAAACTTTTGACTAGACTTTGAAATAAGTTTATTTCACACAACAGAAGTAAATTTTTGGGCAATATATATCACGTAGGGTGCATTACAGACATGGGATTGCGGCCCTTATTGTACATGTCTAACTGCAACTTCAAAAGAGAAGCTACGTCGTATACATGCATATATAAAACACTTTAAAACACAGTGCGTGCTGTAGCTCTACTTGGTCAATTCCATAATCCAAGTATTGAAAGCACAGCACACCTTGCTGAAACTTTTAAATCCCGCTTGAGTAGCCATGGCCTCAAACTCTTTCTCCGACCTCTCTTTTCCACCCGGAACATGTGCCATCATTATAGAATCCATATGAACCACCCCCTTGGTTGCATCGTCGCTTCCACCGGGCACCTCAGGGAGAATGAATTCAGCTATGATCAGCTTCTTATTGTCTGCCAGAGCTTGGTGGCAATTTTTCAAGATCCTCAGGCAATCTTCATCATTCCAATTATGGCATACCCACTACAAATTTGAAAATTTCAAAGTCAATGAGGTCATGTAACTACCAGAATAATATACTTTAACAATTAATTTATTTACAAATCACAACCTTCAAGAATATTGCATCTCCATTCGGCACGCTAGTAAACATGTCTCCTCCCACATGTTCCACACCTGGCAAGAAAAGCGAAATATTAGAAACAAACTAAAAAGAAAATCACAAGCAAATCTACCAAGTTTCCTGATCAAGTTAAAAATTCATACCAGGAATAGACGGAGAGTCTCGGACAACGTGAGGTAGGTCGAAGTTAATGCCTTTGATGGTAGGGTACTTGGAAATGATCATATTAAGGGTAGCACCAGAGCCACCGCCGACATCAACTATGGATGAAAGACCTTGGAAACCATTGTAAGTCTCGAGTATCTTCTTCAAGGTTATATTAGAATGACCAGTCATGCACTGGTTAAAGACTTTGCTGAATCGAGGCTCTCGGCTGTTATAATCAAATATACTCATCCCATAGGCTTTGTTAAATGCAATTCCACCATCAAGAACTGCGTCTGCTACGTGGTACCTGTCCATGCACGGAACATTACCAGAAGTATTAAAATTTATGTAATTGATATGAATAATTTCTAGATGCTACTGATGGAGTAAATTTGAATCTATGTTACCAGCTGTCGATCACCACTTTGTCGGTGTTGACAAGCAGAAGAGGTGCCATAGAACCACCGTCTTCATTATAGGACAGGAACTTGCACACGGGTGTCCAGCAATAGAGCCACTCAGCTTCACCATTGGAACGATCATTAGGCTTACAACCAAGAACCTTGTAGGTAGCCAGGACTCGGAGGATGCGTTGAACCATAGCTGGGGCATCAGGGTTGGACCTGGGGAGCTTAGAGGCTAGTTCAGAAGGAGTTAAGTAGTTGCCAGGGCCAGCTTTGGCCATGGTGTTTAATATGTCAAGCTCAATTGCTGATTTCAGAATCATGGGCAGTACTGTGGCAGTTGCTAATTGCATGGCTAGCAAGCAAGCTTCTTCATCTTCTGATCGACCAGTCTTGATCCCACCCATTGAATTTGCTTTGTGTTTAAGTTTTTTTTTGTTTGTTTGGAAGAGAGGTACTTGTAGATCACGGGAGCTTTGTAAAGGGTGGAGTTGGCTAGTGTGGTGTGGTAGAGTCTTGGCAATCGCTCAACGTATAAATAGAGTAATATTCATTATTCCATATTGTTCTGGAAATCACTTCTCTTGCTATACATTTTATTATCATTTTCCGATTATAATTTATTATTTTAATAGTTAGAGCAAATGGTTGGCACCCTTTAACCCGTGCCAACTTTGACACACATAATTAACTCAAAATATTATTTTCTATATTCACCCTGTTTCAAATCATTTTTAGCACCCTTCTTTCAAAATACACTCCAAATGGTTGGCACTCCAAAATGCCAACTTTTTTAATAGAGAAACAATATTTTATGTATTAGTGGGACCATAAATGAATATTTTATGTATTATTGGGAACACAAATGAAGTTGGCACTCTCCTTTATGGGTTGTCAACTTTTGACATCCCAAATAACACTCATGACAACTCAATTAACACCCCAATAGCACCCCAACATCTCTAATGAAGTGCTAACGAAAGTGCCGGTCCATGTCATGCCACATGACATTGACACCCCTCTTGATATCTCTCATCTCATCGGAGATGCTCTGATAGGTTTAACCTGATCTATAAATGTTAGTACAACTTCTTAGACCAGATTCTATTTTATTCTACTAATGTTCAGAAAAATATATTATATATACATATCTATACTATATTATAATAAGCCAACATAGGTATATTTTGTAGTCCCACTTTTTATTCACATTTTTTGGTTTCGTCTCTCCGTTTCGTCTTTCCGTGCTCGTGCTATACTACTGTCTAAAAAAACGTGTCCTGTTAGGACTCTCTCTCAATTGCAGACAAAACCAATTCCCAGTACATATATATGCATCTCTAAAAGACACTGCTGCCAGACGCATCAAACTCCACACAAGAATCACAGAGTTATACATACATACATACACAATGTCTAATCGCTACACACACAACAAAAACGAAGGCTCAAGAGGCGCATTCAATCCTAGAAAACAACAATTCGTCCCCAAAAACCCTAATTCATCAGCACAAAAACTCTCCGATTCTCTCCGTCACTCCGATTCCGGCGCCGTCGCATCGTCTGCGACCGCCGGAAACAGGCTCACACGGAAAGACGGCGCTTCGGTGCCTAATCAGACGCGGAGTGGCAATTTTGTAAAATATTTGCCACATGATGAGGCGGTTGCTTCTGGATTGGCTGCTGATGTGGATTGGATCCTATTGAGTCGCAACGTGTTGTCGATTTGCTTAATCGAGAATTGTCGCGTTTGCTGAAATTGAATCCTCGGGAATTCTGGAAAGAAGGTTGTTGTAAATGCATAGCTTTCATATTTTGGTGGTTTGTTGTTTTGAATGTTTGGCTGATTACTGATGTCAATTTTCAAGTTTGCAGAGTAGTTCTTACAATTTTATCGTAGCGTTGTTAATTTAACGAATAATAATAATCTTAAGTGGCTTAGTATTCAGCTCACAGTTTTGCTGGAATTTATACAACTTAGTTCGTACTTAGTAGTATGTTTGACACCTTAGATTTCACACACAAATGATTATTTATTATGATAAAATAGAATGATATATTAGAAATAGAAGAGTGAATATGGTAAGACTTTGAGGTGATACATTGGTCTTAAATCAAATACTAATCCAGTGTAAAAAAGAACAATTGTTTCGATTTTAACGAATGGAATAATTATTACAGCATTCTGTTTATTTTTTCTATTGTTGTTACAGTGGCAGGTGATACATCCTTGCACGATTTTCTAGAAAGTTTCCTGAAATCTAGAACTAGATGGTATGATTTTCCATATCGCGGAGCTAGAGGAATTGTTGCAGGAACTATTGTTGGGGAGTATGAATTAAGTAGGCGTGTCTATATGGTACTATATCGAATGTAAGCTATATTCGCTCTTGTGAATCTGTTTTATTTGATTCCATTGCCTTTACTAATGCTGGTTGCGATTTCTAATCAGATCTTCCAGTCGAGATCCAGGAGCTAAGGCTGGGGATAGTCTTAGTCCAAAAGATCATGCAGGTTAGTCATTACTTGCCTTCAGTTGTTAAGTTTGGATATCATTTGTTACTTGTAAACAGTGGCGGAGCCAGCATAAAAATAAAGAGGGGGATTTTTTCATCAATCTTTACATAAGTTTGAGTTAAAATCTTAACATCTCTTTTAGATATTGATTTAAACATTTTGACGAGAATTAACATGAAAATTTGTCACGGCTTTCTATTCGGATTCACATTTCGGTTTTTGTAACAAATATTTATGATTTATTCTACTTTTAAATTAAAAATTCTTTTCTTTGCCTTTAATTTTCAGAGTTGAAAGAAATAATACTTTGTACATTAATTATTTTTAGATTACAAAAAATATGGAATATACGTCAGATAATGTTGTACTACACGTATGCATCAGAGTACTGACACTGTCAAATTACTATATGCAGTTTTCTTTATTGATTTTTTTATTTTGAGGCTGACTATATGCACTTGGATAAGCCAACATAGGTATATTTTGTAGTTCTACTTTTTATTCACGTTTTTTGGTATACCGCTTTTTTCGTGTTCTTTTCGAGTATTGTTTTTGCTGTGTTGTTGTGTTAATTGGATTTACTGGTTCCAGAAAGGAACATTTGATGCAGAAGAGAAAGCGGTGAAGCTTAGGAGTGAACTCGTGGGCAATGCTGCTAAGGTATTATATGGTCACTGGAGCATACAAGTGCGATATTTGTTAGGCAGATATTAATTTGTTGTGGTGCTAATTAAAAGCCCTATCAACAATTGAGAATTTTAGCAGAGATCAGACAGTTGTTGCTATTGGTAATTGAACGTTTGCCGGATTCTAGCAGTCGGTTTTTGTGTGGTTGATAAGTTTGAGATTGTCTTTCCTTTTCATTTATTATACTCTTGACGCCTGCTCAATGAGGACTGAGGAGATGATTTGCAGCCTCTGCTCCTCAGTGATACTGCACATATTTTATCTAGCGCATATCCTCTGTTCCCTGAACTAATTTCTCTGGGTTAAAGTGGCTCTGTTTCCATAGTTGAACATATGTACATTCATAGCAAAATTTGGATAAAAAGGTTAAATTTTGGCATTACTGGAGAAGCTAAAAATATTTCATGTTTCTCTTGTTACAAACAGGTGAAGGTGAAGCTAAAAATATTTCATGTTTCTCTTGTTACAAACAGGTGAAGGATATTACTCGGACTTTTAAGCTGGTTGATGGAGAACTCACCTATGAAGTTGAAATGGCAACTGGATCTGTAAGCCTTCAGCCACACTTAAAAGCCTCACTGAAGAAGCTGTGAAATAAAATCAGTTACTTGGCAAGTATAAAAATTGTTAAGTTGCTTATGCGGCTCTATCCAGTTTCAAGTTTTCCTTTTGCGGCTTCTTTTTCTGCAAATGTTTTCCTAGCAAGTTGTGTTTCGAGCTGTTAACTGACTGGGTGGCATCACCGAAACTTATGCATCACAATAACATTTGCCTAAAAGTTATGTGGTATTTGGGAATTAGCATATCACAATTCTTGATGTTTCGAGTTAAAAAATTCGTAGCTGGCATTTAGTGCGTCGTCGCTGTGACTCTTGTAACACTATACTTGGGTATATTTGTCAATCCTTGCTCTAATGCTCTCATAACGTGGGAACATCCTATCTGGCTTATTTATTCTACATATCTCATTTGTCTTAATAATATCTTTGATGAATTGCAATCCATTTCACCCACTTATACGCTGCCCTGTAGTTGTAATCTCCTGTTCAGGACTCTCTCTCCCAATAGAGATTGCAGACAAAACCAATTTTGGGTCATCTATCTATCTATATACAACACATATGCACAAGTCGAGCTTGCCTCTTAAAGTGAGTTGATCAAAATCTGAAAATGGCGAGCGGCGGCATAGCTAGAGAACTCACTTCCAAAGAGGCCGACATTCAGAAGATGTTGGCGGCTGAGGTGCATCTCGGTGCCAAAAATTGTGACTTTCAAATGGAACGTTATGTCTTCAAGCGCCGCAACAATGGTACTTTTTACATCACATTTTGTTTCTTTCTTGTTTTTCTTTAATTTCTTATATCCGATATATAAATCAAACCAAAGCAAACATATTTGGTATATCGCGCTCACATAGAAATTTTAATCTCGGTAAATTAATAATTTTAATAAATGTTGTTTATTACTCCCGTGAAGGATGAATAATTAGTTTCGTTGTATATATGTCTTGATATTGGTTAAATCTGGGAGTAGTTTATGTCGGAATTGTGTACTTTAAGGGTCAGATAGGATACAGAGTGATTAGATAGTTTATTGCGTTGGCTTGATTAGGTGTATTTTAATGAGTAGATATTTATATTATCAATTTGGGCAATACATTGGAGAAGCTTCAGATGGCAGCCAGAGTCATTGTTGCCATGGAGAACCCCCCAGGACATTATTGTCCAGTCTGCCAGGCCCTATGGTTAGAGAGCGGTGTTGAAGTTTGCTTAGTACACGGGTGCCAATGCTATTGCTGGCCGTCACACTCCCGGTACTTTTACTAATCAGTTGCAGACATTGTTTAGTGACCCCGTCTCCTCATGTTGACCGATTCAAGAACTGATCACCAGGTTAGTTAGCATTTAATTGTCGAGCTTGCTTTTTATTTCGCTTAAGGATTATATTTTGGCTATATATATATTGTACAAATTTTCATTGTATTTACTTGATTGCTCTTTTAGATTTATTTGCCTATTTTCTTTCCTAATGATGGTAAACTGCCTGCAGCCCATCAATCCACTAGATGCTTTTCAAGTTCGGGAAGTTTTTGCTTTTGCCGACTGCGCTGCACATTCTCTTCATCAGGCTGCGGGACTGGAATAGGAACTGGTCTAGGCGGCCTACCTCCAACTGCAGGGGCAACTGGACGTGGACCAGGCATCTCTTGGATTTTTTGCATACCTAATTCAAGTATAGTAATATGAAAGATTATTACATATGTGAAAAAATAATGATTTTAAAAGGGCGCTTGATCTGAAACTTTACCAGGATTATGTCGCAAAGATGCATTTCCATATCCAGCAACAGATTGACCTGTAGCCGGAAACTGTGTATCTTCAAGAATAATGTTATTTGGGAGCACTGATGGAAGAGGGCGGCCTTCCCTATACGCCTCCATAAGATAGAGGGCAATACAAAATTCCCTCAAAGAAAGCATACTGTCATTATCTTGATCAGACAAGTCCCAGACCTGCTTTAAGATCTCTGGCATAATTACAAAAGAGAAAGCATGATTAGAGCCCAATATAATTATTGGTCTAAATCCAGCCTAGCACCTTGAAAATCTGCGCTTGGAAACATTCCTACAAGTGCCTTCTGTGACACGGATTCGCCTATGCGATATGTAGACATTGGTATCCCTGCAAATAACAAAGGGAAACACAACTCAAATGGGAGGTTATGGTAAGGACAGAGAATATTTTTCATTTTGAACTTATTGATAGCATAGATTTTATGTAGTTTGCAAAAGATCCTTAGATCTTAGCCAATTTTTAGTGAAGGTTGTTGCAAGCGAAAACTCACCTGAACCATCTATCTTGCAGGTTGACGGCAAAGGAAGAAGAAGAGGAAGCGGAATCAGCTGATTATGTAGATTACTCTGCTCCTGCTCTTGGCGGAACTGATCAGTGGAGTAGCCAAATTCCTGATGCTCAGTGGAACAATGAAGGGGTTCAAGCTGCTATTTCTGCTGTTCCTGGAGCTACTGGCTGGACTGCTGATGCTGGTGAGAATTTAAAAAATCACTAATATTAGTTCTCAATAGTTTTATTTTCCAGGATAAATAACAATGTAATTGTATGCAACAACTACCAAAATTACAAAAACATCTTTGTTTCTTTAAGCGTTTGTATGCGAGTGCTTTAAAAACCAGTCAACTCGTGTGAGAAATTGGCTGATTACTCGGATTGATCCTTGAGTTGATTTCATACTACTCGGGTTGCAACCTGGTTTTGACCAATATCAGATCAAAATCGGTGACAATTGGTCAAAGTCGATGATATTTTGAATAAGATATTTCTATTTAAATTGATAAATCTAGAATTCTTAGATAAGATTTATTAAATAGAATAAACTCTAACATCGTGTTTTACATAATTTAATTAGATATTAGATAATAATATATACATGTTTTATAATGAATATATAAAATTAAAATTTTAATATATCCAAATTTTTGACCCCGAGTACTCATCCGAGTTGGTTAGAGTTCTGATGTTTACAACACTGGTATATATATCTTGGAATGTCAGATTTTTCATTTGTCTTGTGGGTTGGCTTATATTTGCAGTGCCATCCGCCGATGGATGGGATGTTGCACCTGAGCCTACATTGGCTGCCGCACCTGGATTGGATATCACTCAACCAGGTGTTGTTGCTCCAACTTGGGAATAAGCATAGTTTTTTTTTTTTGGTCAGGTGGGAATAAGCATAGTTGAAAGTGTGGATTTTTGTTGTTTTTACTTTAAAAGTTTTCCTGCCAATCAGTGTTGATGGTGAATGTTGTTTCTGAACAACTTCAGAGATATTGTAGCTTAATAGAGAAATTTTGACAGCAATGACCATAGCCCGATGTCTCTCTCTTCATCTCGGCGAGCTCCTATGCTACTTTTCGAACATCTGCGAGTGAATGATTTGTTCAGCTGCTGTTAATTTATAAACTGTGTTGTTAGTATTCCAGCAGCTGGAAATTGATTATGTGATCGGAGAGAGTCACAAAGAGTTGTTGCCTAATTCTTCTGGTCCTGCTGCTATTATTCGAATCTTTGGCGTCACAAGAGAAGGTATCATACTGATTTGCATCTTTCTAATTTGATCGATGTTTGAATTGGAAAAATCTGGTGTTATAGTCCTTATGTTATAAATTTGTGTCGGTATTTTTGTTTAGTGTTTTACCACAAGTAAATATGTGTACACTATTATATCATGCTAATGATCACATATATTAGCTTGATTTTTCTGCTGTGATTCTCTCTGATCTTTGAGCATGTTCTTTTTCTGCATCACTTAATTAGTTAAAATTGAAGTTCATAATAATATGCTTAATTTTGGGTGTTTACTGAGAATTTCTTTTGTTGTTTCTTTTTTCTTTCATTTTTGTTGCAGATTCCTTATGATCGTGTAAAGATGAAAGAGGTATAAAGGACTTGATTATAACATCTATGGTTTCTTCATTCTTGTTCTTACTGGTGCCTAAACCTTAGTTTCAAACGTCTGAGCAATAGGTTATAGGTCTCATTAGAAGACCGGTCTACAGGAAAACAGAATGCGCCTGTTCTTTTTTTTTTTTTTGAGCATATAGACGCTCCATATTAAACTTAAATTTTCTGACTCATGTCTGCTGAGATGGAGATCCATGCAAGTCATAGCATCTCATTAGCATCTTCCCCAAGTACATTCAGACATCATGCTATTCATGTTAGGCATGTCTATTATTCGGCTTTTTAATTATTAATAGAAACTGAGTACTGAGAAGAAAAGGATGCATTATTGCATCTCTCTTTATCTGTTTTTTAATAGTTATATACTTATATTGCTACCCTTGGTATACTGCCAGAAAACAAATACTCCCTCCGTCCCTCTCAGTAGTATACATTGGGGGACGGGGACGCGGCACGGACTTTAATGCTCCTGTAAAGTATAGTTGTGTAATTTATTTTTAAAATTTTCTTTTTCTGAATTAAAGTTTGGATGTTATATTTTTATTCAGAAAAAGAAAATCTCAAAAATAAGTTATGGAACTATGTTTTATAAAAGTATTGAAATGCGTGTCGAGCAGTTGAAAAGAAACGTATACAATTAAATGGGACAGAGGGAGTACCTATTATCTTATGCATATACATAATTCTCGGTAAGAACCATCTCAACTGCAAAGATATTCTCTACCACACTAATTATTTTCTCATGTTTTAAAATAAAATTAAAAGCGTTAAAATATTATCTATAAGTTTCCATCAGCTTATTTTTATTCATGTTGGCAAAAATTTGCTATTGCGTTGATGTATGTTACACAAACTTTTTTATACCAAATTAATGATGTGAGATTCGATGTATGTTACACAAACTTTTTTATACCAAATTAATGATGTGAGATTCTTTCATAAACAGTCATATGAGTTGCTTATTCAATAATAATAAAATTAACGAAAGCATCCAAATAAAAAAGTCTCAGTAAACACCCTAAATTAAGCATATTATTGAGTCTCAGTAAACACTCAAAATTAAGCATATTATCGGTCCATGCAGGTGGGTCAAACTCATGCAATTGTTTTCGCTAATTTTATTACTATTGAGTTGCTTATTCAATAGTAATAAATACCATTTTATTTAATTAATGAAAAAACACAAATAAAATGATATTAAGCTTATAAATAATCAAATTAAAATTATATGGTCGCCAGTGGGTTATAGGCTAGTATGATTAAAATTAGCAATGAAATGAATTATAATATAAAAATTATAATCAAGATTTATTAAATTTCAAAGTATACTGAAAGCGCAATAGCATTTCTTAGAAAATATCTTAGACTCCTGTCTGCTAATTAAGCAGTTCACTGCTAATTAAGTACTTAGGCGATACTAATTTGTTAATTGTCTTGGCCGCCTGCCAGCAATTATTACTCTAGTCTTCTTTCAACGCTGGCCAGCTATCTTATTACCACAAAGACAATTTTGATTTTGTTTTCTGTGTTTCTGTTTTACTAGTGTTTAGCATCTTTTGTATGCCGCCGTGTATGCCATAATTTGGACATCACCTTATTCACCCATGCATGCCTATCTTAGGTTTATCTCCAGACCGCACCATTAATGGATTGAGTTAGGTTGTACAGGTGTGTACTATTGTTGATTACTGTAGTCTTCCTTCAACATTGGCTAGCTAGCGGAGTCAAGCAATTTAGTCAGTTTTTTCCCTTTTTTATTTGAGAATAATACATAATTCCATATGTGGCAAACTCTCCATATATATTTTCCTTGAAATCTCTTTTGATCCAAGTTTGGTAAATGATGTTTATGTTTCCCGACCTGCTGCAAATAACATATTTGGTATCCACAAATCAACCTTGTTAGTCTTGATGCGCGCTTAAAATGGATCAAATTTATTATTTTACAATCTCAATTATATTTCACCCAGGTAAAATGCATTTTTAGCATGAACACATTAACTTGGATCAGGCCAAGTCCACCGTGCTACCAAATTTACTTAGTACTAAGATTGTTCATAATTTGTTTAACGATGTATGTGTTAAAGAGTTAATCATAAATAATATAAAATATTTTAATATAAATAAATCAATTATATATTCTAGTTAACGACTCTCTGAGTAATAGGAGTGTTTATAACTATTCTATACAAATCATATATAATCTGTTTCTTTAGCAAAAAAAATTTAAAAAGTTTCCCCGGAAAAAAGTCATGATATCCATTTTACAGTTTTTTCCTGTTTTTAATATTGTGAACATTAGATTTTGTATATTTCTTATAGATTGATATCTCATATTTATTTTCCTTTGTATATTTATTTTAATATAATATCTAATTACAATACAAATTTTACAGTGTACCAAATTGAATAATTAATTTGTAAAACTATATTTGTAAATTTTAAAATGAAAAATTCAATCTAACATATCACATAATGTTAGACAAGATTGTGAAATTAATAAAAAGGGTGGTTACACAGTTTTTGTAAAAAAATTATAAATAACATGAGAACGCTTATGAAGTTGTTTTTTTCTTCTTACATAATTTCGATTTTTTATTTAATGATATTTTTTATTTGTAGTTTTTATAATGCATAAATAAATTAATGAACGAGCATCATGGATAAATAAATAAAAAGTGGATATTGACGTCACCAACCGGCGGCACCCGCCTATTCCCGTTAGCCATCTTATTTGATTTAGTGAACATAAATTACAAATATGAGTAAATACTTACGTCGGCTACTCGGCTTGCATAACCAGTTCCCACAACTGCATCACAGAGTATCTATATATAGAGGGCTTGTAGGTGTATCATTATTCAAACTGCAACAGATAAAGAAAACACCTGCATTCTATATCTTTATCAGATATATAGAAATATGGCGGCTAGTTTATCAGTTGAGGAAATAATGAACAATCAGAGAGCTAAAGGTCCAGCCACGGTTCTTGCCATCGGAACTGCGGCTCCTCCTAATTGTTACCCCCAGGCTGACTATCCAGACTTCTACTTTCGTGTCACAAAGAGCGAACATATGACTGAACTCAAAGAGAAGTTCAAGCGAATCTGTATGTCTATAGTGTTACTATGATATATACATTGTTTTCCAATACAATTGTTTCGTAGCTGAATCATTGATATTTGCATGAACAACAAATACGTGCCTTTATCAATTTAAAAATATTGCTTTCGAGGCCCTTTCTATAAAAATTTGG
Source organism: Daucus carota subsp. sativus (assembly GCF_001625215.2). Lineage (NCBI taxonomy): Eukaryota > Viridiplantae > Streptophyta > Magnoliopsida > Apiales > Apiaceae > Daucus > Daucus carota. The sequence goes on along the minus strand of NC_030385.2, from coordinate 40,621,570 downwards.
CTTTCCCCTTTTGATGTTGATAGTGTATGCATGTGTGTACTGTGTACAGGTAACAAAAGCAAGATAGAAACACGTTACCTGCATATTACAGAGGAAACCCTAGAAGAAAACCCTAACATGTGCCACTATTCGGCCCCATCCTTCGACGCTCGCCAGGAAATTTTGAGGATGGAGGTTCCGAAGCTCGGAAAAGAAGCCGCTGACAAAGCCATCAAGGAGTGGGGACACTCCAAATCAGAGATCACCCACCTCATTTTTTGCACCACTTCGGGCTACGATATGCCCAGTGCTGACTACCAGCTCACTAAGCTCCTGGGCCTCAATAATTCAGTGAAGCGCCACATGGTCTACTTGCAAGGTTGTTTTGCAGGTGGGACGGTTCTTCGCCTGGCGAAAGATCTCGCCGAGAACAACAAGGGTGCACGTGTTCTCGTGGTTTGTTCCGAGATCACAACCATCACGTTCCGAGGGCCTCATATTCACTCTTTACTCCCTCAAGCACTCTTCGGTGATGGGGCCTCGTCGGTGATTGTGGGGTCTGATCCGGACCCTCTAACCGAACGTCCACTCTTCCAGATTGTATTCGCAGCCCAGCACCTGGTGCCTGATTCTGAAGACACAGTCCGTGGGAAACTGGGAGAGTCGGGCTTAATGTTCTTTCTCAAAAGGAACATAACCACGTTATTTGCAGGGAATATGGAGAAGATACTTAAAGAAGTTTTCGAGCCCATTGGTATAACTGACTGGAATTCGCTGTTTTACATAACGCACCCTGGTGGCCCAGCCATCTTGAACCAGGTGGAACATGTGTTAGGTCTCAAAGAAGAGAAAATGTGGGTGTCTCGGAAGGTGCTGAGTGAGTATGGTAACATGGCGGGTGCATGTGTGTTTTTTGTTATGGATGAAATGAGGAAGAAATCAATGAATGATGGCAGGGCAACTACTGGCGATGGGCTCGACTGGGGCGTCGCTTTGGGGTTTGGTCCGGGTTTTACCGTCGAAACCGTGGTGCTGCATAGTATGCCGGTTATTGCTTGATGAGAAGGAATCAGACTATCTTAAAATCTCAAAATAAAATCTACCAAATTTTGACTACAGACTAATAATTGTTGTGTAAATTGCAATTATTAGTAAGTCTTGGCCAAGATTTGTTCAGTTTCAAAATAAAAATAAGACGTTTTGAGTAAGAATAAGAGAGCTTGTAATACCAGTTAATGGGGTTATGTATAATTTCATGTTTCAACGTATAGTAATATATATATTGTGTTGTACTAATAACTTTTGTTCTGTCCATATATTGTGTCATCTCCTTGTGTATGCTTGAAACTATTTCTCCCATAACGAAAGTACAACATTTACAATAGCTTGTATAAGAGTAAATCATTAAGTTTCTTATTGTAGAAACGTTTTTCTATATATGTGATTCAATGTATGCATGACCTGCCTGCTATAATATGCTTTGGTCTAATTTGTTATTGGCTGATTGGTTTGGCTGCCCGCAAGCCAGACCTGCTCGGTGGCCCGTAGCTTTCTAATAAGTGAAGGAGATGAAAAAAAGATTACAAAAGAAGAGTGGTCAGCTATATATGTTGTATAAATGTTAACTTTAATGATAATAATGAATTATTATAATACATGAATTTTGAAGTCATGAAATAAACGTGGTCGTCTAACTTAAGTTAAAAGAAGTGTCTATAAATTATAACTTATAAGTGAGAAGTTATTTATATATTGAAAATTGAAAATTAGTTTTTAATTTGAGTGTTTGAATAAATATTTTGATATTTACATTTATCGAGTATAAAATATATTAATATGATGATAAAATATCGTAAATTATTTTTTAAAGTGGTTTTTATATTTTTGAAAAATTAAATTATAAATATAAAAATAAATTAGTAAAAATGCAAGATGTTCAACTTACAGAGATATATAGTACGAATATGGCCTAGGAGTTTTCTGTATAGATTATTTTTTTTATTTTACTTATAATAAGATGGTCTTTTAAGTGTCCAATCAAAAAGTTTCTTTTTTGTTGTATCTTCTTTTTTCAATTTATATTATTTTAGAAGAAATATTATATATTAATTTGAAAAGAGCTATTAACCAAAAAAACCCAACTAACTTGTCATTTTTTTGACAAAAAAACCTATAAACCTTTTTTTTCACCAATAACCCTAATAAACTTTACTTATAACTGATGTAGACTAACCATGATCATCACATATCCTATGTGACAAATTGATTAGAATTAATCAAAATAATAACTGATAAGGATATCAGTACCACTAAAACCAGCTTGAAGATGGTTGATCAGCAGCTCATTAAGACATAAAAGTACCAGGCTCTCATTCAAATAATGAACAGGCTGAGAATTGAGAATTGAGAATTGCTCTGCCGTCATAGTTATTCCGACTGAAGGCTCGGACCAGGCATTTCATCCTCCTCGTTTCTACTTGGTTGTTTTTCTATGTAAAAAAAAAAATGTATCTTATGGTGTATAATAATGTGTGAAATCCTAACTTAGCTACTCGAGCATAAACAATTAACCAAGTTTCAGGTGCAGCCAACCATATACTCTGTCCAATCAACAGTCCTGAGCAACTCCAAACAAATCCGCTTAAAACTCTATAAAAATTAGTCGCGTGAGACACCCCAACCAAACCTATGAACTCGAGAAAACATAAAAAGTTGTTCCATCTCCTTAATTAATTTTGTATCGAATGGAGTCAGAAATAACACCCTCATCTGCTAATCTTTTCACACACCCTCTGATTACGTCAAAATGATAACCCCATTAATTTATTTCGAACATCAACCTCAGCCTTTAAAATAATCAGCCAATATCACACATCTTCACTTGTTTTCATTTTATTTTTTAAATCTAAACTAACAAATATCATATTATAAATTATTCCTATTAATGACTAGGCGCTATGTGTGGCACACACGTGTATAAAAAAATACAAATCAAGGAAAGATACATGACAAGTCACACGGGTAGATTTAATCATGGTTTATTTTTTATTTTTTTTATACTTGAGAAAACATAAAAAGTTGTTCCATCTCCTTAATTAATTTTGTATCGAATGGAGTCAGAAATAACACCCTCATCTGCTAATCTTTTCACACACCCTCTGATTACGTCAAAATGATAACCCCATTAATTTATTTCGAACATCAACCTCAGCCTTTAAAATAATCAGCCAATATCACACATCTTCACTTGTTTTCATTTTATTTTTTAAATCTAAACTAACAAATATCATATTATAAATTATTTCTATTAATGACTAGGCGCTATGTGTGGCACACACGTGTATAAAAAAATACAAATCAAGGAAAGATACATGACAAGTCACACGGGTAGATTTAATCATGGTTTATTTTTTATTTTTTTTATACTTTTAATAAAGTTTTTGGGGTTGTTAAAGAAAACAGAAGTTTAAAGATTTTTTGGCAAAAATTTGACAAGTTGATTGAATTTTTTAGTTAATAACTCATTTGAAAATGAATCGGAATTTGACGGGTTATCCTCGGTTTTGTCCTTCCTGAGTTCCTGGTGTTCGCCATTCATTCATGGTACTAAGCTTCGCCGCTGCATGACACGTAAACTTTGACACTCTTTTTACATCCTATTCGTGCCTACGTGGATGTGTTATTGTTTTTGCAATTGATTGATTGCCTTGGCCGCGTGCAAGTCCCAGATTTTGTTGTCAATAATTTAGTTATTAAACTTGTTTTGTCCAGGTATTTTTGTTTTCTTTATTATTTGATGTGAAAGAATCAGACTATTTTAAATTTCAAAATCAAATCTACCAACTTTTGACTACACACTAATTGTTACTCATATAAATTACAATTATTGTGAAGTCTTAGTCAAGATTTGTTAAAGTTAAAACAATAATGAGGGTGTACGTGTATGTAATAACATATGTTACAACATTTGAAGTATTAAATATATATATATAAGAATATAGAGCAAGATCAAGGGTTTAAATAATTAACTGTTTCCAGAGAGTGACATCGATAACTTATTAACTTGGACTCCCTGGAGTTCTCCATTTCATCATGCTAGGCAAGTTCTGAGACTACACGCAGGACAGGACAGTTGGGACGTACTCATTTGGTCTTTGTTATTGATTGATTGTTTTAGCCGCCTGCAAGCAGACCTGTGTTGGTTCCGTATTCTAGTTTTCTTCCCACGCAGAGCACAGCCCTCTTGGCGGCTTTTTAATAAGCGAAGCAGATTTCGACACAGAGCGGAGAAAGTAGGGATATACGTACAGATATCATATAACAATTGGTTGTTTAATTGCAGCTGGAGACAACATATGTTATCCCCAAAATCAGAGAAAATTCTTTGGGAAGTAATGGTTACGCCTAAGCGTTTGGATTAAGGTTGGGAATATTGGAAACCAGTATTGGGAATGGAGAGTATGAGAATGAGGTTAATTGGAATGAGAATAGTATAGTAGCCTAAGGGGTGAGAAAAGTATGATTTAATCACTTAAAAGGATTGGATTCCCATTCCCTAGCATCAAATAACTAATCAAAACACTAGCTTGTCATGAGATTAAGGATCCGATTCCCGTTAACCGAGCTCATTAATCATGAAACAAACCCTCCTATTTCAGGGGATTAAGTTTGGGATGTAAATATATTTTCAAGTCACGTAGCTAAAGTCGAAAACCAGACGTAAATTTAGAATTCCAAACAGATCTGATATATATACTGTACGGTCAATATTTAATTCCCAAAATCTTTTTGAAATTACGGATGTTTTAGTATAGGGCTTCACATACGTTCAAAATTGAACTGATATAAAAATGAGACAGTTTAAGAGAGAACGAGGGAGCCTGTGATATTGGTCCTTTTGATTTTTTATTTTCTTTTGAAATGAGTGATTTATTTTTAAAAAACATAAATATATCTTTTTTGCGAAGATAACTAACTTATCTTTATAAAAGATGAATGTTAAATACCTATTTAATAAATACTTAAATAGCAAATTTCTTACCTAAATAAGTTCCTATTTCGTAGAGGCTCAGCATGCCAATTATGTTCGAACAAAACTCATGTGTGCCATCTCCTTTTGTATGCTTGCAACTGTTTCTCCAGTTCAACATTGACAACAACGTGTGACGAGTGACGACTATAATAATGCATAGAAATGTTTTTTGTATACGTGATCCAATGTATACATGAGATGCATGCTTTTGAAGTAGATGACATCTAGACTAACGCTTTAATTTACTATTTCGAGTAGGTCATGACATCATCTATAACTTATTAACTTGGACCTCCCAGGAGTTCTGCATTACATCGTGGTACCTATGTTTTTCTGGATCCTTTCCGGACATTCAGTGTATTAGTACATGAGATGCATGCTTTGGTCTTCGTTATTGATCGATTGTTTTAGCCGCCTGCAAGCTTTGGACATTCAGTGTATGATGCTTTGGTTCCGTATCCTAGTTTTATTCCCAGGCAGAGCATAGCCCTCGGCGGCTTTTTAACAAGTGCAGAATATGAGGAAAGGCTGCAACACATGGAGAAGATAATGTTTTTCCTCTTTATAATTCATGCTTATAAAATAGGGATATATCGATAATCAAAGATATACTTTGGTAGAAATGGTGGAGGGTATAATTATTTCATAGAATTTAGTCAGGGAAGTGAACACAATTATTTTCCTTTTCAAAATGCATGCTTATATTATAAAATTTTAAATAATAATTTTAAGCAGTCAAAAGGCTGATAAGTTATATATAAATATTTTTCTTTGAAATCTTAAATGTTTTGCTTTAGACGTACGGTACAACAAGTTCTACAAAAAATAAGTATTAGTATATATAGGGGCCGTTTGAATTAGTTTAAAATAAGTGTTTTTTTGCTTAAAATAAAAAAGTGAAGTAGAAGTCAGAAGCAAATTAAGACTTATAAGTGATTAAACTGTTTGACAAATAAGCAGAAGTCCTGAAACAAAAACTAGTATAACTTTTTTTAAGTGCTTCTCTAGTTTTTACACAAACGGTACAAATAAGTGCTTATAACTTATAAGCCCAGAAGTTGGCTTATATTTGCCTGCCAAACACCACCATAGTCTGTTGCAATGCATGCAAATGGTTTGGGTGGATTATTTGATACACTATAAATATTTCAGGGGATTAAGTTAGGGGTGTGAGCATAATGTTTTTCCTCTTTAAAATTCATGCTTATAGTATAGATACTTTACAAATTTCAAAACAAATTAAACGTGAATAAGTTAATATTTTAATGTCGAAAGTTTTAATGATATAAGATTTATACCCATATTTTTCGACAGTTAATTTATACGTTGTTATATACCCATTTTTGCATTAATGTCGGTATGAGGGTGAAAAGGAACCTATCATATATTTGAAGGATCGATTAAAAGGACATTAAACTATGACAACAAAGGGCTAGTAAGGCCATCTTCCGCGGTTGTGCTCCAAAAATTCAAATTTAGATCACTAACAGACTCAAATTCTAATCCAAATGACCAACTCCTACCGCGTGATCCAAATTCTGATCCAAATTACTTTTTGTATATTATATTACATAAATTTAATATTAAACTATATAATCTTAAATTTAATTTTTATTCATTATTAACTACTTATATCATATTTAATTAATTAATTTAATTATTTTTTTTAACATCGATCAAAATATCTCAAAATCAAGGAAATGAAGATGAAACTCAACGATCTTAAAATGATATAAATAGCTACCGACAATATTTTGATTATCTCGGAGGAAACAAAAATAATATGTTCGACTAAATCAAAATTTATATTTATCGTACTGTTTTCTAGTCATTTCTGTAATTTTATTATATGCATTTTATGTACATTCTATTTTATGCATGTATTGGACTTTTTTTTAATTTCAATAAAATTTGCTTTCCTATTATTCTAAATTTTTACTAAAACATTAATTTTATTATTTATTAATTATTAATTATAAACTATTATTAATTAAATATTAATAACCACAAATTAATTTTAAGTCCGATTAACGAAAGATATAGAAATAACAAAATCGTTATTTTATAATAAAGTAGGTGATCTAAATTTGGATAGTGAATCTAAATTTAGATCACAAATTCGGATCAATGAATCTAAATTTGGATCACTTTTTGGATACTGCTGGAAGAGAATTTAGGATAATCTGTGTCAAATTTGGATCTTTGCATCACATCTGGTCTGACTAAGTAGCAACTGAAGTACGCACCTGCAGGACAGTTGGTACGTAGTCATTTGACATCCATTTTGATGATTGAGTGCATCCATATTGTAGTTTTCTTCACACGAAGAGTGATGTAAGTGGTTTGAGTTGGGTTAAAAAAAGTGTTTTTTTTAAAACAAAAAATGGATTAAAAGTGAGAAGTAAATTAAAACTTATAAATTGTTAAAGTGTTTGAAAAAAAGTAAAAATCCCAAAACAAAAGCTAAAATTTTCATTTTCCTATAAGTGCTTCTGGATTTTTACACGAACAAATTAAAGAAAAGTAGAAAAACTTCTTCAAAAATGCTTATATATATGGTTCCCAAACACCACCTATGTTCACATTATAACTTTCAAAAACTTGCAGTAGCATGCATAATAAATTAAATTTAGAACAATCAAAAGTGTTATTCAAACGGGTAGTTGAGAACATATATTATAACATATTTCGACTAGACTTTGAAACAAGTTTATTTCACACAACAGAAGTAAATTTTTGGGCAATATATATCACGTAGGGTGCGTTAATACAGACATGGGATTGCGGCCCTTATTGTACATGTCTAACTGCAACTTCAAAAGAGAAGGTATAGAAACCAAGGTTGTAAAAATCGGAAATTGGTCCAACTCGGTTTAGTTCCGGAAAAATGAGTATTCGGAACTCGGAAGAGTACTCGGAATGAGTTATCGGATAACTAATCGGGTATTTTTTTCAATTATTTTTTTCTCTCATATATAGATATATACTGATTAATAATAAACTGACTAATAATATTAATATTTTAATAACACACTTGAAATAATGAAATTCAAATAATAGTTAGTTGTTTGATTGTTTTTGACATAATAATCATTCACATGTTATAATGATAAAACACATATACTTTCTAATTAATGTCAATACTTTGCAAAAACAATACCAAAACATATATAAATTTACGTTTAGCCCTTTTTGAAATAAATTTCAAATAAAACAATAAAAAATTGATAAGTCAAACTCGGATTTGACCTCGAGTGCTCGGAGTCAAACCGAGTTCTGACCGACTTTTTAATAAATCGGTTTTGAACCTGATTACTCGGAACTCGGATCGGACGAGGGGTTAAAAACGAGTACTCGGAATGAGTACTCGGCCGACTCGGCGATTTTTAGAACACTGATAGAAACATATATAAAAATAATACTTTGAAACACAGTGCTAGCTGTAGGTCTACTTGGTAAGTTCCATAATCCAAGTATTGAAAGCACAGCACACCTTGCTGAAACTTCTAAATCTTGCTTTAGTAGCCATGGCCTCAAACTCTTTCTCCGACCTCTCTTTTCCACCCGGAACATGTGCCATCATTATAGAATCCATATGAACCACCCCCTTGGTTGCATCGTCGCTTCCACCGGGCACCTCAGGAAGAATGAATTCAGCTATGATCAGCTTCTTATTGTCTTCCAGAGCTTGGTGGCAGTTTTTCAAGATCCTCAGACAATCTTCATCATTCCAATTATGACATTCCCACTACAAATTTGAAAATTTTAAAGTCAATGAGGTAATGTTACTACCAGAATAATATACTTTAACAATTAATTAATTTACAACCTTCAAGAATATGGCATCTCCTTTCGGCAAGCTAGTAAACATATCTCCTCCCACATGTTCCACACCTGGCGAGAAAAGCCAAATATTGAAAACAAACTAAAAAGAAAGTCACAAGCAAATCTACCAAGTTTCCTCAAGTTACAATTTCATACCAGGAATAGAGGGAGAGTCTCGGACAACGTGAGGTAGGTCGAAGTTAATGTTGGAAGTTTGTCATTTTGAGCACCAATTTGAGTGAGGCTCGGCTACGTGCTCGTGGCGGGTTATGCTTGGATTATGTTCTCCTCCGAGATAGCTTTCCAATGCATGTTTATTCACTTAAAACGACTAAGGAATGGATGAGTTGTGATGATCCAAAGTTGCTTCCTTGGTAGTGGAAAATTGGAAAAGAGAGCTAGTATCCCACATAGAAAAGAATATGGGCCTTTAATGGGTTTATATAGTAGAACACTCTTGTAGTGTTTAACTTGTGTTAGTGTGTTATGCTCCACCACCTACGTGCGCGCAGGAGGGGTGCAAATTGTGGGATTTCGAGGCAAATCTCGTGGCTTCGCAAGCCTCGGGCTTTTCCGCGTGTGCGACCTGCGGACACGAATGCAGCAAAATCTAGGCCCGAAGAATTACGCCTCCGGGCTACGGTTCTGGGACTACGCCTCCGGGCTATGGTCCTGCGGGACAGATGACCTTTGGTCAGTTCAGTGTTCCACTTACACACTGTCCGGCAGGACATGTTCCTCAGCCGATTGGGACTGCTTGCATACAGCGCCAGCTGTGCCTCATGTGCCTACTTCTCACGCTGAAAGGCCAGAAAAGTTCAACGGAACGAACTTCAAACAGTGGCAGCAGAAGATGTTGTTCTACCTGACCACCTTGAATTTGTCTCGCTATCTGAGAGAAGAGACACTTATGCTCACTGCTGAGAGCGATACGCAGGCGGTGTTTGCCGTTGATGCATGGAAGCACTCCGACTATATTTGTCGGAACTATGTGCTTAATGGTGTGACTGGCCCGTTGTATGATGTGTACAGTTCGAAGATAACATCTAAGGACTTATGGGAATCACTTGACCGTAGGTATAAAACCGAAGATGCCGGTGCCAAGAAGTGGATTGTTGGACGCTTTCTTGACTACAAGATGGTGGATTCCAAGACTGTTGACAGTCAGGTGCAAGAGTTGCAGCTGATTATTCATGAGATGCATGCCGAGCGGATGGGTCTCACAGAATCTTTCCGAGTTGCTGCTGTAATAGAAAAGCTGCCTCCTGGATGGAAAGATTTCCAGAACTACCTTAAGCATAAGCGAAAGGAGATGACTATGGAGGATTTGATTGTTAGACTTCGCATTGAAGAAAATAACAGGGGATCTGGAAAGAAGCATATTGCCGGTGAAAAGGCAAATATGGTGGAGCATGCTCAAAGCTCCAAGTCCAAGAAGACCAGTTCCGGGAAAGGGGCTAAACTGGCACCCAAAGGAGGAGTTTCGAAGCCTTCGAAGTTCCAAGGAAAGTGCTTCAACTGTGACAAAGTTGGTCATAGGTCTGCTGACTGTAGGAAGCCTAAGAAGACCAAGAAGAAAGAAGCAAACATGGTTGATGATATCTCCAAGGAGATAGGTGATATAGACCTCTGTGCTACGGTCTCTGAGGTGAACCTGGTTGGATCTAATCCGCGAGAATGGTGGATTGATACAGGAGCATCTAGGCATATTTGCTCCGACAAGGCGACTTTCTCTAGCCTTGTACCTTCTGATGCTGGTGAGAAGCTCTACATGGGAAACTCTGCGACTTCTACCATTGAAGGGGAAGGCACGGTGATTCTGAAGATGACCTCTGGGAAGAATCTGACTTTGAAGAATGTACTTTATGTGCCTGATATTCGCAAGAACCTTGTGTCCGGTTCTTTGTTGAGTAAACATGGCTTTCGCATTGTAATAGAGTCAGATAAAGTTGTTTTGTCTAAGAGTGGTATGTTTGTAGGAAAGGGCTATGCTAGTGATGGGCTGTTTAAGCTCAATGTAATGTCCGTTAAGGAAAATAATGAAATGAAGAATTCTTCTGCTTACTAGCTTGAGTCTCCTAATTTATGGCATGCTAGATTAGGACATGTGAATTATGACACTTTACGAAGATTAAGTGCAAAAGAATACATACCAAAATTAACTATCGATTCAAAACATAAGTGTGAAACTTGTGTTGAGGCAAAATTAACGAGATCATCTTTTAAACGTGTGGAAAGAAACACCAAGGTGCTGGACCTAATACATAGCGATATATGTGATTTAAAATTCGCTCCAACAAGAGGAGGAAACAAGTATTTTATTACATTCATAGATGATTGTACAAAATACTGCTATGTATATTTGCTGAAAAGCAAAGATGAAGCTATAGATAAATTTAAAATCTATAAGGAAGAAGTCGAGAGACAACAAACTGAGAAAATCAAAAGGATTCGTAGCGATCGTGGAGGTGAATATGTTGAACCTTTTGGGGAATTCTGTTCACAACATGGTATAATCCATGAGGTCACTGCACCATACTCCTTTCAGTCAAATGGAGTGGCTGAGAGGAAGAATCGCACTCTCAAGGAGATGATGAATGCGATGTTGCTAAGCTCTAGACTTCCGCAATCAATGTGGGGGGAAGCCATCTTAAGCGCAAATAATATTTTAAATATTACGATGCGCAAGAATAAGGATGTGAGTCCTTATGAAATGTGGGAGAAAAAGAAACCGAGCTACAAACACCTGAAAGTGTGGGGGTGCCTTGCTAAGGTACTGATCCCTACACCTAAGAAGGTGAAGATTGGTCCAAAAACCGTGGATTGTATCTTCATCGGATATCCTCCACGTAGTACAGCATATCGGTTTCTTGTGTATGATTCTAAGATTCCTGAGATTCAAAAGAATACGATCATGGAATCAAGAAATGCCTCATTCTTTGAGACTACGTTTCCTTGTAATCCAAGAAACGAGCACCCTACGACATCTAAACGAACTCATGAATCTGGGGATGATGAAAATGAGAATGATGAAAGTGAAGATGAAAATGTGGGGGTTGTGAGGAGGAGCAAAAGACAACGAACGGAGAAATCCTTTGGGTCTGACTTTATGACATATTTGCTCGAAGAAGGTGATCCGAAAACCTATAAGGAAGCGGTCACCTCACCTGATGGACCTATGTGGAAAGAGGCCATCAAAAGCGAAATTGATTCTATCCTACAGAATCACACTTGGGAGTTAGTGGACCTGCCACCTGGTTGTAAAGCACTAGGCAGCAAATGGGTTTTCAAAAAGAAATTGAAACCTGACGGAACCATTGATAAGTATAAGGCCAGACTTGTAATCAAAGGATACAAGCAGCAGAAAGGCCTTGATTATTTTGATACGTATTCTCCTGTGACGAGAATCACGTCCATAAGGATGATGTTTGCAATCGCTGCGATGCGAAACTTAACAGTGCATCAGATGGATGTGAAAACAGCTTTTCTAAATGGGGATATAGATGAGGAAATCTATATGGAACAACCTGAAGGGTTTGTTGTCCCTGGGCAAGGAAGGAAAGTATGTAAATTGGTGAAATCACTATATGGCTTGAAGCAAGCGCCTATGAAATGGCATGAGAAATTTGATGAGGTCGTGTTAGCACACAACTTCAAGATCAACGAATGTGATAGCTGTGCCTATTACAAGGATGACGAGAACGGTTATGTCATGATAACATTATACGTGGATGATCTACTTATTGCCGGAAGCAATGATAAAGTGATCAAATCCACAAAGGACATGTTAAAATCAAGATTTGACATGAAAGACATGGGACTGGCAAATGTAATTCTAGGAATCCAAATTTCTAGAACATCAGAGGGTCTCGCACTAAGTCAACCTCATTACGTTGACAAGATCCTTGAGAGGTTTCTTAAGGATGATACTGAGAAAGCTAGGACACCTGTGGATATGACTTTACATCTATCCAAGAATAAAGGTGAGGGGGTCTCTCAGTTGGAGTACTCTAGGATAATTGGAAGTCTGATGTACTTAATGAGTTGTACAAGACCAGACATTGCGTACTCAATTAGCAAGTTGAGTAGGTTCACGAGTAATCCTGGAGATGATCACTGGAAAGCGATCATAAGGGTACTAAGGTACCTAAGGGGAACTCGAGACTATGGATTGCACTATGGCAGATACCCAGCAGTATTAGAAGGATATACTGACGCAAACTGGATATCTAGAAAGAAGGCACTAAAGTCTACGAGTGGCTACGTGTTTACACTAGCTGGAGCAGCAGTATCATGGAAATCCTCCAAGCAAACGGTTATAACTCACTCCACAATGGAAGCTGAGTTTGTGGCGTTAGATAAATGCGCTGAAGAGGCTGAATATCTACGCCAATTTCTGGAGGATATTCCAAGATGGCCGAGGCCTGTGACTGCAATAGGGATACACTGTGATAGTCAATCCGCTATTGGCAGAGCACAGAGCACAATGTATAATGGAAAGTCCCGTCATATACGACGACGACATAGTTCCATTAGACAATTAATCTCAACCGGAATTATCACTATTGACTATATACCGTCAAAGGATAATATTGCGGATCCGCTAACCAAAGGGTTACCAAGAGAAGTGGTTGAGAAATCATCGAGAGGAATGGGTCTTAAGCCTATAGCTTAACGGCATCATGGTGGACACCCAACCATTGCTGACTGGAGATCCCAAGAACTTGGTTCAATGGGACAACTAAATCATGATGACCTAATCACTGTGGGGTAACCCCTGGCCTGTTCCTATGATGAAGAAACAGTGAGACCCGTAAGGTACAAGGTTAAGCCTTGAGCTTTTAATGATCTTTGGTGAATACATGGAGTGGTACACGCATGGATTTCAGTTGAGTAAACGCGGGTTAGTCTAGAAGATAAAGATCACCTATGTAGGAGAGAAGTGGGGCCGCTTCAAAGGAGAATTGCGAGGCACAATTCTTTAGAAACTCCCGCAGAACCAGGACGATGTTCCATGGCCAAAATGGACATAATCATGAGAACTGAACAAGTCAGAAAGGATATAGTGATAAGTATATCATCGTTTACACAAACGGTCGAACAGTTCAAGGACAAGCACGTCCACTGTCTACCAGTAAAGTCGATGTGCTTAATCGAGCGAGGGTTCAAGGAGCATTCTCTACCTATCGTATGCTATATCTGATCGCAGAAACTATCACCAAAAGTCAAACCCCGTGTCTGTCTGTCTGGTGTGTGCTACTGAAAATCATCAATCTCACCCATGTGGGGGATTGTTGGAAGTTTGTCATTTTGAGCACCAATTTGAGTGAGGCTCGGCTACGTGCTCGTGGCGGGTTATGCTTGGATTATGTTCTCCTCCGAGAGAGCTTTCCAATGCATGTTTATTCACTCAAAACGACTAAGGAATGGATGAGTTGTGATGATCCAAAGTTGCTTCCTTGGTAGTGGAAAATTGGAAAAGAGAGCTAGTATCCCACATAGAAAAGAATATGGGCCTTTAATGGGTTTATATAGTAGAACACTCTTGTAGTGTTTAACTTGTGTTAGTGTGTTATGCTCCACCACCTACGTGCGCGCAGGGGGTGCAAATTGTGGGATTTCGAGGCAAATCTCGTGGCTTCGCAAGCCTCGGGTTTTTCCGCGTGTGCGACCTGCGGACACGAATGCAGCAAAATCTGGGCCCGAAGAATTATGTTACAAAATAAGATATATCAAATGAATATAAATATTAGAAAAGATTTATAAATATTTTAAATATACAAATAATTTATTATACATTTGATAAAATAAAATAATATTGTAACATATATAATATTTTTTGTTATAATTTTTTCAATATGTAAGGTAATATAATTTTGTTTATTTTTCAATCATATTTAAAATTCTGGAATTTGATAAATATAATTTCAAATACATATATAAGAATTGTTTATGTAGATTCATTATAAACTAACTTCAAACTTAAATTATAAACTAACTTAATACTTAAATTGAAAATCCTACTTTAAAAAATAATTTATGAAATCATCTTTTAATAAATTTTATATACCAAAAATTTAATCCAACAATATATTTCAAAATTATTTTTCAGAACACCTCCTCACCTATAAATTATAGATACTTATCTTCGTGTGAGCCAAATAACTCCATGTACATGCATCGAATAAATAAAAAGAGGATATTGTTGTCACGAAGCGGCGGCACCCGCCTACTCCCGATAGCCATCTTAGGTTTTTTTTTTTTTTTTTTTTTGAAACTGATAGCCATCTTAGATTTAACCAGTTCCCACAACTGCACCACGGAGTGTCTATATATAGAGGGCTTGCAGGTGTATCATATTCAAACTGCAACACATAAAGAAAACACCTGCATTCTACATCTTAATCAAATATCTAGAAAAATGGCGGCTAGTTTATCAGTTGAGGAAATAATGAACAATCAGAGAGCTAAAGGTCCAGCCACAGTTCTGGCCATTGGAACTGCTGCTCCTCCCAATTGCTACCCCCAGGCTGACTATCCCGACTTCTACTTTCGTGTCACGAAGAGCGAGCATATGACTGAACTCAAAGAAAAGTTCAAGCGAATCTGTATGTCTCTAGTGTTTTATGCCATATACGTATAAAATATTTCTTCTGCACATTTTTAAATATTTACTATGATATATATATTGTTTTCCAATACAATTGTTTCCTAGCTGAATCATTGCTTGCATGAACAATAAATACATGCCTTTATTTATCATGTGAAAAATATTGCTTTCGAGGCCCTTTCTATAAAAGTTTGGCTTTCCCCTTTTGATGTTGATAGTGTATGCATGTGTGTGCTGTGCACAGGTAACAAAAGCAAGATAGAAACACGTTACCTGCATATTACAGAGGAAACCCTAGAAGAAAACCCTAACATGTGCCACTATTCGGCTCCCTCGTTCGACGCTCGCCAGGAAATTTTGAGGATGGAGGTTCCGAAGCTCGGAAAAGAAGCCGCTGACAAAGCCATCAAGGAGTGGGGGCACTCCAAATCAGAGATCACCCACCTCATATTTTGCACCACTTCGGGCTACGATATGCCCAGTGCTGACTACCAGCTCACTAAGCTCCTGGGCCTCAATAATTCAGTGAAGCGCCACATGGTCTACTTGCAAGGTTGTTTTGCAGGTGGGACGGTTCTTCGCCTGGCCAAAGATCTCGCCGAGAACAACAAGGGTGCACGTGTTCTCGTGGTTTGTTCCGAGATCACCACCATCACGTTCCGAGGGCCTCATATACACTCTTTGCTCCCTCAAGCACTGTTTGGTGATGGGGCCTCGTCGGTGATTGTGGGGTCTGATCCGGATCCTCTAACCGAACGTCCACTCTTCCAGATTGTATTCGCGGCCCAACATCTAGTGCCTGATTCTGAGGACACAGTCCGTGGGAAACTGGGAGAGTCAGGCTTAATGTTCTTTCTCAAAAGGAACATAACCACATTATTTGCAGGGAATATGGAGAAGATACTTAAAGAAGTTTTCGAGCCCCTTGGCATAACTGACTGGAATTCGCTGTTTTATATAACGCACCCTGGTGGCCCAGCCATCTTGAACCAGGTGGAACATGTGTTAGGTCTCAAAGAAGAGAAAATGTGGGCGTCTCGGAAGGTGCTGAGTGAGTATGGTAACATGGCGGGTGCATGTGTGTTTTTTGTTATGGATGAAATGAGGAAGAAATCAATGAATGATGGCAGGGCAACTACTGGCGATGGGCTCGACTGGGGCGTCGCTTTGGGGTTTGGTCCGGGTTTTACCGTCGAAACCGTGGTGCTGCATAGTATGCCGGTTATTGCTTGATGAGAAGGAATCAGACTATCTTAAAATTTCAAAATAAAATCTACCAAATTTTGACTACAGACTAATAATTGTTGTGTAAATTGCAATTATTAGTAAGTCTTGGCCAAGATTTGTTCAGTTTCAAAATAAAAATAAGACGTTTTGAGTAAGAATAAGAGAGCTTGTAATACCAGTTAATGGTTTTATGTATAATTTCATGTTTCAAGGTATAGTAATATATATATTGTGTTGTACTAATAACTTTTGTTCTGTCCATATATTGTGTCATCTCCTTGTGTATGCTCGAAACCGTGGTGCTGCACAGTATGCCGGTTACCCATTAAGATGCGGAGGAATCAAATTATCTTCAAATTTCAAAATCAAATCTACCAACTTGTGACTGCACATTAGTGATTAATGTGGTATAAATTACAATAATCATAGAGTCTTGGTCAAAGATTTGTTAAAGTTAAAAATAAAAATGAGTGTGTATGTCTAATGTATATTATATGTATGGACCTATATAATAATACGTTGTGTTGTAATAACATTAGTTTTGCGCGTACTATATATGTGCACAAACTTGTTTAATGAAAGGCAACTGTTTTTCCCATAATGAAAGTGTGGCATTTACTATAAATTATAATTAGTTTAATGAGTTTTTTAAAAAATAAATAATTTTATTAAAACAAAATACTAAGAAAAATAAGTATTGGAATCCATGAAACATGAAACAAAGAACGAGCTAACAAATGACTGTACTAATTCAGACCGCTTAACTTTTAAAACATTTAAATTTTTTAATTTAAAAAATATATAAATGACATCTCAAACAATCTAACCTACACCAAATCAAATATGAAACTAATAGTATCATAATTGGCATTCACATAAACACCATATGTGACCCAATTTCAGAAATATAAGTTACATATCAATTGATATTTGAGCGGTAAATATCTCCAAAATATGAATAGATTTTTATTGTGAAAGATGAGTTTTTGAGGTATCTACCAATGTACAAAAAATCAATATCAGTCTTATAGACCTCCTAAAATATCATATAAATCCTTTTTAAAATATTTACTGAAACTTGTACATGTAAACATAAAAAATTTTCAAAACATAACATATTAACATTCAAAAAAGATGGGAATGAATAACAACTTACAGATATATCTAGATTTTATTGTAAAACTGATAATAGAATAGAAGATGGGAGAGTTGAGGGGTCTTAATGGGTGAGATGAATGAAGATTTAGAAAGTGAAAAATGACGGGTAAAACCTTAAATACGGGAGTTGACTCGCAAAACAGAATTTTTATTTAATGACTAATTTGTCTCAGTTTATTTTTCAAACAAAACATTAATTATTTTTATAGAAGTGCAATAAATATATATATATATATATATATATATATATATATATTTATTTATTTATATCCTAGAAATAATTAATGTATTTCTCCTTGTGGACGACTGTAGCTTTTTTTTCCCATAATGAAAGTAAGATATTTACGATAAATTGTTTAATGACTAATTTTATTTCTTAAATATATTATTTACCCTGTAAAAAAGAATAATATGATATGTAAAAAATATATATATAATTTATATAAATAAGTGTTATAATTTTTTCTTGTTGTATATGAGTGAAACCTTTTTCCCGAAAGTGCGGCATTAACGTTAATTTGTCTTATTTTATTTTTCACAAAAAGTACAAAAGTGTTTAATGATTAAATTATTTACTTTCAAAAAAAATATAAAAATGTTTCCTATTTAAGCTTCCTATTGTAGAAATGTTTAATCTACTGTGATTCAATGTATGAATGAGATGCGTGCTCTATATAAGTAGCTGGATGAGCGTCAGCTGTGTACAACAATTTTATTCTTTAGTTAGAAAAAGGATTATATCCACGATTCTATATTAAATTTTTATATTTTCTAAAAAATAAAAATAAGAAAGTTGAGGCATCTTTCGAAATAGGTGTTGCTTCGAGAAAAGTTTATCTTTTCCCTAACAAATTCTAACCCCCATTACAATGAATCCAATAACAAGTGTAACATAGCAATGAAATTTTAATTTCCTATTTATTGAGAATAAGTTTATCTGCCAAAGGTTAGCACACATGTTTTACAATGCAAAACCAAACTTTGTCACTCAGCAAATCTTTCCATTGAATTGTATACCGTTTCCTTTTTGAGCCGTCCCATCAATTATACACATATCAAATATAGTAAGTTTTTATAATATAAAAACTTAACTACACTCACTACTTTCTTCCACTAAACCCATTTTATACCTTAAATATTAATAGGTCCCAGTACTTTACTCACACTACACTCATTTTACACATTAAATATTAATCGGTCCCACCAATTCACCTATTTTTCTTACTTTTCATCACACTCCTCGTATGTATACTACTCCTACGACGGAAGGAGTATGCTATTTGGTAGAGTACAAATTTTAACGTTTTTGGATGTAGATCTAACCGAATATTGTAGTCTGGGACTTCATATTGTTGAGTGTAATAAGTGTCATGCAATCATGTGGAAAGAGGCGTAATGATAAGAATGTGACCAAAGGAATTGCGCAGTTTTTCTTATGTTGTGCTACCTCTTGCAGTTATACAGGGGCAAAATGGCCAATAAGTTAGGGTTAAATTGTCTACGTGAGACAGCAGTGTCCTAAGTAGATTTCCTAAATACTCCCTCCATTTCAAAATAATAATCGCTTTGACTTTTTTGCACGTATTTTGAGATGCATAAAAAACATATTTCTATATATTATTTTTCAAATTTTCTTTTTTTGAATAAAAATAGAGATGTTAAACTTTTATTCAGAAAAAGAAAAATTCAAAAATAATGTATAGAAGCATGTTTTTTTTACACCTTAAACTACGTGCACAAAGTCAAAGCGACTATTATTTTGGAATGGAGGGAGTATATGATAAACAATTCAAATTCTAAAAAAATAGGGATTCTATATTAATTGACAACTCCAACAATGGTCCTTATTTGTGTTCCCTATTATTATTATAATAGTATTAAATTCAAATTTTTTTAACAAAAAGATAATGGAAAAGTGTGGGAAAGAGTGTGCAAAAAGTAAGAGTTAGAGATTACCTATTTATGAGGAATGAAAAATGGATTTTAAAGTTTAGGGAATGAGTAGAGAATCTCTAAGAGTTAATTTTTGTCCATATTCCTTAAAATTTTAGCTTAGGACATCATATATCATATAGCTAATCTGCTGGAGATACTCTTAGATGCGTGATCGTAATATTTTTATTTTATTCAAATTATGTACTACTTATGAAACATATTAAACGTTCGTCACGATATTCTCATAATTGATACTCTCTCTGTCTCTTTCATTATTTTTAAAATTAAAAATTACATCTTAAAGTAGATTAAAAGTTGGTTCCGGTGATATATTTTTTCTATTTTATCAATTGATAAAATATTAATAGATTTTAGTCAAACTTTAACCAACTTGACCGGTACAAAACCAAATGTGACAACTAAAAAGGGACGGAGGGAGTATTTCTTTTTGATTTAATAAAAATTATATTCAAATTTCAATATAATACTGACCTCTTTTACAAAAATATATTTTATTCATCTTCTGTTTTTGTTTTCAAACATTTAAAATTTATGGACAAATGCATAAAAATTAAAATTATTTTATTCATTTAATATTTAAAATTATTCATGTCCTATTTTATATTTTATTAATTTAATATTTAAAATTATTCATGTCCTGTTTTATATTCACATAGAGAACACCTCTTTTATTTAATAAACTCAATCATTAAAACATTTAACATGGACAAAATGCAACTTCAAATAAACAAACACCATACATCTAACGAACAATAAATTTATGACTCAAAAAATGCATTTTTTTTATGATGCCATATTTGTATATTTTGAGAGAAAAAGAAAGGAACAATAATTTTATGTCACCTTCGTCATAAATAAAATATTTAACAATAATATTATGTCTTCAAACATTTTATTATATAAAAATAAAAATTGCCAAGCGTAGCGGACAAGAATACTAGTATAAGTAGCTGGATGAGCGTCAGCTGTGTACAACAATCCCTTTAAATTATAAAGCCTGAAGGATATTCTACTGGCTTTTTACAAGTTCGTCCTCCTAAAATCTGCCGTATTTACACCGTATGCCACTGACTTCCCGTATTTATACCTCTTCTGTTTTGTTGTCGATGCTGCAAGAAGCCACGTTTCCTCAGACAACTTAAATATTCATTTCTCACACCTCCCCAGCTTATTTTCCCTGTACTTCTACTGACTTCTCCCTCAATATACTTTTGTACCTCTATATACCGCTCTTTTGTGTTCAGCACGCTTTGTTAATGAAACCTAATTGCCTTTTTTTTTTCAATCCAAGCTCTCTAATCATCGGGTCGAAAGCCGAGGTGCTGGATAGCAGAGCTCTACATTTATGCCGGTTTGTTGTTTAGGTATGTGTCTTCATCTACCCAATTCCTTCATCATAAGCAATCGAGGTTGAATATTACTGTTTATATATGTTAGGTATTTATGAGCCAGGTGTTGGAATTAATTGAGCTCCCAACTGTCTTTCTTTTTCTATATGGATGTATCTACATGTATGTATATGTATATCGGAGTTAATGGCCTCCATCCGTATCTCTCAATGAGTGTGTTTTGTTGTACCTGTGTTCCAGATTATTTGAATTTTTTTTAAGACGAATGGATAAATTTAGGCGCAGTACTTCGAAAGATGACCCTCTACTTTGGAATCTATGTGAGTAGTTGTCAGTTTTGTTGTGTGTGGACAGTGTTATATTCTTTGACATTACTCACAGGACTGACATTCGTTTTGTTTCTATGATTCTTTGTCCCTTTACATTCAATATGTGCAGTTAACTATCAACTGCCAGTTATGAAAGAATATGTTCATCCACCTAAAGATGAATCTTATTTTAATCAGTTGATTAAAGAGAGTAAGAGTATTTAACATAATTTTTAATTTTATTTGTTATAGTTTTGTCCATGTTAGAAACGTGTTCAAATAATTGGTCTCCCCACAAACATTGTGCAGGTTACAAAGTTGGACATCCTCAGCTTTCTGAAAAAAGAACTAAATGTAAGATATGGTTTCTAATTTGTATTATATTATGTCCGATTTTATGTGTCTAGTTAATATTCTTCAATGTTGCAGCTCATATCGAGGATGATGTTGGAACCGCAAAGAAAACAGCTCTTCACACGCAACAAAAAACCAATGTTCAGTCTCCGTCCTGCATTCCAGGTTCTAGGAATAGTGTCAAGCGATTTCCGAGAAAAAATGTCGAAAACATTAAACCAGACACACCTCCTGTTAGC
The DNA here is from genome assembly GCF_001625215.2 of Daucus carota subsp. sativus. NCBI lineage: Eukaryota > Viridiplantae > Streptophyta > Magnoliopsida > Apiales > Apiaceae > Daucus > Daucus carota. The sequence goes on along the minus strand of NC_030385.2, from coordinate 40,599,533 downwards.
TACTCTCAATGTTGTAAGGATCCTTCAGACCTCTTTAACTACGTAGTTTTAGTAAATACTCTGACAAAAATAATATTTGTTCTCACAACAGCCAGGATTTTCTCTCCTTTGACGCCATTGTCACCCAATATAGCTAGGCCTCTTCAGTCCCCACTACCAAAGCATAAACCAAATGGTATTTAATTCGTTTGTGTATTTTTAATATAAAAGATATGTAATGCACTTTATATGTAATGCATTTTTATTATCTGACTTCCAGCTTTAGGCCAACATACTCAACGCAACAAAGAAAATGTGCCTACCACAAGAGTTAAAAGAAATGAATGTCTTCCAGAAAAGAGTAAATTTTAATGGCCTATTGTACTAATTTATGCTTTTATTAGTTTGTTGCTATAGTAATTTGGTCACTTGAAATACTTATGTTGACAGGAATTCATAAACAAAGTTCAGCGTTTAAAGAGAATAGACCTCCGACAAATATTAAAAGAAAAGCCTTGCTCAAATCCTGCGGATCAAACATCCATTCAGCAACGCAGAAGAGTAATTCGCTTTTCAGAATTAATTTAACCTTATTTGATGTCACAAAGGTAAACGATAACTTATTTGCTTTTATATTGTACAGGGCCATGCAAGAACCCTGATGTCAAAAAGATGGTATCACCTGCTGAGCACAGTAAGTTCAATTACTCTGTCCAATCTAAACTACAAATTCAGCCAAATGATTTTTATTTATTACCAACATACTGGATAATTAAAGCACACCCTTTTTTGCAATAGCCATCTTTACAAATTTAAGTTCCAGTAAAGATAAAGGGAAGATGGTGGTTGAGAATGCAATAAGACCCCAACATTTGAGGAGTGAATTTGGTATGTTTCTCATTCAATTATACTTAATAAGAGAAAACTAGATTTAATTGGTTCTGTCATTTTTACATTTTCTGGCAAATTACAGATGTTATGAATTTGTCTGAATATGATAGTGATTCAAGTGATGCTTTTTCTGACCAAGGTATTTACCATATGAAATTCATTTTAACGAATGTGTTATAAATGTCAAATTTATTTGTGTTTAATAATTACAATGCTTTTCAGATTTCCCTGAAGATTTCATTGATGAATCACATAAATTTGGACCAACAGTTGGTACGTGACTGTGCTCGATGCCATTGAAAATCCCTTTTACCTTTAAATGTAATTTTGAGCCGGAGTTTATTAGGAAATGTAAAATTTTCAGGTACTCAGTCTGACGGGGGGTAAATATTGACTTACCAACACGTAAATTAAATTTTGATCCTAAGGATTCTCAACAGGACTCAGCCGACCACTTCAATGATTTTGGTAACTTCAATAAGATTTTCCAGTTCTTATTTTTTGCATATGTGTGCAAAGAATTTGTACAGCTGACTAATATGATTCCATTTAAAAAGATGTTCTCATATTAATCTTTCACAGGTTTTTCTCATTTTGGAGAATCTTACAGCGATCAAAGTGACGGCGATTCAGAAGATGGTAATCTGAAAACAATCATGTTAATAACTCTTGCTTTTATTAGTTCACCAACCTTAAATTTTTGAAATCACAGATTATGGTGGTGATTTTAACTGTCAAGACATTGAGGAAGAGGAACCAACTATATATGGTAATATATTGTGCCATGAATCTTACTTTTTAAACTTTCGAATGTTGATGCACAAATTTAAGGATACAATATGTGATTTGCAGCTGTGAAAGAGTATGCTACTTTAGGTCCCCCTAACGTGAAATGTATTCATTGTCAAGCTTGGATGTGGAAAGAGGAACGTGTCAACAAAAGTGTGAAGAAAGGCACTCCTGTTTTTTCCCTCTGTTGTGCCAAGGGACAAATCAAACTTCCAAAAAAGAGGCCAACTCCATCATTCATTTGGCAGTTACACAATGATAAGAACAAGTCTCAAAGATTCAAGGATGGTATACGTCTATACAATAGCCTATTTGCTTTTACTTCTACCGGAGGAAAAGTTGATCACTCTATTAATAATGGAGGAGCACCTTATGTATATCGGTTAAATGGTCAGAACCACCACCTTTTTGGTTAATTACTACCAGACGATGGTGAAGACCCAAAGTTCTGCCAGTTGTATATTTATGACACGGAGAATGAAATAGAAAACAGAATGAAATGGGTTAGTGTCACAGATGGTCAGCAAGTTGATGCTGAAATTGTTGAAGGATTGTCCCAGATGTTAGATGAAACAAATGAGTTGGTGAAGGAATTTAGATCTGCACGTGATCGGTTTGAGAATGGTGTGCAAGAGTTAGAAATCATCCTCAAGGTATCCAGGGCTGAGAGTGGACGTGAAAATCATATTGGTCCATCGGATGAGGTTGCAGGTGTAATGGTTGGGGATATGGACGACACAAAAGGTACACGTGATATAATTCTGCATTCACATAAGAAAGGCTTAGAGAGAATAACAGACATTCACCCAAAATTGATGTCGCTTCAATATCCTTTGTTGTTCCCGCATGGTGGTGATGGCTTCCATAAGGACATACCCTTTGGGAAGGTTGATAATGTAACGCAGAAACAAAGGGAGATGATTTCAATGAAAGAATTCTATTCATATAAATTGCAAGTCCGGACCAATGAAGGTAATTTCATGCGTACTACAGAATGATGATTTGAATGTTTGAACTATTTCTCTCTCATGTTCATTACAATTACATAATCTGTGTTGTGCAGGAATTACACCACGGTTAGGTGGTAGGCTCTATCAACAGTATATTGTTGACGCTTTTTCAACTATTGAGCAAGCACGTCTGTGGTGGTTCCGTAAGCATCAAACAACCTTACGATCAGACCTATATTCAAGTATTAAAAAATCAGTGTCAGTTGGTTCTTCAGAGTGCTCAAATATTGGAAAAGGATTTATTTTGCCATCCGGTTTTGTTGGCTCACGAAGCTACATGCAGCAAAATTTCCAGGACGCTCTTGCAGTTTGTCGAGTAATAGGTCATCCCGACATCTTCCTTACAATGACAACAAATCCTCTTTGGGATGAAATAAATGAGATGATGAAGTTGATTCCACACTGCAGCCCTCAGAATTCACCAGATGTGATCGCCCGTGTGTTTCGCCTCAAGCTTGATCAATTAATAGAGGAGATAAAGCAGAAGAAATTCTTTGGGACTTGCCTTGGTGGTACGTACTAGCTCACACTTTCATAAATGTACCAAGTCTGTGATTTACTATCATTATGCACTTTTGTTGACATACACTTTTTTAACAGTCATGTATGTGGTGGAATTCCAAAAGCGAGGCTTGCCTCATGTTCACATGCTGATTTGGTTGGATGCGGCATCTAAACAAAATCTCAAATCAAATGTTGACAACTTTGTATCAGCAGAGATTCCAGACGAGAAAGTTGATCCTGCAGGATATGCTGCCGTCAAAGCATTTATGATGCATGGACCATGCGGCAAAGAATATCCAAAGTCTCCTTGCATGAAGCAGCACAAATGTACTAGGCATTTTCCCAAAAAGTGAGTCCCTTTCCTTCTTACTTTAATTGTTAAGTTTTATTCTGTGTTAAGTAGCATATTCTTCAGATAATCACAGCAAGGTTAAGGAACTGCAAATAAAAGTATATGTTTGGTCTTGATAATTCTAAATTATCATCAGTCTACATACTTATGTGAAGGTTCAATTGAGTAATAGTCATTGCTGGCCAAATATGTGTTGTATTCCCAACTTGCTATTCAATTAAGTAAGAAAATGAACAATATATCTAGGTTCTGTCAAGCGACGACGTTTGATCAATCAGGCTTTCCCATTTACAAACGCCAGCAGACCAATATTACAGTTAAAAAAGGGAAAGCTGATCTTGATAACCAATGGGTGGTTCCATATAATAGAGATTTGTTGGTCAAATTTCAGTGTCACATAAATGTGGAGATTTGTGCTCACGCACGTAGTCTCAAATATCTTTTTAAGTATTGCCTCAAAAGACATGACCGAGCTACCGTTGAAATTCGGGGAAAGAAGCGCAGCTCCAACTTATTAAATGAAATAGAGCAACCTGAAGATGAAATCCAATCTTTTTTCGATGGAAGATACATTTGCGGGTGTGAAGCTGCTTACAGGATTTTCGGTTTTAATATCCATTATAGGTCTCTGGCGGTTCAACGACTTTCATTCCATCTCGAAGGGGATAAAACATGTACATTTCGTTCAAATGAACCATTACAGAAGGTGGCTGCTAGAGAAGGGATCAGGCTCAGTCAGTTGGAGGCTTTCTTCGAGCTTAACTCAACTGATAACAATGCAAGGCAATATCTGTATGACGAAATCCCGCAACATTATGTCTGGAATGATACAGATAGGATTTGGACAGTGAGGAAGAGGGGTAAAAAGATTGGGAGGCTTTCTTACACCCATCACAGTTCTGGGGAATTGTGGTTTTTTACGCCTACTCTTGACAAAAGTTCGTGGTCCGACCTCCTTCCAATGCTTGCGCACTGTTAAAGGGAAGACGTATGACACTTTTCATGAGGCATGCAAAGTATATGGATTACTGGACGATGACAATGAATGGGATGAGGTTTTGAAAGAATGCTCTATTTCTGGATTTCCCCCCCAAATCCGCCAGCTTTTTGTCCACATAATGGTGAATTGTAAAGTGACCGATCTTAAAGAATTGTGGAACAAACATTGGATTAATATGGTTGATGACATTTTGTTGAAACAGAGAAGATTGACTGGGAATCCATTACTGATTCTTAATGAAAAACAACAGCATCATCTCTGTTAAAAATGTCAACAAATATTATTTTAAAAAAATGTTAAATAATATGCAGAAATCCATACGTTGCTGAAGAGCGTTGGAAAGTCTTTAAAAGAGTACTCTCAAATGCCTCAACCTCCTCCCAGCTATTTGGATTGTAGTGTAAACAATCTGATAGAGGAGGAAACCAGTTATGATGTTACAGAAATGGAGGAGGAGTATAAGCATCTAATATCATCCTGTAACCAAGAGCAGCTTGCAGTCTTTACATCTATAATGGAGTCAGTTGAGAAAAAAGAGGGAGGTGTTTTTTTTGTGTACGGTAGCGGGGGCTGCGGAAAAACCTACTTATGGAGAACAATGATTTCAAAATTGCGGTCTGAACGCCTGATTGTTCTTCCAGTTGCTTCATCCGGTATCGCCGCCACACTCCTGCCAGGAGGGCGGACTGCACATTCAAGGTTTAAAATCCCAATTGTACTTGATGAGTATTCAATGTGTTCCATATCTCATACATCAGACATTGCAGAGTTGGTTAAGCGTACAAGTCTAATTATTTGGGACGAGGCCCCAATGCAACACCGATATTCATTTGAATGTCTTGATCGTTCACTTAAAGATATCATGAAAGCTGTTGATCCAAGAAGATATCATATGCCTTTTGGTGGAATTACAGTGGTTTTGGGTGGGGACTTCCGTCAAATCCTCCCTGTCATCCCACAAGCTCCAAGGGGTGAGATAGTAGCTGCTTCAATAACAAGATCAAAGCTTTGGAAGATCGCCACTGTGTTTAAACTATTACACAACATGCGTCTAAACAAGGGAAGAAACAACGAGGAGATTCAGAATTTGAAAGAATTTGCACAATGGGTTCTGGACATTGGTGATGGAAAAATAGGACCTCCTCCTGATGCAGGTGTGGAATATGGTGAGGATGACATTGCTGTGCCTGAACGTTACTGTAATATGGGTTCTGAAAATTCAGTGGAACAAATGATGAAAAGCACCTTTCCGTCATTTCTGGAAAAATTTCAGGACTCAAATTACTTGAGCGATAGAGCAATCCTAACACCAACAAATGTCAAGTAAACAGTGTGATAGTGGACAGAATCCCTGGGAACATGTCTTCTTTCTTCAGCATAGACACAGCGGAAGATTATCCCGGAACTGCAAGAGAGCAGATGGCATGTTTCCCACCAGAATACCTCAATGCATTAAACATTCCAGGTTTGCCACTTCATGAATTAAAGTTGAAAGTTGGCGTAGTTGTTATGTTGATGCGTAACTTGAATCAGACATTAGGATTGTGTAATGGTACTAGAATGATGGTTACACTTTGCCTTCAGTTTTGTGTTTGTTGTGAGGTCATTAGCGGACAGTTCAAGGGGACAAAACATTTCATTCCTAGAATGGAATTATGTCCAACCGAGACAAAACTCCCATTCAAGCTTTGCAGGAAGCAAATGCCTCTACAGATTTGCTATGCCATGACAATTAACAAAGCTCAAGGACAGTCACTTGAAAACGTTGGGGTCTATTTGCCAAAAGGGGTGTTCTCACATGGACAATACTATGTTGCAGTGAGCCATGTTACTTCACCTGAAGGGCTGAAATGTTTCATCAATGATGAGCATGGACAAAGCACAAACATCACTCAAAATGTAGTTTACAAGGAAGTATTTTACAACTTACCAGTTGTTTAAGTCCTGCTAATCTATTTTTGTAATAATAGTTTGAGTAATGTTTGTAACTTAAGGGCCTACATTTATGATTTTTTGCTTAAAACTATGCCCTTCACTTTTGGATTGAATTCTTCAATGGTTAATATGCTCACCACTGTTATTCTCAATATCAGATTGTTCTATCATGGTTTGATTTTTAAAAATGTCAGGTTAATATAATTTTCAACACTTAATTAATTGTTGTGCAATTTAAAATTTTATGTCATGCTCTTAGTAGTGGAACTTAGAGGGATATATATATGCGTGCCCTACCACCCTTTACAAAGTGAAATGATCAGAAAAGTAGTACAGTACATGTGATATTCTTATTATAAAAGTAATATGTTATCCTAGGTTTGTGAGTTGTCCTACTATATTATAATCAAGGAAGCAAGTACAATAATTGAGTTGCAGTATACATACATACAGTACAACACTTGAGCATCTATTCTGGATCCAAAGTTCACCACAGTTAAGCTTACAAAATCAGTGGTTGCACTTTACAAAGAAGGTATAATATTTTCCACAGATTTATTTGAGACTTGCATGTTTAATGCGTAATGTTCCATTGTTCTTATTTATCTTGACTTTTTCTAAACAGGTTACAATGGACAAGGCTCTCTATAGCTTCGATTCACTTGAGGATATTGAGGACTCTAGAACTGACTGGAAAGTGAGAGTTAAATCTCAGTCTATTTGGAAGGGGATCAACAGGAAAACTGGTGAATTCAAAGGTTACAATATCGTCTTCTTTGATGACTATGTAAGTTTTCAACCTTGACCTAGGTTTTTCTTTTGTGGTTATAATAATTAAATAATGACTTGCACACCCTAAACTAGCAGAGCACCAGGGTTCATGCCTTCATTTCATCACAAATAGTTCCACAGTTTGAGGACCTACTTACTGAAGAACAAATGTACCTCATTACAAACTTCAAAGTTTTGTTCTATAATGGAGATGAAACAAACAGACCAGTTAGGACAGAGAAACATATATATTTCACAAGTGATACGGTCATGGTAAAGGAGACAGTGTCAGGACTAAAGTTCCCAAACTACAGCTTTGATATGAGAAACTTAGAGGAGATGGAAGTAATTAAAAAGGATAATCGATTCCTCATAGGTAATACTTTCATATCAAAGCTTTTGACGATATTTAGTTCAGTTCTTGATATTTAAATTTATTGCCAAATTAACTGTTGTACTTTAAATATATAGATGTCGTTGCCGTTGTTGAAAGTGTTCAAGAAAAAGCTGTGTATATGAAGGATGCTGTGGAGAAATCACATGTTGCTTTCACAATATCTGATGGAAGGTATAAAATGCAATGCCTACATGTTCAAATAGAAACGTGATTTATAATAGGAGATACATGACAAATTATTGCTTTTTATATTCATTATTTGTAGGGCCACAAAGAATGTGACTTTCTTCAACGAATATGGTGATTCATTTCTCGAAGCTTATAAAGCGATTAAAGAAACACCAGTTATAATTATCATCACCTTTGCCAAGGTCACAGAGTGGAAAGGTATATTATTTCATATAGTTTAATGTTGATATGTGTAGCATGCACTTCACGTATTTATTTCTTTATCCAGAGGGCTACCTGTCTAATTTCCCTGCCACAAGTTCTACTTGAATATCAATCATCATGTTGTCAACAACCTAATTCAGAGGTTTCCTCTTCAACCACCAGATTATTTTCATTAAATTGAATAGACATCATATGCTGAATATTGAAATTGTTAAATTAAATTTGTAGATATAGACAGCCAGGTTTCTATGTAATGGACATTGAGGAGGAAGAGGAGGTTTTAGAGCTACCCCAAATGAAGATTAAGGAGCTGAGAGACCTTAATGAATCATTTGTTCAGGTACCAGAAGTAGTAAGTCATATGCTTTTCTATTTTTACTGTTTTCTCTTCACTTATTCAATACCTTTATAAACAGAAAAAAGTTACCTGCCAAGTTACGCTGAAGAGGTTTGATGAAAAACAAAATTGGTACTCTGCATATTGTATAAAATGTGAAAAAGATTTGGACATGGTTGATGGTAACTACAACTGCTGTGGAAGAAACTACCCATATCCAGACAAAAGGTCAGGGTTGTTTTCATATTGAACGGAATGAAATATTAATTTGAGAAATGTAAGTAATTTTCTTTTTCTACAGGTTTCGTTTGTATGGGTTGTGCTCCGATGAAACTGGAACTGTTCCAATTGTTTGGCCTGATGAGGAAATATCTCGATTGACAGGAAAGACGGTGTATGATGTTGATGCTGATGATGACGAGGTTAAGTTCTATCCTAACTGAATTTATAATATACCACAACATGAGTACAGTACTTATGTGTGAAGTTATTACCTGAGTAATGTACAACAGGTTGATGTGAAGAACAAAATCCCCGATATCTTGAAAAGTTTAGAGAAGAAACAGTATCGTTTAGACATACTTCTTACAGAAGAAAATGTTAAACAAGGTTCCAATGTCTACAACGCTACAAAAATTTCCAAACCACTGGAAATTACAGACAACCATGATCCCAATCCAAATGTCCATGTTGTCAATGAGCAAACTGAGATTACCAATGTAAGCAAACTTCCACCATAAACTATCTTATGTTTCATACAAACTCACACAAGAAATGTTTTTATTCAACAGGATATCAGTAAAGAGCCAACCTCTAACATTAACAGCCCAGCAACGGAAAAATCTACAAACAAGACCAAATCAAGGCTCAAAGCTGATATCATAGAAACACCCATTAAGAAGCCAGATTTGAAGAAAGTAAAGCTTGAGAAAGTAAGTGCATAATACTTATCATCAGTTCACCAAACTATTTTAAGATACAATAATTAAAATCTCCTCTGACGATGATTTACAACTGCTTCCAGAAATGATGACGAAGAACTACAATCCCAGCAAACCTGTTTGAAGAATCTTTTGTTTGAATGCACTTGCCTATGTGCAAGTTAACTGTTATGCTGTCCCACTTTTGCATTGCTGGACTTTATTCAATTCGTAACGTCGACAATTGTAATATATTCTACCACTGAATTTATTCCCAGGAACTTTATTTTCCTATTAATTATCAGGTTTGTGAACGTTATAACAGTTTACCGTCTTCCTTACACTTCCATTGTGTACTAATATATAGGATTGAAGATATTAAGCAAACTCTAACCACATATTCTTTGTTATTTCAACCACATTTAACATATGGTCACTATGTGCTAACAAAGAAATACCGTGTCAAAACTAAACAATATCAAATGAATTGCAGATGTTAGTAATAAAGACGCAACCAAATTCCTTCACAGACAAGTGCACCTACCACAAATTAATACATTTACTGCTGCAACCACCAACCTTTTTAACAAGCCACACCTTTAGTTTTACAAATTCACACTATACTAGCATTTCACCAGCACATATACACTGCAAGATGTCGACAAACGCCTGTGATTCACTCAGAAACATTAACAGTTCAAGAGCAGATTGGAAGGTGAAGGCAAGAGTTATCAGACAATGGAGAGGATCCACTAACAGTGGGATTGTTTTTAAGAGCTACAACATTTTGTTGCTTGATGCAAAGGTAAGTTTACGACATGTGTATCAATTACAGTATGAGTTTTGTGCAAATTATCTTATCAGCTGTAGTACAAAATTTATTCACAAGCAACCTTTGTTACAGAACTGCAGGATGCATGTCTTCATACCCGCGGCTATAGCAGACAAAATGTCAAGGATAATTGAAGAAGGAAAGATTTATCTGATCAAAAACTTCACTGTCAAGGACTTTACGGAAAAAGACAACTACAGGGTCGTGCACATGGATAAACAAATTTCCTTCACAACTGAAACAAGGGTCAAGGAGTTGGATGATAGTGAAATCTTTATTCCAACTAACAACTTTGATTTGTTTCAGTTTTCAGATCTGAAATCCCAGGCTACACAAGATGTCTATTTGACAGGTAAATATATATGTACCAAAACTCTAGCATCACATTATAGATCTGGATAAATGTTTAGATTAACTACTCATACTCCAACAGATGTTATTGGCATAATTAAGAGTAAGGAAGAGATTAGCAGGATCCCAAATAAACAAGTAAAGGTCAAATTTGTGATCACTGATGGCAGGTAAAACATTATGCATCTAATAAACGAAAACATATTTAAGATATAATGAAAATTTTGTTTTTGAAATATTTTCTTTCAGTAAAAATGTCAATGTTACTTTCTGGAAATCGTTTGCGGAAGAGTTTGAACAAGCTATGTCAGAAGAACTCCAGCAGCCGGTGACAATTATAATTGCAAGTGCACGAGTGACTCAATATAAAGGTCAGTGCATTGTCAGTTTTAGTCATACAACTCCTCTTCTTTCTTCAATGATCTAGGCTTCTTGCATTGATATATAACACATTGGAAAATAATTACAGACCAGATTGATCTCTGCAACTATTCACCCACCAAATACTATTTAAACTATGAGCATCACAGTGTCGGCAAAATGAGGAAGTTGTAAGTTGACCTTTCTATTTATATAGTTAAAGAAAAAAAATTAGGACCAAATAATAACCTCAATCAAACTAGGTTGGAAGATCCTAATTTCTCCAATTCAAACCTGGGAAGGATTAAGAAAGAAGTTACAACTTTTAACATCGACCAAACCTCAGCAAAGACTACAACCAGGTAAGCTCTGTTCTACAAAGGTAATCAAGTATTACATAAACCTATTCATAATATATCAACTCCATTTAACAGGAAGAGGTCATTTGTAAGGGAACAATAAAAACAGTGGAAGAAAAAACGGATTGGAAGAGGTACATTTGCACTGCATGCTATAGGCAAACTTACACTAAAGATGGATTACAGTATTGTGTAACCTGTACACGGTTTGTTCCGTATCCATTAAAGAGGTAAATACTGTAATGCTGACATAAACAATTATGATTGTAAAAATTAGTCTGCAAAACTAACTACCCTACATTTAAGGTTTCATATCACCACGGTTGTGGCTGATAACACCGGTGAACTGAAGGTCGTCCTCAAAGATCGTGAAATTCGGAACTTGATACACAAATATGTGGAAGAGGTCGACAGTGAGGTGATCTGAAAATTTATAAATACAAATTCTATGATCTTCTTCCTCATTAAAAGAATCACTAATGTACAAGTTTAATTAGGATGATTCTTTCCCAGAAGCAGTTAGATCTATTCAAGGAATGCAGTGCAGTTTCCAACTATTCGTTACAGCAAATAATGTGGAGGAGAAGAGTTCTAAATTCATGGCGACAAAGATAATTAAGGGATTCAACACTGAAGAAGATGTGGCAGAGCAGGAACAAACACTTGAAACAATGGAAAACCTCGGCTCTCAGGTATTGTACGCCATTACATATAGCATATGTTAAATATACCCACTAAATAAGTAACATACCAATTCTCCAGCAAACTGGGACATCTGTTCACCTGGACAACATCTCCCAACTCAACTAGAATCGACATTGGTAATTTACGCTTCCTACATAATTACTCATATACTTTTTCCTATATTATTTTAGTACTCTTAAGAAAATTTCTATTGCAGGAATGGACATGTGGATAAGCAACTTTTGCTCTGCCTATGTGCACTTTTGATTGCATCCAACTCTGTGTAATCCTTTAAATTATATTATCTACCAATGCACCAAAAACTTTGGATTCATGCTGCTCAAGCATTTTATGTATAACTTCTGCACCTGGATATTTTTCTGACTTATCTAAACTTTATGTTATTTGCACATTGTTCTAATTTGTATCGTTATTATTACAAACATACAAATTACATCTTTTTATTATCCTGTTATAAAACATTAACGCTGGAATGAACATAGAACAAAATTCACAACAATAAAAACTTCTAAAGCTGAGAAATGGAATAAAGGAGTACTGATGTTGATAAATATTAACCAGTTGGAATCTGAAGCCATAACATCAAGTTCGATAGGAATACAGTGAAATACTAATACCTTAATTAAGTCAGTCAAGATAAACCTAAAAGCTAAGAATATTGTTTCATGGAATATACCACAGAAAACCAAAAGTTAAGAACAAGAGTTTGGGACACACACAATCAGTCTGCATTTTGGACTTTCTTCAGCACCAACACATCAAAGTTACGAATGCTTTCACTCTGCCAAATGAACTTCACTGCGTCACCAACAGCAAGACGCATGTCCGAGCGAAACTTGATCCAGCCATCATGTATGCACATTCGATTTCCATGTCTCCTGGCACGAACTTGCAGCTTCCAACATCGTTTGCCCTCATATACAGTAATGTAGTCAAGACGATCCCATCGATCAGAAAGCTTGCTAAACTTTGAAGGAATGTCCTGTAAATTAAAATTAAGAAAGGCCAAAGTTAGAATTAGGTGAAACAAAGAGGTCTAACAAAACACAATGAGTAGATGAATCATTTACCACTCCATAAGAGTAACGAAGCAAATGGAAGGGTTGGACAACAATTTCAAATGATGGCTCCAAAACAGCAAATCTCTCAACTACACAATCAGGCGACAAAATTGATAAACAATGTGACTTCAGTTCCAAAAAAATATCAAAATAGATAACTAAGTGCTCAGAAGCATACCATGAACAGCAGGGATAACTTTCACAAAGATTTCTACCATGGCCGAATCAAAAGCCGAGACAGTGAACTTCTCTCGACCATAATAGGTTAGGAGCAACGCATTAAAGGAGTTCATAATAGTTCATACAACGATGATCAAGACTGAAATAACAAGTACAAAACAATGTAGTTCATAATAGTTCATACCAAGATATTAGAACGGCAAGCATCTCGGCTCAACATTTTCACAAATTTCGGGATTTCGTCCATTACTGAGATTGCAATGAAAAGAAAAACAATATACATGTTTCAGTTGTGCAAGCATGGCAAAAAAATCAAAGAAAAGGTTTCAAACTTTATATATATGGGAAACGGACAAAAAACATATATGCATACCTCACCCAGAAGCAACAAAAAGAAAAAGGGGGAAAGATGAAAGAGACAGTGTTCAGAACCCAAAGCCCGGCCAGTTTTTATCTACCAAAGCTCATGACATTTATTACACAACTTCTAACGGCTTAATTAAATCGGACACAAGTCAACCTGAAATAGTTCTGTAATAAATTAGAGAGAATTTACATTATTCTCTTAATTAAAAAAAAGTTACATTATTCTCAATTATACACGTTGCATTATAAAACTAATTTAACTTTGGGCTTTTTTGTTTATAAATTGACATGTTTTATATTATCGCTTCTAAGAAATTTATACTATTCTGCAAAATATAACATTGTCGGTTAACAATTTTTAATTATGTTCTCTACAAATTGTATTTTTAATATAATATTTTAAATATGTTCTCTACAAATTGTATTTTTAATATAATTTTTTAAATATGTTCTGTACAAATTTTATTTTTAATATAATATTAACTTCAAGGGAATTTTACTAATATTAACATGCGTTAAACATAAAATTATCATTAACATATTCAGTTACATTATTCTCCATTCAACACGTTACATTACATAACCAATATCTTTTTGGGATTTTCTGTTTATAAAATGACATGTGTTATATTATCGCTTCTAAAAAACTTATAATGTCCTGAATAATATAACAATGTCGTTTAACAATTTTTTCCTTTACAGATGATTTAAATTCATAACACATCTAATTTTTTTAATATGTTTTCTAAAAACTGTATTTTTAATATAATATTCACTTAAAGGTAATTTAACTTACAATAACATGCGTTAAACAAAAAATTATCAGTAACATTATTATAATATATATTCTCAAATGAGTTATTATAGACAAAAAATATTAATTTAAAACTCACCGTGCGAAGCGGGCAATAATCCTAGTTTTAAGTATTACAGGAAATAAGAATACACTAAGATTAACTGTTTAAATAAACTGTTTCCAGCAAGTGACATCCATAACTTATGAACTTGGACCTCCCTGGATCATTTCATCATGCTATTTATGCAAGTTGGAGACTAGACATGCAGGACAGTTATCGGGACGTACACATTATTTGACATCCTTTCGATCGGGAGATGCAGTGTATCCACGTACGAAATGCTTTGTTCTTTGTTATTAATCCTTTGTCTTATCTGTTAATTGAGTTATCCTCTAGGAAATTTGCCTGTTATGTTAACAAACAAATAGGGGGAGATTGAAAGGCATATGTTTAGCCTATTTGTATTTAAAGAGGTACAACTCAACTCAGATAAGAAAGCTCAGTAAATAGCAAGTCACCGGAATCCGTACGAAGAACGTCAAATGATTTATCGGAATTTTATGTCAGAAAAATTCCAGGATACTGCTGCAGTCCACTGAGAGAAGTTCATTAATATGTTCAAGCCTCAGTGCACAAATAATCTTTTGTGGCACGTCCAGGAGTTCAGAAGGTATGAAGTTTCTATACTTTATTTATTCAGATGATTCCAATTTATGAAGAAGAACTTACAAGACGAAGACTCGACGAACAAGCCACAGCTTAATTGTTTTAATGACGAAGAATATTTTATTCAGCTAGATACAGATGAACCAGACAGTACATTTGTGTATCAGCTACAAGGATTAAATATTCTACGTCAAACAAAGGTGGTAGTTCAATTGATTGACAATTCAAGACGAAGATATTAAAGTTTCAAAGAAGACAGAAGCTCTGCTAAAGAAGGAAAGTGATTAAATATTAAATAGATTATATATATTCACTTCTAATATAATTATATTAGTAGTATATTTTATTTAGTAAATTGATTCACTCTTAAATTAATTTATCTAATGAATATACTCAACTAATTTAATTAAGTGGATTATATTCTATTTATTATTTACTAAACAAATCACTTTAAAGCTTTCTACATCTAGTTAGACAAAGAAATGCTTTGTCTAGCTACTTTTAAGACACTCCAAGACATTGAAAAGCTTTGTCCTACCTTGTTATTAAAGCACATGGTCAAGACAACTCTTTTCTTTGCAAAGACAAGCTAGCACACACCAAGTACAAGACAACCATGTCTTTCCACATGCTTTCACATGCCATAATCAAGTGGTACCAATCAAGGAAGATTCCTTGTCCTTTTGATTGATTATGTGATGTCATGATTGGTGACAACTAGCCTTGTCTTGCTTTTTGTTGTCTTTCCCTTCTTTACTCTTGTCTTACCCTCACTTGTTTTGTCATGGCAAAGCTAGTATATTGTCATACCTTGCTTAGCTTTGTCATGTCTTGCTTTAGTTGTCAAACATTTAGGTTGTCTTGTTAGTTCAAATGGTTTTGCCTATAAATATGGCCACCATTCTTCATTTGTAAGTGTTCATTCACTTTGACAAACACAAGCACTTGTAAAAGCTTTCAAGTTTTGCTAAAACTTGCTATTGTTACATCCACAGTTTTACTGTGCTTTGTTACCGGTTGTTTTAATCACTAATCTAGAATATACCATGTCGAATTTATTCTACGAACATTAGTGGACATTAAAACTGAACCAATTTAATTATATAACAACTTCAAACATTGTTATATTAATTAATTAAAATCTGATTAAAAAATTATATTCCAATCAGATTTACTTCCGCGATTATTTTGTGACGATTGTATTCAACCCCCCCCCCCTTCTACAATCGCTTCCGGACCTAACAATTGGCATCAGAGCGGTTAATACGAATATACCGTGTTAGATCCTATACACACTCTGAAACGTCCAAATAATATTTTATTCGAATTAATTTTATTCCAAAAATTAATTTTAATTTAATATTATTTTTCTTTCAATTTCTATATCTCATCCAAACACTATACACTTTTAAATCTTCAAAATGAGTACACAAAAGATTAGTAGCATTAAAATCCCACTGTTCAGCAAAGAACACTTTGGCTTATGGAAGAGACACATGTTATTATTCCTTCGAACTGCCAATAGAAAATATATTGGGATATTGAACAAGGGTGTTACTACTCCGACGAATGTCATATTATCACACGAAGTAGATGGTGTGGTAATTCCTCATAAAACTGTTCCAAAAGAACCCTCTGAGTATACTGATGAAGAAAATGAGCTAATGAATTTAGATGATGCTCTTCAACTAATATTAGTTGAATCTCTAGACCCTGTCATGTACAATGCTGTTGTGAACTGTACAAACGCAAAGCAAATCTGGGATACACTAGAGATCATCAACGAAGGCTCAGAAGAGGTTAGGGAAAACAAGAAAGAAATACTGATGGCTCAGTATGAACAGTTTGGTTCCAATCCCGGAGAAGGGATTTCAGAAGTGTTTATCAGATTTAATAACTTGATTAATAATCTAAATCTGAACGGGAAATACTATGACAACAAAGAAATGAATCTGAAGTTTCTCTTAACACTTCCTGAACATCTGGAACACAGAATCACTGCAATCAGGGAAAGCAGAGATTTGCATGAGATATCTCTGGAGAGACTCTACGGGGTTTTAAAAACGTATGAACTTGAACAAGTTCAGACAAAGCAGAGATATGGCTGGGGTAAAACACTTGGGAACTCGAGAGCTTTAATTGTTGAAACACCTCAGCTGGAAGAAAAGAAGGATGTTGTTGTTCCTTCTAAAACCATTCAGGAATTTGTTGTGCCTGAGATGGGTCAGACTGTTTCTTCTAGTGGTGATGATGAGTTCTACACAATGGAAGAGTTGGAACAATTAGAAGATCAATCTCTATCACTGTTTGCCAAGAAGTTTGGAAACATGAGATTCAGGAAGAACCCTTCTTACAAATACAAACCCTTTGCTAACAAGTTTCAAAAGGGAGGTTCTTCATCTTCTTCCAACAAAGGAGGATATAAGACTGGAATGGTTGATCGAAGTAAGTTTAAATGTTTCAACTGTGGTGAACCTGGACACTTTGCAACTGAGTGTAAGCAACCCAAGGTTCAAGGAAAGAGAAAAGATTCCTATGATGAGCTGAAGCAGAAGTATGATGCCTTAGTGAAAAAGCATCAGGGTACTTCTGGAAGTCAAAGCTTCAAGAATAAATCATATCTAGCAGAAGGGAAAAGCTGGGATGATACAGATAGTGATGAAGAGGAGCAGCTTGGAAATGTTGCTTTCATGGCTAGATCTGGATCATCTTCACCTCCTCATGCTGGAAGCTCTCTGGTAGATCCTACATGCCCTAAACTTTTTATGCAATTGGGATTAGATAGAGATGATGCTATTAAAAAGTTGAAAGCTGCCATTCTTAAGAATAATGCTTTAGTCTTAGAAATTCATGATTATAAAATGAATGAGATGAAAGTATTAAAGCCTAAAATTGAAAAACTGACTATGGATTTAGAACATCAATTTGCTAAAGTCAGAGTTTTAGAAAAGAGTGAAACTGCTTTAAAACTTCAGATAGAAGAAGAAAGAATTAGGTGTAAAGCCTTTAAAGATGCCTCCACTTTAGTCAAAGAGATAAATGACCAACAGGAGATTAACAGAACTGTTGGAATAGGTTATGACTATAACGAATCTGTAGGCAAGGCTAGTAACATTACTCCATTTAAGAAGAGTGCTGAGGAAAGAGGGATACCTTTTGTTTTGAAAGATTCCCCTCAACCACTGTTTAAATCCTCAGAAGCTGAACCCCTGTTAGAGACACCTATTGTCATTAACTATGAACTCAAACAAGAAGACCTTAAACTAAAAGAGAGTAATTAATGAGAAGAGAGATGAGATCTTGACATCACTGAAACCAATAAAAGTGAAAGGCAATGTTAGGTTGCCTAATGCTGGTTTAGGTGTCAACTCAGAAAGAACAAAATTCAACAAGCCTAATAATTTTGTGAATAGTAAGAACATAGACAATAGATGCCATTCTACTGAGAACTTTAAATCTGTCAACAAAGTTAGAGTAGAATCTATTGATGTTCCTACTGTTGTGAATGATATTCCTGTTGCCCATGTTTTTGATGCATGTCATAAATATTGTGGTGTTGATAACTGTATGCTTTGTGCTTTCAATACTATGTCTGCTTATTTTAGAAATTTGCATGCTAAAAATGAAAACACATCCCCAAGACAACACACAAACTGCAAGCATGCTAGGGCAAAGACTGCTAGTCCTCCTCGCGTTAGGAAGGAGACTTATGTTCCAAAGCCTAAAACGAAAGTTTACAAGGCTGTTGTTAAGGAAGTAAGTTCAGTCAAGTCAGAATCGAATGTCAGTCCAAAAGGCTCTATTGTCTTACCAGATAGAAATCAATTCTTTAAGTATGCTGGACCCAATCAAGTGTGGGTCCAAAAGACTGTTTAATCATTTGTCTTGTGCAGGGTGCCAGAGGAATTGTACGAGTTGTTTGGGTGCTTGACAGTGGAGCGTCAAGGCACATGACTGGCATGAATTCCCTGCTGACAGAAGTAAGAGAGGCAACTGGCCCTTCAGTTACTTTTGTTGACAATAGCAAAGGTCGAACTGTTGGATATGGCAAGTACAAAGTTGGAAAGATCATCATAGAAGAGATTGCTATAGTTGAAGGACTTGAACATAATCTCCTCAGTATCAGTCAGTTCTGTGACAAGGGATACTCTGTTCATTTTGAAAAGGAGACATGTACAATCAAACATATCAAGAATGAGCGTCCTTCACTATTTGGCATAAGGAAAGGTGATATATATGTAGCTGACTTATCTTCTGGACCAGGAAATGCAATACAATGTTTTTATGCAAAGGCATCTACTGAAGATAGTTGGTTATGGCATAAGAAGCTCTCACATCTCAACTTTAAAACTATGAACTCTCTGGTCAAGAGAAATCTAGTGAGAGGCTTACCTTCCCTAGAATTTACAACTGATGATCTCTGTGAAGCTTGTCAGAAAGGAAAAGCAAAAAGAGCATCTCACAAAAGCAAGACCATCAACAGCATCACTGATCCATTGCAGCTATTGCATATGGATTTGTTTGGCCCAGTGAATGTTATGTCAATTGATGGAGGAAGATATGCTTTGGTTATTGTGGATGACTTCTCAAAATTTACTTGGGTTTACTTCTTATCTTCCAAGGATGAAACTCCCCTGACAGTAATTGATCATATCAAGAAAGTTGAATTAGAAAAGGGTGTTCCTGTAAAAGCTATAAGGTCAGATAATGGTACGGAGTTCAAGAATCAAACTTTAGTCAACTATTACTCTGAGAAAGGAATTAACAGACAGTACTCAGCACCAAGGACTCCTCAACAGAATGGAGTCGTCGAAAGAAAGAATCGTACACTGATTGAAGCTGCAAGGACAATGATTGCTGAAGCAAAGCTTCCTCTGTACTTTTGGGCTGAAGCTGTGAGCACTGCCTGTTACACCCAAAATCGATCTTTGATCAATAAGGATCACATGAAAACTCCATTTCAGCTGTTTAACAACAAGAAACCACATGTCAAACATCTTCATGTCTTTGGAGCTAAATGCTATGTTCTCAAGGATGGAGAAGAGCATTTGAACAAGTTTGAGCCAAAGGCATATGAAGGCATTTTTGTTGGTTACACCAATACAGCTTATAAAGTTTTTGTGATTGACACTCTGTTAGTGAAAGTAAGTGTCAATGTAACATTTGATGACACTAAACTCCCAAGTCTACAATCTGCTGATTCATCTGAGTCTCTGAAGTTTGACAACTATCCAGATTCTGATTCAGATGATGATTTGCCACCTGAGGTTGCAACAGGAGATGACAACAATGATAATAATGATCCAGGAAATGGTGGAGGAAATGGTGGAAACACTGGAGATTCCACTAATGCTAGTGGTGGATCATCAAGTCATCCTGGCAGCAACTCAGGGGGAGCTGATGGATCAACTAGTCACACATTTCATCATAATGACAATACTGTCGAATCATCAAGATCACATCTTCCAAGGGAAAGGATCTGGAGCAGAGATCATCCTTTTAATTTAATTATTGGTGATCCTGATGTTGGTGTAAAGACTAGAAGTGCTACGTCTAACGAATGTTTATTTTCTGGTTTTCTATCTCAACTGGAACCAAAGAAAATAGATGAAGCACTTGCTGATGCTGATTGGGTTCTTGCCATGCAAGAAGAGCTCAATCAATTTGAGAGACAAGAAGTCTGGGCCCTGGTTCCAAGGCCTAAGGGTAAGTCTATAATTGGAACTAGATGGGTCTACCGAAACAAGTTAGATGGTGATGGCATTGTTGTGAGAAACAAAGCCAGATTGGTTGCAAAAGGTTATTCCCAAGAAGAAGGAATTGATTACGATGAAACCTATGCTCCAGTTGCTCGCCTTGAAGCCATCAGAATATTTCTTGCATTTGTTGCACACTCCAACTTCAAAGTTTATCAAATGGATGTGAAAAGTGCATTTCTGAATGGAAAGCTTGAAGAAGAAGTATATCTTGAACAGCCTCCTGGCTTTGAAAATCCAGAATTTGCTGACTTTGTTTACTTCTTATTCAAAGCTGTTTATGGCCTCAAGCAGTCACCAAGGACATGGTATGACACCCTCTCTGAGTTTTTAATTGAAAATAATTTCACTAGAGGTGTCATAGACAAAACTCTCTTTTACAAATTGCATGATAATAATATGATATTTGTTCAAATATATGTTGATGATATTATATTTGGTTCTACTAACGATGACTTGTGCAAGAGATTTGCTAAGTTAATGCAGAGTAATTATGAGATGAGTATGATGGGTGAGTTGTCCTACTTCCTTGGTCTTCAAGTAAGCCAAAAGGAAGATGGTATTTTTATTTGCCAATCTAAGTATGTTAGAGATCTTCTGCGAAAGTACAATCTAGAAGACTCTTCACCGGCAAAGACACCCATGGCCACTGCCACAAAGCTTGACCAGGATAAATCTGGTAAGAAAGTTGATATCTCAAGCTATCGAGGTATGATTGGCTCATTACTCTATCTCACTGCTAGTAGGCCAGATATTATGTTTGCAACATGTTTGTGTGCTAGGTTCCAAGCTAATCCTAAGGAATCACATCTTATAGCCGTCAAAAGAATCTTTAGATATCTTAAGGGTACACCTGGCTTAGGTATTTGGTACCCTAAGAATACTGGTTTTGACTTAACCGGCTATACAGATTCTGATTATGCAGGATGCAGGATTGATAGGAAGAGTACGTCTGGAAGCTGTCAATTTCTAGGACGACGGTTGGTTTCCTGGTACAGCAAGAAGCAGCACTCCGTGTCTACTTTTACTGCTGAAGCTGAGTATATAGCTGCTGGTAGCTGCTGTGCTCAGATACTCTGGATCAGGAATCAATTAAATGATTATGGTATTGTAGTAAACAAAATTCCTATATTTTGTGATAATACAAGTGCCATAGCCATTTCCAACAATCCGGTTCAACATTCAAGAACCAAGCACATTGATATCAGGTATCATTTTATTCGAGAACATGTCATGAATGGTACAGTGGTGTTACATTTTGTACCCACGGCTGAGCAAATTGCTGACATCTTCACTAAACCACTTGATGAATCCACTTTCTCTAAGTTGGTTTGTGAGCTAGGGATGTTAAATATGACATAGTTCTCACTGTATATATTTTTCATATGCTTTATATTTTTTTTTATTATCTGTGAAATTATATTTGTGTTATTAGATTTTATATGATAAACTGTAAATTATCTAATATTATTTTGTGTAATTATGCATGTTTGTATATTAGTCTGTATTTTTTCTAAATGCTTGCGTACTCCCCTGTATTATTTTCTAAGCATCTAGATAATTATTTTTAATTATTTGTAACTATTTTGTATTTTTCAAAATTAATTAAGGATAAATATTAGAATTTAAGTTAATTCATTTTATTGAATTAAAGTTAAGTTCATAAATATTTATTTTTAATTAAAGTTGGAATTTATAAAATATTTGTGTAATATATATTATTATTGTTTTTATTTTAGATTTTTTGTTTTTAATCAAAAACATTTTATCTTTAAAATCGAATCGTAAATCATTTATATATCTATTCGATATTCTGGCTGTACTAACTCGGCCCTACGTATACATCAAATGTCTTGACAGTTTAATGAGCGTTCCTTGTTTATTCTTTTGCCAAGACAACCATTATTTTTGTCTTGTGCACATGACACGCGTCTTGCTCATTCGTTTCACGTATCTTACACGAAACAACCACTGTCCTAAGACAACCACTTCAGTTGTCTTATACAAGCCTTACCCGAGTCAGTACACATAGCCGACCCTACCGACCCGCAAGACAAACTTGATGTTTGTCGTCCCGAGTCACTCCCTCGTACAACTTCGCACATATATACAGCCCCATAAGACAATCACCGTTTTTTTGTCTTACCCATATCAAAACCCCTCTTTCCTTCCTCTCAAGACAACTCGACCCATTGTTTCATCTTCTCCGCACAACTACCTGCTAAATACACACACACACGCAGCGATTCTTCACCTTCAAACACTATACTCGCCTGCGATACATACATATATATACACGAACACAACTGGGTTTTCAAGTTTTGCCGAAAACTTGCTGTTCTTGATCGATTTCAGGCGTAATGCTTGCTGGGTTTGGTGATATTAACGCCATTAGTGTCGAAACTCTGTCAGTTTCTCTCGAAATCACCGTGCTCTAGCTTGCTGGGTTTTGATCGAGTCTGATACTCGAGTTGTGCTGCTGGGTTCTTCGAGTTTTGCGCTTCGTTTGTGGGTGTTTTTCACTGTGTCTTCTCGCCGAGTGCTTGATTTAAAGGGCCGAGTGTTTGTATTAATTAATCGAGTCGATCCCTGTGCTTGCTTTGTGTTGATTGTACCGATTAAGTTTTGCAAGCAGATTAGGGTTCTAAGTCTTGATTTGGGGGATATTGATTTATCTGGGTTTGTGTTTTCACTTGGCTTGCTACGATTTCAACGGCTGAAAGGATCGAAGTTGTTGATTTTAGGCATTAGGGTTCTTGAACATTATTGGGGGCGTTTGGTTTTGTTTGATAAGGCAGCGTTTGGGACTCTTTGAAATAGTGGGGATTATTTATCTTAAGGCCTTGTTTGGCTTGCGAAGATTAATTGGGTTATTTGGTTTTAATCCTAAGCCCGCGTTTGGATTAATTGATTATTGAGTTAGTGGACACTACTTTGAATTTGGGCCATTTGATAATTAATTAAATTTTAATTCGATATTATTTTCATAATTCGAATTATTAATTAATTAATTAATCGTCAATTAATTATTAATTGAAATTTGCGAGATATTTGAGAATTATCATTTTATTTGAAAAATTCTCGCTTAATTCAATTTTTAATTATAAAAATGAATGGTCAATTCAAAATTAAGGAGACTAACTATTATGGATACTTGGATCCCGATTCTTGCTCGCGTCGCTTCAGACCGTGGATTCGTTTTCTGAATGAACAGTGTTTAGTCAGCACGGCCATTACTGCCTATGCAGACATTCAAGTGCAACCTCTCTATGACTTTTATTCCACTGCAGTTAATTCAACTACTTTGGACAATTACAAGATCATTGGTGAAATTAGAGGAGGCAAGCGAATCACAATTACTACGGATGATGTGAACAGAATACTTGGATTCCCGAGGAATAATTTTGCTGAGGTTCCGTCTAACCATGAGTTGACTCACTTCTTTCAGACAATCCACTACCAAGGGGAAATCCAGCTGTCAAAGATGTCTAAGGGCAACCTAAGAGCTGAGTGGGATTTGTACTTTGATACTTTTGCGAAAGTATTTGCTCCCACTGACCGGAGAAATTTTGGTAATATATCTTCCCTTCTACAGGTCTTTGGATTCTGTTGTGCGCATAATCGTCCTATCAATTTTGGGGAGATTCTTATGAAGGTTATTATCAACAAGCTTGGTCCCGTAAAGAATCGGAATGTGCAAAACAATGCCAAAGTTGACTGCTTTTATCCAAGGTTCTTTATGTTGTTTTTGAATGACAATATGTCTCAAGAAGACAAGATCTTCTACATGAACTCACCAGTGGCTCCTACATCTAAGTCTTGTACTAAGCTGATGACCATACTTACTGCTGCAAAGAAACATAATCGGGTTCCTCTCACTGTCACTCCTTTCATGCTGGAACAGTTCAATGCACAGTTACAGCCATATCAGCTACAAGTGGCACCACCTCCTCAACCACTGCAACAACTTCAACCAGGAGAACCACTTCCACCATTTCAACCTCAACAAGAACAACCTCAACAACAACCAGAACCACAAGAGATGCAACAACAACATCACATTCCACCACTTCTACTCATCCAAGACTACCAATCCTCTAGCCAATCCTCACACTACTCTCCATACCAATCTCCTCACCAATCACCTCTACATCACCCTTCACCACCACCTGAAACAGAACCACCTCAACACAACTTCTTCCCTGTACAACAATCATCTATCCTTCCATCACAATCTGAACCTACACCCTCAAATGTCCAAACACAATACTTCCCCCAAACACAATCAACCTCTCAGCCACTGCCAGCTGATTCTGACATCGACATTGAGCTACAGAACTTTCGTGACGACTTACAGGTAGCTGAGGTACTTTCTAACTTTTCATCTAATTTTACTGTTGATGTATCAGATTATGATTGTGAAATTGGTTTTGTGTGTCAGACTGCTAGCATTGAACCTGAAAACACCCAGGTTCATAACCCAGCTGATGAATTCTTTTCAACCTCTGGTTCTTCGTCAAACACTTCTACCAACACTACTACACCTGTTGTTAAGAAGGTAGCCCGGAAACGGAGTTGGAGTGCTATGATTCGTGAACCCGCAGCTCTGTCTCATAAGAAGCTAAGGGTGGATGAACCTGAGACAACTGCAGCCGCATCCATTTCTTCCCAAAAGGATTTGGATACTGAAATGGTAAATATACAGTCTCTAGATTCATTCTCTCAACAGGATGCGTTTATTGAAATTTGCCGTCCTACCGCGGTACCCTGTAAAGAGTCAAGCACATCACTAGCACTCACGCTAGTAAACACTCAACCTGATCCTTTTGTTACTACACTTAATGAGTGCACAGATTTTCAAAACTTGTTTAATGAAAACTTTTCTGATCACTCTTTCTTTATTGATCAGGGACTACTTGGCAGCTTGCAAGTAAATCTGCCTTCACAGGCATCCGAAGGACAATTTGTTCCTTCACTACCTATGGTTCCATCTCAGGGAACTTTGGTAGTTTATACAGGTACTGGTGACGGTGTGATAAACACGAGTGAAGAAAGGCAAACACCGAGCGAAACACATGCACGTGAGAATAGAGATCATTCTTCGAGTGTTCGTGAGGTGAGTGC
This sequence comes from Daucus carota subsp. sativus, assembly GCF_001625215.2. Lineage (NCBI taxonomy): Eukaryota > Viridiplantae > Streptophyta > Magnoliopsida > Apiales > Apiaceae > Daucus > Daucus carota. The sequence goes on along the minus strand of NC_030385.2, from coordinate 40,573,698 downwards.
ACACACCAACACGGATCTGTTACTGGAACAAATGGCTACTCTGAGAGCTGAATGTGAACGACTTCTTGCTGAAAATGCTAAGTTGAAGAGTGGAGAGCTAGTCACTCTACAGAAGCAAGTTGCTGATACTTCCTACACTTCTCTACAAAGGAAAATGGACGAACATGTCAAGGGTATTTACTCTCGGATTGACAAGAATCATGAGCTCTGTATGTCAAAACTTCATAGCGTGGAGCAAACATTGGCCCAGGTTGTTGATTTTTTGAAGATTCCTAAGTCTACAGCTCAGTCAACTCCAGAGGATCCCTCAACTAAGGGGGAGAAGGATAAGGACAAAGATCAGGAGGATAAGGGTGGAGCAAGCAAAGGAAAAGAAAGTTCAAAGGACTCTTCTGAAGCAGCTAAACATGACAAGTCTAAAGGCAAAATGCCTGCATCTGATGACATCTTCTCTAATCAAGATTATGATAACATTCCTGATGATGTTGCTGATGATGATGCATTTGATGCTGCCTACTTCCAAGCTGAAGAAGAAGGTCATTTTGAGGAAAGATTCTTATTCACCGAGCAAGAGCCTATTGACCCTGAGCACTTGGAAAGGGTTCAAAAGTTTAAAGCTGAACATGAAGCTAGCAAGGCAAAGCTTCGTGAACTACAAAGGCTGGTGGATGAAAAGAAGATTACTGATGAGCATATCAAGTTGGAGAAACAGAAACTTTGGGATGCTGCTTGTAAGCAGAAGAAAGAAGATATTGCTCGGAAAGTTGGAGAAAGGTGGGACATCGCAAGGAGGATCTTCTCTGGACCTCAAAGGGAACCTTTTCAAGATAGAAAGTTCAAATCATTCATATATGATTTAAGAGAGGTAAACCCTAACGAGGATATGTTTATGCGTGCCTTTGCTTTTGAATTAGATTATATAACTGTTGGCGTCAGGAATCTCCTCGATCAATGGGAGATTATCATTTCTACTCATAGAAACGGGACATTCAGAGTTTCAGTTGATTCGTTCAAGTTGTTATCTCTTACTGAAATCTGGGTGGCTCGTAACAAGATCCGACGCAGTTCGAATCTGAATGAACTCCTTCGTGACCGACTTATGGAATATGCTGTTCATAATAGTCCACAAGTCGTCAGAAACCCATACTGTGTAAAGTTCATTCACGAGAGCAAGTTTGGAACCTTCTACTTGGACCATCGACATCTTCAGAAATATGGTGTTAATCAGATGGTTCTTGTATCTACTCTTCTGCGTACCAAGGGCTTCGCTTCGAAAGCCAAAGCTGATGCTGATGCTGAGATTGTGGATTACTGCACAAGGAAAAATATCTTTCACTACTTCAGGAAGATGAAGTATGTCAAGCCAACTCAGCCATCAGACTTTATAGAAGACCCTGTGGATACAGAAGTTCAGTACCAGTTATCTTTGGCTCGAGAACGAAAGAAGCATGGTGAATCCACCATATCTGAAGAGCCTACTCAGAATGAGCCGTCTACTCCTATTATTCATGTGTCAGATATTGAAGAAGGAGAAGTCACTCGCTCTGAGTGAAATAGATTGACTAGGATATTTGTAAGATATGTTCATAGAACATCCTTTTGTAATCTATTATTATTCTGGTTCATGGTTAATTTAATACCAGAAACTTTTGCTATTTACATTCGTATGTTTAATCCTTTGTCTTATCTGTTAGTTGAGTTATCCTCTAGGAAATTTGCCTGTTATGTTAACAAACAAATAGGGGGAGATTGAAAGGCATATGTTTAGCCTATTTGTATTTAAAGAGGTACAACTCAACTCAGATAAGAAAGCTCAGTAAATAGCAAGTCACCGGAATCCGTACGAAGAACGTCAAATGATTTATCGGAATTTTATGTCAGAAAAATTCCAGGATACTGCTGCAGTCCACTGAGAGAAGTTCATTAATATGTTCAAGCCTCAGTGCACAAATAATCTTTTGTGGCACGTCCAGGAGTTCAGAAGGTATGAAGTTTCTATACTTTATTTATTCAGATGATTCCAATTTATGAAGAAGAACTTACAAGACGAAGACTCGACGAACAAGCCACAGCTTAATTGTTTTAATGACGAAGAATATTTTATTCAGCTAGATACAGATGAACCAGACAGTACATTTGTGTATCAGCTACAAGGATTAAATATTCTACGTCAAACAAAGGTGGTAGTTCAATTGATTGACAATTCAAGACGAAGATATTAAAGTTTCAAAGAAGACAGAAGCTCTGCTAAAGAAGGAAAGTGATTAAATATTAAATAGATTATATATATTCACTTCTAATATAATTATATTAGTAGTATATTTTATTTAGTAAATTGATTCACTCTTGAATTAATTTATCTAATGAATATACTCAACTAATTTAATTAAGTGGATTATATTCTATTTATTATTTACTAAACAAATCACTTTAAAGCTTTCTACATCTAGTTAGACAAAGAAATGCTTTGTCTAGCTCCTTTTAAGACACTCCAAGACATTGAAAAGCTTTGTCCTACCTTGTTATTAAAGCACATGGTCAAGACAACTCTTTTCTTTGCAAAGACAAGCTAGCACACACCAAGTACAAGACAACCATGTCTTTCCACATGCTTTCACATGCCATAATCAAGTGGTACCAATCAAGGAAGATTCCTTGTCCTTTTGATTGATTATGTGATGTCATGATTGGTGACAACTAGCCTTGTCTTGCTTTTTGTTGTCTTTCCCTTCTTTACTCTTGTCTTACCCTCACTTGTTTTGTCATGGCAAAGCTAGTATATTGTCATACCTTGCTTAGCTTTGTCATGTCTTGCTTTAGTTGTCAAACCTTTAGGTTGTCTTGTTAGTTCAAATGGTTTTGCCTATAAATATGGCCACCATTCTTCATTTGTAAGTGTTCATTCACTTTGACAAACACAAGCACTTGTAAAAGCTTTCAAGTTTTGCTAAAACTTGCTATTGTTACATCCACAGTTTTACTGTGCTTTGTTACCGGTTGTTTTAATCACTAATCTAGAATATACCATGTCGAATTTATTCTACGAACATTAGTGGACATTAAAACTGAACCAATTTAATTATATAACAACTTCAAACATTGTTATATTAATTAATTAAAATCTGATTAAAAAATTATATTCCAATCAGATTTACTTCCGCGATTATTTTGTGACGATTGTATTCAACCCCCTTCTACAATCGCTTCTGGACCTAACAGGTAATCTTTCTTTTTATTTCAAAATTACAAAGAAAGTGAACTGGTACATATACAAACTTTGGCTCTCCGCTTATAACGAAAAATGGATAAAAGCGATCGGCATTAAATTCGGCCGTTGGTTCTATATTAAATTTGACATGCCAGTTAGTTTTAAACCTGGTCGTTTTTATTTGGTACTCCCTCCGTCCCCCTGAGTTGTATACATTGGGGGACGGGGACGCGGCACGGACTTTAATGCTCCTGTAAAGTGTAGTTTTGTAACTTATCTTTAAGATTTTTCTTTTCTAAATAAAAATTTGAATGTTATATTTTTATTCAGAAAAAGAAAATTTTAAAAATAAGTTATAAAATTATATTTTATAAGAGCATTGAAATGCGTGTCGAGCAGTGAAAAAGAAACGTATAGAATTAAATGTGACAGAGGGAGTAGTATTTAACTATTGGTTTTAAGTAGTCCTTTTTTATTGACGGTCATTTTTATCCGATTACATTTACATTTTGAATTTGGAGAGAAATGGAGGCAAAATTAGAGGGGGAGGTGTTTAAGTAGTATTTAACTTTGCTAGTTTTTTATCTGTCGGAAATAATTGCCGAAACTCTTAAAAACCTGCTTGCTAAGGCCTCGAACTCTTTTTCCGATCTCTCTTTTCCACCTGCGACAAGTTCCAACATTATAGCATAGGGATTAGGGGTGAGCATCGGACGGTTTGAACGGTTTGAAGGGTCTAAAAACCAAACCAAACCGAAATAATCGGTTTTTCAAAATCTCAATCCAAAACCAAACCATTAAACCAAACCATTATGTTTAAAATCCAAACCAAACCAATCCGTTTAAAACGGTTCGGTTTGGTTTGGTTTCGGTTTAAACCGTTTTTTAAATATAAAACAAAGTTAGCAACATAATTAAATTTTAACTTGAAAAAAAGGAATGAAAAATTCAATTTATATTTTCTATTTAATCATATTTAAAGAGGATACAACAATACATTAGTTTGATAAATAAAAGAGACGGAATAAAATAAAAAAAATGTGATTCGTATACTTTTATAAAAATATAAATAAAAAGAATGAAACATAATACATACATCAAAATCAATATATATATATAAAGGAGGATGCAGGCGTCTCTGGAATTGTTCGATTCAGTATTCTGATTTTTCTTAAATTTCAGATAAAAAAATAATTATAATTCAAAAAATTAGGTTCAAGAATTCTAAAAGTAATACAACTCTTTTCTTATCGAATTATAAAGATGATACAATTCTTTTCTTATCGAATTATAAAGATGATACAATTCTTTTCTTATTTTAAAGGAGGATGCAGGGCGTCTCTAGAATTGTTCGATTCAGTCTTCTAATTTTTCTTAAATTTCGGATAAAAAATATAATTATAATTCAAAAAATCAGGATTAAGAATTCTAAAAATAATACAACTCTTTTCTTATCGAATTCTAAAGATGATACATTTTTTTTCTTATTTACAAATCTTAAAAGCAATAGGATTACTAGCTATTATTGATAAAACACAATTTATATTTAAAATTTGTAATGCAAGTTAATACAATTTTTATTTTCGATTAGCTCATCGTCACCATCTTGAACGATCAGATACTGATTATCACCAACTTAATTTGTATTGCTTGCAAAAAAAAAAAGAAGCAAGGATGGCATGTGTTTTATTTATTCAAAATAACAATTATTGAACAAATATAATTTAAAAATACAATTCTTATTTTTTTCAAATTCTTATTATATTTTCTTATTAAAACGGGACCACGGTTCAAAATAATTTTCATCCAATCATAATCTTTAATTTTATCATAATTAGAATAATTTTTATATTTATTTAAACTAATAATCATAGATAAAATACAATTTATATTTAAGATGTGTAAGGTAATACGTACAATTTTTATTTTCGAGTTAGTCTTATAATTTTCTTAAATTTCGAATAGATAATAAAGGATTGTAAAGATAATAATCACTAAAAAAAACTAATAGCTAAAAATTTAGAACCATAAAAAATAATAATTTTTAACTAATAAATAGAAATCATAAAATAAAATAATTAATAAAATAAAATAGAATATATAAAATAGGAATCATATATTGATTTTATGATAATGTAAATTTTCTTGATTAGTATTGTGTTTGACGGACACGGGAGGCGGCCCAAACTAATTTTTATCTAAATAATAATAATTTTTCTATTAGTATTATGTTGGACGTGAAAGTGACTAAAATAATTTTTTATCTATGTTATAATATATTATTTTTTAAAACGGGACCACGGTTCAAAATAATTTTTATCCAATTATAATCTTTAATTTTATCATAATTAGAATAATTTTTATTAGTATTGTGTTTGACAAGAGAGCGGCTCAAACTATTTTTGATCTAAATTATACTGTAATATTTAATTTTATCATAAAAATAAAAATTATGGATTAATATTGTCTTTGACGGGAGGGCGGTTCGAACTAATTTTATTATTATTATTGTGTTTGACAGGATGACCATTTAAAAAGAATTTTATACTAATTATAATATTTTTTTATTAGTGTGTTTGACCGGAAGATCACTCAAAATAATTTTTATGCTATTATAATATTAATTTGCATCAAAATTTATACAAAATTTATAACGCCGCCGTGAAGCGCGGCTTTATTCACTAGTTAATATCATAAAATAGAATAAATAATATTTTTAAAGGAAATCTTTACTAGGATACCTTTTATATGTTTAAGATTTTACATTTTTTTTGTAGATTATAATTTTATTGTTAATAATACATTATTAGTACATGTATATTAATGTTTAAACCTACACATTCAGTTCGGTTCGGATTTATCGGTCGGTTTGGAGGTAAAAACCGAAACCAATCCGAATAATTCGGTTTTTAAAATTTGAAACCATAACCAAACCAAACCGTTATTAAACCGTTAAATTCGGTTTGGACGGATTGGATCGGCCGGTTTCGGTCGGTTTGGAGAATTTTTGCTCACCCCTTAACAGGGATGGTGTGATAATGGTGCGTGTCAAATACATTGGCGCTCAATAAGAATGAATTTTACTTATAAATTTCAATTTACAACCTTCAAACCTGACCAATATAATAAAATTACAACCTTCAATAATCATACTCAAATACAGGCATTTCTGTATGCCATTTGAAACAATTAAGAGTGGGGACATTCCAAATCAAGAATAACATACCTCATTTTTGCACCGCTTTGGGCTATGACATGCACTGCCGACTACCAGCTCACCAAGCTTCTAGGCCACAATACCTCTGTGAGGCGTCACACGATCTACCTACAAGGTTGTCTTGCAGGCAGCGGCACCGCCCAAGGTTGCAAATCGTATTTTTGAAAAAAAAAATTTATGAAAAGGTATTTTTAAAAACAATGAAAAAGATGGTAGTATTTTTAAAAAACTAATTTTACAGATGGGTATTTTTAAAAAGATCCCTAAATTTAATATTAAACTATATAATCTTAAATTTAATTTTTATTCATTATTAACTACTTATATCATATTTAATTAATTAATTTAATTATTTTTTTTAACATCGATCAAAGTATCTCAAAATCAAGGAAATGAAGATGAAACTCAAGGATCTTAAAATGATATGAATAGCTACCGACAATATTTTGATTATCTCGGAGGAAACAAAAATAATATGTTCGACTAAATCAAAATTTATATTTATCGTACTGTTTTCTAGTCATTTCTGTAATTTTATTATATGCATTTTATGTACATTCTATTTTATGCATGTATTGGACTTTTTTTTTAATTTCAATGAAATTTGCTTTCCTATTATTCTAAATTTTTACTAAAACATTAATTTTATTATTTATTAATTATAAACTATTATTAATTAAATATTAATAATCACAAATTAATTTTAAGTCCGATTAACGAAAGATATAGAAATAACAAAATCGTTATTTTATAATAAAGTAGGTGATCCAAATTTGGATAGTGAATCTAAATTTGGATCACAAATTCGGATCAGTGAATCTAAATTTGGATCACTTTTTGGATACTGCTGGAGGAGAATTTGGAATAATCTGTATCAAATTTGGATCTTTGCATCACACCTGGTTTGACTAAGTAGCAACTGAAGTACGCACCTGCAGGACAGTTGGTACGTAGTCATTTGACATCCATTTTGATGATTGAGTGCATCCATATTGTAGTTTTCTACTTTTCTTCACACGAAGAGTGATGTGCTCTTGGGCTGAAGTGGTTTTAGTTGGGTTAAAAAAAATGTTTTTTGTTTAAAACAAAAAATAGATTAAAAGTGAGAAATAAATTAAAACTTATAAATTGTTAAAGTGTTTGAAAAAAAGTAAAAATCCCAAAACAAAAGCTAAAATTTTCATTTTCCTATAAGTGCTTCTGGATTTTTACACGAACAAATTAAAAAAAAGTAGAAAAAACTTCTTCAAAAATGCTTATATATATGGTTCCCAAACACCACCTATGTTCATATTATAACTTTCAAAAACTTGCAGTAGCATGCATAATAAATTAAATTTAGAACAATCAAAAGTGTTATTCAAACGGGTAGTTGAGAACATATATTATAACATATTTCGACTAGACTTTGAAACAAGTTTATTTCACACAACAGAAGTAAATTTTTGGGCAATATATATCACGTAGGGTGCGTTGATACAGACATGGGATTGCGGCCCTTATTGTACATGTCTAACTGCAACTTCAAAAGAGAAGGTATAGAAACATATATAAAAATACTTTGAAACACAGTGCTAGCTGTAGGTCTACTTGGTAAGTTCCATAATCCAAGTATTGAAAGCACAGCACACCTTGCTGAAACTTTTAAATCCCGCTTTAGTAGCCATGGCCGCAAACTCTTTCTCCGACCTCTCTTTTCCACCCGAAACATGTGCCATCATTATCGCATCCATATGAACCACCCCCTTGGTTGCATCGTCGCTTCCACCGGGCACCTCAGGAAGAATGAATTCTGCTATGATCAGCTTCTTATTGTCTGCCAGAGCTTGGTGGCAGTTTTTCAAGATCCTCAGGCAATCTTCATCATTCCAATTATGACATACCCACTCCAAATTTGAAAATTTTAAACTCAATGAGGTAATGTTACTACCAGAATAATATACTTTAACAATTAATTAATTTACAACCTTCAAGAATATGGCATCTCCTTTCGGCAAGCTAGTAAACATATCTCCTCCCACATGTTCCACACCTGGCGAGAAAAGCGAAATATTGGAAACAAACTAAAAAGAAAGTCACAAGCAAATCTACCAAGTTTCCTCATCAAGTTAAAATTTCATACCAGGAATAGAGGGAGAGTCTCGGAGAACGTGAGGTAGGTCGAAGTTAATGCCTTTAATAGTAGGGTACCTGGAAACGATCATATTAAGGGTAGCCCCAGAGCCACCGCCGACATCAACTATGGATGAAAGACCCTCGAAACCATTGTAAGTCTCGAGTATCTTCTTCGAGGTTATATTAGAATGACCAGTCATGCACTGGTTAAAGACTTTGCTGAAACGAGGCTCTCTGCTGTTATAATCAAAAATACTCATCCCATAGGCTTTGTTAAATGCAATTCCACCATCAAGAACTGCGTCTGCTACGTGGTACCTGTGCATGCACGGAACATATTACCAGAAGTATTAAAATTTATGTAATTGATATGAATAATTTCAAGATGCTACTGATGGAGTAAATTTGAATCTATGTTACCAGCTGTCGATCACCACTTTGTCGGTGTTGACAAGCAAAAGAGGTGCCATAGAACCACCGTCTTCATTACTGGACAGGAACTTGCACACTGGTGTCCAGCAATAGAGCCACTCAGCTTCACCATTGGAACGATCATTTGGCTTGCAACCAAGAACCTTGTAGGTAGCCAGGACTCGGAGGATGCGTTGAACCATAGCTGGCGCATCAGGGTTAGATCCTCTAACCGAACGTCCACTCTTCCAGATTGTATTCACGGCCCAGCATCTAGTGCCTGATTCTGAGGACACAGTCCGTGGGAAACTGGGAGAGTCAGGCTTAATGTTCTTTCTAAAAAGGAACATAACCACGTTGTTTGCAGGGAATATGGAGAAGATACTTAAAGAGGTTTTCGAGCCCCTTGGCATAACTGACTGGAATTCTCTGTTTTACATAACGCACCCTGGTGGCCCAGCCATCTTGAACCAGGTGGAACATGTGTTGGCTCTAAAAGAAGAGAAAATGTGGGCGTCTCGGAAGGTGCTGAGTGAGTATGGTAACATGGCGGGTGCATGTGTGTTTTTTGTTATGGATGAAATGAGGAAGAAATCAATGAATGATGGCAGGGCAACTACTGGCGATGGGCTCGACTGGGGCGTCGCTTTGGGGTTTGGTCCGGGTTTTACCGTCGAAACCGTGGTGCTGCATAGTATGCCGGTTATTGCTTGATGAGAAGGAATCAGACTATCTTAAAATCTCAAAATAAAATCTACCAAATTTTGACTACAGACTAATAATTGTTGTGTAAATTGCAATTATTAGTAAGTCTTGGCCAAGATTTGTTCAGTTTCAAAATAAAAATAAGACGTTTTGAGTAAGAATAAGAGAGCTTGTAATACCAGTTAATGGGGTTATGTATAATTTCATGTTTCAACGTATAGTAATATATATATTGTGTTGTACTAATAACTTTTGTTCTGTCCATATATTGTGTCATCTCCTTGTGTATGCTTGAAACTATTTCTCCCATAACGAAAGTACAACATTTACAATAGCTTGTATAAGAGTAAATCATTAAGTTTCTTATTGTAGAAACGTTTTTCTATATATGTGATTCAATGTATGCATGACCTGCCTGCTATAATATGCTTTGGTCTAATTTGTTATTGGCTGATTGGTTTGGCTGCCCGCAAGCCAGACCTGCTCGGTGGCCCGTAGCTTTCTAATAAGTGAAGGAGATGAAAAAAAGATTACAAAAGAAGAGTGGTCAGCTATATATGTTGTATAAATGTTAACTTTAATGATAATAATGAATTATTATAATACATGAATTTTGAAGTCATGAAATAAACGTGGTCGTCTAACTTAAGTTAAAAGAAGTGTCTATAAATTATAACTTATAAGTGAGAAGTTATTTATATATTGAAAATTGAAAATTAGTTTTTAATTTGAGTGTTTGAATAAATATTTTGATATTTACATTTATCGAGTATAAAATATATTAATATGATGATAAAATATTATAAATTATTTTTTAAAGTGGTTTTTATATTTTTGAAAAATTAAATTATAAATATAAAAATAAATTAGTAAAAATGCAAGATGTTCAACTTACAGAGATATATAGTACGAATATGGCCTAGGAGTTTTCTGTATAGATTATTTTTTTTATTTTACTTATAATAAGATGGTCTTTTAAGTGTCCAATCAAAAAGTTTCTTTTTTGTTGTATCTTCTTTTTTCAATTTATATTATTTTAGAAGAAATATTATATATTAATTTGAAAAGAGCTATTAACCAAAAAACCCAACTAACTTGTCATTTTTTTGACAAAAAAACCTATAAACTTTTTTTTCACCAATAACCCTAATAAACTTTACTTATAACTGATGTAGACTAACCATGATCATCACATATCCTATGTGACAAATTGATTAGAATTAATCAAAATAATAACTGATAAGGATATCAGTACCACTAAAACCAGCTTGAAGATGATTGATCAGCAGCTCATTAAGACATAAAAGTACCAGGCTCTCATTCAAACAATGAACAGGCTGAGAATTGAGAATTGCTCTGCCGGCGCCGCCATAGTTATTCCGACTGAAGGCTCGGACCAGGTATTTCATCCTCCTCGTTTCTACTTGGTTGTTTTTCTATGTAAAAAAAAATGTATCTTATGTAGGGCTGTAAAATGATCCGGGTGATCCCGGGTACCCCTCTGCTCAAGTACCGGATCATATTATTTTTAGCTTGTCCAGATTTGGGTCCGGGATCGTTTTATTCGGATCTAAACCGATCCCGGGTATTTGGGATTCGGATCTGAACCGGATATGATCCAATATCGTATTTTCTATTTTTTAACCGGGTAGTTTATGATCCATCGAATATGAGCCGGATATGATCCACTAACACTAAGTATCATTATTATTTCATTTGTTCAAATAACTATCATTAGTCTAAGTAAACATAATATTATAAAGTATAATAATTTTAAATTAAAACTTATAGTTATATATTGATATATATCATTTATTAAATATATATGAAAATAATAAGTATGATCACATCAAATAAATCATATTTTATGAAGATATAAACTTAAATAAGATATTAAAATTTTATAAAATGATAACTATTTACTTGCAAATATGATGGTGTTAAAATATAATATGTATATGAGTTTGAATCGAATATGAACCGCGGATCATATTCGGTTATTCGGGTAGGATCATATTATGAAAAGTTATATGAGCCCGAATCTGAGCGGGTATAGGTGTGCTCGTATCCGGGATCATATATTATACGAGCTTAATTTTTCCGCCAGATTTGGATCGTTTTCAAAACGAATATGAGACATGTATCATATTTTCGAGCCGGATATGAGCCGAGACACCGGATAGTCCGTATCGATTTACAGCCCTAATCTTATGGTGTATAATAATGTGTGAAATCCTGACTTAGCTACTCGAGCATAAACAATTAACCAAGTTTCAGGTGCAGCCGTGCAGCACATCAAGCATCAAAATGAGAACTCTGAATTGAGTAAGACATATTTTAACCACTTAGCACAAACAATCCACCAAAATACAAACAAATTACTCAACCATATACTCTGTCCAATCAACAGTCCTGAGCAACTCCAAACAAATCCGCTTAAAACTCTATAAAAATTAGTCGCGTGAGACACCCCAACCAAACCTATGAACTCGAGAAAACATAAAAAGTTGTTCCATCTCCTTAATTAATTTTGTATCGAATGGAGTCAGAAATAACACCCTCATCTGCTAATCTTTTCACACACCCTCTGATTACGTCAAAATGATAACCCCATTAATTTATTTCGAACATCAACCTCAGCCTTTAAAATAATCAGCCAATATCACACATCTTCACTTGTTTTCATTTTATTTTTTAAATCTAAACTAACAAATATCATATTATAAATTATTCCTATTAATGACTAGGCGCTATGTGTGGCACACACGTGTATAAAAAAATACAAATCAAGGAAAGATACATGACAAGTCACACTGGTAGATTTAATCATGGTTTATTTTTTATATTTCTTTTATACTTTTAATAAAGTTTTTGGAGTTGTTAAAGAAAACAGAAGTTTAAAGATTTTTTGGCAAAAATTTGACAAGTTGATTGAATTTTTTAGTTAATAACTCATTTGAAAATGAATCGGAATTTGACGGGTTATCCTCGGTTTTGTCCTTCCTGAGTTCCTGGTGTTCGCCATTCATTCATGGTACTAAGCTTCGCCGCTGCATGACACGTAAACTTTGACACTCTTTTTACATCCTATTCGTGCCTACGTGGATGTGTTATTGTTTTTGCAATTGATTGATTGCCTTGGCCGCGTGCAAGTCCCAGATTGTGTTGTCAATAATTTAGTTATTAAACTTGTTTTGTCCAGGTATTTTTGTTTTCTTTATTATTTGATGTGAAGGAATCAGACTATTTCAAATTTCAAAATCAAATCTACCAACTTTTGACTACACACTAATTGTTAGTCATATAAATTACAATTATTATGAAGTCTTAGTCAAGATTTGTTAAAGTTAAAAATAATAATGAGGTTGTACGTGTATGTAATAACATATGTTACAACATTTGAAGTATTAAATATATAAGAATATAGACCAAGATGAAGGGTTTTAAATAATTAACTGTTTCCAGAGAGTGACATCGATAACTTATTAACTTGGACCTCCCTGGAGTTCTCCATTTCATCATGCTAGGCAAGTTCTGAGACTACACGCAGGACAGGACAGTTGGGACGTACTCATTTGGTCTTTGTTATTGATTGATTGTTTTAGCCGCCTGCAAGCAGACCTGTGTTGGTTCCGTATTCCAGTTCTCTTCCCACGCAGAGCACAGCCCTCTCGGCGGCTTTTTAATAAGCGAAGCAGATTTCGACACAGAGAGGAGAAAGTAGGGATATACGTACAGATATCATATAACAATTAGTTGTTTAATTGCAGCTGGAGACAACATATGTTATCCCAAAATCAGAGAAAATTCTTTGGGAAATAATGGTTAAGCCAAAGCGTTTGGATTAAGGTTGGGAATATTGGAAACAAGTATTGGGAATGGAGGGTATGAGAATGGGGTTATTAGGAATGAGAATGGTATAGTAGTCAGGGGTGAGAAAAATATGATTTAATCACTTAAAAAGATTGGGTTCCCATTCCATAGCATCAAATAACTAATCGAAACACTAGCTTGTCATAAGATTAAGGTTCCGATTCTCATTAACCGGGTTCATTAATCATGAAACAAACCCTCCTATGTCAGGGGATTAAGTTTGGGATGGAAACATAATTTTACCTTTTTAATTTAATTGTTTATTTTATAAAAGTGTATTCGTATGATTCTTTGACGTGATCGTAATTATTTCTATCATGTATCAGCTATGTGCAAATTTTATGCATCATTTCCTCATGTATGATTGTGTATGAACGAACTACGATTGTAATCGTATTTATTTCTCTCATATATTGGAGTACAAGTTTTACGGTTGAGCCAGTGTGTGGCGGCACTACTTCTACTTTGACCTCCCTGGCGCTCTCCAATATTCCATCATGGTGTGAAGGTTCGCAATTGAACGTCTGTAAATAATCAATCTCCTCCCTATTTTCAAGTCACGTAGCTAAAGTCGAAAACCAGACGTAAATTTAGAATTCCAAACAGATCTAATATATATACTGTACGGTCAATATTTAATTCCCAAAGTCTTTTTGAGATTACGGATGTTTTAGTATAGGGCTTCACATACGTTCAAAATTGAACTGATATAAAAATGAGACAGTTTAAGAGAGAACGAAGAAGGAGCGTGTGATATTGGTCCTTTTGATTTTTTATTTTCTTTTGAAATGAGTGATTTATTTTTAAAAAAACATAAATATATCTTTTTTGCGAAGATAACTAACTTATCTTTATAAAAGATGAATGTTAAATACCTATTTAATAAATACTTAAATAGCAAATTTCTTACCTAAATAAGTTCCTATTTCGTAGAGGCTCAGCATGCCAATTATGTTCCGACAAAACTCATGTGTGCCATCTCCTTTTGTATGCTTGCAACTGTTTCTCCCGTTCAACATTGACAACAACGTGTGACGACTATAATAATTAAATCAAAGGTTCCCGTCGTAGAAATGTTTTTTGTATACGTGATCCAATATATACATGAGATGCATGCTCATTTAAATTCACTATTTCGAGTAAGTCATGACATCATCTATAACTTATTAACTTGGACCTCCAAGGAGTTCTGCATTTCATCATGGTCAGTGGTGGAACGGGGCCTAGGGGATGCTAGAGCCCCTAATTTTGAAAAAATAGTGTATATTTTTTTCCAACCTCCGCTAAATTATTCATGTCAATACTCCCTCCGTCCCTTTTTACATGTCCCTTTTGAAAAAAAAATGTGTCCCAAATTACTTGTCCACTTCTCTTTTCAAAGCAACTTTTTGTATGCTTTTTCAAAATGTAACAACTTCCAATGTTTGACTAGCATATATATATACACAACTCTATCTAATTCATTACATTTATTAGGGATATGTATGAAAACAAGATATCCACCTAACATTTTCTTAAGATGCGTTATTTTTTCAAAAGGGACAAGTAAAAAGGGACGGAGGGAGTATAATTTAGTGTATATTTTCGACACTGTCACTTAATACTGTATTTATGTTAATGGAATATGAACAACCTAGAGAGATGGTCGTCTCTTTGATGAATGTGATAGTGAGGTTCGGTATTCAAATTTTCAATCGGTCATCTACGATCTCACTTGCTTTCAAATTTGAGCCCCTTAAATCTCATTCCTGGTTTCGCTACTGATCATGGTACCTATGTTTTTTTTATCCTTTCCGGACATTCAGTGTATCCAATGTATTACATGAGATGCTATGGTCTTCGTTATTGATCGATTGTTTTAGCCGCCTGCAAGCTTTGGACATTCAGTGTATTAATACATGAGGTGCTTTGGTTCCGTATCCTAGTTTTATTCCCAGGCAGAGCATAGCCCTCGGCGGCTTTTTAACAAGTGCAGGATATGAGGAAAGGCTGCAACACATGGAGAAGATAATGTTTTTCCTCTTTAAAATTCATGCTTATAAAATAGGGAAATATCGATAATTAAAGATTTAATACTTTGGGTAGAAATGGTCGAGGGTATAATTATTTCATAGAATTTAGTCAGGGAAGTGAACATAATTATTTTCCTTTTCAAAATACATGCTTATAATATAAAATTTTGATTAGTAATTTTAAACAGTCAAAAGGGCTAATAAGTTATATCTAATATAATATATTTTACTTTGAAATCTTAAATGTTTTGCTTTAGACGTACGGTACAACGAGTTCTACAAAAAATAAGTATTAGTATAGTATGTTGCATGCATGGAAATAGTTTGGGTGGATTATTTGATAAGTAATGCTAGGTGCACATAATTGTGTACATAAATTTTGTACATAATTATGTGGCAATTGAGGTGGAGGATTTTAATTGGAGTGGTTGATGTATACACGAGCACATTCCGATTAAAACCCAATGCATGTCATTATGTACACAATTTTGTATACAATTATGTGCACCAAGCATTCCCTTATTTGATACACTATAAATATTTCAGGGGATTAAGTTAGGGGTGTGAGCTGCATAATGTCTTTCCTCTTTAAAATTCATGCTTATAATATACTTAGATACTTAACAAATTTCAAAAAATTTAAACTAATAAGTTAATATTTTAATGTCGAAAGTGTTAATGATATAAGTATTAAAATGATGGATATGATGAGTATTAATATATTAAATTTAGTTATAATACTTTTAGAAAGATAAATGATTAATTTTGGTAAATAATTCAGGAGCAGATTGAGGATCAAGATCTATGAACAACAAAGTTGCACCGCGGCTGCCACATTATGAGCCAAATTCTCCATGGCTTAGGGCATTGTTTTGAGAATACTTATTACTCGAGGTGTATACTTTAAGGCATAAAAAGAACACCAAATTTACTATTAATATAAGATTTATGCCCATATTTTCCAACAGTTTATACTCTGTTATATATCGATTTTTGCATTAATGTCGGTATGAGAGGGTTAAAAAGAACCTATCAGATATTTGAAGGGTTGAAACATATAAAGATTAAAAGGACATTATACCATACCAACAGATGGCAAGACTCAGCGTGTTTGGAATAAGTAATTTATTACTAGTAACTGAAGTAAGCAACTGCAGGACAGTTGGTAGGCGGTCATTTGCACTACACCATATTTGATCTATCCTAACATCACAGAATGATGTTGCCACAAAAAATGTTGTCTTATATGCTTAAAATTTGATTGAAGTGGGTTTATACCAACATCATATTTAGGTGTTGCCATTGATAAGAAATATGTTTCCGTAACTAGGAAATTCATTAGGCCGCGTGGATTTTCCTAACACCTTCAAATTTGGACAAAATGTTGCCTAAAACCCAATAACAACGTAAATTGCAGTTTTAACAACTAATTATGGGTGTTGGGATAGACCATATATGATGTAATGTAATTTGACATCCATTTTGATGATTGAGTGCAGTCATATTGTAGTTTTCTTCACACGAAAAGTGATGTGCTCTTGGGCTGGGGCTGTTTGGGTTAGGTTAAAATAAGTATTTTTTGTTTAAAAAAAAGAAATGTATTAGAATTGACAAGTAAGTAAGTGTTTTTGGCTTTTTACACCAACAGGTTAAAAAAAATATAAATACTTCTTCAAAAATGCTTTTATATGTGGTTCCCCAACACCACCTATATATATTCATATTATAACTTTCAAAAACTTGCAGTAGCATGCATAATAAATTAAATTTAGAACAATCAAAAGTGTTATTCAAACAGGGAGTTGAGAACATAACATATTTTGACTAGACTTTGAAATAAGTTTATTTCACACCACTGAAGTAAATTTTTGGGCAATATATATCACGTAGCAGGGTGCATTACAGACATGGGATTGCGGCCCTTATTGTACATGTCTAACTGACAACTGTAACTTCAAAAGAGAAGCTACGACATACATATATAAAACACTTTGAAACACAGCGCGTGCTGTAGCTCTACTTGGTAAGTTCCATAATCCAAGTATTGAAAACACAGCACACCTTCCTGAAACTTTTAAATCCCGCTTGAGTAGCCATGGCCTCAAACTCTTTCTCCGACCTCTCTTTTCCACCCGGAACATGTGCCATCATTATAGAATCCATATGAACCACCCCCTTGGTTGCATCGTCGCTTCCACCCGGCACCTCAGGAAGAATGAATTCGGCTATGATCAGCTTCTTATTGTCTGCCAGAGCTTGGTGGCAGTTTTTCAAGATCCTCAGGCAATCTTCATCGTTCCAATTATGACATACCCACTACAAATTTGAAAATTTTAAACTCAATGAGGTAATGTTACTACCAGAATAATATACTTTTACAATTAATTGATTTACAACCTTCAAGAATATGGCATCTCCTTTCGGCAAGCTAGTAAACATATCTCCTCCCACATGTTCCACACCTGGCAAGAAAAGCGAAATATTTGAGACAAACTTAAAAAAAATCACAAGCAAATCTACCAAGTTTCCTCAAGTTACAATTTCATACCAGGAATAGAGGGAGAGTCTCGGAGAACGTGAGGTAGGTCGAAGTTAATTCCTTTAATAGTAGGGTACTTGGAAACGATCATATTAAGAGTAGCACCGGAGCCACCACCGACATCAACTATGGATGAAAGACCCTCGAAACCATTGTAAGTCTCGAGTATCTTCTTCAAGGTTATATTAGAATGACCAGTCATGCACTGGTTAAAGACTTTGCTGAATCGAGGCTCTCGGCTGTTATAATCAAATATACTCATCCCATAGGCTTTGTTGAATGCAATTCCACCATCAAGAACTGCGTCTGTTACATGGTACCTGTGCATGCACGGAACATTACCAGAAGTATTAAAATTTATGTAATTGATATGAATAATTTCTAGATGCTACTGATGGAGTAAATTTGAATCTATGTTACCAGCTGTCGATGACCACTTTGTCGGTGTTGACAAGCAAAAGAGGTGCCATAGAACCACCGTCTTCATTATTGGACAGGAACTTGCACACGGGTGTCCAGCAATAGAGCCACTCAGCTTCACCATTGGAACGATCATTTGGCTTGCAACCAAGAACCTTGTAGGTGGCCAGGACTCGGAGGATGCGTTGAACCATAGCTGGGGCATCAGGGTTGGACCTGGGGAGCTTCGAGGCTAGCTCAGAAGGAGTTAAGTAGTTGCCAGGGCCAGCTTTGGCCATGGTGTTTAATATGTCAAGCTCGATTGCTGATTTCAGAATCATGGGCAGGACTGTAGCAGTTGCTAATTGCATGGCTAGCAAGCAAGCTTCTTCATCTTCTGATCGACCAGTCTTGATCCCACCCATTGAATTTGCTTTGTGTTTAATTTTTTTTCTTTTTTTCTGAAGAGAGGTGGTCGATCAAGGGAGCTTTGTAAATAAAGGGCGGAGCTGGCTGGTGTGGTAGTGTCCTGGAAAATCTTTGAGTACTATATATAAGAGTAGAGCAGTGCCAGGAGCCGGTTTGGCTGAGCTTCGGCTTAGTTAACGTGATTATCTGAGCTTAAAATGTCTTGACTTATTAATGACTTATTAGTTATTGAAAATATAATAATAAAAATAAAATTGATTTATGAGTAACTTTTGATTTTGAGTTAATTTTTATTTAAAAAAAGTTCAAAAAAATTATCCAGTGAAAAAATATCTCAAACTAACTTCTGAATTTAAATCAGGTAAACACCATCTAGGTGCACAAAATTGTATACAAACAATTTATACATGACATGACAATTGATGTGGTGGTTTTAATTGGGATTGCTGATGTAAATATAGGGGTCCATTTCAATTAAAACCTGTACAAAATTTTATACACAATTATGTACACCAAACATTGTTGAGGGTAATATTCATTGTTCTGGAAATCACTTCTCTTGCTATACATTTTATTATCATTTTCGATTTACAGATATTATTTATACGAGAAATTAATATATACATGTATATATATATATATATGTATGTATATATTTAAAATTTTACCGTTACTCATTATTAAATATATATATATATATATATATATATATATATATATATATATATATATATATTTTAGTAACTTTTGTTAACTTATTTCAAATATACCCAAAACGCAATGCCATTTTTTATAGGATATCTGCTCAGCATTTCACCAGTCTCCAGCCAGCAGTTAGGCGATATTTTGCTGATCAATTATCTCGGCCGCCTGCAAGCAATTATTACTTTGGTCTTCCTTCAACACTGGCCAGCTAGCTAACTGGTCAAGGAAAATCTGTGGGGTCGGAGTCGGTTTTTCTTCTTCTTTTTTTTTTTTTGATAGAGTGATATTGTCAGTTTTTGGCAAATATGTCTTTTTTAGCATAATTTGAGAATAATAAGCATTTCCATATTCGGTAAACACTCCATATATTTTCCAAGAGAAACCTACTCGACATAATCATATTTGGTATCCATAATTGTAGCTAATTAAACAATGACTATTATAGAGACACATTTGAGTTTGTTTTCTAGATTATGTTTGATCAGTATTTAGCATCTCTGTATAGTTGTTGTATATATGTGGTGAGTGCCGTAGTTTTGTTATTTAATTTTTCTTTTTTGCTACAGATGTACTATGTTTTCCCATCATGCAGATAAATTCTCCTTTTCCTTTATTGCTATAGATAGATTCTCTAATTTAAAAAAAAAAAAAAATCATCAAACTCCATGTTACATGCATCGATGTTAATTAAATAAATAAAAAGAGGATATTGTTGTCACGAAGCGGCGGCACCCGCCAACTCGCCATCTTAGGGTTTTTCTTCTTTTTTTTTTAAACTGATAGCCATCTTAGTTGATTTAGTGGACATAAATATCAGTAAATACTTACGCCGGCTTGCCTGTATAGGATTAAACCAGTTCCCACAACTGCACCACGGAGTGTCTATATATAGAGGGCTTCCAGGTGTATCATATTCAAACTGCAACACACAAAGAAAACACCTGCATTCTACATCTTAATCAAATATATAGAAATATGGCGGCTAGTAGTTTATCAGTTGAGGAAATAATGAAAAATCAGAGAGCTAAAGGTCCAGCCACAGTTCTGGCCATTGGAACTGCTGCTCCTCCTAATTGCTACCCCCAGGCTGACTATCCCGACTTCTACTTTCGTGTCACGAAGAGCGAACATATGACTCAACTCAAAGAGAAGTTCAAGCGAATCTGTATGTCTATAGTGTTAATTTATGTCATATATGTATAATTAAATATTTTTTCTGCACATTTTTAAATATTTACTATGATATATATATTGTTTTCCAATACAATTGTTTCCTAGCTGAATCATTGCTTGCATGAACAATAAATACATGCCTTTATTTATCATGTGAAAAATATTGCTTTCGAGGCCCTTTCTATAAAAGTTTGGCTTTCCCCTTTTGATGTTGATAGTGTATGCATGTGTGTACTGTGCACAGGTAACAAAAGCAAGATAGAAACACGTTACCTGCATATTACAGAGGAAACCCTAGAAGAAAACCCTAACATGTGCCACTATTCGGCTCCCTCGTTCGACGCTCGCCAGGAAATTTTGAGGATGGAGGTTCCGAAGCTCGGAAAAGAAGCCGCTGACAAAGCCATCAAGGAGTGGGGACACTCCAAATCAGAGATCACCCACCTCATTTTTTGCACCACTTCGGGCTACGATATGCCCAGTGCTGACTACCAGCTCACTAAGCTCCTGGGCCTCAATAATTCAGTGAAGCGCCACATGGTCTACTTGCAAGGTTGTTTTGCAGGTGGGACGGTTCTTCGCCTGGCGAAAGATCTCGCCGAGAACAACAAGGGTGCACGTGTTCTCGTGGTTTGTTCCGAGATCACAACCATCACGTTCCGAGGGCCTCATATTCACTCTTTACTCCCTCAAGCACTCTTCGGTGATGGGGCCTCGTCGGTGATTGTGGGGTCTGATCCGGACCCTCTCACCGAACGTCCACTTTTCCAGATTGTATTCGCAGCCCAACACCTGGTGCCTGATTCTGAAGACACGGTCCGTGGGAAACTGGGAGAGTCTGGCTTAATGTTCTTTCTAAAAAGGAACATAACCACGTTGTTTGCAGGGAATATGGAGAAGATACTTAAAGAGGTTTTCGAGCCCCTTGGCATAACTGACTGGAATTCTCTGTTTTACATAACGCACCCTGGTGGCCCAGCCATCTTGAACCAGGTGGAACATGTGTTGGGTCTAAAAGAAGAGAAAATGTGGGCGTCTCGGTATAGAATCTACTCACGATTTACACACACAGCTGATATAAGAAATGGAAATAAGCAAAGAAAACTTCTTATTAATTCAAGCAGCAGACGTGAAAATATATAGTGCAGTACAAGCTAGAGAAATTAAACTCCTAACACAACTCTACTATCAGTTCCCAACTTCTATCTCAATTCTAATATCTTTATCTATTTCCTACTACTAAGCTACTGTCTCTATCACTAGAATATAGCTCCAACAGCTACAATTTTATTTAAAATATCATGTTTAGATTAAATAAAACCAACACATTCCCTCCTAATCTAAACATGTTATCTGCTGCTATACGCTCAGACTTTTATTCAGCAAGATTTTCAACCCCAATCAACGCCTTCATCTCTTCAAACTTAACTCTTCCCAGTGCCTTAGTTAAAATGTCTGCCCTCTGCTCCTGCGTGCCCACATATTTAATCACTAGTTCTCCTCGCTCGATGCACTCACGAATGAAGTGAAAACGAACATCTATGTGCTTACTCCTTCCGTGCAGCACAGGGTTCTTCATCAGCTCAATCGCAGATTTATTATCAATACACAACACCACTGCTCCTACTTGTTGCCCAGAAATCTCTCCCAGCAGCCCACGAAGCCAAATACTCTGACAGGCTGCTGTAGTTGCAGCCATGTACTCCGCTTCGCATGAAGAAAGTGCAATGACCCTCTGTTTTTGTGAAGCCCATGAGATCAAGCTCCCATTCAAGTAAAAACACATGCCGCCCGTACTGCGCCGATCAACCACGTCACCTGCTAGATCACTGTCTGTGTAACCGGTTATAACTTTCTTGGTTCCATTCCTTGCATATGCCAACCCGTGGTTCACAGTACCCTTTACATACCTCAGAATTTGCTTTACTGCTTGTTGATGTTTGACAGTGGGTCTCTCCATGAATCTACTAACAACCCCAACTGCAAATGTTATATCCGGTCGCGTGTGAGTTAAATATCTCAGGCTGCCAACAACACTCCTGTACTCAGTCGAATTCACTGGTTGTCCGTCTTCATCTTTATCTAACTGTAATTTCTGATCCATTGGACTCCTGGTTAAGTTACACTTCCACATTCCCGCATTTTCTAAGATTTTTTTAGCATAAGCAGACTGTTTCAGTGTTGTGCATGCTTTTCCTTGATGAACTTCGATTCCAAGATAATATGACAGTAGACCCAGATTATTCATTTCAAACTGCTCGTTCATTTTCTTCTTAAATAACTCGATCTCCTCTTGATCCGATCCTGCAACCAAAAGGTCGTCTACATACACACCTATGATCACAACATTCCCATTCTGGCACTTTGTATAAACAGCCTGCTCATGTTGGCACTTCCTAAATCCCAAGTCTCTCAAGCATTTGTCCAACCTTGCGTTCCAGGCCCTCGGTGCTTGACGTAACCCGTAAAGTGCCTTCAATAACCTATACACCTTTCGTTCCTCTCCCTTTTTCTCGAATCCCTCTGGTTGCATAACATACACTTCTTCAAGTAGTTCTCCATTTAGAAATGCTGATTTTACGTCCAAGTGGTGCACCTCCCAACCTTCTTTTGCAGATAATGCCAGCAACAAACGTATTGTTTCAAGTCGAGCCACAGGTGCAAACACTTCGTTGTAGTCAATTCCCTTTCGCTGCACATAACCCTTCGCGACAAGTCGAGCCTTGTGCTTCACCACGTTGCCTTCCGAATCCTTCTTCAATTTAAATACCCACTTTAGTCCTATAGGTTTGTGCCCAGGTGGAAGATCCATAAGCACCCAGGTGTTATTCTTTTCGATAGTTTCCATCTCCATGTTCATGGCGTCCTTCCATTCCTTCTTCATGCTAGCTTCTTGATAGTTCATTGGTTCCTCGACCTTTAACAACATAAGTTCATCCAACATTTCTATGACTTCAGTCTCACTATACAACTCGTCTAATCCCCTGTATTTCCGAGGTTTACTCGCAGGTGTTGCAGCAGACCTCTCTACAGACATGTCAGCGCCTCTGTTTTCTATCATACGCACAGGGGTTGAGCAAGTTTCCCCAGTCTCAGTACTACTGTCTTTCTCAGAATTATCTTCAATCATTGTGATCAATCCAGGAATGTTCACGTCTTGTTCATTCTTCTCCCACGACCAATGTTCTTTCTCTCGAAATACCACATCTCGACTCACTTGTAGTTTCTTTGTAACCGGATCATATAGTCTGCAGCCCTTCGTTCCCGGTTCTCGCCCAAGGTACACAACTCTTCTTCCTCTATCGTCCAGCTTACTTACATGCACAGATGGGACCTTCATGATAGCTATACAGCCAAACAACCTGATGTGTTTCAGGTTTGGTTTCCTGCCTCCCCAAGCTTCATATGGGGTTGTTCCATTCAAAGCTCTTGTTGGCAAACGGTTTAGCACGTATACGGAATGCCTTACTGCCTCCCCCCACATATACGATGGCAACTTTGATTCTCTCAAGAAACTTCTGGTCATCGCTGCTACTGTTCTATTCCTCCTCTCGACCACCCCGTTTTGCTGCGGAGTATACGGAGCAGTGTATTGTCTCTCGATACCCATTTCTTCACAATAGGATGTGAATTCTTTTGAACAAAACTCACCCCCCCGATCCGTTCTCAACATCTTTATGCTTTTCCCTGTACCTTTTTCGACCACTGCCTTATATTTTTTGAACATACCAAATGCATCACTTTTCTCTTTTAGCAAGTATACCCACATTTTCCTGCTATAATCATCCACGAATAATAAAAAATAACGATTACCTCCGGGAGTCTCAGGCATGATAGGGCCACATATGTCTGCATACACAAGTTCAAGGGGGGTCGTTGTCTCAAAACTCGTATGAGATGGGAAAGAGGTCCTAGCCAGCTTTGTCATCAAACATCCTTCGCATTTTTCTTTCGGTTGGACCATTCTTGGAATTCCGTGTGCCATTCCTTCCCTTGACATGAGTTCCAGAGCTTGAAAATTTACATGTCCAAGTCTTGTGTGCCACATCCACGTATCTTCCTCATTTTTTGAAAAGAAACACATTTGACTGCTCTCCTCGAGACTTATCTTATAAAGACGGTTCTCAGTTCTTTTCACCTTCATCAATAATCGACCTTGCTCCTCATACACCCACAGATAGTCCCCTTCCAATATAACTTTATTACCCGCTTCTGAGAGTTGACCCAAAGATATGATATTGTTACATAAAGTAGGAATGTAGTATACCTCATTTAGCATTTTCTCCTCCCCATTCTTGCACTTAAATGCCACCACTCCCTTGCCTTTGATATTCACCGTGGATCCATCACCGAACTTGACTTTTCCAGTTACACTCTCATCCAACTCCTTAAACTTTCCCCGTTGTCCAGTCATGTGATT
The DNA here is from genome assembly GCF_001625215.2 of Daucus carota subsp. sativus. Taxonomy (NCBI): domain Eukaryota; kingdom Viridiplantae; phylum Streptophyta; class Magnoliopsida; order Apiales; family Apiaceae; genus Daucus; species Daucus carota. The sequence continues at coordinate 40,548,492 of NC_030385.2, read as the reverse complement.
GCTCGCACCATTGTCCAAATACCAGATTAATGAGTCTCTGTGTCCCTCGGCCTTGTCTGTTAATTTTGGAGCCACCATCTCTTCATTCAGTAACATCATGTTCTTTCTTTCAACCTTGTCAACCTCAGCAATCAGCAATGCTGGTTCGTCTCCCTGAATTTGAGAGAGATTCACTTCTTTTTGGACCTCTCTTCCCCGTCGAGGCTTGCGACATTCGTATGCAAAATGTCCAAGTCCTTGACAATTAAAACATCTCAGTTTGCTTCTATCGCGTCCTCCTCGATTTGCTTCTCTTCCCCGGTTCTCGTTAATGTTACGAGTTCCTTCGCTGTTTTTCTTCATCCACTCTTCACGAGTTAACAACAGATGTCCCTCACTGCTGTCTCTTTTCCTCCACTCCTCCTCTGTCAGCAAGAGGTGCCCCTGGTTTGTTTCGCTTGACCCACGCATGCGTTCCTCGTGAGCCTTCAAAGAACCAACGACCTCTTCTACAGACATCTCCTCCAACTTTCCAAACTGCTCAATAGCGGACGCAATTTGGAGAAATTTCGAGGGAACTGCCCTGAGAAGCTTCTTCACTACATAACTTTCTTCCATTTTTTCCCCTAGTGCTCTGATATTTGAAACCAGACCATGCAGCTTCAGGTAAAAATCGTCCAGCTGATCACTATCTTTCATACTCAAGTTTTCAAATTCACCTTTCAAAGTCTGGGCCTTCGCCTTCTTCACCTTATCAGCTCCCAGACTCATTGTTTTCACAGCATTCCAAGCTTCCTTCGATGTCTTCTTGTCAGCGAGTGCCAGGAGCAGATCCTCCGGAATTCCCTGGTAAATCACAGCCAATGCGCGCTTGTCCATCTTGTCATCAACTACTGTTTTCGGGTCCTTGGGTTCAATGGCGTCCCACACGCCGTGTGCCTGCATGAACACCATCATCTTCTGAGCCCACGCAGCATAATTGGTTTTGGTCAGCATTGGGTAGCTCAGCCCGATCCCATTCTCTTTTGACTTGTTTGCTTCCATGGGTGCACTGATTGAAAACTCAAGCTCTGATACCACGTATAGAATCTACTCACGATTTACACACACAGCTGATATAAGAAATGGAAATAAGCAAAGAAAACTTCTTATTAATTCAAGCAGCAGACGTGAAAATATATAGTGCAGTACAAGCTAGAGAAATTAAACTCCTAACACAACTCTACTATCAGTTCCCAACTTCTATCTCAATTCTAATATCTTTATCTATTTCCTACTACTAAGCTACTGTCTCTATCACTAGAATATAGCTCCAACAGCTACAATTTTATTTAAAATATCATGTTTAGATTAAATAAAACCAACACTCGGAAGGTGCTGAGTGAGTATGGTAACATGGCGGGTGCATGTGTGTTTTTTGTTATGGATGAAATGAGGAAGAAATCAATGAATGATGGCAGGGCAACTACTGGCGATGGGCTCGACTGGGGCGTCGCTTTCGGCTTTGGTCCGGGTTTTACCGTCGAAACCGTGGTGCTGCACAGTATGCCGGTTACCCATTAAGATGCGAAGTTATCAAATTACCTTCAAATTTCAAAATCAAATCTACCAACTTCTGACTGCACATTAGTGATTAATGTGGTATAATTTACAATAATCATGGAGTCTTGGTCAAGATTTGTTGAAGTTCAAAATAAAAATGGGTCTGTATGTGTAATGTATAATAATGTATCGACCTATAATAATACGTTGTGTTGTAATAGTTTTGCGCATGTATTATGTGCACAAACTTGTTTAATGAAAGGCAACTGTTTTTCCCATAATGAAAGTGTGGCATTTACTCTTAGTGAGTTTTTAAAAAAATAACTGATTCAATGTACGTATGAATGAGATGCGTGCTCTATTTAAGTAGCTAGCTGGATGAGCGTTAATTAGCTGTGTACAACAATTTTAAGTATTACACTAAATAAGAATACACTAAGATTAACTGATTCCAGCAAGTGACATCCATAACTTATGAACTTGGACCTCCCTGGATCATTTCATCATGCTAGTTATGCAAGTTGGAGACTAGACATGCAGGACAGTTATCGGGACGTACACATTATTTGACATCCTTTCGATCGGGAGATGCAGTGTATCCACGAAATGCTCTGTTCTTTGTTATTGACTGATTGTTTTAGCCGCCTGCAAGCCACACATGTGTTGGTAAATATTTATCATCCCATCACCTAGGGGTGTTAACGAAACGAATTCGAAACGAATACTATAGTTTTTGTATTTGTATTCGGTTTAAATATACATATTCGGATTTGTATTCATTTATTATCCGAATAGTTATTTGTATTCATATTCGTATTCGGTTAAGTTCACGAACTATTCATATTCGTTTAAGGCACTCATTTAAAAGAAAATAAAAAAAAAATAACTAAACTGCTGACACGTGACAAAAGTTATAAACTCCCATATTTCACCAATTCAAGCAAACTATAAAAAGTAAGTACTAATAATACAGACTACAGCCATCCAACTCAAATTGTAACGCCTGTAATATTTGACTTATATATATTACAGTATTTCATTTTGGAGATATATTAAATTTCGTGTTTTAATTGTCAAATTATGTGATTTGACTCGTTTATCGTTACGTGACTTTCGTATATCGTTAGAATGTACTTATATGACTTTTGGCGAATAATTCTCGCTACGCGATTAAATAATATTACTAGTTGCGACGGTTTTGGCTTTACATTAATAAATGTGATCGTTGCCGTTACCCGATTAAATAATAGTAAAGATATATGCGATTTAATGATATTTGATAAATTGCGAGTAGCCGATAAACTTTAACTTGTAAAATAGCGTCTTAGTGTATATATTCTTCTCGAGATTTTACGTGTATTGTACTCGTGCTTTATATTTATGTGAATGTGTATATTAGAGCTCTACTTGTAATATTTCTTTTAAAATTCATTTCTTGTCCAAAATTTGTGAAAACTATTTTATTAAACTTCTAAAATCCCATACTATTTGTGATATTAATTTCATGATTTATAGATTTGTACTTTATTTATTAAAACTCTTTCTTTTAATACTCTTTTAATCACACTTTTATTAATTATCAAAAGTCTAGTCTACCCTTGCATGCATTTTACACTAACACTAGCTAGAAGGATTGATTGGTCATTTCTACATTCCACTACCACATCTTGGTCAAGTCAAATGGTCAAGAATGCTTGAACACTCCACCACACTCCACTCATTCTCACACACCAACCAAATCAAAACCCTCTTCTCTCATCTCTCTCTTCTCTCTCCCTCATCTCTCTCTCGGCCGAACCATACACACCACCATTCTCCACCATTTTTATTCATTTTCTTTAACATTTCAAGCTTGTCAAGTCAAGAACTCCACCATTCAAGCTTGCATCTTCATTTTGAGGTTAGACCTTTGGTTGCATGTTGAGTTTGGAGCCGAAATAGGGCCTTGGTTCTTATGAGCTTAGGGTCTCTATTTTGGTGGCTCCTAAAGATGAACTTGAGATGATCTTGGATGGGTTTATACCTCTATTTGACCAAGGCATCCTCTTGATTCATCACATTTGGCAATGACTCTCAAGAGGAGCCGAATGTATATATGTATGTGATGATCTTGAAACTTCATGATTTTGAGTTGGTTTCTTGTATATTCGAAAGGTATAATGATTTGCTGAGTTTTTGGTGTGATTTCAGCCCTTGCATGTTAGTATTTTGATGTTATATGATGAGATAAGGCTATGTATAAGAAACTCTAGTGATGCATGTTGAGTTATTTGAAAACCGAGTGTTAAGCTTTGGAATTTGAGTTTTGTACATGATTTTGAGTAATGCATGCCATGTTCTAAGTGTTAAAATGATAGTTTATGGTGTGCATGATGATATCTAGTAGTAATCAGTAGCTATTATGTGAATACCATGTTGATATACTCGAAAATTTGCTCATATATGCTCCCTGAAATTCTGCTCTGTTTTTGCTCTACAAATGCCTCGGGTTTATGCTTATATGAGGTTGGATTTTGTGATATCTTGCTTGGAGTAGCTAGTCAGTAGGTGCATGTATATTGTAGGGTAGGATTTGAGGCTTGGTTTGTTGGTTTGTGGTGTTTGGAGGGTGTTAAGGTGGAAGGAGACACACACACACCATGGCAGATTTTTGCACCCTAGAAACCATGAGAAATAGATGTGTCATGCTTAGGCCCTCATAGGCCCAAGTCTCCTGGAGGTAGGACTTGATGTATACAAGTCTCCAGTAGCTTTAGAAGTCATAAAAACCATCATTTACATAGATGCACACACACATTTCAGGGTACACCCCAGAACAGGGCACATTTGGGTCAATTGCACTTTTGTATGTTAAACACCTTGTCAATGAGGAGGCCCTCATGGGGCCTTGATTTAGATGAACTTAGGGAAGTGTTAGGAAGCTATTTGAGTCATTGGATTGGTGTAGTGAGTGAGTTTAGTGAGTCTCAAGTTGGTAAGTTCATGGCAGTCCCCACAGCAGAGCAGGGTGCTCTGTGCCAAATTTGTTTAGAGGCCCAAGGAGGCCTGAGCAAGGCCTTAGTGTCATTCCAAGTGCACAACTTAGATTTAAGTCTTAAGTATCCATTAGAGTCACAATTTCACCAAGGCACATAGTGGAAACACTTGTTTTTTGCCAAAACCCCCAAGAGGTGCCAAACTGCCAAGGCAGAATGGTCACTTTGGTACACTAGTTTTTAAGGACCTATATAGGCAAGGCCTTTGAGTCACACCACTTCATAATGTTAGTTTAAGATTGTGTCAACCTTTAGAAATTGGTTTGGAGTCAATACCCTAAGTGGAGATGCCTCATTTCCACTAAAGAACACAAGTGTCACACATGGAGTCACATTCTAGTACCAACTTAGGGTGCATTGCATTTTAGTGTGTCATCAGTGAGGCCTTGACCTCATATTGAGTCCATGAGTTAGTTTAAGTCAATTCACTTAGTGTAGATGCATTCTTTTACCAAGGCACTTCAAGTGTCGCCAAGGTAAGCATACTAGTAAGTCACTTAGGTTGCACTTCACATGTAAGTCTTGGGAGGTGGGGCACAAGTGTGCCTTACTATTAATTGATTAAGTTGAAGTCAGTAGAGTATAGTTAGGAGGTATTGGTCTTAGACCTTATGTGTTACTTGACTAAATGCTTAAGTGACTTAGGTGTAGTTAGAGATTCTTAAGTGATAATATTTAAATGATAAAGTGCCATGCTTTACTTGCTATGTGTATTACTTGATGATCATGCTACTTGCTTTAATTAAGTTTAAGTGTATATTGTATATATATGTATATGTTATATATATATATATATATATATTTATACGCGAAAGGGTAGTTAGTGACGAGGATACTACTAATTATAGGTGCAAGTAGGAGGCCAGGCAAGGAACCCCTAGAAGCATCTATACAGGAGTTTAGTAAGCTTTACCCAGGCAAGTGAAACTCTTCCTTTATACTTGCTTTATAATTGTATACCCTGTGAACGTTGAATTACTGTTATTTAGGGTTGAAATACCTTATTACCCCTTGTGATCATGACTTTGGATTCCAATAATACCCTTAACACTTGAATTACCTTTTCATGTGATATTACCCTACACCCACATGATTATACTCCAATAGTCCTTGATGAATAATGAGAACTTTATACCCCACATTAACCTGAATTATCTCATTTGGAACCCTGATCTTAATAACATTTCCTATTTCAGAAAGATCACTTGTATTTTGAAAACACCCTTGCTTATAACTTGTCTTTGATCAAGACCCCTTTTTGAAAATGATTTGATTTGAAATGACCTTAAAAGGAATTGGTTAATAATTTATTTAGACTGAGGCGCCAGTCAATTATTGCGGCATCAGTAGCGGGGAGCCTGATGTCTGTTTATGGCCAATGTGTGCCGAGGATCCTCCCTGGTTGAATCACTTTATGTGGTTCGGAGCTTGGTGTGGGCTGATCACCCCCTAATGCTCATAGCGCTGTGTGTTTCCAATTCCAATAAATTGATATCCCACATTGCTCCTTTACTTGTGTTTATACCTTGTGATATCTGTCGTTGCTTTTGCACTTGATTATAATGCATATTGTGAACTGTTTTATTACTACTTTCACTTGCTGAGCTTTTTGCTCATATATATTGTTGTTGTTATAACCCTTCAGTGAAACCCGAGAATGGCCCGTTTCAAGCAGACCGCACGTAAGACCACTTCAGGCAACGGGATTGCTTTCCGCCGTATGATGGGACAGGTTGGGAACTCGTAGTTCCCTAGTTAATTTCTTTTGAACTTTTGGGGTTTAAAACTTGTAGTAATGACTTAGACTTAAGTTGGATTTCAATTTGGTTGTAATAACTTTAGTTGTTGTTCATACTCATTCCTGGTGATCCCGGGATTGTGGATTAGACTTGTAGATTAATCTTTATAACTCTGTAGTTTAATTATATATATCGATATGCATGCTTTAGTCGGTTATTTAAGTTGGGTCCGTCACAGTTGGTATCAGAGCGACAGGTTTGAGTCACTGAACAACATAGGATAAATGAATATAAGATAGGATTTAGAGGTTAAGATGAACTTAGATCATGTGGGACTTGGGGCGTTAGAATCTTTTAAGTTTTCTCACCCTTTTGACTATAACCGCGTATATATATATATATATAACTGTTGGCAGGCATCGTCATCTTCTAGTCCCGGATTCCCGACTACTGTTCCGTTCCCGCTTTACGAGCAGATGGTGAGACTTACTGACCGACTCGAGGGCCAGAACACGATTCTCCAGCACCGGATTGACCAGCTGTACCGTGAGGACTTTGATGATGAGGGCAACCGTCCCCGTTTGATTGCTAGGGTCGAGGAGATCATCCGTATGGCCGAGGACCGTTTGGCAGCTATTCCACCCTACCGCGAGCGTGAGAGCCGTATCACTTTGACCTCCATTACTGACGAGCTCCGCCGTGTGATTAGCAGTCTCCGTGAGCCAGTTGCCAGTCCATCAGCTTCACCAGCATCATCACCATCCCCCTAGACTATTCCTTAGTCTATTTTATTTCCGTTATCATGTTATCCGTACTTTGACTTTCCATTTCGTACTTGTACCCCTGGATTGTTTCGGGAAGACTTTTATTTGCACTTTATTTCCGTTCGTACTGATCCGTACTTATCATTTGAACTAATGTTTAATCTCGCACTTTGACCATTTATCTCATTTTGTCATTACACGTGTACCATGCTTAGACAGAAATTGCCATGTTAAACCTTTAGAACTTGACCATGATTAAACTTTTCCAATATACCATGATATGACTTTGACCGAATAATTGTACCTTTACAATATGATACCTTAGACTCTAATAATACACACACATACCATGATGCCATAATAATTACCATAGACCGTTACCATGTGAATAACTCTCGAATAATACCTTTGTACCCAATATTCCCTTTGATATAACTTGTATGCACATATTGAACTGTGAATAAGCTTTTCTTGTCTACATTCAGAATCATGCCTCCTCGAAGAACCCGCAACACCACCAATGAAAATACCGAAGAACCACCACCAACCTTGGCTCAACTTATGCAACTTCTTCACCAACAATCTGTTACCCTTGCTCAACAACAACAATTACTCCAACAACAACTCCAGCAACAACAACAAGCACCACCACCACCTACTACTTTCAAATCTTTCCAAGCTGTGAAACCACCCGAGTTCCGAGGAACTCAAGACCCTGTTGAAGCTCAATCCTGGCTAAAGGAGATGGAGAAGGCTTTCACCTTGGCTGTTGTAACTGATAATAAGAAAGTTGAATATGCGTCATATTTTCTGAAAGATGAAGCGAACTACTGGTGGGAGTCAGCCCGTGCTTTAGAAGAAGGTGAGGTTATTGCTTGGGATAGATTCAAGAGGATTTTCTTAGACAAGTACTTTCCAAGGTATATGCAAACTCAGATGGAGTTGAAGTTCTTTGAATTGAGGCAAGAGGGAATGACTGTTGGGGAATATGAAAAGAAATTTACAGAATTAGCAAGGTTCGTGGGAGATTATGTGGACACGGACGAGAAAAGAGCGAAGAGATTTCAACAAGGATTGAAGCCTTGGCTACGAAGCAGAGTGGCTGCTTTTGAATTGGCCACATATGCTGAAGTGGTCCAGAAGGCAATGGTGATTGAAGGAGAAAGTGATCAGAACCAGAAGGAGAAAGATAACAAGAAGAGAAAGTTTGTGAGTAAAGGTGAAGGTTCGGCTCAAGGGAGCCAAAGTGGAAAGAATTTCAAGAAGTTTAGAGTTCAAAATCAAGGAGGTCCCCGAGGATTCAAGAAAGGTGATAATAGGAATGTGAAGAAGATTCAAGGACCGAGTGGTCAAAGGAGTCAACAAGCAAATTCAGAATGCAAGTTCTGCAACAAGAAACACACGGGAATTTGTAATAAGGCTGATATTGTCTGTTTCAAGTGCAACTCGAAAGGTCATTATGCAAACGAGTGCCAGAACCCGAAGCCTTCTGTTACATGTTTCAAGTGTGGAAAGACCGGTCACATGTCAAGAGATTGTAAAGCTCCTGGAACTAACAAGTTGATGCAATTGGCAGCTACCCCTTACAATCAAGGAATGACATCTTCTGCTCCGATTCTGCAACTACCTTCTACTCAAGTTTTTGAGTCTGCAACTCCTGTTTTCCATCCCTCTTATCCGGCTCAAGCAAGGACATTCAACATGAATATCAAAGATGCTGTTCAGAGTTCTGAGGTTGTGGCAGGTACGCTTTCTGTCAACAACATCCATGCTAAAGTGCTATTTGATTCTGGAGCTACTAGATCTTTCATATCTGAATCTTTTGTTGGCAAGTTGAATTGTGCAATTGAACCGTTAGTTGAACCCTTATCTATCATTGTTGCTAATCAAGAACAAGTATCTGTTAGAAGTATTTGCCCCCGATGTACGATAGAGATTTCTGGTTTTAGTTTTCCTGCTTCCCTTATACCTTTTCGATTAGGAGAATTTGATGTTATATTAGGTATGGATTGGTTAGCAGAAAATGGTGCTCAAATAGACTGTAAGAAGAAGAAGATAATTCTTAAGTCTCCTCAAGGCAAGAAAGTAGAGTTTAAAGGGCAGAAACAAGCTAAGACATTTTTGACGATAATTGAAGCTAAGAAGTTGTTAAGGCAAGGTTGTGAAGGTTATTTGGCTCATGTGATTGATAGATCTAAAGAGACGCCGAACATAGAAAGTATTCCGATAGTTAATGAATTTCTTGATGTATTTCCTGACGATCTTCCTGGATTGCCTCCCGACCGTCAAATTGAGTTTTCTATAGACTTAGCACCCGGCACGGAACCAGTTTCAAAGCAACCGTATCGAATGGCGCCGGCAGAAATGAAGGAGTTGGCCAAGCAATTGCAAGAATTGTTAGACAAAGGAGTTATAAGGCCGAGTGTATCCCCGTGGGGAGCTCCAGTTCTTTTTGTGAAGAAAAAGGACGGAAGCATGAGATTGTGCATCGACTATAGAGAATTGAACAAGTTGACAATCAAGAATAGGTATCCTTTGCCTCGAATCGACGACTTATTTGATCAACTCAAAGGAGCAACTTACTTTTCGAAGATTGACTTGCGTTCGGGATATCACCAATTGAAGATTAAGCCGGAAGACATTCCAAAGACAGCTTTTAGAACTCGGTATGGGCATTACGAGTTTCTAGTTATGGCATTTGGATTGACAAACGCACCAGCCGCCTTCATGGATTTGATGAACCGTGTATTCAAGAAGTATTTAGACAAGTTCGTCATTGTATTCATCGACGATATTCTCATATACTCGAAATCTGAAGAAGAACATGCTGAACATCTGAGGATAGCTTTGGAAACATTAAGAAAGGAGAAGTTGTATGCAAAGTTCTCAAAATGTGAATTTTGGCTACGAGAAGTGCAGTTTTTAGGGCATATTATTGGAAGTGAAGGTATTCGAGTGGATCCAGCAAAGATAGAAGCTGTGATGAATTGGGAGAGGCCGAAGACCCCAACTGAAGTTAGAAGTTTCATGGGATTGGCCGGATATTATCGAAGGTTTGTGAAAGACTTCTCGAAGATTGCAGTACCGTTGACAAGATTGACTCGGAAGAATGAGAAGTTTGAATGGACCGACAAATGTGAAAAGAGCTTTCAAGAGTTGAAACAGAAGTTAGTCACCGCTCCAGTTCTAGCTTTGCCAGATGATCAAGGAGATTTTGTTATCTACAGTGATGCGTCGTACAAAGGATTAGGTTGTGTCTTAATGCAACACGGGAAGGTGATAGCCTACGCGTCAAGACAACTCAAGCCACACGAACAAAGATATCCGACTCATGACTTGGAATTGGCAGCAATTGTGTTTGCTTTAAAGCTTTGGAGACACTATCTTTATGGCGAGAAGTGTGAAATATTCACGGATCACAAAAGCTTGAAGTACATTTTCACGCAAAAAGAATTGAACATGAGGCAGCGAAGATGGTTGGAATTGATTAAAGACTACGACTGCACGATTAACTATCATCCCGGAAAGGCGAATGTAGTAGCAGATGCGTTAAGTCGCAAAGAAAGGTTGAATATGTTGACTATGGCTCAAGAACTATCACAGGAATTTGAGAAGATGGGAATTGAAATTCGAGCTCCTAGTGCACCTACAGAAATGATTTGTACCATGACTTTTCAGCCTGAATTGATGGAGAAGATAAAGAAGTGCCAAGAAGAAGTGATGAATGAAAAGATGAATGAGTTAACCGGAGAAGAAATCTGCACACAGAAAGACAATCAAGGAATCTTGAGGTTTTCATTAAGAATTTGGATACCAAATGTGGAGGAATTGAAGAGTGAAATCTTGAAGGATGCTCACAATTCAGAATTTTCTATTCACCCCGGAAGCACAAAAATGTACCAAGATTTGAAGCAAAACTTTTGGTGGCCAGATATGAAGAAGGAAATTGCTCAATGGATCAGTAAATGCTACACTTGTCAAAGAGTAAAAGCTGAACATCAGAAGCCAAGTGGATTGATACAGCCGTTAGAGATACCAGAATGGAAGTGGGAGCACATTGCAATGGACTTTATAGTCGGATTGCCAAGAACGAAATCTAATCATGATGCTATTTGGGTAATCATTGATCGATTGACCAAGTCGGCTCATTTTCTGCCAATTAACGAGAGATTCTCAATGGACAAGCTGATTCACATGTATTTGAAAGAGATTGTTACTCGTCATGGAGTTCCAGTATCTATTGTGTCAGATCGAGACCCTCGTTTTAACTCGAGATTTTGGAAGCAATTTCAAGAACATTTGGGAACCCGACTCAAGATGAGTACTGCCTATCATCCACAAACGGACGGACAAAGCGAGCGTACAATTCAAACTATCGAAGACATGTTAAGATCTTGTGCTTTGGACTTCAAAGGAAATTGGGACGAGCATTTGCCATTAGTTGAGTTTTCGTATAATAACAGTTATCATGCCAGCATTGGAATGCCTCCGTACGAAGCTCTTTACGGAAGAAAGTGTAGATCACCGATATATTGGGATGAAGTTGGAGAAAGGAAAGTAATTGGTCCAGAATTGATCCAGCAAACAAAAGAAGCAGTAGATGTGATCCGAAACAGATTGATTGCAGCTCAAGATAGACAACGAAAGTATGCTGACCCGCACAGAAAGGATGTTGAATATGAAGTAGGAGAAGCCGTTTTGCTAAAAGTGTCACCTTGGAAAGGAATAGCCAGATTTGGAAAGAAAGGGAAATTGAGTCCAAGATTTATTGGTCCTTTTGAGATTTTAAGCAGAATTGGGAAAGTGGCGTACGAACTAGCCTTACCGCCTCAAATGCAGCACGTTCACAATGTTTTCCATGTCTCATTGCTTAAGAAGTTCAACCCCGACACCAAGTGCATTATAGAGAATGAACCAGTTGAGATAGAGCCCGATTTGTCTTATATCGAGCAACCGGTTAGCATTCTAGATAGAAAGGATAAGGTGTTAAGGAATAAGACAGTTCCTTTAGTTAGAGTTTTGTGGAGAAATCCCAAAGTTGAAGAATCAACGTGGGAATTAGAAAGTGATATGTTAGATAAGTATCCTCATTTGTTTACTTAGATTCTGGGGTCAGAATCCTTTTAAGGGGGAAAGGATGTAACGCCTGTAATATTTGACTTATATATATTACAGTATTTCATTTTGGAGATATATTAAATTTCGTGTTTTAATTGTCAAATTATGTGATTTGACTCGTTTATCGTTACGTGACTTTCGTATATCGTTAGAATGTACTTATATGACTTTTGGCGAATAATTCTCGCTACGCGATTAAATAATATTACTAGTTGCGACGGTTTTGGCTTTACATTAATAAATGTGATCGTTGCCGTTACCCGATTAAATAATAGTAAAGATATATGCGATTTAATGATATTTGATAAATTGCGAGTAGCCGATAAACTTTAACTTGTAAAATAGCGTCTTAGTGTATATATTCTTCTCGAGATTTTACGTGTATTGTACTCGTGCTTTATATTTATGTGAATGTGTATATTAGAGCTCTACTTGTAATATTTCTTTTAAAATTCATTTCTTGTCCAAAATTTGTGAAAACTATTTTATTAAACTTCTAAAATCCCATACTATTTGTGATATTAATTTCATGATTTATAGATTTGTACTTTATTTATTAAAACTCTTTCTTTTAATACTCTTTTAATCACACTTTTATTAATTATCAAAAGTCTAGTCTACCCTTGCATGCATTTTACACTAACACTAGCTAGAAGGATTGATTGGTCATTTCTACATTCCACTACCACATCTTGGTCAAGTCAAATGGTCAAGAATGCTTGAACACTCCACCACACTCCACTCATTCTCACACACCAACCAAATCAAAACCCTCTTCTCTCATCTCTCTCTTCTCTCTCCCTCATCTCTCTCTCGGCCGAACCATACACACCACCATTCTCCACCATTTTTATTCATTTTCTTTAACATTTCAAGCTTGTCAAGTCAAGAACTCCACCATTCAAGCTTGCATCTTCATTTTGAGGTTAGACCTTTGGTTGCATGTTGAGTTTGGAGCCGAAATAGGGCCTTGGTTCTTATGAGCTTAGGGTCTCTATTTTGGTGGCTCCTAAAGATGAACTTGAGATGATCTTGGATGGGTTTATACCTCTATTTGACCAAGGCATCCTCTTGATTCATCACATTTGGCAATGACTCTCAAGAGGAGCCGAATGTATATATGTATGTGATGATCTTGAAACTTCATGATTTTGAGTTGGTTTCTTGTATATTCGAAAGGTATAATGATTTGCTGAGTTTTTGGTGTGATTTCAGCCCTTGCATGTTAGTATTTTGATGTTATATGATGAGATAAGGCTATGTATAAGAAACTCTAGTGATGCATGTTGAGTTATTTGAAAACCGAGTGTTAAGCTTTGGAATTTGAGTTTTGTACATGATTTTGAGTAATGCATGCCATGTTCTAAGTGTTAAAATGATAGTTTATGGTGTGCATGATGATATCTAGTAGTAATCAGTAGCTATTATGTGAATACCATGTTGATATACTCGAAAATTTGCTCATATATGCTCCCTGAAATTCTGCTCTGTTTTTGCTCTACAAATGCCTCGGGTTTATGCTTATATGAGGTTGGATTTTGTGATATCTTGCTTGGAGTAGCTAGTCAGTAGGTGCATGTATATTGTAGGGTAGGATTTGAGGCTTGGTTTGTTGGTTTGTGGTGTTTGGAGGGTGTTAAGGTGGAAGGAGACACACACACACCATGGCAGATTTTTGCACCCTAGAAACCATGAGAAATAGATGTGTCATGCTTAGGCCCTCATAGGCCCAAGTCTCCTGGAGGTAGGACTTGATGTATACAAGTCTCCAGTAGCTTTAGAAGTCATAAAAACCATCATTTACATAGATGCACACACACATTTCAGGGTACACCCCAGAACAGGGCACATTTGGGTCAATTGCACTTTTGTATGTTAAACACCTTGTCAATGAGGAGGCCCTCATGGGGCCTTGATTTAGATGAACTTAGGGAAGTGTTAGGAAGCTATTTGAGTCATTGGATTGGTGTAGTGAGTGAGTTTAGTGAGTCTCAAGTTGGTAAGTTCATGGCAGTCCCCACAGCAGAGCAGGGTGCTCTGTGCCAAATTTGTTTAGAGGCCCAAGGAGGCCTGAGCAAGGCCTTAGTGTCATTCCAAGTGCACAACTTAGATTTAAGTCTTAAGTATCCATTAGAGTCACAATTTCACCAAGGCACATAGTGGAAACACTTGTTTTTGCCAAAACCCCCAAGAGGTGCCAAACTGCCAAGGCAGAATGGTCACTTTGGTACACTAGTTTTTAAGGACCTATATAGGCAAGGCCTTTGAGTCACACCACTTCATAATGTTAGTTTAAGATTGTGTCAACCTTTAGAAATTGGTTTGGAGTCAATACCCTAAGTGGAGATGCCTCATTTCCACTAAAGAACACAAGTGTCACACATGGAGTCACATTCTAGTACCAACTTAGGGTGCATTGCATTTTAGTGTGTCATCAGTGAGGCCTTGACCTCATATTGAGTCCATGAGTTAGTTTAAGTCAATTCACTTAGTGTAGATGCATTCTTTTACCAAGGCACTTCAAGTGTCGCCAAGGTAAGCATACTAGTAAGTCACTTAGGTTGCACTTCACATGTAAGTCTTGGGAGGTGGGGCACAAGTGTGCCTTACTATTAATTGATTAAGTTGAAGTCAGTAGAGTATAGTTAGGAGGTATTGGTCTTAGACCTTATGTGTTACTTGACTAAATGCTTAAGTGACTTAGGTGTAGTTAGAGATTCTTAAGTGATAATATTTAAATGATAAAGTGCCATGCTTTACTTGCTATGTGTATTACTTGATGATCATGCTACTTGCTTTAATTAAGTTTAAGTGTATATTGTATATATATGTATATGTTATATATATATATATATATATATTTATACGCGAAAGGGTAGTTAGTGACGAGGATACTACTAATTATAGGTGCAAGTAGGAGGCCAGGCAAGGAACCCCTAGAAGCATCTATACAGGAGTTTAGTAAGCTTTACCCAGGCAAGTGAAACTCTTCCTTTATACTTGCTTTATAATTGTATACCCTGTGAACGTTGAATTACTGTTATTTAGGGTTGAAATACCTTATTACCCCTTGTGATCATGACTTTGGATTCCAATAATACCCTTAACACTTGAATTACCTTTTCATGTGATATTACCCTACACCCACATGATTATACTCCAATAGTCCTTGATGAATAATGAGAACTTTATACCCCACATTAACCTGAATTATCTCATTTGGAACCCTGATCTTAATAACATTTCCTATTTCAGAAAGATCACTTGTATTTTGAAAACACCCTTGCTTATAACTTGTCTTTGATCAAGACCCCTTTTTGAAAATGATTTGATTTGAAATGACCTTAAAAGGAATTGGTTAATAATTTATTTAGACTGAGGCGCCAGTCAATTATTGCGGCATCAGTAGCGGGGAGCCTGATGTCTGTTTATGGCCAATGTGTGCCGAGGATCCTCCCTGGTTGAATCACTTTATGTGGTTCGGAGCTTGGTGTGGGCTGATCACCCCCTAATGCTCATAGCGCTGTGTGTTTCCAATTCCAATAAATTGATATCCCACATTGCTCCTTTACTTGTGTTTATACCTTGTGATATCTGTCGTTGCTTTTGCACTTGATTATAATGCATATTGTGAACTGTTTTATTACTACTTTCACTTGCTGAGCTTTTTGCTCATATATATTGTTGTTGTTATAACCCTTCAGTGAAACCCGAGAATGGCCCGTTTCAAGCAGACCGCACGTAAGACCACTTCAGGCAACGGGATTGCTTTCCGCCGTATGATGGGACAGGTTGGGAACTCGTAGTTCCCTAGTTAATTTCTTTTGAACTTTTGGGGTTTAAAACTTGTAGTAATGACTTAGACTTAAGTTGGATTTCAATTTGGTTGTAATAACTTTAGTTGTTGTTCATACTCATTCCTGGTGATCCCGGGATTGTGGATTAGACTTGTAGATTAATCTTTATAACTCTGTAGTTTAATTATATATATCGATATGCATGCTTTAGTCGGTTATTTAAGTTGGGTCCGTCACACAAATAATATAAAATTCATATTACTGATTGAACAAATCTGGATAAACCAGAAGGTGTGACATTTTGTTTCTGATTTGTCGGTCTGTGGCTATAACTAGAAGAGCTCCACTTACCAGTACATAATCTTATTAAATAAAAATATAATATTTTTCTATATAATATAAAATAATATATATATATATATATTTTAATTTCCGAATAATTAAACGAATAGCGAATACGAATATTTATCTATTCGAATTTGTATTCGTTAACAAACCGAATATTTTTTAAGATTTGAATTCGTATTTGTATTTGTTAACAAACGAATACGAATAATTTTAAACGAATTCGAATACCGAATATTTCATTAAATATTCGTTTCGTTAACAGCTCTACCATCACCCATGCAGAGCACAGCGCTCGGCGGCTCCTCAATAAGTGAAGGAGATGAAGAAAGATCACAAAAGAAGAGCGGGCAGCTAAGTTAACACGGAAAGGAAAATGCTGGCACAGCATGAGACAAAATCGGAATAAATTAATTTTTGAGAAGAAATGGTGCCTACCTGTGTTATTTGTTTTTGTATTTGACTGATTGCCTAATTAGTTGCCTGCAAGTCCCAGATGACCTGTGTTGTCAATAATACAGTTACTATAAAACATGTTTTGTCCAGATATTTTTTTGTTTTCTTCCATACCACCAATGGGATGTGCGAATCTCATGTGCCATCTTATATACCATATTATTATGTCTTATGAAACATATATATGATCGGTAAATTAATTACTCACCAGATTTGTTTTTTTTACATGGATTCATTGAAAACTATTGATAATCTATAGATTCGATGACTTTATAGATTATTTTGTTTAATGTCCACTCAAAAACAAACAAGAGAATCAAAGTGTAGAAGGGCAAAGCGAAATGTCCGATATGGAATATTTTCGTCTCTGAATTCTTTAAGAATTGATCAAGAATATATACTACTACTAGTTGAATACAAACAAAACAAAAACTTTCTTTAAAATGCAAAGTGACTGGATCAAATAATGTCATCAGATTTATTCATTTTCCTGACAAAATTTAAATGCAAAGTGTCGCTAACAATATGAGATCAGCTTGCAATGTAAATGCCTAAATGATTTTAAGACGAACGTTGTTTTAGGTAATCTTTCTTTTTATTTCAAAATTACAGAGAAAGTGAACTGGTACATATACAAACTTTGGCTCTCCGCTTATACGAAAAATGGATAAAAGCGATCGGCATTAAATTCGGCCGTTGGTTCTATATTAAATTTGACATGCCAGTTAGTTTTAAACCTGGTCGTTTTTATTTGGTACTATTTAACTATTGCTTTTAAGTAGTCCTTTTTTATTGACGGTCATTTTTATCCGATTACATTTACATTTTGAATTTGGAGAGAAATGGAGGCAAAATTAGAGGGGGAGGTGTTTAAGTAGTATTTAACTTTGCTAGTTTTTTATCTGTCGGAAATAATTGCCGAAACTCTTAAAAACCTGCTTGCTAAGGCCTCGAACTCTTTTTCCGATCTCTCTTTTCCACCTGCGACAAGTTCCAACATTATAGCATAGGGATGGTGTGATAATGGTGCGTGTCAAATACATTGGCGCTCAATAAGAATGAATTTTACTTATAAATTTCAATTTACAACCTTCAAACCTGACCAATATAATAAAATTACAACCTTCAATAATCATACTCAAATACAGGCATTTCTGTATGCCATTTGAAACAATTAAGAGTGGGGACATTCCAAATCAAGAATAACATACCTCATTTTTGCACCGCTTTGGGCTATGACATGCACTGCCGACTACCAGCTCACCAAGCTTCTAGGCCACAATACCTCTGTGAGGCGTCACACGATCTACCTACAAGGTTGTCTTGCAGGCAGCGGCACTATCCTTCGCCTGGCAGAAGAAATTGCTCAGAACAACATGCACGGCATCTGGTCATTTGTTCTGAGATGAAAACCATCACTTTCTGAGGGCCTCATCAGGAGTCCGTCGTCCCTCGAGCACTATTTGGTGATGGAGCCTCCTCGGTGATTATTGGGTCAGATCCAGATCCTTTCACTGAACGTGCCCTTTCTCAAATCCGCAGCCCAGCATATATTGCCTGCGTGATTCAGAAGATACAATCCGCGGGAACCGGGGAGTCAGCCTTGATGGTTCGTAAAGTAGACGTACTGTGTAATTGTAACCGTTGTTCTAGTCATGTGTGATCGTAATTGCTTCTCCGATTGTGGAGTGAAGTTTTACACTAGTTCTTTTCCAAGCCAAAGTATAATGATGTGTTTGTTAGCACTTTAACGCATTGAGTTGTTATGTGACTCCAAATAGTGTATTATAAGTGGAAGATGTCGAGCTAAGAGACAAAAGAATGTAAATTTACATAAAACAAAATGTCACATTTGTGCAAGTCATTTTTATTTCAGTCTGTAAATACTGACAATCTTCAGAAAGATAATCTTCATATACAGAAGATAGCTGCACGCATTTTTGTACAATAAAACACAAGTCAGCCACCATAAACGTTAATCTCAACATTTAAACCCACCACATATAAATAGCCACACAACCATAATCGAGACAAATATGGCTCCTCCTATTATCAGCTTCATTTGAAGATTCTGAAGCCACATCTTCCGCCGCAGTTGCCTACCCTGCCTCTGGAAGCTATCAGCCTGATATTCAACATCCACGTTGATTTGTAAGCCATATGCCACATCCTGTATATCTATAATATTTAGACAACATTTGATAGGCATACCTGGAACTGAAGATTTTCAGTCTTGTCCACCAGTAATTCAATCTTTTCACCCCTATCTAACACCTGCAGAATATGTGGCTCGTCATATTAGTTGACTCACACATGATCGAGAAGGTTTAATCAATATTACACCCTCAACCTTTAGTGTACACCCGTAATGACTCTAGGAATACAATTTGAGCCAAATTTGACTCAGGTAATGACTTTAGGAATTGCAAATGACCAATACAATATTTATTTTTTACTTACTGCATAATTAAGTAATAAGTGCATTTGGTGTCCCTACATTTTGGGCTCTGTCACACTTGCAATACTATACTTCAAAAACCTAAGGTTACAATACTGCTCTTCAAGATTCCCCCAGTTTGTGTACTTCCATCAGACTAAAGTCTAAAGTCCACAAACTAAGGGAAATTTTAAAGAGCAGTATTGCAAGTGTACCTTTTTAAAGTATAGTAAATGTTGTAAAGTCCAAAGTACATGTACACAAAGTGCACTTTCTCATTAATCATATAATTTATCATAAAATAAAGAAGGTTTAAATAGAAGGAGAAAAAGGTTTAAGACTTTTGAAGTTAATTGTGCAATAACAAGAGAAGGGGAAAGGTAAATAAAAGAACAAGAGATAAACACCGGATTCAGCAAGATCCTTCTAGGATACGCAACTTCTCATATAACAGTTTGTATAAAAATCTGAAACTGTTGACAACAAACAAACAAACAAAAAATCTGAAACTGAAACATATCAAAAAATAAATGGTTGAAGAACTGGGAATCGAAACTAATCAGTTGACCTACCGTCAAATCGGAGTATAATTGGTAGTAAAATATTTTTTAAGGATAAATCAGGGATTTTTCAATAAATCTCAGGTTTTATAGAACACATTCAAAATGCTTTAATGGAAAGGTCAAACTATCCAACAATCACCGCAATTTGTCTAAATCCAGGAGATACAAAATCTATATGCCAGTGCACAGTACTAATACTTGAAACGTATATGCTATTACTTGTACTTATTCTCTTTAGGCAGTCAGCCTGTAATATACTTAAAACTGATGCATCTCCTCTGGTTGAAGTTTAATGTAGTGAACATTTATCGACCTAAAAAGGCAGAGTAGCTTCAATTTAGTTGGGGGTGATCAAATAATAATTTTGACACTGGCATCTGACCCAGGGTCTCCCGAAAGGAATAGTAATATTCTTAGTACAGTAGTTGCATTAATGATAAATCATACAGTAAAAAAACAAATCACTGAGCCTCAACTCATTTAGAGATACAGACCCCAACCCAAAATCCGAAACTGCCATACGCCCACACCCAACGAAGAATGAATGTGTATTTCAAGATAAGAATGCAACAAGGCATAGGATCCTAGTTTAAGATCGGAGCAAACTCACTTACAGTCGCTTGTATAAACACACATATATACATATATGGATACCAGAACATATATTAATAAGTGTATTATATGTTAATGTAGCTATACAAGCATATAGATGGATATAAACTTATCCAGTAGTTTGCCAAAAAATTAAATGGTACTCAGAATTCATTCCATCCCGTCCACTATAGCTTAGTAGTACTTCAATTGTCATAATTTCTAATCGTAATACTTCCCATTGTCATAATTTCTAATCGTAATACTTCCCATTGTCATAATTTCTAATCATCCTATACAGCGACTAAAGTATCTTGATCCTCAGTAATATTAGGACATCCAGAGAAACAACCAAACTTGCTATTGTACTTGGCAACACGCTATCTGCTACAGCTTATGTGAATGAATTATGAACAACTTCGTTCCATGTATTAAGTGGTTATACATAAAAAAAAATTCATCTTTCAACTAGCTTGTCTCTTCTTTGCCCCCAAAAATGCATGCTATCCCTCAAAATTTTCTTCAGCTAGCCTTATATCTGTAGCAGCTAATCATATTATATATCCAACCAAGATATATATTTGCATAATTATCTCCTCTCGGATCATGAACCTTAAGGTTTGGCACTTCCTTATTTTACCTTCACAGCTATATATTAATACATAGCAGTTCTGAAAATATTATGTGGTCGTTGACATGGTTGGTCATCTTCCAAATTTCCACATAAAAGTAATTGATCTATTACTGTTAGACAGCTGCACTGCAGCTCTAATAGTGACTACTGTCAACGCTTCAAGCTGATGTATTCTATGTGTTCACGCCATTGAATTTTTACTTAAAGAGAAATAGTACTATTTCTGCTATTTTGGTCCTCTGTATGTCAAATATCTAGTTGCGGTTGTGTAAATCAAACCAAGTGCTATAAGATGGAGGCTTCTTGGGAGGAGGAATTTGAGTGAACAGCAGATAAAGGGGCTGTTTGGTCGAGAGATCTTTAGAAGAATCGGTTGGCAAAGAGGGAAAAGTAGTTCAGAAAAGGAAACTTGTGCTATGGAACAAACTACAAAGTACGGTCATAGTTTAAGTTACGCACAGTGAGCAGCTGCCTTTAGACCATGATTACAGAAGATAAACATTCATAAATAACAAATCAATGTATATCTTCAAGACGGCAAATAATTATTTACAAATTACAATAGTATATATAAGGAGCCTACAGTAATACCCATGATAAGTTAAATTTTACGGCATTACCCTAAAAATTACTAAGTTGAGCCAAAGATCAGTATTACCAAATGAAAGCTAATCTCGAATTTCGTAGAACTACATGTGCGGTTTTAAAGCTTATTTTATGATTCGATCCAAGGTTCAAAGGCCCATCCTATTACATTATGCACGAACTCTGATATTAATTCTACTGATAATATAGCTAGGTATCAAGTACTCGTTCTGTCATTCATATACCAATCTTGTAAGCTAATATAAGTAACATATACCTTCTCAATGTTGTCCATCATTATCCCCTTTACTTCAGTTATTTGAGCCTTCAATTTTGACAGCTTGCTCATTTCATCAGGGTGGTTCATACAATATTCCATGTGATCCTTCAACCTCGGCCTATACCCACAAAAAAATGTATGATGTTCAATTGTTCATAATATATACAATGATATCAGGAATCTCAAGTCAAAAAGGTTGATGTAAACAAACCCGAATTCCCTATCAAGATTATAAGCAATGCTAAACCGATCTTGAAACAAGTAATCATCTTCATCGTCATCATCTTCGAGTGGGTGAGAGCTATCACTATTAATACTCGCACCATACTGTTTCTTAAAGTCATCCTTCACTCTCTCGAGGAATACAAAAGGAACACTTCGCCCAGTTGATTCATCAGCAACCACAAGGAAAACTGCATCACCAAAACAGCATATTCATTCCCAATTCTTAAAAGCAATGCATTACAATAACAAAATACGAAATCCAGACAAAAAACCAATACCAAAGCCAGTGTCGATTAGAAAATTGAAGGTATGACCATCACAAGAGTAAGTGTACTTGCTGCTACCAGACGGCAACTTCTGCAAACACTGAACTGCAATGGTACTAAAGTTCCCGGAATAAGGTGTGTGTTCTGCTAGTACAACAGTCCCTTTCGCAACAAAGCTGTAAATCAACCCTCTCGGATTCATCTCCTAACAAATTTCCAACACTTAACTCTCTATACATAAAACAAAAAACAACAAAAATTAGTATAAAAAATATCAAATCAATTAAAACAAAAACACAAGCAATCAATCTTAAAAATCAAACCCGCTTCAACTCATCCAACACAAGTAACAATGTATTCTCACGTCAACTCCTAAAATCAGTATAATCAAAAAACCAAATTAAACAGCAACATATCATCAAAGACAAATCACGAAACCCTAAATCAACTAATACAAACACTGAACTCCAATAACACTTGAATTCTCGTAAAAAGGCTTAAATCCTACTAAAACAGTTCAATTCGCCTAAAAACCGAACATAAACCGTATCCGATTCATCTCCGACTCGAAATTCACAGCAATGATACTCTACTCGATATAAAATCAAGACATATTCAAATTTAGCAATTCTAAAGGCGAAAAGAACACAAAATCAAACAATCGATTCAGAGCAAAGAGCATATAAAATGATAAAATAATGATGAAAATTGCAGATCAAATCAGAGAAATTACTAGCATGCGAGATAATCGGGGGAACACAAAATTAAGGTGATGATCTGCAAGTAAGTACGTATACGTGTGTGTATGTATATACATGAGATGAGAGAAAGAACCTGGAGATTGTTGAGAGCTGGGGGAGTTTGCTTCGCGTCGAAGAGTAGACTTTTTATTTCTACAGCACTCGATTTTATTTTTTTTTGTTATAACAGTAAATTGTAATGCCTCCGAGTCCGAGATGTGGAGTATGCTGACAGCAAGTCCAACAGTGTCCTAGTGAAAACCTAAATATAATATAAAATATTATGTCCTAGTGATTTAGGACATGTTTTACCAAATTGAACTCCAACAATGTGCTTTATTCTCACAATATGTATAATATTTTATTATTAAAAACCCTCTTTCATCATTAAAGCATAACATAAAAGTAGAAAGAGAAAGAAAGTGTTCATGAGAATTTATAATAAAAAATAGGATAGGACAAGGTGAGATGTGCCCTAAAAATAGGGCTTGAGGAGTTTGTACTAGTGATATAAGGCATCACTAGGACACTGTTGGATTAAGTTTTTTCATCAATTACCCTAAATTATAACTTAGGACATGATATAAGGCATCTCTTGGACTTGCTCTAAGGGCCGTTAAACATTCTTTTATTTTGTATTTTTGTAAATAAGTATTTGATATTAAAACTTTAATTTGTGTATTATTATATAAAATTAAATATCAGCATTTCAAAATAAAATTAAATATCAAATCATTTTATTCAAATCACTTTATTTGATATCAAGAAATAATAACTTATAGGATTTGATTGGGCTTGCAAACTCAATTTCTAAATTCATATAGAAACAATTTATTTGTAATATTTCTGTAATGAATTTATAAGTCAAATCTCAGCTTATAAGTCACATATTTGTAATGTTTATGTACAAATTTTTAAGTCAATTATTGAGTTATAATTTAGAATCTGAAAAATTAAAAATACTAATCTTTTAGTAACTTATTTATTTTTTAAATTGATTTACAAATATTTAAAGGATCATTTTAAGAAATAATTCATATAATTTATTATTATATTAATAAATTTATGCTCAATAAATTATAAATATTAAAATATTGTTCAAACACATAAAAATAAAAATCGCTTCTCACTTATAATTAACTATTCATATATAAATAATAAAAACCTCATGACCCTATATTTGATTAATTTTCCTTAAATTTCCAAGAGCCCAGGTATAAACAGCTTCTTCATAAAATGCGCATTCATATAACTTATTGGCTGCAAAAGTACCCACAAGGCCACAACACACACTCAGCAGCTGAAAAATGATGCTGAGAACCCTTTCACCATCAAAGTTCAAGCACTTGATTCCTCTTATTAACTCATCTTATTATACTTACACTAAACCTGCATCTAATATTCTGCTTCAACCCCAATCAATCCCCTTTTTGTTAAACCCTGCTAAAACCCTAATCCCATCATTCTCTACTTTTCTTAAGCCCTTTTCTTCACAGCCCAATTTCAGAGATGGCAATTATGACGAGTCTAGATCTTTGTCTGTGCATATTTGCCCTGGTTGTGGTGTTCAAATGCAAGATTTGGACTGTAAAAAGCCTGGGTTTTTTGTTAAACCCTCGGTGAAAGGGGCTAATTATAAGACCCTTATTGATAGAAACCCAGTTGCTGAAGAGTTGGAGATTTCTGGGTCTGTTAAGAAGGGGTTTCTTGAAATAGAAAATGATGAGACCCCGGAAAAAAATGAAGTTAAAATGGCTAAGAAGCCGGTGGTTTGTTCGAGGTGTCATTCGTTGAGGTTTTACGGGAAGGTGAAGGATTCGAGTGTGGAGAATTTGTTGCCTGATTTTGATTTTGATCATACTGTTGGGAGGAGGTTGAGTTCGGCTTCGGGGCCGCGGAGTGTGGTTTTGATGGTGGTGGATGCGGTGGATTTTGATGGGTCATTTCCGAGGACTGTGGCGAAGTTGGTTTCGAATACGATTGAGGAGAATTATAGGGCTTGGAAAGAAGGGAAGGCGGGGAATGTGCCTAGAGTTTTGTTGGTTGTGACTAAGATTGATTTGTTGCCGACTTCAGTGTCGCCTACAGGGTTGGAGCATTGGGTTAGGTCGAGGGCGAGAGAAGGTGGAGCGAGTAAGTTAGCTGGTGTGCATTTAGTTAGTGCAAAGAGGAATTGGGGTTTGAAGAATCTTGTTGATGATGTGGTGGGGTTGGCAGGCTCAAGAGGTCATGTGTGGGCAGTAGGGGCGCAAAATGCTGGGAAATCAACGTTGATTAATGCAATTGGGAAGTGTGTTGGAGGAAATGTAACTCATTTAACTGAAGCTCCCGTTCCTGGAACTACATTGGGGATTTTAAGGGTTGAAGGTGTTTTGCCGCGTCAAGCTAGATTGTTTGATACACCGGGGCTTCTACACCCACATCAGATTACAACAAGGTTGACCAAGGAGGAACAAAAGTTAGTTCACATTAGCAAGGAGTTGAAACCAAGGACATATAGAATTAAGGTTAGTGCTAATTATTGTGATATAGCATTTTTCCGGATGACTTGTTCGTATGTTACTGATTATGTATAGTGCTTTTCATTAGTTATTGGTCAACAATTTACGGGAACACTGAGAAAGTTTTTATTTTTGAGTATGATGAAGGATTCTTACTTGTTAAAGCTAAATATGCCATTATTGACTCCTTGCAATGATTTAGCTGGATTCTCTGCACAATAGTTCTAGATATAACAAAATTGTTCAATCTTTAGATGCATCAGTAGTCCTGTCTGTAAACCAAATTTTGAATTCATGCATACATCTTATGTCTGTTTTTCGATTGCGACAGGCAGGTTACTCTATTCATATTGCTGGTCTTATGAGGTTAGACCTCGAAGAAACCCCACTGGATTCTATTTATGTTACTGTTTGGGCATCCCCTTATCTTCCATTGCACATGGGAAAAACAGAGAATGTACTTGCAATGCTGGAAGAACATTTTGGGCACCAGTTGCAGGTATGTAGCTGATTGACCATACCTATTTTTTCTGATGATATAATTCTACCCTATATGCAGTTCTTTCAGCTAAATTTCTATTATTAATATAATAACTTAGGCCTGACTGGGTGACTTTGTTTGGCAATAGCAAAGTGCAAGTTATTTTAAATAAATGTATCCTACATTTGGCATGAATTCTATCTCCGTGCCCCTGCTTACAGGAAGGTGTAAGTTTCCGCTCCAATAAAGTATGTAGATAGAGATTTATTATTATTATAAGTTGTTCTAAAAAGCCATTCAAACAGCCGCTTAAGTGTCAGCCGCTAAGTGTCCAGATCTAAGCAGGTACGGTCTATTAAACCATGAAGTTGTAAAGAAGAATTTAAAAGCCACTCTGGTTGATTTTTATTGTAAGATAAGAAGTACAACGAAATGTTATATTAAAAAGAAAAACACATAATGTAAATCTTTGTCATTGTGAAAATTCCCTTAACTCATTCAAAGTATGTCTAACATGTTTACAAATCCTAAAGAGAAGTGTAAAAACATACCTCTTGCTAAAGCCAAGATTCAGTAGTCAGCATCCTTTCTGCTTATTTACATTTCCTTATAAAAATATAAATGATGCCAACTCAAACAAGCTTGGGGACTTGCAATATAGATTTTGCCCCGTATAAATCTTGCTAATGATTTCTAATATCCTAACAGTTGCCCAATAATTTGGTATCTGCCCATAACTGATTGTGATTTAATACGTATTTTCAGCCACCAAATGGGAAGTCACGAGTTGAAGAGCTGGGAAATTGGGTGAAGAAGGAATTTCGTGTCAGTGGCAACTCGTGGGATTTCAGTTCTGTTGATATTGCAGCTGCAGGTCTTGGTTGGTTTGCAATAAGCCTGAAAGGTGAGGCTCTGTTGAATGTTTGGACCTATGAAGGAGTTAATGTTATCAGTCGAAATTCCTTAATCCTTCATAGATCACATGATTTTGAAGTTGCGGGATTTACAGTCTCACAAATTGTATCTGATGCTGATCGAGCTTTAAATAAGTCGAGCAAGACTCTAAAGAGTAAGAAAGCGGGCAACTTGACAGTGGCTACTGCTACTGTAACAGCACAATGACAATTGTCAATAAACATTCTAGGGGAGAAAAGAGAGGGAGGGCCAAGAGTTGAGGTACTGCAGTTGACTTAAACTTATTCCTAGATCAGCAAGTTGCCTTTTTGTGCTAGTAAACCAAAAAAAGCTTAGACGCGCGAGAGATTGATAATAGTTGGAGCAACATGAATTACCCCCTCCATAGCAGCCTACATACCCGGGCAAAAAATAGAAGGTAGGAGTCTTCTATTAACATTTTTGATGCAGAAAAGTTTTTTTTATAGTATCATCCTTGTTACATATTCACAATGCAGAGAATTAGTGGGAACTTCTTGCTATGCAGAAGAATAGAGTTGTAGTGTTACTTTGTAAAATAGATGATTACGTCATTTGATTTTATCTGGGACTCTGACTTGATTTTTGGAGTTTATCCGTGTTAATGACATGCATCTTGAAAATGTTTAATACTAAAATAAAGTGTAATCTATGTTTATCTGTGTTAATTGGAGCTTATCTACGTTGATTTTATCGAAGAAAGACTGGAGTACACTGTTTCTCATGCAACAAGAACAAGGAACCATAGGGGCCGTTTGGGTTAGCTTAAAAGAAGTGATTTCTTGCTTACAGTAAAGAAGTAGAGTAGAAGTGAGAAGTAAATAAGTTAATAAAGTGTTTGGAAAAAAAGCAGAAGTTGTGAGAGAGAAGCTAGCATTTTCAACTTCTTAAAAGTGCTTCTACTTCTTTACACAAACGGGTCAAAAGAAGCAGAAGCCAGAAGCAGTTTCTGCTTCCATGAACCAAACAGGTCCATAATCAACTGATCTGCAAAAAGCTTATATATGTATCTTTTTAAAAGAAGAAACTGAAAGTACTGAAGCTCGGTTGCCAAACAGGCCCACAAACAATTTTCATGTAACTTCTAACTTCTGAATTGAATAATATTGATTTTTTAACGATGTTATTCTATTATATAAATGTTAACGGAATGCACACTAATAGAAAATTTATCTGTAGTAATTTTCAGAAACTCTGATAAACAAATCTGTATAATAAATTTTGAATACTCCAAGTTCTAAACATTAATCTGGGCTGCATGCTCACCTGTAATAAAATACTTAAAATAACATCTGTGGTAAGCTTTACTATACCAAAAAATGTTGGAATTTATATTGACGATACCAGAAAATTATTATATCTTATAAACAATTGAATTTGTATGTCGTATTTCAGAAGATATTGGATATACAAGAGAAGGAATGAACAATACAAAAAATTGGTCTGCAGTAGGCTCTACTCGTGTAGTATGACTATCCAGTGCTTCATTCCCAGGATCAAAAGCGACGAACATGATTCACGAGTGGCTCTCAGCAATTCGGAATGATAATGGAAATCATCTGAAACTCAACATACAGATTTCAGATGCTTCGAGTTGCTATGTCAAAGGTTTACATGTTGAACAATATGATTTTTCTGTTTCCTTGCCTTGGCTGAAATTCTGGTATGCAAGACCAGATCATGCATCGCATGCTTTAAGGGTATAAAAGATTTGCATCAACCCAGTTGGCAGGCAGCATAGATATAAGATAATTCAGGATGAAGGGACTTTGGATACATTTTGATCTGCATCTCTTTTAATTTGTTCTACTATTTGGTGCCGCTTCTGTTGCTGCACTTTCCTTCGGTCGGTTTCCAGGATGATGAGCAAAGCAGTTATATCAGCAGGGCTCACTCCACCCACTCTACTTGCTTGACCAATGGTTTGAGGTCTAACCTGAATGAGATCGTAAAATAACTTAAGAATAAGAGAATCAAAATTTTTTTTGCTAAATGAGAATTAACATACTAGTGCTGCTATCTTGAATGTAAAACATCACACACACCTTGGAGAGCTTCTCACGCGCTTCAATACACAAAGTTGTCATGTCATGGTAATTCAAATCCTGTGGAAGAGGTATATGTTGCCGATGAACCATCTAAGCATGATTGGGGATATGAAATTAGTAAATATAGATATTCGTATGTTTGAAGTACTAATGCTAACATGTAAAACAATAGAAGTTCCCGCTCCAATAGAATTTTGACAAGTCACCTGTAGAAGTTGGCTCTTCTGCCGATTAATGAAGCCCTCATACTTGATATCAATCTCCACACAATCTTTCTCCATTTTGGACAAGTGCTCATTCCCAAAACCATGCTTATCAAGAACTTTATAATGTATGTGAGGCTTTTTAAGCAGATTCTCCAAAGTTGAAGAACCTTTCACTGGCTGGCCAGACAATTCTGTAACATCAGCGGACAGATCTCCTCCTGAAAATAAATCATAACCAAACACAACCTGCCTCCATTATTTGCATGCAACCAAAAAAAGACATAGAGGAAGAAAGATTAGAGACCTGTAATCTTGACAGTCTTCAATCTCTTCTTTTCCTCTGAAATTCGTGCTTGCTTATCCTGGTAAAGTTTCCAGCGTCTATCATCAATCAAACCAATTTCACGTCCTAAAGGTGTGAGACGACTATCAGCATTATCAGACCGAAGAAGCAGTCTATGTTCTGATCGGCTAAAAATAACACAGAATGAAAACAGTAAGATAATCAATTTGATGTACAAGTCATATGATAATATCTTCGTAGTGCATTCCACCAGACATTCTCTTTTTTATCCTTATAAATCCACCACAAATTAACAGGTTGTGATGTTCTAAATAAATCTACCTGTTCAATAATGAAGCTAGAGTAATATATGTTCATTTTCCAGATCCCAAGCCTTATTTGGCGACCCTACCCTTAAAATCACCATCTCTTTTAATTATTGAGCTAAACTTAATTTTGAGTATGAAATATTAAGATATTACATATCTGAAATATATAATTAACAAAAAATAAACATTACTGAGGAAGTTAACAAACAATCAAATTAACCATAGCACAAGGAGAAGATGAAAATGGTTTACCATCATCTTAATTCTTACCACAATCTTCGCAAAATTGTGACAGAATATTGAAAATAAACATAATTACTGACTTATAGCTAGACAAAAGCAAACAAGATCAAACGAGATAATTTACCTTGTTAACATGCGGTAAGGCTCTCGGAGATCTTTAGTAACCAAATCATCAATCAATGTACCAATGTAACTGCTCTCCCTCTCGAGAACGACAAGGGGCTTACCATCTGAATGTCTGGCAGCATTAATTCCAGAAATAATGCCCTACAAGTAAATACAGGCGAATCGTATTCAGAGTACATGTCTCCAATAGGTAAAGGTTACTGCATACTTTTCTTTCATATATGTAATCAAATATATAGTATTATGATAAGCAAATGTAATCATCAATAATATAGTTAAAGGACAAAAGTGTTCACAATTATGGGCAGATAGATAACGTTATCAAATAAAATATGATATAATTTGACTGGGTCATTTTCCTCTTAGAACCCTTAGCCTAAGAACCCTTAGAACCATTAACCTTATTTCTAATATTGGTTAGGGTTCTGCAGCAGAACTGCACGCACAAAAAATGTCTTGTTATTATATTTTGAAATTATTTTTGAACACACACAATGATATAAAAAACATATATTTAGATTTAGATCCTGAAGTTCTATTTAAAATTCAGGGTTCTGCAGCAAAACCTTAGTGGTTCTGAGGTTCTAATTTAAGGATGGGTTCTCTCTTGAGCGCAACCCTAATTTGACAACATATAAAATATGTTTTGCATCATAGATAATGGAATGGAATATCACATAGATATATAAATACCTGTGAAGCAGCTTCTTCATAACCTGTTGTTCCATTTAACTGGCCAGAGAAGAAAAGGCCTTCGATTTTCTTTGTCATAAGAGACCTAGAACACTGGTAAGCAGGCAAAAAATCATATTCAACAGCATATGCAGGCCTTAGCATTGAACAGTTTTCAAGTCCAGGCAGAGTCCTAAGAAGTGGCAACTGAAGTCGTTCCGGTAATCCAGTGGAGAATCCCTTGTATTATCACAGAGCAGTATTATGCATGTCAGTACACTAAGTACAACTTTAAACATTCTTAGATATCATTCACTTAATTCCTATTAAAGTTATAAAGTTTGACTGAAAATAGTACTTGGTAATATATAAACTTGACAAAAAACAGAAATACTGCATTGGTACTTTTATCGCGCTTCAGTAATGAGGATGTATTTAACGAAAAAGTTCTGTAATAGCTTATTTGTCTTAAATCTTCACCTATTACATGCTCTCGTGATTATAGCTATAGGAAGTGTAAACACAATGTAGCGGATCCAGCAGGTTCTCGAAAAAATCCTAACAGGATTCCACTATATCCAGTACTTGGTAGATTGCTAGCTGTTTAAACAAGTTCATGCTTGGCCGTAGCTTTGTATATGTCCTTAATAGATTTGATGTTTTTTACCAGCTTCAACTAAGTAGAGATAATACGTGCTCAAAATCTCAGGTAAAGACATCTGTAAGAAGCTTTTTTCACTGCACAAGTACCTATACCAGCTCCATCACAAGTTTGCAATGCGTGCATAGTGTAATCATTAATAGTTATAAAATTCTGAACTTATATAAAGAACTGTTTGATTCTCTTCTTGATCACAAAGCGTGAATGAGAAATCAGATGCTATATTGCGGAGAAGCTAGTCAAGAGGGATCTTTGAAGAGACTAAGATTTTACCACACTGTACCGACTGAGGTTGGAACAGGGGAATATGGGAGCAGCCTTTCATTAAAACAGAAAGGTTTAAGGACTCCTCCAGAATTCATGTCCTGAAATTTATGAAAGGAGCTGAATACAAAGATGCAAAGCAGCAAAAAGATTGAGTTGCAAGCATGCTGTATAAAGAAGATGAAGATATTGTACCGTTGTAACAAGGCAACCAAAGATGGATTTTCGGACCACAACATATATATAATAAAATGATTTGACAAGAAAAATAAAGCAACAGAGGAAATCAGTCCTAAAGTATATACTAACAACTTAAAAATTCCCTCCCTTCTTTTCCTTTTATTTTCCACATAAAGAACAAGACCTCAGAACATAATTCTGTTCAAGAAATGTAGCAATGTAAGCGTTGAAACAGATGAACACCGGATATGCCATGCGTAGATTTATAAGAATGACTATCGATATTGAGTGAAAGAATTTTTTGGAACTTTCTCAGCCATACGCAAGCAAAGCAGCACTTGTTGATAGAAAAGATACTACTGATATAACAGCTTAATAATTTACAATGTAAATGTAGAGGATCTAATAATGTAATTAAAACTGTACATGGCCTACATACAGAAATAGATCAGTTGCTTCTTCTTAATACTTCAAAAACAAAACCGTGTAAAATAGCTTCTGCAGCATACCTGTACATATAGTTCAGGTACATCCCGGCCCTCTGGCTCAAGAAAAATCTGGTGAGATTCTTTATCTTTGAAACGGACAACCTGTTATATATTACGGAGTCATAAATTCGATACTCTAAGTTTCACAAACACAGCTCGTAAGTAATTCCACCAGTCAAACTAGTAAGTATAGACTATAGAGACTGAATATTATCTGAGAAAAGGCTACATAATACAGTCAGCATCCAATATATAGATAGAATATGCGATGCACCTTATCTTCAATGGAAGGGCAGTATCTGGGTCCCTTAGCCTCCACCCAACCTCCATAAGTGGGGGTCTCATGCAGATTGTCCTTAATTAGCTGATGGGTGCTCTTTGTGGTACGCGTCAGATAGCAGCACAATTGCTCTCTCTGGATATGGAAGTCGGGATCAAAACTAAACCAGCTCACCTGTTTAATATAAATGCAATCAAATAGAGACCCCATTTTAATAATCTGATGGAGATCAAATTTACCGATAACGTATGAAACTGAAAAGAATTATCAATATTTCCATTCCTTGAATTCCCTAGGCTTCACAACTATGATTTTGGGTAGGGTACAGATATGCATTTCCCATCAATTAAATCAAAACTAGATAACATCCTTGATAGATGCTGGAAAAACTGCCGCAGCAAACTCCAGAATAATTGACTAGGAAAAGCAAGGGAAAAAAATAGATTCGTGGTGTGCTAATGTAGTCTAGATATGAAAAAATTATTGGAATGTACATGCAACTTACAACAAGTACACTGGGCATGAAGAACTTTTTTAAATCAATTATGCATGACTGGTAATATAACAACCTCGTCATCACCATGCTGAGGTTCTAATCCAGAAAAATCGACACTACGCTGGTCCACACGTGCTGGAGTTCCAGTTTTTAACCGATCAGTTTCAAATCCAAGTCGCTGTAAGTTCTCGGTGAGCCCATGTGAAGCTGACTCACCAGCTCTACCTGCAGGCATAGAAGTTCTGCCGACCCAAATTTTACCGCTCATAAAAGTTCCAGTGGTAAGAACTACGGAAGGAGCAAAAAAATCCATCCCAAAGAATGTCCTTACACCTTTTATGTTGTCATTGTTCCCTAACAATATATCTGTAACCATTGCTTCTCTGATGGAAAGGTTTGGAGTGCTGTAAGAACAT
Organism: Daucus carota subsp. sativus; assembly: GCF_001625215.2. Classification (NCBI taxonomy): domain Eukaryota; kingdom Viridiplantae; phylum Streptophyta; class Magnoliopsida; order Apiales; family Apiaceae; genus Daucus; species Daucus carota. The sequence continues at coordinate 40,514,789 of NC_030385.2, read as the reverse complement.
ATATTCATATTAGCACTAGTATGCAACATAAGATATGCAAACAGGAACCTACCGTACGTATATATGAATTAAATGATTTCACTGATACAAACTAGAAATTTCAAAATGCACCTCGAAGATTTCTTCCATACAAAATGTAGGTCCCATTTTTATATCCCAACAAAGTCCATTTTAAGGAGTTACATAGATTCCATTGACTTTAAATAACCAAGCCATGCGCATTCTAAATATTTTAAAAGAAGTTACTTGACTATTTGTCCGTAAGCATAATATTTGCATATCATTGTGTAACATTTAAGCAATTACTCTATACATTCAAAGTAATATATATTGTTAAGGGTTTCCAAGTTCCTAAGATTTTTATAACAAATTATGTTTAGCAGCTTTACTGACAAAACATTTTCTATGTTTCATCCAATTTATATTTTAACAATGTGGACACTTTACAATCAGAACCTTTATTATGCTCTATTTATATAGAGGGAGGGCGCTGCTAGAACATTTATCTATTAAGGTTGAATCTGACATAAAAATTGCATGCTACTGAAGAGTGAAAAAAAGTACAGTAAAAATAGAAACAGGCTAATAATTTTTATTTAATTTTTTGGACAGATATTTCACAGGAACCTTATATTGTACTCCCTCAGTCCCAACCAATTCTTTCAACTTTCCTTTTATTGATGTCCCACTCAATTCTTTACATCTCAAAACTTTTCAAAAGTAGTACTTTTATCCACTACTTTCATCCAATTTTCAAAACATATCAATTAAATACTGATGGGTCCCACCATTTCACCCACTTTCCCTTCTCTTTCTCACTACTTTATACATTAAACTTAATCTCGATAGTCGATGCCCAACCCATTGTAAACAAATGGGAGGGACGGAACTCAAAATTGATCCAAGTATGCAGCCATACCTCTCAACTATCTTTCTCATCTCTGTAGCATATTCCCTCTTGTCAGTTTGAGCTCGCAATGCCCACACAGCAGGACCTCTTGAGATGTTAAGAATTCTCTTTTGTAGATAACACCTAAGTAACATGGTGCAAAATATGTTATTTCGAACATAATACAGAACATAAAAGCATCTTGCCAACTTCGAATTCGAAATGTGAATTAAATGTCGGCCAGTTTGTAGTACACATTACGATTGACGATGATTTTAAAAAAAGCTGGGAGTTCCCCCCAAAATGACGCCAGTTTGCAGAAAACAAAACCGTAATAATAACAAACCTGTTGGACGTTGGCCACACAAGAATCAGATATATAGACTATTTGATCCGAAATTAAGTTTAAAAAAGGAAACAACGCACTTCTGTGTGTGTGTGCCTGACTGCCTGTACATAGCAAGCTTAATACTTTCAGTGGTATATAATTATTCTTGGAGCTTAAAAGCTGCAATTCTAGGTAATGCTATAGTAGCACTTTAATATAAATAAAAGTAAAAAGTGAAAAAACCAGTCTAGCACATTCTTTTTACATGCTACAACTCTGATATTATGCTCAGAAAGAGACTTTAAGAAAAAGTTAAGGTACTCAGTATATCTCAGTTAACTGAATTCAGTGTTGCATAGTTTCTTTCAGAGGCTATAAACTGCAATGTTAAGCTATGCTATCTACAGTAATTTTAAGCAAAAAGCTGCAAAAACTAAAAAAAAGGTAATCTTGAGCATCTCCTGTTTCATAGCATCAATAAGATGTCTAGCTTTCAGAAAGTCTTCTTGTCCTTTATAAGAAGACATTAAACATGTGAAATTTTACCTATCAGCAATCTTCCCAATCACACCACCAAGTGCATCCACTTCATGTACTAACTGTGACTTTGCGGGTCCACCCACAGCTGGATTGCATGGCTGAATAATACTTGAATGAGTAGTAAACCAGAATTTATCTGTTGCATTAACTTTGCAAGCAGTAATAGTAGAAGAATGGATATCTATGATAAAGGAGGGGAAGTTGGCAATTGACGATGATAAATAAATTCACAGGACAAGAATGAGGAATCCACTGCTGCCATGTGGTTACAAGTTTAGCACAAATTAACCAATATTGAACTGAAAATTACATTTAATATATAACTGAATTATTTTTTACAAAAAATATAGAATTAGAAATTAAATCTAATCTACTTGAAGATGTAATTTTTAAAATCATTAAATAATAATCTGTAATTATGAGTCAAACTTTGATCAATTTGATCGAGAAAAGTCAAACAAGATAGATTATTTAGGATGACGGTAGTATATAGTATTATAAGTGATATTAAGTAAGAATTGACATTGTAATAGGAGTAAAGGAAATATAAGTAAAATGAAAATTGTCACCTGTTAAAAAAAACTAATGTATAAGATAATACTAAATATATTTTTATATCTGTTATCTTACTTCTAATAGCAAAAAATTAGTTTTCTTTGTTGCAATTATATAACATCTAACACTCTTCCTTTTAAGAATCTATACTTTTATTATTTTAAACTGCCATTAACATAAAAAGCCAATCCATATAATTACTATTTAACGTCTTCCATGGAAAGCCAATATTGTTAACATTTTAACTCAACCAAAATGGCCAACTGACAAACCATATACTAAATTCTTGAGTTTCCAGCTATATCAGTATAAAATGATAACTCAATATCTACTATGATACATTTTAATATTATTGGACAAAACTTAGTCCACTCGATTGTGCTGAGTGCTGACAAAGCTAAATAATACATTTTAAAATTTAATACTGATTATATTCCAAAAATTCTTTTAGGGTATAAAACGCAGAACCATAACTAGTTTATGAAAGGGGAAAATTAGCCCCCTGCAGCACGCTCCAGTTCACGTTATGTACTATTTAAGTTTGCTCAACACTAAAATGTTTCGAAATAAGGAAGAAAGAAATAAGAACTTAACCACTGACCTGCCATGCAATCCGATCAATGTTTAGCGTTAAAAGCAAAGTTTTTGCACCCAGCTGTGCAGATGCGATAGCAGCTTCACAGCCTGCATGGCCCCCTCCAACCACGATGACATCATACCTCTCTTCACCTGCTTACATATTCACTATTCTATTAGCACTTTAGCAGGATGTAGAAAAAAACCTTACATCTGTGACAAGAAAATACAACAAAACTATGCAATTTAATCTTGTATTTCAAAATAAAGTTCAATTGACACATCTTCGATTATCCAATCACCCATTAGGGGTGCCAAATCATTACAAATCACCCCCTTCCATTTTCTCTATCATCCATGTCATATTTGGCAACCTCCGGTAAAGAAAATGCTTTAATAGCAGGCACGCTTAAGGTGCCTCCATGCCAAATGATTATAAATAATAAATTAGGCATGGGTGATAATGCTATCGAAACAAAAGTTTATGCCTTATCCATTTCAAGGGGTGCTAAGAACTTTTCTTCACACTCTTTATGCACCACATTAACTCACCCTAAGACAATAAGACCCACCCATGCTACATAGATCGTGGCACTCTTGTAATACCACTAATCTCCAATCAAAAAGAAAAAAAAATATATATAGAAAGCGCAGGCCACGTGTTTGACAAATTGCCTAGAAGAAAAAGTAGGTTAGTATAACAAGCCAGGCACCTGGAGTTGAGTTGTGGATGGAGGAGACGCAGAATCGCCGGTAGAACGAAGAATGGCGGCGACACAAAAGCTGCCGGCGGTGCTGGAGTAGATGATGAGAGCAAGGTCTGTTGACAAAATAACGAAAGCAATTTCGAAATGTCTTAAACTGTGAAGAACGATAAGGAGGGGAGGCTATGAGGCGGGTAAAACAGTTGAGCTGTGCTGGAATTGTGGGCATCTTTTCTTACCCAGTTCGATTTTTCGTCAGTTTTTTCACATGTATTATCTATCTATGCATGAATGGGTACATGGGTTATGGGTAGTGTCACTATGGGTGTCCTGTACTACTTGTTTGGTCTTTAGATTTTGTGTAACCATGGTGTCCATCTTTTTTGGTTTGTTTCAGCTTTGTGGTAAAGAAAAAAAATACTAAAGCCGAATTACTAGATTATGTGAATTTTTAGTCTCATGTTCGGTTTAAAAAAATTTAAAAAGTAGAAGTTTTATCTGAAAAATTGAACTTGATATTTGATTAACTCAAAATCAAAGTTAAAATAAAATTTTGATAATTGGGAAAGTTAGATATTTGATTTGATTATTGATAATCGAACGTTGATTTTGCTCGTTCCTAACATGATCTGGAGTCTAGAACAATCGAAAAAGAACATATTTTTCACATATTTTTTTATCAAATTGTATCCAAATAAAATAATTATTAAAATATATATTCCAAAAGAATATAGGTCAATATTTTCATTTTACGTGACTTCCATAATATGCGTATGCGTAAATTAATAATAAAATAATGAAACTGAAAATATTCACGTAGTTTGCAGGGTATTGCGTGAACTCGTGGGTTTACCCAGTGCGCACCCGAAGTGTAGCGGCTGCGGGTTCCTACGTTAAGAAAAATAAAAATAAAAAATAAAAAATCATCTCAATTGTATACTATATGTTTAGTTGTTAAAAGTAAAAAAATCATGAATCGGAAAAGAAACGAACCACTAGAGTGCTTTATTACGATTAATTTTGTTTTAGAAAATATACCATTTTATTTAAGGAAATCTCTTGATCCAATAATAACGGATGATGTACAAAGCAACAAGAGTCTCATCAATTTCTTGTATTAACCACTGTAATAAAAACTTGCCATGTTCAACAATATATCCACCCTTTCTCTATTATCCCCTTTCAGCTTACCTCTTTGTTCTTTGCTAACACGCATATTATAATACTATAATCATACATATAATTTGTGTGTATATACACAATAATATTATAAAATAGCTGTTCACTTGCTAATGTTACTGCCTCTCTCTTTCCTAGTATTATTTTTCAAGAGTTGAAATGTTCTGTTACTCCTTTTTGTAGTTCAACTGTTTTTTCATTGCAATCTCCATTTCACATTACAAGGTTCGATCTGTCTTTTCTTGAACTTTTCATGTATTAGAATCTGTTAGTATAAAATCTGTTGTGTTGAGTTTTTTTTTTTGCATTATTAAACTTTTTCTGATAGCCCTTTATTGTATTAGTTGACTTTGCAAGAACATGTGTATGTTTCATGTATGCATAGTTTTGATATAAAGACTGGATCTTGATGATTAAAGATTTGAAATTGTAGGTTTTCTATAAAGATTGGATCTTGATGGTTAAAGATTTGGGTGGGTTTTGAGAAGTAACTGATTATTATATACTTCTGCTTGTGGTTGAGTTGATTGTGTAGAGGATAATATAAGTGGAGATGGGTAATACCTGTGTGGGGCCAAGTATTGGTAAAAATGGTTTCTTGCAATCAGTTTCTGCAGCAGTTTGGCGAACCCGGCCGGATGAGGCATTGGCTGTAGGTAATGAGGTAGAAACTATTAATCAAGCACCAGTTTATGATGCGGAACCGGAGTCACCAGTTCAAAGTAAGCCACCAGAGCAGATGTCGATTCCAAAATCAGAAAAGAAAGAGGTGGCAAAACCTAAGAAGCCCCAAATGAAGAGGGTGCCTAGTGCAGGACTTAGGACTGATTCGGTTTTACAAAGAAAGACAGGGAATTTGAAAGAAGTGTTTAGTTTAGGGAAGAAGCTAGGGCAAGGGCAATTTGGGATCACATTTTTATGTGTGGAGAAAGCGACAGGGAAAGAATATGCTTGTAAATCGATTGCAAAGAGGAAGTTGTTGACTGATGAGGATGTTGAGGATGTGAGAAGGGAGATTCAGATAATGCACCACTTGGCAGGGCATCCGAATGTTATATCTATTAAAGGGGCTTATGAGGATGCTGTTTCAGTTCATGTTGTAATGGAGTTGTGTGCCGGGGGTGAACTTTTTGATAGGATTATTCAAAGGGGGCATTATACAGAAAGAAAAGCAGCTGAACTTACTAGAACTATTGTTGGGGTTGTCGAGGAGTGTCATTCTTTAGGAGTTATGCATCGTGATCTGAAACCGGAAAATTTTCTACTTGTTGACAAGAAGGAGGATGCACTACTCAAGACCATTGACTTTGGGCTGTCTATTTTCTTCAAACCAGGTACCTGTTCTCTAACATTATTGGTGGTTTTGTGTTCTTATATCAAAAGCCACTGACTCGTGATAAGCAACAGAGCAATGGTGTATAATATGAACATACTTTTGTTACTACTTTATATGCATACAGTATGTTCTAGTTACGTGATGTCTCTTAGGGTGAATAAGTTTCCTTAAGTTCCTAAGTCCTATCTGTAATATCCTGATAATGTCATATTATATTAACAAATACTTCTGAACATGCTTCTCGTTCTTTCGTTATCGTCTCCAGAGACTCATTTAGTCATTTTGCATTTATGTTGTACTTATCAGGAGAAACCTTCAGTGACGTTGTTGGTAGCCCATATTATGTTGCTCCAGAAGTTCTTCGAAAGCGCTATGGTCCTGAAGCTGATGTCTGGAGTGCTGGGGTTATGGTTTATATCCTACTAAGCGGAGTTCCACCTTTTTGGGATGGTAAGAACCTGGAAAGTACAAGTTTTACAGATCTTTCTTGTTATGTTGGTGATCGAACTCTTACTGATCCATTTTCTACCTTGTATCTCTATGAACTTTTCATGGGTTGTAGAGACCGAGCAAGGAATATTTGACCAGGTGCTGCACGGTGATCTTGACTTCTCATCAGATCCTTGGCCAAGTATTTCAGAAAGTGCCAAAGATTTGGTGAGGAAAATGTTAGTTCGAGACCCTAAAAGGCGCCTAACTGCACATGAAGTTCTGTGTGAGTGCTTTTATATTTATGAGTTTACAATATATATTGTCCCTTTATGTGACTGCTTACATTAGAAGTTATAATTACTAGGATTTACAATTAATGCTTTCAAACATTTTTAATAACAGTCATCAAAATTAGTCAAGTTCTTACTTGTACAGGGTTTGAACTATATAGCACCTAAAGTGTCCATCTTTATTCATCTAAGAAGAAAAAAACACAGATAAGTAATACCACTAACCAGTTGGTTATACTTCTAAAGGATTTAAAAAACAAACTAGCTTGGGCCAAAGGAAAAATGCTGCAAGAAGTATAAACCAATTTATACTTCTAAAGGTTTACGTTTAACTGTTTAATGTCCTCTTTATGTGTGAATGATCATTTTGTCCAGGTCATCCATGGGTTCAAGTTGATGGAGTGGCTCCCGACAAACCCCTGGACTCAGCTGTCGTAAGTCGCATAAAACAATTCTCTGCCATGAACAAGCTCAAGAAGATGGCTCTTAGGGTAAGTAAAATTTTTCAAAAAGATATGTTTAAAAATTAGGATGCAAAGGTGTGTACATAATAGAAGTTTAATAGAGTAAAATAGAGTTTAAAAGAAAAGAATACGACCTGCAAGCTACACTGAAGTAATAGAAATTTTTGACATACGAATGAGAGACTCTTGAAATTTAGTCAGGTGTCAGCTTTATATTGTCTAGAACAACTGATTGATCTAAATGCATTGAGTTAGTTTAATTGCTTAATGTGAGAAACCCATTGTGGATATTTTCTATTATTAATATAAAGAATCCTTCATAGTTCATAGATTATAATAATATTTCAAAGAAATAGCAACTACCCTTTAACTAATTTTTTTAATGATTATATACATTCACACACACATCTTGTCTTTCACCAAATTCGAGCCCTCGAATTCACATTTAAGGGAGTGAGGGAGGTACCATTAGGTCAACTTGCAACAAATAGGACAGTATAATTCACCAATGGTTTATGTTTGCCTCTAATTACAATTGAGCCAGATTTGAAATAATAAATATCTCTCTAAGTTCATTATTCTCATAATTATATAATAAAAACTAAAATCATAGCATAGTTAACTAGTGCTAGCTATAAAAATACATTGTAAAATTTATTCATCATGTCATGTTGATTCACGTACAAACAAGAAGTATGTTATTTAGCAAAAAAAAAAAAAGAAGTATGTCATAGAAGATCTAATGTCTTGCTTTGTGAAAACATATTACACAATTATGTTAAAATTTTAAACCCCTCTGGGTTATATAGTTGTTATTGTTATCGCTTGATATATTTGCATATGCTTGTAGGTCATTGCAGAGAGCCTATCTGAAGAAGAAATAGCTGGATTAAAACAAATGTTTGAGATGATAGACACAGATAATAGTGGTCATATTACTTTCGAAGAACTGAAGGCAGGAATAAGTAGGATTGGTTCAAACCTAAAAGAATCTGAGATATATGATCTAATGCAAGCGGTATGTATAATTGTTGATGCTGTTTGCAATGCTTTGAGATACTTGCTTTTATTTGACACCCAGTTTTACTACGCAAAGTTTTTCAAGTGTAGTGTGAAAAATGCATCAAACAGTTCATGTGGAAGAACTTTTAGGTCAAGCACTTGTTAAATAGTGCATGAATCAAGTATTAATCAGTCTTTTTATGCCACTACACTGTTGGTATCTTTTAGGTTTCTTTTTTGGTATTTGAAGATAAGATATATATATACACACATATACACAAGTCACTCTTATAAAATTGTCACCTCAAATATATATCTCAAAATGTGGTAGTAGAGCTATATATAGTGCAACCAACATGTCATCAGCTGAGCCTTATTATCTGACAGTCCCTGTGTTAGTTGACAGCTGTTCGCAAATCGTTACTTCAAATTATTATTGATTTTGCAGGGGTACTGATTTAATATTATCGCAATGGAAAATAACATTTTCAAGTCTTAGTAAATTTGAATGTGTCTGTGTTTAAGGCTGTATGTTTGAAGCATCTAAAGGTACTTACAGTTAGTGAGATATTAATGACGGCATAAAATATTAAAATGGAGAACTCGAACCTATATGAAGAAGAAACATTTTATGATTTTAATAACATGGTTTTGATGCAATTGTATTTCTTACATTTTCTTGCTAAAAATAGTGATCTTTATCTAGGAAAGGATATTAGGGGTTGTGAACAGCATTATTACTTCCCATCTATAGTATGAAGATAGACTGTATCTGTGGTTAAACATAATTACTGAAGTATGAAAAAATAGAGCTAGTAAATGTTAGTATATTCAAAGGTTCAACAGTTTGGTCATTTGATGCTTGATGAACTTTATAGTAACATGATAAGCAAGGAAAGGATGCTCGTTCTGTAAGAACTATCTGCTTCTATTAATATACTAATGTATTATTAATGGTTTCATCAGTAATGCAAGCACAAACAGTCAAACCGGAACCAAAAAATCATATAGGTCAAATGTTTTCAGTATCATATGTTTATAAGTTAGCATTGTTTTATGTAATATTTGAGATTATCCTGTAAGAATTCGGACCTAAAACATGCAAGAAGTCTTGGGCTTTTAGCCAGCGACAGAAGTGCCCAAATTATATTTATAATTTAGCTTCTTGGTAGAATATTTATATACGCCTATTAATATCTGTTGGTTTCAAGTAAAATTTTGTTCGAGATGACCTTTTTAGACAATAATGACAACTATCCCGTTTTCATTTGTTTGTTCAAGTATTCTGAGGAAATGGTTTGTACACTAGTAAGCTGAAGGCATTGTTGAAATGCTGCTGTATATTGCCTTTTGTAGTATATTTAAGCTCGTAAGAAGAATATTCAGAATGTGAGATGATATTTGCTTGTTTAGCACTTCTACAAGATTATATGATACTCTCAATTGAAGTATCCCATCTTCATCGGCATTTGTCATCATACTATAAAAACATGTATTCCCCTGTTCCTTGCTGAATAAACTTTTCTTTTAAGAACAGAGAATGGTAACAGAACACCTACTTTAAATTTCAGGCAGATGTTGATAAAAGTGGAACAATCGACTATGGGGAATTTGTAGCTGCGACATTGCATCTTAACAAGGTTGAAAAAGAGGATCATCTCTTTGCGGCTTTCTCCTATTTTGACAAGGATGGAAGTGGTTATATCACCCAAGACGAGCTTCAACAAGCCTGTGAAGAATTCGGGATAGAAGATACACGTCTAGAAGAAATGATCAGAGAAGCTGATCAGGATAACGTAAGCTCTTTTTGTAGAATTTTATCTAAACATCTCCTGAATCAGAGTGAGAGTGGTAGAACTAAGTTTTTCTGCTAAAATCCTACAGTTACTGCCATATCTGACATGTCATCAACTAATGGGTTAATTTAAATCTTCGAAGCAGGACACAGATCAAGTAATTTAGCTAGATTTATGTTTGAATAGCAGAGTAGTTGTAATGCATGACCACTTATAAAGGAATTCAGAGTCGTTATATGATAGTCCATCAATTAATTCTAGATGATACCTATATGATACTTACTGACAAATGAAGGATGCGTTATAAAGTTTTCTTTTATCTGAATTGTGTCATGTCTACGTAATATCATATTTTTACCGACTTTATGTACAGTAACTATGATAATTGAATACTAATCTTTTCCTCTTGATACCTAGTTCCCTTGTTAACTATTTTACTTTGCATCTCATCCCATTTGTTACATACTGTGGACCTATAATGATGTTCCAGCACCTTAATTTGACAGAATTATTAATATTCATGCCGTTATCTTTTAGCAAATCTTGCTCTTTCCAGCAAGAGGTCTTCCCGTAACTGTGGAGTCCTAAATTTTAAATGACGAAATATACCTTTTTTAAGAATTCAAATCCTCATGTAAACTTGCAGGACAGGCTAAGCTAAACATATCATATTTATACATATATGTGCTGTATTGGAATGCTCAAATGAACATGTAGAGAATTATCCTCACCCCTCGCACCCTTTATTTCCTTATTTATTTTCTAACTTCACTTCCAAGGCAAGACGTTCTTTGTGTTGTACTATAGCTTTTGAAAATATGTTAAATTTCATTTATGGCTTTTTCAGGATGGACGGATAGATTACAATGAGTTTGTGACAATGATGCATGGAGGAAATGCAGGACATGTTGCCAAGAAAGGTTTAGAAAATAGTTTCAGCATCAAGTTCAAAGAAGCAATTAAACACTAGAAGCAAGCATTTTTTTAGTTTATTTTCATATATTTGTAGGTTTCACTTATTTTTGAAATCATATACTCTTCTGGACTTGCTTATAGTTTGGAGAAACATTTATAAGCTTCAGCCTGAATCTTTTTCCTGTAGTCCCGTGTCGAACGAGACACCGAGTTCAGCTTGTATATTTTGTATGTTAGCTGAGGGAAACAAAGATGTATGTTATTACTGGCGTAACTTTCGGTTTAAATTCTTAGCTATGGACATTTAGTACCATAGACTCTTTTCTGAGTACATCTGAAGGCCACACCAGTTGCTTTGCACTTGGAAATAATTTGCATCTGCAACAAATTGATGCCATACAGTGCATCACAGTTGTTTTAGATTTACTCAAGCCAATCCTGGTGGTCTCTGCATACACCTTGGTACTTTCATTCATTTCTCATCATTTTCTCTAACCTATCAAAAAATTTATCTTATAATTACATAATTTAATTTTATGATAACTTCGTATTAACAACTTTAGTTACCTATATATCATATTATTATATGTATTATTAAATATATCATAATAAATGAGACTCGTGCAGTGCTGCTAATAATGCTAATAGTTATTACTGGAAAATTAAAGATGTGGTGTCCTCTTCATATTGCATTTATGTAGGTAAAATATTGTTTGACAAATATAAAAACAGTGTTCAAGGAATAAACTGTCACATACTTAACAATCAAATTCTGCTGAAATTATTTTTTTACTTTAAAACATACAAAATATCAAGAATATTACTTCATCCGTCCCACTTTTTCTAAACATTTTTTTAAATATTTAACACATATTCTAAATTTTATTTATATTTTCTTATTAAAAATTATGTAAATATGCGACCAATACATATTAATTTAGCATCCATAGTCAACCAACTAATTTAAGATGGAAGTATCTTGTGATTTATAAATTCCGTTAACAAAATTATATGAATAAATATTATGATTCACATTTCAAAGCGGCCGATTTATCATAATCGATTAGTTAACAACTACCTACATTCTTTAACACGAAAAAAATCAAAAGCATAATTATAGTAAAACTAAAAATTTTGTGACAACAGTTCAAAAATCTTAAATAGAAGAAATATCTAAACTATGATTTAAACTAATCTAAACATAAACAATGCTTTAAACGTGACAGTCTTTTAGAGCTTATTTCAAAATAATTTTCGAACACAAGACAGTTCTCTCTATTCTGAGGAGGCTGGTACCATTTATTTGACGAACGAACAGTTATGAACTGTGACAATCCCTCTGATCTTTCTGCACTTACAAGTTTAAAAATCAATACACTTAAAAATAGAACCAAATCTTTCGGCAAAAAAAAAAATAGAACCAAATCAAGGTAGATATTCCAACAATTTCCTTTTGATGTTACATACCATACAGGAAAAAGTAAAAATATGTCACATCATAAAGACATTTCCAGACCTAAAACATGTAGTTCTACCTCTACTGGCACAGTCCAACCATTTTTCTAATCTGACTCATGACTTGGGACAAAATTTAGATATCTTTACTTTGAGCAGCTAACAGGGTTAACAACAATGACAAGACGCAAACAGAAAGTGAGATGCTGTGACCAATGAAAAACAAAAAAAAAAAAAAAAATGTCCACCAATTTTTACACCAGGCAAGGCTGATGAATATGATCACTAATACAATCTCAATGACCAAGTGACAGGAAACATCAGCTGTTGACTGCTCACCATAAAAATCTGCGCTTCCCAGAAGCAAATGACATGACCGGTGGATGCCTCCCTACTTCCTCCTATTTTTGTTTTTGCTGACCCGAACCATTTTCCGACCACCTTTATCTCCACCACCAGATCCCAATGAGAAACTCCCTCCACTGTTAACTAGACTATTAGATGCTGGAAATGAAGGTAGGTTCTGTGGAGCGGCTTGATTTTGCTGACCACCAAACTGAAAGGGTGATGAGGATATTGACGAAGGAGCTGCAGAACCAAACATGAAGCCAGGCGGAGATGGTGAGACCAATGATTGGCCAAATGCTGGAACGGTAGGATTGGATGGAGAGACCAATTGTTGGCCAAATACTGGTACAGCAGCATTGGATGAAGTGACAGTTGCCTGGCCAAACACTGGTACAGTAGAATTTGAAGGAGAGACCAATGATTGGCCAAAGACTGGTACAGCAGGATTAGATGAATGCACAGGATCCTCCGCCATACTATCTTCCATGTTCATCTGATCACCATTATTTCCAGGGGATCTGACAGCAGCTGCACTTCCAAATACAGGTTTTGATTGGGATAAAGACGGCATAGATGAAGTTGTAGAAGTGGGTGAAGTAAATGAGAAAGTAGACACTGAAGTACCAGTGGATTGTCCAAACACCATCGGTGTACTGGCTGTAGTTGATGCTCCAAAGGAGAAAAAAGGGGATGGGGATGGTGAACTTGCAGATGAGCCCAATGCATTTGCAGGAGAAACTGCCGAAAAAGGGGAACTGGTAGTACTGAGTGAGGTAGTTCCTGAGCCAAATGGATTTGCAGGAGAAATTGATGAAGCTGTCACAGATACATTGGTGGTGAATGATGTCCCTGATGTCCCAAATATCGTTGATGAGCCAGATGAACCAAACTGGAAGGGAACACTCTGTGTTACTGCGGGCGCCCCACTTTTAGGCGGCAACTGTGTATTAACTGCGGACGAAGAAGAAGAAGCAGCAAATGAAGAGCTGAATCCAAAAGGGTTGTTTCCTGCATTTGTCGTTGCAAACATGCTACCAGAAGGTGGTTTGTCTGAACTGCTGATAAGCGTTCCCTCACTAGACTTCATCTCTGTGGTATCTGCACCTGTGACAGTCGAAACTGTCGTAGCTGGACTTGACTTGGGCTTTGATGGTTCAAAGCTGAAAACAGGTGATGCAACAGGTTCTGAAGAAAACAAAGGGGGTGATGCAGCAGGTGCTGTAGTAAATGAGGGTGGTTTCACAGCAAATATAGACGGGCTGCTGATGCTGGTACTACCAGATGTCATGGCAGCACTAGTTAGAGAGTGGGTAGTGGTAGAGCTATTTCCAAGAACTTGCTCTGTAGAATTACTTGAAGGCGGCTTAGGAGGTGATATATCACTAGAAGGTTTTGAATCAGCTAGTCCATTATTCAATGTTTCAGAAGGTACGCAGCTGGGAACTAACGCACTTGCTGTGGAAGCTTTAACAGCAACGGGTGTTGAATTATCTGAAGGCCAGCTCACCTGTCCTAACTTTTCAGGACTCTTAGCATTAACTTTGTCAGATTCCTTAGTTCTCAGCTGAGTATCATTGCCAAAGCTGCAAGAAAGTAGAAATGTAAGGCAGACCGTAAAAAATAATTGTAGCAGCTGATGAGAGAGAACTTCAGTGCTTGCTGGCCATCAACTATATTTAGAGCTCAAATCACTAATTGGTTTTCTTAGTTTACAATTCCACACGAACAGTAATTTTTTCATGCAATAGACGATATTTCTTATTTTAGGTAACATTTCTGGTGTCAGTTTGCTGTAAATGTAAATAAATATTATAGACAACTAAAAGCTATGAAAGACAAGGTACAAAACAGTCGATAGTTACCTGTTTAAGGCTTGTTGGCTTGGATCAGACCAAGTAGGGATTGAACCTGACGATTCACCGAAAGGTGATGCAGAGAATGTAAAAGATGGAAGTGCATTCACGTTTTTTGAACTCAGACCAGACAAGGTGGGAGAGCCACTTGTATCCCTAGATGGCACAGAATTGTTAACCACCGAAGTTGATTGATCATTCACATCTTGCTTGAAATTTGAGATGGAAGCCACTACAGGAGTCTGGAATCCAGTATTTTCTTTGGCAGCCGCAAGCCCACCAAAAAGTTTATGATCACTAGTACTATTTGATGTCAGCTTCTCAGGTATCTTTCCTTCTGCCTTCGTCAAAATTTTCTCAATTCCTTTGTCTTGAGGAGAAACAGACTTGCTAACTATCTGCAATTCTTCTGTCCTTTCACCAGAAGCAAATCCATTTGTATAAGTTTCATCATCCAGGTCAGCGAAATCCTTCATGAAATCCATACGTCAATTACATCCAAATATTCATAGATAAATAAGTTCCGCAGCAGAAATAGTAATTAGAACAATAACACTTAGGTATAAACCAAAGATTTTTTTTTAAATGACATTTGTACCCCTCTGCTCATGGCTAAATAAGCCAAACACACAAATGTTACTGCCAGTAAATTGTTTAGTAGGCTAGTAGTAGATAGTTGATCAAACAGAAAAATGTGTTTTCACTTTCTAAAGTGGCTGCCAGTATTCTAACTAGTAAAAAGTTCTGGCTTGTGTATAGTTTAATTGACTAAACAGAAAGTCATAGTAGAATATAATAATTAAAACATACAGAAGAAACGGAAAAGACCAGTTACATCACCATCAGGTTATACCAACCTCGATTGCAGTCATGCGAAAAGCACGTTTCTTTTGAGGAGGTTGTGCTGCAAATTTTGAAACATTAGAATCTCCATTCTTTACGTTAGGTGCAGCATTTGTCATGGAGCTTGCACCATTAGCATCTGAAGAAGAAGCTATAGACTTCAGAGTAATGTTTGACTCTTTAAAGCCATTTTCTTCAACAATGACTTTCTTTTGGGAGACTTGTCCACCAGCATCCTGCAATGCATTGCTAGAATCTTCCAACTTCCCAGCGTCTTGCTTCTGTAGGTATTGAGTTGAATCCGCATTCTCCAAGCTTCTAAGAGCTTGCCCACGAAGCATATTAGAAGTCAACTTAATAGGTGATTTATCCCTGGCAGTAGTCATTTTTGATTCTGATGATTTCTGTGGGGTAAACTTCTCAAGTTGTTGCAAAATTTTAGACGCCATCTGACGGGATTGTGAATTAACAAGGGGGTATCTGAATCCAGCAATGCTATCATCCTCTGATTCTTCTCTATTTTTTGAGACTTGATTTTTAGCATCATCCAGCAGGAGAGGTTTATCTGACGAAGATATATGGTTTTGACCAGCACTACGACCAAGATCAGTCCCACGCGTGGGCAGTGGACTTGTGTTATACAACAGATTGGGTTTTTGTCTAATTCTCCGTATGGCACCAATAGATCCACTATCATCATCTAATACAGAACTTCTTCGCTTTAGTGCCTGGTCAGAAAAATATATACAATAAAGAGTAGTTAGCCTTCCATAGAATTTAGGTGCAACGGTGCATGTATCTAATTTCAGAAGAACACATACCAATTGTTTAGACCCTGATTGTCCATTATGCTCCCAGACAGACTGAGGAGATGAGGAGGAGGAGGAGGGTCCAGCATAAATGTAATTTGTAGACGCAGCACCCTAGAAACACATAGTGAAAAAACTAGCTTAGACTATAAATGTGTCGAATCATTGCATGCTAATGTTTCAAAGCTTAAGTATAACAAACCCTAGAATATGGTGTTCGGGCCATGTTATATATTGCCGATCTTCCCCGAGATCTCGGGGTAGCGAAGCTCTTCTCAGGTACCCCTTCACGCAGCAGCGACTTTGAGACTAGCGATAGTGCAGATGATTTTGAAGGATATACACCATGATTGAGCAAAGGTGTTTCTTCCTTAAAAGCTTGAGAACGAGCACCCAACATTGACGGTGATACTTTGGAAGACCTACCCATGTAGGCTTTTGCTAGCTCTGCAGGTGAGGCGATATCATCTTCAAGAACCTACTCACATGATCATCATTGCAATATAGTAAATAACTAAATACACCACAAAATTGTTTAGAAAGAATGCAAAGAATATCAAGAAAATTATAAATGACTATTATCTTACCTTTGCACCAACACCAGTAACAGTAACATCCCTTTGTAATTTAATACCATCATCCCTTTTCTCTTGCAATGGGCTTCTCATTGACACATTGTGTTTTTCAACATCTGATACAGATTTATATAGGTTCCCTTCATTTGTTTTCTCCTTATCCTGATTTGAAGATTCCATTGTCCTTGAGCGTAATAGTTCAGTTAAACGATCAATTTCAGACCTGCATAATCGCAAACTTCATATCCTCGTAAACATTGTTTCTGTTCCAAAGATTGACTTGTTTTAACTTCCCAAATTTTATACAAGAAAAAATATTAGGTCACAACCACAAACTAAAATGTAAATGCACAAAGGTTACTTGGTAAGGAAAGAATTTTTTTTACAAGACGTGTAGGCCATATTGTACTAGAAGTATGCACAAGCACCACATACACTAACATTGATGATAAATAAGTCTGTCAGATGAATACAAGGACATTTGCTAAACCAAATTAGCAAAATTTCGAAGAAAAAATTATAACTCAAAGATTTAAAACTATATATTATTATCAATTAGGGTCGCGCTCAAGAGAGAACCACTCCTTAAAATAGAACCATAGAACCACTAGGGTTCTGCTGCAGAACCCTAAATTTTAAATAGATTTTTAGGATCTAAATCTAAATACATGTTTTTTTTTCATGTTTTTTCATCGTTGTGTGTGTTCAAAAATAATTTAAAAATATAATCCATAGATATTGACATTTTTTTTGTGAAGTTCTGCTGCAGAACCCCAACTAATACTTAAGTTCTGCTGCAGAACCCTTACCTAATAAGGTAAGGGTTCTATGGTTCTCTCTCTAATGGTTCTCTCTGGAACCTGACCCTGTAACACATATGTATATATTAACCCGGATGATGATCACAAAGTAATACATACAACAAAAGGGCATGCAAATTTATGAGTCTTGTAATAATTGAATCCTGAGGACACCAAACCTAGCGTGATACCTTATAGATCCATCAAGACATGAACCCAGACATGCAGATCAAAGGCCCTTGCCGACAACCATATAGTTTTGCACCAACTTCTGGTAATTCAGATATTATTATTTCGTGTTTAATTAACCAAGCAGCCACACTATCATTCCACCCAAACCATAATTTGATTAAGCTTAATTACATCAACTGTACATGAACTGTTGGACATTTATAGCCCGATAACAACATTACAGTTGGAAACACTATTACAGAACCATGCATGAGATTTTCACCTAATACAGCTCCTAAGAGGTCACAGATAATCATAGACCTGCTTGCTATACTTTATCTTAACTAATTATTTTAATATGTTTCTGAAAAGGGGTAAGCACTAAAGCAGCAGGACTTCTAAATTAATTTTTTTAAATAAAGTAGAAGTATAGAACTAATATTGCAAATCAATAATATACATTTAGAGTAGCAGAAGACAAACTCATGCATTAATATATGCGAAGGCTAAAAAATTAACCTGGTAAAAGTCTTCTGCTGTAGCATTTGTTCAAGATCTGATATTCCACTGCCTTCAAAGCTGTTGTTTATATCCCCATTGCAAGCTATGTCCCTTTCACGCGTTCCTTTACAATCTACCAACTGTCATATATTAATTATATAAATCAGTGATTAACATTAAATAATGAGATGAATTAAGCCAGAAAAAATATTTTTAAAAGAAGATGATTTTCAAAAAATCCATCAGAGGGCTGCAATCAGTTTGCTCTCTTCAGGCATCGAATATAGCTGACAACAGTTACCTTTTTTGTAATACTACTACCCAATTTGATATCTATGTTGCCCCAACAGTTCTGCTAACATCATAAACCACTGTGTGTTCCCTATTTTTAAGCCCAGTCAAATTTACCCTTCAGAGATGCACTTCTAAATACTCCTGAGCAGCTCTAAACGTTTAGAGATGCACCACCTCCAACAAGTTATCAAACATCAGATCAAGATCCAATATTCTTGAATGAAGGGGATGACCGTTTGATAGACACCATAAAAAAATGGAAAAAGGGAAGGAGAGAATGATCCGACAAGTTATACAATTTTAAAATCGAGGCTTTCATAAACCCTTGATCAAATCTTTGTTGACACACGTCTTAGAGTTGCATTTGGATAAGGAAAAAAATCATTACAAAATATCTGCCTAATTAGCCAGATTGACTTGTGACCTAGCAAGCCTAAAGATTTGATCTGTAGATTTAGATGTTGGATATTCAATAATCAACAAAATTTAATACTAATCTCTTTTTTTGCCTTGCTACAATAGTACATTGACATTTGTAGTGTCAATCCAGATTGGCCTATCCACCTGCCTCCTCTGAAACTAAATTCTAGACTGAAGAGAGGTACAAGTACAACTGTCCAAGTGATGGAAGATTCTAAAACAGATATGGGCCTCATCCCATCAATTTTATATGCCAAGCAAAGCAAAACAGTAGAATAGTCTAACTAACCGTGGGAGTCGCCTCCTGAGGTACATCCTTGGCTTCCTGCTCTGATTCTGGTCAAGATCAAATCACATTAGGTAGCAAGTAATATAGTTTTTCACATTACAGCAGGAGCAACAAAGTATTATAAAGATAGAATATATAAATCCTCAGGAACAGCATCATGTTTACAGAGTTCCAATCACAAGCCCCAAGGCGACAAGCAATGAAATGAACAATGCAACAACACAGATCTAAGCTTTTAGCTGAATGTCAGTATCATTCTTGAACTTCTGATGTAGTACATATCATTATTTGAACAATTAATATACTTTAAACAAAATTAACACCTAAAACATATGCATATTCATGCAAAAGAGTTTGACTCTTGCAGACATACATTAAAGAATAAAACATAATTTTTACAAGATTCAGAATATAAAGATCCGTCCTCTGTTTTTCATACCTTTTTAGTTTCTTTTTTCATTTATGCAAGTGACTTCAAACTTTGTTTAGAAAAAATAGATCAGTGATAACTAAAAATTTATTTGCCTAAAGAGAAGATTTTACAATTCAAAACACAAGTCATTTGGTTGAAAATAGCGGAAAAGGGGAATAATTTTCTTAGATTCATCCCTACATCATATTTCTCCGTCACCTCTGGTTCCATTTACATGCTTCATTTCATTCCTTTGGTTCCATATCACGCAACCAAGCAGCGAACACATGCATACAGAAATATCTGAAGCCCGTGCTTTCCATCAAAGTAATAGAATCAATAAGCCATAAAAGAACTCGATACTATCTGTCATGCAAATGAATTGAATCCAAGAATTTTTTTTTAAAAAAAGGCCACATGGCTTGGAAGGTTTAAATAAAAGAAATATGGTAAAAAGTTACTCCCTCTGGTCCTTATTATAAGGCACCGAGACTTTTTGCACACAATTCTAGGTGCTTTGACCACCTATTTAAAATTACTTTTTTTAAATTTTTGAAAAAGAAAATTTAAAAAAAAATAATTTTAAGTGTGTGGTCAAAGCACCTAGAATTGTGTGCAAAAAGTCTTAGTGGCTTATAATAAGGACCAGAGAGAGTAACTATTTAGAGGGTTATATAAAGAATTAAAATGTTGAGGGCAGAAAATTAAGATAAAAGACATTTACTTCAAATTATAATAAAGATATCACAATAAAAAAAATTAAATATTGGAATAATCCGTCAGAAGCTGGGATTTTAGCTATCTTCTATCGAGTTGGGGGTGACATGTGGTAGAGAGATCATTGTCATCATGTATATCGAGTGAAGTATTTTCTTTCTGTAAAAATAAAATTATGCATCAAATCATAAAAATTGGTTGCAGATTTAAAGACCTTATTTAAGATCATCCTATTATTCTTCACTACTTGGCAAAAAGATAATAACTTCATTCAATTTGGAATTTATGGCAATCTCCCTCGCTTGGATTTTTGGCTATATTTTACGCCTGCAGATGTTTCCCCCAGTAAACTACAATAAACTACTATTTGAAATGCACATTTTAAAACATTGCAGATACATTTAAATTTGGACCGATTTGCTGCAATGAACAAGTTCCAAAATAGGACAATAGGTTTTTAATGAACATATAGACATAGTTTCAATATATTATTGAGTCATTCCCTATCCCACTAATCACAGGTCTCTATCGCCACTAGAAACTCAAAGTGCTCATGTTATTCAGACAAAGCCCCTCCAAGGCAACACTTTTCTTTCAATATCGAATTGAGATCCCAACCAGTATCCGCACAGCGGACTACTAGTGTTTTAACTTCTTCCCATGCCTTGAGGAAGAAGCCAAACCTTGGCCACGACACCAGCTTAATACAATTCGCAACACGTAAACGTAAAGAATACTATTACCCTCTATACCCACACACCATTCACTACAAAATTATAATAAATGCATAACATAAATACCTATGCAATAACAACAAAAGGACAAAAATCAAAGCAGCTGACCCAGAAGCTCAAACAAAAAACAAATTACAACACAATATCTAAAACTATAAAATATCAAACTTCCGATAATTCCCCCAATTACAAAACCTAGAACACTTCATACACAGCATAAATCTTGAAAACAATTACAATCAACTCCTTCGAAATTATAAAAGTCCTAACACCATCAATTAAACAAATTAACATCAAAAATCAATATAAGCAATACCAAAACACATAAAACAATATCATTTTTCACAGATCTAAACTATACATATACACGCAGAAAGTTATATATAATAAAATATACCTGTGATTCGTTTACGAAAATTGGAGAAGAACTTGAAAGCTCTCGCAGAAATAAACCTAGAAGCCGGGTCAAAAAGCTTGGAGACCCACCCGCCGGGTCTAGGGTTTCGAACAATCGACGGCGGCCGATCATACGGCGTCGTTTGGTGCCTCCGAGCAGGCCGTTTCTGGAATTTGCCTCCAGCTCCGCCACGATAGGAGGTCTCGCCTTCGCTCGCTATCGCCATCGACGTGAATTTGAACCAGAGAGACGAGAGATAGAGAGAGAGATGAGAGAGAGTAAATTAGGGTTTTATCGCGAGGAAAGAAGAGGAACGGAGCGCCTATGTTTTTATATTTATATTTATTTTTTTATTTATAAATGGGGGCGGGGGGAGATTATGATATGTATGAAATGTTAGATATGTGTGCTGATAAGCTAGTGAATTTCGGGATGTTAATCTCTTCAATTTATCAGGAATTCAGCATACACTGTATCAAAATTTATTACTATGTTTTATTTTTATCCAAAATTAAAATTATACAATTTTGAGTTTTTTGACATTTAATTTTATATTTTGATAATTTACAATATTCATTATAACTTCATATACTTCTATACTATCTTTTGAAAATTTCTATTGCCTTTTGAAAAAATTTCCTATCTTTTAAGAATTTTTGTGATTTTACTATATCTTTTAATTTTTTGGTAAAAATACTATTTTTTAAAAAATATTTGCAAATATATAGTCCGCAATCAGATACAACTTCGGCTAAATGGATGCACAAGGATTGCAAGTATAGTTGTGTCTGGTGGTTGATAGTTTGGTTGCATGTGATTGTAATGGGTTGCATATAGTGTTATTGCCAATATTTTCAAAAGTTTGATATATAAAATATTTTTAATTAATGTAGTATTTTTGCAAAAAAAGAATTTTGGATTTAGGTATTTATGAAAAAACCTCAGACATATATGTGCGACCTAATTTTTAATTAGTAGTTTGACGGACTTAATTTTTCGGGTTTGAATATTTATGAAAAAACGCCTAAGTTAAAATCATAATGGCTGGGTTAGTAGTACTTATGTTCAATTTTGATTTTATTGGATCATAATTGGTGATTAGTTTTCTCAGTTTTTTATAATCGCCTTTAACTTTTTACACGAAAGGGTTAAAAAAAAGTAGAAACCGGCTTCTTATAGAGAAAAAAACGGAATTTACTATGGCCAAAAAAGCAGTGTATTTCGCTTAAGCACATTTATCGAAAATAAAACCGGACTTAGAGCAAGTCTAATAGATTACCTATCTCATTACCTATTAATAATATAAAATAATGAATCATAGTGAGTTTTAGTAATTTAGGTAATCTATTGGCCAGAAGATTGGAAGATGTGCTACTCTGCTAGTGATTTAGTTAATCACTTGGATAATGTTTGGAATATCTGTTTTTGATAAATTACCTAGTGAGTTAAGGAGCTCATTTAGATAACTTTTCGGACTTTCACTTACAAAATAGTTGATATTATTAAAAGAAAAGCGATAGTTAATCATTTGGAACCGAGTCCTTTCCATTTTAATTATGTTCATACAATTAAACATGGTGGAGAATTATATATGTGTATTTTGCCCGCAAAAAGGGAATTATCATTTTTTTCAAAAACTGCTTTCATATGTATCATTACTATTTATATTTTTTTTTAATTTATTAAAATTTTCTAATTTTGCTGAAGCCAAAAAAAAAATTACCCGTTACCCGCACACGTAGCGCGGCAAATTTCCTAGTTATTAAAAGAATAAATCACATAAAATTCCAAATCTCAGGAACGAGAGAATCTGTATTACATATTTACATGTGTATATTTAATTATTTATTGATAAAACCACGTGCACATCCCATACCGTTTAAATCCATTCCCACATAAAATATTGAAAAATAAAATTTTGTTGTCCACCAATTTACTAGCCGTTATGTTGTTGTCAACAAACAAACTTTGCCAAGAAATTTAAAACATCTGAATCACCCTCTAAGAAAAAACCAAACAAAAATGAAGGGAATGAAAGGCAAGTTTCTGAAAAAATTGAAGTCAGTCAAATCGATTACTTATTTGAAGCAAGATTTGATTTTACAAGCTACTACCCCTGACGGGTTTGTTCAGAACTTGATCTCGAAATCGAAGAATTTCAAGATTCCTACGCAATTTAGAGACCCTCGTAAAAAAGACGATTGCAATGATATCGAAAAGAGGAGGCAGATTGGAGGAGAAGCTTGCGAGGTTGAGGATGTTGAGGAGGAGGAAGATATTGTGGCTAATGAGTTAGCTGATGATGACAAAGAGAATGTTGGAGATAGAGAAATGTGCGAAAGCCGGGGTTTGAGTTTGAGTGTTGGAAGGCCTTTGTTGGAGATTGATAATTCGGGGCTTAAGTCCTCGGGTATCGGGTCTGGTTCGTGTTCTGATCCTGAGCTTTTGGCGGTGTTTGAGCAAGCGGTGAGGGAAGTTAAAGTTGAGGAGAATGAGAGAAGAGGGAGAATTGAGGAAGGGATTGAGGAAAATGTGGAAGAGGATCGGCCTTTGAAGGCGCGGAGAATTTCAGAAATCGAGAGTCCGTTGCTTGAATTTGAGGAGAAGTGTCCGCCAGGAGGCGAAAACAAGGTGATTTTGTACACCACAGGGCTTAGGGGGATTCGGAAGACATTTGAGGATTGTGCTAGGATTCGATTTTTGCTACAAATTTTTAGAGTTTCGTATTTTGAACGAGATGTTTCGATGCATTTGGAGTTTAAGGAAGAGCTGTGGAGGGTTTTGGGTGAAAAGGTAGTGCCACCAAAGTTGTTTATAAAAGGAAGGTACATCGGAGGGGCTGAAGTGGTGGTTGTGTTACATGAGCAAGGGAGGCTACGACGGCTTTTTGACGGAGTTTTGGTGGATGGATCAGAGGGAGTGTGTGAGGTGTGTGTGGGGGTTCGATTTCTGATTTGTGTTGTTTGTAATGGAAGTAGAAGGGTTTTTGTTCGTCGTGATGAGACCGTGAAGCAATGTGAAGAATGTAACGAAAATGGGTTGATTATCTGCCCTATTTGTTGTTGAATTGTATGATATTCATGTCACTTTACTATGTATTCAAATTGTTATTATTACTGTCGATTTGATAGAACAATAATCCTTAATATTTTTTTTTCAAACTAACATTTTCGTCATATAAACACGCCTTCCACATCCTCAACAAGATTTGAGTCCTTGGTTCTCGAATTGAGGAAGAGCTTTGGCACCTCTTCAGAGTCTGACATTTAAGCTCTAAGGTCTAAATAGATATGAAATAATTGTATGCAATAAGATTGTATCACCAGACTGCATATGCAACCCCGTTATTGTAACAAGACCGTAAATGCAACCCCGTGTTATTGTAACAAGACTTTTTTGAAGAATTCAAGCGCGTATCTGGCGCTATTGCATCTTCAATACAAAGTGAAGTTATGGAAGGTGCTTCTGGTGATGGCAGGCTCAAGGCGAGGTCCCGGTGTAATGGCAGATTTAGGTGGTTCCGGCCCGAGTGTAGCTCAAACATACCGAGAACCGAAGCATACCTCTTGGCCTAGTTTAATGAATCTACCTTAGTTGGATGTTATTAATTCATCATATCAATGAAGCTCTATGCAGTAGAGTTATGGCAAAAAACAGGGAAGAAACTGGGTGATTAATGAGTCACCAAACTGCTACAGGAACTCTTTTCAAAATTGCTTAATAGTTCAAGTTTATTACGTGTGTGTATACGGATTTCATTCTTCAAGTCTTAATTTTAATTGTGCATCAGCTAGTTGATTAGGTTAATTAGTTGCTACAGTCTCTAAACAATAACAAGAAAACAAGAAAAACTTCTCTTATATAATTTATTAGGACAACTCATGCCACTCATTCTGAGATTCTAAGTTCTCTGATCCGGTAGTATGTTCTAGTACTACAAGAGTTCTAGTTCACGGGCAACCGGACTATATATATATGGCCAGATTTCAGGCATAATAATGGGGTACATAAAGCTAGAAGAAAGTGCAAACTCAATGTTATATCTACAATGACTGATTTCCCAGTGTGAGTCTATTCAGATATCTCAGCTGAGGGCCTGAGGTACCTAACACATAACATTCATAGATTTAACTAGACCCTTTTTTGGGGAACCATTGGCATGACATCTTTATAGATTGCTACACCATTCAGAGCAGCAGGGTTATAGAAAACTACCCAAATACATTAGGTCAAACAAGCACAACTGAAATCACGTCTCAAGTGTTCTAATTCACCAGATGTCTGCAATTTAAATGTTAAAGCAACCATTTTCGATATTAAATCCGAGAGTAAATCCTATGAGGAGACAACACACACTAGATATCTTATTTGCATTCTGCAGAGGTAGGAGTGAGAAGGTGAGATCCAACACCCGTGTCGCTAAACAAATTCCTACAGGCTGATCATTGTTGAGCACACTGCACCCTCTGAGCACCGCCATGCATATCTTCGTCTTCGTCATATGCCTCTTGGGCAGCTTGCTGTTTCCGACGCATCTCCTCTTCAATATTCACATCATGCAGTGTTGTTTCTTCACATTCATCCAGTTCCATGTCTGTCATCTGAATTGAAGGCCTCGGAGGTAACACAGCTTCAAGAGCTTTGCACTGCTCAGGGGTCAAGGACTCTGGGAAATCTACACTAAAGTGAATGTAAAGCTTTCCTCGCATAAATGGCCTCTGATACATTGGCATTCCTTCATCATTTATCCCCTTAAATTGATCTGTGGATAGATGGAAAAAGTAATTAAATACATGTAATTGTCAAGGAAGAGATGCACGCTTTGATTTAAACAAAAAGAAAAGAAAAGAAAGAAGATTCAAGCTTTTGTTGGTAAGGCTCGATTATAAACCTCAAATTCGATGCTTAATGATGTAATAAAGTTATGCTTAAGATTATTAAGCTCAAGAAAAAAGATTATTTTTTATACTGTATATAATTTTTAAATTGAGTAAAAAGACATGCATGAGAATACAAAAGGTCACTATTGAAGGCAAAATTAAGCTCGTAGTGAAGAGAGAAAAACGATATAATTGCAAACATAAAACAAGCAGGCCGACTGGCAGAAATATAAGAAGAATTTAAAACTTAAACAAGCTCATCAACTATCGCCACTTATAAAACTCTAATTACCTGGCTTGATAACTTCTCCTGGCTGGGATTTAATAAGAAGCTGCCTGCCGTCCAGGTGAGTCAAAGTAAATTGGAAGCCACAAAGTGCTTCACTGAGAGTTAATGAATGTTCAACAAAAAGATCATCACCCTTCCTCTTAAACTTGGGGTGCTCCTTTTGTTGCAACACAAACACTATGTCCCCAGTAACCGTGTCAGGCTGCAATATAGCATATTGAGTTCAAAATATTGTTAGTCAAACAACAAAGAGACAATAGAATTTTAAAATTAGTAAAAGAAGCCTTTCAAAATCTTAAGCTTAGTGGAGAGAGTATTCTAATTACCGCTTCATCAGCTTCTCCAGGGAATGTAATCTTCTGTCCGTTTTGCATACCCTTCTCCACAATAACTTCTATTGCTTTCTTCTCCTGCACAACCTTTTGACCTTTGCATTGAGGGCAGCGATCCTTGTCGTTGATTGTTTCTCCAGTACCCTTGCAGTCATTGCAGGGATGCTGCATCTGCTGGATCATAGATGGGCCCAAGTGCCTGATAGAAACCTTCATTCCAGAACCCTGGCAGCCAGGACATGTCATTGAAGCACCCGACTTGGACCCCTTTCTTCATTTATGCACACACACAGCCATAACAAGAGTAAGGATTTGACCCAGGGTACAAATGTACAATAAAGTACAGAACATAAACAGTGAGGAACGTAGATGACTACTCACCCCTTGCATTTAGAACAAATTACATTACGTGAAAGGGAAAGCTTCTTGGAAGTCCCATTGCAAAGATCTTCCAGTGAAACCTTAAGGGGATGAATGACATCCTCCCCCCTTCTTTGCCTTCGTCCTCTGCTGCTGCCACCTCCTGACGAAACAGGTATATTGCTATGACTGAGAACAATATAAAATTTGCAGAGAAATTGTAAAATCAGGATAAATGCACGCAAACTTACCACCAAACGGGCTGCCACCAAAGAAGGATTGGAAAATGTCAAATGGGTCATGGCCACCACCTCCACCACCACCCATTCCCTCCTTGAGAGCATCCTCTCCATACTGATCATAGATTTCACGCTTCTCTGGGTCACTCAGAACCTCATATGCTTGCGCAAGCTCTTTAAACTAGCATAATACAATAGCTTAAATTAAGCCTATTCCACGAAAGGATGGGCAATAAAAGAAAACAGAAAGAATTTATGCAAAGAGAAAGTAAAATCATGACTAAAATATTAAAAATCAAAAGGAACACCAGTACAACCAAAACAAGATAGTTTCTCTTACTTACAAACCACAGATCATTTCTAATTCTCTCTATCCCCAAACTACTTTATTTTTAGCTTTTAGCTATCACCTAGGGTTTCAATTTCGGGTATGCATAACTAGGAAAGGGGATTTTTGTTAGTACGCAATGTAACAGCACATAAGAGCAAGTCCAATGCTAGATGCTATATATCTATTGCTATTGCTATAATATAGCACCAAAAAGTGTTTTTTGATGCTAAAATAAAACTTGCACTCCAATGCTAAGTTTTATAACTAGTTATAAATTTAAGCAACTCATTAACTTTTTACCTAACTTCTATGAGTAAAATATAGAACCAAGGATGTGGCAACATGGATGGATCCATCCTTGGTTTCAAATATAGAACCAAGGATGCATCTATGCATGGATGCATCCAAATATAGCACCCCTTTGGAGTTGAATTTTTTTACTTTTGATGCTATAATATAGCAATAGAACCAAGTATAGCATTGCATTGGAGTTGCTCTAATGCATGTTAATACAATTAAATGCAATATAATCTCTTGGGGGTTTGGGGGGGGGGGGGGGGGGATGATGAAGTAGTGTACTACTAATGTATCATACCTAATCTTGATCATTTAATTCAATAACGGAAGTGAATTTTATGTTATTAAGAATATTGATAAATCAGTAAATTAACCCGTATCAATTCCAATTGTTACTCACAATTGTGTTTCAATCGATCCAACAGTCCATGGATACATAACAAGTCACTTCCCCCTACTTCCCACTAGGCCGTAAAATGGAACTAAACACATAACCTTCAATCAGCTCCCCTTACATCCCCCATCCATCATGCCCCCAATTCATAACATAACAAAAACACACACCCAGATAACATCACAAACAAATGTCCCCAAACACAACAAAAAGATCCACTTTCACACAATTCATCAACAAAGACAATAGAATCAACCAAATCAAACACTAAAACCAAACAAAAAGCAACCTTTTCAGGATCGCCACCCTTATCAGGATGATTCTTGATAGCAGCCTTCCTGTAAGCTTTCTTCAGATCATCAGGTGATGCTGTTTTTGGGACACCAAGAATTTCATAGTACTTTGTATTGTCACTCTTCTTTGGTGCTCTCCCAAACATCTTTTCAATCTGAAATAAATTAACACCACAATCAAAGAATAGAAATTGACATGAATAAAATTATAAATAGTGAGAGCTGAGAGAGTGGGATTAGGAACGTACCCAAGAAAAGTGTAGAACGAGATCACAGAGAAATTGGCTTGGTCGAGAGAATGACAGAGAGGGTTTGCTCTCAAGATCAGATCTTGGTATTTGTAGTTTCTTTGGGGATCATTGTTTGGACGGCCCAGATTTCTTCTGTGGAGTACAATATACTATGTGTTTTTTTAAAATTTTTTAAGAGACATACAATATCATGTTTCGTAGAGATGTGCATGGCGCGGTTTGGTGCGGTTTGCACTTAAAACCGCAACCGGAACCACGAGATGCGGTTTCTAAAATTCAAAATTGAAACCGCACCAAATGTCATTGGTGCGGTTCGGTTTATAAAATTATCAGTTTCGATTTTATATGGTGCGGTTCAGTTTTCAAATCGTGAGGAGTTCGAAAAATCTTTATCACAAGTTCATAATAAATATGTCAAAAATAATAATATAATTAAATAACGGAAGAGCTTAACATCCCTGCAAGCTACCAGTAGTATATACACAATGTTTTCCCCTTAACATAGCAGTAAACATTTATGATATACCAATTACAACCAGACCCCTGCATGCGTACACTGAAGTTCACTTCTAACAATATTACTTCTTTAACATTGATTCTGTATAAAAATTTAATTACTTGTAAAATATAGCAGTAAGAGATAATTCTTTGTACATTCTCCATGGTATGTGATTTTGCAAGTGGCTACCAGTGAGAGTTGAATCTTAGTAGTAGTTTGATCAGGCTTTTAGATTGAGATTTATAAATTCAGACATGACAAATAACTCAAAAACATGCATTATATTTGACTTATTAGATCAGCTAATGTACATAATTATATAATTATATATTTTATAATATATACATATATATAATATAATTTATATATTATATTTCAGTATATACAATAAATACATAATTATAAATATTATTGCGGTTCGGTTCGGTTTGTATTCGATTTTAAAATTTTGAAAAACAAAACCACAACCAAAGTATCGGTGCGGTTTTTATTCGGTTCGGTTTCTATTCGGTGGGGTTTCATACGTTTTTTGCGGTTTTTGGTTCGGTTTCGGTTTGCGGTTCGGTTTCTACTTATCCCTAATGTTTTGGCTAGGAGGATACCGTTGTAATTATTTTTTTACTAGTTTTATATACTTATTTCTTATTTAATATACTATTAATATATTTATATTTAACTTTTAATTATATAAGAATTTTTTCATTTAATTTTTTATTAAATGAAAAATATAATATATATATATATATTAATTTAAAATATATTACTATTAGATTTATATATTTTGCATACATGAATACTACTGCTATTAGTTCTTATCAATATATAAAACGATACTGTATTTCGTGATTGTAATATTTGATATTATAAAATTTTAAATTGTAGATTAAGAAGAAAATAAAAAAAAATATTCTTATATGATATTGATTTTTGAGAATTTGTTATTCAATTTAAAAAAAATGTTTGGGACAACAAACTTCATAGAAGTATCAAACAAAATATTTTTTTACAAGAAATTGTACGGTAGATTCATCTTGGAATGGGTATAAAGTTTGGTTCTCAAATATAATGTGTATGTGCAGATGTAATCTTGAAAGCATATCACGGTTTCACAAAATAGGAAAAACATCGTATACCCAATTCTTGAAAGTATATCTCCTCATACCTAACAAGTTTTGAATGAACGAGTCAATAATCTCAAATAATGTGTGACATACGCGCATAATTATCAAATTATTTAAAAAAATTATGTATATAATAGATTAATAATGACCCATACGACATACACATCCATTTTATAAGTCTAATTTAAATTAAAAATCTCAATTTTCCTTTTCATAATCAGTTTTAAGATCTTACATGGCTCGTTTGATAAGACATTCATTGTCCGTCAAAGTGCAAACTACATATTAATTATTTAAAATATTTAAATCAAAATCTTTGAGCCACATTATTTCAAACTGTTTGTGAGATATTGGTTCAAGCATACCAATCAGTCTTATTTGAATTATGTTAGATGATGCAACCCCTGATCAACAATCTTTGCAGAAAACATTCCCCTCTTGTTATAGCCAGAGATTTTTTTTTTTTGAAAAAAAGAAATTAATTCAATAATGAAAAGTCATACGACATCTACAAGAACAATCGAGTCGAACAAACATAAAACAAATCATATCGCTGATTAATATAGTCTTTATAAAGACACAATCAAACGATTTGTTGAAATTGATATATATATACATATAGCCTTCATCAAAACTTCATCAAAACTCGTTTGAGCTATCGATCGTAACTGCAATCCCATATAAATCTTTACCACTGAATCAATCTCTTGAAAATCTGGCAGATCTAACGTTCTGGATATTGAATCACGCCAAAACACACAAAAAAACACACCAAGCTCTCACAAGGAGAGAATAAACAAAACCCAAATAAATTGGGAACAAAACTCACCCAAAAATGATTTTATCAAACAAAGATACAATCTTGAAAGATAGAAAACCTTACCCGGGGAAGAGTATTATTGAAAAACAAGAGCAAAACAAAGAAAATAACTGATTTGGGGCTTTCCACCGGTGAAAACCGATGAAAGCCCCTCACGACGGCTAGGGAAAAAGAAGAAGCTTGAGAGGATTTGTTATAGCGAGAGATTTGATTATCTTTTTACAGGGAATGATGGAGAGGATAAAGGTCCCAATTCTTGTGATCTATCCCTATGATGATTGCCCTCTCTTAATGCTACCAAGACATGTCCCCAAATATAAATTGTTGCTCTCCAGGAACAAATTATCATATTTTTATTTAGTTAAGAGATATCATTTCCTTATATATATATATACATATGTATTCCGTATTAATTTTGTATTATCTCTACTATACGCATTTAAATTTGGTAAAATGTGATTCGGAAAAACTGACCAGAAATATATGAAATCGAATATGAATAACTGACATGCAATATGTGGAATCAATATTTGAATTTGTATAAAAAAATTATATATATATATATATATATGTCAATGTGAGTTGAAATATATATAAATTAGTTAAAAGTTAATTTATGGATATTGCTCCGCATGGTGTAATGATAAAAAATATTGAAAAAAATTATTTTGAGTTACATAGAAGTGAAAAAAGTGAATATAAAATTTAATTTTATAAAAAATTAATATTAATTAACAACTAAATTTGTAATGTGTACCTCTATATGTATATATCACTTAATTACATATTGCTAGTAAGAATTTACACAAAATGAAAATTTGATTTGAAAAAAATTTACATACACATAAAAAGTTGGTAAAAATTGATCCAAACAGATCCAATAAGTCTTATTGTCAAATTAACTTATAATAGTAAGAATTCATACTCTTTAACACTTAATTTGAAACCTCACATATCCCATGAAAATTACATATTTTCTAGCTAGATTATAGTGTTTACTATATTCCGCGCGCACACTCACATATATATGCAGTTCGGTTGTATAATAGATTGTTTAATATAAAACCAAACAAACCCGCAAACCACGTACGATTTTTTAAATTAGTCGAATCAAAACCGTAAACCTCATTTCATGTTCGGTTTCGATCGGATTAATATCGGATTGGTTTATACAGATTTTGCAGTTTAAGCAAAAACTTTAGGACTCTCTCCGTTTTTGAATATCTCTATTTTGACATTTTAGCAAGTACTTTAAAATGATTTGACACATAACTAAAAATATCATTTATGGATATTTTTATTTGAATAAAACTATTGATATAATATTTTCATTCAAGAAATATAGAATATTTTAGACTATATTTAAAGCACTTTAACACATGTCCAAAAGTAAGAAGTCAGGTATTTGAGAGCTGAGAGTATATGTTATTTTTTACTTTTTGACGTACTCAAAAAAGTAAAAGTATTCACAGTTTTGATTATTTTTTCTAAGTATAATTTATTACATTATTTCAAAAATTAAAATAAAATAATAGCATATTTTATCTTATGACAATTTCTGTCTTGTAATCAAAATAATTGAAATAACCAAAAGATTAATTTAATTTGAAAAACACATAATGATATAAAAAAAATTCATAGTACATATATATATAAAATTTTAATTTGTTAAAAGTTTACTTTCAAAATTTAGAAAACCCAAAGCTACACACATAATGATGTGAGAATATCTAAAACTACATGTATGCAGAAATAATAGCCATAAAGATAGAATTATAACTCTTCTCTCACTTAATATTATTTATTTATTTGAAACCATAGTATCCTATTAATTTATAAAAAATTATATTTTATGTGAGTGAGAATAAACTTTTATTTTTTTTTATGGAAAAAAAGTTTATATTCTAAAGTGAAATGTAATCACCAACAAGATATGAATTACTTTCCTTTGCCGATTTCTTTTTATATTTTCCTTTACATCTTGTCATTTCCAAACTTTTTATTCTTTTATTTAATTTTATTTAATAAAATGATAGCTAAAGATGTTCTAATAAAATAATGTTTAAGTTCTCTCTCTCACACACACACACACACACATATAATATATATATGTAGATATAATATTAATACATGAATTTATTGTCACCTATCAAATTTAAATATTTTACATATTCTATCATATATGATTTTAGCGTAAATTCTTCTTTTTCTTGTCAAAATTATAACATAAATTCTAGTATGACATGTTTCAAACAATAATTTAGGTTCCTTGTGTGACAGTAACTAATGTATAAGATTTTTTTTTTGCACAGATTAATGTGGAGCTGAAGAACCCAAACACAGGACGGCGGGAGGCGATAGCACTCAAACGTTGCTATAGGTGGTGGTGCTTCCATATTGAAGCTGGATGTAGATGTGGTTCTCATCATCTTTTCAATACTGCTGAAGTATAATTTTACCCATTTTGCGAACTTCTTCATCAGTTGGCCGACATACTCTCACCCCAAGGCAGAAATTAATTTCATACTTCCCCAGATGTTATAAGTTCTGCTTGTTGCAATATTTGTATACCAATGATTTGGTGCATTGTTGAAATGATAAAATATAATTGGATATTTAGTGTGTGTTTTAAGCACACATAAACGGCCACGACATAATATAATATAATGAATTTCACACATGGCAAAAAGTAAGAATCATTTTTATTTAGGTGATAGTTTTTAATTGATTAATAATGATGGCCTATCATGCACAAAAATTTTCATCAATCACAAATTTTCATCTAATTAATTAAAAAGTGGTTATTAGTGTGTAATAGGAAGACCCATATTATATTATGATATTCGAATAGACGGTAGTATGATATGAATATCATTAATTTATATATATTATATTTGATTTTTAAGTTTATTATTGATGAAAACAACCCATTAAGTATGATTTGGTTTGATTTTGTAGGATTAAACTAAGCTAATTAATACAGATGGAAGCCATTCGAAGCAAATTTTCTATATCTTCATCATTTGAGGTAGTGATCGAGGAGTGTAAGAATATTATGAAAGTGTTTAACGATGTGTAGTTAGTCTTTATTAGATGGTCTGCTGCTCACTTCTTAGCTATCAAGTTGATGACCGTCTTGTTAGCTAATTACGGTATAAAATCTTCCTTGTTTGATTTACAGTATAAAATCTTCCTTGTTAATAAAAAAAACTAAGTTAATACAATTTCATATTTATAAGAAAAATAACAACGTAAATTGAATAGTACGAAAATAGTGACGTTAGACGCATAAATATTTTGTTGATGCGAAAATATTTTATATATGAGAGAATAAAATCACGTGTGGATATGTTATAAGCAGAATATATAATATACTATAAAATATGTAATAAGACATTAAGTGAAGATGAATAGATGATTAGTGAAAAAAATTATTTATCAACTACTCCCTCCGTCCCTATATTTATCTGTTCACTTTGGAAGTAAAAATTTGTCCCTATTTATCTGTCCATTTATACTTTCAAAACTAATTTAATGATAGTTTTTCAAATATATCTCCATAATTTCAATTTTCAAGGCTTGACTTATTTAAAACTTGGTTGAATTCATGTTTTCAAGACATAAAGTAGGGGTATTCCACCATTTTCAAGATATTAATTAGAGGTATTTAATGAAAAAGTTTATACAATCAATTATTCCTTGGTATGTGTTTTTTTCCCCAAAATGGACAGATAAAAAGGGACAGAGGGAGTATTTCTCTTTTGGATTTTATATTTAAATAACAGATCTCAAAGTGTCACTCTATAATAATAATCTAAATGAGAGATACATATACTAAGAAAGAATGAATAATTCACTCATAATTTGACTTGCCCCCAAATTGTATTGAACTCAATATTTTGAATTCAAGACACCTCAGATTCTATGCATTTTGTTTCGACATCGAATGGTATTCAAATTCAAATGATTATAAATTTAATGAGTTGTTTGCATATTTCTTTCAAATTAATTATTCCAATCATAAGTTAAGGTTGACTTTGATTATAATTTTTCATTACCATCTTACAAAAATATGTACCAATAAATGTGATCAATGTATTGCTGTTGGATGCAATTGGCCCACTAAAATCGTCAATGTATTGACAACTACTGACCCCACTAAAATAGTCAATGTATTGACAACGGTGCAGCCGACCCCACTAAAATTCTAAAACTGAAATATTCAATAAACATATATATACAGATAAAATCAAAAAACCATCATTAGAGCAAACAATGCAATAGTCTCGGTCACAAAGTCAAAAATGACATAACCCCAAATAATTGTTTTTTGTTTATAAAAATATTGGTAGTAAAAAAATTTTAAGGTGGCCCCACTAAAGAAGTATTTTTGTGGTAATAGAATTCAATTTGACCCCATTAAATTACACCTATAGTTAATTTTATTTTGTATAAATTAATATATTTATCATCCCACAAAATTTGACTCCCATCTCTGATCTTATATAAAATTTGACTGATTTTATTAAAAATTTTGGCTACTCTCTGAATGTACCTAATCAGAAATATAATCAAAATACTATCATTTGGAGGATATAACTAGTTGCCAGTATAATCAAAATACAACTTATAACTAAAAACATTTGACAAGTTTTTTGTTCAGGAATGTGATGAAAACTTATAACTAAAAACATTTGACAAGTTTTTTGTTCAGGAATGTGATGAAACCTTTGATATGTATAAACATGGAGAAGATGATCATATATATTTCATGGATTTAAATTTCATCTGTGAATGAGATTGAATTCTTTATTTTCATAATATTATATTTTATTTAAAATATAAACAAGTGGGTCATAGGTCCCACAATTTTCTCTGAAAAAAAGTATCTTTTTATTCAGCGGAGCACATAAAAACAATAATACAGAACTGTTACATCTGTAACTCACAACATATTTACTGTTATAAATTAACGAGGCCACCATGTTTGCACAACACAGAAATAAGATCGTAGACAAATTTAACAACAAAAACACAGAAATCATGTCGTACTTCCCAGTGAGTGCAAATTGGGGTCATCCTTCTGCACATCGTCATATGTACACCAGGAATGATGTGAACCGAAGGCACCTGATGAATTCAGTTCCCAACAATCCAGCAATGTACCATCTCCAGCCTCCACAGCCGCAGCCTCACCCACATTTCGAGGAACCATCCCAGCCGCAGCCACTCCAGGATCAGTTCTGGATTCCATTCCAGCCCGAGCCATTCCCAGAGTACGGGGTACCATTCCAGCCCGAGCCATACCAGGATCAGTTCGGGATTCCTTTCCAGCCCGAGCCATCCCAGGTGTTGGGGATACCAGCCCAGTGGGTGCCACTCTACTATGGGGCACCACCCCAGTGGCACCCCTACCAACCTTTACAGCCGCAGCCCCACCAAGCTCCCCAGCCGCAGCCACTCGAACATTTCGAGATGCCCCAGCAGCCGCAGATTGAGATGCCAAGAGATCCCGGGGAGGATGTTCTGGTTCTAAATCCAAATGTTTCACTCTTTACTGCGAAGACTTACATTCGCTGGACTGGAGAGCTTGAGGAGAGATTCTCTCGTGCAGTGCAGGAACTGGGTGGGCCCTTTCGTAAGTTCCAAAACCTTCCATGCATATTGTTGTTGGGGGTATTTTTCATTTCTTCCGACAACAAAAGTCATATCTTCTATTTTT
The DNA here is from genome assembly GCF_001625215.2 of Daucus carota subsp. sativus. NCBI lineage: Eukaryota > Viridiplantae > Streptophyta > Magnoliopsida > Apiales > Apiaceae > Daucus > Daucus carota. Next base: position 40,477,337 of record NC_030385.2, on the reverse strand, counting down.
TTGTCTTTGTTTGGGCATGAGTATTACACATTGGTTACAAAAATCAAGGATTTGTCACATGATTCTAAACATCATCAGAACATATTTGTTATATTATTTTATGATTTTTTTAAATGGTTGAAAATTTATAAATTAATTTCAAACATTAAAATTTACATCTTTACTAATTTGTTCTTTTTTATCTTAATTGTATAATTTGTTTTAATCAATTCTTCAATTTTGGATCTTTATGATTGAGAACTTTGTAAAACATTTTTCCCTTCATCTCATTTTATATAAATTATTTTTATTTTTTGAATGTCCCAGAAATGAACCTTTCAGTATTTAAAATTATCATAATCTCATTTATATACAATACTTTTTTAATATCGTTATCTCAATTTTCGTGGTACAAATTAAATTCAAACATTCAACTCTTGAAAAACGTTTCATATTTGGTTGTTTTTCTGTGATATGCCATCCTACATATATTATATATTTTTGCTTTAAAAATATTTGACTGTTTTTTTTATTGTGGGACCTGATTGTGGGACCGGTTTAAATTCATATTATTATGAATTTTTCTAGTGTGAACACATGTTAAGCATTAAATTTTATAAATTTAATTTTTTAATTGATTTGTACTTGTTAATAATGGCGGACAAATTCAATGCTTATCATTCATGTATGTATGTGCACAAGCAGCTCAATTATTTACTCCGTAATTAATCTAACTCTAGCTTATATTATTCTTTGTATCATCTTTATATTGTATTAACATTAATTGTTTTATTATGTTTTAGGTGCCAGGCCAAAAGCAATTTTGAAGAAGATGAAGGTGCAGGGGCTTGAGCACGACCACATCAAAAGCCACCTGCAGGTTGTATTAATATTGTAGTGAATATATACACACTCTTAATATATTATTCAAGATTATTAATGATGTCATAAAATTATAATAATAATATGATTTTTTTTTGTGTAATTGTGATAATTTCTTAATGTAGAAAGTTAGATCCAAAGCCAGACCCAAACTTGTGGATCAAGAACCTGCTGGTGAGACTCTTTTAACTTTTTGCTAATCAGGCTCAATATGTAGAAATTTCAATCATCGTCCTCTAACTAGAATATAATTAACTTGAAAATTTGTGTACTCACATCCAGTGGTTCAGAGTAGCTCAGACAATGCTCAACTCCCGCCAGGGGAGGCGGCTTCAGACACGGGTCTGAATGAGTAAGTAAAAAATCATATTTATATACATGCTATATAATTTCCCTTTATATTTATACATATGGCATTTGGTCGGAAATATATTGAATGTGGTCAGTTTTCCGGATGTACAATGTTTTTACTTTTTTTTAAATAGTTTACTTAGTCGAATAGAATTTATTGTTTTTTTAAGAAGTCAAAACCGACCGCCCGGGTTTCAATTCGGTCGGAAACAAAGCAGGCCATTTCCGACCGCCAAAATCGGTCGGAAATAATCTGGGCTCCACCTCGTCTCCACTCAGCCAATCACAGGTCGACAACTAGTTAAAAGCTGACCAATTATTTTAAACCAGTCAAGGTGGTCGGAAATGACCACAAGCGGTCGGAAATGCATGGGTCGGTCGGTTTTACCGACGTGGCGTCCATGTCAGCTGAAGAACGTTGGTGAGCGGGACCCACGCCCATTATAACCGACCGATTTGGCGCGGTCGGTAATGGCGGTCGTAAATGACGCTATTTTTTACGACCGATCGCGTTTGGTCGGTAAGTCGGTCGGAAATGACCGCTTTTTTTCCGACCACTTTGGTCGGTCGGAAATTTTGGTCGGAAATGCCCGCTTTTCCAAGTAGTGTATTACTGTGTATATCATGTGTTAACTGCTAATTATAGTTGTATTATTTTCCTAAATGCAACATGTGCCAATAGTAATGTTGACGTCCAGTCATTTTTTGAAGACATTGAATATTATGGGAGATTGCTTGGAAGTTCCGAGGTAATATTAATTTTGAGTGGTAAATGTTTATGTTAATTGAGTTAAAATAATAATAAATAATGAGCTAATATCTTTATTTCTTAATATAATGTAGACTCCAAGCTTCATGCAATTTCTTGGAGCTGCACAACCTGACCATCCACAGCACCAAGAGGATGGAGTTGCACAACTTGACCCTCCCCAAAACCAAGAGGATGGAGTTACACAACACCAAGAGGAAGGAGTTGCACAACCTGACCATCAAGAAGATGGAATTGCAGAACCTGACCATCCACAACACCAGGAGGATGGAGAATGAAGATAAACGACCTTAGGCCTTTTGGGTGTACTCCATGTTTCACATTGTTTTTTTAAATAATTTATTATCAAACATGAAATGAACCATTGTAACAGATTTGGGTTTGGTTTTTTATTAAGTCATATCAGTTTATCTTATATGTCTTAAGCATTGATGATATCTTATGTTGTTATATATTTTAGTGTGTGTCCAATTAATGACACACACTAACAACTATTTACTGAGTCAGAAGATTTTGATTGATGAAGATTTTGTGAAATGGAGCGGAACAAGCCCGACACAGGATGGCAGGAGGCAGGCCCAAGGGGGTTGGTAGCAGTGGAAACCTGGCTAGAGGTGGCGGCACTTCCATTTTAAAGGTGAATGTAGATGTAGTTCTCGTCATCTTTTCAATAACTCGTGAAGTATAATTTTACCCATTTTGCAAACTTCTTCATCACCTGGTGCATACTCTGATCATACCCAAACTGCATGCTTGAAATTGATTTCATACTTGAGAATTTAGATTGGTCCAAATTGCATGTACTTATAAGTGTTTACTGTTGGAACCACTCAGCATACACGAAATTTTTGGGGTTCCTTGAGCATTGCAAGAGAAAAGGGATCGACCAGGCATTTTTTTCTTTTTTCTTTTTTGGATTTATGCAGGCATCTTCTTATATAGCAGATCTGCGATGGTTAGTGAAAGTACTTCGCAACTTAGACAAGTCAAATATGTCCTTTGGGTAAATTGAGGTTGAGTAACCACTTCTATATCCCCAGTTAGGATCCTATTTTTGAAGATGTTCTAATTTCTACTTGCCCTCATGCTGTCTACAAATGATTTGGTGCATAATATTCGATGATCATTAATGTTAGTTGTTTGTTGTATTTTTTATCTTTTGACAGATGTAATGCATTTGTTCTCATTTAAATTTTCATCTATGGAGCTACATATGATTTTTTTTTGCCATAAAACAGTTGTATTAAACCAAGATTGGAAGTTATAATATCGAGATGGACAGAGTTTCCTTCATTCAACAAAGTATATCATCTGCCCGAAAGTAAGCAAGTACTTCGGATGTTTAGAACATTGCCTTTCAAGTCATAAGAAATAACTCATTAAAAAAGGCCTCGTTAAACCCTCAAGAGTAAAATCTTTTACGTATTGTATTTATTCCAACATTTATATTTTTAATTTTATTGATAAACACCTATATATTAACAATATGATAGCCAATCACAATATCCAATCCTAAATTTTAATTCCAAAAAGTAATCATTTTCCGTTACAAGAAGAGACATATTCCTTGATAATGGTGTAAAGTCATAATTTCACAACAACAAAACTGAAATATCTAAATTACACAAAGCGTACATAGATAGACATTTTTAGAAGCCTTTTCATTCTTCACCATTCTGCAGGGTGCTTCCCTCGTTAGTTGCCCTATGCTTATAGAGTATGTCCGCAAGAAATATCTGTGATTCACTAGAGAAACAAGAGGATAACATTCATTCATGTACAATTGTTGATCTAGAATTATTAGAGCCAAAGAAAATAAGATCAGTTTTAGCATCTTGTTCTCTTAGAATTTAAATTTTCAACATTATGTATTGTTCATGAGACTCTCGAATTTAATACAAAAATAGTATCGTACGTGCATTTTGTTTTCTTGGGGTTTAAATCATCAATATAATACATTCAAGTTTAGTAATAAAATATATAATATATAATTTTTAATCATTTCAAATATATTGTGAATTAAAGGGCCTCAAATGTTTAGTAGACACACTTGGTGATGTAAGAGCCAAACAATCAAACCACATGAAAATGTGTCCAAGGGGTATCATTTAGTTCATCAAGCCTACTATCCTTATTGAAAAAAGTTGAAGTGGTCATCAATGACAAAACATAATTACATGTTTATACAAATCTATACAAGTATAAACTCATATTATATGAAATAACCCTAACAATTCTCGATGAATACTCCGCCATCAATGAATCTTTTCTTTCAAAACGCTCAACCATTGTTACATTGAACACTAAGATTCTTGATTGAAAACTATCTACAATGGGTTATCATCATATAAAATTGCACAAATGAACTAGAGGCTAGATCTTGATCATCGCACAAAAAAAGTGGAAGAAGAAAAATCTTTTATGATATGAGGTAAAATACAATCTTGAAGAAATAATTAATGTCTTAATTTGAAGACCTAGACCATAAATTCAATTAAGGAAAGACCATCGATTAAAATATAAAGACACTTAGGCAACATACATAGCCTGTCAGACACAAAATAAAATTTATTAAACTTCAAACAGCTAGGAAGGGGAAAAAAATATGGTCTAATAGGACATTAATCTACTATACATGTTACATTAGCCTGATCACATGAAGCAAAACAACCCAAACATACTTTCTCATAATCAAACTGATTATCGCTGTAGTACTGCTCATCATATCTTTTCTTTACTTGTGTAGTCTAATTATCTTGCAAATTTCTTCATCACTTGAGCGGAAATTGATTTCATACTTGATGAGAATTCAGATTGGTCCAAAATGAATGCTCGGCATGAAGTTTGGCACCGGATGTATCACTGCAGGAGAGAAAAGGGATCGAGGCATTTTTTAAAGATTCATGCTGGCATCTTCCTGAAAGAGAAGAAACTGAGAATAATTTATTTAAACACCCTTCAACAACTTTCTATTAACCATTAACCTTATTTTGGTTTTTTATCTTTTTAAATCTATATATATGATCCATTTCCAATTTTTCTGGGACAATATATATAGTAAAAATTAAAAATTAATTTTATAAAAATCGAGTAAAGAGTTAAAGTCAATAAAGACTATTTATATTTATTCATATATTAATTTTTATTCATCTTTCAATAAAAATTTGTTATCTTTAAAATATTAATTCAAATGATATAATGATATATACTTATAATATTTTTATAAATATATAAAGTTCATATAAATATATTATTTTACGAATACAAAAGAAAATACACACTACAAAATTTATAGAATAAATATTTAATATTCTAATATCATATATGTTTAATTTCAGATTTGGATATTATCGGATACGAATATGTCTATATCCATACCGTATTCAGAATTATCGGACTCGGATACGAATAATATCGTTTTATCTCGGTTACACAGATATTATCCGCTTTATCTCGGATACTATACAAATATTATATCAAATATATCAGAATTTTCTCACAACTCTAATATTATATGTCAATAAAATGATATTATAATGAGACGCACTAAAATTAAAAGTGAAAAGGTGTTCCGCTTCATTTTATTCCTGGAACATTTTTTTGCAAATATTTTATGCTCCTAATATAACCATATAACTAATGTATAGGCTTAATGCTATGGCATGCATGCAGAGATTAAAATTGAGCAAAACAACCCCAACACAGGACGGCAGGAGGCAGGCCCGAGGGGAGGGGAAACCTGGTTAGAGGTGGTGGTGCTTCCATATTGAAGCTGAATGCAGATGTAGTTCTCATCATCTTTTCAATACTGCTCAAGTATAATTTTACTGATTTTACAAACTTCTTCATCACTTGGGCATACTCTCACACCAAGGCAGAAATTAATTTCATAATTAAGAACTTAGATTGGTCCAAAATGCATGCTCGGCAAGAAGCTTGGCATCCAACAGCTAATCGTTGGGACCGCTCAGCATACTCGAAATTTTTTGGGTTTTTTGAACACTGCAAGAGAAAAGGGATCTACCAGGCAATTTTTTATGATTCATGCAGGCATCTTCTTGAGAGATCAGAAATTCAAAATAACTTGAACACCCTTCAACAACTTTCTATTAACCATTCACCCTCCATTTTAGGTTTTATGTTTTCAAATCTATATATGAGCCACTTTTGCTAGAAGAATGTGCTACAGCTATTCATAACCATCTCAAGCTTATTCATTATCAAGCAGATCTGCGATGGTTGGTGAAAGTACTTCGCAACTTATACCAGTCCAAAACAATTCAGCGATACACTCCAAATGTAGGGGGAATATGTCCTTTGGGTAAGTTGAGGTTGAGTAACCATTTCTTTGTCCAGAGCTAGCATCCTATTTTTGAAGAGGTTCTAAGTGCTACTTGCCCACTATGCCGTCTACAATGATTTGGTGCATGATATTCGATGAGCATTAATATTAGTAGTTCTCTAATATTAGTAGTTCTCCGTATTTCCTATCTCTTGGCAGCTAATATTAGTAGTTCTCTGTATTTCCTATCTCTTGGCAGCTAATATTAGTAGTTCTCTGTATTTCCTATCTCTTGGCAGATGGAATGTATTTCTTCTCATTTGAATGTTATTCCTTGTTTTCAATTTATGGAGCAACTTTTGGTTTAGTCGAATATTTTTCACTTTTATAGGTTGCATTCATGATTAGACATTTATATTTTATTTTTATTGATAAGCACCTATATCGTAACAATATGATAACCAGTCACATCATCCTATCCTAAATTCCATTTCCATAATGTAATCATTTCCCATTACAAGTAGAGGCATACTCGTTGATATTAATGGTGTAAACTCATAAATTCATGAGGCTTCTTTCCTGAATCCACCACAGCAACACTGAAACTTCCCCATGGACATACAAACTATTATATATAACATTTTGAGAAGCTTTCGATTCGTCAGGATTCCGGTGGCTTCCGTGGTTAAGTGCCCTACAGACTGCAAGAAATACCTGCGATTTCACCAAAGAGACATGAGGATGACGTTCATTCATTTACAATTGTTGATCTGGTATTATTAGAGGGGAAATCATCATTATAATATATATATTATTGTTCATGAGATGCTGGAACCTAATACATATATTAATAGTGTGTGCATATTGTTTTCTTGGAGTTCAAATTATCAAGATAATATATTCCTATTTAAAAAGTAATATATGTACGGCACACTTTTTACTGGGTTTGAAAATATTGTGAATTAAAGAGTTCCAACTTTTTAGCAGACAGGGTTAGTGACTTTTTTGCTTTAATTTACCGAGCCTATTTATCCGTCTATCCATAGTGAAAAAAGTTCAAGAGGGTTGATATTTAGGAGTAATACAGTAGTTTAGTGGGAGAGTTGCATCTCAATCCACAATGACAGTGTTAGCGGTCTGATAATACAAATTACGTGTTTATACAAATTTATACAATGATAAACTCTACACATAATATAAAATTTCTTAAAATTCTAGATAAACTCCGCATCAATGAATACTTCCTTCTTAAATACTCAACAGTTGTTGAATCAAACAATAAGACTATCTACAATGGATTATCATCATGTAAAATAGTATGAACGAAATCAATGTAGTGGCTAGGTTTTGACCATTGCACAAAGTAGTGAAAGAATAAGAAAGAATCTTCTGCGATATGAGCTAAAATACATTTCTAAATATATAGTTATCATCATAAATCGTAACACAAGACCAGGTATTTAATTACGCCCATCCAAAGACGATCTGGCAAAATATAAATATCATAGGCATGATATAGAACCCGTCAAGCATCATATAAAATTAATAGATTTAAACTGCTAGGGATCGGAAAGTAAGCGTGAGGGGCATTAAATTATAAATCACATAAGTGTAATGATTGGAAGGATGAAAATGTAATCGCTACGCTAACCAAATCCTACATAAAAATCAATTTTACTGAGTAAGAGAGGCCGCGTTCTCTCAAATACCAAACCCTACTTGCATACTAATCTTAGTGTTCATCTTTCAGTCATCTATTGATATGAATGATATGTTTTTCTTTTCTCCTTTTTAATCTTTTTATCATATAATATTCATTAGAACGCTACGAGAAAAACGCTAAAAATCACCAAATAAAAACGACCACCGATAAAAACTATTGAAAGTGGTTGCTTTTACGGTTAACATAATTTTGTGTTAATTGAAAAATAAAAGCCAGTAGTATCTATTATTGGTGGTTTCTTTTGTTCGGTTGATTTTAAATATAAAAACGACCACATAAAGTAGCGGGTCGTTTTTGGTTTTCTGTGGTGAGCGGGAAAATTTTCACCAGAAATGAAAAAACAAAAGTGACCAATTGATGGAATATATAAAAGCAACTACCCCTTTATAGTTGGCAGAATATTATTTTCAAGGACATTTTTCTTACTATTATTAATCATATTTATTTGAGAATATTCAAATTAATAAATTTACGTCCATTTTTTACTAAACCGATGAAAATATAGAAATTAAGAATTATTTTTTATTTTTCAAAATAATGTTATACAATTTTATCAGTTAAAAAATCATTATTGAGCATGTTTCATATATTGCACGCTCACAATTTTATATATATATATATATATATACACACACACACATAGAGTTGGGTTCAATGAAGACCAAAAACATTGGAGTCCTTAGAGACTGCAAGATCTACCGTTAAAATAATCTAGCAATTAATGGCCATGATTAAATATTTTTTGTCCTGCATTTCTAGTAATGTAATATTGATAGTTTACACTATTCTTGTCTTGCATTTCTAATAATGTATTATTAATATTCTTGTCCTGCATTTCCTGTTATAGTTTTAATTTCAAAACTATCTTTGTATTTACATTATTCTTGTCCAGCATTTCTAATAATGTAATATTAATAATTTGTCCCGCACATTTGTGATATATCTAAGTGTTATTTTGTCTTGCAACAAATACAATTCGTTGCAGGACAATGGCAATGATTTCAGTGCCAATCATAGCAATGTCCAACTACATCTTTTTTTTATGCAATTATTATTTTTATTTTTTAGGATTTCGATGATTGAACAGCAATATTATGGAATTATTATTTTATGTTATGCGGGATTTAGAAGTTCTGCTTGTTGTTCACCGATTTAGAAGTGCAGGACAGGATAGGGAGAGAAAAAGAATGTGCAGGACAAATAACATGAGCCTTTCGATGGGTAAGAAATGAATGGCTGTGATTAAGTCTCTCCATCCTCCACAAAATTCAGTCTCCATAGAACTTTTCTATATATATATATATATATATATAAAAGTCGCAGAAGACAATCGATGTTGATCAAATCTAGTGACCACTTTTGCGGTCGCTGATGGACCAGTTTCTTATAGCGATTTTGATAATAACTTTTAGTTACATATCGGTTTATATTTTTTGTATGATATTTAAGTGGTAGGTTAAATTTGATGATGATTTGAATCAATTGTTATCAAATTTGTATTAGGTTATAAAGAATAAGTATATATCAAATGATTTTGAGAGTCGGTTAAATAAATTCGACCCTAAAGGGTCATTAAATTCGACCATATCTTGTATATTAATTTGATCAATTGTGGTTGAAATTATAAATTCGACCAGAAAATACAGTAGAAACTCTTTAAATTAATACTCGGTAAATTAATAAACTCTCTAAAATAATAAATTTGTCCGGTCCCGACTTGGGCCAATGTAAAAAATTGTAAAACTCGATAAAATAATAAGACAATAATTTTTTGGGAGATATCTTTATAATTTTTTGTCCCAAGAAAATCATAAATTAATAATTCATAGAAACTGAAAAAAAATATATTACACTCTATCGAAATATGATTCAATAGTTGTCTGTTTTTTTTCTTTTAGATTTCATCTTGTAAGATATGGTTTGAATAATCTAACATATTCATATAATTTATATATGCCAAACTTGCTTAAGAATACATTGAACACATTTATTTCTTTTTTTTTTTTACATTTAATGTACAGTACTTCAAAACACATTATTGATTTTCAATACATATAAACACAATAGTTACTAATTTATATTGAGTCTCAAGGTCGTTGCAATGTAATTCTAAGAAGTATAAACTAATTTGCCTTTTTGTTTGGTATATTAATTTATATACAGTATGACTTTTTTTTGGTATGTACGGTTTAATCTCCGGTCCCGACATTATTAATTTATAGAGTTTTTACTGTATAAATTAATAAAAACGCAACCAACCGGAACCACGAGATGCGGTTTCTAAAATTCAAAATCGAAACCGCACCAAATGTCATTGGTGCAGTTCGGTTTATAAAATTATCAGTTTCGGTTTTATATGGTGCGGTTCGGTTTTCAAACCGTGAGGAGTTCGAAAAATCTTTATCAAAAAGTTCATAAAAAATATGTCAAAAATAATAATATAATTGAATAACGGAAGAGCTTAACATCCCTGCAAGCTAACCAGTAGTATATACACAATTTTCCCCTTAACATAGCAGTAAACATTTATGATATACCAATTACAACCAGACCCCTGCAGTGCGTACACTGAAGTTCACTTCTAACAATATTACTTCTTTAACATTGATTCTGTATAAAAATTTAATTACTTGTAAAATTAGTAGTAAGAGATAATTCTTTGTACATTCTCCATGGTATGTGATTTTGCAAGTGGCTACCGGTGAGAGTTGAATCTTAGTAGTAGTTTGATCAGGCTTTTAGATTGAGATTTATAAATTCAGACATGACAAATAACTCAAAAACATGCATTATATTTTGACTTATTAGATCAGCTAATGCACATAATTATATAATTATATATTTTATAATATATACATATATATAATATAATTTATATATTATATTTCAGTATATACAATAAATACATAATTATAAATATTATTGCGGTTCGGTTCGGTTTGTATTCGATTTTAAAATTTTGAAAAACAAAACCACAACCAAAGTATCGGTGCCGTTTTTATTCGGTTTCGGTTTCTATTCGGTGGGGTTTCATACGTTTTTTGCAGTTTTTGGTTCGGTTTCGGTTTGCGGTTCGGTTTCTGCTCATCCCTAATGTTTTGGCTAGGAGGATACCATTGTAATTATTTTTTTACTAGTTTTATATATTATTTCTTATTAATATACTATTAATATTATTATATTAACTTTTAATTATATAAAGAAATTTTTAATTTAATTTTTTATTAAATGAAAAATATAATATATATCTATATTAATTTAAAAATATATTACTATTAGATTTATATATTTTGCATACATGAATACTACTTCTATCGTTCTTATCAATTGATATAAAAAAACGATTACTGTAATATTTCAAGAGCTTTTCATATATAAAAATGTTAAAATGAAAAACATTCCACATAAAAAAATTTTGGGGGCCCCAAAAACATCACCTAAAGAGCTGACACTGATTTCAATATTATAAAACCTCCATAAGAGTACAGAATCAAATAAAAATGAATATTATCCTCCAAAGCTAATCAACTAGTAATTTTGCTGAAAAATTTTAACAGAGACAGGTAATAAGATTTCCTGACCTCATAACCACCTTGCACGGCTTCCACTGGCTGATCAGGTCAAATCCATCTCTTCAGCACAGAGAGGGCAAGTCTTTTCTCCCTCGTTGCTATGATGGCCTATACATTAAAAAGTGCAGATACTCAACACAGTTTCATAATCAGATATTAAACTCTAGAAAACCTAAAATGATTAGAAAAACAACAAAATTGACCACTTCCGGTTTATCAACTCCAAACAAAACAGCTCAATATCTTTCAAGACGGAGAATAAATATACTTATATCAGTTCTAAACAAGCAAAGATTCAAACAGATCACCTGTCCTCGAAAAAGCGCATTATATAAAACAAATTATTTTTACAATATATGGATGGCTAGTTGCTACACAAAGCTTAGCAATAAAACCTAAAATAACAGAATTCAAATTTCACAAACGTAAGCCAAAAATCCTAAATTAAAATAAGTAACATCAAAGCAAGATAATCGCAACCGCACCGTCAGCAATCAAATTTCAACTAAAACCTGCGAATCCAAAAATTCGATCATTGCGCAAGCTAAACACAGCAAAAGCACATCAAACTAATCCAATCTCCAATTAATCCAAAACAACACAATCATTTCTGCAAATCAAAATCAAAAAACACAACAACAAACTCATAAACAACACAACACCAATCCAAACTAAACACAACGAACCTAAAATCAAACAAAGAAAACTGCGTAAATAAGCCAAAACGTCTAAAATCAAATCAAACGGATCGAACCACCGGACTAAAACAACGAACAAAACAACGACAATCAAAAATCGGATCGAGCTCGATATACTTACAGTGTGTGTATGACTGTATGTAGAGATTGTGTATTATGGATTTGTGAGCTGCGGGTTTCACAAGTCGTGTTCGTTTGTTTGATATATTAAATAATTCTAAGGGGGCTTGTTTATGCCCTGGATTTGTTTATATTTACGGAAAATACCTTTTCCTGTATTTGTCGGCTTTGTGGTTTTTTGTAATTATTATAAAAACTGAAATCAAGAATATGTACCCGCTTTTTTATTTTTGAGTAATCGTGGTATAGGTTTAAAGTCATTTTCAGCGACTGATAATAAGATTATCCTTCATAAATCAACTCCAATTTGTTAAATTTTATAATTCGCTTAATTTTGGTCTTTGGCCAATTGATTTTGAGTTAGAATTAATTTAATTATGGGTTCTGGGCATTTTGGTTCAGAAGTAGAATTGAGATAGTAGTTCAAAAAAGCATGGTATACTTTTATGATAAGTTAAACTGTTAAATATTTATTTAGAATTAATAGAATCGATGCTTGTCCCTACACTTGAAGTCTAGTATCAATTATTATTAGATATTTGATAGCCCACAATGTCTAGGTAAAGGCCTAAGGGGTGGTGTATTCAGTGATATTTTTAAAGTTTTTATTTTTTTAAATTATGCGTGTATTCAACTCAAAATTATTCAAAAGTATATCGAAATTTACAAGATATTCAACTAAACAAGTTTTAAAGTCCAATGATAAAAATTTATTTCATCATTCTTTAACCTATGTTACACCAGTCTGATGAAATAAATGTACAATTTTTTAAAATTCGATTCTACTTCCTGATGGTTTTTTAGAATAGATTTTATAAGATCCGTTTGTGTACTTTTTTAACGCCTTATTAAAATTCCATCAATTGATAATAGAATATCACCCGATATATGCAACATTTTATCTAAGACTCCTCATTTTAAAAATGGTAATTTTTCACAGATAACGATACGTAAACGCGGGGAAGGACTCAGAAACAGAACAAGGGAAAGTAAAGCAAAACTAAAAGAGATATCGAAAAACGAGGTAAGCAAAGGAAACTAACATATATCCAATAGAAATACAGTAAGTAAAATATTTGCCTTACAACCGTCAAATATTGTGTCTAAAGTTCTAACGCTAAGTTAGTACGGTTTTAGACCATCTTAAAAATTTACTTCAAAAGTGTTTTTTTTTAAGGAAACAGGAGTTAACAAATGACCCAAATTAAACTTTTTACGCAGCATTCTTCTCTAAAAAGGTTCCACGAGAACTAAAAGAGTCTGCAACATAAAGGAAACTAAAAACTGATACCAATGTCTCTTATTAGCATATTCTCCAGCATAGATTAAATAAGGTACTAAGTAATTAACCTGATTCATAATAACTCACTCCATAGCCCAGAGCAGAAACTAAACACCATCAGCACAGAGAGTTAGCTTTGTGTGTGTTAAAATTAGAATAATATAGTTCACAACAATGGAGTAGAGAGGAAAGATCAGAAGGTAGATGTACAGAAACAAAAACACAGATATATGATCAAATGATAACAGTTATAGAGGGAAGAGTTGAAGTGAGATAACAAAAACCACAGGAGAGAAGAAAAAAAAGGGGGACCATCAACTGTGAGTTGTGACGTATATGCATGATGTGATCGCAGTACACCGAATCCATTCAGGTTTCCCAGTGGCCATCACAAAAGCAGATTCTTGTGGAGATTGCATTGGAGTCATCTCCAGAGAAAATTCAAGAAAAATGTTAGACAAGTTTAAGTGTCCAAGCTCCCAAGTGCAGAGATGTTTTGAAGCCAGAGTTTGCAAGTCACTTAATTCCGGAAAAGTGTATGAAAAGATGACAAATGCTTTGACTGAAATTTATGCTTTGGAGAATGCACGGGAGATTGAATGTCCGTCTGACGATTGTGAAGGAGTGTTTCACGGAGTTGATAGAAGGGATTTTGGTACCAAGAGGGTGTCTTCCAAGTGTGGAGGGTCGTTTTGTTTGCGATTGCCGATCCGGTTTTTGTTGGGAGGGGGTTACTAGGAGTTTCACTGCAAAATTTGTGAAGAACAGACAGTTTTGAATCAGAAATCATCGAAGAAACCGAGTTTTAAAACCATTCATCCGCATTTGAAAAGAATAGATAAACTTCTCGCTCAACTACAGATATTTTACATTGTTATATATACGTTGGCGATGTGGTTTTTTTATCTCATCTTTCAGAAATTGAGTCCTGGGTTGAAAATATATTCTTGTATTATTTATCGAGATTTTGGCCTCTCAGATTTTGATACCTCACCTTTCTATAAGGTGTTTCATGAAGGACATCATATTTTTCTTCATACAGTTCACAACTGCTTGAAGGATTGGAGGGATGGACTCGCTTACACAAAGTTAAACAAAAAAAACAGAGGATTTTCTGCGGGCGTACAGGACCCAAAAGAGTTTATATTATGAGTTCATGTCCCAGATGCATTTTTCTTGGTTTATATTAGTTAAGTTATAACGAAGATTTTGGCTCTCCTTAGTCGGTGCCGAGAACTTGCTAGTTTCAATCATAAGAATTTAGTAAATTTATTATTCGTCGGAAATGCCTTGATATATGCCTGTGTGGGTTGTATCGACAACTTGTTTTTGATCCTCTAAAGCGGGTGAACAATTTGCAAGTTCAGAATTAGCAATTTTTAGGTTTTGACTGGGAAAAATTGTCAGGACTCAAAAATGAGCCCAACCATAATTATCTGAGTACGATTCCTAAGACTTTAAGGAGCTAGCAAACACTGTATTACAGCAAAAAAAAGGAATGTTTTACATAATATGGCAATTCACCTTTAATCTTAGATGGCACATAAACCTCTGATAAAAAAGTGGTGTCTGACAATGCTTCAATCTCACAAATTTGACTCCTCTTTGCATCACACTCCAGCTCCAACCTTCAAAAGCAACACCAAGAAATGAAAAAGAACTTGGTGCAGTGCCATAGATTAATAACAATAGCAGAAAGATCAGTTACAAGTATTTTACAAATAAACGTGTGTCACACCTCCATTCCTGGCACTTCATCTTCCAAGTAACATCTACGCAACAATGCTGCAGTTCTCGATTCTTGTCTTTTAAATTATGCAGATACAGGCAAAAAGAACTCAAATTCAATACAGATTGTCATTAGAAATTGCTTTCCACCTCTGTCCTCTCAAATGTAAATGGGATAATCTAATCTAATCTTAGATTTTCTTTTAAAACATATAGTTTTTATTAAAAGCAATTTAAACAGCAGAAAAAGAGAGCAACAGAACAGTTAAAAAAGCGTGGCCCTTCGCTGGGCTCCCGTTGGATGAAACGTAAATAAATATTAAGAAGGAGGCATGAAAAAATAATTGTAGTTCAAACAGAATTCGTGAATCGCACCTTCATTGGTCAAAGGAGTAGACAGTGTTTGCGGAAGACGAAAATCTATCCACATCAGAAATAAAATACTCCAATTCCATGGTATTGCTTATTCGTAGAAATTTTGCATCAAATGCCATTGGCCTGTAAGAATATAATAAAACAGCACCAAATAAGTTTAAGTAGACAGGTCAGTAGTATAACTACAAAACCACGAGAACCTCACCATTGAACCAAATCGATATGTAGTACAAGATGGTCAAAGCCATATGGATCACAATCCTACTAAGCAATATGTAGGCGAGGACAACTTTTTCAATGATGAGGCCGCAGAAAAACTCATGTTCCAAAACAACGGGACTCACAGGCAACATGGAGTCTCATTTGCTCATTTTGTAGTATAAAGATACAATGCAAGCACAGTAAGGAAGGCGCTATTCTGGTGGGAACATCTGGAATAACATCTTCCCTGTTGGAAAAGCAAAGTTTAGCAGTAGTTCGAGATTATACGCACTAGCAATTAAATATACAACTTACTGTGATGACAATAAACGGTTTTTCTTGCAGAATGATCATTTGAATAGTCCGCTGAAAAATGCATTAAACCAATGAATAGTTTACTTACATTTAAGTTAGAACATAGAGGGAAGTCTGCCTAAGAATGTTTGACCTGAATCTTTCTCCACAATCAATATATAGGTGGCAACCTCATGATAGCTGTCCCAAAAAAGAAGACGAAAAATTAGCAAGAGGCAAGCTGGCCATTCTTTGTCTAAGTACCTGCTTCACAACAGCAGGGAACTCTGGCAAGCAGACTTAAGAAACGATTAAAGTGATTATAGCCCAAAGTCTTGTATATCAACACAACTGTATATAAATCTCTAATGGAGGTATTGTAAACTCATATCAAGCTGGATGCTATTGTATTTACTGGAATAACCTTATTAAAGTCTTCAACGTTCACCGGAACAGGATCGAGCCAGGACTACCAAACAAGCATCAGTTTTTCTGTTTTATTTATAATGTTCTAGATAACTAATGATCTGCGTGTTCTCCCCCGACTTGGGGACATGTTAATGCAATCAAATAGCCGTCCAAACTTCTGAGACAGCTTATTAGCCTCCCATCACCAATCTAAATTTAGAAAAAAAAAATCATATCCATAGATCGAACAGACATTCCAGCTACACCCATGAGATGTAACTGCTTGTCACAGTATAACAGAAACGATCAGCATAATCATAGATAATTGTTACCCTTTCCCAACAGACACCTGCAAAAGTAACATAAATCAAAAATATGAGAGTCAAGTTTTTATTTCAGAGCGGAAAGGAATAAACATTTTCACATAACAACCCTACTGTGTTGTGTTCTACCTGACCTGGCTGCAAGTAATTTCTGATATCGTTGTAAGTGGCTAAGTATATAATTTATTTCACTCAAACATCAGTCATTTTTTGGTACCATGAGGACTTCAAATTGTTTTTGTTGGAAAATTAGTATTATGGCTCACATGCCACATTTTTATTTATTCACTAACTACTGGCTCCTCTGTATCTTTAGAAAAAGTAGTAGGATAAAAAGCACAGGTGCAACTATCATTTCATAGTTTAATAAAACACACTTTAGTTTAATCGAGGAAAATTGTTATGTAGTAGTGAATCCCTAAGAATTGGCATACATCATTCTTTCTCCTGAAAGAAATAAAAGACAAAGTGGCATAAAAAACTAGAGTCATGTTTACTGAACATTTCTTATGAGGTCATCTGTCAAAGCGTCCCGCAAGGAACGACGACTACTTGAGCTGTAAACAGTAATAACAAGAATTAGAACAAGAAAGAAAACAGCAGGTGGAACTGTTTACATACGACATTCAGATGGGGCGACTGCACTGCAGAAGGATGCGATGTCATGGATTGCACGGTCCACCCACCGACGTTCTGTCCGAGTAATGAAAGTGAAGAGATATCGGGAGGGAAGTTCTGGCTTGGAAGTAAACCAATAATTGGTACACATTGAAAGTAATAGGGTTAAAAGTGTTATTCATAATACAAAGCAATCCACCTAGAAAATTAGCTGATGAGCATCCCCCCCCCCCCCCCCCACACGCAGGTCCACCACACACCACACAACAAAGAAAGAAAGAAGAAAACAAAGGAGAATTACAATTTCACCTCTAAAACAGATGGATCATGTAGAATATATCCCTCTTTGCGCCATGCTTGTTTCTTGGCTGTTTTTATCTATATTATTTGCCAACTGCCATCGGATTTTGAATTAATAAAACATCTCTACCCAGCATCAAGTTATTTTAATCTATAATTTTTTAGGTCATTGGGAATCTGTCTTTGTGAAACAGACAAAAAGCAGCAGGGATTGTTGCTAAGTTGTACATTTTTGTTTGGTTTATTGGGGAACATTGTGCATTTCTTCAAGTTTCTGCGGAGGACATATATGAAATTAGTGTTAAGTGTTTATGTTTCAATATATATTTGTGTTGCATACTCACAGTGGAAACACTTGTTAGGGTTAGTAAAGAATCTAATGGGACATTGCTCTAAATACAGTTTATCAAAATTTTAGCTAAGTGGCTGATTTGTGACAGTGATACAACTTCCATAATTCTTTTTTTTTATTATTACCCATATCAGATGTCATAGGCTGATTGTTGAAAGCACTAAAATGATATTAAAAAAACGTCTAACAGAAGTAATGGAAAGTTTAAAGTACAATCGGTAGATATGCTACAATTAAGCTTTTTGCATAGATTAAACCAGCAGTAGTGACCGTGAAATTTATACTCTTTGGTGTGAGTTTTCATGGATGTTGACTCTCAAACCCAATAGCGTGTTTGCTTCTCCTGTAGATTTGTGTTTGGTGCTGGCATCACATAATAAACATGGCTGAGAAAGACAATGTAGAAGGCAGGTGTCCAGCATGTCGCACCCCTTATAACAAGGAAAAAATTGTGGAAAAGGCAGCTCAATGTGAAAGGTTTTCATCTATGCATAGCTTATGTTGACGTCTGCAGATATTTTATTGACATAGTTATGATGACACAGAATATTTCTCGTTGATAGGTTGTTGTCTGAGTTGAATGTGGAGAAGAAAGGGAAGTCAAAGTCGAAAAGTAAAGCACCTGATGGTAGAAAGAACCTAAGTAGTGTTCGAGTGATTCAACGAAATCTTGTCTACATTGTGGGGTTACCTCTTACTTTGGCAGATGAAGACGTGTGTATATCTCCTCTTTTTCTTGCTTCTTTTTGTCTATACTTTTCCGCTCGTTTTTTTATCACCTGTATATATATTGTTTTATGCAGCTCCTACAAGGAGCGGAATACTTTGCTCAATATGGGAAGGTGCTTAAAGTGTCAATCTCTCGTACGGCAGCTGGGACCATTCAACAATTTCCAAATAGCACTTGTAGTGTGTAAGTGTTTCTTTTTCTGATTGAAATGACTTTAAGATTGCAAGCATAATTAGGCCTACATATAGAAATATTTTTTTGTATAATTGTGTGTCTAATAGATTGCCTGAATATTAAGTCGGATTCCTTATTCTTGTAAAAATTTGAAGCCAAGCAGCAGGTTTTCAGGTCTTAATTTGGGCAATGACCATCTTGAATATGTGCGTTTAGGTTCTTATAATTGTCTGATGTTAATAAAGTTATTAAAAGTCATATATGAGATGTATATTAACTCTTAGATTATCAACCTTTGTTTTTACAGATATATTACTTATTCAAAGGAGGAAGAAGCAGTTCGTTGCATTCAGTCAGTGCATGGTTACACATTGGAGGGTAGACCATTAAGGTCTGATTCTGTTGGCTTTTGTGGATTGCAGCAGTAATTGTTATCTGTTTGCTTATTTACTATTCTTGTGTTGCAGGGCCTGCTTTGGAACCACAAAATATTGCCATGCATGGCTGAGGAGTGTGGTATGGTCCCCAATTTAATTAATACTTAAATTTGACATTTTGAGTTTGTGATTTTGTGCTGTTCTGATCATCAAACTTTGGTCCAGCCATGCATCAATCCTGATTGTCTATACTTGCATGAAATTGGTACACAAGAAGATAGTTTCACTAAAGATGAAATAATATCAGCATACACAAGGTATTGTATAATTGTCATGTGCATTCAATGTATTGTTTTATCAATCATATCTTTTGGAAGAAATCAATCTCCATCTAGCCAATATGCAAATTTGATTGCTTTTCTGAATGATTGTATACTTACAATAATAAATTAGTATCTGCACTTCCTCCATCAGACGTGAGCAAACTATAAATTCAGCATTCGGTATAATATAGAGGCGCTCAAACAGCTTTGATAATTTGTTTTTATCATCACAAATACAAGATAATACATTCTATAAATTGTCTTTTTGCAGCTAATGTATACATGTTTATAGAGTTGAAATATTGGATATGTGGTTGACAAAACTTAGATTGCTTGAAAATTGTTTTTATCAGTTATGCTTTTCTGTGCTGGATTAGTGGGAACCCTCTGTTTTGATATGTATACTGACTTCAAAGCATAATACTTTGCCATTGCATAATATAGTAGTGCAACGTAAACAATATCTACTGTCAAATGGTTACATTCAACAATATAGTGGTGTTACTTGCACAATATGACAATTGAATGATAACTTCTAATGCTTAAATGTTTATAAATGAATGAAGACCTGAAATTACCACAAAGTTTGACTTAGAAATTGCCTATTACTTCAGCAAGGGTGTTTGGTTTAATTTTGAAGTTTTTATTTGGTTTTTTCCCATATTACACTTTCACTCGGTACATATTTGTGGCATGTTTTATTGAGTAGGCTTGCCTGATCGATCATCATTTGATACAATCAACTATCTATTTTCTGCCTAATTAACTTGCAATGTTATTTTGAAGAAATAGAGTTGAACTGAGTGTGGGTGCCACAATCGACACGCAACGTCGATCTGGGAGTGTATTACCACCACCAGCAGACGACTTCTGTAATGACAGCTGCTCCTCATCTGGAATACATCATAATAAAAGCTCAACGGATGTATGTTTTTGAGTACAAATTATTTGTATTTGGGTCTTCTTCCTTTTAACATAAATCAGTGGATTGCTCAATCTCGTGTGTTTTTAAGCGTTGGTGTACAAGTATGCTATAGAGTAGCAATTCTAAAGGATACTGAATTACATACGTAATTTTTCAAATAATATAATTAGTAATCGAGGTTTAACTCTATTAGCCACCAACTGATATATATAGACTGTGACCACGACACGTCTTTTTTTATTTTTGATATGGTGCAGAACCTTGACATCTCTTCTCAAAACATATTGGAGTCATCTGTCTGGCAAACTCCGGCAAGCAGTGTGAGGGGCTCTCCACCAAATAGTCGCTCTAGTAAATCTGTTGGTCTTCCTGCAGCAGCATCTTGGTACAGATTTGACTGTTTACCCCCCCCCCCCCCCCCCCCCCCCCCCCCCCCCCGTTAATTTATTATAGAATTTAATATATACAAGTTTAAATTCTTCTCAGGGGAGCGCGTGCTTCAAATAGTCAACCATCACCAACAAGCATGGCAAGCTCAAATGGACCTTCTAAGCAGAAATCTGATACAGGTGGCATTTCAGTCGCATTTTCAACTGCAGTAGTGAGCCCAGCCAAAGTCTCCTTAATGCACAATACTTCAGGAAAGAAACTTAATGGAGAAGGTTGGTTTCCCTTACAGAGGAATAAATCTGTTCCAGTAGCATCTGTGGGAATACAGGATGTAGATAAGCAACAAAAGTCATCGAATACTTCCACCAAGATTGGACATTTTGATAAACTAGTGACAAGTGACCAGATATCTACGCCATCGCCAAAAGTAGATGGGTCCACAAGCATGCCAGATATCACAGTGCAGTCTTGCGGTATTAATTCAGAAAGAAATTCACATCTACCTGTAGAGAGTAAATTTAAGGAATTATGTTCTGATATGTTGTCTTTAAATATAATTACTCATGGGCCACAGCACGTAGACACAAAATACAGAGAACTCTTGTCAACAGATGCTGCAGCAAAGGATGCATCCTCCAGTAAGGATCCTGTTGCAGCAAGGGATCTGTCTGAATTTAAATTAGTGTCGCCGTCGCAAGTAGCAGAAAGTGATACTTGTAAAGTTAAGGATGATATACAATCTTTTAATATACAAAGACGCAGGGATCCTGAAGTTACCAATAGCACAGATAGTAGTATAGGTCAGTTATCAGATAGTTCTAGGGATCTACATTCTCAAGAGTCTTTCCATATACCCAGCACCAATTTTGATCTAAATAATGTAGATAATCAACCTAGCAAGTTTTCTGTTCCGCAAGCATATAATGCCCCAGTTATTTCGAATGGTTATGCTGGGAACCAGACTAGAAGTTTTGATTTGGATACCAGTGCTAATGATTCTTCTTATATGCTACAAGATGAACTGAAATTGCATGATGGAAGACATGGCAGCGCGTTAGTAAACCACGATAGTATTTTAGCAGACGGAATGGGAGAGAGCAGCATCATATCAAATATTTTGTCAATGGACTTCGATTCATGGGATGAATCTTTGGCTTCACCGCAGAATTTGGTTAAGTTACTAGGTGAAACTGATAAACAGCTGGGTTCTCTTGGTGCATCGAATACGAAGAAAGTACAAAACAGCAATCAGTCTAGGTTCTCTTTTGCAAGAGAGGAACATCAAGCATCCAATTTTGGGCCATCATCTGCTGGCGTTGAGCAAACTCTTAGGAATCATTCTTTTACAAATGGTTTCAAGGACAATGGAAACCATTATCGCAGTGGTACTGCCAATGGTTATTCTACTTTGAGTGCGCATCAACCTGGTGATTTTGCAAGCACCCATTTTCATAATTCACCGAACAGGTTTTCTGGTGAGTTCAGAGTTGCAGGGTTTTTTTTACAGATAGTGTCTATTGATATATATTTTATTATTTTGTGCAAGTGTGGCATTTTATTGATAGATTGCTTGTGGAGAATAAATACTAAATTTGTTGTTAAATATGCTCATCATTTATGCCTTTAGTTTTGTTTTCTTTTACTCCGTATGTGCATTCATGTACATTAAAACTTTTGGCGATTTACTCTTTAGCTAGTTCTGTAATCGACTTAGTTGTGTGAGAACTGACATGGGTTTTGTGCTTTTGGCTGAAAATTGAGCAAATCATTGTTCTTGGATCTGCTGTGACATGCTTTTGTTGATATTCTCCTTCTGCTTTTAAAAATTGTGACTGAGATGCTTTTTTTTCCTAATTTTTTTCTGATATGATTTATTGTACTTTGATGTCAAAATAGTTTCTAGAGCACCTGTAACAGCCCCTCCTGGATTTTCCGGGCCTACCAGAGCTCCACCTCCAGGCTTTTCCTCTTTTGAAAGGATGGAACAGACATTTGACGTAAACTCTGGTTTGTATTTTACACTTCACATTGAATGATTTGTTTCAAGCACATCTCACATCTCTGAACTTACATTTTATTGCCTGATTTCTTGTAGGGAATCATTTGCTCAACAATTCATCTTACTTGAGAAATGCTAGTCAGTCACCTTCTAGTATGTATAATGATTCCACCAATGCAGATATAGAGTTTATTGACCCTGCAATATTGGCAGTAGGTAAAGGCAGACTTCCTAATGGGTTTAATAACCCTAGTTTAGACATGAGGTCAACTTATCCTACCCAGATGAGTAATTATGAGAATGAGGCAAGATTGCAGCTAATGATGCAAAGATCTGTTTCACCACAGCAGAACCCCAGATATGTCGAAATGGGTAACAGTTTTTCTTCTTATCCGGATAATTATGGAATGCCTCCAACGATTTTTGAGCAGGCTTTGGCAAACAATGGATCCCAGTATTCTCAATTTGGTCTTTCACAGTCCAGAAATCAACTTGTGTCGAGCGGTAGTTGGGATGGTTGGAAAGAGGTTCTGAGTGGAAATGGCTCAAATGCGGCAGAGTTTCTTAGATCGGAGAGATTGGGAGGAAATAAGTACTTTAGTGGTCGCCAGGATTCGAAGTACCGGATTTCCAGTTCTGGAGATTTATATAATCAAACATATGGGATTTGAACTTTGTCTAGTGGACTAATCCCTTTAATGTTGAAACTGATATAGAATGACTATATCCAACTTGTCATGACAGCAGTGAACTGTAAAAATGTGGCTGGATCTTGACTGGTTTTACTGGTTAACCTGCTGATTGGCTGGATCTTGACTGGTTTTACTGATTAACCTGCTTATTGGTGGAGTGAACGTTCTGATAACCGTCTCCTCCAAAACCAGCAGGTAAAGAGGAGTTTATGTTGTTACCATTAAATAGTAATACACAAGCAGAGAGTTTAATATAATCTGAGTAGTTTTTTGGTTAGAAGCAATAAGATCTGTACCAGTTAGGAACAAATAGTGATTATTTATACCATTATAGTTGGTACCGAAAACGTAATTATTTCTTGAGAAATGCTATGGGCTCCAAATTGGGTCTCAAATTTTTTTCTAAATGATGTGGCATCAGTGACATGGATTGGTGGTGTTGATGTGCCTACATGGGGGGTCCATCTTATTTGATAGTCATATTACCAATTAAAAAATGCCACATTTGGGATCCAATTTGGGTGCTGTAGCATTTTCTTTCTTTCATTCCCCACAAATCTATGTGAGGATAGATGACTTTGTTCCTGCCCATTTTTTTTGCTAAAATCATAAAAAAGTCCAGGCTATCTTTCTTTTCCTCTCGCATCTTTTTTTCACAAAAATTTAGAATGTTAAGTGAATTCCTATCCCTTCCCATTTATTTCAGTGGCCATTCAGGGGAAACTTAAAAAGTTTATGAACATTCTTGTTCCCCTGTCCTGGACTCTTGACCACGGTTTTGTATGTGAAGTAACAATATTGGGAAAAAATTTCGGCATTTTGGGTCCCAGTAATAATTACAGTAAAAATTGTTCTTTTTTAAAATTATGTTGCATCTTCCTTGTGTTTATTTACCTGCATTGTGCCATCTTCTGTTTTTATATACATGTATACCCTCATGCAGGAAACTAAGCTATCAAGTCTTGGTTTGAAGCTGCATGATACAGAAAGGTACACAAGATCCTATTGATTATGGTTTATTATGCTAGAAGAGCCCAGGATCGAAACTGTGAATCAGGATGAAATCGCAGGTTATGAACTTTAGTGTTTACTTTCTTGTTGCTGGAAGTGGCTCTTAAATTATTGCTTCAGCTGTCAATTTGTGCTATAGAAGTTTTGAGCAAATACTGTCTGCTGGAAGTAGCTCTAGTTTTGTTTACCTTGTTGCAAAAAGAGACAATTTGTTTACAGTAGTTTTGAGCAAATACTGTGCAAGTTCAGTGTTTTATCATGCTACATGCTGTGAGTTCCAAGTTTCCTTGTTTTTCTCCCAAATATAAAGGATTATTATCCCACTTAGAGGTCGTTTGGTTCATGAATATCTGGAATCAGGTATAAGGTTTGTCCATTCCAAACTCATACCTTTATTTTTGATTTTTTTTAATCTATATTTAAGTAATGTAATATTAATGTCTGATAGAAAATTAAATTAATAATGCTAAAATATATAACAATACTAATTTTATTAATATCTGTAATTAATATAAATTAATAAACTTATTTTTTACAAAAATTGTATATATTGATTCCAGCACTCAAACAAACATATGATATTGGATATGTTAATGATACCTAAAACCCATACTAACTTAACCCGATTTCTCATTTCAACCACATATCAAACCAAACGATCTCTTTGTAGACGTGGTTCGGTATTCTCTGTACTCCAACATTTTGATCCATCTTTCCAATTCTTGATCTATCTTTCCAATTCTTTGTGGGACTGTATGAGAAGGTATTATAATTTCTACATATAGAACTGAATTTAAAAGGTGATTGAAATCTAATTATATTATCCTCTAAATTTAGATAGAATAAGGTAATCTGGGGATTTTAATCTATCTGAGAGCAAAAGTGATTGTGATGTACCGTCGTGGTGAAGTTATCAATATTCATTATATATCGGTGGTGATGTATTATCAATGTTCAACATATAATACATGTATATATCGGCTAAAATTAACTTTGATCAGTCTCAAGGACAAAAGTGTGTAACACTCCGTTACATGTGGTCGGACTGTAATTTAATTTACTAAAATAGTAAAAAATTATATTTTTATACTTGAAAGGTGGAGTGTTTGTTCTGTCACTAACGGTGAATTCAGAGCCTCAAATACATATTTACTGCGGAAAGAAGTGGTGAACGATAAAACTTTAATATGAATCATTTTTTCGCAAGATGACACCACCATACATATACATAAAAAAATATAGAATAATGTTTAACGATTTTTTCCCGATAAGATTTTCATGTCGGGGCTCGGGTCGGTGTTATTTGCATCAATTACTTTATGATGAATAAGACAAAAATCCTCAAAGTAAACATCGAAGTTTATTCCCCACCAACTTAGGTGTTTGATTATTAATCTGCCTCAAAAATGTAGCACCAATGATTTATTATCATTCACACCAGTAGGTGAGTAGCTCCTCCATGGCCCCTGCCTAAACTACAAACAAAACAAACTGATATGTATTAAAATAGAGTTGGCTTTCAAAAATGGGTAAACCCAACAAAACTTGGAAACAAATATCTGTATAATTATTAATTGAGTGTTTCTGTCCCCTTGGCATTTTTTAAGTGAAGAGGTCCACTAATCCATACAAATATTTGGAGTTAGTTGAGACAAGAGGGGCCGATTATAGTGTACAAGATCTTGCCGAGGATCTAGTGACCCACATTATAGATTATGCTCCTAAATTCTCTGGTGCAGAGGGACTCAAACTAGTCCCAAATTTTTAATCGCAGTGTCAATGTTAACATGTGATATCGATCATATAAACAGTATTTGTGATTTTTATAAATAGAAATATATAATTATGTAATTGAGTAAAAAATACTAATGTATATCTGATTGTTAGTATTTTTCGACCGACTTGTACTGAATTTGTCAGTTTGATTTTTTTTTTTTTTTTGAAATAAACGTACTTGCTTTCATTGAATCGAATCAAAAATTAATACATCAGAGATAAACAAAAGATATTGATCAAATTTTAATAGTTTGTTAGAGCATCTCCAGTAGTGTCTTAGTGTCTTCCATATAAATATTATAAAATATTGAATCCTAGTGATTTAGGACAAGATTTTGTATTTCAACTCCAACAATGATCCTTATAATTCATTCCTTATTATTATTATAATAATAAATTTGGAAAGAGATTGATAAAAGATGGAAGGAAGAGAGAGAAAACAAGTTACAATAAGAGAGAGAAATGATTTTTTTATTAAAGAAATCAAATAAGACATGGTTAGTGGTGCCTTATTAATAAGGCATGGAAGGAGGATCCTAGTGATTTAAGGCACTTCTAAGACACTGCTGGAGCACTAATTTATGTCACATTCCTTATAATTGGACTTAGGACATGATACAGGGAACCTGCTGGAGTTGCTCTTAGCAACAAAAGCCGAACGATTATTTGGTAGCGGAGAGATGATAATCCTGCGGTCACTGACCAAAAGATTAAATCAAAGAAATTACAGTTCTAAATGCTCAATAAAACTCCATTATCCCCCATTGACTCCTTTTGATCCAGCGGCCCCTTTTGTTTTTTCAATTGTTTGTTTAATCTACCCGAACATGTGATTCACATGAAACTGGTCCACCCAGCTAAGTGCATCACGTTACGTTCTATCCGTTGCCGCTCATATTTTACTTTCGGGGTTTCACATTTAGTATCTTTTCAAAAGTTAAAACACTATCAAGGGGCCGGAGATTTCATATTTTACTTTGCAATATTAACAAAATACAATACATGTATCCGGTTAAATACTTATCATCGTCTCCTTGCAACAAAGTAAGATAACTAATGTTATATTCAATTTCAATATTTTCATCGTCGTTTTCTAACAAAGAACGGTAATTAGTGGATAGCATATACATATGATTCATGAAGTCAAAAAACGACTATAAAACAAGCCACATTATTGAAAGACGAACCCAAATCTTGAAGTTCAATAATTTTTTTTTAAATCATTTAGAAAAATAAAAAAATAAAATAAATCAAATCTTTCGCAATACATAAAAAGATTACAAGGATAAGCATAAGCAGTATGTCTGACGTACACACTTTCTGCTGAAAGAGTATAGAAATTACTGGGGATTTGGCTTCATCTGATAAAAGTAGTGCGGAAAATTGGAAGCAGATGAAACATAATAGTGAGTTGGAGGTTTTATTGAAGCCGGGGATATCACATTGATAGCCGGTGATAAGAATCCTGATGATGCTGCAGTAGAATTTATCCTCATTGGATTGGTAGGGACCTCACCATCATCTACTTGCCATGCCCACTTCTGGGCTACTATTGTTGAACCTACTTGAATTGTTTTTCCTGTTGCTCTTTCCTGCGACATTTTCACAAAAGTAATACGATCCTAGTAAGCCCAACACCTCGAGATTTCAGAAAAATTGATCACTTAACATGGTATTAGAGCTCAGACTCGTGAGAAACTCGGGTTAGACTCTCTACGACTCCCAATATTCTTATATTTAATTATGGACACGAAGACAAAGTTAGACAGGTTAACTATGAAAAGTGGAGCTCAGCTAAAAGTCTAAAGACGGGTAGTTCTAAAAAATTACCTCATGGGAGGGAAAGAAATTAGGATTTGCAGGGTTCCACATATAAGGTGGTTGTGATACTGGCAGCCCCGTGAGATTTGGGTTGCCTCCGGTTGCTGTAACAGCATTTTCGATCTGTTCTTGCACGGACGAGTAATATATAGTATCATGCTTATGTTAAGGAATAAAAGGAAATGAATTTTATGTGTTACCTGTGCTCTTCTATCTTCCATCATCCTATCATAAGAAATAAATTGGAGATGCCCTGAATTTTCATTTTCTTTCGGACCATTTTCAGAAGACGGGGTTGATATACCCAAGTTCAGATCAAGATTGTGATCATTGCCTATATAGATTTATCCATATAATTGATGCTCACATCACAAAGAATTTGCTTGATAAGGGGCAGTAGAGTGAATTCAACTAACCTTCATTGCGCCTCTCAGAGACCATCTCTTGTTCATATGCACTAGGCTCAAAGTTGGTCACAGCATCCCTTCCACTACATTTGATGGCTGCCTTGTCATAAGCCCTAATTTCCAGGAAATACGTAATGGAGAGATGACGAGGGTAGACATTTCTAAATATGGTAGCTTGGAATGTATGATCATTACCTTGCAGCTTCAACTTCACTGTCGAATAGGCCAAGATAAATATACCTGCAGTGAAAGCAATGTCTTGAATGAAAATTGAGGTCCTCTATCGTGTCTCTTCTATGTTTTCATGGTTAAACTAAGGTGGTGCGAAGAGAGTGAAACAAACAATAGTTCCTCACTTTTTGCCATGGAATTGGCCCATCCGAGCTTCCCATTTACCACATTTGTGAAGTGTGACACCTCTGTATTTTGAGCTTCCCCTCGCAAAGCCTGTGCTCTGGCGACGGAGTATATGTATAAACTCTTCCTTGCCTAGACTCCTCATCTGCAATTATAGTAAACAAGTCTAAATTCTTAGTCTTGAGTATATGGAAGGTGCCTCAATTGTAAAAGTTACATAGATCAAACTCCAGATGCAAGACCTTGTGCACAGGGAAAAAAAAAAAGATAACTGGAAAATGAATTTCTGCAACTAACCTGCTCCATGTCATCTTCGTAATCCCTGAGATTATAATTGATGTCTGCATCAATACCGCGGAATTTTATTGCAGCACGATCATATGCTCTAGACCATATCACATCAACAACCGTAATTAATTAACTCCAAAACAACAATCTAAGCAAATCAGATCACATAAAAAGGAATCAGAGTTAACTAACTAGCAGATGGAAAAAACATAGCATTACCTAGCTGCAGAATGAGCTGTGTCAAATCCACCTAACATTCAAGCACACCATTAGTTTTTGCCATAAATAGAAAACTAACAATGAAATTTCAGATAAATTTTATCAATACATACCCAAATATACTTGTTTTCCACAGTCCCTGAACCCAAAAAAGGACACACACAAATCAATACCTTTTCCAAAATATCAATACACAAACTAGAAAAACTCCAATACAATGGACGCTAACCAGATGTGAGATTCCCATCTTCCAGTCCTCCTGTAAAAAGTAACTCCTCTGTACTGTGAGCTCCGAGACCTCGGTCCACGTCTACTCTTCTTTGCCACAGCTTGCCTTTGAGGCGGAACTTCACTGACAGAGACACTGGAAATCGGTTTATCAGAAGCAAAGCTACATTCTGCTAGGTGATCATAATCTGTCACAGGAAACAGCTGCCTTGTCACAAACTCAGACTGATTCATAGAATAGCCGTTTTCACCACCAGCATTGCTTGACTCACATCCATTGTCTGTATTTGAACTGAATGATTCATGCATTTCTTCGCGGTCTTGTTCAGGAGGAATCATGATAGTTGCATCAATATTTGTAAAACCGAGATTAAGATCCAACATGATTAGTCAAGTACTTTCGAGCTACTTAATCTATTTAACAAACTGAAAATCTATCAATGTATGAAGATGAATAGGAATGGTTTTGACATTGTCATGAGTTCATGAATGCAAGAGAAAAATTCAAAGTTAACAAGTGCTTCCTAGCTAACTCTCTTCTCCTCGTTTCTTAAGCATTCTAAAAACGTATCATTGTTTATTACTGTATAAAGTAAGATGAACCACTCCGGGTGGAAAATATTTTTATTTATGAATTTCACTCTATAAATATAAAAATATATTCATTTGTCATGATTGAAATAGGCAAAAATATCTATTCATAAACTAGACATTCCTTGTTAGATTTTTTTAACACTTTAAAAGGATATATTTATAACTTTTAAGGAAAGTATT
This sequence comes from Daucus carota subsp. sativus, assembly GCF_001625215.2. Lineage (NCBI taxonomy): Eukaryota > Viridiplantae > Streptophyta > Magnoliopsida > Apiales > Apiaceae > Daucus > Daucus carota. The sequence continues at coordinate 40,446,589 of NC_030385.2, read as the reverse complement.
GGATATATTTATAATTTTAGAGCATCACTCTCATTCCTGATTAATTATAATGTTTGATTTTTGAATGTTCAATCAAAGTTTTATTAAAATTTATATATATATATTATTTGATTGAAAAATTAAAAATTATATTATCATAAAATATATCTAGTTCATTTATAATGTAAATTCCCAATTTTTAGAACTATTAATAATTAACTAAAATTTTAAGAAAAATTGGTCCGAGAATATGACACTGATTAGTGAAGAAACAGAAGAAAAGGCTTTATGACCAGAGTACTGAGTACATGACGGGCTGAATATATTACATGGGTGGAAACGAATAATAATGTCGGCAAACATAAACAAGATGCTCCTTGTAGATATGATTTTATAATTGGTGGTGTACGAGGTTTTGGCCCACGAAGACGTGGACTCTTCTTCTACCATCCATGCAATTTTTTTTATATTATTTCAAGTCGTTGTTTTTCGTGCAATCTATATATTTATAATATGATTGGCAAAAATAATTCAATTCTATCAACAAATTCATATAACATGATAATTCACGATTGTTTGCTTTAACTTTACCAATATTGTGCAAGATTTTTAGAGTGTAGTGATGCAGTACACATTAAGTTTACAAAGGTGTCTCTTTTGTCGGAATCATGTGAAGCTTCGCTAGGAGACAAGCTTGTCTCTTGTTTACTATTTTCCCATAGAACTTTTTTATTCGATCGAGATAATGGGCCTGTTTGGCCAAGAGAATCAAAATCTACTTCTGACTTCTGCTTCTCTTGACCCGTTTGTGCAAAGAAGTAGAAGCACTTTTAAGAAGCTGAGAATGCTAGCTTCTCTCTCACAGCTTCTGCTTCTTTTCCAAACACTTTATTAACTTATTTACTTCTCACTTCTACTCCACTTCTTTACTATAACGAAGAAGTCACTTCTTTTAAGCTAACCCAAACGGCCCCAATATTATTGTCCGACTCAAACAAGTTGATAATCTTTGTAGAACGAAAAGAATTCTGATACATGATTGATTATTATGATACAAAACATAATCATTCAAAATAAAATTTGAACAAATGTATTCAAAAGTCAGATAAAAATAGGAGGCTGATTTATGTCTAATATTTGTACGTATTTCAGTAAATTAAATTAAGTGCAGAAAAACCTTATTTTGTTGGATTCTAAAATGAACCTGGCTAATATTGGACATCGCGTGTATCCTAGTTTGGGTGTTCGCTGAGCAATCACATATTTTATTCTCCATTATCAAAGTAAAACATTGCTATGTTCCTCTTGTTTTCTTACTTTCTTTCGTGTCTTTACATGTATCTTAAGATATATATAATGTATAATTTCTTCAGTTCATATTTAATACTTTGAAATTAATTTTTATTTAGAAAAAAGAAATAATTTAAAAAATAATATTTATATAATATTCATGCCAAGTTCTCTATCTCAAAAGTAAAATAGTTAAGAAACACGGATGAAGTATCTCCAAACTAGTGTCCATGTGACGGTAATTATTTAGAATTGTACAAGTTATTTTAGATGTTTTAAAAACGTTTAAATGTGGTTGAATTTTGTTGGTACCATACATTACCATACCTAGTCGGTATTCCCGCTTAAAGTAAGTAGGGTCTGAGAAGGGTAAAATATACGCAACCCTGCCCCTACCTTTAAAGTAGAAAGGCTGTTTCCGTGAAGAACCCCGGCTTAGTGCACAATAATTAAAAGGATGTGCGATACAATATTACTACAATACCTTAGCTCATGGCCTTCTTCACATGAGACTTACCGAAATATTACCCATCAGCGGTGGCAAAGTCCGGTGGAGGAAACAATTGAAGAAATCAGGAACCATCCCTTTCACGAATTGCAAGGATAAAGGCGTGTGAGAAAAGAGATTGATGCAAACCTCTTCCTAAAGCATAACACCCCAACACTCAAAACCTCTGTAAACCACGAGATCGAGTCTCAACTACTCTAATACGCCATCGCCAATCATTCTTATCAAATGTCATATCCCTGTAAAATTTAGGGCTCTCAGTCCAAACTTAATTGATCAGACCACGTGGGACGGTGCCGACCTCTCTTTCTCTTGCCCCCGAACCGACAAGTGTTCAACTCTTCGAACCGTCGCTGAATTACATTTACGCCTAACTCTTGTCGGTGGTGGTTAATATTTAGATTTGTTCAAGTTTATTTTTATTTTTAAACTAGTTGAGAAGCCGCGCGTTGCGGCGGCCTATAAAAATTATATTAATGATTCAATATTAATATTTGTAGAATAAAATAATTTTGTGGTTGTCTACAAAAAGTATATTAATGTTTCAAACTTAATATTTGTAGGATAAAATAAATTTATATTATAAAAATCTTGATGTAATACCAATACTAATATATAAAATTGCAAAATTGGACTATAATTCATGGTGAAAAAATGAAAATACGTAATTAACAATTTAAAGCATGACGAATCTTAATTTTATTTATTTTTATTTTTGAAAAGTAATCATGTTCTTACATTGTCACCTTCCTCCAATTTTTTTGGATTGACTGCGCACAAAAATATCTAACTTAAATCTGTGAGATAGCGGTCTATAACTACCTTCTTAAAAGTTGCTTGAACGGAGCAAACAGATAATGCATGAATAATTTTTTCCTGTATACAAAGTAAATCATATAAAAATTAACAAAAACAAACATGTCAGATGAACAAAACAAATATTATAAGAGAATAACCAACAAACATACATCACTAATAGTTAATTTATTGATATCAACCATCAATATCATGCCAATACTATATTCTTTTCCCGTGTTTGGATTTGTCGACTCCAATATAACGGTCTATAACTACCTTTGATTGCAACAGCCTTTATTTTTTTTAATACTGTAAACAGCCTTCACTTGTTGCAGAAGAACGGCACCTCCGAGTTAGAAATCGAGCAACATAACTATCACCAGAAAGAGGTAGGGTTGTGGTATTGAGAGAGAGGAAGTTGTGTTTGGATGATCCAAAACCCTATAATCTATAAGGGTATTTATAGGTGCAGAAAGACTTGTGTGCTATTTATAGGTGCAGAAAAACTTGTGTGCTACTCTTTCTGATAATTAAATAATCTGAAACAAAATCAGATTAAAACTTTCAAGCTACTATATTCCATAAATAATTTGAAACAAAATCAGATTCTGAAACTTGCTTCTAATATATCCGAAAATATTTTTCATCCAAAAATTCCAGAAAATTAGAAAAATAGAACGGAGCGATGTGAGAGGCGCCACCTATACGCCCCTCGCTTCTCCTTTATATAAGTATGTGCTACTCTTTCCCATACTTAAATAATCTGAAACAAAATCAGATTAAAACTTTCACGCTACTATATTCCATATATAATTCGAAACAAAATCAGATTCTGAAACTTGCTTCTAATATATCCGAAAATATTTTTCATCCAAAAATTTCAGAAAATTAAAAAAATAGAACGGAGCGATGTGAGAGGCGCCACCTACACGCCCCTCGCGTCTCTTTTATATAAGTATATTGATGTTTTAGAAAAAATTTAAACGATCAAGGCTGATTTTTGGTTTTGAAAGAATATGTATGAAGAACCCGGATCAAATATATCTTTCTTCACGAAAGTTGCTAATAAGTGTATTACGGCAATCTTCATTGTCAAACTAGGTAAAAAAACGCGCTCCGCGCGATTGAAAGAAAAATAAAATGTAAAATAATTTAAAAGATCTTTATGATATATAATTTTTGGATCCATTTATTTTGAATTTGGTTTTTGATATAATTTTTAGATCTTTTTATTTTGTATTTGTTGTTGAAATATAAGAAGATATAATTTTTTTTTAAAACCGTAACCTTCAGCACTTAAAAGAAATAGAAATGAACATATTATCTTTTGCAATAAAAACATTTCGTTATTGACTTCTATCCACCTACATCCATATCCAGGTTAATTCTTCACTCCCTTTTCTCTCATCTGATACCATATTTTTTTCCGCATCTCTTTCCTTACCCATGTAAATAGTTCTGGCGAGGGGGGAGCTAAATGGGTGCATTTGCATGAATTATGTTCATTCGCTAGCCTTAAAGCAAGGCAGTGGAGATGTTTAGTTATTGCTGCTGGATGCGTCATTTCTTCAAGCATCCTAAAGGTGTTCAGAGACTATTACATCGAGTAAAATTAATCATGTTGTAGATGAGAATATACAGTAGAGAGATTGATTTTCCAGTTTAAATAGTCAAAGACAATTAAACTTCAAACTGATGTGCTCCACTCTACTATCCCTTACTTGAAATATTAATCATGTTTTGATGTAGGAAAAAAGGTAAAAAGCCAAAATAAACCATTTGGGAACAATATAGAAGGCTTTGGAAGCCCAAGTATATAGTTTAGTAAGTTTAATATTAATCTAGGATGATATTCCATAACTATATTAGTCATTAGAATTTGATCTGTATTAGGAAGTACTTAAGATTTTTTTTATTATTATGTATATAGGATATTATCTTGTAATTTATTCAGAGTTTATCATATCGGAATATTGTATTATTGTTCGCAAGAACTTTTGCTGGAGTTTTCTGCCCTTAAACCTTATTTTCCCCTACCTCTCTTCATGTTTGTTATAGATAATAGAAATATGATTCAACAATAAGCCTCGACAACCTGCCACTTATATAGTTCATAATCACTAACTCCAAATAAAACACCAATATGTCGACCACATTTTGTGAAGGTATAGAGGTTATCACAAGCCTCGCGAAGAGATAGCTTACAGCAGATCTCAAGGCATCATGTGAAAGTAAGGCAACATCGAGCAACATGAAATATACACGAAGAGCTATCCCATGTGATTAAAAACCAGACTTAACTATTTAGATTCAGAACACTGCGGCCGCTGCGCAGGTATCCCACAAAACAATAAATCAATAAACAACACTGCTGCGGTAATACCTTACTTATGTGCAACTTTTCGATAAACTGGTTCCGGAATAGAAAACGATTGAATACTCGCAAAGGGTAAACCAAGTGACTGCCTGCATATCATCAAACAAAAAGGAAAATGTCAATCTTAAGTAACATACTTATAAAATAAAAAATGCACCTCATGCCAATACCACATGAACTTACTATGTTGAAAGAGGCCACATGGGTAGAAAATACAGCAAACTGGACAATTTTGAAACTACGCGCAATGGAGGATTTGGGCACCAAAGTAGTACTTCCATTAGATACTGCCACAACATTACCTTCTGCATTTAGCAAAAGAAAAAAAACATTACCTTCTGCATTGCTCTAAATTTTCCACAGGTGCACTTGCAAGCTCTTCACTTCGTTTCTGGAAACCAAATTATCAGATTACAGACTGCAAAATGAGAAAGGAAAAAAAGAAAGCAAGTAGAGAAACATTTTGAAAATATAGTTAACTGCTGTACATAAAACTTTCAGCCGCATTTGTCTCGAAATTTGATTTTGATATGGATCATACACCAGGCTAGATGCACACAGACAATAAGAGTCAATCACCAACTCCACAATGAACAAAGGTACTACACACACGACAAACCAAATGTTCGAAAATCTAAATTGAAATCTTATGCAGTTGCTCAACCTTATATAAAATTAGGTATACGAGTAGAGAGAACCTTTTAGTTGTCGAGTGAAAAAGCTGGAAATACCGCAACAAAGCAAAAGCAACAGCTGTATGATCATAGTCATAAATAGTGTATACATGATTATAGCTTTGATCTGAAGAGACAAAGCTAACTGACTATTAAAGAAGGAAAACTAAAAAGATACAAATATATATGGCCATTATTAACCCTTAAGATCTCTCAGCTCTAATAAAAAAAATTCTAAAATACAGAAATCCAGAAAATGAGAGAATTTGAAAGCAAGGATCCTGGAGCATGCCACGTCACCTTCCCAGGAACCTCCTTTATATAAATATAAGATAAGATACGTGGGAAGCCCGTTGAAAAGAATAATGAGAAGAAATATATAACTGCTGTTTGAAAACGTACTAGAAACATGAGTTAAGTTCTATGGAGTACACAAAAACATTGAAGTATTGGAGTACGAGTCATAATTTTTTAGTTTGATCATAAATAATATCTTTGATTATCCAAATTTATATATAATTTATCATTTATAAGTTGTTTTGCCCATAATTGTCTATTAATCATTAATATCTTTCAACTTTAACAAGTATTAAGATTATTATTCTGCTTGTTAGTTATATTGCAGAGTTCTGTAATTTATAAAAGTAATTATTCTACCTTTTGATTACAATGTTTATGTTGCAGAACATAATGTACAAGTTGTCAAATGTTTACAAATATCATTGAACAAGAAAATTAAGTTTTAGATGAATAAATTACATTTTATCCAACTTTGTACTCCAATACTCCAATATTTTGTGTACTCCATAGAACTTAACTCCTAGAAACATCTAATAATCAATTATTAATCACGTTCAAGTTTCAATCATAACAGATACGACAATCAATATATATGATCCTTTCGTTATGCAATTGAGGGACAGCGACTCGACATGCATTCTAATACTCTCATAAAACGTAGTTCGATAAATTATTTTGAATTTTTTTTCTATTGAATAAAAATTTGATGTTCAAATTTTTATAAAAAAAGAAAATTTTAAAAAATAAGTTATAAAATTATGTTTTATATGCACTTTAAAATACGTGTCGAGTTGTGTAGAAAAACTGTAAAGAGAGGGGCAGAGGGAATATAACATATGAGATGTATTTAGTTGGAATATATTTTCATGTGTGAAATCTAAGTGTATTTAATTTGAATTTTAAAACATGTGTTAGAATTTTGTTGAGTGGTTGTCAATCAAGTTTCATGTCAAAGAAGGTTTTGTTTTCGACGGATATCAACCGTCGAATAAATCCATCAATATAAAAATTTTGGAAGGAGCCAAAAACAAATTCGTGCGGGTTCTAACAAATCTTGGGCTATTAATTAGGATTTTAAATTATAATTAAAAATCTGATGATATTCAAATAAGATTGTTTAAAATTTATTAAAATATGATGCTATTCAAATATTGATGGATTTTTTTTGATTTTATAAAATTATGAAAATTATGGGATATTTCAATGTATTTTAAATTTTTTGAAATTCTACCAAAATTCATGAAATGTTGAAGTTCTGTACTTAAATCCTAAAAGTTCTATATCGATTCTGCAATATTTTATCCAAAATGGGCATAAAATCAAAATCAGATATGATACTAAATCAGCAGAAAAATAGATAACAAAGTGATATAAAAATTCTTTTATTGTTCAGGTGTTTTAGAATTTATATAAATAATTATATTTATATAAGATAATAAGTGCGAGTTGCAAGTAAAATACTAAAATCAGAATTTTATACCTTGGAAAGGTAAAAGACAACACGTAAATATAATATTAATAACAAATTAATCATGTCAGCTAAATCCTCTTCTTCCCTTTCACCACATAGATCTTAACTGAACAGTGTTGTAAAAAGCGCAAATCAGTCCTAAGCGGTGAGGTGACCTTCTACCGCTTAAGCGGATAAGCGGACGCTTAAGCGGAATTTTAAGCGGATTAATAATATATATTTAAAATTATATATATAATAATATTATATATATAATTAAAATTATAAAATAATTAAGTAATAAGAATTTAAACATAAAATGTTTTTGATAAAAAAAAGATATTTTTAATATTTTATTATAATTTTCATAATATTTATAAAAAAATATTTATATTTAAATATAAAAAATTAGCAAGTCAACATCATTCTGACCGCTTAATGTCCGCTTAATCCGCTTAACAGGCCGCTTAATGTTAAAAAACGCTTAATCTCCCGCTTAATGTGAAATCGAAGCGTTTTACCTTCCGATTCCGCTTAAGCGCCCGCTTAGACGGCCGCTTAATGCGCTTTTTAGAACACTAACTGAATCATGTTATTTGTTTAATTTTGGCCTTAAGAAAAATTTGAATATATTGCATCAAATGATGAAGACGACTTTTAGAGCATCTCCGGCAGCATCTTAGCTCATTCCTTAAATATATATAATATAAAATATTGGATCCTAGTGACTTAAGATAATAATAGCTATTCTCATCTCCAACAATATTTCTTATATTCATTCCTTATATACTATTTTATTATTAAAAGTTATCAGTATTGCAATAGGTGAAGAGAGAGAGAACATGTTTATATTCAAAATTTATTATAAAATAAGATTTAGGAGAAGAGAGAGGTTACCTAAAGATAAGGCATGGCTAGTGGAATCACTAAGATACTGTTGGAGTGGATTATTTTCCCATATTCCTCATATTTTGGTTTAAGACTCCAAATAGGAAGCTGCTGGAGTTGATCTTAGTTACTAACATATCCTTATGTATACACCTCAGGATTTAACAAAGCACTATGTCGCTGAAACAGCACATTTGCTCTTCCTTGTTCAGAAACTATGGCTAATTCTCCCAAGGATACAGGACATCAATACGAAAATAAATTTATTGGATTCTGTTTCTACGACTTGATAATGGTTACTTCTCCGTGTTTTTCATTTCTTTACACTTTTTTTTATTACTCGACACACATCTAAAAGCGCAAATAAAACATAGTTTTATACCTTTTTTTTTAAAATGTTTCTTTCTTGTATAAAAATTTAGATAGTAAACTTTTATTCAGAAAAAAAAAAATCTAACATAATTAATCAAACTATATTTTACAAGAGTAATGCGTTCAAACAATTGAGGGGAGGGAGTATGTTTTTTCAAGTTTTTTCTTTTTTGAGTTATTGTGTTTTTCAGAACTCACAGGACCCTCAGAAAGAGAGAGCTCTGATGCCCATGCTTATTATATCCTGATGTATGTATTAATCCATAACAATGCATACAAGGTTATAAGATTACTCAGATGCATCATATATTCATATCCTCCTAAAAGCATGACATTAAGAAAGCCAACATTCCCAACAACTTGGTCTAGATTGACCGATTATTTAGCCAACTCAGAAAGTAAAACACTGAAGATATCTACAACACACATCTATAAGTTACTTCCTTCTGTATAGCATCGGCAGCATCTTCTCTAAATCTGTCAGTTTCCTGTATAAGATGATTGAGCCAGCAAGATATCAGAGGGAGACAAAGTTCCAGACTGATCGACATCAAGATCTTCAAACTGTTCCATGATTGCTGTAATGTCTTCCTGGCAAATTTTTCCCATCTCTTTGAGCCTATGTATTATGAATTCAGCAGCCCTGGATATGTGAAAGTTAAACAAATCAGACAAGGCAAGAGTCCTGTTCAAATATTAAGCACATAAGCACCAGATAGTCTCCTAACCATAATTTATATTTTTTGTCTGATTAATCCACATGAAAATATAACTAAACGCTAAAACTTAGAATAAGAAGAATGAACTGTTAGAGGGCGACGGTGATAGATTTATTGCTCACAGAAAGATTACATACCCAACAACTCCATCATCATCAATATCAGCAGCCTCCAAATCCACATTAGTGACCTTTTTTGCGAGTACCAACTTGACCAATGCCCTTTGTCTGATTTCAGTGTTTACCTCGGCAATACAAAAGAAGAGTTGACCTAAGCAAATAGTACTCATCAATATCCAAAATATTGCAAAAATACGCCCAGCTGCGGTAGAAAAGCTCTTGTCCCCATAACCTAGTGTTGTAATAGTTGAACAGACACAATAAAAAGCATCAATAAGGTCTAGTTTCTCAACTGTGGCAAGAAAGGCAGTCCCAGCAACTATAAGCACCACGAGAGCAGACAGTACCATAAAACACTTGTATCTCACTCTGTTGGTTTCAATCTCCTTCAGGATGTCCAATTCGCCAACCTTCTGATTTATATGCAATGCTCTAACTAACAAAAATTCCTGTTTCTCTACTAAGTAGTTGGCTGCACTGCTTAAAGCCAGACAAATTAAAGCCATCCCAGAGAAGACAAACACACAAGCGAGTAATTTTGAAGGTGTACTATCAGGCACAAGATCTCCATATCCAACGGTGGTCATTGTCACAATGCAGAAGTAAACAGAATCAAGAATTCCATTTGTTTTCAATCCCTTGATGTGGTCTCTAACAAGGTAGAAGCAAATGGTACCTGCAGCCAAGTAGAGGACTAGGAATATGAGGACTCTCTTCAGATTTGGGTGGAGGTTATCACGTAGAGACTTAGATCCGGCAAGTTGGCTATGGTGTTCAAATTATGGAGGGATATATTCTGTTAACGGGAGGCTTTTACTATGGCGGAACCTCCTCCTTGGTGGAACTACTTGATTTATAGGAGTTGCAGGGTCTCTCAGGCCTGCCAGCAGAGGTACTTTTGCACTATCATTGGCCATCTCAGTGATTACTGAATGGTGAACATATTCAGTGGCCTGCAGATACAAAAGATTGAATCCAGAATTATAAGAGAACAAATGATTTATTGACATAAAGCCAGATTCTTCAGACTGTTATATATACATGGTTTAATGTAATATGTATTCGAAGAAATCTAGAATATGTCATTTATGTCCTGCTTTTTTTTCTTCTTTCGAATCTTATCTGTACCACTTATATATAATGGAATGCAAAGATACGTAGAGACGAAGTAGTATAATCAAATCAAAACAGACAGCATATAAAGATTCAGGTTCCTTTACTTGGTGAGAATTGAATGAAAGATACAAACAAATTTTATGGAGAGAAAATTAAATGAGTAAAATAGTTGATGAACATGGAGGATGAAGATTGTAGGAAAAATGATGAAGAGATGGAATGGAGCATTCCTTTCAAAACATGTGGGTTAGAATTTTAGTTCAAAATGAAAGAAGGAATGAAAATTATAAACATTTTCCCCTATCTTCCCCAAATAATAGTATAAATTTCATTCCATTTCCACCTCATTCTTCCATCCAAGTGAACACAACCGCAGATTCTTTAATTAGTTAATCTGATGTGCTCTTCATTTGTCGGAATGGTACAAGCATTAATGTGATATGATTTTTACTCTGCTTATGCAAGAGAAGAATAAAAGATGTATTCATGTAGTGATGGCTCCTGCAATAATATATAGAGTATCTAACATGATTTCAGTATAGCTGTATTAATTATGACTACAACCAGATGCAATGACATGAAATATGAGTCATTCTGCAATGCTATTATTAGTACCTAAAGGCTCACAACTTATGAGCACCCTCGTGAAAGAGATACTACAAGTACTCGCCAACTGTATACAAGTGTTTCTATGTGAAAGGTGAGTGATACATTTCCCCCCACCCCAATTATGTTTGCTCGCCCAGTCACCCGAAGTCTTAGTATTATATCTAAGTTCTTTATAACCGCAAAACATTAACGTGTTATGACGTAGGGACATGGTAATATGGTGGTTTGGTTACCATGATAACACTAGATCTAGTATGAACTCCAAAAATGGCATGTTAATGAGTAATTAGACTTATATAGTTTAATACTGTAATTGCAGAGCATAATTTTATTGCAACTATGATGCTAAAGTTGAAAGGAACCCTGTATTTTTATGACAGATTTGAAGAAGTAAAAGTAATATAGAAATGTGAAACTTGAATTGACACCCCAACACAAGAGACCATAAAGGAATAACACGGGGTCAGTTTAATTATGATCTACTCGAGCTCGACCCATAGACTAGGATGTAACTGAGTCAAGCTATTTACTATATACTAAATCCCGAGAATATACCGGAACTCAACTCCACAATAATTGAGTCGATCTTGATTAGTTCAAGTAGTTTATCGGATTTACCTCGAGTATCAAAGTATTTGACTCCTGAAGCATTCAAGCACAAAGTGCTTTTAATTTTAATTCTAATGGAACATATACACACCTTATATAAGATAATCAGACTTAATTTGTGATACACATATAAATTGACTTGGACTTCCGAATTTTTAGCCGGTCTCGGGCTTGATATCATTTGTCGGCACGTTGTCCTTTTATACTTTCTATATAAAGATAGTAAGGTTTCTTGACTTCCCAAAAACAAGGACCGTAAAACAAAGGTCCCGGTGGCTAGCAATCAGGTACTCGGGACCTTTTAAGTGACCTATTATTATTTTTTTTGACCGTTGGATGAACATCCAGCGGCCAGGATTATAATCCTGGTTGTTGGACGACCGTAAAACAATATGCCATTTAAAAGGTCCCCATCACATGATTGCTGGGGACCAGGACCCGTAAAACAATAGTCTAATCAGAAAATAATCAAATATATGATCCGGTTAAATCTTCCTCCTAGAGGTTTACAGAGTAGTAACTTGACATATTATTAGAGCAGAGATCCCCTTTTCGACCCAAAAATAGGCTTTTTCTAGTGGAGGGAAGTGTTAAAGATAATATACGATCCGGTTAAATTCACCTCCTAACCCCTTCCACTCCAGGAGAACCGATAACTTATCATAAACTATTACATTTGTACCACATCCATATGTAAGTAAAGCAGAACAGATAGGAAATTAGGAACTAAAACAAATGGACAGACAAAATGAACTTAAACTTAATTATCTTCATCAAACCAAAACAAACTACTCCCTCCGTCCCTCTCATTTCTTTACAGTTACTATTTTGGGATGTCCCTCTCATTTCTTTACGTTACTATAAATAGTAAGTTTTTCTCATCATTACACCCACTATCTACCCCCACTATCTCATACTCCCTCTGGCCATTTAATTGTATACGTTTCTTTTTCACTGCTCGACACGCACTTCAATGCTCTTATAAAATATAGTTCCATAACTTATTTTTAAAATTTTCTTTTTCTGTATAAAAATATAACATTCAAACTTTTATTCAGAAAAGAAAAATCTTAAAAATAAGTTATAGAACTATGCTTTACGGGAGCATTAAAGTCCGTGCCGCGTCCCCGTCCCCCAATGTATATAACTCAGGGGGACGGAGGGAGTATTTAACAATAAAAACTACTATTACACCCACTACTTTCCTCCACAATCTCACATCAATTATTAAATATTGATAGGTCTCATCACTTTACCCACTTTTCATCCAACTTTACTCATTTTTCATACATTGTCTTGGTCTCCGTGTCCCCCTTCAATGTAAACAATTGAGGGGGATGGAGGGAGTACAACATAACATCTAGAATTTGTACGGGCTCAAATCTCAATGATGCTGCTACACTGTAAATGGGGGAAAACATCATATTATACAAGAACTACTGCAGAACAAAAACCAATACGAAACTAAAATATATGGACATGTATATTTGAACAAGGAAAGATCTGAGGTTTACCTGTAGACAGCAATTTGAGGGTTCTTCTATCTCTGTGCGGAAGCTCGGTTCGCTGAAATAAAGTACAAAGAAGAATTTTGCTAAATACTTGAGGTGGCAGGGAAATTAAACAATGAATGTAACAATAGAATGTACTATCATTTTGCACGTGTCTTAATATACACTTTGTCTTTCTAGTGGGTTTTATTTCAGAAAACAAATAGAATTTTATGTTTTTTTATTATAAATAAATTCTTATTTCTGAAAAATAAATTGATGTCGAACGGTCACAATATTTGTTATAAGATGAGGTTTTGTTAAGATTATTTAGTAACGGGCATCATTCTAAATACTCGGTCACTTAAGGCACAAATATATATAATGTTCATAGTATTGATTTTTTTATCATAATTTTGGAAAATAATGTCCCAAATATCACAATAACAGTTGAAAACGTAACATTGTTTAGTATTTTCATGCAAAAAATAATTAGAAACGTTACTTTGAGTTGGATTTTCAGCTCGAAACGCTACTACTACTTGTGTTTTAAACAGAAAGAGCTACACGATATAGTATTTCAGAATGATATTTGAAACTGTTTTCTAAAACGTGATATTTAATGCATTGCTACTTCATTTTGTGAGAAAAAGATTATTTTTAAGATAATCAGCTCCGATAAGAGATAACCGTTTTCATCACATATTCTCTATAAAAATCAAAAATGATATTATTATCAATATATTTGATAAATATGTCTACGAAAAAACAATTTTTAACATACTCATGAGAGAAGTATTGTGTATGGATGAATGACATCATGTGTATATACATCTATAACCCGGAACATGTTAAATAATATGGATTTTTTAGTGTGTGCACCAACAACTAATTTTAAGTGAAACGATATGTCTTTATTTACTTCAATCATATTAATAATAATGGCTCATACATACACAAAAAATTTTATTGATCAAGTTCTTGCACCTGAGTGAAAACTAATAGTCAGGCACACATCAAAAATTCAAGATAATATACATATATACATCGTTTATTGTTTTTTAAACTAGGAACACATGCTATGGAGTGATCTATGAGTTGTGAAGACATTGAATTAGTAAATTTTGGAAAAAATGTAATGAAATTCAAACTGTATTATTAACAGTTATTTATAAATTTAATTGTTTTTACCCATTTCGATATTTACATCTTGTATTAAAGACCGCATCCTTCATTTGGAGAAATTTATATTACTCCTTTCATACTATTTTCTCTAAACCTAATCATAATAGGGTTAATTATCTAATTGGTCACTGAAGTGAGCTTAATATATCAAATTGGTCACTGAAGTGAAAACGGTATCAAGATGGTCACTAAAGTCATCATAAATATCAAACAAGTACCTTGAAATATGAGTTCAAGCAGTAAAAATATTATTTATAGAATTTTATACATTATTCTTGAATGCTATCACAACCAAGTGAAAGGTCATGACTTCTGATATTTATGATAATACATTTACATTTTTTCAAGTTTATTTATTATTTATTTTTAAGTATAACAAAGAAGATAACTATATAATAAATAATATATAATAAATAAACTTGATAAAATCTAAAAATATTATCATAAATACTAGAAATCATAACCATTTAGTTGGTTGTGGTAACATTTAAAAATGATGTGTAAGATTTTATAAATAAAATTTTTATTGCTTAACTTTATATTTCAAGGTACTTGTTTGATATTTATGGTGACTTTAATGACTATCTTGATACCATTTTCATTTCAATGACCAACTTGATACATTAAACCCACTTCAGTGAACAACTAAATAATTAACCCAATCATAATAATTTTGCGCTAATTCAACCATTTATAAACTTTCCTCCTACTTCTGTAAATTCTAATCATTTTTATTCAACTCCATTCCATTATCTTACGATATTCTTATCCTCGATCCCACCTCAGGAATACACGAAACCAAACTTTGTTCGTATGCAAAAACTAACTGCATCTATTTTCATGTTAGAAAATGGAGGGAAACAATTCAATCTCGCGCCCGTCCGATATGTTGATCAGAATCAGAGGTAACAACTCAAACTCATCTTTCAGCACATTTCGAGATCACTTAGAAATTTATTTCAGCTCATTACAGTTTAATTAATCGAAATTGTAGTTGATCTAATTATACCATCTGAGTAATTTCAGATTTTACTCGATCGATAATCAAAGGTATGTGTAAGGAACAATCTTCTTTTGTTGTGCACATTGATCGATTCAGAAATTACTGCACGGACTCTTCTGGTCACTGGTATGTCATTGCACCTATTGTACTTTCAAATTCATCTGTGCGTGCGCGTGCGCGTGTGTGTGTGTGTGAGAGAGAGAGAGAGAGAGAGAGGGGATGTAGTTATGTTTCTTTCAGTGTTTAATTGCCTGCTTATTACTCTGGTGATGTGAACAGTGAAATGACTATATTTTAGAGATTTGATTAATTTACTTGAATCCAAGTGAAATGAATGGTGGAATATACATTATTATAAGTAATTTTGTTGACCCTGTAGTCTAATTAATTGAAGTACACCTGTGGTGCTCTGTTAGGAGGTCGGCAAAATTTGGAGCTATTTGTGTAGAATTGGAATTTGGACATTGTATGAGAGTAAAATGCGCCAACGAACTAACTGTTCCAGGCCTTTTGATCTACAGGAGAACGAATACTTTAGTTGGGAGTAAATGATCATTTTATCCTATACCAATTTTATTTTATGTCCAAGTGAAAGCAACCCAAGCACTAATAACAAGCGAAATGGAGTTTTTATATCAGACTTGTTAAAATTTTATATCAAATTTAATGGATCCCAAATTTATACTACGGAACGTGAGCTGTTTTTTGATAGATGATACTGTCTTTTTAGTTGTGGGAATTACTAGTTTAAGACTTTCACGTCAAAAGTTGACAATATTGACCTCTTAAAAATTGTAGCCGAGTGAATAATGATAAACACACTAGTGACTGCTCAACTTAGGGATGTGTTATGTTGTAATGTTTTAACTTCTAAGTTACTTGTCCTTTTAGCTGTGAACTAATTATTCAGCAGTTGATTGCATAAGCACCATCAGGGACGTATTCAGGATTTCAACCTAATGGGGGCAAAGTGGAGGTGATCGTGGTGCAGCGGTTTTTTTCTAAACCGCAAACCAAACCGCATAGGTAGCTTAGTGGAAAATTCGAACCGATAAAACTGAGGTGAGACAACAAACAATAAGCTTAAAAAAAGAAACTGTTGCGGAGTCGAAACTGAGGTGAGACAACAAACAATAGGGGCAAAGTGGAGGTGATCGTGGTGCAGCGGTTTTTTTCTAAACCGCAAACCAAACCGCATAGGTAGCTTAGTGGAAAATTCGAACTGATAAAACTGAGGTGAGACAACAAACAATAAGCTTAAAAAAAAGAAACTGTTGCGGAGTCGAACTATGGCTGATTCCACCAAAATCCCTTGCTTGAACCATGGGGGCAAGTCCTCGATTTGTGAAATATGTATACTATAAATTACTAAATACTATGCAGCTCACTGGGGGCAAGTACCCCCACTGCCCCCGGTGTGCATACGTCCCTGAGCACCATGTTGTGTGGAATGTAAGTGGTTATTGATGTGTGGGTGTGTGCAGTTGCTGCAGTTCTTATACGGCCAAGGGAAAGGAGCTTATAACACTACAACGTGAATGTCATGTTCATCGGCTGGGTGAGTGTCAGTCATGATTATGTTTGTATCAGTTTCGTTATGTAAACTACTTTACGCTGTAAATCAATCAGAGTTTCCTCTTTCATATCACAAGTTTTAGATAGAAATAAAAATATTGAAATTTAGTAGTATCTACTTTATGCTGTAAATTTACCATAGAGTTTCCTCTTTCATACCACAAGAATAAGTAGGAAAAAAAAATGAAATTTCAGTAGAAGGTTTATAATGGCCTCGTCAATTTTCAGATGTCTTGCTAAGAGTGCTGCTGATTGTTCAGCAACTTCTGCAAGAAAACAAGCATGGCTCAAAGAGGGATATATTCTACATGCATCCATCTGTATTTAGAGGTGAAATTGTAATTCTCCTTTGTTTTCTTCTTCTTCTCTTCGTTTGGGGGGGGGGGGGGGGGGGGGTTGGTTATGCCTCATCAGCTAATTTGCTAGGTGGATTGCTTTGTATTTATGAATAACACTTTTAACCATATTACTTCAATGTTTACCACATCATTGGTTTAATTCCAAGCCAGAACTTCCCTCACAGAATATCTCTCACTTTAATTTACTCGGAACAGAACAGTCGGTGGTTGACCGTGCAATCAATGACATCTGCATCCTTCTGCAGTGTCGCCACAATCTGAATGTAGTATGTAAAAAATTCCACCTGCTGTTTTTTCTGTTCTATTGTTTTGTTATTCCTGTTATAGCGTGAGTAGTCGTCGTTACTTGAGGGAATGCTGAAGATGACCTCATAAGAAATGTCCAGTAAACATGACTCTAGTTTTGCCACTTTGTCTTTTATTTCTTTTCAGGAAGAAAGAATGATGTATGCTAATTCTTAGGGATCAATATTACATAACAATTTTCCTCGATTAAACTAAAGTGTGTCGTATTAAACTATGAAATGCTAGTGCTACTCCTGTGCTTTTTATCCTACCACTTTGTTTCCAAAAATACTGAGGAAGCAAAAATAATAATAATTTTCCAAAACAATTTGAATGTCCTCATGGTACCAAAATTAACTGATGTTGGTGTGAAATAAATTATATACCTTAGCCACTTACAAAGATATCAGAAATTACTTGCAGCCATTCAGGAGAACACAACACAGTAGGGTTGTATATGTGAAAATTGTGATTCCTTTCAGCTCTGAAATAAACTTGACATCTCATATTTTTGATTTTATGTTTACTTTTGCAGGTGTCTGTTGGGAAAGGGTAACAATACTCTATGATTATGCTGACAGGTTCTGTATACTGTGACAAGCAGGTTACACCTCATGGGTGTAGCTGACATGCTCTTGTTCGATTTATGGATATGATTTTTGTTTCTAATAGATTGGTGATGGGATGGCTAAGATTCTCAGAAGCTGGAAGGATATTTGATTGCATTAACAGTCCCAATTCTGTGAGAACAAGCATCATTAGTTACTATAACATTATAAATAACTGAAACTGATGATTGTTTGTTTACTTCAGGCTCATCCTGTTCCGGTGAACGTTGAAGAAGTAAAAGGTATCCATAAACACAATATCATCATCTTGATATGATTTTACCATACCTCCATTAGAGTCTAGAGACCATATACAGTGATGTTGATATACAAGAATTGTTCTAAATCACTTTAATCTTTGCTTAAGTCTTCTTTCCAGAGTTCCTGCTGTTGTGAAGCAGGTAATTAGAACAGAATTGCGCAGCTTGCCTCTTAGCTAATTTTTCTTCTTCTTTTTTGGGACAGATATCATGAGTGTTGCCAAATATATATTGATTGTAGAGAAAGAATCAGGTCAAACATTTTTTAGGCACACTGCCATTATCATTGTTCTTAACTTAAATGTAAGTAACTATTTAATTGGTTTAATGCAGTTTTTCAGCGACTATCCAATGATCAGTTCTGCAAGAAAAATCAGTGCATTGTCATCACAGTAAGTGTACTATTAATTGATTAATTGCTAGTTGCTGTATAATCTCGAAATACTGCTAACTTTGCTTTTCCAACAGGGAAGAGGTTATCCAGATGTTCCCACAAGAAGGTCGCCTCATTACTGTGCTTGCATTGTATTCTTTATACTTAGAAATGAGCACAATGACTCAATGAGAATACAGTTGCTGTGCGTCCGTCTGTTTTGGAACAGGTTTCTGCGGCTCATCATTGAAAAGTTGTGCCTGCCTACATATTGTTTAGTGGATTGTGATCCATATGGCTTTGACATCTTGACTACATATCGATTTGGTTCAATGGTGAGGTTTCTCGTGGTTTTGTAGTTATACTACTGACTGTCTACTGAAACTTATTTGGTGCTTGTTTTATCTATATTCTTAAAGCAAATGGCATTTGATGCAAAATTTCTACGTATAAGCAATATACAATGGATTGGAGTATTTATTTCTGATGTGGATAGATTTAGTCTTCCGCAACACTGTCTACTTCCTTTGACCAATGAAGGTGAGATTCACGAATTCTGTTTGAAACTACAATATTTTTCATGCTCTCTTCTTAATATTTACGTGTCATCCAACGGAGCCCAGAGAAGGCCACTCTTTTTTAACCTGTTCTGTGGCTCTCTTTTTCTGGATGTTTAAATTGCTTTTATAACTATAGATGTTTTAAAAGAAAATCTAAGATTATGATTATATTATCCAATTTACATTTGATAGACAGTAGTTGGTGGAAAGCAATTTCTAATGACAATCTGTATTGAATTTGAGCTCTTTTTGCTGTATCCTGCATAAATTTTAAGACAAGTCGAGAACTGAAGCATTGTTGCGTAGATGTTACTTGGAAAGAGAAGTGCCAGAATGGAGGTGTGACACAAGTTTATTTGTAAATACTTGTAACTGATTCTTTCTGCTATTGTTATTAAATCTGTTGGCACTGCAACCAGTTCTTTTTTATTTATTTGGTGTTGCTTTTGAAGGTTGGAGCTCGAGTTGTTGCTGCAAAGAGGAGTCAAATTTGAGATTGAAGCATTGTCAGCACACTCACTTTCTTTCTTGTCAGAGGTTTATGTGCCATCTAAGCTTAAAGGTGAATTGCAAATGTAAAAATCCTTCTTTTTTGCTGTAATACAGTGTTTGCTAGATCCTTCAAGCTCTTATGATATCGTACTCAGATAATATTGTTGGGATCATTTTGAGTCCTGACAATTGTTCCCAGTCAAACCTAAAATCGTAAATCTGAATTGCAAATTGTTCACCCTGCTTTAGAGATCATAAAACAAGTTGTAGATACAACACACACAGGCATATATACAAGGCATTTCAGACGAAATAAATACTAAATTCTTATGATTGAAACTTAGCAAGTTCCTCGGCAACGAATAAGGAGAGCCAAAACTAGTTATAATCTTAAAACATATAAGAACAAAGAAAAATTGCATCTGACATGAATCATAATATAAATCTCTGGTCCTCTACGCCATCAGAAAATCTTCTGTTAATTTGTGTAAGAGAAGTCCAACCCTCCAATCCTTCAAGCAGTTGAAAGCTGTTATGAAAAAAAATATGATGTCCTCATTAAACACCCTTATAGAAAGTTGAGGAAAAAATCTATATGCCAATATCTATATAAAATAATAAAATCAATATATTTTCAACCCAGACTCAATTTCTGAAAGATGAGATAAAAAAACATACATCTGCCAAAGTATATATAGCAATGTAAAATATCTATAGTTGAGAAGAGAAGTTTACTCCTATTCTTTTCAAATGTGATGAATGGTTTTAGAACCTCGGTTTCTTCGATGATTCTGATTCAAACGTCTTGTTCTCTCACAAATTTTGCAGCTGAACCCAGTATACAACAACTCGGATCTGCAACGCAAACAAAATGACCCTCCACACTTTGAGCACAACCTCTTGGTTCCAAATCCCCTTCTATCAACCGTGAACACTCCTTCACAATCGTCAGACGGACATTCAATCTCCCTTGCATTCTCCAAAGCATAAATTTCAGTCAAAGCATTTGTCCATCTTTCATACACTCTTTCCGGAATTAAGTTGCTGCAAAACTCTGGCTTCAAAACAGCTCTGCACTTGGAGCTTGGACACTTCACTTGTTTAACATTTTCTTGAATTTTCTTCTGGAGATGACTCCCAATGCAATCTCCACAGAATCTGTGATGGCACTTGGGAACATGAATGGAATGGGTGACTGAGATCACATCCATGCATACGTCACAACTCACACTTGATGGTCCCCCTTTTTTTTCTTCTCTCCTTTGTTTTTTGTTACTCACTTCAACTCTTCCCTCTATAACTGTTATCATTTGATCATATATCTGTTTTTGTTTCTTGTCATTAACTTCTGATCTTTCCTCTCTCTCCATTGTTGTGAATATAGTATTCTAATTTACACGCACAAATGCTACTCTCTGTGCTGATGGGGTTTAGTTTATGCTCTGGGCTATGGAGAGTATTATGATAAAGGTAATTACTAGTTACCTTATTAATCTAGCTGGAGGAAAAGGCAGATACCTTATTGATATGTATATGCTAATAAGAGACATGGTAACAGTTAGTTTCTTTATGTGCAGACTCTTTTAGTACGTGGAACTCTTTTAGATAAAGAATTCTGCAAACAAATTTTAATTTGGGTCATTTGTTAACTCCTGTTCCTAAGAAATAGTTTCGAAGTAACTTTTTAAGATGGGCATAAAAATAGTACTAATTAGAAGTTAATTTTAGACAAAATATTTGACCGTTCGACTTGGATTATATATCCAAAAAGTCCGCTCTCGGTCATTCCACGCGTTGCCTTGGGAGAGGCGTGGTTACCTGAAGTGGATTCTCTCTTTTGTAGTAGATGCCGAACCTGCTGCCCCATTGATTAAGAGGGGGGCGGGCGCAGCAGCTACATGGACCCCTTCTTTTCTGTTGTTGCCGGCGCTTTTCCGGGCCGAGCTGGAAATATTTACATACTGTATTTAATATCGGATACATTCTGTTTCTTTGTTAGAAAATTACTCATTTTCTAAAACTGAGGAATCTAGATAAAATGTTGCAAGATATCGGGTGATATTTCTATACATTTTGGTGGAATTTCAAAAAGGTTAAAGCACACAAAAGAATCGTATAAAATCTATTTCTAGAAAATCATCAGGAAGTATAATTGAATTTTAGTAAATTTTACATAATCTTAATTGAATTTCATCAGAATTTTTAACATATTTTAAAATTATTAAATTAATTTTATAATGTATTTTAAAATTTTAATTGAATATCTTGAAATTCTGATATAATTTTGAAATTTTGAGTTGAATACACGCAAATTTTAAAAATATAAATTGAATACACCACCCCTTTATTTATACATTTGCGCTACAAATATATAATAATAATTTATACTAGACTAAAGCGCAGGACAAGCACGATTCTATTAATCTAAATAGATATTAATAGTTTAATTTATCATAAAAGTATACCATCTTTTTTGAATTTAATATATCAATTCTAATTCTGAATAATTTGACTAGACCCATAAATTAAATTTAATATATTAATTCTAACTCTAAATAAATTGGCCAAAAACCATAAATTAAGCGAATTATAAAATTTTAACAAATTGGAGTTGATTTATGAATGCATAATATTATTATAATTCGCTGAAAATGACTTCTAACCTATACCCCATTTCTCAAAAATAAAAAAGTGGACATATTCGTGAATCGTGATTTCAGTTTTTATAATACGAAAAACCCCAAAGCCAACAAAACAGCAAATGGTATTTCCGTTAATATAACCAACTCCAGGGGCATAAACAAGCACCCCTAGAATTATTTATATATCAAACGAAAACGACTTGAGAAACCCCGCAGCATAAAAAACCCATTCTCCCAACTCATCTCAATCTCTCTCTCTCTAAAAGGTCTTTCTCGCTATCATTTTCATCGATCGCGTCTCTCACAAATCCAATCAATCCATCAATCTATACATACACACAACTGTAAGTATATCCGAGCTCGATACGATTTTTCGATTTGTTCGTTGTTTTAATCGGTGTGTTCGATCCGTTTGATTTGATTTTAGATCGTTTTGTGTTATTTACGCAGTTTTATTTGTTTGATTTAGGTTCGCTGTGTTTAGTTTGGATTGGTTGTTGTGTTGATTGTGAGTTTGTTAGTTGTGTTTTCTTGATTTTGATTTGCATGATATGATTGTGTTGTTGGATTAGTTTGATGTGCTTTTGATGTGTTTAGATTGCGAAAATGATCGATTTTTGGATTCGCAGGTGTTAGTGAATTTGATTGCTGACGGTGAGGTTGCGATTATCTTGATTCTGATGTTACTTATTTTAGTTTAGGATTTTTGGCTTAAAGTTTTTGGAAATTTGAATTTATTTTTTTTAGGTTTTTTATTTGCTAAGCTTTGTGTAGCAAACTAGCAATCAATATATTTGTAAAAATAATTTTTTTTAAATATAATTGAGCTTTTTAGAGGACAGGGTGATCTGTTTGAATCTTTGTTTGTTTAGAACTGATATAAGTATATTTATTTATACGTCTTGAAAGATATTGAGCTGTTTTTGTTTGGAGTTGTGATAACTCGGAAGTTGTCAATTTTGTTGCTTTTTCTAATCATTTTTAGGGTTTCTAGAGTTTAATATCTGATTATGAAACTGTGTTGAGTATCTGCGATTTTTAATGTATAGGCAATCATGAGCAACGAGGGAGAAAAGACTTGCCCTCTCTGTGCTGAAGAGATGGATTTGACTGATCAGCAGTTGAAGCCATGCAAGTGTGGTTATGAGGTCAGAAATCTTATTTACACGTTTCTTTGTTAAATTTTTGCAGCAAAATACTTAGTCTGATTAGCTTTTGGTAGGATAATATTCATTTTTATTTGATTCTGTACTCTTATGGAGTCATTGTAATATGCTAAATCAGTGTCAAATATTATGGCTGATGTTTTTGCATTATGTGGAAATGTTTTTCCATTTTAAAATTCTTATTATATTGAAAGCTCTTGAATTTCTTTTTATCTATATTATTTGCGAACTGCCATCAGATTTTGAATTAATAAAACATCTCTACCCAGCTCTTGAAACAGACAAAAAGCAGCAGGGATTGTTGCTAAGTTGTACATTTTTGTTCGGTTTATTGAGGAACATTGTGCATTTCTTCAAGTTTCTGCGGAGGACATATATTGAAATTAGTGTTAAGTGTTTATGTTTCAATATATATTTGTGTTGCATACTCACAGCGGAAACACTTGTTAGGGTTAGTAAAGAATCTAATGGGACATTGCTCTAAATACAGTTTATCACAATTTTAGCTAAGTGGCTGATTTGTGACAGTGATACAACTTCCATAATTCTTTTTTTTATTATTACCCATATCAGATGTCATAGGCTGATTGTTGAAAGCACTAAAATGATATTAAAAAAAGGCACACGAGACTCGCCTGGGCTCTCATCGAGACCAACTCACTTCTCTCTCCTTAACGTCTTACTTCACTTCGAGTTGCTCTGTCCCGTATCCCTATGAAAAGATGTAGTTTTCTTTTCTAGTGTTATAACGTGGCTAAGCAGTTTCCCGGCTATACCATAGTTCTTTCAGAACCTAGCTGTAAAAGGGGTGCGTCTAACAGAAGTAATGGAAAGTTTAAAGTACAATCGGTAGATATGCTGCAATTAAGCTTTTTGCATAGATTAAGCCAGCAGTAGTGACCGTGAAATTTATACTCTTTGGTGTGAGTTTTCATGGATTTTGACTCTCAAACCCAATAGCGTGTTTGCTTCTTCTGTAGATTTGTGTTTGGTGCTGGCATCACATAATAAACATGGCTGAGAAAGACAATGTAGAAGGCAGGTGTCCAGCATGTCGAACCCCTTATAACAAGGAAAAAATTGTGGAAAAGGCAGCTCAGTGTGAAAGGTTTTCATCTATGCATAGCTTATGTTGACGTCTGCAGATATTTTATTGACATAGTTATGATGACACAGAATATTTCTCATTGATAGGTTGTTGTCTGAGTTGAATGTGGAGAAGAAAGGGAAGTCAAAGTCGAAAAGTAAAGCACCTGATGGTAGAAAGAACCTAAGTAGTGTTCGAGTGATTCAACGAAATCTTGTCTACATTGTGGGGTTACCTCTTACTTTGGCAGATGAAGACGTGTGTATATCTCCTCTTTTCCTTGCTTCTTTTTGTCTATACTTTTCCGATCGTTTTTTTATCACCTGTATATATATTGTTTTATGCAGCTCCTACAAGGAGCGGAATACTTTGCTCAATATGGGAAGGTGCTTAAAGTGTCAATCTCTCGTACGGCAGCTGGGACCATTCAACAATTTCCAAATAGCACTTGTAGTGTGTAAGTGTTTCTTTTGCTGATTGAAATGACTTTTAAGATTGCAAGCATAATTAGGCCTACATATAGAATTTTTTTTGTATAATTGTGTGTCTAATAGATTGCCTGAATATTAAGTCGCGTTCCTTATTCTTGTAAAAATTTGAAGCCAAGCAGCAGGTTTTTAGGTCTTAATTTGGGCAATGACCATCTTGGATATGTGCGTTTAGGTTCTTATAATTGTCTGAAGTTAATAAAGTTTTTAAAAGTCATATATGAGATGTATATTAACTCTTAGATTATCAACCTTTGTTTTTACAGATATATTACTTATTCAAAGGAGGAAGAAGCAGTTCGTTGCATTCAGTCAGTGCATGGTTACACATTGGAGGGTAGACCATTAAGGTCTGATTCTGTTGGCTTTTGTGGATTGCAGCAGTAATTGTTATCTGTTTGCTTATTTACTATTCTTGTGTTGCAGGGCCTGCTTTGGAACCACAAAATATTGCCATGCATGGCTGAGGAGTGTGGTATGGTCCGCAATTTAATTAATACTTAAATTTGACATTTTGAGTTTGTGATTTTGTGCTGTTCTGATCATCAAACTTTGGTCCAGCCATGCATCAATCCTGATTGTCTATACTTGCATGAAATTGGTACACAAGAAGATAGTTTCACTAAAGATGAAATAATATCAGCATACACAAGGTATTGTATAATTGTCATGTGCATTCAATGTATTGTTTTATCAATCATATCTTTTGGAAGAAATCAATCTCCATCTAGCCAATATGCAAATTTGATTGCTTTTCTGAATAATTGTCTACTTACAATAATAAATTAGTATCTGCACTTCCTCCATCAGACGTGAGCAAACTATAAACTCAGCATTCGGTATAATATAGAGGCGCTCAAACAGCTTTGGTAATTTGTTTTTATCATCACAAATACAAGATAATACATTCTATAAATTGTCTTTTTGCAGCTAATGTATACATGTTTATAGAGTTGAAATATTGGATATGTGGTAGACAAAACTTAGATTGCTTGAAAATTGTTTTTATCAGTTATGCTTTTCTGTGCTGGATTAGTGGTAACCCTCTGTTTTGATATGTATGCTGACTTCAAAGAATAATACTTTGCCATTGCATAATATAGTAGTGCAACATAAACAATATCTACTGTGAAATGGTTACATTCAACAATATAGTGGTGTTACTTACACAATATGACAATTGAATGATAACTTCTAATGCTTAAATGTTTAGAAATGAATGAAGACCTGAAATTACCACAAAGTTTGACTTAGAAATTGCCTATTACTTCAGCAAGGGTGTTTGGTTTAATTTTGAAGTTTTTATTTGGTTTTTTCCCATTTTACACTTTCACTCGGTACATATTTGTGGCATGTTTTATTGAGTAGGCTTGCCTGATCGATCATCTTTTGATACAATCAACTATCTATTTTCTGCCTAATTAACTTACAATGTTATTTTGAAGAAATAGAGTTCAACTGAGTGTGGGTGCCACAATCGACACACAACGACGATCTGGGAGTGTATTACCACCACCAGCAGACGACTTCTGTAATGACAGCTGCTCCTCATCTGGAATACATCATAATAAAAGCTCAACGGATGTATGTTTTTGAGTACAAATTATTTGTTTTTGGGTCTTCTTCCTTTTAACATAAATCAGTGGATTGCTCAATCTCGTGTGTTTTTAAGCATTGGTGTACAAGTATGCTATAGAGTAGCAATTCTAAAGGATACTGAATTACATACGTAATTTTTCATAATATAATTAGTAATTGAGGTTTAACTCAAAAACTTATATATATAGAGTATAGACTGTGACCACGACACGTCTTTTTTGATTTTTGATATGGTGCAGAACCTTGACATCTCTTCTCAAAACATATTGGAGTCATCTGTCTGGCAAACTCCGGCAAGCAGTGTGAGGGGCTCTCCACCAAATAGTCACTCTAGTAAATCTGTTGGTCTTCCTGCAGCAGCATCTTGGTACAGATTTGACTGTTTACCCCCCCCCCCCCCCCCCCCCCCCCTGTTTATTTGTTATAGAATTTAATATATACAAGTTTAAATTTTTCTCAGGGGAGCGCGTGCTTCAAATAGTCAACCATCACCAACAAGCATGGCAAGCTCAAATGGACCTTCTAAGCAGAAATCTGATACAGGTGGCATTTCAGTCGCATTTTCAACTGCAGTAGTGAGCCCAGCCAAAGTCTCCTTAATGCATAATACTTCAGGAAAGAAACTTAATGGAGAAGGTTGGTTTCCCTTACAGAGGAATAAATCTGTTCCAGTAGCATCTGTGGGAATACAGGATGTAGATAAGCAACAAAAGTCATCGAATACTTCCACCAAGATTGGACATTTTGATAAACTAGTGACAAGTGACCAGATATCTACGCCATCGCCAAAAGTAGATGGGTCCACAAGCATGGCAGATATCACAGTGCAGTCTTGCAGTATCAATTCAGAAAGAAATTCACATCTACCTGTAGAGAGTAAAGTTAAGGAATTATGTTCTGATATGTTGTCTCTAAATATAATTACTCATGGGCCACAGCACGTAGACACAAAATACAGAGAACTCTTGTCAACAGATGCTGCAGCAAAGGATGCATCCTCCAGTAAGGATCCTGTTGCAGCAAGGGATCTGTCTGAATTTAAATTAGTGTCGCCGTCGCAAGTAGCAGAAAGTGATACTTGTAAAGTTAAGGATGATATCCAATCTTTTAATATACAAAGACGCAGGGATCCTGAAGTTACCAATAGCACAGATAGTAGTATAGGTCGGTTATCAGATAGTTTTAGGGATCTACATTCTCAAGAGGCTTTCCGTATACCCAGCACCAATTTTAATCTAAATAATGTAGATAATCAACCTAGCAAGTTTTCTGTTCCGCAAGCATATAATGCCCCAGTTATTTCGAATGGTTATGCTGGGAACCAGACTAGAAGTTTTGATTTGGATACCAGTGCTAATGATTCTTCTTATATGCTACAAGATGAACTGAAATTGCATGATGGAAGACATGGCAGTGCGTTAGTAAACCACGATAGTATTTTAGCAGACGGAATGGGAGAGAGCAGCATCATATCAAATATTTTGTCAATGGACTTCGATTCATGGGATGAATCTTTGGCTTCACCCCAGAATTTGGTTAAGTTACTAGGTGAAACTGATAAACAGCTGGGTTCTCTTGGTGCATCGAATACGAAGAAAGTACAAAACAGCAATCAGTCTAGGTTCTCTTTTGCAAGAGAGGAACATCAAGCATCCAATTTTGGGCCATCATCTGCTGGCGTTGAGCAAACTCTCAGGAATCATTCTCTTACGAATGGTTTCAAGGACAATGGAAACCATTATCACAGTGGTACTGCCAATGGTTATTCTACTTTGAGTGCGCATCAACCTGGTGATTTTGCAAGCACCCATTTTCATAATTCACCGAACAGGTTTTCTGGTGAGTTCAGAGTTGCAGGTTTTTTTTACAGATAGTGTCTATTGATATATATTTTATTATTTTCTGCAAGTCTGGCATTTTATTGATAGATTGCTTGTGGAGAATAAATACTAAATTTGTTGTTAAATATGCTCATCATTTGCCTTTAGTTTTGTATCCTTTTACTCCGTATATGCATTCATGTACATTAAAACTTTTGGCGATTTACTCTTTAGCTAGTTCTGTAATCGACTTAGTTGTGTGAGAACTGACATGGGTTTTGTGCTTTTGGCTGAAAATTGAGCAAATCATTGTTCTTGGATCTGCTTTGACATGCATTGATTTCCGTGATAAATCTGTTTTAGTATCTTTACAATTTTTACATAACAGTATAACTAATGTATATGTTTAAGTGCTTTTGTTGATATTCTCCTTCTGCTTTTAAAAATTGTGACTGAGATGATTTTTTTTCTGATATGATTTATTGTACTTTGATGTCAAAATAGTTTCTAGAGCACCTGTAACAGCCCCTCCTGGATTTTCCGGGCCTACCAGAGCTCCACCTCCAGGCTTTTCCTCTTTTGAAAGGATGGAACAGACATTTGACGTAAACTCTGGTTTGTATTTTACACTTCACATTGAATGATTTGTTTCAAGCACATCTCACATCTCTGAACTTACGATTTTATTGCCTGATTTCTTGTAGGGAATCATTTGCTCAACAATTCATCTTACTTGAGAAATGCTAGTCAGTCACCTTCTAGAATGTATAATGATTCCACCAATTCAGATATAGAGTTTATTGATCCTGCAATATTGGCAGTAGGTAAAGGCAGACTTCCTAATGGGTTTAATAACCCTAGTTTAGACATGAGGTCAACTTATCCTACCCAGATGAGTAATTATGAGAATGAGGCAAGATTGCAGCTAATGATGCAAAGATCTGTTTCACCACAGCAGAACCCCAGATATGTCGAAATGGGTAACAGTTTTTCTTCTTATCCGGATAATTATGGAATGCCTCCAACGATTTTTGAGCAGGCTTTGGCAAACAATGGATCCCAGTATTCTCAATTTGGTCTTTCACAGTCCAGAAATCAACTTGTGTCGAGCGGTAGTTGGGATGGTTGGAAAGAGGTTCAGAGTGGAAATGGCTCAACTGCGGCAGAGTTTCTTAGATCGGAGAGATTGGGAGGAAATCAGTACTTTAGTGGTCGCCAGGATTCGAAGTACCGGATTTCCAGTTCTGGAGATTTATATAATCAAACATATGGGATTTGAACTTTGTCTAGTGGACTAATCCCTTTAATGTTGAAACTGATATAGAATGACTATATCCAACTTGTCATGACAGCAGTGAACTGATAAAATGTGGCTGGATCTTGACTGGTTTTACTGGTTAACCTGCTGATTGGTGGAGTGAACGTTCTGATAACCGTCTCCTCCAAAACCAGCAGGTAAAGAGGAGTTTATGTTGTTACCATTAAATAGTAATACACAAGCAGAGAGTTTAATATAATCTGAGTAGTTTTTTGGTTAGAAGCAATAAGATCTGTACCAGTTAGGAACAAATAGTAATTATTTATACCATTATAGTTGGTACCGAAAACGTAATTATTTCTTGAGCAATGCTATGGGCTCCAAATTGGGTCTCAAATTTTTTTCTAAATGATGTGGCATCAGTGACATGGATTGGTGGTGTTGATGTGCCTACATGGGGGGTCCATCTTATTTGATAGTGATATTACCAATTAAAAAATGCCACATTTGGGATCCAATTTGGGTGCTCTAGCATTTTCTTTCTTTCATTCCCCACAAATCTATGCGAGGATAGATGACTTTGTTCCTGCCCATTGTTTTTTGCTAAACTCATAAAAAGTCCAGGCTATCTTTCTTTTCCTCTCGCATCTTTTTTTCACAAAAATTTAGAATGTTAAGTGAATTCCTATCCCTTCCCATTTATTTCAGTGGCCATTCAGGGGAAACTTAAAAAGTTTATGAACATTCTTGTTCCCCTGTCCTGGACTCTTGACCACGGTTTTGTATGTGAAGTAACAATATTGTGAAAAAATTTCGGCATTTTGGGTCCCAGTAATAATTACACTAAAAATTGTTCTTTAAAATTATGTTGCATCTTCCTTGTGTTTATTTACCTGCATTGTGCCATCTTCTGTTTTTATATACATGTATACCCTCATGCAGGAAACTAAGCTATCAAGTCTTGGTTTGAAGCTGCATGATACAGAAAGGTACACAAGATCCTATTGATTATGGTTATTATGCTAGAAGAGCCCAGGATCGAAACTGTGAATCAGGATGAAATCGCAGGTTATGAACTTTAGTGTTTACTGTCTTGGTGCTGGAAGTGGCTCTAAAATTATTGCTTCAGCTGTCAATTTGTGCTATAGAAGTTTTGAGCAAATACTGTCTGCTGGAAGTAGCTCTAGTTTGTTTACCTTGTTGCAAAAAGAGACAATTTGTTTACAGGAGTTTTGAGCAAATACTGTGCAAGTTGAGTGTTTTATCATGCTACATGCTCTGAGTTCCAAGTTTCCTTGTTTTTCTCCCAACTATAAAGGATTATTATCCACCTGGGGGTCGTTTGGTCATGGATATGTGAATCAGGTATAAGGTTGTCCATTCCAAACTCATACCTTTATTTTTGATTTTTTATCTATATTTAAGTAATGTAATATTAATGTATGATAGAAAATTAAATTAATAATGCAAAAATTTATAACAATACTAATTTTATTAATATCTGTAATTAATATAAATTAATAAACTTATTTTTTACAAAAATTGTATATATTGATTACAGCACTTAAACAAACATATGATATTGAATATGAATGATACCTCAAACCGATACTAACTTAACTCGATTCCTCATTCCAACCACATATAACTGTTTGGACCAAACAAACGACCTCTTTGTAGATGTGGTTCGGCTATTCTCTGTAGTCCAACATTTTGATCTATCTTTCTAATTCTTTGTGGGACTGTATGAGAAGGTATTATAATTTCTACATGTAGAACTGAATTTAAAAGGTGATTGAAATCTAATTATATTATCCTTTAAATTAGATAGAATAAGGTAATTTGGGATTCTAATCTATCAGAGAGCAAAAGTGATTGTGATGTACCGTCGTGGTGAAGTTATTAATATCATTAAATACCGGTGATGTATTATCAATGTTCAACATACAATATATTTTTATACTTGAAAGGTGGAGTGTTTGTTCTGTCACTAACGGTGAATTCAGAGCCTCAAATACATATTTACTGCAGAAAGAAGTGGTGAACGATAAAACTTTAATATGAATCAGATAACAAAGTGATATATGAAAATTATTTTACTATTATTCGAGTGTTTTCAAATTTATATAAATAATCTTTATATAGATCATAACTGAGAATTAAGAGTAAAATCAGAATTTTATACCTTGGAAAGGTAAAGACAACAAGTACGTAAATATAATATTAATACAAATTTTGAATCGTAGCTGTTTTAAAGAAGTAAAAAGGTAGCCCAATTATAAATATATTTCCTCCATATCAACCACCCCATCGATAATGGGCCCGCTTTGACATCCAGCCCACATGTGCAGAAATGTCAAATCTGGAAAAATAAATTTTGAATAGTTTTATTTATATTCAGGAGAGAAAATACGAGTAAATCTTTACTTAAAACATGGGCGCTGTTCCGTGTCAGGGCTGTTTTAAACATAATACTGGTTTTTAATTATTAGATGATAAATCTGACTACCTAGATTAAAATAAAACTAATTGTAATTATTGAAAATATAATTTGTTCTAAAATAAATTCTTCTACGTTCAATGTTCTATTGTATTGAATGTTTGTATCTAACTCTTTTTCGAGTAGTTTTTTTTCAAATCTAATTTAAAAAAAATCGTAATACGATGATTAATCAGATTTTAATCATTCAGCGAGTTTTTTAGCTTGACATACTAATGATAGTTTTATTATATTTTAAAGTTCTATAATATTCACTCGTTTATTTGATGAAAAGTTGGGACCTCAAATTATTTTAATATTACCTATTAAATTTTTCATCCAACGATTCAAATATATGATCTTCCAGAAAAATAAGCACACCGCATGACACCAATATCTTCTTACATATCTTTATGAATTAGATAGCAAGTAGTTTAGGGTCATTAATCTGAATTGAATTATTAATATATATGAATGTTTTAATAGATGAATTATCTGAATGCTGAACGAATAATATTGTTTGATGAATAATATTCAAATATATGATAATATATTATAAATATGATAATTGTTTTTTTCATAATCTTTTTTTATCCAATTTGAATAAAAAATATATCACTTGGTTTTTAATAAGATGAAAAGTTATTTAGACATATATAAAAGAAATATTACACATATTATTATCCAAAATAATTATAAAATTAAAAATTTATATCGTTTATTATTTATTATTTTAAATTTTTTTTGAAAACTTATTATTTTCGGTTGATAGGAACCAAACTTGGGATAAAATCAACATATATAAAATATAGTAAACAAATAAATATTCTTTTACAAGATTGAAGTTGGCATACAGTAGTATAAGCTGGCGGTGAATGATTTTTTCACCGATTTTAGAGTGAGTGGGTCAGCAGTATATGATAATTCAGAATATAAATATGGTTGCCAAACAATCTGAACTCGCATTAATCGTAAGCTGGAATCGGTTCACCCGTTGAGCAATGTTAAGCTCAAAACAAATGAGCGGAATCTCCTCTTTGGAATATACTTGAGGCATGCACATCCCAAAAAAACTTGCCTATATACGGCTATACCCACATGTTCAAAAATCAAAGTTCCGTGATCAAATGGGCTTACACTGGCACTAGATTAAAGAAAAAAACCCCTCATTTTCATGTTTCGCTTTTGTTTACAGCCTAGCTGTTTTTTAAGTTAAAAATTAGATGGTTGTGCATGTATTTGAATTTTTTTTCCAGTGCTTATTTCGAATGTGGATGGTATAAATAAAGAAGATGGGATTCTTCATTTTTTTATGCGTGACAGATAAAACTTAACAGCTTATTATAATCGTACACAAGTTACAATAGCACATTTTCATATGCGTAGCATATACAAATGGGATATATTCATTTCAATGTGCATCAAATCCCTTAAAATAATTTTTTGTCATAGAAACTCTTACATTATTATTTTTATTGTAATGTCATTCAAATCAACCCAAGCTAAATCCTGTTTTGATAAAATTTAAAAAAAGAACTAACTATGCCAAAGTTAACATATTAGACATGACATGACTGAAGTATAAATTAAAGATATTAATTAAAAGAGCGATTATTGATTTTCGAAAACGAATAAATATCATAGAAAATTGCACAAAGATACTGGAAAACTGAACCTTCTTGATTTTCCTCACTTCGGAAGAAATTATGTTATATAAATAAATAAAGTTCTCTTCAGTTTCTTAGAAATTTGAAGATACAATATGCTATTTAAACGTGCGACAGTATATATATACACAATTCTAGTGTCCATGTTACTTCTACTCCGTCCGCCCTTCCTTTCTTTACACTTTCCTTTTTGGGTGTCCCATCCAATTCTTAACATTTCAAAACTTACCAAATATAGTCAAGGGTCCCACCACTTCTCCACTTTTCTTTCCTTTTCACACTACTTTTACTCTTTACTCCACTATCCTAATTTTATACATTAAAAATCAACGGGTCCCACCACTTCACCTACTTTTCTTTCTCTTTTCCACTGCTTTATACATATTTCTTAACCTCCGTGCCCAACCCATTTGATAAGAAATGGGAGGGACGGAGGGAGTAGAAAATTTGTCGCCAGAGCATATAAAGTATAAACCTCAATCACCGGTCTTTAAGGTCAAGTCTCTTCATACTACACTGAAGTTTGAAGATCAGATGCATACATTAGCGGTTCATGCATGTACTTAGCCTTTCTCTTCTTCTCACACACGTAGCTTTCATATCAAATACCTCACGTTTCTCTTTGCACGCTTACTACAGAAAGAGATTATTCATTATAGTAAAGTAGTTGCATAGAGTGTTCAAATCTTACAGATGACTAAGTCATGCACAACAAATTCGAATTCTACGAACTTTGATTGATGCTCAATATTACACATAT
Source organism: Daucus carota subsp. sativus (assembly GCF_001625215.2). Classification (NCBI taxonomy): domain Eukaryota; kingdom Viridiplantae; phylum Streptophyta; class Magnoliopsida; order Apiales; family Apiaceae; genus Daucus; species Daucus carota. The sequence continues at coordinate 40,411,625 of NC_030385.2, read as the reverse complement.
CTAACATAATTACAGCGCCAATCAAATGTGAAAAATTAACAATTTTATCTATTATATATTTATGCAATGCGTCTCAGTAGAGTCACAGGGCAAGTGCTGACTTACTCAAGAAAGAATACAAAGAAGGGTAAAACAGACTTTGGTGCAGCACAGGTGGTTGAAAGTCAAACACAACAAGGCCAGGGGCATAGTCGTAATCTCAGCCTAATGGACAGTACTAGTATTGGGGAAAAGGGGGAGAAAGGAGCATCAGATTTGTGTGTGCTAAATTAGGTCAAGGAGAGTCGGGCCTCTCGAAAGTTCCGAACTATCGCTACATTTTCTTATTGTTTGCTTGTTTGTAATCGTTCAGTACTGATGTTGGGTGTTTTAATCAATTGGAATCTAGTCTGTGCATTCCAAATTGGTATCAGAGCGCTCGATCGATGGGGCCACCGACTGTTACGCAACGAGTGGACACCCTCGAAGAGAAGGTATTAGATCTGGACGAAACCTTGAAAGAGATGGTATCCCAGACTGTTGGCAAGGCGATGGACGCGATGCGCCATTCCTTAACAGAGGTTTTGCTCGAGGGTCAGAGTTTGGCAGTGAAGAAGATGGGGGCTGAGTTTGAAGCCCTTGACTTTGGAGGGACGTTTGGAGGGACGGGTGAATCGCATCGTGAGCATCATGAGAACGTTGATA